>NC_134732.1:2240065-4740065 GCF_049634645.1 Pelodiscus sinensis | reverse complement strand
TCCAAAGGTGGTGGAGAATGCAGGGGACTTGCCCCTTCGCTGCTCTGCAGCTTTCGGGTGAGTGTGGGGCGCAGCGCTGTAACCTCCCCTGTCATGAAATCAAGGTTGCGTGTGTGTTAATAGAAAGGATGACGGTGCTGTGTCAGATGGACTCTCCATCACTGGAGATATTTAAGAGCAGATTAGGAGACTGGATTTGATGACCATGAGGGCAGGGGACTGGATTCGATGACTCTCAAGATCCCTTCCAGGTCTAGGAATCTATGCCAGGCCATGCTTGAGAGGCAGTGCTGTCTAGTGGGTAAAGTACCGCACTAGAACTCAGGGGATTTGGGTTCTGTTTGCAGCTCAACCCCTGGCCTGCTGGATGACCTTATGCAAGTCACTTGCCCAGATGATGCCTCAGTTTCCCTATCTGGGACCAATGACACTGCCCTCCTTTGGAAAGCACTTTGAGATCTGATGAAAGTGCTAGCGAGGAGCTTTTATAAAAGACTTTATTTCCCCATAAGATAACTTATGTACAATTGTTTATGAATTAAGAAATAACTATCAGGATTTGTCGTTTATTTCCTTTCTTTGTATGTGCACAAAAGTTGTATGTGTGTAAGTAAAGTTTTACAAGCCAGGCATAATTAGCTGCTGTACTGAGAATTTCCTCTTGCCAAATGTCAGCCAGGGACACATTCTTATGGCCTACTTAAAATCCCCCAAACCAGAGGTTTTCACTGGAAATGCTGACATGCCATTAATGAGCTAGTGGCATAGACAAAAGTTCAGACTGAACAGGGAATTTGCTGAGACTACTTGAGGCCTGGGAGTATGAAAACGATCGGCTACAAGGGGCTATCATTCCGTCAAGTTTCCCTTCGCAGCTTCAGTTAACATGCAAGGGACATTGGTGGGTTCAAAAATTCTGTAGAAAACTTCCTTCTCTATTAGGCATAATGATTATGGAGATTAGGGAGATTAGATGAGTTAACGGCAAAAGATGTTTTTAAAAGTGTATTTTTCACTCTTTACTCTGTTGGTTTCCTTTTTGCATTTCACTCATCCTGGGCAGTGAAGATAGGGCCAGATTTTCAAAGGGGGGGATACCTTATGGGAGGCAGAGTGTACTAGCAGATTGAGCACTGGAAGGGGACATAGGAGACCTGAGCTGTATTCCTGGCACACCCCCTTGTCTGGGGGAGGACCTCAGGCTGGCCACATCCCTGCTCTGTGACTCAGTTTCCACATCTGTAGAACGGAGCTAATGAGACAGCCACCCTTTTGGAAAGCACTTGGAGGACTATTGATGAAAAGTGCTGGATAAGAGCTGGGTATTTCATTCTTACTGATGTTTGTCCCCATGTATAATCACCTAAAACACAGCCCCTTGATCTCCAAGGTGTCTGAGTGCCCATAGATCGACTACCAAGGAGGGGAGCTGCAGGTTCTCATCCGGGCAATCAACAAACACAAGTCAGGAACCAAAACAATCAGAACAATGGCAGCAAAATGAAGAAATTAAAACCAAAAAGGGGAGAATCTTTCCATTTGACTCCTCGTTTCTGTGCCTTTGGGGCATGCCCTGTCACTTGTTGCGGAGAAAAACCAGAAAACACGCCCCTAGGAGTACTAGAAGCTACTTCCTTTAAATAATGAATGCTGAGCTTCCCACTTAAGGTCATAATGGATGGAGCTTTAGCTTTAGGTACCCTTGGATCCTCCTTGTCACATGTTTACCGACCCCCTCAAAGAACTCTAGGGCTATGTCTACACTGGCAGCTTCTTGCTCGAGAACTGTTTTTCAGAAGTCTTTCACAAGAGAGCGTCTACACTGGCATGTGCTTTTGCGCCAGAGAATCCATGCCAGTGTGGACGCTCTCTTGCGCAAGAAAGCTCCAATGGCCATTTTAACCACAGGGCTTTCTTGCGCAAGAAAATCATGTTGCCTGTCTACACTGGCCTCTTGCGCAAGAGGGCTTATTCCTCGTAGGGAGAGGAATAACTCTTCTGGAAGAAGCCCTGTTTTCCGACACTAGACTGTACATTTCCTTGTGCAAGAATGCGTGTGCAGTGTAGACACCCGGCAAGTTTTTGTGCAAGAACAGCTGTTCTTGTGCAAGAAGCCACAAGTGTAGATGTAGCCTAGCATGAAACAACAAATGGTCTGGTAGCACTTTATAGACTAACAAAACAAAGTGCTACCAGACCATTTAGTGTTTTTTAAGTTTATCTTGTACAGACTAACTCGGCTACCCCCTGCAGCTTTCTAGCAGATTACTAAAGCATGATTTCCCTTTACAGAAACCATGACCAACGGGAGCTGCGGGGCAGCACCTGCAGCTAATGGCATATTAGGTTGCATTAGAAGGAGCATTGCCAGCAGATCCAGAGATGTGATTATTCCCCTTTATTCAGCTCTGGTGAGGCCACATCTGGTGTGTTCTGTCCAGTTCTGGGCCCCTCACTATAGAAAGGATGTGGATGCATTGGAGAGGGTCCAGCGGAGGGCAACCAAAATGATTAGGGGGCTGGAGCACATGACCTCTGAGGAGAGGCTGAAGGATTTTGGTTTATTTAGTCTGCAGAAGAGTGAGGGGGGATTTGATAGCAGCCTTCAACTTCCTGAAGGGGGGTTCCAAAGAGGATGGAGAGAGGCTGTTCACAGAAGTGAGAGATGGCAGAACAAGGAGTAATGGTCTCACGTTGCAGTGGGGGAGGTCTAAGTTGGCTATTAGGGAAAACTATTTCCCTAGGAGGGTGGGGAAGCCCTGGGATGGGTTCCCTAGGGAGGGGGTGGAATCTCCATATCTAGAGGTTTTTAAGTCTCAGCTTGACAAAGCCCTGGCTGGGTTGATTTAGATGGGTTGGTCCTGCCTAGAGCAGGGGGCTGGACTGGATGACTCTTGAGGTCTCTTCCAGCCCCAGGATTCTAGGATTAAAAGGACACTGTGCAGACACAGCCTCCCTAGGGTTGCCAGGTGTCTGGTATTTGGGCCCTCTGTCTGGTAAAAATTTTTAGAAAATACCAGACGTGCAATGTGCACTGTCCGGTATTTTCTGGTTTTCCAGCGGGGCGCCGGACGGAAGTCTGGCAGGGTCAGGGGGAGTGGCTGGGAGGCGGTGCGCGATCGGCGCTGGGAGCCCCTGGTTGCATCTGAGGAGGAGGGGAAGCCCTGTCCCTGTCCCGTGTGCGGGACGGGCAGTGCCCTGGAATCTGCACGTGCCCGGGTCAGTCCCGCTCCATGCCAGCCAATTTGCTCCCCCCTCTGCCCCCAGCCAGCTCTGCTTCCCGCCGGCTGCCCCTCCCCCGATCTCCCCAGCCACTGTAGGGCTGCCAGGTGTCCGGTTTTCTACCAGTCTGGTATTTGCACCGTCTGGTAGAAAAATTCAGAAAATACCGGACGTGTGCAATGTGCAATGAGCAATGTCCGGTATTTTCTCAGTTCCCGGCTGGGCGCCGGGCGGGGGCAAGGGAGCGACGGGGAGGCGAGGCCACGATTGGCACTAGGAGCCTCTGGTCACATGCAAAAGCCGAGGGGGGGGGAGGGAGCGGGGGCTGGGACTCCCCCCGCCCGGCTTCTGCACACAACCAGAGGCTCCCAGCGCCAGTCGCAGCCCCGCCTCCCAGCTGGGAGCCTCTGATTGGTGCAGAAGCCGGGTGGGGGGAGTGGCTCCCAGCCCCGCCCCCGCCCGGCTTCTACAAGCAACTAGAGGGAGTGCCTGCTGGGGGGGCGGGGGGCGGCCCCTTGGACTCAGACTGCGGCCGTGGCTGCACCCCCCCCCCCCCCCCGGCCAGCTCCGCTTCCCCCCCAGGTGGGTGGCCGGGCTGGGAGGAATGTCGGGGGAGAGCGCTGGATTGTCAGAGGGCTGGCAGTTCAGAAAGGGGGGGGGCGTCTCTTTTTGTCGTCTTCTAGCTGCCCCCCTCCTGGGCTGCATCCCTGCTCGTAGGCGGAAGGGAGGCGTAGCAGCTGGCCCTTTCTCCCTTGCAGTCCTGTGGCCCTGCGGACTGCGGGTGCAGCGGGGGCGATGCGCCCGGAGGTGAGCTGGAAATTTGTGCCTCCCGTGCCCATTGGCAGAGCTTGCATGGCCCAGCTGCACAGAGGTGCAAGCCGGGGCTGGGGTGCACATGGGCCGGGCTGGGCTAGCCCAGAGGATCGCTGGGCAGGCTGGAGTGTGCTGGCAAAGCTGGGCTGGGCCGCAGGGGAAGGCAGGGCGGTGCCTGGGCCAGGCAGGAGTTGCAGAAGGTGCAGCAGGTTGGGGTGGAGGTGCCTGGCAGTGCAGTGCATGGCAATGGCAGGGGGTCAGGCAGCGATGCCGGGCGTGTCTGGGGTGGAGTTGGGTCTGTGCGGCGCCCGTGACTGCCCGGAGCTCCATCGGCCGCGTGCTGTCCCCACACACTCGTGTTCCTCGCTCGCACGAGCATTTCACAACGGAAAAGGGGGGGACGTAGCGAGCATCCGGGGCCCAGGAAAGAGCCAGGAAATGCAGCGTGCGCCTCAGCTCTCCCGGGATCCGCGCCAAGCTTTGCCTGCTACCAGCAAGTCCCCAGAGCGCGGCTGGAGCCACGCTCAGCTGGTGCCTTCCCAGCCGCGGGGGGGCCTGGCGCAGGGGGCTTTTGTCTGCACGAGTGTGGGGAGAGCAGCAAGCGGCCAGCGATGGATAATCAGATTAGCCGAGCGAGGCTGGCATCTCAGAGTGGGGGCAGGGCGCTTTCCCTCCCCACGGCTTCTCTTTCGGGCAGCTGCCAGTGGCAGGGCCAGGCTGCTGAGCAAAAGCCTGGCTGGCAGATCACACTCAGCGAGGCTGGGACAATCTTGAGGGTGGGGCTGCTGAGCTGCGCCCCTCTTTGCCCCAGGCGCGGGTCACACCTGGGGGGCGATGGCAGCACCCAGGAGTGGAGTTGCTGAAATAGCCCCTGGCAGCCAGGAACCCAGAGCTGCCAATGGAGCTCAAAGGGTCGGAAGCTGGGACCCCCCCCCCCCCCCAAGGCAGCAGGGCCAGGCTGCCAGAACTAGCCGAACCTGTGAAACCCACAGCCAGGAGCCCCCAGGGTAGTGGTGGTGGTGGCCGCGACTCCCAGGGGCAGCAGGGCCCCGGGCATGGGCTGGCGGGCGGGATCCTGGCTCCGGGTGCAAAATTGTGGGTGGGCCTGCGGCACCCCCCACACCTATTCCCTGCACCTCTGATTACACTTCCCAGCCCCTCTCGTGGGTAGCCACCCGGCCCCAGGCTCGCTGGGGTGAAGGATTCCTGGTTATGATGTTCCACTGATGCTGTAGCAAAGAATCAGAACCCACTTCCCTTTCTGTCCTCTGGGGTGGGAGAGGGGGAGGAGGAGTCAGGGTGTCTACTTTAGTCACATCCTTTCGTCGGGCCCTGCCTGTCTCTTTCTCTTTCATTTTCATGCACTGGCCAGGACTAGAGTCTCCCCCTCCTCCTCTCCCCCCGCTCCCGCCTCCCACTGGAGTTTCACATTGGGAGAAGAGGTGAGAAACTGTTTGCCAATTTCTGCCAAAGGTCACTGTGGTTGTAGGGAATTGTCCATGTCCTCTGCTTATAGGCTGGAGGGGGAGAAAGCCAACTTGGACCCCAGGTTAGGTTTTGTAAAACAGTCATTCACAAAACCAAAATCAATGCCCACGAGTTTGAAAGAAGAATTCATACGGGAAGAATGGTTTTTAATTTTTGTTATTAAATCTTCCAGTGTTTGCGATATTGCCAAACCTAGGGACTCAAATCACAAGCCAAGCCTCCTGCAATCATGAAATAAACAAAAAGCAACAAAAACTTTGGAATGTATTTGTTTGCTGTGTGATTATTATTATTATTATTATTTTTTTGAGTATGAGAGTTTAGTTTTTCAAGTTTTTTCTGCAGGCCCTAAGGGCAGAGTTTTAATATCTGATCAACAGAAATCTGAGATTCTCACGAAACATGAACTCCAGAAAACCACCAAGTATCACAAGACCCAATAAAACCAGGCTAGTTAGCAGTGCTGTTTGCAGCTCAGTCTTTGCGTCATTGTGCTAGAGCAAGAAAACAAGTGAAACTGACAAGAAACAAGAGACGCTGACCTGTCAAGTCCTGTGCTCCAGCCCCCCAAAAAGGAGGGTTGGAACTCAAGGACGGGGGCTGTGTGTGTGTCTGGTGAAGAAAGGTGGGTGTGAGGGGAGGGACGGCGGGAGAGGAGGCTGGTCGTGTATGTGACAGACAGGCCAGGAGGTTTTGGATGGGTGAGGGTGTGTTTGGGGTTGTGGTCTTGAGATCTGGTGATGGGAAAATGTTAGTTCAGGATGGGCATCTGGGGGGGGGGGGGGGGGAAGTGTGTGGATGCCTGGAGGGAGAGGATGTTGGGGGGGGGGGGTCTGTTACGGGTTGTGATGGAAGGAGATTTTGGGGCGGCCTGTTCCGGGGACGTTCGGAGCTATGTGGGGCTGTGTGTTTAGGGGCCACAGTGGGGTACGTCCCTGTCTGGAGAGAAGGCATGGGGGCGAATGGCAGAAGAAGGGAGGAAGGGTGGCAGAGTTAGTGACGGACTCCTCTCTCTGGAAGGAGAGATGGCAGCCCAGTATCCGAAGCACCAGCAAGCCGTGCTGGCTCCCGCAGACGGTGCCGGGACCCCGTTCCACAGAAAACGCACAGAAACGTCAGAAAGCGAATTGGGGCAGGATCTTCGGCTGGTGTAAATCAGCGTCATTCCACTGAGGTCACTGGAGACACGCCAGTCTCCATCAGCTGAGGATTTGGCCCAGCGATCGGGATGATGGCGGTGCCTAGCAACCTCAGCCTTGCACAGACACAACAAACGCATGGGACCATCCCTCCCCCACCCCGAGCTTCCGTCTCCCCTCACTGCATCGACCTCAGGAAACCTCCGTTGTTTTAAACTCTCTTTTAACCTGTCGGCAATAAGGCCCACGCCTGCCTCGGGGTTCGTACCCCGCCCCGTCGGAACGTGCTCCTGTCCAGTTCGCTGGCAGAATCGTTTCATTGTCCCGTATCCTGAGCCCTTTGCAGCGCTAGCTCCTCCGGCCTCTGTCCTTAGCGCTCCCGTTGCCTTCAGCTCTTCTGATTTTATGGCAAGTGAGTTTATTTTGGCTTTGCACTATGGGGGACTTGGTTATGGCGACGCCAGATCTGGAGCGTAAGAATGGTCATAGTGGGTCAGACCAACGGTCCATCTAGCCCAGCAGCCTGTGTTCAAAGAGCAGCTAGCGCCAGATGCCCCAGAGGGAACGAACAGGACAGGGAGTCTTCAAGAGGTCCCTCCCATTCCCGGCTCCTGAGAAACAGAGGCCAGGGACGCCGTTCCTACTAATCCTGGCTAATAGTCATTGATGGGTCTGTCCTCCATGAATGTATCTAGCTCTTCCTTGAACCTTGTTATGGGCTTGGACATCAGGTCGGGTCCAAGGTGCGTTGGCTGAGCCGGGCGTGGGACAGCCAGGAGTAGCAGAGGTCGGGTCCAAGGTGCGTTGGCTGAGCCGGGCGTGGGACAGCCAGGAGTAGCAGAGGTCGGGTCCAAGGTGCGTTGGCTGAGCCGGGCGTGGGACAGCCAGGAGTAGCAGAGGTCGGGTCCAAGGTGTGTTGGCTGAGCCGGTTGTGGGACGGCCAGGAGTAGCAGAGGTCGGGTCCAAGGTGTGTTGGCTGAGCCGGGCGTGGGACGGCCAGGAGTAGCAGAGGTCGGGTCCAAGGTGCGTTGGCTGAGCCGGGCGTGGGACGGCCAGGAGTAGCAGAGGTCGGGACCAAGGTGCGTTGGCTGAGCCGGGCGTGGGACGGCCAGGAGTAGCAGAGGTCGGGTCCAAGGTGCGTTGGCTGAGCCGGGCGTGGGACAGCCAGGAATAGCAGAGGTCGGGACCAAGGTGCGTTGGCTGAGCCGGGCGTGGGACAGCCAGGAGTAGCAGAGGTCGGGACCAAGGTGTGTTGGCTGAGCCGGGCGTGGGACAGCCAGGAGTAGCAGAGGTCAGGACCAAGGTGTGTTGGCTGAGCCGGGCGTGGGACGGCCAGGAGTAGCAGAGGTCGGGACCAAGGTGCGTTGGCTGAGCCGGGCGTGGGACGGCCAGGAGTAGCAGAGGTTGGGACCAAGGTGCGTTGGCTGAGCCGGGCGTGGGACGGCCAGGAGTAGCAGAGGTCGGGACCAAGGTGCGTTGGCTGAGCCGGGCGTGGGACGGCCAGGAATAGCAGAGGTCGGGACCAAGGTGCGTTGGCTGAGCCGGGCGTGGGACGGCCAGGAGTAGCAGAGGGTGCATTGGCATGTGGAATACCCAGAGCGTTTCAGTGCAATGCGGTGCACAGGTTATATATTTAGGGTGGATTTAAATGTGTGTGTTTAATTTGGGCGTAGCTAGCCCATACTGGGTAGTCCTGACCCCTAAACCCAGCCCCTTTTCCACGTGGAGACAAGGCTGATACCTCACAAGTTCTTAGAGACAGAGACCATCTTTTTTCATAGGCTTTTAGGACTGGAAGGGGCCTGGAGAGGCCTTCTGGGCCAGTCCCCTGCACTCAAGGTGGGGCTAAGCAGTAGTGATTGTTATTTACATATCTAAGTATTCTGTGGACCATCCCTGTGTCTGTACAGCGCCTAGCACGGTGCAGTCCTGGCCCTGCCGGGGGTTCATCGGCGCTACTGCCGTACAGACCAATAATAACACTTGGAATCGGAGGGAGGTGAAAATAGCGTCACTCGGAACAGAAGATGCGCCCTCACTGGAGCGGCCCCGTTGCTCTGCGATGCATCGGAACCAGGTGGGGCTTGCGTTCTGCCCAAGGGGGCAGCTGCCTCTGGGCTCTCCTCCGCGTTTGCAGCCCGCGCCGGGTGATGGTTGCGTCTGTGGAGAAGATCAAACCGTTAACGAAAAGGCTCGCGAGCGAAGAGCCCGAAGGAGCTCCAGTGAGTCTGCAGCCCCACGGTGAAGTTCTCCCAGCTGGTTGTCTGGGAGTCCTGTTTGGGTGTGTCCAGATTTGAGGGATTAGGCCCAAACCGAATAACGAGGGGCCCGTTGGCACCCAGCGTGAACTCTCCGGCCCCTCGGGCATTCGTAGAAGAACATCACATAAGAGCGGCCAGCCTGGGGCAGACCTCAGGTCTCTCTAGCCCAGTCTCCTGTCCCAGATCTTGGCAAATGCCAGGTGCTTCAGAGGGCATGAACAGAACAGGCAATCGCCACGTTCCCTTTGGCTTGTTGGTAAGCTCCCAAGTCTGCTCCGTCCAGCATAATGGGGCCAATCCAAAGCTCTTTGACTCCTTTGATGCTGGTGGGCTTTGGATCGGGCCCTGTATCTTTTCACTCCAAGACAAAATCCATATTGTCTGGGGCACCGTATGCAAAGCTGGCCTGGTCTGGGAGGGTACCAGCCTCGTGGCCTGCCCTGGACCTTGGGATGTGAAAGGGGAAAGGGTGAGTAGTCCCCTGTGCAGTGAAGAGCAGAGGCTTACACAGGGCCAGCTGCCTTAGTGACTGCGTCTCCTGGGTGCACAGCGGACCTACAGGATGGCGAAGAAGGACGTGGGTGTCCCCATCCAGATACAGCAGGAATACTGTCTGTCTGTCTTAGGGGCAGGCCCATCACTGGAGTATGTGAGCCTCTTACACCCTTGCATGTGTTTATCCCCACAAGCTCCCGGTGCGACTGGGTCGCGTTGTTTAACTCCATTTTACAGATGGGAAACTGAGGCACGGACGCCAAATGACTTGCCCAACTCTGCGGCTGATCAAGAAATCAGCCCAGTCTTAAGCGCCTCAGGCTAATGCCCTAAGCATTGGGCCACCCTTTGCTCACATCCCCGCAGAGCACAGAGGTGGGAGGTGGCCAGGACCCTGCCCTGACCAGCTCCTAGGCAGACGTAACTGGAAGCGACTGGTCCGTTCCTCTCTGCTCTGGAGCCGCACTCGGCCAGCCCTGGCCACCGCAAATCAAAGCACATTCCCATCCCTGCCCGGGTTTCAATTGCTGCAGAGGGTTGGCAAACGCTGTCGTCCTCGCCTCGCTAATTACACAGCCCGGGCTGGGTTAATTGCCCTCTCATGAATATGCCAGCACATGGCACGCCCCCAGGATGACAATTACAGCACGCCGTCGCCGGGAGTGATTATTACCCCTCCGTCTCCTCGGCTCCCCTTTGTGTGTAATTATAGAGGGCTGTCTAGCAGCGATTGCCTGGGCTGCAGAGCAACCCTGCTTCCCTCTGCCTGTGGCGCCAGCCGCGTTTGAATGCAAAGATTTGTTCCAGCGAGGGGCGAGCCTCAATCGCCCCGCTGGACTCGTGGCCAAAGAGCCGGGCAGCTTGTCTGCCCCTTGTGGGAGCTCTCCGGTGGCGAGGAGAGTTGGAACGTGCCCAGCGCCGGATCTGGGCTGGGGTGCAGAGAATCCGGCGCTCCGACGTGGGGCGAAGGCTTAGGCCAGGTTTTGTTTTGCTGATGCCGCCTTGCCCTTGGGTGAGTCGATCCCATTGGCACCTCCTCCGCTCCTGAGCCCAGGTTCTCCGGATCCTTTCCCTACGGGGCAGACTCAATCCAGCAGCCTTCGATGTCAGTCGAGAGACCCGAGGGGGGCGCCCCACTGCAAGCGGCCGGCGGGATTTCCCTGGACAGTGAAGGCAAAAAATAGCTTGCGTCATTCCCGCCTTTCCCCTGGGCAGACCCTCCAGGGTTATTGTGTTGCCTCGCACCATGCTGGGGAGACATTAGCCCCCTGCTCCTCCTGCCAGATGCTAACGGGTGATAAAGAAACAACAGCAAGGACAAGCGCAGGAATGGTGATCTGGCTACAGCGGGGGTGGGGAGCCTCAGGCCCCACCCCCTCCTGCTACCCCACCTTGAGACTGGAGCAGACAGAATCTAGTGGCCTGGCCCCCCTGGCTCTGGCGTGCGAGGGGGATGTGGGGCGCGTCTCTCTCCTCCGTCGGAGGCCGTGTCAGCGAGATGTTCTCACTTGTGTGCAGCTCCCGGCTGATTTTTCTGTGGGCCAGTGGCCCCCGACCCAGAAAAGGTTTCCCCACACCTGGTCCTACAGTAAATCCCAATTAACGCCTGCGCTGCTCTACCCAGAACCCAGCATGTCCTGCCTGCCAGCGGAGCCCGTCTCCTTGTGCCCCAGGGAGAAGCCAGTGGGTGCGCCTCGCACACTCTAGTGCCGTCCAAGCTGGGGGCTCCTCGGAGATTTGCCTCCACCAGAAGCAGCAAAGGGGACGGAGCAGAACTCGCCTGTCCTCGGCCGTTGTTCTGCGACGTTTTCTGGAGGCCGCGTCCAAGCCCGTGTCCAGGAGCGATCTGTTGAAAAGCCTCGTCTCCCGCAGAGCGATCTGCCTGCTGTTGCAAACACTCGGTGTGTGGGACGGAATTTGTGCAGATGTCCAGCTGGGGAAGGGTGCGGAACCGGCAGCTCTGGGCACGGAAACCCTCTGCCTACAGCTCTCGGAAGGCACTTCCTTCCTTGTCCACGGGGCAGATGCAGCAGCGGGCCAAGGTACCTTGTGCTGTCACACCGTGGGCCTTGTTCCTGACACGATGCCCTGCCTCTTCGGCGGAGAGGGAGTTGAGTCTTCAAGCTCGTTCGGTCCCCTTCCTCCCAGCTGAGACTTCCAGCAGGGGACTAGCTGTCACGGGGACACTCATCCACAGGGCACCCTCTGATCTAAGGTTAGGGCCCTGCCTAAAGCCCAACCCAGAATCAGTCCTGGGGGAATTCGGCAATTTTACTGTGGCTCTCAATGCGACCATTGCAGGGTTCCCCCAGGACTAAACGGCCTGGCTGAATAGCAGAAGGGCCTCGCCCCAAAGAGCTGAGACCAGACAGACAGACACAGCGTGGGGAGAGGGGGGGAGGCAGAGTGGACAATGGGATGGCCACTGACTGAGAGCACCCATGGGTGTCTCCTGGCCCCTCAAAGAGCAACCCAGGAGCGCCTGTTGCTGTCAGCAGCACTGAGCACAAAGCGCTACCCACCTGCGTTGCCTGTGAACCTGTACCCTAATGGTGAAACACTCTGCATCCTTCTGATCCACTCCTCCCTTAGCCAGAGTGAGGGTGATGAATTTTTGTATTGCAGTGACACCTGGAGGTCCCTGCCAAAATCAGAAACACAGTGGGGGAGGTGCAAACAACGGTCCCTGCCTTGTGGAGCTTACAGTCTAGACAAGATGGACAATGAGGGGAAACTGAGGCACAGAGTAGCGCAGCAACTCTATTTCCACTTCTCATTGGCCTGCTATTTGCCGGGGTCACCCAGCAGGTGAGAGGTGGAAAGAGAACTTGGGGCTCGTGATCCTGGCCTGGTGCTGTAGCCACTGGACCTAAGTAGGCCTTGCACCGCTAAAACGTGCCAGTCAGGAGTGAGGGGCCCGGCATTCTGTCGAGATGCCCCTGACAAGAGGTGGTGCTGGGGCAAAGCACCTTGTGAAAAGGGTCCTGTCGCAGGCTCCCGGGGATATTTCAACGCGAATCCGCAGTTGGCCTCCCACATTTTCTTAACTTTTTTGAGAAACCTCATCTTGCCCAGCTCAGCTGCCTCTTCGTCTGGCGTCTTTATTCCTCCTCACGTCTCCCTCGGGGCAGCACTGACTAAGCCAAGTCAGCCGCCGGCACCACACCACACAAGAAGCGGCACGGAGCAGCGTCAGAAGAGACGCGGTTTTGTGGTCCAGGCACAAGAACTAGCCATCAGGAGATCTGGGGCCACATCCTGCCTCCGCCACCGGCTTTCTGGGTGACCTTGGGTTCCTCAGTTCCCATCAGTGAGATGGGGAGGAGGATACTTCCCTTCCCTGGGGTACTGTGAGGCGAAATCCAGGAGTGCCAGGAGGATGCTGTGACGTGTCAGGGCCTAGAAGGGCCCCAAACAAGATGCAGCTTCATGGACACACTGTAGGAACCCACAGCACCAAAAGGAGCCTTTTATATTGAGAGGAGCCTCACAACACAGGAAGAGCAAAATCTTTAAAAAGCCAGTTTGAGTCAGACCGAGCATTTTACGCAGCCAGGAGCGACCAAAGGCCGTTCCCTTCTGATTCATTCGACACGCGTTGGCGGCGTCCATTCAGGTCTCGGTAAAAATTGGACCACGTCACACAAGCTAATTTCATATGTACCAGATTCTGGGTCGGAGGGACGGTCCCGGGTTTCTTAGCATCAGTCGCTTTCCCCACCCTGCACCTCTGAGACGTCTCCCAGCCCTGTCGGATGGTGGGTGTGGCCCTAGATTTCTCCCTAGGCATCCTTCTTCAGCGGGACGCCCCTTTGTCCAGCGTCACCAGAGCTGCCAAGCACTGAAGGCACAGTGCTCACTGAATGCCGCCCTCGCCCCTCGAGGCGGCACGTTGGCCAAGCCCCATGGAGGCAGCTTGCCCTACCACTGCCCGTCTGTCTGTGGGTAGCAGCCTCCAGGGACAATTGTCCACAGTGGATCTGTTTTAAAAGGGAGCCTCCGGCCCAGGTTATTGTCTGAATGCAGGACAAGCTGAGGGTGGCAGGGCTGTGCCCGCCGGGCCCACAGGGCTGGTGCCAACTGGCAGGCTCTACAGGGTTAAGCCGTTTTGCCTGCGCGCACCCTCATGAGAAGTTGTAGGAAAGCTGCCTGCACGCTTCCTGCCTCTGCCTCCGTCTGGGGGCGGGGAAGGAGCCCGGGGAGAGACATGAGCCTGCGAGGCTCCTCGGTCTGACAGCGCAGGCTGGAGACGAGCCAGGGCAGCGGGAGAACTGAAGGGGGAGAGTTCAGGACAGAACTGAGCTGGGTTTGGCGGGACGGCGCGGCTCTGGAGACCCCAGGCAGGGAGCCAGGCTGGGCTTGCGGGCGTGGAAAGGGAGAAGGCAAACAGGTAAGTGGATCTGACCTCCCCACCCCGCTGCTTCGGCTCTGCCCCCGGCCGCGGCAGCAGGCTTTCCGGATGTCGAGCACTCGCCCGCTGGAGTTGCCGGGGTCTGTGCGCAGAGCCCAGCAGCAGTGCTGAGAAGGAAACAACAGGGGCGGACGCAGGCTGGAGAGGCAAGCGGGGCGGCAGGGTGCAGCGGGGGTGGGGGGCCGGGCAGTGGGAAGCGAGGGAAGCCCCGGCACCACAGTCTGCCTGTGCATTTCCAGTGCTCGCATCCCCACCGTGTCCAGCTGTACTGCCGGCTCCAGGGACCTGCTGCTGAGCTGTACCCGGGGCGGGGGTTGGCCGGAAGCTACCCTGGCTCCGCGGTGAGCCCCACCGTTATGTCGCCCCTGCCCCAAAGCAGCGAGACTTTCTGCTGCCTGCTTTGCTTCCATGGGGATTTCCTGCAGCAAGCGGGGACTTCTTGTGTCAAGCACATGGCGGCGGGCAGGGCTGAGCGCTGTGGTGACGGTGATCCGTGTTCAGAGCCATTCCTTAGGCTGTGGCTGAGTCGTGCCGGCCCGGACCTTCGTGTGAATCCAGGTCCAAACTCTCGCCAAGCTCTTTCCCAAGGCTGAGGTTTGACCCAGGCTGCAGACCACCTGGAAGCTGGGGGATGGGGGGGGGATCCAGCCGGGTTGGTTTTGGCCTAGCTCTGCGAGAGAACAATATGTATGGGCTTCTCAAACTCAGGTCGCTCATATGTACGTCTGCAGCACACAGCTGGGTGGCTAAAAGTCGGGCAGTGAAAACACTTCCACGCCCTAGTGGCGCCGTGGCGTTGCCGGCAGAAGAGATGCTCGTGGACCATTTCCACTAGTCCTTGCCATGGCGACACGGCCGTGGTGCTGAGCTGTGTCGTGTAAATGAAAGGGGCTTTAGGGGATGTGGAGAGAGGGCAGAATCTTCTGCAGGAAGCAGGTTGGGTGACTGGGCTGTTGTGGGGGTTGTCGAACTTCGGAGGGAGGTTAACTTCTTGGCCTGAGTCTTGCACTGGATGTTTTGGTCCCTCTGGGCTGCCCCGCCCCAGGCTGGCACACGGGATGCTGAGAAACCTACCAAGGTATGTAGTTCCATTCTGCTGCCTCCAGCAGTCGAGACGTGGGCAGTTCTGACATGGGGTAAACCGCCGGGCATCCTGGGTGGGAGCAAAGTCCAAAAAGACTCCACTAGGTCCTACACAGGCAGTTCGTATGTGTGAGTTGGACGGATTTCCCTCCTCCCCCTGCCACCCAAAAAACCCAATCCCCAAATGCTTTTGGGCCTGATCCTGGCCCCCCTGCTCACCATGAATTGCCCGGTAGCCCCAGGTTACTCCTGGAGCAAAGCACGACTAGGCAGGCGTGCGTGCGTTTGGCAGAACTGGGCTCTCCGTGTCTGAATTAAAAGCCCTGGGCCTCTTTCCACGGGCCTGCTCTGATCACCTGCTAGGGTCATTGGTGCAAGAGAGGGCTGCAGCCAGAGGCAGCCTGCTGAACAATGGTCCCAGAGGATTTCTGGCACTCTCCTGGGCCTTCTGCAGCTGCCGCTACCCTGCAGGACACTGGACTAGATGGACCAGTCATCTGATTTGCTGTGGTCATGTCTGTGCTCCCAGGATCCTTTGCTGCTGACATTGCTTTTAGCAGGAGTCTCCTTTCACCAACAGTAGCCCAAACAACCCTCAGGCATTTCCCTTCCTGTTTGCCGATCCAGCTAATACCCCGTCGAAAGCTGCAGTTCCTCAGGGCACTCCCTCGGCCCCTCCGATGCTGCCAGTGTGATCCTAGCACCAAAGCTAACTCTCGGTATTGCTAATGGCAAGGAAAATCGATGCTGGCAGCCTGGTATTCGCCCTGGCCTGGATTACACAGGCAGGTCAGTGTAAGGTACGCCACCCAGCTATGCAAAATGCGGAGCTGGATTCGATTTACCTTAAGTCCAGCTGTCGCAGTGTCTACGCTGCAAGAGGCCAACAGGAGCCCGTATTCCCGTTGGTTTCCCTTACTCCTCATAGACCGAGGAGTACTGACTGGACGCCAGCGGGGGGTTTCCAAGCATTTGATTTGTGGGTCTACACGAGAGCCGCTAAATAGAACACTAGAAGACCGACTACAGAGGGTCGCTCTTCTCCGTAGTGTGGACGGAATTAGGGCCCTGCTAAACTCATGAAAAACGTGTCATGGACTGTGGCAATCTGGTCCTTTATGTGTTTTTACCCTATGCTATGCAGATTTCAAGGGGGAGAGCAGCATTTCTACAGGGGGTCCTGCCCCAAAAGAGAATTGCAGAGAGGTCACCAGGTTATTTTCGGGGGACAGTGACAATATTGCCACCCTTACTTCTGTGTTGGTTTTTGAGTGGTCGAAGAGCGGCAGCTGTTGGCCGAGCGCCAGCAGCAGCAGCACAGCAGTCAGGGTGACAATAGCATACCCTGCCCTCCTTCCTTCTGCGCTGCTGTGGGTGGCACTCTGCCTTCAGAGTTGGGCTCCCAGCCAGCAGCTGCCTCTCTCCAGTGCACAGCTCCGAAGGCAGCGCCACTGCCAGAAGCAGCACAAAAGGAAGGGGAGCAGTGCCGGAACACCCCGCACAATAACCTTGTGACCGCCACACAACCGTAGGACCCCTACGATTACCCCGCCAAGACATTGCAGACTAACATAGCTGAGATCATGACATTTGCAATTTTAAAAATCCTGTGGTTAGGAAATTGACCAAAATGGACTGTGGATTTGGTAGGCTCTAGTCAAAGCTCTGTCAGCAATAGCCTAGCTTTCCACTCAGTGCCCGCAAGCAGCCCTGCAGGAACCCACTGCGCAGCCTGAGGTCATGGGTCAACCTGTAATAACACACCTGGGATGGAGGGAGATGTTTTGATTAAAGAAACCAATTAAGTTTCCCCGGGGGCAGGGGTGTGCTAATTAACAGTGAGAGAAGCAGCTCTTTGGTCCGTGAGTAAAACTGAATGAATGAGTCTTGGCAGCATGGCTCCGAAATGCAAATGGCCTGGATTCCCGCTTTCCCGGGGCACAGGGCGTGTGTTTCGCACCGTTTGGCTGGGTTGTAAGGAGAGTTCTGCATGTAAGCTGCATGCTTGTGCAGCTGCTCAGGCAAGATTCCAATGCTGCCCAGCTGATTAGCAAGGCTAGGTTTGTTACTACTGGCAGTGCACATGTGCACATGCCTGTGTGCACATAAAATTTATTCCACACATGGATGGAAAAGATTAAAGGGAACATTGGTTGGGAGTCCACGATTTGTCAGTGTGGCTTATAGAGAGTTTGACGCTCTACTCATGTAGGTTGTAGGGAATGTGTATTGATAGCTGTGTTTGATGCCGAGAGAGAACCAAATACCAATTTAACACCAGTTATCTCTTGAGTGATGCTGTTTTCTCTTGTGATTGGGTCTGATTGTAGTCCTGTTCGGGATGTTAGGCAGGTTGTAGCGATACAGGTGCCTCAGAACTGCAGTAGCTTCTGAAAGGGTGGTGGGTTTTGGGAGTTTTACAATGGAAAGGAAGCAGAGCTGGGGAACCCGGACATGAATCATACACCTTTCCGGACTCCTGCTTCTGTGCATGCCGACACACGGGCTGTTGATGCTGCGAGCCCTAGGTTTGCCAACGTGGCCTCTGATTCTGGGCAGCCAATTTAAGGCACCTTGGGCTCGATTCTCACTGGTGCTGCGTTCCCACCACTGGTGTCAGTGGGACCTCTGGGTGCTCAGCACCTCTACAAATCAGGCACTCAAATCAGGGACAACTTTAGAAAATTTCAGTTGAAAACCCTGGGCCAGAAGGAAGCCCCCACCCCCACCCCACCCCCCAGAAACTCCAGGTCCTGTGGCCGCCTGATGTGGGTGCCCCTCACAGGTGTCTGGGCCACTTCCAGTCCCACTGGAGATCTGAGACCCTCCCTAAGCACCGCTTGATGGAAAACGAGGAATGGGGGAGTCTCTAGCCGCCTTCCCATACGATTTCACAGGTTGAAACACCGAGGAGAGTTAGTGAGTAATCCCTTCTCTACAGGCCACGAGTGGTTGCCTGCGGCTTTGTGTGCAGCTTCTTGACGGCTGTCGCAGGAGGCAGGTGGGAGAGAGCCGGGGATGGTTCTAGGCAGAAGCCATATGACCAGGAACCTGAGGGTGGCTCTGTTTGCATTAGCCCAGCCCTACAGCCCTTCTACCGTGCTCCTCCCCAGAGCGTCCGAGTGTCTAGCAGGGGCCTCCTGCCGACTAGGGCGGGCCCCTCGGCAGGGCAGTGTGGGAGAAGCTGGCGTCAGGCGCTCCAATGCTAGCCCCGGCCTGTGGGTGGATATCGGCCTCCGTTGCTCCTGCCTTTGCTCTTGCTGGTGATAACAGGAGGGGGCAGGAGAAGACTGGAATGGCCAGGCTGGGTCAGACCAAAGGCCCATTGAGGGATGCCCCAGAGGGAGTGAACACGGCAGGCAAGGGATCCATCCCCTGTCGCCCGAACAGAGGCTAGGGAGAAGATGGGAGCTGGCTCTGTGTGCCCTGCCGTGGGCTCGGAGCTGCTCCAGGCTGAGGGAAGTTCCCACTGGCTCCGAGCTGCGGCTCCAAGCGGCTGCCCTGAGCCTGAGGTAGCTGCGGTCGCAGCAGGGTGGTGCTGCCACTGCTGCTCTGGGGCCGCCTGCTCACCTGTGGTACGGGGGGTGCGTGTCTGGAGCAGGCCCAGGTACCAGTTGCTGAGAGGGGGTTAGATGGGGCGCGGTGTGGGGCGCGGGGCGCTATGGACAGGCCTGATCTCCCCCCAGGGGAAGGGGTCAGAAGGAGTCAGCACTGCCCGTCAGGGAACTGCAGTATCAGGAAACTAGGCAGCACAAGAGAACTCCTGCCCCCTGCCGTCTCCCCCTCCGCAGAGGGATTCTGTAGCGCTGGGCTTGGCCCTTTGGCCAGCGTGGGGGCACAGCTGGCAGCCCGGGCCGAGCGAGGGGCAGTGAGCCTGGGGCGTTGTGCTGGCCGGCCGGGAACGGGGGTTGAGGCCTGTTGGGGAAAGAGGCTCTTGCTGATGGGGGGACTGAGGTAACTGGCCGTGGGCGGAGGCGCGTGGGCCTTGTGTCAAGCACAAGCAGCCTGCCCGGGCCTGTGTTTGCAGCGGGAGGGTGTAAGGAGAGAGCTGGGGTGTGTTTCGATCTGTGCTGAATTGTGGGCTGGGACAGGGCCCTGTTTCTCCCGGTTGTGTAGGGCTTCGCCCAGCGGGGCCCTGGTCCTTGAAGGTGCTGCAGCCACAGAGAGAGGCTAGTGGCTGGAGGGGGCCCAACCTGAGCCCCCTTGGGGAGGGGCTGATTTCTGGGGGGGAGGGTGTCTGACAGGCCCTTTGAAAGCCTCTCCGTTTGGGCTCTCCAAGTCACTGGGAAACCCCGGGCCCCAGGGAGAGGTAGGGACTGCAAGTTCTCCGGTCCTGCCTCGGGTCATCCGTGGGATGCGTCAGGTGTATCAGCCTGTCTCTTTCAGGCACCGTCCGACTTGCCCTCCACACCGACGCGTCTCCGGGCAGACCGCGAACAGGCTCCAGGCTCAGTCTGGCTGTTCTCTGATTTCACCCCCTCCCACCTTGGGCTCTCGTCCCCCGCTAGCTAGCTCGGCCTTCCAGGAATAAACTCTGGCTGACTGCTTCTCGCCAGACCCCGCGCAGCCTCCGGAGCGGTGGGGAGAATGGAAGGACCCCGAACGGCTCCACGTCGGCCCCCGCGGCCTGGAAAGCGCGAGCGCCTCGGAGTTCTCCGTCCTGACACCGAGCCCCTCAGTGCAAGACCCTGTGGTGGGCTGTCGGGGCAGGCAGTGCCCTCTCTGCTCCCAGCTGCCCTACGAGCCCCGCTGAGTCCCTTGCTGAGTGGCCCGGCCTGGGGCGGGGGGCAGCGGTGCCAACCGCCACCGTGAACCCGGGACAAGGTGTATGGAGGTGGGGGGCTTCCCGCGGTGGGGGTGGCTGGGAGCTCCGGGCCTCTTTGAATTTCCAGGCCCCAGAGCAACTGCCCTGTTTGGCCCCCACTCCTCCCCGGCGCTGGGCCTGGCTGTGGGCAATGAGTCTCTGCTGACTGAGCCAGGTGCCTTTGCATTCGCTCCTTCCCCTGAATCACCCTTGGCCGGTGGGCGTTGGTACACGGCACAGGCTACAGCGAGTCCGGGAGTGGCTCTTCCTGCCCCCCAGCGCTCTCCTCTTGTGGGCCCCAATTAAAGACCCACGTGGTGCCCGTTGGGTAGTGTCACTGCTCCAGGCGCCGGCAGTGGACTCTCAGCCCCACGCCCAGACGCGCTTGCCAGGGCTGGTGCTCTGGGATCTTGGTGAAACCTGACTCTGAATGCAGGAGCACAGGGGTTAACAGCCACGCTCTGTGGAAACCTTTAGGTCTGGGTTTGTTAGTCGCTGGGTAAACTGGGGCTTAACGTGAGGGGTGAACTTAATCCAGGCATGAGCAGATGGGTATGCACGTGCCCTGTATTGGACAATGTGTGCCCTGCAGTGGACGGCAGTGCCCAGTTGTGGTGCAGAATTGCCCAGCCGTGTGTCATAGGCCCTATATTGCTAATAGCTAAAGGTGATTTTCCATAGCCCCAGTGAAAGGGGCCTGCGTTTTTGGCGCAGGAGGATCTCAGTTCTAATCTCAAGGGCACTAAAGGTTTGAATGGCCACAGTGGCAGGGAAGTCCTAGGTCAGTGGTCCTGGGGTGTAGGAGCAGGTTTCAGGGGGACTGCGAGGCAGGACAGGCATGAGACTCCCTGGGGACCAGGGCAGAAAGCAGAATACCCACTGCACTGGGCTGAAGAAATGTAGCGTTGAGGGGTGGGAGCTGCTGCGTGGGGCCTCGGGCAGCTGTCCTGCTTGCTACCCCCTAATGCCGATCTTGGCTTTTGTGCGCAGAAAAACCAGTTGTCGTGCCCCACGAGGGCAGTGGAGTTTTTATAGTTTGTTGGGGAGCAGGCTCGGAAAGAAAAAGGGTGAGAACCCCTGTGCCAGGTGGTTGGGGCTTGTGATACCTTCTTGGGATGAGGGGGACCCTGGGGGTTGGGGTCACAGCTGAGAGAACATTCAGCTTCCTTGGGAAGAGAGGTGAGCGGAGCAGTTTCTGGGGATGATTTTGCTCCTGGCTGGCAGGTGGGAGGAAACGGTCTTGGGGCAGGGCCTGGCAGAGGAATCAAGGGAACCACAGCGCTAATGCTGGGGCAGCCGTGTGGCTGGCAAGCTGGGACCTGCCAGCACGCCAGGGGCTAATGGTGGAAGTGGCGCTTTAAACATACTCAGCTGTGAAACTGCCAGGCAGGCACCGGAGAGAGGGAGACCGGTGGGGGATGGGGAGTGGTTAGAACTGAGATCCTCCTGCTCCAGAGCACAGGCCCCCTTCGTTTGGGCTATGCAGAGTCACCTTTAGCTGTTAGCAATATAGGGTCTTTGACACACTGCTGAGCAATTCTGCACCACAGCTGGGCTCTACCATGCACTGCAGGGCACACAGCATCCAGTGGGGAGTGGCTGTTTTAGTCTTTGATTTTTCTTTTTTTTTCCCCCTTCCCAATCATGGGCTTGAATTTGGCTGAGACCAAACTGCAGTGAACGGGGAGTTCTCAGCCCAGGAGCGGCCCATTGGCATCGGACCTGGCAAGCCTGCGTCCGGTGCTGCTGGTTAAAATGCAAGTAGACGCTGTGCTGGGGGCCAGTCGCTTGCTGGTGCACAGAACAGGAAGGGCTGGGCTGCCGCCGAGCCAGGTTCCCCGTCGCTGCGGGGGAGACGAGGGCATTTGGGCTTCCAGGGCCTGCTCATTCCTTGGCCTCTCTCCACTGTGTGGTGCCCGGATTGGTGGGTTTGTTCCATGGACACCTCCCCTGTGGGAACCGGGCTGAGCCCCAACACTCATTGCACACAAGCCCCCACTGATTGGCTGCTTGCTCCCCTCCTGGAACCAGTTGCAAGCCAGTGATCTAGGCCTCGATGGGCCCCATGTCCCCTAAGCCGCTCGGTGCCTGCCCCAAAGGGGATCAGCATCCCCAGGAAAGCCGCTGGAGCCCGAGGGTGCTGTGCACCTGCTTGTTTGCCCGTAGGGCGGCCTGGCGGTAAAGCAGCTTCGCTTGGCCTGCAGCAGCCAGGAGCAGGCAAACAGCCTGCGTAGAAATCTGGGAAAGGAAGGGAAGGGCGCAGTGTGGAAGAGGGAGCCGGGCTGAAACTGGCTGGTGGAGTTCAAGCAATGGCGCGAGGCTCAGTGGTTTCAGGGCAAGAGGATGTTTGCTATTGGACAGCCACGGTGGCTGAGACACGTGCTCCTGCTCGTGCGACACCATGGCTGGCCAAGTACGTGGGTCCCTGGTGGCACACGACAGGAACGTGCAAGGCGGTGTCACGACAGGAGCGTGCAAGGCCGTGTCATGCCCAGTAATGTGTCGGGTCCTGTGTCAGCAGGAGGGAGAAGCAGTGGGGGGGAGAGGGGGACTGGCGGCAGGCAGCTTGCCCACAGAAGGGGTGCAGATCACCTGCTCCTTGTGGCCCCGCGAAGAGGGCAGCAGATGGCCTTGGTGATGTACTGAGGTCCCCCTGCTCCGTGGCAGGCAGTGGTCCCATGCCCTCTGGCTCCCCCAAGCAGGGCCAGGCCAGTGCCCCCCCGCAGTGGTTTGGGGGCTGGAGCCGTGTGCTGAGGATGTGAGAGCGAGCGCGGGGAGGGCTGCATGGAGACAGAGGAAGGGGGAAGCGAGAGCAGGGCTCTTGGTTGGAGGGGGAGGGTGAACACGCAGCTGGCTCAGCTGTGTAAGAGCCTCCCCGGCTGGCGGGGGGCTGGGAGCTGCCTCTCACACAATGCCGAGGAACAATGGGAGCCTGCCTAATGGAGCCTGGGCAGCCACAGCGGCTCCCGGGGGCATCCCGGCACTTGCCGCGCTCCAACCCCGCATGGGACGGAGTGGCACTGCCCCCCCCCCCCCCCCAGCGAGGGGTCCTGCGGCCGCCGCCGGCTGGGGCTGAGAGTGAGGGGAGGGGTGGGGGGAGGAAGGGCAGGAGGTTTCGCTGCTGCGTGCAGGGGGGGGCAGGGGAGCTCTCGGCACCTGGGGCGAGGTCTCCGCTCCCCAGGCCCAGCCAGCATGCACCCCAGGCAGCTCTCGCCCAGCGGGTGAATCCTTCTTCCCAGCCCCAGTCGGAGAGGGGCTGGCAGGTCACCCCGTCGCAGGGCTCCCCCCTGGTGTGGTGCCAGGCTGGCATTTCTCAAAAGCTGTGTGGAGCCAGGGCCTGGCACAGCTGGGAGCTCACGACAGCCGGAGCCCCTCACCGTCCCCTGCGAGCCTCCTGGAATTAACTCCCCCGCCCCATGAACACTCCTGCCGTGCTGCTGAACGTGCCCGAGAGGCGTCCACCCAGCCATCGGCTGCTTTGCTCACCGGCCCAGCGGGTCCGACGTCTCCAGCTGCCCCCACAGGCGGAGGGGGGGCAGGATGGAGCCGATCTTGGCTCTGAATAGGCTTTGGGGTGGGAGATCTCCCTAGCACTCGGCCCCACTGAGCAATGCCTTGTTTGTGCGACCTCCCGGCCAGGCCCTCCGCTGTCTCCTCTGCCCCGGGGGGTGCCTCCTAGTGCCCACTGTGAGTGTGGCTGGCACTACCCCCCCCTGCCCTGCCCCGCCCCAGCCTCTGACCATGAACACCAGGCACGCCTGACCAGGACTGCAGACCGGGGGCCATGGCAGGTCTTGTCATGGCCAGGTGAAAGGGGCCTGCATTCACCGAAGGCCTGGCGTGACCGTACGGCCGGCCTGCTCACTGGCTAGATTATGGTTGAGGCTCGGCAGGTGTTGGCCAAGCTTCCGCGCCCGGCATCACACCGAGCGAGGCTTTGGGAGAGGGAGGGGTGTACAATTGCAGCCCGCCTGCCTGCCTGCTTATAGAGCGGCTGTGAGCCCGGGCCTGGGCTGGGAAGAGGCAGGGAGGGATTGTGTCTGCCCTGTCCCCTGGGAGGCAGGGCAGGGAGACAGCTCCGTGGGAAGGAAGCCGGTAGGCCCGGAGCCTGCCCGGCGGCTGAGTGCACTGCCGTAGGACGGGGCATGGCCTAGCAGAACGTGTCACTGAGCAACTCTCTGCCGCTCCCGCAGAGCTAGTATGGGGGGGGGCTGGCGGGCTCAGCACCACAGCGAGTGGGCAGAATTCCACCGCCCCATGAGCCACGTGGTCGGAGACCCCGACGTGGCAGCGCCCTTGTGACGCCTGGTACGGGCAGCACGGTGTCGCGACAGCATCCCTGTGACGCCTGGCCCGGGCAAAAGCGGTGGGGCCTCCTGCCTCATCTGGGGAGGGAGGGTGCAAAGCTGAGGTGGCTGGCTCCCTTTGGCACTGGGGAGAGCTGGGGGGGGAAGCTGCAGGCAGTAGCTGACATCTGTGAGCCGGGGGAGGGGAGAGGGGCTGTCTGAATAGAGCCCACTGTGTCCGTCCTGGCTGCTGCCATTAAGCGTCTCTCCCTCCCGCGACTGTCTCCTCTCCGCTGCAGGCAGGACGCTGAAGCGCCGAATGGAGCCGCGACGTGAGCTGCATTTCCCCAGGAAGCCAGGTGCCCCCAGCCCCTGAAGCTTTCTCAGCGCCGGCACCTGGAAATGATGCGCGTGAAGCCCCTTCTGCCCCGGCGGGTCCCTCCTTAGCCGGGCGTCTCGCCCTGCCGGTCGCCAGGGAGCAGGACATGGCCAGCTCAGCGCCATGGGCCCGCTGGGGAGAGACGGACCTGGGCAGCGGCTCCGGGCGCCGGCAGTGCTGGGCCGAGGCGGCGGAGCAGGACGCTGAGAAGCGAGTGGAGGTGAATGGACTCATGGGCCAGTGGGAGGAGTCCCCGGCTCAGGAGCCCTCAGAACTGGAGTTCCTGGAGCTTTCCCTGGGGTCACTGTCCCACGGGGGGCTCTTGGCACAGACCGACGGGAGCTTCGACCTCAGTGACCCGCAGGAGTTTGAGTGGGGAGAGCCCCGGCGGGATGCAGACCGTGCCGGGAGCCCACCCACCGGTGAGTCAGCGCTCTCGCTTGTCCCCCTTTTCCTCTGGTAGTCTGCAGCGATAGCACCCATCGGAGAGCAGAGTGACCACCACGGGGGACTGGTGATGCCAAGGCGTTGGGGGTTCTCTCCAGACCCCAGGAGTCTGCTGGGACCTGGGAAACGCAGCTCATTGCCTTGGAGAGCACAAATCCCGCACTGCGTGTGTGTTAATAGGGATTGACTCTAAAATGCAGCTGCCTCTGGGGCGGAACACTGCACCCACCCTATGTGCAGCGCAACGGTCTAGTACAGGAAGT
Organism: Pelodiscus sinensis; assembly: GCF_049634645.1. NCBI lineage: Eukaryota > Metazoa > Chordata > Testudines > Trionychidae > Pelodiscus > Pelodiscus sinensis. The sequence continues at coordinate 4,714,974 of NC_134732.1, read as the reverse complement.
GAGGAATCCCTCTGTATCCAGTCGAAAGCCCAGTTGGCATGTGGCCAGCACATACATGCTAGCAGTGTCCTTTCACCTGCAGACAAACGCAGAAGGGGTTTACCCCCAGGGCCGGATTAACTCTTCTGGGGGTCCAGGGCTAGTAGATTTTGGGGGTCCAACTGGCGCTCTGTGGGCAAAAAGGGGTTCAGTGTGTGAAGGGGGGTTGCCATGGAGCAGGCTGGGGGTAGGGATGAGGGTCTGGGTAGGAGGTAGGGTGCTGGAGTGGGTTGGGGGTGGGGAGTCTGAGTAGGATGTAGGGGGCAGGGGTGGGGGTGGAAGTGCAGGTCTGGAAGATGGACTTACCCCGCTGCAGGGTGGGGAGCTCTGAGCCTGGCAGGCCAGACCCAGGCAAGCCCCGGGCTGTAGGTTCCCCACCCCTGCTGTCATGGAACAAGAGGGTGCTTAGGAATGATCAGAAGGCAGTGCCTGTTAAAACAGCAGCACCGGAAAGAATGGCAGGTTCCCTGGGGGTGACCGGTATTTCTCTAAGTCCCGTGGCCTGTGGGAGCCGCTGGAGCAGGAGATGATGGAGACGAAACACAGGTAGCAAAGTAGCCCGTGTTTGTAAGAGACGACAACCCGCAGCCCCTACAGAACACTTTGACCCAAGGAGGTCAGTATCGTTATTGATAGTTACAGATGGGGAAACTGAGGCCCAAAGTCCCCCAGCAGCCCAATGCTAGAGCCAGGAACTGAACCCAGCTCTCCTGAGCAGCTTTGAGGGCCTTGGGTGAAATCACATGAACAAAGAAACGAGGAAGCACTTGGTGGCGGCTGCACAATTGTTTGTTTTCCAGATGAAGGTGAGGAACTGGAGCATGATGGGACACAGGAGGACCCAACCTCCCCTGGCTACTGGCACCCGCAGGGGGACAGGCAGCTGGACATGACGGAAGAGGACGAGGACAGAGCCAGCTCAGGGGACGTGGCAAGGCAGGAGGGGGGCTGGGAGGCAGGGAGTGAAGGGGAAGGTTACCCGGAGCTCTCCTTCGAGGCCCAGGATGGCTCAGGGTACAGCACCAGCCCTGATGGGCTGCGGGACGCTGAGGCTCTGTACGGGGGCTATGGCAAGTCCTTAAGCATCACCACGGACAATGAGGAGGAGCTTTCCGGATGCTCTGATGTCAGCCCGCCCCCCTCCAGCACCTTGCCGGAGCACCCCCACCGGCCAGCCCAGAGAACCGTGGCTGATGCCTTGGAGAGCCTGAGCCAGCTGGGGGAGAGCCTGGAGTTCCCCCCAGAGACGGAGTTCTCCTCGCCCTCAGGCAGGCACCTGGCCAGCCCTGGGCTGAGCCCGTTGCCCGATTCCACCCGCTGGAACCGGAGCCGGAGCCTCCTGCACCACCTGTCTGTGGAAGACCTTCAGAACGCCCCAAGCATCGACGCAGAGACCTTCCCAGAATCCTCCTACGCCGAGAGCCTGGAGGACCCTCCCCAAACCTTCTCCAAGGCCACCTCTGCTGGTGGAGTGAGGGCATCCCTCTGCCACCTGGTGCCTGCGGCTGAGCCTTCGGAGGGCTCTAGGCTCCAGGCAGCGGGGACTCTCCGTGCCCTCCGGCAGGCTGGCAGCCTGCAGCAGGACAGGGCACGGAAGCTGAAGATCATTTCCCCGGCACTCCCTTCCAAGTTCAGCAGGCAGTCCAGGTCCCTGAGCCCTCGGAGGAACGCCCATAAGCAGGCAGAGCGGCCTGGCTCTCCCAAGTCAGGCCCTGCCCGGCCATCCCCGGGTACCGCTGAAGCCTTGCCTTATGGCCGAGGCCAGCTCAACTACCCGCTGCCGGATTTGTCCAAGGTGGAGCCGCGGGTGAGGTTCCCAAAGGACGATCAGAGCTACCGCCCTCCGCGGGGCAGGACTTTGCCCATGAGAACCAGGGGGCCAGCAAGCCCCGTGGTCTTCAAGTCTCCTGCGGAGATCGTCCGGGAGGTGTTGCTGAACAGCGCAGAGGGATCCCCGCAAAAATGCCCTACCCCTTCCTCCACCGTGGTGCCCGAGGAGTTCAGGTCTCCGAAGGAAGCCACCGAGCTAGTGCAGCAACTGCAGGTAACTTCCACCTCTCACTGGCTAGGGAGACCTCCCCAGGAGGAGCCCAGGGAGCTCTGCACAGGGTTGAAACTGAAGGGCTCTGCTGGGGGAGAGGAAGCTGGGCAGGAGGCAGGGGCAGAGCATGGAGGGAATGGATGTTGGAGCCTTCATCTCTGGGTGGCAGCTTTGGACTAGGAGACAGTGCTGCCTGGGCCACAGAACCCTGGGGAGAGGATCTCAGGAGTCGTCACGTCCGGCCCCCGGCCCAACGCAGGGCCAACCCCAACTCAATCAGCCCAGCCAGGGCTTTGTCAAGCCGGGACTTAAAACCTCCAGGGCTGGAGATTCCACCCTGTCCGTAGGGAACCCAGCCCAGTGCGTCCCACCCTCCTAGGGAAATAGTTTTTCCTAATCTCCAACCTAGACCTCCCCCACTGCAGTTTGAGCCCATTGCTCCTTGTTCTGCATCCGCCACCACTGAGAACAGCCTCTCTCCAGCCTCTTTGGAACCTCCCTTCAGGATGTTGCAGGCTGCTGTCAAATCCCCCCTCACTCTCCTCTTCCGCAGACTAAACAGACCCAAGTCCCTCTCATAGCTCCAGCCCCTAATCATTCTGGTTGCCCTCTGCTGGCCCCTCTCCAATGCGTCCACATCCTTTCGGTAGTGGGGGGCCCAGAACTGGACACAATGCTCCAGACGTGACTGGCTGCTGGCAATGCTCCTACTAATGCCCCGTGTCCCTCCAGCACTGCTACGGGCCAGGACACTGCTTGCTAATGGCAGGGCGCTGGAATTAACACTAGGGAGGCCGGAGTCACCGCTCCGGGCGGTCTCCGGCGGGCATGTGCTTAAACTTTGTTGTAGCAAGTCTTGGCTTGCAGGCTGAACTCTGAAGTCCTTGTTGTCTGAACCCTGGATGCCCATTTCCGATTGGCCGGCACGCCCAGTGCTTGCGCCCACGTGCGCCACGCCCTGTCATATCCCCCCCCCCGGCTCACTGCTCCACCAGCCGCCTCTTGGACCCCCTGCTCTATAAGTGCTCAGTGACAGGTGCTCCCCTGACGTGTGCTCTGCTTCCAGGAGGACTACCACAGACTGCTGACCAAGTACGCTGAGGCCGAGAACACCATTGACCAGCTGCGGCTGAGAGCAAAGGTACAGTGGCCGGGGCTCGCGTCGGAGAGGCGCCCCTCCTGGCAGATGTTGTGCCCCGCTGCTGCTGGGGCGGGCGGGCTCTCAGGAGCAGGCTGCGTGTGAGATAGACGATAGTAATGAAGGTGGGGATGTGCCGTTGTCTGTGTTGGAAAGCAAAGGGCTTTCCCGCGACCATACCGCAGCGCGCAGAACCTCCATCTCCTGCCTCTCAGTCCAATACGCTAACCACTGGCCCACGCTGCCTTCTGGCCTGGGATTGCTCAAGGCCTGCCCCTTTTCAGGGTACTACGGCAGCCCTGGTCCCAGCCAGAGGCAGACAGTGCCAAGACAGCCAGGAAATTGCACCATAAGTTACCCAAGCCCTTCGGCGCTCCTGAAGAGGTTCCTGTGTGGGTGGAGCTCTGTAAATGTTGTGTTTGGTTCCCATGTCATCTGGCCTGGGGGGACGCTGGAGCTCTCTGAGCAAGGCAGGGGAGCTGCATGCAAGGATCTTCAGCCTCCAGAGCTGTACCCCACACGCACGGGGCGAGTGGCTGCGATCCGCTTCAGCTTATGCAGCTCAAGGGCAGTTCGGAGGCTCCCCTCAGCTCCCCTGCCTACAAGGGGGTCTGTCTTCAGGGTCCAAGCAGAATGGATTCATCCCACGCCCGCTGATTTTCATTCCCCCCCCCCCCGCCCACCCGCGTTGGCTCAGTCCGACAGTGCGCACATGGCAGGCTAGCGGCTCCATCGGAACCTGGCTCCCAGCAAAAGGCTCCAAGTTGCAGCAGCCCCAGCACTGAATTGGCAGCGTCCTTGCACACTGCCGCTCGCTTCCTTCCCCTTTCGGGGCAGCCACAGAGCTGCGGTTGAGCGAGTGCAGCGCCAGGGGAGCGACACTGAAATCTGGCGCAATGTTACATTGCAAAACCTCTTGCGCTGTCTCCCCGCCTCCTCCCCCTTCCTGTCTGAGGCCGGCCCCAAAAGAGACGCAGCCGGAGCGGGGTGTTTGCTGCAAAAACTCCTCCGTGACCGGCCTTGGGCATTTTGACATGGCTCTTGCATTCAGGCCTCTGGTAGGTTCCCTTGCTCTTCGTATTCCAGCCAAGGGGTTGTTGCTGGGAACCTTTGCAGAACGGCAGGGCCGATTCTCCGTTACCAGCACCCTGCGATGGCGTGAAACCGCGGCTGTGAGGCACACGCTGTGTGCAGTGGCACTCGGACATGGGAGCTGACCCTGCTGTTGTGTCCTTGCTTTGTATGTAGCTGAAGCCAGGGCATAATTCACCGTGTGCCCAGACTCTGGTCTGCTGCAGCCCTGCTGTTTCACTCTGTCTAGGGTACTTCTCTGCCCTCAATCCCCATAGCACCTTGTATGTGTCTTCACAAAAGCCGTGGGTGGAAGGCAAATGCTGTTACCCCCATTACACAAGGGAAACTGAGGCACAGAGAGCCAGCTCCTCAGCTGGTGCAAATTGTTACAGCTCCATTAACTTCAGCGGTGGCTTGCCCATGGCCTCAGACGGCCTCCCAGTTTCCAGGGCTGGATTTGGGACCATCAAGTCTGACCTCCCATATAACACAGGCTGTAGACCTGCGGCTGTGCAAGAACAGGGACCTGGCACCATAACCATTAGGCAATCCTCCCTCTCGCTGCTCCCTGGCATTCTAGGCTGTCGCAATACCCCCGCAAAGGCTAGCTCCAAGCAACTCTGTTCTTTGACACCAGTCCCCTTTAGCCGTCTGTGCCGTGCCTTACGCACCCTCCCTCTCCCCAGCCCACAGTGGCTCGGCGCCGGGCGCTGCTGTCAGGAACTTCTGGCTGGCTAGAAGGCGGGTGATGGGGCGCACCGTGTGCCAGGGTGGGAGCCGTCCGTGTGCGGTGGGGAGGGGTGGCTGGGCGGCCGCACTCAGTGTGGGGACGGTCTGCCTGGGGCGTGGCGTGGGCTGGGGAGGGAGGCTAGGTCTGTGTGCAGGGGCACAGGTGAGAGGCAGGACGGGTTCAGCGTGGAGGAGGTGCTGAACAAGGTGGGGCTTGGGGCGCAGTCGGAGGGCAGGGAGGAATGGCGCGTGGACGGGGCTTGTTGGAGAAGGGGTCTGTGGGCGAGGCCTGGGCGTGGGAGGAGGGGAGGGACTAGCTAGGCCTGGGGTGAGGGACTCTCGGCGGGGGGGCTTGTGTGGGGTGAAGGGCCTGTCCATGAACAGGGTTTGAATGTGAGAGCTCAGCAGAGCATCTCCCTTCCCCCCCCCCCCCCCCCCCGGCCTGCTCTGCGTCTGGCCCCCGTCTGCGAAGTCCCACCCGGCCTGGGCTCCCCTCCAGAGCGAGGTGTCCCCTTGGCTTTCGTGGCACATCGCCCTCTGGCACCGGGTGCAGTGCGACGGGCTGACCCGTCTCAGGGCAGCACCCCACGTGCTGGGAGCGCCCCGGGCACGGGCAGGCTGAAGGAGCTCTGTCTGCCTGCTCCCAGGTCCCAGCAGGCTGCAGCGAGGGGCCTCTCAGCACCATGGCCCTGCAGGTGGATGGGGCGGGTGAGAGCTGATGAGCTGGTCCTCTGGGGCTCCCCTCTCTGACCCAGGATGCTGGGTTTGGCAGAGAGGCTAGATCTGCAGTGGAACCTTTTTTCCCCTCTGGCTCTTGAAGTGACAGTGCGGCACCCGAGCGAGCGTTCTGGCTGATCAGCAATACACCCTCCTCTGCATCACCTGGGGCAGGGTGAGCGCCAGGGCTGGTCGGGGGGGACAGACACCCTGCTCTGCTCCGGTTGAGTGGCCTGTCATCTTGGGCTTTGCCCTGTTGCAGCATCTCCCTTGAGAGGATCTCAAAGCACAATGCAGAGGTTAAACCTCTCCCCGGAGGTAGGGCTTCTCCCCCGTCTACACGCAAGAACAGAGACCCCCGAGAAAGCGAAGGGCTTGATTTTCAGGAGAACTGAGTCTCCTCTCCCCCATCTCGCTGTCCCTGGGAATCACCAGGGCTCAGTGCTTCTGAAAAGCAGCCCTCCAGTGACTTGCCCAAAGTCACTCAGCAACTCGCTTCTCCTTTGGGGGACCAAGGGAGGGAAAGAACCGGGGAGTCCTGACCCCGGATCCTTGGCTCTAACCATTAGGAAAGACTTTCCCTCGCTTTAGGGAAAGCAGCGTTAGCTTTAGTACCTACCAGATCGACGCACTGACTTGTTGGTCAGCATTCTGCATGGGATCTGTACCACCGGCCCCCTGGGGAAGCCTCCCCTAGCCCCCCTAAAGCAGAAGTGAGAGTCACAAACCTGGCCTGTGCGCACAGATTGCAGGTGACAGTAATTGGGGTGAGGGGACAGGCGGAGGGTTTGGGGCCTGCTCTTTAGGTCAGGTAGGTAGTTAGGGGTCTTGGTCCCGCCAGCGAGGAGTGTCATATAAATACCTGGATGGGTCTAAGCCCCAACTGTTATGCTGATGGCTTATCACAGTGCCTGGTTAATTAGCCCCAAAGGGGGTGGGTCTTGCTGGCCCCGGGCTCTGCTGTCTGAGTCTGAGTGACTGGCTGATAGGTGCGTGTCTCAATAGAAAAACACCCGCCTTCCCAGGCACACGCCTGCCTCTGCTTCCCGGGAGGGGAAAGCGTGTTAGCCTGGCTGCAGCTTCCTTGATGGGTGGTGGGAGCACCGTAGCATTAGCAGCTGGCTCCCCAAATGCCCTCCCCTCCTCCCCCGGGTCTTTTCCCCACAAATCTAATGTGTCTCTGTGATCTCTGGCCTTCCCCCCCACCCCACCCCCCCACTTTGTTTCAAGCCCTTATCTTTGCTCATCAAAGCATGGCAGGTCTCTCCGTGCTAATGGATCGCCTAGAGCAGCCATTGTGCTGGGCGGGGGGGGAGGTGGGCTTTGCAATACAGGAGTCAGTAATCTCCCCGGCATTGTGTGTGTCCAAACGATTGTGTGTCCCGGGTGATCACACTGTACCATCTCAGCGCTCATGTGGTGTCCATGATGTTCTGGCGTCCTGTATCGTAGATACTTAAATGCCCCTCTTCCCTGTAGTATCGGCGCGCCTCACAATCTTTAGTGGCTATATCCTGGGGAGAAGGGCCATGCTGTTATGCCCATTTTACAGATGGGGAGCTGAGCTACAGAGATGGAAAGTGACTTGCCCGAGGTCATGCAGGAAAGTCAGTGGCAGAGGAGAGGCTTGCCCATCATTCTTCCATGTCCCTGCTAATTTAGTAACCACTGGCCCACCAGCATGTACCCAAGTGACCTCCCTGTAATCGTCTTGCCAGCCATGCATCAGGGCTGTCCCACTGACTTTGGGCAGGTGCCTTCCCTCTGCTCACAATCCCGTGACTCACTGGGGTCTCAAGCTGGGGCTCCTGAAAACCAAACAACCCTCCCACTTAGTCCCAGTCTAGAGCAGAGCCAGCTGTTGAAATCAGCAGCAGACTGGGAAGGAAGAGAGGTCTCGTGGGCAAGGCTCTGAGCTGTGGGTTCAATTCCTTGCTCTGGTGCTGGCTCGCTGTGTAGCTAGAGGCAAGTTACTTTCCATGTCTCTGTGCCTCAGTTTCCCATTTGAAGGCGGAGGAATACTCTCCCACCTGTAGTCTGTCTCGTCTCTGTAGCTGGTGCACTCTCTAAGCCAGACGCAATGGGGCCCCCAGTCTCCGTTATAAATAAATATGATGCATACGCTGTCTGGCTGTACGAGTCGCAAATTCTCTCTCTCTGTCCCCAAGAGCCGGCCTCTTGCTGCATTCTGGCACCAAACTGCCTGGCACCGACCCGACATGGCAGAGAGCGGGGCAGGCGATTTGCAAGGACAAATCCATTCAGGAAATTCACCTCCCCTCTGGCTTTGTGCATTCTCCCCAAACATGCTGGCTGCACAGCTGTGCGCTCCGGCCGAGGCATGCGCTGAGCCAACACGCTCCAGCGAGGGGTGGCTCCCACACTGCCTACCGCTGCTATTGCTGCCAAACAGTGGGGAGGTGTAAGCCCCTGCCTGGGCCCTGGGTGGAGTCTCTTGTATCTCAGGCCATACAGACCCGGGGAGGGGAACAGGGGCAAGTTCTGTGGCAGAGCTCACGTGCAGTTATGGGTATATGGGAGAGATGCTCCTTTCTCACGTCCATTCCTGCACCCTGTGTAGTCTCTGCTTCCCCTCCGTAACTAGGCTGGGTGCTGGATGTCCTCCTTGGTGTCGGGCATGCGTGTTGAGTGGCTGATAGCTCATGTTGCTGGTTCCCGGCCACTCTCCATCACTAAAAGGGATGAAGAGGCGAGAGCCGGGTGAAGAATTGATTCTTTTGTTGGAGGGATCAACCAAAAATCCAGAACAAGAGGGTCGTTTCTAATCAAAACTGCCGGGGGTGGGTTTTTTCAGTTTTTCTCGCTGAAATGAAAACCCCAAATTTAAAAAATGAATTTGGGTTCAGCAAAACTAGCCCATGTTGCTTCAGAATGAAATGCTGCAACGATGCGTCTCGGAAGCGTTTCCAAATTCTTCTCTTTCGGCTGAAACAGTGAGTCAAACGGGACCTGAATTTGCAAGTCGTGTCAATACCCCCCAAAATGAATTTTTCAGGAAATTTACTATTTGCTGCCAAAATGATGCCTAGCTCCAGCCAGGGATGTCCACGGTTCACCGGTGGCCCGGCGGGGCTGGAGCAGCCTACCACCCGGTGCAGGCAGGGGGCTGCCCCAGCCCAGGTGGGAGCACGCCAGCCTAGCTAGACTGGAACTGTTCCCCACCCATGCGTGGTGCAGCGCAATGGGCCCGGCTGGAACAGCCCACCATGCTACAAGGGGGGGGCACTCCAGCCCAGCTGGGCCTGCCATGATGTGGGCAGGAGGCACGCCAGCCTAGCTAGACGGGAACAGTTTCCCCGCTCACCCACAGTGCAGTGTGATGGACCCAGCTGGAAGAGCCCATCATGCTACAAGTGGGGGGACACTCCAGCCCCGCCTGTAGTGGGCCCAGCCTAGCTGGAGCAGCCAGCTGAGCCGCGGGCAGGAGACGCTCCAAGCCCAGCCGGCCTGCCACGGTGCAGGTGGGGGCCACGCCAGCCCGGCCTGCCCCATTTAAACGATTAGCTGGTGGAATATAACGTTTAATCATTTAACTGATTAAATGGGATTTTACAGCCCGAGCTCCAGCTCCTGCTCCCAGCATGCAGCTCTCCGGCAACACGGCTGCCTAGCTGGGCATGAGACGCTCAGGCTGAAAGCCAGGGGCTGCGCTGGAGAAGGCCTTGGAGCAGTTTTGACCGTTTGGAGTGAAATGTCTCGAGGTCCGTTCCACGGGGCAGGCTCCCTGGAGGCTGCAGGTGGAAGCAGAAGCCCGAGGGGTTCCAAGCAGGCAGCTCACCGCAGCGCTGCCATGGCCAGAGGCTAATAGAGGGCTTGTGGAAGGGCAGCAATAAGGCAAGAGCCCGTCCAGATGGGCACAACCTTGCCCTCTGTCTTCACCTGGGCTCCTGGGAGTTTGGGAGGGGGGAGAATTTTCTACCGAAAATTGAAAGGAGGAACTTTGGGGCAAACTCCTACCGTCCCTTGGGTAGCGGGGCAGGAGGACATGGGTTCTGAGCCATGGTTCAGGGCGGGGCAATGAGCAGATGGGGGGATTACTGAAATCCAGCTTAGCCCTCTGCCAGCAGAGGAGGAATGAGAGCTGGGAAGAGGCTCAGGAGGCAGAGGGTGGAGACAAGTGTCTCGGTGCTGGGGCCGTGATCCTGTTTCTGAAGGGGCTGAATTTCTTTGCAAGGACACGAAATGCAACTTGAGCGAGAAGAGCTGTCAGGCAGCACGAGCCTCCTGGGGCCAGCTCGTATGCGTAATCTCGTTGCTCCTTCCGGGCTAAAAAGAGACCAAAGACAGAGTCTAGCTGGAAAATAGTTTGGGGAGAGAACTCTGCCTTCTGTGCCCAAAATCGGAATGGCTGCGTGCACGCATTTTGTTGCGTGTGGGCATGCATGCATGTTTGTTTACGTGGGGTGTTCACGTGTGTGCATGTTTGCACGTGTATGCACGCATGGATTTGAGCAGGCACGTAGATGCACATCTTCTGCTTCCTTTATTACGCTCTAATCCGGCCCCTGGCTTGCCTGGATTCAGTTCCTGAGGCTCAGGAGGTGATCAAGCCCTGTAAAGCCTCCCCCCCTCCCCCCCGTCCAGACCCTGCACCCTACAGCCCTCCCAGAACCCACCAAATCCCAACCCACTCCTGTACCTTCCTTCCCTCCCAGACTCCACACCCCCAGCCTGCTTCCCAGCAGCCCCCTCCCACACATGAACCCCTCATTTTTGGCCCCATCCTTCTGCATAGCAGGGCCCACAAAATCTACTAGCCTGGGCTCCCCTAGGCTCTGGTGTGCCTGGGGAACGAGGAGGGGTTTTTGGTTTAGTTTGGTTGTTGGTTTTGGGGGGGTTTTGCTTTTGTGAGGCCCTCGACTGATTTTTCTCTAGGTCAGCGGCCCCCTCCCCAAAAAAGATTCTCCACCCCTGCGCTAGTCCCGCTCCATCCCCTCCACCTTGCTGCACCCCACCATTAGCCCTAGAACACTAGGGCTGCAAGAGACCTGACGAGGTCATCAAGTCCAAAGCCGGACCAACCCCAACTCAATCAGCCCAGCCAGGGCTTTGTCAAGCTGGGACTTAAACACCTCTAGGGACGGAGATTCCACCCCCTCCCTAGGGAACCCAGCCCAGTGCTTCCCCACCCTCCTAGTGAAATACTTTTTCCTAATATCCAACCTAGACCTCCCCCACTGTAACTTGAGCCCATTGCTCCTTGTTCTGCATCCGTCACTACTGAGAACAGCCTCTCTCCATCCTCTCTGGAACCTCCCTTCAGAAAGTTGAAGGCTGCTGTCAAATCCCCCCTCACTGTTCTCTTCTGCAGACTAAATAAACCCAAATCCCTCAGCCTCTCCTCGTAGGTCATATGCTCCAGCCCCCTCATCATTTTGGTTGCCCTCCGCTGGACCCTCTCCAATGCATCCACATCCTTTCTATAGTGAGGGGCACAGAACTGGACACAATACTCCAGAGGTGGCCTCACCAGAGCCGAATAAAGGGGAATAATCAGGTCACTGGATCTGCTGGCAATGCTCCTCCTAATGCACCCAAATATTCCATTCACCTTCTTGGCTACAAGGGCGCCCTGTTGACTCATCTCCAGCTTCTCATCCACTGGAATCCCCAGGGCCTTTTCTGCCAAACTGCTACTTAGCCATTCAGTCCCCAGCCTGGAACAATGCTTGGGATTCTTCCGTCCTAAGTTCAGGACTCTACACTTGTCCTTGTTGAACCTCATCAGATTTCTTTTGGCCCAATCCTCTAATCTGTCCAGGTCACTCTGGACCCTATCCCTGCCCTCCAGCATATCCACCTCTCCCCCTGAGGCGAAGATGAGTCTGTAGTTCCCTGGATTGTCCTTCCCTTTTTTAAAGATGGGCACTATATTTGCCTTTTCCAATCATCCGGGATCTCTCCTGATCTCCACGAGTTTTCAAAGATAATGGCCAAAGGCTCCGCAATGACATTTGCCAACTCCCTCAGTGCCCTCGGATGCATTAAATCCAGACGGATTTATGTAGATTTAGCTTTTCTAAATAGTTCCTAGCTTGTTCTTTCCCCACCAAGGGCTGTCCACCTCCTTCCCATACTGTGTTGCCTAGTGCATTAGTCCGGGAGCTGACCTTGCCCGTGAAGACAGGGGCAAAGAAAGCATTGAGTACTTCAGCTTTTCCCACATCATTTGTCATTAGGTTTCCTCCCTCAGCCAGTAAGGGCCCCACCCCCTCTCTGATCACCCTCTTATTGCTAACATGCCTGTAGAAACCTTGTTACCCTTCACATCCTTTGTTAGCTGCAATTCCAACTGCGCTTTCGGCTTCCTGATAACTCCCCTGCATTCTCGAGCAATATATTTATACTTCTCCCTAGTCATCTGTCCAAGTTTCCACTTCTTATAAGCTTCCTTTTTGTGTTTAAGCTCACCAAGGATGTCCCCGGTAAGCCAATCTGGTCGCCTACCATATTTGCTTTTCTTACTGCACATCGGGATGGTTTCTTCCTGTGCCTTCAATGAGGCTTCTTTAAAATACTGCCAGCTCTCCTGGACTCCTTTCCCCATCCTGTTAGCATCCCCGGGGATCCTGCCCATCAGTTCCCTGAGGGAGTCCAGGGCTGCTCTTCTGAAGTCCAGGGTGTGTGTTCTGCTGCTCTGCTTTCTTCCTTTGGTCTGAGCATATTCTGGGAATATGCTGCAGTCGCTTTCCTTGGCGTGGAGGTTGCCATCTCTGAGGGTTCCAGAAGGGGTGGTAGGGCCTGATGGAGCCAATATTTACTGGTCTCGGCTCTCCTGGCCCAGGAAGGCTGGGTGGGCCCCTCTAGCCCTGGGCCAGACAGGCCGCAAAGTAGCCTAGGCTGGCCGAATGCTCAGTGTGGGGCTGGCTCTTGGTGGGACAGAATCCCACGGCTGGTGCTGCTAGACACCCCAAGAGCTCTCAGCCCCTCCCAACGTGGGGATCAGAGCCGGGAATGGAGCAGACTCAGAGCAGCGCCTGACCCCCAGGCCAGCCCCTCAGAATCTCCCCCCCCCCCCCCCCCCGGCTAAAGCAGCACAAAGAGCCGGCGGATCAGCTGGTTTCCGCAGACCTCACCCAGCGGGCGCCGAGGCTGAGTGTCGGGAGTGATCGGAATTCTTGGCTTTCTCCTTCCCCGCAGGTGAACCTGTACGCCGACCCGCCGAAGCCCAGCCACAATGTCCACATGGGGACCGTGGCCCCCGGCTCCAGGGTCATGGCTTTCAGCATCCCGCGGATCCGGACGGCAGAGCTCAGCAGCAGCCCCGCTCCAGCCCTGCCGGCGGCTCTGCAGGAAGGTGCATTTGAAGCCCTGGAGTGTCTGAACGCAGCCGCTTCTTCTCTCATCCCGCCGCCTCCTGCCGTCAGCTGCTCCCTTGCACATCCCCAGCTCCGGAGCCCGCGCCAGCAGGCGAACCTGGCTGCACTCAGCTCCCAGCCCCTGGAGATACCGCCCCCAGGCCTGGCTGGCAAGGCGCTGTGCTCCGGTAAATGCTGCTCGCTCCGCGGTGCAGGCTCCATTCACCTGGTGCCATCCCTACCGGGTGCCTGTGCAGCCCCCCTTTGCCGGGACCCCGGTCGTGCAGCATCTCGTGGCCACCTGCCGAGCTACGTCCTGGCCCACGTGTCTCTGCTGGGGAAGGACGTGGAGCCGAGTTGGCCTGGTACAAGTGGCCACAATGCCAGTGACTTCCAAGGCATTGGCACCATTTGTGCCGGCTACAAATACCCCCCCCCCCCCACCAGCTTCTCAGCGGCGGTGGGAGAAGCGAAGGGAGCGGAGCGGGGTGGACTGCTCACCCTGGCCCAGTCCGCTGGCCGAGACAGATGCTCGTTCACGAGCCAGTCGAGCGGTGCGCCAGAGACCAGCCCCCGAATGCTTCGCGCCCGGGCTCGCTGGCTCCCGGGGGCTCCGCTGGGAATGGGCAGCGCCTGTCTGATCTCACTGCTCTGGAGTCCGGCAAGCCGGGCGTGGGGAGGGGGGCTTGTTGGAGTTGGCCCCTGAGCTCTGGAGCCAGCTGGAGAATGGAGATGACAACGCTGGCTCTTCTCACCTGTGTCTTCTGTTCCAGGGCCGCCCTCGGCAGCGGGAGACCAGGCTACGCCCCCACCAGCCCATGCTGCGCTCCCCCACTTGGCTGGGCTTGACGCCTGCGCCTCTGCGGAGAGACGCTTTCCAGTGGATCCCCTGACACAGACTCTGGCTGGTCAGGCGAGGAAATTTGAGACGCAGGCAAGTTGGGCCCAGAGCGAGCCAACGACGGTGCCTGGAACGAACCCCAGTCAAATCAGAGCAGGGGTGGGGAGGCGGCGTTTGAATTCCTCACTTCTGAGGGAGACTCCAGCAAGGGCTGGGGCCTAAGAAAGGAGCCAGGAGGAAGAGGAGGGGCAGGAACAGGAGGCTGCCCTCCGTTGTCATTGACGGTTAGACTCACCTTCCCGTAGGCAGCTCCATGGGCCGGTAGTTAATGTCATTTTCTGCCTGTCCAGGTGGAATCCTTCGAGGGACTGATCCAAACCGGGAGGCTGACGCCACAGGCCCAGCTAACGGTACGCCCAGCGTTACTCTCTGCCTCTCTTCCCGGCCCCTTTTCGGAGACTCCCCTCATTGCCAGGTGGCGTCTGCAGCATGGCAGATGCATCTCGTGCTGGGCACGTGCACGCCAGGCCCTAGAGCATCCCTGAAGGGCTGAAACGCCTGGAGAGCCCCCCCCCCTTCCCAAATAAAGCAGAGTCCCTGTGCCCAAGGCTGCTCAGTGTCACGGCCCAGCACTGTCGCCTCGTGACGCTTTGCACAGGCACACCGGGGTGATGGGACAACCTGCCGTGGCGATGCCAACGTTGTGACGCTGCCGCAGTGAGGCGCGGTCCAGCTACGGCCCTCCAAAGCCTGGCCCCAGCTTCAGCGTAGGAGCGCGAGACCAGCCGGGCAGCACAGCGGGGAGGAGGTAGCAATGCTGTATTTAGCCAGCGCTCACATGCAGAGGGGGCGGGGGGAGGTTGCTGGGGTGTCCCCGAGCTGGGATCAGCTGTATCTAAAGCTTTCACTGCACTTGCATTTTGCTGAGCCTACTGGCTTGCTGCACCAAAGAACCTTGAAGAGCAACGTTCCCTGCAAGCCAAGCGCTTGGGCAGCCGCCCAGAAGAGATTCAAATGCCGCTCAGCTGGTTAGCAGAGCGCCCACAGCCAGCAGCGTGTGTTTCTGGGGTGCACATCCCCACATGCCTCGGTGCACATAACAAAATTTATTCTGCACAGGAATGGGAAAAAATGAGAGTAACTATTGCTGTGGAGCGGTCAGGGTTAATTCACATTGGTGTGCTAGGGGCGGTTTAGACGCTGCCTCTGTGGGATCTGTTATTCCTTGTGCCATTGTAATACGCTGATTGGGTGTGTGGGCCAAATTGCAGCTGGCCCAAAGAGGACAAAAGCCTTCTATGCGTGCACAGCAAACAGAGTTACCCTCCAGCTCAACGGACAGAGGCTCTGAAGTTCCCAGGTCTAGCTCCCTGGAGACTTACCATGGCGACGTGTACGTGGTCCTGGCTTTGTTATCCAGGATTCACAGGCCCGGTGCTGCCAGGCGGGAGTTCAAAATCCCTCCCTCCCAGCCCAGCCAGGCACTGCTGCGGGAGAGTCATCTGGCACGGGGCCCTGGACCGTGTGGGGGCCGAAGGCTCAGACGCAGGCGTTTCAATGTGTTTCCCCCCTTCCCCCCCCAGGGATTTGCGAGGCTGAAGGAGGCGCAGGATGCTCTGGAGCGAGCGTACCTGCAGGCCCGGGAAGAGACCCACCAGCAGCAGCAGCGCCCGGCTGCAGCAGGGCCCCTGGGGGTCTTCGATCCAGACAGGTAGGCTTTTTCCACCCATGTTTTTCCTTTAACAGTGTCCTGGTCAAATGCCGTTTTCTGTTGGGAGAAGCATAGCTCAGCGGTGGCTAGTAGGGATGTCAAACCCCATTCATGTAAAGGGTTAAATGTTATGTTTAACTGGCTAACCGATTAAATGGGTGGGAGGGAGGGCGGGAGGGCTCACGCACTTGCCATGTCTGGGGTGGAGCAGCCTCCTGTCCATGGCGGGCCCCACAAACCTGGAGCAGCCTCCTGTCTGTGTAAGCATCATTGGTAAGCATCACCCAGTAAAGGTGTAGCTTATCGATTAACTTTGTTAGCCATTTGCATCCCTAGTGGTTAGAGCACCAGCCTGGGGTTTGAGAGACCAGGGTTCAATTCCCTCCTCTGCTACAGGCACCTTGTGACCCTAGGCACATCACTTAGCTTCTTGGTGCCCATGGGTAAAATGCCGATAACCAGGGCTTGACAATTAGTGTAATCTACTCGCCCATGGTGAATAGATTACAAGCCGGCACAGCTGCGCAGTGCGGTCTGCACATGCTCAGTGTGCCGAACCGCGTGGCTGGCGAGCAGAGCTCGCCACCACTTGGCGAGCCCTGCCGATAACAGCACCGCCTGGGGGGGAACACAAGAGTGCCAAGGAGGTGCTAGATGTTGCAGCCCTGGAGGCCAGGTAGTATAATGAGAGCCCAAGAAAGAACATGTTGTTTGGACCAGGAAGGGCTCTGGGATTGGAGTTTAAAATCTGGGTCTGCAAAGCGCCATGCACAAAGGCTGCGCCTGCCCGCTCCGTCAGTGTGATGAATGCAGCCACGTTTGTAGCACGGGAGTGTCCTGTTGCGATTATGCCGTTTTATTCTTATCTGCCCGTGTTCCCTGATGGGTACCTGTGGGCGTGAATGAAGGGTCGAGGCCCGTCAGTCCTGAGCAGTGATTTACTGCAGGCTGCGATCTGATCCCGGACTAGCCAGCCCTGTCGGCTGATGGCTCCTGGCTCTTCATGTGCCTGTTTCAAAAGATGCTCTGGTGCGGCAGAACATGACCTGGAGCCAGATGTTTGCCCTGCAGGACAAATAAGCTCTGATGCCTGGCGAGAGTGGCTCAGACCTGATCTGCAGTCACATCAGTGCAAATCCAGAATAGCCCCACCCACATGCGTGGAATTAGTCTGGACGGGCACTGACATGGAAATAACAGGCGTGTTAGATAGGGGAGATGCCAGCCTAAAGCATCACCTTTTGGTCTGGCAGTGACCCTGCTGCCCATTTACCTGGTTCAGAACCTGGCCCAGAGCTGGGGCCATCCTTACCCATACTCAGAATATGCAGCTGCGTTGGGCATCTGAAAATTTGGGACACTACTGGGTCTTAATGTCCATCCACCCATCTCTTCCTATCCCTGTGCTGTGTCTCTGCTTCCTCCAGAGAGGGTCTAATTAACTTACACCTGGAAAAGCCTGCCAGGGCTATTAGCAGACACGGAACCTGGGAAAGAGCCAGTCAGGTGGTAACGAAGCCGTCGAACAGGCATGTGCCAACCCCCGTCTGTCGTGTCAGCGTCTCAATTTACAGTGTGAGGCGACAGGACCGTAGTTTAAAGTTTGCTTTCAAACTGTGTCATTGGTGTGATGCTGAAGGTTATTAAATCACATTCCCCCCATCTGGGGATAGAGGCCCTAGTTTAACAGAACTGCATAGGGCCCCATATATCCTAGGAATATCCCTGCTCAGAGCCCTCCAGTGTGGGGCAATTCTTAGGTTTTATTCCTACTGCTAGTGCCCCTCCCTGAGAGCAATGTTCCGATGTGCTAGGCGCTGTACACACAACGAGACAGTACCTGCCCGAAGGGCTTGCACAGCAAACAGGCCAAGCAAAGGGAGGATGGTTACCAGATTGGGGGGGGGGGGCACAAGGCGTCACCCAAGCTGCCTGTAACAGAGCAGGGACTGGAACTCAGACTGCCTGTGCCCTAGGTTGGCACCTTAGCCACTGGAGCACCCTTCCTTTCTTTGCACTGGTGCATGGTTTTGAAGGGCCTCACCCCGCCGCTGCGGTGCTGGTGTGTTTCAGAGCGGTGGAAGGGAAGATATTTCTCCTGGGTCTGCGCTTGGAAGAGCTGAAGGACGGGATTGACCGAGCAGTGCAGAACCAGCCCTCCTCAAGGAGTTGCTCTGAGCCAGGCTTGTCTCCTGGCTGTTTGCCAAGCCTGGTCTCAGAGCCGCCACTCTCCTGCCCAAGGCCGTCAGTTCAGGCCCCGGTCCCAGCCGTCTGCACCCCCTATCCTGAGGTAAAGTCCGCGCTGCTCTGGGTGTCTGGCCTGGGGTTCCCTGGGTGAGCTGATTGCTGGAACGTTTCACTGCCAAGACACTCCAGAACATGGCACTGGAAGGGCTTTCAAAGCTGCCTCTTCCAGAGAGCTCCTGGGCCCGGAGTCGCAGGGCAGCCGCTGCTCCTGCCCTTTTCCTCTGGCTCCTACCAGGTCAGGCCAGAACTGGGGTAGCAGTGAGCCCTCCCCCGCCACACACACGCAGCCTGAGCTCCCCCTCAGTTCCCTGCAGTGCCTCCTGCTGGAGAAGCGGTGAGCTGCGCCGACGTCTCTAGACCTTCCATTTGCGGCTGGCACGAGAAAATTGCTGCGGGGCCTCTGCCGCCAGCACGTCCATCGCCTTCCCTGCAGCGCCCCCTGCTGGCAGAGGTGCTCTGGTGTGGGGGCTGAGCTTACCTCCCTCTGCCTTGTCCGTCTCCTTCCCTGCAGCGCCCCCTGCTGGCAGAGGTGCTCTGGTGTGGGGGCTGACCTTACCCCCTCTGCCCCATAGGGCCCTGTTCCACAGCACGCCCACTTCCAGACGCATGTGGACGCGGCGGTGAGTTCTGCGAGCGGCGAGCCGGAGGAGGAGAGGGAAGAGCTGCCCGAGACCCTTCAACACAAGCAGCTTCAAGTGGAGCTGGACTATGAAACCCTGCTGGACCAGTAAGTGTGGCCCCGGCAAGCCCAGCCTGCCGTTTGCCTGCTGCCGTGTTGAAATGGCCACGCACGCGCCATGCCACGTGCTCAGCACCAGCACGCGTGCATCACGAGCGCCCCGCATGCCGCAGTCGTGTGGTTCAGCACGTTTGTGCCTGAGGGGGGTGTGCTTCACACGAGGCATTCACACGGAGGGGCCGGCCTAGTGCCGGACCGAGCCATAGTTGCGCCTCGGGCAGCGGGCGTGTGGCGCATGCGCAGCCCCGGGCGCACGGCACCCCTTACCCCTCCAATCAGGTGCCCCCCATAGGTTGGCGCACCGGGCAGCTTCCCGGTTAGCCCCCCGCTTAGTCCAGCCCTGGGCCGGCTGGTCAGGGGTTCTGAATACACAGCATACGTCTCTGCTGCCCGCCCCATGCTGGAAAGGGGCCTTGTGCCTCACGCGGTGCTTGTCACCGGGAAGGGGAAACTGAGGTCGTTCGGGCCGAGCGTTCAAAATAGGCAGTTGGCTCCCACCTCTGTCCAACCCGGCCTTGCACACGCATGTCAAGTTCAGCAGCTTTCGTCTTGTCCCCAGGAAACGCCAGCCCGTGGGACTGGCCTGGCAGGGGCAGCCACATCTGCCTCCCCCAGCTGTGTGGGAGCTTGGGGCTGAGATCCTTAGCGCCTCTGCCAGGTAGGGGCGAGGAGCTCTGAGCGCCGGGCGGGAGGACCTGCCCTGTTTGCTCACACATCCAGCTGCCAGCCTGTCCTGGCCCCTTGGCCGCTGCCATGCAGTGCAGCTAAACGGGACCTGGCGAAAGTGCCAAGCGCCATGAACTGCCTGGGCCCTCGTGAAGCAGGGCCTGGGTGCCAGAGTGTGGTATTGCTGCCGCGAGGAAGGGATCTCCGGCTGGCTGGAGGGAGACTCAGTCTCCTTCATACCACCAGGTACAGTCGCTTCAAGGCCTTGCCTGGCTCTCTGAGCATGGAACAGCTGGGCCTGGCAGAGACCGGCTCCTCGCAGGAAGTGGACGGTCCTGCTGCGGAGGATGCGGGGACGGAGGAGATTCCTCCTGGGATGCTGGCGTTAATGGAAGAGAGGAGCCATGTGACCACTCAGCCGTAAGTAATTCAGGAGCCCAAACTACGCGTCCTGTGATTATCCTGCAAGGGGAGAGGGGAAATGAGAAAACGCATTGACAGGGACAGCACGATCAGCCCGGGATTTGGGTATTGTTAGAAGGGAGGGGAAACTGGTAAAAAGCGTTTTTGTTATTTTAAAAAAGCTTTGATTTTCATTTCTTTGTTTAATTAATGTCCTCTCGTTGGAAACCCAAAGGCTAAAGTGCAGAGCTAAGCTGACTGGCTGTGAAATCATGTATATTACTGGTGTTTGCCCTGCCATTGTTAGGGTTCAGAGTCAACGTGTGGGCCCTTCGGGGCTGCTCTTTCTCAGGCGGGCTGCAGCGCTTTATGTGGCATATGAAAGATTTTCTTTTTAGCCATGAGGGTTAGACAGGCCCAGATTTTCAAAAGTGGCCACTGGTTCTGAGAGTCTCAATTACCGTAGGCCCCAACTTGGCACAGGAAACTTCAATTCCCTGCAACTTCGTCTGGCACTGCAGCCCCCTCACCCCAGGAGCAGCACCGCTCTTACTGCCACAGGCGGCCCCGGTGAGCCCCCCGACCTCCCAGCCCCCTACCCTGAACCTCCTGCCCTGATTCCTCCACCCCCTGCCATGAGCTTCCCCACACCTCCCAGCTCCCCGCCCTGAGCCCCCGACCGCCCTGAGGCCCCCAACCTCCCAGCCCCCTACCCTGAACCTCCTGCCCTGATTCCTCCACCCCCTGCCATGAGCTTCCCCACACCTCCCAGCTCCCCGCCCTGAGCCCCCGACCTCCCAGCTCCCCACCCTGAACCTCCTGCCCTGATTCCTCCACCCCCCGCCCTGAGCTTCCCCACACCTCCCAGCTCCCCGCCCTGAGCCCCCCGACCTCCCAGCTCCCCGCCCTGAGCCCCTGACCGCCCTGAGGCCCCCAACCTCCCAGCCCCCTACCCTGAACCTCCTGCCCTGATTCCTCCACCCCCTGCCATGAGCTTCCCCACACCTCCCAGCTCCCCGCCCTGAGCCCCCGACCTCCCAGCCCCCTACCCTGAACCTCCTGCCCTGATTCCTCCACCCCCCGCCCTGAGCTTCCCCACACCTCCCAGCTCCCCGCCCTGAGCCCCCTGACCTCCCAGCTCCCCGCCCTGAGCCACCGACTGCCCTGAGCCCCCCGACCTCCCAGCTCCCTGCCCTGAGCCCCCCGACCTCCCAGCTCCCCACCCTGGACCCCCTGCCCTGATTTCTTCACCCTGCTGCCATGAGCTTCCCCACACCTCCCAGCTCCCTGCTCTGAGCCCCCCCCCCCACCTCCCAGCTCCCTGCTCTGAGTCCCCCACCTCCTGCCTTGATTTCTTCATTCCCCCGCCATGAGCTTCCCCACACCTCCCAGCCCCCTGGCCTGACGCCTGCAGCCCATCCCTCTGCCCTGATCCTTCCCACATCGCCAAGCTCCCTGTCCAGACTCCTGCCCCCTGCCTTGAGCCCCCACCACACACCCAACCCGCTCCCCAATACAATAATTTAAATACAACATGTACGTTTTCCTTTTAATTTACCCCCCCAAAAGACCCCAACCCACAGAACGGATACTGATGAAAATGTATCCCCATGAGTCATCAATCCCACAACTGACTCCAGAGGTTTGGAAAGTCAGGAGGTTAAACGTTCTTGCACTTCAGTGGTTGTGTTGTGGTGTGGTGTGGTGTGGTGCGGTGCGGTGCGTTGTGTTGTGTTGTGTTGTGGTAGTGCCTCTGAGCCCAGTCAGGGATGAGGGCCCCACTGTGCTAGGTGCGGTGCAAACAGAACAGAAAGACTGTCCGTTTCCCAAAGAGCTGGCAGCCTGAATTACCCCTAGATACGCTCCAGTTGGGCTCCCAGAATCAGCGGCCACTTTTGGAAATGTTTTGCCTCCGTTTTTTTAAATTAAATCTCCAATTTTGCAGGAGCAGCAGGGCAGTGGGAGGAGCCGCTCTGGCTCAGTGGAACCCTGCCGAGTGCTGTTCTCCTGCATTTTATTCACACACATTTGTGTGTGTGTCTGGGTGTGACCTAGATAAGAACCGAGTCCCTCTTCCGCTTTCCCCAGATAAAATGCAATAAAGCAGGCGCACAAAGACGCCTCCCCGCTCTGTCTTTCGCTCCAAGTCACAAGCAGAACAAAAGGAGCCTTCGGCTCTTCCGGACCCGTCTTGGAGGGCGAGCTGGCTGTGGAAGCCAGGAGGACTCTGTCCCCTGGGGGCGAGCCCCTTGCAGAATGAATAAGAAGGAGAAAGAGGGCGAGGGGAGGACAAAAGGGGACAGGGCGGGAGGAGGAAAACGGAGTGGACCAACTCGGACGCGTTCCATTGTCTGGGGAGAGAGGCGAGAAACTGAGGCTCTGTCTCTGAGACCCTAGTAAAGGCCCGAACTGTGCCAGGCGCTGTACGCATCTAAAGGAAGCAGCAGCCCCTGCCCTGAATAGCTGATAAGTTGAGACGTCTGGTGGGCCGAGTCCCCCTTTGCCTGACGTCCCTGGTGGAAATCGAAAGGCTTCACAGGGACAGTTTCGATGTCAACAATGTTCTGGCAGCCCAGCCTGTCGGGGGTGGGGCTGCTTAAAATGGAAACCTGCCTGGTTCCCTGCCAGCTCCCTGGCAGCTCCCGGCAGCCTGCCTGCCATGCTCCTAGCTCCTCTGTCCCCCACGTCTCTGGGGGCAGCCCTCCATCCGAGCCCCAGAGCAGCCTGGGGCCAGGTCTCCGTCCCTTCAGCGCTCTGATTTCCATTTCCAAATTGGAACGCACCCAGGTTTTGACTCTGGAAATCCTCCAGGGGTTGGACGGTCCTTTCTGCACCCAGCTCTCCGGGTGCAGCATGGGGCCTGGAAGCAGACACCTCCCTAGCGGGCAGGGTCGGCTCGAGCCATTCCTGCGCCCTGGGCAGCGGGTGCACAATGCATGCACAGCCCCGCCCCCGGCGCGCGGCGCCCCTTACAGCTGCTATCAGGCGCCCCCCATAGCTTGGCGCCCTGGGCGGCTGCCCGGCTAGCCCCCCCCTTAATCCGGCCCTGCTAGCGGGCCCCGGGACCTGACTGTTCCCGTTGCTGACAGTAGCAGCTCTTGTCGGGACACTGCTCCCCGCCAGCTCCCTGAGCCGCTGCTGGCAGGGACGGGGGGGTGGCGGGCGCCGGTGCCCCGTGACCGGGGGTGGGAGGCCTGACGGCGGCAGAGCTCCAAGAGGGGAACACAGCCCCCCGATGATGGGAGGTTCTCACGAGTGTTCCTTTCTCGCCCTAACAGGCAGCCCCGGGAGTGGAAGCCACGTGCCCTGCGGCCTGGGGAACGGCAGCCGCTGGTCCAGAGGAGCGACCGCTTGTCCTCCACCCAGGGCGAGGAGTCCCTCCCTCGGAGCAGGGCTCTTCCAGCCAGGCCTCAGGGTGCAGGCCCCGAGCCATCTGTGGGGGGGAAGCAGGAGCCGCTCTCCGGCCAGAGCAGCGTGGCGGGTAGCGCTGTTTCTGAGTACCCTCCACACAAGCCTTTCCGCCGGGCAAAGTCCTCCCGGCCCGAGGTGAGCACCTGGGATGCTGAACGGGAGGCAGAGCTCCCATCTCCTCGGGGTCGCTGAATCCGGGGCAGAGATCTAGGCCCTGAGAATTAGGCCCTGTCTGTTCGGGGGTGCTGAGAGCCAGCGAGACAAACGGTCCACTCTGTGTGGAACGGAAACCGCGTCCAGCCAGAGGGGGCTGCCGCCCCACGTTCCCACACCCCGGGTCCCAGCTCCTATGTCTGTGGGCAGAAATTGGCTACTCGGCTGCGGAAATGCAGCCACCTCTGGGGTGTTGTCCTCCGCAGCGGTTTAACAGCATGCCGGAATACCCGCCAACCAGTTCTTAGGCAGGAAGGGACGGATCATTTCCACACTACTGCGGAGGGCAGGGTGCAATTCCCCAGTGTGGAATATGGCCCGATGCCCCCGGGTTTTACACCCTGGCTCCTGCAGCCTGGATCTTGGGGTTTCCTTTAATGGCCAGAACCTCGGGCTTCTCTCTCCCGTAAAAGATGGTGGCCCCAGCAACGCAGCCCCCTGAACGCCTTGCTAGGGCCTTTGAGCATTGACCACTGCCGGGCTGACCAGCCCCTGGCCTTGGCGTGCCTGCCCGGGTGGCCTCCCCTGTGGCCGCAGACCGGCTCTCCCTGCTGATCCAAACTGCCTCATGTTCCCCTTCCCTTGCAGGACCATCGCATCGTGTCTCCAGGGACGGACAGCGGGTTTGTGGGGTCAGAGGCCAGCCGAGTGTCCCCGCTGACGCGTAGCCCGGAGCATCACTTCTCTCGCCCTGCGTACGGACCTGGCCTCTCTTCTCCCCCCTCCCAGGCCTATGGGCTGCCCTCGGCCCCTCTCTGCCCTGGGGCTGATCACAGGGAGGGAGTGTGTGACACGATGCAGGGGGAGGAGCTTGAGTATATGGGGCCCAGTGGGGGTTGGTCGTTGGTGAATAGGGGAGGGGCTAGAGCAGGAGCGCCGAGTGGGGGAGGGGATCTGAGGACACGGGGGGACCCCCCTAGTCCTGTTATCCCCGATTTGCTGAATGGGGCGAGAGGGTTTGGAGCAAAGGGGATGGCTAGTGAGCGGGGGAGGATAGTTACAGAGCTGAGCCAAGGTGCCCGGAAAGACGTGGGACGGAACAGACCAGAGGAAACCAGCCTGGGAGCAGCCGGGCGGGTGATAGCTTGGAGAGTCCCTCAGTGAGGCCCGTGTGTTTGCCTTGTTCCCAGGACCCCTGGTATGCTGGGAAGGTCTGGCCCCACAGCCAAGCCGGCTGCCCTTCGCGCTTCCCTGAGGAAAGAGGCTTCTCCGGTGCCTCCGGAAAAGGGACTGCAGGACGTGGACCCATCCGCCAGCCAGCTGCCACCCAGAGGCAGTGCCCGGAGACATAGCCTGCCCCATGGTGGCAGCCTCTCCCAAGCCAGCTCCCCTCCCCAGTGGACAAACAGCATCTCCAGTGAGGCTGGACCAGACGCGGACATCAGTGAGTAGAAAGTGCCCATCGCCTGGCTGTCTGGACACCTCCAGCGTGAAACGCACATTGTTCCCTGAAGGGGGCAGACTTCTCCTCCCGTCTTCCGACAGTGGGAGGGGCTGCTGATACACACAGAAAATACCAATTTCCGTTTTGGAAAGCTGGGCATGTTTTTCCTCTACCTTTCCCAGGATATTTTTTTTCTCTGCAAAGCCGAAGAATATGTCCATTTCCCCAAAACTACTTTTGCTTTAAAAAAAAGTTTGAAAACCAAAATTGGGCTGGGGGAGGGGGGGCGGAGGGAAGGGAGGGGTTGGCTTTTCAATAGAAAACTGAAAAAAATGGACCAAAATGAAACTTTTTCCACCCAAAAATTTCCTTTTTGATCTAAAAGATTTGGCGCAGGGCGAGTGATTCCCATGGGCCTACTAGGGAGAGGGGGGCTTGAGAGGGGACGATGGGGCTCAGGCAGCCGGAGAGAGCAGAAGGAAAGGCCCACGGAGGCTAGCCACTTCCTGCCACTTCGGGGAGCGGTTCTGGTCCCCCAAATTAAGGCTGTACCAGCCAGTGACCTTTTCTCACCCTCCATTCCCATCCCCCAGAGATTTCTCTCCCCCTTTGGGCTGCAGGCTCTGTGATTGGGCTTGAAGTTTGCTCACAGGCAGGATAGATTTTAGGGTTCTTAGGACCTCGAGTCCTTCCTTTGGTTTATGGCTTGGGGCAAATCCAGCCTGGTTCCCCTTTCTCCTCAGGCGCTTGGCTTGGAGGGAAGCCGGCGATGGAGCCTCCCTCACTGTGTCGCCCTGCCCTGCTCCTTCGACTGGGGGTGGCTCCGGAGACCAGGCATGGGACCCCGAGCCGTTCCCCTCTTGGGGGGCTGGTCTGAATCCCACCCAGGCCGGCGGCTGAGCTGGCTCTGGGTGGGATGAGTTTAGGAGATCCTGCTCCAGTGGCAGGCAGCCCACAGCGCATTCGTGTTGCTTGTTGGCAGTGAGATCAAAGACTGAGTGGCCCGTGCAGACTGAATCCTCGCCTGCCCCGACTGGTTGTCCCCAGGGGGGAGGTGAGCCACCTAACTGGGGTGGAGGGTGCTTGGGTCAGAGCAGCTGGGGCACTACACCGAGGCACCCGAGGTGACAGCCACGTAACGTCTGTGTCTGTCTCCTTCCGTCCCCAGCTCACACGGACTCCGAGGCTGAGCCGCTCAGCTGGGCCAGCCCTTCTGATTGCCGCCCCGGCAAAGCGAGACGTGCCCCCAGCTCTGCCTCAGCATCGCCTTCCCCAGGCCGCACGCCCCCCGGCCCCCTGGGCTCCCGCCTGGAACGAGAGTGAGTGAGCTGAGCTGCGGGGGCAAGGCTGGGTCGCCCCGATGCTGCGGGGAAGAAATGGGGGGAGACCGAGCGTCCCTCTGCCCCTTGGGCGGTGCATGAACCGTGGCCGTGTGTTGCCATTGCCAGGGCCAGCCTCCGCCGGGGCAGCGCCATCCCTGCGCGGGGCCGCGGCTGGATGAGCCCGGAGTCTCTCTCCCGCCGGAGCGTCGTGCTGTGAAGCTGTTGTGACGCTAAATCACACCCTGGGCTCCCTGCTGTCCGCTCTGGGCCAGTCCCTGGAGCAGCCCCCGGGAAGGGCTTTGTCGCCAGCCCTGTCATGAGATCTCCCGGCAGCGTCCTTAGCTCCCCCTGAGCGTGATGGGGGCAGGGTGTTTATCTGCTGTCTCCGAGCAGGGCCAGGCGGGGGGCGTGTCCCCCGTTCAGTGCCCTCTCCTTGCATAATGCCAGCCAACATTTCTGCGAGCGTTGCTAGGACGCTGACTCTCTTGGCCGGCCGGGCGGGGCGGGGCTGGGGAAGAAACAGCTGGTTTCTGTGCATGGAGAAGCAGGGACGTTGGCCAAGCTCCTTGGGAGATGGGAGCACTGCACAGCTTTGCTCAACTGAGATCGGACTGGCTTCTGCTGGGCTGGGCTGGGCTGGGCTGGGCTGGGCTGGGCTGGGCTGGTGGACGTTGCTGTAGAGAGCCCAGTCGCTTGCTTCTTTGGGTGCAGAGGAGCTGAGAGCGGCCTCAGGACAGGCAGGCTCCAGTAGTTCTCTCCCCGGGCGTGGGTCCAGAGCCAGCACCCTTTCCCTCCTGGAGACGAGAGCGCTCAGAGCCGCAGGAGGCCGCCTCACCCGTATGGTGGTGTGAGTGGAGAGGCCAGCGGGAGGGAGCAAGCGGAGAAGAACTGGCAGTGACCATGCCTGTCCCGGCCTCCTCCACCACGTGCGTATCACGGATTTGTGTGGTCTCCGCGGGGGCGTGGGGTCCATCCTGGACACGGGCCGCCCCGGGGTGGCGCTGTCTCAAGAGCAGATCAGGGAAAGGGTCCGGGAGTTCCCATCCCCCTCGCTGGCCGAGTGGCCGGTGGAGCCGCGAGCTGCCCTCCTGCGGAGTCCGGAGTGAAAGCTTTTCTTTCCGCAGCAAGGCGGAGAGAGCAGGGGAGCTGGGCCCTCGTGAGGCCGACTGATCTGGTTCACCTCCACGTCCCTCCGCTCGCTGCCTGGCTGCCTCCTTTCAGCCTGGCGGGTAACATGTTAACCCTGGTAGGACTCCCAAGGGGTGGGCCAGGAATGCAAAACCTGCCCCCTCTGCTCGCCCCCCACCTGCGCCTGGTTAGAGACCCCGATTGGAACCAGACCTTCCAAGGCTGGAAACGCCCTCTCGGGGCCAGAGCGGCCGGGGGAGTCTGGTTTCCCACTCTTTCCGTGGGGCTGGCACACCCGGTGCGAATGCCTCTCTCCTTGTTCTCTTGAGGGCTGGCTCCTCGGGAGGCGCAAATCAGCATCGCTCCGGTCACTGCAGGGGGGCGACCCCAGTTCACGCTGGCCGGGATGCTGGTGTTTCTTGCGCTG
This sequence comes from Pelodiscus sinensis, assembly GCF_049634645.1. NCBI lineage: Eukaryota > Metazoa > Chordata > Testudines > Trionychidae > Pelodiscus > Pelodiscus sinensis. The sequence goes on along the minus strand of NC_134732.1, from coordinate 4,687,426 downwards.
AGGGTGATTGTAGATTTTCCTAGCTAGCCGGCGGCAGCAGCTTGCGCTGCGTCTGATGGATAACGGGATCTCTCCCGAAAGCGGGGCGGACACACGAAGGGGTCCTGCATCCTGTAATGAACGGGGCAGTGTGTGCGGGGTGGAATGAGCACTGCTCAGGTGTGTGTCCTAGATCCCATTGTGCTGAGGGAGAGTCTCCTTCAGCTGGCAAGACCTGGTGCCTTCTGGAGCAGGGAGATCCGAGGCCTGTCCTGACGGTCTGGGACGCTGCAATGTGGCCGATAGCGACACCTGAGGGAGGCCTACGGTGGCCCCGGATTTCTGTGAACCTTGAACCCGAGATCCTGAGTAACCTGGAACTGACCGGTCACATGTGTGTAGCCTTAGTCTGGGTGACTTTTGTGGTATTTTTAGCCTATTCCCTGCTATGCCCTGGAGTTCTGGGACGCAGCCAGGACTCAAATAGGAAGGAAAACATGTTTCTCTCACTACATCTCCCGCAGCCCTCTGGCGAGAGAGCCTGTTCCCAGGAGGTCTTGGCCCTGCCTTTCAGGGCCGGCCTTAGGGGAAATGGTGCGCTGGGCAAGCTTGTGTTTTGTGCCCCTGACAGCTGTGGGCAGAGCCCCACCCGTTTCCCATGGCACACATGGGCTCCCCAACCAGTGTTCCCTGTAAGCTGAGCGCTTGGGCGGTCGCACAGGAGAGATTCAGGTGCTGCCCATCTGATTAGCAGAGTGCCCGCAGCCTTCCACAGCTGGCAGCTTGTGTTCCTGCTGGTGGTGCACATCTGCACATGCCTCACATAACAAAATTTATTCCACCACGGATGGAAAAAGTTGGAGGAAACACAGTCCCCAACCCCTCTGCCCCCTTGGCCCCTAGTCCCTGCACTTCCCTCTCACCTGTGACTCCAACTCAGCCCTGAGTTTCCAGCATGTCCCGGCCCCTACCCCCCTGCCTGGTACCCTCCACCCCCTTTGCCCAGCAACACCCATGCCTAGTTGCCCTTCACCTTCCAGCTATGGTAGCATGAGCCCAGTTTGCCGGCCCTGAGCCATCCCTGCTGCCTTTGCGGACCCCAGAGGCCTGGTGCCTTTGGAGAAGGCTGAGAGAGTCCTCCACGCTGCCGCCCCCCGATCCGCCACGTGGGTTGAGGGTCTCCTGTCCCTGCTCAGGGGACTTGCTCCATTGTGGAGACTGAGGCCCAGGGAACTATGGTCTGGGTGCCCAGGCAGAGGGGCCGGGTGTGGCAGGCTCTGGAGCCAGATCCCTGGAAAGTGTCTCTAGAAGGACTAGTGACAGGTAGGGTTGCCAGCTGGTCTCCCAAAAAATACCGGACATGCTGTATTGTTTTGGTGGAGCAAAAAGGAACGCAGGATAATAAGCCCCCCCGTTCTGGAGCGCCCAGAGCGACGATCGCAACCCCGCCTCCCAGCTGGGACTCCCTGGCTGGGAGGCGGGGCTTCCATCAGCGCTGGGAGCCTGTGATTGCACAGAAGCCTGGTGGGGGTGGGGGGAGTGGCTGGGAGTCCCCCGCCCCCACCAGGCTTCTGCCCAATCACAGGCTCCCAGCACCAATCGCGGCCCCGCCTTCCAGCTGCTCCCCCCGCCCATGCCAGGCTTCCGTCCGGTGCGCAGCCGGAAAAATCACAGACTACCGGAGATTGCACGTGTCCAGTATTCGCTGATTTTTTTTACCAGACAAAGAGCAAATACTGGACTGTCCGGTAGAATACCGGACACCTGGCAGCCCTCGCAAATGGCAGGCTCCAAACCGTTCACAGCAACTGGGCAAATCCTCCACCTTGCTCTGCCGTGGGCTGATAGTTCCCAGTTGCTGTGGTCAACCCAACAGGCTTTCCTGTTTGACTTCAGTGTGGCCTCCACAGGGCCACAGCTGGCTATAAAACCCGGCCCTGGGTGTGCTTGAGCGCGTGGGACGAACAAGAGGCCAAGACCCGCTGAGTTTTCATCAGCATTGGCTTGAATGCCGGACAGCCAGCGGGGATTCGGGCTGATCCGTGTGGCAGGGATACGTTCGCGGTGGCGCACCCCCGCAGCCACGTTGTAAGGGTGACTGCCCGATAGATATCGAACCTCGCGCTTCTCTTGGCTGTTCTATCGCTCCACCGCTGGCGAGCAGCATTGTCCAGCGCAGAGCTGGGTATTCTCATCCACTGCGAATTGTCTGGGAGCTTCTCCGCGGCCCTGAGCCTGGAGACATGCGCGTCCCCGGCCCGGCTGGTACAGCGCGTGGAGGGGCTGTCGGAACGGAGCTGGGGAGCAGAATCAGCTGCGCGGTGGTTCAGACCCGTGTGCGGTTCCTCTCGGCCACACAAGCCACGGGCCTGTTGAGCCGCAATGCGCAGAGCAGTCCTTGGCGATGCCGGTTGGAGTGCGACGTGCCGTCTCCTAGGCAGGACTCTTGACCCCTCGTGTGTTCTCCGCCTTTCCAGCATCCCTGCAGGAAGGGCAATCGCGGGCCCCTTCGGGCTGTGCCTGGCTGCAGGCTTGTGTGTGGCCCACGTTCGCCGTGTCCAGGGCCGTCCGTGGGCATCCGTAGCAGTGGCACCAGCTGGCGCTAGCCGTGAAACCACGGCAGCTGCTTGAGTACTTAGCCCAGGGCGTGGGTGGGTGGGCTGGTCCAGGTTGCCGCGGTTTCACTGCTGCTATTACTCAAGCTGGGTTGGATCCACCCCGATTAAAGCGAGTGTGGACGTGGTGCTTTGTGCCGCTGCCACATCTCCGGGTTGCCGTGTAGACACCCTCCATGTTCCTGGAAGGGGCGGAGCCCCAGCAGAAGGGGCGTGGCCGAGGGCAGCCAGCCCTCAGCCACACCCAGACCATGGTGCCCCCCCAGCGCTGCATGGAGCACATGGTGTGATGTGCAGCCCAGGCAGCCCTGAGAGCCTCCCGGAGCGCCCCGCTGTGTTCTGGGGGCGATTTAAAGGGCTCGGGGCTCCGGGCGAGGCTGCCCAAGCCCCTTTGAGTCACTGGCGCCCAGGGCAGTTGCTCCCTGTGCCCCTGCAAGGGTCTGCGGCTCTCCGGGGTCAGGCAGCCGGGATGAGCGGCGAGGGGGCCGGCCGTGTGATTTCAGGCAGGCGCAGAGAACCGAGGGTTCTCCACTTGCTTCGTTTATTAACCCTTTGTCCCCTCCCCCTCCTAGCCAAGCCATCCGGGCGCTGCAGGACGAGGTCTCGCGGCTTCGGCAGCGGCTGGAGGAGAGTTTGCACCGATCCCGCAGCTGCCCAGAAGGGAAGTCCTCCCCGCGCCCTGCTAGGAGCAGGAGGCTGCCTGTGCCGAGCGGCCCCTCCGCCCCCTTTGGGTAGGTGCCCAACCCAACGTGGCCCAAATCCACCTATGGAGCCTCTCCTGCAATCTCTGCCAGCCGGAGCGCAGCGCTGCAGGGGCCAGCGGCAGCCTCCTTGTCCGCTTCGCTCGGGAGCCCGGGAAGATTCCTGCCCTTCCCAGTGGAACCGGCCTGTGTTCTGCTGAGCTGAGCAGGGGGCGGGAGGGGGAGGCGGTTCCAGCTGTCGGGAGCTGCGCTGGAGAAGGCTCTTGCACCGGCAGCGCTGAGCGGGGTGGGGGTCAGAGGGGCAGGTGGAAGGGGGTGTAGGGAACGCCAGGCGTGAGCAGCACAGGGGTCCTGCCCGGGCTGCCGCCTCTGGCTGTTGGGGGGACAGGCCTTGCAGCCCTCGTCCAAGTGGCAGAGGCGGGTTGATGCTGACGAACCGGGCCCCTTGTCGCCTGGTGGGGGGTGGGCCCTTGGCCTGGCAGTTTCTGGGAGGACGAGGAGCTTCACGGGAGCCTAGGACAGGGCCTGGCTCGTTTCACCCCTGGGGGGTCCTGGCGGGTGACAGGTGATTCTGTCCGTGCCCAAGTCTCCGCAGCAGCCCTGCCAGGCTCCCCAGGTCCCCGGCTGCTAAGCACGTGGCAGCTCACCCTCTCTGTGCTTTAATCCGGGGCTCCTCAAGGCACCTGCTGGGAGCGTCACCCCGACTCTCGCCCCCCCAGGGCCAGGGGGAGGAGGTGGTGCCTTCCCCTGCCCCCAGAGCCGCCCAGGGCTTCATTCTGTGTCTGTCCCTTCGCCAGCCAACCCGCAGAGAGGAGCCCAGGCGGGCGCGGGGAGCCGGCTCCTGCCATCAAGCCAGCGAGGCGGGCGAGGTCGGCATCGCTCCCGCGGGATGGGCCGGAACTGGACCTCAGTGAGTAGCCCCCGGGGAACCTGCCCCTGGGGGATCAGCCCCCCACCCACTTTCCAGGAGCATTGGGGGGACAGCAGGGTCTGCTTTGCTTGGAATCCCCCTTCCTAAGGGATTTTCAGGTGCCCTTCCCGTATGTGCAGGGGGGCAGATCTGGCAGGCGCATGCCCAGCTCCAGCCCCCTCTAGGACAGCTGGCGTCGGACCTAGATCCAAATGCCGCAGCGTCTGCCCAGCTCGTTTCCCTGGACCCTGGGGTTTGTCACAAGGGCGGGTGGATGCTCCAAGCGCCCCTGTGGGTGTGTGACCCGTTCACCTGGCGACAACAGCAGATGCCTGAGCGGGGTTCCCCCCACGGCACCGCACCTTCTTCACCCCCATAGTCTTGCACCAGTGCATGCTGGGAAGGCGGCTCGCCCCTGCAGCCTAGGGAACGGCCCAGAGCAAGGCGCCGGCTGCTTAGAAACTCCCTTGGGGGGGGGGGCATGGAGGTGGACAGCCACCAGATCTGTGTCCTCTGTGCTCCGCAGCTTCCGAGTCGGACTGCTCCGCGCCGCAGGCTCGGGATGGGGAGCCCAGGGCAACCGTCTCCTCCTGGCAGAGCCCTCCGAGGGCGCTGGACACGCTGACCTTCCGGGGCCAGTACACAGGTGGGTGAGCAAAGGCAGGGGCTGCTCTACCCTGACGCTGCCTCTCGTGTGATCCCGGCGGCCGCCCTGTGTTCTCAGCCTGGATCCCCGCTCCTTGCCCCGGGCACAGGCCGACTGCTGCTGGGCTGGCCAAGCAGGAGCGAGCGTCCACAGCTCAGTGCTGGCGTGCAGCCTGCAACACCGCCCCCCCCACCGCCCAGCTGGGCCCCCCCGGGAGCGTGCTGAGCGAGCGTGCGTTGGATTTTGCAGGGACACGCTACCACGTATCGACCCCCGGGTCCCCAGAGCGGAGGGAAGACACGGGCCCCGCTTCCTGCCTCCATTGCCGAGGGACCGGGACGCAAGCTGGTAAATATCCCCTGGGCGCCTCTTGGGTCGGACCCCAAGGAATCCCACCTCAGGCCTGCTTTGCCCTTCACTAGCACCTCCTGCTGGAGACTTCCCAGGGCTTCCCAGCCCCCTGCTAACCAAGCTGTTAGCCAGTCAAGGCATGGGCCAGTCACGCAACAAAGCTTCCCAGCTCCCGGAGGAGAGAGATGCAGAGAGCGCCCCCCACTGGAAGGCAGATGAGTTTGGGGTGGATTACCCCCGGAGAAGGGAACCGTGAGACAGTCTCGCAGCCAACCCGGGGGTGGCAGGACCTCCTTCATCAGGCCTGCCGATGGGGAGGTGGGCAAACGGGGGCAATGGCTCTGGGGCTGGGCGATTCAAAGGGGCCGGGGCACCCCGCTGCTGCTGTCGCGGCACCTGCAGCTCTGGGCCCTCACAATGCAGAGCGGTTGCAGGAGAGGTTATGCCTGGCCCAGCGCGAGCCAGACTGAGCGCTGGAACTGCCGACCCGTATCCAGTTCCAGGAGTCGATAAAATCTGTCCACCACTCGAATAGGCAAGTACCCGCATTTCAGCTTCCTTAGTCTGGGGGACGCTGGGGGGCTGCCAGCTGGGTGGCACCGTGAGCCGGTTGCCCCCACCCCTCCTACTCCTGTGTGCCAGGCCTCCACTCCCCCCCCCCTTTGCCCAGGGGGCTGGCGGGCTCTCAGTTCTCCCGACTTTCGTACTGGAAGAGGAAGGCGCCGGCTCCCTCTCTTGGTTGTGCACCAGCAGGACTGGCCAGTCGCTGCTCTGGCTGTGAGCTCTGAGGAGGGATCTGCAGCTATGGGGGAGCAATAATTTTTAACCGGGGGCCACTTCAGAAATTTTTGAAGTGGCCCCATGCCGCATTGGAAGGGGCAGGGCCCCAAGCGGAAGGGGCGGGGCCAGAATACTTCCCTGCTTCCCCACCCACAGACTGATTGGTCTGGAGGTGGGGCAGTGCGTGAAGTCTTTGCCCCCCTGAGAGGTTCCCCGTAGGCGACTTCGCACACGCTCCCTCCTGCCCCCGGCCAATCAGGGCTGGGTGGCGGGGGAACGTGCCGAGTCTCCTCCCGCCCTGCCGGGAGCACGTGACACTTCTAAGTGGCAGGGCAGAGGAAACTTCGTGTGCTTCCCCCCACTCTCAGGCCCTAATTGGCCTGGGTCTAGGATTGCCAGGTGTCCGGTTATTGCATCTTCTGTCTGGACGGAAGCCTGGTGGGGACATTTTTCCCCTGCCATTTCTGGCAGGGGCAGAGGGAGCGGGGAGCGTGGGAATTTAAAGGGGCAGTGACTTTTTTTTTTGTGCTCAACACGTTTGGGTCCCCCCCCTTTTTTGGGGGCTCAACCAATTTTTTCCCTGCCATGTTCGGGATTTTGGGGGAAAGTATCTGGCAACCCTACTAGGGGCAGGGGAGTGGCAGGGTCTCCACGGGCCGTATCAACCCACTGATCTGGCCCACAGAGGCCCTTTTGCCCACCCGAGCTATGGGTTGAGGCACAGGCATCCTTGAGGGGGTATCGCTACTGCCAGGGAGCAGGAGAGGACAGATCGGAGAACGTGGCATCCTCCACTGCTGGCCTGTTAGCTCAGCCCAGGTGTGCCTGTCTCTTGCGCTCTCCTTTGTGACGTGACTATGTGGATGCTGTTTGTGGTTAGGGAGGCCCTCACATGATCTACAGGCTGCGGGGGGGCATTGGCTGAGCACCCCTAATCCTTGGATTTTTTTAGCCTTTGAGTGCAACCTTGCCCTTGTCACGCTGTGCTAACGCCAGCTGTGTGTTGAGCCACCTGCTTTGTGTGTCTGCTTTCCCAGTGCTAGCGACAGACATCACCCCCAGGGATGCCCAGCCTTCCGAACAGGCAGCCACCTGCACTGAACCCTGTAATGTGGCTAAAAATGAACGTGCATTGCCTTTGCCAAGCAATCCGTAGCACCGAGCGCTCTGGGCTCATTGCATGTCCCGTGTCATCCCCTCGGGTGATTTGCCTGAATTTTTGCACATCCAAGGTTGTGTCCATCTGTGTTTTGCTCAATCGCTAAGAGGAGCCCACGGTGCCGTGAAAGACAGGCTGTGGCATTTGCAAGTTGTCACCCAGAATACTCTGCAACCGTCTTTTTCAAAAAGTTTCTGCAACTTGCCTCAATCTAGTGTCCTGACAACTCTGCTGCTTCCAAGCAGCCTGAAAACTCCTGTGGGTGTCTGTGGCCTTTTGCAATGTGCAGCTCTGTGGAGTTACTTTGCTCCCTGTGTCTCCTGGCTGGTTTTTAGGCAGCGCATCAGCAGAGGACACCTTGAGACCTGCTCAGCATAGCACACCAAGGAAAACACTCTGTCCCATCTGCAGTGGGCCCAGGAGCACCCCGGCTTCCAAACCCAGAGACAAAGCGACACACGGTGGGTGAACATTGTGCTCCGTTGGAGCGTTTCCATCCTGTGCATGAGGAGTGACGTGGTGATGGTTCCCGTCACGGGGCCTTATGAAAGTAGGCTGATGACTGTGACCTAACTGGAAAATGCTGTATGCAAAATGTCTCACGTAAGGGATGCGTGGAAAGCACGTACTCCACTGAATATGATGAGGATTGGGCCACAAGAAATCTCATGAGCTTCCACAAGGACAAGTTAGAGTCCTGAACTTAGGACGGAAGAATCCCAAGCATGGTTACAGGCTGGGGACTGAATGGCTAAGTAGCAGTTTGTCAGAAAAGGACCTGGGGATTACAGTGGATGAGAAGCTGGATAGGAGTCAACAGTGCGCCCTTGTAGCCAACAAGGCTAATGGCATATTTGGGGCATTAAGAGGAGCATTGCCAGCAGATCCAGAGAAGTGATTATTCCCCTTTATTCAGCTCTGGTGAGGCCACATCTGGAATATTTTGTCTAGTTTTGGGCCCCCCACTACAGAAAGGATGTGGACGCATTGGAGAGGGTCCAGCGGAGAGCGACCAAAATGATTAGAGGGCTGAAGCGCATGACCTATGAAGAGAGACTGATGGATTTGGGTTTGTTTAGTCTGCAGAAGAGAAGAGTGAGGGGGGATTTGAGAGCAGCCTTCAACTTCCTGAAGGGAGGTTCCAAAGAGGCTGGAGAGAGGCTGTTCACAGTAGTGACAGATGGCAGAACAAGGAGCAATGGGCTCAAGTTACAGTGCGGGAGGTCTAGGGTGGATATTAGGAAAACCTGTTTCCCTAGGAGGGTGGGGAAGCACTGGGCTGGGTTCCCTAGGGAGGGGGTGGAATCTCCATCCCTAGAGGTTTTTAAGTCTCAGGTTGACAGAGCCCTGGCTGGGTTGATTGAGTTGGGGTTGGTCCTGCCCTGGGCAGGGGGATGGACTGGATGACTCCTGAGGTCTCTTCCAGCTGAATGATTCTCTGATCCCATTTGGGTGCATGTCTCATTCCTGTATTTGAAGTTAGAAATATGCCGTATGCACCTGTGTGACTACTGTCGCCATGCGAAGTGAGGGCTGTTAGTAATAGTGCACAAGGAACTCAATGGCCCAGTCCTCGGGACAATGGTCTGTGAACAGACGTGTGTTTCCTGCAAGCCTGCGGGGTGGGGCTACAGTTGGCCCAGCCAAGACGTGTGACTATGTGCCCTGAGGCTGGGCCCCGTCTTGGAAGCTGTACTCGTCCACTGACAGGGAGAAAAAGTTTGAACTGAACACAAGGGGTTCCCGCCTTGGGCAAAACCTATATAAAGCTGGGACGCCAAACAATAGGGGCTGCTGCCAGACGCCCGGTCACCCCTGGTTACACCCAGGGTGGCTGCTGGAAACATCTAAAACTGAAGAGGGGCAGGCCGGAGCCCAGGCCGGGAGGCTGTCCGGTCTGTGAGGGAAGCGTATCCGAGTAGCCCAGAGGGGGAGATGTTCCATGTAACCGGCTCCTTCGTGCATTAAACTTCGCTTGTGGGTTTTATTTTGTTTGGAAACCTACTTTGTTCTGTCTGCTGGCTCCTCTGACCACGTGCATCCTGCCTTCTCCACAGGGGCAGCCCGCGGCACAGAGAGCACCTCCTCTCAAGGCTCCGGCCTCAGTCACAGACCCGGGACGACGCAGCAGCAACAGCAACAGCCCGGCCTTTGGTACCTGGCAGCCCCACCCCTTGGCACAGCTGTCAACTACATCCCAACGGTGCCCCTGGTGCCTTACTCACCCCCCGTGCTGTAAGAGCAGCTCATACCACTTCTGTTGGGGCAGGGATGTTCGGAGTTCCCTTCTGAGATTGTGGGAGGCAGCCTAGGATTTCTAGGGCCAAAGTAGAGACCAGAGAGAGGAAAGATAGTCCAGTAGCTAGGACACAGAGCTGGGAGGTGGGAGAATGGTTTTGGTTCCCTGCTGTGACACAGGCATCCTGCCTGACCTTGGTCAAATCACTTAGGCCAGATTTTTAAAGATATTTCGGCATTGCTCCACTCAGCGTGGCCAAATCTAAGTGATTTAGGCACTTAGAAGCTTCATCTGGAGTGCTGTGTCCATTTTGGGGCACCGCACGTTAAGAAAGACGTATCCAAATTGGAGAGAGAGCAAAGCCGACCGGTTCAGAAAACCTGAGTTCCAAGGAAAGGATAAAAAAAGGGGCAGGAAGGCTAACAGGGGGCAGGGTGTAACCCTTCCAGTGCGGGAAAGTTTGTTCTGAAGAGGACAGTGATCAGTTGTTCTCCATGTTCACTGAGGACTGGACAGCAAATGATCCGCTTAGTTTCCAGCGAGGAAGAGTCAGGTGAGATGTCAGGCAAAACTTTCTCACTCTAAGGTACTTACGCTCTGGAACAGGTCACAGCAGTGGTCCCCAACGCGGTGCCCGCGGGCGCCATGGCGCCCGCTGGGGCATTTGTGCACGCCCGCCGACAACCTGGGCCGGCCTGGCGCGCGGCGCACTGGAGGCACCAGCCCCAGGCGTGCGACACGCACCGGCACCTGGTGCGCGGCGCTCGGGCGGCCCCAGCCCCGGGGCATATGCGGGCGCGCGGTGCCGGCGCCGGTTCCAGCCCCAGGCGCGTGGCTCAGACGGCGGCAGCGGCGGCGGCCCCAGGCCCACGGCACAAGGCACTCGGGCGGCTCCGGCCCCGGCCCTGGGGCACATGCCGGCGCCGGGTGCAAGGGCATCCCCGCCCCTGGCGTGCCCCAGGACGCGCGGCCCTGCCCCCAGGCGCCTGGCGCGTGAGTGGCCCCACCCCCCGGGGCGCCTGGCGCGTGAGTGGCCCCACCCCCCGGGGTGCCCGGCGCGTGAGTGGCCCCACCCCCGGGCGCCCGGGAGCCTCTAAAGGTTGGGGACCACTGGGTTACGGAATCCCCATCCTTGGAGCCTGTGTCTAGACTGGCAAGTTTTTCCACAAAAGCAGCTGCTTTTGCGGAAAAACTTGCCAGCTGTCTACACTGGCCGCTTGAATTTCCGCAAGAACACGGACGATCTCATGTAAGAAATCAGTGCTTCTTGCGGAAATCCTATGCTGCTCCTATTCGGGCAAAAGTCGTTATGCGCAAAAGGGCCAGTGTAGACAGCTCAGATTTGTTTTGTGCAAAAAAGCCCCAATCACGAAAATGGCGATCGGGGCTTTTTTGTGCAAAAGCGCGTCTAGATGGGCACGGACGCTTTTCCGCAAAAAGTGCTTTTGTGGAAAAGTGTCCATGCCAATCTAGACGTGCTTTTGCGCAAATGCTTTTAACGGAAAACTTTTCCATTAAAAGCATTTCCGGAAAATCATGCCAGTCTAGACGTAGCCGGAGGGTTTTGAAAACCGGTTGGACAAACAGCTGTCGGGGAAGCGGGGGGATTTCTCACTTTGCCTGTTCCTCTCTGAGCGAAGGGGCACAGACTAGACCTAGAGGATCCATTGAGGTCCCTTCCCACCGTCCATTTCTGTGATGCTAAGTCACAGGACAATGAGACCAAGGCTCCTAAGTTAGTCGGGCGCTGCAGCTGCTAGGGGAGCCACGCCGAAAGACCTTTCCGCCTCCGGCCTCTCTGTGCCTTAGTTCTCCAGCTGTAATAGTAACGCGCCTGTCAGATGGTCAGCCGCCCAAATGCCGTGACCATGGAGGCCCTATCGGTCCCTTAGGCACAGAAGAAAAAGAAAGTCTGGGTCCCAAGCGAGACATTTGGGTTTCCCTCCACTGACTCATTCACGATGCCTTCCCAGTGGTAACAGCATTCCGCTGAGTGTTCTCTCAGAGAGGCGTCCAGATACACACACGCCTCTCTCTATGTACCCCAATGGTGCTGCCAAGCGGCACACATGCAGGTTCTGCCCACAGGACACATGCCACCCTGGCTGGGGGGCTCTGCTGTCATGTGAGCCTGCCAGCCATCCACAGGCCTAGCAGTAGCTGCGGGGCAGTGTCAGCCATGAGTCGGGGCGTGTGGCTCACCGCCGCCCCCTGTTGGAAGGGATTTGAAGTGCGCGAGGGCAAACGTTGCCAGCACGTGCTCTAATGAGGTGGATTGCGGTAGGATTAACAGACCCCCAGGCGCTCAGGGCCATGGGCTGACATGTTCTCCTTGCTTACTTTGCAGCTACTGTGCTCCACCCGCACCTACCTCAGTCCCCGACCCGGCCGGCCTGCCCCCCCACTACTCCAGCGGGTACTCAGTGGCAGAGCTGAAGCCCAGGGCCACGCGGCAGCAAGCCCATCACCGCCGACACTCGCTGATGCTCGGCATTGACCGCCTGGAGGACCTCAACTGGTCCCTGAGCCGGGCCGTGGAAGCCGCCAAGAGCGTGAAGTTCACCACCAAGCAAATGAACAGGTCGCTGACCTCCGAACTGAGCAAGGCCAGGAGCCTGAGGCGATCCTGCCTCTTCTGACAGGAGCTGGGGGCAGCTCCCCTGGGCCCTGGAGGGGACCCCCTGAGCCAGCAGGCTGAGCCTCTCAGAACATCTGGAGATGAACTTCCCGCAAACGTCTGGGGAACTGATTTGCCAAAGAATGACTCAGCTTCCCGCCCCTTCCGGGGGGTGGAGAGCCGCCCTCCAGCGCCTGAGGAGCCCGTGATGCGCTGGAGTCTGCGCTGGGAGCTCAGCCGGCAGAGTCATCTCTCCACTCTTCTCCAGAGCCCCCCCAGCCTGCATGGCCCAGTTGCCTTAAGCCTCTCTCCTGCTTGGGGGCTGCCGTTGCACTGGGGGTCTCGCCGGCCCCTCTCCGCTTGGCCAGTAGCTTTCGGTTGGTGCTGCTTTGCTCGAAGGAACGATTTGAAGATGAAGGGAAACAGTGACAGTCCTTGGGACACGGGACTGGGCAGAGCTGCTCTGGCCTCCCAGGGGCCTGAGACCCGCACTTTAGAATCCCCCGGCCTCGTCCCTAGAGAGCGCTCGAGTTTTCAGTAACGTTTTAACTTCCCCTTCTTCCCATTGGCCAGCTTGGACACGGACACTGGCCAATGACTTACCATCTCACTGTGAGGTCCCACCCCTTACCCCTTGCAGAAATTCCCACCTGGGCCTTGCCCCCAGCCCCGCCCCAATACAACACATCACAGGGCTACTGGGGCACAGCCTGGCTGGGGCAACTCTGTTTACAAGCTGAGCCTTTTCAAGAATTGCTCCTGTTTTGTGTGGGCCCTGTCACAGTAAGGGTGGCAGTAGGTTACCTCAAAGTGCTTGTGGGGGACAGGAGACCTGTCTCTATTCTACGTTCACTGCGGAGGTGAATGGCGGAGGCTCAGGTGGTTATGAGGAATTGGTTTTCTCCCTGTTTGCGCCGAGGTGTTATTGCCGGAGTGACGCTGGCGTGGGAGGGGACGTGAGAATCGCAAGGGCTTTGCTTCTGGAGTCTGGAACTCCGCTTAGCTGGCAATTCAAGAGGATCGTTCACCTTCTCCTCTTCTCTCTCCTCCTGGCCCCTGCTTGTCCAGGCAGGGCGCTCCCCCTCTGATCCAATTCACAGCTTGGGCGACGAAGGGACGCAACATAGGACGTTCCCATCAGGGCGAGCCCTTGGCGCCATCTTCACCGGCCCTGGGGCTAATCCGGCCCTGTCTGACCGGCTCCAAAGCTGTGATCGCGTGTCCATGGACTTTCTCAGCTGCACCCCCTAAGGCACGCAGGAAGGATCAGTCTGCGGGCAGCAGCAAGCAGAGGGTTACGCGACCAGTGTCCAAGTAAGAAGTGCCCGTCCCAGCCGCTTAGACAATTCCCATGCAAGCAGTTTGTAGCAACTTCTTTGATATTTTCCACCATCTCTGCTGTTTCCTGGGTTGCTGATGGCTCAGCTGGAGAAAATCAAACACAACCGGTCAGTTTCATTGTTGCGAAGGACTGATCCTGACAAGCACCAAGCCCCCTTGCTTCCTCTTGAATCTGAGGGTATGTCTACATGGCAAAGTTTTTTCTGAAAAAACAGCCATTTTTTTTCGAAAAAACTTCACTTATGTCCACATTGCAGTCATGTTCTTTCGGAAAAAAATCGAAAGAATGCAGAAGTTTTTCTGACATTGGTAAACCTCTTTCTACGAGGTAGAAGCCTTTTTCCGAAAGAGCTCTTTTGGAAAAAGGCGTGTGTGGACAGGGAAGAGGGAGTTCTTTCAAAAGAAGAGGAAAGAGGGAAAAGCACAGGGGCCCTGGTGGCCACTCATCCATAGTAATCACAGCTGAAATGTGAGAGAGCATCCATTCAGTGTGGATGCTATCTGTCGAAAAAGCAGATCGTTTTTTCAATGCACTTTTGCAGCATGGATGCTCTCTTTCGGAAGATCTCTCCTGGAAAGTGTCTTCCGAAAGAAGCTTTTAGTCTAAACGTGGCCTGAGAGAAGACGTAGCAAGTCATCACCTTCTGCAGATCAGCCACAAGGTTAGGTCCTGGCACTGACTGGCCTGCACTAGCCCCGTGCTGCTGGGTCAGGTGTGTTCAATGCTGCCTCAGTTTCTGTGTCAGTCTTGTTTTTATCGGCATTGATTGTGCACTGCGCCTCTCTCCGTGTCCATGGAGATGAAGATCCAAACCTACAATCGGATCCAATAGGGTGCCCCCACAAGAGCTGGTAGGAAAGTCTGTAAGGACACGTCACCGAACTCTTCCTTTTCTCTCCATTTTCGGTGAAGGGTTTCTACATTTTTCACTTTGGAAAAAAATCTGCAACCAGAAATATTTCTGGTTTTGGTGCTTCCCCTTTCCTCCTCCTCCTTCCTGTTTTGCCACTGAAAAGGCGAAGGAGGAAGGGGAAAAAGAGAGCAAAGGCTGGCGGGATCGATCGCTGAAACATTTCAAACAAAAATCATGGTTAAAAAGTTGGCAAATTTACCACAAAAACAACCCATGCTAAAATGGCCAGTTTGGGTAGAAGGGGGATTTTTTTCCCCCGTTGGAATAAAAAACTCAAATGGAAACATTTCAGCTACTCTCGTGACATCAGTAAGGTTTTTGCATGGGTATAGGAGTCAGTCTTTCTGTCCATCTGTCTGTCTGTTCGCCCCCATAATATCTGTCTGCCTGTCTGCCAATCATCTGAATTCAGGATTGTTATCTAGGTTTGTAATCCCCTCTGACAGGGGGGAAAAAAAAACTTTGAGCCATAATAGGACACTGTCCCTTTAAAACCACATGATCTTTCTGCTTACTTAGTTTTAGGGTTTAAGCTTTATATCAAGAAGGGCCTGTTTGCATGTTGATATTTGTAATGGAATATTTCTCTTTGTGGTAGCTGGTGAGTGGCTAAATCACTCTCTTTCGTCAGGTTTTGGGGAGAGAGAGTGTTGTGTGTTTGTCTATTTCAACATAATCCTTAGGGCATTCCATTTTGTACATGTAATTTATTGTTTTTTTTAAAGCTGTTCCCACTGTTTGTGCACTTTTAAATCTGTGAGCAAATGCTTCACCAGCCTCCAATGGTCCTTCTCTGGGCAAAAGTGTGCATATGCCCTGGGGTTTGGGGGCCGAGGGTCACACAAGCAATCGGGCCTCCTTGGAGAAGGTAGGAGAAGGCTCTGGGTGCTGATGGTGCAGTAATAGCCCATGGCTGCTCTGCTAATGGGGCTGGATCAAGGCTTTGCGGGGGTGGGGGAGCATAGCTAGGTACTGTAGAGGCTGTTCCCTACTGCAAGGGGGCAGGCCAGCCCGGCTCAGAGCAAGCGCTTGGACAGAGGAGGAGCTCTCCGAATGCAGGTCCATCCTGACATTGCTCCCCATGGTACGTTCCTCAGCCTAGTTTGAAATGGAGCTGGCTGTTCAGACCAGACCAGATTTAACTGGCAAAGGCTGTTCTAGCAGGGCCTTTTCCTTGTTCCAGCTTAGGTGGCTGTTTCTGGAATGGGTCATTCCGGCTTCATTTGAGGGTAGGACTCACTCTAGTTTCCAAATCAGCAGCGTAGGGAGAGGACAGGGCCCATCAGGGGTCTGTGCGTGGCCCGTGCGCAGGGTTGCCCGATTCTGCTGGTTTCCGCCCGCGTGGGGTTTTTTCCTACCGATGTGACGCGCACAGAAAGCAAGAGCACCTGAAGTGAGGTGCATGCTGACTGCACGCAGCGCTGACTGTGCGTCGTGTGCTCCCTCAGCATCCAGACCAAGCGCTGCTACGGTTCAGTGGGCCCACCCTGCAGATTCTAGAGACGCAAGCGCAGTGAGCAAACCTGCCCTCGCCCAGGAGACTGGCTTGGTTACGACAATCTTGCAGCCCACAGAGATGGAGGCCCTTGTGTGGCGCACGCACCGGCCTAGGCTGCCCATCGCTGCCTTCGATCATGTGCTACAGCGTATGGAAAGAACCGTTTTAACCTCCATGAGCGAGAATTAACCTTGGCTTTCCCCGTCTCCGCTCAGGGCCTGTTCCACGCTCCATGAGACGCATTTTGCCTGGCATGGGCAGAGACTTACGAGACTCTGTCCCAGCTGTAACATTCTGCACACAAGCCATCTGTTATCCAGCCGTATCTCAAATTCCCGGCGGAAAACCAACCTTCATTGACTTCAATCAGGACATTCTTTGGGGGATGGGAGGACCTGATCTGAAAAAAATCACAACGCAAGTGGTTTCTGGAATTGATCCAGCACATGTGCTTTATAGGCAGGGCCTATCCCCAGTGTCCCCTTATGAAAATTATATTTTGCTTGGGTTTTTTAGTAGACGTGCTATAACCTGGCTGTGGCTGTTTTTAATGCACAAGGCAAGTTATCAGGTCGCACGCCTTGTAGAGACTTCACAGAGCCTCCGAGATTGTCCTGCCACAGGCAGAGCCCTGGAACAAGGGGAAGTAGCGGTTGATCCACAACATTTCAGAGTCTTTGCACGTTGAAAATCAGCGCGGACAACCGCTGACAAAAAATGGGGGCGCTTACCCGAGATGGCGTCTGACAAAGCAGGAGAGCAGAACCGAACCCTACCGGGGGGATATTTTGGGGGCAGTCTCTTAAGATTAACGTCTTGAACGAGTGTTTGCGTGAGAACCTCTCCATTAGAAAAGCTGGAACCCACAGACAACAACCTCTGCTATATAGAGAGAGACGAAAGGCCCCATTTCACTGTGCCACACTGAGCAATTCTCCTTGAAATGTGAAACCTTTGCTGAGAGTGAAGTTGTTCTGTTCAGGTTTTTTTTAAAAAAGACTTTGCTACAAGAGGCTTCCATTCGATGGACCAAATTCGGGCCTGGCTTTTAAGGGTGCGGGGCCATTGGTGCAGAGGGGTGGCAGGCACAGCTGGTTGTACTGTGGCCGTGAGCCCCCGAGCTCTGGAAACCCGGACACTGAGATTCATGCCCCTGGCTGGGGGAGCACAAGGCGTTGGGGTGTGTGCGTGTGTGTATTTAATTCCAGGATCTGTGGTAACCAGAAGTGAAAGCGACGCGTTTCGCCGCGCATGGTTTTGTAACGAGCTCGCAGAGCCATTCGACAGTATTTTGTAACGAGAGATGCGCCTATTTTTTAACAAAATAAATGTTTGTTTTTCAAACCCAGCCTCTCTCACGTGCTTTGGGCACAGTCCTGAGCCTTCCCTCTTGGCAATTATTAATATACCTGACCGGTCCCGGACACGGGAATTTGCCGGACCAGGGGAGGTTTGGGAGGAGGACGACACCAGCCTCTCTGTTGGGCTCCTCTCCCCAGCCACCTGGGTTCCTCTCCTGGTTTTGGGAGCTGCGGCAGCCCTGCTGGAGCTCCCAGTCTCGCAGCCCTGCTGGCTGCAGGCTCTGCTGCCTCGCGAGCTCCAGCGGCCCAGGCAGTCCTGTCGGCGCCATGGCCCCGGGAGACCCCTCTTCCCCCCACCAACTTCCCTGCCCCGCTGGCTGTGGACTCTTCTGCCCTGTGGGTCCTGCTGGACCTGCCGGCCAGCTCCACTCCGAGCCACCAGCAACCTCTGCCGCTCGGACTCTTCCGTCCAGCAACGTCCGTGGTCTTGCTGGACCACGGATGTTGCCAGACTAGAGTCCCGGACCACAGAGGTTCCACCTGTATTCCTGGAAGGCCAAGCTGAGAGGAAGGCCCCACTGTGCACATAAGAGAGTTAGACACAGTCCTGCCTCAGACGCCTACATAGCTGAGACAGACGGAAAACCGGAGACATATTGAGAAGTGACTGTCCAAGCACGTCAGTAGCAAAGCTGGGACGAAATCCCAGGGGTCCTGGGTCTAAAAGGCTTAAGGAGCCGGACAGATGCCAAGTAGGATTTTAAAAGGCCTTGGGGCATTCACCTCCCCAGAGAGGCAGGGGCGTTCCATAGCTTTGAACTCGGGCGGGAGCTCCATGCCCTGCCCTGCGAGCCGTAGCTTCCGCTTGGCGTCACCAGCGGGGAAGGCTGCTTTGCTTCTCGCTCCTGGTTTCACCCAGACTAGGGCCCCCACCCTCCGGTCGCCCTTGCAGGGCTGAGATCTCAGAGGCAGCACTAGCCTGTGGTGCTTGGGTTCCTGGGCCCTTCAGGGCCTGGCTGGACCGTCTTGGAGACTTTCCCATAGACCCCACCGTCCTCCGTGCACCACCGTTTCCTGACAAGCCACGCTCCCTGGAGACAAAGGGGGGGATACCAGGCCACCCTGCCATCCCTGAGGGCATTAGAACCCTGCCGATGGTCAGAAGAGCCAGGGGATGGTGTGTCTTGACTGCCACCCCTAGATAGCCAGGCCTGGAAATGTGGGGGGCTGCCAGGCGTTATGGAAGTTTCCCCATATGCAGCTGGGGCAGAAGGGCCCGAATGGGTCCGATCAATGGTCCATCCAGCCCAGCATCCCGTCTTCCGATAGCGGCCGGTGCCAGATGCTTCAAGGGGAATGAACAGAAGAGGGCCATGATGGCGTGACCCGCCCCACTGTCCCAGTCCGAGTGCCGGGACGCCGAGAGCTCGGGGTGGCAACGTTCCTTCCTCTCAGGGTCCTTTATGATCGCTGCAGGGATAGCCTGAGGCCGCCACCAGCCCTTGGGTGAGTAGGGGTGGGGCAAGGGGCCTGAAATGTGGCTAAGCTGCTTGCACTATGACTCCCTCAGTCTGGGCCAGCCCCCCATTCGACTGGGGCACCCCTGCACCTCAGAGCATTAAAGGACCAAGGACCCAACTTGGAGCACGTGGCCACGGCATCTGTTGTAGAGCTGGGAAGATTCCTACAGCCCCTTTCCCCAGCCCCAGGGGTGTGTATTAGAGAGCTAAGCCCCTCCTGGCCTCACCTCTGATCCCAAACAACCACAACCCCCGTGGGCATTGACCCTCCAGCCCCTTCCACCTGCAAAACAGCCGGGAGTTGGCTGGAAAACGGGAGTGGGAGCAGGGGAAGCGACAAAACTTCCCTTCCGTGCTTCTAAGCAGTTTCCTTTGTCAGTTTTCCAGCCAGCTGGGATCAGCTGAGCGGCCTCAGTGCAGCCTGCAGGAGGGTGGAGTGAGGAGCCCTCTAGCGGCTCCTGGGTGCGGCGCTGTGACTTAGCAGGCCCCCGGCTCTAGAACTGCTCCCTAGATGAGCTCAAGGTGCCTTTCCGTGACCTTATGTCGAGTGTGTTTTGAAACCGCCCTGGCCACCGTGAACAGGGGCTGCTGGACTCGGCACGAGCCGGGACCAAGCAGTCCTAGTTCACGCTGCGCCTCTGTTTTTTAAATGTTGTAAGAACCACCGGGCTCTTGCTACATTTGAAATGCCCAGCTGCAGCGCAGGTGGCTTCCGGAGCCAGCACGGGCCAGGACTGCTCAATCCTGGCTAGCCAGCTCCTGGAGCTGCCCCCGCTGCACCGCTCTGCAGACCAGCCCTTATCGACTAATCGTATAGTCGATACAAATCGTATCGACTACACGATTAGCCAGAAAACCGCAATTGAGCATCCTTAGTATGGCCTAGTGCAGGGGTGGCCAGCCCGTGGCAGGGGCTCATGGTGGCCACATGCGGCTCTTTGCTCGGAGAAATGCGGCTCTTAGGGTTACCATGCGGCCGGGTCCTCATTTTCCCAGCTTTTTTAAAACACACAAAATGTCTGGGATTCGGGGAGGGGGCTCGATTTTCATTCGGAGCCCCACGCCCGGGCTGCTCGGGGCCGCTCTGTGCATGCACCCCAGCGCCTAGCGGGAGAAGCATGTGGCTGGAACGGCAGCGGAGGCTCCAGTGAGACCCAGCGTGCTACTAAAAAATTAAAAGACTCTGCGGCTGCTTGGCTGTGGGGGAAGCGGAGGGCACTGGGTTAGAGTGGGGGACCTAGGGGTGCTTGACCCTGGGGGAGGGGTGGGTGCATTGGGTTGGAACAGAGAGGGCTGGAGGTGTCTGGCTCTGGGGGAGGGGTGGGTGCACTGGATTGGAGTGGGGGGGACTGGGGGTGCCTGGCTCTGGGGGAGGGGTGGGTGCATTGGGTTGGAGCGGGGGGGGAGGCTGGAGCTGCCTGGCTCTGGGGGAGGGGTGGGTGCATTGGGTTGGAGTGGGGGGGGCTGGAGCTGCCTGATTCTGGGGGAGGGGTGGGTGCATTGGGTTAGAGCGGGGGGGGGGGGACTGGAGGTGCCTGGCTCTGGGGGAGGGGTGGGAGCATTGGGTTGGAGCGGGGGGGGGGGCTGGAGGTGCCTGGCTCTGGGGGAGGGGTGGGAGCATTGGGTTGGAGTGGGGGGGGGGCTGGAGCTGCCTGGCTCTGGGGGAGGGGTGGGTGCGTTGGGTTGGAGTGGGGGGGAAGGCTGGGGGAGGGGTGTGTGGCTTTTTGCACTACTATCCACAGCTGTTTTGGCTCTTAGTGTCCGGTTGGCCATCCCAGGGAGACTCTAGAGAGACAGATTCTAGTCTCGGTTGACCTGCTGGGTGACGGTGGCAGGACACGGGGTCTCTCTCTGTTCCCCAGTCCCCCATCGCATGACACGGCCCTCCCTTGTACAGATCTGTTGAGGCAAGGGCCCATACAAGAGCAAGGTGTTGTTATTAGAGGAGCCACGAAGGGTCTTACTCAGCGTGGCCAAGCCTGCGTTCCCAGGAGAAAGCTCTGCAAAGCATAGAGCTGCTGCAAGTCTTCAGAGTCTGCCATGTTCCTCTGTCAACATTGTGACTGTCCCTGACAAATGAGGAGTCAGGAGGTGGGGGGAGAGAGGGCAGTGGGGGTGTATCCGTGTCAGTCGCAGGCTATTTGAGAAACAAGACAGGTGAGGTCGTATCTCTTATTGGACCATCTTCTGTGGGCAAGAGAGAGACGCTTCCAGGCTTCCTAGGGCCTGGGGGAATGGAGGGCATCGGTACGTTTTGCCTTTTTTTAAGGCAAGGGATCAAAGTGGATCAAAACGTGACCCGCCCCAAAGGGGAAAAAAGTACAAAAATAGTTGCACGATTGTCCATCCTTTGTTCTGCAACCAGGTCTGCTCCAGAGCGTGGGGGCAGGGTCCGCTCTTTCATGCGCTAACCAACCCCCCCCGAAAAGAAGACAGGCCAGGCGGCCCGTTGCACCATGTATGGGAGCATATTTATTTATTGACTCGAGTGCTTTCATACAGCTCTACAGAGATGATACATGTTTGTGCTTCAACACGTTTCAAACATTTAGATTCCGATAAGTTTCAAGGTAAACAAGTTCCAAGACAAGATGCTTTTAAAATGTTTCCTTTTTGATAAATTATTTGTTTATATAAATAACGGTAAGAGAGATCAAACAGAAAAATAACCATGTCCAACAGACAAGATCCTGTAGCAGGTGGGATGCTAATATAAACAAATGAGAAGGAGGGGACAGGGCAAAGAAAAACTAACAAAGATCAGTGCAAATGTTTACAGACTTTGCCCGTATCTAATGTTATGGGTCAGGACCGGAGGGACGGGGGGAGTGACAAGGAAAAAAATCGAAACACCTATAAAACAGAGAGATCTATTTGGGAAGGCCAGGGTGAGAGGCGGGCAAGGAGTCCAGTTCCTTGGGGGGGAAAGAACCCCTAAACTATCGCAATGCAGCTAACGCCAGAGGTGGCGGGAGAAAGGAAATAATTTAAAGAAAAGTAACAAGGTCTAGTTCAACCACTATACGCCAAGCTCGTAAGAACATCACAAGACACCTTAACTAATATACACACAGTCTGCCGTGAAAGAGGGACGGGAGGAGGCCCGGTTAGGAGTGTTGGCGATTTCCACAGTCATCAACATTTCACTACTGGACGACAACAGCAGAAACAAACGGGGGCGGCGCTACTCAGAGCAGTGCAGGAGAGACCTCCAGACGAACCCAAGGAAATGACGGCCTTTAGATTATTTTTTTTTAGTACTTTTTTTTTTAACTTAATTTCAATACTGAGACACACAGGGCCTTGGGGGTAATTAATAGTTTTGCAAGCAGAGAGAGGCTTTTTTGCCCCGCAGGTCTAAAAAAAAATTCCTCTGTATATATCAGTCGATATTATTTTCTTTAAGGAATATACTAGACTGAGGCTGGGTAAGAAAAGAGCTGAACCGCTGGAGAAAAGATTTGGATGGAGCTGCGATATTGTGCATCTCTAAATAGCAGAAACATCTGGGTACCAGCAGGTCTGGGCTCTGCCTCTAGGGGGCGCTGTTTTGTGGGGCGCGCTAGAGCTAAAACCTTCTCTGTCTGCAGACTGGCGCTAGCATCCCAGCTCATAACTGGGATGGGGCTGGTTTCCGGTCATGACAGCCAGTCACTGAATGGAGCTCAGCCATTGCCCCTCTCCTGCCCCCAGCCCACCCACAATTAGCTAACGGCACCATGGGGCTTTCATGCCGTCCTCCCAGACATCAGGCTTTGGCCACCCTCAGGCTACGTCTACACGGCGTGGTTTTTTCAGCAGAAGATATGCAAATGGGGTGCTCATTTGCATATATTGCACTCTCATTTGCATAGCCTCTTCCGATCCTTTTTGAGGAAGAGGTTTTTGCAATAAAAAGCCCTGTGTAGAGGGGGCCATTTGTCAGGAAAACCCCCTTTTGCACAAGCTCCTGTAAACCTCATTTTTTTGAGGAATAAGGGCTCTTGCGCAAAAAGGGTGTTTTCCAACAAATGGCCCCGTCTACATGGGGCTTTTTATCGCAAAAACCACTTTTGCAAAAAAGGATCAGAGGAGGATATGCAAATAAGAGTGCAAGATATGCAAATGAGCGCTATATTTGCATATCGTCTGTCGGAAAAAAACACACAGTGTAGACGGAGCCTCAGAGTCAGGCTACCATGAGCTGATTGGTAAATGCAACTCGAATCCCACCTCCCAAAGTCCTGATTGGCTCATCTCAAAAGCCCTGCTTACATATACAAAGTGAGAGGGCAGCCCTCCAGCCGCAATCGGATTGATTTGGCCAGATGTGCTCACCTGAACCCAGCTGGGGTAGGAGGGACAGGGTTAGGCAGCATCTGCCAGCAGCAGAGGATGCCTCGGGAGAGCTGGAGCCAGGTGTGCTGGAATCATGAGTAGCCCCCCAACTGAACATATTTTTTTCCACGACACAAAAAAAGAAAACCCCAACGATGCATTTCAGAATCACATACACACGCATCCAAACACGGAGGAAGAAAACCCCAATGACAGCAGCAGTGCAAAGAACTCTCCCAAGTCCATAGCTGAGCAAATTCTCACATGGACCAGTTGTGGTTGCATCTGGGATAGGTTCAAGCTCACATAGCTATAAATAATTTGTGCGCCTCCATCCAGCCTGAACAAACACTTGGACATTTTTTTTTCTAGCAATGGGTTAGTTGAAAATGCGTTTGGGTTGGGGTTGGGGTTTTTTTGTTTGTTTTTTGGATGCATAGAGGATACATATTTTTTTCCTTTAGTTTATTCTTTAAATGCAATGCATTTTGTGTCCGGTTGCCCCACCGCCCACTCACCCTCTTTTGCGTAAAAGGAGGGGCAAAGGGAAGGGCAGATTTTCAACCACAAGCCCAGGGAGCAAGCGAGAGGGCGGGGGGCGGGAGATGGTGCCATGGTTCAGCAAAGTAACGTTTAGCGGGGCAGCCCCAGCGTGGGCCACCGTGAGCCAGGAAGGCGGAGTTGTCGTTTCGCTCGCTTGGTTTTAACTGCTGGTTTCTTCCTCTGTTTTATTCAGTTTCTTCAGCGTGTCCAGGAGTTTCTGCGGGGTGAGGATGTGAGTGGACCCTGCGAGAGGCAGAGGGAAGGGTGGGCAGATGGTTAGCGCGCTGAAGGGGCCGTCCGGCAGCGTTCCCGCTGCTGTGCACCCCCCTACTGAAGGGCCCGGGCGGCCCTGCTCCCCCCACGCAGTGACAGCAGAGGCGGTACACGCGGTTGCCCGGAGGCGGAGTTAAAGTAGGTGTGTGAGGCGCTCAGGAGGGAATCAGATTCCCATTGGAAGGCTTTGGTACGGCCAGCGTGAGCATGGTTGGTTGCACCCTCGCAGCTGAGCGTGCGTACAAACTTGCACAGGCACCGCGGTCTGCTGACGGAGAAAGAGGCGTGTGGCTTGGTGGCAGAGCCCCGCCCCCTCCGTACTCCCTGGTGGCCCATACACGTGGCCCCAACCACGCATGTCGCTAGCAGGGGTGGGGGACGACAGGGCCCGGCGGGCGCTCTGCTTCGGCTGTGGAGCGCACACGCTGCATGCTACCGCTCTGGGAGCGAGGGAGAGCGAGGGAGAGCGTGGGGTTGTCCCCCTTCCACTCACCCTGCCCCCCCTTCCCGGGGATGGGCACTGCGTTGGCCGGGCGAGCGGAGGCCAGCTCTGGGACCTGCGTCCTTACCTTGCAGAGACAGCACCGTACATTATTGGAAATGCTTGCAAAAATGGGAGCCTATGGAATTAAGAGTGTTTCTGTTGCAGAAAACAATAAAGGAAAGAAAAAGGAAATCGATGGAGGCCTTCAGCGAGAGAGCTAGGTGCGGCAACAGAATGAGGCATGGAGCGTGTGGGGAGGACATGGACCTCGCGTCAACCCAACGGCCTGGAGCGCGTGGGGCGGCAAGGGGGGAGGCGCATGAGGACTGACGATGCAGTGGCGGCCTTCAGGGAAAGATGCCGCCATCGCCTCGACCGCCGCCGCCTCGGGGGGAGAGAGGAGCCCAGTGAAAAGTCGCCAGCTCTTGAAAACGTGCGTCCCTCGGAAGATGGGGGAGGAAGGGAGGTGGCCGGGAGCTGGACTCCTACAGGCAAGCAGAGGCTGGGCCTGTAGCCTTGCACGAGGGAGGAGATTCAGGGGGCAGTGCGGACGGGAGGGGGATTCCTTTGGCCGCCAGCGAAGGGCACCCTGGGGGAGGGAGGCCGCTAGAGGTGCTGGTTGCTGGCAGGCGATTCGGGAGGCGCTGACGAGAATGGGAAGTGGGGAGCTGGTCACGGCGGCAGGAACCGTTCAGCACCCCAGCAGCGCAGGCCCCGGCTTTGCCAGGCACCAGGCTAAGACCTCCAAGGTTGTGTGCGAGGCCTGGCCCAGCGGGCAGCTACCGCAGCCAGGGCCGGACGGAGGCATGGGCGAGCTGGGCAGCTGCCCAGGGCACCAACCCACGGGGGGCACCTGATGGCAGCTGTAAGGGGCACGCGGCGTTCCTTACAGCTGCCATCAGGAGCCGTGCGCCCGGCTCCCGCGGCGCCGGAAAGCAGCACCCTTGCCCCTACGGCTGCGGAGCCATGCACGGCCCGGCGCGTGTGCGAGCAGCGCTGGCTGGGCTGGGCAGCGCATGCGCCGTGTGCCCCGGGGGTGAGCCTGCGCACCCTGGGGGGGCCGGCCCGTGCCCCACAGGCGGGCCTGCGCATGCGCCCTGCGTCCAGGGGAGGCGCCGCACGCCCGGGCCCAGGGCGCCAAAAGGGCTCAGGCCGGCCCTGACCGCGGCACCGCCCTGCCGACGTACAACACACCGGGGCTTGGGCTCGCCTCCACCCCTTCTCCCTCGTGCGTGCAAGCGTACACAGAGGTGGGCGCACACCCCTGCTGCTTCCGCCACCCTGGTCGCTTTGCAGAGGGCGCGCCCCTCCCCTGGGCGGGGGATGGGGGCCCTAGTGCCGCGCTCACACGAATAGGGCTCAACGGCCGGCTTCCCTTGGGGGCGGACCCACCCCGCGGCGTTTACACAGGCACCCGGGTCCAGCCAGCGCAACGGCTCCCAGTCCCTGCCTAAGGCCACTCCAGGGGAACGGATAATGCAGGGTGGGAACTATTTTTGGGTCAAGGCCACTGACCCACAGAAAAATCAGTCGGGGGCCACACACAAGTGAAAAAAACCCAACCCCTCCCGGACATGGCCCCTGACTGAGAAAATCCCTTCTCTGTTCCCCTCGCACACCAGAGCCTCGGGGGCCCAGGCTAGTGGATTGTGTGTGCTCCAGCCCCACGAGGTGGGGAGGGGGCTGGAGCACCAGTACAGGATCTTCAATACTGGGAGGTGGGGGGGGAGATCCAAGCTTCAGGGGCTGGATCCAGGCAAGCCAGGGGCTCTTCCAGCCCCTGGGCCTTAGCTTCCCCACTCTTAATATCTACTGGTGCTGGGGGTTGGATTGCCCTGTAGTAACCATCCTCCTGCAGCCCCTGCCCTTTATAGCATCCTTCCCTTTAACGAACGGACCGCTGCCCCCCAGACACAATTACCTCCGGCGGTTCTGTGAGGCGCACCCCCCCAGCCGTAGGAGGAACCTCATCTGACTCCTCCCCCTGGATGGGTTCTTGCGTTTCCCACCCTCCCCTACTCTGGCTCAGCAGTCACACCCTTGCCCCCACCGACGCTCAGCTCACGCCCTCGCCAGCCCCAGCGCCTGCCAGCTGTGGGGAAGGCGGGGGCAGCGTGGGCCCAAAACACTTGGCTAATGCAGAGAGCGGCATCCAAATCTGGGCTCAGGTGGCCCCATGCGGGCAACTCTCCAGAGCGCTCCCCCCCCCCGGCGGACCTGCTGCAGGGAGAAGACAGACGTGTGGCTGTTTGGCTCCTTCCTCAGCCACCAAAGCCGGGCCCCAGACTCACGGCCCCCTCAGCTCCAGCCTTAGCCACTGCGAGCTTCTCTGGAACAAGGCTCGAAAGGAGGTTCGCAAGTTCCTCTCTGTCTCTCTCTCCCTGCTCCCTGCAGCGTGGGCAGCAAGGAACACGGTGCGGGGAGCAGCAACGTGGGCAAATCCAGCCCCCTACAGCAGAGCTGCTCTATTTCCTTCTCGGACAGACGGCGTCAGGGAGCCACCGGCCCTCTTACATGTCAAGAGACAGAAACAAAGCAAGCACGGCACGAACCCACCCTCTGGGTTGACTCGTTTTTCATGGAGCTGCCCTCTTGGGCTATGTCTACACTGGCGGGTTCTTGCGCAAGAATATCTTGTGCAAGATTCCTGCACAAGAACTCTTGCACAAGAACACGTCCACCCTGCCATGTGCTTTTGCGCAAGATCCATGGCATTGTGGACGCTCTCTTGCACAAGGAAGCTCTGATGGCCATTTTAGCCATAGGGCTTTCTTGCGCAAGAATTTCTGCCGCGCGTCCACACTGCCTCTTGCGCAAGAGCCCCTGCACAAGAGAGCTTACACCTGTTAGACAAGAGCGTAGCTCTTGCGCAAGACGCCCTCTCTTCTGACGCCGGACTGTAAATCTTGCGCGAGAGCGGGCGGGCGGTGTGGATGCTCTGTAGAAGAACGGCCGTTCTTGCACAAGAACCCACCAGTGTAGACATAGCCTTGAAGAAAGAGAAACACGACGGGCAAATACTGGAGCTCTTGCCAATGAGAGCAGCCAGCCCGCCTGCCTCCTCTCCCAGGGCCGCAGCTGTCACCCTCGTTGGACATTAGCTGCTACAAAAAAGTCCTCTGGAGTCCCTGGGCCCCCATCTGCAATAAGCCAGCATGGCCACCCCGAAGCCGGCACCAATCATGGGCTGGGCTGCACATGTACTGACATCTGGGGTTCTTGTTAGTTGCCTTCCCGTCTCTGAGGCCCTAGGGGCTCCTGTTTTCATGTTTTCGAGCAGGCGGGCTAGAAACGTACGTTAAAAGGCCAACGTGAAATCCGAGCGTTTCATGTAATCCCTTGACTCCTGGAGCTGGGACTTTACGTCGCCCCGCAAGCCCTGGGAAAGTTGGCAGCCCTGTTAAAATGCCTGGCACCTCTATACGGCTTTTCCCCCGCCGGTCGCCAGGCATCTCCCCATGAAGGTAAATGTCACGGGCTCTCCTTGCCCCCTGCCCCTCGCCCGGCATGGAGGAGCCTAAACTGAAATCAGCGGGAGTCAGGCACCTAAACACAATTCCGGATCTGGCTCCACAGGCAGGTGCGGTTAAATGCTGCTCGGCGTGAGCCTCTCTCTCCCGGCTCTGCTGTCGCGGCCCCGCTGCATCGACATCAGTGGGAGGCAGGTGCCGAAACCCCTTTGAGGCTCTGGGCTGTGTTGCCCCTTCGACAGCTGAGGAAACTGCCCCATGGGGAGGCAGAATGATGTTCTGGAGGCCTCGCCACGCAGCTGGGCAGACTCAGGGCCAGCATTTAGGTTCCCGACTCTCAGTCTACAGGCAGCGTTGTCTAGCAGTTAGACTGTGGCACTGGGAGTCAGGCCTTACGGTCCAAGGGACTAGGCGCTCACACCACAGCACTGACACTCAACCACGCGCTACTACACACGTCCCTACGGCAGCGCTTCCCAATTGGTGCGCCGTGGAACCCTGGGGTTCTGCGAAGAGCCGGCACTCCCCCGCCCCCTCTTAAAGAGACAGAGCCGCCGCAGGACTCACAGGCCGGGGCTCTGTTTTGTTTTTTGCTCGACGAAACGTGGCGATGGCTTTTTTTTTTTAAGGCAACCCTAGGGGTTCCATGGCCAAATAAAACTGGGAAACGCTGCCCTAGGGCATGGGAACCTGCACCACACAGGCCAGATCCCAAAGGCCGGCCCCAGCGCACCTTATACTCTCTGGGAGCAGCCTCTTTTAAAACCCTGGTCAGGAATCCGGATGGGGGCTCTTCAGTCCTGCGAATGAGCCACGTGCCTCTGCCAGAGGCTCTCTGGGTGGAGGCAAGGGGCCCGCTCTCCCTGGCCCTGCTGAGGCCTCAGCCAGACGACTGTGCCCGGTTCTGGGCACCGCGCTTTAAGAAGGACGTGGCCACGTTGGAGGGGCCAGAGGAGAGCAACGCCAGTGATATACGGCTTAGACC
Organism: Pelodiscus sinensis; assembly: GCF_049634645.1. NCBI lineage: Eukaryota > Metazoa > Chordata > Testudines > Trionychidae > Pelodiscus > Pelodiscus sinensis. The sequence goes on along the minus strand of NC_134732.1, from coordinate 4,658,783 downwards.
ACCTGGCCTATGCGGCACCATTCAAACACCTGAGGAAGCTGAGTCTTGAGAAAAGAAAACTGGGTCAGGCGGCTGGTCTCCGGCTTCGGAGACGTTACGGGTCATTCTAGAGGAGATCCACTGTTCTCCGTCTCCGCTGAAGGTAGGACAAGAGATGATGGGCTGATCTGTGGCCTGGGGGATCTGAGGTTCAATATTAGGAAAAGCTTCTAACCCTGCGGGTCACTACGCTCTGGAGAGGCTCCCAAGAGAGGCTGTGGAACCCCCATCGCTGGGGGTTTCTAAGAACAGGCTGGACAAACTCTTGTGGGTGGGTCTATGTGTCCTTGGTCTTGCTTCAGTGCAGGAGGTTGGACTTGGCCTCTTGGGGTCACTTCCAGCCCGCTACGCCTCTGTCTTTGGGCAAGTCACTTCCCCTCGTATTGACTCGGGTTCTCTGTCGGTCCAGGGGATGCACTGGGGGCTTGTCAGTCTATGGAGATGTGGAAAGTGCTGGTAGTGTAAATGGGATTGATGGAGACACTCCGGGGATGGAGTCGGAGACGATGCTTTCGCTGTGCTGATCAACTCTTTACCGACGTGGGCCTTTGACACCCAGCCTCAGAAAGCAACAAACTCTGTGCAGCACCAAACACTGGGCCACCTGCTCCACTCCGCATGCCGCCCTGAACACCCACCAGGGTACTTCAGATTGGCCGGAAGATGCTTTTCACCTCTGTGCCCCATGAAAGCAGAGATCGAGCCCCAAGAGCAGCCGAGTGCTTCTCTTCCTCAGCTCTTGCTGGACGGCACACCCGGGTGGGGCGTGAGTGAGACAAGCAGGGAGCCCCAAGTCTCACTGGCATCTCCAGTGCATGCCGGCGGAGCTGCCCAGGGAGGCAGAAGAGATGTCATTGCGATGGAGGTTTTTCAGCACAAATGGATTCCGAGTTGTGCTGTGCATTTGTGCAACAAACTTGCCGCCTCTGACACTGTTGCCTGGCAGACCTTGGTGTACGGGAGGTGGCCGACGCTTACGCCTGAACCACAGGACTTTGCCCTGGAGGAATGTGCGTCCGGATGCTCACGTAGGGTCTGATAAAGCCAACTCTCTCCTTTGCACCAGAATGGCATTTGCACCCAACCTCTGGCGACGGACAGCAGCCCCTGGAGGCAGCGGCTGCTTGGATTCCAGCTGGGACAGTGCAGGAAGGGACTTGTGAGCTCTGTGAGCTTCCGACGGGGGCTCAGAGGAGGAGCATGGCCCACAATCGGATCCAGTAAAAACAAAAGTCAAGGGCAGCCTGGAAGCATTCCAAGGAGGGGGAAACGGAGTCACGTCCCCTTTCGAAAACGGGCAGCACCAGCTGGTGCTGCTTGACATGCATCTGTGGAGGGCACGATGAGATTCTTTCCCCTTTTCCCCACTGCCCAAACCCCTGTGAAGATCCCTCGTCCCTGCTCCCCTGGGCTGTAACTGATCGTGCCCCTCTGCCCACTGTGACAGGACTCCAGGGTTTGGTGTGCATCTCCTCACACCCGCAAAGCTGCCGTTCTCATGGCCCACCCGACCGCAAGGAGAGTTTTCCAGGATCTGGCCCCAGGCCTCTGAAGCTGCTACAGCGTAACCACGACTCCCTTTAGTCCGTTCCCTTGGCAACCCAAAACACCCTCACGCCAGAGGCTTTGCAAAAGTCCCTGATGGAGAAAGCGGCGTGAAAGAGGCAACATGAAAACATCAGCAATCGGGGGGAGGGGAGGGATGGGCAAAGGCGCAGGGATGCAGGGGTACTTCAGCACCCCCAGGTTTTGCACCCAGCTTCCCTGAGCCTGCGGGCTGGCCCCATTGCCAGCTCCTCCAGGCTTGGGTCCCAGCCTCCGGGTGGCCCCCACAGAGTCCTGCTGGCCGTATGCGCTTTGCCAGCCACCTGGGGTCCTGCCAGCCCTCAGGGTCCTGTCATTCACCAGCCCCATGGGATCTGCTAGCCCCCGGAGTCCCACTGGCCCTGCCATGGGCTCCACCAGCTCCGGGGTCCTGCTGCCAGCCCAGGGCTCTGCAGCTGCCCCAGGGCAGTGAGGGTTGCCAACTCTCCCAGACTGGATGCCATTTGCAGCAATGGAGTCCAGTCCATCTGGTCCAGGAGAGCTGGCAACTGGATCTCAACAGGTCTAACGGGTGGCAGCACAGCAACTGCACCCCACAAACGGTTCCAGCACCACTGCGGATGGGAGCAGGACGGGGACAGTCCGACGAGCCGCAGGGATTGCTATCCACTGCCCAGGTAGCTCTCTAGGAGCCATGTGACTCCTGCCACCGGAAGCCATGGTTTGTCCTAACACCTGATCTGCTGGACACTTCCCCTCTGCATCCAAAGCAGGGAGCTCCACTGATGCAGCCACACGGCGCCCAGTTCATGCTGCCCATCCGCGCAGGAATCGTCTGGCCCTAACCCCGACTCTAAATCCATGCACGCGCTCTGCCGGTCCGCGAATCCTGAGTCCACCTCCTGCCCTTTCCCCATTCAGATGCGTTAAGTGACGGCGTCTCTCCAGTCGAGTGCCCGCCAGCGAGCCCTCGCCCCCTGCCTCGCGAGGACTCCGCAATGGGGGACGGATGGCATGAGGATGCCGGCAAGTTCTGGCCAAAAAGAGATTCATGGTATAGGGTTAATGGAGGCGGCACTGGACACATTTTCAAATCGGTAGGAAGAACTGCAAGCATTTTCTCATCAAAGAACCAAAACAAACCAACAAACCAAAAGGAAAGAAGAAAAGAAAAAAAAAGTCGAAATAATAGTTAAAGAAAAAGAGTGACGGAAGTATCAAAGAAACCCCTTCCAGGTGGAAGAGTTTCTTTTCTTTAATAAGCTGCTTTTACTTTGTTTCTTTGGCTCTCACTCCATTGTTGGAGCCTGATCCTCAAAAGATACCCTAGTGGAGTCCCTGAAGTCGGGGTGCCTCAGATCCATGAGAAATTTGGTGGGAGTAAGAATGTGAGTAGAACCTGTGAGAGAACAGAGGCGGGCTGACTTCTTGAACAGAAATAAATTAAAGGAACATGCCAACTTAGGCCTAATATTCATACTACACAGCAGGTGAAAATGGGTGAGAAAGCCAGAGAGAGACACACAGAGAGAGATGGAGAGAAATGGATGTTTGCGTGCACTAACACATGAGCTCAGAGGCTGGGCTTATGCGGTCACCACTGGGCCTCCGTGGTTAACAAAGGTGTGTTGTATGAGGGTAACAGCAACGGTCAATCATCCGTCTCCACCCCAGCCCTCACCTCAGATTTCTGCTGAGCTGTGAGGCTTCTAGGAAGCACGCTAGGCCGAAGGCCAAATCTAGGGCCACTGAAGTCAATGGGAATCCTTCCATCGATTCCAGTGGATGTTATGTCAGATCATTATGAGAGAAACCTTGAAGACATCTGAATGGAGCGGATCTTAGAACCCTGCTTAGCAAGGAGGCCTGGAGGTAAACCGCTGCCATCCCAGAAGGGTTCGAGACACCATCGTCAGGGGACATTAAACACACATGCAACAATCAGAGTCACAGACCAGAGGCCGCGTTAATGGCAGATGTGACGTGGTGAATGAGATTGGTGACAGTGCGCAACACACAGAACCGCACGGAGAGGTGGCTGGCCAGGCGGTGGAGGTTAGAGGAGGAGATAAAGGCAAGGCAGAGTAGATGTTCCAGTGGAGAAAATCCAGTGAGCAGATGAGGTGCTGGTTAGAGGAGCCACGAGGGACGCCAGCGGCCTACGTTCTGGATGTGCCAAGCTGAGCAGTGCTGTGTTAAGGACGCAGTCCGGAGGGCCTCCAGTGCTAACCCAGCAGGAGTGAATTTCACACTCAGGGACAGGAGGGCCTAAGAGCTCTCCCTGGAACCAGGCATACGCTCCCTTTCCCATCACCCCGACACCAACTTCTGCTGCTACTCCAGACCTACCCACACCCAAAGCACAGACAGACATGGAGCGCCCCGGGGGCATGTCAATTGTGACCTGCAGCAAGGAAAAGGCCAGCCTCTCCGTTAGAACCATGCATTAGCCAGTCCTCCTCTCCTGGGCTGTGTCTAGACTGCATCCCTTTTTCGTAAAAGGGATGCAAATTAGACATATCGCAATTGCAAATGAAGTGGGGATTTAAATCTCCCCCGCTTCATTAGCATAAAAATGGCTGCCGCTTTTTTCCGGCTCGGAGCTTTGCCGGAAAAAAGTGCCAGTCTAGACGCGGATCTTTCGGAAAATAAAGCCTTTTCCGAAAGATCCCTTATCCCTCTTAAAATAAGAGATAATCCCCGCTTCATTTGCAATTGCGATATGTCTAATTTGCATCCCTTTTACGAAAAAGGGATGCAGTCTAGACACAGCCCTGGAGTGTCTGTGGCTCCTAACTCCTCTGCTACCTGCTGGATCTTGACTCTACCCCAGGACATACACACACACTTTGCTGCCCTTGTGTGGCAGCACCTCCAAACTTCTGCCCTGGAGAAGGAGGTCTGTGGACATGTGTATGTCTTCTGACCAATAAAAGCCAACAGGGTGCAACAAGAGTCAACTCTCATGCTTCAGGGCCAAAAGAGACCATTTCAGGGGTCAGGAAGGAAACTTCCCTTTCTTTCCACCTGAACAACTGGCTGGGAGAGAGAGCTCACCTTTGCCCAAAGCGTTAAGTATTGGCCCCTGCCAGACTCACAGGCTCAATGGTCTGTAGGGGCAAACCCTGGGTTCCCAGGTGGGAGAAATGAACTTTCCACATTGGTCCCTCCCACACGGTCATCTGGAAACTGGATTTTGTTTGCTGGCCTCTGGCACAGAGCGGAACGGCGTTCAGAGAGAGGGTGAGACACAGAAGCGTGGGATGGAGCTGTGCGTGGCTCAGCCCAGACCGCCCGCGCCACTCACCTATTAGCACCTCCCACTTCCCACTGGCTTGCGTCACCTCGTAGGCGCAGCGCATCTCGCTCAGGCTCACGCCCCCCAGGATGAAGATGATGAGGCGAGGGCCGGCCCTGTACTCACCGGGGGCCTTGTTCTTGTGCCAGTGTCCGTAGCGGGCACTAGAGAGGGAAGAGAGGAAGAGCTGTGGTGAAACGCAGCGGAGAGTCTCTGCACTCGCGCTACTCTGAAATCGCTCTGCACGGTGCCAGTCCGCTCCTGTGTCTGACGAATCCCTCCGGCTGAGGAACGCCGGCTGGTGCCTGAGCACAGGGCAGGGAGACGGGGGCCTGGGTTCTGCTCCCTCTACAAACTTGAGTAAGTGACAGTATCTGTGAGGAACATGAGGCAGGGGACTCCAAACCGAAGCAGAGAGGTGAATAATGCTACCTGCCCTCCTGGGGCTGTTACAAGGGTTAATTATTTGGGGGGGGGGGTTAAGAAGCGCTAAATATTATTAGGACACAGGCAGCAATAATAAAAGTTGGTGACGCTTTTCCATTTTGCCTGCAAAGATCTTAAATGTTTTCTCGATGAGCAGTCAGTTACCCCTCTGTGATAGATGGGGAAACTGAGGCACGGAGCAGTTTCCATCGCTAGGTATTGCAGTTTAGGCAACATGGCCTGGCCTGGATGCCAGGCAGGCATGAGGTGCAATGGAAGATCCAGGAGATGCCGGGGGTTCAGAACTGGACCCACAGGGGCTGCTGTTGGACCTCCCCCTTGAGTGCCCACCTCGTGCCTTGCCCTGAGCACTCTGAGCAGCTCCAATTCCCATGGAATCAGAAGGAAAGAAAGCAGAGTCAACGTGAGTTGCTGGTGCTGGGGATGATTGTGGGTTTATCCACCTGCCAGCTACAAATGGACCTTTGTAGCCAGATCCCGACACCTCCATCCCACCCCAACCCAAGCAGGGTTGAGCTGCGTCCAGACTGCAGCTTCCCCCACCCATGTCTGTGCAGCCACACCTGTCCTAACCTAATTATCCCACAGTGACTCTGACGGGAGTGTTTCAACCCTGGTTCTGCTAGCTGAGGAGGGCTGGCCCCACAGCCCTGCTGGTCATGCGCCAGCTGGAGGCTGGCTATATAAAGACCTCTGGGGGGGCTTGCTCAGGGCTGATGACTCCAGGGGAGGAAGCATAGCTGGACTGAGCAGTGGCAGCCAGGCTGAGGGACTGTGGTAGGTGCCTCCAGACTGGCGTGAGAGGACTCCCTCCAGGATACAGGTAGGGTGTGCTGCGGTGGATTCCCTGCCAAGCTAGCAGTGAACCGCTCCACTGTTGTTAGGGCCCTGGACTGGGACCCAGTGCAGAAGGAGGGCCCGGATCCCCCTACCCCTTCCTCACCTAACCCGTGCTGGGAGCTTCCCCTATTCTTTGGCCACTGGCTACTAGGCCAAACTGACTGCATGGGAAGTGTATTGCTCCTGTGACTGTTAGGCCCTACTACCTCGAACATAGGGGAATTATATTGACTCTTGGGCTGCTGGGCTGTATCCCTCTGACCTGGGGAAGGGGGGGAGTATATTGACTCTGTGGCTGCTGGACTATACTGTGTACTGATTCTGTGGCCATTAGGCTGTACTATCCTGAACTGAGGGGAAGTGTATATTGACTCTAGCCATTAGGCTGTACTACCCTGCACACACTCTGTGACTGTTAGGCCACCCTACCTTGATAGGATGTTTGAGGGACCTCAGAGGGCCCATTACTGCCTTGATGGTGCCCCTTAATGGTGCCTTAGTGTGTGTGGGAGAGCACCTGGGAGACCAGCACAGATGGCAGCAGTCTGTTTGGCAATGCATTCTGGGATCTTGTGACAGAATGTTCGGGGGTAGGGAGCAGAAAAAAACCCCACAAGTAGCTGACTCCAAGTAACCAATCAGCACACAGCCTGCTGAAAGTGGGCGGGGCCTCAACCTATATAAGCCAGACCAGCTCGTTCCAGGGGTGTGAAGTGGGGAGGTGAAGGGAGAATAGAAGCAGAGACAGGCACTGAGTTTGGGCAGCACAGGACACCAACCAGGCCTGGCTCCCTAGGGAACTCTGGGCCTGGTAAGAGCACTTGTGAGGGAATAAGGCTAGAGACTTGGAGTGATGACTGATGAAATGAACACTGATAGACTCTTTAACTAATGTTGTTCTGTTCTCCAACATCCCCCCCTTTTTCTCCTGAGGTGATCAGGTTATCCTGGTTGGCCAGGTAACAGGTTGCTGGCAGGTGTCCTCTCTGAAGAGCTGAGAGAAAAGGTGACTAATTTCACCTGTTACGCAGGCACAGCTGCTGGCCCTACCCATGCAGCAGATGTACGGAGTGGATTACAGATTAGGCCTGGGGAAAAGAGGCTGCATTGCAGGTTGCCATAGTCACTGGATATTGAGCACACTGTGGGTGCAGCCCAAGGCAGTAATGGGCCCGAAGGTGGCATAGGAAGACAAGTTGTGGGTAGGACTCGAAGGTTGTGTCTAGACTGCATCCCTTTTCCATAAGGGATGCAAATTAGACACATCGCAATTACAAATGAAGCAGGGATTTAAATCCCCCCCATTTCATTTGCATAAACATGGCTGCTGCTTTTTTCTGGCTCGGAGCTTTGCCAGAAAAAAGCGCCAGTCTAGACAGGGATCTTTTGGAAAATAAAGCCTTTTCCAAAAGATCCCTTATCCCTCTTTAAAAAAAGGAATAAGGGATCTTTTGGAAAAGGCTTTATTTTCTGAAAGATCCCCATCTAGACTGGCACTTTTTTCCGGCAAAGCTCCGAGCTGGAAACAAGAGGTAGCCATGTTTATGCAAATGAAGTGGGGGGGATTTAAATCCCTGCTTCATTTGCAATTGCGATGTGTCTAATTTGCATCCCTTTTATGGAAATGGGATGCAGTCTAGACACAGCCCATGTGTGTGGGGATCAGCAGACCCAAGTTCAGTTCCTGGCTCTGCCGCATGTGTGTGAGATGCTGGGCAAGTCTTTTATCTACCCAGGGCTTCAATCCTAACTGAGCCCTCTGGTGCCCCACAACCTCTTCATGCTGAGAAGCCCATGGAGGCAGAGCGGTGAGGCTGGCCTGCGGTTCAGAGCTGCACCTCCTCTGGGCCAGGGCAGGGCTCCTCTGCCGGGGGCTCTACCTACCTGACTGCAGTGGTGCTGAAGGAGGCCGAGGAGCGGGTAGAGATATAGGGGTAGTGCTTGGTGTCCAGTTTGTCCTCAATAGTGTCCTGGGAAGAGAAGAGAAGAGTCCGAGCTTAATGGGCCCAGCAATGTGGTACTGTCGGAAACAGCTCCTAGGAAACGTAACCCTGGCCCTGACTAGGGATGGGCTGACTGACCTCGGGAGGCCCCTGTACGGCTGCGATTCTATAGGCCTCCCTGCTCCTTCCTGGGTTTCCCAGCCAGCCCAGTGAGCAGGTCGCTCTGCAGCCGCTGCTCCTGCATGTCCTGGGCGAGCCTGGAACCTAAGCCACCTGCCGGGCAGACCTGTTCTGCCATAAAATCCCTGGGACCATCACTGAGGCTGCGGCTGTGAGGTTCCCGCTGCCTCCAGCGCGCCTAACCGAGCAGGACTGGGCCGGCTGTTGTGTCTACTGATTCCCAGCTCCGACACCCAGCAACAGGGTAATGACTCTGCACAGCTCCCAGGTGTGATCTACGAGGAACCCCACGGGGCCAGGCACCCTTAATGAGCCATTGTCATCAGCCCTAAAGACTTGCTCTCTACCCTCCCCCACCATCCTGAGGGGGTGCTGAGCCAACGGTCACAGAGCTCTGATTAGTGCCTCGTCATTGCCTTCAGGGAGGGCCCTGGAGGGCAGAGGTGTCTGTAAAACACGGGGGTGGCGCTGGCAGGATGAGAGCATGGCTGATGGGGGAGCAGTCGGGGATAAAACAAAAGCAAAGGCCACAGGCATCTACTCTGTCTTCCCTCTCCCAAGTTTGCAGTTGATTCTTAGCATGCATCAAGTGTTCATTAGGTTAATTACTTAGCAGTCAAAGATAATGGGGGGTTGACTCTTTTTTGCTGATCACAAGAGCTCTGTAGGCAGAAAATGCTTCTGTGCATCTCTCGTCTCTCCAATACAACCTATCAGAGAACATTAGCTCCCTTCCCCCCCCCCCGCCTTCCAATGTGGGATTTAACACATGCACACACACACCCTGCCATACACTCCCCCCCCTTCCCTCTCTTCCCCGCTGTTAGTCTCCAAACAAGCTGCTTCCAGTGCAGCATCAATAACAGGCAAAGCATTGCCATATTGGCTCACAGAAGGGCTCCATCTAATCAGGGGTTAAAGTCACCCCCTTGTCCTGGGGCTCAGTGGCCTGTAGGGTCTGACAGCACTGCCATGGTAGTTAACGTCAGCTGTGTACGGGTCAGTACCGTACCGATGGCTACGTCTCCCCGCTACGCCGTCCTGGCCCCGAACGACGCACTTTCACCTCTGCCTCTAATTCACTAACAGACACTGAACTCTTGGGGCAGGAGCCAATTTTTTTGTTCCGCTGAGACATCGCCTCGCACCCTGGGGCCCAGGTGCATGACTGGGGCTGGTACGCCTTATGGTAACACAACTACCCCTGTAGTGTACTAAGATGCCAGGAGTTTGTGTGACGCTGAAGCCTAGGCTGACTGAGTGGGTGTGACGCAGCTACAAGGAGGGCGGAGAGCGCTGTCTGTTCAGGATACCACCCTGTTCCCGCACTGCGGGGTTGGGTTGTAGCCATCCAATCTGAGTTCTCAGCCAGTCTGGTCTTATGAATTACACCAGTGTGGAGTCCAGCTACTGTACGGGCCATAGACATGTGCTTTAGAGTCCAAGACCAGTTTGAGATCAGAGTAACTCAACCAATCACCACCCTCACGCTACAGCACATTTGCATGTAGCAGTTTCATTGGTTGCATGAAGGAGACTGCACAGATGGTGGATGACTTAGCCTACCGGCCACCCACACAGCTCTCCCGATAGAACCCTCCCCAGCCCCACAAGATCACCAGTGGGCACATGTAGCCCCTCACCATAGCACCCCCCTCATAAGAACGGCCATAGGTCAGACCAAAGGTCCATCTAGCCCAGTATCCTGCCTGCCGACAGTGGCCAATACCAGATGCCGCAGAGGGAGGGATCAGAACAGGGAATCCTCATGTGATCCCTCCCCTGTCACCCATTTCCAGACAAACAGAGGCTACGGGCAGCATCCCTACCCATCCTGGCTAATAGCCATTGATGGACCTCACCTCCATGAATCTATCTAGCTCTTTTTTTAACCTTGTTAAAGTCCTAGTCTTCACCACATCCTCTGGCAAGGAGTTCCACAGGTTGACTGTGCACTGAGTGAAGGAAAAACTTCCCTTTGTTTTAAACCTGCTGCCTATTAATTTCACTTGCTGACCCTAATTCTTCTATTGTGGGAATAAGTAAATAACTTTTCCGTATTCACTTTTTCCACACCAGTCATGACTTTATAGACCTCTCTCATATCTACCTTTAGTCTCCTCTTTAAGCTGAAAAGTCCAACTCTTTTCAATCTCTCTTCATATGGGCCCCGTTCCAAACCCCTAATCACTTTTCTTGCCCTTTCCTAATGCCAATGTATCTTTTTTTGAGATGAGGCGACCACATCTGTATGCAGAATTCATGTGCCACCCACACAGACACAGCCAGCACAAACAATAACCCCAACCTCACGGGAAGGCTCCAGTGAGTCACTGTGCAGTGACGGAGGCAGACGCAGGCCTGGCTGCGAGCGACTTTGTTTAGAGCAGCACCAGGCTGTCTCATCCCTGGGCACTGCAGCCTGACACCAGCGGGTTCTGAATCTCTCCGCCACTGGGGGTTTTACACTCCCCGCCCACAGGTTTGGGTGATGGGTAAACAGTAAGGTCCCATTTTCCAGAGGGAAGCGGAAAACTCGGGAACGGGAAGTTATGCAATAACACGGGTGGGGAATAGTTGCTAGTGCTGGCTCCTCTTTAGCCAAGCTGAGATCCCATGAACATGCAGGGGAAAGGGTTGCAGCTCTCTCCTTTAGACTTCGTAAATAGTCTAAAACCTTCTTCTGCTGGCTGCCGGGGACACAGCCACGGTTCCAAAGAGAGGGCTGTTCCACTTCAGGGCTGCCTTTTGCAACTAGGTGGCAGCATAGGCCAGGGTCCTTTCTGCACTGCGTCACAGTGGGCACGTCTACACAGCAGGGCAAAAGCCAAATGGAGAGACGTGACTTCGGCTACATCCATGGCGTGGCTGACTTCAAAATGGCTTCACTCTGCTTTTGGCGCTGTCTGCACAGTAGGCAGTCGAAGGAAGAACAGTCGTCTCCAACTGCCCTTACTCCTCGGCAAATGAGGGTTACGGGAGTTGGAGGAAGAAGTCCTCCAGCTCGACATCATCTCAAAATAACGGTTTGCTGTGTAGACGTACCCTGAGAAATTAAAATCCGAGCAGCTTGGCCTCAGTTGGCTGCCGAGCTCGCACCACGGCACTGGAGAGTAGGTTTATTATCCTGGCAATTAACCTTGAAAGGTCAGCTCAGAAAACATCTTTGTTCAAAGCCAACGCTGCGCTCTGTGCCAGGCGGGCTCAGAAACGTTCATCTGCCCCAGGGGTGATGGAGAATTGAGTGAATGTGTTTCCATACCCCTCCCCCTTTGACCTGCTCCACCACCCTGGCAATGGGATACCAGAGCGCAGGGACGGGACCCGCTCCCAGAGAGGGAGGCTGGTTGTGAGCATGGTGAAGTGCCCGCAGCACCGCCTCGCTCTGCATAGCTGGACACACGCAATCCGAAATGGAAGGGCAGGTCGCCTCCCGAGACCAGAGTGTGCAGCACGCTCTGACAGACCCCGCCCTGCTTGCTGAGCTGACGGATGCAGCCCAGAGGGTCCGTGTTCTACAGGACCATGCGGTCCTGGAAGCAGGTGAATGCCTTTGCTTTACCGTGGTGCTTAGGAGCCCCGTCACGGATCCGACCCTATTTGTGCTCTGTGCAAAACAAACACAGAACAAGCAGTTCCTGCCCCAAAGCACTTGCAATAAGAACGGCCGTACTGGGTCAGACCAAAGGTCATAGAACCATAGAGCTGGAAGAGGCCTCAGGAGTCATCAAGTCCAGCCCCCTGCCCATGGCAGGACCATCCCAACTAAATCAACCCAGCCAGGGCTTTGTCAAGCCGAGACTTAAACACCTCTAGGGATGGAGATTCCACCACCTCCCTAGGTAACCCATCCTAGTGCTTCCCCACCCTCCTAGGGAAATAGTTTTTCCTAATATCCAACCTAGACCTCCCCCACTGTAACTTGAGACCATTGCTCCTTGTTCTGCCATCCATCACTACTGTGAACAACCTCTCTCCAGCCTCTTTGGAACCTCCCTTCAGGAAGCTGAAGGCTGCTCTCAAATCCTCCCTCACTCTCCTCTTCTTCAGACTAAAAAAACCCAAATCCCATAGCCTCTCCTCATAGGTCATGTGCTCCAGCCCCCTCATCATTTTGGTCGCCCTCCGCTGGACCCTCTCCAGTGCGTCCATCTAGCCCAGCATGCTGTCTTCTATGTCAGATGCACCAGAGGGAGTGAACAGAACAAGTAATCAAGTGATCCCTCCCCTGTCATCCATTTCCAGCTTCTGACAAACAGAGGCTAGGGACACTATTTCTACCCATCCTGGGTAATAAGTATTGGTGGACCTAACCTCCATGAATTTAACAGGGTTAGATAAACTAGATAAAGTCCTGGTCTCCACAACATCCTCTGGCAAGGAGTTCCACTGGTTGACTGTGCACTATGTGAAGAAAAACTTCCTTATTTTAAACCTGCTACCTATTAATTTCATTTGGTGACCCCCAGTTCTCATGTTATGGGAACAAGTAAATAACTTTTTCCTTATTCCCTTTCTCCAAACCAGTCATGATTTTATAGACCTCTATCATATCCCCCCCTTAGTCTCCTCTTTTCTAAGTGGAAAAGTCCCAGTCTTTCTAATCTCTCTTCAGATGGCACCCGTTCCAAACTCCTCCTCATTTGTGTTGTCCTTTTCTAAACCTTTTCCAATGCCAAGAGATCTTTTTGAAGTGAGGTGACCACATCTGTACGCAGTATTCAAGATGTGGGTGTCCCATGGATTTATACAGAGGCAATAAGATATTCCCTGCCTTATTCTCTATCCCCTTTTTAATGATTTCGAACATTGTTTGCTTTTGTGACCGCCGCTGCACACTGAGTGGATGTGTTCAGAGAACTATCCACAATGCCTCCAAGATCTCTCTTGAGTCGTTGTCTTTGCCCTTCGCTCCTATGGCAGCATGGGCCATCAACATTTCTTTCCAAGCCTCTCTGTCTTGTGCCACCTTTTCTAATTCTCTCCAGATTTTCCCGGTTTTCCTCACATTCACATCCAGGTCTCTCTTTAGTGGTTCTAACTAAATTAGTCCCCATTGATCTATGCACTGTGCTCTCCAGAGAAGATCTCCACTAGCACTGCTCCTGCCCTTCTCTCCACCGCGCTGTCCCTCCCCGCCTCTCGGCCTTACCTCCATGATGTCCTTCACAACGGGGGTCCATCGCGAGAGCTGGTAGGTCTGCTCGCTGATACGCTCCTTCCGCTCCGGCTTGCTCCTGCGACGCAAGGTGGACTGGACACAAATGACACAGGCATAGCGGCCTTTAAAATGAAGGCTTAGTCCTGGATCCCCCCCTGGATCCCCCCTCTGGGTCCCCCCCACCCCGAGATGTACGCCTGCTTCTCTGCTCATTGCTGGAGGAGGGGAAGCAGTCTGCACGCCCTGGCTTGGCCCGTGCTGCCCTGTGCCTTCAGGGCTGTCAATCCAGCTTCTTTCATGGCCATGGAGCGAACATTGAGAGTGGCGGTAAAAGCACCGTGGATTTTCTTCCCCCGGCCTCTCCCCTCCCTTGCTCTGCCTGCCCCAGGAACAACAGGTAAAGATCACGGGCGCTTCTGCAGCGCCCAGAGACTCACAACACTGGGGGATTCATAGGGACGGGTCAGTATGCTCCCGACACCGACACCCCACTCCGTGACCAGCTGTTAACTCTGACTCAGGGACAGAGTTCTGCCCCTATGATGTCTCGGGGGAGCAGGTCCTGTTTCCTTAGGATCAGGCGCTCTCTCTTCTTCACGTGGTTCTATTGATCCTCTGTCACTTACAACTTGGCAGCACTGGGCCAAGCTCCTCCTGCCCAGCTCCTGCAAGAGCCAGTCAGTACCAGCCATTTGGAATTTAATTACAATCCCAAAGCCCATCAGAATTCAGCTGTCACTTGAGTGGCCGCCTCCCGCTGGTGTCTGTCCGATAATGGCTAATCCTAATCCAGGCTAGTTCGTGGGAGGGGGCTCCTAGAGCCCACAGCTTGTGACAGGGAGACTCTGGGCCAGTCATGAGTGAGCATGGGTGGGGCTGATGCGCAGGGCAGGGGGAGGCGGGCGCCCTGGTTCAGCAGGGGGCTGTTGGGCGCTTACGTCTGTGATGATGGGCACCCCGAGGTGAGCCATGTTGGTGATGATCTCGCTCTCCTCCGGAGGGATCTGAGCATGCTGGATCAGCTTGTTCAGGTTTTCCTCGGTGATCCCTACGAAGGCAAAGGGGAAACGGCGTCCCAAACTGAGCCTGTGCTCCTGGCCTGGGGTCAGAGGTTGCCACCTGTCAATCATCACCAGGGATCCTCAATGACGAGGCTCCTCACTGACTGCAAGAAAGCTCCAGTCATAGAATCAATGGGATGGGACCTCAGGCGGCATCGAGTCCAACACCCCTGTGCAAGGCAGGACCAGCCCCAAGTCAATCATCCCAGCCAGGGCTTTGTCAAGCTGGGACTTAAACACCTCTGGGGATGGAGACTCCACCCCCTCCCTAGGGAACCCAGCCCAGTGCTTCCCCACCCTCCTAGGGAAATAGTTTTTCCTAATATCCAACCTAGACCTCCCCCACTGCAACTTGAGACCATTGCTCCTTGTTCTGCATCCGTCACTACTGAGAACAGCCTCTCTCCAGCCTCTTTGGAACCTCCCTTCGGGGAGTTGAAGGCTGCTCTCAAATCCCCCCTCACTCTTCTCTTCTGCAGACTAAATCCTGCCTTCCCCCTTCAGAGCTGCACTCTGCCTGGAAGAGCTGCGGTTCTGTGCATTGGCTCTGCAGACTTCACCACCGCAAGAAGTTAGGGGGTCAAGGAGGAGCTAGAAGTCCTGGGTTCTAGGCCTGGCTCTGCCCCTGAAGTGCCAGGTGAGTGTGTAAATCACTTCCCCCGTCATGCCTTTGCTTCCTCCACCTGGGAGGGGAGGCTGGTACCTTCCCTGTGGGAAGGCTGCCTCTTGCCAAAAGGGCTGTAAAGTGGAGTGGTGTGAGTTATGAGAGAGCACAGTGAGCACAGTTGTGATGAGCAGTTTGAGTCACTGACACTGTTCCTTGAGCGCTTGGGCGGCCACCTAGGAGAGAGTCAGGTGCCACCCAGCTGATTGGCAGAGTGACTGCAGCCCGTGTTTCTATTGGTGGTGCTCATCTGCACATGCATTGGTGCACCTAACAAAATGTATTCTGCACATGAACAGAAACACTTCGAGAACGTTGCCGACAGTCGGTGCGGTGGATGTCCTGGGCGCAGGTTAAATATTCCTGCGGGGTAAAGTAGAGTGCCCAGCGCATGCGCTCCCTGGCAACAGAGGAGCAGGAGGGAGCTCCAATTTCTTGTCTGGGGTGCAGGGCTCAGGCCCCTGCCAATCTGCAGTGGCCAGGGCTGAGCTGCACGTCGGAAGAGCAGGCAGTGGGCTCTGCATCTTATCACCCTCCTCTAGTCCTCTCCCCGCCACTGTCTCTCCCCATGTACTGTGCCCAGAAGAGCCCCACCCTCCCGGCCACCACCCGGCAGCAGTTTCCCCTCCTACCATTCTTCAGGAAGATGTAGAGCAGGATGATGCGGATCTTGTCGTAGGTGCTGACGTTCCCGTCCAGCAGGATGGGGACAATGGCTCTCATGGGGTCCTTGATCTTCTCCCCTTCGGCATCAGTGCCCATCGCCAGGTCCTGCAGAGAACGTGCACGTTCCTGACCTCGTCCCCCGGCCTGCTGCCCGGGGCCATGCTGCAGCCGCGTGGGGAGCCTCGGGGCTAGGGGCACGGACGGGGGGTGTGGAGGCTGGTCTCTGACTCAAGCCAGGGCGCAAGGGGCAGAGCAGGGCTCCGAGCGCCGCCCTGCGCAGAGCAAAAGGAGACTGACGCGAGCCCTGGAAGTGATCTCGGCCGGGCAGCTGGAGCGCTGGGGCAGGAGCCTGGGAGCAGCCAGCTCTGCCGCTGCAGCAGGAAGCTAAGGAGGGGTGGGAGGGAGGGAGCTGAGGCTGTCACCGTCCCAGGAGCGGGTGGTTCAAACCTCCGCCCCGGACAAACCTGGGCAGGGCAGAGAGACAAGCACACGGCTGGGAACAGGCCGCCTCTCGCCAGCACCAGGCCGGCAGCTTTCTCCAGCAGAGTGGAGACTCTCCAGTGCCCCTGGCCCTTGAGGGGAGTGGGAGGGGACTGCCTAGTTTGCAGCTAGACGGGGGCCTATTGACTCCTGCCTCTAGACAGTTTCTCCCCGCCCTGGACGGTCTGACGGGCAGCCGGGGAGATCCCATAAAGGATCTGTCCTGCAGGCTCGGTGGTGCTGGGCTCCCCCCGCTAGGCACGGCCAGGCCCTGGCTCCGGCGAGCGAGCACGGTGCGCGCCAAGTCCAGGCAGCACGGCGCTAAACCCAGCAACAACCTGGCTGGGCGGGGGAGCAGAGCATCCTGGCGAAGGAGGGTTCAGCCCCAGCCCTGCAGGATCTGTGGGCTCCACGGCTGTGTGGCTGGCCTTGGAGCCACGGGAGCAGGGGGGCAGGGCCCGGGGTGCTACGGGAGCATGGGGAAGAGGGAGCGCGAGGAGCCCCGCACCTGTTCGACTCGGCAGAGCTTGTCCACGGTGCCTTGGTAGTGCTTCATGCAGTCCTCCGCCAGGTGCAGGTGGGTGGAGTACTGGGGAGACAGGAAGGGGACAGGCGCAGGCCTAGCAGTGGCAGCAGCACTAAGTTCCCCGGGGCTGAAAGCCGGCTCGGCCGACCAGGCCCTGATTGACAGCTACGCAGGGGCCGGCCTGTGTCGGCGAGGACGTGTGACTAGACTTCAGGAGCATCCCCAGCCCCTCTGATCTCCCTCCGCGGCTCTGCCTCGTGCCCTTTCCAGCCGGGACGAGAGCTGTTCACGCTGCGCTGCGCCCCCTCGTGCCTGGCAAAACAAGTCTGGGATTTCAAGCCTCTCCTACATTTTGCCAAGTTCCTCTTCCTCCTCCTCCCAGCCGCCCCATCACGGGGGGGCCTGGGAGAGCGTCTGACTTTTCCCAGGAGAATGAATCACTCTGGACCACAAGAGGCTGTAGACTAAGGTATGGCGCTGAGACAGCCGGGTTTCAGAACCAGCTCTGCCACTGACCTCCTGGGTGACCCTGGGCCTGTCATTTTGCTTTTTGCCCACCTTCCGCTGTGTTCTCCGGTTAGACTGTAAGCTCTGTGGGCCAGGGCTGTTTCCTGCTATGTAGCTGGTTCAGTTCCTTGTACAATGGGCCCATGAGCTCACCTGAGATCTCGAACTCTGCTTTCAAAATAACGTAGATGTTCAGCAGGTGAGTCCTGCTACCACCTTCTGTTGGAGGACGATTCCCTTCCCAGCCTCCAAGGATGGCCCTCTTTCCTCCCCACCACACCCCCAACCCAACCCAACCCAACCCAACCCAACCACGTGGTACGTAACAGACATCTCCAATGGGCCACAGCAAGGGCCCCCCAGTCACTGCTGGCCCCCGGACCTCTGTTTGAGCACAGCTGCCTTAGCCTAAAGGGGCACTAGCCAGCGGCAGGATGCTCCTGCTCGGATTCCCTGCTGTGAGCAGCCACCCCCTTCCCCTCCGTTGCTCACCTTGCTGAGTTCTTTCTGGTACTGTGGCATCTTCTTCAGCATCTGGGACAGGTCCCGCATAGTGGTCTGCTGGGAAAGAAATCAGAATTTCCCTTCTGGGCAGGGGGGAGGCCAGGGAAGAAGACACCACTGGGAGCGTCGCAGCCTCTCTGGGGGTGGTGGGCAGGACGTCCCCAAGTCTCCTGCAGGGCTGGGATCTGAACCCTCATGCTTCAGGGCCAAACGAGCTACTGGAGGTGAGGAGGAAACCTGCCGCTCTGGGTCTGTCGGGCTTCTCGTGCCTTTCTCTCAGGCAGCTGGAGCTGGCCCTTGCTACGGACAGGATCCTGGAGCAGATGGGCCCCAGGTCGGACCAGGCTGTCATTGCTCCGTGCCCGGGCTAGGCGGGATTCGGAGTGATGGAGCGCTGATCGGATCCCGTAGGGCAAATCTTGTATGGCGAGAATGTGATGCTGATGGCCGCAGAGGAGAAACGCCCCTCTCCTGCCCCCCCAACCCGGAGCTCAGGCCCACGCCTGGGGTGGCGTTGACCAGCGTTTGGGGGTCTCGAGGTGACCTGGATATCCCGCTGCCCTCTGCCTCGCTCCTAAATGGGCCCACTCAAGGTAGCTGGGATTTGAGGGCCCTTGGCAACTTGCAAGACCAGGTTCAAGCTATGGCATCACCTTCTCTCCTGTGTTCATCCTCTTGCTGGAAGAAAACTCCTTCAGAGAGCGGGTGACCTCCCTGGAAAGAAGGGGGCATAGGGATCAGCTGCCGGCTCAGTCTCTACTCACCCTGGCTCCTGCCCGGCCTCCCCTTTCCTCCGTCCCCTGCAGTCTCACCCGCTTCCTTTCTGGAGCCTTCCCCAGCCCCGCCGCCCTGTGCCACCGGGCCTTGCTCCGCAGGAAGGGGTGGGGTGGGGGTGTGAAAGCCAAGGCCTAGGAATCCAAGCCCCATAAAATGGGTCCATCTGCAGCAGCGAGATCCCAGTTCAGCTTCACTTGAAGCCTGCGCTCCCCTCCCTCCCCGGACAGCGAGCTCCCCAGGACCGTCCGCACGTGGCAGGCAACTGCCTGCCCCAGACATAAGCTGCCAGGAGGCAGGGCTGCCCCGTACAGCGCTCGCGTCGCTTGCTGAGCTGGGGAGGGGGCAGCGGGAAGGGATCCGAAGGGACCAGGGCGAGGGCTGCACAGTTCTGGCAGATCTGGGCACAGCCCTGACTCCACCACGGCACATGCGGCAGGCAGAGTTAACCCAGAGCTGTACTTCCGGCTCCGCTCCACATGGCCATCTGCGGCAGGTGTCCAGGGGCAGGAGCATTTGGTCTCCAATCAAAATGCCCTCTACTCTTTTCCATACACGTGTGGGATTTTCCCCCATGTGCGTGTGGAATACATTTTGTGATGTGCGCAGAGGTGCGTGCGAATGTGCACCACCAAGAGAAACACAAACCTAGCGGCTAATCCGCTGGGCGGCATTAGAAACTCTCCTGAGAGGCTGCACAAGCACACAGCTTACAGGGAACAGCTGGCGTGTGCCCTCCCTGGCAACGGAGGCCGTGTTCCCTGTAAGCTGTGTGCTTGTGCAGCCACTCGGAGATTCCAATGCCGCCCAGCGGATTAGCAGCTAGATTTGTGTTTCTCTTGGTGGTGCACATTCGCACGCCCCTCTGCGCACATCACAAAATGTATTCCACACGCAGATGGGGGGGGGGAGTGCAGGGCTGGAAACAATTAGGGGGAATTTTGACTGGAGGCCTAATACTGCTGACACTGGACACCCGGCAAACGAGACGGCTGGCTTTGCTCTTTGTCTCTGGTAGGGTGCATCTATGTGTGGGCAGATGCATGCACCAAAACCAGCCGTGTAGCCAGGTTAGCAGCCCAGATCCCTGGCCGTGTACAGGTCTGGGCTGGCACCTAGGGGACCTAACCAGTCCTGAGCGAGAGAGTTTGGCGGATGGGGGGGGGGACACACCAGATCCGCAGCCCTGGCAGGGCTCCCGGCCCTGATATTGTCACCGCAGGAGGGATGTCAGCCCTGCCGCCAACAGCTGGCCCTTCTGCTGCCAGACTCCCTGCCACCAGGGCGCTCTGGTCCAGGAACCCACAGAGAGCGTGCCTGTCCGGCGCTGGGTTTGCTGGTACTGCCCCGGCGTCCATGCTTCCCCGGCTATGTTGCTACGTCCAGTGCACTAGCTTGGGTGGAGCTGGGATGGGCCTGTCTATGCACTCTGGGAAGTCTGCTCCCAGTTCTAGTGTAGACGCAGGGGAGCAAAGCATCTCTGTGCTCCAGAAGGGGCGTGGCCTCAGGTGGAAGGGGTGGGGCCAGCCCCTAGTGCTGCCTGGGCTGCACCCCCACCCCCACCCCCAAGTGCCTCCTGGAGCGCACCGTGCAGCACCCCTGCCTTCCCAGGCAGCCCTAAGAGCTGCCCGGAGCGCGCCCTTGAATCACCAGTCCCACGGCAACTTCGCCCTTTGCCTTCCCTGCCCCGTCAGTGGGCCCGTGTGGACACAAACGTAGACAAAAAATGGGGGGGTCCAGCACGACTTTCAGTCTATGTTCAGGGCAGGCTCTGGGGGAACAGCAGGGGGCTGAGGTCTGGATTGTGGGGCGGTGGCGGCGCCATGTGGGGAGGCTCTGGGGGGACTGGCTGAGGCCTGGATTGCGGGGCAGTGGCGGCGCCGTGTGGGGAGACTCTGAGGGGACCGGCTCAGGCCTGGATTGCGGGGCAGTGGCGGCGCTGTGTGGGGAGGCTCTGGGGGGACCGGCTCAGGCCTGGATTGTGGGGCGGTGGCGGCGCCGTGTGGGGAGACTCTGAGGGGACCGGCTCAGGCCTGGATTGCGGGGCAGTGGCTGGGCTTGGGGGTCTAGGGAGGACCAGCCTAGAGAGGTGCCTGCAGGTGGGGCGGAGACGTGCTGGCGGAGCTGTGGGCTGAATTCCCCCCTTAAGCACAAGCCTGGCGCACACGGCCCTGCCGGGAAAGGGCGGGCAGGCCAGGCACTCACTGGGACACCTCCGCGATGTGCTTGTGGCGTAGGGTGATCCAGAGGTCGTCGTCCTCGTCCAGGAGAACCTCCTTCACCCGGGCCTCTCCAATGCCACTCGTCTCGTACCTGGGAAAGGGGGGGGGGCGTCATCGGCTGGGGGAACTGGCAGCGGGAGGAGGGGGAGAGCACCTGCCGCCTCCTGCTTCTGCCAGAGAGACCTGCAGCCGCTCCCCTCAGCTCTGTCAGCCCCTCCTCTGCCCCGGAGCAGAAAGAGGAGACAGACCGTGCATCTCGCGCCCGCGGGCCCTCAGGGCGCTGTACCGCTGCAGCCCACAGCAGCCTTGGCGAGGGCGGCTCTCTTCGGGGGGCAGGACTCGGTAGCACCAGCCTCAGGTTCTGGGTCTATGCGCTGGGGGCCGGTCCAGCACAGCCAGTAGCATGGCACATGACAGGAGTGGGCTAATACAGTCTCTAGCTGGTCTCGGCTGGCTCCAGGGAGCTTTGCGTCTCCTTGACCTGCTTGCACTCTGGAGCAGAACCAGAACTGGACCGGACTCTGGGGGATCCCCCATTCCAGGCTATTACTGTTGGGTTCAGCGAGGAATCGCTCCAGCCTAGTGCGAGGCCGGGGTGAGTGTCTGACTTTACAGGCTTCCCTCAAGCTACCTGACCGACTGGCTCTTCCACTCTTTAGAAGGAGCAAGAATAGTGACTAATATGCAACGGGGAAGATGCAGCAAAATTGTCTGCAAATTACACCTCCCTCCACTCCACCCCCACTGTCATGGAGGCAGTGTGGGCTAGTAGTGAGAGCACCACACTAGGCTCAGGAGACCTCCGTGTTATTCCTGGCTCTACTGGTGCCCTAGAGCTACTTGTTTCATTTCCTACACTATCTTCCCTACTTTGGGTACGTCTAGACTACATGCCTCTGTTTAAATAATCGCCGCTTCATTTAAATTTACATGGCTGCCGCGCTGAGCCGATCAGCTGTTTGTCGGCTCAGCGCGATAGTCTGGACGCGTGGGTGTCGACATCAAAGGCATTTGTCGACCACCTAGGTATGCCTCCTGGGATGAGGTTTACCTGGGTGGTCGACAAATGCCTTTGATGTCGACACCCGTGCGTCCAGACTATCGCGCTGAGCCGACAAACAGCTGATCAGCTCAGCATGGCAGCCATGTAAATTTAAATGAAGCGGCGATTATTTAAATCGACGCTTCGTTTTCCTATGCCTGGTAGCCTAATCTACATGTGTCTGGCGACAGAGGCATGTAGTCTAGACGTACCCCTAGTCTGTAAACTCGTCAGGTCAGGAATACGCTCTCACTGTGTTTGTACAGCACCTGATGCTACGGGGACCTGATCGCAGCTAAGGTCTCTAGGAATCACCGTAATACAAATACTTACTATGACTAACAGTAGTTTGGGTTAGAAAAGGCCAATTTCCAACTGCTCTCTAGCTTGTATGCGCCTTAGTATGAAAACCGTGTGGTATTTGTTAACTGTTAGTATTTTTAAACGACATTCCCCTCAAGGTTGGAAATGTGCCGCTGCTCTTTAAAGGGCGTGGTGCTCCGAATATATTGCGCTTCTCAGCTGGAGGCCTTTCAGAGCGCTGCTCGTGGTACTTGTTCCACACAACTCTGTTAACCATCCATCAATTAAGGCAGCCAAGGCAGAGGTAGGTTCAGGCCAAAGTACCCAGCCGTGACTTGGGAACTTGGGGCGACCGGTTGAGACGGAGCCTGTTTCCTAGGGATGCCAGACTCCTCACTTTAGGCCAAGCCACCGAGTTCTTCAGGACCCGTCAGGCTGGGACCTGCCGGAGCTGCAGGGATTAAGGGGCATTGTACGTTGCATCTCCCAGGCTATTGCCACCGTACTCACTTGTACACGTCGTTCTCGATGGGCAGCAGGTCGTAACTCATGGCCTGGAACGTGAGTTCATGCAGCACCGGGGAGGCGGGGTCAAAGCCACGGTCCAGAATGAGGAGCTGGGAGCGAGCTTTGTCAGGACCCTACCGACACACAGAGCAAGCCGTTGTCACTTCGGCGGGGGTGGAGTCTCCACGGATCAGCGGCATGAACATGGAAATCAGAGCTCGCTTCCTAAGCCGTGCTCCGGTTCAGGCGCATGCTCTTGGACGGGCTGGGCAGACCCTGCTCCCGAACACAGAGCTCGGCCTACGGCACAGCACGGTCCTTCCAGCCTAAGTTTTCATGCCCGAGCTGAAAGCAGCACCAGAAATGTTCCACTTTGGAAGCAAATGCCAAACTTCCCATTCAGGGTGGGCGCTGGCACCTGTTTGGAGCCAAATGTGCCGGTGCAGAGCAGGAGAGCAGGAGAGAGGCCACCAGGGAGCCTCTGCCAGAGCAACGCTCCCAGCCTCATGCTAAGGAACCCCAAGGACCAGCGAGCTCCGTGCTTAGAATCTTTGGGTGGGAAGAAACCTCAGGAATCGAGTCCAGCCCCTGCCCAAAGCAGGACCAATCCCAACTCAACCATCCCAGCCAGGACTTTGTCAAACCAGGACTTAAACACCTCGGCTACGTCTACACTGGCACCCTTTTCCGGAAATGCTTAAAACGGAACAGTTTTCCATTATAAGTATTTCCGGAAAAAGCGCGTCTACATTGGCAGGATGCTTTTCCGGAAAAGCACTTTTTCCGGAAAAGCGTCCGTGGTCAATCTAGACGCGCTTTTCCGCAAAAAAGCCCCGATCGTCATTTTCACGATCGGGGCTTTTTTGTGGAAAACACTACTGTTTCCAGAACAGTTTTACGGAAAAAGGACTTTTGCCCGAACGGGAGCAGCATAGTATTTCCGGAAAAGCGGATGATTTCTTACAGTAGATCGTCAGTGCTTTTCCGGAAATTCAAGGGGCCAGTGTAGACAGCTGGCAAGTTATTCCAGAAAAGCGGCTGATTTTCCGGAATAAGTGGCCAGTGTAGACACAGCACTCTAGTGCTGGAGATTCCACCCCCTCCCTAGGGAACCCATCCCAGTGCTTCCCCACCCTCCTAGGGAAATAGTTTTTCCTAATAGCCAACCTAGACCTCCCCCACTACAACTTGAGCCCAAGGCTTCTACTGTAAGAATGCCACCAGCAGGGGGCGCTGCGCACAGGCACAGCAGTAAGTGATCTGAGTCAGCGTCTGGGCTGGATTTATGGAACAAGGGCTCAATCCACGTTGAGGAAAGGCCAGGAAAAGCCAGTGCCCTGGGAAGGAAGCCATCCCTCCCACGAGGAGAACGTGACATACGCGTTCTGGGTTTGTTTGACCAGGGCTGGGCACTTCACCTGTGTCTGCTTCCCCTCCCACGCCTTGACTGTCGTCTCTATAGACTGTAAGCGCATCGGGGCAGGGGCTGTCTCTTGCTACGGGATCTAGCACACTGCGACCCTCCTTTGTGGGCTTTTCGATGCTGCCCTAAGGCAAACGATTCTGAATGATCTAAGATGACAGTTTCTTCCTTCTGCTCGTCCCCCGACACGCCTGGTCCCACTGATGTGTGGCAGGCTTCTGCTACCATGCGAGCACGCACCCGGACAGAGCCAAGGTAAAACACGAGTGAGTGCATCTGTGCTTTCCTGAACGGCTGCTGTTCTCCTAATGGCTCCTGCCAGTATCCAGCCCCCTGCGGCCCGTGCTCACCTCGCCCATGGTTGGGTCGTCCGCCTTGTAGGCGTCCAGTTTGTCCTGGATGAGCTGGGCCAGCATGGCGTTGTCTTTGTAGTCTCTAGCCGAGGAGGAGGGAAAGAAAGATGCAAAGTTCATTGAGTTCCTCATGCACCTCCCGGCCTACAATGAACGTCGATGAGGTGAGGGAGCTTGGAAAAAAACACCCCGAAAAGAAACCCAACCGCACGCAGGCAGATAACAGCCGCTTCTCCTTTCCAAGGGTTGTGGCGCTCCGGACCCATGTGGGAGCAGGGAGGAGCGTGGCTCTGTGGACCATCTCTCAGGTTCCTCACAGGGTCGCTCTCCATGTAAAACCCTGGGCTCCATGGAGAAGGAGGGCGCTGGCTGGGGCTCTCAGCAGGCCCGCGTAACACGCCTCTGTGGCGTTAGTCGACTTCATCGCCCCCCACCCCTGTTGGTGAGTACACACCGTCTTCTCGGCACCATCCTGCCCCACCTCTGAGCCCGTCTCCGCTGCGGGGGACTCTGCGCTCTCCCTCTTACGTTTCTGAGGCGCAGGGAGTGGGGTGGCGCTTGTGAGGGGACAGTGCATAGGGAAGGAAGGATTTTGAGCAGGGGCAGAGGGAAGCTCGCGGGAAGGAAGTGGACGTGAAGGACTCAGACAGGAGGAGAGAGGGGTACGCGGAGGAGAAGCCTCCAGTTCAGCCCCCACCCCACCCTACCCCCGGGCGCAGCCCTACCCTCTGTATCGCACGGCTGGGTATTCCTTCAGGGTGGCGCACAGGGTGGCTATCTGTTCTGCCAGGCGTTCCAGGATCGGGTTCTTCATCTGGGTCTTGTGGGGGCTGTAGAAGCTTTGGAAAGAGTCGGCAGAGTCCAAGGAGTAAACCTGGAGGGGATGGGAACGGCCGAGGTCGAGCTTAAATGTGAACGCCACGTAAGGAGAAGATCAGGCTACCTGCTCTCCCCTCTGACGATGGTGCCAAGCTCTTACGTAGCGAAGAGAAAAGGCAGGGGCCTCGGAGGTGCAGAAAGTTGCCTGCAGCCAAGCCGCCAGCCACGGGTAGGACTGGGAATCAGGCCATACCCACGCTGCCTCTCTCCCTAGCATCAGCCTCTCCATGTAAACACCCCTCCTGCACCAGCCAGCTCCCCCAGCCTGGCAGCGGCTGCAGGCCGGGCAGGAGAGGCAAAGCACAGCCGGGTCCTTTCCCCGCAGCACGAGATGCGTGTTTCCAGCTGGCTCGGCGGGGAGGGGAAACCAGATCGTGCCTGCACCAAGGGGGCAGTCCAGCGACGCCTGTCCCAGCCAACTGCCCCGTGATAAGAAGGCGCCAAGTTCTACTGCCAGATGTGGGCAAAGGCTCATCTGCAGGCAGCACGTTGGCTAAGGCCAGCTAGGAAAATCCTTGCCTCGTTTGGGATTGGAAGAGTTAATGGCTCTGAAGGCTGACTGCCATCTGTTCCTAGTCACGTGGGCTGCCCCCAACAGGAGGGCTTGGTCGGCAGCAGATGGCACGAGGTTTGACCCCTCCTGTGCCCCGATGGTACCCAATGGCAGGCAGCAGCATGGGGTGGGGGTGGAGCGCAGGGATAGCACACAACAGGGGATCAGGCCTGAGAAATAATCAAAGGAGACAAGGCTGAGAGCGGGACAGGTGATGAAGAACCAACCCTGCGGGAAGGAGGCTAGTAACTTAATGTCTCATTTCAGGCTGCTCCGTAAACCCGCCTTCTCCCGGGAACGTGAGAACGAGCTACAGAGCAAATCTGATGGCGCCAAAGCCCCCAGCAAGTAAAACTGGACCGGTTGCCTTTCCAGCCCTCCCTGGCCACTCACCTGGGTCTCCGCACGGAGCAGCGCGTGACGGGGCTGTGCTCCCGCCCCCCCCCCCCCCGGACTCACCTGGGACTCGTAGGGAAGGAAGGCGATGTTGATTTCCGTCAGGGTCTTGACGACTTTGGCCGTGCGAGATTTGACCAGTTCGTTGAACAGAGCATCGGGGCAGGCTGGCAAGAGGGAAGGAACCGAAACGTTCAGCCGCCATTTCAGATCCCTGCACCAAAGGTCAAAACCCACCATGCAGGAATCGAACCTGCCCCAGTCAACCTAGGGGGTGGTGGCCTCGTTCCAGTGCTCAGAAAGCTCTCCGACTGTCCCGGCACACAGCACCATAGTACTGAGAATGTCTCCTGCCCCTTCCACGCCGGGATCTCCAAGCGCTTTCTGCGCATTGTTAGGGAATTTGGCTTCCCCGGGAAGCCTGGGCGGCCGGCAGTGTAGGCTAAGGCAGGCCCAGCTTTCCCCAATCTGCCTACGCGCCCCAACTGCTGAAGGCTGGGGCCACCGGTGGGGAAGGCTGGGGGTGTTTTTTGCTCCCTGTCCATCGGGGAGGGCCAAGCCAGGCCCCTGCTTGGCAGTTCCAACCCTCTACATGGCCATAAAGGATCTGGCTGGGGTGGGCGGGGCTTGGCACCAGAGGCGGGGCTTGGCACCATGGGCGGGGCTTGCCTTCCACGGCTGGGCTTTCACCCACTGCCCATGCCGTGACGTGCAAAGATGCCACGGCTAAGTGGGCCCTTGGAAGAACTATCCCCTGCCCGAACGCCCCGGCCTGATGGGGTCTGATCAGAAGGGAATGCCTGAGGGCGAAGGCTGAACACAGGAAATACAATGAAGCCTGACTGGAGTGCACGGTAGCTTCCCACAGGGGTTGCTGAAAGCGCCTTTGCATGAGTCATTTAGCTTAGACTAGACAGCGCTCTTGCACACGCTGGGGGCGGAGGGAACACGATTGCCCTGCACGGGGGTGGACTGGGCTTGCTCACACAGCTTTCCCTCGCTCTGCTTTCTAGGAGTCTGGGGGGAATTTTACAAATCGCAGGCAGAGCTTCTCACAAACCTCCCGCGTGCGAGTCTCGCTCGTTTCCTGCCCCACTCCCGCTTCGCCTTTGCACTAGGGAAGCCGCAGCGAGTCGGGAGCCCGGACAAGACGGCGGAGGTGCGGGGGCAAGGACAAAGGCGGTGTACTTACAGTCAGTGAAGAAGACATGGGCTGCCCTGTACTTGGCAGTAGGGGCATCCTTGAAGTCGCTGATGAGTGAATGGACAGACTACAGGGGGGGAAGAAAGGAAACCCACATGAGGCTGGACACAGTAGGTAATGATTAGCATTTTCAGACACTTAGCCCAGCCAGTGTATGGCTGGGTCCCAATCATGAGACGCGTTCCATGTGCGGGAATCAGCTGGCTCTGACCCATTCGCTCAGGAGACAGGTATTCACACAGTCTCAACTCTGCGTTTCAGTCCAGCCCCTTCAGGAGCTGAAGGTGCTTTGGGGGCAACATTAAGAAAAAGGATCTAGGCTCAGATTTCATGGTCCGGGCTGCATTTTGCATGGCTGTGAATATGGTCAGGCCCTAAAGACTATCCTTAAAGCTGGATGGTAAAATGCAGCTGGAATCTTTGGCCACCAAAATCAAAACGCTTCACCAAACCATGTTGATTTCACCAAATATTTTGTTTTGGAGAAAACTGGGGGGAAAAATCCCCAAAAGGTTGAAACGTCCCATTTTTTGACACTGACAGAATGAAACATTTTTCATCATGTAACAACTTTTCATTCTGAGGAGGTTTTTTTAGTTTATATTGTACTGCAGGGTTTTGTTGAAATGAAATGTTTCAGCCAATCCAAAACTACTTTTTTTTTCTCTCAGCGTTTATTTTTGCGGAGCATTTTGATATTTGGGGGCTTTGTTCCAAATTGGAATGGGAAAAAAAAGTCAAAATCCTGAACCCATGATACCAGCGACATGTTTTGTTAGCCGTTAAGGTGCGACTAGACTATTTGTTGTTTAAGTTTTTATAGGACACTGCCGTCCATTCTTACCCGGGCACTGACAAATACCCCATTCGCCACCGGCGCGGTGACCAAACATGACTAGCTTTCCCCAAACCCTGGTCCAAGACACGCCCATGCTGGAGAGTCACCTTATCAGACGGAGTGATGAGGTACACAGCCTCCAAGCTGGGCAGTGGCTCTCGGCGCTTGTTGATGTCTTCCACAACTGCTCAGGAAACACAACCAACACAAAAGGGAACATGGGTGACAGGCTGCCTCCTCTCCGTTGTCTAGAGCTATCTAGAGGGTACTAGAAGAGATCCCCAGTGTTGCTCAGGTTCTTAACTCAGTTAAGGAATTTTGCTGTTTGGGTGGGGTGGGGGTGAGGGGTTCAGTATGCTCCCTGCCCTGGGATGAGGACATATCCCAATCCTCTCTTACCTCAGGAGCTTGGGGCCAGGTGCGATGCGCCTCTCCATGGCTGCTGCAGCTCCAATGGGAACAGCTGGGGGCGGGGTGCACGTTCCCCAGCTGGGGCAGGTCCAGATTTGTCTGCCCCCTGCCCTCTCCAGCCAGAGAGGAACGCAGCAAACTGTGCACTTTCCCCTCGCTCCCTGATGAGGGGAACAGCCAGCAACATTCCCGTACAAAGCGGGGGAGAGCTTCGCCCCCACCCCCACCCCGCCTGCCCTAAAGGGTGTCTTGAGGGGTGGAAAGTTTGAGGCTGGGGCAGTCCCGGAGGGTAGGAGAGACCCTTCACCTCCCTGGTGATTCTGTCTCTTTTCTGTACCATTTTCTGAGAAGCAATCCCCCTCCAGGCACATCCCACTGTCCTGGCACAACCAAACCCTAACCTTGTTTGAAGTTACGCTAAGAGGAAGCTGAATATTGAAGTTGGTGGCCCTAGATCTTGCTGTTTAGGAACAGACGGACAAACTCCCTCAGATCGGTCGCAGATACATCCGTACCACTGGGGACCTGCAATCTCTTGTCCAAGACTTGCTTTTTGGTCACATCTAACAGCAAGCCCCAATGAAAAAAGAGGTGCGGTTCCACCGACTTTCCCACCCCAAACTAAAAGGTTCCCAGCCAGCTTGCTCTTACAGCGCCCCTAAAGGGGGAACAAAGGGACGGCACTCCAGAGGCAACGGTGCGTATTGCTCCGTTCTGCAGGACAGCCAGTCCCCTAAAGCCCAGGGCTACGTCCAGACTACGTCCCTTTTTCGTAAAAGGGATGTAAATTAGACGTATCGCGATTGCTAATGAAGTGGGGATTTAAATCTCCCCCACTTCATTAGCATAAAAATGGCTGCCGCTTTTTTTTCCGCACGGAGATTTGCCAGAGAAAAGCGCCAGTCTAGACACTGATCTTACGGAAAATAAAGCCTTTTCTGAAAGATCCCTTATCCCTATTTCATTGAGGGATAAGGGATCTTTCGGAAAAGGCTTTATTTTCCACAAGATCAGCATCTAGACTGGCGCTTTTTTCCGGCAAAGCTCCGTGTGGAAAAAAAGCAGCAGCCATTTTTATGCTAATGAAGCGGGGGAGATTTAAATCCCCGCTTCATTTGCAATTGCGATACGTCTAATTTACATCCCTTTTACGAAAAAGGGACGTAGTCTAGACATAGCCCAGCTGTATTCTACAGACACGGTTCCCACCAGCACAGCTGGGAGACTGAAGAGGCCTCAAGAACCTTTTCTCTTTTTCTAGAAAGGGTTGATTGATTTTTTTTGAGATGGCTCTTTCCATGTTTAAGTTCTCTATATGATGATTATTCCCCTTGAATCGTAACGCGTGTGAAGGGTGCTCTGGAGCCTGGAGTCCTCTGTTCAGGTACAAAACTGTGCTGCAGGCAGAAGTCCCAGCATCTCCCAAGTAACCCCCTCCTTATCCAGGAAAGGTTGCGTGGATGGGGCTGCACGTTGCTTGGGTGTGGGGTGTGGGGCTTACACCCGTGCATGACGGGTCGTGTCAGTCGTGGACAACCATTCTTACGGTGTGGCACCATGCTGGCGGGCTAACCACCAGCTGTGAAATGTTCCTCTTGGCCAGAATACCTTTGATGCATTCCATGCGCCCTCCATGATGATTCCTTCTGGGGCATCTGGCCTTGGCCACTGTCAGCAGACAGGATACAGGGCTAGATGGACCTTTGGTCTGACCCAGCGTGGCCATTCTTATTATCAATGATTTCCCTTGGCCTCATGCCTACAGGTGCCCACTGGAGGGCAGGGCCGCTTTGTGCTAGGCACTGCACGTGCTGAGATGAAGACACAGTCTCTGCCCCAACTAGCTTACAATCTGTGCCATTCAGACTGGGCTGACCCTTCTCTCGTTGCTATCGGGGGGGCATTCCCATAACACCAGGATCTTGGTTTATCCCATACGCTCTACAGCTGGCTGGCATCCCCCGCTGTCTGAAATTCCAGTTCTGCTTTCACTTGCCCTGGCGTAAAACAGAGCAACCTGCACTGTAGGCAGTGGAGTTAGCCCTGGACTAAATTTGCTGTGAGAGAAAAAGCAGACCCCAGATCCAATGTTTGGCCACTGCAGCAGGGCTGTGTGCTGGGGCAATTGCCATGACAAGCGGCATCTGTTGGTCAAACACCTGTAAACTGAATGGCTCCATGTTTGTGTGCTGCATTTTCCCCCTCTAGCTATTTTAATTCCACGGAGAGCCAATTCTGGGACGTCAGGTCTCCTTGTGGCATTTCCAGCTACCAGGGAGTGAAATAGCACAAAGAGGCCAGATCCTCATGCTAGCCAAGTTGTGTGAGTCATTCAGGGAAGCCTGTGGAAAAATCTCACCCCAAATCCCTAACCCCAAATATCTGGGAGGGATAGCTCAGTGGTTTGAGCATTGACCTGCTAATCCCAGGGTTGTGAGTTCAATCCTTGAGGAGGGGATTTTGGGCAAAAAATTGTCAGGGATGGTATTTGGTCCTGCTGTGAAGGCAGGGGAGTGGACTTGATGGTCCTTTCCAGTTCTAGGAGATAGGCAATCTCCATTAATTTAAAAAAAAAATCCTGCAACTTGGACACCTAGCTGACTGGGTTACCATGGATTACTGGGACCTACAGCAGTGCTGCTGTGCCTGTATCCTGAGCCCAGTGTGGAAGAGAGACTCCCAGTCTGTTTGCACCTTGGGTGGAAGGGATCACACTGGCCTAGCCAGCCCAGTTCAGGTCACAGTGGTACAGGGGGAGGAGAATGAAGCTCTCCAGCCATCAGCTGTACAGGGAAGTTTTCAGTGTGACTGGAGCTCCAAGAGACGCGATAGAGCCTGCTGAGCTCCAGTGGCAAAGTGCTGACCAGGAGAGATGGGCTGACAGAAATGCTGCAGCTCATTCAGCATGAAATGGGGGAAGAAGATGCTCTTCCTGATCACCTGCCTCCCAGCACCAGCTGACCTTACAGGTTAAGCTAGAGTCTGAGGAGCAGAATGGGAGCACCCAGGGGGCGTGGGGGACTGCAGAGTGGGAGCACCCCGGGGGGGTTGCACTCACTTGTTATCCCCTCCGTCATGATGTCGGTCATTTTGCAGCAGGAAGAGAGCATGCGCATGCTGAGCTGATCCACCACCAGCACCTGGGAGGCGAGAGATTGAGCCCGTGGGCATTAGGGTGCACCGGGTGGAATTCGACGTGTCTGACAGCGCGTCCTCGACGGGGCCCAGCACGGCAAAGGGCCAACCCGCAGGCCTGTCCCCGCAGCCCTGCCAGCGCATCTCAGTGCCGACATGCAGCACAGCCAGCTTTCCCCAGAGCTATCGTCACGCCGGGCTCCACCCACGGGCGCTGCGTTGTCACAGAGCTCTGCCAATGGCCCCCCCGGTGCCCTGCAGGTACGCTAGGCAGGGGAAGGCATTGCCTTTCCAAACCACCACCCTGGCCCTGCCCACACTCCGCCCCCACAATGCCTACTGGGGGCGGAGTGCTGCTGCCACTTGGACCACACGCCACCTCACCTCCCTGTGGTGCTGGAGGGTGGGGCATGGGCCGAAGGGGTGGGGCCAGGGCCAGGGCATGGGCCGAAGGGGTGGGCCTAGGAGCAGGGGCCTTGAGCAGGAGCAGGAACCCCACAGATCTGGTGCACCACATGACTCATCGTATGCCCCATGGGCTGGGCAAGTTGAGCACCCCTCCACCACGCCTCCTTGCCTCCCGCTGGACTAGCAACTCCCAGGCTGCTGCCAGCCTCCCCGCTTCCTGTCATCCACACCCCTTCCTCCATCGGTGCCGACTTCTGCTCTAGCCAGGTGTGCTCGACTCCTGCCCCACCCCACCCCCACCCGACGTTTCCACCCCCTCCCCTGAACGTGCTGCATCCTCACTTGCCCCTTCCCACCTTGGCCTGCTGCCAAATTGCAGCAGGAGGTGCTGGGAGGGGAGGTAGAGCTCAGCAGGGCTGCTGGCAGGTCCTGGGGGAGGGGGGCTCCAGATCGGAGCATCCATGGAGTTGGCGCCTGCGCCTTCCCCCGTGCTCCTGCCTGCCCTGTTCCCCCACTCACCTTCCACTCGCCCTTCTTCTTCACCTTCCTGATGACATCATGCATGATCTCTGCAAAAAGAATGGAAAAGACGGCTGTTAGCTCTCACCTGTTCTCCTACCTTCCTCCTCCGGGGCTGCAGCAGCGCCCACTGGGTCGCATGGCGGCTACTGGCCAATGCTGATTGCAGGCAGGGCAGAAGGAGATTATTAACCAGCCTTCTCCGCCACAGATTGCACAGCACTTCCCAAAGGACATCAGTACCGTTATTCCCATTTTATGGGAGGGGAAACTGAGGCACAGAGGTGGCCTTGCCCCAGCTCTTCCAACAAGCTAGTAGTAGAGATAGGACTAGAACTCAGGTCGTCTGAGTTCCACACCAGTGGTCTAGTCTGTGGACAATACGGCCTCGCAAGCCAGGAGGTGGGGGTTGATTGTCACTGTGGATGACAAGCAGAAGGGCTTGAAGAAGGGGAAAATTCCCTACTGGAGATTTTCTTACAGCATCTGACCTACTTCTGTGACCTGTAACTGCTGTGCCTGGGAGCAGTGGCACAGTAAGAAATGGCTCGGCGCTATCCCAGATCTCTGCCACAGGGTACACAGAGAACAGCTTTGCCATCTCAGGCTACGTCCACACTGCGGCAGTTTTTCGGAAGAGGAAATGCAAATGATGCACTCGTTTGCAAATCTCGCGCTCTCATTTGCATAGTCTCTCCCGATCCTTTTTGCGAGGAGGTTTTTGCAATAAAAAGCCTTGTGTACACGGGGCCGCTTGTCGGAAAAACCCCGTTTTGCGCAAGAGCCCTTATTCCTCAAAAAATGAGGTTTACAGGAGCTTGTGCAAAAGGGGGTTTTTCCGACAAATGGCCCCATCTACACAAGGCTTTTTATCGCAAAAACCTCTTCCGCAAAAAGGATCAGAAGAGACTACGCAAATGAGAGCGCTAGATCTGCAAATGAGCACTTCATTTGCATTTTCTCTTCCAAAAAACTGCCTCAGTGTGGATGAAGCCTCAGGCAGAGCAGGGCAGACGAAGATCGTCCCATTTCACGGAGGGTTCTCATCTGGCAAAATCAGGTTTGTTCTGTGTGGAACCGAAATCAAAAGGTTTGAAACTCTCCCGGACAGGAAATGAAAGCCCAGTGCTGCCTCTTAGGTGGAAGAGGCGGGGCTCCCCCATCCCTGGTTCCTCCACCACCCGTGGCAGAACAGATTTAATCTCAGGAAAATCTTGCCAAGTGTAAGAACGGCAGGACAAGGGGACAGACCCCTGGGGGTGGGGGAAGGGCCTTCGCCGGAGGTTTCCGCAAGGAGGCTGGAGCCGTCTCTCTTGCATGGCTCAGACACAGCAACTCTCCTCCCGGCAGAGGGTTGGATTAGGGGAGGCTGGCGGTGCCTCCTGAGCAGTGGGAAGACGCCCATTAACGGCGGTGGGCTTTGAGGTGAGGCCGGGCATTCCAGAGCCTTCAAAAAGTTCATAGTGGCACCAGCAGAGCAACCGGAGTTATCCTGCTGGGGCGGAGGATCCTTGTCTTGCACCCAAATCTGCCCTGGCCTGAAGTAACCCACCTAGGCACAGTAACCGCCAGTCACGGCTCCAAGGGCTGCTGGCGGTCTGGAACGTGGTTGCACAGCACAGAGGGGTCTGCTGAGGCCGATAATGTCACAGGCCTCGTGAGCCGCCCTCCCCTGCTCTTCAGGCACTGGCAGGGCTGGGGCCCCGCACCCGCTTTTCGCTCCGAGCAGACGGATTTGAACCCAGCTCCCGGCAGGCAGAGGCCAAAGCCTGCCCGCGGGCAGCGCTCTTCAGACCCCTCAGCCCAGCCCAGCCCAGCCCGGGGTGCTGCTCAGTCACCCGGCTCGACGGGAGCTGTCTAATCCGAGGCGCGAAGAAAACAGCAAAGGATTTAGAGCCCCTTTTAGAAAGGAAGCAAGCGGCTTGAGCCGGTCCCGCCTAATCCTCGGCAATCGCATTTCACCTCCCATTTCGGTGGGGCTTATGCAACCAGAGGCGGCGCCGCGACACCGTCCCCCTCACGCCCGGCTCACTCCACTTTCACCCCCGGTGCATCAGGCTCGCCTTTGCTCCCGCCGCTAGGAGGCTCAGCAGTGAGGCCTTCCAAGCACAGCCCTACCCAGGCTGCTCTGGGGTCTGCTTTGGCCTCGTGGCCTGACTTGCTCTTATGCACGTTATGGCAGCAAGGGGCAACCTGGGCTAGTGAGTGGGCCACACGAGTGGCCTCCAGGCCGCTAATTTCTTCTAACCAAGCCAGTCTCCCGAGATATGACACGGGCAGAAATCAGAGGAATCTAGCAACCCTGCGCGTGGGCAACAATAAATAAAAGGTCTCGCAGGCCACGCAGAGAACCCCAATGGGCCGTGGGTTGCCCACCACCGTGTTCCATCAGACGTTTGCAGTGGTTCTCCGACGGGGGGGACATGACCCCTCAGGGCATCACAGGGTTGTTGCGTGGAGGGGAGTCACGAGCTGTCAGACTGCACCCCAAACCCTGCTTTGTCTCCAGCATTTCTAATGGGGTTCAATAAAAGTCTGTCCGGTGCTGCAGGACTGTTCGGTGCGGTTTAAGCTTTTCCCGCATGAGGAGGGAGGGAAGCTGGCAGGAAGCATTTGCTCCCGTCAACCTCCTGCTGTGCAGACGGTGTCAGGTACATCAACTCCCGCGACGTTATTTACACAGCTGGCGTCAGGTTCCTTCAGCAGACCTTCTGGGTCTGGTATAGACCTGGCCTCAGAGTCGCACGGAAGTGATGGCGGCAGAGCCAAAGCCTCCGCCCATTGGACTCAGAGACACAGCGCCAGGGTATCCGCCTTCAGGGTGGCCAGAACACGGGCTGAGACGTGCCAACACGCAGGCACATGCCTGGGCCTTTGCGTGGCAGCGATTCCTCAGAGCAGCGGCACAGCATGCCCGGCTCACCCCCGCCAGCCAGGAGAACGCGACCCGGAGCCACGCAAGAGCAGAGGGGCCTTTGGGGGGGGGAGTGGAAAGCACAAGGACTGCACGTCACGGGGGGCCCAGGCACTATGATGTGTGAGCACGCTCCCAGGGCGAGCTGCCGGCAAAGCTTCTATGGCTGGAAAGGTTTGACCTTCCACAGCTGGTTAATGGGGGAGGGGGAGAACAGTGTAACCTTCCCAAAAATACTCTTGGCTGCTGCGGCTGAGATCTGCCTGGCCAGTGGCTGGTCCTCACACCCTGCACTTTATTGGGGTGGCTTTCTCCTTTATTGGCCATGGGCTAGGATTTCTGTCCCAGCCCAGCTCGCTGTAGAGCCCAACTCTCCAGTCCCTGCCCCCTGCCTCTTCCCATCCTCACCTTCCTTCTCCCTCGCCGCTGGACACTTCCCAAATGGGACTTTGCTGAAATGCACTTAATTCCAAACCCTCTTTCCTTCTGGCCCCAGGCCAAGCGTGAAGTGTTTCAGCCCAAGGAGTTGGATGTCAAGTAAATGATGCCTGGAAGCAAAGGGGGAGGGAGGGAGTAGCAAAGCTCTCTCTAGCTCATAGCAAGGCTTCTGTGAAAGCAAGGCTGGCGACAGCCTGGCACCAAAAGCACCAGCCACAACAACTGGAGCTAAAGTTACCTCTTCAGGTAGTAGCAGATCTTTTCCTCCGTGGTCCCACGCTCAAGAGAGAACGATACCACAGTTAGCTAGCATGTTCGTAGGTGCCAGATAGGGATGTAATAGGGTAGTCAATTAACCGATTAGCAAAAGCTTCTAGATGAATGCTATAGACTACATGCATCTTCCTCCTCTCTCCTCCTCCCCCCCCCCCCCCCCAATACATTTTTTTGCAGTCCTGGCTTCCAACAGGTCCAGGACCTACCCCATTGCAGCTCTGCATTTAAAGTGTATTAGGAGCTGGGTAGGCAGGAAGCCCAGCTCAGTTCCGGCTCGTGCCAGGTCCAGGAGCACCCCCCAGACAAGAGCTGCTGCCACCCCACACTGCTGGACAGGCAGCCGGCCTGCAAGGAGAGCTGGTTTTTGAACTGGCTCCCCTCACAGACCAGCTCCTGCCTGGCACCCCATACTGCTGCCTCGGATACAGAGGCAGCAGTGCAGAGTGGCAGGAGACTCCTCAGGAATGAGGCCGGAGAACACTGGCTGCCAGCCCCACCCATGGGGACGATAGAATAATCAACTAACTGAAAAGAATTAATGAGGTGACTCGACTATTCAATTAACCGATATTTAACATCCAGAACACCAGCCATCTTCACACTTCCGCTTTTCCCAGTACAATCCGTCCCTCCCAGAACTCTGATACACCGCTGGGCTGTACGACTAAACCAGAAAAGAAAGTACATCTAAAGAGCAACATTGATGGGAAAGCAGCATATGCTATATGGTTTGTCATTTTCCTCTCTGTGTCTTTTGCTTCCCAGAAAGTTTTGCTAACATGCAACCTGAGATATGATTGGGGACACTAAACAAAGAATTCAGCATCCCGTGTTGTTGGTTTTTTTTTAAATTGCTTTACATGAAAAAATCAGAGGAGAAATCTGTCACTAACGGACAGATCTTGCCAGTACTTATGACGATGAACAATTTTACCCACTGACCTCAAAGCCATGTGAGTAATTACACATGCTTAATTGGTTACTGGGTCAAGCCCCAAATGAGGACTAAAAAGAACTGAAGCGCAGAACCAGAAGTCACTAGTAATTTAGGATGACCAATGCAAGAGACCTTAAAGCGCTGAGCACCTGCCCCCAGAAAAACAGACACACCCAAAATCTTGGCCTCTGGATTAATATCTCTATTTATTAGTTTTCATTCTGAACCAACAGGCAGTGGGTAGCCTATGGACGCCTACTGCACAAGGTCCAGACAACAGCGCCAGGCCAAAGCCCTTTAGACATGCCAAGGAAATGGTCAACTTTACAAACAAGGAATTCCGTCCCGACTCTGGGAGGAGGAGCGATAAAACCACACCAACACAAGACCATCCTCGAGCAAAGTCATTCTTTCCATACAAAGGGAACAGTTGTGTCTCACACTGGCCTTTCTTCCCAAAGGAACCCTTTGCAAACTAGATGTACCATTCACTCATTGCCTAACTGCAATGTACCCAGCTCTGGATTAGAATGTGGCCTTGTGCCACAGTCCAGCCCTATGCATCTATATAATGAAGTACATGAGTGAGACATACTTACCAGCAAACAGCTCAGCAAGATTGGTATGTGGACAGGAGTTAACCAGGGGAGAGCAGCACGAGGCAGAAAGGGGGACAGAAGATGATTCCCTGGAAGGGGATCTCTCTAGAGCTGGCTGAAAATGTTCTGATACAAGGTTATTACTTTGGAAATTGCTGAATCATGTCAAATGAAATGTCGCAGAAATGTCCGTTTGGACCAAATTTCATGGGAAAAAATCAGACTGGAATGTTCCAAACATTCTTACCTTCTCTGAATGGATCCTTCCCATTTTCCATTTTGAAATGACTTCTTGGAACAAAACAGTTTGATTGTATCAGACCATTTCAATCGAGCCAAAATGATTATTTTCAGAATTTCACCTCACAGGAAATGTCCCTTTTCTTTTGCTCGTGTTCCATGTTGGAATGGAGTTTCTTTTCAAACTCATAGAATTTCCCACAAAGAAGGAAAATCTGGGAGTAACCCAGCTCTGGTCCTCTCCCCTCTGAGTCCATAGGGCCATTTTGCTTTGCTACGAGAGGTGCCTGGTTCTATATGAGTCAGGAAACAGAGGCCAAGAATGAAAAGCTTGTGATATCTTCTTACCTCCCTGCACCACTGAAATCTCTGGGGCTGTGTCTACACTGGTGCGATCTCGCGCCAAAGTGGCCGCTCTTGCGCCAAAACTTGCTGCCTGTCTACACTGGCCGCGTGTTCTTGCGTAAGTACACTGACGTTCTAATGTATGAAATCGGGGCTTCTTGCACCAGCACTCTGACGCTCCCGCTCAGGATGATAGGAATTACTATAGAAAACTTTCTGGGTGTCTGGC
Source organism: Pelodiscus sinensis (assembly GCF_049634645.1). NCBI lineage: Eukaryota > Metazoa > Chordata > Testudines > Trionychidae > Pelodiscus > Pelodiscus sinensis. The sequence goes on along the minus strand of NC_134732.1, from coordinate 4,619,977 downwards.
TGGTGAGTCTTGCCCACATGCTCAGGGTTTAGCTGATCGCCACATTTGGGGTCGGGAAGGAATTTTCCTCCAGGGTAGATTGGCAGAGGCCCTGGAGGTTTTTTGCCTTCCTCTGTAGCATGGGGTACAGATCACAGCTGGAGGATTCTCTGCATCTTGGGGTCTTCAAAGTATTTGAAGGCTTCAATATCTGAGATATAGGTGAGAGGATTATTCTAGGAGGGGGTGAGTGGGATTCTGTGGCCTGCACTGTGCAGGGGGTCAGACTAGATGATCATAATGGTCCCTTCTGACCTTAAAGTCTTAAAGTCTATGAATAAGCCCTCTTGCGCAAGAGCTCTTCCTGAAGAGGCCAGTGTAGACAGGCAACATGAATTTCTTGCGCAAGAATGCCCGATGGTTAAAATGGCCATTGGAGCTTTCTTGCACAAGAGAGCGTCCACACTGGCATGGATGCTCTTGCGCAAAAGCACATGCCAGTGCAGACGCTCTCTTCTGGAAGAGTTTTTGTGTGAGAACGCGCCAGTGTAGACGTGGAGTTTTGGCATCATGTCAACGAAGCCTAACCTCCCCATTCTAAGGCAGACATAAAAGACAAACTTTCACTCTCTGCCCTGCAGTGTTACTGTGGGACCTCCTAAACAGCTGTGGGGTTTTAGGTAGTGGCCCCAATAGATCATGCCTGCTTCTTGAGGTGCTTTGGCTTTCAGGTGCTACATGAGTGGAAGTCTAGAATCATGGACATCGGTAAAAATATTGCAGGACTCCCCAGCTATAATATTCATGCTGTAAAACGCTGCCTGGGAGGAAGATGGTACGGCAAATAAGGCCTGTTGTTCACAAATTATGATCATGGTTGATTGGCATCCACTGCAGTAAAACGAGAGGAAGCGCTGCTCTACTCGTGCCGAGATCCCAGTGCTGTGGGCTGGGATAGTCTATTTGACAGGACCCTACAACAATCATTTGGGTGGTTCGTAGCACTTGGGAAAGCGAGGAGCTCAGTGCTTTGGGCAATGCCAGATGTCATGCCGTCATAAACCGTTCAAGTCACACACCCAGCCTGCTCGTGTGCCCAAGTCTCGTCCTGCAGCTTATCCTGCTGCCTTAAAATGGATACCCACACCCAGCTCTGTCATGAGGACAGCCTGACATAATGGGTAGGGTGCTTCTCTGGGACTTGAGAAACCTGTGTATAATTTGCTGCTCTGCCACAGACATGCTGTGTCACCTTAGGCATGTCTCTTAGCTTCTCTATGCCTCAGTTCCCCCTCTGTGCAACAAGTATAATAGCACTGTCCTGCCTCCCAGACTGTTGTGAGATGCTCAGATAACGTGGTCCTGGGATCCAAGGTAAATAGATGTCTACTAATTACTACATGGAGACCATTAAATATATTGAAACTGTTGCATTTCCATCCAAGTTCCCATAGTGATGTATTAAACCGCAGCGCAGTAAAGCCTACAGACACCATGTGGAATTTTCCTCTGCTGAGGCCTTGTAATAAAAATTGGCTTAATAATTAATGGATTTAAATGTAGGCTGGATGTATTCAGTATCTGCTTGCCTTAGAAGCTTTTTCTGCTTGTGGTCTGGCCTGGGAAAGAACTGATACCATAAGTCCTGGGCAATCTATACCCCATGCCACTTGGCCTTTATGTGTGTTGGGAGAGGGGGAGAGTAGAGGCTAGGGGGAATTTGTGAGAGCATCACACTATCTTCTAGGGGTCTTGCCCTACAAGTGAAACAGGGTCCTGTCCAACCAAGTAGCAGGATCAGAGGACCTGACCAGCCCTGAAACATATTTCTGCCAAATGGATATGTGCTAATGGGGAGGTATCTCTTTAAGAGACCCATGAAGAGTGGGAGGAGTGAGTTGTGTCTGGGGCTTAGGTGCTGGGCAGAGTTAGCACCCCACACCCAGCAGCTCCTGGAAATGGGGATGGTAGTTTGGGGTCTGCTCCAATGGTTCTGTCCCTCTTGCTGGGCAGCTCAGGCAGGGTGCCCTGGGTGAGTTGAGAGAAGCTGAGTCAGGAGCAGAAAGCAGGCTGCCGGCCCTTGCTCTGCAGCAGGTTAGTGCTATTGCTAACTACCAGGGAGCATGGGCAGAGTTAACTGCAGTAAGGAGAAATAACTTCTCCTGTTTTAACTGCACGCTTGGAATGCTGGTTTGATTTCAACCTAGCTGTCTAGTTAAATTTCTCAGCTCCTGTGATTCATCAGCCGTTCTTTTAACATAGCAACGGGCAAAATGTCATTTCTACCTCGCTATTCTCCAGTTTTGTATTTTCTTGTAACAGGGTTTTCTTACAATCAGTATATCTGTGACTCAACTGAGTGACTGGTTAACCAGTGAGTGGCTGGATCGCAGGGATCCCCAGCAGAGGAAAAGTCTGCCTGGATTTCAGCTGAGGATTCCTGCAAGCAGTGGAGGGAAGATGGTTCAGACTCAGCCGATTCTGAAGATCTGGGGTTCGGAGACGGTAACTGAGACACAGGTGAACTAAACCTAAGCTTGTGGGGTCTCTCGGGTTCTGATTTGTGGGGACTGAATGGTTCAAATGTTACTTTTGGTTTTTTCTTTATGTTTATTGTAACTGCAGCTAATGTCTGTGGGTGGTAAAGTAGCTGTATTCTGTTGTAAAAACAAGGTTTTGTTTATAAAATTTATAAAGTTATGTAATGTATTTAGTTCCTTTTGGGACCTCAAGCGGCTGACCCTGTGCAATCTTCGGTGAAAATCCGTAGAGGCTAAACTCTGGGTCTCTAGCTACTTTTCTATGGGAGTTGGGCTTTTAAGACACTGGAGAAGGGTGCTGAAGTCTAGCCTGCCTAAGGTTACGCTAACAATTTGTTGAGACATCTGCAGAGATTCCCCTGGGCCACAGGTTCAAATCCAGCCCATCTCTGCAGTGACTGACAGTTACCACCACCTGGTGACTTCCCAACAGCTGACATGCAATAAATTAGCACTTCCCGTTCAGTCTCTAGTGGACAAGTGTCCACATCACCACAAATGTGGCCCTAGTGGACAACCTGAGCAAGGAGGCCCAGAGCTGAGGGGGCCAGGTGGCTGAACAACCACCTCACCCTTTACATGGGCACCTATGACAATCCCATCTGCTCCATCTGCTCACTCTTTCAGAGACAGGGAGTAAGCGAGGCCAATTAGCTCACCTGGTTGCACTTGGGGGCTGGGCCAGACCCAATTAAGGATAAACCCAGCTGGGTGGCTGGTACAAAGCAAAGGGGACTATCAGGGGAGTGGAGTGACTAGGGGAGTCCAGGGGAGAGTTGGCGCTGGCATCTGGTTCTGTATGCAGGAGGCTCGGGGAGACCCACAGCAGCAAGTGGGGAGCCTGGATCAAAGGCATGGGGCTGAACTCCCAGGGCACGAGCTGGGGGAGGTGTTCAGTGGAGACACAAGGGAAATGTAAGAGAGATGAACAATCAAAATTGAAGAGGGCCGAAGTTGGTACCTTTATTGTGGGATTTATTGGGGATTCTCGGGGACAGCCCTGGCCCTGGCAGGAGGGTGACATGAGGGGGCTATGGTAGGAAGAGGTCCAGGGAGGCGGCAGCACGGAGACTTGTGGAGCAAACTGTGGCTGCTGGAGATAGGTCCCTGGACTGAGCTCTAATGTTGTCGATGGGCCGGGTTCCCCTACCAGCCAAAGGGCCAGTGAGGGGAATGAGCTCTACCAGTGCAAATACCATGGAGTCCAGCGTTGTGGCCAAAGACCAGATGTAGGGACACTGGACTCCTTAGGGTTCGGACTTTGTGAACTTTGGAGGAGGTGCAGCTAAATCACGAGGTGATGGCTGCAGGGCTGAGTCCCAGAAGAGGCAGACTAGTGTGGGACAGCAGCGATCATCAGCAGGGGGCGCTAGAGAGCTGCAGCTATGCCACGTCCAGCCACGAGGCAGGGCACCAGCCACGAGGTAGGGCACCAGCCACCAGTGTGGGACAAATCCCCAGACCATAGTCCAGGCTTCTGCCTCTGCAGCTCCAGGAGTAACTCCATCAGCTGGTGGCAGCCGCTGGCCGTCCTCCATGCGAATCAGGCATCAGAAAAGGGTCAGAACCCTGAGCCAGCGCGTTCCCTGGGCTGCATCTTCTCCTGTGCGGACGCAGAGCCCTCTCTGGTCCCCAGGGCTCCCTGTTCAGCGGATTTCATCAGCACTGACGTCGGTGGATTATTTACTCATTAAGCCATAGGTGACAAAAACCTCTGGAGAGCGACGTGCCCAGGAGGAGCCTTAGTTCTGCATATATCCGACCTGCCTACAACCACTGGATCAGCCATTTCAGCTCCGGCTCTGGATTCCTGGGCCCATTCCAGTGCTCTGGGCTGCTGCCTGGCACAACTAGGATGCCGAGGTGCTGTACAAGAGGCAGCACTACATTTGAACCTCTTTGATGTGGGGAAATAGGCTTTGCCAGATTAAAGATTTTGCCAGGCCCGGGAGGGTGCTGCAGGATCTGGGCATGAGCGAGGTGCTTACTGGCACCCCACTCCCAGGGGCACACATGGCTCTGCTGTGGTTCCCCCAGCTGTGGGGGAGTCACTTCCTCCTCACCACTGGTGTTCCTGCATTAGGGACACCTGGAGTAGAGCGGTTAAAGTGCATCGCTAAGTTACAGATGGGGAAACTGAGGCACAGAGTGGCAGGTGCTCCCTGGAAGGGGAGCGGATTCCCTAGTGCTGCAGGTTAGGCCTCTGGCTCCTGGCTGGCTTTGCCCCCCAGGTTCTCTCCCTTGAATAGCAAAAAGGACACAGAGCTCCAGTCTCTTTCCGTGGGGGCGGAGTGGCTGCAGCTGGGATCCAGGAAGCACAGATCTGTTAGATGTGAGCAAGCGCTGAGGAGTCCCAGGGGCCTGTCTGTGCAGCTGGGGCCGTAGTGGGGCTGCCGGGTAAAAGGACCCTTCACGTTCCTGGCTGGCTCTTTGCTAAAGGGCAAGGGTGGGAGTGGCAGGGGACAACTCAGCACTCGTGTAAGCTGGCACAACGACCTTGGCCTCCTTGGGCAGGGGCGAGGGTTGAAAGTGGGTTAGCGTGAGGGGAAACTCTCCCTGTTTCTGTTGGAGTCCCCGGCGGGGGGGGGAGGGAGGGGTTGTTATGGAGCTAAAACCCCCAGCAGGGCGGCACAGCTTCCGGGGGGCCCAGGAGACTGCACTGAGCGAGCCTGCAGCTCCCCATGAGCCACTATGCTAAAATCCATCTCGCCCATCAGCCTGCACTGCAGACTTTCCAGCCAGCCCGGGCGCAGAGCTGGGGGCTGCCTCAGCTGGAGGGGGGAACAGCTGTGAGCTCGGCTGGGGTTTGGGCAGAGCTGGGAATCACGCCCACTTTGGAACAGGTGCTGTCGAGGAGAAGCCCCTTGGGCTTGGCCAGTGGGAAGCGGGTCTCGAACCATTTCCTGTGACCCTGACCTGAGGGGGAAGGGTAGCTGCCAGGGACCCTGGCCATGCTGCCTGCCTCTCCAGCAAGCAGAGCGGCAGCGGCGGCAGCGGAGACACACCCAAGGTTTTCCAGATTTCCTGGCCAACGAATGCTTCGGAGCCGCAGTCTCCAAGGAGGTGAATTCGCCCTGTGGCTTCTGCACAGGTATGGCCATGGCAGCCCTGCCCTCTGGGTAAAGGGGAGTTTACTCCTCTAGCCTCCAGCTGAATCCAGCCTCATACAAACTGCCCGAGGCAGGCGGTCTCCTCCCCTCCAAAACAGCCCCGCCCCCTCTCCCCACTGAGCTGATTCATCTCCCTGCCCCCCATCCCTCTGCCCCGGGTAGCACTGCGGATGTGTCTGGGGCCAGGCACTGCAGCGGCTCCAGGAGCAGGAGCCTGGCCCATGGTGGGGCTGTAGGCCTGGCTGTGTGGGCAGAGGCCTGGCCCATCCTGAGTCAGCAGCACCTTTCCCCTCCCAGAGCTGCCCCGCCTCCCACCCCGGCTGCTGGGCATCTTTTCATGGGAACGGGCCTCTCTCCTGCTGGGCTGGCAGGGCACGTCCGGACTGAGGGGCTGCCTCAGGCTGGCACTGCCCAGGGCGTGGGGGGAAGGGAAGTGAGACAGTCCGAGCAGAGATTGAGGCTCTGTGGAACCCCACGGCCAGACACACACACACCTGCAGCCATGCCCTTTGCTGCGTACCCACTGCCCCTGCCCCTCACTCCTCCCCCCCGCTCCCCATTCCATGAGCTCCCATGGACACAGGCCAGAACAGGAACTGGGGACGCAGAAAGAGGACGAGCAGCGGCGGGAGGCCAGCAGCCAAGCAGCTGGCAGGGCAGGGGTGCCAGGGCCCGAGGATGCCGAGGGGGCTATGCCCCGGCTGCCCTTGGGGTATTGCTGGACTTGCCTCTCAGTCGGAGCCTCCTCAACAGCCCGCCCTGCCCGGCCAAGGCGCGTCGCCGTGTCCGGAGCAGGTGGTTGGTTGGCGGGAGGTTGCTGGAGAAGATGCTTCCTATCCCCTGGCTCAGCACTGCCTGGCAGGAGCCATTTGGACCCTTTGCGGGTCTCGTTTTGTCCGTGGGGGCCTAGGCCTGGCACAAGCAGCTGCCTGAAGATGCAGGTTTGGAGAGAACAAGCTGGCAGGGCGAGGGGTTCTCGCTGCAGCCCCGGCAGAGTCCTCTCTGCACCGAGTGCAGCCAGGCCGGTCCCTGCTGGCTGCAGGCGGGCGGCTGTCTCCGGCAGTCACCTGCCAGCCTTGGAGCCCAGCAAGAAGTTTCCTCTGCCCCCAGCTCAGCAGGCCTGGGCACCGGCCCACGGTTCCGTCAGATCCCACGCTGCGTCTCCTGCCCAGCGACAGGGATAGATAGGTCAGTCGTTCGGGGCAGCCCCATAAACTGACTTCACCATCCACCGGCTCTGTCGGAAAGTGCCCCTCTATGGCTGCTGGGCTGGTCAGTGCACTCCCCTAGCGGCTGCACCGCCCCGCTCGAACGCACCCTTTTGTGTTGGGCAGTGCCGGGCACCAGCTCTTCCCTCCCCCCCCAGTATCTGGAATAGTAACAGCAGCAAAGCCTAACTCTTCTGTGGCGCTTTCCATCCACAGCCCTCAAAGCGCATCGCCAAGAAGTGCAGTAGAGTTATCCCCATCAGACAGGTGGGGAAACTGAGGCACGGGGGTGCCGTGACTTGCCCAAGCAGAGCTGCTCTCTCACACATGTGGCTGAAAGTAGCCTGCAGGCTGGGGACGAGGTGGTTTGGTTCAGATTTCTGTACACCCTGTCCTTTGCTGGGCAGGGCTAGCCGAGCCCCTGCTGCACCAGATCAGCCCCTTGAGTTTCGGATGCCCTCTGGTACCTGCCAGTGTCAGGTACCAGGACTGGGAGGAGGCATCTCACCTGGGACCACACGCCATGATTAAATGAACCCTTTCAACAGCCACAATCCCCCCCCCCCAACCAGTGTGTCCTGGGCCCAGCCTGGGGAAACACTCGGGGCCCGGTGTGGGCTATGTGGCTCTCCCGCAGCGTTGGGAAGCGGCGAAACTAGGCGCTCTGATGAACTTCCTCTCGGGCTGCCCACGGGCAAGAGGTGGGAGCACGTGTGTGTCCATCAATAACGTGAATGAAACTACTCTGGCTTCACACCACTGTAACCAAGAGACGGATCAAGCCTATTATCTGCAATGACACAGGTTGTGGGGACAGGGTGTACCAGCCATGTACAGCCTCTCCTGGAGGTCCTGCTGCCTTGGTGCCCTAGGAAGCTGTCCTGGAAGGGAAAAGCAGCACATTCATACCTCCAGGAGCTACTAGAAAGACCTCCCTGGATCAGCTGCTGGTTGAACCAGCGATACTTGGTCCTCCAGTGGCTAGAGGGCCTGGAGTATGCAGAGGCCAATCAGAGGCCAGCAGGCCAGATAAAAAGAGGGCTGCTGCTTTCAAAAGCTGTTCTACATAAGGCTCTCCCTGTGTCAGCCCAAGAAACCCGGGTTGGTGAAGTGCCTTTTGGCTGGACCAGAGAAGGATTGTTGATAAATTCTTTAATGCCGGGGCATTAAATTATTTCCTGCAAAATGAAGGTGAACCTGTTCTACTGGATGCCTCAGAGGAAGCGGCTATAACTAAGGTCATGGAAGAAATGTTTTTGGTGTCCATTCATCCCACAGTGCTGGATGTTATCAGCATACACATGCCTGCACGCTCTCACCAATTTGTGTCTGGTATCTTCAGGCCAAGCTGCTCTTAAATGTCTGTTTATTAAGAAGCAGGGGCGATGCAAGCCACGACAATGCCACTTCTTTATGCTAGAGAAAAAATTGTTAATCCAAATGGCCAAGAGTGAAGATTTCTCCTCTCTTATCGATCGCCCTTTTTCGATGAGACGTGAGGTCTTAAGTAAGTGATGGGGACAAATCATAAGGCTGCAGCCAGCTCCTCAGATATCTTCTGTGTTTCCTCCAATCCATCATTCTTTCCAAATTAATTTGTCTCTTGGGGTGATTTGCATGGCACTGATGGGACTGCCTGGATCATTTAAAAGTTAGCCATGAGGTGGCCTGTAAGAAATAGAACTTGTATGTCACCCCAGGAGGCGGGGTGTTTTATGTATAACAGCCATGCAGAGCAATCTTTCACTGAGCCTTTCAAATAAGTACAGTTTGCTTGACAGAGTGTCTGATCCTCCTGCCATTAGCATCAATGGCAAATCTCCATTTGACATTGATGGTGCAACGGTAGAGCTGTTCAGAAGAGTGGCATAAATTCCTCACGCAGGGTACGTCTAGATTTAAGCAGCTACCGTGACATCATGGTAGCACATCAGTGTAGGCATGGGCTACACCGATGGGAGGGGTTCTCCAGTTGCCATAGTTAATGTCACTGAGAAGTAGGGATGGGAACAACTAGTCTAGTGCTTATCAGAGAGTCGAGTTGACTAGTCGCTTCCCCTTCCACCCTCCCTTTCCCTCTGCCTCTATCAGAAAGACCCCGCTGGCCCTGTGCTCTTTTGCCTTTGAGTTGTAGCAACACCCTTAGAGCTGTTGCTACACTTCATAGGCAGAGGTGCCCTATTGACTAATCGAATAGTTGATGCAAACTGCCTCGACTATTCAATTAGTCAATTACTAGAAATGTAACATCCCTACTGAGAAGCACTACCTAAATCGATGGAATAATTCTTCTGTCGACCTAGTACAGCCACTCTCCGAGTTATGAATGAGTTATGGACCAACACTTGGTCCGTAACTCGAACTGTTCGTAACTTGGATCCTATTGAGTTACATGGCGACCGCGCTATTCGTAAGCGCGGATCGCCATTCACAACTCGGATCTGCATTTATGACCGCTTTGGTCGTAAGTGCGGATGGTCGTAAGTGGAGGTGGCCGTAAGTCGGGGAGCAGCTGTACTGTCTATACCGGGGCCAAGTTGGCTTAACAACAACTCACAGGGGTGTGGATTTTTTACACCTCTGAGAGACATAGCTATGCTGATGCAAATTCCCAGCATTCGCCAGCCCTCGGTTATGCCATATTAACTCCAGGGCAGAGCCTAGGTATAACCAAAGGCAGAATTTACTTCAAAATGTCTAATTTTACCTCTACAGCTTGTTCTCTGCATGTGGTCATTCTACAGAGATACCTTGAAGCTTATAAGGAAATTAGGAACATTGCGAAGGGAAGTTGTAAACCAATGTGCCCCTGTAATAAGACTGGTACCATAGGAACAATTGGTGTGGCTGACAAAGAATATGACTGGGAGGATACTCCCAGTTCAGCTACCAACAGTGGCTGTCAACCAATGGGAAAGACTTGCTAGGCACTCATGTTGCAGCATGTTCACAAGAGCAGTAACACACTTCAAGATGAGCAGTGCCAAGGGATGCCTGTTCTCAGCTTGGTCTTCAGCCTCAGGTCTTACAAAGAGCCCGAGACGGTGTGCTCATCCCATATAACATGCATATCGTATGATGTGATTCAGCTCCCACTTTTCAAATGTGGGGAACTCCATTGCTGTAGAATCTGAACACCCTGTAGTCATTCCCCTGGGAGATAGGGTACTGCTGTTATCCCCATTGTACAGATAAGCAACTGAGGCACCGGCCGAGTAAGTGACTGTGACATTAAGCACCTGTGTATTCACACCCTACACAGTATTGTAATCTTGGAACAAAACACACCTTTATCATTTAAAAACTAACAACTCCCTGATCATTAATACTCTTGTGTGATGTACGTAAGTGATGGTATTAAAGGTTATGGATACATGCTAGAATTATGCCTAATGGCTACGTCTACACTGGCATGATTTTTCGGAAATGCTTTTAGCAGAAAAGTTTTCTGCTAAAAGCATTTTCGGAAAAGCGCATCTAGATTGGCAGGACGCTTTTCTGCAAAAGCACTTTTTGCAGAAAAGCATCCGTGGCGAATCTAGACGCGCTTTTCCGCAAAAAAGCCCCCATCGCCATTTTTGCGATCGGGGCTTTTTTGCTGAAAACAAATCTCTGCTGTCTACACTGGCCCTTTTGTGCAAAAGTTTTTCGGAAAAAGACTTTTGCCCGAACGGGAGCAGTATAGTATTTCCGCAAAAGCACTGACAATTTTACATGAGATCGTCAGTGCTTTTGCGGAAATTCAAGAAGCCAGTGTAGACAGCTGGCAAGTTTTTCCGCAAAAGCAGATGATTTTGCGGAAAAACTTGCCAGTCTAGACACAGCCAACGTGTTTAAACAAGTTACAGTGGGGGAGGTCTAGGGTGGATATTAGGAAAAACTATTTCCCTAGGAGGGTGGGGAAGCCCTGGGATGGGTTTCCTAGGGAGGGGTGGAATCTCCATCCCTAGAGGTTTTTAAGTCCCAGCTTGACAAAGCCCTGGCTGGGATGATTGAGTTGGGGCTGGTCCTGCTTTGGGCAGGGGGCTGGACTCTTTCAGCGCTGGGATCCTATGATTCTATACCAGGGGAAGTTGGTAAACAGGTTTGCCGTAGACAAAGGAACATGTTTTCCCCGCGTAGGCATTATTTCCAACACACTGTGAAAGACAGTAAGCTTCCCAGGCTTTGACCAAACAAAGGGAGAAACAGGAGGGATGGCAGCTGTCTGTGTGTCTGTCTGCAATGAAATGAAGCCAGGTGTGACCAAGCTCCATTTACACGGAAGACTAGCAGGGGGATGGGACGCTGACAGGAAGGGGAAAACTTGCAGGAGGTCGGCCTGTCTCTTGAAACAAAGTCACTGAACTTTGGAAGACATAAGCAAGGACAGAAAGCCAAACCCAATGCAACAGAGCTCTTGCATGCTGAGAAAGATGGGTCCTTCAGCCAAAGGGGGCATTAAAGTCTCTGGAAAATGATTATAGGTGAGAAAGCATCTTGAAACAAGCCTGCATCTTGCTAGATTGTGAGTGATCACTTTCACAGGCTTGTAATCTTTTTACTTGGCATCACTTAACCTATGTCCATTATTAAGCATTTTGTTCTACTATTGATCTGAACCACTAGCGCTGTGTTTGAATTCAAATGACTGTTAACTTCAGTTAATTGGCAAGCTAGTGGATTCTGTGTTTTTAGAGGAACAAATCAACCCTATGGGCTACATCTAGACTGGCATGATTTTCCGCAAATGCTTTTAACAGAAAAGTTTTTCCGTTAAAAGCATTTGCGGAAAAGAGCATCTAGATTGGCACAGACGCTTTTGCACAAAAGCACTTTTTGTGGAAAAGCGTGCGTGCCAATCTAGACGCACTTTTGTGCAAGAAAGCCCCGATCGCTATTTCCGCCATCGGGGCTTTTTTGCGCAAAACAGTCCTGAGCTGTCTACACTGGCCCCAAGAGGGCTTTTTCCCGAACGGGAGCAGCACAGTATTTGCGCAAGAACATTGACAATCTTACATCAGATCGTCAGTGTTCTTGTGCAAATTCAAGCAGCCAGTGTAGACAGCTGGCAAGTTTTTCCACAAAAGCGGCCACTTTGGGTGTCTCGACGCAGCCTATGGTGTCTCTGCACTGCCCAGAAGAGGGCTGAACACATGGTTCTGGAGAAATCCAGGCTGGAAGTATCACTGTGCTGGTTGTAACCAAGGCTGGTGCGAGCCAGAATGTGACAGTGGTGTGTTGTTGAACCAGGGCTGTAGGTCTGCAAAGACACTCAGGGTGTGACCTGCAAGCTTGTTGCTCACTATCATTATCCCAGAGACAGCATTACTGTAGGAAAGCATTTGAGGTGGCCAAGGCTGCAGGGTAAGAGTGGACTCTACCCCCCTCTTGTCTGGGCTGTGCCCGAGCCCCATCCCAGCGACTTGCCCCAGATGATGCAGGAAGTTGGTGGCAAAGCAGGGAGCTGAACCCCCATCTCCCAAGTCCCAGGTGAACATCCCAGTCACTGGATCATCTTTCCTCTCTCGCTTGATTTTCACAGGGCAGCTGCTCTGCACGTCTGGAAGGCGGGCCGCTAACGGAGCGCCGCTTGGGCCCAGAATCACCAGCCACTTAACCTGCTCGGGGACCACCCCAAATACCCGATTCCTGTCTTAACGTATCTCCAGCACATGTTTGTTCAATCTTTACTTAAAGACCCACTTTGACTAGGCAACTGAGTTTTGCAGGTCCATTAGCTGATTGCTTCTGAGAGGCCCCATTGTGTACACACAACTACAGGTAATAGATTGTACCATTTATATGCCTCCGAAATTAGCGCAATCCATGTTCTCTAGGCTTAAAATTATTATTTCCCGCAGGGAGGGACAGGCGTAAAGCAGGCTCCCTTGACTTAATGGGGCAGGCCCTTTGAGATAACATCTCAAATTCCTAAAAGCGCTCTCCTTTAATACCTGGTCCCTGAGATGCTACCTGCAGGGTGGCACAGGTGTACTATTACACATCCCTACCATAGAAACAGGGCATAGGCTCCATCCTGCTCTCACTGAATTCAGCAGCAGAATTCCTACCAAGATCGAGGGGAGCAGGAGCAGTTTTTCCAACCCCGTGACTTGCCCCCCAGATTGCCAAACCTGAAGAGCCACTGCAGGGAGGAAGGGCCACATGTTTGATCCCACACAGGTAGCAGTGCAAATGTGCCATAGATTTGATCACTGCCAGGAGTTCCTTAATGCACCCTGCAGCACTGCCTGGAGGGGCGCATTTCCCAAAGCCCTCAATGTGTCGGGAGAAATCTGCCCCAACTCATGGCCACGGAGCACTTGGAAATCTGATCATAAGGGTAACTCGCTGTGTCCATCGCAGCCGCCATCAGCTTGGCTTGGGCTGGTCTGAAACGGGCCGGGCACATTGCTACATAAGAACGGCCAAACTGGGTTGGACCAAAGGTGGCCAATGCCCACAGTGGCCAATGCCAGATGCTCCAGAGGGAGTGAACTGAACAGAGAATCCTCACGTGATCCCTCTCTTGTCACCCATTTCCAGACGGAGGCGAGGGACACCATTCCGACCCATCCTGGCTAATAGCCATTGATGGTCCTAACCTCCGTGAATCTCGCTAGCTCTTTTTTGAACCCTGTTCAAGTCCTGGTCTTCACAAGTGTGAAACACCAGAGAAAACATTGGACTTGCGGCCAAGCTCCGGGCGGGAGTGGAGCATGAGGGAGACGCTCTCTTTTTAAACTCCAGTTGGAAAAGTAAAAATGAAATGGGAGCAGAACAAATTAAACCAGAAAAGTCTGATAAATGAAGGATGCACCGTCAGGTTTCGCTGCTGAGCAGTGTCGCTACAGCCAGAATTTCCTTTCCTACCTCTCATGAACTGGGGGGAGGCTCAGACAAATGTAGAATCTCTCCCCGCTGAGACTTTAAGGGCAGGTTCTCGCTGCCTTGCACCTTGGGGGTCAAATGAGCCCGTGCAAGTGGATGTGAAATGTGAGCAAATCAGGATTCTCCCCTCCCAACGGCAGCAAGGTACCGCTGGTATAAAAAGGTATTTGGTCACCTCTTTGATTTCAGCAGACACTGGGGCCCTAAGCCCATAACAGCCATACTGGGTCAGACCAAAGGTCCAGCTAGCCAGTGGTGGCCCGTCAATTCAGGCGAACTAGGCGATCGCCTAGGGCACCAAGATAAATGGTCAATGAGGACTTTGGAGGCCGGGGCGCCAATCGCGTGTTTCTCCTAGGGCACCAGTTGCCAGCAGCTCGTCTAGGGCCGTTCCTGCACCTAGCTCAGCAGCCTGTCTGCCGACAGTGGCCAATTCCAGGTGTCCCAAAGGGAGGGAACACAACAAGTAATGCTCACATGATCCCTCCCCTGTCACCCATTTCCAGACAAAACCCCTCCAAGAATCTAAGCCAAGTGACTACCCGAGGGGCAAAACTGTAAGGCTGCATCTAGACTGGCATGATTTTCCGCAAATGCTTTTAACAGAAAAGATTTCTGTTAAAAGCATTTGCGGAAAAGAGCGTCTAGATTGGCACGGACGCTTTTCCGCAAAAGCACTTTTTGCGGAAAAGCCTCCATGCAAACTAGACACGCTTTTCCGCAAAAAAAATCTGAGTTGTCTACACTGGCCCTTTTGCGCAAAAGCTTTGCTCAAAAGGACTTTTGCCGGAACGGGAGCAGCATAGTATTTCCGCAAGAAGCACTGATTTCAGACAGTAGGAGGTCAGTGTTCTTGCAGAAATTCAAGTGGCCAGTGTAGACAGCTGGCAAGTTTTTCCGCAAAAGCAGCTGCTTTTGCAGAAAAACTTGCCAGTCTAGACACAGCCTAAGATTCAGCCTGTTGAACATAATTCAGGCCAGATTTTCAAAGCGCTCATACGAAGCCAAGGTTTGATCATTTTTTGACACATCCCAAACTGAGAATTCAGTGTCCTACAGCACCACTAGCATGAACACGCTGCCCCTCTGGAATGTATTTGTGACACTCACGTGAAAAGCCACGCACCATGCTAGATACAGTCAGACATCAAACAAGGAAGCTAAAATAGGGGATGCTACAGATGGGCAGTATGGTTGCTGGTATCTTGGTGGAGATTTCCCAAGCACACAGGGGACTCTTCACACACGGCTTCTCTTCATTCTAATACAAAAAGTGTCTTCAGATCTTCCTTTAGACTGCCTCTTTGAATCGACACTGATGTTACATTGGCTTGTTTCTGACAGCCACAGGTTTCTAAAGGTCTCGAAAGATCCTAAATCAATGTAAAAAAGGTCTCAGTCCCGATCTACACTGTGTGTTAATTTCAGTCCTTGCATTTCCTGCGTGGCACAAGTTCATTTCTTTTAAAGGAAAAAAACAAAGAACAAGCAGGGAATCTAAATGCAAAGAGGAGAAAGAGCAAATCCCAGGAGCGGGCAGTTGCTGAGGGTAATGGAGCTACAGCATTTACGGCCTGCTCTCCTCTAGCTGCGCAATGAACCGCTCATCTGCTGGGTGGGAGACCTCCGCCACGTCAGCTGAGGAGAGGCTGCCGCTTCCGTCCAACAGGCCTAAGAGGCGTGAAGGAGCAGGCTGCCAGCGGCCCTAGGGAGGAAGAAAATGGCCTAGCACCTGGCGGGGGAGGCGACGACCTGAAATAGCTGTTACTCTGTCAGCTCTTCCGGGCCCAATGTACACAGGGACCCAAAGGCCGAGAGCAAGTGAAGTGAATCAAATGATGGAGGCGGGATAAGAGGTCTGGGGAATGGGCAGAGGATGGGATGAAGAGGCCTTCTGAGCAATGGGGAGGCTAATGCTCCCCAACTCATCTGCTCTCCCCTGCACCCTCACACAGTCTGTATCAGAGGCAGCAGCGTGGGGCCACAGGCAGCCAGTCTGTGAGGGGAGCTGGTTTTTAAACTGGCTCCCTCACAGACCAGCTCCCGCCTGGCACCCCGCGCTGCTGGCAGGGGGCTCCTCGGGAGTGGGGCCAGAGCGCACTGCCTGCCAGCCCTACGCCCGGGGAGTACAGAATTCATGAGGTTAATCGACTATTCAGTTAACTGATATTTAGCATCCCTAGGCTGGACCATTCCAAGGAGACCGAGAGCAAACTCTCCAAGGTCCTGATCCTACAATGAGAGCTCCCTGTAGGCAGAATCCCAAGCCCCAGTGAAGCCAACGATGGTCAGACAGCATGGAATTCCTGGACAATCAGAGTCCAAACTTCCTGTGCTCTATGCAGCATTCCCTGCCCGGGGATACAGAACCTACCATTAATATTATAGATACGCAGATTTCTCAATTTGTCTTCAGCTAGATGGATACCCTGCTGCGGGTTCTTTTGCATATTGGAAAGACTCTGTTGAGGCAGGTACTGTGCAGTTTGTTATAAAAGCCTGAAGGATAAAGAGCTGCCTACAGACAAATGTCCCTCACTGTAGTTGGAACAAGAAAGTGTGTGTATGTGTGATGGTTCATATTGTCTTCATGCAAAGAAAGAAAATGTGTAAAAAGTCCATCGTATTCCAGCTACTGGTCTTGGTTCAAGCAATGGAAGGTCTAGAAGGTCCATTTAGCTCATGACTGGGAGTTTTGACGGAGGATGAGACCTTTCATTTTTCTAAGGCACGTTTGGTTACGGAACGCAGTGCTACACTGGACATCCCATCGGTTTCATAACCTACTTCCCCCACGCCAGCGAATGAAAGAGGACATTCAAGCGCAAGCAAATTAACTGCAGCAAAACATTTTCAATTCCATCCCCCGCCCCATCGGATTATCTTGCAGCAGCGGAACCAAAGGATTTTTTTTTCCTGACTCAAATATCAAAACGACTTCCCAGCACACTGTGCAAGCTGACAGAGCAGTAGATGCTGAGCTGCAGGTTTCTGGGAAACACAAGCAGAGCGAGACTGGTGCAGAGCTGTCTATTAGCTCTCTGGGCAGGTGATTTCTTGGAACAAAGCAGGACATCAATCGAATGGGATCATCCCACCAAACAGTCACACCACCCTGCTCCCGCCACACCATCTGCAGCCTGGAGCCAATGCTGTGGAGGGGAGGATTGTTAAATAAGACACTGTCTTCTTACTGCACATAGCTCCAGCCGTGCTTTCTCTGTATCCAAAACTGTTACACCTTACGTGTATTTCTCCCATCCCTGCAGCTAAGCAAAATAAAAACTAGCTAAACGATGAATTTTTAAAGCCATACTTTGCCAGGTTTCTGTTGAAGATGAATTCTTTTCCAGAGAGCCACGGATGTATGTGATTCAAGACAGAGGGACTCGGAGGAAGTTGCCACCATTTTATACCATTTTTGTTGTTAGTTGTTTAGGCATAAAAGTTTCTAGGGTAATTATTATGGCCTGACGAATGCAGGCCTGCTGTACTGGAATTTCCCACTGCCCGGCTTGCAGATGCTCTGAATCCTGTAAGACCCTTAGTTTTGATACTAAAAATAACATCATCTTTGAGGGGAATTTAGGATTTCCCCCCAAATCTGGAGATGGTCAGCTGTGAACCAAAACCAGCACCTTGGCTCCATGCACAAGAGCTTATGCTCCACACAAAGATCAGAGCAAGTGCACAAAGAAATCCTCCAGTTGCGCCAAACCTAGAGAAGATCCAGCCTTTAGCTGAACCATTTCTTTGGGCCGCCGCCATCCCCGCTGCCTCCTTGCAGAATATTCCTGCTGGGAAGGGAGAGCTGGGTATAGCTTGCCTAGGCCGTGTCATTCGATTTTGCAGGGGGTGGGATGGGGTGGGGGAGGAATCCAGAAGGCTTTGCTCTGACACTGCAGGATTACTCTGCCTGCGCAAAATAGCGTAGCCCCTGTCTGCGAACAACAGGACTGGGAGCCTGTCACTGTGCATGTATTTATTATTGGCCTCGGGCAGAGAGCCCACCTGCCAAACGCCTCCTCCCCCTTCCCATGCCCTGAGGCTCTGCGGGGGAGGGGGGGTCTGTATTAATTCATAGCATTCCTATTTTTACTGGAATAATCACACAAAGCCACTAGGGCCCAGAGCCTGGGGAAAGGAAACAGCAGCCTGCCTGCCTTCCCTTCCCAGCACTGCAGAATAATCCAAACAGCCCCCCTCCCTCAAGCAAACTCGCCCTCCCCCATTTTCCAGCTTCCTCTCATTTGCTTTCCCTGCCCCCTCCCCGCCTGGGCGTTGATCCTGACTGCCCATTGATTGCTGAATGTATCCCCGATTGCGCATCTGCAATCCCCCCCCCCCCAGCCCCATTTGTATTTCCTTCAGCTAAAGATGACCAAGACTCCAGTCTATTTCCCCATCAGATCCTGCCCCCCCCCCAACATACACACATACCACAACACCCCCCCCCCCGGAGCTCATCTAATCTCCCAGACCCTCCCCCTCGAGGCACCCCCCCCCCATCCAGCCTCCACCGCACAGCCCAGGAAAGGGCTGGGCACCAGAAGCGGGGACAGAAGCAGCCTCTTACTTTCTCCCACCACGGCCTTGAGCCCGATGGGGGCCATGGTGCCCTGGTGCCTTCGGGTTGGGGGGGCTGCTCTCCCCCTTCTCCTGCTGCTCCTCTCGGCTTTGTACAAATCCTCTGCCCGGCAGGCTGGCGCGGCTTCGCTCTCAGCTGACTGCGAAGGATGGAGGAGATGGGGGGGCGGCCGGGAAGCTGGGGGGGGGGGGTGATGGAGAAGGGGAGGGGAGGGTGCTCCGGGACGTCACCGCTTTGCCGACCAATCGCCTCGGCGGGCTGCTGCAGCGGCCGTGGCTGGGCTGCGGCTCAGCCCCCTGGCCAGCTGGGCCGGGCTACTGCGCGCCCTGCCTCCCCCGGCCGCGGGGAGCCGCCGCTGCCTGCCTCCGGGGCTCCCGGCGGGCGGGTGGCCGGGCCCCCACGGTGCAGCGAGCCCAGGAGCCGCCCTGCATCCGCCGCAGCGCTAGCGGCCTCCCCCCCGGGACTGGTCCGGGGCGCAGCTCCTGCCCTGGCGCAGGGACTGGAGCGACCCGGGCTGGATCCGCACCCCGCGCGCACCGGCCCGATCGGGATCGCCTCGCACCCAGCCCCGTCCTGTCACCGCCCGCTGCTGCCCCCGGCTCCCGGCTCCCGGCTTAACGCGGCCTCGAGAGGGCAGCAGGGGAAAGGCAGCTTTGACCATTCAGTGTGGGGGGGGGGCTGTTGCTTCTCTGGGGGGGGAGCGGGAGAAGTACACGCAGAGTCCAGTTGCTCCTCCGGATGCTAGAGCATCGCTGGATGTATCCCCGGCTGTGCATAAGGTGGATGATGTTCAGGTCATTGCTGGATGTATCCCCGGCTGTGCATAAGGTGGATGATGTTCAGGTCATTGCTGGATGTATCCCCGGCTGTGCATAAGGTGGATGATGTTCAGGTCATTGCTGGATGTATCCCCGGCTGTGCATAAGGTGGATGATGTTCAGGTCTGTAGACACAGGGGTGGGTGGCAAAAGGCAGCCCTGGACTTTGGCCCTTACTGCATCCTGGAGCTGCGGTTTGTTTTTCTCCCTGAGGAAATCAAAGGGGACCAGATGGGGGAAATCCAGCGAGAGAGGAGACTCTAGCTCAGCCAGCCTGGGCTTCCTCCTACATTGCAGGGGCACGGCCATGGGTGGAAGTAGGACTGGGAGCTTGCCCTGCCCCCAGCCCCTCCTTCTACCCGGCTCTGCCCCCACAGGAGCCAAGACCCCCTCTCCCTCACCCGGGGAGGGCGGGCACTTGGGGACAGCAAAACTCTGCCCCCAGTGCGCCTACGGTAGGTGTTCGGGGGGCAGAGTGTGGGCAGGGCCAGGCTGGCGGTTTGGGAAGGCAAAGCCTTCCCCTGCCTAGCATACCCGCCGCCCATGGGCAAAGCCCCTCCCCCCGTAATCAGTCCCCAGCCCACAGACATCTAGGATAGAGCCTCCTCATCCTCACGTAAGAGAGATGGAGGGGGCAGTGAGCCAACCAGCAGAGAAATCTACACAGTGGAGTCAGTCAAAGAACTTTCCGCAAAGTGTCTGATCCTGGATTTTAGGTCTATAAATTGGTGAGTAAATAAAGTACCAGTAGGAAGTCAGGAGACCTGGATTCTACGCCCAGTGCAGCTCCGGTGCCTGCTGTGTAACTTGGGAAAGTCACATCAATGTGTTATGCCATGTTCCCTCCCCTTTCTCTGGTCTATTGTAGGCTCATTGGGGCAGGACTGGATTTCGCTGGGTATTTGTACATCACCTAGCACAATAGGGCCCCAAACTTAGCCGGGGCTTCTAGATCTGCTGCTGTTGTTTTGTTTCATCTTAGTGTATTTTGTGACCCCGTACTAGGCAGGCCCATGCCATAGAACAGACAGTGAGCTTAGATTCCCGCATCGCATGTGTCTGTGCCCATGAATGCCCCATTTGGGCGACTGTGCAAGTAAAGGGACAGATGCCCATGGTCAACACATTGCAGGATGAGGCGTGTCAGATGGAATGTGGACAAGACAGACAGACACCCAGAGGGAGTAGGGAAGATGGCTTCACAATAAAACCACCCGTGTTCAGCACCGGGTGGACAATAATTTTTGATGGGGGAGCCACTCCAAGATTTTGGCGAGTGGTAGTGAGCCGCACTTTTCTATGGAGGAGGTGCTAGTCTGGGACAGAGGTTGGGTGCAGAAGGGGGTTTGGAGTAGGAGATTAGGGTGCAGGAGAGTGTGTGGGGTCTGAGGGAGAGTTTGGGTGAAGGAAGAGCAGGGAATTGGAAGGACCAGGAGCAGGGGATTGGGGTGCAGAGTCCCGGAGGGATTATGGGTACAGGAGAGTTTTCTGATCTTGGGAAGCGGATTGGTCTGGGGGGGTGCAGAGCCTGGGAGGAAGCTGGGGACAGGAGCAGGTGGGGTGCCAGAGGTAGGCTCTGGCCGGATGGCACTTACCTAAACAGCTCCCGGCCAGAACCCCAGCAGGATCCTCAGGCAGACTTCCCTGCCTGCCAGCAACCCCCCCAAACACTCAAAGGGTCTGGCTATTCCATGTGGCTTTCTGCACTGTGGGGGGAGGGGTGGGGAGGCTTTGCATGCTGACCCTGTCCCCTGCATAGTCTCTCAGCTCCCATTGGATAGTTTCCATCCAATAGGAGCTAGGAGATTATTCTGGGGTGGGGGCAACATGTGAAATCTCCCCCCCCCTCCTCCCGCCACCACATGTGGCACAGAGAGCCACAGGGAGCAGATAAATCAGTGGTTCCCAACTTTTTTGAGCATATGGACCCTTTTTCAATCTCTTAAAATTTTATAGACCCCTCCAAAGGGAGTGGCAGGAAACGGCAGCCAGCACATCCCTTGGCCCATGCTGCTTCTGCAGTTCCCACCCCCTTCATCCCTGACGATCCATGGAGCATATAGAAAGTGGGGTCTCGTGGCCAAAGGCAACTCCTGCCCCAGCACTCCGTCCTTCTCCATGCACAGAGCCCTGGAGAAGAAAAAAAAGAAAAGGAAAAGGAAAAAAAAAGTAAGGATCAGGCCCATTGCAGGACCAGGAGAAGGGAGAGGGTTGGAGCATAAACGGCAGCGCAGCTGGTAGCAGGAAGAGGGATGGTGTCTCCTGGGGTTAGGGTTGCCAGATACTTTCACAAAAAATAACGAACGTGGCAGAGAAAAAAATTGGTTGAGGAAAAAAAAAGGACCAAAGTTGTTGAGCAAAAAAAAAAAAGAGTCACTGTGCTTTTAAATCCAAACACTCCCCGTTCCCCCAGACAGGGCAGGGGAAGAATGTCCTAAGTAGCCTTCCGTCCGAGAAAAACAGAAAATACCAGACGTTTGACATGTCCAGTATTTTCTCGGTTTTTTACCGGACAGAAGTTGCAAATACCGGACTGTCTGGGCCAATACCAGACACCTGGCAACCCTACCTGGGGTATCAAGAGCCCATTCCGAGGGTGGGAGGCTGCGTGCATGCGGCCGGTTGTAAACAGTGAGCCCCAGGTGAGAATCGCCTGGCAGAAAGTGCCAGTCCTGCAGTGGGCCCAATCCTTACTTTTCTTTTCCTAAACTTTCCATGGACCCCCTACAGTACAGTCGGGCCCCCTACAGTACAGTCAGGGGTCTGTGGACCACAGGTTGGGAACCACCGAATTAGATGCTTTGAGCAGTGTGGAGCTGCTCCGAACTGCAGGAGTGAGCCACAGGCTAGATTAAAAGACTTGGTGGACTGGATCCAGCCCAGGGCTGTATCTTGCCTGCCCCTGCTTTAGCATAGAGATGGAACTCTTCCCAAATCAGGATGTGTTCTAGGATTCCTCGAAAGCACATGTATCTGTCACGTGCCCTGCGCTGTGGGTTTAGTGTTATTTGCAACAGATTTGGACTTGCGCTGCATTAACTTATGAATACTGCACGTCGAGGGTTATTGGCGAGCTGGTTATATGGTGATTCTTTGATCGTTAGACCTGAGGAGGGTTTCGTTTGAGAGGGAAAAACCAGCTGGAAGGGAAAGAATGGCTCAGATGAACGAACCACTTTGCAAACACTTCAGAACGGGTGAGCAGTAGGACCAAGACGAGAAAAGGCTCGTGACCGCCGGAGAGCTGGTCCGCTGAATAGGCCCCACACTCTCAAGAGAGAAGGGGTGAGATGGCGTGTTGGGGTGGCGTGTTGGCTGTGACCTGGCCTCCCTCGATACTTAGCAGGGATGGTAAGCCTTTTGTGAGAGAGACTGTTGCTTCTTCAAAATCCTCTTTTCTCCAGTTTTCTTTTTCTTTTATGAGCATAAACAGTACTTGGGTCGGAGAAAGCTGGCTGGTCCCTGTGTTCATGGCTAGTCTCTGACTCCCGAGAGGAAGAATTGCAGGGGCTACACTCGGACAGATGGGTTGGGTGAGCTCGGCTGACACGTGGGGGGCTGTAGCAGAGGGCTGGGCCTCTGAGTGACATAACAGCAGCATTGACTCCCTCCTCAGGAGTGGTACAGGTACGAGGCCTGACATCAGAGGGGACACACTCAAGAGGGTATGTCTACACTATCCCGCTAGTTCGAACTAGCAGGGTAATGTAGTCATCCGCAGTTGCAAATGAAGCCCGGGGTTTGAATTTCCCGGGCTTCATTTGCATGAAGCCGGCCGGCACCATTTTTAAATGCCGGCTAGTTCGGACTCCGTGCCGCGCGGCTACACGTGGCACGGACTAGCTAGTTCGGATTAGGCTTCTAATCCGAACTAGCTGTACGCCTCGTGGATTAGAAGCCTAATCCAAACTAGCTAGTCCGTGCCGAGTGTAGCCGCGTGGCACGGAGTCCGAACTAGCCGGCATTTAAAAATGGCGCCGGCCGGCTTCATGCAAATGAAGCCCAGGAAATTCAAATCCCGGGCTTCATTTGCAACTGCGGATGACTACATTACCCCTGCTAGTTCGAAATTGCAGGGTAGTGTAGACATACCCAGAAAGAACACAGCAGAGCAGCGAGGCCTGGAACTGTGATAGTATTTATCATTTGAGTTATGGTACTTTCAAGGAGTCCCAGTCAAGACTTCCTGGTGCTAGGTGCTGTACAAACCCAGCTAGCTCTCAGTCTTCTGTGATGTTATTTAGCTCTAACTTATTCCTACATGTCTTCTAAGAGTCCAAGAAACAATAGAAATGCTGGTAATGCTGTTAGACAATATTGACGTCCCATGGTTTGGCACATTCTCATATTGGCACTGGCCAGGTCCCAAGGATGCTGCGCCAGAGTCAGCCTGTTGCAGATTTACTCAGTGTTGCTCAGGTCCTTAACTCAATTTAAAAAAATAAAAGGAAAATGTACATGCTTTGTTATTGGGTATAAATGGATTGTTAAAATGTTCTGTGTAATTTTTTTTAGTCAATTTTTTAAATGGGAATTGCATCAAGTGTATTTTTTTCCATCCCTCTGGTGGGGTGACTGCCCCATACTGGCCAGAAGGGGTTAATGCAGGCTGGAGGGAGCCTGCACAGAACCCTGGGCTGTCCAATGAGGGACAGGCTTTCAACCAGCCAATCAGGGTGTAGCTTTCTGGGGCAGCCCTGTATAAAAGTTGCTGTTCCGCAGAGAGTAGTTAGATAGGTCCTGATTAGGGATGGTGCAAGATCTTGTTCCTGGAGGAGGCACCTTTGATACAGCTAGGGAGGCTGCCTCTAAAGAGCCTTCAGAAACTTCAACTGGTCCAGAACGCGGCTGCTCGAGTTTTAACTAACAGTAGTTATACGGAGCACATTATGCCAGTGCTTTGGCAGCTGCACTGGCTTCCGGTTTGTTTTCGGGCACAATTTAAGGTCTTAGTTATGACCTATAAAGCCTTAAATGAGTTGGGTCCGGGGTATCTAAAGGACCCTCTTCTCCCATATGAACCTGCCCGGGGATTGAGGTCAGATGGGAAGGTTTTGCTTTGTTTTCCCCCACTTGTGGAGATAAGATTAACATCTACGTGGAACAGGGCATTCTCAGCTTTTGCTCCCAGGCTGTGGAATTCTCTTCCTCGGGATATTCACATGGCGCCAACGCTAGTGTTGTTTCGGCGTCAGGCTAAAGCCACCCTTTTTATTTGTGCTTTTATTAATGTTTGAGTCTGTATGTGTGTGTTCCTCCTCTATATACATTTCAGCAGGGGAGGAATAGCTTAGTGGTTTGAGCATTGGCTTGCTAAATAGAGGGTTGTGAGTTCAATCCTTGTGGAGGTCAGTTAGGACAAAAATTTGTCAGGGATGGTACTTGGTCCTGCTGTGAAAACAGAGGACTGGACTTGATGACCTCAAGGTCCCTTCCAGTTCTAAGAGATAGGCAATCTCTATTATTATGATGTCCCTCTGGGGTCTCATATTTTAAATTTTTATATATATTTGTATTGTGTTTTTTTGTAAGCCACCTTGAATATTTTAAATAGAAAGGCAGGGTAAAATATTTCAATAAATAAATAAATAAATAAATAACCCGGCCGTGCAGCGGTGAATGGATGCGGCACAGCAAGAGGCACTTTGCTCCGCACCCCAGCATGCTCGGCCTTTGTTCCAAGGCAGCGACTCAAATGAAATCAGACCCATCTGCTACATCTCACACTGCAGATCCAGCCAGGGGAGATTCAGTTCAAAATATGTGATTCCTACTTCCTCCCTCCACCCTGCAAGCTCACTTCGCAATCAGCCCCAGAGTAGCGAATGGACGTAGTAGCATATGGCATATAAAGCATATTGGGAAATTGGCAGAGGAACAAGGGGGGAGTGGAAGGGCGTAGAACAGCCTAGCTCCACCGGCTGATTACCACCAGCTGATCTGGCCCTGGGTATTTCCATTCACTTGCCTGTTAACAGGGGCATCTTCGTCCATGTTGGCTTCTGGAGCTGTGGAAACTATGGCAGAAGCAGTGGCGTAGCGAGGTGGGGCACAGGAGGGCAGTTGCCCCCGGATGCCACGCTAGGATGGCGCTAATTTAGTCCCCTTCCACTTCCCGTCATCCCTTGGTTCTCCTGCTTCTCCTCCGCCTGCCGCTGCCGGCTGGAACCTCCTCCCCCCCCCCTCTGCCCCCAGCCCGACCCTCCTCCACCTCCGCCAGCAGGTTAGTGCGTGAGGGGCTTGGCCCCAAACTGGAGGGATGGGGAAGACGTGGTACAAGCTCCACTCCTCCCTTCCCCGGGTTGGGCTCAGCCGTGTGCCAAGTTCGGGGGGAAGGCAAATTTTGCCTTTGCCCCCAGGTGCATGATATCCTTGCTATGCCTCTCGGCAGAAGGCGACCCCTGAAACAAGGGATTGGGGTTTCTACTATTAAAAACTTTGGCGCTGGGAATCAGTGCCCCCCAGAAATTCACCCCTGGGCCGAAAGGCTGGAATTGCTGTTTCTCTGCTCCAAATTAGCACAAAAAGAAAGCTGAAATTTCAAAACGTACTGCACAATAAGAACCATTTCACCCTGGAAACAGCAAGTGACCTGACTGGGATGTTTCACGTTGCCTTTGCTTCAACGTTTGCTGTGAACATCGTCTGGTAAAGTCAAAACCGGAGGATTCGGTAAGTCCCCAGTGAAACTGTCAACAAACTCGACGTGGGCTCATGAGACCTTTCCATCTAGTAGCTAGCATTTTCCAGACAAAAAACGGCTCCATCCAAAAATGGTGGACCCCCCACCCCCTGTATCAGAGGGACGGTGCCAGTGCAGGCACAGGTACGCCCTGTGGATTCCCTAAAACGTTGGTGAGTCTTAAGTGGTAGAGAGACTGCCGGCCCTCTGCTCCGAGGCGCGTTTCTCGGCGTTCTGCTAGTGGAGCCTCTTCTTGGCTGGCTGGCTGGGTGAGTTTTAGGGGAGCGGGCCGGGGCTGGTTTTGGTGGGATGAAGCCATAACCCAAGGGGGGACCTACGGGTCACTGAGGAACCCGAAGCCACAGGGCGCCCTTAGCGGCAGCCAGTGCTGAGCGAGTCACCCAGTGGGGTACAGACTCCTTGTCTGCAAATGGCTCCTATTTCTTTCAACGCGAGGGCAAAATGAACTGGTGGTCTAAGGCCTGGAGGAGGGGGGAGGGGATGGGCAAGTCGAGCACTTAGGGATGGATTTTGCCCAGTGCTAGAGCACCAGCCGTGCCAGGGCCCCAGTGAACTGGGCCTGCCGGGGCATCGCTCGGTGGGGTTACCAGGTGGCTTCAAAAAAAATACCAGACACGCTTGATCTCAGATGGGGGAGGGGGGGACCGGTCAGGAGGGGAGCAGGGCTGGCTGGGGGGGGGGGCGTGGAACCAACTGGCGGGAAGCAGGGCTGGCGGGGAGAGATGGGGTGGACACCGGCCGGCAGGAAGGAGGGCTGCTGGGGTAAGGGGGGGGTCGGGGGCAGTGGGGCTAGCCGGGGGAGATCAGGCGTAGGGGGGGACCAGCCGGCGAGAAGCAGGGCTGGCTGGGAGGGGGAGGGGAAGGGGGAGCAGAGCTGGCCAGAGTGAGGGAGCGGGGGGAGAGAATCGGCCAGCGGGGAGTGGGACTGACCCGGGCACACGCAGATCCCAGGGCACTTCCCGTCCCGCACGCGGTCCCGTCAAAGCACGAGTGAGTCCGGCCCGGGGGATTCCCTTCCGCCCCCCCCCCATGTAGGTGCGTATTGCCTGGCTGATAGACACACTCATGCCGTGTGAGCGTGTCTACTGGCCAGGCAGTAGGCAACTACATCCTGATACTCCTAATAATAATAAAACCGACCTAATTAGAAAATCCTGGACATTTTATACGCCCGGTATTTTCTCAATTTGTTTCCCGGACAGAACCCTCGAATACCAGACTGTCTGGTTCAAAACCGGACACCTGGCAGCCCTATCGCTCGGGGCGCCGCGGGGCTCGGGAGCTGCTCGGAACGGCAGTGCAGGCAGGCTACCAGCACCCCGGGATGGGAAGCTACGGTACATTACAGCAGAGGCTGCGGCTGCTAGGGATGGCACCGGCCCTCAAAGCAGCCCAGACCCCCGGGCGCAGCAACTGCTTGAAATCATCCCCAGGGCTAACCGTGGGAAATGGCCTGCCGGTCAGACGCTCCCTCCTGCTGCTCCGTCCTTCTCTCGGCGCCCGCTCATCTCACCCGTGCCCACCAGAGGGCAAGAGCGTTCCACACGAGCCAGCTGGCTTGCGGCAGAATGGGACTGTGGACAGCCTGGCACTGGCAGGAGGATTCCCTCCCGTACGGGTCAGCAGAGGCGTCCTGCTCCTGGGGACGCGTGAGGGTCCATCTCGTGTCTCGGCCCTGCCCATCGCCCCCATTCCAGCGCCCTGGGGCCGCTTGCAGATCCTTCACGTTTTTACTGCGAGTCGCACCCGCAGCGGCAGTGTGGCTCCGGGACCCCTTGTGCCATGATCCCGGCATCAAATCCCCCCACACCTGCGGGGAGGCAGCAGCCAGCCTGTAGTTGGGGGTTAGCCCTTGCCAAAGGTTAGAGAGGGGACAAGCGCTAAACAATGAAATAACAAAATACTTGGGCCCTAACTAGACGGGCTTCCAGTTTTGCTGCTTGCCCCTCCACTTTGTGCTTGGACCCCCTTTTCCGTGGGTATGTCACCCCCCTCTGGCGTGGTCTCCAAAGGCTGATTCACATGAGGCACTGGACTTCCCCATGTCATGGACCTACATCTACCTTGCAGAATCCGGCTCCAAGGCATGTGCTTGTAGTGACAGAGACCTCATCTTCCCCCCTGCTCTGGCTCAAACATGAATAATATCGAGGGTCCTCAGACTTATAGGAGGCCCCTCTCCTCTTGCTTTTGCTGTTGCATGGTTATGGACTAGGGATGTAAGCGACTAATCGCTCTCCCCCACCCTTTGCTGCCTCTGTATTAGAGGCAGCAAGGGGGGGAGCAGGAGCCAGTGCTGGGGAGAGCTGGCTTAAAAGCTGGTTTTCCCCAGCACTGTCTCTGCAAGGGGGGGCAGGGGAAGCAGAGGCGCAGTGGGGGAAACGGTGTGGGTGGAACCGCAGCTCGAGTGGGGACGGACCGCTGCGCCTCTCCCTTTGAAATGTACAAGAGCCACGCGCAGGGTTGCAGGATCCACTGGTTTCCGTCCATGGAGGGTTTTTTTCCTACCGGTGTTACTCACGTGGCCCAGCACTGCTGTAGAGACCGCCCTGAGCCGCGTTTCTTCAGGTGGCTCTCACCTGCCCACACAGGCTTGGCTGTCAGGGCTTTTGCAAGCTGTTTTCAAGGCAGCTACCAAGCCGTGCATGGGCAGGGCCTTGCGCTCCCAGGGACCGGGTCCAAAGCAGACCAGACGGCCAGTCCCCGTCTTCCAATTCTCTGCACATTCTTCAGATAAGATTTTTGTTGATCTTGCTCGCTGTGAAAACAGATCGTTACCGCCTGGGGTCAATTAGCGCCACAGGAAAATGCCAGCGATTTGTGAGAATGGCAGAGGGAGGGAAATAAATATTTACTGAAGAAAATCCTTCCCCTGCAAATGCTCAGGTGGAGGACAATGATGAGTTTGACTCCAGAGTCCAGAAGCTTCAGGGTCTGGCTAACTGCAGCAGCGAGAGACTTACCTGCACTAGTGTTACCCCGTCAGCAAAGCTACAACTAGCTGTATCTATCCAGCAGCATGAGCTTCAAGGTGGGCTGTATCCCCTTGCTGGGGACCCTTGGTGGGTACTCATACTGCTAGCCAGCGCTGGTGCCCACACTGCCTGTCTGCGCCGCTGTTTTTAGCTATGCTGGTGCAGGTTTGTCTATTCATGCTGCAGTCACACCTCCATCTGCAGTGTGGCTTTGCACACACAGCCCCCCCTTGCAGGGAGAGGTTCTGGGTGCTCTTCAAATACATAGGCAAGCTCTTCACTCCCAAACCAGGGTGTGTTTTACCTCCAGGATAAGCAGGTGTAAGGGACAGCTGGTTTAGTGATTTGCGCCTATGTGTAATTAGCTGTGGTGATTAGAATCTTTATGACAGTGTAATTTTGAAGTCCTTATCTTCCTTGTCCTTGAATAAACTGGAAATTGAGGACCTGATCCAAAGCGCACTGAGGTCAGTAAAAACCAGTGAGCCGCCTACCACTTGCTTGGTTCATGTCCCAAGCAAGTAGGCCAGAACTGGGGCCCAGCCAAATGGTACGGGGTTTGAACAAGGCCACCGGATGGTGCTGTTTTAGTTCAGGAGTATCAATGAAAAGACCCACTGAGGAGTTTCCGGGCCTCTTGGGATAACACCGAAGGTAAGTCGCTGGGGGTACGTGTTTGCAAGGCCAGTCTATCTCCCTCTCCCCGGTGTCCATTTCTACCCCCTTCCTGGAGGAAAGAAAGCCCTGCAAAGGTCAGTGCTGTGTTAGCAGGAGAGGGCTGCCTGAGCCTGCAGACAGACTGCCGGGTGAATCCTGTCTGGCCACGCTGGCTGCACAGAGAGAAAACTGACCAGGCCCTTGAGAGTTTTGCTCTCACTGTTGATTGACAGCAGGTTACAACCCCAGCAGCAAAGAGCGAGCCGTGTCTGGGCCCAACCCGATACCTACCTTCCCATTGACTTGAACTGGCATTGGAGCCACCGTTAACTGCTCTGCTGCCTTTATGCTGGAAGAGGCAGGGCCTGGGAGGCTGCGCTGGCTTTTCGCCCGGGCGAGTGGGAGCCTGCGCAGAGCCTTGGCCAATCAGGGAAAGGTTTTAAAGAAGCCAATCAGAGGGCAGCTTGTTGGGCCAGCCATGTACATAAGGAGCTGCTCAGCAGAGAGAGGGCAGTTGGGGGCCTGATGGGGGAAGGTGCAGGGCTGGTTCTCAGGGCTGGCCTGATGGGGGAAGGTGCAGAGCCGCAGCGAGGCACCTTACAGAAAGCACTGCTGGGCAGGCTCAGGGGAGCTAGCGACAGAGGGAGGCTCCAGCCTGACGTCTGCCGGGCTTGATGTGAGGATCAGGGAGGTGCAGGGATCATGGGGCAGTAGAGAAGAGCCGGACAGGGCTGCCACCAGAGGATCCCTGGGCTGGGACCCAGAGTAGTAGGCAGGCATGGATTCTCCCCTGCCCCATGCCCAGTGAGGAGTGACCTTTATGGACTGTGGCTTGCCCCCGAGGTGAGGGGCTAGACTGAGGCTGCGATCCTGGCAATTACAGACCGGTAAGTCTAACTTCAGAACCGGGCAAATTAGTCGAAACAATAGTAAAGAATAAAATTGTGAAGCATGTAGAAGAACATAATTTGTTGGACAAAAGTCAACATGGTTTCTGTAAAGGGAAATCCTGTCTTATTAATCTGTTAGGGTATGTCTACACTACCCCCCTAGTTCGAACTAGGGGGGTAATGTATGCATACCGAACTTGCTAATGAAGCCCGGGATTTGAATTTCCCGGGCTTCATTAGCATAAAGCCAGCGCCGCCATTTTTAAAAGCCGGCTAGTGCGAACCCCGTGCCGCGCGGCTACACGCGGCACGGACTAGATAGTTCGGATTAGGAAGCCTAATCCGAACTATCTAGTCCGTGCCGCGTGTAGCCGCGCGGCACGGGGTTCGCACTAGCCGGCTTTTAAAAATGGCGGCGCTGGCTTTATGCTAATGAAGCCCGGGAAATTCAAATCCCGGGCTTCATTAGCAAGTTCGGTATGCATACATTACCCCCCTAGTTCGAACTAGGGGGGTAGTGTAGACATACCCTTAGAGTTCTTTGAAGGGGTTAACAAACATGCGGACAAGGGGGATCCAGTAGATATAGTATACTTGGATTTTCAGAAAGCCTTTGACAAGGTCCCTCACCAAAGGCTCTTGTGTAAATTACATGGCCATGGGATAAGAGGGAAGGTCCTTTCTTGGATTGAGAACTGGTTAAAAGACAGGAAACAAAGGGTAGGAATAAATGGTAAATTTTCAGATTGGAGAGGGGTAACTAGTGGTGTACCCCAAGGGTCAGTCCTGGGACCAATCCTTTTCAACTTATTCATAAATGATCTGGAGAAAGGGGTAAGCAGTGAGGTAGTAAAGTTTGCAGATGATACCAAACTGTTTAGGATAGTCAAGACAGAAGCAGACTGTGAGGGACTCCAAGAAGATCTCACCAAACTGAGTGATTGGGCAACAAAATGGCAAATGAAATTTAATGTGGATAAGTGTAAAGTAATGCATATCTGGAAAAATAACCCCAACTATACGTACAGTATGATGGGGGCTAATTTGGCTAGGACAAATAAGGAACGAGATCTTGGAGTTATCATGGGCAGTTCTCTGAAAACTTCCACACAGAGTGCAGCGGCGGTCAAAAAGGCAAATAGGATGCTAGGAATTATTAGGAAAGGGATAGAAAATAAGACCCAGAACATCTTACTGCCCCCGTATAAAACTATGGTACGCCCACATCTTGAATACTGTGTACAGATGTGGTCTCCTCACGTTAAAAAAGATATTTTGGCCTTGGAAAGGGTTCAGAAAAGGGCAACTAAAATGATTAGGGGTTTGGAACGGGTCCCATATGAGGAGAGGTTAAAGCGACTGGGACTTTTCAGTTTAGAAAAGAGGAGACTGAGGGGGGATATGATAGAGGTCTATAAAATCATGAGTGGTGTGGAGAGGGCCGATAAAGAAAAGTTATTTATTAGTTCCCATAATAGAAGAACTAGAGGACACCAAATGAAATTAATGGGTAGCAGATTTAAAACTAATAAAAGAAAGTTCTTCTTCACACAGCGTGTAGTCAACCTGTGGAACTCCTTGCCAGAGGAGGCTGTGAAGGCTAGGACTATAATAGAGTTTAAAGAGAAGCTGGATAAATTCATGGAGGTTAGGTCCATAAAAGGCTATTAGCCAGGGGATAAAATGGTGTCCTTGGCCTCTGTTTGTCAGAGGCCGGAGAGGGATGGCAGGAGACAAATCGCTTGATCATTGTCTTGGGTCCACCCTCTCTGGGGCACCTGGTGCTGGCCACTGTCGGCAGACAGGCTACTGGGCTAGATGGCCCTTTGGTCTGACCCAGTACGGCCGTTCTTATGTTCTTATGTTGGCCACAGTGGCAGGCGCGAGGCTGTGGACTGCTGCTACCGCCAGAAGGGGGTGGAGACCAGTGTGGTGGGTGCTGCCGGACAGCAGTGTCCTGAAGAGGATGCTGTGGTCTTGGAAGTGGTGTGGATCAAGGAGAGAGTGGAGCAGCCATGGCCAGAAGGGGGCGCCCTGCTGAGGACAGAGCTAATTCCCAGTCGGACCAGTGGTTGGAAAAGGACATTTTTTATTCCAAATTGAAACGTTTTTATTTGGAAAAACTTAAGGAGGAAGGAAGAAAAATGGGAGAGAAAAGGGGGGGAAATGAAAATCCACATTTTTAATAAAAATGGATTAAAAAAATCCTATCGGAAAAACAACTAATTTTCAATAAACTTCATTAATTTCACACATGCTGCAATGAGTGGGGGTAAAACAGAAGGAAATGGAGAAGAAGGGGACCTAGAATTAGGAAGATCCAAAGAGCTTGATATACGCTTGGTTTGGCATTTGTGCATCTTGACTGATCACTGACCGACGGAACCCTTTCTCACCTACGAAAAGCTTAACAAAAATGTGCTGACCTTTGTGATCCTGACATGAATTGTGATTGCCCAATATACAGTCGTAAGCAAATTCTTAGGCCTTTGGGACGAGGTTTTCGTAAGAATTCAGGGCCAGATTTCCAAGGACTGAGTACTAGACGAGAGCTGGTTGAAAATGTTCAGACGGAATGTTTTTCCATCAGAAAACGCTGTTTTTTCAACAGCCCACGAGAACATGCTTGTTTTCTGTTTTTTTTCCAAATCAGCATTTTGACCAGGATGAAATTTTTGGCTTGGCCACTTTTTTGGAGAGGAGAGTTCTGCTTTTAGTGGTTTTGTTTTTTGGGATGACGCTTCATTTTTTGCAAATTATTTTATATGATAGAACATTGTAAATGTGAACAATAAAACAGAATGTTTTGATTTTATTTGTGTATGTAGAACCCATTTCTTTGGCACAAAATGAAGGGTGTTTTGGAAGTTTTGTTAGTGGAAATGTCTAAATCCGTTGTTTTTATTCAGATTCAGCACAAAGAAATGTTGCAGTCACAGGATTTCCCCTTGCCCCTCCCCAAATAGAAATTCTGGCTTCCCCGCAGCTCTGCTAAGCACCCACCACAGTCAGAGCCAGGCTGACAAAAGGGCTCAGCTGGAAATTCTGTCCTTTGCAACCTTCTGTCAGGAGGAGCAGGGCTGGTGATGGCAGGGGGCATTTGAACAATGCCAGAGCTGCTTCACTCCCCTGTGATCCTGAGTCATCAGCAGCATGCCAGTGGCAGCTGGGTCACTGACCAGCCGCTGCAGAGAGAGAGGATGCTTGATTTGGAAACATGACCTGGAAAACGCAGCCTCATCAGACCAGGCAGCAGGCCAGGGTGGGTGGGTGTCTAACAACCATTGCTAAGGAAGGGCCAGAAAGACGAGACTAAGAGGGTGAGGCTGTGTTGCTCTCTAGCGGTGAGACCACCTAGAGAGCTTAATAAATCTGCTAGTGGGCGTGGGCTGGACGGTGGTGGAGTCTGCAGTCCCACGCCTGTGTGGCAGGGCCAACTCCCCCCACGGAGCCGCGCTTGAGGGAGAACGAGGCTCCGTCTCCAAGGCCATTGGGCCATGGGCTTCTGCAGCACTCAACACTGAAGACTAAGTCAGTGGCGAGTGTGAGGCTGGATTGTGAGGTCCCTTGGCCACTCACCCCTTTCTGGTAGGCCAGCTCCCAGATGGCCCCAGCGGCGGGGCATCCCTGGACGGGTGGTGGCGGGTGGAGTCTTTTGCATCTGTAAGCCACGCCCACTGGTGCAGGCGCCCTCTAGTGGTGGCTGGCAGAGCCATCGCCCAGCTCGGCCTGCAGAGCTGTCGTTTCGCTCAAGGCTTGGAGACTCACACAGCAGCGGCGCTAACAGGGGAAGGGGGCTGCTCCCCACAGCGACCTTCAGCACGTGAGGTGCCTTTTCACACGGGGCCAGAGAGCGAGCCCCCAGCAACGGCAGTTCCTGTCCCTCAGGGCTGGGCCTGCCTCCTCACTCCATCCAGGGGCACACCTGAGTAGCACTGTGTGACCCCATGCACCGGACCCACTGGGCGTGAGTGTGGGGTGGGCAGCTGGGCTACTTCTCCAGCCCTGCAGGTCCCCTCTCTGCGCACTGCTGGGCCAGGATAGCGGCTGCCACAAGTGGCCAGAACCCGCTCATCCATTTCCCCTCTCCCACTGAGAGCCAGAGGTTTGGTGGCCGGTGGCTGTGACCCCCATGTGTCACACCTCTAGCCCCAGTTCTCTGGAGGGATGGTAAATATGCAGCAGGGGGAACAGCCCCCCCCCCTTCGGTTCTCAGCTACCTTATTTCACACAGGGGCAATGGCTCCTAAAGGCGGGCGGGGGCAGGGTATCGGGTCCAGACTGAATCCCCATGTAGGAAGTGCCCAGCCGTATGTCATGGAGCCGACTGCTCTGCTGCAGATTTCCCAGACCAAACCAGCAGGTTTCCCAGAAGCAGCCGACCGGCCGGCTCTGCCTCCTTGCAGGGCTTCGCCCTCCCCGCCCAGGGTGGCGTGTTTTAGCACAGGCCGGGCAGGTCTGCAGCCCTGCATTGCACAATGCGCGCGCACACTCTCCGCACTGTGTGTTTTGGGCGGGTGCTGTTTACCCGGGCCCCGGCTGCGAGAACACTTGGGTTTGGGCAGCCCTGTTCCCAGCGCAGAGAGGTGGTGACCCCAGGCACCATCCCCACTGGATATGAATGTGGGGCAGGCAGCCGGGCTCGTTCTCCAGCTCCCTCCAGCCCTGCCAGGGTGTTCGCAGACGCCTGAGGAATTTTGCCGAGCTCGGTGTGCCAAGAAAAGCGGTGTCAGAGGGGATAAACAGGACGTTTTGTACACAGAGCAGTCACGCTGGGCCAGAAACACTCCCCTTGCCTCCGGAGGCAAGCAGTACCCCCAGGAAAAATTCAGGCCTCACAGCTTTGTCCTTGAGCCCGACTCACTCCCATATAAACTCAGACTCACTGGCCGGATCCTAACACCCACCAATTTCAGCAGGACGTAGGGACCCAAATACCTGTGAGAGGCCGAGCCCTTGAACCCAGCCCAGGGAGGCAAAGGTCTGTGCGTGACATCCTGCAGTCTGGAGCAGGCCCTCAACTAGCTAGAGCAGCCGCAAGGTTGCTCTGCCTTCTGGCTGGTGAGAAGCAAGAGCTCCCTGCAGGCCCTTCCAGCAGCCAAGGCCAAGCTCCTTGGCCACACTCCCACCACCTCCACTCCTGGGCAGGGCCCCTGCGTCTCTCTGCGCCAAGGGCTCCCCGGAGGGATGGTCACATGGCCATTGTGTCAGGTCTGTCCTCCTGCAAGAGGGGGACACTGCACGGGGCCAGGCCTGAGCCCAGTACGGCCCCAGAACTGCAGCCTGGGGTGAAATCTGGCTTCTCCTGGGGACCCAGCTCCCTTAAGAGCACATCAGCGCACCCTCAGCAAAGGGCCCTGGACAGAAATCGAAGCCCTGCCCCCATTACAGAAGCCCAGTGCGGAGCCCACTGCAGTGGGACAGCCCAGTGCAGTGTGTCTGCATGGGAGGGTTTGCACTGGTGCGACACCGATTTCCCCAGGCCGGGCCAACCCTCGGGCCCCTAGGCTGCCTCTGGGTCGGAGTGGAGATGCAGGAGTTGGGACAGGGGCAGTGAATGGCTCTGTGGGTGGAGAGCCCATTCCTGGGCACTGCCCAAGTCAGCGGAGAGGGGTATTTGGTTTAAGTCCTGCATTTGCTGTACTAAGCCGGAAAGGGGCCAAGCAGCAGAGGCTCAGACAGGCTAGACCGTGGGGAAAAGCAGGGAAGGAGGAGGGTTTGTAGCAAAGCAAACCCACACCCTGCTGCGATGTCCAATGTTACCCATGGTGGCTGTGTCTAGACTGGCCAGTTTTTCCAGAAAATCAGCCGCTTTTCCGGAAAAAACTTGACAGCTGTCTACACTGGCCGCTTGAATTTCCGCAAAGGCACTGACTTCCTACTGTAAGAAATCAGTGCTTTTTGCAGAAATACTATGCTGCTCCCGTTCGGGCAAAAGTCCCTTTTGCGCAAAAGGGCCAGTGTAGACAGCTGAGATTTCTTTTCTGCAAAAAAGCCCCGATCGCGAAAATGGTGATCGGGGCTTTATTGCGGAAAAGCGCGTCTAGATTGGCCACGGATGCTTTTCCACAAAAAGTGCTTTTGCGGAAAAGCGTCTGTGCCAATCTAGATGCTCTGTTCCAAAAATGCTTTTAACGGAAAACTTTTCCGTTAAAAGCATTTCCGGAAAATCATGCCAGTGTAGACGTAGCCTTGGTGAGTACCAGATGCACCTTGGCGCGAGGAAAGAGTCCAGGCTGTGGTTTATGGCTGGGCACAGTTGGGGGAGGGGGGAATTATACAAGCCTGGGTAAATGTTGCAATCCCAGGTGAGGCAATGTCAGAAATCAAGCCAAGTGCCAAGCAGGAGCCGGAAGATCCCTTGAGCAGCTGGAGGGGCAGGGAGGCCCCTGGGTGCAAGAGAAAAGCCCTGTTTAGTTGCAGGGAGGAATCAGCTTCCCCGACAAAGGCCTCCCCGGGGGCTGCAGGTTCCTAGCGGTCCCACGTGGGCGGGGGGCCAGGTGGGCTAGTGGTTAGCAAAGGCCTGGGCAGTCATTCGATAAGGGGGAGGCTTTCCCGTGACACTCCCAAACCCTCGCCGGAGAAGGCCTCTGAGAAGCGGCCCGGGACGGTGTTTTACAAGCCCCCACCCGCGCGGGAAGCAGGAACTCGCGGTCCGGCAAGGACCCCGCGCCCAGGCCCCGGAGCTGCGCGCAGGGTGTGGCCCGGGGCGGGGGGAGGACGTAGGCAGGAGTGTCTCGGCTGCAGCCCGCCCAGGGCTTCCCTCGGCTGGGAGGAGCGAGGCTGGTTCCCTGCCCATGGAGCGGCGGTAGCCGAGCGCAGCGGACTGGTGGCCCGGCCCGGAGACCCCCGTGGGACTCGCAAGCCGCCTGGGGGTGCGCGCCCCCCGCTGCGCTTCCCTCCCCGTGAGCATCGCGCCCCGGCCGCCATGGGCGCTGTCATCTCCACGCACCTGGACGAGAGCAGGCGCCTCTACATCTCAGGTAAGGGGCCGGGGCCGGGCCGTTCCCAGCCGGCTGGAGGGGGCCCCCTTCCCGGCGCTGGCTGCGCTGTGGAAGGCGGCGTGCGTGGGAAGGAGCTGGCCGTGGCTGGAGGAAACTTTCTCCGTTGTTTTTGCTTCCCCCCCCCCCAAGTAGCAGGATGTTTGTTTGGGGCCGTTCCCAAGCGTGTGTCGGTGAGCGGGGGGCAGGAGGAATCCCTCCTCCCCCCAAGCAGCACCCCGGTGTAGCCCCCTCTCCGCCTGGGGTTCCTTCCCCTCCCTGCTAGGGGCGCCTGTTTTAACGCCTTAAAACTTTTTTTGAAAAGTTCCACGTTGCAGCTCCGGGGCTCTCCTCCGCAGAGCTGGAAGCAGCCTGGCTCGGAAGGGGGAGCGGGGCAAAGAAGTGTCTGCCTCCCCTCTGAAAGGCTTGACTTGTGCGGTGGCTGTTTGCGTTGGCTGCAGGAAGAAGGGATTTGCTTCAGGCGAACAGCCCTGGTGTGGCCAGGGCTTCTGTGGGCAGGGGGAAGGAAGGGGAACAGCTCTCTGGGAGGCTGATGTGGAGAAGTGTTGTTCCCTCCACCAGCCCTTAAGCCATGTTCGCCATTGGTTGAAGGGGAGACCTCTTGGGTCCCAATCCTGTGGGTTTTCCCCATGT
Source organism: Pelodiscus sinensis (assembly GCF_049634645.1). Classification (NCBI taxonomy): domain Eukaryota; kingdom Metazoa; phylum Chordata; order Testudines; family Trionychidae; genus Pelodiscus; species Pelodiscus sinensis. The sequence goes on along the minus strand of NC_134732.1, from coordinate 4,582,002 downwards.
GCAGAATGAATTTTGTTATGTGCACTGAGGCACGTGTGGATGTGTACCACCATTAGAAACATATGTTGCTCTGGAGGCTGTTTGAGCTCTGCTAATCAGCTAGGTGGCATTTGAATCTCTGAGGGGGAGAGCTTACATGAAACACTGCTGGGCACAGAGGGCTGCCGGTGTGGCTAGGATTGCAGATCTGGCCTCTGGACCTAGGCCAGCAATGGGTTTGCCTCTTGTGCAGACCAGGCTGCAGCTGCCCTGTATTGCGTCTTGGCTTTTGTTGACAAAGATCAAGCATAGTTATTGGCTTTAATATCTGTTGTGTCTCCTTTCTGATAACTTTGGTAGTGAATGGATTTTTGAGTAGGGAGCTGGGCAAAGTGCTACCGCCCGCTGAACTCCTATTCCTGAAATGTCGGGCCTTGGAGTCTAGAGAAGTGACAATGCAGCTATTGATTGCCCTGCGTTTACTCTTGATGTTGTAGGTCTCTCAGTCTGATGTGTCTGACTTAAAGATTCCTCTTGGACTTGGGCATCAGGGTTTCTGGTTAGCCCGGCTTGGAGTGGCCTGTCTAAGCACGGGATTGTGGCTTCTGTACAGTTGCTTTTTTGTCCGTGGAGATGGCATCTGACTGCGCAGAGGCTGGGGGACTAATTGGTGCCTGCAGTTACTTGATTGACCTTTGTAAGTGGGGTCAGCCTGCCACTGAGCAGTGTGACTTGGCCTCTGTGTCGCCCTCTTTTCTTGGGACGCCTCATAATTTATGAGGTCGACATTGGAGCCCCCAAAGGCCTCTGAGTTGCAGGACTTGACCTCTGTCCCTGCCTTTCGTAGGCTTCAATTACAGTGACAACAGAGGCTTCTTGGAGGCGCTGTGAGCCGTAATAGTTAAGTGCTTAAACTGGACCCCCGGACTTCACAAATCAAGTTGCACTTGGAGACGCGGCTACGATGGCACAGGACCTAACCAGCTTCTCCCATCGGAGAACCAAAATACCTTGGAAACTCCAAACCGAGTCAGAGGTGACTAGGCCACCTCACTCCCTGGAGGAAAACTATGGCCTGCCTTCCCCCTCCCCCCCCATTTCTAATGGAGTGGTCACTTCATCCAAAGCTACAGTTAAAATGCCAGAGGAACAGTGCGTTGCAGCTGTGTTACTATCAGAGGCTCACAACGTGACTAATGGTGTTGCGTTGCTGAATACCAGAGAAATTATGACTTGTCACTTACTGTAAAGTATTGTCAAGCTTCCTATTCATCTCTGTGAATCATGAAGTTTTATGTGGGCCAAACACTATTTAAAGGGAGACTATAACAAATGGGGCTTTAGCTTGTTAAAAGCAAGGAGTGAGGGAAGTTGATTTTATTAGCCTGGTCTCTTTGTAGGAAAGCAGATGATCTGGCTTCCCTTTACCTCTTCCCCCCCCCCTTTTTTTTAAATGGACACTGTTAAAATGTGCTCCAATTTCAAGTGTGTGTTTCAGCTCCTAAATCAGGGCAGGGAACTTTTTTGGGGGGCAGGGACCATGGACCCACAGAAAAATCAATTGGGTTCCACATGCAAATGAGAAATCCCCTGCCCAAAAAACCCTCACTGACGTGGCTCCTGAGTGGGGAGAAAAATGCTCCCCACATTCCCCTGGCACACCAGAGCCTGGGGGGGGCCCAGTCTAGTAGATTTTGGTTGGGTGGTGGGTGGGGCTGGAGCGCCAGCACGGGCTCCCCAATGCTGGGGGGAGCCCTGAACCTTGGGGGCTGGATTCAGGCAAGTGGGGGGGCCACAGCCAGCCCCCGGGCCTGAGGGTCTCCACCCCAAATCTACTGCTGAGTCCTGCTAACTTGCTACTTATGTGAGGAAGCGTCCTAGGGGCCATCAGGAGCAAGGCTCCGCTGTACTAGCCCTGTGCAAACAGCCTTAAAACACCTTTTTTCCTTATCTTTCAAATCTGGCCCTTCCCCTGTTGTGTTAAAGACCTACACAAGTTGGGGAGTGAGGTGTGTGGTGGGGGAATGACTGGCTAGAATCACACAGAGAAGGCACAACTTGTCCAAAGTTTTTAAAGACCCCCCCAAAGAATTTCCTCCAGTCTCTTCCACATCTGGTCATCTTGGGTAGTGTTGGCAACAACGGCAGCTGAACTACTGGGGGCGTGTGTGCGTGCATGCTCTGAAGGCCCCAACTGCCTGGCCTCTCGTAACTGCTGCCATCATTACTACTTAATAGCCTCATTAATGTGCGCCCCTGAAGTGTTTGTGGGCGGCTTGCAGCTCATGGCTCTGGTTGGAATGCCCAATCCCATTCTGCACCGCAGGCCCCTTGCAAGCCACGCGGAACTGCCTGGTGCAGGATGAGCCGTTTGCAAACTCTCGCCAGTGGAGACGCTGCCGGAGGTCTCAGCGGCTCCTCGAAGGGCAGGCCCAGACCAGTTGAGAGCTCCCGGCCCTCTGCTCCTTGGCAGGGCTGGGGGAACACAAGCTCTGCCAATGGATACGAACTTCCCAGTGATCAGTCTCAGCTATTGCTTGGCTTCTCCAAGGCACAGGGAACGTGGGGCTGCTGGCATTTGTGCCAGGGACTCGGGGAGCTACAGCCCTGTGCTCGGTCACAGTCTTTCCGGTTGCTTGGAGGAGGGGCGGCGAGGGGGGGCAGCGCTTCGGTGTGCATGGGGGAAGCCAGCCCCTTCTGGCTGGGCAGCATCGTATCAGGGCAGAGGGAGGCTGCTAGTTCCAGAGCTCCCTCACCTGTCCCCACCTGGGTGCGGCCTGTGTGGGCGGGCCCCCACCTGACACCTGTGCAGCACTAGTGCAGACTCAACGTGCCGGTGACTCAGCTGCACCATCCTTCCTGGCCCTTCCCCCACAGTCCCAACGTGCTCCCCTGGCCCACCCGAACCATCCTGCCTGGGCTCTCCCGTTGGCTCCGCTAGCAGTTGCGCTGCCTGGCTGTCACTGGCTGAGCTCCCAGGCCTGGGGGGCGCCTGGCACCCCTCCCTGCGTGTCACCCTCCCCCCCCCCTCTGTTTCTGTCACGCCCTGCAACCCCCAGCTCCTCCCACACGCGTGGATCTACCAATCTACCTCCCTGCATTCTTAGAGCCCTTAATGCCCCCTCCCCATACCAGGATCCTGCATTCTCTTAATGCCAGGGGCTCTGGGTGTGTGTCCCCCGCCCCCATTTCTTTCCCTGACTGGGAGATGGATCATTCAGGGTATCTGCTGTGGGAAGAGGGGCAGAAATGGGGTGGGGCCATTGTTATGCTGGAAGCAGCTAATGGATGCCCTTAACGACTGTAGGACTGCATGGCCCTCTGGCTCTGCTAGAATAGCCACAGGGTTCCCTCTGCCCTCCATGTTTTACACCGAATCTCCTGCTGTCGGTGGGCTTCTTGGAGCCGAGCATAGGGCCTCCCAGGCTCAGCCAGTGCTGGTGCAGGGCACCTCCAGCATGGTCTCACCGAGGTGCCCCCTTGTGCCGGGTTTTCAACAGCTGGGACAGACCAAGAGAGGCCCCGGGAGGGTCCGAGTCTGAGCGCTGCTCTGCCCACCAGACCGCTGGGCTCCTGGATGCCCCCTAGGGCCGGTTTTATTTTAAGGGGACAAGGTGCATTCCATGCAGTGGTTCCCCCGCGCACCCCGAGGCGTGTGTGCCTTTCCAGCCGGCTCCAGTTCCAGCCAATGCGTTTTGAGCACCTCTGCAAATGCAGATTCACTACATGCTGCGGGTAGGGAGGCGTTTGCTTTGCTCGCCTCCCTGCTGGGTAGGATGGACCTGTGCTCTGACCCAGTCTGGCCGGTCTTATGGAGTCGTGATGCGACAGCGTTTGAGACCCCCTGGCCTGGGTCACTTGGACGGTTGGGAAGCAGGGCCTGTCCCTGCTAGGGATGTCACTGCCACGCCGGCTGGGCCTTCTCCCCATCCATTCTGCAATGCCCTGGATCGCACACGGTTGGGGTGTTGCCTGAGGTGACCCGTGCGCTGCTGGGCTAGGAACCTAGCAAGGCAGTCGCCCGTCCCCTGGCACCTCGCCTCCTGTCCTGCCTAAGTAAAGCAGCCGCACTATGTTCAGGGAGCGGTTGGGGTTAGTTTCCAGGAGGTGCCCGGCATAAAAGGCCTTAGTTATTGCAGCTGTGAGCCAAGTGCCTCCCCCAAGCTTGGGGTGGCACTGGGATGCCCTGTCCACGGCCTCACGGCTTGTTTTTTCACTTCGAATTTATTCCTGCCTGAGCCTCCTTCGAGCCTGAGCAAGCCCAGCCTCGCCCCTTCGCTCTCCCTCTGCTGTCCCTGGGATGGCGGGCATGAGCGCGCACAACTACGCGGAGGGGGGAAGAGAGTGAGAAGGAGACACCGGAGGCCTTGTCTCCGCGGCAGCTCCCAGTGCGCAGACACAGCGTGCACCAGTTTATATGACCCCGGTTAATCAGATTCCTTGCCGTGCGGCCAGTCGTGTCTGCGCTGCGCCGATGTTGTGTAAGGGGACAGCAGAGCTTGTGGGCGGACTCTCGAGCAAACCGGGTCTTCGCCGTGGGCTCACCTCAAGGCAAATTTTGGAGCTGAATTCCCCAAAGATTGGAGGGGGAGCCCAGCCTGCCTCTGACTATCACCGGAATCCAGCTAAGATGCCCCGGGCAGGGTTTCAGCTGGCCCTGACCGTAAAAATGTAATTAAAACACTTTTGATTCCCCAAAGGTCCCTGGCTCGCCTCAGAGCTGAGTGAATAATTAGCTACCGCTAGCGAGCTTGAGTGATCTTGGCCCCTCTCTGCGCCTGCCTGGAAAATCAGCACACTGGAGTGTCCTGGGAATGGCTTTTCCTTCCGTGGATGGCAGGCTGGTCCCTGCAAGGCCCAGAGGCTCGGTGGGTGCAGGCGTCATGTGGCTTCTGTTCTGTTCCCTGTCTCTCCTCTAGCAGGCACTAAAGCCCAGCTGCCCCGTGGGGCTGTCTCCTGGTCCTGTGCTCAAACCATGCCACTCTGCCCCCCCTGCCTGCCTGCCGTAGACCCCAGATTTGGTGCCCCTCCTGGGCTGGCTGTGCATGGTTCAAGTCCCGGTAAAGCGACGGCTGTTCCTCTCTCCCCCGGGCTGCTGCTGGGTTTGCAGGATGCAACACCGGAGACTTTCTGTTGTGTAAAACAAGCCCTGACAGAGTCCCTCTGAGTGAGCGCCCGGAGGCCAAACCTCGTCCACTGGAGGGGATTTGAGTCCCTTAGCAACGCGCCAGGGAGTAAACACAAGTGACTGGAGGGCAAAACCGTTGTGGCCTAGTTCAGAGGGCGGGGAGAGGGAGAATATCGGCTGGAGGTGCCTCTCTCCTTCCTCCAGCCCTCAGCGGAAAACTCCTCCCCGTCGTTCTGCAGAGCCCGCCCCGAACACACATGCTCCTTCTCCCCAGAGTTAAAGGGGAGGAAAGTGAAGCTTCTCTTCTCCTCGCACTCTCCGAAAGCCTGTTTGCAATTAGTGGTTCTGCTTTGGCTTCTCCTGGCTTGCCAGCTTGCAGGGGGCAGGGCTTGGCATGCGGCAAGGGGCAGGTCTGCCACAAGCTCCCAGTCGTGCCTGGTTGAGCGCTGGAGGGCAGGGCTCTGTGTAGACACAGGGAAGTCACCAGCCTGTTGAAGGGGCACGGGTGTAGCGCTAGCCCGTCTGGCTGGGGGGCTGTGTCGCTGTTTTTCAAGCCTTGTTCTGTGAGCAGTTGTTGGGGGTGGGCTGTAGTGCCCCAGCTTGGGGGTATCAAAGGGCTGAACACGTGGCCCAGACCGGAGTGGAGCCCAGGATGCGGTGGGAGTTCGCTGGCGGGGCGGCTCCACCCTGGCTGTACATCAGGAGCTTTGGAGCTGCCTGGCTCCTGGCCAGTCCCAGCATAGTGGGGCTGGACTCTGGTTCTCGGGTGCTTTGCCGTCCACTTCAGCAGCTGCCTCCTTCCAGCCTAGCTGGAAGAGCTGGAGAGCCCCGGCTGACCCTGCACGCTGGGCCGTGCCTGCCTGAGCAGCACAAGCCCCAGCAAGCATCGCACCCCGCTGCAGGAGCTCCGCGGACCTGCCAGCCAACACCAGCTCGCATTCAAATTCCTGCGGCGCAGCCACGGACGGGCCCCAGCGACCTCCCAAGATCCCACCCCCTTCAGCAGCGCCCAAAGTGCATTCCAGCCTGTCCCTCCAAGGCCTAGGGCTGCCGGCCGCAAGGGCAAGCTCCGTAGAGAGGACCTAGCGTTGGTGGCAGCTGACCCACAATGGGAGCAGGGTGTGGGCTGCAGGGTCCGGGGGAAGCCATTTCATCCTGGTACCGGTGCCCAGGGCGGCCCTCTCAAATCTGTTTGTGGAAAGGGGGCCGGGGCTGTTTCTGTGCCGTGTGGCTCAACGGCCCGAGATGGGAACTTGAGGCTGCAGCCTGAGACCCCCGCTTTGAGCGAGCCCCGCCTGCGAGGAACGCCCCTACGCCGCGGGGTCAGGAAGGGTGTGTCCCTGGGCCCTAGGAATTGCCTGGCTGCTGTGTCTTGCCAGGTTCTCCTTTGCTGAGTGCTTTCCTGACCCTTGCAATCTGGCCTGGCCGTGGGAGCTGCCAGCCAGCTGAACTAGCGAGGCTGTGCACGTGTTTCAGGCCTTTGCGTGCTGCCACCTGAGCTGCCAGGGCCTCTGAGTGAGCCACACGGCACCAGCCGTGCCACGTGCAGTCAGCCCGAGCTGCGCCGCGAGAGGCGAGTCGGGGGGCAGCTCCGGGGCTGCTGGGGGGTGGCTGGTGTCCCCCAGCCCAAAGGCATGACACGAGCGCTGGCTTGTCAGGGCACAAGGGGGAAGGGCTCAGAGACAGACGCCTGCCTGTGGATGGGGAGCCAGGGAAGTGGGTGCGTCCATTCTCCTCCCTCCCTGCAGTTCAGAGCTTCCCGTCGGCACCTCGCAGATGCCACGCTGCAGCCGTCCTGGGTTTTCCCTTGGCAGGCTGGGTTCCAGGCACAGAACCCCCCTCCCCTCCCCATGCCAAGGGGCTCGCCGGGCTTTGGGTGGCCCATACTACTGCATCTCCGCCCTGGGCGCTTACGCGGGGAGGCTGGAGGAGGTGGCTGAGCCCTGGCAGCAGCAGAGGGGCCTGTGGAGTCGGCCTCAGCTGGGGAGCGGAGTTGTTTCCTGTCTCCCTCTCTGCAGGAGGAGGGTCTCTTCCCCTCTGCTGCCAGTGGGGAGGGAGTTGGTGCTCTCCTGTCAGGAAAGGCTGGGACATGGGAGGGGGGCTGGCGTCTCTTCAGGAGGGGGAAGGGGTGCGTTGCTACAGGTTTAGGGCAACCTGCTGGGGGGGTCCCCCTGTGAGCCCATGAGCAAGGGGTGCGGGATGGGAGACAGTGTCCCCTAAGAATGCTGGTCAAGTCAGCCTCGAGTGACAGATCAGGAATCCAGGGCAGCGTCCTGGGAATGGAGCTGGGCAAGTTCTTGCCTCTCACTGTGCCTCATTTTCTCCACCTGTAAAATTGGCCCTTCCTTGTGGCTTTAATTGTCGGCCAGGCGCTCTGGGCGGGGCAGGAGGGGAGGGGTTCAGCCCTGCACTACAGAGCCGAGTTTGTTTCCCTACGATCACCAATGTGGCTTCTGGCTTCTCTGAGCATTCCTGACGGAGACGCCCCCACCCACTTTCTCTCGCAGTCCTGAGCTGTCATAAGGAGTCTCTCTCCTGCCCCCCATCTTCACTTCCTCTGTCGTAGCTCCCCTGATCCCAGCAGCTTCCTCTGTGTCCCCTCCCGGTTTAGAGGAGGCCGGCAGCCGCAGCCACGGTGGCTTCTACTCCTCACACCTCTCTGGTCTGTCCTCACTAGGCAGAAAGTTGAGAAACTTCTAAAAATGGTCAAAAAATGTAACTTTTTCCCTTGCCCCCCCACTGCATTTCCTCCTCTGGCTTTTACAATCCCCTCTTGGCATGGGCCTGCCATCTGCAGCCAAAACAAAGCAGGGAAGCAGTCTCCCTGCAGGGACCCTCCCCACACCGCCTCCGGGATGGTGGGGCTGGGCTTGGGTAAAGCTCTAGCAGAGATTACACACAGCGGCGCTCAGCCCGGGAGCTGCTGGGCCCGTGTGACGTGCTCAGGGCCGTACAGGGAGTATTGTGCGGCTACAGCCCACGAAACACGCTGTGTGCGGCCCACAGTGGTAAACAGGGTGAGAACCACTTCGCCTTTGTGGTGGAGAGCTTGTGAGTTCACACAGGAGTTGGCTGCTTTGCAGAGTGGCTACAGTGTCCGGCCTGTGGGACTGGGGGGGCTGATAAACTGGGGGCCATTGGGGGGGGGGGGGCAGAACGTCTGGTGGAAATCTGTTGCTGGTGGGGTGTGTATGGCTAGTTTAGGTAATGCCAGGGATTGAACGGGTGGGGTTTGGCACCAAGGGGCGTGGGTCTGGCAGGCCCGTACCAGGGCCCCAGTGCTGCCGCCGCCACCTTGCACACAGCTTGTCTGTTGGGCTTTATCTCCCTGAGATGCTTGAGTAAAGGCAACATTGGCCTAGCGTGCTCACAGCCCAGCTACCTGTGGTAGGTGGGAGGGGACAAAAGAAGCCCCACCCCCATCCCCTCCCCCGCCCTGTCTCCTGCCCCTGGAGCAGACAGGAAGCCACCACCAGCTTCTCCAGAGCTGGAGATGGCATCAGCTGACAGTAGGGAGGTGGCTCCCTGACTCTCTGGTTCTGACCAGGGTTAGTGGATAAGAACGGCCAGGCTGGGTCAGGCCAAAGGTCCATCTGGCCCAGTGGCCTGTCTGCCGACTGGCCAATGCCAGGTGCTTCAAAGGAAATAAACAGAACAGGGAATCAAGTGATCCCTACCCTGTCGCCTATTCCCAGCTTCTAGCAAACAGAGCTCAGAGACACCGTCCCTGCCCTATATCCAGTGATGGACCTATCCTCCATGAACGTATCTAGTTCTTTTTTGAATCCTTTATTGTCTTGGCCTTCACATCATCCTCTGGCGAGGAGTTCCACAGGTTATGTGAAGAAATACTTCCTTTTGTTTTAACTAGTGCTCTCATAGCTGCTCTCTGAAGTAGGAGCCCCATTGCTGCCATACAGGCTTGACTATTTATTTCTGGTATAGACAAGGAGATGGGTTTCATATGCCTGCTTCCTCTGCTCCCAATTCTCTCACTAGCCCAATGCTAATCCTGGGTAGCCAAGGCAGATGCAAGGCAGTTCTCTTGCATCTGCCTTGGAGAACTGTGGCTGGTGGGGCTGGGCAGGGGGTTCAGAGCACGGTGTGATGCATGGTTCGGGTGAAACCCCTTTCCTCCATTGCATTCAAATACCACCACCTCAAACAGCTGCCTGAGGCACTTGTGGCCAAGCCACGTGGACTAGCAATGAGGATCAAAAGGATTCCTCCAATTCATGAGACTGGAAGAGAAATCCTTTGGGCACGTCTTGTAGTGACCGAGCTGAATCTCTCACAAGAACCCAGCCTGTGTTCCTTACGGTTCCTCGTCTTGGAAAGGAAGGGCAATCTGGTACTGGCAGACAAATCAGAGGAGGCACTGAAAGCTTGCGTGTTGAATGTATTGGTGGTGGAATGGTCCTCTGGATCATGCACACGGCTTACTTTATTTTCAGTTCTGCCACTGACAGGCTGTGACCTTGGGCATGTCGCTTTGCCCTGTGCCTCAGTTTCCCTACGTGGGGTGAGGATTAAGTAAGGAATAATGTGAGCTTACTTATTTAAAACCACCTCAGATCCTGGGCGGACAGTGCAATGGAAGCAGTACAATGTCCTTAATGCAGAGTCTAGGTCTGCCAAATTGGGGAGGCTGAGGGCTTCTGTCCAGGCTGGAATCCCGCATGTGGCCTTTCCTTGCAGTAGTTGAGTGCTTCTGGCGCTAACTGGAGCAGTGTGTGTGAGGCTGGGGGAATAAAGGGGACTCCCTCTCACAGGGAGGGTGGGGCGACTGACTGGCTGCCTGTTTCTGTGATTGCTGCTCTAAGTTTCCTGGGCCCGGCTGCATGACTGGGGGCAGGGTTTGGGGGCATTTCTCACCTACAGAGCAGGGAATAGAGGGGTGTTCGCTTTCCCTGTCTCTCTGCCTCCCGCTAGCCAGTCCCAGCATGTAGCTCTGGGATCTAGTCCCTACACGAGCCAAGCCCAGGTGTGGCCATCACTGGACCCTCTGGCTTCTGGAGATGTTCCCGGTCCCGCTGGCAGAAGGGCTGGGCCCGCAGCTGAAAGTCGTTCTCCGTCCTCTGGCTTCTCCGTTCCCCAATGCGCTGGTCATGGGCCCCCACCCAGCATGCATCTGGGCAGCTCCGTCTTGATCTTGCTGAGGGCTGGGAAGGGTCCCCTTGGCTTCGGAAACCTGGCTTGTTGGCTTGTGAGGTGGAAATTGCCTTCTCCACAGAAACGCTCCTGCCGGGTTACTGGCTGAGTTTCCCGGTTCCCCTACAGGCTGCTGGGACCCAGTTACCTGCCTGCTTGCGCGCCCAGCAGCCGAGACCAAAGGGACGAGGCGCGAGACGTGACCTGGCTCGGTGCCCCCTCTGCTGGGAGGCGAGCTCCTTCCGGGCTCTGGAGAGGTGGGTCTGTTTGACGTATGTGGAGCCCTTCGAGGCTGCTCCATGAGGGGATGTGCTGGAATCTAGACCCTGCACCAACCAGGCCTCGTGTGGACCTCGGGGGCCCTGTGGGTTCTGGAGACGTTCCAGGTTCTGCGGGCAAAAGGGCTGGACTCTCGGCCCGCTGCACAGTAGAAAAGTGGTGACTTTCTGCACTGGGTCTCTCTCCTCCCGGGCCCCCTGCAGCCCTCTGGGCACCACGGCCCAGTGTGTAGACAGGGCTCCGATGTCATCCAGCCCTGCAGGGAGGCTAGACAACATGGCGTTGGAAGCGCCTGCTCCCATTGGACACCCGCGCTGGCACAGCAGTAGCGGTGACTCGGCAGCAGGGAGAGGGCTGGTGCGGACCAGGCCTGCAGCGTTCGAGCCCCTGACGGAACGGAAACATCTGGTTTGGAAGCTTTCTGGGAGCTCCCCACGTCCTTGGAATGCCGCAGGATCCCCGTGTGCTAACAGACGGGCCCTGCCTTTGGATTGGCTGGGGCTAGCGTCTCCTCCAACCCACGAGGATCTGTCGCCAACGCCTTGAGTCTCTTCCCTGAATCTCTTCCCTTTGCATCCACTCGCTGCTTGGCTGCTGGGAGCCCAGTCCCTCCCTGGACTCTTGTGTTCTGCCCCAGTGGTGATCAGCTGGGAAGACACTCCCATGGGCCAGATTCTGAGGCCAGATAGCTCCCCTCTCTGGGTGTGGATTTTTAGAGCGTGCTTAGAGGAAGAAAGGACACAAGGCAGCACATGCATGTAAACCAGTGTGCTCTGGGTATTGTCACCAGCTTGTCCTCTGGATCCAACACACAATGTGGAGGCAGAAGGCTCCAGCTAGGAAAGAGAGATCTGTATTCGAGTCTACTTCGATGAGGGGTTCGTATGTGAGGCCTGTGGATAGAAAAGCATGTGTCAAAGAGTCCAAAGCGCCAGCTCCTGCTAACAGCTGAAAACAGACTGGTTGGTTGTCTGAATAAACTTGTTTTTTGCATATATGAAAGTCTTTGTGTTTTATTTTTTCCCTCTGGGCGCTGGAATGTTGGAATTGGGTTTCCTGTTGGCACAAACCGGCTCTGCAGACCAGAACGGTGTGACACACACACACTCAAATTGCAAAAGATCCTTTCTTCTCTTGGGAAGCTTATGCAATGGTCGATCCGAACTCTGATACTGCTCTTGCTTTTGTAGACGGCACTGCCGATACACTAAAAATAAAGGATTTAAACTCTGTCTTGGATCCTTTGCCAGCGCTTACCTCAGTGTGTCTTTGGCACCCGCAGCAGGAGCACGGTTGGAACTTGTACGACTTGGAAAGAGGAATGGAAGCGGGTGGAGGTGTGGGGTGGAGGGGAGATTGAAACACTCAGCCCTACTGGGAAGAAACCTGCAGAGCGACCAAGAGAACTTGGCAAACTTGCTACCCATCATGCACAGCGACAGGTCACTTGCTGGATTGAATTGCACGGGCTCCTGGGATCACAGGGAATTGTCTCCTTGCCAGATTTCACAAGCACAAAATGGCCTCTGGGCCTGTCCCATGTAGGCGAGGGAAGCTACCGCAAAACTGGGTAATAGGGTGATACTCCAGAGTCTGGCATTGCGTACAGCGGTGCTGACGTACCACGCCTGCTCCAGTTACACAACGCAGTACAGGGGCTGCAATTCGAAGCCGATATAGCCGGCCCCCGGTCCGACCGGGAGGGAACGCCTGTGCCTGGAATGTTCTTGTGCAGGGTTTTACTGGAGCCGGGATGGGCTGCACGGGAAGGGAGGCGCCACCCTTAGCCCTGCACGGGGTGGCTCTTGCAGAGCTGAGAGTGCTGGGGTGGGCTGCGCATTGCGAGCCTGATTCCTGCTGGGTTCGAGGCGGGATTTGCCACCATCGCCTTGCTACCGGGAAAGTGTCTTCAGACTTGCAATGAGAAGCCCTGTGGCATCCTAGAGACTAACACCAATATATCTAGAATCATGAGCTTTGGTGGGCAAACCCCACTTCCTCAGGTGGGCTGGAGTGGAGGATAAAAGTGGGGACTCTCAGAATTTATAATAGAAAAAAGGCTGCCGGGGGTGGTGGTTTTGGGGGGGGGAGGAAGAAATACTTGTGAATTGCAGTGTCAGAACTAATGAGGCTAATTGAATGGGCTGGAAGTGTCCCATTAGCTTCTGATGTCAGGGCTTAAATGTAAGGGAGGCTGGTTTTATAATGGGCCATCCCATGAATGGGATGTTGTAGTGTTCAGGCCAAAGGAAACTGTCAGATTTGCATATGAAGGTGAATTCTGCGCGCTCTCTGTAGTTGGCTGGTGAAATTCCTTTGTAGAAGAACGGCTTCTTTTAAACCTATGACTGAGAGCCCAGGCAGGTTAAAATGTCCCCCCACAGGCTTCTGCTGATGTCTGACTTTTGCCCATTTATCCTTTGTCATAGAGGCCGAATACGGGTCTCCAAGCAGCATGGCAATGAATGAACTGTCCCGCCTCCCTCATGCAGGCCCTGTCATCCCCCAATTGCATTCCTCTTCTCCGTGGTGGGTTGAGGTCACGTGGCCACTCATGACAAGGTGCAGCAAAATAGACTCTAGATGAGATGGAGGCACTTGGCAGGCACTCAGCTTTGGACAGATCAATCAAGAGGATCTGAGGTAGCCAATGACCGAGGCCAGGTGGCGAGATAAAGAAGTTGCTGTTATCAAACTGGTGATCTGACCTCCCCATAACGGCAGCTGTTCTGGTTTGGTAGCTTCTGCCTGCCTTGGTTTATCTACCTACTTCTAGGTCTTGTGTAGTAGTACCTACAGCTCCAAGGATATGTCTAAATTACAGGGGGTTTTCTAAAGGATATGCAAATTCTGCAGGAATCTGCATATCTTCTTCTGATCTCACTTTTGAAAGAGGATCTTTCTAAAGTGAAAGTCTGGATGTGTGGTGTGTGGGTTTTTTTTTTTTTAAACCTGTGTTTTTTGAAAAAAGAGAAGTGTTACCCCCCCCCCCTTTTTTTTTTAAGGAAAAGGCTGTTGTTGTGGGGTTTTTTTTCTGAAAAAACGCATCCAGACTACTTTCACTTTCAAAAATGAGATCGGAAGAAGATATGCAAATTCCCATGGGAATTTGCATATCCTCTTTCGAAAATAGAATGTAGTCTAGACACAGTCCAAGTGAGAGCCAAGCCTAGCAAGGCAATAGAACTGTCTGGAAAAATCCTGACTATTTTGTCGAGATTTGTCGACTGCATGACATCACCATCTGTTTTGCAGAGAGGGTTCAATTTTGCCAAAGTTCCAGCAGAAGCCGGGAAACTTGCCTGGTCTGAGCAGGTTTGGGGGCTGGGCTTGTCAAACTCTGTAATACACGGAAATCCCCACATGCAGGTTGCCTAAGTAAGCCGCGCACCCACTGGGTATGGGTCACTGTCCTGTGTCGTGACACTGAGACCCTTTACAGAGAGAGGGACCATGAGGCTACTCTGCAGCCTTAGCTGAGAGCCAGCTGGCTTTTAGCTCAAGCTGTAGAGGCTCATGCAGGAAGCTCCAGAGGTCCCAGGTTCGGTTCTGCCTGGTGGCCTTACACTTGCTTCCAAGAATTGCAACCCATATGAGACTCTTAGGACCAGATCTCCAGCTAGCATGACTCCATTAGAGCCAATAGAGCGCTACTCCAGTTCACTTCAAATTAGGGTTGTTAAAACGTGTGTAATTGTCTGTCACTGCTGAACGTTTCAGTGGTTACATGCAGGGCAGCCGTTAGCTCCCTGGACTACCAGCTCCCACCTGCCACCCTGCTCCTGGGGAGCCGGACGAGGAGCCACATGTGACCCTTCGGATAACTGATAGGTAACCGATAAGCATGAGCTTGTTTAAACGGCTGCGCTCTTGCATCCCTACTCCAAATTCTGTGGTTGGCTCAATGGTGTCTCCAAGTTTTTGTCAGTCTGATCATGGGCTGGGCTCTCCCAGCGAGGGCCAGCGCTTACGCCACATCTGCTGAAATTCAATTGGGAAGCGCTGCCAAAAGTTGGGGAGAAGCCGGGTTGTGCAATAGGTCCCTCGCCCCAAATACCTGCAGCTCCACCCCTCCAGCATCACACACACCATGCAAAAGAGGACGAACCAGTTGGGCCTCAGCCTGTCCCACCCCCATTGAGTTAGTCTGACCTCCTGGTCCCGGAGGTCAGTCTGTAACGTGTCCCGTTGTGCTGTGCTCCACAACCTGCAACCTTGCAGTCCCTGGCAGTTTGACGCGTCCATGCACCAAGTGCAGCTACCTGCCGCCTGCTCGGAAAGTGACTTTTTAAGGGGCACCAACTTAAAACAGACACTTCTCAGTCTGAAAATATTTGTGCCCACGACTATTAACCTTAACTTGAAAAGCAGAGGGGAATTCCTGCCTTCATGTTGCCGGTTAGCTTCCTTCAGACTTGTCTGCATGGAGACTTGTACCGTCCCACTTGTTTGGTTAGGGTTTTGTTAAGCAGTTGTTGCAAAAGGCAGCGTGGGCATGACTCGATTTCAAACAGGATTGGCTAGGGTTTAGTTTGTCCATTAGGAAGGAGCTCAATTGAAATAAGCCACTCCTCTGCTGAGATGGGCGTGTCTGAACGCGCACCGATGCCGATCTGCATGTAGACAGAGCCTTTGTATGTTTGACAATAACCCGGATAACGTCAGTTTCCTTGATCCACAGGAGCCTTTGACAAAGCAACAGGGTGGAGAGAAATACAAAGCCGCAAACTTGACAGAGCTCACGTTTCACGTGCCAGCCGTCCCTTATTCTCTTACTGACTTGCTTTCAAGACCATACCTTTCCTCAAAGTCCTACCAGTGTTGTGCGTGGGAGCAGGGTGTGCGTGGCTGGGGCAGCAAACACCTCTCTGGTGGGGAAATGCTCCCGGTGCGAGCTAAATCTAGTCCTGGGGAGGGGATTTGAGTATTCTAGTTGGACATGAATGGAATAAAGATTCGACTCAAGTCTGTGCCACAGGCTGAAAGTTAACCCTTTGGGTACTTCAGGAGTCAGGGAGGGAGATTTAAAGGGATGATGAGGCTACCCCATAATTTTATTAGCTTAACCACTCTCTGACAAGTTCATGCTCAAGCTAGCAAGAGGCAGCATGGTCCAGCGATGAGGCTGCGGAACTGGGAGTCCAAGCTGGATTCTGTGCCTGGTTCTGCCACTAACCTGCTGTAAGATCTGAGACGTGGTTTGCCCACTTCTCATCCTACCCTATTTCTGTTGTCCATCGTTTGGGGCGGGGGCTGTCTCTTGCTATGTGGTGTGTACAAAGCCAGGTCCAAGTCTCTGCTCTAGCTACACATGTCCCACTATTGCAGCAGCTCCAGCAGAGGTGAAAATCATAGAATCATGGGGTTGGAAGAGACCTCAGGAGTCATCCACTCCAGCCCCTGCCCAAAGCAGGACCAACCCCAACTCAATCATGCCAGCCAGGGCGTTGTCAAGCCAGGACTTAAAAACCTCTAGGGATGGAGATTCTACCATCTCCCTGAGAACCCATCCCAGTGCTTCACCCCCTCCTAGGGAAATAGTTTATCCTAATATCTAACCTAGACCTCCCCCATTGCCATTTGAGACCATTGCTCCTTGTTCTGCCATCTGCTTCCTACCTCCCCCCGAGAAAAGCCTTTCTCCATTCTTTGGACCCCCCCCCCCTCGGAGTTGATGGCTGCTCTCCAATCCCCCCTCACTCTCCTCTTCTGCGAGAGCACTGACGTAGCCATCCGTGGTGCTTTGTCTGCTTCCAGCGGCTAGGTCATGTGATGGGCTGATTGCGCTCCCCGCAAGAGCAATAGAAGGAATTCAAAGCGGCTAGTGCAGCCAGAGGCTTTGTCCGTAGTGTGGCTAAGTGCCGTCGAAAGCCCTACGGACTGCCCGGGTTTTGTTAAGCAAGACCAGAAGCTCAGTTACTCACCTGGGGCAGACAGGATCAGTGGAGTCAAACCCCAGTTTGGGGGTGGGGGGTGGGGTGAGAGCTTATTGACTCCCCCCAATGAAACCAAACAAACTCCTAGTGTAGATGGGGCCAGCGATGACCTCTGAGTGCATCTGAGGTACTACGGCTGCTGAGCTGTAGGCATGCATGCCCTGCAAGCTCTGGACTCAGCTCTGAGGGGTTTTAGCTGCACTCAGCGACACTGCGGGGCTAGGATGAGTCCAGAAAGAGAGCATCTTAGACACTGCTTGGGGCCTTGTCTAGATGCAGGAGTTGCATCAATTTCACCATGAAGGTGGGCGACTGGGAGCAAACCCATCCTTGGACACACAACATTCATAAGAATGGCCATACTGGGTCAGACCAAAGGGCCATCTAGCCCAGTGTCCTGTCGGCCGACAGTGGCTAATGCCAGGTACCCCAGAGAGGGGGATCCCAACAGGTAATCCGCACATGATCCCTCCCCTATCTTCCGTTTCCAGTGAAACAGAGGCCAGGGACACCATTCCTACCCATCCCGGCTAATAGCCATTGATGGACCTAAAGTCCATGAATCTATCTAGATCTTTTTTGAACCCTGTTAAAGTTCTAGCCTTCACCGCATCCTCTGGCAAGGAGTTCCACAGGTTGACTGTGTGCTGAGTGAAGAAAAACTTCCCTTTGTTTGTTTTAAACCTGCTGTCTATTAATTTCATTTGCTGACCCCTAGTTCTTATATTGTGGGAATAAGTAAATAACTTTTCCTTATTTACTTTTTCCACACCAGTCATGATTTTTACAAACCTCTATCATATCCCCCCTTAGTCTCCTCTTTTCTAAGCTGAAAAGTCCAAGTCTTTTCAGTCTCTCTTCATCTGGGACCTGTTCCAAACCCCTAATCATTTTTGTTGCCCTGTTCTGAACCTTTTCCAATGCCAATATATCTTTTTTGAGACGAGGTGACTACATTAATGGTTCACAATCCTGCTGGAAAGGCATAACAAGTGGGGTTCCGCAGGGGTCTGTTTTGGGACCGGCTCTGTTCAATATCTTCATCAATGATTTAGATATTGTTATAGAAAGTACGCTTATTAAGTTTGCAGATGATACCAATATGGGAGGGATTGCGACTAATCTGGAGGATAGGGTCATAATTCAAAATGACCTGGACAAATTGGAGAAATGATCTGAGATAAATAGGATGAAGTTTAATAAAGACAAATGCAAAGTGCTCCACTTAGGAAGGAACAATCAGTTTCACACATACAGAATGGGAAGCGACGGTCTGGGAAGGAGTACGGCAGAAAGGGATCTAGGGGAAGAGTGGACCACAAGTTAAATATGAGTCAGCAGTGTGATGCTGTTGCAAAGAAAGCGAACATGATTCTGGGATGCATTAACAGGTGTGTTGTGAGCAAGACACGAGAAGTCATTCTTCCGCTCTATTCTGCGCTGGTTAGGCCTCAGTTGGAGTATTGTGTCCAGTTCTGGGCACCGCATTTCAAGAAAGATGTGGAGAAATTGGAGAGGGTCCAGAGAAGAGCAACGAGAATGATGAAAGGTCTAGAGAACATGACCTATGAGGGAAGGCTGAAAGAATTGGGTTTGTTTAGTTTAGAAAAGAGAAGACTGAGGGGGGACATGATAGCAGTTTTCAGGTATCTAAAAGGGTGTCATAAAGAGGAGGGAGAAAACTTGTTCATCTTGGCCTCTGAGGATAGAACAAGAAGCAATGGGCTTAAACTGCAGCAAGGGAGATTTAGGTTGGACATTGGGAAAAAGTTCCTAACTGTCAGAGTAGTCAAACACTGGAATAAATTGCCCAGGGAGGTTGTGGAATCTCCATCTCTGGAGATATTTAAGAGCAGGTTAGACAGACACCTGGGGGGGATGGTCTAGACACTCCTTGGTCCTGCCCTGAGGGCAGGGGACTGGACTCAATGACCTCTCGAGGTCCCTTCCAGTCCTAGTATTCTATGATCTGCACGCAATTCAGACAGAGGGACTGCTTGTGGCACAGCTCTTACGCAGCGACTGTCAAGATTTTGACCTGGCTTAACCCTGTTGGATTAACTCGTGCAAACGGAAGCCCGATTCTAAAACTGTAGTAGGTATTTGTCGCCTCTTGAACTAAAAGGTGCTAGGCAGATTTAAGGGGAGTAAGTTCCTCGTGCGGGCAGACCCTGAGACAGCAGCTGGCTGGCCTTTCCAGCACCAAGTAGCCTTAATGAATAATGGGCGACGTCTTTTTCCCTCTCCCTCCTTCTGACCTACTCGCTTTAGCAATCTCTTAGTGGCAGCTGTCACTTAGGGGAGTAATAAAAGGCTCTTCCACTGTATCTCTTACAACACCCTGAATCCAGAAGGATGCTGCAAATCTGAGATTCGGGGATCCCTCTCCTGTAGCTGTCTGAATGGGCAGCAGTCATGCTCTGAGCGGTGTGCAGTATAGACAGAAAGGGTGCGCGTTTGGCTGGCACTCTGAGAACTCTAGGTGTCGCCTAATTTCTAGAACAGGGCCCCGAAGGATGCCTACAAAAGGGGCATGGGAGAGAACCAAGAGGACACAGAGGGGACATGAACAGAAAGAGCAGGGTGGTGGTGTGAAGGGTTGGGCAGAGCTTGGAGTCCGAGGACTCTGAATTTGATGAACAGACAGCGGGCCCTAGTGGTTGGAGCAGCTGCAGAAGAGGAAAGCTAGGTTGGCTCAAGTGCAAGAATGCCAGGCTGCGGGGAGCAGGCCAGAGAGATGTATACAGCCACAGCAGGAGTGTGAGCTAGAAAGCTAAGGGATGGCCACTGCCTTGGCCAGCTTCAGGGATGTCCTGAGCTTAACACAAGTCTCTGCAGTCCACGGAAGGGGGTACCCGTGCTCTCTGGAGTCAGCGAGTGAAGGACAGCTGTTGGGTAAGCTGTCGTTGGGCCTCGGTTGTACCGGCAGAGCCATTGGTGTCTAGTTATCCTTGAGAATTCCCTTGGCGTGTCTCTTCCTGCCTGGCAGCGCTACGTCTGGGAGGGCCGGGGCTGTGGAGTCGGTCTCCGATTACACTGGCAGCTCTGATGTTTACCCACGGAAGCCATGTGGCCTCTGGAGGAGGGGCCTTTATTTTGCTCTGTGTTCAGCTCGGAATCTGCTTCCGTCCATTCATAAGGTCTCCAAGGTGGAAACTGACAGGCCGAACCTAGCAGGCTGTAAGGACACGTTCAGTGCTGCCTGCTCAGCTTGCTCCAGCTACTGCGTCTTCCCTGGCTTCCCCAATGATTCCCCCAGAGTGACCAAGGAGTGAAACTAAAACGACAGAGTAAACTGCCAAAGCAGCACTCGGCAAGGGCCAGTATCTCCTGACCTGTGACTCAGGCTGGTGGAATTTTGCCTTAGATGTTTGTTTGATCATTCTGCCCCGGAGGTGCTGCCCAATGTAGAGGGCAGCCGGGGAATTGCTGCTCCCAGTTGAAGGCCAGAGGACATAGACAGCTATTGTGAGGCAAGTTCTACTCTGAGGGCTTTTGGGCAGTGGAACCTTTCTACCAACCTAGGGCTTTGTCCATCCCTGCTCCGCCCCTGTGGCTGGTGACTTGGGGATAAAAGCTTTCTACTGCTGTCGGGCTAAGAGTAGCTCAGTTAGCTAGGTAGTCACTTTTGTGCTGTCTCCTGAGCTCCAGCCCTCTTGTGGGCAAAGATTGGGTCAGTTATGCATGTGGGAGACAATGCTCGCAGCGGATTCCCCCTCACAAAACCTCATGGGCATTTAGCAAAGGGTGAGAGCAGGCACTGCTACATTGGGAGATGTGGCTGGCCTTGGCTCTCCAGTAGGGACTGCACCCCCGCATCCTTCTCCAACAGTGGCTTCTAGCCAGGCTCCTGCCGCTGGGTCCTGTTGGCCCATTGGGCTAGTAACCCGCTGCTACACGCAGCAACTGCAGCTCCTTCTGTATCCTGGGAAGTGGGGTGGCTGGGGGCTCTGGAGAGTCACTGGTTAGGCACCCTTGGACCTTGATGCTAATTTGGTTTCTGTGCATTGGGCACCCAGCAATGGATGAAGGTGCAAGGAGCTTTTTTCACTACCTGAGAGAGCACCTCTGCCGTGGCATCCTGCTGGCTCTCGCAGTGTCTCCAGGCTGGCCAGAGCTTGGCTGGGTGGGGGCAGGGAATTAACTGGAGCAAAACACGAGAAGGGGCTTCCTCTCGGCGTCGCGCTAATCACGCCTCCGCTGGAGCCTTGTATCCGGTTGTGGGAGCCGCATTTCAGGAAAGATGTGGACGAACTGGAGAAAGTCCAGAGAAGAGCAACACCGATGATTTAAGGTCTAGAAAACATGACGTCTGAGAGAAGACTGAAAAAGCTGGGTTTGTTTAGTCTGGAATTGAGAGGTCGGAAAGGGGTCCTGCTAGCAGCTTTCGAGTATCTAAAAGGGTTGCAAAGAAGAGGAGGGGAAATTGTACTCCTTGGCCTCTGAGGATAGGACAAGCAGCAATGGGCTTCAATTGCAGCAAAGGAGGTTTAGGTTGGACATTAGGACAAACATCCGAACTGTCAGGGTGGTCAAACACTGGAACAAATTGCCTGGGGAGGTTGTGGAATCCCCATCTCTGGAAATATTGAAGAGCAGATTAGACACGCCTGGAGGGGATGGTCTAGACGGTGCTTGGTCCTGCCCTGAGAGCAGGGGCCTGGACTTCACCTCTCGAGGTCCCTTCCAGTTCTAGTGTTCTTTGCCATGGCCGTTCTCTGTTCAGGTGTAGCAGCAGCCCCGCCCCGGAGGTGTCCTGCTTGAAGGGTGGTGCTTACTGGGTAACAGTTAAACGGTCCCCGGAAGCAGCCCTCGCGGGCAGAGGGCTGCTTCAGCCCCACCGGTCACCTGCGCAGGCTGGGAGCTGACACCTGGGCCGAGAGCAGCCGGGCTGGCGGCCTTTCTTCTGGCCTGGAGCTAACGGGGTGACTAAGTCCTGGGAGCTCAGCTCAAACATCCCCACTGTTCCAGGAAAGCTCCATGCAACAGCAGACCTCCCTCCCTGCCGCTGGGGAGGTACCAGGAGAACCGTGGCAGGGGGCCGGGCAGTTTGCCCTTCGCTGTGCAGTGGCGGGAAGGCTCCGTGCATCCTCCAGACGGGCAAACGTCTCCTGGTTCTCGGGGACTGGCTTTTAGGTCCTTTTTCTCCCTCCTGTTCTCTTCAGCTTCTTACCCCACGTGCCAGGGCTTGGCAACTGGCTACTCGGTAGGCCAGGAGGGCTGTAATCCTGGCTAAAGCAAGTGCTCCTGCTCTGGACCGAACAGCTTCTCAGCCGGCAGCCAGGAAACAATCTATCAAGAGGTTGTCCCTCTTGGGCAGACTCCAAAATAGCCATCTGTCTCCAGAAGGAGGAACTGGCTTCTCTTTCCCTCACGCAATTGTCTGAATGTAACAGGAATTGGAATGGGTCTGAGAGTTGGTAACTGAGCCTGGAGAAGCAGACAGGGGCTGTCCAATCTCTCCTCCCCTCCCCCTTACTCTTTTGTCCTGCTTTGCCCATGCATTGCTCCTTTGCCGTTGCCACATCCCTGCTGTTCCAAGTCCTCTCCAGATCTGGCAGCACTTGTGGTATTCGCGCCCCCCCGCTCCCCAAGGGCTCTCACCCATGAATCACTTCCCACCCCTCTGAAAACAAGCCCAAGGTTGGCCTAAAAGATCAGGAGACTAAAAGAAGAAATTGGGGTTCTCCGTCCGTCCTTTCAGTGTCTTTGCTTCTGTCTGGGAGGTTTTGAGCCTTTAGGGGAGTCCTATTTGTTCCAAGCTTTTCTCCAGCCAAAGAGGTTCAGAACTATAAGTTGGGAAATTCTCCTTTTAAAAGATCTCCGTGCTCCAGTAGCTGGGGCTTTAGGGAGAACGCCAGCTAGCCCTGGACTTATGATTTTTTTTTTAATTATTATTCCCTAGTTATGGACTCTGCTTTATTGCTCATGCCCAGCCCAAAGAGAAGCCTGTGGGTTGGGGAGTAACTATACCTTATGCTGGCTCTCTGTTGGAAGAATACACTGGGGCTTTGTGTCTTGAGCCGGCTTGTTTCTAAGGGCTGTAATTTACAACCCCAACCTGCCTTTTCATCTTCACTGAATCTCCCAGGGTCTGGGGCCTGCCCTCGGAGGCGAGTTTGCTTAAGAACTTGGCCAGCCTGGTACAAAGCTAGTGCTGGAAACAACCTGACCTGGAAGGGATCCCAGCTCTGGTTGCTGCCGCTGCTGGCAGGGTTGTAGCTTTCCAGCAATGACAGGCACACACAGGGGAGATCTTAGAGAATTCCTTCCCCTCGGGCTCTGTGGGGGACCCCCTGGAGGGAACATGGTGAATGTTCTGCTCATTAGGTGTCCTTCGGTGTTGCTGCTACACTTTTCCATTCATGCGTGGAATATTTTTTTTATGTGCACCAAGGCACGTGCAGATGTGCACCACCAGTAGAAACAAAACACCTAGCTGTGGGCACTCTGCTCATCAGCTGGGCATCATGTGAATTTCTCCTGAGCAGCCGCGCAAGCTCCCAGCTTACAGGAAACGCCGGTGTCGTTTGTTGTTGTTGACCTTCTGGAGAGGGGGATCGTGGCCTCCCCTCGCCCCCAGGACATGCATGGTACAAATGGGTTGCTGTCTGATAGACGCAGCGTCCCCTTGATGGCTCTGGCTGGAGCCGGGGTGCAGGAATGGAGCAGTGTTACCAGGCCGAAGGGGCACCCGCTCCCTCCAGGGGGGTGAGCGAGGCCTCTGTGGCCAAGAGACGGCGAGGCAGTGTTGCTTGTGCCGGGCGCGGAGTGCCGCGTCGCTCCTAGCGTGGACGGGCTCGTTGGTGTGAGCGTGGAGGGCGGGAAGGGCCCCGGGCGCAGAGCGGTGAGGGGGAGAGGAAGTGCTCTGCTCTGGGCCGCTCCCACCCAGGTTGGGAAGGATTCTGGGTGCCAGGGAGGAGACAAGGGGCTAGTGACTCTCCACCCCAGGCGTTGGCTCCCGCGCCAGCCTGCAGGCAGCCAGCCTCCCCCTCAGTCATGTGTGTGTTCCATCCAGGTGCCCGCAGCCTGGGCTAGACTTAATACCTGGGTCCGCACTGGGGGTGTGGAAGAATCCCCGCCCCCGCAGGCCCTGACGTCGCCAACCTGCCTGTGGGGACGCAGCTAGGAGACGGCAGAACGCTGGGCTCTGGCTACGTTTCAAAGGCAGAGGCGCAGCGGTTGGGACCCGGCACACGCGGGGTCTGCTTCAGTCTCCACTCGCGCCATTTCCCCTCTGTGCCTCTGCCTCCTCTACCCCCCCCCCCAGACTTTTAATCTGGCTCCCCCCCAGCACTGGCTCCTGCTTCTCCCCCCGCCCCCATTGCCTCTCGAATAGTCGCTTAGACCCCTAGTGCTAAGGCAGCTTCCTGCCTCTCCTGGCACCCCAGGCCGTGCTGCACCCCAGAAACGGGGGGGGGGGTGTTTGGGGCAGGGGTGGTGCGCAGAGCCCTGTGCGCTCCACTCCACCTAAGAGCCAGGCCTGCTGCCGGCCGCTTCTGGGGCTCAGCGCAGTCTGTGGTGACAGGGCAGGGAGCTGTGTTAGCCCCGCCCCCCACAGCAATGAGCCCCACGTTCCGCCCCCCCAGTCCTGGGTCACTACCCCCATTTTGAAAACCCTTGGTCTAGAGAACTCGGGCCGGGGCTGGAGCCGGAGCAGGTCCGTCTCGCTCTCCTCCACATCGCCTGGTCCTCTCCGTTGCCAAAGGGTTTCGATGCTCGTGCTGCGTAGACCTGAGGACATGGGTCTGGGAGGGTCTAACCTTTGGCGTGTGGCTGTTCGGGCAGCTCCCCCCTGCTGGGAGAATGCAGCTCAGAGGCGTTAGCAATTCTGGGATGGAGATTTTATCCTCCGGCTGGGCGGGAAGCGGTCGTAAGGTCCGAGAGCAGAAGGAAACCGGCCTGCCGTCCCACCGAGAGTCTCTGCTCCAAGCGCCCCAGCCCCATGCGCTGCAGCAGGCTGCCACATGCAACGCAGTGACAGTTTGCAGGCTCTGATCTTCCGGCTGCCAAGTCAGCTGACCCGGCCAGCCGCAGCCTGGGCTATTTAAAGCCGCGCTCCTTTTCATGTGATTTTCAAGGGTGATTGGAAGCAAACAGGCTCCGTTCGCTCGCTCGGGCTGTCAGCAATGGCCAGGTGACCTGATCATCTGGCTGCGGGGACGGTCCCGCTGGAGGGAGGCACCTCTGGGCAGAATCCGAGTCCCTGGGTCTGGCGAAGAACTCTTGGGCCGCACTTCGCTTTACTCCAGTGGCAACCTGGCATGACTCTGTGGAATCCCAGCCGTGTCTGAGACCCGCTGGATTTACACCTGTGTCAGTGTGAGCAGGAGCCAGCCGGCTGGCTCTGTGGATTGGGGCAAGAGGGCGGGGGAGGTTTGGGAGAGGCCAGGAGTGAGGGAAGGTGGAGGACAGGCTGTAGTGTCCCTCGGGACTCGGTAGGACGGGTATCGTTTAATGATGGCACTAACAGGAAGTTGGAGGCAGAAGAGGAAGCTGAGGTATGAACCTGGGCAGAGGGAAGAGACAGGACAGTCTGAGGCAGGGATACTTCTCCTGCAGTGGTAGCGCTGCCGGTGGCAAGGCTGGAGAGGAAGCTGGTGTGAGATGAGTGAGTCGACTGACAATAGGGGAAGGTGCCATGAACCGGCTCCTGTGTAAAGGCGCCTTGGCGTGGTGGCTGTTGAGAGGGGCCGCTGCAGCCGGGTTCCAGGGAGCAGGGGGTGTGGAAGCAGCATTGCAATGTGGGTCCCAAGGCAGCGGGTGCAACTTGCCCTCTCTCTGGGGCAAATGTTGGCCCAGGGCACCTGCTCAGCAACCCAAGGAACCTCGTGGCTGGGACCACTTCCGGAAGTGCTGACACAGGATCCCTCCCCTCCTTCCTCTTCAGCAGGAAACTGTCCACTCAAAGGCCTCTTGCCAGGGCTGTTCCCCAATCTGGCGCTTCGAATGCAGACAGTGGCGGCCCTCGAGACTTAAAAATGCCTTGCCTCTCTAGGCTTCTGCTTGAAAACTGCCCAAGGGCACACATCCCCTGATCTTGGATGGGTATCGCTGCCACCACCCTAGTGCAAAACCCCTTTTCTGAACCCAGGAAGACTCCCTTGGGAATTTCTTCCTATGGGGTACCCCCAACCTCTTTTACCCTCTCTCTGGAGAGATCTTGAAAACAAACTGTAACTTCTAATAGCTGGCCTCTTGGGCACGTGCGTACAGACCCTCCTGCCTTATAGGGCACAGGCATCAGACCTGTTAAAAAGGTGATTTTTATTAACAGAACAAAGATGACCTACTTGGCCAAGCATACTCGGTTGCCAGGTGTTACACAGCCACTGAGAAAACAGATTGCAACACAGAGAATTGCCTCCCTGGGATTCAGCTTCAGTTACAGCATGTGGGGCGGGGGTTAGCACCCCAAACAGCAAACAACAAAGCAAAGAAAATAACCCGATCCCATCTAACTACAGACATTCCCTGTCTACTCACATTTCTTGTTCCTAGGTTCCGCCCATTGGAGACATGAATTTTTGTGGTGGGACATTCCATGGCTGGCTCCCAAGGGTCATTCCATCTCTCCCTAGCTTTTTCTTTCCAAAACCAGACACACAACGGCAGCAGGCACATTGCTGCTTTCCAGTCAGGTCTCTGACTTTTTTCCCGTTGGCTCCCTGCCAACACTTCCTGGATACCCACAGTTCTGGGTTTACCCCTTCACTCCATCACACCTTTAAAGCTGCTTCCAAACCCCCACTTCCTCTTTCTTCCCATGCCCATGTTACCAAAGACCCTGGAACAAGCCCCCAGCGTCAGGGCACTTGCCAACCAGTCCCCCTACTAGCCCAGACTCCACCGGCTCTCTGTATCTCCCTGTGTTGTGTGAGGTGACGAGGCTGTCTCCAGTAGGGATGCAAAATCCCATTTAATTGGTTAGATGGTTCAACATAGTGCTTAACTGATTGAAGGGGGTTGGGGGGCTGGCTGGAGCAGCCCTTGCCTGCGGCCGGCGGGGGGAGGGCACTCCAGGCCAGCAGGTGTCCAGCGTGGGAGCTGTGCCAGCGCCCTGTTAAGGGTGGTGCTTACCAGGTAACCTGTTCACATCGCTAGTCTCCAGCCGAGAGCTGGGCCTGAGCTGCAAAGATCAGAGCAGTTCGGGTCAGCCGTTCGCTAGTGTTTGGTCTCTTGGGCGTGGTCCCTACCTAGGAGCTGGTGCCTACGGCTTGGCTAGCATCTGGGTTCTGTGGATAAAGGCACGTAGAGGCCTGCCTGGCTGGGGAGTTCAGTTGACTACGGGGAGGATTCGACAGCATCCCATCCTGGGGTAATCGTACGAGGCCGAGGAGCCAGCCCTGGCCCCAGCGACAAGGCAGTCGGACCGCAGAGCTCTCCAAGGGGGCGGAGGGAGCCTGGACCACTGCTCAGATTTCCAGAGCACCTGGGGGTTCTGGGGGTGGTTCCCCTCTCAGCAGCCCAACGGGTGTCGCTACGTCTGTGATGGGTTCCTTGTCTCTGCTGTGCTGCTGTTGCATAAGGAGAACTGTGTGTCTCCTGGGGCCCTCTGTGTACCCAGTGTGGCTTGCAAGCTTTGCTTATGATTCATCGTCCTCTGCAGCAGCAAAAACATCTCCTTCTGGGTCATCCTCCGGAGAGCAGTGGGCTGGGTCCCCGTGCGCCTGCCCTGGAATGCGTCTGCTGAGCATTTTCGGAATAGCTGCAGTGAACTGTTTACCTTGGCATGAGAGTGCGTCTGAGGCAGCAGTACCCAGCCCCACAGCAAGGGAGGCAGGATAGTGCAGTCCAGTGGTTAGACACTTGCCTAAGATTTGGGAGGTGGGGATTTGATTCCCTGCTCTGCCACAGAACTTGAGCGAGTCACTTAGCCACTCTGTGCCTCAGTTTCCCCTCATGCAGCACAGGTTACCAACCTGCCTAATGGGTGCTGAGAGTATCAGTGCATTAAAGATACTGGCTCAGATACTACAGTGATGGGGGGTTAGGTATCGCAGACAGCAGGGGGGCTAGATCTGGAATAGATTCCCAGAAGAGGTAGCAATGTGCCACTGACAGCCAAAGTGTGTGGAGGGGCCGAGTGAGGCAGCTTGGGACTGAGCTAACTGCAGGTCTAACCTGGTGGCCCTCCATGGGGGCAAGGCCCTGTGGCAAATGCTAAGGGATGGGTCAGGGGCTCTTTTTGGAAAACTCGGCATGTGGCTGTGGCTGGAAACTTCCCTTCCACTCTTTCTGTCTCTGGTCCAGTGTTTCTCAAACCAGAGTGGCCAGTCCCAGGGCTGCTGGAGCTCTTCTCTTCCCATTTCACACCTGGCTGGCACAGGAGTCTTAGTAGTCAGGGTGCTTCTGCGGTGGGGAAGAGAAGCCCGGGGGCCACGCAGGAAGTGGAATTGCAGACCGGGATTGGGACACCGGGGGAACAGTGCCTGCTCTAACCACACAGTGCAAGCCAGCCGCTGGCCAGTGCACTTTGACCAAACACATTCATCACTTACCTTGGTTCAGACTTTGCCCTTTTCTCTAACCCCGACTTCCTGCTGTGTAGACTGCGCCAAAAGCCAAATTAAGCCATTTCGACTTCAGCTACGCAATTGACGCAGCTGAAGTTGCATAGCTTATTTTGGCTTTAGCCCTGATGTATAGACATGCCCTTAGAGAGCAACAAAAATATACAGTGGTATGAGCTTTTGTGGGTAAGACCCCTTCATCAGATGCGTTGGAGTGGAAACAACAGAATCCATGATATATATTACACACACACACACACACACACACACACACACACACACACACACACACACACACACACACACACACACACACACACACACACACACACACACACACTCTCTCTCTCTCTCTCCCCCCCCCCCCCCCCCCCCACACTCTGGTCCAGCACATCCACGGTCCAGCATGATTTTAGTTAGCGGGATGGCCACTTATGGGTGAGGCCACGTTTCCTGCGGTCCCATAAAGTTTGTGTACAGCCACCAGTCCTGGCTCTCCGGGTTCTGTGCTGTTATTTAGCTCTAATTTACCCCTCCATGTCTTCTAAGAGCCCAGGAAGCAGTGAAGTGTTGGCAACGCTGCTAGATAATATTGCTGTCCCATGGTTTGGCAAATTCTTTGGTTCAGCGCCGCTCCGGTCCCGAGGGTGCTGGACTAGGGAGGTTCGACCTGTAGAAGCAAAAGAAGTCCCTGCCAATTATAGGACCCCCGTGCTAATTAAGCTAAGTAGGCTGGGCAGGATGCTCCCATTTCTGTGGCTGACGGGCGCTTCGCTCCACTTGACTTCAGTGCAGCTCTCAGCGTAAGAACACCTTGGCCCACGGTTCCATTCGCTTTTCCTGCCTCTGCCACAAACTGGGTTTGGATTAGGGGAGACACGGGAAAGGGAAACACGTGGAAACCTGGAATGGGCATGTGGAAACCATTGAGGGTGAGGCCTACCAGGTAACCGGTTAACTGGTTAAACATTCACATTCCTAACCCTGATTGAATTGGCCTCTTTGGCACTGGTCCTCCACATAGCAACGTAACGCGCCCTCCTTTCCGCTTCACTCACCTGCGGAAGTGGGCTACAGCCCCCTAGCGCTTGTGCCCAATGATTGTGCTCACCTTGAAGGTGCCACAGGACTCCTCGTTGTTTTGACCGGATACCCTGAGACTTGTGCTGATAAAATTACCGGGATTAACACCCCAGGTCAATGCGGTCAGATGCCTTATAACCTTTGCGCTACTAGGAAAGCAAAGGACGTTCTCCGCTTCTCTTCTATGGAAGCGAAAGACCCGAACACCAGAGCTAAGTGCAGTGGCAGCGAGCTCGGACACATTTTGAAAGGAATAAAGTGGGCTTCCATGATCCCGCTCCAGAACCAGGCGATGGGAATTTTCAGTCTCGATCTGGGCAAGGAAAGTCCTTTTAACTCCTTTTCACGTCGGTGCAGGGCTCGTTTCCATTCACCACGGACCGAACGAGTGGTCTGTCATTAATTAGTAAGGAATGAATAACGGCACTGACTGCTGCAGTGCTAGACTATCTGTCTTTCCCATGAACTTGGAGGAAATGAGACTTCAAAATACTCTCTTAAATCTTAGTCTCTGTCATCAGCATTTCTCAGAAAATTTTTTTTAAACCCAAATGGGATTTTTTTTTAACACGCCCTGGTTTGTGGCAGCTAATGGCGAGGGATCTCCATTCTTTGGGGGCGATTCTCCAGTGGGAGAGGCCAAAATAGGTGATGTATACCTTTTGGGAGCGGGGACTTTTTGGTCCTAACTGGTGTTTTCTCCCCCCACTTCCCAACTGCCTTGCAAAAACGTGCATTTCTTACTGTGTGTTCCATCTCTGAAACCATTCTTCTTGGCCCGGCCCGGCCCTCTCCATAGCCTCTCCCATCTGTCCCTTCCTTGACTGAGTTGTTCCCAGCTTTCTCTCTTGCGTGTAAATGCGGAACCAGTTCTGTAGGCACCAATACCATCGGTGCTCCAGGGCTGGAGCACCCACGGGGAAACTTCAGTGGATATGGAGCACCCAATGGCGGCTAAATTTCCCCCTTTCTCCCCCCCCCCGCACCTGTCCCCCTGCACCTCTTGCCCCATGGTGGCTCCACTGAGCCCCCTCAGCAGAGTCCCACAAACATCTGATCTGGTATTCAGGAAGCTGTGGGAGGAGGTGGAGTGGGGTGGGAAGAGGCAGGGCGGGGCCGGGGTGGAATAGGGGGGGGATGTCAAACACCCCCAGCTGGAGGAGAAGTCGGTGCCTATGATCCGTTCCATAACCTAGTGGCACGTTGGCATCGTAGTGGAGACAAGGGCGTCATGCCCAGGAGGAGGTGGGTCCGGAGCTGGACTCCCTACTCCCCGGCATGTCCCATCTTGGAGCTTGGCGCGGCGGTGAGCGGGTGGCTCTGAATCGCCCCATGTCACGTCTGGCTCCTGTTGGAGTGCTGCCCCCAGGGCACCTGGCCTTTCTGCAGCACTGGGCCAAAAATCCAGCTGGAGGCCCTCCCGTGAGACTTCAGAGCCCTTGGTCCTGGCTTATCCCCACCCAGTGAACCAATCCAGTCATGGGGGATAGGAGATTCGCCGCACCTTCCCCCCCGGCCACGGGAGTGTCCGGTAAAGGCGTGTGGAGAGAAGTCAGGCTGCGGAGACCGACCGCACTGGCTGTCGTGTGTCCTGGATTCAAGTGGCAACTGGCAAACCATCCACAGGGGCGGGGCTGGATTAAGGAAGGACCTTTGGGGCTCTGCAGCCCCAGCGTGCTGTTCCAGGCCAGTCTGCCCGGCGGGTGACGGGGTGGTGGCTCCGCATGCTGCTGTTCCCCACTGCTCCCCCACCCCGAGCCTTTGCCTTCAGGCTCTGCCCCTCGCAGCTCCCATTGGCCATGATTCTTGAATAAATGAGTACAGGCCAGGCCGAACCATAGGCCCCCCCCCCCCCACCACACAGTTCCCACCCCCCATGGAAGCTGTCCCAAGTAAGCACACCCTCCCAGACCCCACCACCTTGCCTGGAATTCCCTCTTGCACTGTAGATCCCTTGACTGCAGTGTGGAGCTGTCTGCACCCGAAAGGCCTCACCCCCGGCTGCACCCCAGAGCCCGCACCCCCTCTGCCTCAACCCACAGCCCCCTCCCACACACTGTTCCCCTAATGTTGGGCCCCACCCTGGAGCCTGGGGGCCTCCACAAAAATCTGGTAGCCCCTGTTCCCGGAAGAGTAAATCTGGCCCTGAGCGGGGGGAGGAACCTGCCTCCAGCCCCTTAGACCCAGCCGCACACTGCGTGGTCGTGGTTGTTATCTCTGCAGGCTTGATTATCCCCTTCCATTCGTTGGGCTCCAGATGAATCCTCATTTGCTCTGGGCTATTTGCTGTGCTCCTCACCCGGGTAAACAAGACGAGATGGGTCCTCTTCCCCGCTCCTTGTCTTCCTAGCTCAGTTGGCAGCTGTTCCTGTGAACGTGCCTCCGGAAGAGCTGTAACCAGAGCTGAAGTGGAAGAGCCTTTGGCCACCTCTTCAAGCAACGTCTTGTGGAGTGTGTGTGTGGGGGGTCTGGGTGAGCACTTGCCGGACGTTGCTAGTTTCCTTGCTGAGGATGCTGCATTCTTGTCCTCCTGCTATCTGCAGATCTGTGGGATAGATCAAACAGTTCTCGGAATTGTTGGAGGCCGCAGCGAGTGTTTCTCTCTGCAGGGCAAAGTGGAAGCGGCGGAATTCAAAGCAAAGGTCCCACCTGCCAAACAAAACGGCTGTAAATCGCTCAGGGAAACCTTCCGTTTGGAAGCCTCTGCTAGCACCAGACGCTCTGGAATCGGCTGACATTCCTGCACTAGTTTCTCTGGCAGGGCAGGAGGGATCCGTGGGCCGTCTCTGAACAGGGAACCAAGTGAAGTGTGTAGTTCTGACCTCCAGAAACCATCCACTGCTGGATGCCGAATTCCAGGCTCGCTGTGATTAGGAGTCAAAGGCCAGCTCGCTCCACATGGGCAAGGACCGTTTCCAGCGCTATCTAGACTAGAGTTAAATGACGTGAGCGAGGAGCCGTCTTCCTGATCCTTCAAAATTCCAACTCCATGAAATCATTCACCATCTCCCAGCTACATCATTTCGATCCTTTGTACGAGATGGACCCTGGCATGCATTGCTGAAGGTTTCCCTTCCCATGTGGCAGCTCTTTCTCAAAGGGGCAATGAATTAGCCTTTTCAATGTTTATGTTCCTGTCCTGCCAACTTCTAAATCTGTTAGAACCGTATTCGACTTGCATGGAAAACTTTGATGTGCACGGGTGGACAGGAAAGGAAGTGCAGGCTTCGACTTGCATGGAAAACTTTGATCTGCACGGGTGGACAGGAAAGGAAGTGCAGGCTATCTCGTACATTTCCAACCACAGATAGGTTAACCAAGCTTTCTGTGTTTAGCAGTTATTGCCCTGTCCTCTGGGGAATATTCAACCAGCGTGAGGGTCTGTCTCACCAGTGGAACTCAATATTCCCCGCAGCCTCGTGGGGGGCATTCTGCAATACATGGGGGCGTTGCTCCTCAACTTGCTTGTTCAGTGTTAAATTCCATTCTGATCTCGCTTCTTAGCCCATCCCTTGTTTGAACCTAAAGGGAAGGGCTAAGAAGCGCCTTCCTCTGTAGCATGGGGCATGGATCACTTGCTGGAGGATTCTCTGCATCTTGGGGTCTTCAAACCATCATTTGAAGACTTCAATATCTGAGAGATAGGTGAGTGGATTATTCCAGGGATGGGTGGGTGAGATTCTGTGGCCTGCATTGTGCAGGGTGTCAGACTAGATGATCATAATGGTCCCTTCTGACCTTAAAGTCTGAGTGCTCCGAATCCAGCTACCCAAAGCTGCACCATGTTGTTTTATCTCCTCCACAACTTTACTCCCTCGCCATATGCATTGAGCAGGCTAAGCAAAGAGCCCATCCTCATGCAATCCATTTGGAATGTTGCGTCCATATGCAGAATGACATCTGGCAACATCTGGGGTGTATAAAACCAGCAGAGACTGTCACTGGGCGGGAAGCAACCAGTTCTCTCAAGCTCTGCTGAACCGAGTTAAGCCTCTGAACCGCACATTCTTCTGTAGCTGTCAGATTAGAAAATAAAGGGGAGAGCTGCCCGCACCCATCAGTTGGCTTAATGCTAGCTTGTGGCGGCTGAAAGGCTGCATTGGTGGCACTAAAGCCAGCAGTTGGAGAAAGTTGCTGAGTAGACCTGGGTGGGAAATACAAACGGGTTTTTGCAGGAAACTCTGAAAAATGTTAATTTCCGGTGACTTTTTTTTCCTTCACAAATATGCAAACTGCAGATGGAAAAATTTTTCATCCGCGAAAAGGGAGTTTGGAAAAACTACGTCTGGTTCTAGCACTGGGAGAAGCTTCATTTGTTTTAACTTGCTCCTTACATTCCAGGAGGAGGAGGATTGCTTGAATATTTTTTTTTAATATGTGCCTGGGTTTGCAGGAATTCTAGGGCATTGCTTCCTGCGTCTTGGCGTTCTGGGCCCATGCAGCCTGGCTTCTAGAGAAGAGAACCTGCTGGTGCCGCCATCTTTGGCTTCACTGCCCTTCACTGGGATGCTCCCATCTCTGCTCTGCCCAGAGTGGACCTAAGAGGAGCTTTTCTGGTCCGGGTGGAGCAGATTGGAGAAGGGAGTGCTCTGCATTCTAGCCCCGATGTGCCCTGACTCCATACGAATGATGCCTCGAAGGAGCCCATGTTTCTTACTTTGAAACGAGCCTGAAGGCGGGTGAAATGGAAGTGCTCTGGCTTTTCTTCAGCTCAGAGATGAGGGATCCTGTTCAGAGGCTTAGTGCGGTGACTGCAACAGAACTAGACATGCCTTCTCTCCTTCAGGGAAGCTCTTGATCTCTTCAGTTGTGTGCATGACGGTCTTCCCCCCGGTCACGCACGCGACCGGGAACAGTGCCGGGCTCTGCTAGCGGGGGCTGCAACAAATCCCCAGCAAATCAGTCCATCAGCAGAGCTGAGGATTCGGAGTGTAACTTGTGTAGAAGGTGCCTGTGCTATGCTGGCCCCCTCTGCTCTCTAGTGGAATGGCCGCCCTTTGACAATCAAAACCCACTGGTCTGTAACCTGACTGGTGCCGAACCAGAGAATTTGCCAGACCACAGGAGATCAATAGTGTCTAGCAGCATTACCAGCACTTCAGTGCTTCCTGATCTCTTAGAAGACATTTAGGGGTAAATTAGAGCTCGATAACAGCACAAAAGACCGAGAGCCAGGATTGGTGGCTGTAAACAAACTTTATGGGACCACAGAAAACTTGGTCACACCCATAAGTGGCCATCGAGCTAAACAAAATCATGCCGGATCACGGAGGTTGCCAGACCATGGATGTTACCGGACTAGAGAGGTTCAACTGTATCATTACCAGTAGGGTTAAAGCGATTCATCTCTTTCCATTCTTTCGACTCCTACACTTGAGTGCACCCTTCCTCTAACCACACCTCAAATGTGGAGTGCAGCGCGACAGATCTTCCTCATGCCGGCAGGTTGCATGGCTGGCGAGTGTCCGTCCTCCAGTGGAGCTCGCGTGCATGATTCTGCAGTTCTGATTTAA
This sequence comes from Pelodiscus sinensis, assembly GCF_049634645.1. NCBI lineage: Eukaryota > Metazoa > Chordata > Testudines > Trionychidae > Pelodiscus > Pelodiscus sinensis. The sequence goes on along the minus strand of NC_134732.1, from coordinate 4,547,420 downwards.
ACAATTCTCAAACCAAGGGGCCAGCAGAACCATGGAGTGTCTATGGTTATAACGGGGGCCTCCCTCCTTGAGGGACCGGCAAAAGGGGGTGTCTGTCTGTAAATACTTGACAACGCTTTGTATAGATTGTTGCACTGTCTTCTCCCGCCCCCCCCCCCACTTCCTTCCCTCTTTACAATAGGTCGGTTCCCCTTTTGATGTGGGTTCCTCACACAACAGGAGAGAATTCTCTGTCTTGAAACAGGATTTTTTTTTTAAACCCCAGCAGCTAAGTAGGAGGCGAGGGAAGCGTCAGACGCTACCCTCCAGCCACTTGTATTGGCTTAGTGCCATGTAGACTGGCCTCCTGCAGCAAGAGGGGCTGTGTGAAAAGTGCAGGAGACAAGGGAGCCGTGGGGACTCCACACCAAGCAGGCTCTGCCTTGATCCCTCTTGCCTTGGGTTTCGACAGGGGTCTGGAGTCTGCGAGTGGCACAGTGGCTCACGGCAAGTTTAACCCTGAGCTAGTTTCTGTGTGTTGGGCGTCCGTGTGTTCCCCACCCCCGGAGCCGTCATTTGGGAGGAGAGGGGAGCACGGTGCCGGAGGTTCCAGGAGGCTCTTGGCCTCATCTTTAGAGGAAAGTCAGCCAGTCTCATTGATAAAAGGCCCTGGGGGGCTGACTTCCCCTGTGCTCAAGGGAGAAAGGTGAGATGCGGCCCCTCTCAGACCTGGTTGTTTGGGGTCACTGGAGAGCCCTGAGCTGGCCCTGTTCTGTGCTCAACTTTTCCCCTCTGGGGCCCCTGCCCTCAAGCCCCTGGGGAAGAGCCATGTGCCAGGCCCCCTGGATTTAGGTGGGGCAGTGACTCAGACTGCAGATGTCCAAGGGATACGGCAGTGAAGAAACAGCCACGTGGTGCCTGCAGCTGCCTGGGACTGACCCTGGGAGCCTGGCTACCCAAAGAGTCCAATCTCTCCCCATCCGGCGGACAGACCTGTCTGCTGCTCTCTGATCTAAGCTCACCGGGTCCAGCTGGTGCCTGGCCCTCCCTAGAGGACCGGGCTGTGGGATTTGCTGCAGCTAAGCAGCTGCTCTGACATGCATGTCCTTCCTGAATGCTAGCTGGCTGCCCCGGCCGGAGTGCAGACCGGGCGTTCTGGTGACAGTGCAGAGAGAGCCAAAGGGCTTGGCCGCTCGTTGCTCGCACTCAACGTGTGTGGGAGAGACGAGGTCCTGGTACCAAGTGAGATCTGCTGGAACGGTCCCTCCCTGTTTTGCAGCATCTGCCCGATTGCATCCCGGAGGGCTCCCAGCTGGCTCGAATGTGCCGCGTTGTGCTAGCTCAGCTGATCGTCGGCACAACGCAGCAGTCAAGAGGCGGCTCGGTCGGCAAGGAAAGCCTTTGCCGACCGATCCCTTATGCCACCTGAAACGAGGTTTACAGGATCAGTCAGCAGAGGCTTTCCTTGCCGACCAATCCGTGTCTTGACTCGCGTGCTGTGCCGACAATCAGTTGAGCTGGCACATCGCGGCGGCCATTTTTATGTTAATGAAGTGGGGGATATTTAAATCCCTGCTTCATTGACTGTTGGGTAATCTAATTTACATGCTGTTGATACCCTTAGTATCAGGGGCACCAGCACGGGGAGGGTGGGCGGGGTCGGGGGGTGGAAACAAGCGACATCCTGGGAGCCTGCATGTAACCATGGGCTCATCAGTGAACCATGTATACGGTTACACATCCCTGGGGCGGAGGGCATTGACCAAATTCTGCTCCCTTGAAGTCCATGGCAACTCCGAGGCGATTCAGTCCGTGTTTTCCAGGTGCTGTGTTTTCATTTGCTGGAGTTTGCCTCCGTTCCAGCCCCAGGTTCAGAACCGCACGGTGGAGGTTCCTGCGTCCTCTTGCTGGAGTCGGGCACGTGGCGATGGGAAGGACTTGCCCCGGTGCAGTACGTGTTGGCACTCTTGCAACTAGTACCTGGCAGCTGCCGCCGTGCTGCGTGCTCGGGGCGTTCTGAAACGTCACCCCCACAGCAGGGATGGCGCTTGGAGGGCGGGGCCCTCCCAGCAAACTGAGCCCCAGCAAACTGAGCTGAGGCAGCATCTTGAGTGGAGCTTGGGAACTGGGCTGTGCTACAAGGGAGCGGTCCTGGTGGGGGGTATCGGTGGTGCAGACCGCCTGGGTCATGCCCGGGAGAGACTGGGCAATCGGTCACCTCGCTAGGAAGTTCCCCGCTTGCTCGGGGGTGGCTTGTGTGGGAGCCTGGTAGCAGGCCAGAGGTGATGTCTGGGGCTTGCCCGCCCTAGCAAAGATTTGCTGGCATAGCTGTCCTAGCGTAGATACGGAGTGTACCAGGGTGTCTCCTGGCGCAGCTGTTCCCTGAGACCGGAGCTATGCTGGCATAAGAGCGCGCTTGCCAGCATAGCTCATGTCTCGTGTCTGCAACACTCGGGTTTATACCAGCACAAAAGTCACAGCCCTAACCCGCCCTGCGATGCCAAGAACCAGTTAAGTGGAGACCAGACCTTAGGTGTGAATGTATCGTCCCTGCTCCCAGGGCTGGTACAGCAGGGGGGGGTTTCAAACATTTTTTTCTACTAACCCAGTAGATGAATTGTTGACCCAACATAATTTGACTGGAGCGCAGACTCTGGTGTGGGGCTGGGGATGGAGCTTTAGGGTGCAGGAGGGGCTCCGGCTTTGGGGGGGTGCACGACTGGGGCAGGAGGGGCTTACGTCAAGCGGCTCCCGGTCAATGGTGCAGTGGGAAGGCTAAAGCAGCTTCCCACCTCTCCTGGCACCACAGACCATGCTGTGCCCCAGAAACAGCCAGCAGCCAATGGGCGTGCGGAGCTAGTGCTTGGGGCAGAGGCGGTGCGTGGAGTCCTGCGTGCTCTTCCGCCCCTCACCTAGGACCTGGGCCTGCTGCCAGCTGCTTCTGGAGCACAGCACAGTCTGCGATGCAGGGCAGGCAGAGAGCTGCCTTAGCGCCCCCGCTGCTCACCTGATCCCCCCACAGCAGCGAGCCCCAGCGCCTGATGTTGCACGGCCCCTCGTTTAAAACTGCTGGGCTACAGTGAAATTCTGTGAGGATTTCCTCAGGCCCTCCCTTCCTTCCCCCGCCCCCCCAGTCCGTCCGTGACCATTCTCGCCTGAAACAAAAAGGTGGAGTTCCCGCCTGGTGCTCAGCGATCAAATCCGGCATCTCTGCAGGAGTCTGTCCTGCTGTCGTCTCCTCGGCACATGACCCGCTGCTTCCACGACAAGCGTGTTGGCCCCTGCGGGGGAGGACACAGGGTGTTGCTGGCCCGAGGAATGGGGAAGTCTTTCAAGTGGCGCTGCATGTGCCCTTATGCACGCTCTAGTCTGAGAGATCGGAGGCAGTTGGGAACGGGATTCACCTGGCTCGGGGCTGCCGGATTCAGAGGATGCGCCGTGCTGCTGCTCCTGGGGGCAGGCTGCACGTGGGGAAAGCCGCCCTCCTTTCCCCACCGAGAGCTGGGTTTGGGCTCAGCCCGGGAGCAGGCTGGTGAAAAGTTCTGCGTCTCTGCCGCTCGCACCAAGAGGCTGGAACCTCCCCCACAGGCAGGGAAGAGCCTGTGGGCAGTGCACGAATGCCGGGCTGCTGGCAGACGCACAGGTGCCTTGCACAGTAGGAGTGGCCCACGAACGCTCGGATTCTTTCCATAGCCAGGCTGGACCGGGAGGTGTGCTGTAGGGGTGTTAAATATCGGTTCATTGAATAGTCGAGTAACCACATGAATTCTGATTGGTTACTCAGCTATTCTGTAGTCCGGGGGGGCGGGCAGCCAGTGTGCTCCGGCCCAACTCCGGAGGAGCCCCCTGCCACTCCACGCTGCTGCCTCTGTACCAGAGGCAGCAACGCGGGGTGCCAGGCGGGTGATGGTCCGCAAGGGGAACCAATTTAAAAACCAGCTCCCCTCACGGACTGGCTGCCTGGCACCCTGCATTGTTGCCTCTGATACAGAGGCAGCAGTGTGGGGTGGGTCTGAGCTTCCGGACCCAGCGCAAGCTGGAACTGAACCAGGCTGTCTGCCTGCCTGGCTCCTAATACACTTTAAATGTAGAGCTGCAGTGGGGGTAGGTCCTGGACCCAGCATGAGCCAGGACTGAGCCGGGTTGCCTGGTCACCTGGCTCCTAATATACTTTAAATGCAGAACTGCAGCAAGGGTAGGTCCTAGACCTGGCACAAACGGGGTCTGAGCCAGGCTGCTGGCCAGCCTGCTAAAAACTTTACTGGGTTTGGGGGCGGATGCGTGTTGTCTATAGCAGTGTTTCTCAACCTTTTTTTTTTTTTTTTTTTTTTTTTTTTTTAATACCCCTTTAAAAAATTTATAAGTACCCCCAGCACTTACAGTTTTCAGAGAGACAATATTTTTTTTACCATTGCAACACATTTGTTTAAACAACTTAATTGTAGCCGGGCGGGCGATGAAATTTTTGGGTGTAAAAAGTACACAAATAATAAAACCCTGTAAAACTTCCAACAAATTCAGTTTTCTCCAAATTTCAGGTGTTGATGTTACCCCCCCCCTCCCCCAGACTTCTCTGGAGTACCCCCTAAGGGTACTCGTACCACTGGTTGAGAAACACTCGTCTATAGCCTGAATCTATAAGCTTTTGCTTGTCGGTTAATCGAGTGTGCTATTATATCCCTAGTGTCATCTGGGAAGTTTCCAGCACCTCTGCTTGGCTGGCTTCCCCTGATCTATTCAGAGGAGGAGGGGGAGGGAATAGGCAGGTGGGGGGAAGACGATTTCACCCCAATTTCTGAGTGGCCGGGATAAGGCATTTTTTGGAATTCTCTAGTGCTCTGTATGAGCCAGTCACGTTGCACCCTACGAGTAGCAAAAGGCCCCGTCGTCCTGCCTGTTCTCGTCCATCCTGCTGATGCCTACGAGGTGTGTGTGTGTGGGGGCCGGAGGAAGGTGTGTGCCAACCTGATGCCCCTTGGCAGAACCACAAATGCGTGAGAGGACCGGATGGCTAGGGCAGAATGAAATGATTCCCGTGTATGTAACTGGCTCCCTGATGCTGTAGAAATGCTGGCAGGCCCCGTCCAGAGCAGCTGTTCATTGCAGACGGGGAGGTGACTTGGTCCTGGCCTGGGTCTACCTGGGTTCTTCAGCACTGATCTTCTAGGACCATAGAGATCAAAACAAATGTGGCACTTAGTGGGAGGGTATCTAGGCTAGGAAGAGAAGTGATACAATGGAGTAACCCACCTGCTGCTCGTCAGGTCCGATGATTCCACTAATCCCCCCCCCCCCCCCTTTGGCCATCGGTTCATGGGGTGATCTGGAACCTTTGTGGCCACCCACCTGCTAGGGATGGTGCCAGCCGGCTGCAGGACACCTCGGAGGAAGGGGGTTGCGCTCATGACACAAGATCCATATTTTTGTTAGTCTCTCAGGTGCTGCAGGACAACTCGTTCTCCCCATTAGTCCCTGGCTTTCCTGTTAGCGTCCGCTGGCTGGAGGAGTCTTCCTGGCAGATGGGGAGGGGTTTGCAGCGTGCACGTCGGTGGGTTTTTGATCCGTTGGCCAGGCGATCGGTGTGACCCCTCCCTCTGTTTTGACTTTCAGAGAAAACCGGGAAGGTGCTGGGGGAATTCTGCCAGTTTTACGAGGACCAGTATGGAGTCGCGCTCTTCAACAGTATCCGGTATGAGATTGAGGGCAACGGAGGGCCGCAGTCCCAGCTGCTCCACCGCAAGGTAAGGGAGAAACGACTCCACAGACTTCCTCTGCGCATCGCCCTGTCCCGGGACCTCTGGCTCCGCTCTGCTCCAGGAGCCTGGCTTGGGTTGCCGCATGCAATACGCCCTGCACTGTCTGTGCAGCCAGGATGCACAAATGGGCAGGGGCCACCGACCAAACAGTATCTGGGGCTGTTTGGCTCTCGGAGCTTTGTGCATGCACATTTGTAGCTGAAAGTGGCCTCCAGGTGAGGGGAGGCAGATGCCCGGGGGCCTGTCTGCTGTGGCTGATGGACTTGCTGAAGGCAGCAGGGCGTGTCCACAGTGATGGATTTATGCGGTGCCGGCGGAGACAGCCTTCCTGGGGGCGGAACTAGAAACCCGGGGCCCGCTCAGGGAGAGTGCGGAGGTGGCAAACTCCACCTCTGTAGTAGGCAAACGTCAAGTTCTTCCAGCGCAGCAGAGCCCACAGAGAAGCGTAACTTTGGTTTGGCCACGGCTGCTCTGGCACGCTCTGCAGTCCCAGGGAAGCAGCGGCCTGGGAGCTGAATTTTTCCGCTTATGGCAGGGTGGGAAATAATTTTTGAAAGGGGGGGGGGGCCTTTTCACACATTTCTGAAGCGGTTGTGGGCTGGCCCAGAAGGGGCGGGGCTTCAGGTGGAAGGGGCGGGGCCAGGAGGCCTTTTGTGCCCCCCCCCCCCCCTGCAGACCCTGATTAGCCTGGGACCTAGGCGGGGGAGGGCGGCATGTGAAGTCTTTGCCCTGTGGTACCTAGAGAGAACCACCAGCGGTTTTGAACAGCTGGCAGTTCCTGCATGTGCCACATGCCCCTGGCCGGGGAGGAGACTTTGCATATTCCCCTTTGCATGCCCCCCGTCCCCAGGTCTCGATTGGCCTGGGAGCAGGGGAGCAGCAGGGTGTGCGCGGGCCGGATCAACCAGCTGGGCAGGCCAGATCCAGCCCGTGGGGGCTGCCTTGCCCGCCCCTGGCTTATGGGAGGTGTGTAAATGGGGAGGCAGAGGTGGTGGTAGAAACTCAGGGTGGGGGGGGTTAACGTTCTAGCCTTAGCTCTTCTGTGACTCCCCTTCCAGGCCGGGCGCTGGGACGGGCTCTTCACCCGGCATTTGGCTCCCGCCCAAGCTCCAGCCTTGGCTTTCCCTTCCCGAGTGAGTCAAATGACTTAATTGTGGCTTTGTGCAACGTGACTCATTTCCCCTAGCCACAGAGGGAGCCAATAGGCTCCTTGGAAAAAGGCAGGAGGTGCCCTGCGTTTCAGCCCTGCCTTGCCTTTTGCTGGGCGCCCTCGTGCGTCTGCACCCTAGTACCCAGGCATCTCCAACGCGCCGAGCCGTGACAGCACAGACGTTAGAGGAACGCACTGGGCAGAGAAGCGCATCTGAGAGACTTTCCCTCTGCTGGCCGTTTTGTGCCTGCTCCCTGCAACACGGGGCTATGGACGAGCTTTGGGGTGGGATTACGGACATGGAGAGCCAGAATGGGCCGATACAGCCGCTGCTCATGAACTTGGGAAGGGATATTAAATATCTTGTTTTGGGGCATAAGCCAGTCTCCCTGACTAGGGGTTAGGAGTCCTAATACTGGGGAGATGGATTCTCCCAGCTGACCCAAAGCAAGCAGTGTATGGAAGCACGAACTCCTGGCCAATGTCAGACCGGTACCGGGCCAGATGGACGTCGGGACTGACTATGTACGCAGGTTCCTATGTGCTGAGCCGCGCCTGTCATCTGATCCCTCCAACCTCCCATCCCCCTCATGTAAAATCATCCAGTTTCCAGGAGCAAATGTAGCTAGGGAAAGCCCTAGAGACCAACGCAGGAAGCTTTGCGCACCTAGCCCCTGCCAGTACTTACTAGCTACTTATTCTATAGATTAGGAATATTAGGAATCGTTAAAAAAGGGATAGAGAATAAGACAGGGAATATCTTATTGCCTCTGTATAAATCCACGCTATGCTCACATCTTGAATACTGCATACGGATGTGGTCACCTCAACTCACAAAAGATCTCTTGGCATTGGAAAAAGTTCAGAAAAGGGCAACAAAATTGATGTGGGTTTGGAATGGGCCCCCATATGAAGAGAGATTAAAAAGACTTGGACTTTTCAGCTTAGAAAAGAGAAGATTAAGAGAAGAGAGGCTAGGCTAGGGATCTATAAAATCATGACAAGTATGGAGAGAGTGAATAAGGAAAAGTTATGTGCTTGTTCCCATAACCTAAGAACTAGGGGTCACCAAATGAAATTAATAGGCAGCATGTTTAAGACCAAATTAAGTTTCTTCACACTGTGCACAGTCAACCTGTGGAACTCCTTGCCAGAGGATGTTGTGAAGACCAGGACTTTCACAAGGTTCAAAAAAGAGCTAGATAAATTCATGGAGGTGAGGCCCATCAGTGGCTATTAGCCAGGATGGGCAGGAATGGTGCCCCTAGCCTCTTTGTTTATCCAACAGAGAGGGATCACGTGATGATCCCCTGTTCTGTTCACTCCCTCTGGGGCGCCTGGCCTTGGCCACTGTTGGCAGACTTAGATACTGGGCTAGATGGACCTTTGGTCTGACCCAGTGTGGCCGTTCTGATAGGTCACACTGAATTATTCCAGCAGCTAAAGACTTAATCTGGCGGTTTACTATAGGGCAAAGTTAATTAGCATAACGTGATGGGCTCGGAGGACCTAGATACAGTCCAGAAGGACACATTACTGCGGTGGGTACTAGCCTAACTGGCTCGGGTCTGGGCCTTACTCACAGGGACTTGTGTGCACCATGGATCTATTTGTATTGTAGCGCTGAGGGCTGCCGACCATGGGCCCGTTGTGCTTGGAGCTGTACAAATGCAACAAAACTACCCCTGTGCCAAAGAACTAGCCCAAGTGGAGGTAGCGCTGGCCCTGCAGAGGCTGGGCACGCTGAGCAGATGGTGTAATCACCAGCACTGTGAGTCCCATCTCTTGTGCTACGTGAGCACCAGGAAGGCCTTGCACGTCCGGAGAATGGACCCCCTTGGGCTGTTGGCTGCTGCGGGATGTAATGGCTCGGGTCACACCCTCCTGCTTGGGCTGCTGCCTGAGACTGAATCTGGGTGATTTTGAAGATTCAAGCTCTTTGTTTCGTTTCCTCTCTGGCGGACGTTTTCCGGGAGGGGAGGGAGGAAGGGGGGAGCAATTGGGTTTCAGTGCTTCACCAGGTCAGTGGAGCCCCTCATCCTGTCGGCAGCTCAGACCTGGTCCCACTGCAGGGGGAAGAGAATGTGAACTTCAGCCGTAAACAAAGCGCCTGAGGCAGGAAATGCCAGGCTGTGCAGGGTTGACGGCCTTTGGGGAGAAGAGGGAAGGGAAATCACCCTCCCCGAGCCTATAGTTCGGCTGGGGAAGGGTTAGTTTTCATTTCAGCTGGCATGTGGACTGCAGTGCTTCCAAGCCTGACCGTTACAAACATGGGCCGGGGGATTTATACTCGGGATACGGTGACTGTGGTGCAGTGCCTCCTGGCTCTGACACGCCGGCTCTGCTCCAGCTCCGGACCCTGGTGAGCTAAGCAGCATCTGCGAGAAACTCACGCCCATGGCTCACACGACTGAGCCCCATCCCTCGCCACGGGCTTTGTGGGGACCCTCTGAGGACCTGGCCAGCAGCTTCTGTGATCGCTAGAGAAATGAGATGAGAGTGTGATGGGCTGGACTTGGGGGCCCATTCGTCTCTTAGACATGCCACTCCGCCAACGTCGGCATGAGAGAAGCACCCAGATTGCAGGATCTTTCCTTTGGCTCCGCCACGGACTTGCTGAGTGACCTTGGGCAAATCTCCCTCTGTCCCCAGCTGGCAGAGTGGCAGAGAACAGCCTCCTGGGGGTGTTTAGGTCTGTCTACATGGCCCCTCCCCTCCCACTGCTTCCCAACTGTTCCTGAAAGGGGGAAATGAACCTTACCAGGGGCCAAAGGGGGCTCGGGGCCTGCAAAGCATGTTGGGCGGCAGCGGCCGGTCTGGTTACTCTCTTGAGCATCTGTTTGGTGATGGCCGTTCACGCTAAACGGGAACCGGCTTTGCTGGGGTGGAGTGTCCCTTCCGCGGCCGTGCCCCCTGCGACGGCTTGTGTGTAGCGCATGGAAGGCTGCCGCTGGTAGTGCCTTGGCCAGAGTTATCCGGAGTTATGGGGAGCCGCTCTGCGACTCTCCCCTCACCCCAGGGCAGGTACTTCCTGGGCTCCCTCTGCAGCCGCAGCGCAAGGTGAAGCTGGAGGAACCGCTTCTCTGCAGGGGCTTCCAGATTCGAGCAGTCGCTTCAGTCAGCCGCGTGCTAGAGCGACAGGTTGGGCCTCCCAAAACCGGGACTCCCTCATCCAGCAGGACCACGGGTGTCCCAGGACCAGGGAGTCCTGGCGGCTCGGAGCCCAGTGGGGCTGGGGCTGGAGCCCCAATAGCGCAGCAGGGGCCCCGGCACCCCCAGTAGCAGAGCCGGGGACACGGCAGCCGTGGTGGGATTGGTAGCGTGGCTGGAGCCAGGGACACGGCAGCCCCAGTAGTGGGGCTGGAGCCAGGGCAGTCCAGACTGCCAGGGCCACAGCAGCACGGCAGGGGGCAGCTAGGGGCAGCAGCAGGGAGGGAAGGTGGTTTGGGGAGCTGGTAGCAGGAAACCTCCTCTGGTCTGGCAAATTCCCTCGTTCGGGACCGGTTGTCCCCAGAGTGCCGGACCAGAGAGGTCCATCCTGTACTGTAACTTCCGATCGCTGCTGGGAACCTCTCCTCTCCTGGCCCTTTGCCTCTTCATTTCTTCCCCTCTGTTCTCCTTGCCCCTGCTGTTGGGGGCTTCCCCATAGCTCTGTATAGCACCCTGAGGCCCGGCCGTGTTGATGGGAACTCTCAGCACCTCGTGGTAAATCTTGGCGAGCTTCTGACGGGCAGTGGAAGCTGGTGGGGGCTAGCCTGGACATTGGCGTCAACATGGCAGGCCTTGTACTGTGATCAGCAGAGTGCCCGCAGCTGGTAACGTGTTTCTCTTGGTGGTGCACATCTGCACAGGCCTTGGTGTAAGCAACAAAATTTATTCCACAGTTGGAACACTGCAATACACAATCTCATAGGTGAGGGGAGCATCGAGCCCAGGTGACTCGGAAACACCCCTACTCTTACTGAAAACGTTGTGGGATCTTTAACGTCAGGAGTCGAGTAAATGAGACATTCACGCGTTTTGATCAGGGCTCCAGCTTACATGGGTGTAAAGTCTCCACAGAAGTCTGTGGATGACACCAGTGAGAGTTCAGAATCGAACCCCAAATAAGCACATTTTGCTGAATGTCCAGTACTGTAATGCGGCCAGCTCTGGGGTGAAGCACAAGCACCTAACGGCACACTATACACCCGCGTTCCCTGCAAGCGGAGCTTTGGGTGGCCATGCAGGAGAGCTCTGGGTGCAGGTCCACGTTCCAGGCCACTCAGTGGGTGTGCTAAGCAAAATAGCATTCACAAGTGCTGGCCACATCACCCACCACCCTCCCATACAGCCAGGCCTCCCAGGGAGCACTGCTGAAAGGTCGCCGGTGTCGTCAGTCCCCGCTCGCAGCTGGGGAATGTCTGAGAAATGGAAGCGAGTCACGGAGGTCAGGGACACGGGGTGACTTTCCAACCAGATGACTGTCAATAGGACATTCCGCTGCTGAGCTGCGGCAGGGACATCGGCTTCGTCTCATCTGGCTGCTGCGGGACCAGAGGACCCACCCATGTCGGGTTCCAGGGGCCATTGCTGGCTCGTGGAGCCAAATCCTCGGCCTGATCCTGAATGGTGCTGAGTAGCCCTCGCTCCTGGTGCAGGGAGATTCCCCCGCCCCGGTACGTGGAGCAGCACGTGCAGTCGGCTCTTCCTGCGCCGAGGCAGAATCGGCAGGACTCGGCGCCCGCAGCCAAGGCCAGGCACATGGGCACAGGAGGTGCCGAACGCTGCGCTGAGCCCTTGACACTCTGGCCCCACGTCTGCCCCACTTCCTGCCTCTAGCTTGCTGCTGTGCCTTGGCTACCGGTGACGGAGTGAGGCAAGGAGGGGACCCCTCCTGGAAGCAAGAGGGTTTGGTGGACGAACACCCTCCCCCTTCCTGCCAGGCACCCACTGGAGCAGTTTGAGTCTCTCAGCTCTCTCCGCCTCTCATGCTTTTGATCACTGGGGCTGGGCAGCCCCTCCCTGCTTCAGGAGGCAGGGTGGATGAATGTCTCTCTCCTTGACAGGAAGGCCTTGCTAAATGGAAACTGCAAGGAGCAGGGTGGAGCGGGGAGTGAAACTGAGCTGTCCTATCCTGAGTTCGTAACTTGCCTTTTAAGTTTGGATCAAAGCCCAGCAGGATCACCTGAGCTCGGTATCTCTGATTAGGGGAAGGGAAGGGGCAGCCTTGGCCCTAAACCCTTTTCCAGGAAGAGGGGGCGTTGGGAAGCTTCTGCTGACTCACCAGGGCAGGTGGCTTGTTACCCCACCTCGATAATAAAGGCATGAGGATAGGGGATGAGCTGAGTGGCCCTGAGGGAGGAACCTTCTGAGCAGGCAGTAGCAGACTTATTTCTGCTACTTCTGGGTTGAGCTTATTTCTGTCTATGAAGCTAGTTCCCAGGCAGGGAGGGAGTTTGGACTCTGCGTGTTTGCTGAGGAGGCGGGAAAAGGCATCTGCCCCGGCGGGGGTGTGCAAGTAGATGGGGATGAGAATTGCAGCTTGAGAGTAGGACTTTGCGGGAACCGGGTTCCTTAGGGTGTGTCGATGGAGCCATGTAGATGAGGCTGATCGGCAGAGGGAAACGAAGCCGCGATTTAAATAATTCATTTAAATGTAAATGGCTGCCGCACTGAGCCGACAAACAGCTGATCAGCTGTTTGTCGGCTCAGCGCGCTAGTCTGGACGCTCCCGCGCCGACCTGAAGGCCCTTTATCGACCTCCCCGTTATGCCTCGTAGGGTGAGGTTTACCGGGTAGGTCGATAAAGGGCTTTCATGTCGGCAGGGGAGTGTCCAGACTGCCCCGATCTGCCGACAAACAGCTTGTCGGCAGAGCGGGGCAGCCATTTACATTTAAATGAAGCCGCGATTATTTAAATCGTGGCTTCGTTTCCCTTTGCCGAACAAACATCTACATGGCTCCATCAACGGAGCCATGTAGTTTAGACGTACTCTTAGAGCCTGGCTGCAGCCATGCTGCTGTGCCCCAGCTCTGGTCATGGCTGCTGCTGGCTGTTTGCCTGGACCGCCTGACTCCCTCCGGCCAGGACCGCGAGGGTTCACGATGGCAGTGTGTGGGCAGGCGGGGGCAGAGAAAGTGGCCAACCCGGGAGCTGCCGGAGCTTGGCCAGGGCACAGCTGTGGCTCTGATCTGATCTGCCCTGCCCGGAGGCTGGGAGACGTGTTTTCTGACAAATGGTTGGGTTCAGTGTACCTGCAAGTAATCCAGGAGTGTCCTCCTTGTTCCGAGAGCTGAGAGGCTCTTTATAAGTATGGGCAAGCCAGCCGCCCCTTCTCCTGTTGCCACGGGGGCTGGGAAAATGAGCAGAAGCAGCACATGCCCAGCTGCTGTGCATGCGAGAGGGATCCTGTGGGGCAGGTGCCAGGCCAACTGTCCTGGAACTGTGTTGACGAATGAATAAATATGGCTTCTCCTCCTGTCCCTGGTTCGGCATCCTTGCTTGCTGGGTCTCTGTACCTCCTGGCTGCTCTCGTCCCCTCTGCCAGGAGACGTTCTCCTGGGGGACCAGTGACCTCTTTCCAGAACTCCCTTCATCTCCAACTTTATTTTATTTTTTTACTTCACAACCTGGCTGCTGCTTTTGGCTCATCATGGGATACGGAGAAACTCGTTAATGATTGTCAGCTATTAGGGCTATAGGGGAAGATCTCAATCTCAGCCCACACGTGCAGGGTCTGGTGCCCCTCCCGTAGGCTGAACACTGAGACCCACGAAGACATTGCTGAGCTGTTCAAAAGGAGGTTTAACTCCCATTTGTCTCTGGAAATTGCCTGGCTGGCCAGTGCTCCTGCATCGACTGTACGTGCACATCCCGACCGAGGGCTTGTGTTCATGGCCGTGCTGCATTGGCCCTGCCGTGCTGATGCAGCGCCTCTGATGGAGACGCATTACGTCAATGGGAGACCATCTCCCACACAGATGGGCCAGCTGCGGGCTCCGCGGGTGAGAGGGACGTCGCTCGGGGAGGCGTGTTTCACCTGTGAGCGTGTGATTTGCATCGGCTGAAGAGGCCGTGTACACCTCCGGGGCCGGAGATCCCAATGGGTGGTTTGGTCAGGAAGGCTGGAGCCAGCTCTGTTGAAACACTGCCCGTGAGCTGCAGCGCTGACCCCGTGGCGGGTGGGCTGGGGGTGCCTGTTGCCAGCACTTGACAGAGCGGTACAAACTGGAAAGCCCAGACACAGCGGGGCCTGAGTCTGTCTTGGTCCCTTCCGGCAGCTCCTGCTTAGGCTGAGGTCCAGCTGGGGCCTTGGGTTATCTCTCCTGTATGCCCACCCGCTCCCTCAGTAGGAGGAAGCATGTCAGGGTCAGGCCCAGGACTGGAGGTCGGTGCCTACGTCTGTGACTTTAGGAGACTTCCCCAAGCAGGCGCTCTGCCTCCGTGTCCCCCATTCTGATTCCGAAAGTGTTCACAAGGCGCTTGGAGACTCTGGGAGGTCTTGCTATTTGGGGGCCTTTGGAAAGGCCTCCCCCATCCCCCAAAGTCCTTAAACTGCCCCCTCCACTCGCCAGCATCTGCCTCCTTCCCATCCCTGTTCCGGTGCATTAGTTCGAATCAAGGGGTTTGATTCGAACTAACGTGTCCCGAAGCGCATTCCCTGGCAAGTGGAATAGCGCGTGGGCAAGGTTATACTCATGAAGCACGGGATATTTAAATCCCCACTTTATTAGCAATTTCAGTCGGCTACATTTGCATCCCTAGTTCGAACGGGGAAGCAAGTATAGAGACGTACCCTAGACTCCCACGAGGAACAGTGTTATTAGCTGGGTTGTAGCTGCCCAGAATGATGGGGTTCAAACAGAAGCCATTTCCCCTGCTTGCCACCTCCCCGCCTCTTGGCTTCTGTTCCCTCCATCTTCCTGTGCGCCTCTGGGTGCTGGATCACTCCTATGGGGAGGGGAGGACTGGCCACATCTGGGAGCAGGTGCGTCTCATGAATGTAGGTCGGAAGATGCTCCGGGCTGGGATTACGCGCTGGCAGAGACCGTTCAGGAGGAACTGATGCTAGAACGCAGCTCTCAGATCCTTGGGACGTAGGTTCCTGCTGAACTGCGTGGCTGCACAGCCTCCCACGTGGGCGCTCAGGCTGCAGTAGGGAGAGAGGCTTCTCCCAAGCCCTGAAGCTGTCACGGCCAGTGGAGAGGTAACTGCAGCACAGAGCTGCTGAAAGCGGGGGAGAGGGGCCCCTCCGCTTCTCCCCAAGGGCTGCCTTGACTTCCCTCCCTTGTAGTCTGACCTGCTGGCTTTGAGGTAAGCCTCGTGCCAGCTCTCTGAGGCAAGCGCTGAACCCGGCTGCCTTCTCCAAGGGGGTCTGGTGCATCCGCCTTTGCGCCACGGGGCCTGTCTGGATGTTTGTGTCCAGCTGGGGCTGGCCTCAGCCTGCGCAGGGCATCTGCTGTCTGACTGCTGGGGTTTTAAAGGGACATCACCCGCATGCATCTCCTTCGCCCCTCCTTTCTTCAGTGCCAGCCCGACCTCAGAGTGGCTTTCAGGGTGGTGCTCTGAGCACAGACTGACAAGCTGCCTTGCTAAGGATACTTCCCCACCCCTGACTTCCCCCCCCCCCCCCCCGATAGCTTCTCATCCCATTCCTGCGTGGGGGTGTGAAGGACCTTGTTCCAAGGGCATGTGCAGACTGGGGAGCTCTGGCTGAATGTCCTTTTACATAGTCCAGGTACCAGACCTTGGCTTTCCATGCCCTTCTCTTCCCCGCTCTCTCCCCCCTCCCCCCCGGACTTTTAATCCTTGTTACTGTCTAAACCCCACTTGTTTGCCTTCTGCCTTGTGATTAGCTTACCATTCGCTTGTGTAATGGTTGAGGGGAGAGAGCTCAGTGGTTTGAGCATTGGCCTGCTAAATCCAGGGTTGTGAGTTCAATCCTTGCGGAGGCCATTTAAGGATTTGGGGCAAAAATTTGTTAGGGGTGGTACTTGGTCCTGCTGTGAAGGCAGGGGACTGGACTCAATGACCTTTCCTTCCATTTCGAGGAGATAGGCAATCTCCATTAATTTAAATTTATTCTTGCTACCCGCCTATTTGAATTGGTCCCCTCTTTTCACTGTATTTTCTAATTACGCTTTTCTTCCAAGTGCCTGGGAAAAGTGGCCGAACTGCATGATACATTTTTTAACTGACTTAGTCAGTTCTGTTTGTTGTTGCTACAAAACCCAGGTTAATGACTTAGCAGGAATGTTGATTGCTGGAGCAAGCTTGTGGACAAGGAAACAGGACAGCTAGGTTCCTTTTATGGCGTCGCCGTGGTCTAGCTGTGTGACTACAGGCAAGTCTCTTAAGGAGCACTGTCAACTTAACCGTTACGCTTTTGATCTGAAATTTTATACCTACTATCAGTAGAGGCAAGACCCAGGATACTGGAACTGAAAGAGGAGAGAGACACTTCTTTGTCTTTGTGGAGGCTGATCTATTTTGCCCTATAAATATTGTGCCAGTCCGTTTTCCCTGTTTGGTCCCAGTGGCGTGAGACACGCCTACAAGAAAGTTTTTTTTAAAAGTTTCTTTCAGAAAAAATGGGTGGCAGATGTGGTATTTTGTGACTATTTAAAACTGGGAAGCGGGGAGTGGGAAAGGGGTTGCTACCAGTAGTAGCATCCTAGTTGGTGTTACTTTTTAACAGCCTCTGCATCTGGCTCGTGAGCCTGTGGTTAGGGCTGCCAGCTTGGGACTTTGGTGGCCCCGGTTCAACAATGGTCACTGGACAAGTCGCAGAGGGTTTGTCAACACTGCAGCGTTTTAACTGATCACAAGCCTGACCCCCCCTTTCCACTACACACACGTTGCTCTAGCCCAGGGCTTGGACTCGGGGTCCCAGGACCGCATGGGGGTCCGATACTTGAGTCAAGCTGGTACCCAGGAGTCAAGCCCTGTTGATTTTCAGTGTGCATGCAGCCCCATTGGACTGGGAGTCTGCCAGAAGCATCCCACAGTCACATGGGCCAGCGTTTTGTCCTCTGGACAGTCCAGTTTTCCCACGCTGCACCACGAACGAAGGGCTGAAGCGGCCACATTTTGGGTGGGTGCTAAGAAGCCTGGGGTGTGGATGACTGGACTTAGGCCTGCACAGTACAGTGCAGGTACTAGGACCTGGGTTCAGTGCTCCCTCAGTTGGGGTTACGAATGAGGGTGGATGCTCAAGCCCTAGGTTAACAAGCACCAGGGTCTGCAACTCACTTTCGTCTCACCCTGGGCTTCCATTGCAGTGCAGACATGCCCTAAGGGTGTGCCCTCCCTGCGGGGGTAACCTGGGGATCGGCATCTGAGTGAGCCTAGTCCAGGCCACTGCAAAATGGTATCGGCTACTGCACCCTCGCTGCCTCTGTGCTTCCCCATGTGGCACTAGGGGTGCTGTGTGCTGCAGGAAACTGAACCGTTTGTTTCCCAGGGAATTGTGGGAGGAGTTGTCTGTCCTTCTGGACTCGAGGGGGCATTGTGGGAAGGCATTGGGGACCATCACGTTTCAATGGCTTAGCCTGAGTCCTCGCTGCACAGGTACTCTACATAGCAGGGCTAAACTCAAAATAAGCTACACAACTGGAGCTACGCATAGGGTTGCCAGGTGGCCGGTTTTTCTGGCCCCTGTCTGGGGGGGGGACCCAGAAAATACTGACACGTAAAATGTCCAGTATTTTTTTTTCTCTTGGACGGAAGGCCGGTGGGGACAATCTTCCCCCTGCCATGTTTGGTGTGGGCGAATGAAATTTTTTTTTTTTTTTTGCCATGTTCGGGATTTTTGCTGAAAGCATTTGGCAAGCCTATGCTAATTGCATGGCTTAAGTTGAAATAGCTTGTTGCGAATTAGGTTCTGTGTAGACGTTCCCAATTTCTAAATAGAGCACTCTTCTTCTCTTCTTCCGACTTCCCTTCCTCCTCATACAGTGAGGGCTACAGGAGTAAGCAGTCCTCCAGCTTGACAGTATTTCCACATTATGTCAAAATAACTGCTTGTGTGTAGACGTGGACTGTTATTTCAGAAGAACATCTGTTATTTCGAAATAACACTGCTGTGTAGACGTACCCTGAGTGAGCCACCACCAGCCAGTGTGAAAGTGGAGCCGGGTCCTAACCCGTCCCCGCCAGTCAGGCCAGCTAACCTGGTTAAAAGCACCACTAAACTCAAGTGAGAGAGTTTAGCTCCCCAGCGTAGCTCCCGTCCACATGCGGGTTAACTCTGTGGTGAAGAGCAATTCATCCTGCCTCAGTTTCCCGTATTGCTGCGGGGAGGGGGAATCTGTGTGTTTAGATCACTTGGGCCTGTCTAGTATCTCATAAATCCTGATCCTTGTTGCTGACTGTCGTCACTGACAACTTGGCTACAAGCCGGAGAGAGACGTTCGGCAAGAAGGGCTTTTTTGCTCTTGTTTATATCCCAAAGGTCATAAAAATTCCCTGGAATGGTGACTTCTCTCGGCGCATTGGCAAGCCTGTGTTTGGGTTCCCACAGCAAGTTCTAACACACAGGAGCTTTAGGGGCCAAAAGCGTAGCCAGTTACAGACCGTCGAGTCCGAAGGATAGGTCTTTGTACAGACAAGGATGCCCTGACTTCTGTTCCTGCCACTGACCTGCTGTGGGGCCTTGGCCACTAACCTGATCTGTTCCCCTCCAATACTTGGTCATATGCATTTAAAATGATGAATCCTTCTGGGAAGGGTGTGTCCGTTCTCAGGGCACCCAGAATTGGGAGTCGTTTTGTTTCCCCCTGCCACTAGTGAAAGGGTGTTTTGCTTGTGCTTCTCTGGGAGGCTGCTCCCTGATACCACGCGCCTGTTAGCCATGCAAGCGTCGTCCTGCGTGATCTGTCAGCCCGCGCTTTGCCTTGCAGCTCAGCAATCAGTGCAGCCCGGTCCCCAAGACCCTTGGAAGTGTTCCCCTACAGTGATCACTCCTTATCCACCAACCACACGCACAAACACCAGGCCTGGGGTCCCCAAAGGAACACTCCCCACCCTCGCTTGTGTGGTTCCACTCCAAATCGGCACCTTGCTTAAGATCACTGCACTGAGATCTAGTGAAAGCCACAGAGTTATCATCCAAGACGAAGCATCAGGAGATGAGTAAGGAGAATGGAAACCAAGGGTTTTACATCAAACATATTCTCGTCTAAAGAAGCTTATTAGTCAAGTTCAGTTTCTAGAAAGCACGCTATGATTTTATCTCTGCCTAAGGGTGCTGCAGCATCTTCGGCCAAGCTGCTGGAGATCCTGTTTTCATGAATGAAACGGCATTTCCCAGGTGTAGGATGCTGTCTTTATCTGCTCTCCCCCACCAAGCTCACTGTTTGTACTCCGACAGTATAACACCCCCGGCTTGGTTTGCCTCTGTGCTGCTGCTTTGCTGGCTTCAAAACTTTCATATAGAAATGAGCATCCACCGTGCTAGTTCACGATGTTTAATTTATGTCTAAGGAAACCTCTTGTCTTTTGCAGAAAACCGGTTTTGCCACCTCTGCTGTGATGATAACCTAAGAACATATTTGCAATATTCTCACGCCCCCTCCTTGCATAGGACGGGCGCGCGCACACACCCTACCTCGCATAGGATCTCTCTGTACAGTTCACAATGAAATCAATAACCCATGTGACCCCGTCTTTCATAGAAAACCTCCCATGACTTTCTTTGGTGAACCAGAGCGCATGCACTCGAATCAGGATATTCCTGTAATGCCTTTGTTGGTTGGCAGTTAGGGGTTTGTGGATCACCTAGGACCAGTCCCTTGCTGTACACCAGGTCTGCACAATAATCTGTGCTCTGCACTGGGGTCTAGGTGCTGCTGTGATACAGATGTGTGCTTTTCTGGAGGGCGAAGGGGAATTCTGGCCAATGAGGATTCTGAAGGCGAGTGTGATGCGTAATGTGTTCATTAGCACCCACTTTGGAGTAATTCTCCAAAGAAAGCCAAGAGAACTGGGTTTTAATCCTAGCTAGGGACATAAGCGACTAGTCCCTCGACTAGTCGCTCCCCTCCCTTCCCCCCCTCCCGCCTTGCCGCCTCTATCAGAGATAGC
Organism: Pelodiscus sinensis; assembly: GCF_049634645.1. NCBI lineage: Eukaryota > Metazoa > Chordata > Testudines > Trionychidae > Pelodiscus > Pelodiscus sinensis. Next base: position 4,527,469 of record NC_134732.1, on the reverse strand, counting down.
AATGGGGCAGGGGGAGCAGGAGCTGGTGCTGGGGGAAGCCGGCTTAAAAGCGGGTTCTCCCCAGCACCATCTCTGTGAGGGGCAGGGGAGTAACGGGGACTGGGCGCAAGCCGGGAATCAGAGTGCCAGCCAGCTCTTAATACATTTAAAAATCAGAAGCACAGTGGGGGCGGGGCGGGACCCAGCATGAGCTGGGAATCAGCTGTCCTGGCTCATGCTGGGTCCCTCCTGCTGTGCTTTAGCCTTTTAAACGTATTAAGAGCCAACAAGCTCCCCTGCGTATCGACTAGTCGATGGAAAATCCATCAACTAGTCGATTCGTTGATTAAACTCAATTTAACATCCCTAATCCTAGCTCTGCCACAGACCTGCTCTGTAAACATGGGCAAGTCACTTTGCCTCTACTTCCTTGCCTCTAAAAAATGAGGCTCATACGGACCTAGCTCTTGAGCTACCAATAGAAAACCCCACGTGGGGCAAGAACGAAGCAGTTTGTGGCATAGCTGTCAGAGGCCAGTGCCCCGGCTAGTGGGTGGGGTTTGGCTCCCCTGAATTTGTTTCTCTGGTGCAGCCTAAATTCTCCTTCCTCCTCCACTCACTGTTCCATGTCTCTGCTCTGTGCAGGTCCCTCTGGAGGACCGCATCATCCTCTCGGGGAACCTCTTCCAGTACGTGGAGGAAAACAAGAAGTGGCGAAACCGCTTCTGCGTCGTGCCGCACAACTACGGCCTGGTGCTGTATGAGAACACGCTGGTGAGGCCCTCGCCCCTTACCTCTCTCTGCTTTGCTGGGGGGGGGGCGGTGTTCGGCCCAGGGAAAGACCCCCACAGCAGCTGTGCTCCTTTTGAGGAGCCTCCCACAGCTGCGCAAACGGTGCTTGCCCAAGAGTGACACTTAGCCAGCGCGCTCCGTGCATTGCAGCAAGGCCGCTGGGAGAACGGCCGGTATCTCCAGGATCAAGGTACCAGGCTGGAGTTACAGAGCTAGGGCGCTAAAGGGAAGCTTTGAACTTCCTCTCTGCTTCCTTTGGCTGCTGCACCGATTGAAGGACCATCCCCTCCATCCCAGACCCCGCGCTCCATAGAAACATGCGGCCCTAGATCAGTTACCAAAACCCGGGAATCCGTCGTCCCCCGCCCCTCTCCCCATCAAAAATTATTGCCCACCCTGATCTATATGGGCAGTATAGTATATTAACCCCTGCCAAAACCAAGGGAGAGGAGCAAGGCATTGAACTTGCTTACCAGGGGTTTGCAGACATGGGCTTGTCAGAGATCCTGGTTTGAGTGGCTTTGGGGACTGCTCTCACACTCTCCTTCCTCTCTAGGCCTATGACCGAGGGATTCAGCCTCGAGTAGCCCTCAACAGCGCTGGCTACAAAATCCTCACCTCCCTGGACCAGTATCTTGACCTTGTCAATAGCAGCTTGCCAGGTAAGTCCACCCTGGGCCGCTTGACGGTCTCCTCTCTCCGGTGCTCTGAATGTCCAAGGGCAAAGGATGGGGGGGACTAGAATAGGGGGATGTATTCCAGGCTGGCTTACATGTGTGTCCCTTCGGCTGCTCTCCCAGAATGCGTAGGATCAGCAGCATCCATAGGACCAGCAGCTGGAGGCAGGCATGGCCACATGCCATCTAGGTCCCCTTTTGTCTCTTCCAAGCTCTCCTGGCTTCAGTGCTCTCCACTGGAAGGCGCAGAGGTGCGGGAGAGGTGGCACCAAAGGAAATAGGAAGGAGACGAGGGAGGGAGGCGTGAAGACAGCTGGCGCCCCTTCCTGCGCCATGGAGATATGAACACTCGTTGGCTTGGCATGGGACACGCTCCCGCACAAGCACTGCTCCCTGGCTCCACACCTTGAGAACACGGTTGGGATTATTTCTCCAGCATCCCTGCCCGGCAGAGTCTGCTTCCTTCTAGGAGTGCAAGGAGTAACTTTTAGCTTCGGCTCTCTAGGGCCAGCTACTTGATTTCTTGGCTTGAATGGCCCCTGGAGACTAGCCTTCCGGGGCATCCCGTGTGGTGGTCTGCATTGAGCCCCGTAGCTGGGCAGTGCAGGAAGCCGCTCTGCAGCTGGGCTCTTGGAGGCGGTCGATCTCCGTGGCGTTCAGTCGAGCCCCTTTCTGCCATGCCTGGCCTGTGGATCCAGAGCCGTGGGCCTCGTGCCCGGCCAGTGCCACGCAGCGTTCCTAGCATGTGCCCAGGACTCAGTGTCTTTTTCTTCTTCCCTCAGGAACTGCCCCCAAATCCAGCAATGCCCCGATCCTCAAGTGTCCCACCCAGTTTCCTCTCATCCTTTGGCACCCGTACTCCCGCCACTACTACTTCTGCGTGATGACCGGGAAGGAGCAGGACAAGTGGCGAGCGGTGTTCCAGGACTGCGTGCGGCATTGCAACAATGGTAAGTGCAGGCCTCGCGGCCTCCGCCCGAGATTGGACCTTGTGCGTCTTGGATTCCTCTTTCCCTGTCCCCTGCCTCTGGCGAGGGGGGAGCACCGCGGTGTTACTAGCAATACGAGCAAGATCAGGCTTGTTCCTTCCCCAAGCGCAGGCCAACCCGGAAAAGCAATTCCCTTAAGAAATGCCACCGTGGGGGACTCCAGGTTTCTTTGTGTCTCTGCTCTTTCCATGTCAAACGGGCAGGGGAGACTTGCTTGGAAACCCAGCCCCGTAGGCGCGGCCTAGCAGAAAGGCCTTGTGCTAAGCCTACTGGCATGGCTGCCTATGAGGAGCCTCAGGGCTGACGCTAAAGCTGTTGCCATCTGGCTCTAATTACGGTGAACGTGTTACAAAGTGTTTTCAGTACTCAACAGTGTGAGAACCAGCTAGGATAGTGCTTGCTAAAGGCAAGTCGCTTGCTGTGGTTTTACTATTTTCTACCCCAAAGGGGTGACTAAATGACCCAAGCCAGTCGTAAAACGGCCACATTCCTGTCATTCACCACTCCCCCCCCCCCCCCCTCCCAAGCTGTCTCGGTGCCCCGGCACAGTGTGGTGGCCCTTAGTCTTGGGGGGGGGGAGCTGGGGTGACTGGCGGCCGCTGGGAGGACTGGAAAGGCAAGCGGAGAATCGTTGCTACTTTTGTCACTGAATTAGCTGCTTTGGTAGCCGCTTATGTGCCTGTCACGAGCCTCGAAGTGTTTTATAGCCCTGCCATTTAGTCCCACCCTGGGATTCACGTCATGGCATCCCTGCAGCGCAGGCGTCTCATTGGTACCCACCAGCGCTGCGGGCCAGGGAGCAAAGCGCGCTGTGCTTCTCTCAGCTAGTGTGAGGCGGCCATCTTGGGAGGCAGAACATAATCCTGCTTGGCTATAGATCGGTTACCCCTGAACGTTTCAGGGTCGGGGCTGGGAGAGGGGCCAGAAGGGAGACCGAGATAAGGGGGCTGCAGCTGGGAGTGGGTCTGGGATTGCAGCCACGTGCGCAGCCGTGGCCAGCCCACAGAAGGGGCTGGGAGTCGGGGCCGGGTGGGAACAGAGCTGGAAGCAGAGTGGGGCTATGTGGTGCCCTGGTAGGGGCTGGCCAAGGCCCCACTGCACCCCCCAAAAATTTGCTACGCTCCCCACTGTGGGGGGACCTCTGCTATAGATAGCCCAGCCCCTTCCTTGTAAGCCTTGCTCAATCCTTAATGACCCCTGGTGCTCAGGACCCATTTCTTGCCTCTCACACAAGTAGCCACCTCTAACAGCACCACGCCCTCTAGCCGCACGGTAGTTCTTATCAAGCCCTCTAGAGCAGTGTTTCTTAAACTTTTTAAGACCAAGGAATACCAAACAACTTTTTTTTTTTGAGGGAAACCAAGGACTTTTTTGTTGGGGGGGGGGGGGGGAAATGGGTCGGGGAAAGTTGAGCCCCCCCCCCAAAAAAGTCGCATGCCCCTTAAGGGTGGCCATTTTGAACTCTATTGTAGTCCATGGCACACCTCCAACTGCCTTGCAGCATACCAGTGTGCCGCAGAACACAGTTTAAGAAACACTGGTCTAGAGAGCCATCAGCAAGCCAGGTGCTGTGCCTGTTTTATTCTGCAAAGGATTTTATACTGTGCCCATCACAGGAGTATCTGCAGTGCAGCAAGTTATATGACTGTGTGCGTGTGTGTGCGTGTGTGTGTGTGTGTGTGTGTGTGTCTACTCCACACGGGGGGGAGGGTGAGAGTGAGAGAAATACACCTGTTGTAACATGTTCACATTAGAGAACACCAGGCCAGAGACACGAGCCTGGTGCTGCACCTTATTTCTCTGCCCCAAAGAGCTTCCAGTTGAAACTTCAGGAGTGCTCCCATATGTTTCTCACGCTTGCCTGCCTCTTCGTAGGCCTGACTCCCACGTGGCTGCAAATAGCACCCTTGTGTCGGGAGCGAGGTTCACACCCGCCCCCAGGAGTCCTGAAATTCCCCAGACGTGCTGTTGAGATGCTAAATGTTTGATTTTCCTCGGCGACGGCGTGCCTAGCTATTTCCATCAACAGAAACCTCTTCTCTCCTGGGCAGGCGGGGGAGTCACACACAGGATTCAGCCATTTGTTCCACTTCCAGAAGATGGTAGGAGGCGAGGCATAACTGATAAGGAACTGGCCGGGGAGCCAGGTGAACTGGGCTGTGTTCCCAGCTCTGCCAATGCCTTGCTGTGTAATTCTGGGCAAGTTACTTCCCTTGCCTGTGGCTTTTCCTCCCTTCCATCCATTATTATTTAGACTCTGCGCTCAGGTGAGGCCTGTCTCTGGGGGGGCTCTAGGCACTACCATCATGCACCTAATGAAAGGACTTTGCCCACCCAGGTCTCACAGCAAATGGGTGCTGGAGCTGGGATTCAGTCTCCCCAATTCCCCCAGGTCTGTGCTCAGTCCCTCATGCACTTGCTCCTGGTCACACGTGAGAGCTTCGGTCGGTCAGTCTGTCTGCCAGGCTTCCCCTCCAGCCTGTCTCAGCAACTCGCTCAGCTGAACAAACAGGCCCCTTTCCCTTTAAGATGCTGTGGGTTGGATTTCAGCCCTGTTAATCCTCCCTGGTGTCTCGGTGTACTGGCCTGTGATAAATGCCGGGAATAGAGGGGCTCAGAGCGGCTCCTCCTCCTCCCGCCACTTGACTCAGCAGAAATTAGCTGCTGCTTCAAAAATTTCCATCCCAGCTCCCCCCTTCATGCTCCGCCAGGTCCCTGCCAGGCAGAGCTTAGTTCCCTCGCAGGTTGGAGTGGAGAGCTGGCAGGGGCCCAGCTCCCCCCTTTCCTTGTGGGGCCAGGCTGGATTTGGCTGTGCAGGAGGGCTCCTTAAGCAGCCCTGCAGGGCAGAGGCCATCAGGCACCCCCCACCCTGGATGTCCTTCCCCACCCAGCACTGTTCGTGCCCTGCCCCACAGACAAAGGCCCTCTGTTCCCTAGCTTCACTCTGTGCCCTAAGCCAAGGGGAAGTGAAAGAGGAGCAAGCTGGCCAGGCAGGTGCGTTGCTGTCTGCTGTCAAGACTCACTGTCATGCTCGGACAGCTTGTTACCAGCGTCCTGTGCCAGACCCACAGGGAAGAATTTCCAGCCCTGGTGGATACGTGGTGGTGGTGGTGGCCAGGGTGGTGGCCACGGCGGGCGGTAGGCAGTGTTCCCCTCAGTCCGGTCAGCCTGGCCTACTTCAGAGATGAGGGGTTCGGGGTCCCTCTCTGCTTGGGAGATCCCCAACGAATAGAGCTAGTCAGCTTGCCTTCTGGGCAACGAGCTGTTGGAGCTGCAGACTTTGGATCCAGGATTGCATGTCGAGGCCCACTCTGAATTAGCCTGCATTTGTAGGCCTGTCAGCCTGGTGTTCCTCATGCACACGCATCCAGAGAAGAGCAACAAGAATGATGAAAGGTCTAGAGAACATGACCTATGAGGGAAGGCTGAAGGAATTGGGTTTGTTTAGTTTAGAAAAGAGAAGACTGAGGAGGGACATGAGAGCCATTTTCAGGTTCTAAAAGGGTGTCATAAGGAGGAGGGAGAAAACTTGTTCATCTTGGCCTCTGAGGACAGAACAAGAAGCAATGGGCTTAAACTGCAGCAAGGGAGGTTTAGGTTGGACATTAAGAACTTTTTCCTAAACTGTCAGGGTGGTCAAACACTGGAATAAATTGCCCAGGGAGGTTGTAGAATCCCCATCTGTGGAGATATTTAAGAGCAGGTTAGATAAATGTCTATCAGGGATGGTCTAGACAGTATTTGGTCCTGCCATGAGGGCAGGGGACTGGATTTGATGACCTCTCGAGGTCCCTTCCAGTCCTAGTTTTCTCTGATTCTACCTTACTTAGCTTTTTACCACTTTCCCTTCATTGCTTGCCAGCCAAACGCTAAAGCACAACTGGAGAGAGACCAAGCCCTCTAATTAGCAGCCACTAACAAAAGAGGAACCGTTCCCCATTAGTAATAGAGGGGATATTTTTCTTCCACCTTCGTGTGGGCAGTCTTAATGAGAGAAACAAAACTGCCCCTCTGCTGCGAAGCAGCCAGCAGTAAACGTGGCTGGAGAGCGAGGAGGCGCTGCTGACAAACTTGTCAATAGAATTGATTTATTTTTTTTAATGGCGCCTCTTTCAGCCCCCTGCAGGTTTGTCCAGACTGGACTGTCCAGCAGGGAAGGGTCTGTTCTGAGGGACCTTCTTTAAAAGTGAGGTTTTGGCCACGAAAGCTTATGCTCAAATCAATCTGTTGGTCTTCAAGGTGCCACATGATACCGCATAGTCTCTTATTCTGATGCTTTTGAAATGAAAAATAAAATCCAACTTTCTCATTCCAAATGGCTTTGTGGTCAGAATGGGAAGCTAATTTACAGCCAAACAAAAATTATGAGCTTGTGAAAGGATCAAAACCGGTATTTTTTTCTTTTTAAAAAGAAGTTCTCTAAGAGAAACCTGATTAACCCCAACTGAGCTTCTTTGGATTTTTTTTATATGCAAGTTTGAGAGACTGACTTTTATCCCGATCCGTGGCAAGGAAACTTTCAAAGTATAAGCTTTTTTGGGGGGGAGGGGGAGAACTACCCAGCTCTGCTCCTCTGTACTCCTTGCCAGACTTGTCTCTGGCAGGAGGGTTACCTGCAGACTTTGGGCTGGAAGAAGGGGTCTCTCTTACTCCACATTTACTTACCTGCAGTTTGCCCCAGGACCTGCACTTGAAAGGGTCCCAGAGCAAGTGGCCTTGCCGCTTGGGTGCTGGGCCACCCAGGTTTGGCCACGTGCTCACTCTCCTCTGTTGTGATGAAGAGCCTCTGGGCCAAATGAGTGTGGCCTTTGGGGGAGGGGCCAAACCTGCACGGCACTAGATCGCCCTGCACCAGGTTGCAAAGCGTGGAGTAGGCCCCTGGGGCTAGCCTTGCAGGACAGGAGCCACCAATGCAGGGTGAGTACGGGGCAGGCTTGCTTTGCAACTCCTCCTTCCCCCCAGTGTCTCTTCAGTAAGGGAGTGGCTCCATTTGAGTCCCCTCCTCCCCCAACCCCAAAGGCCTTTGTGTGGCCGTGGCCGTGGCTGTGGCCGTGACCCTGGCAGGAGCTATGCAATGGAAGGGAATCACCTTTTACCCAGCATTCCTGGGGGTAAATTCTACCCGGATGGCAGCGGCTGCTGAAAACTTCTGTTTGCAGTTTACGAACAGATGCTGCACACGCTTCCTCCGCCTCAGCCGGCTTTCTGCAGCACGGCGTCCCTGGCTGGAGTGTCGCGTGCGCTCTGCTGTGCAGTGACTGGCCACACTCCATGGAGGAAGCAGGCCGCCTGGCCTCCGTTGCTGCTAATCGAGGGGGTGCTGTGAACCCAAGTCCCCGTGCCTGAACCCGCTGTGGAGCTGTTTATGCTGAATGCAGTCCCGGGTGTCCTCAGCTCTGCATTGACCTGTCCCCTCAGAACAAACGGGCTTTGGAACGTGGTGACGGCGCGTCGGGGTTCCCCCGACTCCTGCACCCCTGTAATGGCATGAACAGACTCCGCCAGCCAGCAGAATAGAGGGAGTTTATTGCTTCTCCAGGATGCTGCACAGCACAGATGTAATCTGGTTACAGGGCAGGCCTAGGATGCATCCGCCCCCCCCTTGAGATGGGGGAGACTGGGCCCCTAAATCCCAGCCCCTTGCTTAGGCTGCTTCCTCTATGATACCAGACAGGAACTGCCCAACTTCCAGCCCTGCCCCCCAGCCAGGGCTGTACTCCACCTTCCTCCCTTTGTTCCTCTCCCTGGGAGGTAACCAGTCGAACAGGTTACCTCCCTGTCCCATCAGCTACTCTGCTGGGCCGTGGTATAGACAGCAGCCAGTGGGGGTCACCTACAGCCCAAACCTAGCAACCAGCAAGGTACCAACACTACATCACACGTGGCACTTTAAACTCTCTGGCACGTATTTCAACTTGCCACGTCCATCCTGGTGACCAATAAAACCAAAGAGTCCAGGACGTGGGTGACTTTCTGAAGGAGGGAGGCTAGGAATCCCTGGGGAGGGCCTGCTCTGCAAACGATGTGATGAGCAATGGGCTTAAATTGCAGCAAGGGCGGTTTAGGTTGGACATAAGGAAAAACTTCCTACCTTCCAGGGTGGTTAAACACTGGAATAAATTGCCTAGGGAGGGTGTGGAATCTCCATCACTGGAGATATTGAAGAGCAGGCTGAACAGACATCTATCAGGGATGATCTAGATGGTGCTTGGTCCTGCCATGAGGGCAGGGGACTGGACTTGATGACCTCTCGGGGTTCCTTCCAGGTCTAGTGTTCTATGATTATAATGGTCCCGTCTGGCCTTAAATCTTTTAGGCACATTTCAGTCTGGTTATCTTGAAATTCCCTCTATTAAAAAATGGCATTGTGGTTTTCCATGTTTGTACTGTCCATATGCCAGCTAAATGCTCAGCACACGGGGAAAAATACCTGGGGATTTTCCCCCTCCCTCCCCTTAACTGCCAGCTGCTTATAAACTTCCTGGGGTGTGAATATACAGCTAGGTTCTCCCCGGATTACAGATCGCAACAGAGTTTTGCAGTAGCTGCTTAGTTAGCAATTTTGGTGTTGATGCATGAGTCACGCTAGCATCCGGCTCACCGTTCTAGGCACTGCAGGGCTAACAGGAATGCCAAGTAAATAAACTGGTTTTTGCAGGTAGATATGACAGCTGAGGAGCGAGTATTTACGTAGGGACTTTTTGCATGTGCATCACTTTAAATTAAATATGAATTTTGGAAACGACAGAGACCAGTGGAGTCCAATTTCAAAGATTTTTTTTTTTTTTAAGGATTGTTTTGCTACTAAATTAATATAAAACTGGCCCCTTTGTGTTCTTCTGTTTGCAAAAAGTGTTGCTTCAGAACACTTGTAAGGAATTAGCTTTTGTTTGGGCCGAACTGTGTCAGAGGATCTTGTTTATTTCTTTCTAAATAATAACTTGGGGCCATGGGCGGGGTAGAGCCTATGAACTGCGGCTGTGCCTGGCAGCAAGGTCTAGGGATTTACCCAAAGAGGAATAATCTTGCCCATAGCATTCCTGGGTTGCTTGCAATAAGAGCATCACCCAGCTATTGCAATGATGGTCTGGCTCTACGAAATAATAAATCTCAGCTCTTGTAGAGTTCTCCGTCAGTGGATCCCCAAGTACTTTACAAAGGGAGGGGATCAATATCAGTTTCCCCATTTTACAGATGGGGAAACGGAGACATGGAGGGGCATGGCCTTGCCAAAGTGACCCAGTAAGTGTCTGAGCCAGGAACAGAATCCAATCCGATGCTCTAGCCCTAGGAAGGCTGCTTCCCAAATCTGGATCAAAACCTAATGGGGTTCCCATTCCGCCTTAGCAATGCTAGTGGCATCCCAGCCGTCAGAAGAGCTGAAAGGGGTGTGGTATGTAAAGCAGTAGCAGGTTGGAAGCTGTCGTAGGTTGTTTCTGTTGCAACCTGGATCTGTGGCTATCACAGCAAGGCTGACTTACAGTTCCTGCTCTGGCAGATCTTTAGAAACCACGTAGGATAATAATTTGAATTTGTCATGGTATCTGTCGCCACATCCGTTGGGCCATTGAGATCCACCCAAGTGCTTGAACATCTTTTAGCTGACTTGTCTCCGCTGCTGGCCATACATGGGGTCAGAATAGAATCCCCCTAGGACAGATTGTCAGAGATCCTCGGGGAGCTTGGCTCTTGCCTGGGTCACCTGGTGGTTGGAACGCGAGGAAATAGAACGTGAAGCCTTTAAATCAGTATTTATGGACTCCAGCAACGTAGCCAGAGATTCTGAGCTAACACAGTCGGGGCGGGAGGCGGGGGGAAGGTTCTGTGGCTTGCAGTGTGCAGGAGTCAAACTAGGCAATCCTGCTGGTAAATCTGAGTCATGCCCTGTCTTGGCAGGGCGAGCGTCCCCTTCTGCCTGTATGCTCCTTGGGGGAGAGGTGACATCAGCTCAGCCAGGATTCACCCCCACAGTGGCAAAGCTCCCACCGACCTCTGCCAGGCCTGGGTTCTAGTCTCTGCGAAAACTGCCAGGAACACCCTGGTGCTCCCTTCGAATGTTACATAGTCCTCAGCTGCTATCACGCTGGGTCTGCTTCTTGGGCCAGGTCCTGGCCTCCGCTGTAGCAAGCTGGTGCTGTTGCGTGTCTTGTCAGGTGTCGGTTATTGATCTGCCGTATGAGAGAGAGACACACACACCAAGAATACACCTGACACTGTTGTTTCACCCTCTTCTCCATTTCCCTAGCAGCAGCTGCAGGTGCCCTTGATCCCTCTGCTGCAGCGTGACTGCCCGAGTTGCATGCTCGGGTATCTGTAACATGCTCACCATGCCGGGGGCCGAGCGGGAAGGGGCTGCTTTTTGGGGTTTCACGCAGGCTGAGCCGGCCTGCAGCACTTGGAGGCTGAGCTCTGCCTGGCAGGGGATTACAGCGAGCCAGACTTTGGGCCGAGGCCCCGTCCCATCCTGCGTGCTTCCGACTGCTGGCCAAGGCAGCCAGAAGGGACGCACGTGCCCAGTCTAATGCATCAGGCATCCGGCTGTTCTGTCACCTGGAGGGGAGCTCTTCCCCCCACCACCCCGTTTCCCTTTGCCCAGCATGTGCCTTCCAGGCTGCAGAGCCCAGTGCAGACCGGCTGGAGGCAGGGGAGGGTTAATGGGACCCCCGTGCTAGGCATGGAGCGATTGGCAACCAGCCAGCATGTGCCCGCAGCCCCCTCTCTTCTCTCACATTCCACAGCTCCCGGGCTGGAGCATCATTAAAGAGCTGGGGAAAGGTTATTGCCTCCGCCTCCCTCCTCCTCTTGTGTATCTGGGTGTTGTGATGGGATATGCAAACCCGTTCCCAGCACGCTGCCCCCAGCGTGGTACCTCTCGCCCTCGTTAACCCCTGCTGCTCCCCGGCCCATCCCTGCCTGAACAGCCACCTGCGGGTGGGGCAGCTGGCTTCCAGGGAGGGGGAGGCCGTGCAAAAGATGGATAGTTCATCCCTTCCCCCCGCCCTATCAGCTAGTCCTCTTCCCTTCCTGCGATCTGGGCTGCTGTGAATCATGGAGCTGAAATCTCAGTGGGAGGGGAGCAGGCTGCCATGCTGGTCCGTCTCCACCTCTCCAGGCAGGGCTTGGCTGGGAGCCCGTGTGGCCCATGACTCACCTGCTGCTCATACTATTTTTTTAAGTCATTCTCCTTTCCCTCCCTGCCTCCCCACCATTGGTAATTTCCGTCAGCCCTCGCTTCCTGTGGCTGGCGCGTCCCAGTGCTCCGGGTGCCTGCCTAACCCTGAGCCTCCGGTTAGCTCCGCTGGGGCGGCCCAAGTCTCAACGGGGTGGGGTGGGGGGTTACTTGGAGCCAATAGAAAATCTTTCTGCAGATGTCTGGGCACCTTCTTTCTCCCCTCCTCCTCCTCCTGTGTAATGTCTGTAGGGGTGCTGCATCCTGCCTGAGTTCTTGCCCTATAGAGGGGCTATTCAACTCTGGAAGTCTGGGGGCCACAATGCTACACACAGCCCCTGCTGAGGGCTGCAACTTAAGTGTGGTTGCATAGACATGCAAATAGCTTCTTTCACACTGACAGGCATGAATACAAAGCAGTTCCCACAATGCCCCAGTGCTCCCAGCACCTCCACCCTGGGGGCTAGAAATACAGCCAGCCAGCCCATCCGCTTGCGCCTCCATGCTCACCTCGCCGTTGTGGAGTGTGTTCCCAGTGGAGGCCATGTTCCAAGGATCCCACCTGTGTTGAGTCCCACATAAATGCAACCCTCACCACAGGCCATGGACCCCATGCGTTGAGTAGCCCTGCCCTATAGCTAGTCTCTTGCCACTAGGAGGCAGTGCGGGGACCTATACTCCAGTCCCTGCCTGCAGCAGCAGGAGTCGCTCTAGACCCCTTGCCTGGATCCGGCCCCCGAGGCTCAGGTGTCCCTTCCCCCCCCTCCCCCCCGCCAGCATTGGGGAGCACGTGCTGGCACTCCAGCCCTCCTCCCCCCCCCCCATACACACACGCTGCCTACCACAGGGCTGGAGCACACACAATCTACTGGCCTGGGCCCCCCTAGGCTCTGGTGTGTGAGGGAAACGTGGGGAGTGTCTTTCTGCTTCTGAGTTAGGGGCCACCGTCTCTTCTCAGTGAGGGATTTGGGGTTTTTTTTGGGCTTCTCCCTTGTGTGCAGCCCCCAGCTGATTTTTCTTTGGATCAGTGTTTCCCGACTCAGAAAGGGCCCCACCCCGTCAGATTGTGGCGGGGAGCATCCCATGGCGGCAGTGCTCGTCGGTGTGAGTCACGGCAGGGGAAGGGAATGTGGAACTAACGTGAAGGACAAAAACGTCACCGAGGCTGTGAGCTCATCGCAGGGAATCTGTGGTTCCTCTTTGCTGGCTCCCCCCCGCCGCAGTGTAACTAACCCCCCTCTCTCTCCCCCCTCAGGCATCCCAGAGGACTCCACAGTGGAGGCTCCGGCCTTTACGGATGCCATCCGCATGTACCGGCAGTCGAAGGAGCAGTACGGCACCTGGGACATGCTCTGTGGCAACGAGGTGCAGGTGAGGGTGAGAGGCGTGTGCCCCCCTGAGCTGCAAGGCCCCCAGCCGGACTGGGGATGGTTCGGAGCCTCCGAACCTGCCTGCTTATGGCTGCGTTGAGACTACCCGCGATTGGGGCCAGCTGTGCGGTGGATTAGATGCTCCAGAGCCATGGGACTTGATTGCCGTGCGGGGCTTGTCCCATTTGATGCCCCCCACCAGGGATCAATCTGGGGGGGGCCAAACCCATTGTCCCTTTGCCCTGTCAGCTGGTGGGGCGGGGGGAGACGCATAGCACATGCATGTTGCCTGTGGGTCACTGCTGGATGGGTGCTATGCTAGCGTCCACTGTTGGCCCTTCCTCCCCCTTGCCTGGTCCCCCCTCTTTCTGGGTGCCTGTGGTACCCACTGGTATCACGTCCAGTGGCTGCCATGGGCACCAAGGTCTGGTTAGCTTGTATCTGCACTGCACTCTCTCCCCCTTCTAGCTCCAGCCTGGTGTGGCTTGCCCCTTTGTATAGACACCCTTCCCAGCCTTTCCACCAACGGGGCTGCCTTTTGGGGTGCTAGGGACCCTCCAAGAGAGGACACGTCTGTAGGAAGATTGGTGCGAGCTGCCTTTTTAAAAGCGACCTCCCACCCTTCCCTAGAAATAGCAATGCTTTGCGTGGGAAGAAGCCCAAGCTGTTATCCCAGTGGGGGAGCTCGCCGTGTATGCCCTCCCCCGAGAAGCTCTGCTGATGCCTCAGACTCGGGGTGAAGTCCTGGGGCTGGCTGGCATGGAGGGCAAACCCGGGGGAAGGAAAGGTGGCATGCATGCAGGCAGGGATTGGAACCCCAAATACTCCTGCAGCCCTCCCCTCTCTCTCCCTCTCGACACGCCTTGGCGTCGCCCCTCCCAGCACACTGGCGCCGATTGAGAAAGAGGAAGGTGCCATGCTCCCCTCCCAGGGCGTTCCACCAGGAGCCGAGCTGCTCCCACCCCGCAGGAATTCCAGCCACGGCTGGTTACGGCTCTGGGACCTTGCTGGGCCTCTGCAAATACCACAGTTCCCACTGTGGTAGGGAAATCTCCCCCCCCCGCTCCCTACGGTCTGGTGGAATCCCCTGGTGATGACGGGGGGGCTGGAATCCTCTGTGGGGCAGGAGGGGGCAGGGCTGGAATCTGCTGGGAGATGGGGGGGTGCACTGGAACCCAGTGGGGGAGTGAGAGGGGAAGCAGCACTAGCTGTCTGCAACGCTGTAGCTCAGATGTCAAGGATGTGGCTTTCCCGACTCGCGTGGTCGTTTGAATACGATCCCTTTGGCAGGTTGAAGGCGGCCATTGGGCGGAGGGCCAAAGTCCCGCACGTGAACCGTTCTGAGGCCTCCGCTGGGACTAGAAGGGCGTAGGAGGGGGCACGTTGACTCCTGGGTTTAGGAACCCAGCCGAGCAGAAGGTGGCACGAGGGCAGGAGGCTGAATGTGGAGGAAAGGGGCAGAGAGGCATCAAAGCAAATCTCCCGGAAGTGGCGGGGATGGAGGGACCTCAGCCAAGCCGGGACTCTCACTGGTTCTGTGGGTGCCTACCCCCGAGTGCAGTGGGGCGCCGACCCTCTGGGAGGTAACGCCATGGAAACGAGGAGGAGGCGCAAAGGGAACCACGTCCGCTGGGGCCTGCTCAGGAGACCGGCCGCCTCTCGGGGCTGGTGGCGCAGTCCTAGCGAGGCAGCGGCGCGCCGTCTCGGCGCTAAGCTCGCACTGCCGCAGCACGGCATGGCCCTCCGGGGCCGCGGGAGATCTTTGTGAGGGATGAGGAAGCGGCTCCGTTTACAGAACCCGTCCCTCCTGCTCCGTCAGGACAGATGGCCCAGCTGCCGCGAAGGCCTCAGAAAGAGATTGGAGGTGCCAAGGTCCTCAGAGCGGCAGCGCTTCAGAACGGCCAGAGGGAGGCCGCTAGCATGTGGCTCGTGCCAGGAGCCCTCATGAGGGGCCTTGGTCTAGACCAGGGCTACTCAACTTTGGAAGCCCCAGGGGGCCACAGTGATACTCACAGCACGTGCTGAGGGCCGCAACTTAAGTGTGGTTGCATAGACATGCAAATATATGCAAATAGCTTATTGCACACAGACGGACATGGATAAAAAGCACTTCCCACAATGCTCTGGCACTCCTGGCACCTCCTCCCTGGGGGCTAGAAACGCCGACGCCCTGTACCCGCCTGTTCCAGCCAGCCCGTCCGCTTGCGCCTTTCAGCGTTCACCCCTCCTGGGAGACCCCTCGCTGTTGTGGAGCATGTTCCCAGTGGAGGCCGTGTTCAGAGGATCCCGCCTGTGGGCGGCGTGTTGAGCCACGCACCGCATGGTGGGTCAGAAACGGGTGGTGGGCCACATGGAGCCCACGGGCCACGTCTTGAGTAGCGCTGCTCTAGGTGGAAGTACCACAGCCTTGGAGCAAGGCGATGGAGATACCGGGGAGGGTGTCCCCGCAGCCTGTGGTGGGGCTGAGGAAGGAGATTCCTGGGGGGGGATGAAATGGCGCTTCAGAAGAAGGGGCAGCCTGTGAGGAAGAGGAGGGCGGGGAGGAGGGGAGAGCGGAGCGCCCAAGCGATGGAAGGACAGCTCGCCGCCGTGTGAGCTCTAGTCACTAACAGCTTCCTCCCTCCGCTCCTCCAGGTCTTGAGCAATCTGGTGATGGAGGAGCTGGTCCCAGAACTGAAAAACACGATTGGCCCCAAGCTGAAGGGCAAGGCCCAGGAGAGGCAGAGGCTGTGGATCCAGGTTGGTTTGGGGGGAGCGGTGGAAAGAGGTTCCCGAGTGCAGCAGCACGAGGCTGGTGCAGTGGTGGAGCCTGCACTGGCTGAACGCTCCTGTAGGGACGGCAAGGAATCCTGTGGCCCCTTAGAGAGGAGCAAATGTATTTGGGCGAGAGCTTATTCGCCCGTCTCTGCGGTGCCACAAGAGCCCTCTTGTTGCTGGAACAGAGAACAGGTTACCCCTCTGTTCCTGTATGGATGACTCCACCAAGAAATCGGCGCTGGCTGCAGGGAAATCCAGGACTGGATTGTGACAGCTTTCGGAATGGGTCCCTTTGCCTTGGGTGTGGCAACTTGACTCTGTTTCCTGCTGGCTTGTGTGAGTCAGTCACCTCCCCAGTTCATCCCCTTCTCCCCGAGGGCGCAGGGAAACAAGCTGGCTGTACTCTTGGCTGCTGGTTTTATCCAGCTCCCTCTCAGAGGTATAAACAGCCTATTTCTCAACCTCCCACTTACCTTCTGTTGCTTGCGTGCGCGTCCATAACAGGCGGATTCTGTGGTCCTGGCCATGCCTCCCGGGGAGGGAAGTACACCCTAGCAAACACCGACCCGCAGCTCAGCCAGCAGTGTGGCTTGTCCCGGCTATATTTAGCAAACCCTTTTTAGACCAACGCAGGCTAAATCTGGCCCGAACGGATGGTTTTATAAAAGCAAGCTTGTTGTGAAACCTTTCAGACCAATAGAAATGTTTCCATGAGGCACTCTACAGAATTCCACTTGAAACCTCCTTTAAAACAAACAAACTGTTCCCCTTCGCCTCACCGCCCTGGACGCTCCAGCCCTGTGCTGGTGCAGGCGAGAAGGGAAGCAAAACCGACTGGGAACCAGTCTGCAGATTCCCAACACAAATCCTGCTGATCATATTGGGTTCTTGTTTAATTGTAATTATCCAAGGTGGGGAAGGGCTTGTACTGCTCCCTTGAAAGCTCAGGAGGATGAGGAAGGCCCTCGGGAGGAAGGGTGGCCTGGCGTGTTAAGGCATTGGTGTGGGACACGAGATCTGAGTTCAAATCCTACCTCTGCCCCCCAAGCCCTTTGTGTAAACTTTGACCCAAGTGACTTGTCCAAGTTTGAAGTGACTGATTTTGGGGTGCACAGCGTGACGCTGTAGAAGGGGCCTGACTTCCAGGAAGAGCGGCGTATTTCCTTCTGCTGGAGGTACTCGTCCTGCTCTAACACAGACGAGGCCTCAGTCCTGTGCCCACTTTTGGGAGCCACGCTTCAGGAACACTGCTGACAAGTTGGGGAGCCCAGAGGAGGGCAACGGAAATGATCCGGGGCTTTGAAAACCTGACCTGTGTGGAAAGATTAGCAACAAACCTGGGCATGTCTGGTTTTCAGACCTTCAGCTATGTGAAGGGCTGCTCTAAGGAGAACAAGGATCAATTGTTCTCTGTGGCCACAGACAGTAAGACGAGACGCAATGGGCTTAATCTGTAGCAAGGGAGATTTTAGAGAACTTTCTCCCCGTAAGGATGGGAACAGGCTTCCAAGGTAGGTTGTGGAATCCCTGTCATTGGAGGTTTTTAAGAACAGGCTGGATAAACACACCCATCAGGGACACACTTAGTTTATCTTGTCATGCTTCAGTGTCGGGGCTTGAACTTGCTGAGCCCAACAGTTCTATGACTCTATGATCCCCATGAGCAGAGGGGCTAAGCAGTAGCCTGACAAAATTCCAGGCAGAAGACTCCTCCGAACCCCACAATTAATAACTTGTCTGTACGGTAACACTGTGCAGTCAAAAGATGAATTAATGAAGCACCCCATGGGATGTGAACCTCCGAGCACTAAGATCTGCTAGCAGGGATGCCTGGGGACCCCTGCCATCTGAATGCAATGGTGCCCAGCAGGTGTCTGCCTGGATTCCAGTGCAGGAGCAGAGTCAAGATAAACGAGCGCAAACATACAGTAGAAAATTAAAAACAATATTCAAAGAAAGATGGATGGGAGAGGAGGAGTGAACTGACCTCAGCGTGGACCGGAGTCCATTGTTCTTGCTGGTGTAAGGAACCAGTGAATGAGGAGATGTACTGACCAGCCAGTGTGCTAGAACAAGATGTGATGGGCAGCTCTCAGATAGCCAGGTCTTTCCTTATGGCTCTGATGGCATCTGCAGATACAGTTGCCATGTAAGTTGCAGAAAGCTTAGTGTCAGACGCCCCTGCCTATCCCTGGTTGGGGAGCACTGAGTCCCGTGAGGGTGCAAAGGCAGGGATGCAGGTAGCCGTGCAGAGCAAGGCCCGGCAGTGTCCCAGGCTCCGCGAGGTCAGATGGCCGTGCAGCCTTAGAAGTCCCGTGGGATCCAGATGCTGAAGATGCTGTTCCTCTTCCCTCCCCCCGCCCCCAGATCTCTGATGCTGTCTACAGGCTCATCTCTGACCAGATAAAGGCGCACTACGACGCCATGGTGACCAAATGTGAGCTGGAGCGTCCCAGGATGGAGAGCACCATCCGCACAGACATGGACCAGATCATCACGTCAAAGGAACACTTGGCAAGCAAGATCCGAGGTAAGACATGGGCTCCCATTTTGGGTGTGTCTGTGGGCAAAAAAAATCCCACCTGCAGCACAGACTCCAGATATGCAGACTTGGGCTCGTGCTCCGGCACTAACGAGCTGGGTGAGGTTCAGGCTCCGGGTACGATGCCTAAGGAGGGGTGGGGGTTTCCGAGCCGTAGCCCAAATGGCTACAACCGGCAGTTGTTGGGTTGGTCAAAAATCCTGACGTTAAAAACTTCAGTGTGCTCCTAGGGCTGGGAGTGGGAAACCTCACCCGGGTGCGAAGAGGCAAATGCTGGAGCCGTTCTCTAGTTCCCATCGCTCCAGGGTGAGCATCCATCCCTTCTGGCTTTGATTGGGCTCTGAGGAATCGCCCCTCCCTTAGCGATATTGAAATGCATTAAAACCGATAAGTTCTGTTTTAAACGTGAAATTGAGGCTTATGCTAATTGCAGTGTGTATTTCAGACCAATAGGAACGTACCTGGGGGCGGGGAGGGGAGGAGGAAATGGTGTTTCTCTAAAACTTCCCTTGAAATAAAGTGGTGTCCCTTGTTTTTCATGTGCTTTTCCCTTATTTCCCTGCATCAGAGGTGGTCCGCATACATAGCTCCTTATTTCCTGAAGGACCCCACGTACAGGCTGAACCTCTCTAGTCCGGCACACTCTGGTCCAGCAACATCCATGGGCCGGCATGATTTTAGTCATCCGGATGGCCGCTTATCATGAGTGCGGCCAAGTTTCCCATGGTCCCAAAAAGTTTGTTCACAGCCACCAGTCCTGGCTCAGTGTTCTGTGCTGTTGTTTAGCGCTAATTTACCCCTCGATGTCTAACAACCCAGGACGCAGTGCAAGTGCTGGTGATTCTGCTCCCGCGGTTCAGCAAATTCTCTGGTTTGGCCCCGGTCAGGTTCCGAGGCTGCCGGACGAGAGAGGTTCGACCTTTTTAACAAACGAAAGGCGCTGCGCTGCAGGTGGAACGTGACTTCTGCTAAGGGCCAGCGGTGCTGGACAGGGAGCGAAACATGCCATGGCAGTGCAGAGACAGGGCTGCTGGCAATGGACTAGAGCTGTTCAGGCTAGAATTGGAGCAGGGTTTTGAGACAAGCTCTTGTGTTTGTAGAAGCCCTGTGGTACCAGGAGCTCAGACAAAAGCCAGGAACGGGGTCCGTGCTGACACTCGAGTGCTGAATTGCCAGGAGCACTCTCTGCACCTCCACGCATCTTTCCTAGAATTCTGCCCTTCGAGGCCTGCCCGGTGCCGCAGGCAGAGGGGCTGTGGTTGCAGGCTGATTGGCCGTAGGATGGGAAAGGACCTTGTGGGTCTTCAAGCCTGCCGCAGCAGGGGCTAGACAACTCTGTCGTCCCATGTAAAAGTGGATCCAGCTCCTCCGCTAGCTTTCGGGTCTCTACCTGGAGGGGGTGGAACAGAGAAATTCCTGCCCTTCTAGGGTGTCCGTCTAGGAGCCTCAGCCCCATGCTAGGCTGCCAGGCGCTCCAAAGCGCAGCGGCAGAGGAGGGCGGAGCGGCAGCCATCCCATGCTCATCATCTGTCTCTTCCTCCTCCAGCCTTTGTGCTCCCCAAAGCGGAGATCTGTGTCCGAAACCACGTGCAGCCCTACATCCCGTCCATCCTGGAGGCGCTGATGACTCCCACGAGCCAGGGCTTTGCCGAGGTCCGGGAAGTGTTCTTCAAGGAGGTCACCGACATGAACATGAACGTCATCAACGAGAGCGGGATGGAGAGCCTGGGAGAGGTGAGGCCCCTGAAAGACCTTGCTGGGTTGCTGTTCTGGCCTGGCCATAGGCCCAGGGGAAGGGGTGATGCAGCTGTTCAGATTGCCGCCGTGGGCAGAGGGCAACGTGCTGCATGAATGGGCCGCTTGACACGTGGCTTCTCCACCCCTGCCTGAATTTGAGAGGAGCATCCGCCTTGGGGGGGGCACCGCTTCCTACCCCCGTTGTCCTGAGTAAGGCTGGAGTCGAATGATGAGAATAAACCCATGACCGCGCCCTGAGCCTGCTCCCGACTGAGCTGGCAGTCTGGGCTCTCCTCTAAGCCAGAGACCGTAGGAGGCCGAGGGCTTCCTGGGGCAGCACCAATCCCGGTCCCATTAGATCCATAAATCCCATTGAATACTGTGTACAGATGTGGTCTCCTCACCTCAAAAAAGATATTTTGGCCTTGGAAAGGGTTCAGAAAAGGGCAACTAAAATGATTAGGGGTTTGGAACGGGTCCCATATGAGAGAGGTTAAAGAGACTGGGACTTTTCAGTTTAGAAAAGAGGAGACTGAGGGGGGATATGATAGAGGTCTATAAAATCATGAGTGGTGTGGAGAGGGCGGATAAAGAAAAGTTATTTATTAGTTCCCTAAATAGAAGAACTAGAGGACACCAAATGAAATTAATGGGTAGCAGGTTTAAAACTAATAAAAGAAAGTTCTTCACACAGCGTGTTGTCAACCTGGGAACTCCTTGCCAGAGGAGGCGGTGAAGGCTAGGACTATAATAGAATTTAAAGAGAAGCTAGATAACTTCATGGAGGTTAGGTCCATAAAAGGCTATTAGCCAGGGGATAAAATGGTGTCCTTGGCCTCTGTTTGTCAGAGGCTGGAGAGGGATGGCAGGAGACAAATCGCTTGATCATTGTCTTCGGTCCACCCTCTCTGGGGCACCTGGTGCTGGCCACTGTCGGCAGACAGGCTACTGGGCTAGATGGACCTTTGGTCCGACCCAGTACGGCCGTTCTTATGTTCTTCTTATGTATTGCTGGTCTAGCAGAAGCTGGACCAATTCACTGCAGGTGGGAACTGGATTCCCAGCTCTCTTCCCGAGCCCTGGGCAGCTAGTAGCCTAACAAAATCCAGGGCGTGCGGTTTCACCTGCACATGGAACCATGGGGTCTCCCTCTATCCAGCTGGGTCCTTCTGTGTGCGTCCGAGCAGCCCCAGACGGTCACACGACTGCCTGCCGCGCCGCGCTAACAGTGGAGACCTTGGGTTTGATTCTGTGACCTGTAGCAGGTGGCTCTTCCGTCACCGGGCTCCCCGATGTGTGTGCAGCTGGCGGGGACCCAGGGACGCGTGGAAAGGCTCTTTGTGAGCCGGATTAAATGGGCGCAGTTGAGGAAGGATGCTGACTTCTGGACGCGTGGGGTCTGCTCTGATGCCAGGCCGCGGCCGGCCTGGCGACTCTCGCGGTGCAGCCGGTGAATTGCGTCCGTGTCTCCTTGCTCTTCAGCACATGGAGAAGCTCTCCCAGCTGGCCTTCCACCCCGTCAAGATGCAGTCCTGCTACGAGAAGATGGACCAGCTGAAACTGGAAGGGCTTCAGCAGCGATTTGACGTCTCCAGCGCCTCCGTGTTCAAGCAGAGGGCCCAGATCCTCATGAGAGAGGTGGGTGTTAGTAGTCGCCACGCAGGCGGTGAGTAGCCTTCGTGCTTGCGATCCAGCGGGGAGCCGTCTGACCCCGGCCACCAGGGCTGTCCGGACAGGTTTTAGGCTGTTCCCTGGGCCTAGGAATTCAGGCACTCTTTGAAACTCTCTCTGTGCCCTGCCTTGGCCGTGGCCGGTCAGCAGTCGTGCTGCAGGGGCGCCCCCTACTGGCGCGTGCTCTTGTGCATAGGGCTGGCTGGGCGTCTGGCTGCACCCAGCCCCGGGAGCCGTCCCCTGAAAGAGCTGCCTTGTTAAATGAACAGCTTCACTGGTGTGGAGACAAGCGTATTTCAGGGACTTTGCCATATTCAGAGGAGAAAAACAAAGCCCTAGTGGCAGACCCGGCCCTGGGCAACCCCTGGTTTTGCTCCCCGGCGCCGCACTGCCCGTGGCCCGGCACGCGCGAGCTCCCGCTGTCCCCTCTGCTCTGTGTAAGCTTGACCCTGCGTGCTGTGACTGTGCATTGGGAACGCCTGTGTGTGCGCGGGGACGGGGAGACCTCGTACACCTCCGACGCTTTTGCGCTGGTGCCAGGATGGGTGGCCAGGCCTGGGCTGCACCGATCCAATGCGCTTCTTCGCCCTTCCACAGCAGTGGTCTGCTCTGTGGAGGAAGCATGCCTCGGGGAGCTGTGGAGGAGCCTCTGGGCCGGTGTCATGTTGCACTGGGGTTTCTGGCACCCGCGGAGAACCGGGAGACGTTCGGTAACTGGAATACGTCCCCCTCCATCGCTTCCATCCCATACAACCTGGCCCAGCTGACTTGGGAGAGCCCCCAATGGAGAGAGGAGGGGCCGCTATGGACTGGTATCCTCTGGCAGGTCCAGGGAGTGGGGAGGAGTTTGTGGTCTCCCATGCACCACTGCAGCTCTGTATTCGGGGGACGTGCTGCTAGTGCCCTCTAGCGGTGGGAAAGCAAACACCTTTGTGCAGGCAAAGTTGGTGCACTCCGAATCGGGACGGGGTGCAGCGCCCGGGTGGGATGGCCTAGCTGACGGGGGGGGCTGCCGTCCATCCTGGTGCGAGTTCAGTAGAGGGGATACCCCTGTGGCCCGTCTCCATGTGGCGGCGTGCTGCTGGGCCTGCCTTTTGCGGGGTGTCCAGCCTGAGGTGCCCTGGTCTCTTGGCCTCCTCTTGGGACACCCCCCGGTGACGTTCCTTGTTGCAGCAAATGGACGACGCCGTTCACACCTTCGGGACGCTGCTGCACCAGGAGCTGGGGAAGATGCTGGGCAAGGAGGAGCTGTGCAAGTCCATCCAGCGGATCCTCGAGCGGGTGCTCAAGGTGAGGTCGCAGGCGGAGCAGCTGGGTGCTCCGGCAGGGTCCGCGGGACGAGGCGCAGCCTTTCAACGTGCCCAGGCTGCACCATCAGGCCTTGGGGCGCTAGTCAGGCGGGAAACCTCGGCCGCAAAGGGAGCCCGGGCATGCTCTGTGCCTGCGTGGGGCAGCAAAGGGCGGGGTTGGCTGCACGGTGTAGAACGGCGCTTGGCTTTTGGGGCCTTCGGTGGGCCGAGTGGTGCATCAGGAGGCATCCCCGGAGTTCCCAGAGCGGGGGGAGGTGGGGGACCCCGCTGTGGGAGGCGTAACCTAGCAACCAACCATCCTGTCTGGAAAGAGCTCGCCGTCCAATCAGCAGGCTGGACGGGGGCACAAGTTGGTCACCGCACAGGCCCCACAGCCAATCCGAATCTCTCTGGCGACCAATCCCCTGAACACCCCCCCCCCCCCAATGCCTCCCAAGCCCCGGCGAGGGGCTGGTGTTGGGTGCAGGAAGCAGGCCTGCCAGCCCTCCTGGGGAGGAGCCTTGAATCAAGCGGCAGGAGAGGGCCTCTGTGGTCTCGTCTCCAGCGAGGCGCCGAATGTCCGTTAACCTGCCTCCTCTCCCCCTCCCCCGCTCGCCCCTTGCCCGCAGAAATACGACTACGACAGCAGCACCGTGCGGAAGAAGTTCTTCAGGGAAGCCCTGCTGCAGATCACCGTCCCCTTCCTGCTGAAGAAGCTGGCCCCGACCTGCAAAGGGGTAAGAGCGGAGCCAGCCGGCCAGCCAGCGTGGAGGGGGGGCACCTCCCACGATCCCTGCGGAGTCCCGCTCTGTGCTGGTCAGGGGTGGCAGCGACTAGTCGACCACTAGGCTTACCGGGTGGTCGAGTCGCTGCTTGACTAGTCGCTCCACCCCACCGTTTGGGGCCTCTGTATCCGAAGCATCCAGGGGGGAGCAGGAGCCGCTGCTGGAGAGAGCCGGCTTAAAAGCCAGTTCCCCCTAGCACTGTCTCTGTGGGGCGCGGGAGGCAGAGGCACAGTGGGGGGAACGGCGTGAGCTGGGACCAAAGCAGTCCCCACTCGCACGGGTCCAGACTGCCGCGCCTCTCCCTTTGAAATGTGCGAGAACCGTGGGGAGCGCCCCCCTTATCGACTCATGGATGGAAATTCCATCAACTACTCGATTCGCTCGCTAAGCGAAATGGAACTTCCCTAGTGCTGGTGTCCCCATGAACGAGGTGCCGCCCCTGCTGCCCACGACCCCCAAGTACGGGTCCCGTCCCACTTGGCCCTGGGGGGCCCTTGACGCCGCTCTGGCGGTGTCCGGGAGCCTGGAGGGGAGAGTCAGCTCAATAGATGTGGTGTGACGTGGCCTCGGGGCTCCTGAAACACGGGCCCGGCGTGTGTACAAAGGCTTAATGGGTGACTCTGTGATGTCCTGATTGTGACATTCCTGCCCCCTTCGGGAGGGCGTTGAATCTAAACTCGGTGTGTAACTCCCCTGGCCCAGGACTGGCGGGATCCCTGGCCGTGGTGCCCCTGCCTTTGTGGGACCGGGGACACTCTGCCTCTCCAAGGCACGTCGTGGCTGGGAGTCCCCAGGGCAGGCGGGCCGCCGTGGGTTCTCTGCCGGTGGCGTGAGAGCTGCCCCCTTCTTTTGGCAGGAGCTCCCGAAGTTCCAGGAACTGATCTTCGAGGACTTCGACAGCTTCATCCTGGTGGAGAACACGTACGAGGAGGTGGTGCTGCAGTCGGTCATGAAGGACATCATGCAGGGTGAGAGGCTGCCTGCCGTGGGGGGCCGGGGGCATGTCCCCTACACCGTTCCGGGGAGGGACCTATGCCACCCTGGCTGAGCCACCCGGCGGCCAGCTTGGCCAGTCCTGGGCCTGTGGCGGCTGCAATGTCTGGGCAGCGTGTTGCCCCTGCTCCAGGCCCAGGGGCTGCGGCGGTGGGGGAGATGCATGTGCACCCTCGCCTAAACCCCTCCCTCCAGGTGACTCTGCTCTGTAGCCCTGCGGCCTGCTCTGACTCAGCCACGTGTGGAAGTTGGGCCCAAATCTCCCCCCCCCCCTTCTTCCGTCCCTAGGATCTGGGCCTTTCCCCTCTGTCCTGACAGCCCGGCCTCTCCCCCTGCCCTGTGCCATTTGCTGTCATGGCTGCATAAAGCCCAGCTCCCAGCCTCCCCATCAGCTGAGCCCATCGTCTGCTCCCTCGCTCTGATTCATCGCCCCCCCACTCCCTTGACTCCCTCCACCCATCCCCGCTTCTCCACCGCCTCGAAGTCCGGCTTCTTGGCCTCCCGGGGACGCCCCTTCGCGCTTCCGCATTCCCGTTGTGCTCAGGCGGCATCACGCGCCCCTCCCCTCCGTCTGCTGTGCCCGCTCGGTCCATCTGTCCGCCGCACACCTCGCTGTGCGCCCTGCCAGGCTGTCCCTCCTCCTCGGGCCTCCCTGCCAGGACAGAAGTAGGAACTTAGCCCATCAAAGGTGGCCCGGCTAAGGCGTGGACAGAGACGCTTCATCTGCAGGGTGGGCAGAGAATGGTACCCAGGTACAGATTGGCCTTAATGTTCTCTCCGTCCGGTGCGCTGCGTGTGCCGTGCTCTGAGCCCTCAGCAGGCTGAGCACAGCACAGAGATGGGCCAGCCGCGCGTTCGAAGGAGGCCTGCGGTGCTGCTGACGTGTACCTAGAGCTTTGTCCTGCCCTGACCTCCCTGTCTTTGCCGTTCCAGCTGTGAAGGAGGCAGCGGTGCAACGGAAGCACAACCTGTACCGGGACAGCATGGTCATGCACAACAGCGACCCCAACCTGCACCTGCTGGGCGAGGGCACGCCCATCGACTGGGGGGAGGAGTTCGGCAGCCAGCCCGACTCCGACCCGGCCACCGAGAAGCGCCGCCGAGCCAAGCAGGTGGTGTCAGTCATCCACGATGATGAGGGGGCCCTGCCCTACGAGGCCGGCGCGGGGGTGCTGATGCACCAAGTCTCTCAGGAAGAGCCTGACTCAGAGGAGCCGGAGACCTGCCTTGCCCTGGCTGCACCAGGCTCCCCTGATGACGTGCAGGAGATACGGGGCATGCTGGTGCAGGAGGTGCGTGTGGAGACCCGGGTCCTGGCAGGAGAGGAGGCAAAGGAACAGCTGACAAATGGTACGATAGTCCAGCTGAGCGCCGGTTCGGAGGTGTGCGGGGCGGAGGAGGCTGCCCCGTCAGCTGAGGAAGGCCCTGCTCCCTTGGAACACTCCGCCCGGCCTGACGCTGGCTCCCTGTACCCAGTGAACCCTGAGGTGGAGGAGCAGGAAGCCAAGCCAGCTGTGCTCGCCTCTCCGGCCGTGCCGCCTGCCCTGGCAGCTGCCCCGGGGCTTGCTGAGGAGGGAGCTGAAGTGAACCGCCACGAGCCCAACGACAAGGAGACTGGGGAAGAGGTGACCAGCCAGGGCCAGGCAGAGAAGGGGGAGCCTGCTCAGCTGGCCCCAGAGAGCGGTGCGGGGGCCCCAGAGAGCGGTGCGGGGGCCCCAGAGAACAGCCAGGGGACCACAGAGAGCGGCGTGGGGGCCCCAGAGAGCAGCAAGGGGACCACAGAGAGCAGTGAGGGGCTGCAGACTCAGTTCTAGGTCAGCCCCCGGTCAGGATCCCTGCCGGCTGTGTACACTGTGGGCCGAAGCTGGACTGGAGTCAGTGACACCATGGGGGTGGGGGCGTCTCGGCTGGGCCGGTTGCTGGTAACTGTTACATTCCCGGGTCTGCTTCGGACCCCAGCATTCCAGGGAAAGGGGGGGAGCTAATCTCCTAAACACCAGAGCTACAGGGAGGGGAGCTTTATGCTGGCCAGAACTAAGATGCCACGCTGGGCCACACTATTGCCCCTCCTCTCAGTATAGGCCACGCCCCCTACTTTGCTCTGTCGTTGTTTTCCCGTCATTGAAGAGGCACCTGACCACGTTACTCGACTCACAAGGGGGTGACGGTGCGAACGCCTCCCAGGACAGCTACCCAGGAAGTGCCAGCAGGCGCCTGAGGCCCGGGAGAGGTGGTTACGTGGGCAGCCCCGTGGCTCTTCCAACAGTCCAGCCTTTCCCTTCGTCGGGTGCTTCTCATTCCAACCAAAGAGGCCACGCTGCTGTCTCAAACGTGGCGGCTGCAGTCCGAGGCCACCTCTTCCTCACCAGCCTGCTCCAGGACCCTGGCTGAGAGGGAATGGGTGCTCCCCCTGTGTCCCTTTGAATGCTGACCACCGCCCCCTGGAAACGCGCACCCTTCCCCCCGGCCACGTGGCCAATGGGTGCTATGTGTTGGCGACCACGCACTGTCCAAGCCAGCGCTGTGACTTTCCTTGTCACTCACTCTGGCAGAGGGAGGGTTAAATGAGTCGCGACCCATCTTGAACTGGAATCCATCTGTTCTAAGTGGCCCCCCAAGAAGGAGCATCCGCGTGGGAGGATGGGGCTGCTGCTTGCCTAGTTCTGGCCACGTTAGAGCATCGCTGGGAAATAAGTAGACAAGCCGGTGTGGCTAATACAGAGCGGCATCTTAACTCTCTTGCTCCTGCCCTTCCTTGCGTGCCCTGCTCTGACTGCAGGTTCCACTGGTGGCTCCGAAGCTTGTCGACCGGTAGGGCAGGTCGAGGGACGGAAGGAGCCACAAATACCTCTCAGCTCTCACCACCTCCTCCATGTCCCGTCTGCCCCGTTACCCAAGCAGGTGAATGTAATGCTCGAGGCCTTTTTGTGCAGCTGTTGAGACGGCGCCGAAGTTTTAGAACCAGCTGTTTGTTTTCCTTTCCTCCCCTTGCTGCTGGGGTGTGGTTCCTCCAGTGCTCCAAGGAGTAGCGCCCCCACCCCTCGCCAGCCCCCTACAGCCAGAAACCACCTGGAGTTGTTCACAGCTGCTGATTCCCACACGACTGTTGCTCGCCTGTCTCCCGCCCTCTTGGAGGGGGATGCAGGGCGAGAGTGGGAACTCGAAGGTCGGCGCAGGGGAGGGGGGTTTCGGATGGAAAGGAGAGGAAGTTGGCTGCTGTAGGGAGAGAGCTGAAGGTCTTGGCGGAGGCCAGAACTCTTGAGGTGTGTTCAGAGGAGGGATCGGTGAGGGCAGGTCCTGGCCGAAGGCCCAGTGGAAGCTCCTGTTGCGCTGGAGGGGAGAGGGTGCTGCGGAGTCTGAGGCTCTGGCTTGTGGCATTTCCCTTCCAGCTCTCGATGTCTTTCGGGTTCTTGTTTTCATTGCACGTGCTTTGTCTGAGGAGCTCCGGGATAGGGGCGGCTTGGGGCGAGCTGGGCTGCTGCAAACCTCCTAGTATTAGTGAGAGAAACAAGTGGGGAAAAGGTCTTGGCAATCCTCCGGGGGGGATTTCATTGCAGGATGACTGGGCTGGCCTTGGATTCTTTGCCTGCCCCATAGCGGGGGAGGGGTGGCCCGGGGAGGAGAGACAGCTGAGGATGGAAGGGATATATCTGGCCTGCAAGTCTTTCCTCCCTTCCCCCGCCTACCCCAGCCAGGACACGGGGGGGTCCCACTGGGTCCCTTGTGATGTCTCCCCACCCCCAATCCAGCTCCCCAGAAAAGCTCGGCTGAGATTACCCGCCCTTCCCAGTTCTGCGTGCTGGGACTCCATCTCCCCGGCTCCTGTGTAAGACTGAGCTACCCCAGGGTGCCAGCGAAATCCACCCGGCCCCCTGGAGGGATTCGACCTTCCATGGCCACGGGATCTCGGTACGGTGCCCTACGCCATGTGGACTTGGCTCTCGTTGCATTTCCAAGGGTTACCTTCCCCTGGAGACACCTGGTAGGTTGGGGGGGGGGGCGGGGAGGAGACTCACTGAGCTTTGGGGGGTTGGGCAAACGAGTTCAACCTTGGGCTGAAGTAACCGTAGAGCCAAAGCGTGGCTGTGGAACGCCAGCGCCCCCACGAGTGTCCTGTGGCCCTTGTCCACGCACCACGTGGGAAGCAGAGGGGCACCAAGGCGAGCCTGGCAAGAGGGGGCCACCAGGATCCAGCTCTGGCCAGGCTCCTACATCTTCAGCCGGCATGGGCAAGTGACTCCTCGCAAGGGCACAGCCCGACTGCTGCTCTCTGTGCTGCCCGTCTCAGGAAGGCCGGGAAGAGCAGACGTGCGCGCTGGCCAAAGGCAGGGGCTGGGTTTCTCCAGCTCTCTCTCAGGCATCTCTGGTGCATCCCAGCAATCAAAGTACAATTGCATGGAGTCCGCCCCCAGCCAGGAGCTCAGCTGAACCCCAGCTGTTGGTAGATAGCCCAGTATGCAAGGGAACTACTGTGCCTCGCGTGGATGATCTGTCTCTCAGACTTCCACTGCTGCTAAGGGGTCGTGTCACTAGCTGGGAAGGAGTCTCCGCAGACACACAAGCTGCGTGAGGCAATGGAGTGTTTAAAACCTGCTCTGCAGTCGAAACAATGGGTGTAAAGTCCCCCGAATGGGCTGCTTAGCCCTCCAGTGCAGAATCTGGAGCAAGAGCCCAGCCTGCCCACCCTATCCTCTGCAACAGATACATTCCAACTTCCACGTGTATCCTAGACGCCCTTGTTTCTCGTTTTAAGTGGGTGGGAGCTGCCAGTGTGCCTTGCCTTGGGAAGCCAAACGTGCCTCTTCCAATATATTTTATTGAGAATGTTCTACAAATGTTTAAAATACGCTTCTACTGATAAATAAAATCCAGCTTTATTTAAAGCGAGCCGTGCTCATTTCTGAATGGTTCACTCCGGCTGCCCCAAGGAAAGGGAGACATTCCACATGGAGGGGTTTTTTTTTTTTTTTTTTTTTGGTGGGGGGAGGGTTGGACCTGGAATGTCGGGGACGAGCTACAAAGTTCCTCTAAGTTCCGAAGGAGGGCGTTGATTTGATGTCAAGTCTGGGGCTGGTCATGCTGTTGGTCTGTGCGTACACACGGGTGCATCCAAAAGCAGACTGGGGCAGGGTGGGGGGGTGCAGTGCAGCAGAGATGGTTGCAGCTGCAGAGAATTTGGGCTCGGGTGTGCTGGGGTAGGGGCGATCACCAAGTGGCTTTGTAGTCCAGGTGCATTTTCTGGCCCTGCTGTGCTAGGTGCAGTACACAGCCATTAGGACAGTCCCTACCCCCCAAAGTGTGCAGTGTGTATGCCATGGGGTTGGGAGAGAGGAGGAGGCAGTGTCCCCGTGCTACAGATAGAGAAGTGAGGCATAGAAAGACCAGGGCTCTACAAACTGAATCCACATCTCCCGAGTCGGCTTGTGGCTTAACCAGACCATCTCTCCTTTATTGTCAGTAAAAATGCTGCCTTCTGGGTCACCCCACGGGATGGCAGGAGCCTAGAATTGAGTTGTAATGAGGGTAATTGGCCAGGGTGACCTCCCTGGTGGTGCTTTCTGGCAGGCTAATGTCCGAGCACTTTCCAAAGCAGGGTATTTCCATTCTGCAGAGCCATGAACAGCTTTGCCCCAAGTCCATGCAGCCAGTTGGACGGAAGACCCAGTGCAAGCCCTGGTCTCTTAGCTGTAAGAGAGACCATCCTTTTGTTCTGTCTGTACAGCCCCAAGCACAATGGATTGCTGCTCTATGAACAGGGAGAGCCCTGCCAATCTGCGGCTACCCACCGTAAATCCCGGGGTATCTGCGAGTAGCCGCCTACGCAGAGGTGACTGCAGATAACCGCGGCTCGTTTTTGCAAGGAGGGATGTGGCCGTGGATACAGATTTTGTATCGAGAATCTTGCAAATGTGCGCACGGCCAAGGGCATCCACGGATCGTTTTGGGGGCTGCCGGTGCATGTCTACAAATGGGGCTCCCGCCTGCCTCAGTTGTCGCAGCTGAATCAAAGCTGGGGCATTATGGCTAACAGGTAGGCAATTGCTTTAACAGAGCTTACGCTTGGCTGCAGCCCTTGCAGCTTTGTGAGCCGTTCCCTGCCAGGGGAGAAGGGCTGTCCTTCGGGGAGCCGAAGTTTTGATCAGCTCCATCTATTTACACGTCCTCTTTCAGACCCGTGTAAGCCAGCTCTGGTCCTGCTACCAGGCGCACACACAGAAGTAGCCAAGCAATCAGGAGAGCTTTATTAAAACCGGCCCAGCCGGGTCTGGGAAACACACCAGCCCCCGGTTTCCAAAGCAAACGAGCCACTTCATGGGCAAGACTCTCAAATCAACTGACTTGCTTCTTTCGGCTCCAGATGTGTGTGGGGGCGGGGCCGAGCTGTGTCTCCGCCCTGCGCTATCCAGCCGGACAGCTGGTGCTGAGGGGAACACGGAAGGCACAGTGCAAGGGGAGAGTCCAGCATGAGCCTCTTGAGGTTTGTTTTCCTCCTGCCCACAAGCAGCAGGGAGAAGCGGACAAAGCAGGCAGGGAGCCCAGCCAGAAACACGAACAAGCTGGGAGGGAGGGTGAAATAACCCCCAATCCGTCCCCGCACGCTCCCCTCCCTCTGGCCCCTGCTAATGGACGCCCAGCCTGCAGTGCGTCCGCTTGCTCTGTCCCCAGCCCCGAGTCCCCCCGACAGCCGGGAAAGGCTCCTGGGATTCCTGAGTGAGAAGTGTGTGTGTGGGGGGGGGGGGGTTTGAAGTCATTGGTGAGCGCGCGTCTTGGGAGGTGCGGGTGCAGGCAGCTGCAGGGCGGAGGCGCCTCCTCTGCCCAGCCTGGTTTGGCATGGTTCAGTGCCTCGGGGGACCCGCCCCTGCTTGGTGAGGGCCGCCTGGCAGGAACGCTCCAGAAACGATCTTCAAAATGGAGAGCTGTAGAGAAGTGGCGGCCACAGTGAGGGGAAGAAACTCCCCCTCGGAGGGGGGGATAGGGAGAGCCCCCCAGCGCCTGGGGATGATTCTCCCACCAGACCCAGTCCTGCGTGAGCCTGGTCGCCAGTGGCGCCTCCTTCGACGTCCTGCCACTGCAGATGTCGCCCTCTTTGTCTCGGCCGCGCCCTGGAAGGCCACGGTGCCTCTATCTCACACGGTGGCGTCTCTATCGCGTGTGCAGCACTGGGTAGACCAAGTAGTAACCCAGGGTGGAGCCCACGATCACCCCCAGGAAGATCCAAGCGTTGTAGGACATCACCACCAGCATCACCAGGTAACCGATCACCACCTGGGCCACGTGGAGCAGGGTCTGGCTAACGTGGTACAGAAACCACCTGCCCGGAGAAGAAAAGTGGAGTCACCATTGGGGCGAGCAAGCCTTGCGTGTTAGCACTGTCCCCCCAGGCCTCTGAGTGGGTCCCCCGCAGGAGGGCAGCCCCAGCCAATGGCTGAGGGCCAAAGAGCCCGGAGTGCATTGTGGGTGTAACATGAAGTGAGGTTAATTGATGTGGGCACGGTGCTGCCTCCGGGTCTGTGGGCTGCACCCCCCTGCTGTGCAATCGCCGCTCCCAGCCGGCGCCGAGCTGGCTGGATTCCCCCGGCGCGGGTGTGTCGACGGGGCTGTTTTGGCTGGGCTGAGTGGCTGAGGCAGGCTGGTCCCTCCCAGGGAGCCCCCATTCCCTGTGGGCCCGGCCCGTGTGCGCTACGCGCCGTACACACAGAACTGAGGGCGGTCACCGACCCAGCTTACAGGCCGGGCACACATTTTTGCAGCGGGGCCACATCCCTGATTTTGTTAGTGGCTGTGGGCTCGCGCTGTTCCCTGGAAAGGCGGGGCCTCAGCCAGAAGGGGCGGGGCCTCAGGTGGGAGGGGTGGTTTCCTCTGGGCACCATGTGCCCCCAGTGGGGGGAGAAGGAGGCTTCACACACTGCCCTGCCCCCAGGTCAATCCGTCCGGCGCCTAGAGGAATCGCCAGCCGTTTTGAGCAGCGAATGACCTTGGGCACGCCCCTGCACCTGGGGCTTGTTGGCCTGGGGGCAGAGGGGCAGCAGGGTGGGCCATGGGCTGGATCAAATGGCTTGGAGGGCCGTATCTGCCCCCCCCCGGTCGCAGACAAGAGGGCAGCAGGATACAGACGGAGGGAGAAGCCCACAGACACAACAGGACCTTCAGCACCATGCGAGGCAGTGAGCTCAGCCCGCTGCCAACGCTGTGCAGGCTACAAGACCAAAATGACCCCGTGTTGGAGCCTGTCCCCATCCCTGTCCCCTCCACGAGCGTCCTCCTCTCAGGCCGGTTTGTAGCTGAAACTTCACCCCGCCCCAACTGGGAAATGCAAAGCGGGACGGTATGAGAGTTTCCCTGGCGTTGTCACCCGCCTTTCCTGTGTGTTTGGCTTTCTGGGCCTTTGCGAAATCAGGGGGCGGTGGTGGCTGGATTAACTCTGAACTAAGTGTTCCCTCTTCTGCAGACGGGCTGCGACTTGCCGCTGCTCTCTGAACCCTTTCCAGGCCGGGATTACGTCTGGCCCTAACGTGGTGAAATTCTCTGCCTTGTGCCCTGCTGTGGGGCTCCGGCGGCAATTCGAAAGGGCCCAGGGTTCTGGCCAGCGCTGTGGCTGCAGTAGAGGCAGGGGTCCAGAGCCCCATAGTGACTGTCCCCTTTGCCTGGCCGCCCCCGCCCCGTCTTCCCCATGCACCCCAGCCGCTCTTCGGGCATGCATAGGAAGCCTTCCCAGGTCTCTCGCACCGTCCCAACACAGCTGGTCGGGGCGGATCCAAGGGGGCAGTTCCGCTGGGCCCAGCCAGCCAATGCGGTTCCAGGCCCTTTGCCAGCACCCTGTGCCCCCCCCCCCGCCTCCTGCTGGGCCTGGGGTACCTTTTGGAGCTGGGGTTCTGCTGCCCCAGGTTTGAGTTGACAGACCCGCTGTCGGGCGGCCCGAGTGACTCCTGGCTGAGGCTGGTGGGGAGGGCCAGCAGCGTCTGGCGCAGCAGTTTGCTCTTGCTGATCTTGATGGCCTCGTACAGCACCGCCAGCAGCAGCACCACCAGCACCGAAAGCACCATCCCTGCAAGGCAAACGCCACGCCGCGGGCCAGAGCCATCACGCCAGAGCCCGGCTGCCCCTGCCACGGGCGCGCCACTTCTGTCGCCTTTGCCCTGCCCTTATTCTTCTCCTCGGTCCCCAGGCTGCCGAGCTCCATGCCAGGGATGCTTCTAGGGCCATCGGCCTCTACCCACCCCACCGAGGCTGCCCCATCTGCCCATCCCAGCTGGGGCCAGAGCCTCTTCCACGGGACAGACACGTGGCACCAAGTTCTTCCTGAGCCCCACGTTCCAGAACGGCTCCCCCGGCCTGCTCCTAGCATTGCTGAGTGGCAGCTGGCTGGGGTGGGATTCGCTGCCTGGGCCGCCCGCAGCAGAGCACGTCGCTGCACGTTCTCCGGGCATCTCCTCGGTCCCGCCCAAGCGGCGACCAAACCGGTACTCCCCCCCGTGCGGTGGCAACGCGGAGGCTGAGTCTCAGCACCCTCTTCGGCCAGGCCTTTCTGCAGCTCTGATGGGCGTGGCCCTCGGGGTGGGGGATGGGAGAGGTAGAACGATGGACAAAGCTGGTGTGTGACCGATAACTGCTCTGTCCCCCTACGTGGCTCCCCCTGGCTGCCCCAGCCTGCTCCTGGCCCACGCTGGAGCACAGGTGGCCAGCTATGGAAGGCATGGACAGAGTATGGCCCGCAGGCCGCAACTGGCCTGCCGAGGCAGCGGGGAGCCCCAGGCAGGCTCCCCTGCTTGCCACGTGCACCCTGCAGGAATGCGGCTGGTGGGTTTCCTTTCTGTTTCAAAACTGGAGGGGAGGGCGAAGCTTCAGGAGCTGCCCTGCCTCCAGCCCAATCCCATAGGCTGGTTTCTGGCTAAAAATTAGCCAATGGGAGCTGTTTGTTTGAATAACAGGCAGCCAAGAAGAACCACACTCCTCCTCCTCCGCTCAGTTATTCGCTGAAGCACATGGCCAGGCTGGCTGGCTGCGAAACGTTTCAAGCTCTGCAGGCAGGCAGCCTGCCTCTGGCACCCCAGTCCCTCCCTGCCCCAACTCTCTGCCTCCCCCCACTCAACATACCCAAACCCTCCGTCCCCCTGTGGCACTCATACCCCCTCCAGATCTGCACCCCAATCTCCTGCCCCAGATCGCAATCCCCTCCTACCCTAGGTCACATCCCAAACCCCTGCACTCCAGTCCTCTGCCCTAGGTCACAACCGCCTCCGTCACCCAAACTCCCTCCCCCTTTGCACCCCAATCCCTTACCCCAAGCTCCCTTCTGCACCCAACCTCCATCCCAGACCCCTCATCTCCTCCATTCATATCATTGAAGCATGCGGCCCTCGACCACTTTCCAAAACCTTGGAGTGGCCCCCAATCAAAGATTATTGCCCACCCCCGAGCTATGGTAACTTGTTCCTAGCAACTGTGCCCCAGGCATCAGTCCCTGCTGAGCCGTCCCGTGGACAATCTTTCAGCGGCTTGAGATGTGGCAGTTCGGGGGAGGCGTGGAATTTCACGGGGAGAGCCCAGGGCTATAACAGGGTAGGCGGGAGCCCCCAGAAAACCGGAGTGGGGCTGGGGCAGGCAGCATGTGTAGAGTTCTGGAGGATGGAGAACCATGTTCTCCGTTGGAGTTTTCTGTGCAGGCAAGTGCCTGTTTTCATAGTCCTGGATTTGGTGTCGATTGCTACAGTGATTACCGTATTTTAGCAAATATAACCTGAGGGTTATATTCGTTTTTACAAACCCCGCACCCCACCCCCCTGCAGGCTATACTCGTGCATAGGGTATAATATAGTTGGGTTTTTTACTCACCTGCACAGGAACCGGGGAGTGAGCACTTCCCTGCCCAGAGGCTGGTCCGGGGAGGTGAGTGCCCGCAGGAACCGGGGCTGTGAGTCTAATTCCCCCCCCCCCCCCCCCATCGCCCTCCCCTCCACCGGCACCGTAAAGTAGCAAATCTACCCCTGGCACAGTTTGAAAGAAAAGTATACCCCACAGGATATACTATTGTGTGGGGTATACGAGACATTTTTTTACTCAAATAGCAAAAACCATGGGGTATATTCCGGTGTGGGGTATATTCGGGTGTGGGGTATATTCGCTAAAATACGGTAAGCTGAATAGCCTCTCGTATTCCCTCCTCTATCACCCAACCAGCACAGAGTATGGCCTCTGCTAGAGTAAACCCTAACACACCACTTCACTGATAACCGCACATACCCCGCTGCTCTCTCAGGACACGTCTACACTAGGAAATAATTTTGAAATAACGAAAATCGATTTAATAACTCCTGAAATAACGAAATCGATCTAGTGTGTCCATATTATGGGGAACCCTCAAAATGAGTCTGAGACAGGCTCTGTTGATGTGAATGCTCTACTTTGGCTTAGCCCCCCAGGAAGCACTGGGAGTAATTAGTTCAAATTACTCTGGGGAGTCGTTATTTAAAAATAGCAGCACTGGAGCGTCCACATGCCTGCTTTTTTTTTTTTAAATGAAATGAGCGTTATTCCTCAAGGAAAGCAGGCATGCAGCTTTTGAAATAACCTGCCCATTTTTTCAGAACAGGCTTGGTAGTGAGGCTGCTTTCTGCTTATTAACTCAACCTGAGCGGGGTTATTTTGAAATAACTCCCTAACTAGACCAGGTCTCAGGCTCGGTGGAGAGTACAAATGACGGTGGTATAAGTTAGGGGGCTCTGGCGTGCGAATAATCCACAGATTCTGGTTCTTACCTGCTGGGCTGTGGACATTCCAGAAGTCAAACAAAAGCACCACCTTGTCTGAGAAGAAGAAATGCATCTGGAAGAGACCAAAGGCAAAAGTTAGAAACTGGACTGGGGTGGAATATAAATACAGCTGCCCCATCTCCTACCAGCCGATGCCAGATTTCCAGCTGTGGAGACAGACCCATGATCGCTAATCACAGCCTCTGAGAGAGAGTGCCTGCCGCTTCTAAGGAATGTCGATTGTTCTTTATAAAAGTGGGTTTATTGTTGATGAACAAGTGCCAGGCTGTCTCAGGGCCTGTTTGTGTAGCCACAGGGAATGGGGAGAGCATTCCTAGTACACAGACTAGGGGAAACCAGCTGTCTGAGCAAACCAGTGACAGGCACGGCAAGCTCCGGCAATATTTTGGGAGCTCAAGTTGAAATAGCTTTGGCATAGGTTGTGTTACAAATGCAACGTGTGTGTGGTGTGGGGTTGTGTATAACTTCTGGGGGGAGGGGAGACATGGCCAATGTAAACTCTGGGAAGTGTTTGGAGTGTCAAAGGGTGATTTTTCACAATGGGCCAGACCAGGCCGTGCCGTCGGCTGGGACGAGGCAGGCGTCCTGTTACCTGGAGGGAAGGGAATGTTGATTTCCCCCTCCAGCCCCAAGCTGTCCGGTTGTGGTCTGCGAAGGACCCAGTCCCAGGCTCTGCAGCTCAGAGCTGAAGAAGGGACCTGCAGTGAGCTTGGGGGGGGGGGAAGAGGAGAGGAACTCCCTGCTGGTGTGTATACTCTCATTGTCACCAAGCTAGCCCGGGTATGTGCGGCCACAAAGGGCAGCGTGGGGCGTGGCGGTGCAGCTGAGCCGGGCCGAGAACACACCCACCGCTTTCAGGCAGCGCTCACGGGCGGAGCAAAAGCCGTGTCGAGCTTGTGAGTTCATCTGCCAGAGCCCGTGTGGGAGCTGGGGGCAGCTCTCTGATAAGCTTATCAGCGGCCATGTGCATCCTTTGGTTGTCTTGGTGTGTTCTCTGTGATGCTTTCCTGTGGGCTTGCTTGCAGCTTGCAGTTCTGGCAGTTGCACTGTTGAAAGACTCTGAGGAGAAAGCAAAGCCAGCCTGTCTAGGCAGCCGGTCTTGCTGGGAACTCGCAGCCAATGCAGGGAGCTGTGGAGGCTGGGCTGGAGGAGCAAGCCACAGGCTTCTGACAGAGAGGTGAGGGCTGGGACCCGGCAGCCTTGCGGGGGTGGAGATGAGGTCTTTTTGGACCATGGAGGGGGGAAACAGATGCAGTTTCAAGGACTAATAGAAGGAGCCACTGTGAGGGCTCTATTTAGGCAGCTGAGGTATGTGTGTGCCCCCCTGTTACCATGGCATGTGAGCGCCTCACAATCTTTGTTCCTGGGAGGTGCCGGTATCCCTATTTTACAGATAGGAACAGAGACTAAGTGACATGCCCATGGCCCTGCAGGAAGTCTGTAGCAGAATGGGGAACTGAGTCTAGGTCTCCCAAGTCCTGACCACTGGGCCATCCTTCCCCTTGAGACAGGAAGGATGGCGCAGCCTCCATAGGCCACCCAATCCTTGGAAGGGCAGTGGGGACACCCACGAGAGTGGGGCTTGTGATGCGGACGCCACCTGGGCTGAGACCAGCAACTCAAGTCCTAGGCCACCCATGTGTGTTTTAAAGAGCTGGCCGTGATTTGTGCAATGGCCTTTCCGTCTGGCTCTGCGCAGGCTCTGCCCAGCGGCTCTCCGCTCCTCATGGGGGTAGGGAGGGTCCAGCACAGGCTGCTGCATCGCCTGTTGCGTTTCAGTAACAGCTGCAGTCTGTGGTGGGACGTGCAATCCCTCATGGACCAGGTCTCTCTGGGCTGGTTTCTCCCAGCTGTTCGTGTCAGCTGCTGTTCAGAGTCTTCTCCTTCCCCCGGTTGTGCAGGCTTCGGCGGAAGGGCTGTGGAGCGTCTCCTCCTCCAGCACGGGCTCCGGCCCAAACAGCACAATGGCAGCTTGCAGTTTGCACAGGGCCAATGTCTAGGGGCCAGTTGTGCAAATTGAATGGCCCCATCTGTAGCTGTACAGGAAGGGGGGGAACTCCCTGCTGCAGGAGGGCACTCCCAGGATGCCACCCGCCGCCGCCCTTCCTTCCGCTCTAGCTGAAGCGCCATAGGGTCCTTCCTGGAAGATCTACTGAATCCTAGAATCCCAGGACTGGCAGAGGCCTCAGTCAGGAATCATCGAGTCCAGCCCCCTGCCCGAGGCAGGACCAACCCAACTCAATCATCCCAGCCAGGGCTTTGTCAAGCCGGGACTTAAAACCCTCTAGGGATGGAGATTCCACCCCCTCCTTAGGGAACCCAGCCCAGTGCTTCACCCCCTCCTAGGGAAATAGTTCTTCCTAATCTCTTACCTTGACCTCCCCCACTGCAACTTGAGCCCATTGCTCCTTGTTCTGCCATCTGCACCCCTGAGCCCAGCCTCTCTCCATCCTCTTTGGAACCCCCCTCAGGGGGTGGAGTGTGTCTCCTGGGTGGCCTGCCCCTGCCCTCTCCCTGGCGTGTGCTGTTCAGGTCCCCAGAGGCGGGCCTGGAATTGGCTTCTGCTGCCTCCTGCCCACTTGCGAGGCAGATTTTCTGCCGCCTGGCGGGGGTTGGTCCAGACGTTTGGTTTGAAATAACGTGCTGGGTGGCCTAGCCCTGGGGGCTGCAAACCTCCCTCGCTGCAGAATAATCAGTTGGGCCCAGGGCTCCCCATGGGCACCCCCAGGGAAGCTGAACCCTGGTCTGGAGTGGCCCCCTCTGGTGGGGCTGGTGGCTTCTTTCTGAGGCTACCAACGGCGGACTCGCGTATGAGGGTGGGTCGCAGGAGGTGGCTACTTGTGTGATCTACACCCCTCCATCTCCCACGATGCTAAGGATTGTGGCTTGGAGCCGGTGTCACCCGCACACCTCGGGTGGTTCGCTGGCCCAGGCAATGGCACTTAGACCGCTTGCAGCAAGAGGTAAGAACAAGGGAGCTCTACAGCCTAAGCTGAGTGCTAGCTGGCTTTATAGCACAGGCTGTAGCAGCTCCTACGCTAAGCCCCAGGTTCAAATCTGCCCAGTGCCAGTGACACCAGTGCATTGCATGTCTCTGTATCCTGTTTCCTGACCCCAATCTGGTCCCTCCTGCTCCGCCCAGCCCCTCATACTTCCCTTTCTCTGTCTCTTTAGCTCAGGGCAGGCACTTCTGCTTTGGTAAAGTCTCTTCCCCAGGATTATGCCAGGGAGACGGTTCCACTAGCAACAAGCAGCGACCTCCTCGGCGCGCTGAGCCAACAGCTGAGTTCCAACCCTCTTGGAACGGCCTGCCCTTGCTGAACCCAGCTGAAGGGCTCTCCCCAGAGTTGCCTCGGGGCAGCTCCCCTGAGCGCTGGGTCTTCACGGCAAAGGACAAACGGTTTGCTCCGGTTCTGTTTGGTTCAGCTCCACCCGCTGAGAGGAGAAGCTGCCCGGCAGAAAGCCCCAGACCAGGCAGACCAGAATCAGGGGCTGCTGGTTTGGGAATGCTGAGCTCAGACACCTCCCCGAACCAGCCCCAAGTTGCTTGGCAGGTTAGACGTAGGGAGTGTGGCACACAATGCGACGGGAATAAAGCCGCACAGGATCCTGCCGGGGGAAGCCGTCGTGGGCTGCATTTTATCAGCAAATGGAAGCACGGAGAGGTTAGAGAACCTGGCTGTGCTTCCAAGGCGAGTTAAGAATGGGATCCAGGAGTCCTGACTCTTCCCTGGTTCTTACAAATCATTAGCCCCAGTTTACATGTGGGGAAACCGAGGCCCAGAGTAGTGGCCTGACTTGCCCATGTGACTAGCTCACTTTTGGGATAGCACAGAGAGCGTGATCCCGAATGGAGCCCGGGCTCCTGGCTGCAGCACCCTCAGCCACAGGCCCTCGGTTTGAGTAGCCATGCCAGGAGCCACCTGAGATTTGCCAGGGAGCGGCGGAGCTCATGGCAGCGAGGAGCAGGCCGTGTGGCTGGGGCGGCTGGAAAGCCCGGGGGAGTGCCAGCAATCGGCTCCGTGGGGCTCAGGCAGTTTCACTTCTCCTTGGCGCAGTGCCAGTGCCGTGAGCTGCCTTTGGGACAGTGGCGCGCTCCGCGCCGGTTCCCTTTGCGCTGTAGCATACGGGATGTTTCCCACCGTGGTGCTTTCCTGTGGGGGCAGGACGTGGCGGCTAGAAAATCCACCAGGCCAGGGCCGTCTGTAGGAGTCGCGCGGCTCTACACAGCATTGTTACACGGGGGCCCTGACGCCTGCCCGCTGGAGGGAGGATTTCTAGAGCGGTGATTTTATAATCTTCAGCAACGCGCTCCTGAACTGCTTGGAGACCACTTTTAAACCAAGGCCCTGCCGACTAACACTGCAAAGTCAGGCCGGGACAGCAGAGACCCGGGGTCGGCGCCTTTCCCAAGTGGCCTGCCCAAGATTTGCCACTCTCCCGGGAGGGGGGTTGCCACTGCGCACCCCATGTCACTCACTGATTCTGGCTCCTAGCAGGAAACTCACTCCTGGACGGGAGGCAGGGAGAGGAGAATCAGCCCCAGAGAAGCGGCCAGAGCATGGGGGGAAGGAGGTTTGGGCAAGGCCTTGCTCTTGCCTTTCCCCTGGCAGGAATCAGCCACACGGGAGACCATGGGGAGGTGCGTTCGCACCCTTTGCACCCCCCGGCGTACGGGTCTGCACTTGGTCTCCTGCCCTGGGCTCCGCTCTGGCTTTTCCTATTGGGAGGGGAGGAGCAGTGCGTGCACGCTTCCCCACAAGCCGGAAGCGGAGCCTCGGGGCTCCCCCCCCAATTCCCCCACAGGAACCCGGCGCTGGCTCCAATCTTGAGGGGGACACGATGCTAGCTCAGCAGCACCGGCTCCCCATTGGGGGGGGGGGCGTTCTTTGCGTGTACCACACAAAATCCTCTCGTGTGCCGCTTACGGCCCGCATGCCAGATGTTGCCATAGAGACCGTGGGTTGGCACGTGCCCATCCGATGGCTTCATTGCCAGGTGAGCGGCCTTCCCAGGTTCCGTGACTGCTAACAGCTCTGCCAGGCTTTTCCAGGTGGAAGTGAACTAGACCCTCTCCGGAGGAAGCAGCGCCGCAGCACACGGCTAGGAGGCGGCGGGTGGGTGGGAGCTAAGCCCCAGCAGCCCCCCTACAGCTGCGTGCTGTATTCTGCCTATGGGTAAGGACAGCCCTGCTCCGAGCGTTGCCAGATCCCTCCGAAAGCACCGTTCGGTGTAGAGGGGAGAGGGGCGAGGTACCAAAGTGCTGGAAAAAGGGGTGGGGTGGGCGGCTCTTTCTAAGCCAATGCACCCTTGCCTGGCGTTCCTGTCACCAAGGCAGGAGCGTTCCAGGGTTCTGCCCTGCAATGTGCATCTCAGTAGTGCCCCCCCCCCCCATGCTGGTCTGAGGCCGAGAGGATGTGAAAGGGGCTTTTCCAATAAACTGCCTCAAGCAAGCTAGTTTAAGTGGATGGAAAACGCTGGCTTAGCGTGAATCCAGCAGGCTGTGGAGGCTGCACCCTGTTGGAAAAAGCACCTTCCTTCCTAGTCTGGATCGGGGGTCTCCGACTCACGGCCTGAGGGCTGTCTGCGGACCGGAGCGTTTCCTCAGTCCAGCCGACATGGGGGATGTGTGTGCGCCAGTACCTGCCCCCCAAACCTGCCACTTCCCGCCATCATCCCACACTCCCCTCCCATGACGCCCCACCCCTGAGGGGGGATTCCTGGGGGTGGGTGGGTCTGATATGGGGCAGCAGCAGTGGTCAGGGGTCCCCCACCCCCTGGCACTTCCACACAGCGGCGGGAGCCAGGGGGTGTGCGGGGGCCCCGACAGCTACTGCCGCCCTGCACCAGGCCCCCCAGTAACCCCAAGGCCACGTCCCTCTGGGGTCAGGGTGCAGTGGGAGGAAGGGGGCGGGGCTTGAGTACCGGCACATCCCCCCTCCTTCCTCCGGTCTCCCGGGCCGGATTGCGATTATGCTCTGCACGCAGATGGCCTGTGGCTCAGGGTTCAAGAGCCCTGGTCGGCCCCGAGCCTGAGGTGCAGCAGGGTCAGGGAGTGGACGTACTTCCAACCCAGCCTGTGCCAGGAGGAATTCGGAAGGGCCTGCGAGGGGGATGGTGCAGGCCAGTCAGGTGCCGCTTGAGGCCTTTTGCAAAGCAGCTCTGCGGTTAGAGCACACGCAGAGAAGCTGCAGACTCTTCCCTCGCTGCCCCTTGCTCTGGCCGCAGGACTTGGGCCAATTGTTTCCTCCAAGCCAGCAAGTCCCTTCCCCGGAGCACGTTTCTCCAGCCACGCACACGACTTTCCGGCTGAGCAGCACAGGCACCGTTCTGGGAAGAGCCCTCTCTTCTGCGCGGTATGTTCCTGCATTTCACTCCGAGCTGATCCTCTGGGCGCTGCTACCAGTGACACTAAGGGTCCCTTCCTAGTCCCAGCCTGGGTCCTCTGAGGCCTATTTTACAAAACTAGTGCTACGTCCTGAAGCATGCAGCTTTCATCGGGTTGCAGCTGCACCCGGACTACGGGCACCTATCTTGCATGGTGCACTGAACCTCCTACACACACGGCCCCAGAATTGCTTGGATTCATCTTCCTTTGGGTTTGGCTTTGCTGAAGGGGTAAAAAAAGTCATTTGCTCAGATGACCCTGGAGAACGGGGCCAGATTTTTCCTTGGCACATTTAGACAGCGTTAACCTTCGACCTCCTTCCTCATGGCTGAACTCCCCTTGTTACACCAGTTACAAGTGTTTGTGTGGGGCCAGGAAGGACTACAGTTTGGGGCAATACTTGGGCTACACCAAGGCTGTAGACACCTTGTTCCTTGTCGCCATTAGCCTTTTAAATGGCGACAGCTAAAAATGCATCTTTCTGCAGTCAAGGCCTGGCCTTTGCTTTTTTAATTACATGCCACCCCCAACTGCAACGTTTGTTAATGGCAAGTGCAAACGACGCATTTTGCACAGTAATTTCCAGGATGCTTCTGAAGCGACCTGCCTGGGCTAGAAATATTGCCTAATAGATGTATGTATTCATCCAGTACACAGGATCTAATTACATGCTTAGTCAGGGCATTGTACAAAGCATATTATCACATGTAATTGGTTCATTCTTCTGAATTTCCTTTGGCAGCAGATTTATAATCATAGTGTTTAAATGAGACTATATCAGGACTTGGCATACTTCACCCATCAATTTGAGGCCTT
This sequence comes from Pelodiscus sinensis, assembly GCF_049634645.1. Lineage (NCBI taxonomy): Eukaryota > Metazoa > Chordata > Testudines > Trionychidae > Pelodiscus > Pelodiscus sinensis. The sequence continues at coordinate 4,483,744 of NC_134732.1, read as the reverse complement.
TCATTGTGCTGGGAGCATTTTTTCCCCCTTTGCAAAAGGGAAAATGGGCATGTAGAAATATTCAGTGACTCAGCCAGGATCTGAACCCAGATCCCAGTACTCCATCCAGGACAGGTTGAACCTCTCTAATCTGGCACCAATGCCGAACCATGGGAAGTCAATTTTGTAGCGAGTGGGACTCTTATTTTGCTGAGGCGAATAAAATGGAACAGCCCGTGCAATACTGCTTAATACTGCATGACTGAACTGATACACCCTCTATAAGCCTACGCCTAGCTAAGGCTGATCGGCTCGCTTCATAACAAAGTGTTAGTCTTACACAATGTTACCGTATTGGCACAAGGCAACAAGAAGAAAAGGAAAAGGACCCAGGCTTACGTTTAGCAGCATTCTCAGCACTGAGTCCGGCTCTTAGGAGATGTTTAGGGGTAAATTAGAGCTAAATAACAGCACAGGGCTGGCAGCTATAAGCAAACTTTACGGGACTGCAGGAAACTTGGCCACACCCATGATAAGTGGACATCCCGCTAACTAAAATCATGGCGGGCCACGGATGTTGCTGGACCAGAGACTGCCGGACTAGGGAGCTTCCACCTGTCATTACATTTGCCACCTTCAGATGCACAATGAGAAACTGGCTCTCCCCAACTGAGGAGGAAATGCTCCAAGTGTGAGGACAGGGGTCAGCTCCCTGGGCCAAGTCTTCCTGGAACCTTTACTATGCAAGGATGCTGGGGGCTGGTCCACCCCCAACCCAAGGGAGAAGGATGTCCTAACAGGCAGCCAGGTCGCTGGTGAGCCCTATGGACTGTTCCTGCTATCCCGATAGCAGGGTTTAGGAATGCCCTGCCAAGATTCCGTCCTGAAAGCTGGGGCTCTTCTAGGTGTGGCTATGCCTGCTGGGTTGTCCCCCCTGCATTGGCTGGATTTCCCAGGTGCCTCTGTGGCTGCTTTGTGGTTCCTTCACGGTGGCTATTGTGCTGTGAAGACATGGGTCTGTTTAGTTGGGACTTGGGTCTGTTTAGTCTGCAGAAGCAAAGAGTGAGGGGGGATTTGAGAGCAGCCTTCAACTTCCTGAAGGGAGGTTCCAAAGAGGATGGAGAGAGGCTGTTCTCAGTGGTGACAGATGGCAGAACAAGGAGCAATGGTCTCAAGTTGTGGTGGGAGAGGTCCAGGTTGGATATTAGGAAAAACTATTTCCCTAGGAGGGTGGTGAAGCACTGGAATGGGTTCCCTAGGGAAGTAGTGGAGTCTCCATCCCTAGAGGTGTTTAAGTCTCGGCTTGACAAAGCCCTGGCCGGGTTGATTTAGTTGGAATTGGTCCTGCCCTAGAGGTCTCGTCCAGTTCTATGATTCTATGAAAATCAATTTAAAATCAGTTTAGTTTCACCAGTCGAATGCACACACTTAAGCCAGTTTAAGCCTCGCCAATTTAAGCTAAACCAGCTTTAAGCAAAGTTTCAACCTGTGGAAGCAATTTAAAAAGAAGTACTGTGTTTTCTACTCTAGGCGTGGCACCCCAGAGCCCAAAGCCAAAAGCCTGACCAAAGCAATGGTCAGTCGCCTCACTTTCCCACTCCTCACACCCACAGAAGTGTGTTACACCCATCGATACGGAAGTCAGTCCTGTTTACAAGTCATCGCCTTAATTGTAATGAAAACCCTCAGCCAAATCACATGGAGAAAAAGGAACTAGAAAAACATTTTCCTATGTAGCAATTCTCTTAGGGGAAATGCCCACATTATGGTAAAGGGGGTTTAAGGTCAATGTGTCAGCTTTTAAATAATAATACTTTGCATTTACATGGCAGCTTTCAGCTGGGGATCCCAAAGAACTTTAAAGCAATTAAGATGTTATCATTCCTTTTTTTTACCGCTGGGTCAGTGAACAGAAGTTAAATGACTTGCCAAAGGTCAAGCCACAAAGTCAGCAGAAAGACCTAGAAATAATCCCGATTGTCATCCTCCTGCTCTAATGTTATTTAAAAACAAAACGCTCCAGTGGCTGTCAAACAGATTTTAGATACATTGTGTTTATCTCATGGATCTCATTTCAAAACAGTGTGGAGGCAGCACGGTGCGGTGGACAGGGATCTTGTCTGTGAGTCAAAAACCTGAGTCCTAACCTTAATCACTGACCACCAAAGTGATTTGGGGCAAGTTGTCATTGTTCAGTGCCTCAGTTTTCCCATCTGTAAAATGGGGCTAACCATGGTGTGTCTTGGTTTTCTGAAGCATTGTGAGAACCAGGGATGAAAAGTGCGATAGAAGAGCAAGGACAATGATTAAAACACATTGTAACATGATGTCATAGGAGGTGAGGCATTGGGCTAAAGTAATAACCTGCTACCTCAAACTGCTGTTGAAGGACTACATTAGATTTCAGGTAGATGGAGGTAATCCTAAAGCCCAAAAGCTTCGCTAGCTATGGGGAAAAGAATGCGGAGACCTGTAGCACCTTGGGGTATGTCTACACTACACCGCTAGTTCGAACTAGCGGGGGTAATGTAGTCATCCGCAGTTGCAAATGAAGCCCGGGATTTGAATTTCCCGGGCTTCATTTGCATGAAGCCGGCCGGCGCCATTTTTAAATGCCGGCTAGTTCGGACCCCATGCCGCGCGGCTACACGCGGCACGGAGTAGCTAGTTCGGATTAGGCTTCCTAATCCGAACTAGCTGTACCGGGTTCGAACTAGCTGGCATTTAAAAATGGCGCCGGCTGGCTTCATGCAAATGAAGCCCGGGAAATTCAAATCCCGGGCTTCATTTGCAACTGCGGATGACTACATTACCCCCGCTAGTTCGAACTAGCGGGGTAGTGTAGACATACCCTTGGAGACTAACAGATTTATTAGGGCATCAGCTGTCGTGGGATAAACCCACTTCATCCGATGAGCTGGAGTGGAAGTTACAGAAGGGTGAGTCACTGACCTATACTGGCCCAGGTCCTCAAAGGTAGTTAGGTGCCTAACTCCCACTGGACTATGGTAGGTAAACATCTGTGGTTGCTAGAAATGAGCCTGAAAACAAAACTCTGGATCCAAACACCCCCTGACAGCTGGGGAAATCAGACTAGATTTTGGATTTGAACTTAGGCAGCTTGTGTTGGGGTAACAGGTGCTGTGGGGAGAGGGGGTGCAGGGAGGGCCACCCGGAGGGCTGGGAAGTGCAACCCCATTTAGCAATTAATTGTTGGTGGAGGCAAAGGGAGCAACGCACTTCCCAAGTGCTATCATGAGTCACTTTTCGTTCCTCTTTTTTCAAGCTCTGCATCTGATCATCACCTTGTATTCGCTCCACTCGTGGTCTATGGATTAAATGATCAGACAGCTGAACTGTGCCTCAGTAAGCTAATACATCTGATGATCCACTTCACTAATTAAAATTAAATTTTAATGCACTTCATTTCTTAGGGAGAATGTTGAACTGTGGCATCCAGAACAGCTCTGCAAACAGATATACCAGCCAGAAGCATCCAACAAAGTGGGTCTTTGCCCATGAAAGCTGATGTCCAACAAAATGTGTTAGTCTTTAAGGTGCCACAGGACTCCTTGTTATTTTTACTGGCGATTGGGAGTCTTTACAACTTCAGTGGCCTCTGGATAAGGGCGGGAGTCAGATTCTCACAAACATGAGGAAAAGTAGCAATAATTAAAAAGAACAAATTCTATTACTGGAAGTGACTCAGAATGTCAGTGTTTTTCTGTGAGAAGTGTCAGAAGCCCCAAGACTAATTTCTAATTCGATTAGACACTCGGTTGAATGCAGGGGAAAATCCTGAAGATGTACATAACTTTAGTTTAGATCCTTATCTTCCAACTTCAGTGATTCTGTTACTGTGTCCTAACCAGGAAAGCTGATCATTTGCTAAAATGCTGTCCAGTGCACACCAGGAGTGCTTTCCTGGAATAGAAATACCAGGATACTGTCCTGGCACAAAACTCCTGGTTTACATGTAGATATAGCAAAGCTGGGCTTTGTACCAGTACAGTGAAACTTTCTTCCTGTAAGGACAGCCAAACACTGGAATAGGCTTCCAAGGGAGATTTGGGAACCAATGTCACTGGAGGATTTTGAGAAAAGGTTAGACAAACATCTGTCAGGAATGGTCTCATTTCATTATACCTGGTCCTGTCTCAGTGCAGCAGGTTGGACTACGTGATCTCTTGAGGTCCTTTCCAGCATTACACTTTTCTGATTCTGGTACCCTAAAATCACCCTGCCTGAGCAAAACAAGCGACGCCAGCCAAAATGTAGCTTTGTCAGCAGAGGGGCTTTTGCTAGCTTACCTATGTTGGTTAGGGATCACGTCTTTCCACCCTGACTGGCATAGTTCGTGGGCAGAACTCTGTATGTAGGTGGGTCTAGCCTAAATCAACCTTTGGAAAAAGGTGGGGAGGAGTAGAAAGAACACTGCAAGTGGCAAATGGCAAAAGTTTTCATCAGAAAAATGAAAATGTTGAGGAAATCCGTGATCTTTGGCCAAAACGGCCCAACATCATCAACTTATCTCGGACTTTAAAAAACGTTGACCTCCCCCCCACACCCTTGATCTGTGGTTCTCAAACTAGCTGCTTTAGATCAGTGGTTAGTCTGAGTTATGCTCAACCATGGTTAGATTGGCCGAGTACCTCTCATAGAAAGGGCCGCTGGAGCACAGAGGTGGAGAGAAGCAAAGTGAGGTGGAGAAGACAGAACAGCTGGGAGCTGCAAGCAACTGCGCTAGGGGCTGTACTTCTACAATCCCAGACTCCAGGCAGAGCCATTGACTACCATGCCTACAAAATGGGGCTGGGGGTAGTAGACGTTACCAAGTACCCCGCCCTCTCCATCAAAGGGGATTTATTTCCATCAGTCTGTCTGCTGAGCACGGTCCTCAGGCAATTACTTCTTGCAACGGTGCAGCTGCAGGCCAAGGGGGACGATTGAGAAGATAATTTTTAGCTTAATGTGGCCCTCTGAGATGTGACATTTTCCAGTCAGAAAGCTCAACCCCCAGAGCCCTCCCCTCCATTGGGTGGGAGCAGGGGAAACATTCACTTGAGCAGGGACTCACTGCCTCGTGCTGTCCCTAAGAAAGTTACTGTATCCACCACATCCTGCACTGCCCCTGGATAAATGGGCAGATCACAGCAGAGCCACCTCTGTGCAAAATGTAACCCTTCCCATGGGCAGCCCCCTGCGTTCGGGTTGTTAACGAAATGCCCCGAATGTGTCAGTTACACTTGAAGGGAAGCCCGGTGTGTATCCGCTGACTCCAACCTGTAGTTTACAGTCCCGGCAGATTTACAACCCTCCGATCGGAAATGTACTTACTTGCATCGTGCTGGCGTCTTTATGTCTCCTGTGCTGTGTCACAAACCCAGAAAGGGAGGGAGTTTGTAAAGTGAGCCCGACCCCGAGGTACAATTGCTGCGCTTCAGGAAACTCAGCACTTTGGTAAATTGCGGTGGGTGTTTCAATATAGGTCACTTGCAAAGCTAGAGAAAAAAAAATCACATGGCTCGTACAGGATCCTGGGAGTTGTAGTGCAGTGTGTGTCCTACTCTAGAAGGAATCCTGGGAGATTTGTGTATGGGGAGAAAACCCTTTTTTTAGCCCCTTTGTGCGTTCCAGAAGCAGTTTAAACTATTTTCATTACCAATTTAATGAATGGGGATAGACTTTGTTTGACTCCCCTTTGGAGCTTTTGCAACTTGACTGACATCTTTTTTTCTTTTTGAAGGGGGAAACTAATGCCTTGCTGTTGCCCTGCAGATCTCACAGTCCTTTGTGCTATCCGGATCTCCATTTTACAGAAGCAGAAACTGACAAGGCTGCGTCTAGACTGGCAAGTTTTCCTGCAAAAGCATTTGCTTTTGCGCAAAAACTTGCCAGATGTCTACACTGGCCGCTTGATTTTGGGCAAAAGCACTGACGTTCTACTGTCCGAAATCAGTGCTTCTTGCGCAAATGCTTTGATGTTCCCGTTCGGGCAAAATCCCTTTTCCAGAAGTGTTTTTGCGCAAGAGGGCCAGTGTAGACAGCTAAAAACTGTTTTACGCAAAAAAGCCCCGATGGTGAAAATGGCAATCGGGTCTTTCTTGTGCAAAACCGCATCTAGATTGGCACGGACGCTTTTTCGCAAAAAGTGCTTTTGCGGAAAAGCATCCGTGCCAATCTAGATGCTCTTTTCCGCAAATGCTTTTAACGGAAAAACTTTTCCATTAAAAGCATTTGCAGAAAATCATGCCCGTCTAGACATAGCCACAAGTGATTATCCTGTAGTAGGTCACGGGGCGGTAGGGCAACCCTGTCTGTTCCAAGTCTGGCAGCAGCATCTGGGACTATAGGCTCTTAGGAGATGTAGCTCTGTCTATGGGACCCACGGGTTTGTATATTTATTTATTTTGCCTTTTGCATGAACTCCTGTGGGGAAAATGTGCACAGCAAAGACCAGGAGTAGTTTCCACCTGAGAATATGCATTGTTCTGTTTAGGAGCAGCCCCCTTGGGGCGATCCTGTAAACGCAGGTGCTCACACAGTAGAACCTCAGCATTACAAACACCTCGGGAAAGGAGGGTCTTTGTAACTCTGAAATGTTCATAACTGAACAAAACGTTATGATTCTTTCCACACTTCACAGTGGAACATTGACGTAATCCAGTTTTGAAACTTTCCTGTGCAGGAGACAAGTGTTGCTGTATTAGGGTGACCGTATTTTCCCAAAGGAAAAAATAAGACATCCCAGGGGCCAGATCAGGATCCCTTGCTTTCCCCAGAAGCAGGACGGCCTGACCCCACTTTTGCCAGCCTCTGTGGGGCCAGCCCAACCGGAACTGCTCTTCTGAGCCCTCTCCCCACGTGGGGCTGGTGTTGCAGGGACTCTTGTACATTTCAAAGTTGGAACGTTGCCACTGCACCCCTGCCCCCTCCCACGCAGCTGGAGGCAACCGTCTCCCCCCAGCACCTCCTTTGCTTCTCCCTCCCCTTGCTGCCTCTTTCCGATAGAGGCAGCAAGAGGAGGGGGCAGCGACTAGTCGACTAGTGTGTCGACTATCCGAGAGGCTTTTGCTTATCAGATAGTTGACTGGTCAATTAGTTGCTTATTTGGGATGGCCATCTCAGGCCCTGTGCTTTGGGTGTCCTTGTGGCAGCTGCCTCAACCAGGCTGTGGACAGAACCCACAGAGCCCAGGGTAGCCCAGGGGATTACCTGGGGAGCCTGATGCAGGATGGGATTGTGACGTAGTGGGGGGGAACTTGCTAACTCACTGGCCACTGTCTGTAGCACCACCGAGCAAGACAGGCGATGAGTCACTATGCAAAGAGGGTGTCTCAACCTGTCCCACCAGCTAACCCCCATGGAGAGGAACAAAGGAAGGTGGGATGCTGCCCTGGCTGGGGGGCAGGGCTGGAGGAGAGTTAGTTTAGTTTCTGTCTGGGAGGATGGAGGAAGCAGCCGCAACAACAGGCTGGGGGGTTTAGAAGCTGAGACCCCCCCCCCCATCTCAAGGGGGGCTGAGGCATCCTAGGCCTGCCCTGTAACCAGATGACATCTGTGCTGTGCTGTATCCTGGAGAAGCAATAAACCAATAAACTCCACTGGCTGGTGGAGTCTGTTCGTGCCGTTTCGGGGGTGCAGGAGGCGGGGGACCCCCAACGCGCCGTCACAGGGATGAAAGGGAGTTGGAGGGGACAGAGCCGGGGCAAGTCTTGGGGATAGGCGTGGGGCAGGGTAGGGGTGGAGCAGAAGTAGGGTGGGGCCTGCAGAGGGGGGATTATCCCAGATCCCCACCCCACTAGGTCCAGCCTTGGAGGGAGGCGCACAGGGGCTGCAGGCGGGGAGCCGAGCACCCCGGGCCCATGCAACTCATCCCCTGGGCGCTCTGCTCCCAGCCACGTGCGGCAGCGCCAGGCACCAGGCAGCTGGCTCGGGGTAGCCCGGGGGGGGGGTGCACCGCCCCCTGGACCCCCACTCGTTGATTGCTAAACGAGGAGCCCCCCCCCCCTCTGGGCGACCCTCCCAGCGCCCCCTCCCCGCACGCGCTGCGCAGGGCGCCGGAGTCACTCAGGGCGGAACGCAGGGAGCCGAGGCCTGGGGACTACCGCTCCCAGCATGCCCCGCGCCGGGAGCGGCGTCGGCAGGGAACTACATCTCCCAGCATGCCGCGCGGGGCGGGGCGGGGGCCGAGCCGGGCGGCCCGTGAGGCGCGGGCGCCATGGGAGCGGGCGCCGGGCGTTACAGGGTCGCGCGCCCGCGGGCGGGGCGGGGCCGCCGCCGGACACGTTGCGGCCGCCGCCGGGCCGCGGGCTCATGCCGCTAGCGCGGGGCGGGGGCGACCATGGGCGGGGCCCCCCGCGGGCTGGCGCTGGCCCTGCTCTGGGCTGCCCTGGCCGCGGGGGCGGCGGCCCTGGGGGCGGCGGAGAAGACCCGGCTCAGGTGAGAGACGCCCGGTGATTGCCCCCCCCACGGGGCCCCCTTCCTCAGGTGAGGGAAGCCCCGTGTCTGCCCCCCCCACGGGACCCCCTTCCTCAGGTGAGGGAAGCCCCGTGTCTGCCCCCCCCACGGGGCCCCCTTCCTCAGGTGAGGGAAGCCCCGTGTCTGCCCCCCCCCACGGGGCCCCCCTCCTCAGGTGAGGGAAGCCCCGTGTCTGCCCCCCCCCACGGGGCCCCCCTCCTCAGGTGAGGGAAGCCCCGTGTCTGCCCCCCCCCACGGGGCCCCCCTCCTCAGGTGAGGGAAGCCCCGTGTCTCCCCCCCCCCACGGGGCCCCCCTCCTCAGGTGAGGGAAGCCCCGTGTCTGCCCCCCCCCACGGGGCCCCCCTCCTCAGGTGAGGGAAGCCCCGTGTCTGCCCCCCCCACGGGGCCCCCCTCCTCAGGTGAGGGAAGCCCCGTGTCTCCCCCCCCCCACGGGGCCCCCCTCCTCAGGTGAGGGAAGCCCCGTGTCTGCCCCCCCCACGGGGCCCTCCTCCTCAGGTGAGGGAAGCCCCGTGTCTGCCCCCCCCCCCCCCCCCGGCCAGGGCTCCGACACCTCTCCCCCCCCGCCCGGGGGGAGCTGGGGAGCAGCGTTGTCCCCCCCCACCCGGGGAGAGATGGGGGTTGGGTTCATGTTGCCCAGGCTTGGGGTGTCCTGCTGCTTCTGGGGAGCTGGCAGCTTCTCCCATGCAGGGGGGGCTGTTTGGCTCCCCCCCCCCCCCGATGTGCGAAACTGCCTGTCCACTTCTCTGCCCTGCACTGAATCAAGCTAAAGCGGGGTCCCCACCCGGCGGAGAGCAAACCTCCAACGCACCGAGTTCTGCCTGGGAAAGTCGTAAGGGGGGCCGGGGAAAGGGGGGGTTTCAAGCTGCCATTGGTGAGCAGGAGGCCAGTGTAGTAATCTCATGGTGCCCCAGCGAGGCATCAGTGGGGCGGGGGCTGGATGTGCAAGGTGCTGGATGTGTCCATAATGAAAGAGACCACCCCCGACCCATAGCGCGTACCGTGCTGGCCGGTTTGCGCCAGTGCTGTGCCCTTTACAAGCCCTTGTTACAACTTGGAAATACGTCGCTAATGACTTGAGCATCTGCATGCAGCAGAGCAACTGAATGAAACCTGGCAATTTAAAAATGTAAGTCCCCTCCCTCTCCCCTCCAGCAGTCAGCCCCCCGTTTCCAAATGTCTAGGAGCAAGAGATGAGCGTTTTACGGTGCCATGTCTAAAGATGGCGTCAGCCTTGTGGGCAGCTCCATGTGAACAAAAAGCAATCTAGGGAACACTGGAACGTGTTTGTTGCCTTCCCTGCATTGTCTGCCCCATCCAGGCTCCCCCACAGAGAGCTAGGACTTCTGCACAGTTTAGGAGGGAGGGATAACTCAGTGATTTGAGCATTGGCCTGCTAAGCCCAGGGTTGCGAGTTCAATTCGTTAGGGGGCCATGCAGGAATCTGGGGCAAAAATCTGTCCGGGATGGTGCTTGGTCCTGCTGTGCAGGCAGGGGACTGAACTCCATGACTTCTCAAGATCCCTTCCAGTTCTAGGAGAGAGGTACGTATCTCGTGACCATAGTTGAGAAGGGGCCCCGTAATTCAGCCCTGATTTAGTCCGACACTAGTCCGCCATCACTGCTGGATAGTTGCTGTTTCCTCTGCTTTGAAATGGAAGTCACAGAATTCTCGATAAACGGGACTGCCCAATGGCAGTGAGAAGCAGTTCCCTGCTAGCTGAGCATCCCAATGTCTCTTTGCTGTTGCCTTTCCAGGGACCAGGTCGTGGAGATGTTTGACCACGCGTATGGCAGCTACATGGTAAGAAGTATTTTTATCTTTGTTCTGGCTCATGGTCTCTGCACAGAATGTCCTGTCTGTTCTTCTAATGCCACTTACCCAGCAGCCTTTCCTCCCACTACTTGGTCAGGTCACTTGCGCTGCTCTGCAGCTGCAGACAAAAATCCCGGAGTGTCAGGGCGTGACCACACAAGACCTCTTTGAATCACAAATGCTAGGGAAGCCACTCATGCCCCAACTCTGCTGCATTTCCTCTCCTCTTTGGGTGAGGCTATGGCATTTAGCCACCACTCCACGCTGGGTTGTGGTGCCGTTGCCCCAGCCAGCGTTCCCTGTAAGCTGTGCGCTTGGACAGCCACCCAGAAAAGAGTGAAATGCCACCCAGCTGATTACCAGAGCACCCACAGCTAGCAGCATGTGTTTTGGCTGGTGGTGCACATCTGCACATGCTTTGGTGCACATAATAAAATGTATTATATACACAACAAATTAGAGGGGACATTGGTTCCAACTCTGAGCTGGGAGGGGCTGAGACTGTTACGGAGGAGGTTGGTTTGTGCATGGAAGGATGGATCAGACCCTGTGTCCCAGTCCCCAGGCTCTTGTTTGAGGAATACAGGAGGCAGGGAAGCTGCTTGTATCCACCAAGCCCCCTCCCATGGCCATGCATTGTCTGTTTTTTCCCTGTTTCAGAAGACCACACTTGGCAAAAGAAATCTGCCTTCTTCCTTTCTGTTCTTTAAATGACGCTAAGGGTATGTCCACGTTACCAGTGCTGCAGTTGCCCAACTATAGCAGTGCAGTGTAGACACTTGCTACAGCAATGGAAGGGGTTTCTTCGTCACTGTCGTAAATGCAGCCCCCAAGAGGCAGTAGCCAAGTTGCCAGAAGAATCCTTCCATCAACCAGCCTACCAGTGTCTGTGCTAGAGCTCGGGTTGGCTTGGGTGACTTTCCACACCCCTGAGCAATGTAACTAGGTCAACCTAAGTTTAAGATATAGATCAGATCTAAAATTCATCAAAGAAATTTGTACATGGTAAAGGCCTTGGACAGCATTCAGGTGCTGGCTGGAATCCGCCCAGCGCTAGGAGGCTTGCACATGGAGGAGTGAAACTGCCTCATCTTACTCCCTTGGGCATAGAGTAGGGGTAGCAGATAATGGCAGTGGTCCATCTGAACAAAAGGGTCGCTTGAATACTGTGTGAGCTCCGACTGGTTAAGGCCAGACTGATTCTGGCCAAAATTCCCAGTGTCCTTCACCTAAATGACAGAATTTAAGGTGGCTGTCTTGACTGAGAACTGGAGCAATGGTCCAAGTTACAGTGGGAGAGGTCTAGGTTGGATATTAGGGAAAAGCTATTTCCCTAGGAAGGTGGTGAAGCACTGGCATGGGTTACTTATGGAAGTGGTGGAATCTCCGTCCCTAGAGGTTTTTAAGTCTCGGCTTGACAAAGCCCTGGCTGGGATGATTGAGTTGGGTTGGTCCTGCTTTGGGCAGGGGGCTGGACTCGATGACTCCTGAGGTCTCTTCCAGGCCTAGGATTCTATGATTGCTTGGCAATAGACATGATATTTTCTTATGATGACTGCATGAGATAGCGGTCAGCCAGCATTAGGGATGTAAAATCCCATTTAATCAGTTAAACCTATTGTTTAGCTGGTTAGTTGCTTAACTGTGGGAGGAGGGCGGGGGGAGTCTCTGCCTGCAGTAGTCCCTAACAGATTGGAGCAGCCCTAGCTCAGCATGATGGATGCGTGCTATTCCTAGCTTTGCCACTGAAGAGAGCTACAGCCGTCTGCATTCTGTAAAATGGAGCTAAGCGTTAAAGAGCAAATACTGAAATCCTCACACTCGCTTTGCACTCGCTCCTATCTTAGGCAAAATCCAATTGATGTGGAGTTCTGTCTGAGTGGGAGCTCCAGGCTTTCACTGAGTGTTTGCAAAGCCCCCAACATCCTTGGCGAAGTGCTTTAGATTGGCGGAGTGTCGGCACTCCCAGTGTTAGCGATCTAGATGAGTCCCGCACCGCTCTAAGCCGCTGTTTTCATGGCTTCACATGTCCTGGCTAGAGCTTGGTAAGGTGCGTGTGTAACTAGAGCAAACAGCCTAACGCAGGAGGCATTTCCTCTGCGACAGGAATGACCAGGGGCCTGCTTTACTTCCAGAGAGGCCCAATTTACCGTCTTGGGAGACTGTTTCCAAGTCCTAGATCTACTGTCAACAGAGAGTGAACACTTAGTGCCTGTTCCCCTCCCTTGTACAGAAACACGCATATCCTGCAGACGAGCTAATGCCTTTGAGTTGTCGGGGTCGAGTGCGTGGGATGGAGCCGAGTCGTGGGGATGTTGACGATGCCCTTGGCAAGTGAGTGTGCATGATGGCTCCCTCCGCGTCCTCCTCTTGAGCCATAGGCTGTGGAGCAGCCGTTAGCCCCAAGCATCCTCCGATAGCTTTTCTGCTGGGCATGGTTTTGTGGCTTTTCCTGGGTGTGCGTAGAACAATGCAGCCTAGCGGTTAGGACAGTAGATTGGGAATCTGGGCTTCTATTTCCAATTCAGACACTGGACACAGGGTAATGTGTCACCAGGAGCTAGTTACTTCACCACACTGTGCCTCGGTATATCCAAATGTAAAACGAGGGTGATACATACTCCTCATGGGAGCTTTGAGGCTTGAATCCATTAATATTTGAGAAGCACTTTGAGACATCTGCTGGAAGGCTCGTTAAGAGGGCAAGTGGAGGCACTATTTATAAAGTTATTCTCTGTAATTAAAGTGCATATCTTCCCTCTCCTGACCAAGAAGGGGACAGAATGAAAGCTGGCCAGGAAATGGTTTTATTCTTGCAAAAATTTATGAGGAATTGTTTTTCTGCAAAATACTTTTCATCAAAAAACAAAACACAACAAAAACAACAAATGGTCTGGTAGCACTTTATAGACTAACAAAACATGTAGATGGTATCATGAGCTTTCATGGGCACAACCCACTTCTTCAGATGACCGGAGTTATGAGTTTAAGATGTCCAGACTTAAAACAAATAGGGGAGAAGGAAGGGTTGGGGAGGGGGAAGGGGGACAAGAAGTAGAGGGTATGTAAATATCAAATGGCAAACAGGAAAAACTGGTAATCTATAAGCACCTACAAAAGCTCATGATACCATCTATATGTTTTGTTAGTCTGTACAGGATAAACTTAAAAAACAACAAATAGTCTATAAAGTGCTACCAGACTAACTTTGCTACCCTCTGAAGCAGCAAAAAAAAAAAAAGATGATATTCTGTAATTGAAAATTTTCAGTGAAAACATGAAAAAAAAAGTTGTTGAAAATGGCTCCTTGCTGCAGAACTTTGTGTTTTGGTTGTGGGGAAAAATCCACACTATTTCAGTGAAAAGGGAGGAAAAAAGTTAAGTGAAAATTGTTGACCTGCTCGATCTAGAAACATCACGTGTCACATTTTTAGAACTCTAGAGATGAATATTTATACATCTAATTTGCAAGCGCAAAGATCACTTTTACCCTTGCAGTGGCATGCACAGGTGGTTATGCATCCATTTGTGTGCTTAGTCACAGCAACTGCATGCATGGCATGCATTTTACAAGTGTTGGGTTTTGGGGGGGGGGTTATTTTGCAAAAAAAAAAAAAAATTGCCCTTTGGTGTGTGTTTCTCCTAACTTGTCCAATTCACTTTCCAAGGCTTAATCATCTGAATTTAAAATGTTTTCTTTTCAATCTGTAGGTTTTCCCTCACTCTAATTGACACTTTGGATACCCTTGTGGTAAGTCAGCAATCTGCTTCTCAGACCAGTTTATCAGGGTTTGGCAGATCTGTTGAGCTGGGTTTAGTCATGTCTGGCTTTACAAGCGTCTGTCAACAGCAAGATGGAATTCCTGGTGCAGAGGGGTTCTCTTTCGTTCTTGCGTATTGGACTCTATCCTTCCTTTGTTGTTTTTGCTTCTTTGCAAGTGAGCAAAAAATTGACCTTGAAGCTGTAGGGTTTCTTTCATGTTCATGATGGGCAAGCTTGAGGTTAAAGTACAATTCAAGTATACTTAGGAGTTGCTTGGGGCATTTTCTGTGGTGATTGGAGTGGAAGGACTTGTTTTAAATAGGACGTGGGAGGAAGTATTGGCTAGTGGTTGGAGCACCGTCAAGTGTTCAGCGCACAGACAGGTTTGGCCCATGGGAGTTCATGTGAACTTTTGCTTTTTTTTTTTTCCCTCCCCCGGCCCACCCCGTCCTCCCTCCAACTCTGGCAGCTCATCTGAGTGCTAAACATACCAGTCATTGCTGGGAGAATAGTAATAGAGATGTAGCCATGTTAGTCTGATCTTGCTGAAACAAAAGAAAGAACTATGCAGCACTTTAAAGACTAACAAGATGGTTTATTAGGTGATGAGCTTTTGTGGGCCAGACCCACTTCCTGAGGAAGTCTGGCCCACAAAAGCTCATCACCTAATAACCCATCTTGTTAGTCTTTAAAGTGCTGCATAGTCCTTTCTTTTGTTTGTCATTGCTTGGGACGTTCAGCTGAACCCACTCCCAAGCTCTGGCCAGATCTTGGCTTATGCCAGGCGAAAGGCTTTGGAACTCCGAGGGCGAAACCTGCCCTAAACTTCAGCATCGGAATGAAATCCAGACCCACAGGATCAGCAAACCTTCGTGCAGGTCTATCCAGAACTCTGGGGTTCTCATTCCAGTTTTGCCACTAACTGTCTAGCCTGGGTCAAGTCACTTTACCCCAGCTCCCACCACTGTGCTGGTTGTGCTTACTTCATGCTCCGGTCCTTAACTCAATTAACTTTTGTTTGTCTTTGAATCATTGCTTTGAGGTGGGGCTGGAGAGGAGGGGTTCAGGATGCAGGCTGACCCGGGGAGAGAGGACTATGTCAGTCCTCCCTCACTGCAGCAGCTTGCGGCAAGCTGAGATGCACCTCTTCATGGCCGCTGCAGCTCCAGCCGGCACAGCCAGGGTAGGGGTGCATGGCCACCGGCTGGAGCCGATCCAGGTTCGTCTACCCCCCTGTGGTCCCCAGCCAGAGTGCTGTGCGCTTCCCCTGGCTCTATGATGAAGCGGAACAGCCAGGAATGTTCCCATTGAGGGGGAGGAGGAAGAGCTGCAGCCTCCGCCCCCAAAGGGGACTTGAGGGGTGGGAGGCTCAGGGCTGGGGCAGCCCTCAGCCAGCCCTTTCACCTGCCTGGTGATTTTGTTTTATGAGAAGCAATCCCATTCCCGGCACAACTACACCCTTACCTTGGTTTTAGTTGTAAGAGGAAGCTGTATACCAAATTTGGTGGTCCTAGCTCTTGCTGTGTAGGAGGAGTTCCTGATCGAACAGACAGACTCGCGCATGGATGGACAAACTCTCTCAATTATATAGTAGATGTATTGCAGGGAGATAAAAGCAGTCTGTTTGAAAGCAGTGCAGTTAAAACCCTGGAGCCTCTCATTTTAGCATGCATGTGTCTTGCTTACAGAAGAGAATCTAATCAAAATGAAAAATGTCTTTGCTGGACATATGCTCTTCAAGGGAAGGACACTCTCGTCCAGTGGCTCGCATGATGGGGCCCTGATCTCAGCTGAGGCTTCTAGGTGCTACCGCCTAGATTCTTTGATCCTCCCCTTCCTCACTTCCATAATTTGTTAGTTTCCTTTATCCCCTTCTTTTTCATCTTAATGCATCTTCCTCTTAGTATTAATCTCCTGAGCGATGAACAGGAAAATGAACGCATGTTCATTCCAATAATTTTCTCTCCCAAGAGCCCCTTCTGGAGCCTAGATTCTATGTTGATTGATGTTTTAGTGATAAATTCAAGGCATGCTTTCCTTTCTCGGCTTCTGTCTATCTTCGGCGTCTTTCTCCCTTTAGTCTTGTTTCCTTAATCCTATTGTCTAGTCTTAATCCTGGATTTATTTAGCTGGCTTCATCTAGTCTTGTCCGTGCGTGTGTTTGTATTGGGGTAGGTTCTAGTCACCTCAGTCATGGATCAGAGCCCTGTTGTGCTTGGTGCTGTACAAATGCAGAACTGAAACATGGTCCCTGCCTCAAAGCAATTACAATCATCCGCCCTTCTTGTCCTTACTTTCCTGTGGCCAGCACTGTCCTTGTGGCTGTCCCGCCCCCAATATACCTGCTGGTATTGCTTTTTTTTGCTCAAAAATCATGAATCAGGTCCCATGAAATCATGAGACTTTAAAAGGAATCTATTATAAACTGTAGGTTCCTGTTCTTGGCCTTCTGTCTTTTAAGTGTGCAGTGTGTACCCAGGCCATGGCTTGAGGCTCTTCCCATGGGAGCTAGAAACTTGTCTTAGGGAAGCTGAGATGTGGGATCTGAGGCTATTTAAAACAAAAGAAAACAACAAAGGGCAAATATGGGGAGACTCACAATGAAATCATGTGTTGGCAGCCTGGGGACCACTCACATGCTTGTGTAAGACCAGCACCTGCTGGCACTGGAGATGTTGACCGTAGGTGCCCACACTGAGCTAGAGACCCAGAAAGCGCCTCTGAGCGGGAGGTTGGCCAGGTGGTCAGAGTTGCTAGCCTGGGACTTGGGAGACATAGGCTTATTTCCCTGCTCTGCCACAGACTGTCTGTGTGACCTTGGAAAAGTCACTTAGCCTCTTGGTGCTTCATTTCCCCAGGCACCACTGCCCTGCCCCCACAAGGGTCTGAGAGATGGACACTGGTGCGTGCGTGTGTGTGTGTGTACACACCTAAGTACATAAAATAGCTAGATCTGCCGTGTTTAGGAAGGTCCTGCTCTCCCAGCAATGGGATGTCTAAGCAGATGATCTGGAATGTTACCAGCAGATTGCAGTTATGACTATCATTTATCTAGCACCCAGCAGTGTGCTAGGGGCTTTACGTGTAACCCACACACCTAGTGGGGTTCACTGCCCCATGGAGTGCCATTTAGACCACTTACGAGATATAAGAACAAGGGAGCTCTACAGACCATGCTGCGAGCCAGTTGGCTTTTCAAGCTGTAGAGGCTTCTACCCTAAGCTCCAGAGGGCCCAGGTTCAAATCCACTCAGTGGCAGTTAGGTACACTTCTCACAAGACCACCTTGCAGGCTCCGTAGACAACATATAGTCAAAGCAGTGTTCCTTGCAAGCCAAGCGCTCGGGTGGCCACCCAGGAGAGATTCAGATACTGCCCAGCTGACTAACAAAGTGCCTACAGCCAGCAGCATGTGTTTCTTTTGGTGGTGCACAAATGCCTGTGTGCACATGATAAAATTTATTCCACACATGGGTGGAAACAATTAGAGGGAACATTGAGCCAAAGGAGGGATTAGTCCTAGCAGAGGGGGAACTGTTGGATTGTTGTTGGAGGGGGCTGAGAAGAAGATGGGTTTGGAGGAGGATTGGGCAGAAGGGAGGGAGGCTGTATGGTGTGCTGTCTCAGGGCAGGTGTGCCAGGCGCAATGGGTGTGACAGCATTGCTGTGGGGGAGAGGGAACTGGAGCACAAGGCTTTGGGAGGTGGGTAGCCGGGAGGGGTCTGTGAGTAGGGCCTTTAGAACCAGGCAGGGCAGAGCCATCTGAAAGCGGACGTGCAGCGAGTGAGGAATCGTGTTGTTGACCCTGCGCCGCTGACCCGAGTCTCGTCTCTCCCGCGGCTCTCGCTGCCAGGTCCTTAACAAGCTGGATGAGTTTGAGGACGCGGTGCGGAAGGTGGTGCTGGATGTGCAGCTGGACAACGATGTGGTGGTCTCTGTCTTCGAAACCAACATTCGTGTGCTGGGGTGAGCCCCCGCGCGGGCAGGGCTGAGCCAGTGAGGCGTACTGCAAAGGC
Organism: Pelodiscus sinensis; assembly: GCF_049634645.1. Classification (NCBI taxonomy): domain Eukaryota; kingdom Metazoa; phylum Chordata; order Testudines; family Trionychidae; genus Pelodiscus; species Pelodiscus sinensis. The sequence goes on along the minus strand of NC_134732.1, from coordinate 4,465,693 downwards.
TGGGCATCCCCGTCGGTCTCCTTCCGCTGCCTGCCCAAGCACGTGCTGCCCAGCCAGTGGGTCTGGGATCTGTCAGATGTGCTGCCGCCTGTCTCTTGGGGGTGGCGTTGGAGGATGCAGAAGAGCTTGGGGGAGAGGGGACCGGCTGCTTGCTGGGTATGAACTGCACGGGGTTCCACGGGGCTGGACAGTGGGGGCATCCCCACAGGCTCTGGGTCCATGGCTCACCAGTGGGCCTTGGGGCTGGGTGCGGATGGGCCTAGTGGGGAAAGTGAGCCCTGAGCGCCTGAAATGGGCTGTCTGGGGTCTCAACTGGCAAAGTCCCTCTGAGCAGCCTGACCCCACCCTCCTCTGTCATGCAGGGGCCTGCTGGGGGGCCATGTCATGGCCGACATGCTGAAGGCACAAGGCGTGCGGCTGCAGTGGTACAAGGCCGAGCTCCTGCACCTGGCCCGGGATTTAGGATACCGTCTCTTGCCCGCTTTCAACACCACCAGCGGGCTGCCATACCCCAGGGTAAGGGCGTGGCAGGTCGGAGCCGGGATGGGGGAGGCTGCACATGAACTGGCAGAGACCAACCCAACAGCAGCAGCAGTGAGGCCTGTGGGGTCTGGAGCCACGTGTGGGCCCGGGGGCGTCCCCAGAATGCCACCTGCCTCGGCAAGCCGCTTCGCTGACTCAGATGCCCAGCAGCACCGTGAGTGGGGGCGGGGCTGGCCCCTCTTGGCAGCCTCCCAGTGCAGCCGCGTGACTGAAAGGGGTTCAGAGCGCTCTCTCGAGATGGCTCCGTACTTCCTGGGCTGTTGCTTCAGGTCTGAGGCAGCCCCAGAGACGGCTGCATCCTGCTGCAGGAGATAGAGCAGATTCCAGGTGGCTTATGGTGGGGAGAGGAGCACTTCCGGATGGCTGTTCAAACCCTTCCAGCCCTGTGTAGCCGGTAGCTGATCTTCTTGACAATAGGGCACACGTGGCCCACTTTCTTGGCCAGAATACCCCTTTCTGTGCTGGGGTGCAATGTATCGCATGCCAGCTGTTTGCTACTCTCCACCCCAGAGGGGGCTGCATTTGGCAGATGCTTTGTAAAGCTCTGCAGGACAGAGTGCTGCATGACAGCAGAATAACCTCATTGCCGCACGTGACAAGTCTGCGGGAAAACATAAGCAAGACACAAGAAGTCATTCTTCTGCTCTACTCTGCGCTGATTGGGCCTCCACTAGAGAACTGAGTCCGTTCTGAGCACCACATGTCAGGAAAGATGTGGTGAAATTGGAGAAGGTCCAGAGAAGAGCAACAAAAATGATGAAGGGTCTAGAAGACAGGACTTAAGAGGGAAGGCTGAGAGAACTGGCCTTGTTTAGTTTGGAAAAGAGAAGCCGAGAGAGGGCATGCTAACAGCTGTCAAGCACCTAAAAGGGTGTTACAAAGAGGAGGGAGAAAAATTATTCTCCTTGATCTCTGAGGCCAGGCCACGAAGCATTGGGCTGAAACTGCAGCAAGGGAGGTTTAGGTTGGACATGAGGAAAAACTTCCTCCCTTTGAGGGTGATTAAACACTGGAGTAAATTGCCTGGGGTGGTTTTGGGATCTCCAGCATAGTCTAACCTGCTCTTAAAAATCTCCAAACACCTGTCAGGGTTTCTCAACCAGTGGTACGAGTACCCTCGGGGTACTCGAAGTCTGGGGGGGGGACGTCAACACAACTGAAATTTGAAGAAAGCTGAATGTTTGTTTTAAGTTTTTTGACAGGGCTTTATTATTTTTGTACTTATTACACCCAAAAACACCTGGCTACTATTAAGTTGTTTAAACAAATGTGTAGCAATGGTAGAAAAAAAAAGTTGTCTGAAAACTGTAGGTACTGGGGGGCACTTCCTTTTTTTTTTTTTTTTTTAAAGGGGGTATTGATAATTTTTTTTGAAGGGGTACTTTATTAAAAAAACAAAAAAAGTTGAGTAACGCTTATCTAGAAGGTGCTTTGTCCTGCCGTGAGGGCAGGGGACTGGACTTGATGCCTTCTCGAGGTCCCTTCTCGTTCTAGTGTTCTGTGAGTCTGTGGTGACTCCTAGTGAAACTGAGAGAGCATCTCTCCATCCAGGTGAACCTGAGGTATGGAGTCCTGAGTCCAAACTCCCGGACAGGCACCGAGTTGGACACCTGTACGGCCTGTGCCGGCACCATGATTTTGGAGTTTGCTGCCCTCAGTCGCATGACGCAAGAGACAGTTTTTGAGGTAGGTGGTTTGGAGGCTCAGTGGAAGAGCAGATGGTGACCTGAGGAGATCCTGTGTGTGGGGGAAGGGGGCTCTTTTCCCACAGTGCCTGTCCTGGGCTGCCCTGGTTCACTTGAACTTGCACAGAGATTGGGCCAATCCCCTGAATGCCAGGAGCCAGATACACACGGTCAACTCCTCCGGCTGCTTCTTAGCCATCCGTCCTTTGTGGACCAGGCTTGAGTCCCCGCTCTCCACTGGCCCGTTTCCTGCAGCCCCTGGAAGCCCACAGATCCCACACCATCTGCACTCACCCTAACAGGGCCTAGCGCAGCCTGTGCCATTGGCATGCCCACAGGATCCCTGCTGGCCCTCTCTACAGGCTAAATGGGTGAGGAATGAAAGGGGGCTGGTGAGCGATCCTGCAGAACCCTCCCCCCTTCCCCTGGTGACTAGAGAGCAAGAGAGGAAATTAGGGAGATTGTCGGGGAGGAACAGGTCGCTTCTGTAAGCCCGAACCCTCACTACTGGGATGGTCCTGATGATATTGGGACATCTGCTCCCCTTCCCCCCGCCCTGCTGGGATCTGGGGCACGCCCTGCCCGGTGCTGCTTGCTCCTGCAGGCAGCTGGAAGATGGAAAGTGCAGCCCTGTGCGGAGCTCGTCTGTGCTGCGCTCCCTAGTCGGCGAGCGCTCAGCAGGCTGCCCCAAAGCGCCAGGCAGGGCTTAGCAAATGAGTAAGCAGTAAGAGCGTATCGGGGTGGGGGATGAGTCCATTTTATGTCTCTGATGCCTGGAACCCAGGGCTAGGTTTCTTGTGGCAGCACCCGCTGGCTTGGGAAGCGTCTTGCCCCCATTTTACAGATGGGAAACCCGAGCTGCAAACCCCCCAGTTAGTGGCAGAGCCCAAAGGTCCCGAGTCCTCTTGTAGGGCTGGTCCCCTCTTCTGTCCCCGTGCTCTGCAGGGTGGGTCTGTTCAGTAAGGGCTGCGTAGGAGCCGTTACGGGGGTGTGACACGGAGACACTGCACGTTCTCTCCTGCCTCCGTTCTCAGGACACGGCTCGCAGAGCACTGGATGTCCTCTGGGAGAAGCGCCAGAAAGGGACCGACCTGGTGGGCACAGTCATCAACATCCACAGTGGGGACTGGGTCCGCAGGGGTAAGCGAACCGCAGGCTCAGTGCTGGGGGCCGGAAGGGTCAATGCTGGGAGTACCCAGGTCAGCGTTGCGCGTGCGGCTGCCTGGCGGCAGAGCTGGGCCGGCTGGTCCCGCGCCGCCTGCATGCTTTGTGGGCTGCGGGGTGGAGCTGTGCATTACTCCCCTTTGCTGGGGTGGGGGGAGCCAGATGACCCCTGGCAGTCCCAGCGCCTGGAGCTCCCTGCTGGGACACTGCTCAGCTAGCTCTGGGCAGGGCTGTTGGGCAGCGTGCGGAAGGTGGTGCCGCTCGCTCTGCCTGCTGCTGGGCCGTGGCCGGAGATCTGCCTTGCTGAGGGCGTGGCCGGCGCGGTCAGGCTGTGCCAGCGTGGGTTAGACCAAGGCACACGGGGCAGGAGAAGCCGCAAGGCCCTTCTGGGATGCCCGTGCGGGGGCGTTCGGGGTAAGCCCTGCACTCACTGCCGGCTGCGCCCGTTGCGTGTTCCCTAGACAGCGGGGTCGGCGCCGGCATAGACTCGTACTACGAGTACCTCATGAAGGCCTATATCCTGCTGGGAGACGACACCTACCTAGAGAGGTTCAACGCTGTGAGTACCCAGGGCAGCCCCTCTGGCTGATCAGGGCTCCCCCCACCCTCTGCCATCTGAGAACTCCCCGGGAAGGGGCGGGGCCAGCTGGAGCCCACCAATGAAAGGCCAGGCCGCCTGTCTGCCGCCGTTTCCTTGTACGGGCGCGGCTCCTGCCCCAGCAGGCTCAGCGAATCTGATTTGCTTCTCCGTCATGAAGCAAGAGCAAGTCCTGCACGGGGCGGCCGGCTGGGTAGTCAGGAGCCTGCAGGCCAACCTGGCATCTCCTTGCTCATCTGGGCGGGGTGGGAAACATTGCTCCTTTGCCACAAACACGCTGCCATGTTCTTTCCAGCTAGAGCCATTGCGGAGCCTCTCCCCCCCCCCCCCCCCCTTCGTTGATGGGCTGGGGAGCTCGGCCTCCGTTCTGAGGAGGGATGGGGAGGCTTGTGGCGCCTCTCCTTGGTTAGTGCGGCAGCCAGCAGCCGCGCTCCTGTTTGCTCACACGGCCGTGGGGTGGACGTGACCCAGAGTTGTGAGCACGGAAGAGACGTGTCCCGTGACGGACGCACTTCGGCACGTGCGACAGAGCTGAGACCGGGCGCAACTCTAACTTTGCCAGTCCCTGATCCCTAAGTGCCGCCCTGGGGAGCCCTCCCGTTGAGTTGTAAACTCTTATGCCCTCCCTGCTCTGCTGCTCCTGTGTCTTGCTGGTTTGAGAGCCCTTCCCTGCTGGTTGGATAAGAGCTGGTGTCTTTCTCTCTCCAGCATTACGTGGCCATAATGAAATACATCAGCCAGCCTCCCCTGCTGCTCAATGTCCACATGCACAACCCCACCGTCAGCATCCGGAGCTGGATGGACTCCCTCCTGGCCTTCTTCCCTGGCCTTCAGGTACAGCAGCGGCCCTGGGCAAGAGGGACTTGGCCGTGCCAGGGCTCTGCCAAACAGACACAGGCTGTTGGGTTTCACGGAGCTGTGCTCAGAGGCCGCCTGGCTGTCCCTTATTTGCCTGGCTCAGCCAAGGGGCAGGTCGGTGCCATCGCTCAATTGCGATATGTCAAATTAACCGACTGTTCTGCTCTTCAGCAATTGTGAGTCCTTTAGCTGATATTTCCCGAGTCAGCGTTTGTGCTTTGGTTCATATCTGGCCTGTGATCCTAGCATATGAGTGCTTCATAGTCTTTAATGTATTTAGCCTGTGATACCCCAGGGAGCCGAGCATTGCTAGGATCTCCAGTGCATAGAGGGGAAACCGAGGCACAGCAAAGCTAAGTGACTTTCCCAGGGTTGCCCAAGAAGTCAGTGGCACAGTCAGGAATTCAACCTACGTCTCTTGGGGGGGCAGGCTTTTGCCCTAACCACTCCTCCTTCTCTCCAGGCTTTTGTGTCCATACAAAAGCTGGTTTGGGGGTCTCGGGAAGCATGTGCTGCAAGGTGACCTGTTTCCCAATGTCCGTCTGTCAGACACTCTGTCCCGGGCTGATCTGCTCAGCCTGGCTCAGCACTGGCCCCAGGGATACAACCCAAGGTGAATCAGGGCCACGGGTCCAGGAGGAAATAGGCTGTGGGCAGCATGGTGGTGGCTGAAGCTAAAATACCTTCCCTCCTTCCTTCTGCCGGCTTTGGCTGGGAGGGGACAGCGGGCACATTGTGGTTGATGTGGGAGGGCTATAACCGACATGTGCAATGAGTTGGTGGGGGCTCAGCCTATGGCGCTGTCTGCATGGCCCAGCCCGCCCTCCATGTAGCTGGCATTAATTAGCCTTCTCCCTGGGTTGGCCTCTGAGTGGCAGCATTGACACCGAAGACCGAAAGGGACTAGTCTGGCGTCTGTTGCACCATTATCCCACGTCTCTTCCTCGCTGCTGTCCCAGCGGTCGCTGCGATGGGCCAGGAGCATTTCTAATGCCCCGCAGTTGCCCCCGGGCCATTTGTATCCCTCTGTGGTGCCCCAGGGAAACGGGCTTGTCTGTCCCCAGGTGCTGAGGGGGGATTTGAAGCCGGCCATCGAGACGCACGAGATGCTGTACCAGGTCACCAAGCAACACAAATTCCTCCCGGAGGTGAGTGGACGAGCCAGTTGCAGCGCTCCCATTGGTCTCTGGGCACTGCCCACCAGCCGCTGCGACAGGGAAACCTTCCTCCCTCCCTCGCCGCGGGGGCGTTCGTCAGCCTCCCGTGTTCTCGCCCTTGTGCCAGGCGCAGGGTTCTTCCTGCTGCCGAGTGGCCCCGGCACCGGCCCGCCGAGCAGGGGCTGGATTGTGAGCCCTCGGGACATGCCCAGCCGGGGCCGGTCGAACCGTGGCCTGCGTTCCCTTGTTGCTTCCAAGGACGTGGTTCGGGGCTTGGTTCAGTGCCTCTCGAAGTCGATAGACTCCCATTTACGTCCGTGGGCTTTTTAGATGAGGAAAGGGTCCCGGGGATTGCTGCTTTACCCCTTTATATGGTCTTTACAGCCATGCGGGAACTGCTGTCCCTTCTGCAGGGGTTGAAATGCCCGAGGCCTCCTTAGCTGCCCAAGCAAAATGCCCTCCAGCCTTTCACGCTCTTCTCCCAGCTCTGCACCTCGCTAGCTCTCCAGGGCTGGACCCAAAGCCTGGGGAAGTCGATAGGAAATTCTCACTGATTCCAGTGGCTTTGGATCCGGCCCCCAGTGGGCAGTGTCTGAACGAAGGACGTAAGCGACTATTCGAGTAGGAAGCTGAGGCTTATGGGGTAGTCGAGTCAGTACTCGAATACTTGCCCCCCCGCCTCCTCTTTGATCAGAGGCAGCAAGGGAGGGGAGCAGAAGCCGTTGCTGGGGGGAGCTGGCTTAAAAGCCATTCCTCATCGGCACTGTCTGCAATGCATGGAAGGGCGCAGGGCAGGCAGAGCCATGGCGGTCCCGGAGCTGGCGCGAGCCAGGGCTGCTGAGTTCCAGCTCACGCTGGCTCTGGGAGCCACCTGGGCTGCAGCTCTGCCTTTTAAATGTAATAAGCGCCACCTGGCTTTACTACATTTAAAAAGCAGAGTCGCAGCAGTCCCGGAGCCGGCGTGAGCCAGGACTGCTGAGTTCCAGCTTGTGCTGGGTCCCCCGCTGCAGCTCTGCCTTTTAAATATAGGAAGAGTCACGTGGGGAATCTACCCCGAACCTATCCCTGCTGCGATTCTGCGGTTTAAATGTAGTAGGAGCCAGACTGCCTGCGCGCCCGGCTCCTACTGCATTTAAACTGCAGAGCCGCAGCTTATTGACTAAATTGTGCAGTTGATACACGTTGTACTGAGTACGCGATTAGTCAGTTACCCGCTTCTTAACATCCTTAGTCTGAACGTGCTTGTCTGTGTGGACCCTGCTCCAGCACACTGACGGGTGTGGTGCTTTGGCAGATTGCTGTTCCAAACACAATCGTGGGGCACTGTTTGTGTGTGGGAGTCAGGCCCCTGTAGCCATTTAGGGTCATCTATGCTGCACCGTTATTTCGAGATAACTATGCGAGCATCTACACAGCCATCCCGTTACCGCAAAATCATTTAAAAATAACAGGCATCTTACTCCGAAATCTGTAAACCTCATTCTACGAGGAACAACGCCTATTCCGAAATAACTATTTCAAAATAAGGCGTGTGTAGATGCTCCATGGCTGCTGTGTCGAAATAGCCCCTCACCAGGGCCCTTCTAAGTTATTCCTCCCCAGTGCCTCCTGGGACTCTCAATCGGGGTAGTGCGTCCACATGAGGGAAGCCGGCCTCAGACTAATTTTGAGGCTTCCATCCAGCGTAGACGTGCTATTTCGAAATAAGCTCTTTTGGAATAACTGTTCTGTAATAGCTTATTTTGAAATAGCCGTGCAATGTAGACGTACCCTTAGTGCCTGGCAAGCTAGAGTGCTGTACGCTTGCATCCTGACCCGCTACGCACTCAGTCTGCAAATCGACAAGCCCTTCGTGTGTGCGTAGTGAAAGTGGCAGCTCGTATCTTAGTGCGTGCGCTCTCTCTCTCTCTCTCTCTCTCTCTCTCTTTCTCTCCCCCTCCCTTCATGAAAGGCGTTCACATCTGACTTTGCCGTGTATTGGGCCCAGCATCCTCTGCGGCCGGAGTTTGCCGAGAGCACCTACTTCCTGTACAAGGTAAGTCCTGTCCCGTGTCTTGGCTGGAAAAACCAAGCAGCTGAACGCAAGTGGACGTGTGTAACCCCTATAAGGTCTCAGCAGAGCTTTATCAGACTGGAGAGTGTCGTTGCTCCCAGCAAACGCCGGAGCTGGTGGAGAGAAGAGCCTGTGGCGGATCGGCGGCTTGCTCGTGTTGCAGGCTGACTTTCGAAGGCGTGGGCGAGTGAGAGTTGGTCTGAGCGTTCCTCGTGGCGCTTAGTTCCTTTCCCAGTGGGGTGGCAATGCAGGACTGACCCGGCGGAGAGAGACTTGTCAGGGCCAGCTGTGAATGAGCCGCCGTCCCCCTTGGACTTGGCTGTGCTGGAAGAGTGGCTTGGTGGCAGGCTGAATTGCAATGGTTTTCTCTCCCAGGCTACCCGGGACCCCTACTACCTCCAGGTGGGCAAGTCCATTGTAGAGAGCCTGAATGCCTATGCTCGGGTGGCCTGCGGCTTTGCGGCGGTGCAGGATGTACGGACGGGCCGACATGAGGATAGGTGAGTTGCACCAGAGTAAATGGTTGTGTAGACAAGGCCTTAGAATGGACCAGTAAACTCCGGGCTCAGCGGTAAAGCCACCCAGCACAGGAGCAGCCTCCAGACTGTTCTGATGTCTCACGTGGTGGGAAGTCCAGGATCTCCGGCCTGTCCTGAACCGTGCGGTGCTGTGTGTGCAAGACCCGCTGGACTCTCCCCAGCGGCCTGCAGAGGGGTGGTTAGAGCCATTTCCAGAGCACAGCCGGAACAGAACGGCCTTGCCCCATGGCGGTGTTGCTCTGAATATGCCTTGACAGGGTTCATCTGGAGTCTCTTGCCTATCTGAGGAGCCTCGCTCGCCTCCATCCCCCTCTTCCCACGAGGCTCCCCCCTTCACTGAGCGTGGCATTTCTAGAGCCGTTGGCTTACACAGCACTTCGCTGGCACACAGAGGTGGCCTGTTAGCTTACAGAGCCCCCAGCCTGAATCTAACAGCTGACCCCAGAAGCCAAGAGAAAGGAGGGACAAAGGTAGCACACGGGCCCGACTCTCCTGGAATGAAGTCTGCAGAGCCACGTTGGCTCAGGAGGAAACCTAGTCCCCGTGTGTGCGCTCTGTCTGTCGCGGGAGTAGGAATGCGCTCTCCCAGCGGCCTTGCTGCAGGAAGTGGAAGAGAGTGTTTTAGCAGCAGCTATGTGGGCCTCACAGGGAGGAGGCCTCTGAAGTTGCTGCTTTTGGCCATCTCAGGACAGGTAAAGCCGAGAGGAAGGACGCGATTCCCTGGAGACTTAGGGATGTGGCTAAATCTTTGCAAACTTCTCGGTTTTTGCGGCCGCGTTCTCAGTGGGCCTGGCCTCATGCCTGTCTCTGTTTGCCCTGCAGGATGGACTCCTTCTTCCTGGCTGAGATGTTTAAGTACCTCTACTTGCTTTTCACGGAGAAGCGGGATCTGCCGCTGGACATTGACGATTACATCTTCACCACCGAGGCCCACCTGCTGCCCCTCTCGCTCTCCACTGCCCGGCCCCCCTGCCCTAGGAACGTGACTGTACGTCAGCTGTAGGCTTTCTTAAGGGTGCCCGGGGCATGGTTAGCTTCAGGGTGCATCTCTGACTTCCATGGCAGTTTTCAGAGGAGGAGCATGGCTGGTAATTTTCCAAGGTTAAAACCCTATTGGTCACAGCCTGAGAAGGAATTTCCAATGGGAGCAGGCTCCTGAATCCCTTAGGCAGCTCACTGAGGGATCTGGCTTTATTTGTAAAAGTCGGTCAGCGTTGCTGTGAAATGTCGGGGCGGGGGTGACGGGTGAATGTCGAACACGCATGCGCACGCGCGCCTGTGTGTGTGTGAGGGCGTGCAGAGGGACACGGCCGCTGAACTCTGCTCAGCAGGACTCAGTGCTGGGCCACGCATGCTGGAGCCGTTCTCCCTGTCCCACGGGAGGGGGAAGGACTTGCTCGAGGTTACCCAGCAAACCAGCGGCAGGGCAGGGACTAGAACCCAGAGCTCCTTGGTCCCGGAAGGCCGTGCCGCCCTCCACAGCAAACTGCTGGGGGATCTGTGCAGCTTGGGCCAAACCGCCAGGCTCTGCAGCTGGGCCTCTAAGAGTCTCGCAGCCTGTGTGAATGGGGCGCAGTGGGGACATGACACCTGCCGACCAGCGAGTCCCAGGAGCCTCTGACCTGCCTGAGCACAGCTGATGTGCTGGGGCTTGGCGTGTCCACAGGCTACCCCCGCTGACCTTCCAGCACCCCCCGGAGTAAAATGGCCCCCGCACACGTAACTCCAGTCTCCTGAGTGAGGCTGTCTCCGGGGTCTGCTTGTTTGGCACCAGGCCTGCTGCGGAGCGGAGCAGAGCGCCTGTGCTGCCAGCCCTGGCGTGGACGGGGCCTGTCGCTGCAGCCAGGCTCTGGCTCGTGGCAGCTTTTCAGAAGGAGGCCTTGCCGCTGTCGCCGGGGAGGCTGAGCTGGGCTGAGCGGCTCTGCTCCCTCGCTGGGCGCTGGAGGGTCAGGGCTGGTCACACAAACCCAGGGGGCTGCGCATGGTGGCGGACGTTGATCCTCGTCTCTCTCTGCAGATGTTTCCCAGGGGCCATGGAGAGGAGGGGATTTTTACCCGTTCTTGCCCCAGCGCACAGACTCTCTTCCCCAATAATCCCACCTTCACCCGCACCATCCGGGACGCCCACAAGCAGCTGCTGCAGCCGGGCGCCGAGCGTCTGGCGCTCTTCAGGTGAGTGGCAGCCCTGGGACGGCCTGCGTGTTTCTGCCAGAGCAGAGATCCCGGGCCAGAAGGGACCATTGGGGCCATCCTGTGTGACCTGCACCACATAGGTCCTTGGACGTCCCCCTACAAATCCCGGCTTCAAGGCCAGGCGCGGTGTTGGAACAAGGCCAGGGCTTCGGACACACCTGATTGCGATTTAAAACGCAGAGCTGGAGAGTCCACCCGCGCTGGGTACTGGGGCTCGCTGGCTAATCACACGCACTGTTAACAACTTGCCCCCATATCTAGCCTGAATTTGTCTAGTTTCACCCTGCAGGGGCTGGATCTTGTCTGGGCTTGGGCCGGGGGGCGTCGCTGTCAGCCTGACTCTGGCTGCTCCTTGTCTCCTGCAGGGGGATTGAGTTCCCACTCCATGACACCAGGCTGGAGCCCTTGGAGATCCTGAAGAGCATGGGGCTGACCCTGCTCCCGCTGGGCGACAGGAGCGTGCAGCTGACTGGCCTCCGACACAGGGTGAGCGCTGAGCGCACCGTGCTCTGCCCACTGCTGGGCACCGCGGAAGTCCAGGGTGAGGGTTCCTGGCCAGGTTCCAACCAGCTCCAGTCACCTCACCGGGAAAACTGCAGCTGATCTTCCAGGACTGAGCATTTCCTCCACGTGGGTGTGGGCAGCCAGAGGCTCGGCCTTGCTGGGGCAGCTAACGAGACCTTGCCCCAAGATCACCTCCTACACCTGAGTGTCTGTCTTTAAGCAATGGCCTTCAAGGATCCTCCTTGTCTGTCCTGGGAACATCTAAAGCAGGGGTGGGTGCAGCCCCTGGCTTGCCTGGATCCAGCCCCTGACGCTCAGGGCCTCCCTCCTATCACTGGGGAACCTGCGCTCGCGCTCCAGCCCCCCCACTGCCTCACCGTGGGGCTGGAGCGCACACAGTCTGCTAGATTGGACCCCCCCCCCCCCAGGGCTCTGGTGTGCGTGGGGCGTGAGGGGAGTGTCTCTGCTTCTCGGTCGGGGCCACGCCAGAGGGGTTGATTTTGCTTCTTGCTTGTGTGTGGCCCCCGACTGACTCTTCCGTGGGCCAGTGTCCCCGACCCAAAAAACATTCCCCACCCCGGCCCAAATCCCATCCAGCTGCCAAGAGTGTGCAGCTCGCTCGGTGGTCATGTGTGTCAGGTTTCCAAGTGCATTGTCCATCGTTGCCAAGTAGAGTTGTTTTCCTCCAGGGATCTCTGACAGGTAACCCTCTAGCCAGCCTTGGGGGGGAATGGGAGAGTATTGGCAGGGCCAGAAGTTTTGGGTGCCGTCCCCAGCTTGTGCCCTAGCACTCCTGCCGGGTGTCCGGAGCGGGTGGCTGACGTCTCCAGCTGCCAGCTAGGTTATTGTGTGACTTCAGCCTGCCAAGGCCTGTACAGTGCTGTGTCTCTCCCTCCGCAGCAGGATGCTTCCCCCCTGGAGCTCTTCAGTCTGAAATTCATCACCGAGCTGGTCGACCCGCCTGCAGGAGAGCAGCAAGGCATCTCCCCACTGGCTGTCCAAATTATTTCTCCCCCGTTTTTAGGGAGAATGGTACTCACCGCTGGACCAGCCCAGTTTGGAATGGACCTGACCAAGCAGGAGCATGGGGTGAGTGACTCTTTCACTGCTAGTAGCTGGCGAGTTTGGCTGGGTTGGGTCTGCAGGGGTGTCTAACCTTTCCTGGCTGTCCTTGCTGGGCCATAGAGCTGGCCAGCTGAACCTTGCTTCCTGAGCGGCTGTAAAGAAGTCACGGAGTAATTTTGCTTTGCCTGTTCACTATCGATGCAGCATGACGGGTCACCAAAGCCTTGTTTCTGCACCTGGATTGGACGAGCACTTAAAAAAAAAAAAAAACCAGGAGAATAAAATTTCTGCTCTCAAGTTTGATCTGTTTTCAAACGAAGCCCCGTTCCTGCGAGGCGTGAAACCTGCAAGCTGCGACTGGAGATTGGGAATTGTCCTGGCTGGCTGTAATTGCTCTTTAAAGTCCACAGAGACTGCAGCATAGCCAGGCCCCGCGACCCAAAGCAGTTCTGGGAACTGGCAGGCTGGTATGGGGGAGGGGGCACGTACTGTGATATCCCCTGGGCTAGCTTCTAAGTGCCGGGGGTGTTACACCCCTTACTCAGCTGTTACCTGCCTCTTCAGTGGGTAGATGCAGCCTCTGTAATGCGGAAGGGCTAATGTTGGGCTCCCACACCACAAGCGACTGGTGCACGCAAGCCATCGCCGAGCCTCAGGGTCCCTAGGGAATTTGAACAGGCCTTCCTGGTGCTCAACAGGCTTTGTTTACACGTGTCAGTGTTACCCTGCGCTGTGAGCCCCGGGGCCAGGCGGGCGCCGCACAAACACCCAGCCAAAAGACCGGCCTTGCTGTCGGGAGCTCACCTGCCTCTGCTCCCGGCAGGTGAAAGGAAGCTTAGTGCAGAGTGACCCGTACCAGGCCTGTGCCGCTATCACCAACCAGGAGGAGGTACATGGGAAGGTGGCGCTGGCCCAGAGAGGCGAATGCATGTTTGCTGCCAAAGCCAGGAACTTGCAGACGGCAGGCGCCGTGGGGGCGATTTTCATCGGTGAGTCTCCAGCACGGTGGTTAGCGTGTGCGCGTCCCGCTCGCCGATGGCGCAGGGGGCACCGGGGGCTCTGACGTGTCGGGGAGTGAAGGCAAAAGCGCCACCGCGGGGCTGGGAGCTGAGGCCTGTACCAGAATCATCTTTGCTGCTGAGGTGTCTGCTCATTGCAGAACCCTGCTTGCTAGGTAGAGGGTTTATGGGAGAGGCAGGAACTGCAGTTACCTTTGGGGTCTGAGCCCGCCTCTCCCCCTGCTCGTAACTGTGTATAGTGCAAGTAAGACCAAATATCCTACCTGCATAAAATTGTGGGTTGGACTAAACGCCCCCATCAGCAGCTGCCCTTGAGTGCGGTGTGTGCGTTGTGGCCGTGTGTACGATGCGCCCAGCTGTGCCCCGGAAACACTCTCCTCTTCCCCTTGTTAGACAACGCTGAAGGCAGCTGCAGCGAGGAGATGGTTCTGTTCCAGATGGTGGGAGATGGAAGCACCAGCGACATACTCATCCCCCTGGTCTTCCTCTTCCAGAGGGAGGGGCAAGTCCTCCTGGATGCGCTGTCCCAACATCGCAATGTGGACGTGCTCCTGGGCCCTAAAGCCCTGTTCCGAGGGCAAGGTACGAGAGGGGGAGCCAGAGGGAGCTGAGAAGTGCGGGGGGGGGGGGGCGGGAGAGGGAAGAGGCGATTGAGTGAGGAGCAAGCTCACCTTGGAGCCAGCTGGTTGCCCAGTTACTAAGGCAGGGACAGGCTGCTGGGCTGGGCTCTGGGGGAAGAGGGGTGTGAATGAGAGCGAATGCCTGGCAGCAGAACTGAGAGAGTCACGGTGGACACGTTAACTTCCCGGGGGAGGGTCGGTCGCTTTAGAACAGCTTGCTGGGGCTGGGGCTGTGGCGGGCTTGGAGAGGAGCCTGTCACAACCCAGTAAATGAGATGGAGGGTGTCGGATCCTGCGTTGGGGAGGAGTTTGCAGTGTGGAGCCCACCCCCTCTTACCTTCCGACTGGCTGGGCCCAATGTGCACCACTGGTGTTGGGCCTGGAGATTTGCCCTTCACAGAGATTTGGCCCCACTTGCCTGCCTCTCTTCATGGAGGGGCCAAACCTGAGCGCTGCTGGGACCTGGTGCCCCACGTGACAACACCGCGAGCAGGGAGCTGAGTCCTGTTGGCCCTGGGGACTGGAGCTGCACCTGGCCCCTTTGACACATTCTGCTTTCACCAGTGCAGATGATCACACTGTTTGCCTCTGCCCTTCACAGCTCTGGATGGGGTGGGGGGGGGCTCTCCAGGAGCTGTAGGTGTTTGGAGCCGGGTTAACAAGGGGAGCCCACCCAGCTGGTTTAGAACGTTCATCCTGTCACTGTTCTAAAAGTCTAGAAAACACGGAGCAGCTGTTGCCCACGTGGTAGCCACAGACCCCGGCGCCAGGATGGTGAGACGTGCTCCAGACCAAGCATGAGTTGCACCTGCTGCCCAGGAGGCTAGTGGCCAGCCCCTGGCAAGGAGAGCCAGGAACAAGCAGAAGTGCCCCTGTGCCCGGCCAAGCACGGAGTCACCAGCTGCCAAAGACCTCAGGCATGTTCATGTTGGTCGTCTGGGGGAAGGGACGGCCAGCATTCGGCTGGAGGCAGCAGCCTGGAGATTTGCAGCGTCTATTTTCTGTAGCATGTCGGTGATGCGAAGGGCCGTGGTGGGTGTCATGGACAATGTGCGTGTTTGAAATGGAAAGAAGCCACCCTTTGGGATGGGGTGGCTGAGGTGAGTACTAACCTTGCCCTTGCAGCCAGCAAAGAGCACGGGACTTTGTACCAAAGCAGCCAAGACAAACCCAGCTTCAACCGCTGGTGTCTGAGCCGCTGTCAAGGGCTGGGCTCTGCTCTGCATCTCTAGTACTTTGAAACATCCAGGTGGGAAGTGGTCAGCGAGGAATCCTGCTGGCCTGTGTTACGGAGTCGAAGCCCTCGCCTGCATGTGTAGCAGGTACATGGCCCGCCTGGCTCGTAAGCTAACTGAAATGTGACAGCCTTCAGGCCCTGAGGGGGTGAACCCACAGCTGCAGCACACCTCCGGCAGCTGTAAGACTGGATTAGGACATACCTGGTGTGAATGGGGCACCAATGGAGGCCCTTGCTTTAAAAAATAGCCTTGGAAAATTGTTCTAACTGACCTACTCTGGTGCTGTTCTAGCTCTCAGCTGGCTCTGCCGGAGGGTTGGCAGGAAGAGGTAGCACCCCTCAACCTTGCTCCGGAGGGCTGGCAGGAGAAACAGTTCACTGCAATTACTGCCCTGCCCTTGAAGTTCTGACTCATAGTGATACAAATGTGCATTGCTCTAAACAGAGCACCAGAAACCTTTTTCTGCCCCTGCCGGGAAGAGCAGCTTGAGAATTCTGGTCTTGTGCCGTCGTTGGGAAGACTTTTCTAAATCCACCGGTGGCAGGGCGCTGCTTGCTCCTTCAGGTGGAGAGGAACGGTCTCTTCTCACACGGTGCCTCTGCCAGCTGCACTTTACTATGGCGTGGCCGTGAGCCATGGGCTCTGTGCTTTCAGGTGCACAATGTTGCTAAGGAACTGGCCTTAGCTGCCGGCTGGTTTGAGTAAATGAAATGTTCCTCTTGTGGGCCCTTGCGACAGCCTGTGTTGTCTTTTGCACAAACCCTACACGCCAGCCGCTGGCAGGGGGCACTGGCTACTAGGAGTCTTCTGCTGGCCAGTCTTATTCATGGGAACGAGCTTGTGTTTGAGCCCTGCGGTGTCACTCAGCAGCTGGGGCAAAGGGATGTTTGTTTTGTGTGGAAGGATGGGGGCAAATACCCCCCCGGCAGCCCTCCCTGGTCCCCCAGCTCCCTCCTGCAATGGCCCGAGGGCTGTAACCTTCCCTAGTGACGGACCACGTGGATGTTCTCGTTGCAGAACAAGAGGCCAAGGCGCAGGGTTAAGGCAAATCTTTGTATTGCATACACTGGACTGGTGCTAGTTTCATAAACGCATCACGTCTTTACCCACAATGACCAGCATCTCTCAGGGAGAGCTCAGGCTACAACTGCAACTTATACAAATAACGGGAAGAGGCGGCCAGAGCTCCCGGGAAGGCTGGGTTTGGTGCAGCCATTGCCTGCAATGGCCATCACCACCGTTAAACAGAAAAGAGCCGAAGCAGAATGTAAGTGACCTGGATTCCCTGCAGCAGCTGTACATGGTACCTGCCCCCCGGGAGTGAGGGGGCTTGAAACCAGACTTATGGTGCCTGCCTCAGCCTCAGCCTGTACACAGGTGGAGTGGCCCTGATAAACAGGCTGCAAAACAGAGGGGGTAGCTCCATGCACTCCCCCAATCTGACAGGTGCCTGTGTTTAGTGACGCTTGAGGCCCACAGCTGAGCTTTTATATGAGAGTTCACTCACTTTGCTACTTAAGAGCAAAACGAGCCAGAGCAGCGGAAGAGAGTTGACTCTATAACACTTCATTGGCCAAATAACCAGCTGCTGGAGCCAGCTTGTCAGGTAGAACTGCATGGCAGGAAGGGGGCAATACGGTACAGATTAGCACCCTTCCCCCGCCCTGACCCTAGCCACGTAATAGGAACATGCCCATGTTCAACTGAACAGTTTTCAGCTCACTCCTTGTCTGTGGCACCCCGGGAACGCTAATTCATGGTGCAGCAGATTAGAATGAGACCGGTGTGGCCCTTCAGTTACCTCCCCAAATGGAGAGAAGCTTTTCACCAATACATGGACGGGGGGGATCCGACTACAAGCCTTCCCCTTTTTCTTTACAGCATGACTTCCGCATTCACTGCCACTGAACTGTTGGCAGCTGCTGCTTAGAATAATGATTTCAGAAGCTGCCAATAACCAGAACATTCTTTCCCACCAAGCTTGATAAAGTTCAGGCGTTGTTGGAGTGAGAAGCAGGGAACGTGGGGAGGCTGGTGAGCATGGGCCGAGCTGACCCAGCAAAGTGAGCACAGAGGACACAGTTATCGTACCATGTTCCTGGCAAGCGCCAGCCTCACAGTGGGGAAGAAAACATCCCAGCAGCCCGAGGCAGAGGAACCTTAGTGCAGTTGCTTCCCATAAGCTCCTGGAGGCAGGGTGCACTTAGAAGTGGGCAGGAATCATTGGCCATTGTGCAGCAATTTGAGATGGCAAATTTCCCATCCCTGCATGGGGACAAAGTCAACATCGTGACAATTTTCACACATTGAAAATCCCCCCCCCTTCAGAAACGGCTCAGTGCGCTATAGCTGAAGTGTTTTGATTTCAACCACTGTTAAACTACAACCAGCTTAATACGACAATTATGGGGGAAAAAAAATTTTTCATCGCTATTTTTGAGTCCTCTTTTCTCAACTGACCCTTTCCCACAGCAGGGTCTGGTTTTGAGAAATCGTTTTCCCCACGCAAAACACAATTTGTGGAAAAATTTCTAACCAGCTGGAGTTCCCTGTTTGATCTCCACTAGCACCTCCCCATTCTACTTGTCACTGCTACTCCAGCTGCTGTAAACACGTTCCTGCTGCAGCAGAGAATGGATCCAGGCACTTACTTGGGCGAGCGAATGAGGTGAAGAAAACTGGCTCCAGCAGAAAGCTCGGCTCGTCTTTGAAGTAGGTCGAAAGGGATGTAGTTAAATGACAGTTGGTCCATCAGTTATTAAATTAGCACCATATATAGATATTTATAGAGAAAATACTTTTGTAAACATTAGTTTCTTCCTTCCGATGGTGGTGTAGTCCATGGCATAATGCATCTATAAACATAAATAGGAAGGGTAGCGTTCAAAAGGCAGCCGGCGGTGCAGCACCAGGACGGGGGTTTTAATTCCTGTTGCTGCAGTCACATGGTCCCACAAGGCAAGTGGGGTTTTGGGTCCGGTTTCAGCTGAAGCAAACGGGTCCAATAGTGAATCCAAATTGGTGAGAGGCATCTCCGTTGTGAAACACAGCCAGGTCGCGCAGGGGCAGGAGCGCCAGCTCCGCGGTGTCAAACCGGAATATGGTGTCAGAGATTGACGACTCGTTATCCAGCTGTAACACACAATGAGCTGCAGTGTGACCTTGCCACAGCCGCAGAGCCCTGTGCCCCGAGGTAACATGTAGCTATCAGGAAAGACCCCTGCAGTGGTACTGAGGTGTGTTAGCAGGCAACGGTAAATCGTAGCTTCCTTGCTTGTGCTCACACCTGTGTTCTGAACTGGAGACCAGCCACAAACCTGCTGTAGCTAGTTATGAAGTAAGAACACACCCGTTTCCCTCAGTGCTTTGGGGCAGGCCTGTTCTTTTCACTTGTAGGTCCAACACCTAGCACAAGGCACCGAGCGCAGGGACTCCAGCGGCTACTGAAAATGCAGCTCAGGTGCCAGAGGGGAGCTCCGCAGGGTTTGGTGCAGGTGCAATTATTGCTCCGTGCTGCTGCTTTTCTAGCTACGTGTGCTAACGTTGGGCGCTTGCAATGCCTGCAATTAACTCCGGGCTAAGGGTCAGTGTCAAACGTGGCTCCCTGCGCCTGGGCCTTGAGCTAAACGGCCTGATATGCGGAACGTGGGCGGCCGGGTCTCCCCTACACCGAGCCACTTGGATGTAAAAATCCTGTTTATTTATTTACCGGTTAAACGGTCAGTTTAACCGGTTACCTGCTTAACAGGGAGTGGGCAGGGGAGCTAAGGATGCTGTTTCAAACCACTGGCACAGACTCCCCACTCACCATGCAGCCCTGCAGGGTGGTCATGTAGCTCTGCGCCCTGGAGTCTGCGAGGAATTTGATGGCTTTCTCCAGCTGCAGCGCCCCTCCGTCGGCCTCAGGCCTGCAGGAGTACGACACCTTCTGGGTGGCCAGGCTGCTGTGCAGCTTCAGGAACCGGAGCTGGACGGTGCCGGTGCCTTGGTATTCCAGCTGCAGCAACAAGAGGGGTAAGGGTGCTCAGCGGGGGGCACCCACAGCACCACCTCAGAGCCTAGCCTGAGGGCAGGGCCGGCACCGTTCAGGGTGGGAGGGAGTTGGGCTCAGCCACGGCCCGTCTTGAACCCACCCTGCAGCCCACGGACGGGGAAGGAAGCCGCACAGGCGGGACTGCCAGGCTTTCCCCTCCCCCCAAAGAGAGGGTACAAGTGTACGGGGAGGAGGCTGAGGTGCCACAGGCCTGACGGATTGATTTGGGCACAAGCTCTGGTGGGCCAAACCCCCCGTCAGAGGCAGCGGAGAAGTGCGCTGAGGGTATGCACACCGGCGCCTGCTCCCCCTCACGGGCACAGACGGGCGGTGGGCCAGAAGGCACCATGGTGCTTACCGTGCGTACCCCGCTGCCCGAGCACCTCCCTGAATTAATTCCTGTTTTGAGTGGAGCTTGGTCCAAGGATTACCCAGCGCTCCCTTGGCCCCCACCCAGCCATTCCCACAGAATGTGCTGCGCACAGGGAAAGACGGTTCTAGTTCCTGTATTAACACCCAGCCTGCTGAGGGCCCCGGTACCGAGCCGTGCCTCAGCGCTGCCATGCCCAGGAGGTGGGCCCCGCCCTGCCACGCCTGCACGGAACTGACCAGGAAGCCCCCGGGCAGGGTGCTGAACCACTCAAAGGTCCCCTCGGCCGCGTATGCTCTCAGCCAGGCTTTGATAGGCACCTGGGGGGAAACGTTGCCCGTTAGACACCCTGCATGCGGCTGAGGCGCTGCCAGCCTGTCGTGACTGGTACTAGGGCCTCCGAAGTCAAACACTGGCAGGAACTGCAGGCTGGCTTCCGCTCAGCCCAGGCCTCTGCCGCGCAAGGAATCGTGGAGGAATCATTGGGTTTTACAAACCTCCGCCTCTTCCCACCCAGCTCTGCCCAGAGGGGCGAAGGGAAACAGCCGCTCTGCCTTGATCACAAGGCCCCGGCGCTGTCAGCACAAGCCCTGCGCTAGAACAGCCACACCAGACACTGAGCCAGTTACGTGGGGCTGATCGCTGGGGCTAATGTACCTCCTGGCTCATTCTCCTTTCCCTCCTTCCCTGTCCCATGTCCTCTTAGTCACGCCCTCCCCGCTTCCTGCATCACTACCCTGGCTTCCATTCCCTTCCACAGCACGTGCCAAGGCCTCATCCACACCTGCTCTGCTGCCACAAGAGCATTGCTGAGACGCCGATTTTGTGCATGTCCCTCTGCCTGAGAAAAGTGGCCAGACCCCCCCGTACCTGATTGCGTACTGGCGCGATGCAGGTCTCTCCCCCTGCGGTGAAGTTGCAGAACGCCAGCAGAGAGTCCTGTGGGCTGCCTTGATTGGGGTCTACGTAATAGTAACCTGGAAGGGGGAAGGGCAAGCGCATGCTGGTATCGGGGAAGCGAGGTGGCTGCTGTAGCTCGTTTTACAAGGGGTTCCTTAATGGTTGCCCCTGTGACTAGGGCATCAGCCCTAGAGCCCCAGGCTGGCGCGGTGCTTTGCTGCGTTCCCACCCCAGCCCCTCGGCCTGTTTGGTGCTGAATTCCCAGCCATGCCCCACTCCTCTGGATGCCCGTCCCCTCACCAACCCGCCCCTGGGGACGAATACACCCCAGCCAGGCTGCTCACCCCGCAGCCAGAAATACCCTGCGCCCCACCACGTACCCCGCTGGGTCTTTCGCTCAAGGTGGCGCCGCTCCAGCTTCGCGGTCTGTTTTCAGTTACGCCCCAAGGCCGGGTAGGCCTGGCACAGGCCTCGCACTGCTGCCCACCGCAGCCCTCGTGATGGGCTTTAGCCCAGAGGAAGCGTGCAAGCAGCTGGTGAGTGTGTTACACACACACCTCGCCCCGGGCCTGATCCAAACCATGCGAGTGTGTTATGGCCTGCAGAAGCTCAGGCTTTCAGCTCTGGAGGGCCCCTGCCCAGTTCCCACTGGGCCAGCCAAGATGCAGGAAATCAACATCCCGCCCCGACATCTGCCCGGATCTAAATTCCTCTGAGCTGAGCCAAGGAGCGACGCCCACTGGCCCCATGCCCCTCCCCCAGGCAGGCCTAAGGCGTGTGCCTCAAGTCAACGGCTCTGCACCGCTTGGTCTCAGCTCCACAGCCGCTACCCACTACAGCACGGTGGGGAACCTGCGGCCCCTGGCTTGCCTGGATCCAGCCCCCAAGGTTCAGGGCTCTCCCCAGCATTAGGCAGCCCGTGCTGGTGCTCCGGCTCCCCTTCTGCGCCCCCATCCCTGCGGGGCTGCAGCACAGAGAAGCTACTAGCCTGCCCCCCCCCCCCAAGGCTCTGGTGTGCGAAGGGAACGTGGAGAGCGTCTTTCTGCTTCCTCGTCGGGGGGTCTCAGTGGCCCCTGACCCAGAAAAGGCTCCACACTCCTGCACCACAGGCTGACCCTCTAAAAACCAGACCACGGATGCTCCTGGACCAGAGAGCTCTGGTGGCCGGGAGTCAGGTGGCAGGAGGACCTGTGACCGGGAGCCCTGCCAGGGCTGGGGGCAGTGGGGCTGGCGGCCGGCAGCCTAGCTGGGACTGGAAGTCAAGCCGGCCGGGGAGGTGGCAGCTGGGGCTGGGCGTGGAGCCAGTCTGGGGAGCTGGAATTGACCTTCCCGAGGGTGCTGGACCGAGGAGGTCCATGCTGAGGTGATCTTTCCTGAATGGAGCTACCAGGCAGAGTTCATAGGGGCCTGAAGGAGCCCGTTCCACCCGTGACCCCATCACACCGGCACCCTGCTCTCCCCAGAGGCCGGTGCAGTTTGGTTGGTACCATCAGGCAGGTCAGGCTGAGCCAGGAGGAGCTCCTTGCAGGTGGCGGCTGGGTGGTCTTTGGTGCCATTTGGGGGGTCTACCAGGCTCCTCAGCTCATGGCCCAAGTTGTCCAGAAGAGCCCACACCGTGCTGTAGTCCAGCTTGTTTGTGGAATAAATCAGATGCTAAAAGGGGTGGAAGACAGACAGAACGTCACTTGTATCTGTCACCCGTCCCCAGGCCGGCAGGACCCCAAGCGCAGCCAGCGTCTGTCTCTGTGCAGCACCGTGCAGGATGGGCCCTGCCCTCCGCTGGGGTCTCCGTAACGCTGGAATACGGAGAAGGGGGGAAGCTGCATGGCTAAGTCAAAACCTGCCCCCGGGGCTTTGGGATCTAACGCTGCAGCAGCGGTTGGTTCCTGCCCAAAGAGGAGCCAAGTTACTCTCCTGTGCTGGGCTGCAAACGAAAGCAGCGGAAAGCGGGGACGCGATTTGAGGCCGGCAGTGAAGACTCAGGGAGCTGCAGACTCCTCAAATCTCCCACTTCTTCCTCTGTGCGGATTAAGCCACCGTATGTGACGTTCCAGCAAGTCTGTGCAAGCGAAAGCACAAGGAGCCATCGCGTCAGACACGCTGCCCCGTGCCGTGTATCACACGGGTGTGCCAAGCTTTGTGCGAGTTACACCAGACTAGCTGGAGCTTTGGGGAGGGAAACGGGTTGCTGCTCTGGGGGAGACTTGCTGGCTCAGTGGGGCCTGATCGCTGTGCCCCCCCCCCCCCAGCACTCACCTTCAGCTCCTCCATGGAGATGTTTAGTGAGGGTCCCCTGGGACCGGCAAGGCCGGGTGCACCCTAGATGACAAGCACAACCACAACATTGGCACCTCTCAGCGGGGTGGCCCGAGCCAGCCAGGCACTGACAGGAGGGCCTTTCCCATCCGGCCAGCCAGCCCGCTCCGTGTCTGTGCTCCCCGTGTACGTGGCAGGCAAGGCCTTCTGACTCGCCCCCCTCCCCCCCGTGTTGTCCGCAGCGCTGTGCGAGTTCGCTCGTGCGTGAGAAAGCAAGTGGGCTGAGCCCACGAAAGCTCATGCTGCCAGCTACGTTCCGTTAGTCTCTAAGGGGCCGCTAGGCTGTTCCTTGTTTAAGTTTTTCCAGTTACTAACCTGGCTCCCCCTCGGAAACATTTGGCTATGGAACTCAGCTTAACTCACCGGCAGGCCTGGCGCGCCTTTGGGTCCCGGCTGGCCCTGGAAGCCTTTCGGTCCCTAAGATGAGAAAGAACACGGGGAAAAGAATGAACGATCAGCGAGACGTTCTGTGGCTGGAGAGTCCCAGACTGTCCCTCGGATTCTTTACGTCCATGCGTGGAATGGCTGCCGTGGCGTGCACCGATCTGGAAGTGGCGTATCACAAGTCATGGCGCACACAGATAGCGGGGTGGGCTGGGGCCGAGGTGGGGCTCGTCTCTAATGGGGGACATGGGCTCTGGAGTGCAGCCGGGGGGTTGGGGTGCAGGAGGGGATTCTGGGAGGGCAGAGGGGTTCAGATCAGGAGGGGGCTGCAGGCTGAGGCAGGGAGTTGGGGTGAGGGCTGTGGGCTGGGCCAGGGGATGAAGGGTTTGGAATGCAAGAGGGCAGGCCCGGACTGCTGGAAGAAGTGGGACTCTGGACTGGGGGTGTGGGATTCGGGGTGCAGGAGGCAGCTCTGGGGTGGGGGGGAGCTCAGGGTGTGTGGAGGGAACCTGGGCAGCTCCTGGGCAGTGGCACGAAGGCAGGTCTGGCTCCTGGGGAAGGAGGGATGAGGCTCCGCGGCAGCATGCGAAGCCCCGTGGCTCCCCGCTTCGAAGCCAGACCTGCTGTGCTGACCAGTTCCCTGCCAGCCCCAGCACAGAGCCGTCCTGGCTACGGCAACCGCACGCCGGGGCTGGTTTGGGGCAGAGCTGACAGGGAAGCTGGGCGGCCGCACAGCTTAGGGGAACTCAGGCCC
The DNA here is from genome assembly GCF_049634645.1 of Pelodiscus sinensis. Taxonomy (NCBI): domain Eukaryota; kingdom Metazoa; phylum Chordata; order Testudines; family Trionychidae; genus Pelodiscus; species Pelodiscus sinensis. The sequence continues at coordinate 4,441,700 of NC_134732.1, read as the reverse complement.
AGAGAAACGTCACTGAAGGAGGCGTTCGGAGCCCCGGCTCTTCCCACGGCTGGGCCCGCCCCCGGCGGCTCAGTCCACCTGGATAAAATGCCCCCAAAGCACTCTCTGGGCGAAGGCAGGTTTGGGGGGAGCTGCAGGGACTAGGGGCGACACGGGGGAGGGGGGCCTGTAAGGAACATGGGTGGGAAGGCAACATCGAAGCCTAGCGCAGAACAGGCCCCATCCACCCCTGCAGGCTCGTGGGCTCTGCCAAACTCCCCACACAGCTGGGAAAGGCTTGAGTCATGCAGGCTTGGCTCCGTGTGCCCCCTTTGCATGCCTGGAGAGGGTAGCACCTGCCAGGTGGCTGCTTTCTGAGGCCCAGCCCCCATACTGCAGGCGAGGAGAAGGAGGAGGAGGGCAGCCCCCTCAGAAGGGCCCTGACCCCACCTCAAACCTTCCCAGCCTCCTGCCATGTCCAGGCTGCGGCAGTGCAGCGAGATCCTGGCCCTTCCCCCAGGAGCCCAACACAGAACCTGTTACCGAGGAAACTGGGCACCACAGCACCTTAGACAGCGTTTCTGAGGATCGGCCTTTTCAGCTCCCAAGACCCCGTGGGACACGTCTCAGCCAATGGTCCCTCTAATTTTTTCCATCCATGTGCAGAATAAACGTTGTTATACGCACCAAGGCAGGTGTAGATGTGCACCACCAATAGACACACAGGACACTGGCTGTGGGCGCTCTGCTAATCTGCTGGGCAGCACTTGACTCCCTGCTGGGTGGCTGCCCAAGCGCACACCTTACAGGGAACACCAGACCTGCCCCCACCCCCAACACCAGCGAGACTAGCGCAGACTGAGAGATTTGTGCAGCTGGAGTCTGGAGCTGGATTAAGCTTTAGGGGCTTCAGCAGCCAGAGTTTGTCCTCTGCTGCCACTCGCCACACATGGGCCTCTAAGGGCAAAGGCTGCCCAGGGCCAGGTAGACTGTGAGCACAAACCAGCACGAGTGTTAGGAAAAAGCAGCTCCAGCTTTCCCTGCGCCTGCTACCCAGCTGCAGATCAGACATAACGGTCTCTTCTCCCGCCTCTCCCCCCGTGTGTGCACTGAGCCGGGGGAGGGGGCAGAGGGGGAGCTGTGCTGGGGGGATATGCTCAGAGACAGGCTGTAGTCAGATCAGATCACAGAAGAGAACTCTCCGCTTCCTACTTACCTTTTGTCCAAGCAGGCCCTGGAAGGGAAATCACAGAAAAGGAATATTTGAGCTACACACTGACTTGGGAATAAATAGAACCAGTGTAGCAATAAACAAACACGCAGACTAATGTGCAGACTTCATTACCCCCAATTTACAGATGGAAAAGCTGAGGCATGGGGCAGGGAAGTGACTTGGCCATGGTCATCCAGAAGGCCACTAGCAGAGCAGGGAATAGAGCCCAAGTCTGCTGAGTGCTACACCAATGCTCTGCCCAGTGGGCCACACTTCTACCCTTTCATGCCTGTATGGTGCCCAACCCCGAGCCATCCCAAAGGGCAGAGTTTTTGAACACACCCCTTCTGTCTGAGGCTCTGCCTCTACTGGAGATGGAGCCCCCTCACTGGGGCCACAAGCCCTCCAACCCCAGCCCCAGAGCTGCTAAAGGCAGGAGACGTGGCCCCAGCTGCCTGGGGTCCTAGGCTGCAAGCCACCCACCCCGGCCTTAGCCTGAGCACAGGGGAAAGGCCAGGCCAGGGTCTGGGGTGCTATGTGGCTGGGACCATGCAGGACTCTTTGGGGGAGGCTCAGCCCACGATTAAGTCTCAGCCTGATGACTTGTGAGATTAAAACCCAATACAGGCAGTCCCCAGGTTACGTACAAGATAGGGACTGTAGGTTTGTTCTTAAGTTGAATCTGTATGTAAGTCGGAACTGGCGTCCAGATTCAGACACTGCTGAAACTGACCGCCAGTTCTGACTTACATACAGAATCAACTTAAGAACCCCAGGCGTCCCCAAGTCAGCTGCTGCTGAAACTGATCAGCAGCTGATTCCAGGAAGCCCGGGGCAGAGCAACTCTGCCTGGGGCTTCCTGTAGTCAGTGCTGGTCAGTTTCAGCAGAAGCTGACTTGGGGACGCCTGGGGCAGAGCAGCTGGGGTGCTGCTGGACCAACCCAGCAGCACCCCATCTGCTCTGCCCCAGACGTCCTGATTCAGCCGCTGCTGAAACTGACCAGCAGCGGCTGAATCAGGACCTGGGGCAGAGCAGCTGGGGTGCTGCCGGGTTGGTCCAGTAGTGCCCACGGGCGCTGCAGGACCAATCGGCAGCGCCCCAGCTGCTCTGCCCCAGAGTCCAAAGCAAAAGCCTGGTCTGCTGGGGGGGGGGGAGCACACTAGCTGCGCCCCCCCTCCCCCAGCAGACCAGGGACACGGGGAGCAGAGCCGCAGCGGCAGCGGGGTGCCGCGCCTCTGAGGCTTTGCTCTGGCAAAGCCTCAGAAGCGCGGGAACCCGCCCGGTGCCCCTGGTCTGCTGGAGACGGTCTCCAGCAGACCAGGGGCACCGGAGCAGCTTACGAACGGGGCTTTCTCGCCCCGGAGCTCGCAGGTAGCAATCTGCCACCTCGACTTCCGGGGCGAGAAAGCTCCGTTCGTAAGTGCGGATCCGACGTAAGTCGGGGACTGCCTGTACACATAACGGACCGCACCTGGCAGAGCACGACTCACCCGCCCACCTCCACATTCTGCCCCCCCCCAGCCTGCCAGGTGGAGGAGGGCTCCTCGAGTCATTCTGACCAGTCTCCACAGCTACACAGCAAGGCTGCACCCCCTGCTCACTGTGCTTGCCAGCCCCCTCTCTCAGGGGGTAGCTGTCTGGCCAGGGGGGCGGGTGCAGGCTTGGGCTGGGGTGTAGGGTCTTGGTGAAAGGGTGTGTGTGTGAAGTGACTGGGGGCGAGGAGGTTGGGGCTGCAGGGTGTGAGCAGGGCGGGGCGTGAGGGGGCTGGGGGTGCAGGTCTGGGCAGGGCGGGGCATGAGGGGGTTGGGGGTTAGGGGGCTTGGGCTGTGCTGAGAGCCCGTGCTGGCTCCAGCCTTGCCCCCCTGCAAGCTGAGACCCCCCCGCCCGCATCCCCCTCACTCACCGCCCTGCTGAGACCTCACACTCCCAGTCCCCTCACTCACCGCCAGGGATCCCTCTAAGCTGCACACAAAAAGCTGTAGGCCCATCCATCTGACCAGCAGCGGGCGGAGCCTGCTCAGGCGGCCCCAGCTGGGGATGGAGCCGGAGCTACCCCATGGCTCCCAAGCCCATCCCCCTGGCTCTTGGCTGCAGTAGCCTGGGCCCCCTTACCCCAGGAGCTGCTGGTGAGTCCCAGCTCCTCCCCTCGCCCACCGCTTGAGGGAGCTGGGAAGCCCAGCCCCCGCCCTTCCTCCCGTAAAGAGCTGCTGGCTGGCCAGGGTCTGGCAGCCCAACTTGGCTCCCTCCTCCGAGCAGTTTCCTGGGGGGCCAGGAAGCCCAGTCCTGGGGCCCAACCCCTGCAGGGAACCCCGGAGGAATGGGCAGCCCAGCTCTGGCCTCCTCTCAGCGAGGAGCTGCCACCTCTCTGACCCCTCAGCCCCCTATTCTGAGCTCCCCTTGAATCCTGCATCCCCTGGCTTGAGCGCCCCCCCCCCCCATGCCTCCCTCTCACTATAGTTAGTAACTGCCGGGTGCCACGGTGGCGCACGTCCGAACACACGCACGTCAGCGCACGTCCGAACACACGAACGTCAGCGCACGTCCGAACACACGCACGTCAGCGCACGTCCGAACACACGCACGTCAGCGCACGTCCGAACACGCTCACGTCAGCGCACGTCCGAACACACGCACGTCAGCGCACGTCCGAACACGCTCACGTCAGCGCACGTCCGAACACACGCACGTCAGCGCACGTCCGAACACGCTCACGTCAGCGCACGTCCGAACACACGCACGTCAGCGCACGTCCGCGTTGGAGCACAAGACCGCCTTGCTCGGCTCACAGATGGGAAAGCTTAGAGGGAACCCTGCTCACTGCCCTGCCGAGCTGCAGGAAATGCCTCCAGGAAGCGCCAGGGGAGGGGGAAGGGGAGCAGCAGATCGTGCAGCCACTTCTTCCCCACAGGCCGGATCTGGCGGGGAGCCTCGGGGCTCTCTCCCCACCCCCCACAGGAAGCCGGCGCTGGCTCTTCAAGCTCACGGGGTGTGTGCGTGTGAGACTGAGCACCAGGATGGGTGCCCTGCTGCGGGGGAGCAGCTGAGCTGGAGCTGAAAAAGAGCCATAGGCTGCCCAGCCCTGGCCTAGGAAGTGGCTTTCGTGGCCAGAGAGCAGCGTGATGACGTCATTCTGCCGGCCAGCAGGAAAAACTTTTTATACACAGAGAGAGATTTAACTAGTTGTGCTATTCACGCTGGCTTCGGTGGGCGGCTGTAGGCCAGAGCATCTAGCCAAGCGCGAGAAGCAGCTGTTTCCCCTTCTCCGGGACACCCTCTGGGAACACAAAGGACTTACCGGGATTCCAGGGAAGCCGGAAGATCCCCAAGGACCGGGTGGGCCGACATCACCCTGCAAAAGTGACAGACGCTCAGCTGACAACGTATAGCAGGAAAACGTGGGAACCACCCCTGGGTGCCCCTGGAACTGGGTCACCCCGTTCAGAGTCTTGGAGTTTAGAACATGCACTGAACCTCCAAGCTACAGAGGGATTCTGCAGCCCTCAGCACAAGGAAGGACCATCACTAACACAAACACCTGGCCCACAGTCAGCTGACAAACACACTGCACCTTAAACAATTAAATCGCAACCCAATTCGGTCTGTAGAAAGGAAATGGAGATTAAACAACTTGACCAAGGTCAAAGAGCACATCAGTGTCACTCAGGACTGGCCTCGACCTCTGATTCCCAGTTCTCTGGTCTAACACTAGTCTCTCTGGAAGCACAGGGGCTGCATGCGCTGATATACAATCAAAGCCATCTCTCATTTTTCTACCTGCTGGTGTGTTTTTGCAGAGATGAGGCAGATTTTTGCAACCGCAACAAAAAGAGTGCCAAAAACGCACCCAATTCCATGCAGTAACATCACTGCTGCCGGCATTTCTTTGTCTCTTCATTCCTGCATTCCTCCCCTTGCGGGACCACCCCAGGCTGGGAACTGACCTTGGCAGAATACATCATTCCGCCCTCTTCTTCCCAGCACTGGAACGGAGAGCTAGTGCCAGCGAACTGCCGGGTAAGCCAGCTGGGGCAGCTGCAGAACAATTCACCCCAGAAGGAGAGGACAAGTTGAGGTCTTTTACCTGCTCTCCCTTTGGTCCTGGCCTTCCAGGAGCACCTCTGGTCCCCTGCTTGCCCTGTGACACAGACAGGCATTGAGTGAGCATTAGAGGAGTTTCAAGAGGCAGGAGAGGGAAGGGAAAGAAAAGAAAGAAATCACAATACATGCCTTGAAGCCATCATCTCCTTGAGGGCCGCGATAGCCTCTGCTGCCCCTCTCACCCTAGAAGGGCCAACCACAGACAGGAATTGGTAATGGTAGAGACAACAAAACTCAATCGCCCTATGGGAGCTGGAGGGTGAGCTGCTGTGGAGCTGAGATACCAGAGCCTTCCGTCAGGTCAGTTACTAAATTAAGTAGGACACAGCCAAGAAGTGAGGTTTGCCTGGCTCTCAGGACAGGGGGTTCTGAGACCAAAGGAATTAAGGCAGATGATCAGCAGGGCAGGTTTTGCTGTGTTTTAAGTATTGATGGATCTTGATCATGTTCCCAGGACAGCTGCTGTAATCGGGGAGGCGAAGGGACTGAAAATCCTCCCTAGGAGGTGAGCAATCCACACAAGTGCATGACACGCCAGGAGGAGGGAAAGTGCAGAAATGAACAGGAGGCCTCGATTCAGCCAACTTCCCCGAGGGCAAAGGCTCTTCTCTTCCATTGAGCGGTCCGTGGCAAACAGCCCGACCTCATCCCCCGAAAGAAGAGTTGTGCTAACAGGGGCAGAGTCAACATGAATCAGCCAAGCAGGGCCAGACGGTTCAAAGCAGAGTGAAGAACAGAACCGGTGCGGGGATGCTGACAAGTGCAGCTGGCTGAAAACATTCTGGAAAGTGCTTTTGTTTTTCAGAGGGATTTCTGGGTTTTTTACAGGACGTGTTTGACAATGAAACAAATTCTTGGGATAAAAATGTCTTTTATCAAAACATGTTGGCAACCCAAAATCCAGGGAGGAGGGTGAGGTCCGGGTGAGAGGCAGGTGCAGACGTGGGCTGGGGGTGCGGGGTCTGAGCAGGATGGAGTGCAGGGTCTGGGTAGGAGGTAGGGTGCAGGATGGGCTGGGGGTGCAGAGCGGGTTGGGGGGATCTGGAAAGGAAGGTGCAGGAGCAGGGTGGGGGTGCAGGCGCTGGGTAGGAGGCAGGAGAGGGCAGGGGATCGGGGCGCCTACGTGGCCCAGCTCCCAGAAACACACGTGGCTCTGCATGCTACCGGCACATGCTCCCTCCAGCACAGCCCCCCATCACTCCCATTGGCTGGGATTCCTGGCCAATGAAAGCGACGGGGGTGCCCGTGTGCACCTGCAGGGAGCATGTGCTGGCAGTGCACAGAGCCATGTGGAGCTGCATCCTTCCCCCTGCCAGGCAGAGCCTGTGGTTCGCTCTGATCGGGCCTGCGAGGGTCGGGGCTCCCCCCTCCCTCCAGCAGCACGAGTCAGCTGGCGCTCCGGCCCGGCACCCCTCATCATGGCTGGAGGCGAGAAGGGGACAGAATACGCAGCTTTCCCCAATATGCTACTGCCAACTAGAATCATACTCCACCCGGGCACAGCCCCCAGAACACAGAGCCCGGGTGCACTACGTACCTTCTGCCCTTTTGGGCCCTGGTCTCCCTTCACCCCTTTCAGGCCAGGAATCCCCTGTGGGGGAAAAATGCAGCATCCATGTATCTCCATCACATGTGACTCGCTGACGGCTGTCGATTTGCTAAGCCCTCTGCTAGGCAGCAGCACTTCCAGGGGGCGGACGGTCGCCCCGCAAAGACCAGTCTTGCCAGGAACAGCCCCTGTTGGCTGCCATTCAAGCGGCTTGAAATGTTATGAGCGGGGTGCGCCTGCTGCGCTGTCGTTCATAGGAACAAAGATTTTCAACAGGGAAAATACATTTTCCATCCACATGTTCACGTTCTTTGACCAATCAGTTCTGGAGCTGAACTTTTTTAGTTTAGTGACAATTGTTTTGTTGAAATTTCAATGTTTTTCATTATTTGGAAAAACTAGTAAAGTTAATTAAAACTCGCACTCCAGCTCACAACCAGCTCCAGCTGCCACATCTTGGCCCATCCCTGGAAGTGCTGTCTTCCCAGAGGGCACATCTGGAATGTGATCACACCATCCACCCGACAGACCCATCCCCAAGGCTGGGATGCTCTTCTCAAAAACCACAGCTAGTCAGAAAATTCAGGGCCGCGAGATGCACAGAGTTTAATGAAATGTTGATTTTCATCATGATTTTATTTTTCTCCCCATTGTCTGATCACGCTGGGCATGCGCGACGGGAGGAATGTTAGTTTGCGGAATCCAGCTAATATTAAGTTTAGCCTCAATCAGTTTATGAACTGGATTATATGATGGGGTGTTTATATCAGTGGGGGACTTGGCTCACCCTGGCAGTCTCTTCCAGCCCCACGTCTGGTCATTTGCAAAAACAACGAGGGTGCCTTAAGGACGGACATTGGGTATCAGCTTTCGTGGGTAAAAGTCACGTTGTCAAATGCATCTGAGGACGTGTTTCTTCACCCCCAAAAGCTGATGCCCAAATGGTCACAAAGCTGTTCAGATGCAGTCTGCTCGGCTGCCTCCCTAAGGCGCTGTCCGGCACTAGCCTGTATTATTAACTGTGTTTATTATGGTTGTGCACATGGTAGAGCCCTGAGCGGGACTAGTGTATCCTGCTGCCGTAATAGCAGGAGCGGGATTAAAAAAAAATGTTCTGTGCTTGGCTCTAGCCTATGGGCCAACACCACGAATGGAGCCCCCCTGTGCTAGCCTGGGTCCTGCTCTCAGGCTACCCGGAGTAACTCCACTGAAGGGGGCACTACAAGGGTGTCAGGCCAGGAAGCATCAGCCCCAGGGTGCTGGGAGAGCACAGGGCTCCGAGCCTTCTCCGAGACAAAGGTCCGGGGCTCTCTGGCTTTTGTACAGCAACTTGCACACCAGGATCCCGGTCCATGCGGAGCCAGGAGTTGAACTGCACTCTCCTGAGTGCCTCACCCACAGGGCTGCCCTTCCTTTCTCAGAAACCCTAGCGACATCGTGTGCTCTGTGCCTGGAAAGGGTCGGCTTCTAGGGCCAGAAGGGACCACCAGGATCAATGCATCTGACCTCCAAGGGGGATTTAAAACGGGTCAGCAACAGAGCAGGCTCAGAGGAGGCACCTACCCCGACGGGCCGCCTCTGTGCCAATACTCACGGAAGGTCCTTGTGGGCCGCGTGGTCCCTCTGAGCCTGGTTCACCGGGCTGGCCCTGGAAGGCAGAAGGAGAAGAGAGCCCACCCAGTGTCACAGGAAGGCGTCCAGGCCGGTTCGGGTGCAGAAGGAAGCCGAGGATCGCGGCGATGGTGCAAGTGCTGGACACGTGGGAACGGGCCCGGGCACTCAGGCCAGAGCTGTCCTGTCAGTGGGATGGTTTGGGATGGCTGCCCCAGGCCCGGTGCTTTGGGGGCCTGGCATGGGGCAGCAGCAGCCTGGTGCCAGGGGTCAGGCCGCCCCACGCTCACCCGGTGGTGGGAGCCACAGGCCGTGGAGCGACGCAGCAGCCCCCTCCCAGTTGGGCCACTCCACTTCACCGCGACAGCAGCCTGTGCAGGGCCCTGGCTCCGGCCCAGCCCGTGACGCGGGCTCATGGGAGCAGGCTGGGGCCAGGGCGCGCCGCTTCCCGCAGCCGCAGTGAAGAGGAGCGACCCGGCTGGGAGAGGGCAGTGAAGTGGAGCAGGCTGCCGGCTCATTCTGGCTCCCGCTGCCATGGTGAGTGTGGGGGGGCCTGACCCCAGACCCCTCGCTTGTCTCTCTCGGGGGAGGGGGCCCCGGAGGAGGGTGCGAGGAGGCAGGGCAGGGGTGGAGTGGGGGCAGGACAGGGATGGAGCTGGGGTGGGTTGTCCCAGGCCCTGATTCCGGACAGCCTTGATCCAGGCTTTAGGTAAGAGGAGGAGCGAAGGTTTTGCCCCAGACGATTCTACGGAGGAGGAGCCGGGACAGATACTGTCTGAAAGAAGTGGGGAGAGTGAGAGGAGCAGGACTCGCTGCTCCAGGAGCCACCTACGGCAGCTAGGTGCTTCCCCCCTTTCTCTACTGGTGCCTCCCTCGCCTTGCCACATGGACACGCCAGCTTTCAGCAGCCTCTCCACCTCCTGCTGCTTCAGGGCTGCGAACCCCCCGCCCAGGGGAGAGAGAAATCCCAGAGACGGCTCAGCCACGGCACGGCGAAGGCAAGCACCTCACATGCTTGGGGGTATCAGCTCAGTTCTGGGGACCAGATTCCCCCCAAGCAGTGATGAGCATGGGGTGTAGGAGCCCCAGTGACCCTGACAGCTGTGCAGGTGGGCACTGTGGGGCCCAGGGAGCTGCTCCCCCTCCTGGAACCGTTGAAAGGGCTGGATGGAAAGCAGATCCTGTCCATGCAGCGACCCCTGGGAGCCTGGAACCGGCTAGGACGACAGGAAAATCCGTCCCCCTTTGCTCTGGGGCTGAACAGACCCAGGCGTCGCGCTGGCGTGACAGGCCAAGGAGAAGTAGGGGGTGTGGATCAGTCAGCCCAGCAGAGCGTTGACTGGGCTCATCCAAGTGAGAGCTACAAAACCACGTGGAGGTTACTGCCTAGCCAAGTGCCCGTGGTCCGTGCTAGCTCATCACACTCACAGGGCAGCCAGGCCGAGGCCCAGGGAGATGGGACTTTGTCCCCGGCACAGCTGGGAAAGGAGAAGAGAATGAGCCGGTTTCCTACCTTGGGTCCCTTGGGGCCTCTCGGGAGCTTGTGCCCGGCTTTGCCTCGCTTGCCCTGCGCAACGAGAGAGAGCTGGAGCTTGTGAACAAAGCAACGTGCAAATCAGCAAAGGCTCCTGCCCAACCCAGCTCCTCATACAACAGCCCCTCGCCCCTGGGCTGCCTTCAAAGTTCCACGCTAGCACACCCCAGCAGTGGCGTCCTCTCCCCAGCGTGACTGTATCCCACGCAGCCCGTGATGCTGCGTCCCCTCCCAAGGTCACCCTGCAAACTGCCAACACGGGACCGTTCGCACGGCGTTCGCGCCAGTCACCCGCGTGGAACCGTTGCTAGCGGCGCATGCAAAGCCGGAAGCTAATGCCACCTTACCCGTCTGCCAGGTTTGCCAGGGAGGCCCCGATCTCCTTCACGCCCGCCATCCCCCTGAGGAAACACGCACACGGCAAGTCACCAGCAGCTCCCACAAGCCGCCAGAAAGGGGGCAAAGACTCCTCCCAGCCACCCACGGGAAACCACAGGCGCCCGTGCGCCGCTCCAGCATCCCTGGCATTCAGCAAAGAGGGTGCCCAGCTGGCTCAGAGCCCCTGAGCAATCGGGACCCTGCGGCAGGCGCCCCTTTCACTAGAAATTGCCCCCATCAGAAAGAGCCTGCAGGGCCGAATGCACAGCAAGGTGGCGGCCCCAGAGGCGGGTGCTGCAAGTTGTCTGGGTGAAAGGAGCGATCCACATGAAGGACGTTACCCACGGTGGGGGTCCGGTGCCAGTGGTGCCCGTTACTCTGACGGGAGAGACCCTGGCTCCGGCCCCCCACAGCCGGGTGCTCCAGAGCCATGTAATTCCACAACAGGAGTGCTCCGTTCCCAGGAAGGGCCGTTCCCCCGCTGAAGAGCCGGGGGATGGGGGCTCCTCAAGTTACCTTTTCTCCTTTACGACCCTTCTGTCCCTCTGGACCCCGTGGTCCTGGAGGCCCCTGAAATCACAAGGGAGAAGGAAACATCGCCATGGGAACCCCACACACTCCCCAAGGGGGGGGTCTCTTCAGCGATGCTCCCTAACGCAGCTCCCGCCCGGAAACGCCCCAAGCTCCCCCCTTCCCCCTCCCGGGGTACAGTTGCAGACTCTCTCCCTTTGCTTCCTAAGCAGGCCTTGTGAAAGCCCAGGGGGTGGAGGGGAGGCATGAGACGTCACAGGGGTTGTTACTCAGCCTGAGAGCAGCCAGGTAAGTCTGCGAGCCCTGTTCCCTGAAGAGAGGGGACGGAGGGTAAACCAGGCGGGGGAGGCACAGCACAGCCTGCCCAACCCCCCAGCCTGGCCCCACCCATCCTCCCCCCCCCCGGACGCCTACTGTAGGTGCACTGGGGGTGAAGTGTTGCTGCCCCCCGAATGCCTGCCCTCCCTGTGCCCTGGAGCTGGGTTGGCTGGGATCACACACCCTACGCCCTCCCTGTGGTACTGGGGGGGCGTGGCTCCCGTGGAGGTGGGGCCTCAGTAAAAAGGGGTGGGGCTTGCCTCTCCCACCCCACCTTCACCCCCCCACCCATGCTGGACAGGCATTGGAGTCATGCGTTCAGGGCAGAAAAAGTGCACGACACGGGTGCTTGCAAGGCAGAGGGGAGTGGCCGTGTTGCAAGCCGGCGCATGGCGTGGCTGCCTCTCTCTGTCCTCACCGTTCGTCCTGGTTCTCCCGGGTCCCCCCGCTTCCCACTCTCGCCCAGAGGGCCCTAGCGGAAAAAACAGAGGGACAATTGGTTACATTCCTATCTCCCGAGAGAGCTTATTCTTGTGAACTGTCCATCTAGACCCCCTTCGAGGGGGTCACCGGCTGCCCAGCCGCGCGCAGCCCAGTCAGGAATGGATCTTGTCCTCACGCCCCTCCGGAACGGTGACTATTCGTCTCTTTGACAGAGGGGGCAACTTGTGCTGGGATCCTGGTGGGAAGGGAGGGGGCCAGGGTCTAGGCGCTAGCAGGTGGAGCGGAGGCCGACACAGGCTGAGGAGCCAAGGAGCGACAGTGGGTGGGCCAGGAGACAGACGGAGAACCAGTGGAAAGGAGAAGGGGGGCAGGGGAGACTGATGTGAGGAGGAGACGGTGCAGAGAGAGCTGGGGCCGGCTGGGCAAAGCCACTGGGACAAGAAGCTTTCGCACAGGAGGAGACCGTCTCTTTCCCGGCACAACCCGGTCCAGCCTGGGCCCTGAATGAGGCAGGAGTCCAGTGGCAGAACTAAGCTCACCCTCATGCCGTTAAAGACACATTGCAAAGCACGTGCACAAGGGGGCCAAATTAAGCTTGCACGGGCAGCCAGAATACTGTGCTTCCTAGTGCGTGGCTTTGCAATCTCAAGAACGCCCTTCTGGCGGGGACGTGCGCACGGTTCTGCCCAGCATCCACTAGTGCAGGGGACATGCCTCTGTGCAACTGAATTCCAAGTAATCAAAGGCAATCGGCTTATGTCGGTTATAAACTGAACGGAAGTTCTGAGCTCGATCCCAGCCACCCTCCCAAGCCCTGTTCACAAGCACAGCCCCCCACGAGAGCAGCTGCAAACCACCAGCTCTGCAATTATTCAAAACACAGTAAACAGGTCGACTCACCTCAACGCCACTTAGCCCTGCTGCGCCGGCTTCTCCAGGAGGCCCACAAGAACCCTGAATTCATTGGGGGAGAGGGGGACACGACTGACATGAGCTTCAGGGGCAACAGAGGAAAGACTGTCAAATAGTTAAAAAACCTACTTGGGACTCAAGGTTCTATTCCCGGCTCTGCCGCTGACCTTGGGCAACTCATGTAGGCGCTCTGTGCCTCAGTTTCCCCATGTGTAAAATGGAGATAATACCTCTAAGGGCAGTTACACAACTTGATTCGCCTATATTGATCATTCTGTGCTCTGGAGAGGTGCAAGGTTATCACTGTATTTGGCTGATGCTTGGACTTCTGTCTCGGTCACCTCCTGGCAGACCATTCTCCCGAGGGGTAGTGACATCCACGAACGAGAGGGTTTGCACCCATCCCTTCCAAAGAGGCACATGGAAGGACTCAAAGCCCAGGCAAGAGAAAGGTCACTTTGCACAGACAGCTCAGCCCAGGACCCATTGGGTGGGACCAACCTGCACTAAGGCAGCCTATGGTGTACTTCCGTTACCGGCATCTCCCTTTGCAGGGTGCGGGCAAAGGGAGCTAAGCAACACGTGGGGATCTCTGCGAACTCCAGCAGAGCTAGGCATGTGCCGCAGCACTGAGAGAAGGGGCAGGGAGGGAAACCATCTCAAAGGATTTGCAGGAGGGAGGGTGGGGGATAAAGTTACCTGAGGGCCAATCTCTCCTTTTTCCCCTGCATCTCCTTTGGGTCCTGCAGGCCCGCCAAAGCCGTTGGGGCCTTGCATCCCGCTTTCCCCCCTGGAGCCTGCTGCACCCTAGAGTGCACAAAAGAGGGAGATGAAGCCGCCTTATGGATTTAATTCATAGCACCAACCTGACCCAAAGTGGTGTCATTGGCACAAGAGTGGAGAGGAGACACCTCTGTTCTCCACGGTCTCTTCCTTCAGAGGCCGGCTGTGGAAATGTCACAGATAGAACTTCGGGAGAACTATTTGGCCCTCTCATGGCTGAATTCCCCAACCTGGCACTTTGAGTGTAGGTAATGGGGGGCGGCTAGTGAAATAAAACCACTGTCAGATCCTGTCCTTGCAGCTCCCAGAGACAAAAAAAGTTTTCCTGATTTCATTTTCCCGTGAAATCCATTCGGTATTGCCACCACCAGAGAGTAGCAAGTGACCCCCCCCCCCCCTTTTCCAGGACAGAAATCACTTGGAATCACTTCCCTGAGGGCAAAACCCCAACCTCCTGAGGAAAAAACAAGCAAGAACACTCTGAGAGCAATGAACCTGCGCTCTCTCCGGTAACATGTCTGCAGCCAGGCACTTACGTAAAAGGACACAAAAGATCAACCAATACTGTTAAAAAGCAAAGCAAAGCAAAACAAAACAACCCCCACCCCCCCCCCAAAAAAACCCCAAACAAACACTTTTATTATTAAAACAAGACTATCACTGCAAGCGTAGTAAATGACTTGGTGTTAAAAGCCACGAATTGAAATAAAACTCAGGGATTCTCCCTGGGATGAATTCTTGGTTACAAGAGAGAAAAACAAAAGACAATTAACCAGCTCAGACATAATTTCCAAACCTCAAACAAGAAAAACAATAAACCTGACAGACTATCTAAACGTTTTCCAACTCACACATTCGGATGAATCCAGGGGATCTGTTTGGGGGGGAACTCATTTCTTCCCTCTGTGCCTGGAGAAGATCCCCCTTCTCTCTCAAATAAAGGAGACTGCTTCCCCCAGTTTGAAATTCTTAGCTGCAGGTGGTTGGCTGAATGTCCAGCCCTCTCCCTCAGGTGCAGAATAGCTTAAGGTTAGTTTAACCCTTTCCTCACTCTCTGGGTTCTCCTTTGCAGCTCCCATTCATGACAGGCCCATTGCACAAAGCCCACACAAAGCTTGCAAAACAGCGTGAGATACTAGCTGAACCCAGATGTAGCTGAATAAAGTTCAGGTGCCCAAGGATGGACAGCTGTGGACCTCAGTCATCAATGCAGTTTCACACGTCCAAGCCAGGTCTCCCTGTGAACTGGACATGTTCTGAAAACAAATTTGCCTTGCTGCTCACTGATGTCCAACTCTGGTCTAGCTGGGGTTGGGGTGGGGGTTTGGCTGAAACAGTCTAAGCAGCATTTCCCAGAAATCTTTAAAGTTTCCTTGTTTTTTTGAGACCATTAATTTCACATCCTTGCTTCTCTTCGCAAATGGAATTTATTGAACGAAAAAACCATTTTTTGTCATGGAGAGATGAGTTGCCAGATTAGACAATGGGAAATCCAGGACCCGGACAAGATTTATTTCTTCAATTAAGCTGCCCAGCATCACTAATGCATCTGCAGTGCTTTGTAAATGTCAGCTTTGCAATCATTAAATGTCATTACGTTCAGCCGTTCATCAGACAGTCCATGGAGGGAAGCGGGGTGGTTATCTGGCCTTTTAAATTTGAACCAAAGATGAGGGTGAGCATTTTTAATAGGGCACTGCTCTCTGGGCACTGGGTGATCTGTGAAATGCATTTCTGGTCAGCTTTCAATTCAAGAGTCTTTGTTCTACGACAGCAACAATTAATCTAAATGTATTGTGCAAATTCTATGACAAAAACTAGCAATAACTGCACTGTTACAGCATCAGTCAGTCATGTGTCTTATTAGCAACTGTACTTCAAATGCCTTTAACAGATTATAGTTCGGCAGAAATCAAAAAGGACTTGATTGGAAAGTATTTATCTGAAAGGATCCCTTCTTGGCCATCCATTTACACTGTCCCAATGCAGAATAATTGCATCGTGGCATTGCCATAAACACAACCATTTTGTCACAAACTGGGACAATAATGCCCTATTTGGATCTAGATTTTGAAGCACCACAAAGCCAGAGATGTGAGGGAGGGCCAATTTCTCATGTCTCGTAACACAACAGCAACAGCAGGAGCTTATTTCAGCTAGAGCAAGCAAAAGGTTGCAATGACTTTTCATTTTGAACTGGAGACTTTTCTGTACACCTGAGTCCTGAGATATGGGCTGCTTCAGAACTGACCCGAAATCTAACCCAAAGCTGGAAGCACCCTGGAGGTTTGAAAAAAGTGTCAATTCCCAGCCTGCCTCAGTTTCGCCAGTGCTCTGATTTCATAGAATCATGGGGCTGGAAGAGAGCTCAGGAGGTCATCAAGTCCCGCCCCCTGCCCAAGGCAGGACCAATCCCAATCCCAATTTCACCTAGGGCCAGAAGAAAAATCCACAAGTATCTTATAGGCCTAAAAATCCACAAGAAGCTTGGCTATTTCCAGCCAAGGTGGAAATAAAGATGCACAACTGTGATGGATAGGAGTGCTGGCCAGCACCTGGTGACTAAGGGGTTAAACTCAGGAAGCTAGCAGGGGTGTTGGTAGGAAGCCAATGGGAAAGACGGTTGAAATGTAGATTGGCTATCGATACCTGGCTGCTTCTTCCTGTGTGTGAGTTCTAAGTTAAGGGCTCGTGCAGTACTCACAATTACGATGCCCCCAAGGAATATTGGGCATGGGAGTGAACTGGGCCTTGAAGCACAGAGACTGTGAGTAGAGAGGGGAATGTATGTTTAGTTGTTAGCAGAGTACTTTTCTTTGTTTTGGTTGTTTGGTTAAGCTTCGTTGTGTAAAATCCATGTGCTCTCCCATGGCGTTCCTCCCCCCATTCACTATTTAAGCTGTACCCAGAGATACTATGTTCTCTGTGTTTTGTTTTTCTCAGTTACTCTATAAAACCTAGCAACCAAGCATGCTTGTTTTCTTGTTAATAAAATAATCTTTTCTAAGGTGATGTGATTCTTGTGTCCCGGAAGGCAACAGGTATGTGAGTGACTGCCTACCCTGAGAAGTCAGCTAGCAAAGATACACTTTGTTTTCTGCATTTTCTTTTGTTTCTTTTTTCAAGCTCCCTTGTGGCAGAAGAGCTTGGGGGACCTCTGGGGAAGGAAGTCAAGTGCTTCTTCCTGGTTTTTTTTCCAGAGTTCTTTAAAATCACTTGATTGTGGCAGCCTACCTCCAGAGTCAGTGTATCTGTGACTCTGGGGAGTTCTTTTGTATTTAGAGCCTATAGATGCAAGGTATTTAAGGGCTTTTGTGGACTCCCACCTTTTGCACTCAGCGTGCCAGAGTGGGGAACGGCCCTGACAGCAACCAAGCCTGCTGCCATGAGGTTCCAGCCTGATCGGTTGCCCTCGAGAGTTGGGACGGACCAGGTAAGAGTTGGTTCCATACAGTAGCACCCTCTTCCCTGGAGTAAACCATTAAAGGAAAACGTACGAAAAATCCGAAAGAGAATAAAGTGTTACAGAGCCAGGTTCAACGAGCAGCCACCTTAAAACCTGCCAGGAGCATCTCTGAATGAAGCCAGACCTGATGGGGGAACGCTCAGGAGCAGGACTTGGTACTTACGGCAGGCCCTGGCTTCCCTCGCTCGCCTTTTCTTCCAGCTTCCCCGGGGACTCCCTGCAGGAACATTTCAGAGTTAATGTGACTGACTCCCATGCACGGTTTGATGCATTCCTTGATATTGCCTATTAGGATGCTGCCAAGCGCAGCACCATGGAGAACTGGCTCCCTTGCTGGGAATCTCTGACCTGTAAATGAGTCTCTGCACACCCCGACTGGCTTTCATTTAGTGTTGGTGAGGCTCTAGGGGACCGAGTACAAGGGTCACACCGACAGGCGGAACCAACCCTGGGACCTCTTGAGCTTAGTGCACGACCCTCTGCTGCTTGAGCTAAAAGTCAGCTGGCTCTCAGCTAGGGCTGTAGAGCAAACTCACTGTCTCTCTCTCTCTCTCTGAAAGTGATCTATATGCCACTGCGCTGGACAATGACTCACACCCACCACCAGGGCTATAGGGGTGTGATCAGCTTGCTGGCTTGCACTGGGGGCCACGCTGCCACATCTTCACTGCAAGTCAAGCACTAAATAGCCCACAGCAAGAAAACTGCCCTGCCCCTTACAGCTGCTCCTTGTCAGAAGCACATGGATGGGAGGGCTTGCATGGCTGTTGTCTCATGGACAAATATGGCAGTAAAGAGGCTCTGTCTCCAGGGATGTCAGGCTACCCTGTTCGCCCCACCAAGGTGCTCTTGTCCCAGAGCTAGTGTCTGTAAGACGGCGATGGGAAACAAATGTGAAAGGGGCCCAATTTTCAGTGGGCGGGTGTTCAGTCCTTCCTGAAGTCTGGTCCAAGAACTGATGCATCCAACATCACTTGTCACTTCTGGCCAGGGGGAACTCTGCCAGTTCTCATTTCAGAAGCCAGCTGGGAGGAGTGTCTTGGGAAGGATGCCAGCAACAATTACCTCCAATCCAGCCACACCAGCTGGGCCAATCAGTCCACTGGGGCCTGGATCCCCCTGGGGAAAAAGAAGGGAAGAGTTCTTCTCCTGCCCTCTGGAACCTAGGCCACTACAACCTCTGTGGGGCTGACACACCCCTCACCCCTTTGATCCCTCGCACAGTCACTACTTTAGGATGAAGGGGGAACGGGTACGTAATATAGGACCTTGCCTTCATACTTCAATTCACCACTTATCAGGGGAGCCAACACACCTTGCCCAGGGCCCAGCGAGGCTGTGGGGGGTGATGGTTCTGTGCTCTCAGAAAGGGTGGGGTTTGGGGCAGAAGGGGCGGGGCCGGAAGCAGCCTCAGTCCCACCTGGACTGCAGTGCACTCCCCCAGCCCTGAGATCTGCCCGGAGTGTAGTAGCAGCAGGGGAAGCCTGGAGCCCTGGGCCTTTTTGAATTGCCAGGCCCGGGGCAGTGGTACCCTTTGCCCCTACACCTGTGGCAGGCCTGGCTAGACATCAGGTGCATGGGAAATGAGTGAGACAGAGGAAGGCGAGTTTTCCGTTCATAAATTCCCTTGACTTCTCTACAGCACAAGAGGAGGGCTCTTTACAGCTGTCTAAGGCCTCTCCGTACCCAGGAAACCAGCTCGGCTAGTCATCAAGCCGTGCCCGTCTCTCCCGTGTTATCTGGAAACCCCAGCTTGTCCACCTCTGACAGTTCATTATCTCAGGGCCATTGGGGGGTGGGGGGAGTTTATATCAGTTCTCAATACCTTCTCGCCCTCAGGGCCGACTAACCCGGGTGGCCCTCGCCTGCCAGCTTCACCCTGTTATGAAGGAAAAATAGATCACGTCTTCCATTCATGCCCGAGGAGCCAATCGCCATCTGATGGTCAAGCAACATGCACGACTCCCCAGATTTCTACATCCAAGAGCATGCAACCAGCAAAGCAAGGAGGAATAGGACAAGTTGACCTACAATTGGTCCTCTGGCTCCAGCAGGTCCCGGAAGCCCGGTCACACCGACCTGGCCCTGCAGAGGGAAGGGAAGTGTTACTTCTCAGAACCCTGCCAGAGGCTGCTGAATTAACCTAGAATGAGCCACTGCACTCAGCTGCCACTGTGACAGAGCCCACAAACAGGGACTCCACGTGGAAAACCCACGAAAGGCTGAAATCTAACCGCAGAAGGTTCACAGGGAACCAGGCAATTGTGTGGAAGGTGGCAGACCCATATGCATCCTACTGGGCAATATCAACATGACCAGCAAACACAAACGTGACCCTAACGGACAACCCGAAGAACACACCTGGATAGAGGACGGAAGACTCAGGGACAAAATCTTCTAAACTGGGAGCCAGAAACATGCCTGGATATTGACAGATCCATTTTTTCTGACCCCAGGAACTCAAACTTCTAGTGAGAGACTCAAAAACTAGCACTGAGACTTAAAAGCACCCACAGGAGCAGCCCCGGGGAGGAACACTCGTGGCTGTGTGTCAAGTGACGCTGGCTCACAATTTGGACTGCTTGCCAGTGGATAGTTTTGGCACAAAACTGCGCACAGTGTCAGATTCTTGAACACATCGGGGTGAAACCTGACCTGTCTCCGAACAAAATTTCTAATTCAAAATGAAATTTCATTGGATTAATTGGATAAAATAGAAACAGGACATAAAACATCATCAATTGTTGAGGTTTTCCAATTTTGCTGTGAACGTTTGGCATGGCCCTGGGCAAATAAATCCAAGAACTCCCCTATATACCCAGCTAGACCTAAACTCCCGCCCTAAGGGGAAACCCCCTGGGATTCAGGTCCTCACTGTACTTGCCAGTAAACCTTCTTGCCCCTTCTCGCCTCTAAGTCCCTTTTCACCAGTTTCTCCCATAATGGCACCTGGTCCAGGCATTCCAGGAGGGCCCCTAGGGCCATCGTCGCCCTGTTCATGAGTAGAAACAGATGTGTTATTAAACAGACCTGAATGAGTAAAATCAACTGGAGTTAAACGAGCCAACAATTAAGCGGCATCTAAATTAACACTTAATGCAGGTTTTAAACTCATCTTGGGTGGCAAACATGTGGCCCAACATCATTAACACGCAGCAAAGAGGATTATAAAAATCCCTGCTGGGTTCGTAAATCTCAGCTCTAAAATGACTGCACTCCAGTGTAATGGCAGATTAGCCACTGGGCCAGCGCTAATGGAAAATGGGCGTCTCCACAGCCCAACCAGCTCTGCCTGCCCAGCGCTCCTGCCAGAGAACAGGGTGAGTGCACAGGGGCTTGTCCCACTGTGCCTGCTGCTCCTGCTAAGGAGCACAGGAAACACCCAAGCCCTGGCTCCATTGCTGGGGGGAGAGTAGGGGACACTGCAGGTGGAAGTGGGAGAGTAGAAGGCCCCCAACTGCATTGGCCCAGGGCCCCACAAAGCCCTAATCTGCCTCTGTGAGCCTGGCACATCTCATCTGGAGACCAGGCGCTTTACAAAGGTGTGAGAGAGCAACTGGGACCAAGCAGGCCCTGAGAGGCAATGCAGGTACTTTAAAGGAAAACAGAAGAGAGGCTCCTCACCTTTTCGCCCTTGGGCCCTGGCTCTCCCATATCTCCGGGATCCCCGATGTCACCCTGCAAAGAAGCAGCAGCAAACTTTAGCTCCAGTTCGGTGAGCACCCATGTGCTGCACCAGGTGTGTCCTCTCCATGCTCATCAGTCCCCTACGCTGACTCTCAAGGGACTTCAACTGCTATGGCAAAGCATTCTTCAGCAGGGCTTGGAAGCACCACAAAGTCTGAGAGGTCATCAAGACCAGCACTGAGGCAGGACCAAGCAAACCTAGATCATCCTGAACGTGTTCTTAACATCAGCCAGCCTGTTCCTAACAACTTCCAGTGACAGGGATTCCACAATCTCCCTTGGAAGCCTGTTTCAGATCTTAATCATGCCGATAGTTAGAGAGGGTTTCCAGATGGTTAACCTGTGTCTCCCTAGCTATTGACAAGCCAATTATGTCTTGTCCTTCCTTCAATGGACATGAAACAATTAATCACAGCCCTCTTTGTATCAGCCCTTCTACTCGTAGAGATGTTGGGTGAATTAACAGGCCATGACGAGTTATAACAAGATCCAATGACTGAGAGATGTACCTAGACAACTTCAGATGGAAACTAAGGTGGACATTTTGAACAATAACAACGAGAAGTCCTGTAGCACCTTATAGACTAACAGATTTATTGGAGCACAAGCTTTCACGGGCAAAGACCCACTTCGTCAGATGCACATAGTGGAAATTCCAGAGGCAGGTATAAATACACAGGCATAAGAAAAGAGTTCCAATCAAGAGTAAGGTTAGAGATAACGAGGTCAATTCAGTTAGGGATGATGAGGCCCACTTCTAGCGGCTGATGTGGAGGTGCGAACACCAGGAGAGGAGAAACTGCTTTTGTAGTTGGCTAGCTATTCACAGTCTCTGTTTAAGCCTAAACTGATAGTATCAAATTTGCAGATGCATTGTAGCTCTGCAGTTTCTCTTTGAAGTCTGTTCTTGAAGTTTTTTTGCTGCAGGATGGCTACTTTTAAATCTGCTACTGTGTGTCCAGGGAAATTGAAATATTTTCCTACAGGTTTTTGTGTATTGCCACTCCTGATATCTGATTTGTGTCCGTTTATTCTTTTACGTAGGGACTGTCCAGTTTGGCCGATGGATATGGCAGAGGGGCATTGCTGGCACATGATGGCATCTATTACGTCGGTAGCTGTGCAGATGAATGAACCCGTGATGGTGTGGATGATGTGGTTAGGTCCTGTGATGGTGTCGTTGGTGTAGATATGTGGGCAGAGGTGGCACCAAGGTTTATTGCAGGGATTGGTTCCAGAGTGGGAGTTACTGTGGTGTGGTATATAGTTGCTGGGGGGAATTTGCTTCAAGTTGGCGGGTTGTCTGTGTTTTGAACAATGAGGGTATTTAACCATGGGAACAACATATCAAGGGGTGGGGTGGATTCTCCATCACGAGACATTTTAAAATCAAGACTGGATGTTTTTCTAAGAGATCTGTTCTAGCTGAAGCAGGAATTAATGCAAGGAGGCCCTCTTCTCACCTTACAATCTATTACTAGGGATCACTGCGTTTATCTACTGTCAGGCTTCCTTCTATCCCAAGTTCCCAGAACAACAATGGAGGCTATTTTGCATGCAACGCACGTGTGTCATTTCAATCCCAAGTTGCATTTTCTATCCTCTGCCCCTGGCAGGGAGATCTCCAAGTGCCAGGTCTGTCGTTGTCACATGATGGAATTCTAGTGGTTTGTAACAGAATTAAAGCGCTGGGGCAGTTTCTGGAGGCTCATTTCTAACACTACTGTGCCTCTGAGGTGGGCAGGGCAGTGGTTTTAATCTCAGAGCAGAAGCAGAGCGAATACCGAGGAGAAATGGGTTGAAATTGGTAAGGAGGGAACTCCCAAGCAAGCGGGTGATGGGAGCCGAGGGGGCAGATGCAGAATCTTACACGTCCTTGGCCCCTCACGAGCTCACAGACAGAACTGCCATACTAAGAAGTTCAGAAACCCAAGGACAAATCTCTTCCATTTTAAATGGAAAATTGGGGTTTTGGTCTGAGAATTTTCACAAAAGTGTCATTTGTCCTAAAAAAACAAAAACGTACAGAGTTTTGGTTGGAAAACTGAAAATCAAATTTTCTTTTGGGTCACTGTTCCCGTCCCTTTCAATTTGCAGCCAAACGAGTCTCAGGAAAAAAGGTTTCTGGTGAGATGTCAAAAAAGCACTTTCCAATCAAACTCTCTCTGACACTCATTCTGCCTACAGGGTCCGCCCTGTTCCCACAGACACAGACATCAGGTATGCTGCCACCCTCGCAGTGGGATCTGAGCTCCCTCCATTCAAAATCCTAGGGACTTCCTGACATCTCTAGCTCTTCTTCCTTGCCTGGGTCAAAGCTCTGCTTGCTGCAGAAAAGAGCAGGAAACACCCAGGAAAATAACCTGCGTGGGGACTGCCAGGGCTGGTCCCCAGCTGCTGATCACAGCACACTACCCCCTATGTGACCACGCCATCCTCTCCCCCAGCCCTGACATGACCTTCAAGCCCAGCTCAGAGCCCTGAGTTTAGCTGAGTCTAATAATCCAGCCATCCAAAGCATTTCTCCCTGGTTGCTCAAGGACCACAACTGCAGCCTTCTCTCATGGGTCACAGTGACATGGCTACCACAGTGCTGGGTCACCTGTCAGAGACGTACCTCTTTTCCTAGCTGCCCTGGTCTCCCAGGACGTCCCTTCGGCCCTTCCTCTCCTGGCTCGCCAGAGCCTCCACGGACACCTGGAGCCCCATGGATTCCTGCCTCCCCCTGGAAAGGAGGGAGAAGACAAGTATTACTATCCAGTGGACTTTACCAGCCGTGGTGTGGACACCTGTTGATTGTCGAACAGAAATAATTAAAAATGCCTCAGCAACCGGATAGATCCTACATCTGGAAAGCAGGGGCTAAGGCTGTTGGGTTCCCAATCCAGCTCTTGATAGAATATATCACAACGAATAAAGGAAAATTCCCAACCAGAGGAACTTGGGACACATGGCCTGGGCTTTCTTGAAGGGTGATTGTTCTCCCCTGAACCACAATGAGAGCACAAGGCGGCTGACTGCTGGGGCTGTCTGGAGAGGGTGGATTCTGGAGAGCAGTAGTGAATGACAAAGCAAAACTACGGCTACTGGAGGATGGTGTCTTCTGTCAGCTGCCAGGGATGGAACCCTTCTCCCCAGGCAACTACATGGAAGGAATCAGGTGCCCGACTCCCACTGGAAAAATCAATGAGAACTGGGTATCTAACTCCCTTAGACACTACTGAAGATCTTGCCCCGGGTGCCGATGGTAGTGATGGGTGAACTGCAAAAGCCTGGGCGGCTTGGCTGCTTATTCCCAACCCCACAAGTGTGCCAGCTGGCCTCCAAAAAGCTGGAGAGCTCGTGCTTTCTGGTGGAGCTGCTGCAGAGCAGGAATGTGAAACGCACTGGGGTGTTTTCCTCGTGCAAAGCAAGCCCAGCATGAAAGGAGAACGAAGGGAGGACTCTTTGATTTGCAACAGCCTCAGCCTTGCCTGTGGGGAAGGTGGATTTTTTTAAAAGTGCCCAGTTATTAATTGTAGGTAAAGGCCTCCCTTTAAGTTCCAGTTTCCGTGGTACAAGAACCCCAGAGACAGGATGAGAATAAAGGCCTGGCTCTGAGCCCAGGGGCGGGTTTGCTGCGCGCCAAGTGCCAAAGCACCATGGAGCAGTTTTATCCGGGCTTCTGCCCACAAATCCCCGTCAGGTGTTAGCGTCACGCAAGGACTTGAGCTTCCTGAAGCAGGTTTTAGAACTCGTCTTGGGCACTGACCTGCTCGCCTTTGGACCCAGGCCGACCTTCCCCGCCAGGGAGTCCTGGGGAACCCTAATGGGGAAAACAGACCAGCTCGTGAGTTTACGCACCTATGAAGCGCGCGCGCCGAAGAGTAACATGCCTGTGACTCTACACTGAGAGGGCAATCTTGGAAGTCGCCCAGGAGATGACAACCTGGTGAGGACACCCATGGGAGCAGTAGGTGAATATCCCCACTTGGTTTTCTTTCCGGCAGGTTGCCATAGGGACGGCAGCCATCTTGTCTGACACTCTAGGGTCGTGGTTCCCAACATGGGGCACATTTGTGTGCGCCCGCCAAATGCTTGGGGCTGGCCTGGCCCCGGGCACGTGGCGCACGGTGAGTGCCGGACCCGGGAGCGCCGCGGATTGGCCGCCCGTGCTCTTGGCGCGTGGAGCATGGGGGGAGCGCCGGCCCCAGGCGCGCGGCGCTTGGAGAGGGGGGCGTCGGCCCCGGCGCACGGCGCTTGGAGGGGGGCCTGTCCCCGGGCACGTGGCTATGGGGGGGGGCCGCCTCTGGCGCCCGGCGGGCGAACAGCCACGCCCCCTGGCGCCCGGCAACCTTAAATGGTTGGGGACCACTGCTCCAGGGACTGAACGAGGGAACTCCAGAGCTAAGAGCACGAGCTGCTACAGCTGGAGCTCATGAGCCACAAGTGACAGACTCCGAGGGGGACCTGCAACAGACACTCACCAGTGTTACACCCCCGCCTGCCTTGCAGACGTATCATCTGCCTGAAGGCCTGTCCTGGGGCTGCACTAATGCTCAACTCAAATAACTAAGCTGACCAGAAAGCCTTGGCCATCACAGCTTTTCTCTGGAACACGCAGCCCCGACTCTACTACTCCCAGCAGCTGGAAGGGAGACTGAAAAGTCCAGAGGGAGGGCTGTTAGAAGGGGACAGAGGCTACACTTTCTTGAGCTATTTACTGGTGTTGCCTAGTGGACTGAGCACTGGACTGGGATTCTGCGACTGGCCTGCTGGGTGACCTTGGGTAAGTCAATGCTCCGTGCCTCAGTTTCCCGCTTTATAAAATGGAGAGAATGATCCTTTGAGAGCTATGGATGAAAAGTGCTGTACCATAACCAGACATTCCCACCCTACCTGCTCTCCATCCAGGCCTCTGATGCCAGCTTCTCCAGGCTCCCCCACTTCACCCTAAAGAAACAGGACAGTCCCTAGAGCAGCTACTCCGAGTCGGAGTTTGCACTGAAGAGTCTCCGCCATTCAAACTTTCGCAGGACGAAGGACTCAACATCGCCAAGCTGGGACATCTGAGAACAGACGTGCTGGGAGAGTTTTCAGGGTTTGACTCTCCAGTGCAGCAGATGCTCCTACCTACATTTCTCCATGTTTGTATTCTCATCCCCGCCCCAGACAGTGGGGGTTGGGGCATGTGCATTAGCGTGTCTCAGCCTGGGTGGGTCCCCTCCTTGGTAAGCAGGACTAGCACTCATCTGGGGTGTGACCAGGACTGCTGCAGGCAAGCAACAGGTGCAGGAGAGCTGGGCTCAGAAGCGACTGGGCTTGGGATGCAATTCTTGCCAGGAAGGCAGAGGAGTGAGCCCATGGCACACGGCCACGTCGACGAGATGCAAAAGGGTCAAGTTTCAGTGTTACCAGAAGGAGGCTGCAGGGGGTGCAGGAAAGTGTCTGGGGCGATAGCTTCACCTCCTCCTGTCCCGCTAACCCTGCCACTTTGCCTGCATGGGGGTCCCAGCCCCTAGAGGGGACTGCACTGTGTTTGCCATAGGAAGAAGAATTCTAACACGTGCAGAGAACAATTCTGTGGTGACAGATTGCTTCTTGTTCTCCTCCCATCCCCAAGGGGGGTGTGCAGCGGTGCTGAACCTGTCACGCCCCAGCCCATGCAACTGCCCAGGCATGGAGCCAAGTGCCCCTTTCATCTCCTTACCTTCTCTCCTATCTCCCCCAAAGACCCTCCAGGCCCAGCTGGCCCTGCCTGGCCCTGCAAGAACAGGAACGGGATTAGCAAGCACATCCCAGTTCACACGGAGCTGTGTTGATGGAACACGCTGAGCACCACCCAGCTCACCGGCCAATGGGACGAGCCAGCCATGCGTGTCTATGTAAAGGCTTGTGTATCACCACCGAAGTCTCTTGTACTATATCCTGGTGTTCGCACCTTGGGCACAATCCACTGGGAAACTTCACGGCCACACCTGGTGCACTGAGTAACCCATGTTGAAAGAACAAGGGAGCTGGCAAAGGAGGCGACCATCAAGTATGGAATCTGTGAGTACGGTAATGAGTCCCTGATGGGCTACATTGCTACCGGGGTGCCAGAAATGCCCATCACAGACCCCGCCCCAGCCTACAGGTCCTAAAGGCTGAAAATCTGGCCTAGGCCATCTACACAGAGCTGGAGGAGTTTCCACAGCGACTGCCTCGGGAGAGCCTCCTGCTGTCGCCCTGGGCTACCAGAGACACAAGCAGTGAATACAAGGCAGGGTGCTGGATCATGGGATGGACCCTGCCAATCTCGCATGCAGAGCGGAGCATAAGGCTGTGGCATGCCGGGGGCCCATCGTAACCCCGTCGTCGGCAGGGCAAGTTATGCTGCTCAAGATTTTCAAAAGTGACTAGTTATTTGGGGTGCCACCTTGAAGCCCCTGAGGAGGGGCTTGCTTCTCTGACCATGCTGAGCTCCTGCCCTCTGGAAACCAGGCCCCCTTTGGGAGGGCTCGGGGGGGCTCCCAAAACCTGCAGCCAGTTTTATCTTTTCGTCGCGCGCCTGGTGCCCCTTCCGAGACGTGAACGATTGGTTCCATTAATGCGAGGCTCAAAAATGGTGGGGGCTGACCCATGAGTGGGTTGTCAGAGGGCTGGGTGGGGTCGGCTGTACCTGCCCCCATCACTCTCTGCCCTGGGTGCAGCCTAGAAGTGCCCCGCCCCATGCTTTCACGTACGCTGGGCTGGGGTAGCAGGCAGTGGCACGGGGAGCAAGATCTGGACAGTAGCAGCATGGAGGAATCAGCTGGGGTCAGCAGGTGGCTAGTCAGCAGCCTGATAATGACGGCCCAGCCACGGGGAGAGCGGCTGCGGGAGGAGGACAGGCTGGGGCCGGTTAGAGCCAAGCAGGGGACCTGGGGTTGGAGAACTCTTGCAGCTGGAATAGCCTTCGCAGCCCGTATGCACCTCCTAGACGTGGCAGTCATTCTTGCACAGTGGTGGGTCCCCAAAGGACTAAATGCACCTGACGGGTCACCCCTGTAAAGTCTGGGAGCCCATGGCATGCCCAGATGGAGAGGGAGGGGGAAGAGCACGGTGCATTTAACATCACACATGGGTTTTATCAGGGGCTTGGGGACACCAGAGATTCAGTCCTGCAGCGCTTAGGATGGACATGCAGGTTACTCCGCGGATCCTGGGGGAACTGGGTAAGGTACCTGGCAGATCTGTAGCTACACAGTATGTAACAGAGCCATGGAGTTGGAGGAGAGGAGACCTCTCCTTGGTCACAGCTCCCAGCTCATGGAGCACATCTGTAATCCCGCTTGTAAGCGAAGGGGCAACCAACGGGGTCATTCTCATGTCACGCCATCAGTCTAAGAAATTAGCATCTGTACTTACTTGGTATCCAGCCAGTCCAGCAGCCCCATTCGGCCCCACTGGCCCCTTTTCTCCTGGAATACCAGCCTTCCCAGGGATGCCATCTGGCCCCCGAATGCCTGGAGGCCCCTGTGCACAGGAAAGAACAATTATGCAACTACTGGTGCATGTAGGTGGGGAGATGTGCTCTCCAAACCACACACTCTCGGTGTTTAAGTTCCGACAGTCGGCCGCTGCACTGAGGTGCTAAGGTGAGGAGTGATAGAAAATCAGAGTCCCTCTATAGCTTCAATAACACCAAGGCTGACCATAAGCCATGCAGGCTTCCCTCCTGCGCCGTACCCTGACCCAGTGCAGCAGTGCTGTCTCCAGACCCATTCTATCGCCAGGGACTTGGGACATACGCCCACTGAGAGCCGGACTGAGACCTCAAATCATTTTACTCAGGGCAGCCCTCAGCCAAAAGACAGGGACAAATTAGTCTCTCAGAAGGGTATGGATGTCAGATAACAGGAGACTAGAATGGGGGTAACTGCATTAGCACAGCTATTGATCTTCCACTTACCAGCAGTCCCGGAAGCCCTCTAGGACCTGGGTCTCCCACTCTGCCCTGAAACAAATTGGTTTTACCCATAAGAGTGGAAGATTATTTGCTCCCATCTGGGCCCGGAAGCCACTGGTCTCATGCTGGGGGGGGGGGGGGGGAGAAATGTGCCCAGCTTCTCCATAATGCAAACAGATCACAGTTTATTTCACATGGTGCCACCAAAACAGAGACCGTCTCCCACAAGCACATAAATGCCGTGTCCCAGGGCTCGCCTGTGTTTGCAAAGAGACGAGAGCATCTCTTCACTTGTTATCCTACTTCACACAAAATACAGGGTCTCTTCCAGGCCCGTGCTCCCCACAAGTGGAGGAGAAAGGGCGGGAGGCTCTCTGAGCTGCAAGTGGTGTGTGTGCAGATAACGGGGGGGGAGGGGGCGGCACGGGGTGCCGGGCGGAGGAGTGTTCAGAGCTGAGGAGAAGTTATGTAGTAACATGAGCAGTTCTCAGACTGCGAGGGGCTGTCTGAGCTGCAGTGGGGTGGGGTGGAGGGAGCTGATGAGCCTTGAGGAAGATTTGAGCTGGGAGAGAAGTAGGCTGAATGGAGTCACTTGGTGAATGAGGGCGTGAGGGGCGTCCAGGGGTAGTTTGGAGATGTGGGGACTAAAGAGAACACAGAGGGACAGGCATTTTGTCCCACTCTGTCCTATAGAGGGGAGAGGGAAGAGAAGTCCCTTTCCCGCCCCACCTTCCTTACTGCCTGTTGGGGGCAACCCTCCCACCCCGGCACTACGCCTGCCTCACCGGCCTGCCCCAGTCCCACCCCGCCCCCGTCAGCCTATGTGACTGGACTGGTGCCGTGCGCGTCCTCAGGAAGCTCACACAGTGCGGCAGCAGCAAATCAGATCAGCAGACGGGAAAGCAAACGCTTGTCTCGAGTCAGCGGAATTAGACAGACGCTCCCCTTCCAGAGAGATGCTGCTGGTGCAGAACGGGCGCAGCTAAAGCGCTGCCACAGATTAACTGGCACCGACTTATTCCCTGGGCTCAGGAAGGAAGCCCAGCGTTCCTGTCACAGCGCCGGCCTCTGCGCGGAGCCGGCCAAAACGGGGAGAGCCTGGGGAATTCTGTGGGCGTTGCCTTTGCCTTGTGGCAGCCCCCGGGGCTCTTGAGAACTGGCTAATGCCTGGAGGTGGAAGGGGGGCAGCAAGCCAGCTCCTGTTAGGGGGCAGCAGCTTCCCACTGAAGCAGATTTGCTCAGCCCCTTGTAGCTGCTCCTCCCCAGGAGCAGCCATAACACGGCCTGTCGTGAGGGAGGTGGACCCAGGCTGTAGTCGAGACGGGAGGCCCCTTGTTTTGTCTCTCATTGCGCCAGGCAGACCCAACGTCCCCGACTCGGACCCAGCCTCTCAGAGGGCTCCTCTGCTGCCCCTGGCTGGGCCGTGGTCCAGGTTGCACAGGTGGGGACGGAAACGCCTCTGGCCACGTTCCACGGCTGGACTGTCCTAGCTGTGGCACGGTAACCCTGGAAACCAGAGAGGGGCACATCCAGCCTCCACCCTCCTCCTCACCGGCCTGACCACATCGGGGGCTGGGCGTGGCAGGCCGCTGCGGAGGCTGGCACTGAGATGCTTTGCTCACCACTGTGCTGGGAGTCACAAGGGCCACAGCCCTGGAACAGCACAGCCACACCCTTGTCAAGAGCCCTGGCCCTGCCCCAGGCTCTCACCCCAGTGTTAAATGAACTGGCAAAACCGGCCTAGCCCTGGCAGTGCCCACAGCATCTCACCATGTGTCCAGAAAGGAAAGACAGGACAGGACATACCTGTGGGCCGGGGGGGCCTTTCGCACCAGGTGGGCCTGGGGGACCCTGCGTGAGGAGAGAGACAAGGATCAGACCTTTCAGCTTCTCACCACAGAGGCTCAGGCTAAGCACGTCCGCCTCCGGTTTCATTTAACCTCTGGGCATGGAGATCTCCTCAGAGCTACCAGTGCCCACAGAAAACAGATCGGGCCTGGTGCGCTACAGGTTGGTTCTACCGAGAGGCAGGGAACGATGCTCACTTTGGGACCGTCTTTGCCTGGAAATCCTCGTGGGCCTCGGACTCCGGGCTCTCCCTGAAAGAAGGAGCAGAGAGAAGCTCGTCTGTGTTCGGTTCTTCAGCAGAACGCCCGGGAACAGCAGCAGCCACCGCCACCGCCCCATACGGGTGACTAAGGTTAAGGAGAGCGGGTCAGAAAATAGCGGGAGTGGAGGGTGATAGAAATGTAGCCGTGTTAGTCTGGGGTAGTTGAAGCAAAATGCAGGACAATATAGCACTTTAAAGACTAACAAGATGGTTTATTAGATGATGAGCTTTCGTGGGCCAGACCCACTTCCTCAGATCAAATAGTGGAAGAAAGTAGTCACAACCATATATACCAAAGGATAGAATTTAAAAAAATGAACAAATATGAAAAGGACAAATCACATTGCAGAACAGAAGGGGGATGCGGGGGGGTGGGAAGGGGGAGGAAGGAAGGTAAGTGTCTGTGAATTGCTGATATTAAAGGTAGGGAGAGTGGGATGTTTGTGAGTTAATGGTATTACAGGTGATAATTGGGGAAACTGTCTTGGTAATGGGTGAGAAAGTTCAAAGACTTGTTAAGTCCCTGTTGGTAAGTGTCGAATTTTAACATGAATGACAGTTCAGAGGATTCCCTTTCAAGTGCAGATGTAAAAGGTCTTTGTAGCAGAATGCAGGTGGCTAAGTCATTTAGAGAGTGTCCTTTCTGGTTAAAGTGGCAAGAAACTGTTTTCTCTTTGTGATCTTGTCTGATATCTGTTTTGTGGGCATTAATCCTTTGGCGAAGTGTCTGAGATGTTTGTCCAATGTACATAGCAGACGGACACTTTCGGCACATGATAGCATAGATTATATTTCTGGATGCGCAGGAATATGTGTTCTTGATCTTATAGCTCACTTGGTTAGGTCCAATAATGGTATCAGCAGAATGAATATGTGGACAAAGCTGGCAACGGGGTTTGTTGCAAGGGAAGGTACCAGGGTTGGTATTAGTGTGGTATGTCCTGTGGTGGTTGGTAAGAATCATCTTGAGGTTAGGTGGTTGTCTATAGGAGACTATGGGTCTGTCTCCCAGAGCCTCTTTGAGTATGGTATCCTGTTCCAATATAGGCTGTAGTTTATTGATAATGTGTTGGACAGGGAGTGGAGGGGTGAGGGAGGGAGTCTGCGAATTTTCTGACCAGTTCTCTAGGTGAATTCTACTGACGTGTTGGTGGAGACAAAGTTGGAGCCTGGTGATGTACTGAAGGGCAACTTCATAGACAAAAGTGTGCCAGGCTGATCTGAGCTAGGCCAGAGTCAACACCCCACATTTCAATCTGGCGTCCCATCTTTTGAACAGGTCCTTATAAGAAGTCAAACCCCAGGCACTGGAAATGCAAACGCCTACATTTCAAAGAAGCCCAAAATTCGTTGGGACCATCGCAACTCTGAGCCTCTCTCTGTTTCTGGGCTGATGAACGGATGTAGCAGGATTTCTGTGTGTTCGTTTTGCTCTCACGCTAGCTGTATCATCGCATAGCCAGTGCCCCTCGGAGTTCTAACCCACCCCCATGACCTTTCCCATTCAATGTTGGTCTGTCAGGAAGTGACTGGAACAGGGATGGGCTGGCACAAAAGAAGCCAGAGAGACTGGAAGAGCAGTACAGTCACACCCTACACAGGCCACTCCTACACCCAGCTCCTAGCATTGGAAATTGCCTATCCCCTAGAACTGGAAGGGATCTTGAAAGGTCATTGAGTCCAGTCCCCTGCCTTCACAGCAGGACCAAGTACCATCCCTGACAAATTTTTTACCCCAAATCTCTAAATGGCCTCCACAAGGATTGAACTCACAACCCTGGGTTTAGCAGGCCAATGCTCAAACCACTGAGCCATCCCTCCCCACAGTTACCACCTCAGTAAATGGGGAACAAAAAGCTCTTCGCAGGTCACCCCCGAGTTCCCAATGATCTTCATCTCTGGAGTTCTTCTGCAGTCCTACCTTTCCACCCATGGGTCCTGGCTTTCCTCGGTCCCCAACCAGTCCTGGGTAGCCCTGGGGCAGAGAAATCCATTGATACTGGTCAGTTCAGGTGGGCACATTGTGTTCTCTCTCAGCGACAGCTAGGAAGCGGAGGAAGCTAGCAGCTCATGGACGGTGGTGCTTGCGTCTGACATCCAGAAGACGAGGAGACCATCATGCAGGTCCAGGTTTCCCACATCTCTCTCTGTTTATTTGGCTCCCTCAAATGAGCCCCCTTCCCTTTCAACTAACCTTACTGGCCTCCTACAAATGAGGGTCTTGTGGCCCCCCCAGCCACACTGGCCAGCAGTGCCATGTCTAGTTGGCTTCTCCTCACAGTTATCCCTGTCCCCTTCCCACCGGGTCAGGAGAACCTCATGAGAGCACTGCCAATGGGCATTTCAAAACCAGACACCCCCCAGAATGGGACGTGCTTGTCCGGAGCATCACCCTCCTTATTCAAACGACACACAGCTAGGCAGAGAGGGGCTCAGTAGGACAGACAGCGCCCATTTTGCCAGAGCAGAAGGCGAGACCTCGTGCCCGCTGAATGGGGAAAGAGGCTGTAGGCGAAGGCACCAACCACCCGTCTCACTTGAATCTGGAGATCAGGACCGAGAGTTACACAGTGCAACATGGTGGCTTCCAAACCTCATAGAAACAGGAGCCCCATTTCCTCCATGCAACAAGGCAGAAGTCACCAAACATCTTCTGGTGAGACCATCCTTGGGGCTGGG
Source organism: Pelodiscus sinensis (assembly GCF_049634645.1). Taxonomy (NCBI): domain Eukaryota; kingdom Metazoa; phylum Chordata; order Testudines; family Trionychidae; genus Pelodiscus; species Pelodiscus sinensis. Next base: position 4,408,498 of record NC_134732.1, on the reverse strand, counting down.
ATTCCGAGAGGAGGGGAATAAATTCTGCCACTCAAGTAGGGGGGCAATTGGCCGGGGTTGGAAAACTGGCTTACGAGCCAGTCATTCTCCCGGATGTGTGCCCTGTTCCCGGCACAGAGGAAATTCCAGGGAAATACCCAGGGTAGCCTACGGTGCTGGGCCTGCAGCTGTGTGAATTCCTTACACAGAATGCTGGACATGCCGGGTGCCTTGGGGCCTCCGTCTGGACTGCTTGTTTTTCCAAGCTCACCCTCCCTCCACCTCTGCCCAATAAGTTTTCCTGTAGCTGTCTGCTTGTTATGGGGCCTCATTCTGCTCTAGGAACAGCTGGGCATGGGGAGCACTTACATACATCCCGACAGGTCCTTGCAGTCCTTCCAAGCCAGGTTTACCAGACAGTCCCTGCCAGGAGAGAAAGGGGAAATGGAGCAAAGGTAGTAGTGCTGATTTGAATACAGGTGGTCGGGTCCGGTGCCAGCGTTGGCCTGGGAAGGGCAGTAGAAGAGATCACAAAGAACGAGGGGGCATAGACCTCCCCAGCTAAAAGCTCATCCCAACAGACATTGCGCTTTATGGGTCTAATCCTGAGAGGCGCTGAGCACTCACTCCTACTGGCTCCAGTGGGGACTACGGATGCTTAGAGTCAGGCTGCAAAGGGTAAGTTACTGGGCGATGGTAGAGCTGTGTGAATAACCCATTCTTCGCTTTGGCCACCACACTCCACCCCTCAAGATTACTTTGGATGCAACAAAGTTCATTTAACTTGAGGGGTTTTAACTTGTTTTCTTTCTTGAATTGAATAACATTGAGGTTCATCTCGAAAGAGCAGGTTTGGGTTGTTTTCCTGACAAACAACGGAAACGGCGAATTCCACCCAGTGTTTTGGTCGACCCAGATCTGCATATTTCCTCAAACCCCCCAAGTATTGCCCAAAACCTGCCACCCAGCTCCAGTATTCAGACAGGTGCAACGCTGAGCCATTTGGGGAGCCTCAGCTAGTCACACAGTCTGCCCCACTCGCTGCCTGTGCTGGCAAAGGGGGAGTGATGGGGAGGGGAAAAGAGGCTGCACTGTTTCTCTCTCTGCTGAGGAGACAGGCAATTCAAGAGGTCGCATGGCCTGAGGCAGCCGGGACATGGGGCTGAGGGTATTGGGAGATGCAAGAGAATCTACAACTCAGAGCATGAACTGAGCTGGGACATGGACATACCCAGCTAATATCTAACGAGTCCTTTTGCCCTGAAGTCGGGCAACATGGCTGATGTTTCAAATTGCCATTACCAAGCAGCCCTCTACAGCTCTCTACCCCGGGAAGCGCTTCCAAGTCAGGGACCCACCCAGTCTCACACGGATCTCTCTGTGGCACCGCTGAGCGAAGCCACGGGGCTCTGTCATTGAGGCTACGTCTACACCGAAGCCTTTTGTCGGCAGAGACAGTGCAAATGAAGCACTCATTAGCATTTGTCGCGCTTTCATTTGCATATTCTCTGCCGATGCTTTTTGCGTAAAAACAAGCAGTGCAGATAGGGCCGTTTTGCGCAAAAAAGCCGTTTTGCGCAAAAAAGCCGTTTTGCGTAAGATCCTTTATACCTCAAAAAAGGAGGTACAGGCAGTCCCCAGGTTACGTACAAGATAGGGACTGTAGGTTTGTTCTTAAGTTGAATTTGTATGTAAGTCGGAACTGGCGCCCAGATTCAGCCGCTGCTGAAACTGACCAGCGGCTGACTATAGGAAGCCCGAGGCAGAGTTGCTCTGCCCCGGGCTTCCTGGAATTAGCCGCTGATCAGTTTCAACAGCGGCTGAATCTGGACGCCTGGGACAGAGCAGCTGGGGTGCTGCCGGGTAGGTCCCCGTAGCGCCGAGGTGCGGCGCTGCGGGGACCAACCTGGCAGTGCACCAGCTGCTCTACCCCAGGTGTCGGCGAGAAAAGTCTGGTCTGCTGGAGGGGAAGGGGGTGCATGAGCTGCGCCCCCCCCCCAGCAGACCAGGGAGACGCGGGCGGCGGGACCACCAAGACGCGCCGCAGTCCTGCCGCCCGTGTCCTCTGCGACTTTGCTCCGCATCTCCCTGGTCTACTGGGGGCCCCCCCCAACAGACCAGGGAGACGCAGAGCGGCTTTTCTCGCTGCGGAGGATATGGGCGGCGAGACCGCTGCAGCGCGTCTCGATGGTCTGCTGGGGAGAGGGGGCACAGCTAGTGCGGGGTGTCACCCCGTTTGTAAGTAGGGATCCGACATAAGTCGGATCCACGTAACCTGGGGACTGCCTGTATATAGGATTTTGCGCAAAAGGATTTTTTTTTGCACAAAAAGGCCCCATCTACACTGCTTGGTTTTGCGCAAAAATCTCTTCTGCAAAAAGCATCGGCAGAGAATATGCAAATGAGAGCGCGACAAATGCTAATGAGCACTTCGTTTGCATTGTCTCTGCCGACAAAAGGCTGCAGTGCAGACATAGCCTAAGACCAGGCTATGTGAGGGAGCTTCATGCAGCTGCATCATCCCGCGCACATCACTAGCAGCTCTTACCTGTGGCCCCGGTGACCCTTGGTCTCCATCTGGTCCTTGTTTTCCTGGAGGGCCCTGAAAAACGTTTGGGGAGGGGTGTCATTAACCACATCACCTTATCAGGCCGTTTCAGCTGTGTATGAATATTCTGCGCATTCCCTCCTGCACGCACTATCTTGGATGGACTCCGAGACCCGCTCCAGAGCATGTGATCTGCCACCCCTGCTTCATCTGGAACACAAGACCAAAATCCTACTTCACAAAGCGACTGCTCTGTGGCTCCCTGCCAGCTTTGTTACTGGCTGCTCCAGCAGCAGGTCCCATGCTTTTTACTCTCAAGGCGCTGGAATGTCTCAGCTAGATGGGCAGCGCCTTTGGGTTTTCACTAGGAAGCGTGGAGACTGTCGAGTTTTTCTAGGGGCCATGCGGGAAATGCAGAAGACAATTGTGAGGTTGAGGAAATTAGGTGGCGTACCACAATAATTCCTTTTGTGCCTGCATTTTCTTACAGGCCCGGATGCCCTAGGCAGCCATTTGTGCTTTTTGCTTCTTCTTATTCTTTTGTGATTCTCAAAGAGTTAGCTGTTTGCTCGAGATGGTACAGTGTAGGAATGTACTGTCGACTTTCAACAAGTTCTAGGACAGGACTTGCACTTGGTTTGGGAGTGCAGAAGGGCTTGGGAAGATCACATAGCTAGCTTTGCTGAATGCTTCCTACCTGATAATGCTAATTATTTGGCCTGGGAAAATAAGCAAAGTATCACCACGCTAATTATTGGATCCGGGAAGACATGCAATGTATCAACGATCTTGTTAGGTTCTCAGAATAACAGGTGTGATTACTGTAGATCCAACAGTATATTACTGCCGGAGACATTCCTAACATTGGAACCTTGGCGTAGACCGAAGCTGCAGAAGGTGCTACACACTGGCCACTGGGGTCCATCCGCTGTCCTTCTTCAGGGGGTTCCCGGCAGCAGAAGGGATGTAAGCATTGCATTTTATTCTGAGGGTTGCTTAGGCTTAATACGTATTATATTGTATTCTAAGATTTGCTTCATTGTATTTTACTCTAATATTAAGCATTGTATTTTACCTTAATATTTGCTTAGTAAAATCTTTACGCCTTCACCAAATTTGTGTGCTTATTGCCTCCAAATCCCTTAAGGGAAGAACCATTGCCTCTTGGCAATACACCATGGCTGCGTCTAGACTGGCAAGTTTTTCCGCAAAAGCACCTCTCTTGGCCTGCATCCCGCAGGCTGGATTTACAACTACAAGGTTGACAGCTGCTTTTGCGGAAAAACTTGCCAGCTGTCTACACTGGCCGCTTGAGTTTCCGCAAGAACACTGATGATCTCATGTAAGAAATCAGTGCTTCTTGCGGAAATACTATGCTGCTCCCGTTCGGGCAAAAGTCCTTTTGCACAAAGCTTTTGCGCAAAAGGGCCAGTGTAGACAGCTCAGATTTGTTTTGCGCAAAAAAGCCCCGATCGTGAAAAATGGCGATTGGGGCTTTTTTGTGCAAAAGCGCGTCTAGATTGGCATGGACACTTTTCTGCAAAAAGTGCTTTTGCAGAAAAGCATCCGTGCCAATCTAGACGCTCTTTTCCGCAAATGCTTTTAACGGAAGCTTTTCCGTGAAAAGCATTTGCGGAAAATCATGCCAGTCTAGACGTAGCCCATGTGAATGCAAGATGGAGCCCCCTGTTCTTGTGTACCTCGGAGAGGTTTGTACAGACGAGGTTTGTAGACGAGTTTTCACTGTAGAAGTTCATTGCAGCCTTATTTACTGTATATAAGCCCAGGGTGTAATGTTACCAGGGCACCATCCACGACAAAAGTTCCACGATTAAGATAAAAAGTTCCTTCTCGGAGGTCTCTGTCAGGCAGAGCAATCTGGGGATCCATTATTCTTCTCTCCATTTAAGGCACGAGCCAACAATCACTTCCACCACCTGGCACTTGCCAGGGACTTTAACAGGTGTTGGGTCAAACCCTTTAAGAGTATTCTAGAAGAACAGTTCCCAAACTGTGGTCCACACGCTCCCGGGGGCAAGGAGGAGAAATTATGTAATGGTGGATTTTATGTATTATTATTACATCACATTTTCATAATAGGCTACTCATACAAAGCTTTAATGCTCCTGGGGAAAATCTGACACATAAAATACAGTCATTAATTTCCTTCACAGATGTACCAATGAGTCACATAAAAATACTGACATATGGAGCCCTCACCTCCAATCACCGTATGGCGTTGGTTCAGTTACCCAGCAACTGTTCAACATAAGTGAGCTCAGAAGTTAGTGAGGGTAGGGGTTTTGGTGCTATATGTCACACCAAATCTGTATGTAACAGTGAAATATGGACAAATGGCTAAAGACAGACAGCGTTAAGAAGAACACACCAAGTATCAGTGATAAGGAGGATCGGGCAATGCAGTAAGAAAACGTTTAGAAACTTGTGCTCTAGGGGGTTGGCGCCTCCCACCTGTTCCTAGCGAGAGAACACCAACATACCCCTTGCCAGCCATTATCAATCTCAGCCTCTACCATTCACCTGCCTCCCAGGACACACAGCACGGCAGCTGACTTTCTGCTTTGGTGCTGGGTAGACTAACACAACAGACAAATAATGTAGACTCAAGATGCTCCTTACTATTGGTCCAGGAGGTCCATCGTGCCCTCTGCTACCGGGTAAGCCACCAACACCCTGCAGAGAACAGCAAAAGATCAAGAGACGCATGCTGAGAGTTGAGGGGGAAGTGCTACTGGTGGGGAAGAAAGCAGAAGTGGACACACAGAGGTGCACCACTGCAGCCTGCCATGGGACCAGTGCTGGTGCTCCTGACAAGCTATTTGTACCCACAGCTGCATGCTTCCCTGGAGCAGCCTTCCGTAATAGCTGGCTCTTGAGTGTCTGTGGATTTCCTCATGGATTGGTCACGGATGAAATTTCTTTAAAAAAGAACCAGCCTGAAACGGAGCAGCCCCGGGAAACTGAAACAGAACGTTTCCACCTTTGCAACTCGGAACGTTTCCCTTTCAACCCCACCCGCATTTCAGTTTTCAAAAGTGTGCACATTACGTAAGGTCCACTGCAAAAAGTCCCATCCCGCGCAACAGGGTGTGATTTTACCCCAGTGAAAATGTTGGGATCAACCTGAAGCAAGTTGGGTTTGGAATTTCATTTTGTGGGAGATTTTAATTTTTTGTCTCTGCTCTTCCATTTTGAAAATCTGTGAACCAGCCAGCTCTAGCTGCTGGCTCCCTTGATCCCACCTCAGAGCTGGGTTTGACAAGCCAGTGGCACCAAAAGTGCCTTAGAAACAGCCAATGTTTCCAGCCTCTCCTCTCTTGCTCATTTCTGCACAGAGAGCAGGTGTGGATGGCACATTTCTTAGCCACAGAAATCCTTCTCCTATCTCCTGACAGCCAAAGGAAGAGAAGACACCAACGTGGCACAAGGCTGGGGCAGATGCACCCATTACAATGCACTTCAAGGGCCTTTCTCAGGCTGCAGCTTGAACTCAGTGGTTTTGCGGTGCGTGAGAGCAGCTCACAGGATTCGCGAGACCTGGGCAGCGTCAGAAGGGGAGATGGGTCAGGAGAGGGAAGGTGGCACCTGAGGCGGAAGGATGCAGTTGTGTCTCAGCCCTAAGAGTGAGGCATGTGATGTGTCATCTCGCAAGCATGCCAGGTTAAATCTGGTACCATTGAATTGGGTCACTGTTAGTTGATAATCGAACATGGAAAAATCAGTGCTGGAAGCTAAGACGACCCTCACAGCAAGTTTGCTTGCAGTACACAGGACTGGATTATCCATTAGGCACAACAGACACAGAGCCTAGGGCCTACAAAAACATTTAGGGCCTACAAAAAATTCATAATGGACTTGAAAATAAGAAAAGAAAATGGCCAAATCAAAATTAATAGGTCACTATTGTTTGGGGGAGAGATAGCTCAGTGGTTTGAGCATTGGCCTGCTAAACCCAGGGTTGTAAGTTCAATTCTTGCAGCGGCCATTTGGGGCAAAAATTTGTCAGGGATGGTACTTGGCCCTGCTGTGAAGGCAGGGGACTGGACTCAATGACCTTTCAAGATCCCTTCTAGTTCTAGGAGATAGGCAATCTCATTTAATTTAATTTTATCTTTAGCCAGCAACCAACATTCAGCTATAACATGCAATTAAATATTAGGCATATAGGCGATAGAGCATTTCTCCCTTACATATTTATATATAATCTAATTTAAAGGCCTATGATTATGAGAGAGCCTAGGGCCTACGAAGACCTTAATCCAGGCCTGGCAGTATGACTATGTGAAATCACCATTAACAAGGTGTTGCAGGGCATTAAGTGACAAACCCCTATCTGTAACCAAAACTCTGGGTCTGAATTCAGAGCAGGATCCTCTCGACACTCAGAGAGCACACCCAGGAGGGCCAGGCTGACTAGTTAGCTCAGCTAAAGCCAGGCTTGATCATCTCTCAAGGAGTCACCATCATTAGGGAACTAGTCTAGGGCCTGACAGCTTCATTCTTAGCTCTGGCACAGATTTCTGGGGTGACCGTGGGCAAGTCACTTAATCTCTCGGTGCCTGAGTTTCCCTTTTGTACAACAGTAATAATAGACCTGCCCTGCCACACAGGAGCGAGTGAGGATCAAACCATGAAAGACTGTGTTGTGCTTTGAGATCTACTGATGAAAAGCTATATACATGAGTTATATATTAGCATCACGTCGATGTGGCTCAAAGGACTGGAAGAATTTAAAACAAACATACAAGGAATTCTACTCACAGCTGGTCCCTTTCTGCCAGGGCTCCCCCGGGTACCCGATACACCCTGCAGGATAAGTCAGACAAATGATAAGGACCCAGAGAGATCACAAACCTCCCCCCAGTTCCCACCCAGTACTGTGTTCTATGAACACGGGTTTGCACACGAGCTCACCCTTCTCTGCAAGGGAAGTGCACTAGGCACACATGCTGGAATTGAGTGGAAACTTGAGGACTAATTCCTATGAAAGGTTAGACCAGAAGCAAGGCATTCCTGGGCCTCCTGCTAGCTCTCAACAAATGTCAGTTTCCCACAAACCACCATGCGGTTTGGCTCTATGCAGCATCTGTGCACGGAGGGCTGGGGACTGGGCCAACAGGGCCCTGGCTGCTGTGGGCGCTGGGTGAAGGTCACTGGCAGAGCTGTTTCTGGACATAGAACAAGAACACGCCAGTGCGAGTGGAGGAGGTGGAGTGAGTTGCAGGAGACAGGAGAAATGAATTGGCAGAGAGGGGTTGGGGAGTGAATTGGAACACCGGAGCAGAGTTGGAGGCTCCTGGGAAGGAAGGAAGGAAGGATATGAACTATGCCAGCCCCAAGCTGGTGCTGTCAAATCCTCACTACTATGCAGAGATGGGCCTAGACCAGAAAGTGTGGCTCCAGATCTGAAAATCCCAGGCCTGGTTCCGACGTACCTCCCTGCTTTTTGGGGTCTGCTAAGAGACTTACCAAATTTTCCAGAGACAGACCAACTGAAGCCAACGAATACCAGATTTAACACGACATGCAGTAACACAGCAACTTTCACCTGCTGCGCTGGCCCATGTAGCTGGCATGGCTATCTATCTATCTATCTATCTATCTTTTAGAGATTTGTGCATCTGTCTGTCTGAGACCGTTTGTTCAAGAACTTCTTCTAAATAAAAGACAGGACTATGCCGCACTGTCTTTTGTTTCAGCAAGACCAGACTAACATGGCTACATCTCTATTATCCTTCTAAATAGTAAGAGCTAGGACCATCAAACGTGCTATGCAGCTTCCTCTTCTCCTAACTTAAAGCAAGCTCAGAGGTTTGTTGTGCCTGGAATTCAATTGTTTCATTTTGCCAGAAAAATGGCATGTGCCTGGAATACGATTGTTTTCCATAACATGGAGAGGGAGAGGGCTGCTCGGAGTGGCCACGGGGGGCAGCAAGTATGGGGGACAGCTATACTACAAAGAGATCACAAGGGGGCAGCTGCACAAGGAACAGAGTGGCCAGCTGGGGCTGGCGCTTGCCACCATGCCAGGCCGAGGGTGCTGCCGGGGCCGGGCAGCACAGCCCCCCCTCCCTTCCCTGAGAAGCCACAGCCTGCTCCCCACAGCACTGCCAGGTCACCCAGTACACTCACCATCCCTCTCCGTTCCCCGGCCTGGGGAGTGCCCGCGGGATCGGCCTGCATGTTTCCCCGACCCCGGACACCCCTGCACCGGTCTGGCCTCTGCGGAGAAGCCAGCAGGCAGGGTGCATAGCTCACTTCCACCCCAGGGACAAACTAGAGGGTGTAGTATGTGCCCTCCCCCCCCCGTGCCAAACAGCCACAGGGAGAAACTGGCAGGCAGGGTGCATGGTCTCCACATTTGACAAGCCGACAGCCACCCCCATCCTCTGCTCTAAGCCCCCCATTTCCTCCCCAACTCCTGCCCTCCCATCCTCTGCCCTGAGCCCCTCCTCATTCTGCACCCTGACTCCCCCCCTCACATCCCCAGCCCCCTGCCCAAGGCCCTGCTCTGACTCCTGCACCCCACACTGCCAGCCCCCTTCCCTGAAGGGCCTGGGCAATGCCAGGTAAGTCTTCTAGATACAAGACAATGAAGAATATTTAAGTATATAGTATAGAATGGGAACCTGTGTACCAGGCTTTCCTTCTGGGCCTGCTATTCCAGGAACGCCTCGTAAGCCCTGAAAAGGAGAGTTCTGTCTTAGAGGAGCCTGTGAATTCAAACAGGTGCTTGGACTGTAAGTGCCGAAGATACAAGACGCAAAGACGCTTTTACAGGATACAGGTGGGGCAACCATGGAAGCAAAGTAAATACAAATATTTTTATAGGAGCAATTTAAACAAAAGGGAATAGGAGACTCTTACGCGCGTGCAGTTGTTTGCTATGGGAGTGCTAAAGTCTGCCTACAGGGAAAAGAGTGATTAATGCAATCACATCTGTCCCCACTGTTCTCTCGTCTTCTGCTCCCCTCCTGCTGCCTGTCTCTTTATTCACCAGCTATGTGCCATCGAAATCCGAGACCGGGCCCTCTCTGGAACAGGGGGTGTTTCCTGTTGTTGGTTTGCACAGTGCTTAGTCCGACATTGTCCTCCTCTCTGTTGGAGCTCCCTGGATGCCCTCTTCGTGCAAGAGAAATAAACTAAATGTGCAAACTGGCTGGAATCCTTCTGGAGAAACGTCCGTGCTTATAACTGCACTGCGTTCATTAACAAGCATTGCGTCTCCTGCCTATCCCTTACTCACCACCCTGGGCAAACAACTGCTCACAGCCCCAACCCGCCTCCGCGGGCCAACGTTCTAACCAAAAAAAATAAAACCGAGCAGCCGGTAAAAACCTATTTTTACTGCTACAGACAAAAATGCCCAGTTCCTTAAGTCTATTTTTCTGCCCTACCATCTTTTGCCCACAACTGCTCATTGTAGCTTGTTTGTCAAATGTAAGCCTGTGCAGCAACAGGTCCTCTGAAGGCTATTTAAACAAGAGTCTTATGTCCTACATTCCTTGCCAGCAGGTAAAAAGTTGTGTTTCTGGCGGGGTTTGGAATATTTTTATTGTAACAAGGGAATCCTGAATCTGCCGCCCACTGACATTACTGCCGGCTTCTCCGGGGGCAGAATACGACCCACGTTTTCAAGCCTGGCTCATGCCAAAGCTCTGCTATGGAAACCACTGATTGCAGACAGCCCAGTCCAAAGAGTGCGGCCGAGGTTCGCAAGCACTGTTAACTCAAACTATCTCAGCCTTAATCGGGGAGCTGCAGGGAAGAAAGGGTTACGTTTTCAATAAACCCTCAGTCGGCACATGTGCAACTGCAGCACCAGCAGCGAAAGGTGCAATTAAGATGCCTAATTAGGTTGAGAAAGAAGCAATCGTGCCCTTGAGGAGCAAGCCAGACTCGCATGCCTGCTGCCTGTTTGTTTCCATGCTGTCAGGCAGGCGTGCCATAGCTGCTATGCTTTGAAGCGCACGCCCACTTACACGCACAAGGCCTGTGCCCTGATGTGGTGCTGTCAGATTGGAATAATGCCCTCCGCTGGGAGACAATTACACTTGTATCTGCCAACCAGGCATCCCAGTTTTGCTTTCTGCTTTCCAGCCTGAACCATGCTACTGTGGCAACCAGTCCCGATCTCTTCTCCGCAACACATTTCCCACGAGTTAGAGGAGTGGTTCCCAAACTTATCGGCATCACGCCCCTTTCTGATTTTTGAGAAACCCTCATGCCCCCCCCCTCCCCAATAGCAGCAAAACTCTGAGGAAAAAAAAAAAAGGAACTGACTGGGGGTGTGTGGACGGGATTGATGGGGAGGGGGGCTCGGTTGCCTCGCACCCCCCGTGGAATTTCTTCACGCCCCCCCAGTTTGGGAACTCATGAGTTTGAGACGTAGTATGGGTGTAGGGCTACTTACTGGGAGTCCTGGGATTCCAACCAACCCGCGCTGGCCTGGGCGGCCCTGTAAAGAAACAAATATGACTAGGGAGGACTTGACTGCCACTACACAACACAAATTCACAGGCCTCCATGGGCAAGTTTGGCACCAGGAATGAGCTTTGCCAAGAGTAAAAGTGACAGGGCCTTTACAGAGGTAGACTTGGTTTTGCGTCAGTTATGGCTCCAACTTTATCTAAACTCCCCGCTGGCTTGGTATTCCCCCCTTACTAGCCCGGAGGAGTTTATTCAGCCCTTTCAAGTGCAGGGAGTTGGCACGGTTATTTGCCACGGCTCCCCACGTCGCTGCCATCTCCACGGTAGATCTCTGCATAGGGCCCTAGGTGGCTCTGTGCCTGCCGGTCATTCAGAAGCGATTCAGGAAAGCTACTTACTTGAATCCCGCTCACGTCAAGGAGACTGAGGTTTATGCTTAAAGTTAGAACGTGCTTAGGAGCGGTCTGACCTGGAACGCTAGTAAGGCCAAGGCGCCGCTCTCCGGCGCAGCTTCCCATGCAGAGGGCGCTTTAGGCCAGTGGGTGGCAAACCGCTTTTTCTCATGACCCAGCTGAAGAAAACTGTTGATGCTGCGACCCAACAGAATTTAGCGACAGTGTGGGCTGCGGGGTGGGGCTGAGGATGGAGCTTTGGGATGTAGGAGGCGACGCCGGCTTTGGGGAGGCAGGGCTGGGGCAGGAGGGGTTTACCTTTGAACAGCTCCCAGGCAGCGGTGCAGCGGGGGGGGCTCAGGCAGCTTCCTGCCTCTCCTGGCACCGCAGACCAGGCTGCCCCCAGAAGCAGCTGGCAGAGGGTTCCCAGCCCATGGAAGTGTGGAGCTAGTGCTCGGGGCAGGGGCAGTGCACAGAGCCCTGTGTGCTCCCCCCCACCAAGGAGCCAGGCCTGCTACCGGCCGAGACCCCACACCCGACATTCCACCCCCCAGTACGGGGTCGCAACCAGTAGTTTGAAAACCGCTGCTGTACGCCCATGTACACAAGCCACGCTGCTCACAAACAGCTCCAAAAAATGGCTTTAAGACATTGGGTCCGAGCCCTGTAACAGTTCCGCCGTTCGCCTCCCAGCAACAAAACGCTCCGAGAGTTACCCTGTGTCCTCTCGGCCCTGGCCTTCCCTTCGAGCCATCTGGTCCTCGGCTGCCCTAAAATGCACAGAGGAACATAATTTCAGGCATGGCTGCTTCACTCCCCCCTCTCCCCGCCGTCCCCACCTCTCTCAGCAGTACACAGCTAGGCATGAGTCTGTACAGTTTTAGGGGCTTCGGCCAAAGCCCATTGGGCTCACCGGACCCAAGAGCTCGGGTCTGGCTGGAGATGCCGGTTTTGAGGTGGATTTTCCTAGTGGAAGGATGCTGAAACGGGAGCGACGCGCGTAACGCTTCTGGGAGCGGCTGGTGTTTACGTGAAAAGCCACGTCAGTCCCCGGCTGTGGCCACGGAGACACTGGGCTTCGCAAGCATCATTAGGAGCAGGGGGAGGCAGCCCTGACTTTTTGTAGGTGCACCCTACGTTCGGAACCCCCCACGCTGGCCGGATGCAGAGTCCCAGAGAGCCCGGGGGCAGAGGGTGAAGTGAGAACTCCCAGTTCCCTGGCCTTCTCCTGAAGTGCTGCCTCCGCAGAGCCGCAGAAACCTGAGGAGAGCAGCGGACACATGCTGGAGGAAGCCCCGCTGCAGAGGCGCCAAACCCTCGCCTTGCCCCACCCCTTCCTGTTCCGAAACCCTGCCTGGAGGTTCAGTCGGGTTGCCAGGCTGGGGGGCTGTTCCGCGGGGGTCCTATCCCTTGGATGTCTGCGGAGCACAGGAATCCCTGTCATGCCCATGCCCACCTATCAGCAAGAGCAGACGTGTGCGTGGGGTGGGCAGGCAGGAGTGGAAAGTACACCTCCCTCCCGCCCCGGTGCGTTTCCTTCAGTAGCTCTGCCTCCACTGAGGAAAGACGGCTTTTCCCTTTCTAAGCACTGCACCGTATGGAGGCCACAGTCGGTCTCCCAGCTTGAAACGGGTCAAGCAGACTCCCCGGCGGGCTGCGGCTGTCACTGAAATCAGCACAGACTGTTAGAAAGGGAGCCCAAAATGCCATCTCAAGCTCTCTGAGCAGAGCGCAGCGGCAGCTCTTGACAGTGGAGGATCCAAGCACAGCAGGGAGATGATGGGGGGTTTGGAGTAGGTGCTTGTGGGAACAAATCATCAACTCTTTGTGCTCACGACCCAAAGCTAAACAGGGGCTCTAAGGGACTCAAAGCCAGTGGAAACAAATCCCGGGGCTACACGTTCACACAAATACACACATTTTGACACCCCTACTCTCCACGGAGCTAGGGCGGGCAGTATGGGTGTTGCTTGTGCTCGCGTATTTTGGGCCATCTCTCCACAATGAGGTGACTTATGCTTATATGGCGCTGTCAGCTTAAAACGCGTGTAAAAAGAAAACAGATGTTCCGTGTTACAGATAACCTAATCAGTTATGGAACTGCCCTACCTTCCAGCATCATGCACACAAAGAAATGGCACAGCTCAGCTGTGAGTTCACTTATCCATGCCTCAGTTTCCCCAGCTCAGGTGGGCCGACACATTTGGGGTGTCTGTGTGTGTGGGGGGGGGGGGGTGGCTTTGCTCTCCTGCAGGAGGCAGGGCCTTGGCAACCGGCTCTCAGCACCACCCAGTGTGACACGCAGGGCTCCGGTGGCAATTTAAAGGGCCTGGAAGGGAGGGTGAAGTAGCAGCAATAGCCAGGAGCTCCGGGGCTCTTTGAATTGCTGGGCCCAGCGGCACGTGCCCCCTTTGCTCCCCCCTCCATAGGGGGCCTGCCCCAACTGGAAAACGGGGATGGCACCTCAGCTTCGTAGAGGACAGGATCCTGAAAGGAGCCTGTTGTAGTTAGGGGCCCAAGTCCTGTTGAAATCCAGTGGCTTGGATTTGCAAGTGGGTCTACACCTACACAGAAAAATACCTCCCGCAAGGAGTCTCAGAGCCCAGGTCGCCTGATTGGGGTACCTGGCGCTCACACTGTGAGGTGAACAGCAGCAGTGCGGACGTCAGGGATGGGGGCTGGAGCCTGGACTCTGAAACCTGCAAGGTAGGGGTGTGTGGGTGGGAGGGCAGGTCTCCAAACGCTTGTTAGCCCCGCAGCACGAGCCTGAGTCAGCCGGGGCTCTGATAGTCACTGCTGCGGGGCTGGGTTTTGTGGTATAGACACACCCTAGAGCCCCTTGAAGAGGGTTAGACACAGGACTCACAGTGAAGAGACGGAAGAAATAACAGCAGCACTGACCTTTGGCCCTTCACTGCTGTTCTGACCGGGTGGGCCGATCTGTCCTTCCTCCCCCTATAAGAGCCAAGAAGCAGAATTAAGACACGTTCGAGACAAGCTTTGGAAAATCATTTCTGCAAGGAGTCAGATACAGCCTGCTGCCCCCAAGGCTGTCTTGGAATTGGAGGCTGTTGGACCCGGCTCCTGCTGATCTTGGGAAATGCTGCTCACGTCTACACGCTGATGCTCCTGACACCGCCCTCCAGGGGGAGTTACCGACATAAGGTACAAAGAGAGAGAAGCAGTATGCCTGCCCCTGAGTCTTCAGCCGGAGAAGGGATGTGTCAGTGCCCCCCTCCAGCAGAGGAGAGAGAAGAAACAAAAACCAGGACTATGTATCGAGACAGTCATGCCTAGGACATCAATCAAGGATCCGGGGGCAGGGCACTGAACAGCCAGGCTGGAAAAAGAGAGAGTCTGCATGTCCTCCAGGAATCAGAGAGGGAAACAGCCCTCCCGAGCAGTCCAGCTCTGTCCCCTGCCAAGCACGGCACAGGGAGCCAACCCAGCAGTGTTTCTTTTCGTAGGAAACGAAAGCAGACTAGGGCCAACAAGAGGGCTACCGAACTGGTTCCGTTTCCAGAGGATGAAGAGGATTTTTAAGGGGTCAGTTTTCTGATGTCTCAGACTCCCAATGCCCCGGGCTCTGCCATGGGCTTGTCACAGTAAAATGCAGGCAGCCCCTTTCTGCAAGCAGCTCCTATTCTGAGACGGGGCGTGCCGCATACTAAGCTGGAAAGGCACTGTGCAGCAGTGGCAGGATTTCTGCTGAGTGATCCTTCTCTCCAAGCGCATCCAGTCTGAGCAGTGAATACCTAAGCAGGGCTCGTGGGAGGCCAAACTCCTGCAGCTCGATGACACAGCGTTATTCACAGCCAGCACGGCCTTTTACTCCTGGGGCAGCCAGCGGGGAAACACCCCGCTCCCCTCTCTCCACTTGCTTGTGGTTTTGAACATTGAAAGACAAAGATCAGCGAGGATCTAATTCGATGTTAAAATATTCCACTTCCTGCTGGCACCTGCCCAGCCCTAAGGCTCGGCATAGAAATCCGCATTGCACGGGAAAGCGCTTTTACAATCAGCGTCCTTCTCCTGGCACTTCGAGATTTGACCCTCTTGGGGTCACAAAGCAAACCCATCTGGTAACTGACCAGAGACAGGTGGCTGAGCTGGAGAAGCCCTGCTTAGAGCAGTTCCTACCTTCTCACATGAGAACCAAACTGCAACTGCAGCATCTTTGTTTTCAGTGACGGAAGAGGCAGAGAGAATTCAGCTTCATTCTGATCTCTGCGTCAGTGGGAAGGGCTGGCCGCTAGAAAGAACCACCTGCGAACTGCACAGTCTCAGAACACCCGTAAGCTGGTAAACAGGCCTCATTTGGAGACGCAATGGGAGAGAAACCCGCAGGAATATTATTCAAGGCAAATGGACTGCAACACCACATTGGAAATCCATCAAGCTCCTGCCTTTGGCCAGTTTTGCACTAAGCTGCATTGGCATTGGACCTCTCAATTGTCTAATTTACATCATCTACAGAGACAGCGATGGGCAAATTCCCAGGCAACTGGGATCAAATCTCTGCTAGTGTAAACTGGCCCAGCTCCACTGCCTTCATTGAAACCCACACAGCTGTGCCAATTTACACCTGCTGAGAATCTGACCCTTAATTTCTATCAGGTCCATTATCGGAGACTGAATCCATGCTGCCAATGGATTAAGTACCTCTTTGCAGGGCATCTCTGTTTTGTGTGTTTACCCCTTAGTTTCTCATTTTTTTAAGTTTCTCCCCAGAAAGATGTAACCTGATTAGAGAAAAATAACAGGATACACATTCAACTTCTATTGACGTATTCACCATGCTAGTGAGAAAGACAGATAATAAACCTGAGCCAGCCCACCCATTTTTCATCCAGGCTCATCCATTGGGTGCAGGGGATGGAGAACAGGCCTGGGGCACTGGGGCTGACTTTGCTGTGCCTGGCGCTCTGGCCAGGGAGCCGGGGTGGGGCTGTTTCCGCTCTGTCAGCATTCTAACACCTGGCACTCTGGCCAGGGGGTGGTTATTGCCCACCCACCCAAAGTTGCTGCCCACCCAAGTGGGCCCTTCTGGCTGCACCCCTGCCGTCTCAGGATTTCTTCTCAGTTGGTAGGAAGCTTAAAGCAGACGAGATTTATCACTAGAAAGTTCTTTATGAGTGACATTTGCAATAGCCAGACAATAAGAAAATGACAATACACAGAGTTGCTAAAGCACATGGCGAAGCACCATTAGAGGGAGCCCTTGCATCACGTTCTCCTCAAGATGCCAACTTAAGAGGTCCACCGTGGGTCCACTGGAGAGATGCCATGGACTGAAATGTAGCGCATGGGAATATTTACACCGACGGTCTCCGGAAGGCAGGGTGGACGGCAAGGGTTTCATCCAGGGGGAGAGAGAGGCGAGGTGGAAGATTCCCAGCAAGCAAGGAGACGGTGGGATGAGACAGGAAGTGGGGGAAATGGGGAAAGCTCAAGTGTTTGGATCCAAGGCACGGCAGTGACTCCAGTCTGGGTCCTTTCCGCTGCGAGGCAGAAGCGTGTTCAGCAACCCGCTTTCACCAAGCCAGGACGATGGCTCAGCACACCCCTAACCGCCGAGAGAGCTAGGATGGGATTCCTCAATCCACCCCTGACTCTAGAGCAATTCTCCTGTGGCCACTTGGGAATCTGACTGATTCATTTTAGTGTGGAATCAGCTCTGCTCCGTGCCTCTCTAGAATTCACACCGGCACCACGATTGCTGATTTCCCTGGGTAAAAACGCGCTGACTCTGAAATGCTATTTCAGTGCCGTACCTCAGAGCCCAGGTTTTGATAAAGAGCACCACCCCACTGTCCCCACGGCTAGGCCACTCCTGCATGGAGCTGCTGATAAATTACAGCCACAGAACACAAGGCCTAAAGTATTCAGTTTCCCCAGAAACTCAGTGCTAAAAGGGAAAACATAATATACGGTGGGTGCATAAATGGCTGGGTAACCGTTCTCAGAGAGCAATTATTAATGGTTCACAGTCATGCTGGAAGGGCATGTAACCTGATTAGAAAGGGGCTCTGCAGGGGGCTGTTTTGGGACCAGTTCTGTTTAATATCTTCATCAACAATTTAGATAATGGCATAGAAAGTACGCTTATTAAGATTGCAGATGATACTAAGCTGGGAGGGGTTGCAAGTGCTTTGGAGGATAGGGTCATAATTCAAAATGATCTGGGCAAACTGGAGAAATGGTGTGAGGCAAATAGGATGAAGTTTAATAAGGACAAATGAAAAGTGCTCCACTTAGGAAGGAACAATCCATTTCACACATATAGACTGGGAAGTGACAGTCTAGGAAGGATACTGCAGAAAGGGAACTAGGGGTCTCAGCGGACCACAAGCTAAATACAAGTGAATAGTGTGATGCTGCTGCTGCTGCAAAAAAGCAAACACAATTCTGGGCTGCATTAACAGGAGTGTTGTGAGCAAGACTGGAGAAGTCATTCTTCCGCTCTATTCTGCACTGATTAGGCCTCAGCTGGAGTATTGTGTCCAGTTCTGGGCACCGCATTTCAAGAAAGATGTGGAGAAATTAGAGAGGGTCCAGAGAAGAGCAACAAAAATGATGAAAGGTCTAGAGAACATGAGCAAGGCTGAAGGACTTGGGCTTGTTTAGTTTGGAAAAGAGAAGACTGAGAGGGGACATGATAGCAGTTTTCAGGTATCTAAAAGGGTATCAACAGGGAGGAAGGAGGTGGGGAAATTGTTCTCCTTGGCCTCTGAGGATAGGACAAGAAGCAATGGGCTTAAACTGCAGCAAGGGAGGTTTACGTTGGACATTAGGAAAAACTTCCTGCCTGTCAGGGTGGTGAAACACTGGAATCAATTGCCTAGGGAGGTTGTGGAATCTCCATCACTGGAGATATTCAAGAGCAGATTAGACAGACACCTGTCAGGGATGATCAGACGGTGCTTGGTCTTGCCATGAGGGCAGGGGACTGGACTTCTTGATCTCACAAGGTCCCTTCCAGTTCTAGTGTTCTATGATTCTATGGTAATATACTCATGGCTGAGCTACAGGGCGGGGAAAGGTAAATGGATGATCAGTGTAGGTATGTTAACCACTGAGCAATTAGCCAGAGACTGCTCTCCCAGGTACAATTCAAGGTGGGGAGCGGGCAACACATCGAAGATATTTTCTTTTGCCTGTTGTGCTGCAGCCGCTTGATCACACAGTGTTTAACCAATGTCCGAAGAAGCAAAGAATCCTTACATCAGGTCCTTGGTGTCCAGCCGGCCCTCTGGGTCCAGGAAACCCCTGCAGACCCATTTGACCTCGAACTCCTGGGGGCCCTTTCATTCCCTGCAGCCCACGTTCTCCCTGGAGACAATAAGACACAAACACATCATTGAGGGCTTGGCTGCTGCCCTTCCGCTGGCGCGAACCAAGATGAAAATGGAGGCCTTTGTAGTAAGCAACTAGTGTGACTCTTAGCTCCTAATCCCTTAGGACAGTGAGTTTCTTGCTCCCCCTCTAGATAGTTGGTCTTAATTTTACCCAGGGATCCCTTAAATGTCACCGTGCTGCATTCCTGGCAGGATGGAAGTGGGAAAGGAAACAGCCGTAGTTAGCCCTGAATGTCCTTTCTCGGATGTGGTCTCCCCTTCGGACCATACTGCGGTCCCGGTCACCAGAACATGCCTCTCATTATTCAGAGCCTCCCTCAGTTTTTCACTCCTGGAAAGTCCCTTCTCACCCGGGAGCTGGCAAATTAAATAGGGCTCACCCAAATCCCAGGTTCAAATAGCCCTGCCCTTTGATTCTGAACCTGGCAGCCCAACCCTCATCTCTGATTCAAAGTCAACCCCACTGGACAACATCCTCCTCGAAAACACCCGTTTCCTCACCACTACCAGCGAGTCGAAGCCCAAAGAAAATACGGCTGCTCATTGCCAGCATTCTCCGCCTCAGAGCGTCCCAAGATTTGGGGCCGAGCGGGCCACACCCATCTGATATGTATATGGCTCCAGTTTCTGTGTTATCTTAGCTCCTCACACTGTTGAGTGTATTTATTCCCAGAGCACCCCTGGACAGCAGGGCCAGGCTGTTATTCCCACTGTGCAGCTAAGGAACTGAGGTACAGAGAGACTGAGTGACTTGCCCAAGATCACACAGGAAATCTGTGGAGGAGCAGAGAACTTGACCTAGATCACTTTGAAAATGTCTTTTCAGATTACAAAGATCTGCCTACGGGTGCGGGGAACAGTGGCTGCACGTCCGCCCATTGAAGTTCTGCCACCAAAGTGAAAGTAGGGGCGGGGTGATCTCTCTCTTTCTGGTGGGGGCTCCTTTCTTTCTGGAAACTTCCAAGAGCAGTGGTTCTCAACCTATTTACTGTTGTGGGCTGCAGATGCAGCTCTCTGGGTGTGGGGTGGGCTGCATCCACACAACATATACACTACCCTATGGTCCTGATGGTGTCACAGGGGCTGCTGCTGTGTGCCGACTGGGCCACAAGCGGTCTGCAGACCGGGGGTTGAGACTCACTGGCAGAGAGGGGCTCAAAACATACGAGCTGGGCCAGTAACTGGGGCGAGGGGGAAGGTGAAAGGGGAGAATGAGGTGTGATTATTTTCATTTAAAAAGTGCTGATGTTTTCTCTCTTACTCGCACACTCTTTGCCACAGTTCATGGGTAAATCATGGAAAGACCCTGGCCCAGTGTAGGCTGCTATGGATACACCTGAGCCAGGCCTGGAAACATGGCGAACAGGGTCAGTCGCAGGGAAATGTGTCTAGACATACTGACCTGCTACAAAAACAAATGGGGCTAGAAACACTTCAGTGATCTAGCGGAGACAGGCCCTTAGTTAAATAAGACCTGCAGCCACATGTCCCCTCTCCCCTCAAAACCTAATGTCCTAGCCTGCTGTCTTGCCAGCCACCCTACTACATGAGAAGAGGTTCCCAGGGTCAGCATCTGGAAGGTATGAACTGGATAGCTGAAGCACCAAAGCTGGGTTCCCCCGTGATTAGGGGCATGGAACAGCTTCCTTATGAGGAGAGATTCATGAGATGGGACCTTTCAGCTTGGAAGAGAGAGATGGCTGAGTGGGACAGAACAGGGCCTATAAAATCGTGACTGGTGCAGAGAAAGTAAATAAGGGAGTGTTATTTACACGTTCTCATAGCACAAGAACTAGGAGTCATCAATTAATAGGCAGTGGGTTTAAAGCAAACACGAGGAAGTGTTTCTTCACAAAGCACACAGCCAGCCAGTGGAAAGCCAAGACTATAACAAGGCTCAAAAGGAGAGGGTCTGGGCCGAGGGTCTGGGCTAACTTAGCTTTCTCTGTCGTGTTGCCAGCTCCCATGATTTTATAAATCTCACAATATTTGGTGCTTAAAGCCCCAGCTTCTGGAGTCATGTGATTACCCGAGACCCAGAGCTTCCATTGACTGTAATGAGGAAAGCAAGCATTTAACCCTCGTTGCCGTGGGGAAAAGCTTATAAAGCTGAATCCTAAAGGCTCAGGAACTTGAAGTAAAAGAAAAAGAACCCAACTTTAAACAAAAATCAAGATTTTTGCTGATCTCCTGACCTTTGACTCATGAGTTTTGGTCACTTGGCACAGGCAATGCTACCTATAAGCATGTTAGAAAGGGCACCAGCATTTCAGCAGGTGACCATGCGACTAAATTCCTTGCATGGTGGGATCGTCTTTAGGCAAACCTCCCCCTAGTGAGGCTGCTGTCTACAAGGAGCAGAGACTCACCCCCTCAAGCAAGGTGCCAGGATGAAAATTCCTAGTGATGCTAATTGTTTATTCTGCAAGTGCCACAGAGTGCTGGTCCTATGGCCAAAACCAGGATGTGCTGGCCCACAAGAATTCAATGAAACGATTAGTTCCACACAACCAGATCAAACATGCCCTGGGTTTATGGGACCACATTTCAACAGCAGGGAGGAACGGGGAAGCCACCACAAGTGCCCTCTGATTGCCAGCCACGGGGTCCGCTGTACCTTGTCTCCTTTGGTTCCCAGGTCCCCCTTCGCTCCATCTGAGCCTTCGCCACCCTGCAAGAACAGCACACGGTAAGAGTGCAACAAGGAGGCCGCGGCGAGCTGCTCTCCCCGGCTGAGGAGCACTGTGGGCTGCCCTCAGCCCTGGAGAGGCAGCTTTCATGTTTTGAGCAAAAGTTTGTTCTCAATGGACCTTGCCACAGCTCAAAAGGGAAGTCCCCTTTGCACCCAGACCAAACAGCTGCAAGGCCCCCCGCTCGTGCTGGACACTCTGGTAACTTCAGACCTCCCAGCTAGTGCTAGCATGCCTGCAAAATGGGAGTGGGGGGAGGGGGTATCTTGAATGGTGGAGCGTATGGCAGGGAGTCAACTCTAGAGCTGCTCTGGTTTGGAGTTGATGCAAATACACTGGTTGCCTGGGTGAGAAGGAAGGACCATCTGCATTGCTATTAAGGAATAAAGTAACTTCCCTTCTGCTTTACCCGGGGATCCCCACTCTTCCTCCCCCCAACTCAAAACCCACTCTTCTGAATTTGCCATTGTCACTGGCTTGGGCAGGGCATGATATAGGCAGAGACCGGGCAATCTTCCACAGAGCACGGCACCGACATGCAGCAAGGCCTGCGTCGGCTGTTTCACGCACGGCGTACAAGCGGGGCTGATTGCTGCCAGACCGGGGGAGCTTTTGAGAGGGACGGCAGGAGCTAGGAGGAGGTGCTGAGTCTGCACTTCTGCAGGGAAGGAGCAGAAAGCGGATCTGCAAGTGACTGGCCAGTGCATTGACCCTCAGTGCTAGGCAGCCTACCCGGATTGGTGCCTGCTGAAAGATCACAAGGCCACACCCAAGAGCAGAAAACACATTGTCTTGTACCCTGTGGTGACTCTGACCAGAG
Source organism: Pelodiscus sinensis (assembly GCF_049634645.1). NCBI lineage: Eukaryota > Metazoa > Chordata > Testudines > Trionychidae > Pelodiscus > Pelodiscus sinensis. Next base: position 4,386,260 of record NC_134732.1, on the reverse strand, counting down.
ACTCACTTGCTCCTGGCCCCTCTGCCTCTGAGGGGGTCCAGCCACTGGCCCCACTGACCCACACTGTCAGCCCTGGGATCCCTGCCGTTGGGCCCAGGAGCTCCTCTGCAGGCCCCAGAGCCCTGGCCATCAGCCCCACGCCTGGGGCTCCACAGCCAGCCCCAGCTGTGGCCCCAGTGTGGGGCAATGAGTGGCGTGGACAGGGTAAGGCCAGGGGACCAACTAACCACAGAGCCGTCTGTCCGCATAGCGGAAAACACAGGAAGATGAAACAGGAGAGCTCGGCTGAGTATGAAAGTAGCCTCCAATTCTTCTTCCCAACAATCACATATAGCTTGCAGCGTGAGCGCTCATACAGGGGATCAAGCTGTGAGCAATTCCACAGTAAACCAACCCCCCACAATTCGGCTTTCCTACACGACTGGGCCCAGCGACTCTGAGGTAAACTGCATTATGCAGGCCAAGTGACTTACCCGCTCTCCTGGGAGTCCCCTTGAACCTGGCATTCCAATCGACCCCTGAAAGAGACACAGACATTCAATGGAAGAGGGACATTCAGGGAAAGAAAGGCACTGAAGGAAACTTTAAAAGACACAACAAGTCCACCCAGGCCTTCGAAACCTCCCTGGGTGAAAGGTACGTGCCACAAAACGTAGTGTCTGAACTTCATGTCCAATGGGAAACAGAAGCCTCACAGAAGCAGAAGGATGGTTTGATGATACCATGACAAGGTGTAAACGAGAGGCCTTCTCCCAGGCACCTCCTCATGGCCCCAGGACAGCCCTGCAAGTGGCCCCTTGCCTCAGTTTCCCTTTTGAGGCCCCAGTAATTCCATGGGAGATTATCTTCCAGAGCATCATACTTTATGAACAAGACTTGGTGCAAAGATCCATCACCCAAAGGCCCTAGACAGTTCAGCTCATCCCCAGTGCACTTTGTTCTCACTAGACCCTGGTGTCTTCCACCTGCAACACTTTGTGAGTCCTCTGTCCCTCTGCCAGGACAGGCAGCCCTGCCCTTCCTTCTGGGTGCAACCCACTTATCCCAGCAGGAACCCCCACAGCCTCTCCACTGGGAGCACCCGTGGCTCCAAGGCATCAGCATCAGCATGGAGACACCAGCAGGTAAGCCCTTTGGAGCACCCACTTCCTACCTCCCTCTCCAGCTCTCCGTCCAGCAATCCAGCTCAGAGCCAATGACATCTCCTGCTGCTGCTCCTGCCTTCAGCCCTCTCCTGCCCTGGCTCAGGGCGACAGCCAGCAAACCCCTTTTGTTATGCCCCTGCCTAAAAACTTCTCCCCGGAGCCACCTTCTCTCTCTGGCAGCTCCCCTCTCTGGCTCTTCCCAACCACATGAGTCTGCTCAGACGCTCTAGGTCTCTCTCACAAGGCCTCTTCTAGACACTCCCCACCCCCTTAGGTGGCCCAAACGGAGCACCCGGACTCGAGGAGGAGCACTGAGCCCAGTTGCATTTCACAGCTAGTCACTCCGCAGGAAGGCGATCCAGAAACACAGGGATACAGTGTTAGCACAGGCATCCTTCCTTTCCCCTGGGCCGTGCTCCCATGGCTCGTGTTAGCACAGGCATCCTTCCTTTCCCCTGGGCCGTGCTCCCATGGCTCGTGTTAGCACAGGCATCTTTCCTTTCCCCTGGGCCATGCTCCCATGGCTCGTGTTAGCATAGGCAGCCTTCCTTTCCCCTGGGCCGTGCTCCCATGGCTCGTGTTAGCATAGGCAGCCTTCCTTTCCCCTGGGCCGTGCTCCCATGGCTCGTCAGAGCTGGATGCCTGCCAAGTGCCAGCTTTGATCCAGTGATACTGGCGAGAGGGAGAAACAGGAGGGAAGAGGCTGTCTGGACACCGCACCACACCTGGCCCAGAGGAGAAATGCCTGTCCCCTGTCACAGAGAGGGAACTGAGACACTGGGTATATTAGGTGACTCACCCAAGGGAGCTTGAAAATGACCTGGGACTGAACCCCCATTGGCTGAGTCCCACTCCAGCACCCTAACCACTAGACCATCTTTCTAACCTACCTCCTTGCTGCACAGAGACACAGCTTAGAAGCAGCTGGCTCCTTGCTTGTTAACCTCCAGAAGTGACCCCGGCCTTCTGGGCTTTACATGCCTCCAGGAGGGAATATTACAGTCAGGTTTGCTCTTTAGGATGCCGGTGTCAGACGCAAGGATGTGAAAGGTTAACTGGTTAACCGGTAAGCATCCCCCTAACTGGAGAGGCTTACCCGTTCCGGTTAACTGGTGGGGGTGGAGCAGCTCCCTACCCGCCTCAGGCAGGGGGCTGCTCCAGCCCCACAGGGCCCACTGTGGACAGGAACGCTCCAGCCCTGTCAGAGCAGCCCCTGTCCGTGGCCGGCCCAGGTGCATTGCAGGCAGGGGCTGTTCCAGCTGGGCTAGAGCAGCCCCTCCCTGCTGGGGTGGGGGTGGGGGTGGGGGGTAAGGCGGCGCTCCAACCCACCCCTCTTTAACCAGTTAACCATTTAAATGAGTTTACATCCCTACTCAGAAGCAAAGCCTTATGGAACTGCCCCCCCCCACACACACATGGAGACACAGCCCCAGTGTGGGCCACGAACACACAGTGAGCCTGCTACCAACCAGGGCTCTGGCGTGTGCACTGGTGAAAGGACTGTAAGTGTGTGGGGGGCGGGGGCAGAAGCAGCCTTAGAGCAAGTCAGCAGCGAGAGCTACTCTGGTGCCCAGCTCAGGGGGTGTAGAAAAGCCACGGAGAGCTGCCTGGAAGAATACATCAGCGTCGGGAAAGCGTCGACAATGACTTGGCCTTGGTCTTTCCATGAGGAGTGAAGCTCCTCCCCAAACAGGGCCGACCAGGTTCAGACTCTGGGTTTCCTCAGTACTCTACCTAAGTCACGTGGGCTTGGCTTTGGCGAGTGTGGCTCTCAAATGCACACAGGCACCCCGTGTCCAAACCCCAGGACGTTCCTGGGGACTACGATGTTGCAGCAGTAAGGGAGAGGGCAGCGTCCTCACTCTCCAGTCTTATATCTGGCCCATCTCTCCACAGGAAAGAGGCCCAACCATGTGCAGATACATCCGGTGCACAAACACCCAGGGGGCGGGGGAGAAAGACAACTTTGCTTTGTCTGTCTATGAGTGGGCAGGGTTTCACACTGGATGTGGAGTTTGGTCAGTGGTAGCAGCCGGGCTTCAGAAAGAAATGGAGCGAAGGGAAAAATCCAGGAGGTTTCCCTCATTATTCTCTCCAAAGCAACACACCAGTTCAGGTTACAAACTGGAGCAATAGGACATAAGGAATTCACCATGTCCAGCGTTCTCCTACCCCGCCCACAGTGAGCTGCAGCACAGAAAGATACCTCCATGCAGACTTACCATGGGGCCTTCTTGACCACGCTCGCCTCTGAGGCCGGCAGGGCCGGCTGCTCCCTGAAATCAGAAATAATTCTATAAACATGGCTTCATGACAACACTGCCATGTTTTAATGAATTCATGCAGGCTGACAGTTATTAACAGGCCTGGAGAAATCCAAACTGACACACAGCACGAGGGAAACCAGTGGAGAGTGGGTAAAAGTAATCAAATCCCATTTCCAAGGGAGAAGAAATGGGGGGAGGAGGGATCATGTGTCACCCCAAAGGGAGATTTCTGCATCTGACATCAAAAGTTCAATGAATTTGGCACATTTCCCACTCCAGAGGCAAGGTGGTTCGATCCATTCTAGACTCCCAGATGCCAGATTCTTCACTCGGCATATACTGGGCACATGGCCACCAGCTATGGGAAAGGAGGTACCAAGGACCCTTTATGACCATGAATTGGCTATGAATGGCAGAAGAACCTTAGAGGCATTGATTTCAATGGAAGCAAACGAAAGACACTCTATGGCTACGTTTAGACTTGAGAGAAGATGGACACTATGGTGGTTGATCTGGCATTCGATTTAGCAGGTCTAGTAAAGACCTGCTAGATCAAATGCTGAGGGCACTCCTGACAATGCCAGAATTCCTACCCCTTGTGAAAAGCCAGGGAAGAAAACAGGAGCACTTCTCCCATTGACTCCCCATTATAAGGACAGTGCTGAAGCTTGGCTTAAGGTATGTCGACTCCAGCTACGTTTTTTTACAGAGTTGAATTGCGTAGCTTAAGCCAACCTTCGGCTGTTGTGTAGATCTGGCCTCAGTTCACAAGGCAGCTTCTTTAACTGATCAGAGGATCTTCCAAGATTGACATCTAAACGCGCAACTCTGCATTTTATCAATTACCATTAATGCCTCTGCTTAGCCATTAGATTCTTTTCCATTAGGTTCTTCTAGCCCTGCAGTCATCCTCTAACCTTTACGGCAAGTTAATGACCCGTGATCAAGTCAGCAACAAATGTGGGAGGAGAATAGACAAAGAACTCACCCTCACCCTGCCCCAAAGGTTTCAAGGTTGTGCCAGATCCCTGTGTAAAGGACCAAATACCCCTCTAATGCTCTCTCTTTAAACCAGTGAGTTAGAACCTGCAGCTCATATAGTGGGACGAGAAATAGCTAAACATGGAATCACTACACAGATACCTGTCTGGGCAGGGGAGACGTGTGTGTGTGTGTGTGTGTGTGTGTGTGTGTGTGTGTGTGTGTGTGTGTGTGTGTGTGTGTGCGCGCGCGCGCGCGCGCGCGCGCCATCATTACAGGATCTGAATACTCTCCACTTCAAATTAATAACAGATGCAAAACTTCCTAGCGGACTTGAAAGAGTTTCTGGCCCTTCTCCCTTTTGGGGGTAGAATATTTGGTGGTTTTTGTCCTTCCTTTTTTCCCTAAAATTTTACAATTTCTCCCCCCCCCACACACTTTTGGCAGTAGGAGTGTAGGGGTCAGACAAAAGCACTGAGTGGATCATTTTTATCATAGAAAGGCGTTTTCCACACGCTGGAGCTTGTGTTCTTCCACTTGGACAGGGAGAAGATAGTTCTGAAGTGGTGCTTCTGCCTGCCAGTCAACACAGCAAAGACCAGGGGAATCCAGCTACCTCTTCTCCGTCAATGGGGCTGCACAGGAGCATTTTACAGCTGCAGCCCAGTCTCTGCACTCACTCCCAACCCCAGTGCAGTGGGTGGAAGTTTTTATCTTCAACAGCTTACTGCAGTGATGGGCTCATCACAATACACGTCCGAACAATGCGCCAGATGCAATGGCAGCAAGACAGAGAAGAATATTTTTAGCAAATCTCTCTATATATGGAGACAGATGGAGGGAAAGATTCTTACAGGGTCTCCTTTAGGCCCAGGGGATCCATCAGCCCCGAGCGGACCCTAGAGAGAAAAGGAAAGAAAAGAAGCTGTCAATATAAGCAAGAATAAAGACCCAATTCTTCAGCAGTAGGGGTTCAATGAAGTCAGAGCCAAACAGAAGCCTGCCCAGCCTCCTTCAGATCAGGGTGGGAGATGTCACAACAGGTCAAGAGAAGCAGTTGCTGTTACTTTCACTCCACTGTTCAAATGCCACATATCCCTGAGCGCGGTGGTTTATGTTCACTAGCGACACAGGATCTCAGGGGATTTCGTCTCATGAGCCCTGGGTCCTCCTGCCCTCCCAGTCTTACACAGTTTCCACTTAGGTCTCCTGCAAGTGAAACTCTCCCAGGCAATGGACAGACCCAGGAAGGGTCAGAACTAGAAACACATCCATGGCTAATTACCCATGGCAATGGAGATGCCTGTCCCAAGCTTTCTTACAGCCCATTAAGGAAGCGAGGTGGATCTAAACGTATATTTCCATGCCCATAACAACGATTTTTCATGTGTGCAAGTTTCCCCGGGGTACCTCTTGCTTGTGTTAGTCATTTCCTGCATCTCCACCTGTCTCTTCTCCTTCCACTAGCCCTGAGGGCGGATTTAGTAACATCCACGGGTGTCCCCACCAGGGCCATGCTGAGACTCTTCTAAGAGCCACGTAACCTCACTTCCAGGCTTTGATCTCACCAGCAGCGGTGAGAAGCAGGCGCCAGTCCTCAGGAGGAAGAGAGCCGGCGCAGGACCTCGCAGCATAGTTTACCAGAGGTTCTATACTTCATTGCTCACGCAGACCAAGATGCACCCCAGCCATGCCTTGGCCCCCACTCCGGCCAGAGTCAATCCTAGCTAAACCCTCGCCCTAGGGTCACTGCCTCACCCCGTATCCATAGCAACAGTGGTTCCCTGCCACCAGCCTGTGCCCCCGTATTCTGAGTGACCCATTCTTGGTTAGACTGGACTCGGGGCTTTTCAAATTTCACTAAAATCAACAGAGTTCTGCCCACGACTGCCTAGAACTTTCCTCCCCATATTGGAAAGGATTGGCGCTGCTATTCCAATGCTACTGCCTCACAGAGAGCTCCAGGTCAGCGAGAGTGTGATTACTGACTCGTTGTGCGAGCTCCATCAAGTCCCTTTGCTGCTCCGTGCCTCTGTCGCCCCCTCGACAAGGAAGGGGGAGGCTGTAAGATACTTCGATACCCTCGCATGAAAAGTGGCAGGTAAGCACCCAGTGCTAGCAGTGATACTTTGCGTCAGGTGGCCCGTTTGCTACCATGCTCCAGCAGAAGGAAGGGGCTGACCTGGGGGAGCGCAGCAAGCCCCTGCACAAACTCACTGGCACGTGTCCGCCAGGTGGTAACGTCTGCCCGCCCCACCCGATCCTTCCCAACGCTCTGAGGTGTGTTCTAGGCACCCGTGGGCAAAACCCTGCAGAGGCTGGTGACAACTGAAAAACCAGCAAAGCCTGATTTCCAGTAAAACAGCCCTTTGGTCTCTCACAGGACCGGGGCAAGGCAGTGATCTCACAGAGACCTGTGACAGCGAGCAGAGGAATCGGATACTGGCTGAGGCAATACGGGGTCTGGTGTGCAGTGCGGTGGGCTCTGCACAGCAGTTTGGCCAGCTCTCCCTCAGCTGCCCTCACACACCACCCAGCCAGCCCCCGTGTCCCGCCCCGCCAGACATGGCCACACTGGGGGCAAGTGCATGGCTGGATGGGGGGTGGGGGGGGGGGGACTGGCCAGAGAAGGGATGTGGGGCTTGGCAAGGTGTAGAGCTATCCTCTAAAGCTAAAGATGATCAGCAGTGTGGCACTGTTGCAAAAAAAGCAAACACCATTCTGGGATGTATTAACAGGAGCGTGGTGAGCAGACACGAGAAGCAGCCACTCTTCTGCTCTACTCTGCGCTGATTAGGCGGATTGTGTCCAGTTCTGGGCACAAGGAAAGATGTGGACAAATCGGAGAGATTAAATGGTTAGAAAATAGGACTGGGAAAGAGAAGACTGAGAGGGGGCATAAGAACAGTTTTCAAGTACCTAAAAGATTGTTACAGGAGAGGGAGAACAATTTTGCTTCCTTAATCTCTGATGATAGGACAAAAAGCAATGGGCTTAAATTGCAGCAAAGGAGGTTTAGTTTGGGCACTAGAAAAACCCTTCCTGTCAGGGTGGTTAGACACTGGAATAAAATGCGCAGGGAGGTTGTGGAATCTCCATCCCTGGAGATATTTCAGAGCAGGTTAGACAAACATCTGTCAGGGATGGCCTAGATGGTGCTTGGTCCCACTGTGAGGACAGGGGACTGGGCTTGTTGAGTTCTGGAGGCTCCTTCCAGTTCTACGATTCTATAAGCAATGAGGCACACGGCCCTCTAGGTTATATGGCAACAGACCCTAGAGACCCAGTCCAACAAAGCCCTGCTCTAGCGCACAGTGAGAGACAGTCTCAGCCCCAAACAGATGTAAACAGACAGAGCAGACAGGGTGGGCAAGGATGCAGAGTGGGAGAATGGTTTGCCCAGGTCAAACACAGGTCAATGGCGGTGCTGGAAACAGCACCTGGGTCTCCTGGCTCCCAGTTCAGTGCCCTACCCACTAGGGAATGCGACTTCCTTTCCCTGAGCACTCTGTGCCTTCCCTGAGACAGGGCTAAATATGGCCTGGATGAGAGAAGCCACCATCTGCGAGGTGCAATGGAGGATTGCAGCAGTCCCTTTGCTTAGCAAGGACTTGAGCCAGGCCCCTCTTCTCCAAGTGCTGCATGGGGCCCCTGTGGCCTTGGAAATGCCTCATGTTTGGTACCAAGGAGATGATTGGCATCTGGGAGCAATTTACCTGTGATCCTCTCGGCCCCGGGGGCCCACGTCTCCCTTGCAAGCCTTGTGGTCCCTTCAGAAAACAGGAGGGGTGAAAGCAGCCTACAGTTAGGTCTGAATGAACTCGAGCGCATTGAAAAACCCAGAAACGCCACCTTCAGGTACAGTCTGTGGGGTGTGCAGCATTCCTCAGTCACCAGCTGCCTCTTTCACGGAATGTGCGCAAGTATTTGCACCTTGTGCTGGGCGTGCAAAGCCTGAGAGGGGTTCGTTAGTCTTCAGGCCAATTAAACCACCCTCAACCTCTACCTCGGCTGACAGGAAGTGCCAGCTGAGCCGTCGCATCTGGTTCCAGCACAGGTGAAAGTAACTTAAAATTTCTTATAGGTACTGTTACCGTGCACATACACCCCTGGTGGGGGAGGCGCTCAGGGCAGAGGGTTTTTTTGGGGAGGAGATGGGGTTGCAATACAACAACACCAGTAAGAAATGTAAGTGTGTGCGGGGCTCAGGGCAGGGAGTTCAGGAGTCAGCGTTGGGGTGTGTGAGGAGGGGTCAGGGCAGGGTTCTGGCAGGGTGCTGGGGTGTGTGAGGAGGAGCTCAGGGCAGGGTGCTGGGGTGTGTGTGGATGCAGGGAGCCCAAGGGGGCTATTCAGGGAGGGCAGGGGCTCCTTCTTGCCGGAGCGGCGCACCAGACTACTTTCACCTCCAGGTGCCAGGGACAGTCGGCTACTGGGAGCTCATTTCACAATGCTCCCCATAGCAACTGTTGCCACCACAAGCATGGGCAGTGGGCGGACATAGGGCTGGGGGAGGCACGCCTCAAGCCCCGCCCCTTTTATCCGAGGCCCCGCCCACCACAGGAGCCACGCCCCCACCCACTGCAGGGGAAAGCCTCCAGCCCAGCCCCAGAGCATGGGGAAGGCGGGCAGCACGAAGCCCCAGCCTTCCCGGCCCCAGTGGCATGTGGCTGGCAGCCGTGCTGAAACTGTAGCTTTTATGGGGGCGGAGAGTGGGCGGGGCCATGGCTGGCAGTTTGGGAAGGCAGTGCCTTCCCCCGCCTCCTATATCCGCCACCTGTGACCCCAAGGCTAGCGTTCAAACGAGGGAGAAGGGTCGAGGACGTACCTTGGGGCCCCGGGGGCCTGGCAAGCCGGAAGGGCCCATTTCTCCCTATGAACAAAGCAAACGCAGGCACACTCACTATAGCAGCAGCCCGTGAAGAGAGGTGCCCCACGACAAGGCACGTGCCCCTTTCCCCAGTACTCCCTAGTACGGACTCACCTGAGAGCCATTGACTCCTTGCAGGCCGACCAGCCCAGGCTGCCCCGGCTCGCCCTGCAACAACACAACACACAAATGCAGTCCCGTGGTCATTCTGTCATAACACGAGAGAACCAGGCAGTCCGCTCCTTCAGGGCTGCCCGTCAGGACCGCCGGGGGGGGGGGGGGGGGCAGCAGGAGCAGGAGCACACACAGGCTGGAGCGGTCTGTCTGATGCGCCAAGCAACCGGGAATTCTCCCAGCAAGGCTGCAATGTCGAGCCGATTGGAGCAGCTGCTTCCATGAGCAGTTTCTATACCTGCCTTGGGGCCACCTAGTTAGGCCCTTGCTTACAGACTGGCTGGGAGCTGGATGATTGGCCTGGGCCTGCCACAGGGCTTACAGGGGGTTATCTCGGCTGACTCACCATCTCAGGTTCAGGGATGACTCATCACAACACATGAGCTGGGGGTCCCTACCCAGCAGCCCCCAGGTGGGCTATCTCGTGGCTTCCAGAGACAGACCCCCACAGAGCAGGGCACTGGCTGAAGCAAGACGAGCCAGACGCTCCGAGGCCCAAGTTACTGGCTTCAGTACAGGAGTTACTGGGTGACATTTTATGGCCTGTGTTGTACAGCTCAAACGAAATATTCACTTCTGGCCTACACATCTCATAATCTAGCAATTAGAAAAGCCCCGGGGGATTTCCATTAGCATCATGGTGTCAATCGATAGGAGAGACCACCAGACGCACAAGATTGTGAGTGTTTTGAGACAAGTTTGCACGTGTCTAGGACAATGGGGACTTGGTCCATGAGCCAGGCTCCTAGATGTGACAGCTACACTCATAATACACCAGAACGTTTCCTATTCTCACATTCCGCAAGAGAGCCCCAGAAAATACGGGGGTGAGGCAAACTGGAGAGAGCCCAACCCGGGCACATGTGAGTCAGTCTCTCTCTTTCCAGTGCTACCACCTCACGCCTCCCCTTTTATTGCTGCACGAGAAGATTTATTTCACTGTGCTGCAACCCGACATGACCGACTCATTCCCACAGAGACCGATGCTCATGCATGCCTGGTCTCCTAACCCTGGCACCGCTAAGGCCTGGGGATGTTAGCGAGTAGTCGACTAGTCAACCAACTGAGAAGCATAAGCTTATTGGGTAGTTGACTGGAGTACCGACTACTCGCTCTCCACCCCCGCTCCCTCTATGAGAGCAGCGAGGGGAGGGGGAACAGGATCCAGGACTGGGGGGGAAGCCGGTTCCCCCCCAGCACCATCTCCATGGTGCCACCTGCCCCCCAATGCTACCTCTATCAGAGGCAGCAGGGGGGACGGAGGAGACTGCTCCAGCAGTAGTCCCTGTTCACAGCAGACAGCAGCTCTTACTCCATTTAAAATGCAGAGCTGCAGCACAGGTGGCTCTCGGAGCTAGCACGAGCTGGGACTGCTCAGTCCCAGCTCGAGCCAGCTGCTGGAGTTTCCGCTAGAATGGCTCTGCAGAGCGGTCCTTATCAACTAATCGTGTAGTCGATAATTGTATCGACTACACGATTAGCCAGATAACCACAATTTAACATCCTTAGCAAGGCCCGGGGACAATTATAATTAAAACTCAGTAACGCTCTTGCATTGAAAAGACAGCCGTCCCCAGACACACCACAGCCCCATTTCTTGGTGGGAGCGGAGACAAGGCAGGGGGGGGCATCTGGGAAAGGAATTCCCTTTTCCTTCCACTTTTCCTGTGCACTATGCAACATGTCCTCCCCTTTCAGCACAGGCCAGATTGCCTGCAGAGCTGGAATTTCCACCACTGGAAATGTGCTTTCGTTCCAATCGGGAGAGAAAATTCAAATTTCCAACCTTCCTGGGAGACTGGATTTTTGAAAAAGTGGCATTTCCATTTTGATTTTTTTTTCTTCCATAGTACAATGTGTAATATAAAATGAAATGTGTTTTAAAACAAACAAAAAAAATAAAAAGGTTCCATCTCAAAAGCATCAAAACAAGATTTTCCATCCTTATGGGCAGGCGTCATTTTGACTCCCTCCCCTCAAGTAAGCTTTCTGAAATCAACACGTTCCCCTGGAAAGATTCAATTTTGACCAAAGGACATTTTCTAATGGAAAAACGTTGTTAGAAAATTTGCCATGTGCTGTAATTCCCTTCCCAGCTCTCCAGGGCAATAGCGCTGAATGCATTAGGGGAGCATGGTTGTCCTTGAAAACTGTCTCGGCACAAGAACACCCTGGTTTATATCCACGGATTGAACTGGAAGATGATAAACTTACCATAGGTCCGGCTGGCCCTGGAGAGCCCACTGCGCCATGTTCCCCCTAAAGCAGGATAAAGAAACACTTGAGATCCCGCACTCCAAGCAACTGTTCTCTTTTCCCTTCCCCCCTTTCCTACTGGCTACGTCTACACTGGCCCCTTTTCCGGAAGGGGCATGTAAATTTCACCAGTCTTAGTAGGGAAATGCGCGGGGGATTTAAATATCCCCCGCGGCATTTAAATAAAAATGTCCGCCGCTTTTTTCCGGCTTTTAAAAAAGCCGGAAAAGAGCGTCTACACTGGCCCCGATCCTCCGGAAAAAGCGCCCTTTTCCGGAGGCTCTTATTCCTACTTTGAAGAGCCTCCGGAAAAGGGCGCTTTTTCCGGAGGATCGGGGCCAGTGTAGACGCTCTTTTCCGGCTTTTTTAAAAGCCGGAAAAAAGCGGCGGACATTTTTATTTAAATGCCGCGGGGGATATTTAAATCCCCCGCGCATTTCCCTACTACGACTGGTGAAATTTACATGCCCCTTCCGGAAAAGGGGCCAGTGTAGACGTAGCCACTGAGTGACACTAGTACCTGGAAAAAGCCACCGTTGGTTTGTGAACGTGGATGATGCAACCCAGACTGTTGCTAGCATGTAAGTGTAACCCACACCCGCTCCATGTGTCCTCTGCTCTACGCAAGCGGTGGCTGGGCTACAGAGAGAGACCAGGGTCTCTTAGAGTGGGCAGTAGAGACTCATGCTTTAAGATCCAGAAGTCCCAGCTACTATCTTCAAGGCATACACTTAGGGGCGTTAGATTAAAACCAGTTACTCTTGCTGGAAGGTGACAACGTAGCCCTTCGTTATTTCCTAGTGTTCAGAACAACACACAAGGATCACAAAATGGATCGAGACAAAGCAGGCTGCTCCCCAAAACAGAGCCAGGAGCAGAGAGCAGGCTGCTGTCCCTCACTCTGAAGCACTTTGCAGCAGGTAGTGATGATGTTAAGGGGAAATAACTTCTGTTTTAATTGTACGCTTGGAATGTTGGTTTGATTTTAGCCAAACCGTCTAGTTAAATTTCTCAGCTACTGTGATTCATCAGCCGTTCTTTCAAATGTAGCAACGGGAAAAGCGTCATTTCTACCTCGCTGTTCTCAGTTTCTCTATTTGCTTGTAACAGGGTTTTCTTACAATCAGTATATTTGTGACTCAACTGAGTGACTGGTTAACCAGTGAGTGGCTGGCTCGCAGGGATCCACAGCAGAGGAAAAGTCTGCCTGGATTCCAACTGAGGATTTCTTCAAGCAAGTGGAGGGAAGATGGTCCAGACTCAGCCAATTGTGCAGATCTGGGGATCAGTAGGGATGTAAGGGACTAGTTGACTACCCGAGAAGCCTATACTTATTGGATAGTTGAGCTGACTACTCACACCCGCCCCCTCCACCCATTCTGCCTCTGTATCAGAGGCAGGAAGGGGGGAAAAGCAGGAGCCAGTGTTGCATTGAGCTGGCTTAAAAGTCAGTCCCTCCCAGCACTGTCTCTGCAGTGCCACCTGTCCCCCCCACTCGCTGCTGCCTCTATCAGAGGCAGTGTGTGTGTGGGAGGGGAGAGGCTACAGACAGGGCCTAACTCCCCACTGGGCACACCCATACACAGGGGCTGCTGCTGGCTGGGCAGGCAGCCGAGCTCATTCCCAGCTCATGCCAAGTGCGGGACCAAACCCTGCTGCAGTTCTGCATTTTAAAAGGCAGTAGGAGCCGGCAGCCTGCGCCCCAGCGACTGCGTTTTAAATTGCATAGCCGCAGCGGGGTTTGTTTGGTTCCAGACCTGGCGCGAGCCGGAACTGAGCTGGACTTCCCACCTGCCCGGCTCCTATACATTTTAAATGCAGAGCTGCCGCTCAGAGACACCGAGACTTGGGTGAACTACACTTAACTTTTTGGGGTCTCTGAGTTTCTCCTCACGGAGATTTGTGTGAACCGAACTGTTCAAATGCTACTTCTGGTTTTCTCTTTATTGATGTTTACGGTAGCTGTGACGTTACTGTCTGGGTTAAAAGTAGCTGTGTTAGGTTGGAAAAATGTGATTATTTGTTTCTTCATCGTACGATTTTATAAAGTTATTTAGTTAAATTCATTTCCTTAGCTCCTTTTGGGACATCAAGGTGGGAAGGCGGGGGGCGGCTGACCCTGTGCAATCCTTGCTGAAAATCCTTAGAGACTGAACTCTGGGTCTCCAGCTACTTTTCTGTGGGGGTTGGGATCTTAAGGCCTGGGAGAAGGGCAATGGAGTGAGGTCTAGCCCCCTCAAGGCTCCACTGGCACGTGGAATCATAATGCCACTCAATTTGGCCCGACTCCCTCCAGCGATGGCCGAGGGTGGCTGGGCCAAATTCGAGTGGATGCTGCGGCTACAAGGTAATTCAGTCCTTCTGCCCAGAGAGGCGCCAGAGCTGTGTTAATGTCCAGCGTGGAGCGGCTCACCTCTTCCTCCGTGCCTATGACCGGACAGGTGCTGCAGCACTCAGGAAGTAAGCGGAGAAGAGAGCAAGTCACTCACCTGCGGCCCAGGCGGGCCCTGGAACCCTGAAGCACCCTTGATACCCATCATCCCCTAGGAAACAAGCCAATGTATTGAAGAGATTAGGCGCAGACATGTCAGGCACAGGGCCACTTCATCCCCCTCTTTAAAGTGTCAAACCCAAGAGAGTCCCACCGGAAGGCACCTGAGAACATAGCCATCCAACAAGGGGTTCTTCCCTGAGGGGGAGGGTCTCCAAGCATCAAGGAGATATCCACACATCTCCCCACCCCCAAAAGGCAAGGAGAATCATCGTTTTGACAGATGGGTAAACTGAGGCACAGAACGATTGAGTGACTTTCCCAGGGCTATGTGAATCTGCGTCAGAGCCAGGAATAGAACCTGTCTCGCCCTACTCCCCATCATGTGCTGTAACCACTAGAGACCACCCGTCCTCAACCAGTCACAAAAGGTATCAAAGGTAGGTACCATTCCAGCTTTGGGACAGTCTCTGCTCAGGAGAGCAACGGGGCAGAATCGAGGGGCACTGGAGACTCAATCCTAGATGTGTAAGACGCTTGGCTCTTCTGAGGAAGGAGGGCAAAATGTGTGGGGACGGCCACAGCTGGGGGAAGCTAAAGCAGGGGCTAGAATTGGAGACCTTTGGCTCCCTTTGTGGGGTTCAAGCCTCCCTGGGGTTTGCTTTGAGTGTGGGGTTCTAGCATCCCCCTGAACTCACAGCAAAACCGGCTGCTGGATCCACTAGGCAAGTGGGAGGTGAGGCAGAAACCCTGGGAGGCGAGCAGAGGATGAGAGGAGATGGTTTCTTTGTCAACTCACCTGAACTCCAGCAGGTCCCAAGGGGCCGTTTTGTCCTTTCACCCCCTGAAACAGCAAAACGCGCAGCTCAGAGGAGCTCAGGGAAACATCCCTTGTGCAGCAGAAAGCAGGGCTAAAGGGCGGGGGATCCCCTCGTGCCCGCTGGGATCCTGACCCGGGTCAGAACTCTGTGAGCACTGACTCATCAGCACCCCCTTTTGCAGTGTGGGCAATGGGACTGCCGAGTCAGTCAGCTGTATGGCTCGATGCATTTCCGTTGTCTACCCACCAAGCCACTAGGCCTGTCCTGACTGGCCTCCAACCCGAACCAGCAGGTCTCTGCCCTTCTCTGATCTAGACTCTTTGTAGTGAAGGGGAAGCACGATCCCACCTACCCCTCCTTCTCCTGAAATGTGCTGAAGAGTGGGGAGAGCCAGCACCCGCTTTAGGAAGGAGGCAACGAGGCCCTGAAGGAGCCTGCACCGGGTAGGGATGTTAGACAGTGGTTATTTCAATTACTCCATAACCGCTATATTTCTTAGAGGTTACATGCTTACTCGATGCCTCCCGGGGGCAGCCAGTGAGCTCCCGGCTCCCTTCCTAGGGAACCTCCTGCCACCCGCGCTGCTGCCTCTGATACAGAGGCAGCAGAGAGGGGTGGCAGCAGCCCCCCGTCTGAGTGGAGCCCAAGCTCCCCACAGACAGAGACTGCCTTGAGACCGAGCCAGCCTGCTGGCCTGAGTTTTAAATGCAGAGCACGCGGCGGAGGGGAAGAAGTTGTCATGATTAACCAGCGATTGCTTATCGGTTAAATAGTTAGCTGACTTGCCGGAAATATCCCTAGTACCAGGGCTGTGAGCTAATTCAGCACCCGGGGGACTGCACAGGTGAGACGGTGCCGAGGTTTCTGAGTGACGAGACCTGGGCAGAACTGGCTTCGTCTCAGCGAAAGGGGAGCAAAGCCACGTGTCCCCCTTAGGTCACAGGGGACGCTGGAAGGGTTGCTGTTGATGGCCAGTGCTCCACATGCAAGTGACTCTGAACTCCAGTAGCCAGCAGCATCTCTTGCCTGGGTCTCCTACCCCCTGGTCCCTGTGTCCAGGTTCAGAACATGTGAACTCACCTTTGCCCCCTTTTCTCCTTTTTCCCCAGGTGGTCCAGGGTCGCCCAAGAACCCCTGAAACAGGCACGTTGGAGACATGAGAACCATTGCAGAGCTATTAAGCAGCGGGGGGCCAATCAGCCTGCTCCCTCTCTGAGTGCTGGCAGCTTGAATGCAATTAACATGCCCAAACCTGGTCCATGTGAGAGCTCAGAAACTCCCTGGGCATGGATCTTTCACAGCCCCAAGAGATGTGAACACAACCTTAAAGGTGTCCCAGGACCCCTTATCATTTTAGCTACAGACTAACACAACTACTCCTCGGAGACTGAGAGATGTGGTTATTCTGACCTCATTTCCTTGTGTTGACTCATGTTCCCACTAATCTTTTCTAGCCACATGTGGATTTTTTCCATCCATGTGGGGAATAATTTTGATGTGCACCACCAGCAGAAACAAAAACCTCGCTGTGGCGCTCTGCTAATAAGTTGGGTGGCATTTGAATCTTTCCTGAATGGCCACTTAAGCACCCAGCTTACAGGGAACACTTGCGTAGACCTGGCCTGAAAGAGGCTTTTACATGGACATTTTCCATGCAAGCTGATCCATCCTAGCTGGCTCAGAGAAACTCAAACCACCAGGCTCAATCAGCCTCTGAAAACCACAATTTGGAAGAAATAACTCTCAGTAACATGGGTTTTGACTGTTTCAGATCAACCGAAACAGCCCAGGAATGAAATCTCACGTTGTTTCAGAATATGGGATCCCTGCTCCTCTACAACAAGGGACACCGCAGCCTACAATGTATCCTACGCAACTTCTGATCAACTCCCTGCCCTGCCCAAACACACGGGCACGGCAATGCCCAGAGAGGCGCTCCTGGCTCTCAGTACTGCTCTCGAGGGGGACGCTGCTCAGGTCACACATGGGCAACCGAGGAAAGAAACCAAGCAAAGCAGGAAACCCAGGGAAAGGGAGGAAGGGAAACGTGTTCGCATTCTGTAGTCAAGAAGCATTGATAATTAGTTTATGCGTAATCATTCTGATAAATGATCAAATCAATTGTTTGTTACAGGTCGTTATAGAGACCAACAGTTTAATTACAAACATGGATTAAGGCCATCTGCAAACAGCTACTGATGGGTTTATAGCCTTCCAGAACACACATTACTCGTGTGATATGCATGTAACATCTGTTAACCCTTCGGAGAGAGGCTTTTAATGTCACGTGCTTGAAAAATTGTGCGGACAGGTGGAGAGAAGGGGACAGACACTCATGTAAATGCACACACACACACACACACACACACACACACACACACACACACACACACACACACACACACACACACACACACACACACACACACACACACACACACACACACACACAGGAGACCTAAGCATGAAAGGCTGTAGGGCTTCAGATCCAAGAAGAGCTTGTCATTTGCAGCATGATGTCTCTTCTCACGAGGGAGTGGTGGGGGCGGGGTGCAGAGCGGGCACAGGGTAAGAGAAGATACTAATTTGGAGTTCCACCCCCTTAACTTACAGGATCTCCCTCCCCTTCCTGGCCTCCCTCCCCCCCCCCCAGATCATGCCCCCAACTCACCTGGTCTCCTGTCTCTCCATCTGGACCTTGGTCGCCCTTAAATCCCTGGGGGCCCTGGTGACAAGGGAGAAGGAACGGAGCACACAAAAGGTGAGTTTATCCTAGTGAGATGAGCCGAGCTCTCACATTGCTGTGGCTACACTCACCCAGCCACATTCAAGCCTGTTGTAAGTAGTGAAGCACCACTGGCTTCCCCTGAGTTGCTCCCGCTTGTATAGGCCAAGGGCCAGTTTCTGAATGACAAGGCAGGAGTTGGATGGGATCTCAGGAGGTAACCGAGTCCAACTCCTGCCCAAGGAAGAACCAACCCCAACCAAATCATCCCAGCCAGGGCTGTGTCAAACTGGGACTTGAACACCTCTAGGGATGGAGATTCCACCCCCTCCCTAGGGAACCCAGCCCAGTGCCTCACCACCCTCCTAGTGACATAGTTTTTCCTAATATCCAACCTAGACCTCCCCCACTGCAACTTGAGCCCATTGCTCCTCATTCTGCCATCTGCCTCCACTGAGAACAGCCTCTCTCCATCCTCTCTGGAACCCTCCTTTGGGTAGCTGGAGGCCGCTGTCAAATCCCCCCTCACTCTTCTCTTCTGCAGACTAAACAAGCCCAAATCCCTCAGCCTCGCTTCCTAAATCCAGACTGCAGCCTCATCAGCAGGGCCAGATTAATGCTGAGGTGAACTAGGTGTGGCCACCACATTTATGGGGAGCCCACATGTGGCCCTGTGTGCCACATGGCAATGCCACTCACTCCCATTGGGCCCGGCCACCCCTGTTTCGGGGAGCAGCCCCAAGCAGCTGTCTGGATGGATCCATAGCATGGCCATTCCAGCTGTGCCCGTGTGCTGTACAGCTGTGTGTTGTTATTCACGTTGCCAAGCAGGGGCTCTGAAATGTTTGTCTGCCGAAGGCCCGCTGCCAGGTTCAGGCCTGGCCCATCTCCTCCCGCCTCCTTCCTGTGCTTCCAGATTCCCAACAGCCGGTGCTCCCAGTTCTAATCATTACAAGCAGCATCCAAAACACCACACAGGTTAATCGTGACAAAGCCTCAGGCCTCATGAGCCAAGCAGCTGTGTGAAGAGCTCACCCGGCGTTACTTCGTTGGCACTCGTTTCACATCTAACGCCTACCTTCCCTGAATGCTGAGCCCATGAAGAGGGGCCAGTTAGCTCTTCTGATCTCCATCAACTTCCTGAGGCTTTGCCACCACTATAGGTGCTGCACAGCTTTTTGGGCTCCCTCAATGAAAGTCTCCTCCATATTGCTATCCCTCTATAACCCACAACCTGCATTGAGCCTGGGCACAACTGCCTGCTACCTCCCCTGCTTTGACGTTGTAAGAACAGAAGAACGGCCATACGGGGTCAGACCAAAGGTCCATCGACTCCAGTATGCTGTCTGACAACAATGGCCAATGCCAGGTGCCCCAGAGGGAATGAACAGAACAGGGAATCATGTGATACCTCCCCTGTCATCCATTCCCAGCCTCTGACTAACAGAGGCTAGGGACATCATTCCTACACATCCTGGCTAATAGCCATTGATGGACCTAACCTCCATGAATCTATCTAGTTCTTTTTTTTGAATCCTATTAAAGTCCTGGTCATCATAACATCCTCTGGCAAGGAGTTCTACAGGTTGATTGCGTGATGAGTGAAGAAAAACTTCCTTTTGTTTGTTTTATACCTGCTGCTTATTAATTTCATTTGGTGACCCTAGTTGTTATGTTATGGGAACAAATAAATAACTTTTCCTAATTCACTTTCACCATACCAGTCATGAGTTTGTAGACCTCTATCATAACCCCACTCTTTTCTAAAGGAAAAAGTCCCAGTCTTTTAAATCTCTCCTCATATGGCAGTCGTTCCAAACCCCTCAGCATTTTTGTTGCCCTTTTCTGAACTTTTCCAGTGACGAGATCTTTTTTGAGATAAGGTAACCACATCAGTACGTAGTATGCAAGATGTGGGTGTCCCATAGATTTATACAGAGGCTATCCTGCCCACTTTCTTTCTGACTTTCTGCCTTTTACCTCCACCAGTTTTTTAATCACTGTTCATCCACACTTCTCACAAGACCCTGAATCAAAGCCTGCGCTTTCCTGACAGAAGCCAGCATGCAAGGCTGGGTAAGGGGAAGGCTATTAGCACAAAGCTCCACAAAAGAAGTCAACAGAGCTTGTGAACTAGACAAGCGGATGGAATCCAGATTCTCTCTCAACTTTTTCCTTTCTCCCTCTGGTAAAAACAACCCAGGAAACTAAAAGCAGCGGTGCAGTGAAGCGTGCCAGGAGCTCAGGTGGCTCCAGAGACACTAACTATGCCCCACTGACCATTGACGCTGTTCCTCTTTACTCGTTACATGTGAACCTTTGGGCATTATTATCAGAGCAGTGCCCAGAGGTTCTAATTTTAGGCAGAATGGGCCCTTTCTTTTATTAAAGGAGGCCAATAAGCAACTCAGCATCGGCTTGCTGGCTGCCTAAGTACCATCAGTGGGGACAGTGGACAGTGTCTTTACCTCTTTGGTGCAAACATCTCCCATTATATCCTGCTACAGCATCCAACGCTCTTTTGTTGGCTCTCTCCGCATGAGTGCTAAGAGTTTTGACACCAATGGGCCCATAACCACTTCTAACGAAGGGCAAAATGATCCTGGTTGTCACCTGCTCTCCTGGTAACCCAGCTGGTCCAGGCTTTCCATCCATTCCAGGAAGCCCATCTGAGCCAGGGAAACCAGCACGTCCTAGCAAGCCCTGAAGTCCAGGCTCCCCCTGCAGAGAGAAGGAAGGTGGATCAATCAGAGCAGGGGTGGGCAAGATACGACTCACGGGCTGGATTCGGCCCACCAAGCATTTCAATCCAGCCTGCAGCTGCCCTACTAGGACCTTCAGGCATGGAGCAGCCCCATGCTGCTCAAAGCGGCTGGCTGCTTCATGTGGTTCTCTGCACTGCATGTGGGGGAAGGCTTCGCGCACTGCCCATGCCTCCAGCACAATCTCTCAGTTCCTATTGGTCAGAAACCAGCGAATGGGAGCTGGGAGGCTGTGCTGGGGGTGGGAGCATCATGCGAAACCTTCCTCCAGCACAGACAGTTACATAGAGCAGCCAGACAGGTAAGCATCTCCTGGCCAGAGCCTGCACCTGCTGGCACCCCAACCCTGCCCACACCCCAATCCCCTGCCCCAGGTCACCACCCAAACCCTCTGCAACCCCTCTCCTCCTGCCCCAGGTCAAAAAATCCCTCCCAGAGCCTGGACCCCTCCTACACCCCTTCCCCAGGCCGACATCATCTTCTGCATCCATATCCCCTCCAGGACTCTGCACCCCAATCTCCTGCCCCAGGTCACAACCCCCTCCTTCACCCAACCCCCCTCTCCTGCTCCCCACTCCTCTACCCCATGTTCTCTTCTGCACCCAATCTCCATCCAAAACCCTGAACCCCCGTAGAAAAGAGTGGGCCCCCCATAAAAATAATTGCCCACCCTGGAATAAGAATCTACAGAGCAACACTGCAAATGAAGCACTCTCTTTCACTCCGGCCTTGTCATTCAGCTCTGCCTTGGGCTGCAGTAAAAAGATTTGTGCGTGGAGGGAGGAAATTGGCAACATCCAAATAGGTGAAGAGTTTTATTTCCACTCTAAACCCAGTTAAGAGCCAAGGGGTAGAAGGGAACGATGGTAGGGAAAGTGCAGAAAGATTAATCCAAATCCAGGTCATTGTGACCCAGCCAGCCAGCCCACGAAAGTCCGATTCCTTGGCTACACGACAAGAAACGAAACACAGGCAGGAGAAAAGGGAAGTGAATCAAGAGGACATCAGGAGAAGGCCAAGTAAAGGCCTTGTACGACTGTCTCCTCCCTAACATTGGCACACTGCTGACTGGGCTCAGAGGCTCCTCGCTAGGTACGCAGTAGGGATGCTAAAATTCATTTCCTATGGTAACTGTGTGTCCGCTAGAGATAGCGATGACATGGTTACACACGCTGCAGGTTCTGCAGTAGAAAGCTTTATACGTTAGTGTATAGTGCAGAACCTGCAGCAACGCCCTTCCCCGCCTGGCCCTGTCGCAGCGAAGCCACCTCTCCGGGAGCTGGCTGAGTGTAACCTACACCATTAACCAAAATGCATCAGCTTAACGGTTAGTTGGTTATACTCTGATATCCCTAGTTTGCAGCAGCTTGAACAGATACAAAGACCTGGTGACTTGCGGTGGCTGCTTTTGCAGAGCCAAGAGCTGTTATAATCAGGATGGGTGTAACAGTAGCACCTAGGGGCCCAAACTGAGACCACAGCCACGTTGTTCTGTAAGAAAACACCCAACGAAGGTCCCTGCCTCACAGAGCTGACTCTCCAAACAGACACAATGTCAGCGGCAGAGCGATGCTCTATTGACTGGATCGCCCAAACCGCTGCCGATGGGTTTGGCACGGCTCAGCCACGCCCCCACAGCCATGGCTCGCACTACCACACCATTCAATGCAAGTACATGAGCAGGGGAGTCACACCCCTCGCTCGCCGTGTGGACCCAACCTCCGAATATGCAACAGTCTCCCCAGGGACAGAGGAAAGTCGCACATGTGAAAACCAGCAGCCACCGAACACAACGGACCCAGGCTCTGATTCCGCCTGGGAGTTTACACCCACTTGAGACATCAGGCCTCACTGCACTTGCCTTAAAAACAAGAAGGAAAAGAAAAAAAAAGTTGGTTGAAACTAGTGTGGATCAACTATGCAACAGTAGCTTGCTGGGCGGTGGTGGTGGTGGTGGTGGAGGGGAGGATTAACTGCGGTATTTTCTCCCCTAGCAAGCTGCTGTTGCGTTGTTGATCCACAACAACCAATGCCAACAACAAACCACCAGCAGCAAAGATAGGTCAGCTCGCATCGGGGCCACCCGTGGGTTGTTATTAAATAACGGAAAGCTGTTAAAATGCAGCTAGAGACCGAGGGATGAGCAGGCAAGCAATGCTTTGCCTCAACTGGAAGTGGCATCTCTCAGAGACTGGCTGGCGCTTATGGCCTGCTGAAATGCCCCCTCCCCACTCCTTGCTGAACTCTTCTCTAGGGGTATGTCTACACTACAAAGTTAGTTCGAACTAACGGACATTAGTTCGAACTAACTTTCATAGGCGCTACACTAGCGCTCCGTTAGTTCCAATTTAATTCGAACTAACGGAGCGCTTAGTTTGAACTAGGTAATCCTCATTCCACGAGGATTAAGCCTAGTTCGAACTAGCTAGTTCGAATTAAGGGGTGCGTAGCCCCTTAATTCGAACTAGTGGGAGGCTAGCCCTCCCCAGGTTTCCCTGGTGGCCACTCTGGCCAGGGAAACTCGTCTGCCCCTCCCGGCCCCGGAGCCCTTAAAGGGGCACGGGCTGGCCACGGTGCCCGTGTCAGGTGCAAGCCTGCCAGCACCCAACCAGCAGACCCTGCACCTGGCACGGATCGAGCCACCCACCCGATTCCCCCCCAGCCTTCCCCCTCTTCCCGGAGCTTGCCCGGGACCACAAGAGGTGGGCACCAGCCTGGGCTAGTGCAGACATCGTGGACCTCGTCCACGACCTCCGCACTAGGCACAGGAAAGTGGCCGTCTAGGGCAGGAGAGCTGCCAGCCTGGCCACCCAGGAGCAGGTGTGCATGAAAATCAAGGTGGTCCACTGAGACCCCCGACCCTGAGCCCTGAGCTTACAATGGCCGTACTGGGTCTGACCAAAGGTCCATCTAGCCCAGTAGCCTGTCTGCCGACAGCGGCCAACCCTAGGGACCCTGGAGGGGATGGACCGAATACAGTGACCAAGCCATTTGTCTCGTGCCATCCCTCTCCAGCCTTCCACAAACCTTGGGCAGAGACACCACTCCTACCCCCTGGCTAATACCACTCCATGGACCCAACCTCCATGACTTGATCTCACTTCCCTTTAAACTCTGTTCTAGTTCCCCAGTTTTGTTCAATAAAGACAGATTCCATTTTTGAACACAATTGTCCTTTATTTTGTACATCAGGAAGGGGGGCTAGGGAGGGGTAAGTGGAAGGAGGTGAGGGAGGAATGGGGCACGAGCCCCCGATGGGGAGGACTGGTCTGGCTCTGTGGGCTTCTGGGGGTGGAAGCTCTCCTGCAGCCCCCCAATTGCCCCCTCCCCCCAGATGGCAGCCTGTGGCAAGTGCAGCCGGTCTGATGGCCAAGTGCTGTGATGTGCCCAGTGTGGGTACTCCGGGCAATCCAAGCCAGGACTGCTTTGCAAGCGGGGCACCCCTGAGAACTGTCTGTCCGGGGTGGGGGTCGGGACCCTTTAAGCACAGCCCTCAGCTAGCCTGAGACAGCATCTCCACGCTCTAAGTCCTCCTCTGATGCCCTGCTGGCACTGCTTCCGGCCATCCTTAAGCCTGGTTCAGGGTCCACTCTGTGTGGACATGCTAGTTCGAATTAGCAAAACGCTAATTCAAACTAGTTTTTTAGTCTGGATCCGTTAGTTCGAATTAGCTTAGTTCGAATTAACTAATTTGAACTAAGTTAGTTTGAATTAACGTTGTAGTGTAGATGTACCCTAGGAGAGAACGAACTGACCCAGGCCACAGCAAAAGACAAGCCACCTGTGACCCAAACCCAAAGGATCTGAGTAAGTCCCTCCTCAACTACCCCACAACCACATCGCCCCATGGCTCCAGGATACGGCACCGTGGGGAAAGGTTTCTCACATTCATGCTCGGTGCTCTGCAAACAGAGCCAGAAAACGGCTCCCACTCCAAAGTATTCACCACAAACATGCCACCTGCACAATCTGACACCAAAACAGGACTCCATTTTCCCTGGGTAGCTGTAGGAACCTTGAGCTGAAAGTTTGTTACCGTCCCTTAGGGCTGTAGTCACAAAACAGTACAATCGCAAAGCTTCACAGCAAGAAAGAACTCCAGGACTGGAAATGTCTAACCCACAGACATTGTTCTCCAGTGACAGAGGTCAGCCCTAAAATCAATGCAATGGCTGCCTGCAGAAGACTTGGGAATTCAGGAGTTGGTCTGTGATAGGATAGGAAACTGTGTTGAGAGTTCTCTGGTTTGCTGAGACTACACCCTCTGGAAAATAAACATGCCTACCGGGCCAGTGACAATGAGCAGGCCACTACACGTGTGGTTGGCTAATCAGGATATTCCATGTGGGCGCCACAGGTATCAGAAATAGAGGCCATGTTTGAGAGATGAACGCAAGCACAAAACAAAGCTGCTCATTCAAACCGCAACAAAGCCGAGTTTCACTTCCCTGGCAAATCGAGGTCTCTGTTCAGAGCTACCCAGCGCCCAGGACTCAGTCGCAACCCACGAGCTCAGATGCAGACCTGAAGCACATCAGGGTCACAGCTGCGCGCTGAGAAAAAAGGTTCCTTTTCATTCCTGCACTAATCCCGCCGCAAACCCCCTCGCCAAGCCTGTTTATGCGAACGGATGAATAATTTGTGGTGCAATTTGATTAAGCTTCACTGACAGCCTCCAAGGTTTACATTCTGTCGGCTTAACACGCTCAGCGAAACCTTCCAGATGTTGGCAGCTGGTAAAATATACGGGGGGAACACTGTGCATTGCTACCGATTCCCCAGAGCTGCCCTCTTCTGCTCTCCACAGATGAGAGGCATCTGGATTTATGGACCAGACACCCTCCCCACTAAATAAGCTTTCTGCTTTTCTGCCCCCTCTTTACAAAGCCCAAATGGACCCATGCACCAGACATCTTTGTGCAATTCCGCAGCCCACAGTTCAGAAAACACTGCCAGGAGCAACTTCTTGGGTAGGGCTTGGAAAAATGAAGATGGAACAATACACTTGGCGAGGTTAAAAAAAGCAAGCCCCCTTTCTCTGCTATCTAATCCCATGGGCCTTGGAGATGCTCAGACAACTCCAGGCTACTTGTCCCGGTGCTTCAGAGATGTCAGCGCTCCTTCAGCTTCGCTGTGCCGGCTACTGACCTCACTGAATCGCAGAACACTAGAACTGGAAAGGACCGCAAGAGGTCATCGAGTCCAGTCCTCTGCCCTCACGGCAGGACCAAGCACCATCTAGATCATCTCTGGCAAGTGCCTGTCTAACCTGCTCTGAAATATCTCCAATGATGGAGATTTCACTATCTCCCCAGGAAATTTATTCCAGTGTTTAACCACCCTGGGTATGTCTACACTACCCCGCTAGTTCGAACTAGCGGGGTAATGTATGCATACCGCAATTGCAAATGAAGCCCGGGGTTTGAATTTCCCGGGCTTCATTTGCATAAGTGGGGCGCCGCCATTTTTAAATCCCCGCTCGTTCAAACCTCATTCCACAAGGAGTAACGGTAATTTGAACTAGGAAGCCTAGTTCGAACTACCTAGTTCGAGCCCCGTGTAGCCGTACGGCACGGGGTTCGAACGAGCGGGGATTTAAAAATGGCGGCGCCCCGCTTATGCAAATGAAGCCCGGGAAATTCAAATCCCGGGCTTCATTTGCAATTGCGGTATTCCTACATTACCCCGCTAGTTCGAACTAGGAGGGTAGTGTAGACATACCCCCTGACAGTTAGGAAGTTTTTCCTAATGTCCAACCTAACCCTCCCTTGCTACAGTTGAAGCCCATTGCTTCTTGGCCTGACCTCAGAGGCCAAGGGGAACAATTTTTCTCCCTCCTCCTGTTGAAGGATGCCCAACACTGGCTCAGCAGAAGCTACAAGAAGCCCCCTCCACCACCACCGCTCAACATCCCCTATGCAGATTGCTGGGAGCACACACCTGTCCCTGGCCTGAACCCTCCAGTCTGGAAGAACATTCAAGACAGGGAGGGCATGGGGGCTCCTAGGGATGTGGGGGGGGAGAGGGGGAACCAAGCTCAAACCAAACACAAACTGCCACACCAAGGTTTGCAAACACTCAGCTCCCTCCTGCCCTGCATGGCCGTGCTCTGGCTAGGATCAGTAGGAGAAACGTCAGCCAGCCTCATGGTCTCAAGGAGTCAGGACAAAGATCGCCCCCAAGGAACACACACACGCACAGAATGGCCTGCTTCTCCATGAAACGCTTTAGGAATCCAGTTAGAAGCCAGGGAAACGTCTGCCAATTGCCTACGTTTGCTTGTATCAAGGTGAGAGTATCCCCGTGCGCTCTCCCCCACCCTTCCTGGACAAACGCAGGCTGAAGGAGACATCTCCCTGTGAGAGCAGAAGCAACAGGAAGGGACAGAGGATTGCTGTGAAAGGAGGGGTGAGGGGAATGAACAAAAGGAAGTAGCATGGGGAAGGGAAGCAAACGGGAACTGCATGTAGGTTGGGCGAGGTCTCTGGGAACATGGTGAGATGAGGAAAGCTCTGGACAATAGAATTTAAAAGGGACCGTTACCAGCTTGGTGAATGTCCTATGGGAGAACAATATAGCTACAGGGTCGGGGGAAATCGACTGCTCGCTGTGCCTGCGAAGGCTGGACTTGCAGCGGTTGAAGACAAATGGGCCTCTTGGGGGAGACAGATGAGCCCCAGGAACTGAAGTTCACACAAGAGGATGGTCACTGGGAAACAGCCAAGTGTTTGGTAAGAAGAGGCTTGGGGAGATGGTGATCCAGTCACCTGTACCTGAACTAGGGATCACAACAGGTAATCCTCCTCTGGCACCCACCTCTAGAGAAACAGAGGCGAGGGACACCATTCTCACCCATCCTGGCTAATAGCCATTGATGGACCTAACCTCCATGAATCAATCTTGCTTTTTTTTGAACCTTGTTAAAGTCCTAGCCTTCACCACATCCTCTGGCAAGGAGTTCCACAGGTTGACTATGTGCTGACAAGTCAGAAGTGCGGTTTTCAAAGCCACACAGGGTTTGGACACCTGATTCCTCCTGTTGTTTTCATGGGATTGGAATAGTCAAATTCCTTAGGCAGCGATGAAAACCTCATCTGAATTGTGCAGAGCAGTTTGCTCAGGTCCAGCTGCCAGAGCTAGGATTCCTCCTTATTCATGCTGGAGCGAGGTAAGGAGGGCACAGGCTGGGAGGTCTCCTATCAGAAGGAAGGGAGATAGACAGGCGCAATGGTGGGATCTATTTAGATTCAGAGCTCTCTCAAATCCAAGCATGGGGGGGAGGCGGATGCTTTCCAGGATCTGGCCTGGAGACAATGTCACCGAGCCGGCTGGGGAAGACCTGCACAAGCAAATGAACAGAGCACAAACCCCAGTTCCATCCGCCTCCTATGGACAAGGGGTTCGGCTTTTAGCGACAGTATCGCCTACCGCAGTGCTAGCGAATGAACGCACCATTCCAGCGCGGGTACAGGGATTTCTTTGATTGGACGACAATGACTGAGGCGGTCACAGATCACATGGAAATGACAATCACGCTGGCGCAGACCATTCCACCTTGTGTGGGCGGGGGGAGGAGAGGGAGAGTGACTGGGTGAGTGAATACTCAGGGGAGAGCAAAGGAACAAGAAGACACAAATATCCATCATGGGGAGTCCCGCCTCCCTCCCCACAGTATCTCCACGGAGCCAATCTCATCCCATCGGGCTCTTCAGATGAACCCACAGCCTGGCGTTGAGGCTCCACATTATTACTGTGCAAATGTCTGGAGGATTCTGCGACTTAGAGACTTGCTGCGAAGAGCCATGGAGTTTCCCATGCCTCCCAGCGTGAATCGTGCCGGTCCCGTACCTCTGGGAATCACACTCTCCGTGTGTACTGTTGCTCACCAGCAGGAAGCCAGCCCGGACACTAGAATATTTCTTACTGCCCTAGGGTCTGGAAGGTCACGTACCTGATCCGGGCTAACACCACATGAGACAGCAGCTCTTGGCAGCCTGCACTTACCGTATATCCCAGCCGGCCTTTATCTCCTGGCTCCCCTGGATATCCGGGCGGGCCCTGCGCACACACAGAGCTCAGATCAGTGCACGTTAACCTTTCCCCTTGCGAGCCCAGATCAGGTTGCTGGATTTACCGTGTCGAGAGAATGCTGGGGTTTGCAGCCTTGTTTACAGATCCCATTCCAGGGCAGACAATGAACAATACACAAAGGCAGCACTGGCAATTTCAGTCACATGCCGGATGAGCTGCAACATAGCTCTTCGGAGCCAGGCCTTGGGTTGCTGTTCTGCTGGCATTCCCCCAGTTTGTGGCAAGGACACCATCAGTATTCAGCCACAGGCTGTGGGGTGCAAACTCTCCATTGCTTACAATTCTCTTCTGAGGCTGGACCATAACGGGTCTTTTCCCCGCTTTTCTCTCAATCCATTTGGGTTCCACAAACTTCCTTCTACACAATCCAGCTTCCCTTTCCCAGGCCTGCTTATAATACGGCTTGTCAAGAGCACACCTGCCTTTTCGCCCTGTCTGTCCATCAGCACCGCCAGTTACCACCTCAAACTTAGGGACCCTGTTAGTTAATTATCACTTTAAAATAAAATGTCCTCTGGACTGGATATAAAATAGTAATACAAATATCAGTCTCTTGCAGCCTTCTTAGTCCCTTGGCTGTTTTCTTGGAGGCAGCCTAATGCAGGCCTATTGCCCTTGTGTTAGCTCAGATCCTCCAACCTCCCCTTACTTCTCTTACCTCTCCCCTTTGTAGCAGACCACCAGCTGTAAGTACTGCCTCCATGCCTGGCCCCTGTGTGAGGTTATGATCAAAGGCTGTCCCCGTCTGTGCTCAGTGTGGGGTTTGTAAACCCCCTTATGTGTCCTACATTGGTGAAGACTGAGCTTGATAAATGTATCGGGGGGAAGGTCTGATGAGACTGCCTACACGGGCATTCGGCTGATCTGCAACTGCTAGCAGCGAATCTCTCAATGGCGGGTGATAGAACAGAGACCCTGGGGGGTTTTCACTCTCCTCTGTAGTATGGGACCTGGATCACTTGCAGGCTAAAACTAGTGTAAATGGTGGAGTCTCTGTAACTTTGATTTGAGGACCTCAGTAATGCAGCCGGAGGCTGTGGGTCTATTTCAGGAATGATGATCTAGAATAGATGATCACAATGGTCCTTTGCGATCTTAGGGTACGTCTACACTAGCCCCCTAGATCGATCTAGGGAGACTAATGAGGGCGACCGAAATTGCAAATCAAGCCCGGGATTTAAATATCCTGTGCTTGATTTGCATGTTCCCGGCTGGTCGCCATTTTAGAAATTGACTAGCCCGAAGTAACTAACTGCCCGCGTCTACACGTGGCAGTGAAACGAGATTCCGATTTAAAGCCCTAACTCGAATTAGCTGGTATTCCTCCTGCAATGAAGTTTACCAGCTAATTCGATTTAGGGGCTTTAAATCGGAATCCCGTTTCACTGCCGCGTGTAGATGCAGGAAGTTACTTTGGGCTAGTCAATTTCTAAAATGGTGACCTGCCGGGAACATGCAAATCAAGCACGTGATATTTAAATCCTGGGCTTGATTTGCAATTTCAGTCATCCTCATTAGCCTCCTTAGATCGATCTAGGGGGCTAGTATAGACATACCCTTACAGTTTATGAATCTATCAGTTCAAGTGTCTCTAAACATTGCCTGTGAAAGCATCCAATGAAAGCAGGAATGTCTGATGGGAGAATTGAGAACTTTGCTGGTGTGGGCATATTTAGGGGGATACTTTTCATACTTACAGGTGATCCTGGTTTTCCTGGATGCCCTGACAGTCCACGTGGTCCTGGCTGTCTCTAGATTTAAAAAAAAAGGCAATCAGTAACATGTTTTAGAGATCAAACCTATTTGGAAAGACACAAGACTCCATATGATCATTCAGGAGAAATGTGAGAGATCATGTCACGGGATTTAGAGACATAATCCTCTTTTTGTTTAAATACTTCAGGGGTGGGTAGGGGGCAGTGGTGTAATGCACAAAAAAGGTCTGTGAAGAGGGCAGCACACACACACTTTTTTTAAAATAAGGATTAATATCTGACTGAACCTGAAAATGGACTGGGATCCAGCGGAGCTACTGGAAGACAGAGCTTCCAAGGGGAGTACCTCTGGATTCCCAACAATCCTTTCATTCTAGGCATAACTAGGAGACAAAAGTGTGCCCCAGCCATGCCACCTGCTCTTGATGCACTTGGGTGGCATTGTCCCAATGTCCTCTTTTAAGACCAGAAGGGGTCATTAAGACCATCTGTGTTGGGTCTCTTGTGTAACATGGGGCAGAGATGTCCCCCCAGGGATTCCTGGGTCACGCCTGTCACTTCGGTTCGAGCCACAGCCGATCTTTTAGAAAGATATTAATTTAAAAAATTGCAGATGCTGGAGAACCCACCATGTCCCTCTAAGTAACAGGAGACACTCACCGGCCAGCCTGAATGGAGAAGCTGGTAAAACGAGGATTGCTAAAAGGAGAGGAAGAAAAAAGAAAGAGCATGTAAAAAAATCCATCTACTCTCCCAGCCAAGGATGGCACATGCTGCTGTAGCCATGACCCTCCTGACCCAAAAAGCAATTGTGGGTTGGCGGTGGCAAGATTATTGTATGGGGGCGCTGTTGTACTGCTACTCTTACTTCTACGGGCAGTGGCGCTGCCTTCAGAGCTGGGTCCTGGAGAGCGGCAGCTGCTGGCTGGGTATAGCTGCCACCAGCAGGAGCGCGGAAGGAAGGAGGGCAGGGTATGGTGTTGCCAACTTTCTGCACTGCGGCCTGCACAGCTGAGCCCTCAGCCAGCAGCTTCACTCTCCAGCTGCCCAGCTCTGCAGACAGCGCAGATGTAAAGATGACAAAACCCTGTGACCCTCTGCAACTCCCTTTTGGCTCATGACCCCCAGTTTAAGAAATGCTGCTCTTTTTGTGCAAGGGGTTTTTGTGTAAAAAGAAGCAGTGTGGACTTTTTTTGTGTGTGCAAAAACCCTGTTTTGTGCAAGATCCTTATGCCTGTCCCAGAGAGGGTTTTTTCACAACCTCCCCTCCCCCGATGCTTCTTTTTGTGCAGAAAGCCCCTTGCGCAAAAAGAAACAGCAGAAAATAAGCGAATGATGTCACAACTTATGCTAATGACTCCCTCATTAGCATATTTTCTGCCGCAAAAACTTGTAGTGTAGACGTAGCCAATATTCATAGATTATCCCTTTGCTCTGGAGATGCAGCCTCTGAGGTAGAGAGATTCTCCAACCAAATAAAACACTAGACATTAGAACGGGGCGGAGGGGAGCACCGAGGATGTATGACGTGAGAATACAGCGCCATCACTCCCCAAAAGGGGATGGCAGCATCACACACACACACACACACACACACACAAAACAAACATGAAATGTAGCTGTAACCTATGCTAACACAGTGTGGGCTCTGCTCTCTTCTGTCTCTAGCAAGCCTACCTATGGAGGGTTACAAATCTGCTAGCAAGTCTATACAAACTGCAGCTTATCCTTTGGGATCCAGAAGATCTGGGTTCAATCCCTATAGATGACAACAGGCATAGGTGTTAAACAGACTATAAAAATCAAATCTTATGGAGACTAGAAATCCAAAAAGATTCAGTGAACCACCCAGACCATAGACTGGGGCCCAGAGGAAAAACTGCCTGTACAGGACACTTGCTAGTGATTTCTCTTATTCAGTTTAGAAGTTCCAAAGCGATATGGCTTTGATTGCTTTTGGCAAGAAAATATCCCAGAGCCAAAGAGAACTCGGGGTCAGGAAACATCTCCTGATGTTCAGACATTTTCTTTCAATTTCGTCTCCTCTGTCCTTGAGCTGAACCCCCTGGCACTACCGCAAATACTTCACAGCCTCATAAGTCTTTTGTAGGCTTGTCCTATCCCCCGCTTAGCACAGCTTGATAAATTTAGCTACTTTCATCTTACCTCATAAATCAATCCCTCCACCTCTTTTACCATCTTTTCTGTTATGCTCTGAACTCCATCCAGGAGAGGCACCAGGATATTTCAAGTCCCGTTCATTTGTTGCTTTTACCTCAAAAGATATGCCATAAACATAACTTTTGGTGGTTGGCCTGAAAGTATTTTGAGGCCATTGCATTTCCTCTGGATGCTACTGCAAGCAGCAGCTACTCGGCAGTTCAACAGACTGGCATTTGTGGGCACTGAACGCTGGTTTTATACCATTCTCCTTTCAAAGTGTTAGGCCAAAGGCACAATGGACTCCACACTGGAGCCATCCAGGGGTTTTTCCAAGACATGTTTTAATCAGAAAGTTCAATTAGTCAAAACAATTTCTTGTTGGAACCATTTTTGGTTTTTAACAAAATCTTTGTCAGGAAGGCAACAAATAGTCTAGTAGCACCTTAAAGACTGACAAAAGATGTCGATGGTATTATGAACTTTCGCGGGCATAACCCACTTCTTCAGATGACTGGAAGACGTCCTGTTTTCAATATTCATCTTCCAGTCATCTGAAGAAGTTGGTTATATCCATGAAAGCTCATGATACCATCGACATGTTTTGTTAGTCTTTATGGTGCTACTAGACTACTCGTTGTTGTTTAAGCTTTTCTAGTTACAGACTAACTCGGCTACCCTCTGAAATTTAAGGTTTATCAGGCCCATGATGCAATTTCTCTCTGTGTCATTTTGACCACAGAAGGCCCAGAATAGCCAACAGTCCAGAGATTATAGCGTGGAAGCCCAGGGTCAAGTCCTTGTTCTGAATCGGGCAGCACGGGGACTTGGATTTGGGTCTTCCAATGAGCTAGTCTGATTTTTCATGAAAAAAAAATCAAAATCTGTTTCCTCCTGATGCAGAATCAAGCCAGTCCCTGCTACTTTGAAATTCTTGTTCACCGGCCAGTCCTACTCCGAATCACCATCTGAGATGTGTAAAAAAAAGCCAGCAATGCACCACGGCACGCAATGCAAAATCTTGAGTGCTTCTCTTGGACCAAATGACAGGATTAAACCACTGCTAAAAGCCAGTCATGAGAATGGTGGATGTTGAGTATTCTGCTCCAGCTCTCTCTAAATATAACCGAAACATTCATTCAAAGCCAGAGCTGGCTGAAAGATAATCAGTGGAACGGTTTTCCATTTGAAAATGGCGTTTCATCAAATTCTACGCTGAAGGCTTCTTTTGGAAGAAGCTGTTCTGGAAGAGATCTTCTGAAAAAACTTCTTCCAAAAGAGAGCGTCTACATAGCAAATGCGCACAAAAAAAGCAATCTGCTTTTTGGAAAGATAGCACCCACATTGAATGGACATTATCTTGCATTTCAGCTGAGATTACTATGGACGAAGTGGCCACCAGGGCACCTGTGCTTTTTCCTCTTTCCTCTTCTTTCGAAAGAACTCCCTCTTCCCCATCTACACACGCCTTTTTCCAAAAGAGCTCTTTCGTAAAAAGGCTTCTTCCTCATAGAGAGAGGATTTTTTTCCCGAAAGAACGCAATTGCAATGTGGATGTAAGTGAAGTTTTTTGGAAAAACAACTGTTTTTCCAAAAAAACTCTATAGTGTAGACAAATCCTGAATGTTTGTCAGGATTTAAATGAAATCCAAGGGAAGAATTCAACACTGAAATGAAATATTTCAATATTTTATTCCTAGAATAAAATCTTCATTTTAAATTCTCCATGCATGGCATATTTAATGTTTTCGATTACATTTAATATTTTGTTTTACATTTCCAATGTTATTGAAATGTTTTAACTAGGTCCCTTAGATGTTTCTGAGTAGAAATTGCCTAGAGTTTTTCTTCTGTGAAAGTTTTCACTTTCCACCGTGAATTGGCAAGGGACCGGACTCGATGACCTCTCGAGGTCCCTTCCAGTCCTAGTATTCTATGATTCTATGAAATGTCAGCATTTCCCATAGAACAGAAGTTCCATTTTCCTACCAGTTCTACTCTAGTGACAACAGCCTTCCTCTCGCACTGATTTTTATTTATGGGCCACTGCA
Source organism: Pelodiscus sinensis (assembly GCF_049634645.1). Lineage (NCBI taxonomy): Eukaryota > Metazoa > Chordata > Testudines > Trionychidae > Pelodiscus > Pelodiscus sinensis. Next base: position 4,351,754 of record NC_134732.1, on the reverse strand, counting down.
CTTCTGGATCACGTCTCCACTGAATCCGTAAAAGAAAACTAAATCAAAACCATCTTAAACAACAAAACCCACCACAAAGGGAAAAGACCTGGGAAGCAGCTCGCTCAGTCATTTTGGCCCAGCTAGAGGAAATGAAAAATTACTGGAGAAACCCACATTTCCAGGCCAGGTTTCTCAAGAGGCTCAGTTTGGAGACTCATCCTGAAAACAAAGAGCACGAATCCAACACTCCAGACCTTTGGAAGTTCTCTCAACCGCCTGAATGGCAAGGATGCTGGAAGGGAAAGGGTTATTTTCCCTCCTGTCATCCCCCCCAACCCAATTACTTTATTCTGGTCTCCAGAAGGGACTAGCACCTGATCCTGTCAGCTTTCCCCACAGCCCCAGCCCACCAGAAAGACACAAAAGCACCTTCAGTTCCCCAACAGAAACCAAGCACCATGGACAGAACTGGGTTCCCGTTCACTGCCAAGCTGTACGCGCAGCTCAGTAGTCAGAAATTCCTCCTCCTCCCTCCCCCAAGACTATTCCTCAGACACAAGAGGAGGGAGGAGGAGGGGAATCTGAGCGAGCTCATTTACCAAAACAAAGGGCATTCGCCATATGGAAATATTTCCAGTAATAAGCAGGGCCGATGATGGATGAATACATTTAACTAGCTCTAATGCTGCACCGGCCACTTCGGCTCCTTTCAAGTTTATCCCAGATTGATTAATGTGAGCAAATGTGCAAAATCCCTGACAGCCTGTCAAGCCAGGCCCTGGCTCGCTGCAGCTGAGCCTCATTTCCCTCAGAAGCCCCTTCAGAGGCACTTTTCGGGGGCCGTCGAGGAACTGGCAGGCAGCCCAGGGCTTTCTCCCCGGGGCGTTTGAAGCCGTGAACTCAGGTGCACCGGGGGCTTGTGATGCTGTTCCGTTAAACTTCAAAAAAGAAGAGAGAATTGACCCCTGAACGGAGGCTGAATCCAGGCCTCAGAAGCCGAGGGAAATCCAGTTCGTTCTGCAGCTGAAGCAGGAAACAAGCAGCTCTTTGCCTGAAGCCGCTCTGCCCAGCAGAGAAGTGGAGTCGCTAGTGTAGACACAATACGCCACTGAACACCAGGGGGTAGGAAGGTCACAGTGGTGCGGGCCCAGCCTTAAGGCGAGTAAAGTGGTTGCCTTGGACCATGCAGCCTCTGCCTGTGGACCCCCCGTGGGGCTGGAGCTGCCCATGGCAGGCAGGGAGCTGTGCCAGCCCCACCGGTTAATGGTGAGCTGGAACTAGCAGCATCACTCGTTCAGGTGAACTAGTTAACCCTTCATGTGCCTACATTGCTTTGTTTCAGTACAGGCCATTTCTTTCCTTCCAGCAAAGCTGCAATGGTAACACCCCCTGAGCCTGTCGCTAAATCTGCTACGCCCCTCCAGTTACGGAGAAAGCCTTTCAACTGCTCAGCATCATCTTCCCCCGTAGCTCTTCTCCCCTGAAGAGAGGCAATGGGCTAAGGGTGAGGGGCCATGAGACACAAGGCTCCGTGTTTTGTTCAGCAGACACACGTAGCGGGGAACACACCATCTCTGCAGAGAACACAGCCCTCGAGAATCACTCTCCCAAACCCCGGCACAGATACCATTGGTTCCCTGCCATGGGAATGCCACTGTTTACTGTGGGCACCCAATACTCGGAAGACATGTGGCTTTAGGTAATATTTTCGGGTGACAGACGTGAGGCCTGTTAAACCAACGGAATGCAAGTGCCTGAGGGCAAACCGGGAGTTTTACTATAAAATGCCTCTAAATACTAAATGGAAAGCCAGGCTACAGCTGGGCAGCGCTCAGGAATGACGAAGCTCTAACCCCAACACTGAGACACCACGTAGCTCTGGGAACGTCACCTCACCCCCTTTTGCAGGCAGACAAGGCCTGGCCGGGTGGCCACATGCGTGGCTGATCCCCAAAGCACATTCAGAGGCTTGCGGCAAGGAGATGGGGATTAGAAAACCCAACAAGTCTCATCTGTCACTAGCTTCTTTAAGTCTATCACCACTGTTAGTTACTGTCTGAGTTTCTGCTCTATGGCCGGGGGCAATCGGAAGAGCTTGGATGCTGGGTTGACTTTAGCCAAGGGTTAGGATTAAGAGCACACCAACCTCAAGACATAACAGCCTGTCTGAATTCTTGGGAGGATTCAGACTTTGTCCAAAGCAGAATCTCACCCTCTCCTGTAGTTCTGATGTGGCCAGAAACAAAAAGAAAACTATCAAAGAGGCAGGTTTGGCTCCAGGCAGCCCAGTCCACACATCTGAGAAATGTAGGAAAGTTCAGCCTCTGGGTGCTGAGTTTGCTCCCATCTTTAATAAATCCAGAACAGTGACCTTACAAGAAGGGCTAAGCAAAATACACACGTTCCATTTACCTTACTAGGAGTAGCAATGATCTGTCTCTTCACTATCCAGGGACGAAAACAACAGAGTCCTTGGACCCAGGAGGCTGGCGAGGTCCATCAAGGAAGGATACACCTCCTCCCTCCAACACCGCCCGCGTCACGGCACTAACATGCTACACCAGGACAGCTGGCTGCCATGCGGCAGATGCTCTCCATGGTACCCAAGAGGGACAGCTGGGGCTGTTCAGTGGCTTCACCGGAGCGACAGCAGGCACAGACTGGCACAGCAGGGGAGCACATGGGTTCTCTTGTGTGGTGGAAATGCCACTGCTCGTGTCCAAACAGGTCAGGCGAAAAATCTCTTTGCTGGCTTGGCTGGTGATGAATATTATCAAAGGTGATGAGCTGAATCCTGAGGATTCCCTCTCGTCTGCTGCCCAGCACCTGCAGATCTCCAGCCCCTTCTCCAGAATCTTCTCTCACTTCCCCGCCACCGTTCCCTGCTGGCACAGTGCTAGCAGGAGAGCTCGAGCAACCCTGCCCCTGGGAATCGGTTTGCACTTCCCTGGTGGTGAGCTCCCCTGCCCAGGCAGCCGGCACCGCGCCAGCCCAGCCCTTCCTCTGTGATGGTGTTTGCAAAGAGGAAAGACGTCACTCTGCAGAAGTGGCACGTACAAGAACACCCGTCCCAAGCTCGTAACCGACACACAGGCACACCGAGACGAATGCGCTCCGGAGACACCATGTGCTGGTCTCATCTCACTTCCGCCACCCCGGCCCGCGCACTCGCTCTTCCAGCGCACCCGTGCATGAGGCTGATGGAGCTCCCGGCAGCGGCGATGGAGCATGGCCGTAACCAGCTTGTTTTGTGAAATCTGTACGGCCCCCTCCTGCCTCCCCTCACCTCTCCAGCTGAAATAGTAACAGGTGGGCTCCTCTCGGCAGAGGTGAAGCCAAGACGGGCAGCTGCATCCCAACGGACATGCCTCACGGACACGCTCTGATGGCTGCCAGCTTGGAATCCACACAGGTACTTGATCGGCCTGTTGTGGTGACTCGAGACCACTCAGACAGACTGCGCAGCCCCAGGTCAAACCCTCGCTCAGTACGTCAGCCTTGGCCAACAGCTGATGCTTCAGCAGAATGACGTTGAAGTATTTACCGAGTCCCCATTTTGGGGATCTGTGAGCACCTGACAGTAATGTATGCGTTTCTCCTCACAACGCCCTGCGAGGCAGCACCAGGCTCTGATCCATATTAGGGATGTAATAGTCTAGTTGATTAGCCGATTAACTGACAAGCAAAAGCTTATAGGTTAATGCTATAAGCTACACGCATCTCTCCCCGCCCCTTTGCCAGTACATTTTTTAGCAGCCCAGCCAGCAGCCCGGCTCAGTCCTAGCTCATGCCGGGTCTGGGACCTGCCCCCGCTGTGGCTCTGCATCGAAAGTGTATTAGGAACCAGGCAGGCAGCCTGGGTTCAGTTCAGTTCAGTTTTGGCTTGCGCTGGGTCCAGGAGCTCAACCCCCATTCCCGCCAGACAGGGGCTGCTGCCACCATGCGCTGCTGCCTCTGTATCAGAGGCAGCAGCGCAGGGAGACAGGCAGCCGGTTTGCGAGGGGAGCTGGTTTTTAAACTGGTTCCTCTCACGGACCAGCTCCTGCCTGGCACCGCGCACTGCTGCCTATGATAGAGATGAAGCAACACAATGTGGCAGGGGACTCCTGGAGGGTGAGGCCGGAGCGCACTGGCTGCCAGCTGCGCCACCGGGGACTCCAGACTAGTCAAGTAACTGATAAGAATTCATGAAGTTAATCGACTATTCAATTGACAGATATTTAACAGCCCTAATCCAAATGTTACAGCTGGGGAGCTGAAGCCCAAAGCGGCTACGTCCCTTGTCACAGCAAGTTATGGCCGAGCAGAGAAGCCAAAGGGGGCCTCCCACAGCTTTGGCCATCATCCTAAGCACAGGGGAATCCTGCCTCTCCTTCCCAATAACCAGGACGGCCAACCAGCAGCGCTGCGGAGGGGAAAAAGTTTTTCCAGATCCCTGCAAGGCACGGCTCAAGGTGCTGAAGCACCCCGAAGAGAATTATTTGCTCTGGGGTATCCCCTTCCATTGCTGTACAAAGCGCCCACACCAGAGTGGCATTGCTGATGTGCCACGGTAGCAGAGACAGCCCATAGCCTAGGACCAGAGATTCGGCAGCTGGCTCTCTAGGGAAAGGAGCCCATAGGAAGCAAGCGGCTCCCAACCAAGAGACACACGTGAGCAATAATTGCCAAAGATAACACAAGCCTCGGATTGAACTATTCAGGTACATGAGACATTGCCAGCCATCGACCCCTTCGCCTGCAAACCCCACCATCTCTCGCAGGTGGAAGGAGGCCAACAACGGTGGTGGCCCTGCCACGGGAGCACCTCGCAAGCGGGAACAGCAAGAACAAGACCTCCCCCTTCAGTCCCAGCCTGCAGGAGAAGTGGCAGGTTACAGTCGGCATGTCGATAGAAACCCAGAGAAAGCCACATCCAAGAGCTCAGCCGCAAACATGGTGAAGCCCCTGGTTGTTCCTATTTCTTAGCGGGGTGGGGTCCATAGCACAGCTCCGGTTCCTGGGAAGGTCCTGCCTCCTGCACCCACAAGTCCTCCATTATTCATTGATCGTTTCATTGATCCAGGCACCTGCAACGGTCGTGGGAGGCCACAGCAGCAGCAGCAGGGAAACTGACCCTCAAGTAAGCAGGACGAGCTCCATCATGGACTTTGATGACGATGACCTAGAGCTGCCCTCTAATTGACAGGGAGCCGGAGTGATGCCTTCAGGGCAAGCAAGGTTGCTAAGCAGGCGGGTGGTTGCGTTGGACCTTCACACTGCAATAGCTTCCCTCCTGGATAGGAGGGGCATTAACCTAGCCTGGGACATTGTGAAACGGTGGATCCCATGGACAGGTCTGTGCCTGGCTGCCGGGTACAATCTTCCACTCAGCTGTGGCTGGAATTCATTATTATTCTGCCTCTGCGACTGTGTAGGTGCTGGGGCCCTGTTCCTGGCTCTGCCACTGACTCGCTACATTGCCTCAGGTCAGTTACTTACAATAAACGCCTGGTTTCTGACTCCCCATCAGAGACATGGCCTAATATCAACACTTCCCCACCCCACAAACACAGTCTGGAGCCATGGAAGGTGTAAAATGATCAGCCCATTGTCTACACACCCTGGCTGCTGCACAAGGTACATGCAGGCACGGGCTCAGCGTTAAAAAGCAGCGCTCCGGTAGGCTCTGAAATAGCACCATGTGCTCACCCTGCTCCCAGCCTGCATCACAACCAGCAGGGAATACGGCACGACTTTAAAAAGCAGGAGCGGCCTTTGATGTTTTAATACCGTCCCTAACGTCACACGAGCGCGCGGCACTGATACAGGAAAAGCAATCGCTACGGAACACACCGTGTCCATCTCAGGCACGGGCAGCCTCAACTGGAATTGTCACCGGGTTTCTCCTTGCTCTTCCTTCCATGTGTTTCTCTTCCTTCCATGTGGGGTTAATCAGGATTGCGCTCCCGCCCCCGGCCCCAGGGCAAAGTTTGGGAATGCGGGTTTGGAGGAGGGGAAAAAAAATCAAAACCCGACTGCCTGAAACTGAAACCAGAGACTCGCCCGCCCCAGGAATCCCTGCGGGCGCTCGCTCAGCTTTGATCTTTGCTGAAGAGAAGCTGGGGACCGTAAGGGCTGCTGCTCCTGTAGCCCCCACCACGTTGCAGAACGGACCCCTGGCAGCACGGCTGTGGGCACTGCAGGGAGCTCGCCAGGGACGCTGCGACTAGTCAAAGCCCCTGCGCCAGAACACAGTGCACACGCACCAGCACCGCGCACCGGGTAGGAGTGTCCATTCCCCTGTCTAGCTCATGCCTGGCCCACAGGAGGGATCGGTGCTTCATCTGTGCCAGCGCTCAGCCCTGCCACCCACGAGCCCTGCACGTGGCACTGCTGCGAGGCATGCGGAGACTCAGTTAAGCCACGTGCAGGCCGGAGACTCGTGGCAGCTGGGGAAGGGCTGCCTGATGCCCAGCCTCCAGCTAGCTGCAGGTGCTGCGGTGAGGAGAGAGAGCTGGGGGAGTTCTCTCAGCTTGCAGTAGCCCTGGAGCAACCTCCTTCACCCCAAACCTCCCCCCACAGCCTGCATCTCTAGCTGCGCCCTCACGCCCCACCCCAGAACTTACACCCCCAGGTACATCCCCTGCACCCCAACCCTGTCTAAGCCTTGAGCTCCTCACCTCTGGCCCCATCCCAGAACCCACACCCCCAAGTAGAGTCCCTGCACCCCAACCCTGTCCCTAGTCCCATCCCAGAACCCACGCCCCCAAGTAGAGTCCCTGCACCCCAACCCTGTCCCTAGTCCCACCCCAGAACCCACACCCCCAAGTAGAGTCCCTGCACCCCAACCCTGTCCCTAGTCCCACCCCAGAACCCACACCCCCAAGTAGAGTCCCTGCACCCCAACCCTGTCCCTAGTCCCCCCCCAGAACCCACACCCCCAAGTAGAGTCCCTGCACCCCAACCCTGTCCCTAGTCCCACCCCAGAACCCACACCCCCAAGTAGAGTCCCTGCACCCCAACCCTGTCCCTAGCCCCATCCCAGAACCCACACCCCCAAGTAGAGTCCCTGCACCCCAACCCTGTCCCTAGCCCCACCACAGAACCCACACCCCCAAGTAGAGTCCCTGCACCCCAACCCTGTCCCTAGCCCCATCCCAGAACCCACACCCCCAAGTAGAGTCCCTGCACCCCAACCCTGTCCCTAGCCCCACCCCAGAACCCACACCCCCAAGTAGAGTCCCTGCACCCCAACCCTGTCCCTGGCGCCACCCCAGAACCCATGCCCCCAAGTAGAGTCCTCATACCCCTGCACCCCAACCCTGACTCAGCCCTGAGCTCCTCACCCCTGGCCCCATCTCAGAACCCACACCCCCAGGTAGAGTCCCTGCACCCCAACCCCGTCCCTGGCCCCACCCCAGAACCCATACTCCCAAGTAGAGCCCTCATACCCCTGCACCCCAACCCTGTCTCAGCCCCAAGCTCCTCACCCCTGGCCTCACCCCACAGCCTACACTGAGTAGCCGCTGTCTTACTGCCAGAACTCTGACATGCTCACCTCACTACCCACTGGCACAGGGCCATGTTGGAAATTAGACTTACAAGCTTTTTAAAGGGAGGCTGTTTGGCCTAGTGGATAGGGCACCAGATTCGGATGCTAATGAGCTGGTTTCTACGCCAAGCTCTAGCCCAAAACTGCCATAATCAAAACTGGAGTAGGTATTCCCAAACAGAGAGCAAACTTTCAAAATCTGGTGGTTAATGTCTCTGTGCCTCAGTTTCCCCACTTGTCAGACAGGCATAGAGCTTATTCCCTGTGCAGGGAAGTTGTGAGGGCACAACTAGTGTCTTGGAAGCTCTTTGAGAGCAGCAGGCGGCAGGTGTTGTTGAAGTGACACCCTTTCTATGCAGTTCCTTGTCCTTTACTCACCATGAATGCCAGCCAGTCCTCCTTGGAATTCCTCCAGAGAACAAGGGTAGGTACACCAGGGACTCCTGGGGGGCCTGGATCTCCGGGGAGGCCTGTTCTCCCCATTACGCCAGGGTGTCCCTAGGATGGAGAAGAACAGCTCCGTGAAGACAGGCTTGGATTTTCCAGTCAACACGCACCCAGAGCTGGGCCTGAACCAAACCACATTCCCCGACCGTGGGGGAGTTCAGATCTGAACTTCTTAGCCAATTCCTGGGACCAAAATGAAATCAAGTGAAGCCCCAAGATCCAAACCACTCTGGGAAAACGTGGAGCTGGGGATGAAACGTTGGGTTTGACCCAACTCTGAAGTGTCTGGAGCCTGCACACCGACCGAGCGAGATGCTGTAAGCGGAGAGTACAGTTCTAACCCTGTCACCCTAACACACGCACAGGAGCAGCGTGACTGCCACACCCACCCACCGCTCTACTAGCTCTCTCGCCAAGAGACACATGCCAAATGAATCCATCGCCACCCCTGGAATCTCTACAGCCGTTCGGCACACTGTGCACATCTGCTGGGCGACGCCATGCCTGGACAGAGAAGTGATGCTGACAGATGCTAGGTGGAGAAGGGCCCTTGTCAAAACCATCGTGGGCTCTGTAGCATCATGGCCAAAATTTTACGCCGCTTCTGAGGAACGAACGTCCCCGCGTGGGCCTGCTGGCGGCATGTACAAGCCCTGCTCCGCTACCCTCCTTTTCTGAGAGAGAGTGGGCTTGTCAGAGCCGTCCCGTCCAAACCTGGACAGTTGCCCCAGACTCCGTGCTTCTGGAGGCCCTGTGACAGCCGCCCCAACCATCTTATGGACGGGCCCCACAGGATTAGCAGGGGCCGCCCTTCCTCCCTTGCACTCACTGCGGCAGCAGGAGCTGGATCCACCCGGCCGCCTGCTCGGCTCCGCCCCATCCCGGCCCGCTGCACTCGGCTTCCCCCAGGGCACTCGGCTTCCCACTGCTGTGGAGAAGTGGGTGCAGCGGGCCAGGAGAGGGCGGCGTGGCAGGTTGGAGCAGGCTCCAGCTCCCAGCACTGCAATGGGAAGGGGGAGCGACCCATTGAAACCACGCCAGGCTCCCCTGTTGTTTGGGGGTGGGAGTGTAGCAGAGGCAGGGCAGGGCTGGGGCCTCTGGTGGGAAGGGTGGGGATCCCCCAGGGCCCTGCGCCTGGGCCTTGCGGGGGGAGATTGCCCCAGGCCCTGCGGCCCCCTCAGGACGATCTTGGGGCTTATCTAAAGTCACCATGCGCAGCACTGGGCACAGACAGGGCGGATGGGACGATGGGGATTTACTCGTGCCAAGGGCTGCGATTTGCATTTCTCAGGCTGGGGAAAGCAGCCCTGCGCAGGACAAAGCCTTTGGAATAGGTCTGTCACGCCCTGCTGCCTTGGCGCTGTGCGGGAACGTCTCCACAGCAAAACACAAACCACGTTGCCCTCCACCACCCGTGCAGCAGCAAGCCTCAGAGCCTGGCTCGACTGCTAGAGACCAAAACCAGCCATGTAGCGATTCGGCCTTGGGCTAGAACCTGGCCTCTGGGACCAGCGAGGGGGGCGCACCAGCTGGACCTGGAAGCTCTGCACGGTTGTTTGTAGCCCCACAGCACAAGCCCTGCAACCCTGAGCCAGCTGACCTGAGCTCTGAGACACGCTGCTGCAGGGCTCTTTGCTGTGCAGATGTTCCCTGGGATGCTAAGTCTCAAATCTAATAGGCAAAGTGAAGCAGCACTGGCGTGACGTCTGCTTCAGCCCCTACCACTGATATGACATCCAGGGGCTCTGCTGATTTCACCGTCGACCAGGCGAGGCCTAAGGCCTACAGAGCCTTGGCTACCAGGGAGAGCAGTGCAGTCTGGGACTCGGGAAACCTAGGTTCTGCTTCGTGCCTGACTCTGGCCTACAGGATGGTATTGAGCAAGCCACTTGTCCTCTCTGTCTGTTTCCTCCCCTGTGAAATGAGAACGGTACCGTCCTCCTTTGTGAGGGACCTGGCGGTAGTTGAGATTCCTCCACCGTGCTTCTACAGAGCAGATGCTTTAAGACACAAGCATGAATTTGGCTTGGAAATATCCCAACACAAGCTGAGCCATCCTCATAGGAGTACTGGAACACGGGGCGTGGTGAGTAGGAATCTCAGAAGCTACCCAGGCAGTTTCTAATCCCATACATGTCAGAGCTGCGTTCACCACTGAACCTAACCACGTCTGAGGAACTTCCGGCGTTTTCCAGCATACTCACTTTGTCTCCTTTGGGCCCCAGAGGTCCATGTCTCCCCGGGCATCCCTGAAAAACAAAAACAGGAGCTGTGTCACTTGGCTGTGTGGTTTGCTCGATTCCACCTGGGCAAAGGGCTCGGTTGCTGGCACACAAGGACAATCTTGACTTGCGACGATCCCCCAAGCTGGTTGTAGGACAGGAATTTCTAAGCAGAGATACTGCAAGCACAGGCTAAAAAGCAGATCACTCAATTGGCAGGCTGAACTTGCTCCAGGCTGGGAGGAAACGGACTGTAGCAGGGCCTGTCCTCAGGGGGACGCTCACGAAAATTAATCTGAATTAATGAAACGTGTCACTTTAAAGTGGATTAATTAAACTGAATTAAATCCATATGGATACTCACATTCAGTCTCAGAGGGGGGCCGTGTTAGTCTGTAATTTTAAAACAATGCGTAGTCCTGTAGCACTGTAGAGACGAAAAACAATACATACGGTATCACAGGCTTCCGTGGGCAAGACCCACTCATCGGATAGTAACAGACAGGAGCTGCGTGACTGCAAAGCACATGCACATGTCTACCCAGCTCTCGCCAAGACACATTGAGACGCACCGACCAATGAGTCCACTGAAGTGGGTCTTACCCACCAAAGCTCATGATACTGATTGTTTCTGTTAGTCTCTATGGTGCCACAGGGCCACTCATTTTAGCCTTAATTCAGTTTTTCTTAGTTTAAAATAAGAATAAGAATAAGAACAAGCCGTTAAGCCGACCTAAGTCCCCTGCATGGGTCTTCCATCAGCCACCACCTCTCGGTGACGCCTGCCGACGAGAACCTCTCCGGCCACTGCAGTGAGTGTTGACAGATGCCACACACGGAAGCCCTGCAGTGTTTTATGTGTGGTCCCAGCCCAGGTGTGTGTGTGGGGGGGGGGCAGTAAGGGGATGCTGATTCCCATGACAAATTCCTGTTCCAACTGGTGGGTCAGTTTTGAAGGGAAGGTTTGGTGCAAGATGGAATTTCTAGTCAAAGCACAAGGGAGCCCTCTACAGCCCAGCAACCAGGGCACTCGCTCAGCATGTGGGAGGGACCCAAGTTCCAGTCCCTGATCCAAATCAGGTTAAGACTTGGACAGGGGTCTCCCACATGCCAGCTGAGCGCCATAAGCCCTGGGCTAGGGGCTATGTAGGGCTGGGACAGAGGTGGACACACACAGATAAGGAAAGCGGTTCCTGTCCAGTTCTACTCAGCAGTGTAAATCCCACTCATGGTCAATGTGACTGCTTCTTGGGCGCCTGTGTCACTTTTGAAAACGCTACTCTCGAGCCTTGGAAAACTGGATCCCATCCTCTATTTGACAGGACCTGTCTTTAGCTTGTCAAGCTTCTTGCTCGGGAAAAGGCACAGGGACAAATACCATCGGGGACGCTGGTGGCGTATTTGTGCTTTCAATTGTTTTGTAAGGAAAAAACTTCTGCATCATGGTCCCTATTCCAGGGGCTCTCAGCCTTTCCAGATGACTGTACTCCTCCCTTTCAGGTGGCTGATGTGTCTTGCAGACCCCAAATTTCACCTCACTTAAAAATTGCTTGTTTACAAAATCAGACACAAAACTACAGGTATCCCTGCCTCACTAGTACTGAACAGTAGCTGACTTTCTCTTTTTCACTTTACAATTATAACATAAATCAATTGGAATATCAATATTGGACACACATTTCAGTGTACATTGAGCCATACAAACAACTTGCTGTCTGTATGAATTGACTTTGCTAATGCTTTTTATGTCACCTGTTGTAAAACTAAGCAAGTATCTAGATGAGCTGATGTACTCCTCGGAAGATCCCTGCGTACCCTGGCTGTATGTGTACCACTGGTTGAGAACCACTCATCTAGCCGCATCTAAATCTAAATCTTGAGCTACTGTGAATCAGTGTAGCACTATTAAAACCATTAAAGCAATGTTGTCCTTTTCCACCAGCTGGGGATATGATCCTAAAAAAAATCACTTGCAACAACAACACTGGTGCTTTCAACTGCAGCAGGAAGGAAACACCCTGAGCTCGGAGGGTAAATTGCAATTAACACATTTTTCAGGGTCTGGATGTTTTTACTGAGCACAGCCTGCAAGCAAAGCCAACACCTGATTGGTGGCTCTCTGATGCAAGTCATGTTCTACTAACTAAGCGTTCAGCTGAGACACCCTCCCCTCAGTTCACCCAAGAGTTTAGCATGAGGGAGTAGCACTCATAAAGGACACAGTCAGTCAAGCCAAAAAAAAAGTCTCCTTTCATGCGGAGTGGAAAAAGAAACAAAGGGGCACCGTCCATCTCAGTATCCTTCCCTGGGCCACTAACAGCAACAGAAATTACTCATCAAACTACTCTGTCCATATTGCCCAAAACAGAGGGTCGCTATTTTGGCACAGAAGGAACTCAAATATCATTCGGAAGACATGGCCATTATCCAGAACTTTGAATTGGCACAACACTAGCATCCAGGTGTGAATTCCACACGGTTTCATACTTCGGGTGCGTCCAACCACAGACGTTCCAGCCCTGTGCATAACAGTTTTGAGGGTTTTTAAAATAGAATCATATGGCGCACATTCTCCCTCAATGAGAAACACCTTTGCGGGGAGGGGGAGGAGAGAATTCATCCTTGACTAGGATTCTCTGGAAAATGCATGAAGTTTAAAAGTGCAATTGGAAAGCTTTGGCTTTGGGTACCACATAAAGCAGGCTCCAGTTGTAAACACACAACAGAGCTAGCAGAGGTGGCCTTTCAGTCCCAACAACCTTGGACATGAACTAGTCTGCTGCATATTTGTGCTAGTTACGCCTTGTTTAACGAGCTGCATGTGCAGTGATCCTCCGTGACCTGGTTCCCCGCACAGATGCTCAACGTATCTCAGAGCGGTGAGCACAAAAGTCTGAAAGAGTTTATCCTCCGCCCGCAAGCGTGCCATCCGGGAGCTAGAGCCCACAGTCTCCAATCTGGAGGCCTACCGACTTGTGCGCATTAAGAAGTGGTCTGATTCGCAGAGATGCTGTCTCCACAAATACCCCCAAAGCGAGAGCTGGGAAATTCCATTCCACGTTCCTACAGGGCTTGGGGTGCTTGTACAGCTGAACTGTTGGGCTATGTGTACACTGGTGCGATCTTGCGCCAGAGCTATGCAAATGAGGCTAAGCATGGAATATCACTGGGCCTCATTTGCATATCTAATGAGCCGCCATTTTTGCGAAAGAGACTCTTGCACAAGAAGGAGCTGTGTACACTGCCCCTTCTTGTGCAAGAAAAACCCTCTGGTGCAATGCCGTTATTCCTGAAAATACTCAGCGTAACGGCATTGCGCAAGAGGGTTTTTCTTGCGCAAGAAGGGGCAGTGTAGACAGCTCCTTCTTGCGCAAGAGCCTCTTCCGCAAAAATGGCGGTATGCAAAAATTAGGTATGCAAATGAGGCTCAGTGATATTCCACGCTTAGCCTCATTTGCATAGCTCTGGAGCAAGATCACGCCAGTGTAGATATAGCCTTGGAGTGGCTGGCTGGGAATCGGGCCCTCTCAGGCTGCTACCTGCCTCTCTTCCCTCATATGAGACCAGACCCCCTGCAGCTCCAAAGGTTGTTCACAGGCAACCCCCTACTGCTTAAGATTATCAAAGCTTTTGCGTGTGGCTCCAATTGTACCAGTGTCTTCCTTGAGTCCCTTCTCTGGTTTTCCTTGTTCTTAACCTTCAGGGCCCTCCTCAGATCTGCTCTCACCTAATCCCTTGCTAAAAGATATCCGCCAGTTCGGCTAGTTAGAATCGTATTCCAGCTCTAAATTCTCTTCAACATCTGCTCCTCTTCTGTCTCCTCTGCCTGCTTTTTATTCCACCCCATCTTTGTCGTTGCCCCCTCCCAATGATCACTGTTCTCAGGCATCCCTCCCCCTTCTCTCAGATGGCATCACCAGACTTCCTCATTTCTCACCTCGGTATCCATGCCCGCTAGGAGTGAGAGGATAGCCCCTTCAAGGCCTTAACATCTCCCTACAATCTCTCTGCATTCACACAGGGGAGATAAACGGAGGCACAGGCCTCGCTCTCAACCAGGGCAAAGCAAACCACTCGGCCGAAGTTGGGGAAGATAGTTGATTTTGTGGTTAAGGCACTGGACTATGTCTCAGGAGGCTGGGTTTATATTCTGACTCTGACACTGCCCTCTTATGCGACCTTGGGCAAATCACTTATTCTCTGAGCATCATTTCAGATTATAATCCTTTCTTCTGCCCTCTATCTGTCTAGTCTACTTAGACCGTAAGCAAATCAGAACACGGATTCTTTATTGTTAGCACACCCACTGCTTAGTTTTAAAATTAATCTGTACCCCTACCTCATAAATGAACTGGCATTTTTGAAGAGGAAAAAAATCCTTCTTCCATCATCTTGGACATGGGCATGTATTGTAAATTTTGCTGGGTTCACGTCTGGCATGCGCTCTTTCTATACATTTTGACTGGCAGTGAACTTATTCAATTTCATTCTCCTAGCTCACATGAATGAATAACCACCATAAATTCACAAAATCAATGCCATCTCAGGCGGGAAACAGTACGGACAAATAGAGAAGAAGCCTGATATATGATGGACAAAAAGAGGTGAGGATTTGGGAGTTGTTACTGAGTACAACAGTCACCATGGCATCAGCTACAATTTCACAGTATCTATTTCTCTCGCCTTTACACACCAAATTCCTCTTAAATTGATACCATTCAGAGCAAGACAAAGCACATTCACAGCAGTAAGAATAATAGCCATGAGGGCTATAGCAGTTCAGAGCAGAAGATGAAAATTGATCCAGGGGAATCTCTTAAAGAAGAGACCTCATGCTCTTCTCAGTAAATCATATTCAGTGTCATTGTGGGCTATAATCCTTCATCTTCCACAGTGACCTGACATTTGTAACTGTCCATGTCATGGAATGACGGAGAACTCCTGGGTGAAAACCAGAGTTCTGCTTCTGCCTTTGCTCCCCCCATGGAATCATACTGCCCTCTGACACAATGTATTTCTATCAGAATTCAGGGTAAATCTTAGACTACAGAATATTTAACCTACAGAAGAGTGAGGGAGGCTTTGAGAGCAGCCTTCAGTTCCCTGAAGGGGGGTTCCAAAGAGGATGGGGAGAGGCTGTTCTTAGTGTGACAGATGGCAGAACAAGGAGCAATGGTCTCAAGTTGCAGTGGGGGAGGTCTAGGGTGGATATTAGGAAAAACTATTTCCCTAGGAGGGTGGGGAAGCACTGGGCTGGGTTCCCTACGGACAGGGTGGAATCTCCATCCCTGGTGGTTTTTAAGTCCCAGCCTGACAAAGCTCTGTCTGAGATGATTTAATTGGGGTTGGTCCTGCTTTGGGCAGGGGGCTGGACTGGATGACCTTGAGGGCTCTTCCAACCCTAGGATTCTATGCCTTTTTCGTTAAAGAGCTAGTGCTAAATTTGAGTAACAGCAGCAGCAAACGAACACCCCCAGTGATGGGTTAGATCACAGAAGTACCCTTGGGATTGTCCCCTGCTATGCTGATCAAGCCAATGATGCTCGTCTTCCAGCCATCTGGGGCTCCCCACCATCCTGTCCTGCTGGGCCAGAAACTCTGGGCTCACCCAGGCAAGGCCCAGAGTTGGGGTTACCGCCCCCCTGCAGAGCCACACAGACACTAAACCGGCTTAGCTCTAGGAAGGCTCCCCCATAAGGGCTCAGCATCCTGGAACACAGACCCCAAAGGGGGACCAAAACCCCAAATAAATCCGCCTTACTCGGTGTAAAAGTTTTATGCAGAGAAAGCTCCCTTTAACAATGAAAGAGAGAGATGCACAGTGGTTAGTCTCCTTCCCCCCCTCTTCCCCAGTAACAATTATTTACACTGGACTTAATACAACACTTTTGATTATTATAAGTATAAAGAGTAGAATTTAAGTGCTTGCAAGTGAAGAGTCAGCTCAAAATAAGTTACTAAGTTCAAACAAACAAAAGAACGCCAGCTAAAGCTAACATACTAAGAACCTTGTTACATCTGAATTCTTGCCCTAAACAGTTGCTCTAAGCGTCTCTTTCACAAGCTAGGTAGCCACCTTAATGCCATGGGAAAGCCACCCTGACTCCTACTTAACATCAGTGCTCTGCGGTGCTTCCCCTGCCAGGGCACCGACCCACCACCCAGACTTCGGCATCACGTACAAATGAGACGCAGATTCATTTCTCATTCACTGCTGGCCCCGGGAAGCCCGTAGCCCTCTGCCCAGCTTGTTCCCGATGCCAGGGGCCCCAGTGGGAATGAACGGAACAGGGAATCATCAAGCGATTCCTCTCCTCCCGCCCATTTCCAGCCTCGGGCAAACAGAGGCCAGGGTCCCCATCCCTGCACATCCTGGCTAATAGCCACTGATGGACCTGACCCCCAGGAATGTATCTAGTTCTTTTTGGGTGGCTCCCCTCTCTGACTGCAACGTCCCTCCACCTCTCTGGGCCTCGCTCCTATGGGACGGTCTATCCTCAGCACTGGGGTGTGATTCCCAGCTGGGGTGTCACTCATCAGCTACAAAGAGTAGTGTAGCTGCCGTGGCACAGGCAGCGGTGAGCAGCAGCATGGGCTAGCCATGCCAAGTGTGCACCGGCCAAACCCCCATGGCTACGCACTCAGGGCAGCTCATCTATACGGCCGCTCACCACTGCCTGCTGCAATGCCATCTGCAGCGCACTAGCGCCAGCCGGGTGGGTCCACGGGAGCTGAAAATCCCACCCTAGCTCTAAGTGCACGCAGAGCCCTGGACTTCATTTGCAACTCACTCTCCAGGGCCCTCCCCCACTCACACACAGCAGCATCTCCTCCCTCCCCTGCGGGGCCCAGCCTTGCCTTCGGATGCAGCACAGAGCCAAGTCCAAATGCAGTCCTACCAAGCACCAACCAATCAGCTCTCCTGCCGGCGGTGTTCACCAACGAGCATCTCTGCTTTCCTCCACGGTGCTATGGTTGGGACCTGCAGCACTTTAACCCTGTCCCTCTGCTCTCGCTAGGCTAGTTCTACGGGTTTAATTGGGCCCCAAGAGCCAGCACGGTTGAACGGGACAGACTCCTCTGCTGGAGACATCAATGGTCCAACTCCCCGCCAGGCGGCAGACTTTCCCCGGGCACTGCCCCAGAGACAAGAACTTGGTCCCAAGCATTAGCAGGCCTCCTTCCAGCCGGCAAAACTCTCTCGCTCCTCCGCACAGGGTAGCTCAGCTGCGTTCCAGCTGATAGAACCCTGCCACGTGCGCACGTCCATCCCACGCCTGTCTCTGCAACGGCAGCGTTGGCTACGCACCAACACAAGAGCAGTCAGGACTTAGCTGTGCTCCTCTTCCTCGGCACGGCCCCTGGGGAGTCATCTGCCCCTGTGCATGTGTAACCCACACACCTAGTGTGGGTCACTGTCCCATGCAGTGGCACTTAGACCACAGCAACAGCTAAGGACAAGAGAACCTCTACAGCATAGGCTGAGAGCCAGCTGGCTTTGTAGCTCAAGCCAGGGCCGGCTTGAGCTATTCCTGTGCCCTGAGTAGTGGGCACGTGACACATGTGCGGCCCCGCCCCCCGGCGCGCTGTGCACCTTACAGCTGCCATCCGGCACCCCCATAGACTGGTGCCCCAGGCAGCTGCCCAGCTAGCCTCCACCCTTAATCCGGCCCTGGCTCAAGCTGTAGCAGCTCCTATACTAAGCTTCAGAGATCCCAGGTTCAAATCTGCCTGGTGGTGGTTAGATACACTCTCTCCTTTAACTCCCACTCTGCTCCTGGAAAGCCCTGCCCTGTCCTGAACAGCACTCAGCTTTCCTCTCCTCTCCGGTCCCGCCACATGGAAATTTTGCATGGAAAAGAAAGGTGCAAACACAATCCATGCTGGGCACCGGACTGGTAGCTTTGCTTTGTCTCCCTCCTTCCCTCTTGGCCAAGAGCCACCTCTCCTCACATCACCCCTGTCACATCTATTGCAGCTCCTCTGGCCAGGTACCGGCTCTTTCGCCTTTCTGCAAAGCGCCGGGCACAGCGGTGCAATTGATAAAGCAAGAAAGGAGAGTCTGGAGCACTGAGGCAGGCCTAGCAGAGCAGCACCCACCGGGTAGAGCCAGGAGAACTTACAGCAAGAATCAAGACACCTGGACCAGTAGACAGACAAATTCGGAGGTGCAGAATTTATTGCCGGACTCACAGGGGCTTGTGCGTTGTGTGGGGCCCTCAGCAATGGCACAGACCTAAAGCCAGCTTAGGAGATCCCCCCTCCCCCCAGATGTAATGCGTTCTGGGACACATTTAAACACTTGAAAAATCCATCACTTCTTTGCGTTAGTCACCATGAGCCCGGGGGCATTTCAGCAACCTTCCGGTGAGGTTTGCATGTGTAAAACCACCTAGCGGAGCTGGGCAGCGCGGCACCCCAGGGAGAAATGGGAACAACACAGGTCAATTACGAAGCTTCAGATTTACAAAAGGAAACACTTGAAATTAATCATACTTAAAAGCCAGGTTAAGTGTTTGCCCACGGAAGCTTATGCTCCAACACTTCAGTTAGTCTATAAAGTGCCACGGGACTCCTCGCCACTCCAGGCAAGTGGATGAAACACTCCAGACCAGACCTGCTTGTAGAGGGCTCTAGAACAAAAGAGAGTGGCCCACAAGGGACATAGAGACTGTGTCGAAATAGTTTGGTTGAAACATCTTTTCAGCAGTAGATGGTTTTATGGTCATTTCAATGCAAATAGATATTTGGGGGGTTTCTGTGCCTCTCCCTTTTCCAGTGGAAAATAAATGGGATGAAAGCCAAATAAGAGCTGTTTTTCACAAAAGAGCAGTTCTACTAAACAAACAGCAAACAAATAAAATAAAATAAAATAAAATAAAATAAAATAAAATAAAATAAAATAAAATAAAATACCACTTTTTCTCCTCCTAAAACATTTTGCAGGAAACTTGCAACTGTCTTCTACTGCTGATTTGTGGTCTGAGACTCTCTGCTCCAGCAATATCCATGGTCTGGTAGGACCACAGATGTTGCTGGGCCAGAGAGCTCCAGCCACAGAGGTTGCCAGTGGCTGGGAGCTCAGCCGGTCTGGCAGCAGGCAGCCTGCAGGGCCAGTAGTCTGGGGGCAGGGAGCTTGGCCAGCGGTCCGGCAGCCAGAGCAGGGCTGGACATGGAGCCATGGCAGCCGGAAGGGGATCTCTGCCGGCTGGGAGCAGGGAGCCCCTGAGGCTGGGAGATGAGCCCCGCCGGCCGGAGCGGGTCCCTGACAGTGAGCCGGGGGCCGTGCACTGGCTGGGCCGGTGGCCAGGAGGGGAGCCCTGGGAGAACTTGAGGCTTGACCTCCCCTGCTCCGGCAAACTCCCTCTTTCGAGACCGCTCAGGGGCAGAGGGCGCTGGACCAGCTTTCATCACGCTGGCTTTTCCCAGGCGAGGCCATGCCCACCAGACAGCATGGAGCGGCCATTCTGCTGCGTGCTCTGCGTGTGTTTGTCGCCCTGTTCTGAGGGCAAGACAGCAGCACTGTCCAGAGTTGTGTGAACAAGGTGACTCTTGGGGTCTTCTGTTCTCTTCACTGGTCTAGTCCTGCAGGCAATAACCGCAGCAGAAGGAAAGTGGTTTGGAGGGAGCCTAATGGACCCACATTTAAACGGCAAGTGACCCAATAGCCTGGTGATATTTTGTCTGAGGAGGGGAGATTGAGCAGAATAAGTCTTGTGACTGAGACAGAATTATTGTAGGAGTGATTATTTTACAAACAGCTACTTGGCTGCTGACCTTGGGTCCCGCTCTGCCGCCGGCCCCACACACAGGGGCTTGGCCAATAACCCCGAGTCCCGCTCTGCTGCCGGCCCCACACACAGGGGCTTGGCCAATAACCCCGAGTCCCGCTCTGCTGCCGGCCCCACGCACAGGGGCTTGGCCAATAACCCCGAGTCCCGCTCTGCTGCCGGCCCCACACACAGGGGCTTGGCCAATAACCCCGAGTCCCGCTCTGCTGCCGGCCCCACACACAGGGGCTTGGCCGATGACCCCGAGTCCTGCTCTGCTGCCGGCCCCACGCACAGGGGCTTGGCCAATGACCCCGAGTCCCGCTCTGCTGCCGGCCCCACGCACAGGGGCTTGGCCAATGACCCCGAGTCCCGCTCTGCCGCTGGCCCCACATACAGGGGCTTGGCCAATGACTCCGAGTCCCGCTCTGCTGCCGGCCCCATGCACAGGGGCTTGGCCGATGACCCCGAGTCCCGCTCTGCTGCCGGCCCCACGCACAGGGGCTTGGCCAATGACCCCGAGTCCCGCTCTGCCGCCGGCCCCACACACAGGGGCTTGGCCGATGACCCCGAGTCCCGCTCTGCCGCTGGCCCCACATACAGGGGCTTGGCCAATGACTCCGAGTCCCGCTCTGCTGCCGGCCCCATGCACAGGGGCTTGGCCGATGACCCCGAGTCCCGCTCTGCTGCCGGCCCCATGCACAGGGGCTTGGCCGATGACCCCGAGTCCCGCTCTGCTGCCGGCCCCACACACAGGGGCTTGGCCGATGACCCCGAGTCCTGCTCTGCTGCCGGCCCCGCGCACAGGGGCTTGGCCGATGACCCCGAGTCCTGCTCTGCTGCCGGCCCCGCGCACAGGGGCTTGGCCAATGACCCCGAGTCCTGCTCTGCTGCCGGCCCCGGGCACAGGGGCTTGGCCGATGACCCCGAGTCCTGCTCTGCTGTCGGCCCCGCGCACAGGGGCTTGGCCGATGACCCCGAGTCCTGCTCAGCTGCTGGCGCTACCGCCAAGCCCCGCATGCGGCCCTGCCCAGCTACTGAGCCCAGGATCCTGACCACTGGCCCCGCATGCACCCCCAACTGCCAGCCCTAGCTCTAAGGGGCTGTGAGGGGAGCGGACAGAGATCATAGAATCATAGAATAATAGGACTGGAAGGGACCTCAAGAGGTCATCGAGTCCAGCCCCCCGCCCTCAAGGCAGGACCAAGCTCCACCTACACCATCCCTGACAGATGTCTATCTAACCTGTTCTTAAATATCTCCAGAGGGAGATTCCACCTCCTCCCTTGGCAATTTATTCCAATATTTGACCACCCTGACAGTTAGGAATTTTTTCCTAATGTCAATCTAAACCTCCCCTGCTGCACTTTAAGCCCATTACTCCTTGTCCTGTCCTCAGAAACCAAGAGGAACAAATTTTCTCCTTCTTCCTTGTGACACCCTTTTAGATATTTGAAAACCGCTATCATGTCCCCCCTTAATCTTCTTTTTTCCAAACTAAACAAGGCCAGTTCATGAAGCCTGGCTTCATAGGTCATGTTCTCTAGACCTTTAACCATTCTTGTCGCTCTTCTCTGTACCCTTTCCAATTTCTCCACATCTTTCTTGAAATGTGGCGCCCAGAACTGGACACAGTACTCCAGCTGAGCCCTAACTAGTGCAGAGTAGAGCGGCAGAATGACTTCACGAGTTTTGCTTACAACACACCTGTTGATACAACCTAGAATCATATTTGCTTTTTTTGCAGCAGCATCACACTGTTGACTCATATTCAACTTGTGGTCCACTATGACCCCTAGATCCCTTTCTGCCATGCTCCTTCCTAGACAGTCGCTTCCCATCTTGTATGTATGGAACTGATTGTTCCTTCCTAAGTGGAGCACTTTGCATTTCTCTTTATTAAACCTCATCCTGTTTACCTCAGACCATTTCTCTAACTTGCTAAGTCATTTTGAATTATGTCCCTATCCTCCAAAGAAGTCGCAACCCCACCCAGTTTGGTATCATCTGCAAACTTAATAAACGTACTCTCTATCCCAATATCTACATCATTGATGAAGATATTGAACAGTACGGGTCCCAAAACAGACCCTTGAGGAACTCCACTTGTTATCCCTTTCCAGTAGGATTTAGAACCGTTAACAACAACTCTCTGACTACGGTTATCCAGCCAATTATGCACCCACCTTATCGTGGCCCTATCTAAGTTATATTTGCCTAGTTTATCAATAAGAATATCATGAGAGACCGTATCAAATGCCTTACTAAAGTCTAGGTATATGACATCCACCGCTTCTCCCTTATCCACAAGGCTCGTTATCTTATCAAAGAAAGCTATCAGATTAGTTTGGCATGACTTGTTCTTCACAAACCCATGCTGGCTATTCCCTATCACTTTATTACCTTCCAAGTGTTTGCATAGGATTTCCTTAATTACCTGCTCCATTATCTTCCCTGGGACAGACGTTAAACTGACCGGTCTATAGTTTCCTGGGTTGTTCTTATTCCCCTTTTTATAGATGGGCACAATATTTGCCCTTTTCCAGTCTTCTGGAATCTCCCCTGTCTGCCATGATTTTTCAAAGATCATAGCTAAAGGCTCAGATACCTCCTCTATCAGCTCCTTGAGTATCCTGGGATGCATTTCATCAGGACCTGGTGACTTGCTGACATCTAACTTTCCTAAGTGATTTTTAACTTGTTCTTTGTGTATCCTATCTTCTAAACTTACCCTCTCTCTGCTTGTATTCACTACGTTAGGCACACCTCCAGACTTCTCGGTGAAGACCGAAACAAAGAAGTCATTGAGCATCTCCGCCATTTCCAAGTTTCCTGTTACTGCTTCTCCCTCCTCACTAAGCAGTGGGCCTACCCTGTCCTTGGTCTTCCTCTTGCTTTTAATGTATTTATAAAAAGTCTTCTTGTTTCCCTTTATGCCTGTAGCTAGTTTGATCTCATTTTGTGCCTTTGCCTTTCTAATCTTGCCCCTGCATTCCCGTGTTGCTTGCCTATATTCATCCTTTGTTATTTGTCCTAGTTTCCATTTTTTATAGGACTCCTTTTTTATTTTGAGATCATGCAAGATCTCCTTGTTAAGCCAAGCTGGTCTTTTGCCATATTTTCTATCTTTCCTACACAGCAGAATTGTTTGCTTTTGGGCCCTTAACAACGTCCCTTTGAAATACTTCCAACTCTCCTCAGTTGTTTTTCCCTTCAGTCTTGCTTCCCATGGGACCTTACCTACAAGTTCTCTGAGCTTATCAAAATCTGCCTTCCTGAAATCCATTACCTCAATTGTGCTGGTCTCCCTTCTACCTTTCCTTAAGATCATGAATTCTATTATTTCGTGATCACTGTCCCCTATACTGTCTTCCACTTTCAAGTTCTCAACTAGTTCCTCCCTATTTGTTAAAACCAAATCCAGAACAGCTTCTCCTCTGGTAGCTTTTTCAACCTTCTGAAACAGAAAGTTGTCTCCAATGCAGTCCAGAAACTTATTGGATAGCCTGTGCCTCGCTGTGTTAGTTTCCCAACATATGTCTGGATAGTTGAAGTCCCCCATCACCACCAAATCTTGGGCTTTGGATAGTTTTGTTAATTGTTTAAAAAAGGCCTCATCCACCTCTTCCACCTGGCTAGGTGGCCTGTAGTAGACTCCTAGCATGATATCACCCTCGTTTTTTACCCCTTTTAGCTTAACCCAGAGACTCTCTACACAGCTATCTCCTACATTCATCTCCACTTCAGTCCAAGTGTGTACATTTTTAATATACAAGGCAACCCCTCCTCCCTTTTTTCCCTGTCTGTCCTTCCTGAGCAAGTCGTACCCTTCCATACCAACATTCCAATCATGCGTCCCATCCCACCAGGTTTCTGTAATACCAATGATATCATAGTTGTATTTATTGGTTAGCAATTCCAGTTCTTCCTGCTTATTACCCATACTTCTCGCATTTGTATATAGGCATCTAAGGTAAGGGGGGGAGGGAGCATCTCAGCACCCCCACTCCAAAAATTGTTCCGGTGGCTGCCCATTAGTCCAGTCTTCCTAGCAATGGAAGTCCCCTGCACACCCAACAGCACGTATTGTTGTTTGGAAGGGGGTGCCTTTGCCTGTTGCTTGTAACTTCTGACTGCTTCACGAATGGCAAATGAGAATTCCCCACTGTACACAGCAGCGTTCCCTCACACAACCCCCCTCCCCCCCCCCCACACACACCTCATTCCACTTACAGGCAAACCTGGTGGTCCTTGAGGCCCACGGGGTCCTGGCTTCACTCGAACCTGTTGTCCATCTGCTGCTGTCCATAAGGCACTTCCCTGGTCATGGCCCTCACTTCCCTTTGCTTCACTGCCTGTCTTCTCCCGAAGCATGGCCCCTGTGTTATGCACTGGTTTCACAGCATCCTCGGGGTTTAGGGAAGTTTTAGAAGGGCTCTCTAGGGTTCCTCCACCCATAGGTGCCTCCGCCTCCCTACGGGATTCAGAAGAGGGGGGCCTGGATATGTTTCCTGCAGAGGCCGCTGCCTGACTGACCTCTGCAGACACTTTGGAGAAGATGGAAGGATTGTCTAGGTCTATGATGGCATCGGTTGGTTTGCTGGGTGAGAACCAGGTCCGAGAGCCTGAGTCTCCCTTCAGCTTTTCTGTGGTGATGTTCTCGTCCTGGGGTTTCGAAACGTGGTCTTTCTTGGAAGCCGGTCTGCTGACTTTAGGGGAGGGTCCCAAAAGGACAAAGTGATCATCAGCCACCTGAGCGTCTCGATGCCCAGAGGGAGGAACTGAGGTAACCGTGGTAACGGAATCACTGGCATTTTCTGTGATCTCCAACTCACTTCCGCCAATCCCGGGCCTGCCAGGTCCTGTAATTTTATTGTAGGTAGAGTTCAAAAGCTCAAAGCCTTCCTCTTGAATAGAAAGGCTTTCCTCCTCCTCGTCCTCCTCACCAGAGAGCCCTTTGGTAGACAGAGCTGAAGTGAGGGCACTTCCATTGGGATGAGGACTATGGTTGTCTCGGGGAGTCTCCCAGGTCAGGTTTCTCCTCAGGGCCAAATCCGAAGAGGTAAATTCTGAGCCCTGAAAGGGAGGAAGAAGAAACGTAATTTGTAACCATTGCAACCAGACAGAGCATTCTCTGATGGCATTCCAGGCCTCTGAAAACACCTGATGTTGCCATGTTGGTCCAAAATCAACCCGTGTTTGTTTTAGGTCCAACTGTTTCTCCCTCGCCCACGATGAGATGGGCATCAGGTACGGCTGGGTAACCACAGCATGGAGCAGTTGCTTCATTTATTTTTGATTACGCAGAGTTGCTGAGCAGTTTGGTTGATCTGGTTTAATGGGGAGGCCAGTTTATCCCTAATTTCAGAGCAAAATGGAACATCCCAGCCAAGGAGCCATAATCTAGAGCTCAATAGTTCACGAGTATGATTTTAAAAAACTGATAAAGGTCAATGCTTTGGATGCCAAGTGACATTCAAGGCCGCGGACAAACCATGTAGTCCCTTCTTTTATCAGCCTTGAACAAAAAGGTAAAACAAAATTAAACACTGATTTTTGTGGGGGGAGCCAGGGACCAGAGTTCTGAGGATGGGAATCCAACCCTGGTGCAAGAGGAAAACCGAAGTCCATGGAGTTAAATGAAGCATACATCCATTCCCAAAGTCTTTGAGGTACAACTTTCAAAGCATGTAAAAGTCCCCTTGTGGTCCCTGCGCAGTCACATGCCCAGAGACACATTTCAATTAAGGGCAATTTGCTAAACGCCCAGCCCTCAATCTGCAACTTTCTCTTCCCTTTAACAGCCCCTGGAATAACACTCTAGGCCGCAAACCTCCTTGAGGGTGCAGCCAGGAAGGACGTTGGGAGATGGAGAGAGAGGAGGAAGCGCAGGCACTTGGATGTTCGAGGCAAATGAATGAATTACACATGGTAACCAGCAAGGGTTTCATTCTGGATTAGCCCATCACAGTCAACTGCCCCCTTTGGGATAGTGCAACCAGCAACTGTTCTTTCAGCTCCCTAGCACAAGAGAGACGGAGTCCTGCTACCTCAGCCTTCCCCGTACAGCTACAGGGGGGGAGTGGGGAAGAAGCCACAACATTTAAAGAGTTCCAAACTCACAAAGAAACACCCCCATCCCCCAGACAAGTAAGGTGTTCAGCCCCAGGCGGTGTAGCTAAATTAGAAGGAATGCTACACTTCATATTCAGGGGTGTTGTCACTGCCTCCAGATTTGGTTGACAGGGAGGCCTCACTGTAGAATTTTCAGCAAGTCAAGTCCTCTCTCCAGAAACAACACCCAGCATGTTCCTTGTTCTCCCCTGTATTTGCTTGTTGTCTCCCACTGTAAGTAGAGGCCTGGGCAGATTCAAAACCTGTGTCCGGATCCACCCGCAATCCACAAAAATGATCTGAGGCTAGCCGCCGCATCCACAGATGAGGAAACCCGGTGGATCCCTGGATTTGCAGGGCTCTAACTGTAAGCACTTTGGTGCAGGGGCAATATTGGTTTGTTTGTTTGTTCTGTGACTGTAGAGCTCCTAGCACCATTAAGTCCTCCTGGTCTTGACTGCCACAGTACAAATAATAAATCATAATCAGAACCCTCTTCGAGCAGTCACTAGAGGGAGACCAAGTCCCACACTTGTCTGGCCCTTTAAAATCGCCCACAGCTGAAGCTCCATTGGCGACAGCAACAACAGGAGTGCTAGTGTAGACAGAGTCAATCAGCGTTGTTCCACTGTTGCAAAATGGGGACACTCTCTCGTACACGAGATCCTCTCCAGCCCATCGGCATAGATCAGGGACTTGCTTTTAGAAGAGCAGGCGGGCAACATCATTTGGCTCAACTGTTTGCTAGGCACCTGGTCTTGATTAACAGACCCATTACTGCTTCTTTAGAAATGCTGAAATAATCTGTCACAAACAGCAAGTGGCATAATAAAGAGAGGAAACAGAGAATTAAACTTCCAGAATGTGGTACCTCATTTAACATGACAAGAGGGTGGGGAGAAATTGGAACAAGGAGGAAGGAAAACAGAACCCACTCACTTGCAGACACAGAGCTGTGGGAAGGATGCTAGTGTTAGAGCAGGTTAAGAGTCCCAAGAAAGCAGAGTAACAGTGGGTGGGGGAGGGGGGTTGTCCATCAATAGCTATGACCCTGCTGATAGGTTAACACAAACATCCCCTTTTAAGTTCAATGAGGCGATCTCTCAATTACAGAGAAAACTAAAGAAGACAACTCTTACCAGGCAACTTCCTGCCTCCGCAGCGTGCCCTAAAATATCACCAACAGCCTAAGGAAACAGTTTTTCATGCCAGGAATGTTTCTGAGATTTTGAAAATGTTGCCCTTTCTAAATCAGGACCAAGTCAAACGTCTCAAAATTGTTCATGATCTGAAAATGAGAGGTGGGGGGATTCAGTTCCAGTGAATGGAAACATTTTGTTTTGAATCTGTCAGGTTTAAAATATATATTACTATAATTAGCTTACATTTTCAAACAAAATTGGTTTCAAGCTGAAATGACAAAAAAATTCATTTCCAACATGTTGACAGAAGCACTGACAATTACAAAACTTTTTCAAAAGATAGCTCAAGTTGAGAAATTCATCAAAATCAACCCTTTCCCACAAAACGGTCTGATTTTGACGGACCAGCATTTTTCAATGAAAAACATCTTGTCATAATGTTTCTGATTAGCCACAATCCTGGGTATGAATCTCTCCTTGTGCAAATTTTACCCTAGTGTAATTCCAGTGGCTCCCAATTTACAGGCTGTGGCATATCATTCTGCATAAATCACCAATTTTTAGGAAAAGCGGCGAGGAGTCCTGTGGCACCTTATAGACTAACAGAAGTGTTGGAGCATAAGCTTTCATGAGCAAAGCTTTCGTGCATGCATCTGACGAAGTGGGTCTTTGCCCACGAAAGCTTATGCTCCAACACTTCAGTTAGTCTATAAGGTGCCACAGGACTCCTCGCCGCTTTTGCAGATTCAGACTAACACGGCTACCCCTCTGATACTTGACACCAATTTTTAGGGGTTCTTTTGGGGTTGCTTAAGGTAAACGGTGCAGTATTTAAAAAGTATCGATGCTCACTAGAGAAACTTGTTTCACTCAGACTGGTTGCTCACGACAAGTAAGCCTTGGTTAATTACCAACGAAAATAACAACCACCCCACTTCTATCTCATTCTGAGAGCTCACCGTGAAGATGCATTTTGTTCTTCAGGAAGTCTCCACACACAGCAGGACAGTATATGCAGAACTTTGCCCATAGTGGAAGCACTAGTATAAGTAGGGCTCTGACAATTACTGGCATTTTTTCTTCTCTCTTAGCTCATCCTGCTTTGAGCAGAGTTTAGATATGACAGTAATCCCCAGTGAAGATTTCCCCAAAAGACTAGTGTGTTCGAGGCACTTTTGGCCAACAACTCCAATGTTCATTTCCTCAAGAACTAAATGAAACCACAAAATTAAACTGCAAATGACTCACTTGAATGATCTCTACAGACAACGTGTGGTTGGGAAAACAGGGAACATGCCTGCATCAGTGATTTCTTCTAATACAGAGAGCCCTGAACATAAAAATTTGGCATCTGCATCTGTAGCTGCGAAAATGAGTCGCGGTTATCTGTGCTGACACCTGCAGATGTGGATACCCGTGGATATAAAGCGGCTATCCACAAATTTGCAGGGTTCTAGATACAAAATTTATATCTGCATCCTCATCCATATCTGCAAAAAATGAGCTGCTTTATATCCACAGATTTACAGGGCTCCACCCAGACTGCTCCTTGGAAGGCAGAGTTGGTTGGGTTTCTAGATTACTAAATATAAACACACACAATTTATGTAAAGGAAATTCAACTGAAACTTGGTGCCAAATAGTAAATCCCTCAGCTGGGAAGCTGTGGAAGGGCTGTCCTGTCAGGGATCTGGCTGAAATCGGTTTAAATTCCATACAGTTAGAAACAGCATTTCCACAATTAAAATGCAGAAAGGTCAATACCACGTTGCTGTCTGATGCACAGAATTCCCAGTCATCCACCTCCCTGGAGCACATCTCACACCCCTTCCAGCTTCCTCCTTTCTGTGCTAACCAGGCTTGCGAATAACCAGCTCGAAACAGAGACTAAATAAAAATCACTTCCGAATGAATTATTTGAATCCAGAGAAGCCAGGTTCAAAACAGGAGGTTGGCCAGGAGTGAAGATTCTGGTTTGACATCGAAGCAGGCTAGAAGCAGAGCCTCAGAATGACACCCAGTTGCTCGCCTGAGAAGATTTATGGGCAGGATATAAACTTTCCTTGCACTCTCTGTGCTGTTTAACCCCAAGCCACTTCTCTCTTTTGTGGACATTCTTTAACAATTTAACTGTGGCATTTCCTTATCTTCAATGGAACCGAGACAGGCACTATGGAAAGGAGTAAAATAAATTTGTCTTCTGCAGAGACACACGCATCAATCATTGAAGGGATGAAGATATGGGGGGAAAAGGACACATGCTAAAAGCCTTTACTAGTTGCAATCCAACCAGCCTGAACAACCAGGACAAATGATTTAATGATTTACAGCTATGCCCCCAACGGCGAGATGTCCCTACAGAGATCATCACCCACTCCAAATTACTCCCCTACCTTAGGAAAGCCGGTGGCAGCATGAGCTGCTTGCAAAGTCAGCAGCAGACAGGTCAGCACCAAGATCTTCATCGTGTCCAGCCGGGTAAAGCTAAGCTTGGGGAGTGGAACGGGCAGATTGTGCCGTTGGCATAAGACTCAAGGGATGCTACGTAGCCCTGCCCACTTCACTACCACAAAGCTAGTCCTGACAAGGGCTCTCATTTTCCTCAATGGAAGCACAGCCTGCAGCGAGGCGGGGCGTCGAAGCACACCACAGATTTTGGGCTGTTCTCTTCAGCCAAAAAGCCTTTGCCAATGTGTATCTACATGTCAGAGCGGGTAAGGAAATGGTGGTCCAAGGGCAGACCCTGAGCTCTCTCTGCTCCCGGCTGTGCCACTGTCCTCCTGGAGCGAGGGTGTGCTCAGACGGGAGAAAGGGTTCATTTAAACAGAGCCCAGGGCAAGGGTGCCCAATGACAGATATGCACTGTACCTCGCAGCCCAGAGCAATCCTGCTTCCTAAGTGCAATTCAACACCGTTCCACTCCCTTCAACAGCAAAAGGAGATTAAAAAGGAAGGGCCGATGGTCCCCTTTAAAGCCCCATTTCTACCTCCCATCTCCCCTGTATTCTCCTCAGCCAAGTCCTTTCATCCAACATAGTAGCATCAGATCTAATGACACATCATGAATAACACACAAAGGGTGGGTGTGTCCATCTATGTGTGTTAATCTACTCTCTCCCCAGCATTGCTCTCCTACCAGGAGAACCATAGCGCTCCATGTCGGGATGCTCTTAAACTACTTAATGGACTCTGGCAGCCGTATTTCCACAACCCTAAAACAGATCTTGAATAGCCAGACATCACATATATAGTAGCCCAGTGTCTGAGAGTCTGTAACGCCAAAATGCTGGCTGTTCCCTCTGGGCGGCCCGTGGTGTATGGGGAGTGCAGGGCCCAAACAGCTTCTTGCGCCGCTTCCTCCCCTGCGGTAGCCCAGCTGAGTGGCGCAGAAGTCAGCCGAGTGCCACGGTGGAAGGGGAAGGGAGGCGGGGTGGTGACGTACATACCCGGGGGTGGGGCCTGGCCATGTACATCACCGCCTCGCCCCCCTTCGCCTCCTGCTGCGGCACTCGGCTGACTTCTGCGCCGCTCAGCCGTGCTGCAATGGGGAAGCCCAAACGGCTGCTTGCTGCCTCGTGGCGGCCCGGCTGAGTGGCGCAGAAGTCAGCCCAGCACCATGGTGGGAGGCGAAGGGGGGCGGGGTGGTGACGTGCGGCATGACAGCGGCTCAAGGCCCCACCCCCTGGCCGTGAACATCACTGCCCCCCTTCGCCTTCCGCAGTGGCACTCAGCTGACTTCTGCACTGCTCAGCCAGGCCGCCTCATGGGAGCAAGTGGTGAAAGTGACTGTTTGGACTCTGTGGTCCCCCAAGTGAGAGGCAGGAGGGGGAGGAGGAGAGAGAGAGACGGAGAGAGGGGCAGGAGGTGGAGGAGAACTTAGAGAGAGAGAGGGAGGTAGAAGGAGGAGGAGGAGGAGGAGGAGGAGAGAGACCGGAGGCTCAGGAGAGAAGATCGACGTGCTGGAGAGACCTGAAAATCCCGTCTTATGACGGGCTAATGTGCTAGTCATATATATAGTAGGCAAGTGTCTGAGAGTCTGTAACGCAGAAATGCTGGCTTTTCCCTCTGGGTGGCCCGTGCTGCATGGGGAGTGTGGGGCCCAAACGGCCACTTGCTCCCCCGTGGTGGCCCGGCTGAGCAGCGCCGAAGTCAGTCGAGCACCACAGCAGGAGGGGAAGGGAGGCGGAGCCTGGCCATGCACGTCACCGCCCCGCCCCCCTTTGCCTTCCGCTGAGGCGCTCGGCTGACTTCTGCGCCGCTCAGCCAAGCCACCGCAGGGGAGCCCAAACGGCCGCTTGCTCCCTCATGGCGGCCCGGCTGAGCAGTGCAGAAGTCAGCTGAGCGCCACGGCGGGAGGCGAATGGGGGCAGGGCAGTGACGTGCGGCGTGACAGCGGCTGCAGGCCCTGCCCCCTGGCTGTGAACATCACCGCCCCACCCCCCTTCACCTCCCGCCGTGGCGCTCGGCTGACCTCTGCGCCACTCAGCCGGTCCGCCGCGGGGGAGCAAGTGGCACAAGCGACCACTTGGGCTCCACAGTCCCCATGCAGCATGGGGAGTGCGGAGCCCAAACAGCCGTTTGGGCTCCGCGGTCCCCCGAGTGAGAGGCAGGAGGGGGAGGAGAAGAGAAAGAGAGTGACAGAGAGAGAAAGGCGAGCTGAAAGAGAGAGAGAGAGAGGGAGGCAGTAGGAGGAAAAGAGAGAGAGAGAGACGGAGTGAGAGACCAGAGGCTCAGGAAAGAAGACCGACGTGGAGGAGAGACCTGAAAATCCCGTCTTATGATGGGCTATTTGGCTAATCTAGCAATAAACAAACAGAAACTGACAAATAATCAAGCAAGGTGGAGAGAGGGGGGAAGACAGAAAGGGGTCCCCATATTTTTGAGATTGCCTAAGTTATGTACATATCTCCCCCACTGTTTTCTCCCCAAAATAAAATGTAGACACCTAGTAACTCAGACATTCTACTGACTTCATATACTCAGCACACTAATGACGGACCACGTTATATTCATGTTGATCCCAGGATCTTAGAGTCACTGTGTTTACTCTTAGGCAATATCTTTTATTGGGTCAACTTCTGTTGGCGAGAGAGACAAGCTTTCGAGCCACAAACTTTCAGAGTTCATTTCCCAGATGTGAAGAAGAGCTCTTGGAACTTGAATCTCTCTCACCAGCGGAGGCTTAATTATCTCAGGTTGGGATCCCATCATTAATGAAAAATGAATTTATTAAAAATGCTGCCCTGGAACATGCCATCAGGGCAAGTGATTATCTTACAGAGTCCAGGGTGTGTGTACTCAGTATTCTTCTCCATTTTAACGAACTCGCCAAGTAAAGTCTGGTCTACACTCAAAGTGAGGTTGACACAAAACCGTTTATGTTAACCTACTTATGGAAGTGCCCACATTTAAATTTCACACCCAGCAATGTAACTGATCCACTAAGTCGGCTTAACGCCACAAGTGGCACAGAATCAGGTCAATCTAGTTTGGTCGATACAATGCCAGTGTAGACACAGTGTTGCTTGTGATCACAGTTACTGGCCATCTCACAATGCTCCACAGACAGCACAACTGACACAAACACTCTTGATGAGGACACACACCACCGGCACAAGGAGCAAAGTGTAGACCTGCACAAGCGATGGAATTACAGCAGTGGCTGGATGCTGACGTAAGTAAGGTCAATTTAATTTTGTAGTATAGACACGGCCTATAACAGACACAAGACCCTGAAAATTATCAGGCATTATAGAAAAGTAAGAAGTGGCTCCTTTACTAGATAAAGCAGGAACAAACTAAAAAAAAAAAAAATCACTTTATAAAAAAGACTACACGTAGTCTGTTGGGTTTCCAGGGGAAACACAATGATGACCCTCATCCATGCAGTATGAACTCTACATCAACTGT
Source organism: Pelodiscus sinensis (assembly GCF_049634645.1). NCBI lineage: Eukaryota > Metazoa > Chordata > Testudines > Trionychidae > Pelodiscus > Pelodiscus sinensis. The sequence continues at coordinate 4,318,633 of NC_134732.1, read as the reverse complement.
TCTCCCCATTCTTGGATGGGAAGCTTAACCACGCGACCATCTCTCCATCCTGAATGGAGTTTTCCATGTGTAACCCACATCCCATCTGCATGTGCTCACCCCGGTCTACTCTGAGATCAGACTCTCATTTTTCATGAAAAAAAATTATGAAAGTTTGAAAATTCCCAGTTTATCCCCACAGTGGAACAAAACCAATGCGTCAGTCTCGAAACCATTAATAAAGTGGAGTTCTTGTTTTCCAGTCTGCCCGCCTGATAGCACAGAGGCTGTAACTGATGTAAGCAAACACCTATGAGCTCATTTTTAGAGTTGCTGATGCCCCTATTCAGCCAAATCCACGGGAGTTGTATTTGCTCAACAACTCTGAGCATCAGCCGGCCCCAATTCCCAGGGACAGAACTGAGAAGAGAGACTACATTCTCTAGGTTATATCGCACTGCTGGATGTACAGGAATGCGAGCCCTTGATTGTGTAACTGACATGGTTAGGTCCAGTGATGGTGTATCCAGGGTAAATATGTGGACAAAGCTGGCACTCAACAGCCCTCCTCATACGGTCGGTTTCAGCTCATCTCATTTACACAAGGGGCACAATCCTAAACTCTTCTGGTGATGAAATTGCTGCAATTAGCACGTGTGTAACATGTGAACTCACCCACAGGTTTTCACAATGGAATCCTGGGGAGTATTTATATATCGGAGCTTTCCTCACACAAGGCATGATAATTTCTCTGTATTTCTTTGCACTGGCTGCTTCTGGGAAGCTAAAGGGTTAAACAATGTTTGTACTGTCCTTGGGAACACTTGCTGCATCACCGCTGGTGTCTACTGGTCCTCAATCAGCCAGGGCCAGTATCATCTGAAACCAATTAGCAAGCGAGGCCTGGGTGTGTTAATACCATGGATTAGACAAATACACGGTATGCCTCAGAATCCTCTCTCTGCTGGACTTTCCCACAGAAGCATAAGCTGCAAGCAAGTCCCATACAGGAACTCCAGGCTGAATTGACTTGGCAGAAGGCTGAGACACCATGTTTGCTCTCTTCCCACATGTGGGTATCATGTTCTGAGCACTGGTAAGTCTTAAACCAAAGGCATCCAGATGTCCACCTCAGACCCAAGCTGCCTGGTGATGGCTTTGAGATGGATTTGGAAGAAAGCCCAACTTTTGGAGCAAGCACACGTTTTCTTCTACAAAATGTACTCTGACTTGCCAGGCACATTCTATCTCATGCATACCCCATCCCCCTCCTCCAGGCCAACCATCTGGGTGCATTCCGTTCTAACCCCCACCCCATTATCAAGTTTCTTTCTGCCCCATTTCCACAGCCTCCCCACACTGGCCTGGGACCTCCGTTAAAGTTTTCAAAGGCACCTAAGCGATTTAGGAGCCTACATCCCAATGGCTTTATGCAGAACTGAGACCCCCCCCCCCCCAAGTCACTTAGGTGCTTTTGAAATTTGTATCCCTTGTCTACATTCAGAGTTTGCACCAGTTTCACTATAAATGCTATTTTAAATTGATTTAATTAACCTGTTGCATTATCCCACACAGACCAGTGCAATTTAAATCTGGTTTATATTGACTGAGGGACTTTTAATTCAGTTTAAAGATAGATATAACACTGCTTTAAATTCAGAATAAGAGCATCCACACTGTGGGTTTCACTGGTTTAACTAAACAGGTTAGAATTCACACCATACTGTGCATCTCCGAGTACAAAGAAGGCCTTAGAAGAAAGCCTGTGTCCATTAAAAAAACAACTCACCTGCCCCCAAAATAACAATACATCTATTGAATCCAATCTGGTCATTTTCAGATCAATATTTTGAAAAGTTTAACTCTCTATTTTGAGAATTATTTTCAGGCCAGGGACTAATTTAGTAATTTTAAAATATTACTAGGTTGAAATTCAGCACAACTGAATCATTTATGGCTCTTATTAAAAAAAAAAAAAGTTTAACCCTCCACTATGAGGGGAGGTTAGCTCCCTTGAAATATAACCATTCTGATCTTGCCAGTCAAACAAGAGCTAGCTCACAAGAGGATGACTCACCACAGTATCTAACTATCACAGAGGAGACAAGACAGACTAGGGAATGGAACAGATCACACTGTTCAGCAGTTACCCACCCTGTTCTAGGATGTTAGTATCGGTTAACTGAATAGTCGAGTAACCTCACGAATTCTTATTGGTTACTCAATGAGTCTATAGTCCCTGGGGATGGGGACGGCAGGCAGTGCGCTCTGGCCCCGCTCCCGAGGAGCGCCCTGCCACTCCATGCTGCTGCCTCTGATACAGAGGCAGCTGATCCATGAGCGGAGCAGTTTAAAAAACAGCTCCCCTTGCGGACTGTCTGCCTGTTGCCCTGGGCTGCTGCCTCTGATACAGAGACAGTAGCGTGGGGTGGCAGCAGCCCTGGTCCGGGGTGGGTGGGGGGGCTGAGCTCCCGGACCTGGCATGAGCCAGAACTGAGTTGGGCTACGTACCCGCCTAGCTCCTAATGCACTTTAAATGCAGAACCGCAGCAGGGGTAGACCCCGGACCCATTGCAAGCCAGGACTGAGCTGGGCTGCTGGCCAGCCTGCTAAAATATTTACTGACCGGGTGGGGGGGGCGGCGGGAGGAAGAATGTAGTCTATAGCATTAATCCATAAGCTTTTGTTTAGCAGTTAATCATTTCATCAACTACACTATTACATCCTTAGTTCTAGGATACGATTCAATAAGAAGGGCCACACTGGGTAAGACCAACGGTCCATCCAGCCAGTATCCTGTCTGCCAAGAGTGGCCAATACCAGCTGCCCCAGAGGGAGGGAACACAACAGGTCACCCATCATCCACTTCTGGAGAAACAGCGGCTAGGGCAGTGGTCCCCAACCTTTAGAGGCTCCCGGGCGTCCAGGGGCGGGGCCACTCGCATGCCGGGCGCCCAGGAGCGGGGCCACGCGTCCAGGGGCACGCCAGGGGACGGGGATGCCCTTGCACCCGGCGCCGGTGCTGGCATGTGCCCCAGGGCCGGGGCTAGGGCTGCCCAAGCACCTTGTGCCGTGGACCTGGGACCGGCGCTGCCGCCCGAGCCGTGCGCCTGGGGCCGGCATTGGCGCCAGTCGAGCGCCACGCGCCCGCATATGCCCCGGGGCTGGGGCCGCCTGAGCGCCGCGCACCCGGCGCTGGTGCATGTTGCGCGCCTGGGGCCGGCGCCTCCCGTGCGCTGTGTGCCGGGGGCGGGCCAGCCCAGGTTGTCGGCGGGAGCGCACAAATGCCCCAGCGGGCGCCATGGCGCCCACAGGGACCGCGTTGGGGTCCACTGGGCTGGGGACACCATTCCTACCCATCCTGGCTAATTTCCATTGATGGACCTAACCCCCATGAATCTATCTAGCTCTTTTTCATGCTGGAGTCTTTAGGGAATGCATTTGAAATATTTGTCCTGTGGGGAGAGGCATGAAAAAATAAACTTAAGAACCCTCCAAGCAATCGGGTGGAATTGCCATAGCATTTCCCTCAGGTCAAAAACTTCACAATGTGCCAGAAGGGATTTAAACCTCGTGTGTTGGTGGCTAAACAAAACAGGTCATTATAAAGGGTTAGAACCAGACCCACAAGTGGCAGATTATCCCACATTTGCTACGGTCAGATTTGATACCTTCTCTGCAGCCTCTGACGCTGACCAGCATCAGACAGAACCTTCGGCTAGATCAGGGGTGGGCAATAATTTTTGTCAGGGGGGCTACTCCAAGATTTTGCAAAGTGGTCAAGGGCTGCACTCTTCAATGATATGAATGGAGGAGAGGAGGGGTCAGGGATGGAGGTTGGGTGCAGAAGGGAGCTTGGGGTAAGGAACTGGGGTTCAGGAAGGAGAATGGAGTCTAGGAGGGGGTTTGGGCGACAGAGGCGGTTGTGACCTAGGGCAGGGGACTGGAGTGCAGGAGTTTGGGATGTGACCTAGGGTAGGAGGGGGTTGTGATCTGGGGCAGGAGATTGGGGTGCAGATCTGGGAGGGGGTATGGGTGCAAGAAGGGGGAAGAGGGTTTGGGTATGTTCATTGGGGGGCAGAGGGTTGGGGAATGGAGGGACTGGAGTGCCAGAGGCAGGCTGTGGCCAGAAGACTTACCAGCCAGCAGACAAACCAGCCTGCCTGCAGAGTTAAGGCTTGCAGAGCTTAAAATGTTTCCTAGCCAGCCAGCCTGGCCGGCCAAGTGCTTGTGTGAATAACTGAGCCGAGGAGAAGGGCTGTGGTTCTTCACAGCAGCAGCGGATTTAGGTCAGGGTGAGCAGGGCAGCTGTCCTGGGCCCCGCACTTCCCAAGGCCCTGCACATGCACCGTGTCAAAGGAGGGGCCCCGCAAAATTTCACTGCCCAGGGCCCCGTGGCACTCTCATCCGCCCCTGCTTCTTAGCTGCATGTTATTCAAACAGGCAGCTCCTGTTGGCCAGTTTCTGGCCAGATACTGGCCAATGGGATTGTGCTGAGGGCAGCTTCTGAAGCTTTCTCCCCTCCCCTCCCCTCCCGTTTTGAAACAGAAACGGGGCTGGCAGCTGCGGGGCTGCAGGGCATACAGAGGAGCCTCCCCGCTGCCTCCATGGGCCAGATCCGGTGGCTTGGTGGGCTGTATAGATGGACCTTGCGCATTGGATCTGGTCTGGCAATTCCTATGCTCCGGTCTCCATCCTTCCCTACCTGGCAGCAGCAAACATGAGACCAAGAAAGAAGAGACACTGGCTCCCCAGCAAACAGAAGATGTGGGGGGGCAGGAGAGGCTGTTTGCTTTTCTAACATCATGGGCCTAACATTTCTGAAGCCAGGCTGCTTTTCAGTGGAGGCTAATCCCGAGGGGCGTTGCAGCCCCCCAGGAAAGCCTGACGCGCTCGCAGCCTCCATGCAAGCGTCTCCCTCCTTGGGAGTGATTTCAGCTGTTTCTCTGAAGAGGAACCAAATTAGAGCTCCCTGGGAGATAATGAGAAAGGAGCCTTTCTGTGCAGAGCCACAGACCAGGCACCGCCTGCCAAGGGGGACACCCAGCCCCCGCAGGGGCGTATCAATGTCAGGACGGGTATTTTTGCGCTCTCGGCAGAGTATCATTAAAGCCCCGCAGACAGGATTGCTATACTGGAATCCAGTGGTTTTGGGTTCCCAGGCCCCACATCTGGCCAGAAGCAGCACAGGCAATGCTAGCTACACTGCAGTGCACAGGACTTTGGGCAAACGCTGTCAGGCCCTAGCCAACGGCAGAGAACGGGCCCGGCCTGCGGGGAAGCAGGGATGTGGGTCCACTGGTGCAAACACATGATGGTTTGGGGGAGAGCAGGCCAGCAGGGGAGCTGGCAGCCACCATGGGCCCCTGGGGAAGGTGTGTGGGGGGGCTCAGCTCCATGCTCGTGGCGGGGGGGGGGCCTCGGGCAGACGGGGCATGGCCAGGGCAGCCAGTCCTCCGTGCTGCCCGGAACGTGTTGCAAGGTGCTCCAGTGGCAATTTAAAAGGGGGTTCCGATGCCGCAGTAGCAACAGCTGGGCGCCCTGGGCCCCTTTGAATCACCAGACCCTAGAGCAATTGCCCTCCCCCCCACCTTTTATCAGCAGGCCTGCTGGCCAGTACTGAAAGCATCCAGGGCCTCTTTGCACTCGCCCTCCCAAGGGAAGGAAAGGGATTATTTAGGGTGGTATACGGGGGGACAGAGGAGGAGTCATATGGGATGAAATTAGGAAAGGGAAATTTAAGGATTATCAGGAAAGACTCCCTGGCAGGCACATTTATTAACAGGCTCCCAAGGGAAGGGGTGGCAGCTCCATGGAGCGGAATATTTGATACCAGGGTGACCCAGGGGGGATCTCAAGAGGTCCCCTAGTTCGGCACCCGCTGCTGAGGCAGGACCACGTCAGCCTAGAGAATCCCTGGCTGGGGTCCGTCCAACCTGTTCCAAAAATCCTCCAGTGATGGGGATTCCACACGCTCCCTTGGCAGCCTGTCCCAAAGTGTAACTCTTCCTTGTTGGGGTGTGTCAGGGTCTTGGCAGCTGCAACCAAGCAATGGGGCATGGCCCCGGCAGACACTGCTCCTATTGATTTATAAACTCGTTCGGATTCCTCCTTTCCTGCTTGCTCAGGCTGGATAAGCTACAGCTGTTCCCAGGATGTAACTTTTCATGAATGGTCTATGTGTGGTCATGCTATCGTCCTTACCCCCGTATCCGTTCCCATTTGCTCTGCAGTAGACATACGGGGCACATCTCCTTTCACACGGTTATGATTATGAATCACATGGGTGTTCACATTACTAAATTGAGGCTTAAAGAGCGATGTAACTGATCAGTGCATTTACATACTAAGATAAAAAGGTGCCTGTGGTTAATTCGTTGCTCACTCGGATCCCAAGGGTTGGGATCAGCCTCTGGGTAACCTGTTCTTCTCTAACATCCACGTAGTTAGAAATTTTTCCCTGACATCCAACCTACATATCCCAGGGTACAGAAGCCCATTACTTCCTGTGCCCTGAATTCTGGTGGCTCAGATTTATTCCATCATTAATACCCGAGATTACATTATACAACTCATCAGCTACAGAACAAACATCTGCTTCCTTGCAGCTCCCCCATGCAAAATGCTGAGTGCACAAATCTTTAATGGGACAATGCAGTTAAGCATGCGCCTCAGTGGTCGGCTGGACCAAGGGCTAGCTGCCTCCATACCGAGCTGGGTTAAACCCTTGCGGTCTGGCCAAAAGGAGTTTCTAGGTAGAACAAACAATTAGCTTCCCAGAGACAAATGAATGCACCATAATTAGCAGCCACTGGCTCATTACACTCTCCGAAAGCTGCCTGTCCATTGCGCACATGCTGCACAGCAACCGGGGGGGCCTGTGACATGTGAGTCGATCCCTTTGGCACTTGCAGCATGCATGGTCTCCCATCAGCGCCTGGACACCGAGAAAGAAGGTTGGGGTTGGATCTGCTGTTATACATCTTCTCCTTTCACTCCATTGATGAGCCGTTTCCAGTTTTCCACAATACACTCAAACCTCGCCGGGGGAAAGCCCTGTTCCAGCCGACTCCGCACCAGGCCAAAACCCCAGCATGAAAAAGCATCTAGAACTGAAAAGGAAGTCGCAACCCACTTAACTCCCCCACCCCAGCAAAGGGTGCAGGGAAGAATCCCTCAGCCACCAGCCCATCCTAAAGGGAGGGCGTAAACAGGGTCGGCACTCACCTCCCGGCACTGCCCCCTTTTGGCTGAGTTCCTGCACTGCCTCAGTATTTTAAAAGCCTTGCAGCTACTCAGCCCTCTGGCCGAGTCATACAGCCCTGTGTGAAATCACAACCCCCTTCCGGGGTGCACCTCGAACAGGGGGCTCATCCCAGTGCCCTCCTCAGAGTGTCACTCTGAGTCCAGCCTCTCACTCTGCTTCCCCACTTGGTAGTGGAGTGGTGCCTCCAGGGCTTCTCCTCCTGAAGAGTGTGTCCTGGCCACCCCCCACTCTGAGCTGCCCTTGGTTTTGCCAGCCAGACCCCTTGACCTTCTCCCTTCCAGGTCTGGGCCACAAATGAGCTGCCTCTGCTCCTGCAGCTCCTTTTGGAGTCACCTCCTGGCTTCTGATTGGCTGGTTTCTCCACAGCCACTCTAGCCTCCTAGAGGATTTATCTATGGTCGTTTTAGGCCTCAGGGCCTAGCCCCATTCCAGAGCATCAGGACACTTCATTAGCATACTCTCTGCCGGCAAAAGAGGCAGTGTAGTTGTAGCTTCAATGTGCAGCGGCAATTTAAAAAACTAACAAAGCTAGGAACCCTTAGGAAAGGGCTAGATAAGAAGACAGTAATTATAGTGCTGCTATATACATTCATGGTACACCCACACCTCAAATCCTGCACGCAATTTTGGTCATCCCTTCTCAAAAACGATATCATAGAATTGGAGAGGGTACAGAGAAGGGCAACACAAGTGACTAAGGGTTTGGAACAGCTTCTATATGAGATTAGAAAGCTTGTGGTTATTCATCTTAGAAAAGAGACAACTAAGGGTATGTCTACACTAGCCCCTAGTTCGAACCAGGGAGGCTAATGTAGGCATTCGAAGTTGCAAATCAAGCCTGGGATTTAAAAATATCCCGTGCTTGATTTGCATCTTCCCGGCCGGTTGCCATTTTTGAAATTTACAAGTCCGGACTAACAGCCTGCGTCTACACACGGCAGGGACCCGGTAGTTCAAAATAAAGCCCTAGTTCGAACTACCTGTTATTCCTCCTGGAATGAGGTTTAACAGGTAGTTCAAACTAGGGCTTTATTTCGAACTACCGGGTCCCTGACACGTGTAGACGCGGGTAGTTAGTCCAGACTTGTACATTTCAAAGATGGCGACCGGCTGGGAAGATGCAAATCAAGCACGGGATATTTAAATCCCAGGCTTGACTTGCAAATTTGAATGCCTACATTAGCCTCTCTAGTTCGAACTAGGGGGCTAGTGTAGACATACCCTCAGGGTGGAACATGACAGAAGTATATTAAAGAATTAATGATGTGGATAATGTTATTTACCACTTAGAATACAAGAACTTGGGATCACCCAATGAAATTAACATGAACCGGAAACCAAAAAAAAGCTTCATACAACACACAGTCAGGCACCCCCATGCTCCAGTTACTAAACTAGGACTGGCAACAAGAGGGGGATCACTTCAAATTGTCCTGTTCCGTTCACTTCCACGGAAGCATTTGGCCTGGGCCACCGGCAGAAAACAGCATCCTGGGCTAGATGGGTCATTGATTACAACCAGTATGGCCAGTCTCATATTTCATGCACATGCAAAATGCTTTCTGAAGAGGTTTTTGAGGTTTCTATAAAAAATAACATGGATACGGAAGTGTGACGTGAACTGCTAATACCTAGGCAGGTCCCTCTCCTGTTCTCTCTGCATCAATACTGAAACAGCTTCGATTTTAAATTAACCATCAGAGATCGCACAGATGTGTTTTCAAAACAACAATCTGACACTAAGCCACACTTCTTTGCTCACAATCGCGAGGCTGGAGTGACAACAGGGGGAAAGAAGGGTAGGAAAGCGCATGCTGGGGTAAGCATTAGGGATGTTAAAATGCGTGTAATTGGTTAACTGTGAAACCACTGGTGTAACGGCAGCTGGATCCCCACATGTACCAGCTCCTGCCTGCCGCCCCACACCGCTGCCTCTGATACAGGGAGCTATGCATAGCTGGATAGTCTTTTGGGGAACTGATAAGCTCGTGCTTATTGGTTACCCATTTAAACAGCTACCCTCTTACACCCCTAGTAAGCACTAACTCACCACCTCTCAGAGTCTGGGTTCCAATGCTGACCATTAGTTCACAAGTGCCTCATCTGAGGGTTGGTCTCTACTGTAGGCATGGGTCTTAGTCCAGCTTGTGTAGACATACCCGAGCTAGCTGGAGCCGTGAAGTCAGAACAACACAGACTTCAGTGCTGGCCAGCCACCCGCACAATTACCCAAAGCGCTGGGGGGCTTATGTAGCCTGACAACACAGCTTCACTCTTCCAGCGCTTGAGCTAGCTAGATCAACGCTCTCCTGGGGACCTCTGCATGAGCTGCTGTCCCACCCCATGGCTGCGGCGTAGACACGCCCTTCGCCTAGTTTTCATTTGATCTTCTCTTGCTTCCACTGGGCTGTGAACCCGTCAGATTTCCCAAGCTTACGAGGATCAGACTCTGAGTGGCATTTCACCACTGTAGGGTGTGGGGTTGGTGATATCTCAGCAATTAACCGATGACCCAGACCAGCAGATATTGGTGGAGAAAGGATGGGCTGCAGCTATGCCATACGGGCAAGATGTGGAAATCCTAATCCAGGCGGGAGGACACATTATCAAGTTTATGGGCACTAGCTCCCAGCCACAGTCCAGTTCAGACTGTTATACTGCACCTACCTATGCTCCCCTTGCAGTGACAAGTCCACGTGGTTCTCTTCCTAGTGCCCCGTTTTTAGGAGCAATGCCACATGCTGCTAAATGGCTGCTGTTTTCTAGCTCAAGTGCAGCTGCATTTCTGCGCTGGGGCAAGAGATTCTCGTACAACCCTTCCTTGCTCGGCTGGGGCCCCGTGAAGCTCATCAACCCAAAAGCACATCCACACACTCAAATAGGAAGTGCTAGTAAGTGAAAATTATTATTTATGCAGAACATACATTCACCTCCAACACTGAATTGTTGCTACGGTGGCTATAGAGATGGTCCTCAACCAATTACTGGCTTTCACAGGCTGTAATTTTCCATGCTTGCTGTGACTGAACTATTGTACTGAAAGGACCTTGTTCTTTCACTACAGAAAAGCCAAGAAAGGGAAGTCAGCCAATGTTAAAATGTGCCTTTAAATTCAGGCAGAGGAACCTTCAAGTCTAGCCTATTAATGTTATTAAAACCCAATCACCCTGGGTATTCCTTATGGTCGGAAACCCTGAGGTGAGGTTTTAAAAACGCTCCCCCACTGGCATTCATACGCTGATCCATCAGGCAGCTACAGCTGTCCACAAGCTGACCAAAGGCTCCTGCTTTTAAGAGCTCCCTGTTGGCATCATAAAGTTGAGTCATCGACACAACCAAGTCTGACCTGATGTCATTATTGGCTTAAAAAACAGGAGGTTTATATTTAGATTGAAACTGTATCAAAGCAAATTTGCTTGAGGTTTCCAAGCGTGGGCACATCGTGCCTTGTTAATGTTACCACAGGCTCCTCATTGGCTGGCATTAGGAACTTCAGCCAACAGAGATGTGAAAAGTGTAACCGTGTAAACGGTTAACTGATGAGCTTGGGCTCATTGGTTAATCATAGAATCCCAGGGCTGGAAGAGACCTCAGGAGGTCAGAGTTCAGCCCCCTGCCCAAAGCAGGACCATGTTCACAGTTACACGCAGGCTCCTGATATGTGCAGAGAGCCTGGGGAGCCGGTGCAAGCCGGGAGCCAGATTTTAAGACAGCTCCCTGCATGTACCGACTCCTGCTTGGGCCCCTTTGAATACTGGGCCCTGGGCAAGTGTCATCTTTGCCCGCCCCTGCCCCTGTCAGCAGGCTTGACTGTGGGCCAAATGACCAGCTGATGTTTCTGGAGCTATGTTGCTTTATACCAGCTCAGGAGCTGACCCAACATCTTATATGAAAGAATAAACTCTCTTTTAAGAGCTGCAAGGATCTAGCGTTACCAAGGCAACCCAAAGAGCCCTGTGCTGCTTACCTCACATTATGCCATATTTTTAAAGACGTGTAAGAAAAAACACACGAGGAAGGATGGTTCCAAGCGTCTTGGGACCCAGGAGACCTGGATTAAAATTTTCCATCCTCACAGACGCTGTGTGTGACCCGGGGCAAACACTTAGGCCTTTCTAGACACAAAAACTGGGCCACTTCAATTATACCGGCACAAGCCGTTTGGTGTGGACTCAGCTGGATCAGTAGAAAGGTGTCTTACACCAGTATCGCTATTCTAGAACAGAAAGGGGATTAATGATGCCACCTTGATATGGCCATATAAGGGCTCAGACTAGTGTGACAGTATCATTTTTAAAAAGTCAAGACCATACAACAGCGGTGGGCAACATGTGGCCCATCAGGATTCTTTGTGCGGCCCTCGAAATGTTTTGATTACCGTTGCCCACATGCAGGGCTGCCAGATTCCGCTGGTTCCCAGCCATGTAGGTTTTTTTCCTGCGGGTGTTACGCACGTAAAGCAAGAGCTTGAGAAGTGAGGCATGTGCTGAATGTACGAAACATTGACTGCGAGCGCCGGGCGCTCCCTCTGCGTCCAATCAAAGCGCTGCTATTTCAATGGGCACTCCCTGAAAATTCTAGGCACGCAAGGGCCGTTGGTCTCCTGGGATAGGGCAGTTTTGCCATCTTGGTTATGACAATCTTGCGGCCCACGGAGACGAAGGAGACCAGTCACTTGTCTAGGCTGCCCATTGTTGCCCTTCATCCTTCAAATATACACCATGCTTTGATCTCCCTGGGCCTCATCCCCTGTGTGTAGGGCAGGGACAGCAGTGATTCTATATCCTAGCATGGACTGGAGGAACAGGACTCATGCAGGGTTCTGGTACTACAGCAATTGTACCACAGATGCAATATTTCGGAGCAGGTGGGCAAAGAAAATAAAAGAAGAAGTGTCAGTAGCAATAAATGGAAGGCCATGCCACGTGGATGCCATTCCACAGGGTGCCCGGCTTAAAAACCAACTCTTCAAAGAGAAACAAATCCAGAAGCAGATGGAAAACTTATTTTTGTCTCTGCATTTGAGACGCAAACTGGCGTGTGACTTGAAAGCTCAGCCTTCGCCCTTCTCACCCTACAGCATAGAATAGAAAAAACTAAATGCCGGCTAGTAGCTCATTATGCAGCAAGCCCCTTCATTATTATAGCACATAAAAGCCTGCTCCAGCCTCGGTCTTGGAAAGGCCAGAGGCTGCCACTGAAATAAAACAGGATATAATTTTCAACGACAGAAAAGAATAGAGTCAAAAGCTGGAAGATGGTAACCGGATGGGCAGAGAGTCCAACGTTGATGAGTACTGCAGGCAGCCAGGGCTTACCCCTGAGCACCATTCCCAGCTCGTTCCTGAAATACCACATTTAAAGGCTGTTTATACCCACAGCACATATGTTATTAGCAACAAGCTGCAAGCAGTAGGGAAATCAAAACATTCTGGGGATTTTATAGCTGAATTTTATGCAAGATAAATATATGCACATGATACCTACCAAAAACAGGGGCTATATCTACACTCGCGGTTTCTTGCGCGAGTAATATGCAAATGAGGCTAAGCATGGAATATCACCGAGCCTCATTTGCATACCTAATGAGCCACCATTTTTTTCAGAAGAGGCTCTTGCGCAAGAAGGAGTGTCTACACTGCCCCTTCTTGTTCAAGAAAAACCCTCTTGCGCAATGCCGTTCTTCCTCTCAAGTAATAGGTGTAACGGCATTGCGCAAGAGCCTCTTCTGAAAAAAATGGTGGCTCATTAGGTATGCAAATGAGGCTCAGTGATATTCCACGCTTAGCCTCATTTGCATATTACTTGCGCAAGAAGCCACGAGTGTAGACATAGCCAGGGATGCAAGCAAAAGCAGGACCCCGGGACTTTATTCCCAACTCGGATACCATTTCCCTCAACTTCCTGGGCTTAAATTGAAGCAAGGGAGGTTTTGGTTGGACATTAGGAAAAGCTTCCTGACTGGGTGGTGGAGCACTGGAATAAATTGCCTCAGGAGGTTGTAGAATCTCCATCACTGGAGATATTTAAGAGTAGGTTGGATAAACATCTATTAGGGATGATCTAGATGGTACCTGGACCTGCAATGAGGGCAGGGGACTTGATGACCTCTTGAGGTCCCTTCCAGTTCTAGTGCTTTGGACTCTGCTTTCCCATGTGTTGCAGTGGAGACCAATACCTCCTTCTCTCCATGGGCCTTGCACTAATTACTTATTGTTTGGAAATTACTTTGAAGAGGACCTAAAATTTGCACACACAGCCTCTTTCCTGGTGTCCTTTTCCCTGCTAGGCTGGGTATGGGGGTGTGCTCCTGCTTGGGTCTGCAAATGCTTTTGCCCATGCATCCCATGGAACATAGGACTTGCCAGCCTGACCTTGATGCCTGGTATCTTGTCTCCAACAGTGGCCAGTACCAGCTGATTCAGCGGAAGGTTGGTGAAACGCTGCAGCAGATGGCAATAGAATAACCTGCCCCTAGGCAAAGTCCCTTCCTAACCCCTATTAATTAGAGGTTAACGGATGCCCTGAAGCAGGAGAGTGGAAACCCAGCCCTCACAAAATTATCATTTGGACCTTAAATCTGTTTCCTGCACACGCCAGCAGTAAAACTGCAACCCGACACCAAATCAGAAGCAAAAACAAGTCTCTGCCCAACTGGGCTGAGGAAAAGCAAGGGAGGAGGTAAAAAACCCCTCAACTCTGAACTCCTGAAGGCGCGCGCGCACGCACACACATGCACGCGCGCACACACGCACATGCACACACACACACACACACACATTATGGGGCAGCTGAGCACAAATCCTTTGTGAATGGCTCTAGCACCGGCTTGGAGGCACTGAGGCCTACCTATCCTGCACTGTCACCAAGAGCAGTGCTACTATTCTGCAGGAGCATTGGGAAAACAATTCCTCCTGTTGCTAGATTAAGAGTCCAAGACCCGCGGAGCACAAGACCCCCTCTCTCCAGTCTCCCTCCCCAGAGATAAGAGAGTCCCAGACAGCCCCACAACAAAAGCTTAGAGCACAGACAGGAAGAATGTGAAGCGATAAGCAGCCTGGGCTCTGCTGTCAATACCTCCCTCCTGCCTATCTCCAGCAGGCTTGAGGGGGCAGGCCATGGGCTCCTGAGCTCCACAACAGCTCAGGTGGCTGCTGCCTGTCTGCAATGCAGCAAATCCTCCTTCGGCTGCCACTGTGGCTATCGACGCGCTTCTCGGCTTCAGGAGCCCTAGAATGCAGAGCCAGTGGGAGGGTAGGAACTGCTCTCTAACAGCCAGGGAACGGTTTAATCCCATTCATATTCGCAAGAGATCAAAGGTTTTTCCCCCATTTAAAATCAAACCAAAAACTCAAAATCTTGAGAAGATTAGTGAACCAAAACACACAGGCTACGTCTAGACTGGCATGATTTTCCACAAATGCTTTTAATGGAAAAGTTTTTCCGTTAAAAGCATTTGCGGAAAAGAACGTCTAGATTGGCACGGATTTGTGGAAAAGCGTCCGTGCCAATCTAGACGCGGTTTTGCGCAAGAAAGCCCCGATCACCATTTTCGCCATCAGGGCATTTTTGCGCAAAACAGTTTTTAGCTGTCTACACTGGCCCTCTTGCGCAAAAACATTTCCGGAAAAGGGCTTTTGCCCGAACAGGAACGTCAAAGCATTTGTGCAAGAAGCACTGATTTCGGATAGTAGAACGTCAGTGCTTTTGCGCAAAATCAAGCGGCCAGTGTAGACAGCTGGCAAGTTTTTGTGCAAAAGCGTGTGCTTTTGCGGAAAAACTTGCCAGTCTATACGCAGCCACAGTGTTTTCTGGTTCGGGTCAATCAAATTATGTCATTGGCTCAAGTCAACACTTGTGTCTTGACTGATCTTTTCTTCTAAAATCTTTACATTTCTAAATGAAATGTCATTTTGATCCAGAAAAACCGCAACCAAACAAACCCCCGACATTTGTGCGTCAAACGCTGTCTAAACAAAACTCCAATTCCAAAGCTTTTTTTCCCCTCTGCTTTTTTCTTTGGGAAATTCAGCCCTTGTTTCAGTTTCCATTTCAACAAATCAGCATTTTTCAATGCAAAAGAGTTCCGTGAAAATTCCCATCTTGTGCTACTGAGGGGACCAGCTGTACGAGGGGACTTCATGCTGCAGATTCTGGAAGAGCAGGAGCATGTGTGTGATTTATTTGCTACTGTGGAAAGTCAAGCTTCTCAACCCATGCGTGCCCAGTCCCTGGGGCTAAGGCAATGTGACAGTAATTTTTGCTCCCTTCGTATTTACACATGGCATCCAGATGCTGGACCTGGAATATTAATACCCTGCAAGCCTTAATTATTAAAGGCCTAAGCTTTCAAGAATGATGAGCATGATTTTGAGTTTCACCATATGGGTGTCTAATTCGAGACACCTGAAAGCAGCGATGGCCTACCTAGGTTGGTGAGTGGCCCTTGCTCATCTCAGTGGGCCGCAAGATTGTTGTAACCAAGAGAGTCTCCCGGGCTAGGGCAGTTTTGCTCACTGGGCTTGCGTATCTAGAATTTGCAGGGGATGCTGATTGAACCGTAGCAGCTCTCTGATTAGGTGCAGAGGGAGCACCCGGCTCTCACGGTCAACGTTGTGCACAATCAGCACACCCCTCACATCCCGGGCCCTGGCTTTATATGCATGTCATTTTAGTAACACAGGTAGGAAAAAACCTACTCAGACAGAAACCAGCAGAATCTAGCAACCCAGCACGTGGGCAGTGGCAAACAAAATGTCTCGCTGGCCACACAGAGACCCTGTGGGGGGCTGCATGTGACCCTCAGGATGCAGGGGTCCCACCGCTGTATTAAAGGGGTTAATTTTCAAAGAGCAGGCACTCAGGACTTCTTAAGGTCAAAACCTTTTACATTTCCTCTAGCTGGGTTTCCACTAAGTAAGGTACATAAAATCACTCCAGCCATCTTGAGACAGTTAGGCCTGAGCGTCAAACTTATGGGGGAGGACTAGGAGAAATGGGTTTGTTTAGTTTGGAAGGGGAAAATTGAGAGGGGACATGATAGCAGCTTTCAAGTACTTAAAAGGGTGACACAAGGAATAGGGAGAAAAGTACAGGCAGTCCCCGGGTTACGTACAAGATAGGGACTATAGGTTTGTTCTTAAGTTGAATTTGTACGTAACTCGGAACTGGTTCCAGATTCAGCCGCTGATGCTGAAACTGACCAGGGGCTGACTACAGGAAGCCCGAGGCAGAGTTGCTCTGCCCCCAGCTTCCTGGAATCAGCCACTGATCAGTTTCAACAGCGGCTGAATCTGGAGCCTGGGACAGAACAGCTGGGGCGCTGCTGGGTAGGTCCCCCCAGGACCAACCCGGCAGCACCCCAGCTGCTCTACCCCAGACGTCCACAACAAAAGCCTGGTCTGCTTGGGGGGGGGGGGGGGGGGGGCGCACTAGCTGGACATAAGTTGGATCCGCGTAACTCGGGGACTGCCTGTATTCTCTAACTTCTGAGGATAGGACAAGAAGCAATGGGCTTAAATTGCAGCAAGGGAGGTCTAGGTTGGACATTAGGAAAAACTTCCTGTCAGGATGGTTAAGCACTGGAATAAATTGCCAAGGGAGGTTGTAGAATCTCCATCACTGGAGATACTTAAGAGCAGGTGGGGTAGACATCTATCAGGGATAATCTAGATCAGTGGTCTCCAACCTTTTTACACCCAAGTTCACTTTTTAAATGACAGACCAAGCCAAGATCTACCGCCCTGCCCCTTCCTTGAAGCCCCGCCCTCTCTATTCTCCTCCTCTCCATCACTTGCTATCCCCAATCCTTATACTGCTACTTTAAAAAAAATTCCCACCATTCCTCACAGCTACTCACCTGTGCTGTTGCTCGGTGAGTAGCAGCTCCTCAAATGAGGAAATCTAATGTAAATGTACTGCGCAAATGTGCAGTTCAGAGAGGGCTCAAGAGCTACTCTTTGAGCCTCCGAGATCTACTGGTAGATCGCGATCTACTGGTTGGTGACCACGGATCTAAATGATGCTTGGTCCTGCCGTGAGGACAGGGGACTGGACTTCATGTCCTCTTGAGGTCCCTTCCACTTCTAGTGTTCTATGATTCTAGTCAAACAAGGAGTCATCAACCTAAATACACCAATGCACTTCTATTAAACAGAGGGTGACTCTTAATACATCACCATTGAAAATCCAATTCAAGAGAAGGACAGAAAGATAAATCATTTCAAAACTGTCCCTTGGCAAACAGCAGCTTGACTGACCTTCCACAAGGTCAATGGGTCTATAATCACATGGCCCCAGCAAGACATCAATACGACATGACAAACCAGGGAGGCGAAGTGCTTGGACAGGAGCAGAGAAGTCATCTCTCAAACCGAAAACATACTGAAATGTCGCATGTGTACAGTAAACCATAAAAGGCAGCACGAGCATAGGAATTGAGAGCCTGCAGATCAGCTAATAAAAGGTTTAACACTATCTAGATGTCATCTCATTGCATGGCTTAATGATATTTGGTTTTTTTCTTACAACAAAAATAAAAGCAACTTCTGCCCCCCTCCCCCCGATTCCTCCCCTCTTTTTAAAAAAAAAATAGTATTAAGAAGCAAAACACACATCTGAAACAATGTACCAGAAACCTAAAAATATCTGATCCGGTCTGAAATTCCGCGCAGTCTCTTTCAAGACAACTGAGACGTTAGAAGGTCCATAATTAGAGCTGACAGAAAATTTCGTGAGTGTTAGCTAGCCAAACCGCCCATTTTTTGAGGCACAGAAACAATTACATCTGAAAAACAATATGAAAACAACAATTTCTAAAGTGTTCCCAGTCGACTTCGGCAACATTTTATTTGACCCACATGATTTTTGTTCCAGTATTTCATTTCATAACAAAAAAAACACCACAATCAGTTTCAGCTGGAAGTTAACCAATTTTTCTTTGGGGTTTTCAGTTCAGCCACAAACCAACAAAAATAATAATAAAAAAAACCCATCACTTATTTGCTTAGTTCAATTTAGAATAAGCATTAGAGCTAATCCTTATATGCACCATCTCAAATGAACTGCAGAGACACGCAGGGACAACTCATTTGCTCAGACTCGTTCTAGTCAAGCTTTTGACACAACTTTTGCTCTCTAGCTCGCTGAGGCTATGTCTAGACCGCAAGCTTCTTTAGGAAGAGATCTCTTCGGGAAAAGATCTTTTCTCGATTTTCTGGAAGAGATCTTTTGAAAAAACTTCTTCCGAAAGAGAGCGTCCACACACAAAAGCGCATCGAAAAGCAACCTGCTTTTTCAAAAGATAGCGTCTACTGAATGGACGCTATCTCGCATGGAAGCTGTGATTACTATGGACAGAGTGGCCACCAGGGCCCCTCTGCTTTTTCCTATTCCCTCTTCTTTCAAAAGAACTCCCTCTTCCCCATCCACACACATCTTTTTCCGAAAAAGGCTTCTTCCTCGTAGAAAGAGGTTTACCAATGTCGGAAAAACCCTCGGTTGATTTTTTTCAAAAGAACGCAATTGCAGTGTGGACGTAAGTGAAGGGTTTTTTTGGAAAAATTTCCGTTTTTCAAAAAAACCTCTGCTGTGTAGACATACCCAGAGGGATTTCTGTCTAGACTGCATTGCCCAAGTAGCATATAGTCAGAGACGCTGGAGAGCATTAGTGGAGCAGAAAACTGCATGTGTTTATACCATCAGGTCTGGTCTCCATCACACAAGGCACAGGCTACAAGAACAATCAGTGTACTACAGGATTCTGAGTGTCAAGCAACCTGCTGTATTTAACTCTGACTCCCACAGGTGCAAATGGTAAGTTACCGCCAAATCCTCCATTAACCACTTACTCTTAAGAGGGGCTTCCAATCGAGAGAGAGAGAGAGAGAGAGAGAGAGTGAGTGAGTTAGGGCAATGACATCATAACTTCAAGATGAAGAGCAAAGAGGTTTTGCTTTTCATTGTTTCTTTAGGGCTCTGTGGATTTGTATTCCAGACCCCAAACTCCTCCCCAGCAAAACAAGTTTTCTGGTTTTCCTCACCACCGACAAACTCAGAATCACCAGAAATATCATGGTTTGATTTCCTTGGTTTTGCTGACAGAACTCTTTGGGGAACGGGAGAAATGGTGATACAATGAGAGCATAAAAACCAAAAAGTCTGTGCATGAGCTTCTTCCAGCCCTCAAGCGGAAGCAGGGTCTGCGGCTGTCTTGATCCGTCATAAATCAATTAGGGGAACAGAAACAATCTTATTCACTTTGCACTTCATCTAAACCAAGCTCCAAGAACTCACAGTTTGCTTTTTGCAGTTACGTAACCTGGGCATCGCAGAGCCGAACCCTGCGAGTGCTTATGCACGGGAGTCACTTTGCACAGGGGAATAACACCACAGAACACTCAGCTGCAGAAGCATTTGCAAGATCGGGGCAGCGATAAGAATCTGCTTAGTTCAACTCATTCATTCATCTTCCATTATTTGGTGCTGCAGTTCTAGTTTGTTATGGGGAATTGCCTTAAGGTATTTCTGCACTGCATTAGGTTTTGTGGGCCATAAAAAACAAAAAGCAAGAACATCGCCATTCTCATGGCTAGCCACATGATGCCATCCCAAGGTCAGACCTCCCTTAAACATGCTTCCATCTGTCAGGGGTCTCATGCCACACCCAGCACCAGAGAAACAGCCCCCAGGGCATACAGGAAGAAGGTCCTGTTGTAGTTTGCAATAGCCTTTTATTACCCAAGTGCTGGGGTAGGGCTGAAGCCGGCACTCAGAAGACCCTTATATCAGGCAGATGAGGAGAAAGCTCAACAGCTAAAGGTGGCGAGTTCAGTCCTGCTATAGCGGTTCAGTTACTTAGGACTGAGGACAAGCCCTGGAAAGATGCAAGGATGGGATTAGGGGCCAGAGTCTAAGGCCGGGACTTCAAACTCCCAGCCCACAGGCCAGTCCTGGCAGAGCGACTGCACAATCCGGTTGGGGCAGAGCTGTGGTTGACTGTCTCCCATGCTGCCATTGCCACGCCTCTCCTCCCTGAGAAAGTGACTTTGGAGATCACAGGGGCCTGGTGCCACGAGGCAGGAGCAGCTGTGCCCTCCTGTGGCTCCTGCCACCACGGGGAAGCAGAATGCAGTGGAGTAAATGCACCCATTAGCGTGTGCCACTTCCCCCCTGGCTCCTGCTGCCGTGGGGTATCTGGGAGGGGGGGACACGGTTGCCAGATATCTGGTATTGACCCAGAAAATCCGGTATTTTCACCTCTTATCTGGTAAAAAATTCGGAAAATACCAGACACCTGGCAACCCTACACACACTCAGCAACCGGGCCCAGCCCCTGGATAGCCTGCCAGGTCCCCCTCTCCGGACACTCTCCCCCCCCCCCGCCTCCGCTCACCTGGTTCTGCAGGGGCTTTTCTTGTGGCTGGAATAGAAGAACAAAATGGCCACCAGCCAAAAAAAAAAAAGCCTTTTCTTAAAGGGGCCATGATGATTTTTAATTTTTAAATTTGTTTACGTAACTGCTGTCGGGGTCCTTTTTTTTCCCCTCAACAACCGATATTTAACATCCCTGCTGGAGAATCCACCTTAGTTCTAATAGTTAATTACTCTGAGGGTTACAATTTCACACCTTATTTCTGGTCTGAATTGGTTTAGCTTTGTCTTTGTCACTCAGACGCTCCAAATAATTATTTTTGCAACCAGTTACTGGTCTTAGAGCCAGTTGGAATGTTTAGCAAATTTCCCTCCCATGCAGACCTTGCTTTCATTTTATAAAAGCACCTAAATGACACAGCAGCCCAAGTGCCATTGAAAGTCAATGAGACTTCGCTCTCCTAATTGCCTGTGCGGTGGCTAGGAAAACAAGTCTTCAGCTGCTATGTTATGCGGGTGCTTCTGAAAGTTGTTCCCAGGGCATATGGCTCCAGCCAGCCATCTGGCTACGAAATGGCACAGTCCCGATTCCTCAGGAGCAGGAGCGGCCCAAGGCCGGCTGCGGCGCCCCAAGCGGAAGGCGTGATTGGCGCCCCTGCCTGCAAGGCCGTCAATGGGACGTCAATGGGGTAATGTCATCATCAGGCGCCCCATGACGTCATCATCGGGTGCCATTGAAGGCAACACCCTACGCGATGGCCGAGTCGGCCTATAGCCAGGGGCCGCCCTTGCTCAGGAAGGCAAGGGGTGGAGAAAAGAAAGGAAACACATCCTGCTGTCTCTTCCCAGTTTTACTTGTATGTTTTGATCCCCTCTTTAAAAGACTATTTGAATCACTTGATCCAACTGCTCCTTCTGGATAAATGGTTTAAATACAACAAGCAGAATTTCCCAGCTCCAGGGACTGCATAAGTGCTGGCTGGATGCTGAAGATTAATATGTTTTCAGCACTTCCCTGGAGCTAAACTCCTGACCTTGCCTGGAGACACACTCCAAGGATCTTCTACCCTTGAACAATGGAGACATCGATTTCTTATATCTGCTCCAAGCAATTAATCTAGTACCTTCTGTATTCATCCATTTACATGGCTGCCCTCAGCTTCACCGCTGTACTAACCAAGCCCTTTATAATATGTAATTAGTTCATCCTAATTAGCAGCTAATGAAAACTCTGGAGCTTCCATCTGCCCCTAAAAACGCAGAGTCTTGAAAATGAAAACGACTAACTGAAGCTTATCACAGCCCCTGCAGCAGGCTGGGAAAGCTGCTCTCGGCAGCAGCTGACCTGTTCCTCATTATTTTTCAAACCCCCACATATAGAGATCTATATTTAAAGTTGCTGAAGACCAGATGAGCCGTTAATATCAGAGTTCAAGATCCTCAGGAGTCTCTGGTTTTGATTAAGTGCTTGAAAAATTAAACTTGACCCAGCTCCAGAAACTCATTATTCTTTCCCGTTGGGCCTGTGAAGTTCACCGGCTTTCTTACTAGAGCAGGATCTTGCTAATTCACACTAATCCGCAGGAAAGCTACTGAGAATGAGCTGGGTTTCGGAAAGACAAAGGGAAGCAGACAGATAACAGAATAGATAAGCAAAGGGCACCACAGACGAGGCTGCTCATGTGGATCACTGTGCAGCTGCGTAATTCATCGTTTGCCTGGAACATGCAAGTTCTGTAACGGAGTCTGAGGAATTTTAAGGAACAGCTTTTCAGTCCCGCCTATGGTCAGATTTGAACAAAACCTTCAATTGCACACGCCTTCAGACTCAAGTGTGTGTCCAAATTAGAGGCAGAACCAGGTAACACCCTTCCAAACACCTACCTTTCTGTATTTTGCAGAACATTAATGACGTGGTGAGAGTGTGAGACCATGCCATAGGATCTGGCTATTTAAAGTTTTGCTGTGCTCTGATGTATGTTCAACTATAATGCGCCAAGTTTCATAAGCGATGCATAAACCCTTTTAAATCCAATTTTTGGGCTAAACCTTTCCCCCCACCAACAGAAAAAGTTGTGGGATTCATCAATGACACCCAAAAACTCAAAGCAACTCTGTCAGCTTGTTACTCTTGTTCTGCCGTTACTGCTTAACATGGTTCATGCGAGCTCTATAGTTTTGCTGGAAGCTCTTCAGGACAGTGTTTATTTTGAAGGCATCCAGCCTACTTCTGGGCTGCTTGGGGAAAACCCCAAGCAACTTGCAGCCCAGGCTGTATCATACAGTGTTTGGCTGATCATTAACAATGTAGAAACGTCATAGCATGAGGCATCAATGAAACATTGGATGCCTTCTCCCAAACCCTCCCCAAAAGGGAGAACCCCTGCAGACGTCCTGCAGTTGAGCTGGGAAAGTCCTACCTGAGTGTAGGATTCCTGAATGTCGTTTGTTTCTTTTGGCACCTACATAAAAAAGGGCCGGGTGGGGTGGTGGGGGGGGGGGGGACACAACATGAAATACAACATGGTTACCTGAGCAGCTGAATTTACTTAACCAAGTGATGGTTGGTGGCTCTGCTGTTTCCATAGCCTAAGAGCGTAATGCACAGCGGGGTCTTATAAAACGGGGGAGGGGACCTTTTTGGGGTCATGGGCTGCTGACCCCCCCCCCCACACACACACACACAAACAGTCGTAGGCCACACACAATTGAGAAACACAAAAAAAACCAAACCCTTTTCTGATGTGGCCCCCGCTGAGAAGCAGAAAGACACTCTTCACATTCTCCTCACACACCAGAGCCTAGGGGGGCCCAGGCTGGTAGATGTGTGCTCCAGTCCTGTGGGGGGATGGCGGAGGGGGCTGGAGCACCAGCGTGAGCTCCCCTGTGCTTGAGGGGGGGAAGCCGTGAGCCTTGGGGGCCAGGCAAGCTGAGGAGCCACGTCTGGCCCCTGGGTCTTTGAGTCCCTCCCATTATAAAAAGTTACTTCTTTCAGCATGCTTCTCACTGCCTGAGCAGGACTGGGGAATTTGGTTGGTACTTTAATACCTGGGGGTATGTCTACACTGCCACCCTAGTTCGAAATAGGGTGGCTAATGTAGGCATCCGAAGTTGCAAATGAAGCCCAGGATTTAAATATCCCGGGCTTCATTTGCATCTTGCCGGGTGCTGCCTTTTTTAAATCCCCCTTAGTGCGGACTCCGTGCCCGCAGCTACACGCGGCACAGGGTAGGTAATTCAAATTAGGCTCTCTAATTCGAACTACCGTTACTCCTCGTGGAACGAGGTGTACCGGCAGTTCGAATTAGAGAGCCTAATTTGAACTACCTACTCCGTGCCACGTGTAGCCGCAGGCATGGAGTCCACACTGAGGGGGATTTAAAAACAGCGGCGCCAGCAAGATGCAAATGAAGCCCGGGATATTTAAATCCTGGGCTTCATTTGCAACTTCGGATGCCTACATTAGCCACCCTAGTTCGCACTAGGGTGGCAGTGTAGACATGCCCTGGGTGTCCCTGTGCACATTTACCCAAGTTCTTGTTGTCAAGCAATTATTTTCTCCAGGTGTTTTTACTACCGGGTGCGGCTCACAAAGACCTGGGCTCTACTCCTCACTTTTCCAGTGCCCTCTTGGA
Source organism: Pelodiscus sinensis (assembly GCF_049634645.1). Classification (NCBI taxonomy): domain Eukaryota; kingdom Metazoa; phylum Chordata; order Testudines; family Trionychidae; genus Pelodiscus; species Pelodiscus sinensis. Next base: position 4,294,381 of record NC_134732.1, on the reverse strand, counting down.
ACTGGAAGGGGCAGGGCGGGATGACTCATTTCCGTGCTTTTGGAAGGCCGGGGGCCTTGGGTGGAAGGGGCAGGGCTGGGACAGGCAGCCCTCAGCGCTGCCCAGAGCGTACTGAGGCCCGGTCCCCAGCCCCAGGCAGCCCTCAGCGCGGCCCAGAGCGTACTGAGCCCCAGTCCCCACCCCCAGGCAGCCCTCAGAGCTGCCTTTTGAGCTACTCCGGGACTACTGCCCCGTTTGCTCTCCTCCACCCCCCATCTGGGGGCCTGCTCTTCGCTGGGTCACAGCTCTCCTTCTGCAAAATGGAGAGGATGCTAACCCACGAGCGTGGCAACCGCTAGCTTGGCAGAGCAATATGAGCAAGAGCCCTCGAAAGCCCCAGCACCAGCGTTCCTGAGGCCACTCTTGTGGTGCTGCAGCTTGTCCACAGGAACACTTAGTTCACAGAAAGCCAGGAGGAGAATCGCCCCCGCGCTAGCCAGCTGCGCACTCACTAGACCCTAGTGACGAGCAACTACAGGTCGCTGCTGTACTTTGAGTCAGGTCCGTTCCCGAGAGGACTCGACGATCGTGCGCTAACAAACGATTCGTGCACCCGAGCAGGGTCCACCCCGGCGGTTACGTCTGTGGCGGGGGGCAGGTTCCCATCCCAGCTTCCTGTGAACTACACGCGCCTGTGGACAAGCCCTTGCACCCAGGAGGGCAAATTGTTTTCATAGTCAGTGAGGCAAGAACCAGCCTATTACCCCAACATCCATCGTGGCTCCCCTTTGAGCTCCGTGTCATACGGTCTGCGCCCCGTGTCACATGGTCTGCGCCGGCCCCTCCTCTGGCAGCATAAATCCCTGGTTCACCCCGCAAGGACTTTCTTCTGTCGCAAACATTTTCTTTCCAATATTTATGGGAATGGCTGCCCCACGGCCCAGCACTTGCACGAGGAAGCCAGGGGCTGTTCGAAAGCAGCACAAGCTGCAGCGTCGCTCCTCTGCCTTCCCCGTCAAGGAGTAGAACAACAATGAACGGACGTGAACGCAAACAAGATGCCAGGAGCCAGGAGATTTTCCCCCAGAGCCCAGGGAGGGCCGGGGAGGCAGCTGCTCCGTCCTACACATCTATGTCCTACCCTTCCACCGCCGCTGCCAGGTCATTAGTAAGCCACTCTGAGCAGTTATTAAACACAGAGGAAAGCTCATGCCAAAGGCTGACACTACGTCTGTACCCACTGCTTCCACCAAAGCAAGCCCTGCTACGCAGACCTTTCTACGCCGCACAACTGCAACAGGAGGCCGCTGATACTGTACCTGCCTCACCTCAGCCCTGCTCCCAAAAGTCAGAGCGTTTGTGTGTCTCTAAGAACCAGGCATGGCAGTGGGATTTGGGGGAGAGGGGCTGGAACTCCTAAGCACAAGGCTTCTCACTCATCGCACTTTGATAAGTGTGCTGCAACATCACAAATACGAGTGTGCGTTGTACACACTCGTGCACAATAGTGCGCACACAGCCCTGCCCCTTCCTTCCAGCCATTTCTTCCCCTTTGTGCCACACCCCTTCGCCAGGGAAGTCAAACGCCGAGGTCCCATGGGGCACCGCAGCGGCGGATGGACAGCTTACGTTTAACGGAGGCGCCGGCGTCCCCATGACAGCAGCAGAGCCCTCTCCCTCGTTGCCCAGGCGATTCTCGGGGGAATGGGCGTGGCTCTGTTTGGAATGAGGGATCAGACACGTGTGGTCAGTGGCCAAGAACTGCCATGATCGCCAGCCCAGGAACCCCTCTCCATGTGCATGCGACTGTGGGGTCTTCTCCACCCCCAGTCCCGATTAACTTCCCTTCAGCTTCCCCGCGCTAGCAGGCCACGCTACACCCCTTCCCCATCCCAGACATGGTACCGCCCAGCAAGGTCCTCCTGCTGACCCACCCAGAAACAGGCAGGACAATAGGGCTGTGAGCGCCCACCAGACACGGTGCGGGGGGCGATGGGAGGACAAACACTCCAAAAGTATCACTCAGGCCGCGCACTGCCCAGGTGACATCAGACACCAGCGCTACAGCTCCCACTGATGGGTGGGCCGAGGGGCAGTACGACAGGGTGAACGGGGGTGCTTTCCGGGGCTCCCTTCCAGCCCTGGAGCACGGACACACGTGGGGAATCAGGATGTAAGTGACTAATCGGCTAGTCGACTATCTGATAAGTATAAGCTTATCGGCTAGTCGACTAATCCCTCGACAAGTTGCTCTCCCCCTTGCTGCCTCTATTAGAGGCAGCAAGGGGAGGAGCAGAAGCCAGTGCTGGGGGGAGCCAGCTTAAAAGCCGGTTCCCCCCAGCACGATCTCCGTGGGGCGCAGGAGGAATAGCGGAGATTGGGTGCGAGATGGGAATCAACTGATTCCCAGCTCATGCCTACTCCCAGGATGCTGCGCCTCTGCTTTTGAAATGTATTAAGAACCTGCCAGCTCTTAATACATTTAAAAAGCAGAGTTAGCTCCCAGGACCAGGACTGGAGCTAACCCCGCTGCAGCTCCCCAGTTATCGACTAATTGATGGAAGTTCCATCGACTAGTCGATTAAACTAAATTTAACATCCCCGGTGGGGAGGAAACACCAGACTGGTGTCCGGCCGCAAAGGGTGTCAGAGTCACCGCTGCGTGCTCTCCACGTCACCACAGAAACCTGAGCCCCAGAAGGCTGAATGAAGTCAATGGAAGGAGCCCAAGGTTTAATTACACCAGGGATAAACTGGGGCCCACTCTGCAAAGGGGAAACCCAAGAATGCTCTTTGCTGGCCCTAGCCACACCTCCGGCCAAGGGGGGCACGGTTCCCCCCAGGAGCACGACTGGTTGTGGAAAGCTTCCGGGCTGAACGTGCTGCTGCAGCTGGCGTGGTAGCCCCCACAGTGTTCGCCGGCAGCCCACGGGTCTCCCATCTGGAAGGTCAGCTGCTGCAGAGCACCCTGCGGGGGCAAGGACAAACAAGCCGGAGTTTACACGAGCAAGCGGACAGGCCATGCAGCAATTACGTGGGCCAGGATTCGCCCCACCTCAGTCTACAGAGAAGGAATCCTACTCCAGGCCCAAAAGAGGCGCCCTCCAGGGGCGTGGGTGTCTGAGCCTGGAAGGCCTGGCCCCACTCCCTTTTCTGTGCCAAAGTGGCCAAGTCTGGTTCCTCACACAAAGCCGGGCAGGGCCCTTGGCCCCACGGCAAGCAGGGAGGGCCTGCACCCATGCCAGTGGCAGGGGAGCAGCCGAGCAAACTCCTGTGTGGGAAGGACGGGACTCTGCTGCCATCTGGGCATCTCTGGAGAGAGGGGGATAGAGTTAAAAGGCAGCAAAGGGCACTGAGCATCAGCCCTAAAGGGCCTCTCAGGTCGCCGATGGATCAGGTCCTACCCCAAAGGGCAGACCCATTCCCCCTCCCCCCAGCCTGAAATGGCCTAGACGGGCTCTGGATTAGCATCATCCCCAGCATTGGGCAAGGCAGGGTGGGAAGAACCGGCTGTCTCCATGAGGTCAGTCTTGGCTGGCAGCTCCAAGACACGGACCTCAGTGCAGGCTGGCGAAATGCAGGCCTAGCCAACGGCACAGGGGGGCTTGCACAGCCCGTGCTGCTATTTTCAGCAATGCTAGCGAGGGCAAAGCCGCCCCCTCCCGCCCAGGAACACTGCCATGTCACAATGCCAATGTGGTGAGGCTGGGTTTCTCTCCTCCCTCAACCTCAGGAGTCTCAAGTGGGCTGGAAACGGGATTCGAGTCTGTCACATACCCGGGTGGTTTCATTCTAGCTACACTAAAGGGCAGTTCTTCCATGCGGAGAGAGGGACTTTTGTGCTCCGAAGGTTTAAGGTTCCTGTGTGGGGATATTAGCGTGGAGTGAACAGAAAGCTCTTTGCTGCTTATTTCAAAATCACTTCTCTCTGAGGACAGGACTAGGCAGCACTTTAAAGACTAACAAGATGGTTTATTAGGTGATGAGCTTTCATGGGCCAGACCCACTTCCTCAGAATTCGTTCTGAAGAAGTGGGTCTGGTCCACGAAAGCTCATCACCTAATAAACCATCTTGTGAGTCTTTAAAGTGCTGCCTAGTCCTCTCTTTTGTTTCAGCAAGACCAGACTAACACGACTACATCTCTATTACTTCTCACTGAGGACATTCGAAACCCAGTCCCTCTCCCCGCAGCGCGGGTGCAAGCCTGCAGCTGGTATGCGGAGAAAGGAGGAGTTCAGAAGGTGTTTTATTTGGGATGTCCCTTCTTACAGGCAGATGTACTTTTCGCTGTGTGGGTTTCTCTGATCTAGGGGCAAAAACCTGGTGCACTTTTTGCACGACCCTCGAGTAGGGAAATAACAGGCTGTGTCTAGACTGGCAAGTTTTTCCGGAAAATCAGCCGCTTTTCTGGAAAAACATGCCAGCTGTCTACACTGGCCGCTTGAATTTCCGGAAAAGCACTGACGATCTCATGTAAGATCATCAGTGATTTTCCGGAAATACTGTGCTGCTCCCGTTCGGGCAAAAGTCTTTTTCCGAAAGACTTTTGCGCAAAAGGGCCAGTGTAGACAGCACAGTACTGTTTTCCGCAAAAAAGCCCCGATCGCGAAAATGGCGATTGGGGCTTTTTTGCGGAAAAGCGCATCTAGATTGGCCACGGACGCTTTTCCGCAAAAACTGCTTTTCCAGAAAAGCGTCCTGCCAATCTAGACGCGCTTTTCCGAAAATGCTTTTAACGGAAAACTTTTCCATTAAAAGCATTTCCGGAAAATGATGCCAATGTAGACGTAGCCACAGTGTTCCACGAAGGGAGGAGATGGGTTCCATCACAAATGGGTTTCCAGCATCCTTTCATTAGAACCGCCCCGTCCCACGTCTCCCCTGCAGATGGCCCAAAGAGGGGAGTCTGTGTGCGCCAGGAGCAAGCTCTCACCTCAAAGGGAATCTCAAAGGACTCAATCAGGCCTCCGAGGATGACCAGCCCCTGGGTGCTGACTCCCAGCCCGAAGTAATTGAACCAGCCCACGCTCTCCACCAGCTGACAGTCCACATGCAGCTCCAGTCTCTCGGAGGAGATGCTGAGGGCAACCCGATGCCAGTCCCCGTCTCCTAGGCTGGAAACTGGGAACCTGCGTGCCCCAAGTTGGAGGCAGGAGAAAGACAGAACAGGAGGCTCAGAGGGACAAAACCAACCAACATCTTACACCGGGTTGGGGTCACCTTTCAGTAGCAGCATCGGGGCCCTCAAAGGCTTGCCCCCCACTGTGCTCTGCATCCAGCCTTCCAGACACAGGCTAATTGGAAGCTAAAGGAAAGGATCTTATGGAAGTCTGACCCATCCATTGCTTGGCACATAATTGGGGTTTTGGCCTGGCCAGCAGGCTGAAAAAAAAATCAAGTGAGTTCTGAAAACTGAGGTTCCCCTGCCCGGCGTGCCTCCAATCCCCAGCCTGTGGATAGCTGCTCTCCATCACTCCCAAATTGTTCCACTTTGTATCACTGCAGGCCTATTCAGAGGGCCAAAGAGAGAGAGGAAGACTCTGCTGCCTGAGGATGAAGGTGGCTGGAGATGGGGATTTGCATTGTCTCCCTGTCGAATTCAGTGGGAGGGGACCTGACTTCAAGTCCCTGCTTCGGTGAAGAGTAAATATGCAAAAACTGGAATAGCTTCCTCAGCAGAATGCAAGCACACCCAAGCCCAGACCAGCCAAAGCCTGGAGGGGGAGATCCGAGTTCAAATCCCTTTTCCAGAGGAGGGTTTGAATGTGGGGCTCCCTCACCCCAGGCAGCAAGGGCCCGGCGCACCGGACTCCGGGTTATGAAGGACATGACGTGGTTTTCTGAAGATGACCCCGACAGCCTTTTCCCCAGGCACAAGTAATCAGGGGATCAAATTCACATGTCAGTCGGGTAGACCGAAACGGCATTTTTCAGTTAATAAACAATTGATTTAAAGAAAAAGTGGCTCAGCCTGTAACAGACACACACTGTCGCTGCGGTCTCTAGTGCTGGAACACTGTAGCTTACCATTGCATTGGGGAATCAGCAGAAAAATCCCCCACCTCGTCTATTACCGCCTGTTTCACAGGTGTCCGTCTGTCTTGGGAAGACCCCTGCACCCATTCATCCAGCCCCTCTCCCTCTGCAGGGTAATATGTCACATGGGCCCCTAGCACAATAACTGAGTGCACTCTACGGACTGTCTCCGTCAGCCAGGGCCAGCCGCTTTCTCCCGCATCAGCCCTTTCCTGGGGTTTTGCAGCGGATTTAGAGTTAGTCTTTGCAGCTGGGATGACGGGGAAAGGTTGGTTCAGTTGGAGACTGCCCAGCTAAGCTGGCTCTGGACGTGCCTTGCATCACAGCAGACAGCCACACGGACGGCCTTTCAAAATCCCACCCCGGACTGGCATTCCCAAGGCAGAGAGAAACCCGTCACCTGAAACTGACACTTTCCAAACTGCCCGGGGAGTCCCGGCCTGGCTCTGCTCCAGCCCTTGAGTCAGAGGTTGAGGCAGCTGGCTCTTTTACTCACGCTGACACTTCCCCCGCCCTGATTTCTCATACCCTGGCTCTGCAGCGCAGATCCCCCACCTGCCCCTCATCTGCAGCCCCGGGCTGAGGCAGGACTGGATCCAGAGCCACATGAACAGGGGATGGGCCATTGGGAACACAACGCCAGCTGCTGCTGGATGGTCCCTGCCTGCCAGTCAGCAGCAAAAGAACTCAGGAAATCCAGTGATGAGGCACCCCCAGACCACGCAAGAGAGGGAGCCTCCCTCTTTCTCGGGAAGGGCTGGATCTCTGCCAGGATCCTGGAAAAGCCACGTGTGCCTGAGACAGGTGCTGAGGGATTCATTAGCAAAACAGATGCATCATTATTCACATCATGCCAAATAACCATCAAATCATAGAAGTGTAGGATAGGAAGAGACCTTATGAGATAATTTTGTCCATCCTCCTAGGCTGAGGCAGGTTGAAATAACCCTAGACTGTCCCTGAAAGGCGTTTGCTCTTGGAAATGTCCAATGATGGAGTTTCAACAACCTCCCTTGGAAGCCTCTTACAGACCTTAACTCTCCTGGGGTATGTCTACACTACCCTCCTAGTTCGAACTAGGAGGGTAATGTAGGCATACCGCACTTGCAAATGAAGCCCGGGATTTGAATTTCCCGGGCTTCATTTGCATAAGCGGGCAGCCGCCATTTTTAAATCCCCGCTGGTTCGAACCCCGTGCAGCGCGGCTACACGGGGCTCGAACTAGGTAGTTCGGACTAGGTTCCTATTCCGAACTACCGTTACTCTTCGTGAAACGAGGTGTACCGGTAGTTCGGAATAGGCACCCTAGTCCGAACTACCTACCCCCTGCACGGGGTTCGAACCAGCGGGGATTTAAAAATGGCGGCTCCCCGCTTATGCAAATGAAGCCCGGGAAATTCAAATCCCAGGCTTCATTTGCAAGTGCGGTATGCCTACATTACCCCGCTAGTTCGAACTAGTGGGGTAGTGTAGACATACCCCTGAAGAGTTAGAAGTTTTTTCCCCGAATACTTACCCTAAATCTCCCTTGCTACTATGATTAGGGGGCTGGAGCACATGACTTACGAGGAGAGGCTGAGGGATTTGGGCTTATTTAGTCTGCAGAAGCGAAGAGTGAGGGGGGATTTGATAGCAGCCTGCAACTTCCTGAAGGGGTGTTCCAAAGAGGCTGGAGAGAGGCTGTTCTCAGTGGTGGCAGGTGGCAGAAGAAGGAGCAATGGTCTTGAGTTATAGTAGGGGAGGTCTAGGTTGGATATTAGGAAAAACGATTTCCCTAGGTCCGGAGGATGGTGAAGTGAGGTCCCACGTGAACCATCCCTGCCTTGTACGCTACTGTGGATTTGGGCAAATTATTGCTTCCTCCAATCATTCCTTTCAAAGCTGTGGCACATTCACCTGGGGGAAATAGCGGCACAAGGACTCCTGAGAGGCCGCTGAGGTGAAGAACAGCGTCCCGTGACTGACATGCGGCCAGACAGCCTGTGCCACGCACGAGAGAGTCTCTCTTCTGCCGGACGTGATGAATTCCACAGATCACGGCACCTCTCAAGCACGTCGCGGCTAGAGACATTTCGGCTACACCTACGCTAGACGTGAGAGGGTGATTCTTCTGCACGCAGACTGACGCTCCCATGCGCTCGCATCGAGCTAACAGGCATCTAAATAGCAGGGTAGCTGTAGTAGTAGCAACAGGGCCATGGCTTAACTGTCCCAGTTACAAACCTGCTCATCCGCCGCACAACTATGCTGGACCGCCACTGCTATCACGTATTCTTGTGCTAACGCTAAGACCTCGTGTGAGTACGGGCGCACAAAGAGGGGAAGCACGCCTTTAGCGCCTAGTGTCAGCAGGGCCTTAGAACCACCGCTCTACAGCACATCTTGGTGACTGACACTTCATCCCTTCGGTCAGGAAAAGGAACGACGAAGGAGGAGATGATCGAGGGCCATGCAGCCATGAGACATGGAGGAAGAAAACAAGGAAGTTATTTACTCCTTCACACCACATACAAACTAGGGGGTTACCAAATGAAACGGGCAGCCAGCAGGTTTGAAACAAACCAAATGACGTATTTCTTCACACACCTGTGAAACTCTTGGCCAGAGGATGTTGCGAAGGCCAAGACGATGGTAAAAGAGATAAAAAAAGAACTAGAAAAGTGCATGGAAGACAGGCCCAGCAATGGCTGTTAGCCACTATGGGCAGGGAGCGTGTCCCTAGCCGTTTGCCAGAAGCGGGGAATGGGTGACAGGGGAGGGATCACGTGATTCCCGGTTCTGTTCATTCCCTCGGGAGCACCTGGCATTGGCCACTGTCAGCAGACAGGACTCTGGGCTACACGGACCATTGGTTTGTCCCGGCAGGGCCGTTCTTATGGTCTCCCTCCAAACAATTTCAAGCCCAAACGGGGTGAAGGCGGCGAGTTCCCGTTTCTCAGGAGGGGGACGCCATACCACAAACAAGCATTCATCTGACAAAGTGGGTCTTTGCCCACGAAAGCTGATGCTCCAACACTTCGGTTAGTCTCTAAGGTGCCACAGGACTCCTCGCCGCTTTTGCAGATTCAGACTAACACGGCTACCCCTCTGATACACAAACAAGAGTGAGCACAAACATGCTGATCATAGAATCATAGAGCTGGAAGAGACCTCAGAAGATCATCAAGTCCAGCCCCCTGCTCTAGGCAGGACCAATCCCAACTAAATCAACCCGGCCAGGGCTTTGTCAAGCCAAGACTTAAAGATCTCTAGAGATGGAGACTCCACTACTTCCCTAGGTAACCCATTCCAGTGCTTCACCACCCGCCTAGGGAAATAGTCTTTCCTGATACCCAAAACTACGTCACAGGACTGGCGATGTCCTATCAGAACAACCAGCAAGAGACAACAACCGGGAACACACCCTTCAACTTCACCTAGAAATCTGCCACAGCATCCTTCACCTGAGAGGATGTGAGACTAACACTTAAGCTCTGCCCTCTCCATTCGCCTGCACCAGAGGGGTGCGATGAGAAGTGAGGTTCAGTGGGCCCAGGCAGGGGAAGATGATGCATGTAGATGATTCGTGGGTCCGGGCAGCAGAGACGCTGCTTCATGATCAGAGGGGCGTCTGCCTCAGAGGCCTGCAGGGACAGAGCCTTGGAGAACTTTGAGGGACGTGACCAGATCCTGAGTTTTGTTACATCACCAAACCTCTTCCCTGCTGTGATCTAAGAACCTTGTATCCTGGGGGACCCTCTTGGTGTTATGACAATACTGTGGCCCGCTGTGACGAGGGATGGCCAGTTATGCGGCCCACGCACTAGCCTAGGTTGCCCAGCACTGCTTCAAGGGGGCTCAGGACACCTATTGTAAACCTGCCAGGCAGCCCGACAGTTAATTTTTGTTGTTTTCTAGATTCCCATCCAAAGCATCCAAGCCTGTTATTCAAACATGCGCAAAGGTTAAAAGCCAGCAAGGGTGAGGGCAGAGGTGCCTGAGGCCGCAGCATCTTCATGATCTTTATCAGAGCCCAGAGGAGTGCACTTGCATGGCTAACAGGCTGGTGGTCTCAGGGAGCAGACACCCAGTGAAGCACAAGCAAGAATTCTCCACTCGGGGGGTAAAAAGGTGACTCAGACCTGGGCACTCCAAGAGCCTTCCCCTCTGTCAACTAACGTCTGGAGCTAGCGCACGTCTGCATGGGCACGACACCCTGGTCAACCTTCCGAAGAGGCACGCGAGTGGGCAGTGGATGGATACGTGGGTGCAAACCCCTAACGACATGTAGCAGCACCAGCCTAACCGAGAGCCTTGTGCTCGCTTGCCCGGGCAGCTACCCCGTTGCCCCCACATCTCAGTATAAGGCAGGCTCCGCTGCAGGGCCTGCCATTGAAAATGCCCCCTTTCCTGCCCCTGCCGCGTGGGGAGAGGAACTGAAGCGCTCAGCTGGAACTTACTCATAATGTTGCCGCCGAGTGCTGACAAAGACCACGGCGTGGGGCTTCACCCTGATCTGGAACAGCACATGGTTACGGTGACTCAGGATGGTCAAGAGGCTGGTCTCCTCCTTCAGAGAGTACCTAAGTTTCACCAACAGGCTCAGCTCATCTGCAAACCTAGGGGAGGGAAGCAAACCACAGCGCCCTGTAGCAGGCGGGTGACAACGGATCCTTCCGTCATTCTGAGTGTGTCACACAGAAACTACAGTCAAAGTCCATCATTCAGCTTGCACAGCCAAGCCCTGGAAAGGGAAGAAGGAAGGAAGCCACGGGACAGATTTCAGCAGGGGAGACAAGGTGGTCAGGGAAGGTGTGGGGCCCTTACTGGATGGGGGCGGTAACCTAGTGGCACAAGATGTGGGAAAGGCTGAAGTACTCGATGCTTTTTTGCCTCTGTCTTCGCAGACAAGGTCAGCCCCCAGCCTGCTGCACCAGGCAGCACAGTATGGGGAGGAGGTGGGCAGCCCTCGGTGGAGAAAGAACAGGGTAAGAACTATTAAGAAAAGTTGCACATACACAGATCCATGGGGCCAGAGCTAACGCAGCCGAGGGTGCTGAGGGAGTTGGCTGATGCGATTGCAGAGCCATTGGCCATTACTTTGGAAAACTCGTGACAATCGGGGGAGTTTCCGGACCACTGGAAAAAGGCAAATGTCATGCCCAGCTTTAAAAAGGGAAGACGGAGAATTGGGGGAGCTACGGACCGGCCAGCCTCCCCTCAGTCCCCTGGGTAGGTGCTGCAGGCCGCGGTGTGACTTCTTGCTGTCTATTTGTAGTGAGCTAGCTAGAGCTCGGCAAACACAGGCCTGTCTGCACCAGCTGCCATGCACCCTCCGGTGGCAATGAAGACATGTCCCAAGGAGGGGAGGGCAGGAAGGCCCGACAGTAAAGGCCCAAATCCCCAGGCGTGCAGGGAGCCAGATTTTGAGCCCCGGGGAAGTCAGCCTACCTGTCGCCGAAGGCCTCCCGGGTGGAGATGCTCAGGGTGGAGTACTGCCCGACCGCCAAGACGCTGCAGTTGGAGTCGTCGTAACTGAGAGAAACGTTGCTGAGGTCCTGGGCGGAAGAAGTCAGCCTGTCCAGCAAGTTCACTTCACCTGCCCGGGGCAGGAGGCAAAAAGGAGAGAGAGATGCGAAATATTGAATGCAGCCTCCTGCCAGTGTTCTGGTCACATCACTAGCCACTGGCAAGGGGCTGTATGGGAGGCCACAGGGACATGGTCTCCAACAGGCAACAGCCCTTTGGAAGGGCTTTCAGACGGAGAAGGAGTGTGTCTAGGAACAGCGCAGGGCTGCCCAGAGACGTGTCCCAGAGCTGTGAGACTCTCATCTTCTTCCAGAGTGACCTGCAGCGAGACGCACCTGAAAACGCTGCCTAGGGATTCAGTGGAAGAGGATGCCTTAAGGAGGGATGTAAAATCCCATTTAATGAGTTAACCAGTTAAATGTTAAGTTTAACTGATTAAACAGAGTTGGCGGGGGGGAGGGGGGACCTTTCCAGCCGGCTGGTGTGGAGCAACCCCCCACCTGCCACAGCCGGGCTGGAGTGGCCCCCACACCATAGGCAGGAGCAGCTTGCTGGCAGCCTGCGCAGGTTACGGGTCCACGGGCTGGGGGTCAGCACCCTCGCAGGTGCAGGCGGGGGAGCTGTCGGCAAGCTCGCACTGGGCAGAAGCAGTGGGGGGGCTGCCATTAAGGGTGAGGCTTACCGGGTAACTGGCTACCCTGTCACATCCCGGACACTATTGCTCATCCATATTCCTGCCAGCCACACAGCCCCCTACAACCTCTGCTACACCTGGCTCACGGGAACTAGCAGACTCAAGGACTTGTGTTAACTGCCTCTCTCCTCACTGCTGTGCTCAGCGTTGCATTGCGCCGCCCCGAGGGTACCGCTCTACTCCCAGGGATGTCTGGAACTGAGATCTCCCTATGCTGCACCTAGCAGAATGAGAGGCCTTCCTTGGACCCCGGCCATCCTCACAGCAGGGTTCTCACATCCCCGAAAGGAAGGACACGTGTAGCTTTGCAAACACAAGGTGATGGCAAGAAAAGGGAGAGGACGCCATGGACAGATGTCTTTGGAAGGTGTTAAATATTGGTTCATGGAATAGTCGATTAACCTCATGAATTCTTATTGGCTAGTTAACTATTCTATAGTCTCCAGGGGTGGGGCCGGCAGCCAGTGCACTCCCGCCCCACATCCAAGAAGCCCCCTGCCACTCCGTGCTGCCTCTTTATGGGTATGTCTACACTACCCCGCTAGTTCGTAAAATGAGGAGTAACGGTAGTTCGAACTAGGAAGCCTAGTTCGAACTACCTAGTTCGTGCCCCGTGTAGCCGCGCTGCATGGGGTTCGAACCAGCGGGGTTTTAAAAATGGCGGTTCCCCTCTTATGCAAATGAAGCCCAGGAAATTCAAATCCCGGGCTTCATTTGCAAGTGCGGTATGCCTACATTACCCCGCTAGTTCGAACTAGGAGGGTAGTGTAGACATACCCTATCAGAGGTAGCAGCGTAGGTGTCAGGCGGGAACTGGTCCGTGAGGAGAGCCAGTGCAGCAGCCCTGTTGTGGGGAGGAGGTCAAAGCTCCCAGACCCATTGTAGGCTGGGCTGCCTGCCTGCCTGGCTCTTAATGCACTTGAATTGCAGAGCTGCAGCAGGGTAGGCCGCAGACCCATTGCAAGCCAGGACTGTGCCAGGCTGCTGGCCAGCCTGCTAACAAATGTACTGGCAGGGGGAGGAGGAAATGCGTGTCGTCTATAGCATTAACTGATAAGCTTTTGCTTATCGGTTAATGGGTTAATCGACTAGACGATTACATCCCTAATGTCAGCCCCCCCTTGGGCGCTGGAGAACCCCAGCTCTCTTTTCAGTGATCGGCTATTGTGGCTGGGGTATGGCCACGCCCCTTGGCCACACCCCTTGGGTTGGGCCAGAGGGACACTCCTTGCTGGCACTGAGCTACTCCCTGGAAATGACAGCTCGGAGGGGGGGAGGGGAGAGGTTCCTCCAAAAGCGGGCATCATGCGTGCTACAAAATGAGCCAGGACCCAGTGAGAGCCCAGGAAAGGTTCCTGCAGCACCCGTGAGTCCGCGGACACGCCCGCTGGAATCCCAAGCAGGCAGAGGGAAGGACCGTCGCAGTAACGCACTTAACACAATAACACACTCGCGGTAGCGCCCCATCACAGGGAGAGCAGATCATGCTCCGGATGAAAGCACACAAGCCACACGGCAGCCCTTCGCTGAGTCCGGGGGTGGGAACAAGCCCATGACAACTGCATTGCACCCATGTCACTGCCCAAGCATCCAGGGTGCATGGCAGGAGCACATATGGCCACAGGCATGCTCGCCTCTCCGGCTCCATCCACGGCAAGGACTTGGACAAGCTACTCCGCGGCTTCGGGAAATGGGTTCAATTGTTGCTGCCAAGCCCAGCAAAGCCATGGCACGTTCCAGGCCAGGTCTCCCCAGCCTAGGGTCAGCTGGGGACTCAGCTGCTCAGCTCAGACTCTGGGGCTGTTGCTGCACTTCAAAGGTGAAGGCGCCCTTATTGACTCATCAAATAGTCAATGCAAATTGCATTGACTATTCGATTAGCCAATTAATCTGAATTTAGCATCTCTACTGGAACCAACTGGGTGAGCTGTTCGGTTCACGGGTCCAGTTTCCAAACACGCTAGACCAGGGTTTCCCAACTTATGGGTCGGGACCCAAATATGGGTCGCCAAGTGTCTCGCCAGGTGACTCTGCCCTTCCTCCTCCCCCTGTTTTTGAACTGCCTTGGGTCACCAAGTCTTTCTGAATTGTCAAAACAGGTCCCCATCTGGAGAAGGTTGGGAATTGCTACTCTAGACTCTGCCAGAATTCTACCCAGCCATTTTAAAGGAGGCAGTGGGACAAACAGTGTGGTCAGATGCACGCACAGGTTAACACCAGTTTGAGCAAAACATTTGCAAGGCCAGCAGCCAGCGAGCTAAAAAGGAGGGTTCAGCCCTGGGTCTGGGGTAGGGACGATAACAGACGCCCGTGTGGCCACACTGGATTTCTATGTCCCCAAGAAAGGACAGCAGCCACAGGGTAATACGGCGCTTAATGCATTCCCCGTGCCCATGACAAATGGAAAGGGGGCGGAGGTGAGCGCATGGTGATGGAACTGAGTTTGGAACCACGTTTGGAATCAAGCTCATGAAACTGTTTGAATTTTAAAAAACAGTAAGTGTGGGAGGGTGTGTCTCAGCCTTCTCTAAACCATTACAACAGCAAAAGCCGGGGTCCCCATCCTCCCACAAAGCCTAGGCTGGGAATCTGTGCTTTAAATCAGAGTTTCAGCAAAGCTGAAGTGGGTCCTGAAAGGAAGGGAGAGAAAACACATCAGCGGGTAGGCAGTGCCCTAGGAATCTCCTGCTAACTTCCTAATGAGCCCGGTTATTTCATCCCCGTTCACATCTGAGGGTATGTCTAGACTACACGCCTCTGCTGACAGAAGCATGTAAAATAGGCTACCCAACATAATCAACGAAGCGAGGATTTAAATATCTCCGGCTTCATTAAAATAAAAATGGCCGCCGCACCGTGTCGGCTCAGCTGATCGTCGGCACAGCGTGCGAGTCATGATGCGGATCGGCCGACAAGGGAAGCCTTTGTCGACTGTTCCTGTAAACCTCGTTTCACGAGGCATAAGGGAGCGGTCGACAAAGGCTTCTCTTGTCGACCGATCCGCGTCTTGACTCGTGCGCTGTGCAGACGATCAGCTGAGCCGGCACAGCGCGGCGGCCATTTTTATTTTAATGAAGCCGGAGATATTTAAATCCCTGCTTCATTGACTATGTTGGGCAGTCTAATTTACATGCCTCTGTCGGCAGAGGCATGTAGTCTAGACATACCCTGAAAAACCATCCCATGCAGCAGCCACCCGTATCGGGATCTGGTCTGCAAGTAGGTGGCACATTGACAAGCTTTTACTGCAGGTCCTGTTAGGGGAGCATGACGGCTACTGCTGGTAATGAAACAAAATACAGGACTATGTAGCACGGCTACATTTTTATCACTATACTGCTGGTAATGTAACTGCTGGAAAGGACTTCAGTCTCCCGTGATGCCCATTCGCACCAGCATTAAAAAAATCCCTGCATGAGAAGAGGCCCCAATGCTGATGCCGGGACCCCAAATTACCTGAAAAAAATCACCCCGATTACTGCCGTTGCTATAGAACAGTGTTTCCCAAATGGTGTTCTGGGGAACCCTGGGGTTCCACGAAGTGAAAATAAGGGTTCCGCGAGAAAAATCCATTACAATAACATGTTATTATTAAAATAATAATAATAATTATAATAAATATTAATCCTCCCTGATTGGATCCACCTTGTCATCTCCAGCCTGATTCTGGCCTGCATATTTATACCTGCCTCTGGAAATTTCCTCTACATGCATCTGATAAAGTGGGTCTTTGCCCAAGAAAGCTTATGCTCCAACACTTGTTAGACTATAAGGTGCCACAGGACTCCTCGCCGCTTTTGCAGATTCAGACTAACACGGCGACCCCTCTGATACATGAATTTTATTGAAACCAATTTTCATTTCTGTTGATCTCATGACCTTGTTTAGCATTTGTTTATTATTATCCTTACTTATTTGTGGTCTACTTTTTCAGCTCCATAATTAAGACTGCTATTAGGGGTTCCACAAAATTCTTTGGAGTTTAAAAGGGTTCCGTGGCCAAATAAAACTGGGAATCACTGCTATAGAACTAAGGTGCCCACCAATGACATGATTGCATTCGACACCGCAGTATTTTACCAGAGGAGGCTTCTCTTGCTGGTGGCAAGATGACAGACACAGCCAAGCGAGGCAGGGAAGTACACCCGCTGTGCAATCACACAGCCAAACAGCTACTGCACGGATCAGCTCCATAGAAACCACAGCCCCCCTCACACTGAGTAATTGCTGCAGTTGCAAATTAAGTCACCCTGCTCTTATAGCAGAGCATTTAACAGTCATATTGCGGCAGTGCCTAGAGGCACCAATGGAGATCGGGGCCCCGCTGTGCATACACATAGTGACAGAGTCCCAGGAGAAAAGGCAAAGTGACTTCCCTAAGGTCATACAGCAGGCCAGTGGCAGAGCCAGGAATAAACTACAAGTCTCTCTACTCTCCGTCCAAGCGCCTCTGTCCACCATCAGCCCATTGGAATCCACACAGGGGATTCGACAACACAGGCTCTAGCATCCATAAGCAGGTAACAGTTTGCACTAAAAGTCACTGCAGCGCCACTGCCTTCAGTGCTGTGCACAGAAATTTGGGATGCGCTGGATATGAAAGACACTGTTTAGAGCCAAACGGCTTTGTGCGCCAGCTGCCGTCCTCATGCCCAGTTCAGACTCTACTTACCCCAGCGTAAGGTAGGAGCAACTCCTCGGAGGCCAACAGTTATACTGGCGTAAGTCAGTTGAAACCCAGGCCATGCTCACAGGCTCAACTCTCAGCTCAAGGAGCATCCCTCCGGGGCTTTCACTCCGACACCCATCACCGGAGCATCCGCAGCTTCCGTGTGCCATCGGCATGTCTTCCAGTCTCACCTCCGCAGAGCAAGGGGCTTTGCTGCTTGTAGCCAGGAGCACAGATGGGAAAGGCCGGGGCTGTCTGACCTCTCTGATGGCTTCTTGCCAATGCATCCAAATCCTTTCCCCTCCCGGGCTAGTGCTGGACCGCCTCCCAGACTAGCTCCCGCTCCTTCATTTTCTTGATCCTCTTTTTCTAGCCCAGCCTTTCTCCTCCCACCCCCGCAGACCAACTGGTTTTCCTATAGGCCATTGTACACAGCAGCTGGATAATTGACAGCAGGGGGGCTGGCATCTGATGCCCATCAGAGCTTCAGCTCTTCTCAAATCTCTGGAGCTGAACCTTCTGCTTTTCCAACCCCAAACAAATCAGCACCCAAGTACGTCCACACTGCACAGTTACCCGGGGCTCTTACCTCGTTATCACCTAACGCTCCCCACCATCAACACAGAAGAACCTCTGCCTAGAAAGCTGACCCAGCTGTGGGGGAAGGGGTGTTAAAGCCTGGGGGTCACCCCAATTGGAGCAGGAATCCTCCCATTTTGCAGTGACGATGCAGGTGACGGAGAAGCCATGCCGGGACCCCTGGGGGCAGCAGGACCCCTGAGGGCAGCCTAAGCCAGGAGCCGGAGTGCCAGCCTGGCTTAGTGAGGAGACCTGGCAACAGCCCGGCTGGGGAGCCAGGAGCCAGCTTCCTTGTCAGTTTCATGGTTCCAGCTCATGCCAAGAAGGCAGAGGAGAGGCTGTGACAGAAATCAAGGGCCACCAAAGCAGCGGGTGGGGAAGGGAGTCACCTCTGGGCAGAGCATTTCTAACTCTGCAAGCTCTGGGACCACATCCTTGTTTGTGCCTTGACCTGCATGACACACAACGGGAAATAACGTGCTACCAGCTAGCGGACTGGGACAAGGCAATAGTCCCCCACAACGCTGCACTGGGCCCACCTGGTACAAAGACGCTGGGCTTTCCTGGCCAGCGGCGCAGGAACATTTCTAAGAGTGGCAGTGCTGACACCCCGTCCGATCCCTGTCCTGCCCCGGGGCCAGCAGAGCCCCCCGTGCGCAGGACTGAAGCCAGGATCCTAGGTGCAGAGCTGGCAGCAAAGCAGGGTGGCAGCTGGGTCCCCAGACGCGGGGCCAGCAGCAGGGGACGTAGCTGGGACACCGGGCCGGGAGCCCAGGGGTGCAGCAGCATCCTCCTCCTCACCTATGGCACCGGTGATGCATTAGGACGGTGGGAGGGCATGGACAATCTTACTCGATTACTTGTCAGAGGGAGCCCTGCCAGTACCATCTGCACTAGCATCTGCAGTCACTGGGCAGACACCCAGCCTTTGCTTTCACACGGTGTCCCGCTGTGGAGCAGGTGCCAGATTTATTCCAGGGCAGATGAACACCCTGGGGCAAACCACGGCTTGGCAAGGTGCCTGCCCAAAGTTGAGATCTGCTGCTTTGGGGAGTAACAAGTCAACGGAGCAGGAAGCCGTTTGGATCCAGTTCTCACGCTGGGACGTAGCAGCTCTGCCATCAGGGCTTTCCTGGAGAGCACAGCCCAGCGGGAGCACTGCGCATGTGCAGGGAGACGCGTGGCGTCCACGACGCATTTGGGTGTTAGCCGGCTCCCCAGGTTATGCAGCATCGCGGTGTCATGGGGCAAGTCTCATCCTGCAGAGACACAGCAGCTCCCAGAACCAGAGACAAGAGCATCAGAAAACCAGAAAGGGGCCAGACTGGAAGGAGGCAGGCTTCGGCTCCTCGGAGCATTAAGGAATTGTCAGCTCTGTTCCTCGAAACTGACAGGCTAGCGCGGAAGAGAAGTTTGTCTGGGTGTGAACAGAGCTGGGTGGGAAAACACTCAGCCCCTCCCCCCTCATCAGAAAGTTTCTGAATTTAAACATTTTTGCCCAGCTCTGAGTAGGAATTGGTAAAATGAGGGTGGTGGGGCTGATGGGTGCCAGTCTACATCACCCCACCACCCTTCACTAATCTCCTCATTGGCAATTTCAGCTAAGGGCCGTGACCGGACGCCCGCTTTGGGATGAATTACCGTCCCATGCTTTGCCCCGATTCAGGAAGGCACGTAAATAGGTGCTTCACTTTCAAGCTTTTCTGAATGCTTAAGGTTATGGACAAATGCCCAAATCAGCACAGGCCCCTAGCCAGGAAAGCACATGAGTAAAGTTAAGCGCACAAGTAAAGTTAAGTAAATTAAGCAGAAGTTAAGTGCTTTTCTGAACAGGGACACTAGAAACTCCCCTCCCCAAAGCTGGAACTGCAGCATCATGTCAGGGGAGTGTGGTCGAAATACCAGTCCCGTAGCAGCTGTGGGCACATAGAGAGAGCACCAATCTTTGCACAGGGAATCTTTCTCTGGCCTTAAACAGCAACCAAAACCAAAAATGAAGCATGAAATGAATAAGATTCCTTTCAACCAGATTCAGAGAGACACAAAGCACACGTCACCCCAAAGGGAGTCCGGCTGCATTCCAGAGCGTGGAAGACCAGAACATACCACATGGCAGGGGTCCTCACAAGCTGTGCACTTGGGTGGCCACCCAGCAGAGTTTCAAATGCAACCCACAGCTAGCAGCATGTGTTTCGATTGGTGGTGCACATCTGCACATACATAACAAGTGGGGTTCCGCGGGGGTCTATTTTGAGACCGGGTCTGTTCAATATCTTCATCAATGATTTAGATGCTGGCATAGAGAGGATGCTTATTAAGTTTGCAGATGATACCAAGGTGGGAGGGGTTGCGACTGCCTTGGAGGACAGGGTCATAATTCAAAATGATCTGAACAAACTGGAGAAATGGTCGGAGGTAAACAGGATGAAGTTTAATAAGGACAAATGCAAAGTGCTCCACTTAGGAAGGAAAGATAAATTTCACACATACAGAATGGGAAGCGACTGTCTGGGAAGGAGAGCAGCAGAAAGGGATCTAGGGGTCATAGTGGACCACAAACTAAATATGAGTCAACAGTGTGATGCTGTTGCAAAAAAAGCAAACATCTTTCTGGGACAAAATGCAGGACAATGTAGCACTTTAAAGACTAACAAGATGGTTTATTAGATGATGAGCTTTCGTGGGCCAGACCCACTTCCTCAGATCAAATAGTGGAAGATAATAGTCACAACCATATATACCAAAGGATACAATTTAAAAAATGAACACATATGAAAAGGACAAATCACATTTCAGAACAGGAGGGGGATGCGGGGGGGGGGGGGGGAGGAAGGAAGGTAAGTGTCTGTGAATTGACGATATTAGAGGTGGGGAGAGTGGGATGTTTGTGAGTTAATGGTGTTAGAGGTGATAATTGGGAAAGCTATCTTGATAATGTGTAAGATAGTTCTCAAGTGTTTGTTCAATCCTCTTTGGAGAGTGTCAAATTTTAACATGAATGACAGTTCAGAGGATTCCCTTTCAAGTGCAGATGTAAAAGGTCTTTGTAGCAGAATGCAGGTGGTTAAGTCATTGAGAGAGTGTCCTTTCTGGTTAAAATGGCAAGAAACTGTTTTTTCTTTGTGATCTTGTCTGATATCTGTTTTGTGGGCATTAATCCTTTGGCGAAGTGTCTGAGATGTTTGTCCAATGTACATAGCAGGCGGACACTTTCGGCACATGATAGCATAGATTATATTTCTGGATGCGCAGGAATATGTGTTCTTGATCTTATAACTCACTTGGTTAGGTCCAGTAATGGTATCAGCAGAATAAGTATGTGGACAAAGCTGGCAACGGGGTTTGTTGCAAGGGAAGGTCGTCAATTCACAGACACTTACCTTCCTTCCTCCCCCCCCCCCCCCCCACATCCCCCTCCTGTTCTGAAATGTGATTTGTCCTTTTCATATGTGTTCATTTTTTTAATTGTATCCTTTGGTATATATGGTTGTGACTATTTTCTTCCACTATTTGATCTGAGGAAGTGGGTCTGGCCCACGAAAGCTCATCATCTAATAAACCATCTTGTTAGTCTTTAAAGTGCTACATTGTCCTGCATTTTGCTTCAGCTACCCCAGACTAACACGGCTACATTTCTATCACTATCTTTCTGGGCTGCATTAACAGGAGTGATGTGAGCAAGACACGAGAAGTCATTCTTCCTCTCTACTCTGCGCTGATTAGGCATCAGTTGGTGTATTGTGTCCAGTTCTGGGCACCACATTTCAGGAAAGATGTGGAGAAACTGGAGAAGGTCCAGAAAAGAGAATCGAGAATGATTAAAGGTCTAGAGAACATGAATTATGAGGGAAGACTGAAATAATTGAGTTTAATTTAGAAAGGAGAAGACTGAGAGGGGCATGGTAGTTTTCAAGTACCTAAAATGGTGTCACAAGGAGGAGGGAGAAAAATTGTTCTCCTTGGCTTCTGAGGATAGGACAAGAAGCCATGGGCTTAAACTACAGCAAGGGGGGTTTAGGTTGGAGATTAGGAAAACCTTCCTGTCAGGGTGGTTAAACACTGGAATAAGTTGTTTAGGAAGGTTGTGGAATCTCCATCACTGGCGATATTTAAGAGCGGATTAGACAGACACCTGTCAGGGATGATTATTCTAGACGGTGCTTGGTCCTGCCGTGAGGGCAGGGGACTGGACTCGAAGACATCCCGCGCTCCCTTCCAGTTCTAGTGTTCTATGATTCTATGCCTTGGTGCACATCACACAAAATGTATTCCGTGCATGGATGGAAAAAACGAGAGGAAACATTGCCACACGGTCTCGCCCTCATCCAGGAAGCCGGCAACGATGCGGTCCTGCAAAAGTACAGCCTGTCTGCAAAACCATCAGCCCCACCAGCCCCCAGCTGTGGCGACATCATCCATGCTATCAAAATGCAAACAGCAGGAGTCCCTCAAAGGAGGCGGTAAGGATGCAGAAGGTGAAAGGAGGGAGAGAATAATAAAAATATCCATTAACCTCAAGGCAAAAAGCTAATGGGACCTCAACGAGGTACATCATTTGGGCGAGATCAGCACTAGGAACCCATAGCAATCGGCAGCGCAGAAATGCGATGGTCCCATCAGACGCCATTGCTACCTTCCCACCTTTTGCTAGCCGAATAGATGGCTAATTAAATGACATCTCGCGCCCAGACACACCAGCTTTCATGAAGAGGTGACCTGGGGGATCCGAACCAGTGTGTCACCGCCCCGTGGTGCGTATGCTGCCCTTCTGCATCAACGTCACACTGCAGACTTAGCAGAAACCGGTTTCCACTCATTTATTTTAGCCAAGCCTCATCTGGCTGGTTTCTCCTCTGCCAGGATAAGCCAGCAGGCCTCAGAAACCCACTGGAGCAGGAAGAGGAGAGATTTGTGCTGCACGAGAGCACACATGGCCTAACCCGATCCTCTTGAGCGTCTTGAAAGAGCTGTTTGTGACAGCAGCCCCCGCTCGTGGCCCAGACGTCTCTACTGCACAGCGTGCTGCCTCTGCAGAGGTGATTAAAGCAAGGCCTGCTCATTTCAGCAGCCTTCGTGGTGTGTTCAGCCAAGTCGAACTCTGCATCTTCTACTCCCGAGATTAAGCAAGAGAAACAGCATGTCCCTCCCATCTCTGCTATCTTGTCATTTCAAAAACATGAAGGAACTTGGAATAATTTTCAAACTATTCCTCTTCCACCGCAATTGAGCAACCTGCTGGAAGTGTGAACAGACCGTTACCTGTGGAAGGGATCCTGACATTCCAGATTCTGGGCTAATGCCAATCTTTAACTGTTAGCAATCCATGCAAGACTGCGCAGAAGGCAGGTGATCACAGATGTGCCTCCTGTGGAGTTTCTTGCATCCTCCTCTGAAGCTCGAGTGAATAATCAATTTTTCAGGTCAGTGGCCATAGCATAAAAATCCAGAATTCTTTGGTTTCTGGCCAACCCAAAATTACATGTTTCTGTTCAGGGAAATGAAAAACCAAAATTTTTCTGATTTAGGCCAAACAAAACTCTTCTTTCGATCCAAAACAAAACCGTTTGTGTCATTTTCAGAGTTCTGTTATCCTTCCTGGGTGGTGGTGTGTGTTTGTATGCTAAAACCAGCCACAGTTCTAAACAAAACATCGTTTCAAAATGTTTCACTCTGAAAATGACAAAATGAAATATTTTGGCTCTTTTGGAGTTTTTCTCCAGTTTTCTTCAGAGGAAATTTTTGTCCAAATTTTACCTGAGTTCCCAAATAGTTTCGTTCAACTGAAAAAAAATGTGGTTTTGGGCAAATAATCTATTTACTGAGAAAAAACATGCCCAGAGTGAGTGCTGGCCACTATGGGTACGTCTAAACTACATGCCTCCGTCAACGGAGGCATGTAGATTAGCCAGATCGGCAGAGGGAAATGAAGCCGCGATTAAAATAATCGCGGCTTCATTTAAATTTAAATGGCTGCCCCGCTCTGCCGATCAGCTGTTTGTCGGCAGATCGGGGCAGTCTGGACGCGCCGACAAAGAAGCCTTTCTTGATCGGCACAGGTAAACCTGGTTTCACGAGGCATACCTGTGCCGATCAAGAAAGGCTTCTTTGTCGGCGCGGCGCGTCCAGACTGCCTCGATCTGCCGACAAACAGCTGATCGGCAGAGCGGGGCAGCCATTTAAATTTAAATGAAGCCGCGATTATTTTAATCGCGGCTTCATTTCCCTCTGCCGATCTGGCAAATCTACATGCCTCCGTCGATGGAGGCATGTAGTTTAGACGTACCCTATGAGAGACAGGATACTGGACTGGATGGACCACAGGTATGCTCCGGCTCGGCAAGTCCTATGGCAGATAAACGGAACAAACCACCTTCTTATTCACGCACAGCCAGCCCAGCCATTAGCGGGCAGGGAGCCCAGGACTTCCAGCACCAAAAGCACAAACCTCCCCCATCCCTAAATAAAAGAAGTAACATTCAGCTATAAGAAGTAACATTACATTTAACTGGTTAACTGATTAACCGGGATTTTACAGCCCTAGCTCAGGGTGACTCAATTTCCCCACCTGAAAAATGAGAAGTAATGTTACTTCTTATAGCTGAATGTTACTTATTTTATTTAGGGACCGGGGGGGGGGGGGGGGGGGCGTGTGCTTTTGGTGCTGGAAGTCCTGGGCTCCCTGCGCACTAACGGCAGAGCTGGCTGTACGTGATTAGGAATGTGATTTGTTCCGTTTCTCTGCCATAGGACCTGCCGAGCCGGAGCACAGCTGTGATCCATCCGATCCAGTATCCTGTCTCCCATAGTGGCCAGCACTCGCTTTGGGCATGTTTTTTGAGGAGCACAGGAGCTGCGGAAAAAGCTCCCCACTGTCAGCAGAGCCCCGGCTATACTTTACTTTCCCTTTCGACACTGAGCCTGATTGGCACAGCGTGGGAACGTGAGTATGCAAATGAAGCCCGGGATATTTAAACTTCAGGCTCATTTGTACTTCCGAAGTGCTTGATTTGCATCCCTCTCTCGGCAGAGGGATGCAGTCTAGACACAGCCTGGTAAGCTTGGGGACCTACAGCACTTGAGTAGGGGCAGGCAGAAGAGGTTGCACGCCCCTTAGACTCGCTAGCTGCAACAGATGTAACCAAACAATAAGAAAGCTGCCCTCAGCTCGGCACCCAGGCACATCTAAAAGGGCCGAGGGTCCCTCAAGCCTGGTCCGGAGGTGTCTCCTCTCTGTCCAGTCCCCTCTCAGAGGACCCCCCCTTCTGCAGTTCACCTTCTTGGGGTCACTGCTATTTGGCCTTGTGTGTCACGGCAGCGGCTCCCGGGCAGCTCCTGCCAGCAGGTGGCTCGCCTGACCTCGCAGCATCCTCCTTACGCCTCTTTTGGCTCGTGTCCAAAACTCATGCTGGAGAGCCACGATGCTACCCTCTGCAGAGCTCCCACTGCTCAGCCAATTCCTCCCCCGGGGTGCCTCTGCGTCCATGCACGAGTGATCAGCCACTCCCTGACAGCTTTCCCCTTTGCAAGGGCTTACCTGTCCGCAGAGGAGTGCTCCTGGTTGGCAAGATGCATTCCCCATTCCACACAGGAGGGGACGGTCCCTGGAGACAGCTGAGGCCTAGTGCACCGGGCAGAGACTTAGTCCAGAAACGTCCCAGACTTGAGTCTATACCAGTGGCGGCCGCATGAAGCCCAGCAGGGTTCTACCTGTGGCCCATGAGACAGCTGGTTTACTGTTGCCCACGCTGGTTGCCAGATTCTACTGGCTTCCATTAACATTTTCCCCCTTCTACCGGCATTACTACAGCGACACGTGCCTAAGGCCCGGGCCCGGGAAGTGAGGCGTATGCTGATCGCACACAACGCTGACTGTGAGAGCCGGGCACCCTCTCTGCACCCAGACCCAGTGCTGCTACGGTTCAGTCTGCACCCCCTGCACATCCTAGGCACACAAGCCCAGTGAGCAAAACTGCCCTATCCCAGAAGACAATCTTGGTTACGGCCCACTCACTAGCCTGGGCTGCCCATCACAGAACTATACTATCATTCTCCCTTGCTGCACCATGGACAGGAGCAGTAAGATCCAAGCACATTAGCTCATTTCAAAGCCCTTTTTGGGGACGCTCAGTATGCAAAATGCTGCATAAACTAGCGTCTACTCTGTCTTCTTCGCCGTCAGGTGAAAAGAACAAGAGACGGTTCTCCCAGCATTTCAGAGAAGACGATTCTTAGAGATCAAGGTTCACTGCCAAATTTAACTTGCCTCTGGGCTGTTACAGCAGCGGAGAAACCTTTTCAGCCAGCTCTGCACTAGGGTGGCTTGTACTCAGGCCAACATTAGCAGGAGTGAACACGGGCCAAGGAGACTCAGCCAAGAATGTGTCATCTCGATCTGAAGTCTCTAGCGCCGAGCCCATTTTGGGAGGACCAGGGCTGTGGAGCTGACAGCGAACAGCATCTTGCTCAAAACCAAACACGCCTATAAACACCTGCCACAGCCACACGTTAGCTCTTTGTTTAATCGTTCACAACGAAACTATTGCAATGCCTGGAGCTGCACAGAAAAAGCAGCAGCCAGAGATGCCAGATGGGAAAAAAGATCCTTAACCAAGGTATGCAAGAGCAGAGACAGTTTGCTTTAGTGCAGTCAGGTTCCAGCCCCTCTTGCAAACCCCACTGAGATGCACTGTGTGGGGGGTCAATCTCAGTGAACCCAGCAATGGGATTTTAAAGCAGGCAATTATGCAGGTGTTTTTGTAACTGCCACTGGGCAGATTTGAACCTACGACCTCTGGAGCTTTGTGTAGGCGCTGCTAGAGCTTGAGCTATACAGGGTCAAAGTGCCACTACATGGGACAGCAAACCACATGAGGGCTATGTTTACACAGGCTGGTTCTTGCACAAGAGCTATACAAATGAGGCTAAGCGTGGAATATTGCTGAGTGTCATTTGCATACCTAATGAGCCGCCATTTTGTGAAAGAGGCTTTTGTGCCAGAAGGAGCTGTCTACACTGCCCCTTCTTGTGCAAACCCCCCCCCCCCCCCTTGCTTAATGTCATTACGCTGCTTATTTTCAGGAAGAATGGTATTGCCCAAAAGGGAGGGAGTTGCGCAAGAAGGGGTGGTGTAGACAGCTTCTTCTGGTGCAAAAACCTCTTCTGCAAAAATGGCGGCTCATTAGGTATGCAAATGAGGCTCAGCCATATTCCACTTAGCCTCATTTGCATATTTCTTGTGCAAGAACTGGCCAGTGTAAACAGAGCCTAGGTGTGTGGGTTACATACTTCCCCTAGCTGAGGAATCACATTTCAAGCTTCAGAGACCCAATTAAAATCCCAGACAAGCCCCCCCACAACTGCCATTGGGCAGATTTGAACCAGGGACCTCTAGAACTTAGTGTAGGAGTCTCTACAGCAGGGCTACTCAACACACAGCCTGTGAGCTGCATGCAGCCCGTGGCCTGTTTGTTTGCAGCCCGCAGTGTGGTTTGGGTTTACGCCACATTCAACACACGGCCCGTGGGTGGGAGCCAAAACAAAAAAGTAGTCAATGTAATGGTGTTCTGTTGATATGCATTTTAGTAATTAAATTCCTGGACTGTCATTGCTCATTAAAAGAGCTGTCATCTGGGTGGAAATCGGGTAAATATTGCATTGTATTAATATCAGCAGAGCTGACTTAAAGGGGGCCCGCGTGTTGCATAGTCTTGCCTTAAACTTTGTATTCATGCCCGTCAGTGTGAAAGAAGCTATTTGCATCTATATTTGCATGCACATACAACCACACTTAAGTTGCGGCCCTCGGCATGTGCTGAGAGTATCAGTATGGCCCCCAGGGCTTCTAAAGTTGAGTCGTCCTGTACAGCTTGAGCTATAAACGCTCCTACACTAAGGCTATGTCTACACTCGCAGCTTCTTGCGCGAGTAATATGCAAATGAGGCTAAGCATGGAATATCGCCGAGCCTCATTTGCATACCTAATGAGCCACCATTTTTTTTCAGAAGAGGCTCTTGCACAAGAAGGAACGTCTACACTGCCCCTTCTTGCGCAAGAAAAACCCTCTTGCGCAATGCCGTTACACCTATTACTTTTCAGGAAGAACGGCATTGCGCAAGAGGGTTTTTCTTGCGCAAGAAGGGGCAGTGTAGACACTCCTTCTTGTGCAAGAGCCTCTTCTGAAAAAAATGGTGGCTCATTAGGTATGCAAATGAGGCTCGGTGATATTCCATGCTTAGCCTCATTTGCATATTACTCGCGCAAGAGGCCACGAGTGTAGACATAGCCCATGTTCCAGAGACCCCAGGTTCAAATCGGTCCAATGGTGGTTACCCTTTCAGAAACATGTTTTGTGGTGTGAGCACTGATTGCAAAAAGGTAATACGGGGAACATGTAATACACGAGAGGCAGGAAGACTTGGACAGCAAAATACCCCTCTGCGTGGGCTGCATTGTTTGGGACAGCTGGAGTAGCCAGCATGAATTGTGGTGTGTCTTCTCTTCTCCTGCATGTTGTCAGTCTAGCACCTTTCCCCAGTACTAGTGCCACAAAGCAGGGCTGTCCTTAACACATGCCTCTGTTCTTCCAGAGACAGTGTCAACTTGCAAGATAATCAATATTTTTTTAAAAAGTTAAAAGCCGTATCAAGGCCCACCTCTCTCGGCCTGCATCCCGCGGGCTGGATTTACAACTACAAGGTTGAATTTTAAAATGAAGTCACTGCCACAGGCATCACGGTGAATAGGCTAAAAGAAAATAGAGAACAATATTTTTCCCCGTGATTTCTTTCACTTGTAAACAAACTTACTCCCCAGTGTTGCGAATGTGAAACGCACAAATAAAATGACATAAACCTTTCCTGAGAGCAGACCTGAAGTAGAGCTCTGTGCAGCTTGAAAGTGTGTCTCTTTTTCCAACTGGTCCAATAAAAGAAGCTGAAAACAGTACAGTAAAACTCCAATAGTCTGGCATCCAATAGTCTGGCACTCCTGATAGTCCGGCATCAAAATGGCAAGAGCCTAGTGAGTGAGCTTTGGCAAAAAAGTTACAAGGTAACAGCGGCAGCAGCTGAACTGAGCAAAAAGGGTAAAAAAGGCTTAAAAAAACTAAAACATTACAGTATACTGTATACAGTATGTACAATAAAAAGGGTTAAGAACACTTTATATACAGTATATAATGTATACAGTGTGTATATATATAACCATCTTATAGTACCTCCTGATAGTCTGGCATATCTGATAATCCGGCACCACCTAGGTCCCATAGGTTCCGGATTATCGGAAGTCTCCTGTACCTTGTCTCTGTAAATGCTGAAATTAGAGTTGATGAGAAATGTTCATGTGAAGCACTTTTCCATCAGAAAATGCCACTTTGCTGAAAGTTTCCAAAATAATGTGCCAGTTTAAACACAATTTCATTTAGAAAGCATTTTGATAAGGTTGAAACTGTTTGTTGAGTTGGAACATTTCAAGTTTTCCTTTTGAAAGGGCTTTTTTTATTTAAAATGTATTACAAAGTATAAATATACAATTATAATATCAAAAGTCAAAATTGGACCAAAATGTTTCAGTTATTTATTTTGCAGGAAATTTTGTTTTCATTCTGACTTAGAATTGAAAATCAATTTTGAAATGCCTGAGCACCCCACAGAACAGAAACTGCTCAGCTCTGGCTTAAGTGCTAGTGGGCCTAGCCCTGTGTTTATTATAACAAGAACAGTTCACCATCACCCCAGAAGACAGTTATTTTCATATGTTCACATCAGCTTCTACATATTTCCACAGCCATCCTGTTTTGACTGCTGTGCTTTTAACAAGAACTTGCATCCAGACAAACCTATATCAGTACACGAAGTTTATACTTGCTCTGATTTGTTTATGTTCTCTCCAAGAAAGCCTAGCTAGGAATACTGGAATGACATGAAGTGAAGGAAAACATAAGCAAAATATCAAGATACATTCCTTAGAGTAAAATCTATTACACTGAATCTATTAGTCTCCAAAGGGGAGTGTTGAGGCCTCGTTATGTGCATAATTTAAATAACCCAGCTGACAAAGCACTGGAGAATGGACTATAAGAAACAGTTCACTCCTAAGGTTGGCAGGGGAACAGACTGGATGATCTAATAAGTCTTTTCCATCTCTAATTTCCATGATTACCTTGTGAAAATTTCCTGCTCAGAGTCTGCTTAGCATCACATGCCATGTGCTTTAGTAACGTTTACAGACTGTAAATTAGAGACATTTGTAGATCACAGCTATGGTTTCCGATCTTCCGCTAAAACCAATAAATCATCAAATGCCACAGACCTTAATCCTGGTGAGGAGGGTGCTATAAATAGTCTTTGGTTTTGTTGGCAAACCAGAGTGGTTACCCCCCACCGAATTAGCATGCACAGCCAAGAGCAAAGCCTTGAAAAACAAAACAGGCACCCAAAACATTTCTTCTTCTTCCCTTGCATTGTGACAGCCCAAATTCCTCTCGTGCTTGTGATTAAGGCACTAGGTTAGCACTCAGGAATAGAACAGGGGAGAGGCATTGGGGGGGAAGGGGAGAAGGGATAAAAATATCTGTGAATTCAGGGAAAATGTGACAAATAGTATCAGCCAAAAATAAAAAACCTGAAAGATTTTTGAAAAAGTTGAAATGTTTCATTTTGACCATTTCAAAATATTTAATTTGGTCTCTCTCATTTCAATTCTCATTTTCTGTCTGTCTGTCTTTCTTTCAAAAAACCCTGCATTTCATTTTCCAGCTTCGCCAATTAAAAGAGAAAGGCAAAAATCCCCCCAAAATAACTAAAGTGAAGCAAAAACCTTTTAAAAGAAATCATTTTGAGTTGATCAAAACATTCTGTTTTTTCAATTCAAACACTTTTAAAAAATTGTGGTTGGAACAAATCAAACTGGATATCGATAAACACACAGAACTGAGGGGAACCTTAAGAGAAGGGATGTGAAAGGTTAACCGGTGATGCGGTAAGCATGCCATAAACTGTAGTGGATATCAAAATTTATTCTGCACATGAATGGAAAACAAATCCATACATGACAGGAAAAGATTAGAGGGAACATCGGAAGACACATTTGGACATTAGATCCTGTGATTTTCAAAGACCTGCGTGAGTCTTTGGGGACACCAGCCTCCCCCACTAGATGTACCATTGGCTGCACATGTGTACCTTGGGACAATTTTTTTCACTGCCAGTGCAGTGAAGTAGGGAATTCTATATCTCAACGATTCTATAGTCCCCGGGAGAGGGGAGGGGGGCAGGGTTGGCAGCCAGTGCACTCTGGCCTCCCTCCCAAGGAGCCCCCTTACTCTCTGCACTGCAGCCTCTGTATCAGAGGCAGCAGCGCAGGGTGCCAAGCAGGAGCTCATCTGTGAGGGGAGCCAGTTTAAAAAATAGTTCCTCTCGTGGACCGGCTGCCTGTTGCCCTGGGCTGCTTCCTCAGATAAAAGAGTGGCAGCAGCCCCTGTAGAGGAGGGAGGTCTGAGCTGGACCGGCACGAGCCAGAACTGAGCCTGTCCCCCCGGCTCCTAAGACACTTTAAATGCAGAGCCGCAGCGGGGGTCGGTCCCGGACCTGGCGTGAGCCAGGACTGAGCCGAGCTGCTGGCCAGCCTGCTAAAAAAATTTACTGGTGTGGGAAAGGGGGGAAATGTGTGTAGTCTATAGCATTAACCTATAAAGCTTTTGCTTATCGGTTAATCAGTTAATCGACCACACTATTACATCCCTACAGTGAAGTCATATCAATATTTCCATGCTGGGTCAAGAGGTTTTTGAGCCATTGCTGTGCTCGCTGCCTCTGCTTTTGCAATGCTAAACATTTTTGAAAAATGAGCTCTAAGACTGGGGGTGGGATTTTTAATGGTAATTTTTTACTCTACTCCTGCAATTCATATCAACGGGGCACAGGCAGAAGCCTGCTCACGTGCTGTCAGATGCAGGATTGGGCCCCAGTTACAGCATGGCCAGCTCTCATGATAATTGCTGCTTTTAATTCAAACCTCAGCTCCTGGAGTCAACTGATCACATAAAACTCTCAGCACCATTTAAAAATGCATGTCTACTCTCATGGCTTCAAAGGAAAGCTTGACCCCTCTTAAGAAAACCCCATATTTATTATCTTAAAGCTAATTAATGATTTTGTAGGGGCCCACCTCATGACGTTTGAATGCTTGGAACTGACAATATTGTTATAGCCCATTGTAGCTGTATCAGATTCAGTAATACGACTTTGACTTTGTTCTTAGTTTCTTTTCTCTTTCTTTGATTCTATGTTGGCATCAGTGCAAAGTTGCACAAGAAATTTCTAAACCACTCTCTAGTCGATTGGTAGTGTAACAATTCTGCTATTACCAACTGCTTCCATCTCACTTATGATTTAAAAAAAAAATCTACTTGCAAAAGGCTTCTCCCTAAACATGCACAAGCCAGCCTAGACCTGGTTACGAAGCCAAATCTAGCATGTTACGCAACAGGATTTAACTTAAACCCTAATCTCCATGCTCGGATGAGCAGTGGTAATTTCTTTTCTAAGCAGTAGCAAGTTAAGAAAGACACGGCCAACTTGGGAGAAAAATTATCTCCGAAAATGTTGGTGCTACTATTAACTGGAAAGGCCCTTATGTAACAAAATAGTAGAAAATCATTGTTTCTAATATTTTTTTAAAGCAAACATCTTAGTAAATCCTGTTTAGAGAGGCTGTCAGAACACATTTGTTTTTAAAATTAGGGATTATACAATCTGTATTTTAAATTATTGTTGCTCAAGTTGAACCTCTTTAGTGCAGCACCCTTGGGACCTGACCGGTGCTGAACTAGGGAATTTGCCGAACCATGGAAGGTCAATATCGTCTAGCAGCATTACCAACGCTCCCACTGCTTACCGGGCTCTTAGAACACTTGTAGGGGTAAATTAGAGCTAAATAACAGAACATAAGGTCAGGGATGGAAGCTATAAACAAATTTTATGGGACCACGGGAAACTTGGTCACACCCATGATAAGCGGCTATCCGATTCACTAAAATCATGCCAGACCATGGATGTTGCCACACCAGAGTGTGCCGGATAAGAGAGGTTCACCTGTATTTGAATTTTTTTCTTTAACTCCTAACTGCTGGAATCAAGAGAATGCATGAGACGGGTCATCGTGTTATTAAAGTTTCTATCCTTCATGGTTTCAGAGTGAAAACGTGAAATGAATGCCTCCTGGAGATTCACACCAGAAGCTAAATACAAAGAACCCTCATTTTAAAAATCACGGTATGATTTTTAAGCCAACCTTCTGGGTGGATGGATGGGTAACAGTAAGGATCAAACATGGGACCTCAAAGCATGAAAAATTGTTCTCCTTGATCTCTGGGGATAGGACAAGAAGCAAAGGGCTTAAATTGCAGCAAGGGAGGTTAAGTTGGACATTAGGAAAAACTTCCTACCTGTCAGGGTGGTAAAACTCTGGAAAAAATTTCCTAGGGAGGTTGTGTAATCTCCACCACTGGAGATATTTGAGGGCAGGTTGGATAGAAATCTATCAGGGATGATTTGATGGTGCTTGTGTAACCCACACACCTAGTGTGGTTACTGAGCAATGCAAGTGGTACCTCAAGCACAGCAATAGTTAAGACCAAGAAACCTCTACACCATAGGCTAGGAGCCAGCTGGCTTTTAGCTCAGAGGGTAGAGGCTCCTATACTCAGTTTCAGAGATCCCAGGTTCAAATCTGCCTGGTGGTGGTTACACTTTGTCCTGCCGTGAGGGCAGAGGACTGTATTCGATGACCTGAGATCCCTTCCTGTTCTAGTGTTCTGTGAGTCTATGATCCTCCACTACCTAAGCTGAGGGACCAAGTCTGTTAGTCAATGCGGCTACGTCTACACGGGCACCCTTTTCCGGAAATGCTTATAACGGAAAACTTTTCCGTTATAAGCATTTTCGGAAAAAGCGCATCTACATTGGCAGGATGCTTTTCCGGAAAAGCACTTTTTGCGGAAAAGCGTCCGTGGCCAATCTAGACGCGCTTTTCCGCAAAAAAGCACCGATCGTCATTTTCGCGATTGAGGCTTTTTTGCGGAAAAGAAATCTCTGCTGTCTACACTGGCCCTTTTCCGGAACAGTTTTCTGGAAAAGGATTTTTGCCTGAAAGGGAGCAGCATAGTTTTTCCGGAAAAACACTGACGATTTTACATTAGATTGTCAGTGTTTTTCCGGAAATTCAAGGGGCCAGTGTAGAGACAGCCTGCAAGTTATTCCAGAAAAGCGGCTGATTTTCCGGAATAAGTGGCCAGTGTAGACACAGCCTGCAGACGCAGGTAGTTTTTCAATTAGACTGTCAGAAAATGACGGTTTTTCAGACCCCAGACTTCCCCACAGGAACGTACCGTTTTCAATATAACTTTTGTTAGAAAAGGTTTCTCAGGCCCAGCGGGCCAGCCCTGGCCAAGAGGGCTCTTATCTATTGAGGGACTGGCGCTATTTCACTTGGCAGCAACAATTAACCAAAGCATGGCCTCCCTTGTCACAAGTGAGCATCCTAAGCAGTAGGCTATGAGCTATTCTGGGGTAGGCCTCTAACAGTGTCCCCTATTGGAGCTGTTCCACTTGGCAGAATAGGCCAGAAAAAGACACACTGACTCTGTAATCCAGTGGTTAGAACAGGAAATGGAGAACCTAAGGGCCGGGGGCTGGATTCAGCTCCCAAGGCTCATGCTGGCATTCCCCCCGAGGCTGGAGCACACAAAATCTACTAGTCTGGGCCCTCCTAGGCTCTGGTGTGTGAGGGGAATGTGGGGAGTGTCTTTCTTCTTCTCAGTCGGGGAACGGGTTGTTTGGGGGGTTGTTTTTTGTTTTTTTGCTTCTCGCTTGTGTGCAGCCCTCAACTAATTTTTCTGTGGATCAAAGACCCCCAACCCAAAAAAGGTTCCCCCCTCCCTTCGGTTGGAGCATGCACCGAGGATACAGCAGACAAGTCCCTGAGCTCTTATGGAGGAGAGGGGTCTTGATGCAGAGATCAGACGGTGGGTGGAGCCTACGGTGGGTCCTCTCAAGAATAGCACTGTCCAAGATGAGAGAAGGCTGTGATGAAGAGAGTTATCTAGTCACACACAACTTCCTGTTACTCAATGGATTGATGGATGGATAGGAGTCTGGCAAGCTACAACCCCAGAGGCACTAATCTGAAGACATAAGAGAAAGGGAGTAAAAAAGGCATCTTGTGAGAAGTACCATTTGACAGACGATGAGGATTCCAAAATTACAAAACCTCCAGCTTTTGTGGGCAACAAAAGAACTTAAATGGGAAATTGCTGAGCTATTATCTGTGGTTTGTAACCTATCCTTTAAATCGGCTTCCGTACCTAATGACTGGAAGGTAGCCAACGTGACACCAATATTTAAAAAGGGCTCTAGAGGCAATCCTGGCAATTACATACCGGTAAGTCTAACTTCAGTACCGGGCAAATTAGTCGAAACAATAGTAAAGAATAAAATTGTGAGATATGTAGAAGAACATAATTTGTTGGACAAAAGTCAACACGGTTTCTGTAAAGGGAAATCCTGTCTTACTAATCTATTAGAGTTCTTTGAAGGGGTTAACAAACATGCGGACAAGGGGGATCCAGTAGGTATAGTATACTTGGATTTTCAGAAAGCCTTTGACAAGGTCCCTCACCAAAGGCTCTTGTGTAAATTACATGGCCATGGGATAAGAGGGAAGGTCCTTTCTTGGATTGCGAACTGGTTAAAAGACAGGAAACAAAGGGTAGGAATAAATGGTAAATTTTCAGATTGGAGAGGGGTAACTAGTGGTGTCCCCCAAGGGTCAGTCCTGGGACCAATCCTTTTCAACTTATTCATAAATGATCTGGAGAAAGGGGTAAGCAGTGAGGTAGTAAAGTTTGCAGATGATACCAAACTGTTTAGGATAGTCAAGACAGAAGCAGACTGTGAGGGACTCCAAGAAGATCTCACCAAACTGAGTGACTGGGCAACAAAATGGCAAATGAAATTTAATGTGGATAAGTGTAAAGTAATGCACATCGGGAAAAATAACCCCAACTATACGTACAGTATGATGGGGGCTAATTTGGCTACGACAAATCAGGAAAGAGATCTTGGAGTTATCATGGACAGTTCTCTGAAAACTTACACACAGTGTGCAGCGGCGGTCAAAAAGGCAAATAGGATGCTAGGAATTATTAGGAAAGGGATAGAAAATAAGACCCAGAACATCTTACTGCCCCTGTATAAAACTATGGTACGCCCACATCTTGAATACTGTGTACAGATGTGGTCTCCTCACCTCAAAAAAGATATTTTGGCCTTGGAAAGGGTTCAGAAAAGGGCAACTAAAATGATTAGGGGTTTGGAACGGGTCCCATATGAGGAGAGGCTAAAGAGACTGGGACTTTTCAGTTTAGAAAAGAGGAGACTGAGGGGGGATATGATAGAGGTCTATAAAATCATGAGTGGTGTGGAGAGGGCTGATAAAGAAAAGTTATTTATTAGTTCCCATAATAGAAGAACTAGAGGACACCAAATGAAATTAATGGGTAGCAGGTTTAAAACTAATAAAAGGAAGTTCTTCTTCACACAGCGTGTTGTCAACCTGTGGAACTCCTTGCCAGAGGAGGCTATGAAGGCTAGGACTATAATAGAGTTTAAAGAGAAGCTGGATAAATTCATGGAGGTTAGGTCCATAAAAGGCTATTAGCCAGGGGATAAAATGGTGTCCTTGGCCTCTGTTTGTCAGAGGCTGGAGAGGGATGGCAGGAGACAAATCGCTTGATCATTGTCTTCGGTCCACCCTCTCTGGGGCACCTGGTGCTGGCCACTGTCGGTAGACAGGCTACTGGGCTAGATGGACCTTTGGTCTGACCCAGTACGGCCGTTCTTATGTTCTAACAGGCATGCCCCTTTCGGATAGCCCAGCCTTCACCCTCCCGCAAGGTTAGCATTACAGACAGTTCTTCAGTTTAACCTCACATTGTCTTGAGCTAATTATTTCAAAGCCTAGAAGGGGTTGAGTCCGGACTGTTATTTATAGACTCTTGCAACTTCTGAGAAACTGCAGCTTTAATAATGAGCAAGAGAGCCCGCACTGAGAATTCTAGCCACTTCAGCAAGGTACAAACTGCAACCAACACCCCCCCCCCCCCAACGAGTCTGTCCCTCAAACAACCCTGCTTGCTTTATTTTCTGAAGTGCTCAATCACTATATTTATGCTGCCTGCACTTGGAGCGTTTACATAGAACTTCATTGTAAGAAGTTAAGAATAACACATGGGGTAAATGGAGGCTTAAAATCAACATATGTGAATTTTAGAAGCTGGTAGAGGATTTATTAAAAATGAGCCAGTCGAGTGCATACAAAACATCTGTCGCACACAGAGAAAAAGGAAACGCCTCAGGACTGTTAGGGTTCCTTATTTTTCAAGGAGTCTGAGTCAAGGATCTCCGAGTTCCGGACACAGCGAGAAGGAATACCACAGTGCAACAGCCCATGGGCCCAGTCTCATCTCACACAATTACCAGGGCTGGGGGCAGGGATAGCTCGGTGGTTTGAGCATTAGCCCAGGTTGTAATTTCAATCCTTGAGGGGGCATTTAGGGATCTGGGGCAAATCTGTCAGGGATGGTACTTGGTCCTGCCATGAGGGCAGGGGACTGGACTCGATGACCTCTCGAGGTCCCTTCCAGTTCTATGGGACAGATAGATCTCCATATATTATAAAGCACAAGAAGTCCTCCCCTTCCCCAAGCAGGCAGTTCAGAAGCACCCAGCACACAAAGAGCCGGTCCTGTCCGTTAGAAGTGGGCTCATGTCCTGGAGCAGGAATGCTTGAGAGAGACGAGGTGGGTGAAGTGACATGTTTTAATGGACCAACTTCTGCAGGTGCCACAATCAAGTTCCTAAGATGCAGCACATCTGTTCTTCAGCTCCGTGATGGTCACAAGCTCTCCCACCCACAGGGGAGGGTGCCATCAAAAGGTATTACCTCACCCGCCTTATCTCTCCCATATCCCAGGACCAAGCCGGCTACAACACGTCCACCACTGTGGAATGTTTCCACAACACATCTCTCTGAGGTAGCAACTCCCCCATTTTATTAAATGCAGGCAGATTAGTACCCCTGTCCTGCAGTAAGGTCCACCTGCACACACCCCTAAACCCCGCAGAGCTCCACTAATGTCCAGGGTCTGCTGGCCAGAAGTCAGGGTTCTAGTGAGTTGCCTGAAATGACACAGTAGATTTGTGGCAGCGACAAGAACAGAACACAAGTCTCTCAACTCCAAGTCGTCTTCTGCTCAGTCATGAGCCCACACTCCCTTCCTGGAAAAATGCCACAGGGCTGACAAACCCCACAAATCCAGGCTGTTGTGTTCTCCGCCCCGCTCTGCTCAGGTAACACAGTCTGTCCATTCTACAGAAGATCACCCACAGAAAGGAAGGTATCAGAGGGGTAGCCGTGTTAGTCTGATTCTGCAAAAGCGGCGAGGAGTCCTGTGGCACCTTATAGACTAACCGAAGTGTTGGAGCATAAGCTTTCGTGGGCAAAGACCCACTTCGTCAGATGCATGTAGTGGACGTTTCCAGAGGCAGGTATAAATATGCAGGCCAGAATCAGGCTGGAGATGACGAGGTGGATCCAATCAGGGAGGATGGTCTATTGGTTAGGGTGCTAGCCTGTCACTCAGGAGACCTGCCTCCGGTCCCTGCTATGCCACAGACATTCTGTGTGCGCCTGGGCAAGCCAATCTTTGCATCTTGGCTCCGCATGGGTAAAATGAGGCTAAGAGCACATCCAGGTTGTGAGGAGCCTGGATGCTAAGGTTAGTGGGGGTTACGGAATACCTGATCTAAAGACAGACGTGTGTCTCAGAGTTACACTGCCCAGGGTGTGTTGTGCCTTGGTAACCAATGTACCTATTACAGAGCCTGGTGATAGAGCTAAAGCGAGAGAGACCCTTTGTCTTCAGCTCTGGAGCGCCCAGTTCAATCAGCCAAGAGAGTAACTGTTGCTGCTGCAAGAACATCAGAACGGCTACACCGGGTCAGACCAAAGGTCCATCTAGCCCAGGCCAAGGCCAGGTGCCCCAGAGGGAGTGAACAGAACAGGGAATCTTCAAATTCCCTGAATTTGTTGCGGTGAGAGAGGTCCAGGTTGGATATTAGGAAAAACTATTTCACTAGGAGGGTGGTGAAGCACTGAATGGGTTACCTAGGGAAGTAGTGGAGTCTCCATCCCTAGAGGTGTTTAAGTCTCGGCTTGACAAAGCCCTGGCCGGGTTGATTTAGTTGGGATTGGGCCTGCCTAGGGCAGGGGGCTGGACTTGATGACCTTCTGAGGTCTCTTCCAGCTCTATGATTCTATGAAATCATCCATTCCGTGTCGCCCATACTCCCTGGTATGCTGAAGTCAGGAACAGCTCCACTGGATGTTCCAATATTAGTGTTAAAACAAGTTTCAAAGTACCGAGACACAGGTCAGAAAGGTAATTAACACTGCCCCCTGCTAGCAAACAACAGTGCAGGGCCCTTTGTTCCCGGGGTTCAGAACCTCTGGCAGTTACATCAGGCATACTGGTCCTCTCTTCACCTTGCTAATTATGCCGGCAGGAGCAATAATGAGATGCTGGCTCCAATTACGCATGGCCCATCATGATCCCATTAGCGAAAGGAGGCGGCAGTGATTAATGCAGCCAGCCGGAAGGACAGGAGTGGGGCAAGAATACAGGGGAGCAAATTGCTGTAGACAGAGGAGGTGGCAGTCCCTGAGCCAGACTATGCAGGTCTATTCAGGAGTGGGTGGGGGAGGCGCCATGGCCTGCAGGGTGCAGGAAGCCAGAACAGGTTACCATGATGGCTTCACAGTCCAAGGCCTTGTCTACTCTTGCACGTTTTGTTCCTAAAGGTCCCTTTCTGGTGACAAAACCCGAAGAGCGTTCACATTGCAAGGCGACAAACGTCTCGACACGCCCTTCTTGGCAAGCAAAAACTTCCACCTCCGCACGAGACTCGTGTCTCTCCCCTGTCCTTATTATCTACCATCAGGTGTGCTACAGTAGGATTTCTGTCGAGTTCATTGGCCTCCAGCATGTTTCCCACAATGCCTGATTAGCCGCTCTGGCCAGCGCTTTGAACTCTGCTGCTCTGCAGCCATGTAAAAAGATGCGCCCCACACCTGCATGACAGTGAGATCCTACCACTCAGTGCTGGTTTCCCTAGCCCCTAAGCAATGGTCTATGGTGCACAAGTGACCTGTGATAGCCCAATGCAATAGCAATTCGTCAGTGTCATTCCCATCCTCATTGTCGTCAAATACCAAATCCCGAAGGAGCCGTGCTGCGAGGCGCGATGTCTTAAGCACATGGATCACAAGGTGGGGGAGAATTGGGGATCATGATTTCTCACAGCAGACGCTGGACTCTGCAGCAAGGACTGTCATTCAAGTGTCACAAAAGTACAATGGAAGCCCAGGGAGGGCTGGGAAGCAAAGAGGTGTCTGACGGGACAATTTCTCACATTCCCTAGGTGCCTAGCGCTATGTTGCTCATTCCTACAGTACTTAGCGGCGGAGGGTGACGTCAGACACTGTGTGATGCTCGTCCACATGGCTTTGCTCTAGCAGCCCTCAGGGTGCTAGCAACATGGCCATGAAGTGTCGACAGTGGGAGGCAGAAAAAATGGTTTGACTGGTTGTCACTTTTGGCGACTTTCACATGTCGACAGCATTTTCGCCGCCAAACCTTCCCACTGCTCTAGATCATGCCCTACAACAGGACATGCTTGTGCCTTTAAAGTCTCACGATTATCATGCCAGCCTCGGGTTTTCTGAACCGCGATTTTGGAGCAGTCAGGGATGGCAAAGGATTTCTCAATTACTAACATCTGCTCTGGGCCCTACAGGCAGGTCCAGTAGGACTGGGGTGGGCTGGGAGTGTACCAACAGGAAACGCACTATGTTAAAAGCTTTATTATCCAACCTCTGACTGCAGGGGGCCAGCATCCCCTTAAAGGGGCTGAACGTAGCAGTCAAGGGAACCAGCCTGGCCAACTAGAATAAAGCAATGGAAGGATCTGAAGAATGGCTTTGATATGCAATTGAAGGACATGAAGATACCTGGCTACCCTGTGGAGTGGCAGGTTCCTGTGCCGTAGGCGCGGATGAACAGGCTCTCTGTTTTCAGTTCAACCCCCCGTGACCTCGCCTCCCCGCCAAGCCAGGAGCTGAAGAAACTAGATACATGCACATGAATTCAGCCTCTGCTGACAGACCTCAGGACCCCCAACTGGAAACCTGCCTCTGCTGGGGCTTCTGCTACTGAGCCTCCGGCAAAGCCAAGCACTGAAGCGAAAACTGGAATCAAGTGTCACCAAGTTTAAATTAAAACCAGGACAAAGGAGAATTTTCCTTTACAGCCAAGTAAACTGAGCAGCACTTTGCAGATATCAGCCTTTGCTGGTGTAAGTCCCAATACCTCGATGACGACTCCTGAGATGATCCCAAACACTCTTCGGCTGTGTCTACACTGGCACCCTTTTCCGTAAAAGGGACGCTAATGAGACACTTCGGAATTGCAAATTCCGCGGGGGATTTAAATATCCCCCGCGGCATTTGCATGAACATGGCTGCTGCTTTTTTCCGGCTTGGGGTTTTGCCGGAGAAAAGTGCCAGTCTAGACGGGATCTTGCGGAAAATAAGCCCTTTTCCGGAAGATCCCTTATTCCTACTTGAAAGTTAGGAAAGGGCTTATTTTCCGCAAGATCCCGTCTAGACTGGCACTTTTCTCCGGCAAAACCCCAAGCCGGAAAAAAGCGGCAGCCATGTTCATGCAAATGCCGGGGGGGATATTTAAATCCCCCGTGGAATTTGCAATTCCGAAGTGTCTCATTAGCGTCCCTTTTACGGAAAAGGGTGCCAGTGTAGACACACCCTTCCAGTGATCCTAACCTCACACCCTAGAACCCTATGCCTGGAGAGGAATCTGGATGGGAGAGGATTCCAGGATGCAAGATGGACCATTTTTTCATGCTCTTTCAAATCCCATATGTTAAAGCTGACCCTGCCTTGGTTGAAATAGGGACAACCAACAGCCAGTGTTTTTCCACTTTCAAAAACATTATTTTCTTCTCTTAGTCGGCCACCTGCGCTTCTCCTCCTTCTCCAGCTGTCATGAGTAACTCAGCAGTGAGTGCCATTCCATTGAGAACGGGATTCGTTACAGCCATAGTCCAGAGTCTGGGTGCTGAAGCTGCAGCAGTGACTCTTTTAGCTCTGGAGATCCCCGGTTCAAAGCCCCAGTAGGGTCATCCAAAGCGGTGGCCATCACATGTGCACACACTGTTCTTCACACAAAGAAAAACTGAGACTTTCCATTTCAAAAAAGGTCACATTTTCACCTCAGGCAAACTGCAGGCACATTTGTAAGTGGTTCCATATCAGCCTGTTGTCAATTTTCTCCAGGAATGATTGAATTATTGAGGTGTCTACCTTAACCAGCCTCCTGGATTCTCATCAGCTTATCTAGACTTTTTCTAGTCTGGTCTAGTTCTAGTCTGGACTCATTTCTCACTTTTCTCCTAAAACTACATTTATGTGACATGTTCCTTGTATTCTGGAGTGTTATGATCATATAAAATTCACTGCAAACCACAAAGCATAACCAGCCACTGCTCTCTCAAGCAATAACTCCACCTGAAATGCTAGTGACTCAGTCAGACAGCAAACACAAAATCCTGCATCTCTCTCTATTTTGTGCTTTGTGAAGGCTAATCAAAAACAGATATTTCTCTCTATCCACAGCTTTGGGGGCTCAGCCAACCATGGAACATTCAGTCTATTGACCTAATGAAAGGTCTACTCGCTCAGACAGGCTCAGGCACATAAATAGTAACAAAAATAATAATGATCAAATTGAGAGTAAGATGTATGCAATTTTCTTTCAACTCCATGAGGCTGACAAATGCCTCAAAGGACACAGAGGTAGAGGGAGAAGAAGAATATTCACTGCATTTTTATACATGACACTTGCTCACTGGTGCGGCACAAAAGACGCCTCGTTACGTTGCTTTAATGAGCTAGAGATAGGCCAGAGAGGAGACAGTATAAGTAACAACACACCTCAGCAGCTGCCAGACAAGAGCTGCAGCTTATAGAAAAAAGTGAAACAAAGAAAGTCTCTTGGCAAGAAGCAAAATGCAGGACAATGTATCACTTTAAAGACTAACAAGATGGTTTATTAGATGATGAGCTTTCGTGGGCCAGACCCACTTCCTCAGATCAAATAATGGAAGAAAACAGTCACAACCATATGCAAGAACATAGGCAAGAACACGCCCTTATGATTTCATCACAATTTCTGAAACCCTCCGGGTCACCATGTGGAACCATCAGAGGAAGTGCAGACACCACGGGAAATCGAGCCTGGAACTTCATAATCCAAACATGCTCCATTGATAGTAAAGGAAGAAACGTCGGCTGCACTCAAGGCTCTGATCGGAGTTTAATGCCAGGGAGGATCGGAGCCAGAACAAAGGAAATTGAAGGAACCAAAGTCTTTGACGATGCTGGCAGCAAACCAGCTTTTAGAGGCCTGCTGCTATCCCCAGGAGAGGCATTGTAGCATTTCTCCATGGAGCAGAGACAGCTACAGAGCCAAGTCATTACTCAACGACAAAGGCGTCCATAAGAGAAGATGCTTAATCTCTCATTGCTCCTCCTGGGAAGCCATCGATTGGAAACAGAAGGCAGCACTCAGCACTTCTCCTTGACGCGCTCCTGGGGGTAAATCCGGTCTCTAGTTAGCATGGGGGCAGGGCAGAAAGCAGGAGGGGGAAGGAGGCCTTTAACCAGATTGCATTTCAGACCCTAAGCCCAGGGTTTTACGGCCCACCAGCTAACGAGACCTGCTTAAACAGGGCCCGGGCAGAGCAGGACCCCAGGCCATGGAGCAAAGAGCAGGCAGTGTGGAAACTATCTGGCTTTGCAACCAGTATCACAGTTTGTGTGGCCCATCAGGATGCTTCATGCCTGTTAAGTGTTCGGCTATAAAAGAAGGAGCTGTGCTGACCATTAAAATAGAGCTACATAGTATTTAATGCTCCATAATCTTCAGGAATCTGTTAAACCCACCACGGCGGAGGAAACCCTTCTTGTCCCTGTAAGACATAAAACATTCCAGCCGCACGAGAGGCAGCACCGGGCAGGTTCCCTCCATGAGGATGGCAGGGAGATAAGGAAGCCGCAGTGAACTGAAACAAAGGTCTCCAGAGGTCTCTTCCAGCCCTAGGATTCCATGAGAGGGCAGCTTTAGTTTCACACAATTCATTTCGAAGGCGTCGGGAGCCTGTAAATGAGCCAGGCGGTGGCCATTTTGGAGAGCTGGAGGTTAAAGAACGGGCGCTGTGAATTATCGAGGTGAAGACCGGAAACCAGCTTCCCAGGACGTGGCCACTCCGCTTGTGGCAGCTGGAACTCCCAGCTCCGCCCGCCATGCTCACACGAGCCCTGATGGAGCCGGGCGCCATCCTAGCCTGCACTGAGCATCGTGGGCAGGCTTGTACGCGAGCAGCGATCCCCCAGGCCGGGGGTGTGCCCACCTCAGCGGGAAGTGCATCTCTGCTGCAGAGGAGATGTGGCCTCGGGGCCAGGCTTGGGGCAGGCAGGGGAAGGTTGCTGAGCCCAGGCTTTGGAGACTCCAAGCTGGGAGGATGGTCAGACGAGGACGCGGAGGTGCATCTCCAACATTTCTAGGTATTCTATGGCCCCGTCAGTATCTGAGCCCCTCTGTGTCCTGAACAATCCTCGCAACAGCACTGAACCCAGGTCTCAGGGAAGCCCCCACAGTGCCCTCGCCCCTGCACCACCCTGCCTCTCCCGAGAGCAGCAAGAGAACATGACTCAGTGAAGCACAAACCTCTCTACAGCTAGATGTTTGTTGCAGGGGCACAGATTTGCCCAGGCAGCAGCATAATCTCATACTTAAGATATGCAGGGCACT
Organism: Pelodiscus sinensis; assembly: GCF_049634645.1. Taxonomy (NCBI): domain Eukaryota; kingdom Metazoa; phylum Chordata; order Testudines; family Trionychidae; genus Pelodiscus; species Pelodiscus sinensis. Next base: position 4,249,907 of record NC_134732.1, on the reverse strand, counting down.
TGGGTACATCACAGGGCTGGCCTTACCATGAGGTAAACTGAGGCGGCTGTCTCAGGTGCCAGACTGTGGGGAGCGGGGGGCACTAGGACCCAGAGTGTAAAAAATTGTGTCTGCTGCTGGCGCAGATATATTCTCTCTGCTCTACACGCACAGAGCTGGTGGAGTGCTGAGCTGGAGGAAGGAGGGCATAAGAGACATAACAGGAAGGCAGGAGAAAAGGCAGTCAAGTTAAGAGAGAGGTTTGGGAACACAGGACCCATTCAAAGTCTGTGGAGCCCACGCTGCTAAACTCCTTCAGCACATAAGAGTGACCACACTGGGTCAGACCAAAGGCCCATCTAGCCCAGTGTCCTGTCTGCTGACTGTGGCCAGTGCCAGGTGCCCCAGAAGGAGTGAAGAGAACAGGGAATCATCATGTGATTCCTCTCCTGTCACCCACGTCCAGACAAACAGAGGCGAGGGACACTGATCCTACCCATCCTGGCTAACAGCTATTGATGGACCTAACCCCCATGAATCTATCTAGCTCTTTTTGGGGCCCTGTTAAAAGTCCTGGCCTTCATAACTCAGTGCTTCCAAAAACCTCCTCTTATGCATCTAGACTGTAAACTCTTTGGGGCATGAGCTGTCTCTTATTACATGTGGGTACAGTGCTCAGACCGGGGTGGGGGAAGAAGAGATCCTCTAGGCTGGGGGTGACCGAACTGCGGCTCGCAATCCACGTGCAGCTCTTCTCTCCCAAAAGTGCAGCTCGTGAAGCTGCTCCTGGCCAAACACTGCTGCCCCCCACCGCACCCCCCGGCTCCCCTGTGCTCACTGGGGCGACGATTGAAAATGGAGCCCATGATGGCGGCTATTGCCGGGAGTCTGATATGGCCAAACAGCCTAGACTTGTTTCTTAAAGGGGCAGCCTCCTTTTTTTTGGGGGGGGGGGGGGGGGCTCTACAATTCTGGTGCGGCTCTTCACATTTTATCTGCCGCTGTTTCGGTTCTCTTTGTTAAATGGGTTGGCCACCCCTGCTCTAGGCCCTACTATAAATGACATAAATAACGATCATAATGACATGAATAAAACACCCAAATACTGCCTTAAAGAGGCTATTCAGAATCCCTCTGGAAACTGAAACAAAAGCAAGTTGATTACAAATGACACCAGAAATTTGCTTACACTTGCAACGCCAGGAGTTTCTTCCTCGTGTTGAGCTGATCAGTCTCTCTCTCTCCCCCCCTCCCCTCCGTTCCCATCAAGACCAGCAACATCTGCTAGATTTACCTATGAAATACAGTTGAGAACAATATATGCCAATTCTTGTGAATATAAATCTTCTGGTGTTCCCGTGATTCTTTTAAACAAAAGCACAGCGGCTTTGTTTTCAACTCATCAGACTAAACACCACAACTGCAGCACAGCTGTAGAAACAGCTTACAGTGGGGCTTGCAAAGCTGTTCTCTGTAGCTACCGCACACGCAGAAACACAAACACTCACCCAAAAGTCCACATGATTTTTTGATCAGGGTAGGTATGTTTCCCGGTGCAAATATATAGGACGCCATGGCCGCATGATATAGACTTAAGGAAGAGAAAAATATACTGGAAGGTACCTGAGATATATTTTAGCTCCAGCTGCTTGAAACTTTGATTAAACAGGTTTCTATGGAATAATAGCAGTTTAGTCAAAATGTAAATGTTTCCAGGAAAGTCTCCATTTCCCTATATTTTTGATGGAGAAAGACGCCAAAAGGAATCATTTTCAGAAGGTGAAATATTTCACTTTGACTTTATTGTTTAGATTGTGGATGTTGTGAGGACTAGGACTTTAACAGGGTTCCAAGCAGATACATTCATGAAGGTTAGGTCCATCAATGGCTATTATCCAGGAAATACCATCTACAGAATTTGTTAGTCTTTAAAGTGCTACTAGACTATTTGATAGAAATGTAGCTGTGTTAGTCTGGGGTAGCTGAAGCAAAATGCAGGACAATGTAGCACTTTAAAGACTAACAAGATGGTTTATTAGATGATGACCTCCAGATCAGCGGCACAGCCATGGGTACACGCATGGCCCCACAGTATGCTAACATCTTTATGGTTGACCTAGAACAACGTTTCCTCAACTCCCGTCCCCTTTCACCCCTTCTCTACCTTCGGTACATCGATGACATCTTTATGATCTGGACACATGGCCAAGAAACACTGGAGATATTCCACAGAGATTTCAACAACCTACACCCCACCATCAACCTCAGCCTGGACCATTCTACACGAGAGATCCACTTCCTGGACACACAGTACAAATCAACAATGGAAAATTAGACACCGCTCTCTACAGAAAACCCACCGACTCATACAGTTACCTACATGCTTCCAGCTCCCATCCAGAACACACCACATGATCCATCGTCTATAGCCAAGCCCTTCGATACAACCGCATCTGCTCTAATCCCACTGACAGAGACCAGAAGCTTCAGGATCTCTACCAAGCATTTATAAACCTCAACTACCCACCCGGAGAAATAAAAAAGCAAATTGAAAGAGCCAGACGAATACCTAGAAACCATCTACTTCAAGACAGACCCAAGAAAACCAACAATAGAACACCACTTGTCATCGCCTACAACCCCCAACTTAAACCTGTCCAACACATTATCAATAAACTACAGCCTATACTGGAACAGGATACCATACTCCAAGAGGCTCTGGGAGACAGACCCATAGTCTCCTATAGACAACCACCTAATCTCAAGATGATTCTTACCAACAACCACAGGACATACCACACTAATACCAAACCTGGTACCTTCCCTTGCAACAAACCCCGTTGCCAGCTTTGTCCACATATTCATTCTGCTGATACCATTATTGGACCTAACCAAGTGAGTTATAAGATCAAGAACACATATTCCTGCGCATCCAGAAATATAATCTATGCTATCATGTGCCGAAAGTGTCCGTCTGCTATGTACATTAGACAAACATCTCAGACACTTCGCCAAAGGATTAATGCCCACAAAACAGATATCAGACAAGATCACAAAGAAAAAACAGTTTCTTGCCATTTTAACCAGAAAGGACACTCTCTCAATGACTTAACCACCTGCATTCTGCTACAAAGACCTTTTACATCTGCACTTGAAAGGGAATCCTCTGAACTGTCATTCATGTTAAAATTCGACACTTTCCAAAAAGGACTCAAACACTTGAACTATCTCACCCATTACCAAGATAGTTTCCCCAATTATCACCTCTAATACCATTAACTCACAAACATCCCACTCTCCCTACCTCTAATATCATCAATTCACAGACACTTACCTTCCTTCCTCCCCCCCCCCCCCGCATCCCCCTACTGTTCTGAAATGTGATTTGTCCTTTTCATATGTGTTCATTTTTTTAATTGCATCCTTTGGTATATATGGTTGTGACTATTATCTTCCACTATTTGATCTGAGGAAGTGGGTCTGGCCCACGAAAGCTCATCATCTAATAAACCATCTTGTTAGTCTTTAAAGTGCTACATTGTCCTGCATTTTGCTTCAACTAGACTATTTGTTGTTTTTTACCTTTTTCCTGTTAGGGTATGTCTACACTAGCTCGTTAGTTCGAGCTAGGTAGGGTAATTAAGGCAAGCGGAGTTGCAAATGAAGCCCTGGATTTAAATATCCCGGGCTTCATTTGCATGTTCCATTTTTAAATCCCCCTTAGTCAGAACTCCGTGCCCGCGGCTACACGTGGCACGGAGTAGGTAGTTCGAATTAAAGATCCTAATTCGAACTACCGTTACTCCTCGTGGAATGGCTCCCCCTCTGAATCTATGAGCCAGGATGGGTAGGAATGGTGTCCCTAGCCTCTGTTTGTCTGGAAACGGGTGACAGGGAAGGGATCATGTGAGGGTTAACTATTGTGTTCACTCCCTCTGAAGCATCTGGCATTGACCATTGTGGGCAGACAGGATACTGGGCTAGATGGACCTTTGGTCTGACCCAGTCCAGCCGGTCTTATGTTTTTATTCATTTTGTCTGGACTTTGTAATTTTTTTATTAAAATACAAATACAGTATATTAAATGCATATAATTTAATATTTGACAGCACCATACATGTTTTAATAAAAATCAAACAAAACGAGTAAATGATCAAATCAAAAGAAAAACATTTCTACCGTATCAAAATGATACAATGCGGGGGTCCCACACAGACCGTTTGTTTTGTTTTGAAGGAAATTTTGAAACCTTGGCTCTTCATTCTGGTTTGATTTGAAAGCAGGCACGTCAGAATTTCACATGGAACAGAAAGGCCGATTCCCTACCAGCTCTAGCATTAACCTCTGGAATTCACAAGGGAAAGCAGGAACTGACACGCTGATCAGACCAATTATCAGGGAAACAAAAGATGATCTTCCAGTTAAGGCACTAGCTTCAATTCTGGTTTTGCCACAGACTCACCGTGGGACCTTGGGCAAATCATTTAATCTCTTGATAGTTCAGTCCCTCCCTTCTCCACCTCAAGAAAATGGGGATAGGCATGACATACACCCCCCCCCCCCCCAGGAGACACACAGACTGCGAGATCCCATCCCATCCCTACCTTCCAGTGCAACTCAATATACTTTGATCGTGACTTTTATAAACAACTTCACACGTTGGCATTAAGCAACCCAACCAAAAATGCTCCAGGACTGGGTGGGAGGGAAACCACAATCCCCGTTCAGCTCAACTTCAAAAACATCTCTGAGCAAGGTTTGTGGCAGGCACCGTACACTCATGAGCCGGGAGTCTTTCCTATTTATTTACCTAAGTTCCCTTCTAGTTATGTTCTGTTTGCAGGCAGGAGATATTATCCATTCAGCCAGGGCCCTCTGGGCTCTTCAGCCAAGCCTGAAAGGACCACAGAAAGCCAAACACATGCCGGGAGACGAAAGCAAGGAAAAGCAACCGTGTTTTGTGAAAATGAGAGTGGTTTGTTTTCTTGCTCCTTTTTATGCCTAAAAAGCAGGCTGACCAGTTCTTCCTGAGCAAAGGATTTTGCCTGTAGCATCAGAGAGAGGCCTCCCTCCCTTCTAAGCTGTTGCCCTAGGCCTAGGGAAAAATCAGGCCCATGCATCTCTGCTGGCTGCCAGGGCAAACAGGACCATTATGATTATAACTACAGGCTGCTTTTGAAGGAGCTAATCTGCACAGAATCAATGTATTCACAGTGTGTGTGTGTCTCCACAGACCATGCACACATGCAAAAACCTGTGGCTGTCTGTGCAGTTGTATGAAACAACCCACAACTCAGATGCACTGACAGGAAGCCATGGGCCACGGGGATTTAGGGAATGTCCACACTGCAGCTGAAGTGCACCTGCCAGCCTAGGGAGACAAACACACTAGCCAGAGTCCTGAAAATAGTGTGGGAGTCTGGGCAGCAGCCCAAATTAGTCACACAAATACATGCCCAGGGTGCTGCAGCAGTTGCCTGTGCTGCAATTAGGGTAGCCAGATGGTTGAAACAAAAATACCACCCCCACACCCACAAAAAAAAACACCAGGAAAAAGTTCTGTTGAAGGGGAAAAAAACGGGGTGGGAGACCAAAGGGAAAAAAAGGACTCTAAGGACTTTTTAAGCCAAAAAAAATTAAAATAAGTTAAAATAAAAGAGCATTAAAACAGTATGTCCCCTTTAAGAGTGAGTGCAGGGATAGGAACAGCCATTTTGTGCCGGTAACCTTGGGGAACCAGGTGAGTATGGGGGCTGGGGTCAGAGAGCTGGGGGGAGGGTTGGAGGGGGGGAGAAGGCCGGGCGCTGAGTGTTTGTAGGGTTGCCAGGTGCCTGGCATTTTCACTTCCTGTCCAGGGAAATTTCAGAAAATACTAGACATCTTAGGTGTCCGGTATTCTCTGAATTGTTTTACTGGACAAGAGGTGAAAATTCCAGACTGTACGGGCGAATACCGGACACCTGGCAACCTTAGAATGTCCACATTGCTCTTTTAATACACCTCCCCACAACTAAAGATGTGCCAGAGATCAAGCAAACACTTTTTTTTTACATTCATTACCGATACTGCAAGCCCAGAGGAGCCAGGGCTATCAACTTGCCAAGCCCAGAGATGCTGGGGCACAGCCCTGGTCCAAATTAGACCCTGCTTTGTCTACCGGACAGGGAGGCAAACTCCTAGTTGCAGAGCAGAGTCCTCTGAGAACAGCTAATCTAAGGAAAAAATTAAGGGGATTGAAAGGTTGCTTACAAATTGGCTAGGACCTCTTTTCTTGGACTGTGGGACACACCCGTGGAGGGAGAAGTGTTAGCCCTTTGGAGCGAGCAAGTGAGAAAAGAGGAGTAAAAGACGTGATTTTTAAACTTTCTGCCATGCAGGAAGGTCTAGTAAAGGCATATTTACCCCAACCTTTTATACTTGGCACCGCACATTTCATAGGGAGGAGCGAACTAGCCAAGCATCACAAAGCACTTGCACCTTGTTAAACCTTGCAACGTCCCTGCCAGGGAAGAGGGGAGACCCCCTGTCACTAATGGCACTTGGGTTCAGGGACTTCCCAAGAGGACACGGCAGCTGAATGTCCGAGATGACGGACCAGTGGTGCCCGCTCTCGCTGGTGTATCATGAGGCTTGTGCACTGCTTGAATGTTTCATAAGGGGAGTGACTTTCCCTACGGCCCCGGGAGCTGTGTGGTTAGATGAGAAGTTCAGCTTTGCAAAGAGTTTTTAGCATTCATGGCGACGGAGAAAACGCTTGGAAATGCGCCTGCGTCAAACTCAAAGAGAAGATTAATTCTACACCTCCCCTTCTGATTTTTTAAAACATGTTTATGGGGGGAGGGGCTATCGAGTGGCCTTTGAACATGAGGTGGGCAATACAGCCTCTAACTTCTAATCACCACGAGATCTCCCTCTCCCCGGGCTTCCAACCATCTCACGCTCCCATCTACCTGCTCTTTGTACATCTGTAACCCACACACTAGGGCTATGTCTATATTGTAGCCTTCCTGCGGAAAAGCATATGCAAATGAAGCGCAGTGTGGAATATCGCCGCGCTTCATTTGCATAAGTCATGAGCGGCCGTTTTTGCACAAGAGGCTTTTGCACAAAAACAAGCAGTTAAGCCACAAGACGGATCCTAGAGAAAGTACAATCCGAATCGGATTCCGTAATCTCAGCTGGGTAGAGCAGCATCTGTGGGCCACATGCTTAACACTTTGATGGGAAGGGAGGTACAAAGATCAAGGTCACAAGCAAAGGCTGATTCATCTCTCTGCAAAGGAGCTGTTCTGAAGGGGAGATATCAGTTTAGGTGAGGCGTGTATGCATGCATGGGCATGCGTGTATTGATAGAGGCATGTAATGCACACGCTGGGGGCAGGGGCAGATGACGGTTTTGCGGGGCCCCGGGCAGCATAATTCCGCGGGGCCCCCCTTTTGCCACGGCGCATGCGCAGTGACGCCATGCGCATGCGCAGCGGCACCACGGCGCATGCACAGGGCTTTCTGAAGCGCGGGGCCCGGTGCAGCCGCCCCGTTCACTCTGCCATATATCCGCCCCTGGCTAGGGGATTTATGGCCATGTTTTCCTATGTGGGGCTGAGACAAGGCAGGAAGTGAAAAGGCAGAGTGACCCTAACTCCTGAAATGAGCTTGCACCAGCCTGAGCGCACACAAACACTATATTCTGCAGTATTCTATAAGCTCCTTCCTTCATCAATTACTCCAGAGATTGATCTTCCGGAATTCAATTTAGCGAGTCTAGTAAGGACCTGCTAAATTGAACCCTGAGGGCACCCCCATTGGCGCTGGTACTTCTACTCCTTGAGAGGAGTAAGAGAAGTCGATGGAAGCATTTCTCCTGTCTAACTCCCCCAGTGGGGACAACAGCAAAGTTCAGATCAAGGCATGTCAACTCCCACTACGCAATTAACGTAGGTGGAGTTGTGTATCTTGAATGGAACTTTTCCTCTCACGTAGATCTGGCCTTAGTCGCTATGGGTTAGAACTGATACTTTTCCACCAGCTCTTGACATTTCTTTCTCATTTATTTACTCAGTCATTTGTGGCGTTCCAAAGGTTCCCAGTGAAGAGACAACACCTGGGCTGTGTCTAGACTGGCCAGTTTTTCCGGAAAATCAACCGCTTTTCTGGAAAAACTTGCCAGCTGTCTACACTGGCCACTTGAATTTCCGGAAAAGCACTGACTTCCTACTGTAAGAAATCAGTGCTTCTTGCGGAAAAACTGTTCTGCTCCCGTTCAGGCAAAAGTCCCTTTTGCGCAATGCTTTTGTAGACAGTGTAGACAGCTCAGATTTGTTTTCTGCAAAAAAGCCCCGATCGTGAAAATGGTGATTGGGGCTTTTTTGCGGAAAAGCGCGTCTAGATTGGCACGGACGCTTTTCCACAAAAAGTGCTTTTGCGGAAAAGTGTCCGTGCCAATCTAGACGCTCTGTTCCAAAAATGCTTTTAACTGAAAACTTTTCCATTAAAAGTATTTCCGGAAAATCATGCCAGTCTAGACGTAGCCCTGTAGTTTTCCCATCCCTGAGCCATTTCTGTCTGACTCTACATCATTCTGTACATGTTCTTGTAACCTCTCTCATTGCTGCAGCATTGGTGCGCCTTCCAGCCACACATCAAACTCCTCCACTGCCCTCATTCAGAGATCTCCACTGGAGCCTCAGAGGCCTTCACACCTCTCGAAAACTCAGAAATAAGCCAGGTGGCATAAACCTTCTTGTTAACATCAGAGAAAAGAACTCTTGTGTATCTACAGGCCCGCGGTACCAGCCCCGGACAGCAGTTTTATGCTCTCTTTATTGGAGCTCTCTCCTCTCTTTACCTGGAACAGCTCAACGCCCGAGGAGTCACGTTTTATGGCTACTTGGCTACTACAATCATGTCTAACACAACTAGCAAGGAAGAACTGGAGGGCCACAAGATGCACAAAGTGGAGGAGGGGAGAGAGTCATGCACAGGAAGGCGAGGAAGATTACGGACGGAAATAAATCACAGACTTTACGCAACCATATCCTCTAGCTTTTATGAAAAAGGGATCGAGGGTCACTCCAGCTCATCATTTTTCTCCCTGTATTTTTTAAGTGCTGTCATTAGCACCCCTCTCTTATCTTCCTTGACCTAGGCAATATCTGCTGTCTATATAGAGCAGTTACAGAAGTCCCACATCTGGTGCCTTACAAATGCACCCGTGACCATGTCACCCTTGAAAGCATGTGGGTTTTTACTAGGGGGAAGGAGGAGGAAAAACCAATCATGCTCTAACCACCCACAAAAATACAAGACTTTCCACACGCTCATTCTGGCACCTTTCTTCAGATTCGTTTTAGAAGGGAACCACTGCTGGTCACTTTGACCGAGTCACTTTCTTACAAGGATCACGCCCATTCGAGCACCAGGCTTCAGTGGAGATGTGACCGCAGGGTGATTTCTGGGTTGTTCTGGAAAGCGACGTTCATTAGCATTGATGAGCCTGACACTCAGCAAAACAAAACCAGTCGCTCCAGCAGCGCTACAGTCTCTGACTCTCTCAACAATACTCGACATACACCGCAAAGAAATGGAGGCACGGCCGCCACTCCCCCTGGTAGACCTCTCCCCGCTCTGATAACGAACACCAGATGCATTATTTCATGGTTTCAGCATGAGGCTGGCAATCCAGAACTTCCAGGGTCTAATACCAGCTCACCCCCACCCCCACCCCAATTCCAGCACCCTTTAGCAAATCCCTCTCGGTTTCCACACCGGTGAAACAGGGATAACACTCACAAAGTCAGGATTAATTAGAGAACATCTATAAAGCATTGTGAACATGAAAAAGAGTTAATTATTATTCAAATACCATCCCAGCACCAGGTTCTCAGGTGGTGGGGCCGACAGACCATGCCTGGCCCCTGGGCAAGGCAGGGGGAGGGGGCATCTGTGCCCTTGGAAAGGGCGGAGCCTCAGGTAGAAGCGGCGGGGCTGAGGGCTTCCCCCAGACAGCCCTTAGCACCACACTTCCCCCAGGCAGAGAATTTAAACAGCGATAAAAAGAGTGCAACATTCAGAGATGGATCAGAATGCAGCTGAGGGAGGATGGGGAGCCGGTGAAATGGATGGGAGGCAGGAACTGGACTGGAAGCCAAGGAGGACTAGGTAGTTCAGAAGCCCACAGACTCTGTGCACTAGGCTTTTCAGGGCAACATCCCATCATTTCATAATCACACGCGCATCTTCTGCCGTGACCATGTGACGCTGGCAGACCCCAGGCCTCAGCAGGTGGGGCTGAACCTGTGCCCTCCAGAGGTACAAATATATTCTGAGATACCAGCTGCCATGCACCACGCTTCAGACACCGGCACTGGCTTCTCCCATCCTGCCCATGACATTGACTGTGCTTCTAGTCACCCCAAAGTTTTCCCCTTGTATCCAAAGGCTGCAAAATTTTCCCTGGTTCACTCACCCAGGAAGGGGACCCGAGGAGTGTTTTCATTTTAACCAGCCCCTGGCTAGAGGGCAGAAGCGTCTACATGACTTTGGGGAAGCCGGGTGGGATCGGGGACTCCCGTGACTGCAGCAGATCCCGAGGATGGCAAAGGGCTGAATTGTCTTCTCCATCCTTACAGGCCAGCGACGTCACCTTTCTCTCCTAGTACCCACAAATACACGGCATTTGCTCCTCATAGACACCTTCTCACTCCCCGAGGGGCCACAAACCATACTTCAATACTCAGCAGCGCAGCCATTTTGTGTGGCCCCGATCCAGCCAGGTTTTTGAGCACACATGCCTTTAACATGGAGAAGTCCCACTCCTACCGACCTTGGGGGTCCTCTAATGTCCCCCACAAAGCTGCTTTCGGTAAGTTCCATGCTCCTTATTCCATTTCCTCCCCTCAAGCATTTTCCTGGCCCCCATCTCAATGATACAAACATACATGGCCCCCATCTCGATTTTGTTGTTTTTATCCCCATTTTACAGCTGGAGAACTGGCTGCACCCTCCCCCCGCAAGCTCTGCTTCCCGCCCCCCTTCCTCCCGGCCAGCCCCGCAGCCCCCGCCCCCCCGCTTCCCGCCCACCTCCTGGCCAGTCCCTGCCCCCCTCCTGCCCATGATCAAGTGTGTCCAGTATTTGGGGGGGGGGGTCTACCTGGTAACCCTACTCTGCATACTGCCATATACTGAACTCTGAAATGTAAGAACAATATTTATATTCATTATCTGATAACTATCCTAGAAGATTTAGCCAGTGTTCTTTGGGTCCTGAACTCAAATAACTTTTGGTTTTCTTCATTTAAATCATTGCTCTAGGGGGCGGGGGAGGGGTTCAGTATGCAGGCTGTCCTGGGGAAAGAGCATGACGCCAGCCCTCTGTCACCGCAACAGCTTGGGGCCAAGTGAGAACTGCCTCTCCATGCCCACCACAGCGGGCACAGCCGGAGGCAGGCTTGCATGTCCCTTAGCTGGGGGACAGACACACACACACAGACAATCTCTCTGAATTATACAGGAGTAGAGGATAGCTGTTCCTTTCTTTACCCCTGCCCCCTGCTGGCCCAATGGGGTTATAGTTGTCCAGGTCCCCATCTCTGGCCCTTGCTGGCCCCTGTGGTCATTCTGCAGTGTAATTGTCCCACTCCTCCCTTTCCATTTTATAAAAAACAGTCGAATTCCAGGCTCATCCCATTGCCCTGGCGCAACCAACCCTTGGCCTTGCTTTAAGTTAGGAGAAGAGGAAGCTACGTATCGAATTTGGTGGTCCTTACTCTTACCGTTTAGAAGTTATTGAACAAGCGCACTTACAGACTCACAGGGATGTGTCTAGACTCCTGAGTTTTGTCGACAAAAGTGGACTTTTGTTGACAAAACTATACCAGCGTCTACACTACCGCTGAGTTCTGTCGACATAACGTCGACAGAACTCAGCAGTTTTGTCGACACTGGTATCCCTCATTTTACGAGGCATAACATCTTCTGTCGACAGAAGGTGTTATTGCCTGTAGGGTTGCGTCTAGACTACAGGGTTCTGTCGACAAAGCAGCTTGCTTTGTCGACAGAACTCAATATGTCTGGACGCTCTTTGTCGACTGAAGTTTTGTCGACAGATACTGTCGACAAAACTTCTGTTGACAAAACCCGGTAGTCTAGACGTACCCACAGATACACAAACTCTCTCAAATATACAGTAGATGATACAAATGAAAGAGCCCAAGGAGACAAGAACTCCTTGGATTTTATCTCCTCTGCTTTAAAGTTCTATGCATGAAATAGTGGGGGGTAATTCCATCAATAAAATGTAAGAAACTTCTCTCCCTTCCTAAGGGACAAAGCAAGTGGCTGTTGTCCTATTTACGAAATGGATGGAAAAAAACCATTGAGCATTTAAACTGAAAAGAGCCAGGGAGGGACAAGTGCGTGATGCTTTCTAAATGAATGAATGCCGGGTAGCAACCTTAGGATGTTAAAGGCTCCCACTTGGTGATGGTTTCAGTTGTCACGTGAGAGAGGATATTGACTCATGTATAGTCTGACCATAATTTTAATATTAGCACAGAGTGAAAAAAAATTAGAATTCCATCCTGTGGGAAATGTCCATATTTGTTTTCATCCCCTTACGGGACAAAAGAGCAACACAGAAGGTTTTTCACAAAATGTGAAATTCCTGAAAGTTGAGGATTGGAGACAGCGATGCGCATTTTGACATTCCCAAGGTGAAACATTTCGCTTTGGTTTGCTGAATTGAGAGAACCCGTTTTGTTTCACGGCCGTTCAGCCTTACACTGCATCTCCCTGTGAGCCAATCCAAAATGAAATAATCTATTTGTCCTCCCAACAGAAAACAAAACAAAATCAGCAGCAATAGATATTTGCAGAAACTGCATTTTCTGTCCAAAAGTCACCTTGATAGAAAATTTTTAACCAGCTCTAACATTAACTCCTCCTCTGCCACTCCATTTTCTACCAGGTTTGGTTAGTAACTAGTCCCATCTTACAAATAACCAAGCCATTCACTTCACATGTGCCAGATTCCCCCCCCCCCCCCCCCCCCCCCCCGCTATCCAACTTCAAGATGCACAAAAATCTAACCCCTTCAATTGTTTCTTTATGGAGCAAGAGGTCTCAATTATAGAAGCAGTCTTTTTGGTATTGAGCTGCCAAGGCAAATGGACTCTTAATCTCTATTTTGCATCCATAGGTGATACTGCGATAGAAATAATGACAAGCCAGTCAATATTTGGAAGGTGAGTCGATTTTCACTAATGTTGAAACAGCCTCAAAAGATTTTTTATTATGGTACCTTCAATGCATGATCTGAGATAAGCATGTGAAGGTCCCTAGACAACATCCAGAGATGTGTGAGTGTGATTGTGTTTTTAATCTGGTATGGAGAGGTCAAACAGCATCTATACAATTCCAAGCTTGATAACAGAAAGGAAAATAAGTTTCCTAAGGGCACGTGTACACTGCACACTCAGAGGTGTGACTGCAGTATGCTTAGACAAACCTGAGCTTGCTTTCATCTAGCTACTGCAAATTACAATAGCAAGGAAACATGGGCTGCACCAAAAAAATACAAACTGACAAATCAGCTACATAGAATAGAAGGTGGGAGTTGAGGGGGGTGACAAGGAAGGAGGAAATTGCTTACTGTAAGAGTCAATTAAGTGGCTAATCTGGGGTCACTATGAATATCAAAAGGTGGGGACAAAAGACCGGACTATGCAGCACTTTATAGACTAGCAAAGATGGTTTCTTAGGTGATGAGCTTTCCTGGGCCAGACCCACTTCCTCAGATTAAATTGTGGAAGAGAATTGGCACAACCATATATACCAAAGGGATACAATGAAAAAAAGTGAACACATTATAAAACTGACAAATCAGATTTAGAACAGAAAGGGGGGCGAGGGGGAGGGCTAGTATCTATGAGCTAATGATACTAGGGGTGATAATTGGCAAAGCTATCTGTTGTATCATGCAATCAAGGTAGTAACAAACTTCAACAGGCCTTTATTTACCAAAGGTGAAACCTCTTTCCAAAGCTGCTGCTGCTCCTCTCTGTAGCTCTCACTTAGGCCTGGCCCATCTCCTCCCCCTCCTTCCTGTTTCCTATGCTTCCAGCTTCCCAACAGCCCGTGCTCCCAGTTCTAATAATTAGAAACAGCATCTAAAACACCACACTATCTTTGTAATGGGTAAGGTAATTAGCATCTTTGTTAAGACCCATTCATAAAGTGGGGAGGCTGTCTTTGTAATGTGTAAGATAATTATCATCTCCATTAAGGCCCATTCCCAACCTGTCGAATTTTAGCATAAATAAAAGTTCTAAGGTCTGTGATTGCACGGGGTGGGGGTGACTTGTGATTTTTACATGTCTGGGGTTAACAAGCCTGAAAGTATGTCTTTAGCCCACTGCAAATCCGCAGGGACATACTCATTTCCATTTAAAAATGACTTATTTGGGGATTTATCTTAAAGTGCTTACGAACAGGTTTAAAATAATCTGAAATAAACCAGCATCAGAATTACCACACACAGGGATGATAAGGGTTAACAATGCCTCATACTGAGCTACGGGCTCATGTATTTAATAGCTCAGTACCTTCCCTGGTGACAAGCCAGGCCTCCTTATGGAAAGGAAACAGGACTCTAAAAACAACCTTAACTCTGACCCTAAGCCTTGCCTTCTCCCCATTTAAGTTCATTATGAATTCCCTGACCAGGAACTGTGCATATGCAATAAGTATCTTATTGTGTCGTTTCTGTGGGGCTTTGAGGAGATGCAGATACTCAATAGCTATGTAACAGAAGTAGTGTTGATAGCGGGGAAAAAAGGAGCTGTATAGCGTATAGTAAACAGAGGGCCAGACCCTGCAAGGTGCTCAGCACCTTCAGTTCCCCACAGATGTCAGGACCAGGAGCAGTTTAATAAGGCTGGCTAGTGCACAGCGGAACACTACGTGCCAGGAAGTCCTTAACGTCCTATTCACCTTCGCTCCGGAGAGCCAAGCAGAACCACTGGCAGGCTCACTGCACTCTCCAGACAGCGTCTGCCGCTGCTCCCTTCCTCCACGAGGGGCTAGTCTGGAGCTCTCCGTGCCTGGGGCTAGTCTGCTCCACAGCACTGAGCCTTGCTTCCCAGTGAGTTGTACCAGACCTGACCCAAACCGTATCTCTGCAGCTGTAAGCCACACCCACTCAGACGGTAATAGCGCACTGTCCCCATCTAGTGGTGGCTGGGCAACATGCAGCAGTTGCTACAACCTCATAAATCATTTCTCTCAAGAGACTCTCACATTAAAATATCGAGGCCCCCCAGGGCCGGCCCACATTTTGGCACCTGAGGCAGAGAGCTCAAATGACGCCCCGTATGCATCAGCAGCAGACACAATTTTCTACACTCTGGGTTCTAGTGGCGCCCGCCCTCTGTCTGGCACCTGAGGCGGCCACCTCAGTTCGCCTCACCATAAGGCCAGCCCTGGAGGCCACAATTCTACCCCTGCTGTTTGACTCTCCCCCCCCCCCCCCCCCGAGGCATAAACCCTCAGAAAAATAATTGCCTATAGCGAGCCACTTGGAAATGAGCCAGCAACTTAGTAAAACGTGTAGAAATAGCGACACTTCCAAACATTTTTAATGACAAATGGGGGGTTCCTAACCCAAAGTTTTATCGCAGATTGTTCGTCACAGCGACTCGAAATGCCAGAATTGTAAAGTCTCGCTTCTCTGACAGATCGTGCCCAATCTCCCTGAAACACTCTCCTCTAGCAAGGGCACACCAGTAGGAACTCTGGGGGCACGGTGCATTTGTGCAGACGTGCTGAAGGAGGGATAGAGGATCGTGTGGGTGTAGAAAAGATGAGGAGAAAAGGAAAGGAAAAGAAATCAGCCTTCGCAGCCTGACAGACAGTGGCCAGACAGGATCACTGTGACCATCCAGTTTGACTCCCTGGAGAACACACGGAGAGCCACGTGGAAAATGCCTTGCCAACGTAACTACGCCCTCACTGCTGCAACTCTAGAGCACCACTGTGATCCACTGCATGTAACAGACTGAAGAGCTGCAAAGAAGGGCTGCGATGTGCTTCCTTCCATCACCTTTCCCTTGCATATCCTTACACCTCCAAGGCAGGACACCCTCAGCCCTTACTGACCTAGCGCGACCGTTAACCTTTCAAAACATTCTGCTGCCAGTGGGCCCTTCACAACCAGGCAAAGTTCAACTCTCCTCATTAGTGCTGCACTAATTACCAGCATTGTGGGCTAGAGACACGGTCAAGGTTGACAGGCCCTAAACAGAAGTGGATTTGAATCATGTTATTTCTCTCAAGGCCTTCGGGGGAAGTTGATTGATTTACTTTCTTAGCAAGCCTCAGAAACTAGGACTTTGGGAGAGAAACGCCATCTGCTCAGCTGGCTGCTGCATCCCCAGCGTCGCGGCTAGTTAGATTTGGACTGCGGAGGACACAGAGACAACAAGATTAGGGATTCTCCTCTGCTCTTGTGCCTTGACTTCAGCCAGCAGATCATCTGAGTTTTGCTCCGGTTTTATAGGCTGTGACAGGAGGCTCACTGCAAATTTCAGCACCTGCCCTGCTCACAGAAAAGCAGCAGGCAGCACAGACAGATGTGTCAGGGAATCTAGCTCTAATTATAAGCCGACCACGGTACCAGCTTCCCTGGCTGCTGTAGGTACTATTACTCTCACCGCTGCTGCTGGACAAGCCGAGTGTTCATATGGGGCTGTAATTTGCCTCGGTGCAACATAAAGCAGGGCTGAGAGCGTGGGGTGGTGCGGGGAGAATTAGTGCTTGCCACCCAGGTCTATTAAAAAGATGTCTTGCAAAGAGGTGACTATTAGCCTCGGGTTGAAAGGTCATCACCAGACCCAGGCTCCAGCGGTGCTTTCAGGTAATATTTCACTCTGCTTAGTTTACATTAGCTTTTCAGCACAGAGCCCATGTTTGATTTGCACCCTCCCCAAATGATTCCTGAGCGCCAGAATTTCTCAGTGTTGAAAAATCCAAGTGCTTTCTCTGCATACCCTGGAATTAATCAAACGAGATGGGACATGGAAACCAATACCTTTCACACAAGAAAGTCTGGAATGACTCTTCACTCAGAGCCGACAGCCTTCAATGCTAGTGCAAGCCAAAGGGAACGGATGATGCTTAGCAATAGCGAATGGTGACAGTGCTTATTTTTTGGCTAACCCTGCAGATCTGGCAACACCTAAAAGCTTTGAGAGTTCATGCTGGTAGCACCAAATTATCTGGGTGGAGAGAAGCCCTAAACAACTTTCCCACCACCAATCTAAATGTTGCATTTCAGCATTTTTAAAAATTTGATTTTTCAGCTTGAAACAAACATTTTAGTATTTTATTTCATTAAAACCAAGCAAATGTTTTAAAATGGGGGAAAATCTAGATGTTTCCTTCACCTCAAATGAATTATCGTGCCACGTTTCCAGTTCAGTGAAAGTTCTGAAGAACTGGGGGTTTTTCAATTCAGGATGATTTTTTTCCCAACTTTTCCAAATTGCCAGAGAACCAAAACTCATTCGTCACCTGGCTCTGTGCCACACTTGGCGAGAGCCAGGCCTTAAAAAAAGTGCATGAAAGTACATCCGTGCAGGGCTTGACATCTCATCCTCTGGAACACATAGGCTACCTCTAGACTGGCATGATTTTCCACAAATGCTTTTAACTGAAAAGTTTTCCGTTAAAAGCATTTGCGGAAAAGAGCATCTAGATTGGCACGGACGCTTTTCCGCAAAAAGTGCTTTTGCAGAAAAGTGTCTGTGCCAATCCGGACGCTCTTTTCCGCAAATGCTTTTAATGGAAAACTTTTCCGTTAAAAGCATTTGTGGAAAATCATGCCAGTCTAGACGTAGCCCTGAAGTTCGTATTCAGACGGAGACATAAACCTGATTTTCTGAGGTGCTGAGCCATGTGGTACTGCCTGTCCACAGTAGGGTTTCCAGGTGTCCGGTATTCTACCGGACAGTCTGGTATTTGCACTCTTTGTCCGGTAAAAAAATCAGAGCATACCAGACATGTGCAATGTCCGGTATTCTCTGATTTTTCCGGCTGCGCACCAGACGGAAGCCTGGCGTGGGCGGGGGGGAGTGGCTGGAAGGCGGGGCTACGATCAGCGCTGGGAGTCTGGCGGGGGCGAGGGGAGTGGCTGGGATTGCCAGCCACTCCCCCCGCCAGGCTTCTGTGCAATCAGAGGCTCCCAGCGCCGATCGTGGCCCCGCCTTCCAGCCTGGGATCACCGCTCTGGGCACCCCAGAACAGGGGAGAGGGCTTATTAATTTTTTTTTTTTGCTCGACCAAAAAAATACCGCGTGTCCAGTATTTTTGGGAGACCATCTGGCAACCCTAGTCCACAGCTCCTGCAGAATGTCTATTTGTTAAGGCACCTAACGTCAGGCGAGCAGGCCTGCAAATGTTGGCACTCGCTCTTGCTATCTTTATTAGCATCAACCGCGCAGGCCGGTTCAGTGGTTAGCAGCACAGCTGCACCATACGTCATAGACAAGCAAGAGGGCGGCTGCTTCGACAGCAGCCCAGAGGCTCTGGAAGACGTAGTAAGAAAAGCCTTAATGGAGCTTAGTGGCGCACCCCCAATCAGGCTCTCTTTGAAGAGGCCCCTTTCCATAATAATTTGTAATGCAACACGTGTGTTGACTAGACACCAAGGCCCCCAGGTGCTAGCTGTTGAACCAACATGTACCTGAAAGCACCTGGACCACAAATCCAATTCCAACCACTCCCCATTTCACAGCCATGGGGAGCTGTAGCCCAGCATGGCAAAAATCTCTTGCATGTGCGTGTGGATGGGATGGGTCGTGAATGTCTCAGGAATACTGCAACAAGCTGCAGGCTTTGCTGGATTGTGGCCATTGCAGGCGGACACAATCCTGACAATCCTCCAGCCCAACACAGGATCAGGGGACTGAATTTGGTGCAAGATGATGGATTTTCCTCTGTATTTCCCTGCCTCTGAGCAAGGTCAAGCCAGCTGGATGCTGGAGTCTGCCCTAAGCTCTAAATTCTAAACCCTTCCCTTAAGAAATGGGTTTTCCTTCTCCTCCTGCCCAGGAAGTCCCAAGAAGCAAACCCCTTGGCTATGTCTACACTGGCGCGATCTTGCGCCAGAGATATGCAAATGAGGCTAAGCATGGAATATCACTGAGCCTCATTTGCATATCTAATGAGCCGCCATTTTTGCAGAAGAGGCTCTTGCTCCAGAAGAAGCTGTCTACACTGCCCCTTCTTGCTCAAGAAAAACCCTCTTGCGCAATGCCGCTACGCTGATTAATTTCAGGAATAACGGCATTGCGCAAGAGGGTTTTTCTTGCGCAAGAAGAGGCAGTGTAGACAGCTCCTTCTGGCGCAAGAGCTTCTTCTGCAAAAATGGCGGCTCATTAGATATGCAAATGAAGCTCAGCAATATTCCACGCTTAGCCTCATTTGCATATCTATGGCACAAGATCACACCAGTGTAGATGTAGCCCTTGGCTGCGTCTAGACTGGCAAGTTTTTCCGCAAAAGCAGCTGCTTTTGTGGAAAAACTTGTCAGCTGTCTACACTGGCCTCTTAATCTTACATGAGATCGTCAGTGTTCTTGCGGAAGTTCGTCAATGTTCTTGCGCAAATACTATGCTGCTCCTGTTCGGGCAAAAGCCCTCTTGTGCAAATGCTTTTGTGCAAGAGGGCCAGTGTAGACAACGCGGTATTGTTTTGTGCAAAAATGCCCCGATGGCAAAAATGACGAACGGGGCTTTCTTGCACAAAACCGCATCTATATTGGCACGGACGCTTTTCTGCAAAAAGCGCTTTTGCGGAAAATCGTCCGTACCAATCTAGACCCTCTTTTCTGCAAATGCTTTTAACGGAAAACTTTTCCATTAAAAGCATTTGCGGAAAATCATGCCAGTCTAGACGCAGCCACTTGTGTTTCACAGGGGATGGCTGATTGGAGGCTAGTTTATGATGGTGGTTTTCCTTTCCTCTACCCCAGGATCTATCTCCTGACAGAAAGCAGGGGCTGAGTTTGCCACTCCAGCTATGTCGTGGGCCAGGGGAGCAGGTAGACAGCACATTAGCAGACACCAGCATCCACCCTGCTCCCCCCATTTCCCGCCTTGCTCCCCCCATTTCCCGCTTTGCACGCTCTGCTCTTCCCCTTCTGGGCACGAAAGGCCCAGTCCAGCCTCAGCTCACTCCCGGTCCAAGGACACACACTGTGCAGGCAGCAAGAGGGGCTGTTAAGGCCAGTGACTGGTTCCCCCCGGGGTAGCTTTGGGGTAAAGAGTCTCTCCAGAAGCCTGGCAGAAGAGGGACGGCGAGGAGGGAGTGGGGTTCATCTCACACCCGAACACAGCTCAGAGGGAAGGGAAATAGTAAAGCGGGGGGGAGGGGAGGGAGAGGAGAAAAGGAAACAGGCCAACTAACAGAAGTCTGATAGAGGGGCAAAAATAAAACCAGCTGTGAAGCTGAATAGGTGGGCAAGTGTTAGAGAAGCGATGGGTAGACCAATCCCTCCTTTGCAGCGATTAAGTATAATCCAAATGCAATGACTGATGCTGAGAAAACCACGTTTGTAGCACCATCAGTATTCCCTGTACATTTTTCCAGATGTGTGGAATAAATTTTGTTATGTGCACTGAGGCATGTGCACCACCAGGGGAACCACAGGCTGCTGGCTGTGGGTGCTCTGCTAATCAGCTGGGCGGCATCTCACTCTCTTGGGTGGCTGCCCAAGCCCCCATCTTACAGAGAGCACAGACTATTAACTGCATTTCCCAGTCCCGTAACAGGAAGTGCTTGATTTCTGTTCCTCCTGCCTCTTTGCCTTAGCCCTCCCCTCTGTTGGAATTTCGGAGTCTGGCTTATATTGGATCACGAGCCCTTCAGCACAGGGATGGTGCCTTTTGGGATGTATGTCCAGCATCACTCACAATGGGACCAATAATGGTCAGCGGATTTACTTTGCCTTCCGCCCTCTGCTCTACAAAGGGCGTTCTGCGCTTTCCTTCCCTGAGCCTGGCTTAAATCAACCCAAGGCAGCAGGGGAAAAAACCACGCCACATGCAGCAGATGGTATAGCAGGGCTGGGCAGAGGGGAAGTTTTAATTCCCGCTGATACTGGAATCAAACCCAGCATCTTTCACACAAGGCAAAGGACCACGTGCATTAGGAGTGACATCAACCCGGCGGCCCTGCTATAAATAAAAGGCTTATGAAAGGGGGGGCTTTTTTAAAAAACGGCACCCAGAGAATATCCATAAAAAGAAACCAGTGCCACCTGTTTTGGCTTGAGATGGAATATTACATCACATGGTCCATGTGCTTAGCACCGTGGCTCGGTCACGTTAGACATTTGTGCACCTAAAATCTGCCCCGTCTTCCCAGAGTATTAATGATCAGATCATTTCAGAGCTTGCCCATGGGGGACAGGGCATGGAAAATGCCAGACCCACATCACTGTACATCCTAGCAAATGCCTCTCTCATACTAGAACCACGCCCCCCACCCCTCCAGGACCCGGCCAACTTGTTGGCTCAATCAGCTTGTTATTTTTGGCCACAGCTGGGTCTGCATCACATAAAAATAGCTGGTGTTTGAGCTTGGGCCCATTAGTGATGGGAGTTCAGGTTTATTGCTGGCCACATGCACTGCCTTGAGAGCATGGGAGAGCTTCTGTAAATATTTCTAGAATGAAAGATAACCTGGTTTATGCATGGTAGCACACGGGCCCCACCGGAGTAATTCAAAACCGCTTATTTTTCCATAAGTGTTGCATGTATTGCCCATCTGCCTCAAACATATGTATTTATATGATCAGAAACACACATCCTGTTCTGATTAGATCTTGAACCTTCTTGTGTAGAAAGCCCTCTTCTCATTATTACCAGGGAAAGGCACTCATTTATCCTGGAAATCTTTTCACAGCTCAGTGGAATATTTATATCAATTTCACCTCCAAAAGGGACATTACAAATTAAGATGCAAAAATCAAGCGCTATATTTTAATATTTCCTAAATCTGGCCCCTGGAACTAGGGATGTGGCGAATTCTTTATTACCTCAAGTCTGAACTAAGATTGAGTGCCCGTCTAAAAATCTACTACATATTTGAGAGAGTTTGTGTGCCTGTGTTTCTTCAAGAACTCTTCCTAAACAGTAAAAGCTAGGACCGTCACATTCGGTCACACCTGTGGAATACTAATCCGTGCCCCACGTCACCAAGTCCCAAGCCATCCCGCCTGCCAGATGGCATGATTAAACCCAGCCTTGAAGCTCTGAAGGAGGAATAAAAGAGCCGCCACGTAGCAGGACACTAGTCATAATACTCTTCCTTTCCTAGTGCAAACTGATGGTTCTTACCAGCCTCTTAATTATTTAGTCTTGGAAGTGCCACTAGACTATTTGTTGTTTTTTAAGTTTTGCTTGTTACAGACTAACTCGGCTACCCCTCTGAAACTAGTCATCACGTTTGGCTTTATAGAGTCCAGTTAAGATTCAGGTTTTTTGCAGGGAGAGACGATTTCCAAGTATTCTCTGTCAGAGAAAGCTGCACAAGTCTCTTGGGTCAGATGGAGAGATTCAGGGACAAGGGGCGCTTGACTACAGAACCATCCGAACCATACACAGCACCTGCACATCACTTTGCATCCTGGGGAGCACTTTGGCTCTGCAGTTTGTACAGGGGTGTGGCATTAGGATTCTGAAACAGAGTCAGCCCAAAGGGCTGGGAACACCGCCCCAGTGCCTAGACAGAACAGGGCAATTATCAGAAAAAACTGTAATGCTGTTGCCAGTTACCTCCTACCGGGTGTTCCCAAGGAGTGTAAATCCTGACTCAACAGTGCATCCCAGAGGATGCCTCTTGTCCGTGGCTCCACCTCCAAGAGCACCAGGGGCTGTCGCCAGACCCGACGCAGAGGAATCAGCAACTAAAACTCTCAGGGAGTCTCTTGCAGCCAGCGCGTCCTTCGGCCCGCCCGTTGCTTCCCCAGCGGGCTGAGGGGCTTGGCTCGGGAGGCGGGACGTGCAGGCTGCAGGCACCGCTATTTTGGGGGGGGGGTGAAGTTGTAATAGATTGAAAAGGGGCCCGGACGCTGGACAAGGCTGGGAGCCAGCGGGTTAGGCTGGACAGGGAGGAGCTAGGGAGCCCGCAGCTTGTCGCTGCAGGTAGGGAAAAGCGGCCGATGCCCTCAGCTGGGTGCAGCCTGGGGGGCAAATCCCTGCCAAGCGGAGCAGGCTGGAGCTTTGCACCGGTTAGCCCAGGCCGGGTTCCAGAGCCCCAGGAGCTACCAGCCCGGCGCCCGTTTCCTCGCTGCCTTGGAGAGCTGCGGGGCGCACCCTGGCGACTGGGGGTTCCAGCCCCCGCACCATCTCCACCCTGCCCCACCCCCACCAGCCCTGGCGCGCTCTGCGGCTTGAGCCGCGTCCACACAGCCCGGCGGCAAGGCGGGGCCCGGGCTCACCCTGCCTGAACACAGCGGAGCGGGCAGCGTCCCCCGGGACCCGGCCAGGCTCCCTCCCCCGCCTGCCCCAGGCAGCGCCAGCCCCAGAGCCGGGCGCCAGGAAAGCCCAACCCGCAGCCCGGCTCTCTGCAGGCGGGAGCCTCAGGCGCCCCCCGGACACCCCCTACCTGGGGGCAGTGCGGAGCCCAGCTCGGAGGGCTCCTGCTCCGGCGCGGCGCCCAGCGCCAGGTAGCGCAGCAGCAGCAGCATCTTCAGCGCCCCGCCGCCCATGGCGCTGCCCGGAGCCAGCCGCGCAGCTCCCGGAGCGCCGGGGGGTAGCGCTCAGCCCCGCCGCGCCAGGCTCCCTGCCTGCCCGGCCAGCTGCGCCTGCTTCCAGCCCGCATCCACCGGGACAGGCGCAGCCCCCGGCCCCGCCCACCGCCGCCCGGGCTGCCTGGGGGGACGCTCCCCCTCCCTCCCCCCGGCCTGGGCTCGCAGCAGGGAAGGGGGCGCCGCTGGGCACTGCACGGGTTAAGGGGAACCCCGCCCCCTGCACGTTTAATGGATACTCCCCCCCTCCCGTGGTTTGGCTTCGCACAGGTTAATGGGGATCCCCTGCCCACCTGGGGTAATGGGCATCCCCTCCCCTTTCTGGCACTGCAGGGTTATTAGATACTGGCCTCAGGGCTTGGCACTACTGCCCGGGTATTGCTTAGGTTAAGGGGGGCTCCCTCCAAGAGTGCTGGACCCACTTGTACAGTGGGGGTGCTGAGTGTCACTGAACCAAAGGATAACCCCCTATGTAATGGAAACTGCTTCAAGCTATGGGGTGCTGCAGACTCCACCTCCCCCCATTTCTGGAACTGCCTGGGTCATTTCTCCCTCCTTCCCCCCAATCCCAATGCAACCCTAATCTCCTGTCAAGGTCTTTCCCCATTCAAAGAGCTCTGTGCGGCTCCAAGCTTGTCCCTTCCACCAGCAGAAGTTGGCCCAATGCAAATTACTGCTTCCCCCACCTTGTCTCTAGTATGTTAAAAAGAGACAGAGTCCAGACTGGTTAACGGGACTCAACCTCCCTTTCCCAGAGTTTAGTACTCCATGGGCTAAAGGAACACCCAGCCACATGCATCATCCGCTCATGCCAGGAGCATGCCAAGCTGGGGAGGGGAGTGCCTAAAAGCTACACACCCATCACAGTGTGTTTATCCAGCTCTCTGAGATGCCACAGGCTCCTGGCTCCAGCCTGCTGAGCGGGTCTGGTTCCCCTGAGGTCCTGTTTTGGAGTCCCCAGGATTCAGCTGCTAAATCCCCAGGGAAAAGGGCCAGAGTCCTATGGCATTTTGCCTCTTGCTTCCCCTTGTCAAGGCAGTTCCTATTAGGCCCCCTGGGCTCTTGCCTGTTACTGCTTTGCCTTTTCCCCTACCGCCACAAACGGAGCATCAGAGCCCACTTCACTATTAACAGCCAGCCTTGTATCCAACACCAACCTTCGCCTGGTTACTTCCAGCTGTCTCAGGGCCACAGCTGTTGCACCATCTGAGCCATGTGGTGACAGCTTCCTGGAGTCTTTTGCTGTCACAGGGCACTTCTGCACTAGGCAAATAGGCATTTTTTACCTGTTAATTAAAATGTGTTAAAATCTTAGTGGGAACAGATCAAATTGTCATTTTAACAGGTGAAGCCTAGGTCACCCTCCTCCCCCCATGTGCATGAGTGATCACTAAACTCATCTTCTGAGCATAAACGGAGCCAGAACACGTTTAGAGACAGTTTCCTGAAGACAGAAGATTTTAAAAGAAAAAACCCACAAAGACCCTGGCAGGAGAAAGTCCTGCTTGGCAGATCGACAGACTAGTCCTCTGAATCACAGGCTACTCTTCTCATTTCTTTTTGACTCTACAGCTGCACAAAGACCGCAGGCACAACCAGGAGCACATTAGCATGGACTGAACCCTTGTGGTGCTTTTAACCACCTGGATTTCCAAGACTTGTTGTGTGGCTAGTGCCTGGTCCAAAGCACCCCACTATCTTAGATCGAGCCCCAATCTAGGCCTGCATTCCCACTGCTAGTGGCACAGGCTGGATCTGGGCCAGAAGAGTAGGAAATTTTAGAGGAAGAGGCCTGTGTAGATAAGCAGCCTGATTTTCCACTGGGAAGTTACACCTGTGCAAAATGAGTGTCAAATGCTCTCAAGGTAGACTGGTAGCAAGTGAGGCCCATTTTGCTCAGGTGTTTGCAATGCCCCAGCCATGGAGAATCAGGGTTGAGTAGGTCTTGATTGAACCCTTGTTCAGGAACATTAAACCCTTAACCCAAGCATCTCCACCTGTTTGTTATGGGGCTGCAGGAACAATGGTTGTTACTCATTGTAGTTCAACAGGGTTTCCTAATACCTCAGGGCTATGTCTACACTGGCATGATTTTGTGCAAGAACTCTTCCAGAAGAGAGCGTCTACACTGGCATGTGCCTTTGCGCAAGAGATGTGCTTTTGCGCAAGAGCATCCACGCCAGTGTAGACGCTCTCTTGTGCAAGAAAGCTCTGATGGCCATTTTAACCATAGGGCTTTCTTGCGCAAGAAATTGATGTTGCCTGTCTACACTGGCCTCTTGCGCAAGAACAGTTGTACAAGAGGGCTTATTCCTGAGCGGGAGCATCATAGTTCTTGCGCAAGAAGCACTGATTTCATCCATTAGAACGTCAGTGTACTTGTGCAAGAACTCACGGCCAGTGTAGACAGGAAGCAAGTTTTTGAGCAAAAGCAATTGCTTTTGCGCAAGATCGCGCCAATGTAGACACAGTGCCAGGATGCTTAACAACTTGCTGTCATCAACAATTTTCAACAGCAGGCAAGACAAACCCTGTTCTGCCTGAGCAGGAGGGACTAGATGGACCCCGAGGTTCTGTCTAGCCTTACATTTCTCTTAGGTCCCTGTTTACCCTTTCTAAGGTAGCATCCTGCTACCCCCTCAGCTGAGGGAATGAACTTCCAGAGACACAGAGGGGCCTGTCTGCTTTATAGAATGTGTAGAGTTCTGGATGCGGATTGTGGACATTTCCTTTGTCAGATGTCACGGAATCCTATTGATGTTCATGGTTGACATCTGTCCCAGAGGCCCCTCTGGAAAGCTCCTGTAGCATTCTCCCTCCCCCATGTCTCTCGTGTACCAGGTCTCTGATGGGAGACATCTGGCCAGCCTTTAGGGCAACTAGCTGAACCCTACTGTTCACATGCAAATTTCCCATCACCTGGTGAGTGGGAGGCTTTGTGTGAGAACCTGCAAGGCAGGCCTTTTCCATTCCTATTGCTGTACTTCGCCTGGTGAAACGAAAGCCTTTACTCCCCAGCTGTATTGCCCTTTCAAACAGTTATCCAAAATGGCAACTCCCTCCCCACACACAATGGCTAGTCCAGGGTCAGTTCCTAGTCCTGGGCGTTTGTGCAGCAGTGACTGGTCCGGGGCCATGGACTTTACTGAGTGCAGAGGGCACTACTAGAAACCCATCGCTAATTATAAACAGATGCAGGCAAAAGAATTGGGGGAGGAATATTTTCTGGCTCAGGACAATCATAGACATTTGAGCTGGGGGAGGAATGATTGTGGACTATAGACCACCCCAACTGCAGTAACAGGACTGAAGACGCTTCCCCCACTTGATGTGGAAAATTGCTGCAGTCAGCCTTCCCTGTTAGAAATCTGTCCCCTAGTTCGGCCTCTTTGCACAATCCTAGGCACCATCTCTACCTCCTTTGCATTTCATGCCCTACAAATATTTGGATTCCCTTCCAGGGCTCCCTCTACCATCCTTTTCCCCAAGCTACTTAAATCCTACCCCATAAATCAATCCCTCCAGGCCTTTAATCATTTTCTCATTCCTCTTCTCCAGATTTCCTCCAATTAATCAAAATGTTTCCTGTAGTGAGATACCGGGTATTGCCTGCAGATTCTAGGTGCAGTTTCACCAGTTCTAAGCCTATGAAGGTTAAGAGTCAGGAGTTAGGGAGGCCATGTGACCTCGCAGGGCTCAGAAGACCTGGGTTCTAGTCTTGGTTCTGCCACTCACCTGTTGCGTGAGCTTTCGTAAGTTGTGTCAGTTCTCTGTGCCTCAGTTTCCCCATCAGTAACAAGATAAGAATCTTGTACATTTTGAAATGTACAGTGCTGGATTAGCCACTAGACCATGCACAGGGGCCTCTTCCAAATGAGAGTCCCAGAAAAATGGGCATCCCACTCTGCTCTTACTGGGGAGCAAGGTTAGGGCGCTGGGGGGGGGGTCCCCACTTATCCTGGCCCAGGGCCCCACAAATCCACCCAAGTGCTATATAAGAAGGAGTTACTTAGGCAGTGGATCAAAGATAACCTATCAGTTTTTGGAATGCTCAACACGAATGAATTCCAGCAGCTCATTGGAATGCGTAAGTCATAGAGTCCTGGACTTGGATGCCTATAGAAATCTGTGGACACCTTATGGAAATGGGCATAACGTTGGGAACCAGCTGAATTATGGTGACTTTTCATTCTCCTGTGAACAAGAAATTCCAAATCACCTGGGTTTCTCCTTGGAACTCTTTGTTGAGTCTAGATCGCCCATTAAGGAAATGGGTTACAACGCAACCCGCGTTATGAATTCACCCAGGGTCACAAGCCATCGTTCCCTGCACAACAGATGCATGAATTACTACCAGCAAAGGAGTGGACTATACCCTGCTCCTTCCCTCCCCCTTTGATCCCTTGTGATGTAAGAAGTCCTGCAAGGATTAAAAAAAAACCAAGGGTGGGAGGTGCTTAGACATATTGCAACTGTCAAATTCAATCTCTGTTGGTGACATGTCCAAGGGCGTGGTAAGAAAGTGGTGGTTGGTACAGGAATCTGAACTACAGTGGACCTTTGGTACTCAGGACATCTCCCACATGAACCCTAGGGAAGGCCATGGCTCCATCTAGAGGCCAGACTGTGGCTTGTAGGGCTACTGACCCCTGGACCTTGTCCCTTCATCCAGGCAGCAGTGCAGTGCACTTTTTAGAGCCAGAGATTGGAATCAATCCCTGTCACCAGCTCACTGAGTTGTCGCTGCACACAGAAAGTTGTACATGGCACAGCCAGGTGTGCATGCTCTGAACTCCCGGAACATTACACCAGGAACGAAGCCAATACTGTTCTGGGGGAACGTCTCTTAAGCCATAGGGCATACAGCTTTCTATAGCTTCCACTCGAGAGCTCTCTCCGGGAGGGATCTGATCTATGCTATCCGATGAGTCAGAAAGCCTGTTGAAATGTTCTGTGTGTGTGTTAAATCCTACCGCACATTTCCTTTAAAGCAGGAAGAGCCGGGAACACAGACTGACTTCTAGCTATTAGAATGAGCCAGGAGGTGGCTTCCCTTTCTTCCTGTCCAGACACTCTGGGCAGAAGGAAGCCCTCTCTGACCATGCTTGGTGCGTGCGGAAGAACAAATAACACTGTTGCCAAAGCCTGTACATTTGTGACCGCTCGGGAGAGGACAAGTGGTTCAGGCCAGCAGTCGAGATGTGGTTGTTCCTTCCAATGACTTGCTCCAGAACCTTGGTCAAATACTTTCTCCTCCCATTCTCCTTCAGCTTTATCAATGGAGATCCTAGGATTTGGGGAGCAGGCACTATGTATTACTATACATGTACATCATCTAGTACAATGTGCTGGTCTCATTTGGGTACTCCAGGGTCTAGCAGTGCCCATAATGGCATATATTCACTTGCCACACCAGAGTTCAAACTTCTGGCATTTGATGTTGTGGGACTAGTTAAGGCCTGCTAAATCAAATGCCAAGGGTGGCTTCGGTCGGCCCGAGTACTCCTTGCAGGCACAAGGAGTAAGGGGAGCTGACAGGAGTGTTTGCTCCCCTTGGCCTCCCTCTGTGAAGATGGAGCCAAGCTTGGTTTAAGGTAAGCTGACTCCAGCTACGTATTTTACAGAGCTGGAGCTGCAGACCTTAACCTGACCTTCGAGGTCTAGGTCAGACCCGCTATAAACAACAGATAGGCAGGGAGGGAGGAGAGATGGAGTGATCCCTAAAAAGCCTAAATCTGGGTCTCTGGAAAGTACAAGAAATTCTCCTCTTTGTAATTCTTTTCAGGTGTAATGGTTCTGCAGTGCTGGGAAGAAGATCAGGAGACTTAGTGCTCTTTGACTTGTCAGAAAGAGCATGACATCTGATCCCGATCTGGGAGCTTTGCACATTTCATCCATTTCTCCGGGGGCAGGGGAGGAAGTGTGTCCTGTTGTCCAAAGAAGTGAGCTGCTGCTGTTCATTTGTATTTACAAACATTCCTTGGATTTTTCTGCTGCTTCACTATGAGCTCTGGGAAATGCAAGCTGCTCCTATTAACTCTTTTACAAGTGTAGCATGTTACCCCTGTATATTAGGCAGGTGACGTATACCTCTTACACTGCCAAACAGACATCCTGCGTCTTGATGCTCTGTCGATTCCATGGGGAATGTATATTTGAAATAGCATTACCAGAGGCTGCGGCTGGCTTTGGGAAACAGAGGATTCAGCATGACAGTTAAGGGTTAATGCTTAATTGCTCCACTTCCGTGAGAGCAACATGCCTGTGTCAAAATGTGCACCTGTCAGTCTGCATGGAACAGCGAAAGATAGGATCGACCGCTTACAACATTCCACCTGGCTAGCGCAATTTTTCTGCATACTGGACTTCAAGAATTGTAACCTTATTACTGGACTCATATCGAAAAGGCAAAGTCACAAACAGATCCTTTGGAAAATGAGCATCTGCATAGGAGCACAACCAAAGAGAGGCTTAATTAATTTAATGGCATCAAAACCAGGCAATTCACAGATTCCAAACCCAGATGGCACCATTGTGATCATCCAGTCTGACCTTCTGCATAACACAGGCCAGAGACCTGCTCCAACATAATCCCAAGAGCAGAGCTCTTAGGAAAACATCCAGGCTTGATTTAAAACTAGTCAGTGATGGAAAATCCACCATCACACTGGGTGTACTCTTCCAATGGCTAATTACTCTCACTGTTCTACATTTGTAACTTGTTTGCAGTTTGAATTTGTCTAGCTTCAACTCCCAGCCTTTGGCTCATGCAATCTTGTTCCAAATGAAATCCATCAGCGGTAGCCTGTATCTTCAGAATGAAAAGGCAAATTTCTCGATTACTTTTTCCTAGCTAGAATGGGCAATGCTTGTGGGATACTCATCTTCCATTCATCATGCACGCTGCACACACCACCTTAGGATCTGTACGTTTTTTGCTAAGTTTTTATTTTAATTCAAGGACTTTGCTTCATACAAAATGTAATTGTAGAAACAACTGCAGAATTCAAAGTTTGGCTGATAAATATTACTCAGGCAGCAAACTAGGCAATCACAGAACCTTTTTTTTTTTTTTTTGGTAAAGTTCCAGTTGTGTTGCATGGTTGGAACTGTTATCATTTTAACACTGTTTTTTAAATATAAAGTTTTGCAACAAACCCCCAATTTATATCAAATATAATTAAAAATTAACAACTGATGAATACATTGTATCAAAAAAGTACGAAGATAAACATTTTCCATGCACATACTTTATATATATATGTATATATTTTACATGCAAACATTACTTATTCAAAGTACAGCCACTACGAGACTGGTTCTGGATGCAGAAAACTGGTTGGTGCAATTCAAGTTTGGCAACTCACTATGAGAATTCTGGGAGAGATGTGTGTGGCTAAGAGACAGCGCCAAGGCTGTAAAAAAATATGCAAAAGGGGTTATGAACAACGGTGGTCAGGCTCTCCTGTCCTTGTCGTTTGAAGAAACCCCCGCAAGAGAAGAGTCGGTGGTAGACAACAACGTTCTTCTTCGTGGTCTATACTAGTTAAAAGATCCAATGCCATCTATTTCTGTGAGATTCCAGCCATCTTATTTATATGAGATTGTGGCTTTTAGTAGCTAAAAGGAGGCAGGAAGTGGAAAGGCAGGGGCGGAGGAAAAGACAAAAAATTGTAATACAGAGGAACATTTCCTTTCACTTTCTAGTGTGGATACGAAGGTTGCATGCACTATCAGCCATACTGATTTTCCCCCTTGACTTCTTGGAGTAAAATAGTAATGTTTTCTTTAAAATTTCAAAGAAAGTGTTTGTGCCTTCATATAAGGAAAATGTATAAAACATTTGGTCACAATCATGCTGAAGCCTGAATCAGGAAAATCCAGCAGGTAAAGCTACAGAATGGATGAAGGTCTTTTTGTTTGTTTTGATTTGTTTCCTTAAGTGTCATCTTGTTGCATAGCCCTACAGTTAAAAATTACATCCATTATCCATAATGTACCTCTCAGCTAAAGCACTTCCTTTCCTCAAAGTGCACAGATAAATAGACATAGAATAGAGATGAGTTATCTTTTAGCAGAATCCAGGGATGAGATTGGCCGGAGCTTCTAAAACAAAACAAAGTTCTTTTCTCCCTCCCGCTCAACATAAAGGTTCAAGGAGATGTGGACGATCACCCAATACCTGTCCTGCTCCCCTCCTGAGACTTTGCCGATAGTGGTAGATGCCTTCTTCTGAGCCATTTTCTGAAATGTGTGATACCCTCCCCCTGGTAACCCAGCTACAAACCAAAGCCGGGCCCAACACTTTGCAAGCGCCAGCTCATTCTACAGTCTTAGTGTCCTATGGCTTGGTCACTGTCTCAGACCTATTCCCTGCCAGCATTCTTTCCAATGCCTCTTTTGTTTGGCATTGCTGGGTTTTCTGTTTGCCTCCCTCACCATTCTTTAACCCTTCTCCCAACATGCCATGCCAAACCCTTGGCCACAGCCTCTCCAACGGTGGCCACCCAGCAGTTCTTCCAGCCCATCACTGGCAGGTCTGTTCCTCTTTTTCTTTAGCACTTATCCCCCCTTCTTGTCACTGTCTTCTCCCCAGGCTCCAAACGCAGAAATCTGCATTCACGCACAAGAAGGAAATGATCCAACATAAAAATACAGAAATCTCATCCCTGAGAGTCAGATTTTTTTTCAACAGGCAATAAAAACAAGGCTCTCTCCAACCCGCCCTCGAGACGAACTACGCACCATGAAACGTTGCCAGAGCTTTCACAACCAAGTTAAGACTAGACATGCAATGTGAAAGTCTCTGATTTTTTCTATAAAAGCATTGCCGCTAATGCTGTACTTTTACCTGCATTTCTCCTGTAGGAGCCTAAATTTCTATTCAACGAGAAAAGGCTGATTCTGTTTGCCATGATCATTCGCCACCCATTTCCCAATCAAATTTACTTTACGCTCCCTTTGTAAGTTTCCAATCCGGCTACTTGAAAACACTGTTCAGAAAACATACGTGTGGCATTGTATGCACAGCAGAGATCTGAGACAACCCCATTTTCCAGGCTCTTTCTCTCCCCCTCCCATTTTCTCAAGTTCTGATGCGTTGAAGCAAGAGGGTGCATCATCGCTGTGAGAGATTTCAAAGGTTAGGCACTTAGTAGTGAACAACTGGAGCATTCAATAGAAACAGTGGGACCTGGAATGACAATTGGACTAATTCTCTACATAAAGTTTTTTTTTCTTTTTTTCTTTTTTTTACTGTACAATTTACAAAAATGCACACAATGAAAAGTTAAAGTTCTATCTAATAGCTTGATAGAAAACCAATTACATTTCTCCTTTCCACCGCCCACTTCTTTTTTTGTTTGTTTTTTGATTTTTTTGCTAAATCAAGCTTATACTGTAAACAAGACAAAATCGTGAGGGCATGTTGCAATTGACAGGAGATGAGGGGACAGAAATAAAAGTCCCAGCAGCAAGGAAACAGTCCTTACAAAGTAGCTTTATCGGGTGTCAGTGTGAAGGACTCGATGTGGAGAAATAAAAGAAATCCACAGAGCAGCGTGTTGAAGCAGAGAATCACGGACAACACGGGGCTTTATCAGAGTGAAGGTTTGTTACTGGCTCCAATGAAAACGATTGCTGTTGTTGAACATTGAGTCAAAGGATTCTCCTCTGTTCTGATTTGGGGCTCTCCTCTCCCAGTGCATTAGGCAGATCTCTTCCTCTTATTGTTTGAGCGGGATAAAATACAGGCTCTATTTTATACAAGAGTGTTTAATTTCTATCCCCCATACTCACTCTGAGCAGAAAATTAAAACAAAACCAACCAACCACCCAACAAAAATTATGGATCGATGGTTCTTTTTTGGCCGTCCAAGTTCCGACCTTCCCACAGCGCTGTGCATACATTGCAGATTTGGCATCTGGTGTATGTCATTACATTAGACAAGCCAGTAGGCAGGTGAGAGAGAGAGAGAAAGAGAGAGCGAGAGAGAGAGAGAGAGAGACCATTCCCTTCACAATAATGATCGTCCTTGTTTATTTACTTTGTCTAGTGCAAAAGGAAAAAAAAGAAGAAAGAAAAGACGGGCTGAACAAGCGTCTCAGATGGTGTTGGGCTTGGGTGGGGAGCAGTTCTCACCAGCGGCTGGTTCTCCCTCCCCCCCCCCCACGACCCCAGTCACCATGTGTGTCTGAGCACACAGCC
Source organism: Pelodiscus sinensis (assembly GCF_049634645.1). NCBI lineage: Eukaryota > Metazoa > Chordata > Testudines > Trionychidae > Pelodiscus > Pelodiscus sinensis. The sequence continues at coordinate 4,215,915 of NC_134732.1, read as the reverse complement.
TCCCAGATGATAAAACTCATCAATTCCAAATGCATACACCTGCAAGGGCTCTGCCGTTATGCTAGCACCAGTCATCCTCGTCGGCTTCGTGGTAATAGCTGCGTGCGCGGGCGCATGTCCCAGGGCCCGTGCTGAGGCCCAACGTGTAGTGGTAGCCGTTGGGAACCCTGCGGATTTGGTGAGACTGGGAAGTCAAGGACGAGACATAAGAAGTCCTCGAGGACCTTCCTGAATTGGTGGCAACAGCCTCCTCGAAGGTGAGCGTGTCCTCCGGCACGACGCGGTACGGGCTGTCGCTGTCGTCACGGTGTCCAAGGTAGGGGTCGGAACCAATGCGGGCCACCATGGAATGTGCGTGGCTCTGAGAGTCCCTTTGCAGTAGCGCGTTATGCTCAGACAAACCTCGGCTCAGGCGTCCCGGGGAGAACGTGGGCAGGCTGGTTTGGAAACTGGTGAAGTGTACGGGTGAGGAGTTGGCGGTCTTGTAAGTGATGCTGGGGCGGGGGGTCAACGGAGTCTGCGGGAGCTGCCTCCGCCCGCGGCACGGGGTGCTAGCACCAGATGTCGACAGCAAGGGGCTCCCATTAACTGAACCACTACCCTACATGAAAATTGGAACACAGCAAATCAAAAATAAAAAAGGAAACACCAGACAGACACAAAGGCACGCGGGTAAAAAACAGAAGGACAAGCGACAGGAGGGAGAAACACGTCACAAGAGGAGAGAAAAACGAAAGAGAGAGTGTTTAGACAAGCACAGTCAAGGGAAGGAGGTTATAGAGAAGCAATTTAAACAGCGGTGTAAAGAGCTGCAAAAGCGCTGAGAATGATCAATCAGAACAGAAACAATCAGCGCATTAGTAGGACGCAAACCAGCAGACGGCTCCAACAAAAAAGGACATTGTCCAGAGAAAAGGGATACATACCATACATACTTCCAAGGTCCTTACCTGAGCTAGTCAATGGAGCCAGTAGGAAAATGTGTATTATTTTCCACAAAACAAATTTTGGGGAAAAAAACTAAAAATGTTCACATTTTTGGAAGGATGTTGCCATCCTTTTCCAGTTTTTGACAACTGGACATTGTCAATTTTTAAATTTTCTGTAGCTGAAAACTGAAAATATTTTGGATTTTTGGCTGTGTGAAGAAAATGTCTGTTTAGTTTTTCATCACAAACAAAGAGGAAATTCTTTTGACCAGCTCGACTCTAAAACACCCGAGATCATTGAGAACGCTTTCAAATCTATTTACTTTTCAGTACTTATGTAGGGCAGTGTGCATTGGCTTTTTGGGTCTCAAACTGGTCAGTTTCACAGTGCTGGCGAAACTGTGCTCTTATCAACAGTGAGTCTTGTAGAAGTCACACTGGTGTAAAATTGGTGGAAGCAAGAGGAGGATCAGGCCCCCTTGCATTGGTGTTTGTTTGCAGTGTCACATGGAAGAATATGAATTTTCGGAAGTATTTTACCAAATATTTATGTCTTGTTTGCTGGAAACGACCTATCAACGCCCATTGACTTTGGAAGTGAAGCTTTTCTATATACCTACACCAGAGGTGGCGAACCTAAGGCTCAGGGCCTGGATGCAGCCCCTTGGCTTGCCTGGATCTGGCCCCCAAACTCAGGGCTCTCCTCTCCCAGCCTTGGAGAGTCCATGCTGGTGCTCCAGTCCCCATCCCTGCTGTCCCACCAGGGGTCTGGAGCACACAAAATTTACTAGCCTGGGCCCTCTGAGGCTCTGGTGTGTGAGAACATGGGGAGTCATTTCCCTTCTCAGTTGGGGCCACATCCGTGAGGGTTGTGTTTTTTTCTTGTTTGGGGGTTTTTGCTTCTCACGTGTGCAGCCCCAGACTTCTCTTTCTGTGGGTCAACAGCCCCCCACCCAAAAAAGGTTCCCCACCCCGATATAAAGGATCAGGTCATTCCAGTTCTTATTCTGCCATGTACCTTTTTTTTTCCCATTACATGTTTGCAGGTGGATTGAGTGGTGGCGGCGGGAGATAGCGGTTTTAGTCTTATCTGTAGCAACGTTACCACAGACAATAAAGAGGAGGAGATGCAGACCAGGACACGTAAAGAACATGACAGAGCTTCTGACCAATCTGAGTGAATTCAAATCAGCAGGGCCAGATGCTGTTCACCCCAGGGTGTTGAAGGAATTAGCTGGAGAAATCTCGGAGCCACTAGCAATAATATTTACAAACTCTTGGATGACTGGAGAGTCTTGGAAGTCTGGAAAAGGGCTAACGTAGTGACCATCTATTCAGAGAAGAACAAGGAGGAGCAAGGGAGCTGTAGACCAGTCAGTCTGACTTTGATACCTGGGAAGCTACTACAGCAATGTAGAAAACCTTCAGTTTGTGAATACCTGAAGGATGAAGGAGTAATCATGAGCAGCCAACGAGCAGAACAAATTCTGCCAAATCAGCTTGATTTCCTTCTTTGACAGGGTAACTGGTCTGGTGGATGGGGGAATACAGGGCATATAATATACTGGGACTTCAGCATGTTTTTGACACAGTCCTATACGACATTCTGGTGAATAAGCTGGAGAAACGTGGACTCAGTGAATGTACCGTTAATTGGCTACATACTTGGTCAAACAACGGCAAACAAAGAGTAACTATGAATGGAACGAGGTCTGATTAGAGGGGGTCTCAAATGGGGTTCCATGGGGATTTGCTGTGGGCTGAGGGCTGTCTAACATTTTCATGAGTTAGACATAGGACCAGACGGCGACACACAGCTGGCAGAGGGGGTGCTAGCACTTTGCAGGACAGAGCTAAAATTCAGAAGGATCTAGATAAATTGGAGAGCTGGGCTACAGACAACAACAGGCAACAAAAAGAAATGTCAGGTGCTGCATGCAGGGGGTGCATCTACACTGCCCCCTTGAGCTATGCAAATTGCATGGCTTATTTCGAGTGTGTTTTGAAAGAGATTATTTTGTAATGTGACGCTGTCTACACAGCACCAATCTAATACAGAAAGGAGAATGTTTGTATGTTTGCGCTCTAATAACTTGAACCCTGTAAGACCTACTGCAACCAAACTTTGCATGGGGTAACCTTTCCTCCAGGAGAAGGGTTTAAGGTTCTGTGGGAGGGAAGAGAGGAGAGGCCGACACCTCTCCCCGGGGCTGCACGGCGCTTGGCAGTGCGGGGAGAAGCTAGAAGCATATGGAGGCCCCTCTTCAATACTGTGATTGGCTTGGGGCTTGGCAGCCAACCAATGGGTGGGTGGGTTGCTGTCTGGGCTTGCTGTAGGCGGAGGAGGTGGGGCTGGTGTTACTGCTCAGCTGCCACTTTGAAAAAATGTCCAGAAGGAGGCGCATCTTGGATGTGAAAGCAGGGGGGGGAAATGGGGGGGGCTGGACCATTGGGAGCAAGTGGGGGGTAGGGCAGGATTGGGGGGGGGCTCCATCATTGGGGGGCAGGGTGGCCTGGGGGGCAGCTGTACCGTTGGGAGTGAATGGGGGGAGGACAGAATGGGGGGGGGCGCGTGGGGGAGGACGGGATTGGGGGGCCTGGATTGTTGGGGCGTGGGCTGGTCCGGGGGGGCTGGACCGTTGGGAGCGAGTGGGGGGAGGGCAGAATTCTGTGTGGGGGGTGGTGGGGCTGGACCGCTGGAGGCAAGGGCAGGATTGTAGGGGGTTGGGGCGAGTGGGGGAAGGGCAGGTTGTAGGGGGCTGGGGCTGGACCGTTGGGGGTGAGTCGGGGGAAGGCAGGATTGTAGGGTGATGAAGGAAGTGGGGCTGGACAATCCTGGAAGGGAGTGAGTGAGAAATGAAGACCGTGGCGGGGGGGGGGGGTCTCCTTTGAGGGGCATTGGCCCAAAGGGCAGCGCTGGATGATGCTGGGTGGGTGAGAAATTAATCCAAGGTGGGCGGAGGGGGATCCTTCCAATCTGGGCATTGGTCCTGGGTTTGATGCTGGATGATCCGGGCGGTGGTGGGGGGGGGGGGGGGGGAGAGATGCAGTCCATGGAAGGGGCAGCTGGTCAAGGGGGTGGTGCTGGAGGAGGGGCTATAGAGGTGCCAGCAGGCTCAGGTAGTTGACTCATAGTTTCATCAAAAAAGATGGGAGAAGAGTTTGAGGTGTCACCCTGAAATCTCTCAGATGCAGTAGGGCCAGCCCCATGGATTGAGGCATCCCTGTACTCAGCTCTTGGATGAGAATTTGCAGACCCAGCATGCCTCTCCCCTACTTCCCTACCAAAAACCCATTAGCTTCTACAAGGATAATTAGCAAAAATACCATCTGATAAGAAGCAAAACATGGCACTATTGAAGAGGGGCCTCCGTAGGCTTCCCGCACTGGTGGGGAAACACGCCATGGTGATTTGGGGGCTCTCCCTCCCCCTGTGCTTTTAAGGGCTCCAAGACTCATGACATGGGAAGAAAACAGAGACCTAGTTTCTATTGTGACTTTTGTATCTAAGTTTGCCAAGTCAAATAGCTCTGATTCTCAACATGGCAATGCAGCTTTTTTTGAGTCAGAGATTTTGCTTGATGCAGCAGTAGAAAAGCACGGGGGGGGGGGGGGGGGGTCTGCCATACTGGCCAGATGTCAGGCACTGGCAGTCGTGGTGTGGCTGGAGGCTGTCAGGACCAGCTTCTATTTTTCTAAATTTTGTTCCTCCAGTTTCCCGGGCAACACTGGGTAAGTCCAGCTAGTTTTGAAATAAAGAGCTATTCCAGAATATCCTTTAACCCTCGTGGAACGAGGTTTACAGGCACGTCGGAATAGCCAACCCATTATATTTTGAAATAATGGGCTTGTTTCAAAGACCAGAAGTGTCCCAAAATAGCGCCGCAGTGTGGAGGTAACCAGGGAAGAAAAACCACAAAGAGAGAATAGGAAATAACTGGCTTGGTGACAGCACTGCTGAGAAGGATCGGGGAATCAGGGCGGATCCCAAACTCAGGATGAGTCAGCAATGCAATTCTGCTGCAAAAGAAATGCAATGTTAGGTTGCATTAACAGAGGTGCAGCATGCAAGTCGTAGGAGGGGACAGTACCGCTCAACTGGGCACTGATTAGGCCTCAGCTGGAGTACTGTGTTCATCATTGGTCACCAATATATAGCAAGGACGTGGAGAAACTGGAAAGGTTCCAGAGGCAAGTGATAAAGGTGGTCAAAGGGATGGAACACAGCTCCCTGAGCAAAGGCCGACGAAAGTGGGTCTGTTTAGTTTGGAAAGAGGAGATGAAGGGGGGACATGACAGTGGTATTCAAATACTAGAAAGGCTGCCATGAAAAAAGGTGGAGAAAAGTTGTTCTCTCTTGCCACAGAGGGCAAGACAAGAGGTGAATCAAACTCCAGCAAAGCAGAGTTAGATTGAATCTCAGGAAAAACCTTCGACCTGGAAGAACAGTAGGTTCACGGCACAGACCGCCAGGGAGGTTGTGGAAGCGCCTTCACTGGAGGTTTTCAAAAGGAGGCTGGCTAGTCGTCTGTCTCAGATGGGTCAGACACAACAAATGCTGCATCTTGGCAGGGGGTTAGACTAGATGACCCTTGCAGTCCCTCCTAACTGTGGTTTTATGGTACATCTACAGTGATGGCCGTGTGTAGTGTTCAGACATGACATGCCCAGCTAGCATGGGGATATGCAGCAGTGAAGACAGCTGAGGAACAGCTGAGATGAGTACAGTCTCCTAAAGGCCTGAACCCCCAAATACACAGTTCTCTACACACCCGAGCAACACCTCCCTCCTCGGCAACAGGGTTGTATCCTTCTGCCGGAGGCTTTCACTGTGACATGCAGCTACACAGCACAGTGACCGGCGTAGGCAGAGTCTCAGCTGAGTTGAGATCTTAAACTCATCTTGAAGGGCATAACTCATCTTGTACAAAGCCTCCAAAGAGCCATCAAATGGCAACAACCCTGAGTCACCGGCCTGGATCTGAAACAAGCTCCGTCTCCTGTTGCCCAGACAGTCCTAACCCTTATTGTTTGTTTGTTTGTTTTTTCTTTTTAATCTGGGTGCACCTATTGCTCTTTTCAGGCCTCCTGCCCCCTTGAATCTCCTCACCTGTCTGTGGGGACCTGGCTCCAGGCCCCCATTGGGCGAGGTGGGCCTGCTGTGATCAGCTGACTTGGGTTGAGAACGGTCCCGGCTCCCGTAGCGGTCGCAGGAGTAGAAGCGCTGTTTTTCAGAGGACGAGGAGGAGTGCAGCTTTCTCTCTTGCGACCTGCCTCGTTCTTGCTTCTTATCCTTGGAAGAAGCCTCGCCTGGACGTGCCACCAAAGTAAAGTATTTAGTTGGGGCTTCAACTACCGTAGAAACATTCAACTTTGGGCTGAACGAGTTCAAGAACTCCAGGAGCCCCATGTGAATCCTCTCAAATGAGACCCTCATACACCCATAGGGTCAGCTTCTTATTGGGCACCATTACCCATAGGGCGGGGAAGCCTCCATGAAGGGCCTGCCTTGGGGAAAGGCCCCATGGGATCTAAATGAGCAGGGGCTCCATGTTCTCTCTTAAGTCCCCATCCCCACCCCTGAGGCATGAAGACTGGCAGTTTGGGAGGAGCCATCTTCACAGTTCCGTGGTGCAAATGAGAGAAGACAACGTGGAAAAGGCTTTTTACCAGCATCTCCGTCAGCCAGCTGGTTGGGCGGCTTGTCCAGCGACTTCTGCTTCTTGTCTTTCCGTCGATGGCAGCGATGGTGATGGTGGTGATGAGTGTGGTCCGGGGGCATGCGCTCCAGGGAATATTCGTACAGGTGCATGGGATGCGGGCGCTGTGGGGTCAGCGTGGAGATGGAGCGCTTCATGGGGCTGGTGTCTGGAATGGGCTGCAAAGCACAAGGAGGAAATGGGGAGTGGGTGGGAGAGGACAGAGACCACAGTGCAATTAATTGAGTGTCTTCTAGCAAGGGAGAATTTTGCAGGGGGTGGGGGGAAGGAGAGAAAAGGTTAATCAAACAGAACGGGGAAGGTCAGAAGCAGTCGCATAATGAAATAGTTAGTGCTAAATTTGTGGAACAAATGTAATCGGCGATACCTGAATTGGGCTATATTGTGAATTCTGTGACAACACAATTATTGTATCCATAGAGGAATGCACATCAGTTAACATCAGCCACCATACACAGATTCGGGGGGGAGGGGTGAACAAGAATGACTAAATAGGATCTCAGGGCAGGCACGACATCTAAGTCTTTCACAAAGACAATCCACTGTTTGTCTCACCCAGTGCAATTCCAGAAACTACAGCATTCCCAGTGCAATGCCAAAGAAATAAAGAGGTCGTGCTGTCCAGTGGCTACCACCAAGGACTGGGACTAAAAGAAGATGCTACTTCCGGTCTGGGCTAAGTCTCTTGGTTTTTATGAGTTCAAACATGGGAGCAGGCCTCCTTAAGAACACAAGAATGTCTATACTAGGTAGGCCAATGGTCCATCTAGCACCATGTCCTGTTTTTCGACAGGTGCCAGATTCTTTAGAAGGAATGAGCAGACCAGGGCAATAATTGAGTGATCCTTCCTCTGTTGTCCAGTCCCAGTTTCTCACAGTCCAGTAGTTTAGGCCAGACCTACACTATGTGAGAAAGTTGGCCTAAGATAGGCAACTCCAGCTATGTGAATAGTGTAGCTGATGTCAACGTACCTTAAATCGAATTTCTCCGGTATCCCCACTGCGGGAGGTTGACAGGAGAATCAATCCCATCAACTTCCCTTATTCCTCACAACCCTGTGGAATAACAGGATCCATGGGGGCACCCTCAGTGGTTGATTTAGTGGGTCTGTACCAGACCTGCTAAATCACACCCTGGAAGAACGATCTCCGGAGCGTCGATCTTGGGGTAAGTGTAGACATGGCCCCTGCAGACTTTGTTGCACTCTCCACCCCACCCACACTGCCATGCCACTATATCCCTGGCCCTGCCTTTCTAAGAACAGCAGCTCCAGAACATTTCTGCCTGTTTCTAAGAGGTGGCAGGAGAAAAGGCAGATCTGGCATGATGTAGATTCAGAGGTGCAACACAGCCGAAGGGGAGACTGGTGAGACGAGGACAGCTCCATAAGCTGGGACAGCCGCACAAAGCAGACTTCTGGGGTGGTAGGACATGTGCTGAGTAATGCCATGGGACAGGGGCCGGGGTCACTGAGAGGGGTAGCTGTGTGCTAGGAGTTTGGGTTTTTCTCTAATTGCCAGGGTCTTTGCTTGCATTATCTCTATGGCTACGAGTTCAACGTGAGACCTGCCTCCTGTCCAAAGACCACGCACAAAGCTCCATAAGTGATAAGAGCCTGGATTTCTCTTCTTTTCCTCATCTCCGGCTGTTCCGTGGCCCTGCTTTATGGACGTGGCAGCATGGCACTCATCCTCTAGAGGGCCTGCTGTGTCTGTTGATTACACAAAAGGCCCTTGGTAGAGAAAAGACCTCTGCCCACAGCAGCCTCAACTCTCATGGAGACGGACGTGGGATTTCTCTGTCCCTTTGGTTACATGCACGACAGAATGCTCCCTTCTCCTGCGCTCTACCAAAGCATTAACTTTGTTCTCTTTAACCTTTCTAGCTTCCATTGCAGGGGATGTTCTGTTTTTAAATGGTGGTGCCCCGTCGTTGGCTGACACTGGAGTCTGCGTACCTGCTGCCCCTGGGGATTTGCACATTGTTAGGCTAGTAGGGGAGCAGTTCTACGAATTCCTTGCAATCTAAAGACACCATTCATTTCCTAGAGGGTAGTGTCCACGTTGGGGTCTCTTATCTCACATACAAGGGGGCATGGTGCTGCTGGGAGCAGGGTTCTCACAGAGATATAAGCACTAGGAGGGCACAGACTGGGCAGCAGGCGTTAAGATCTGCCCAAGAGGACTCTCAATGATGCTGTGGTGTTGCAAAATGTTAAGGGAGCAGGCCAGGTTTGGCTGTAACCTTTGAGGAGGGGTATTCTGCGCCCTGTATAGGGCTGGAATTGGTTGGAAGGCTTACGCTCTTGCTGCCCAGGTGGCTCTGGTCAGTGGTGTAGGTTTGTAGCAGTGAGTAGTAAGGGGGAAGAGGAAGGAGGCAACGGGCTCTCCGAACAGGTGACTGGTAGGCTATGCAGCCCGTATAGACAAAGTGCTGGAGAGAGGACAACACGGTGCTGGCTCCCTCTCCTGGAACTCTGTCCCCACTAGAGCTGTGGTTTTTACCAGGCCCTTAGCAGACAAACCTGTCTTAAGTCACCAAGGGAACGTCTACCCTGCACGCTTATTTCAGAATACGCTATTCCGGAAAAAATACTCCAAAATAGTATTTTGAAATAGCACGTCTACACTCCAGGGAAACCTCGAAATCAGGTGATGGCTACACTACAAAGAAAAGTCAGGAAAAGATGCACAAATTGCTAACAGCAATTGGCATATATTTTCAGCTTCTATTTCGAAAGACGCTTTTCTGAAATTTGGTGTGTGTATGCGGCACCAAACTTCAGTAAAACCTCCTCTTTTGACACATCCTTTCATAAAACGAGGTTTACAGGGATGGCGAAATAGTGTGCCCGCTTTTCTGAATTTTTTTTTTTTAAACGGACTCGTTCCTTGGACATGGCATAGAAAAGAGCGGCCGTCTAGACATAGCCTTAATCCGAGGCAGGCTTCCCTAACATGGAAGTGCTACTTCAATTTAGAGCCCCAGGGGAATAGGTACTGAGGAGGGGCTATTTTGAAATAGCAGTGGAGAGTCCACATTACCGCTATTTCGGAAGAGGCGTTATTCTTCGTGGAATGAAGTTTACGGAAGTCGGAATAAGCCGCCCATTAGTTCGAATTTATTTCAAAGTAACGGAATGGCTGTGTAGACGTGTGCATTGTTATTTCGGAATAGCGGCCGTTACTCCGAAATAATGCTGCTGTGTAGATGCACCCTTGCAACAGAGCAAATCTCTGACCAGAATATAATTCACGCCTTATTCATTTCCGTTTCCACTGCTATCTTCTCCCATGCTGCCTCCTGTCCACGGTACGGGGGCCAATGGCAGGCCCCCATACTAATTCAGGGCCAGAAAATTTCTTTTCTGAGGGGCAGCAGGCAAGGTAACACCATGGCAGATCACAGCTCAAGACCTAAGATGAAGTAACCTGATAGCCTCCCTCTGCCCCCAGGAGCTGCTGCACACGAAACGCGACGGGGAGGGGCAAAGACTTGAAAAAGAAGCTAAGTATGCACGAGACAAACCTTCCCAGGGCCTGAGTCTGCAGTTGTTCTAGGTGCAATCCAGCCCTGAAACTAATGGGATTATAACAGTCTCTCTTCCTATACCACCCAGACAGTTATAGTCTCTCCTGGTGGCTCAGTCTCATTGGCTGGACTTACACACCCATATGTTGATAGCGGAGTGTGAGGCGTCATTTCCAGAACGTGCGATAGGTTTGACTGAGCTAGCATGCTGAGCAGAGCAGTGCAGGGTGGCAGGACAGGTTACAGTCCCACCGGGGACCCTAGGCCTGCACTCCTGTGGCCAGATGTCTCTGTGGTTCGTATGCTAGCTCAGCCACAGCTAGCTTCATGAGCCTTTGGTAGGCAGGAAATGACACTTCCAGCTCACGTCAAGACATACGGGCAGACAATATACCACAGCCTTTGAGAGGGCCGTCACCTTTTCATTCATCAGCAAGCCTCTTTTCACTTACGACATTTTTTACCCGACAGAGCAATTCAAACACATTCACTGTATCACAACGTGCAGCATGCAACTATGGGGCAAAATAACGGCAACAAACTGAATGGGAGACCGACGACAGCTGCATCTTTACTGCACCAGAACGTAACCCAAACAAGGGGGGAGGGGTTAGCGAGGGGAAATCATTGCTTAACAACTGAATAGGAGACAACTTTGTGCGAGCTACATACTGCCAGGTAACTCCCCGGTGACCGTGTTTTGCTCCTCTGCAAACAATTCGGACAAGATGGGAGAGAATATTTGAAGCAGCCCCCACAGAAGAGCCATTGTCAGGCATCGTGGCAGATGTGCGGCAGACGAGATGATGAGAAGGGAAGGCGGGTGACAGGAGGAAAGCAAAAGGGGAGGAAGGAAGCCAGGTTGAGAGCATGAACCGATAAAAGAAGAGAAACGCAAAAGGACAGACATGACAGGCCAACCGAAAAGGGGATGAATGAAAAAACGAAAACATTATTATTAATACAAATCAAAAAGAAATTAAAGTTTGGGGAGGAGCCGGAAGTTGCACACAAAGGGTCAGGGGGAGGGCACAGAAGGGGAAACACACACAGAAAGGACATCAGTTATTCTGCTGAAGCTACAACCACTAAAACATTACATCATTTAATGAGGTTAGAGCTGTTCAGATACCAGAGGCCTGATTCATAAATAAGTTACACAGCATTAATGCAAGGCAGCTCGGCACTGCTCTGGGCAACGTGCTTCTCCTTAGTAAGAAATTCACTCCCTGGCTCCCTCCCAGACCCCCAGGTATTCACAGGCTTCCTCTGCAGCTCTCTCGGGAAAATGGAAACATTGATTTGTTTGGTATTAAAAAAACGACCAAAGAAGTTGGAGTCTCCTGAGGGAAAATGATGAGTACCAGGGAGAGCACAGAAGTAGTCTGGCAGATTCTGCGGGGGGGGAGGGGAAGCTAGTTATGGGCCTGGGGCTTTTCAACCTAGGACTGTGATTTTGTCAGTTCTCATTAATTAAGAAAGGCTGTGATTGGTCAGTACGGGGTATGCAATTTTCCAAGGACTGCCCTAGTGCTACTGACAATCAGTGTATTGCAGTGGTGGGAATGCAACGATGCTGGAAGGCTAGCCTTTATTCAAGAGTCCTGTGGGTATCAACCCCCCCCCCCCCCCCATGATTTCTGTGATAACCTCTGAAATTTGCCAGGAAGAGAGGCTGGGATGAAATGGCTACTAAGACACAGCTGCTCTTCAGTGGCGGGTGAGGAATTCCTCTGCATGGGCATTGGTCCCCGTTAAAATCTCTAGTTTCGCCTTTGCAAGCCTCAGCAAAGATTTTATTGGCAACCACTGGTTACATGCGCAGTCCTTAATGTGCTTTGGGATTCAATGGGCTGAAAAGCGCATGTAAATATAAAGTTACTGTTTATATTGCGCTGAAGAAAAGGCTCGATGCCCAACACTAACGGAGTGTCTGTCCCTTAGCTTGAAATAAGTTACGCGCTATGCAAATTGTGTAGCTTGTTTTGAGCGTATTTCGAAATAGCTTATTTTGTAATTTGGCACTGTCTATACAGCGCCGAATTTGAAAATAACTCGCTCTTCCAAAGTGCCCGTTAACCCACGTGGAATGAGGGTTACTGGGACATTGGAATAAGCCGTCCATTATTTTGAAATCTATTTCGAAACAACAGTCTGCTTCAATAGACGTGGAATAGCTATTTCGGGATAGTTCCGGTATCCTGAAATTGCTCAGCAGTGTAGACGTACCCTAAATACCCGAGAATAGATTGTCTTTAAGGTTCGTATGCTGACCGTTTCCATTAGGTTTGGTAGAACCTGGCATGAGACCCTCTAATCAGGGCAGCTCAGCTTTTGGAGCTTGAGGGAGAAAAGGTTGGTTTTAAGCATAATAAATAGAGTTCATGAGAACTCAAAGAATTCTGGGAGATGGAGACTTATCCAAGGATTTTCTACAGTCCTTGGGGAGAGGTGTTCCTTTCTCAGGGTATCACAGAGAGCCAGACAGCCGAGCTGACAGCAGTTTGTCATGATCCAAACTGGCAGGAACACAGCCGGAATGGAATGACACAGCTATTGGAGGTGTGGCTGGATACAGGGGAACCTTTCAGTTCTCGGATTCAGCAAGCCTCCTGCGTTCTGTCTCCCTCGTGAAACAGCCCAATCCCATTCAGGCGATTTGAGCTAAGGAGACACGATGATGTGTGGCGAGATGGAGATGGCCTAACACACACCAGGCACTATGCTGATGACGGGAGGACACGTTAGCAATGCGCATGTGAAATGCCCAGAAGTGATTTGAGAAAACCCTGCTGTCATGCCCAGGGTGAAGTGCCCTGGGAGAGTCACAGAGTTGCTCCGAAGGCCACCTTTTGTGACAGGGCTTCCTTGCAAGGCGTTATCAGATAAGCAAAGGAAGTAAAGTCCCAAGCATCTTATTAGCCACCCACCAAACAGCGCTAAGCCTCCTGGGTGAGTGGCGGAGGAGAGAGGCAAAGGAAATGCAACCCTTCGGGGTGGGAGAGTGCACAGCACAATTCATATACATACAGACTCAAAGAGAAACCTGCTGCTTATTTTATTCCCAGCGCTATCGATATGCACGCAGGGCAGCAATCTATGCATATCTATGCATGGTTATCCACCTCTGCCAACTACAGCGTGACTCCCTGTCATTGGGAACATATATTTTCAGCTAGACAGAAATCAGATTAAATGAAGTGTTTTGCCCAGGGAGCTGGATTTCTTTTTGCTGGCTGTATATAGGGATGGAGCACAGCGTTGTCCACACAGCATCCCAATGATCAAAAGCACAAAGGCTGGTCACATTGTGGAGCCTCCAGCTTTATTGTTATCTCTTAAAGAAACAAACAACCCACCGGTCACTTTGAAAAAACGACATGACATGGACAAGAAGAGAAAAGGTGTCGAATGCTTGACTTACTGTAAGTTTTCCATTGCCAGTAAAGCCTCCCTCCCTCACCTGAGTTTCGGCGGCCAGACGCGGCATGGAAGCCGCCCGCCCCTGGCTCTCCAAGCCAGGTTGGTGGTCTCCATTGGCCAAGGTGGGGCTGATTTCTCTCATTTCCACAACCTGGTTGGATTGAGAAATATTTTCAGAAGCAGGAACATAAAAGTAAATAACGGCTCTGCCAGGCTTGCTCCAGGACTAAGTTGAACTGCAGGGCTTTTGCTTCATCTGTGAAGATTCCCTGTTTGTCAGAAATACCAGCCTGACAGTCCTGGTGACCAAAGGTCTCTGTTTTTCTACAGAACTAACTCATCCAGGGGAGTGCTGGAGCGTACTGTCAGAGCACCTCAACTTGGACCATTTCTCAGCACAGGTCAGTCTCTGCCTCTCATTCAGTCAATAAGGGAGCCAATTAGTGCCAAAAATGGTGGTGCTTTTTATAATACAGCCTGTCGATACGTTCAGAATGCACTAAAGACCCCAAACCTCATTCACATAGGTCAGTGAAGAGCCTTCATGAAGTAAACACTCTGGGTATGTCTACACTACCACCCTAGTTCGAACTAGGGTGGTAATGTAGGCAACCGGAGTTGCAAATGAAGCCCGGGATTTGAATTTCCCGGGCTTCATTTGCATCTCGCCGGGCACCGCCATTTTTAAGTGAAACGAGGAGTAACAGTAGTTCGGAATAGGAAGCCTAGTCCGAACTACCTAGTCCGTGCCGTGTGTAGCTGCGCGGCACAGAGTCCGCACTAGCGGACATTTAAAAATGGTGGCGCCCAGCGAGATGCAAATGAAGCCCAGGAAATTCAAATCCCGGGCTTCATTTGCAACTCCGGTTGCCTACATTACCACCCTAGTTCGAACTAGAGTGGTAGTGTAGACATACCCTCACAGTGACTATTAACTTGGGCTGGATTTGAACAAGTCACCTACAATTAAGAGTCTCTATAAGCCCATTCCACTAGGCCCTCGATGTGTTTTGCTTTCTGATTTTCTCTTCTTGACTAATTTCCCTTGCTCCAGTTTTGCCAGTTCTGAAACTTTGCCTTGCTGTGAAAATGACATTCACTAAAACTCTCAGGGGTAGCCATGTTAGGAGTAGTCTCGTGGCACCTGTAGGCACCATAAGTCTACACTGCAAGCTTATTTCAGAAAAAGCTATTCTGGAAGATATCTTCCAGAATAGCTTATTTCGAAATAGAGCGTCCACACTACAGGGAAGCCTCAACATTAGTCTGAGGAAGGCTCCCCTAATGTGGACATGCTATTTCGATTCAGAGTCCCAGGAGGCACTGGGGAGGAATAACTTTAGAATGGCCCTAGGGAGGAGCTATTTTGATATAGCAGCAGTGGAGTATCCACACACACCCTCTTCCGAAAAAGCTTTTTTGGAAGAGGCCGTAATCCTCATGGAATGAGGTTTACCAACATCAGAAAAATCCCTCTGTTATTTCGATTTTCTTTTGAAATAACGCAGTTGCTGTGTGGATGCTAATATTGTTTTTCTGGAATAACGGTGCAGTGTAGACGCACCCTAAGGTGCCACAGGGCTACTCATTATTCACTAGAAGGAACATCCACAGTCCTGCCCTCCTTCCAAATGACTCCAGACTAATCCCAAATTCTCTTTTCTTCCTCGGCCTCCCACTTAAGCACCAACTCCATGCAGCTCTGACAGCCAATGAGATCCAGGTCTGGAAATTTTCTCCAGATTCGCTGTCAGCTGATGCCCCGAAGGGGGAATCAGATGAGCAGCACTGGAAATGGGAGGCCCATGAAGCAAGACGTGATTTGATACACTAAGCTAAAGCCACCACAGCAATGCCAACATTGCTTCTGAAAGCCATATGAATGTGAAGGCCTTCTTTAACCACATTCCCTGTTCTCCAGTAACACCGATCTATCTACAGACTTGCTTAGTTCTCCTCAGGGCAGTAACTGAGTGTTTCACAGTCATAAATGGATTTTAGCCTCCTGGCTCTGGGTGGAAAGGTACAGATGGGGAAGCCAGGCAGAGACTTGTTCAAGGTTACATAGCAAAGCTTTTGGCTGAGAACTGGATCTCAGGGTATGTCTACACTGCAACACAATTTCAAAATAACTTAGTCCACATCGACACAGCAGGCAGTTATTTCAAAACAGTGTCAAAATACTGTCAAGCTGGAGGACTTCTTAGTCTGACTCCTGTACCCCTCATTGTACAAGGAGTAAGGGAAGTTGGAGGAAGAGCGCTCGATTTTGAAATAAGCGCTGTGTAGATGCTCCCTGTTTCGAAATAAGCTATTTCAAAATCAAATACGCAATTGGCACGACTCAATTTGCATAGCTTATTTCGAGTTAAACCCTGCAGTGGAGACGCACTAAGTCTCCTACCTACCAATCCAGCCACATGGGCACAAGGTGATCTTACTCCCCCAGGCTCCCATTTGGGATAAGCCTGAAACTGCCAAAGAAAGTGTTTCAGAGACATTAACGGGTCCAATTCAGTTCTCAGTTACATCCAAGCAAACCTTTTGTAGCTTACGTTGTGAAGGGGCGATACTTGGCCCAAAACATGAATGGGGGCTCTTAGGCCAGGTCTACACTGGGGGCAACGTCGAGCTAAGGTACGCAGCTCCAGCTAGGTGACTAGCACAGCTGCTGTGGACCTTGCATAGTGTGACTTACTGCGGCGTCTCTACTGCGGGAGAATCTCTCCTGCTCACTCCCTTACTGTTCTCACTCCGGTGGAGTACCCGAGTCAATGGAGGCCGATTCAGCGAGTCTTTACTGATCTCTCAGTAAGTGTAGACAAGGCCTTAGGCAGTCAGTAAGGCAGTGGTCCCCAACGCGGTGCCCGCGGGTGCCAGGGCGCCCGCTGGGGCATTTGTGTGCGCCCGCCGACAACCTGGGCCGGCCCCGCCCCCGGCGTGTGGCGCTCTGGAGGCGCTGGCCCCAGGGGCACATGCGGGCGTGCGGCGCTGGTGCCGGCCCCAGGCGCGCGGCTTGGGCGGTGGCGCCGGCCCCGGGCCCACGGCACAAGGCACTCGGGCGGCTCCGGCCTTGGGGCACATGCCGGCGCCGGGTGCAAGGGCATCCCCGCCCCTGGCGTGCCCCAGGACACGTGGCCCTGCCCCCGGGCGCCTGGCGCGTGAGTGGCCCCACCCCCACGCACCCGGGAGCCTCTATAGGTTGGGGACTGCTGCAGTAAGGGATAACGAGCTCGACACAAAGGGAGACTTATGATATTCCGCTCTATCTTCACCTGTTTGCTTGTCCGCTCAATGGGAATTTCTTCCGAGTGGCCTCGCTCAAAAGCTGGTGTCCTAGTTTCATAAAACACATCCTGAGTGTGCTGAGTCCCCCAGGAAACAGACTCCTTGATCCCGCTCTCCGGGGCTGGCCTGGTACAAGGGGGAGAGAAAAGGTGAACAGCTGTGCTAGGCGTTTGATTTAAAGAGCGCTGGAGCAGTCTGGGGGGGGGGAAGTGGCTGGTGAAGCTAGTAAGCCAGGGCTGGGCAAGATGCGGCCCGGGGGCAGGATCCGGCCTGCCTAACATTTTGATCCAGCTTGTGGACGGTATCTGGCCACTTTCTAGTTATATCCTACTGCCCGTGCCACCGAATTTCCAGGTGGTGGCTCTGGCAGCAGGCTCCTATTTAAAAGGCTCATGGCCACGGTGCTAGCCTGCCAGAGGCCGGAGCCATGAGCCTTTTCAATAGCCACAACAACCCCAGCTGGCTGCTAGGCAATGCGGTAACGGCAGGGGGGGGAGCCACAAGCCCTTTGCTGTGTTTTGAATTCAAAGCCTCCAGCCCCTGACAACTCTGTGGGGAGGCTAGTCCCAGGCCCCGCCCCTTCTGCCATAGGCCCCTCCCCTTCTGCCATAGGCCCCACCCCTTCCAGGGAAGAGCTAGCCCGTGACCACATCCGAAAATTAATTCTGTGGGCCCCTGCGAAAATTATAGCCTGCCCCTGGAGTAAACTGCAGGGCTCTTGAGCTTGGATTGACAGATGGTTTCCTCATTCATCCTGAGCGTGCCAGACCAGGGAGGTCCAACCTGTACTGAGAAACCAGGGAACTACAGAGAAATCCCTCTGGGAGCCACTGCTTTGAAGGTAGTGGTGGAACGCCCCGGGAAGACTCACAGTGTGCCCCCGTTGTTGAGCGAGGCGGAACTTTTCTGGCGGAGGAAGGCTTTAGCGTTGTTGAACACCAGAGGCTGGGTTTGCTCGAGGGTTGCTTTCAAGGGGTGGAACAATGACACTGGTCCAGTCTGCAATGCGTAAAGAGAGGGCACCAATGAGAAAGCTACAGATGCTCAGAGAACAAGTCGTGTGGACTTTCCTAGTTCAGTGCTTACCGGTGTCCCCATGATCAAAGCACTCCTCCGGAATCACAGCCACTAGCATTACGTGAGAGTAAATCCGTAAGTTTGGACTCTCCTTTAGCTCATAATTTTGGTCCCTATGTATCCGAGATGAGGCCAGTTTCAGGGAAAGTTTAACGGAACATTCACTGCCACTGGTATTCCCTCTGATCTTTTCCAGTCATGTGCAGAATAAATTTTGGTATGTGCACTGAAGCATGTGCAGATGTGCATGACTAGTAGAAACACACACTGCCAGCTGTTGGCACTGTGGGCTCTCTGCTTATCAGTTGGGTTGCACCTGAATCTCTCCTGGATGGCTGCCCAGCTTCCAGGGAATACTGGCTGCCAACTCCTTGCTGTTCACACTCGGGGCAAGCAGAATAGCAGCCTTCAGGGACATCAGTCTGGCATTTTGCATTTTGCACCAGTACTAGATTCATTTTTAAAAATGGTTCTTTCCCTCTCTCTGGGTCATTGCCATTATACAGCGGCCGAACCTTTTACAGTCCATGAGCCAGGCTGTTTGGGAGGAATGGTTTTAGTGGCACATCCTTTAGGAAGGAACAATCAGTTCCATACATACAAGATGGGAAGCGACTGTCTAGGAAGGAGCATGGCAGAAAGGGATCTAGGGGTCAGAGTGGACCACAAGTTGAATATGAGTCAACAGTGTGATGCTGTTGCAAAAAAAGCAAATATGATTCTAGGTTGTATCAACAGGTGTGTCGTAAGCAAAACTCGTGAAGTCATTCTGCCGCTCTACTCTGCACTAGTTAGGCCTCAGCTGGAGTACTGTGTCCAGTTCTGGGCGCCACATTTCAAGAAAGATGTGGAGAAATTGGAAAGAGTACAGAGAAGAGCGACAAGAATGATTAAAGGTCTAGAGAACATGACCTATGAAGCCAGGCTTCATGAACTGGGCTTGTTTAGTTTGGAAAAAAGATTAAGGGGGGACATGATAGCGGTTTTCAAATATCTAAAAGGGTGTCACAAGGAGGAAGGAGAAAATTTGTTCCTCTTGGTTTCTGAGGACAGGACAAGGAGTAATGGGTTTAAAGTGCAGCAGGGGAGGTTTAGATTGGACATTAGGAAAAAATTCCTAACTGTCAGGGTGGTCAAATATTGGAATAAATTGCCAAGGGAGGTGGTGGAATCTCCCTCTCTGGAGATATTTAAGAACAGGTTGGATAGACATCTGTCAGGGATGGTGTAGACGGAGCTTGGTCCTGCCTTAAGGGCGGGGGGCTGGACTCGATGACCTCTTGAGGTCCCTTCCAGTCCTATTATTCTATGATTCTATGATCCATTTCCAGATCAATCGGAATAAAATAATATGGTCTCGAGTCAACCTCAAAAGGTGCCACAGCTTAAAGGGTCGGGTGCTACATCATATTGCAGACTGTGATGCCGTATTGTGCACTGAAGATCTTTCAGTCTCCGCGATGCTGTGTGCACGTCAATCACCATAACTCTGCATAATCTGGGAGGCTGCTTTGCCTAAAACATCATCCCACTCAAGCACAATGCTCTGTGTAGCCATCTAGGACAAGAACCCATCTTGCAGTCTCACACTTTCAGAAGTTACCTGGCTACATGCTCCCCAGCCTGCTCAGTTCTGCCCAGGGTGGGAAGTGAAAATGCCCAAACACCCTGCAGGGAGCTATTTTCAAGGAGTAACATTTTCAACAGAGCCGAAGTTCCATTTTTCAAAAGTGACAACACTCAAGAGCCTGTATCTCACTGACTTTCAATGGGTCCTAGGTTCCCAAGTGCCTACGAGCATGTGAGTGCTTTTGAAAATATTACTCAATTACAGAAGGAGCCTAAATCTCATTGACTTGTAATGAGGCGTAGGCTCCTAAGTCACTTTGGCTACAATTTCCAAAAACACCTCAGTATTTCCAGCCCTGCTGAAATTAGGAACGTTAGAAACAAAATGAGAAAGTGTGCTGCCATGAGATTGTCTACTTCCAAGATGCTTGGACAATTCAATAGCATCTCAACATTCGGGTGCTGGATAGAATGGAACCTCTAGACTTGCTGAGGGTTGCTAACATGAAGGAGCATGCAGCCCCTCCGAATCTACATGGGAGCGAGAAAAGAAAACAGCGTCTTGCTGCTGGGTACCTGGCAAAGACCTCCAGGTGGCTGGTGCGCTTGGTCCCTGCTGTTTTTATTCTGCTTGTAGAAGTCAAATATCATGAGTGCTGCATAGACCTTCCCCACAGTCATTTCATCCTCTGGATGAGGAGACAGGAGGTGAAATGCAGAAGGGGGAGTCACAGGAAGAGTGGAAACAAGCAGGGGGAGAGAAGGAATGAGTGTCAGCAATGGAGGGAAAGAGAAGAAATTATTTCAATGGGGGAAATGTCCGATGGGCAAGAAAAGCAAGTGAAAAGTGGTAGGATGTCACAATAGAAGTGGGGGGGGGGGGGGGGTGAGAGAGAGAGAGAGAGAGAGAGAGAGAGGGGAAAATAAATAGTTAAAACAAACTTCTTCAAGTTCACATCTTTTCCCTTCCTTCCTTCCGTCCCTGACCATCTCTCTGAGAGTCACGGCGCCCAGTGTTTTAAAGCCACCCAGCCCTCTAGCCTCGCCCTCTATGGAAAATATTTAGGGATATATTATAGAAAGGATGCCCTAGGCAAGCAAACCCATGTGGCGCTGTAAGAATGGGGGACAGAACAGAACATTTAAATTAATACCAGATCTGAAGCCAGCATTTTTATGATCAGAAAAGCCTGATTTTTCTTTCTATTACCAACAGGGGACGAATAGGCTAATATACCTTTAAATGGTATTTCATTTTTCCAGATGGCTTTTTGGCTCATTTTTGTTTTACAGTCATGCCACTGACCTGTCCCTGCCATGCCACTTAGCACTTGTCTTATAGCAAGGGGCTGCAAAGTTCCGGGATATGCCAACATCTGCTGGGGGGGAGGGGTGTGTGCGCAGGGGGAGGGAGAAGGAGAGAAGCAGCCATTGCGTTGTCAGTCCATCGTCATGGCTCCATACCTTCCACAGTTAATGCTGCCCTGATTGGAGGGGGCTGTTTTTCATAATCAGAAAGTCAGGGGACTCAGAGCCCTTGTTTTTGTCAATCAAGAGAATTTCAAACTTTCCATTTTCTCAGTGAGCTCCTGCAGGCCATCCTTAGGGGAGATTACACCTTTTGTACCCCCCCTTCCTATTATATGGGCTCTTTAACATCCTTCTCTTGACTTTGTTTGGATGCAGACAGAGTCTAGAAGGCAGAAACTGTTCCCCCAACCAGCTGGAGCCAGACTGGCAGCAGTTAAAACGACAGGAAGCAGGACTGTGCACAACACAGAAATGTCTCTCGAAGAGGCTGGACAAGGCAGTGCTCTCTTCTGGCCAGTGTGTATTATCTTGCTCCATGATGCAAAGAATCTGCTGTCTCAGGCAAGAGGCACTAGGACATGATGCCTGGGAGTGACTGAGGGGTTTGTACTAGTCAGGCAGGGGGACATGGGGCTGTGGGCATTCTGGAGGCAATGCTTGGATGGTCCAGGCCGAAGATGAAATGGGCTCCTGCCCTGTAGCATCTAGACTGCTGTGTGCACCTTGGCTGGGCTCTGGGGAACATCCCCAGAAGGGGAAAGACCTGGACTTTAGTGACTGCCTGGAATGGGTTTTCAGGTTCATGTCTCTGCATTGCTTCTAGGGGCAAGAGGTTTCTTACGCGGCACTTACGTTTATGGGGAGGCACCAACAAGTCCAATGTCTTCTGGGACAGGTTGGGCCAGACCAGAGAGATCTCTTTCCTCAGCTCAGAATCACACTGGTGCTGCTGCACGCCCGCTGGCGAGGGGGCAAAAAAGGCACATGAAGCTGAGAACAAAGGACTATCCATTGCACATGTACCGCAAGAGAACCAGAGAGCGCTAATATGTGAACAGACCCTGACTATTCCGATCCCACTCCCCTTGTCTTCTTTCCAATATGCTAAGTCAGGATCAGCTTTTCCACTGATACTAACAACAGTGCTAACCCTCCTCACTGCACACCAATGTTCGCTGTAGTTTTTTCCCATCCACATGTGGAATAAATTTTGTTATGTGCACTGAGGCATGTGCAGGTGTGCACTAGCAGTAGAAACACCTGCTGTCAGCTGTGGGCACTCTGCTAATCAAGTGGGTGGCTGTCAAAGCACTCAGCGTATAGGGAACAGTGCTATACCCTGGTGTGTGAGCTTTGCAACAGATGCAGTCTGACCAATATTTCAGGGACCAGTTTAATCTGGTGTCCCCACCAGAAGGATGCTCTGCCACTGTTCCCCTATATCCTTTTAGACTTGTCACCTCATTAGCTGCTTCTAAGGGAAACAACAAAACTGACTGTGAAAATAACCATGGGCTCGAGGTATTACATAAACACTCCCCCCATGCACTCCCCTCCCCGCCACCTATGGTAGTAGGGGGGCGGCCCTCACAAAAAATTATAAGACCATATATTATATCATCATTATCATCATCATCATCAAATAGATGCTATAAATCCAAGTAAGATGTTAAAGAGCCAAAGACAGCTAGACTATTAAAAAGGCCAAAGAGGGTTCTCAACACGCAGGCTAAGAATGATTAAAGTATTTCTGAGGGCATGTCTGCACTACTGAGTTATTTTGAAATAACAAGGTGAGTGTCCACCCAGCAAGCCTGTTATTTTGAAATTATTTCAAAATAACGGGTGTGCTATAGTGAAATAATAGCTCCTCATTCTACCAGGAATAACACCTATTTTGAAATAGCTATTTCAAAATAGGGTCAAGTGTGGATGCTCCCCGGCTGTTATTTCGACATAACTACTCCCCAGAGTCATTCAAAGTAATTACTCGCCAGGGCTCCCCGGGGCTCTAAGTCGAGGTAGTGCGTCCACATGAACAGAGCCTGCCTCGGACTAATTTCAAAGCTTCCCTGTAGTGTAAATGTGCTAGTTCGACAGAGTTATTTCTGGAGTTGTTATTTCGAAATAGCCTTGTAGTGCAGACATAGCCTGAGAGGACAGGCTGGCTCCCGACTGGCTAAATTACACAGAATGAGGTGGAGCGGTTTCTCTCTGTGGGGGAGAAAAGCAAAGGGAGGAGATAATGATCGCTCCTCTAGCGCTTGCCGTTCCACCGGGGCTTGGAGCCTGTGACCTGCACCCCACTTACAGGACGCTTTGTCCTACCAACTAGTGTCATTGACAATTGACAGAAGAAAACTAAAAATCCAAACCAGCTCGGTAATAATGGGTAAAGCCAAATCCAGACCCTCAGATCCATTCCCCTGACTAGCTGTGCTCTGTGGAAAGTGGCGTATTTGCTTGTTCCTCTTTGCTGGTGGCCAAAGATCTCGTAGACGCAGACAGTCATGCTCACTGACGGGACCTGGCCTGAACGATCGCCAGTGAAATGTAAGAAAATGACACAGACTCTCCGGGTTCAACTGTCCCCTTCACACGCAGGCGTATTCATGTGAAGGAGGGGACTGATCCCCAAGACATGAATGAGTCCGTCCTAGCCACATGCTTTAAAATCACATGGCCGGTCCTCTGTGCTGTCAGTCTGCCTAGATCCTTTGGGCCATAATATTTTGCCCTCTAGAGCAGAGGACCCCAAACTGTGGGATGCACCTGCTCCCAGCCTGGGGCTCCAGCTGCTACTCACACCCCTGAGGATCTGTGCCCAGGATCTCGCTGATAGGGTGGCCCCTGGGCAAAGCTTTGCTCCTAGCCCCACCCCCGTCTCCACAGGGGGGGGCGGGTGCTTGGACAGAGGTTGGGGGGGCACAAGGTAAAAAGTCCGGGGATCACTGCCCCTAAGCAATTTCCAGCCAAAGAGCTAACGTGTTCCAGCCCTCCTATGAGCTAGGTCAGTATCAGGGAGAGGCTAAGATGCACAGCCTCCCAGGTATTCAGGCTCTTCGCTCCCAACGATTTCAGTAGGGGCTAGGTGACCCATGTCAGCCTAGATCCTTATTTTCACTCACTCAACCAAGAGCAGAACCCGCGTGGCCTGACTCCCAGTCCTGCATCTCAACCCCAGGGACACGTTCTGCCCGCCCTTGGGGTTTGAAACGAAAAAAAATCTCCAGCCCTTTCCACTCTGGCTCCAGTGGAAGCCCCGGCTTTGAGGGCCCATTAAACAGTCTAATAAGCCAAGGCAGAACTGGATAGATGTTACGATGTGGGATTGGTTACTTGGGAAGCCAAGTAGCTGCCTGATTAAGCATTTACATAATTAAATTTCATCTCAGAGCATAATACAGGTCAGAGCTTGCAGACTTACAGCTCCCACTATCAGCAGGAAGAGGCTTTTCTTCCTCCTGGCATGGCTAAGATAATAAAACCTGAAGAGCCGGGGCTGGTGCCCGCATGGGGCATGTCACTTCAAAGCCGCCCGTCCCGGTGACCAGGTGACGTTCTCCGTTGTACGAGGCAGTGCGGGGCGGAGAAGTGTCGTGTCGAGGGCACACGCAGGGTACGTGTGCGCTGCAGCCGGGAGGCGCAATGCCCACCTTGCACGGGCAAAGCGAAATGAGCAGGGTAGCTGCAGTTGCAAGGCGGTGGCTCGCACTTGGTGCTGGATATTCCCACCCACCCCCCTACGTCAATTCTCGGGCAGGTGGTCCAAGGTGCCGGCAGTGCCACTGTAACCCTATTGCTGTATCTTCTAGGCGCTAACCAGAGCACAGCTAGCCCAGGGGTGGGCAATAATTTTTGGCCGGGGACCATTTCTAAAATTTTTGAAGTGGCCCTGGGCCACCCCAGAAGGGGTGGGGCCTAAACTGGAAGGGGTGGGGCCAGGATGCTTCTGGGCTACCCCACCCCCAGACTATGACTGGTCTGGGGGAGGGGAAGCCCCTTTGCCCCCCTTCCCATTAGGCACCCATGCCCCTGGCAGGATGGGAAGAGGCTTCGCATACTCCCCTACCCCCAGGCCAATCAGGCGCACAGGGCCGGGGTAGGGCGAAGGAAGCTTTGCACAGCTCCCCCGCCCCCAGGTGCCTCCTTCCGCCCTGCAAGGAGCACGTAGCACTTTGAAATCAGGGCTTGGGGGCAGGGCAGCGCGTGACGTCTCCTCCCACCCTGCAAGGAGTGCCTGGAGCTTCAGAGTGCTGCGTGGTCCTGCCTGGGGGCGGGGGAGCGGCAGGGCTCCACGGGCTGGATCAACCCGTTCGGCCCACCCATGAGCTAACCCGTGGACATCAACTTGGGCTGACGTTACACCTCCCATCTGTAGTGCAGACGTTCCCCTGCGTCAGACCAGAGCTGTGGACTCCTGGTCCGAAATCTGTCAGTTCTCCTCTCTTTTTTGGACGGGTGGGAATTGGCTAGAGGATCCTCTATGGCCCTTCTCCTTCAGCGTACCCCCTTCCTTTGGCTTAGGAAAGCCGGCCCCCTCTGCAGAATAACCTTGCTGCCAGCTCCGTGCCAAGCTCACGCTCATCTTTGTGCGGCTTGGATCCCTCTCCTCTCCCCACCCCCTCACCTGTTGCCAGTTTGATTTCTAGAGCGGTCCGGATCAAGGCCATCAGCGTGGAAGTGAAGTGGACCGTTAAGTCCTGGTCCGAGATCGGCATGTTCATCCGCACCAGGCGCTAGGAACAAAGCAGAGTTGCTGTCAGTGCCTGCTGGCGCTGTCCCTCCCCCACCTCCCCCCTCTCGGGTTATCGTCCAGCCCCCGGATTCTTACAATAGCAAAATCACAAGTCGGTGCCGTTTGGAAAGGTTAACCGTTCGCGTGCTGGTGGGGAGGAGATGCACCTCGGCCTGACGGATGGTGGCTCCGTTTCTGGGATGCTGCACGGCTAGAGGGCTCACTGCCATATTCTGAGATTGGGGTTTGCCAGCATTCATGCTGCCCGCAGAGGAGTAGATTTTGTCTCAAGCTGGACTGATTTAACTTCCCTTGGCAATATCCCGTGTCAGGACCTACCAGCCTATCCTGATCTCCCAGCACATGAGCTCCAGGTGTTCCAGTTGGGGCAAAGGAAGTCCAGCAGCAGATGAGGCCTTCCCTCGGCCATCTTCGACGTGCTACTGAGGCTTCAGCCAAACCAACCTCACCCTGGCTGTATGTGCCCAAGGAAAGCCACTCAGCTAGGGTCTCCACGGGCCAGACAAGAGGCATAGCTTGCCTCTGCTCCCCATGACACGGCACATTAACGAGAACACTCTGTGGCTGACTCCAGCCACATGCCTTCCCCTAGGAGTAACCTATTCCACGTGGGTGCTTCTCACAGTGAGGCTAGACCACAGAGACAAAAACCACCAGCAGGACTTGGCCGTAGCAAGTAGGTCTGAAGGGTGAGGAGATGGACACTGCGAGGGCAATTCCTTTCTGGGGTAAGCAAGTGCAGCGCCACTGATGTGGGAGTAGCTGTGCCCGCTTACCCCAGCTAGGCCTCTGGCCCTGCCCTTGCATCCTTGTAGCTCTTGTCTAGAGACCTTACTGGTACAGGATGTACCACTGCAGCTGCACAGCTCTAAGGTCTCCTGTGTGGATGCTCTATGCCAGGGGTAGGCAATCCATTTAATAAAGAGAGCCAAAACAGCGGTGGGAAAAAATGTGAAAAGCCGCATCAGAATTGGCAAGCAAAAAAAAAAAAAAGAAAAGAGGCTGCCCCTTTAAGAAACAAGCTTAGGCTTTTTGGCCATATCAGCTCCCGTCAATGGGTGCCATTTTGAATAATTGGCGGGAAGCCGGGGGTCATTTGGGGTGGCACAGGAGTGGCTTTGTGAGCTGCGCTTTTGGGGGAGAGCCGCGGGTTGGTGAGGACAGAGAGCTCTCCTATCGATAAGATTAAACCAACACCAACGAGTAGCGGTAGTTATGTCAGTGGGAGTGCACCTCCTGCCAACATGGCGCTGTCCATACCAGTGCTTCTGTCAATGTAACTTATGTTGCTTGGGGGGTGTTTTTTCACACCCTTGAGGGAAATAACGTATACAAACAAAAGTACGAGTGTAGTCGTAGTGTTAGGCTCTTAAGTCACTCGAGGGCTTTTGAAAGTGTTACCCAAAGTCCTCTCAGAGTTTCCAAAGCAACATACAAATATGAACCAATTCTCATGACACATCTCTTATTGTGAGGCTCTTTTTTATGGATGGAGGAAAATGAGGCATAGCAAAGTGAAGGGAGTGGCCTGCAGCCACTGAGCAGAGGAGGGCCAGGCTTGGGAAGAGGATTCTGTAATGGTTTGGACTTCCAGTCTTCTGCTCTGATCCTTAAACTGCTCTGCATGGAAAAGGACTTGGCCGTTACATTCCTGGTCTGTCCTCCTTTTCCACCATCAGGAGAAAAAGCCCCTGTTCACTTCTAGCAATGCAAAGTAGGGTATGCCTCCACCACAGCTGGCAGTGTACACCCCGGCTTGGATGGACAGCCATGCACACTCTCTGTCCGTGTGGACATATTGCAAATTGCAGCGTGGTGACCCACCTATGTACTGAGGGTGTCAGGTGAGACTGGTAAGGAGGGCTGGCCCAAGCTGCTGTCTGTGCCGCCGTGGCCATACAACTATGAGACTATTTTAGTCTGTCTGCTCATGCGAGGAAGCACCCATGCAACCGCTGTTCGCTGCAGCCTGGGAGTAGCTCCTGGGAAGTCAATGGAAGTGTAGTAGAGTAAAGCTTGCGCGAGGGCAGAAATCTGGCCAGTCCTAGAATTCTATGAAGAGCCCTCAGGAGTCATCGAGTCCAGCCCCCTGCCCAAAGCAAGACCAACCCCAACTCAATCATCCCAGCCAGGGCTTTGTCAAGCTAGGACTTAAAAACCTCTAGGGATGGAGATTCCACCACTTCCTGTTTGAACACCGCTGGTTGCTTAAGGAAACTGGGCCATGAACATCTGCGTGTGCTTGAATCCGATCCTGAACTAATAGCTCATCTCATTAGCTTCATCAGCCCTCTACTTCTAACCCTGCCAGCTACTTCGTGGCCACATGCCGAAGGCTCCCATGCACAGTGCCAGGTGTGGGGGAAGAGCAGTTACAGATAAACACTCCATAGCTCAAGAACCCTACAGAAGGGCATGAACAGGAGCGTTAGGACTTTAAATATTATTCTGAGCCCTGCGGATGTAAAGCGGGACACGCTTCTGGCACAACCATTTCTTATGGTGAACAAATGCTGGAAAGAGCTGAGACCATCCCAGTCATTTTACACGTTAGCCTCTGATCCTATTGTCTACTGGGGCAAAAGGCTGCCCCCTACAGGTTTACTCTAGTAATAACTGAGCTAAGAGAAACCAGCACAACCTAACAGCACCCCATTTCAAACAAGGACAAGGGGTTCTCCTCGGGCTATTGACAGGAGGGACAACAAAATCAAAGCTGAGAATTTCCTCCCCATGCAATTCAAAGGCAAGAACAAATGCTGGCAAAGCTACAAACGTTTTGTCTGGTCCATTGTGTAAAATTGGGAAATTGGTCCGTTGGAAAATCCTCCTTCAGCACGCCAACGGTTAGAGCAAAACCAGTGTGTTCAATGCAATCCAATGGTTCACTTACAGAAAGAGCCCCACTGAATCCTACTTCAGTGAGAGAGAGAGAGAGAGTTAAGAGATGGCGAGAGAAAGAAGACGCGTGGAAATGAAGACCAAGCAGGTGAGAAATAAGTCCTCCTAGGAGAGCTCCATCCTCCAGAGAACTGGGACTGCAAACCCTGGGTCTCCCCATAGACGTCACTGAGTTAACTCCCAGGAGCAGCTGTGCTTATGCACAGAGGGCAGAAGACACCTCACGCTGAGAACTGACATGTCGTCGCTGCATGGAGGCCCTCCCTCACAAGTCTGATGGCGTACGTAGTCCCCTGCATCTCCACACACCAACAGATGTGGGAGCAACACGGCTGAGTAAATGGGAATGCACATTTACATGGAAACAGGTGTTGACTGGGAGTGGTGACAGGCCCACCTAGACATCTGGCCCTCCATATTCATTCTGTCCCTCACTCTGCATCCCATTGTAACCGTACTTCTCAGTAACTGGAGTGATGTGACTGGCGGCCTTGCGTAGCTGAGACCTAACAGCCTTTCACCCATAAAGTGGCAACTAATAGGATGCTCTCACGCCATCACTGTTAGAGCAACCCAGTGAGGGTGATTTCTGACTGGACGTGCTATCAATACGTGCCAGCAGTTTTCATCACAGCTCTCAGAGCACTTTACAGATATTAATTTGGAATGAAAATCTGGTTGTTCATGGCAGAGGTGAGTGTGGCGAGTCCCAGCAGACTCAACCAGACTCCCTCCCACAGGAGCACAAGCAGCAGAGTTAGCACCAGAACCACTGCAACGTGCTCCGGGGCCACGGCCCTTCGCCCCTAGTCGGTAGAGAGGATGGGCAAGGTCAAAGCCAATCATCCAGCTCCTCCCACAGTCGGCAGTGAAGCTAGCGGGGATCAGTGTGTACGCCCTCCAATGGGTCTCCAGTTAGTCTCTTTGCACTCCCTTGCTCACCCAGGCACACTCTGGCCATCAGCCTCACTTCACTTGTTCCCATTAAGCAGAGAAGTGATGTGACTTCCCCAAGGTCACAAAGAGAGCCAGTAGCAGAGCCGGAAAAAAACCTCAAGAGTCCTGACTCCCCTTCCCCAACTTGAATACTCCTTCTCGAAGAGCAGAAGACAGGATAGTAACTTGTAATATACATGTACAAAATGTGCCCACTACCTCTCGACAGCAAGATTTGGGTTTGTTTATTGCAGTGGGATTAAGTCATCTACTTAGAGCAGCCGCCCCTTTCTGAATGCATTACAGGAGAAAAGGGAGAGTTAAAACCAGATCCTCTCTATGACGGCCCCCCTGTGATGCTGAATAAGCTCTCAGGGGTCACGTTTGTTAAGAGAGACGTTCAGTCCTGTCACTAACTCCACAAGCATTCAGCTCAGCGTGGGTCTGCTCAGGCTTCTAGAAGCGTTTAGTCCACACAAGCCACGTGCACCAACTGATTCCTGTTGTCCTATCTTGCAGCATAAACAGCAAATATCTCTTTAAAGTAACGTTTTGCTCCAGTTACATCACCTCACCGTCCTATCCTTCATTAGCACCAAATAGTCACCTTCTTCTTTCTCCCATTTAATAGCCTCATCTTCCTGCAGTGCTGTTAAATCTTGCCACACAGTGAAATCATAAAATCATAGGACCTGGAGAAGTCACCTAGTCTAGTCCCCTGCACTCAGGACAAAGTATTACCTAGGCCACTCCTATCAGGTGTTTGTATACCCTGTTCTTAAAAATCTCCAGTGATCAAGAGTTCACAACTGTGCAAGACAATTTATATCCAGTCTTGCAGTTGGGAAGTTTTACCTAAAATCCAACTCTAAACTTCCCTGGCTTCAATTTAAGTCCATTGTTTCTTGTCCTATCCCCATAGGTTAAGGAGAATATTTTTTCTCCTGTCTCCTTGAACAACCTTTTATGTACTTGAAAACTGCTATGTCTCCCCCTTGTTCTTCTCTTCCCCAGACTAAACATACCGGCTGTGTCTACACTGGCCACTTATTCCGGAAAATCAGCCGCTCTAACAGATCGAAAATGACTATCGGGGCTTTTTTGCGGAAAAGCGCGTCTACATTGGCACAGATGCTTTTCCGGAAAAAGTGCTTTTCCGGAAAAGCATCCTGCCAATGTCGACGCGCTTTTTCCGGAAATACTTACAACGGAAAACTGTTCCGTTTTAAGCATTTCCGGAATATCATGCCAGTGTAGACGTAGCCACCCAGTTCTTTCAATCTTTCCTCATGGGTCATTTTTTCTAGACCTTTAATAATTGTTCTTCTCTGTCCTTACCCATACTCAGAGCAAGTCCCTGTGTAGGGCTCCTGAAAATTTCAGGTACCACTGGGACTTAATGTCCCCTCAGACTGCTGCTGCAATCTGGTGAGTCTTCAACCAGAGAGGAGCTAGTTAATTTGGAAGTGAAATAACCTTCTAAGCAGGCCTATTAGCAGAACACTGAACTTGTGAAAGATTCCTTCTGGTGGCAATGAAAACATTTAACAGGTATATACTGTCCGTTTCTGAATTTACCGTGTTGTATACAGGACTTTTGTTTAAAATTTGCTTTAAAAATATTCAATTTTCCTGAAGATCATGAAATCACGTCTCTAAAAAAAATCATTGTCACCTCTTCCCCCCTTCCAGGCTGCAGCTGGGCATGGGGGCAGCGGTTTAACAGTCCTGCTTAGGGCCCCGTAAATCCAAAGGATGGCCCTGCACATGGGAAGGGGTCACAATGCTCCGAGCTGCTGAGAAGGAATTCACTCCACCCCAGGATCAAGGTGGGACTGCCTGCCACAAATGCAGTGTGGTTAGCTGTACTAGTTAGATGGGGGAAGAAAACTATCTAGGACAAGGAGAAAAGCCTCCACTCGATCTCTGTGCCTGGCAGAAACATTTCTCAGCTCCTTCTGCCATTCCGCTTCCTACACTTCCCTTGCTCTTACATTTCCTCCTATGGAGTTTTGAGAGAAGATTTAGGCGGGGGATGGAGGTCTAGTTCCTGGTTACCTCACCTATGCCACAGAAACTTCCTCAATCCACAGATCTGAATTAGGCAGCTTCGGAATCATTCTCCCTTCTCAACAGGAGCGGAATAGCGGCTAACACAAAGAACCGATCTAATATATCAGAAGATCTTGTTAATGTTTCTGCAGTGAAAGGCCTCGGGGCTGGGGCTCAGATGTTCTCTCTAGAGTATCCTAATTAACGCTCTGCATCACACAGGGGGGAGCAACCAGCTAACAAGATAACAGCCAATTACAGACCAGCACATGGGTTACATTGCTAAGAGCTTGTCTCCACTACACAGTGGACTGATGCTGCAGCGATCAATCCACTGGCAGTGGATTTATCATGTCTGCTTGGAGTGGGGCTTGAGAGAAGGGGTAGAGTGGGATGGAGGTGGGTGGGGTGGGGGCAGTGGCAGCGTGTGAGGTGGGTGGCTGCCCGGGGTCCCACTCCTGGGACACTGGAGTGGTTGCCCCAGTTCCCACACTACCCTAGGGAGGGCCCTAGTAGGCAGAAATGATGGAAGAGCATCAGCCAGCAACCTTACTGCATGGAAGACACCACAGTAAGTAGGTCTCAGTACATCGACTTAAGCTACACTATTCACGTAGCTGAAGTTGTGTATCTTAGATTGACGGGGGTGAGGAGAGGGTGTGGGGTAGACTAGGCCTTAGACTGTCTGCACTACACAGCTTTTAACGACACGGCTGTGTTGACACAGCCCTATCAGTAAAAACGAACAAAAATCTTCCGCCCTTTTTGAGCGGCATCAACAGGAGAGCACTGTTTATACTAGTATTTGCCATGACAAAGGATTTGTCCTTCGGGGGGGTTTTAAGCGCCCCGATGAACAGTCAAAACTCAATGACTCATTTGTCCTGTGTAGACAAAGCCTCTATTTGTGCCAGTTTCATGTTCATGTTCAACAAAGAGTCTCCTAAAAACTTTACTTACAGGAGTGCCCATGGAGACAGGGAATTTTAAGCATAATGTTAGAGGCAAATCATCTGAGTAGAGGGCTGCTATACACCAGGGTTGCCAACCGTCAGTAAATTTGTGAACAGTCCGTAAAAAATTAGCTGAAATTGGACATGTCTGTAAATTCCATTAAAAAATTTAGGTGTCTGTAAATTTTGTAAAAGTGCAATAACTTTTCAAAAAACAGCAATTATTCTATAGCAATTCAATTTCTTCTGTGCTGCTTCAGCCATTTTGCTGTGGATTACTCTTCACTTTTGGCCATTTATGTCATCTTAATATAGTATAAAAATTATGTCCGTAAAAAAATGTGTCCGTCCGTAAATGTTTTCCATTTTGCCCGTAAATTAAATTTCTGTGGTTTGGTAACCCTGCTATACACAAAGATTGTCCCATCCATAGGATGACTTGGGGGCAATTGCCCCAGGCCCTGCGCTTTTGGGGGGCCCATGGCAGCCACCTCAACCATCGTATGAACAGGAGGGCCCTGGCAGATTACTGGGGGGCCTGGCATTGCAGCAGTTGCCCTTCCCCCGCTCCATGCCACTGTGCACGGCTTCTTAGTTGCAGCAGGAAGCAGAGTACCCCACGCCAGGACACTCCCCTTCCCACCACCACGGTGAAGTGGGGTGCAGCTGGCTGGGAGGGCGGCGCAGCAGGGTGGGGGAGAGTGGAAAAGCCTGCCGGACACTCCAGCTGCCACCGCTGTGGTGAGTGTGGGAGGGAGGGTATCCTGTGTTGCCACCACACCAGTCCCCTGTATGCCCCCAGGCAGCACTGCGTGGGGAAGAAGTGGAGTTGGGGCAGGCCTGGAGCAGGGTCTTGTGGCAGGGGGGCTGCCCTAGGCCCTGCACCCCCCTCAGGATGGCCCTGATTATTTAGCCCCACTTACATCCCAGGATTAAAGTGAGATTTAGGCAGAACACTGGCCTCCTGTGCCCCTCGGTACAGATTTAAATTGTAAACGTGAATCTGTGCATGAGAAATCTGACTCACTGATAGGATCATTTCTATGTCAATGGAAAAATTACCATGTGCTCTGTATATGCCATTAAAACTAGCTAGCACCACTGAAACTTTGGATATTGAAAACTCACTTTGAAAGTACCCTGTGGGCAATTTAAGGGACAAAAATCACTGCGGAGCTAATTCCTAACAGTGAATACATTCAAAAGGGCTGAGAACTGCTTACGGACAATCTGCTGGTAGTAACAGAGTCTGAATTTGTAGAATAAATTATGTGCTACGAATAATTCATTCTGTTCCAGTTGTAACTATTATGCTCTGACTTATTTAATGTCTTGTCTTTTGACTAGCTAGTTACTTAATCATAGAACACTAGAACTGGAAGGGACCTCGAGAGGTCATCAGGTCCAGTCCCCTGCCCTCATAGCAGGACCAAGAACAATCTAGATCATCCCTGATAGATGTCTATCTAACCTGCTCTTAAATATCTCCAGAGATGGAGATTCCACAACCTCCCTAGGCAATTTATTCAAGTGTTTTACCACCTTGACAGTTAGAAGTTTTTCCTAATGTCCAACCTAAACCTCCCTTGATGCAGTTTAAGCCCATTGCTTCTTGTCCTATCCTCAGAAGCCAAGGAGAACAATTTTTCTCCCTCCTCCTTGTGACACCATTTTAGATACTTGAAAACTATCACGTCCCCTCTCAGTCTTCTCCTTTCTAAACTAAACAAGCCCAATTCTTTCAGTCTTCCTTCATACCTCATGTTCTCTAGACCTTTAATCATTCTTGTTGCTTTTCTCTGGATCTTCTCCAATTTCTTCACATCTTTCTTGAAATGAGGTGCCCAGAACTGGACACAATACTCCAATTGAGGCCGCAGAATAGAGCAGAAGAATGACTTCTCCTGTCTTGCTCACAACACACCTGTTAATGCAGCCCAGAATCATGTTTGCTTTTTTTGCAACAGTGTCACACTATTGATTCATATTTAGCTTGTGGTCCACTAATGACTCCTAGATCCCTTTCTGCAGTACTCCTTCCTAAACAGTCACTTCCCATTCTCTGTGTGTGAAACTGATTGGAAGGTAGAATGGCCAGCCAGTTAGCACGGTGACCAGTTTAAAGTCTGTAATTTGTTTAGAATCTTTCGCAGCCTAATCCGGATGTTCAAATTTTGCTGGTACAAAGCTTGGGGAAGAAAGAAACCAAAACTACTTTGGGATAAAGTTACCACATTCAAGTGACAATGATGGAGTTAGAATGGCAAGGACTATATTTGCCAAGAGTCCCCCAAAACAGTGTGGGTGGCTTGATATGGCCCAGAGAGTTCTGAAAAATAGCCTATGGACATCACAGCTTCAGTGGGCCAAACAGGGCTACGCAGAACAAGATGAAGCCTTGCCCGCTGGAATTTGTAGTCACCATGGGCTGTGCCCATGGTGTGAGATAGCAAGGCTAGGGCATGACCTGGGTATTTTTCGTAAATCCATGTGAGGCTCAGCAGGGCAACATTTGGATGTCCCTGGTATATGCCAAACAGCGGATTTCGATTTTACTTTTTAAAATAATTTTGAGGGGTAAAATGGATGAGTCAAAAAATGAAAGCTTCCTAACTGGTAAATCACAATTTGCCTGTATCTTATGGCAAACTATATTAAGTAAATAGCCTTAAATCAAACTCTAATACATTCTCAAGCAACATTTTTCTTACTTGGCCCATCTGTAATTACCATTATTACTGATGGAAATATTTTTTCATTGGTTTGTCTGTGTACAGCCAAATCAATGTTTGCTGGCATTTATTTATCAATAAAAATCAATTCCTTCCAAGCCTAATGATTTTATGCTCTAAAGTCATACCCAGATTCATATGTAACTGAAATTCTGCCTCCAGACTCCAGTTCACTTTGGTATCAGCTCAATAGCAACACATTTCTAAGGGCACAGAGTGTGCTGGGTTTCCTTCCCCCAATTTCACTGCATATACATTGGAAACTCTGATATATAAAATCAGCCCATTGCTGAAAAAGCCATTGTCAATAGCTGAGCACAATGACTGCAAAGATTTGGACTGCAGTTCTGTCATCAGACCCAAAACACATTGTTGGAATGCTCAATGTATGGCCCTGAAAATCAAGGACAGATTTTCGAGAGAGAGTTTGTGGCATTGCTGCCACAAAACCCATGAATGCATTCAGATAATGCACTGACCATTTTCCTGTGCAATTTCCCTGAGTATGCATGTGTAGGTTATACTCATGGGTAGAATTATTCAAGATTCTTTCTCTACAAACCTGTTAAAAACTCCATTGCTTAGAAGGCTCCATGCTTGTGGTGTGCATTATAAACACAGGGGAGACCTATAACTAGAACTGGACAAATGCTGGTTGTTTTTCTTTCTTGTTAGCTGGTAATTTAAAAAAACCTGACAAATTAATACAAAAATAGAGTTGGACCATAAATGATTTTTTAAAATTTTAAGCAAATCTAAAAGTAAAAATAATTTCTAGTGAAACTAAACATTTCATTCAATGTGAAACCAAATGTTACTGTTTTGCCAAAGCTGAAACAATTCATTCAACTTGAAATCAAATGTTTTGTTTCAGTTTTAACCATTTGTAAAGGTTTTGTATTTTTATTAACCAAACAAAACATTGTTTTGAACCAAAGGAAAGAAAAGCTCCCCCGGCCCCCACAACGTGTCATAATAAAATGTTTAGATTATTTTGTGGTTTTGTTTTGGACAAGAACAGTTTGGTAAAACTGACACTGACTCTCAAAAAGTTTTGGCATTGCCAACTCTGCATCTTTTGCCAAAAAATTTGGACCAGCACTTCCTATGGGTGCTGAAATACTCACAAGGCCCGTACCAGACTAAGATAAAGTCTTGGTAAACTTTGCTAAAAGGACCTAAGTTTCTGATTTGAAACTATGCTACTGCTAGAACTTTAATCACCTGGAGGGGAGCCAAAGTGCCACTTTTCCCTACCCAGCTCCAGTAATGTGAAGGAAAGTGGCCTTTTCCTTTTGGAAGCCCAGTGTCTCTTGGGATAGAGCTGTCCTGTCAGCTGAGGAGTGTCAGAAGAAGGCATTAAAAGATTCCATGCATGAAATTCAAGGCAAGCAGCAAGCCACGTGCATAACAACTCTGCAGGGATTGGTCTTCCTAACCAAGGAGAACTGTTAATAAAGGAGAAACAAAATAAACAAATAAATAAAAAGAAACGATAGCCCAAAAAGGCTGGAGGGAAACAAACGAACGAACGAAAAAACAGCACTGTGCTGAAATATCGAGAAAGCTGACAGAGAGAGGGACAAAACCATACAGGCTGATCAAATCTTTGCAACCAAAGAGTCAGGAAAATACACATAATACAAAGAGGGACAAAAGGGCAAAACCCTTTTTGCCCAACAGAACAGAAAACAAGTGACTTTTACTGACAGCGAGAGAACAGTAGAATGCAGAGACCAAACACTGACTTCTTTCACTAGCTCTCTCTGAGCTACGGTTGCAAAATTAGTGGGTGTTCTTTTAATTATTTTCTTATTTTCTATTTTCTTAGAAAGCTGGTTTGTTTGCAATCTGAAACATGTGCACTGAAATGCCCTAGCAGCACTGCTTCCACTGTGAATGCAGATCAGTCTAAACTGCAAGGGTTGATCCAACCCTCCTGTGCCTCAGAGCAAAGTCCAGGTGAAAACTTCAGACTTTTGACTTAGTCTGTAGTGAGCCAAAGTGGAACAATGTATCCAACCACGTTCAACTCAGAGAAAGTTTGACTAAATCTAAGTCTGAACTTCACAGCTTGGACCTGTCCCTATTTACGGGGCTCAGTTACACGCCCTGCCATCTCTTTGGAGATTTACGGTTGGAAAAATCAAGTCAGCGTATTTAAAAAAATACGTAAAGGTACCTAAATGCTAGGAGAGAGGTATATAAATACAGGCATATGTTAAACTGCTTATATGACTGATTTGAAAAGAACTTTCTAGTGAAGAATGAAAGCAGGTAAATATGTAAGGTCTCAGCTTGGAAAAAAGTCTGCATGTATAGACTGAACAACAAATATGTAGCCTCTTCACAAGGCAGAATTAAAAGTTGACAATAACTCTGTTAAAATGTACATTTTAAACACCTTTATTGGCTACTTGTAATGCAGAGAGGTAGCAAAAGGTAATACAATTGAAAATATTGGCCTTCTGGACTATGTGCATACATACATATGCTCTATATACACACAGAAAGTGGTCAAAAAGCCCACAACCAAACACAACCAAAAACCCAGCACCTTTGAAAATCAGGACCACTGCGTCTTTGGAGCTCTAAAGTAGAGACCCTGAAAACCAGTGGCCACTTTTACAAATG
Organism: Pelodiscus sinensis; assembly: GCF_049634645.1. Classification (NCBI taxonomy): domain Eukaryota; kingdom Metazoa; phylum Chordata; order Testudines; family Trionychidae; genus Pelodiscus; species Pelodiscus sinensis. The sequence continues at coordinate 4,178,099 of NC_134732.1, read as the reverse complement.
TTGTGGGTGTGGGTGTGGGTGGGTGTATTTTAAATGGCTAAAATAAAGTTTAAAAATTGATAATGTTTCTAGGAACTTTTTATAAGGCTTTTACTATAGATTGAGTATTGCTGTGTACTCACAATAGAGATGACCCTTCGGCGTACTCACATTTTATGTCAGGATGGGGACAATGGGAGGGAAGAGGGGGGAACAGATCACTTGACAATTACCCGTTCTGTTCACTCCCTCTGGGGTACCTGGTTTGGCCACCTTTGGAAGAACAGAAAGGGCTATTCTTATGCTTTTAGGAGCATTTCAAGATGCACATAGAAAATGTCATTCATACAATACTGGTCATTCGTATAGTAGTGAATCCAAAAGACCCTTCCAAGCCAGCTGTTTTTACCTTCTTTTCACTTTGCCCCATAGAAGGGAAATGCACTATCATAGGGAAGGGCTATGTGGAAAGAATGTATTTGAAACTCTAGTTGTGGAACGAGGTGTACAGATAGTTCGGAATGGCTACGTAGTTCGAACTATCTAGCCCGTGCCGCGTGTAGCCGTGCGGCATGGGGTTCGCACTAGCCGGCTTTTAAAAATGGCGGCGCCGGCTTTATGCTAATGAAGCCCGGGAAATTCAAATCCCGGGCTTCATTAGCAAGTTCGGTATGCATACATTACCCCGCTAGTTCGAACTAGCGGGGTAGTGTAGACATACCCTGCTATAGTTACCTGCGCCTCTGCACGGATGGGCGATCATCGCTCCTGTTGGCCGCGGATCACTGTTCCCAGCCAATGGGAGCTGTGGGAAGTGGCACTGACTGGGTCACTGCTTCCCACAGCTCCCATTGGCTGGGAATGGTGATCTGCGGCCAATGGGAGCTGCAATTGCCCATGCCTGCAGAGGCGCAGGTAACTATAGCAGCGCCAACCCGCCAGGGGCTAACCCTGGGGAACTGGATCCAGCCCGTGGGCCAGTATTTGCCCATGATTGTCATATGGAAACTCTTCTGAAACTCAGTGTCCCATAGTTTAAATGAGAACTCAGGGGCTGCTCGGAGGTATGATGTGGCTTGGGTTCATTCCAGCCTTTCACACCAGGCACAGCTCCGGATGGATGGGTGGGATCGTCAAACATGCTCAGTGCTGGCCTAATTCTGTTTCCACTGAAGTCAACAGTAAAACTCCCAGGGTATGTCTACACTACCCCGCTAGTTCGAACTAGGAGGGTAATGTAGGCATACCGCACTTGCAAATGAAGCCCGGGATTTGAATTTCCCGGGCTTCATTTGCATAAGCGGGGAGCCGCCTTTTTTAAAACCCCGCTGATTCGAACCCCGTGCAGCGCGGCTACACGGGGCTCGAACTAGGTAGTTCGGACTAGGAGTACCGGTAGTTCGGAATAGGAATCCTAGTCCGAACTACCTAGTTCGAGCCCCGTGTAGCCGCGCTGCACGGGGTTCGAACCAGCGGGGATTTAAAAATGGCGGCTCCCCGCTTATGCAAATGAAGCCCGGGAAATTCAAATCCTGGGCTTCATTTGCAAGTGCGGTATGCCTACATTACCCCGCTAGTTCGAACTAGGAGGGTAGTGTAGACATACCCCCATTGTCTTTAATGGGAGCAAAGTTAGGCCAGTCCTGCATGCTTGAGAACATCCCTTGGAAGGCCTGAATATCCAAGCTGAAGAACTATTCCCAGCGAATCCCTCCCCTCCCCCTCATGCACATTTCATACACAGTTTGGTGGTAGCAGCCAACTCTCGCTAAAGCCAATTGGAATGAATCGGCTGGAACCCTCCCTCAGCCTTTGTGAATTAAATCTAATGTCTCTCTGCATTTCTACCACACTCTCCCCAGCAGGGTCTGAAATGTAGCAACTAACATAGTTCTGAATGCAGCATGTTTTGAGGTTTAATTAAAACGGTAGGACAAATTATATGTGATTTCACTTTTTTCTTTGGATCTAAATGATTTGATTTGTGTGCAATTATTTCCATGAGTGTATTAGGGAGCATTTATGGCCTCAGCTGTATTTAATAACTTGCTACCTCCCATGGCCCTGCCTACCCTAATTATTTTGACCTAATTAAAAGAAAAGACCCTATACATAACTAAAAGGCTGGTCGGGGTAGACAGGGATATACAAAAATAAGTGGCATTTTATCGGTGGCATAAATTGCTTATAAACTCCATTCTCCACCCCCAAATGGACTGGAAAAGAAGCACAAAGATACAGGCAGCGACACTTATATAGGTAGATGGAGACATAGCTACAAAGACAAACGAAGGTGTCACAACTGTAATGACTAAAAAAAATAGTATAAAAAATGCGTCATGTTTCAAATCCAGTCTGCGTAGAAAGAAGATAAAGCACCAGAAAGAACCCAGGATCACACCAATAATCTCACAGAAAATGGCCCCCATTTCCATAGAAGCATGGCAACAGAAGCTTTCACTGGCAGTTTTGGGGAGTTTTTAAGGGTGATCTACCTTATAGGCAACTCGAGCAGGGCATTTCTTTCCCAGGCCTAGAGGTGGGGACATGTGTCTCAGCATCTCATACATGTCAGTGTAACTGATGCGCCCACTTGGAATTGAAGGCAGGGGGGAGAAAGAGAGCAAGGGGCAAAAGCAGGAGGACACATCAATCAAACCGGAGCCAAAATAAAAAAGGGGAACAACACGAAAAGGTGAAACAAAACCAGGGCGAGGGAAATGCAGGGACAGAGCAGGGGAGAAAGCAGACAAGAAAAACAGATATCCGGTTAATCAGATTTCTCAGGAAAGAGAAAAAATAAACAAAATAGAGAGGAGGGTAAACGGAAGGATTTCTCCGCTTCCATCCCTTTGGTTGAACACTTGGGTGTCTCCTCCTTATTGCAGAGAAATCCCAGGTTAAACGCTGACACTCTAATCCCTGCGGCAGCAGTACGGAATGATTGATGTCTAAGTCAATGGACGTGGAAAGGGATGGGGGAGAAGGGGGAGAGGGATTTTTGAGGCAGGGGTTGCTTTTTCGGGGGGTTGCTTGTTTTTCAAATCAAAAAAGGGTTGTATTCACCATGCCAGGGAGAGCTGGTAGGCAGAGTTATGGGACAGAGATGAGACATAGAAAATTCTTTTGTGGATAAAAAGTTTTGCTTCCAGTTTAGATTGAAGACTAAAAGAGAAAGAAGAACCTTTTTTCCCCATGTGGACTAAGATTGCCCTGACTCCAAGAAAAAAAATGAATTTCTGCAGCACCCTGACCAATCAAGCCATACTTCTCTAACAACTCAGAATTAGATCTGACAAGGGCAGCCACACATAATCCCGCCTACCTTCATCTGCGAGCGGGGACCGTGGAGAGGATGCATTATTTTATCCTCAGGGGCCATTCCATTGTGTAACCATCTGGCTTCATTCAAGGGTATGCTGGCCAGCCTGGGAGTTTGGGAGCAGTTGGCAGATCTAGGAAGTACAGGGGCTCAACAGAAGCCTCACAACTCTGCTTCCATTGTTGATGAGTTTTGTTACAGCCGGAGTCAAATTAAATCATGCATTGGGAAGAAGGGTCGGCAGAGCCTAAAAGCCATCCCTCTCTGGCTTGCTGCCCCTACTGGCTCTGCTATTGATTGTAGTGTCTGGTTTTAAGTGACCAGCTGGTCGTGTGTCATATAACACAGTTTAGTGAGATCCCTTCACACCTCTTTGCACTCAGCTTTGGACTTAACTATCTTGAGTCATTTTGCATCACGTGCAAATTTTGCCACCTCGCTGTTCACCCCTTCTCCAGATCATTTATGAGTGTGTTGTACAGCACAGGTCCCAATATGGACCCTTGGAGGATGCTGTTCTGTACTTCTGTCCACTGTGGAAAATGGCCATTTATTCCTGCCCTTTGGTGTAGTCTACACTACAGACCCATCAACACTCAGGGATCTGAAAAACAGGGAACACCACCACTCAGGCTGTGTCTAGACTACAAAGATCTATCGGAAAAAGATACGCACATTGCCTGGAAAAGCTCGGCAGTCTAGACATGCCCTCAGGGATCTGAAAAACCCACACCCCAGAGCAACATATCTATACTGACCAATCCCACCCATGTAGACAGTGGTTCTGTTGGCAGGAGAGCTTCTCCCTGCAATGTAGCTACCACCTCTCTGGGAGAAAGATGAATTATGTGAATGAAAGAGCTCTCTCCTGTTGGAGTAGACTGTCTTCATTAAAACACAACAGCAGAACAGCTGCACCAATGCAGCATTTTAAGTGTAAACTTGTCCTCCCCCCAGCCCTTTTAACCAGTTACTGATCCAGGAGAAGATCTTCTCTCTTATCTTATTTGGTTAAGGGCCTTTGTTGAGGGACCTCGTTGGACAAGGGGCTTGCTTTCTGAAAGATCAAGTACACTGTACCAGCCGCATCTTCTTTGTCCACATGCTTGCTTGGCCCCACAAAGAATTCTAGTAGATTGTTGAAACAGGATTTCCCTTTGCTAAAGACATGATAATTTTGTTCTTTACTATTGTTTCAATCATTTTGCCTGGTACTGAGGTTAGGCGTGCTAGCCTTTACTTGCCAGGATCACCTCTGGAGCTTTTTTAAAAAATTGGCACGACACTAACTATCCTACAGCCACCTGATAGAGAGACTGATTTAAATGATACATACAACAGTTAGTAGTTCTGCAATTTCATATTTGAGTTCCCCCAGAACTCTTGGTTGAATGCCGTCTGATCCTAGTTACACATTACTGTTTATTAGTATGTTCCAAGATCTCCTCTACTGACTCTCAGTCTGCGACTGTTCCTCCAGATTTGTCACCTGCAAAGAAGAGCTCGAATGTGGGGATCTCCCCCAGATTCACAGCAGTGATGACCAATGCAAAGAATTCATTTTGTTTCTCAGTAATGAGCTTATCTCATTGATTGCTTCTTTAGCACTTTGATCATCCAGTGGCCGCACTGTTTGCCAAGCTTCCTGCTTCTGATGCACTTAAAAATATATTGGCTATTATATTTTGTGCTTTTAGCTATTTGTTTTTCAGATTCTTTCTCTTTTTTGCCTTTTTGATTCTGTTCTTTAGCCATGATGGTTCTTCTTAGGTCCTATTACTATTTGGGGTGGGGTGGTTACATATTTAGTTTGGGGCTCTGTTATGGTATTTTAAAAAAAAACATGCATCTGATGAAGTGGGTCTTTGCCCACGAAAGCTTATGCTCCGACACTTCAGTTAGTCTATAAGGTGCCACAGGACTCCTCGCTGCTTTTGCAGATTCAGACTAACACGGCTACCCCTCTGGTATTTTTTAAAACTCTCCATGCACTTTACAGCTATTTCCTCCCAATCAAGACGTTACATTCGATTGCAGTATGGGTGCTGCTATTGAGCAGTTCAGCTGTATTCACCTCTTGGACCAGAATCAAGAACTGCGTCTCTTCTGTTGGGTTCCAGGAGAAGCTGCTCCACCTGTCTCAAAACATGCCTGCATGCCTTCCTAAGGTGACCCGTACTCGGTCAATAAGAGGCTAGTTGAAATTCTCCCATTATTATTGTGTTTTTGGTCTTTATAGCTTCTCTAATCTCCCTGCTCAGCTCACAGTCACCATTGTCTTCCTGGTCAGATGGCCAATGTTGTGTTCTTACTGTTCTACTGTCACTGCTAAGCACGGCATTTCTAGCCAGAGATTCCTTGGTACAGTTTGAGTCATTTAAGATTTTTACTTTATTTGACTTGCTGCTTTCTTTCAGAGCCAGAGTCACTCCCCCACCGGTGCCCCCCACTCTGTCCTTATATATACTGTCCGCTGATTGCCCTCACTCCATCAAGCACGGGCAGCACCTTTTCTAACAATATCCCCATTTAATGCCAGGCACTCGCATTTACCCACCTTTGCACGCAGACTTTTAGCATCTGTACTTATGCCGTAGTACATTCTGTCAATATTTAGTTGCTTCCCTTCATGTATTATATTTAAACTGAATTATTTTATGCTTCACTAGGTTCTACCTGTACTTTACCAACTTCTTCCCTATCATCTTTTTTATGCTATTGAGTTCCTCCTTCAATAAATTCATCCCTAAACGTGATCTCCACTGGAACCGTATGCTCCTCTGCATGTGTCAGCTTTCCTTCAGCTCTTAGTTTAAAACTTTTTTAATATTCCATGCTAACTGTCTGGGTCTCTATTAGTTTAGGTGGAGCTTATCCTTCCTGTATAGGCTCTTCTTATCCTCAAAAGTCCTTAAGAAACCTAAAACCTTCCTCCCCTTACATCATCATATCATCCAGACATTATAATACTTTGCAAGTCCACTACACTGTCATCTGAGAACCTCAAAGAGATCCGTGTTCTTCCTAAAAGCATCCTGGGGCTACTGCTTGACAGAGAAAGCATGTTCAGCCTTGCATCCTTTCCTAATCCTACGTAAGCATTCCCACCCTGCTGCATCATTAATTGGGCCCTTGAATTAATGTCCTTTCAACTGAGGAAAGAGACAGGATCAAAGGTTAGTCACTAAACTGAAGGCACAACATCAGCTAAAAATTAAAAATAAAATGGCCCCATGCCACTAGATTTTCTCGTCAGCATTCCACAGGAATATTATTATGTGGTGTGTCTCTCTCTCATATATATTTGGAGTATTGCCCCTTCCTCACCCCTTCCCATCTAGACCACGAGGGATGGAAGCTTTTGAGTTCACTGTCTCATAAGGCTGCCTTTCTCCAGCCAGTTGGGGTGTAGGAGTAGATGACTGATGCATCATGGGATAAGGGGGCAATCAATCATTCCTTTTCAAGCAACGGGTTAGTCACGTTCCAGGTTCGTTTCAGTCTTGTGTGCATTTGCCGTTTGGATAAAAAAGGGGTAAAAAGAAAAAAGAAAGAAAACCAAAGAAGGAAAGGCTGGGCAGACCCCTGAAATTCCAAACCTTGTAAGCCACCCTATGAGGGCACTTCTTTCCTAAGCCAAGGGGCGGAGCAATAACACGTAACAAATTGTACATATCCTTATAATGAATCCGGCAACTGGAAAGAAAACATCACAAGTTATAACAGCATAGACAAGGAGGGAGGCCTTCTTCCCCAAGAACACTCCCCTGCAGAACATAGCAAATGGGAGAGGTGGGGAAGGAAAACATTCGAGAAGCAAGGTTAGTTCGACAAGGATTGGATTCTCCAGGAGGTAGACACCTTCATTCAGATCGAGAGAGGGAGAACTTCCACTTGCTCTACAAAAGCCATAGCATAAAGTAGCCTGATTGTTTTAATTACTACCTGAATAACAGTGCAATAGAAAAGATATTTTAATCACTGCACTTAATTATGACAGTTACTAATGCTCTAGTTCTTTAATGTGTTTGAAATATAAGAACATAAAAAATTAAGTCAGGCCAGTAGAGCATTATCAGACTGATTAAGACTGAAAAATTCAGATCCCATTAGTAACAACTGAAATAAGCCTATCACCATAGTTGTTTTTATGGTTAATTCTATTATTTGAAAATGTTTTCAGTTAATCTAGCAGTTGGATTAAGAGATGTCATGGATTAATTTTATCTCTAATTAAAATTAGTCAAATCATCTAAAAAAATAGCAGCACTGAAACTCAAGGCAACCTGCAAAGGAAAGCAAACTGGGACTATAAACTCCTCCCCCTCGTTTTTTAGCTTCTTTATGATACATAAGAAAGGCCATAAAGATTGTTTTCCCCCAATATTTTCACACTGTTTGTTTGTTGTTTTCATTAGAAATTCAGAGCTGCTTTATCCAAAGCTTTTGCAGAGGTATAATTGCATCAATTTAGAACACTATAAAGTTCAATTGGTGTAACCCACTACTATGAAAACAGTTAAACTGTGGCATGTTGATATAATAGTGGCATTTCCTTTCAGTGAATTTAGTGAAATTTCTAAATCAGTATTGTTAAACCACTGCAAAAATGGTGTGTAGACAAGGTCTGAAATATATCTTCCCTGAGAAACTCTGTGGATGACTGGAGAGCTAGCATGTTTATGATGTGAGAAACACCACTGCAGTGAATTATGATTAATTCACAGTGGATTTGATTCTTATTTAGGCTATTTAAATCTCTTTGTTTTTTGTTTGCTTTTGTTAACACCTATTTATCTCAGACATGTGAGAGAACCTCTCCTTATTAGGGATTCCACAACCCTGCTCCTGCCATTAAGAGGTAAAAACATTTACAGTGCACACTTCTGGTTCTCTAAGGAGGCCTCTGAAAAAACATTCCTAATATTTCCAAAGAAAACATATAGAAAAGACTCTTAAAAAGAAAAATACAGCAACTTTCAGGCCTTCTTTATACGTCTTAAAGAAACAAAAAAGGGCATGAATCCAATTTTATTTTATTTTGCAGACCATCTTGAAGTTCAATGCTATTATTTTTTAAAGGGACTAAAAATGGCTGATAGTTAAAAGTGAGATTGCCATTTATCAGTTTCAATTTGTGTGTGATAGATTTCCCCCAAAAGCAGACTGGTAGATTTCATAGCTCTCTCTCTCTCTTTCTCTCTCTCTCTTTCTCTGATGTATGGTGTATCTACCCTCCTTTAACCCATCAGCATTACCACATTTACATTTTATTTAGCAAAGAGTTTTTCAAAACTATAGCAATATTTTTCTGTTTTTAACCTTTTTCTCAACATTTCCCCACAGGAAAGTTTAAAGACATAATAACCAAGAGAAAGGTGGTGACACTGAAGATAATATTTTAAAGATATAAAATATTACTAAATATTGCTATACACAAATAATATTTGCTTTTTGCACTCACACATCACCTTCCATCTCAGAGTCTCAAATAGCTTTCAAAGATGGATATGACATTATGTCCATTTTATTGATGGGCAAAGTGAAGCATAACGACGCTAAGTGGCATGACAAAGGTCACAAAGTAAATCAGTGACAGAAGCAGGAATAATGATCCAGTTTGCCTGAATCTAGATCATACTGCCATATGATCCTTTTCCATGCAAAGTATTATTATTATTATTATTATTATTCATGACATGCAAATACCCATATTATGAGGAAAGGGTCTTATCTCAGAAAGTGTAAATCAGTGATATTTTAGACCTCAAACCTGCACACACCTAAGAGTGCTTAGTTGATGTGTGTGACTTCAGTGGAAATACCTGCATGTGTAAAATTAAGCACGGACAGGTTTTTGCAGGCTCAAAGCTTGATTCCTGTTTGATTTACACAGTTGCACATCGGGAGTAACTCCAGTGAAGTGAATGGAGTCATACCAGTGGAAAACTGGAATAAATTAGAGAATCATACTCCCTGATCTTCCCGTGGGACCTAGTGTGCACTAGTGATTTTTTTAAAAATAAGTGTCATTTTAAACCAACACTTTAGCCTTTCTCTTTGGAATCCAAAGAGGGAGGAAATCAGACAGAAAACACCCTCATTTTGACTCCACTGGTCCGAGCATCTGAATCTGTGAAGCACATTTGTGTTTTTTCTTCTTCCTTGTATACAAGTAATTTACATAATTGATGATATTGGGAATTGAGGTTATTTGTTAAAGGGAGAATGGACATTCCCAAATTTTCAGCCTCCCTGAGTTTCCCATCAGTGCTAAGAAAGAGGAGGGATTTGCAAATAAACATAACCACCAATTACTGATTAAATATTCACTAAGGAATGGTATTAGAAACCTGCACTAACAAAAATCTAGCTATACTGGTACAAATGCCTGTGGATGCACTTGATGGTATAAATTATGTTTAAACAGATTTACCTACTGTTCTAAAGTTATTACGTTAAATCAAACTGGTTGGCAGTGTCTAGACTGGCAAGTTTTTCCGCAAAAGCTGGCAAAAAAAACTTGCTGGCAAAAAAAATTTGCCAGCTGTCTACATTTGCGCAAATGATTTGCGCAAAAGGGCCAGTGTAGACAGCTCAGATTTGTTTTCCGCAAAAAAGCCCCGATCGCGAAAATGGCGATCGGGGCTTTTTTGCGCAAAAGCGTGTCTAGATTGGCACGGACGCTTTTCCGCAAAAAGTGCTTTGCGGAAAAGCGTCCGTGCCAATCTAGACGCTCTTTTCCGCAAATGCTTTTAACAGAAAACTTTTCAGTTAAAAGCATTTGCAGAAAATCATGCCAGTCTAGACGTTGCCGTTAAGTTTGATTTAAACCATCTTAAGCACATTTTTATTAAGGGGTTGAAGTTTTTGTCTATAAACATTTTTCCTATATCTTCAGCTCTGCGTGCAGCGGAACAAAATCTGGGTGAAAAGCACAAAGGGGCTGAAGGCAGCCTTAGTTTTGTCGATGTGTTGTAGATGCGCAGGTCTGAAGCCTTCCCACAAGAAAGCAGTATTTTGTAGGAAACACATTGCATGGTGGCTCTGTGGGGAGGACTGAGGATAAGAAGGGGGTGAAAGCTTGTAAAAAATTGTCCCTCATATAACATTTCCAAAAGCTGTAAAACATCAAGGAAATGGTTCTGACTACACCCTGAGCTCATAAAACTTTCAGATTTGTAGGCTTAGTCTACCAGGGGCCATTGATCTAAATGATGCAACTTCAGCTATGTTTACAACATAGCTGAAGTTGATGGACTTAGATCTACTTATCATGCTGTCTTCAGTGCAGTAAATCCACGCCTGCGCTTCTCATTTGGTGGAGTACCAGAGTCAATGAGAGGTCACTCAATGGTCAATTTATCACCTCTATAATAAAGACGATAAATCGACTTCTGATGGATCCCGCCTATCTGGCAGATAGTGTAGACAAGCCCACGGATAGCTCTTAGCCCATTTAAAGCCGGCATTGTCAGAAAGGTGGCACTTAACAGAACGACCTTCTCCCCTACATTTGTCACAATATATTTTCATGCAAACTTTGCTCCAAGCCTGGTAACAAGGCAACCTTGTGTGAGTCGACCCCCACATCAACTATACCCTAAAATTTCTTCTATCCTGTCTCTTGGTCTGTGGCAACACACTCTCCTTCTCCTCTTAGTGCAGTGTTTTCTGTCATGACGGATCGCAACCTGTACCTAGGTTCCTCCATTGTTGTATTTGGATTTAAAAAAGAAAAATCCTAGGCAGCTTTCATTCCAACCCTCACTTTCTGGCTGGAGAAAAACACCCATTCCCTTAACAAACCCAAGGGTGTTTTATTGGAGATTCACCAGGAATTGAAAGGCTCAGAGATATTAAGCTTATTGTTTTTGTTTCCTCTTTATTGCTTTACATGTCTCAGCTTTCAACCTCCTGTCCAAATCCCAGCATATTCTTAAAAGGATCAAAGATCTCCTCTGTAACGTGATGCCATTCAATGGATGTTTCAGGATCAAACCCTAATTTTAGATGGCAATTTTCTATTCCAGTTGTAGGTTTAATCAAGCCAATGCTCTGATAACAAATATTCAGTCCTTCCCGCACTGCCTTGCAGCCTGTGTAGTCCTGTACACCTGTACAGAGTGGATGCAAAAAGCTACCAGGAGTGAGGAGAATTATGATTTGGTAGCATTTTACACTCATATTGCACAGCTGAAAGTGATGGCGCAACATGCAAAGTAGTGGCAAATCAGGGCCACACTTTTTAGGGAGGGGAATGGCACCTTGAAAATGTGAAAAGAAAGCTTCCTTGGTTTTCTATGGTCTCAAAACAAATTCATGCTGCATTTTATTGCTTTAAATTATTCAGGCAATTCTTGTCCATCAAAAAACATAACCTTTGTGTTTCTGGACCACTTAATTTCAAGTGCTAACTAACATGCTAACATGGTGAGAGAATCTACTCCTCCCTCCCCCCCACTTCACACTGGGAAATGAAAACCAAAAGTGTTTAGTTGTGTTTCCAGAATTAACAAATGCTTTTTCTGCATAACCACGGAGCGAGGGTCAGGCGCTCTGTTTGCATCAGACCCATTCTTTTTCTGGCAGTGTTAAGGGTTTGAGTTTTCTCTCTTTTGTGGTTCCCATGTCAGCTAAAAGGAAATTCCCCTGTAATTACATCAGGGTTGTTAATCTCAAGTGCACAGTGAATCTGGGTTGCAATGTTCACCTCCCCAGCTCTGGATTTTGTTTTTCCTGTAGACTTGTAGCCACATCAAAACCAGTATATGTGCTATGTCCGTATTGTCTATATACATACCAGGCAGCTGGGTCGTATTCAGCCCAGACCCGAATGAACTCATCAAGGTGATGGGGTCCTAGGATGGAAGAGTCTCGTGTCAGGTACTCAAAGTTGTCCATGATTACAGCTACAAACAGGTTCAACATCTGCATGAGGGAAAAGGATATTGGGGTGGGGGAGGAAAGAAACACACTTGCCTTTTACCTCGTGGATTCGATTTAAGGTATGTAACTGAAGGTGGTGGAAGAATGAAGCTGCAAGTAGAGAACACATGTATTTGCCTAGCAGGAAGTGTGGTTTCTCCTCATCCCTAGGGTTGTTTTGAGGTCCCACAATTTTTGATCCACAGATAGCATGGCATGCAGCCACTATGCACCCTTCAGGCCAGGAAGAACTGAAGAAAACCTCCTTTTGGGGGCCTGTAGCCATAGCTCCTCACACGTTGGCAATAGCATGGTAACAGGAGACCTCCCACCCCTGACTCCAGAGGCTCAGTCACTGCAGGAGTGGAGCACGCTGCAGGCAGATGGTGTGGCAAGGAAGAAGAGGAAGCACCTCTCCCAGATCTGCACTCTTTCCACCAATATCCAGCAGCACAGTGTCCTCCACTGCACAATTCGGCACAGCCCCACTCTAAAGCATCTCTCTCTGCATCTGTATCCCCAGACAGCAGCTCCTGCCCCCGTCCTCGTTCCCCCACTACCAGCATCATGCCACACAGAATGTCTGTCCATGCCCAGAAGCATCCACCTTCCTCTCCAGAATCCACAAACCTACCCCATCAACCTTCACATCAGACCTCTTGCCCCAAGATAGCCCCGGGCTCTTGACAGGATGCCAGAGAGATGGAGGATATGACTGCAAAGGATTGTGGGACTGGAACTCACACAACGGATTGTTTTGAGGTTCCTGAGAAGTCCATAGGGTTACCATATTTGAACTTTCAAAAAAGAGGCCATTCCTGAGAAGGAGTGTATCTATATCAGTATCTACCAACTCACGTTGTAGTAATATGTTATATATACTATATAATATATGAATACAATATGTAGTATATATACACATTAATACAACATGGCTATGTCTAGATTGGCCAGTTTTTCCGGAAAATCAGCCACTTTTCCGGAAAAAGTTGCCAGCTGTCTACACTGGCCGCTTGAATTTCCACAAAAGCACTGACTTCCTACTGTAAGAAATCAGTGCTTCTTGAGGAAATACTATTCTGCTCCCATTCAGGCAAAAGTCCCAGTGTAGAGAGCTCAGATTTGTTTTCCGCAAAAAAGCCCCGATCGCGAAAATGGCGATCAGGGCTTTTTTTGCGCAAAAGCGCGTCTAGATTGGCACGGACGCTTTTCCACAAAAAGTGCTTTTGTGGAAAAGCGTCCGTGCCAATCTAGACGCTCTGTTCCAAAAATGCTTTTAACGGAAAACTTTTCCGTTAAAAGCATTTCCGGAAAATCATGCCAGTCTAGACTCAGCCCATGAGTTGGTAGATACTGATACACTCCCTCTCAGGAGTTCAAATATGGTAACCCTACGAGTGGTGAAACTTTGAGAACTCCTGGTTTAACAGTTTGTTTTGAGTGTCAAGAAATCCCATTATGATATGCTGGCTTAGCTTTTTCTTCCTGGCCTCAGAGCCAGGGTCAGGAGCGCCATTTGGTCTATTCTTTGCTGGTGGCAATAAAGTTGTTTTAGGATGATCAGCAGCCCATATAAAAAGAGCTGCTGACCTATGTCCATTTCCGGGAAGTCCAATCTGTCATGGGGTCAATGGCTCTTCAGGAGAACTAGGGCCTACTTGTCTCTTGACAACCTTGCAGGCTACACTTAGCAGCAGACAGGTTTTGCCCCTTTCGCTAATTAACAATGAAGCAGCTGAGCTAGAAGGAGGCTGCTAGAAGAGTGTGAAGGGCGACAGGTGGTGAGCATGCTACCTTATGCTCTCTTTATGATACCCTCCTCAGAAAGACAAGGACTGAATGGACCAAGGAGAGTGAAGTTCCTTCTCATTGCCTAAAGACAGACCCCGTGCAGCAGAATGGAAGTGTGCTCGCAAACACTGAGACAGACACTGCTGCCCATTCTTCTTGCTGCAGTGGAGTTGGTTATCCTGGGCTGCTAATCCAGCCCCTTTTGCCCGTGTGAAATGTCAGAACATATTTATTAGTGTAACAGGAAACGTCTCTCTCCGTTACTGAGGCACTTAGGCAGCGTGCTACAATCCAGCGTGATTCATGACGGAGGCAGTGTGACTCACGCTCTCTCTGGAGAAACGCTGTTTCCTTATTCCTAATGCCGGCGGAAAGAGGCCCAGGTTCACCAGTCAACCAGCCCATCATTCAGATGTATGCAGCTACTCTCCTGAGAGCATTTCCCACTGCTCCTCGGATCAGAGCAAATCAAGACAAAGCAGTTCAGACGAGTGGGTCTCGAACCTGGATGTCCTGTGTTAGGATCTCAGGAATGAGAATCCTCCAAGCGAAGAGGACGAGAGGCACAGCATGCAAAAGGCCTCGGCTGGAAATGGCAAGATCCTAATACACAGGTAGGCAAATGGGCCTGAGAAAAAAGGGTCCAACCTATCTCTTATTAAAGTCAATGGGAAACCTCACGTTGAGATACGCAGATGTGGGTGCTGCTTCGTGGCATGACATCGTGCACAAGGAAATAGCGCAGCGGAGCCGGTTGCAAGCTCTCTGCTTGGAATCGATGAAATGACACAATATTTAGCTGTCTTCAGATCAGCAGCATCTGCAAGTCATTACAATGAAACCAGGCAATTGCATCTGGGATTGGAGTTTGTGCTGCTTAAAAGAACCCTGCATCCTTCCGGCCTCATGTGGAAGAGGGGGTGGATCTTTGATCGGGGGATCGTGTGTAGGATGTGCTGTTGCTGTTACTCATGACCTGATAATTGAGACACCCCGAATCCCAAGTGCCACAGAAATATGCCTTATGAATGCTAATTAATCCCCCTGTAGAATTTCCTAACAATTTACATAACCCCATTTTATAGGCCAGGGAACTGAGGCACAGAAAAGCAAATTGACTTAGTTACCTAGTAAAGCGGAGAACGGAAAAAACAGTTACTCACCTTCTCATAATTGTTGTTCTTTGAGAGGTGTTGTTCAGATCCGTTCCAGTCAGGTGTGTGTGCGTGCGCATGCACCGTAGCCAGATTTTTCTCTAGCAGCTACCCTGGGCTCACCCTGGAATCACGTATGCATGGTACCCAATACAAAGCTCTGATGACCCACCCCGTCTTCTGTTGCTTCTTGCTGGTTACTCTGACAGAGAGGTGGGAGACTGGTTGTTGGCACAGACATGAACAACACGTCTTGAACAACAACAGTTATGGGAAGGTGAGTAACTGGTTTTCCTTCTTCGAGTGCTTGTTCATGTGCACAAGGTCACAAGGTGACTCACTCACCAAAGTTCGGGCACAGGGTCAGAGTCTTGCACTGCTCAGCTGAATGCTGCGTCATCCTGAGCCTGATGGGTGATCGCATAGTGCGCGGCCAAGGTGCGGCTGGAGGACCAGGCCAATGCTCTACAGATTTCTTGAGTAGAGATGTGAGCCACAAATGCTGCAGACAAGGCCTGTGTTCTGGTGGAGTGTGCAGTGAAGGGGGAGAGGTGCAGATATTCCTCCCATAACATAAGAACTAGGGCTCACCAAGTGAAATTAATAGTTTGCTTTAAACCAAAGAAAGTTTTTCTTCATGTAACATAGTCAATCTGTGGAACTCCTTGCCAGAGGATGTTGTGAAGGCCAGGACTTTAACAGGGTTCAAAAAAGAACTACACAAATCCATGGAGGTTAGGTCCATCAATATTTATTAGCCAGGATGGGTAGGAATGGTCTCCTTAGCCTGTTTTTCAGAGACTAGAAAGAGATGACAGGAAGAGGGATCACTTGATTGCCTGTCCCATTTATTCCCTCTGGGGCATCTGTCATTGGCCACTGTTGGCAGACAGGATACTGGGCTATATGAACCTTTGGTCTGACCTAGTATGGCTGTTCTTATGTTCTTAAGGTTGTAACAGTCCCGATTTCAGGACCCTATTCAAGACTTGGTGTGCTGGGATGAAAGAGTGTAGCTTGTGGTAGAATGGCAGGAGGAAAATATCCTGGTTAATATGGAAATGTGACACCACCTTTGGGAGGAAAGCGGGGGTGGGAAGTTGGAGCTGTACTTTATCTTTATAGAAAACTGTATAGGGGGTCTCCGATGATCGGGCCCTGAGCTCAGATAGCTTTCTGGCCAAAATTATTGGTGGTGGAGCTGAGGGAGTCAGTCAAGACCTTTTAAGAATCATCTGACCTGGGGTTCACAAACAGAAAGAGGCCCTGTGCACCAGGAGGAATGCCGATAGACCAGTGAGATGAACCCATATTGACGAGCCTGCTAATCCTTGTTGCTTTCAATGGACAAGGTAGTCCAAAATAAGTGGCAGTGGGGTGAGTGTCGGAGACAAGGTGTGTTGCACTGACTACTTGGCTAGGTAGGTGGCTCTCATGGCAGGTTTCCTACTGCCCAGGAGGAATTGTCTGATCCGGTCGGAACATGAGAGCTATGTTGCATTCAGCCATGGAGCTTCCACGCCATGAGGTCGAGCGACTTGCACTTTGGGTGTTGGAGTCTTGGGTCGGAGTCTTGGGAAGAGTGGGAAAGTAACTGGGGTCTCCACTGACATGACGAGAAGGGTTGTGTTGGTGGGATGGATGTGACTAACACCCCTGAGGCTGAGTGAGAGCCTGGCTCCTCCCCTGGGCTTGGTGGAAGGCCCACAGGGTCCAGAAGAGCCTTTGGTTTGGGTTCTGTCTAGGAAGAGGCTCTTCTGCCGCTGTTCTCATTCCTTCAGTGTCCTTGGTCGGAATTCCTGACAGATCTTAGAGAGCTGTTTGGTGATCTTCTTCCAGACACCTCAAGCAGGATGTGTGGGGATCACTGATTGGCATGCAGCTCACGTAGTACTTGCACGGTTAAAACCTGGAGACCACAGCATGTTCCATGGGCAGTAGGGAGAAAATGGGGGAAAGCCCACGACTGAAACTTATAACTAACCAACTCATTATTTAACAACTATAAAATACAAAAACTACATCAAGAACTATGTAACTGCTGAGCAACTTACTGTCTTGGGTGGTAAAAAGGAACAGAGGAGGGGATGGACTGAAAGGGCTCTATATTGGGCACCATGAAGGAGAGACTCCTGGGGATGCCCAGACAGACTCTAGGGGTAGCTTCTGGAGGGGGGTAGCTGAGTTAGTCTGTATGGGTATGTCTACACTACCACCCTAGTCCGAACTAGGGTGGTAATGTAGGCAACCGGAGTTGCAAATGAAGCCCGGGATTTGAATTTCCCGGGCTTCATTTGCATCTCGCCGGGCGCCGCCATTTTTAAATGTCCGCTAGTGCGGACTCTGTGCCGCGCGGCTACACGCGGCACGGAGTCCGCACTAGTGGACATTTAAAAATGGCGGTGCCCGGCTTAATGCAAATGAAGCCCGGGAAATTCAAATCCTGGGCTTCATTTGCAACTCCGGTTGCCTACATTACCACCCTAGTTCGAACTAGGGTGGTAGTGTAGACATACCCTATAGGATAAACTTTAAAAACAACAAATAGTCTGGTAGCACTTTAAAGACTAACAAAACATGTAGATAGTATCATGAGCTTTCGTGGGCACAGCCTACTTCTGGTCATCTGAAGAAGTGGTTTGTACCCACGAAAGCTCATGATACTATCTACATGTTTTGTTAGTCTTTAAAGTGCTACCAGACCATTTGTTGTTTTTTAAGTTTATCTATCGGCAGCTGGTAGGGAAAAACCTTATTGCTACTGTGCACCTACGTGCACACACACCTGTTTGGAATGTACGTGAACTAACACTTGGAGAAGAATCCAAGTACCCGCATTCTCAGACCGATGCGACAATCTACTGGAATTCTTTCAGGATGTCAACATGTATGTGGACAAGAAGGATCCAGTGATACAGTGTACCTGGACTTCTAGAAAGCTTTTGATAAGGTCCCTCAGACCCTCAGTAAAGATTCTTAAGCAACATTGGCAGACAAAGGATAAGAGGGAAGGTCCTCTTATGGATTTGTAAGTAATTAAAAGATAGGAAACAAAAGGTAGAAATAAAAGGTCAGTTTTCACAGTGGAGAAAGGCAAATAGCAGGGTCTTCAAGCTCTGTCCTAGGATCTGTGCTGTTCAACATATTCACAAATAATCTGGAAAAGGAGGCAAACAGTGAGGTGGTAAAATTTGCAGATGACCAAAAATTACTCAAGATGATTAAATTCAAAGCTGAGTGTGAACCATAACAAAGGGATCTCATCAAACTGAGTGAATGGGCAACAAAATGGCAGATGAAATTCAGTGTGAAGCGCAAAGTAATACACATTCCAAAACATTCCCAACTATATCTACAAATTATGGCCTCTAAATTATCTGTTACAGCTTAAAGAGATCTTGGTGTCAATGTGTTCTCTGCTCAGCGTGTGATGGCTGTCAAAATGTGAAGAGAATGTTAGGAACCATTAGGAAAGGGATAATAAACAGAAAACATTCTTGTGTCACTATATAAATGCATGCTTTGCCCACCCCTTGAATAGTGCACGCCATTCTGGTTGCCCCATCTCAAAAAGATATGCTGGAATTGGAAAAGGTGCTGGGAAGGGTAACGAAAAGGAGGAGGGGTATTGAACAGTTTCCGTGCGAGGAGAGATTTAAAAGACGGGGACTATAGCTCTGCAGCTGTAGATGTTGATATCCATGGACCAATTTTGCAGATTGCGGATCGGATGTGGATACACATTTTGTATCCTTGCCAGGCTCTAAGTTTGACTTTGGCTCCTAAATCACTTGGACACTTTTAAAAATATTACTGATGGACTATATTTTCTCAGGAATCCCCTCTGTACATTAGGCACAATGACACTTCCTATTCTCTCCTCACCCTCAGAGACAACTGCCAGGCCACATCTCCACTTCCCACGCTGGAGATCAATCTTCTGGTGTTTGATTTAGTGAGTCCACGGACTAAACTAGGGCACCTGAAACCACCAGGATCATTTCTGCTGAAGTTACTTGGTTCATTTTGTGGAACAGAAGCTAGTACATCTGGCTAGTATATACACCTGGCTGTGTTCTCTGTACCCATTAGCTACCCAGCAGGATGTTCCATTCATAACAATTGCAGTCCCAAAGTTCTCACAACCGTGACAGTTTATCTGAGTTTGAGGCTTGATCCCAAGAAGGCGCAAGAATCCATCTGTCTTTTGACTTTCAGTCAGGCTCCAGGTGGTAAGTATCTGATCACTCCCTTTCGGACCTAAGAAAGTGATTCTCTTCCAATCAGTTACATCTCCCCCAACCTCAGAGTAGGAACAGGGGCAGGACCTTTCTCCTCTCCTCTTTCTGCACTGCCCAGGAGAGATGGCTGGCCACAGGAGGTTGCACTGCCAGAGTGATGATACAGCAAGTTGTTCTTGAGAGGTTGTTCTCCCATGAGAGTGGTGCTGTTCTGTGTAGTCCTCAAGGCAAGGCTGGGTCTAGAGAGGCTTATCTGACTGCTCCAGAGGAGCTTTTGCAGTTGCTCTAATTTTTAGTTGCACTTTATATCACAGGGTGCAAACTAAACAAGGAAAATGATGCCAACCAGGCATCCTTAAAGACATGGAAGCAATGTTAAAAACCAATACATTACATCATTCCCCCCAATTCCGTGATGTAACCAAACCCAAGACACCATAAATACGCACCCTGCTGACAAGGCCGCTGCTGTATAATGGTTTAATCAGATGTGGGGAACCACATTTTATTGCAAGGTTGTGCCAAATGCTTTCTAAAAAATGAGGAATGATTCTGTCCTGAAACATTGCAGCTGGCTGACTATGCATCATCTGTTTTTGGAGTCCCGCCTCCCCTAACTCATCACCTGGGGCTTCCCCAAGGCCTGCCAATGAACAAAGGGCGTGGTCCCACAGAGTGTTCAGGGGCACTGGTGTAAGGTATAAGATCACGCAGGGTTGTGTATTTCACAGATGTACTGCAGCCTCCAATTTCACTATTACATGAGTGTGAAATCTGGTGCAGTTCGGTGAGGTTTTCTCCCGGGGGCAGGAAGAACTTGAGAAATGTTAATGGGCTTTAAAACAGAAAGTTTCTGATGTTCAGTGAAGGATTACACAAGAAAAGCTTTGAAGAGGTGGAGTTCGAAAGGAATCAGTAAATGGTGCAGTAACTTTTTATCAGCTTCCAGGGTGCTCCAAATTTTAATCGGTGCAGGAAAGAGTGAGATGCCAGATGGAAAGGAAAGGGCTCCAGCTGGCTAAAGGATCTCCTGGAGACCTATGAGGTGGTAGGTCTCCCTGTAATATATAAATGCCATATGAAGCTGTTTTTCCAAGACTGAACCTTTTGTGGCCAATAGGGATTGGCTGAATTTGTGACGTTCTGATTCACAATAAGCTCTTATACTGTAAGGTAATCTCTTGTCTATGCAGTGGAAAGCAGTGAGGGGAGAACGGATAAACCCTATTTGCCTTCTGGTAAGCTTCTGAGCTGTGATTTCAACTCTTCAGCCTCTGAGTTTGTTCCCTGTGTGCCTGCTTCTCCATTCTTGTAAGCCGGTGGAGTTACATCAGCATAAAATCCAAAGGTGGACTCCACCTCAGGGAACAGATCACCTTTCATGCGTTCAGAAGGGATTTGTAAAACATGGCTAGTGTCAGTCCTGCCCGAGGAACAGTGGCCTGAGTCAGCGACCGCACCTTGGTGTACATCTTTCACCGTTGTGCCTGAGAAGTTCCAAACCACTCTCAGTGACAATGTACCACCCGACATATAAAATATCACACAGACTTGGCGCTTTCCTGCTGCTTTCTGAAAGCACCATAGAGCCAAGTGTGTCCCTACAAGCCTGCCTCTCCCTGTTCTCAATCCCATTCTTCAAAAGCCCGTGTAAAAATGGAGACAAAGCAGATTAATGTTTAATTCCATAAATTAGAACCCTCCCCTCGCCCCCGCTTCCAGGGAGAAAGATAAAAACCTTTGCATTAAACTAATTACTAAATTATCTCTTGGATATTAAAAGGTTTTTAATCACCATGATAATAAATGTTTTTTAATGGAAATGTCTTGGACTGTTGTCTAAATCGTAATTAGGGAGCAGCAGGAAAGAAGGAGGTGGAAAGAAACACCCACTTCATGCTAAGGCCAGGTCTACACTAGAGCGCAAGGTTAAACTAAGGTCTGTTACTCCAGCTACGTGACTAGCGTAGCTGGAGTTGACATACCTTAGATCCAGTTACCACGGTGTCCCCATTGCATGGGGGTCAATGGAAGAAAATTTCCCATCAATTCCCCTTACTCGTCTCATTTCAGTGGAGTACCAGAGTTGATGGATGCGCAATCAGCAGTTGATTTAGTGGGTCTTTACTAGATCTGCTAAATCGACCTCCAGGAGATTGATCCTCACAGTGGTAAGTGTAGACATGGCCTAAGCGTGAAGGGAGCTGGAGGAGTTGGCAAGGGCTAACGTGATGCCTGCTGTTTGATAAGGTGGAAGGGAAGCAGAGACTGGGACTGACTTACCAGAAAGGAACAAAGGAAGATGAAAGAGACGAAGTAAAAATAGGCAAAGTCACTGCCACATTCGTTTTTGGTGAGGCCGGAGAGTTTGTCGCAGGCTCTGTTACTGAGGCAGGAGAGCATGATCTCATGCCAAGCTTCCCCGGTGGCACTCCTGCAGATGGGGGGAAAAGATTCCAACAAAGGAAAAAGGGTGAATTCTTTTGACTGCAAAAGAGTACACCGTGAGAGCTAACCAGAGCCCTCGCAAGCACTTCTCGACGCGTTACGGGAGGTCAAATTAGCCAAAGAACACCCAGTAACAATGTTTCAAAAATTCTATTTTGAATTCCCTTTATCATTTTTGGTAACACACAACCTCCTCTTCCCATGGCCGGCCTGTGTGTGTCTGTACACATTCTGGGAGGCAGTTTGCACTGGCGTTTACTGTATCCGATTCATTTCTCAACTTCGTATGAAAGAAAGACATGAAAAAAGATCTTCCCTCCTCCACCCATGTCACAGGGAAACAAAATCAACCTGACAAGCTCAGACAGGATACACTTAATCTATTTTCAATTTCCAGAAACAGATTAACTGAAGTCAGGCAAGCACAGAGGACCAATGTAATCAAACAAGTTTAACTCTCCCATTCCCCAAACCCAGCAGCTCAGCCTTAATAGCAGCTACAAACCCAATGGAGAGGAACTGAAACAAAAACAGACTCTCCTGTCTCAATCTATCATTTTAAATGGATGCATCAGAATACTGCAGTCTACCACTCTGACACAGATACGCTTTCTTATGAGAGTCTACTGGGTTTTCTGAACGCCTTTGCCTCTCTCTTTCCTTATGTTACCTATGGCAGCTGTTCCTGTGGTAAGAAGCAGATGCAAATATAACCTTGAATTATCCCCAAGTGACTCTGCACTGTCACAATATGTGATTTAATAACTAACTAAATATATTCACTAATCATGGAGGGACTAACCAAAAGCATAGCAGTAGCCAATAGCAGCAGCCAATTCTTGTCTCTTTTCTTAGGCGTCTTCCATCAAATGACTGGACCTTAACTTGTATGTCGTGCAACTGCTGCCAAATCAGTCCCAGGACATTAGAGACTAGGTGGGCGAGGTAACATCGTGTATTGGAGTAACTTCATGGGGTCATAGATTATGAAGCTGGAAGGGACCATTATGATCATCTAGCCTGAGCTCCCATGTATCACAGACCAGAGAACCTCACTCAATACTTGATGGACCAAGCCCATAACTTGAGTCTCCATTGCCCGGTATCCTATGTAGCTATTTACACCTGTGCAAAGTGGGTGCAAAGTGTTGCTGCTCTAAAGTCTTAATATATTTGTTATTTCATTTGTTTGTTCCCCCCTTAAACTTTACAAACTCCAGTGAACCTCAATGCTGATGAATGGTGCTCGTCTGGAAGCCTTGGGTACTATGAAGTACTGTATTTATCCCGGGGATATATACAGAATAGTGAAAATCTTCCCACACAGGACCTGACTCATATGCCTGGACCTTGATCTTGGGACTGGTTCAATTCCTTGTGGAATTTAAAGCAGCCACAAGACTATTTTAAGTTGTTCAAAGTGCAATTCACTGGGCGGCACCAGAGTCAGGTCCCAGATCCTGGTCCAACCTTCTCCAACAATGGCAGAGCACTGTGCTAGCAAGGTCAGCTCTCACCATCTCAGGAATGTCCCTAATTCTGAGAGTATCCACAGTTGGCTGGTTAAACTCACTTTATAGTCTCTAGCTTCTGCAGCTGTGACAAAAAGGGCCCTATGCCAGGGGCCAGGATCTGGCCCAAAGGATCCAGAAGTAAGACTGCAATAACATCAGATTTTTTTTCAATTAAGAGATTAATTTCAACAAGATTATTTTAAACTGCATGAGTAAACCCGAGTGAGCTAATTTCATGTCTGCCTGGCTCTCCACACACTCCATTAATCAAGATCCTTTAGCAGGCTATCCAATTACAAACATTACATCATCAGAATAAAGTTTCCCTGACTGACCACAGCCTGAGCCCCTGACATGGGCACTAGCTGCTTGGGGGAAGCAGTAGCCTTATGCAAAAATAAACCATTTCTTGTGCATAACACAGAGCACATCATACAATATGACAGGGACTAATTTAGTTACAACCATTCAAGAGAGAGATCTTGGAGTCATTGTTGATAGTTCTCTGAACATGTTCATACAGTGTGCAGCGGCAGTCAAAAACGCAAATAGAATACTAGGAATCATTAAAAAAGGGATAGAGAATAAGAGAATATTGTATTGCCCCTATATAAAACCATGGTACACCCACGTCTTGCATATTGCGTACAAATGTGATCGCCTCATCTCAAAAAAGATATATTGGCATTGGAAAAGATTCAGAAAAGGGCAACAAAAATGATTAGGGTTTTGGAACAGGTCCCATCTGAAGCGAAATTAAAAAGACTTGGACTTTTCAGCTTAGAAAAGAGGAGACTAAGGGGGGATAGGAGAGAGGTCTATAAAATCATGACTGGGGTGGAAAAAGTAAATAAGAAAAAGTTATTTACTTATTCCCACAATATAAGAATAAGAATATAAGGGGTCACCAAATGAAATTAATAGGCAGCAGGTTTAAAACAAACAAAAGGAAGTTTTTCTTCACTTGGCGCACAGTCAACCTGTGGAACTCCTAGCCAGAGGAGGTTTTGAAGATTAGGAATTTAACAGGTTCAAAAAAGAGCTAGATAGATTCATGGAGGTTAGGTCCATCAAAGGCTATTAGCCAGGATGAGTAGGAATAGTGTCCTTAGCCTCTGTTTGTCTGGAAATGGGTGACAGGGGAGGGATCACGTGAGGATCACCTGTTGTGTTCCCTCCCTCTGGGGCATCTGGTATTGACCACTGTTGGCAGACAAGATACTGGGCTAGATGGACCTTTGGTTCCACCCAGCATGGTCATTCTTACGTTCACACATAGATGTTTGTGAAATGTACACAATGAACGGTGACACTACCCTGGTATTGAGGGTTGTTTGTTTTTCCCTTTTGTTACACCCACAAAAATGGAATCAGATGGCTGAAATGTTTGCTACAATTTACTTAAAAATGGACTCCTTTTTCAACATGAATGAGCCCAAGTGGAAATGGATTAATTCTGACCCACAAGTACCCTTTGAAATATGAAATTTCAAGTTGCTCATGATGCAAAAATAACCATGAAGTTGAATTTCTCAAAACAGAAAAATCTGAGAGGCATGAACTCACCTGGAACGAAACAGCAATTTGCGTGCAATGTCTGGATGATACATTTCTGTCTGATGTGTCCTGCTCTAACCATGCGTAACACAAAATGGAGGAACATGTGCTTCATTACAACTGCTGTGCTTGGAGGTCTTATATAACTTAAATAAGCTCAGCCCTTAAACCGGCACATGAAGATAAAAAGTTATTTATTACTCACATGGCAAGCCTATAAGTCGGCTGATTTGATTGGATTTACCTGAACAATAGCATCAGGGCTTGCAAGAAAGTTCTGAAGTTGTTGTGTCGATTAATCGAGGTATCATCGTCTAGTGCAATGTTTCCAAATACCTAGAAAAGGAAACAAAAGCTATCAGGACCAAATGCAGCCTGGAGTAAGCAACCTTGGTAATCTCTGGGCCCCTGTCAGCAGCAGTGTATGAGATAGGCACAGTGGTCATGACTGGGTATAAAGCAGATGTTAGAGTGGGTGGGAATGTAACTTGTATCAAGTTGTGCTAAATGGGTGTAACTTATAGGGCTGGAGAGGCATAAGGTGTGGAGCAAGGAAAGACGCTAAACCGAAGAGAAGATGTTCTGGATGCACATGAAGCTGGCTGTCCCCAAAATTGAAGGAGCCAGTTTGGCCTTAGCATATGCTAGTGAATTCAATCAGAGCTACTTCCATTCACTCCAGGCTAAGCTGGATCCCTAAGGAATATCAGCATCTGAGCGCTGTTTGGCACAGTCCCTCGGGGTGGGAGCAATGGGGACTGTGCCTCCTCTGACCTTCTACTCTGGAGTTGGGGGAGCTCTTCACCTTACTCTGAAAGAGGCCCCCTGCTGGAGGCAGGCAGTAGCAATAGCGTGTCTCGTGCTCTGCGTCAACATGGCAAATCGTAGAGTCTTAGCTGTCGAAGCCAACATGTTACCTGCATGCCGATAATGGCGTAGATGAAGAAGAGCATCGCAATGAGGAGACACACATAAGGCAAGGCCTGGAAAAAACCAATAGGGACAGCATTAACAAAGCAGGGCCACAGATTAGCAAACAGTCTTTATTAATTATTGGTTAGCACGGAGCTTCTCCAAACTGCCTGTGGTTTGGATGAGAGCATTAGCAAGAGAAACCTGAGCTGCTGTGGCACAAAGGAGACCTGCACAAGAGACTCGGCTGAAAGCTGGTCTTGCCTTACTACACGCCATTAGGTTGTAGTAAGGCAAGACTATTTATTTTGCTTTAAATAAAGTTAGTTTTCTGCACTGTTATGGTCCATACCAACCCGTGTGAGTAGACGGAGCCTCACCAGAAGGGAGGCACTAGCAGACTGCAGGGTGCGTACTTTAGCCTAGTCATGACATACCGTGGCGGTTCTCAGGCAATGTTATACAATTATAAAAGTTATTTCTGAAGTTTAGTAAAAACACATTCTTAGAAAAATACATCTGCAAAGAAGCAAGCGCTGGGTTTAACTGGGCATTGTGGGGGAAAAGAGAAGTTTCCGAGTCTTGAGTGATAAATCATTAAAGGTTTGAGCAGTGCGCCTCAACCTACTTACCATCATGGGCCACATCCAGAATGACCTGCATGGCCATGAGGATGTTACATGGGCTGCAGCTCTGTGCTGACTGGGCTAAAGGTTTTTTTATAAGGGAGATTGCCTATCTCCTAGAACTGGAAGGGACCTTGAAAGGTCATTGAGTCCAGTTCCCTGCCTTCACAGCAAGACCAAGTACTATCCCTGATTAATTTTTGCCCCAAATCCCTAAATGGCCTCCACAAGGATTGAACTTACAACCCTCTACTTAGCAGGCTAATGCTCAAACCACTGAGCTATCCCTCCCCTCACTGGGCTTGACTAAGAGTCAGTTGCTCTGCCCAGGCTGGGAGTCCATATGAACCCAACCTGTGCAGCCACCAAGACTTGCAAGTGTGACGTGCCTGCTCACCCCTGCCCTTGGCGCCGATGGCAGGGGAGGAGAAGGGGTGGAGCTGCATCTCCTCAATATGGCGCTAGCACAGCGTAACGGGCATGGGGCGGGGATTGTGATAAGCAAGAGCTGTAGGTGCTCAGGAGCAGATTCTTCACTCCCTTATGTCTATATTTCCTCCCCTGTAGAAAACAGGGATAATAATATTGCTATGCTTGGGGCTGGGAGGCAAGAGCAGTGACCTTGTATGGAGAAAATGCACTCCATCTGACCTTGGCCTGCATCACTACTGATGTCACCAATGATCTTGCCACCAGCTGGCTCTCAGACATCCAGCCAAAGGATTTGGTTCATGCATCTGTCTCTCTCTCTCTCTCTCAAGACCAGGCCCAGGTGGCATGCTCAAGAGCATGCTGCCTGGCAGAGGTTGATCCAGACCCAGTGTTTTCCGAGCCCCACTCTTGTGTTTTAACTACAAGCCCGTCCCTTCTATCCTTCCTAGGGCACCGGTTTATTTCGGAGGCACCTTCTCTGTCCAAGGGTGGGAGGTGTTCCTGGTGCGTTTCAAACTGGCTGCTGTGGCCTTTACATACTACCCATCCCCACCTCACCTCGAGAAAGTGTTATCAAACACACATCCTGGGGTATTTGCTTGAAAGCACAGCAGCCAGAGCAAGAGGCCTTTAATTCCACGGCCTGACCGCTAAGTGAGAGCGGAAATGTTGAAGGTGCACTAGAAACCACCCAGCTGCCTGCCCCCCACGATCTCTCAAAGGACTTCAAACTCCTGGTGCTGAACTCCTCAAGTCCCAGCTCTCCAGGCTGCAGCCTGCACCCAGGCCGGTCGACGGGAGGGGGAAGGACAAAGGGAGCAAAGGCCCCTGGGCCTGGTGATTCAAAGTAGTGGCGGCGGCGGCTACTGGAGTCGAAGGCCAGAATGCCGCTCCGCATGGCTCTGAGGGCTGGGAGTGGCAGGGGCAGTGCCATTGTCTGAGGGCTGGCTATCCCAGCCCCCACTTCTGCCCGAGTCCCCACCCTTTCCAGGGAGCATGGAGCCTGCCCCAGGGCGCACAGGAGCTGTGGGCCCCGCTGCCCGCACAGCATTCTACTGCCTTCCTTCTCACGTGCACAATGTTACGTAACTTCTCCATCCTCCACCTTCTCCATCCTCCTCCAGCTCCAGCACCTCCCACAGCCCCTCTCTCACTCTCCGTTCCTCTCCACACTCCTTCCCCACTCCCCCCAGCCATCTAGCAACTCCCTGGAGCACGCCCCTTCGCCTCTCTTGTTCTTGGAGGAAATTTCTTCTATCTGGAACCTCTTGCTTCACTGACTCCACATCACATCCTGACCCCATTACACACCTGCTCTCTCTTGAGTTTTCTTTCCCTTTGCAAGTATCTGTGGATTAACTCTGAAAGGCAGCTGCAGGGAGCAGCTTTTATTGAAGGCCCTAGACAAAATAAAATTGCCCCATTGTTCTCAGGGAAGCCTCTGCTGCACGCGCTTCCATGCAACAGTCTAACAGCAGCTGCAAGACCTCAAGCTAGAGGGAACTCTATACACAGTAGAAAGCCTGACATATGATACATAGGCACACAGAACAGCTTACTGTAACTCAGTGGAGGAATCGAAGTCGGGGGGGGGGGGGGGGAGATGCCGATGTACGTGAGCTAATGGATAAGGTCTGGTATGAGCTCCCTGTTCCTCACTTTCTCAACTGTAGAAAAGCGAATCATGACCCCTTTCTTCAGTCATAAAGCACTTTGAGATTCTTGGGGAAGAGACCAACTTTTGCTTATGTGTTTGAGCATCATGAGGTTGGGTCCTTTACCATAGTAAAAACAGCAAATAATAGTATATGCTAAATATTATTTTTGCAGATAGTCTGGTGATCGCACTATAACACCCCGACTGAATTAGGAGAAAATGATACCCTTCTTAGTCTACAGAATTTAATTAGATCCCTTCTACAGAATTAAAATCAAACCAAACACCATTCATTCTCTACATTCCATAGGTTGTGGAAAGCCCACCTCGACTTCTGTGAACTCTGCTGTTTTCACCCCATATAAATTCTAGAAGAGGTTTTGCAGCAGACAGAGGAGGAGCATGGAACGTTGCCCTCCTGTGCCCTATTTCTGTGTCTGCAATTTGTTCTCTTTTGGAGCTGATTTTCCAAAGTGTGGAGTACCAGCAGGTTCCACTGATGTCAATGAATGTTAGGGGCACTGAATGCTTCTGAAAATCAGACCAAGGAGAACCTTCATCAAGTTAATTACATGCCTGACAGACAGGTTATCAGAGAACTGTCTTCTAGGGATGCTGAAAAGCTTAATTCTTTAGTATTTGATGTCCTCACCTGGAAGATGCTACCGAAGTGCAAGGCATTAGCTGATCCCCTTCTGCTTTCAACCGTGAGGGCTACTCACCTTAAAAGATTGTACAAATGTCCAGAGCAGAATGCGGATGGTGTAGCCCTGGCGAAGAAGTTTGATGAGTCTGGCAGCCCTGAAGAGCCTCAGGAAGCTGAGGTTGATGAAGTTATCCTGTGGAAAGTAAAGGTTTTGTGTCCTTCAGAAATTAACGCGACTAGAAACCACAGCCCGCAAAAAAGAAATTAAAATTACCGGCTTCACGATCTAAGCAGCAAATCGGCCACCAGAAAACCTTCCAAAAGAAACATTCGTCAGTGCAGATCACTCCACATGCAGTAAGTCTGAGAAAACCCCTCTCCACAAAAGCCCCTCCCTCGGCTATTGGGTAAATAATAAAAAGGAAAAAAAATTTCCCTTATGCACTTTTCTTTCAATTCTTGTTTTCTTTGTGCAAAGCTGGTTTTCCCCGTGAAAGGAAAGTGATGGTGATTATTATTTGCTAGTGAGCGGGATTGTTTTGAAGTCTTGGATTGGCTCATTTTATTTTTATTATAGTGAATCCAATGTAAGCCCAGAGGGTCTATAAGAGTGCGTAGCTTTAGCCTCTTCCATGACAAAGGAAGAGATCAGCCAATCTACTTTAAAGCACCCTCCTTTTAGAAGTATTTACACAACAGGTGATAGGACAAGAACCTTGCTGACCTGCAACGCTGGAATCTGATCATTATCTTAGAGGGGAGATCATTTGCAGGCAAGATTGAGTGATCCACAGCAGGGGTTGCCCTTAGGCACCTGCTGACTTATTAATGATTCACAAATATCACTTTTAAGGTAAATCAAAGAAATGCCAGGGGGTTTGATTTTTATTTGATCGTTTTAGTTGATTCTTCTCCCTTCCCTTTTATGGACAGAAAATAGGTCATTTAACGAGCTAACCTAGAAGGGGAGGAGGTCTTTCCAAACGAAAACATGCAAAGGTTGAAAGAGGAGGGCAGGGGGGAATCTAAGTAGATTAAAAAAAATCCCCCCTGCCTACATTAATCCCAATTCCAGTGAATGCTAAAATTTAACCACAGGAATTAATTTGACTAGGCTAACTAAACAAAATTCCACCTAGTATTAAGCAATGGAGAGGGTGACCCAATCATAAGGAGGCCTTGTAGGTAAAGATGAATCAGTACAGTCTTCCTCTAGTCCCATCTCCCATCATCTTTTACCACAAGATACCTGCTCAGATTAAAGGGATTGACAGCTCTTGTTAATCTGTGTGCATAGCTCATGCTGAGTTTGGGGGTGCCTGTTTTATCTATTAATTTATTTAAATGCTAGCTGAGCAAACTGGGCCAAGACCGCTGCATTCCACGGATACCATCAAATGGTTCAAGAAATCAGTTTCAGACATGCACTTGGGTTGGGTTTAAAATGCAAGCAGCTCAGAGTTAGGCATATATTGTATGTCAGACCCAGTCCTAAAATAAAGAGAAAAGAGAAAAGCACAGGTATGTTTCATGAAAGAGCAGACAACACGGAAGCGATTTCTAGTCTACCACGGAAGGCAGTCCACGGCAGGCAAGACACAAGCAAGGATTCTCCTGGGCTGTTTAACGTTTGGATCATCAGCGCCTGTTTTGCGAAGATGATTTCTTAGAACAATACTTTAGGTTATTGTCCCTTGATACAATACATATCAGAGCTCAGCTCAGCATTAAAGGCCATCTATGGCCGGGAGTCAGATTTTCATTGTGGTTACGGCAGTGTAAATGTATCAGAACTTCACTGATGTAATCTAGTTTTCAACCTAATCCCCGATCTAGGAACTTGAGTGGTCAAGGTCCATTTGAGTAGTGGGGATAAATCAGGGCCCACTTCCTACTGACTTTGTGCAGGTGTATGAGCCTGGGACTGGTCCTGCTTTGGGCAGGCGGTTGCACTCCATGACCTCCTGAGGTCTCTTCTAGCCCTAGGAGTCTATGATTCAAAGCCCAACGAAGTCAATAGTAAGACTTCACCTTCTCAGGTGTTGGATCAGGCCCCAAGTGATAACACAAGGTTCGTGGCTTTGGGAAATCAGGTCCTTAATTCCCATTGATACAATAGGTAGATATGGTGTGGTATATGGGCCAGGCCCCGCACACACACAATCTTCCTCATATAAGCAGTTCTGTATACATACAGCAAGTGTAAACAGGATCAGCCCTGAATTTATAAAACATTAGAAGTGCATTTCCCCAGCATTTTCCCCTGAAGAATTCTTACAGCGTGTGCTTGGTAGCAAAACCACAATAGTTTGTCTTGTCCAGACTCCTGTTAAAATTCCCTCATAATCACAGTCAGCTGATACGATGCTTAACATGTGTCTGATCTAAGTCATGGTCAGCATGGTCGCTGCGAACTCCATTTTTCACCTCTACAGGAAAACACAGGACGGCTGTGTGATAATAAGAAGTGCTAGCGAGGGAGACGTGCAAGTAAAAAAGGAAGAAGATCTCTACAACATGAACCTGGTTGAGGACCAGCTTCAAACGGAATTAGGCACCCAACTCTCATTGAAATTCCATGGGAGTTAGGAGCCTAACAATGTTCTTTTTTTTTATTACAGATCCAAGCTCAACATCTGTTTTTCAAACACTCCTGCCAGTGTTTCACTCTGTGTAATCAAATGAATAGCCCAGAGGGGGATCACTAGCAACCCAGGAAAATCCTATTTTATCAAGTTACAAAGCTTTTGAGGGACAGTTCTCCATGCTATTCCCTGTTTGGTAACATTAAACATGCAATTGTGAGAATTGAAGGGATATAGCTCATGTGTTTAACACCCCCCCCCCCCACACACACACCTCCCATACACTGTGCAGAAAAACTGTCCCTCAAGACCTCAGCAGTTATTAGAATTGCATGCACTTAAAGGAGAAACTCCACATTGCAGTATTTCTTGTGCTCCATTATTTTTGCATTGATTTTCCTTTCAAATAACCATATGTGAGAGAGGAATGTCATTCTGGCGGATGATTTATTTCATTCTTGCTATCTCTTTTTTCTGTTGCACAGGTGCCGAACACGGGCGAGGGTGAATGACATTATTTTAATGTCTTAGCTTTTACCCATTCCCATAATATGTTATTTACTGTATTTAAAAGTAGAAAAATGACCACAAATATGTCATTCTGCTATTCACCAAATCTGCTCCTTTTGCATCTACAGCCTCATCTCAGCTTCATTTGCAGACTGCTAAACTGGTGGCCATGTCAGAAGAGGGAGTAAAGATGCACAAAAGCAATCTGTATTTTATTCTGCTGTGTGTATTGTCAGCAAAATGACTGGCTAAGTTAATTTCAGAATCTTTTATCTGAAATGAGATTTGTGACTTCTTTTACCACAGCTGAATTTGTCTTCATGGATTATCATATTGATGTGAGTTACATCTCACAGAATGATGAGATCTGCGAAAGTTACACTGGTGTGCTTCATACGCCTGCTTTTCTTTCTTTCAACTAACTTATGCCAACACCATCAAACATGAATTTCTCGCAGACATATAACAGAAAACAAATGGCCTGTAGCTTTAGAATATGTGACAAGTAACAGTGGGTGTGGATTTGTAAAGAACAAATCGTGTCAAGAGAACCTAATAGCTTTCTTTGATAGCAAAACCTTGCGGATAAGGGGGAAGTGGTAGATGTGGTATATCTAGTCTTTAGTAATGCATTTGATACAGTCTTGCATGACAAACTAGGGAAAAACAACCTAGGAGGAGCTAATATAAGTTGGATGCATAACTAGTTGGATGACCATTCCCAAAGAGTCAATGACTCACAGTAATGCTGGAAATGCATGACGAGTGGGTTTCTGCAGGGATCAGTTCTGGGTCCAGTTCTGTTCGATATTTTCATTAATGATTTGTATAATGGCATTGAGAGTGCACATATAGAGTTTGCAGATGATACCAAGCTGGGAAGGGTTGCCAGGGCTTTGGAGGATAGGACTGTCATTCAAAATGATCTGAACAAACTGTAGAAACAGTCTGAGGTAAATAGGATGAAATTCAATAAGGCCAAATGCAAAGTGCTCCACTTAGGAAGGAGCAATCAATTTCATACTTACAAAATGGGAAATGATTGTCTAGGAAGGAATACTTCAAAAAGAGATCTAGGGGTCATAGTGGACAACAAACTAAATGTGAGTCAACAGTGTGACACTGTTGAAAAAAAAAGCAAACACCATTTTGGAATGTATTAGCAGGAGTGTTGTGAGCAAGATATGAGAAGTGATTTTTCCACTCTTCTGATTAGGCTTCCGTTGGAGTATTGTGCCTAGTCTGAGAGCCACATTTCAGGGAAGATGTGGACAAATTGGAAAAAGTCCAGAGAAGAGCAACAAAAATGATGAAAGATCTAGAAAACACGACCTATGAGGGAAGATTGAAAGAACTGGGCTTGTTTAGTTTGGAAAAGAGAAGACTGAGAGTGGACATGATAGCAGCTTTCAAGTACCTAAAAGGGAGTTACCTGGAGGAGGGAGAAAAATTATTCTCCTTGGCCTCTGATGACAGGACAAGAAGCCATGGGCTTAAATTGCAGCAAGGGAGGTTTAGGTTGGACATTAGGAAAAACTTCCTGTCAAGGAGGTTAAACACTGGAATAAATTGCCTAGGGAGGATGTGGAATCTCCATCATAGGAGAGATTTAATAGCAGGTTAGACATTTATCTGTCAGGGATGAACTAGATGAACTAAAGGGAGGTTCCAAAGAGGATGGAGAGAGGCTGTTCACAGAAGTGAGAGATAGCAGAACAAGGAGCAATGGTCTTAAGTTACAGTGGGGGAGGTCTAAGTTGGATATTAGGAAAAACTATTTCCCTAGGAGGGTGGTGAAGTGCTAGAATGGGTTACCTAGGAAGGTGGTAGAATCTCCATCCCTAGAGGTTTTTAAGTCTCGGCTTGACAAAGCCCTGGCGGGGTTGATTTAGTTGGGATTGGTCCTGCCAGGGTGCTGGACTTGATGACTTTGTGAGGTCTCTTCCAGCTCTATGATTCTATGATGCTTGGTCCTGCCATTAGGGCACGGGATTGGCCTTGACAACCTGTCAAGATCCCTTCCAGTTCTATGGTTCCATGTCTACTCTGCAGTTAGGGACGTGGCTTCAGCCTACCTAGCATAGATAAATATAGCAGTGGCATGGACCAGCAGCGGGAGTACATTGCCAGAATTCCAGACGGGCTTGCACAGCCCATGCTGCTGCCTCTTCATTGCAGACATGCTAACTGTCTTCCTTCAAATGACAGGTTCTTCCAAAGTCATGTGCCGGATGAGGCAGCTATTTGGCCTTGAGGACAGAGGTCAGCCTTTGAATCTTCAGTGCTGTCTCAGGGCTATCTTGGGGAGACTTCATTGCACTGGAGGGATGACAGTTGGGAACTAACATTTCAACTATGCCGCTAAGAAACAACAAGCAAGAAGCTGCTCACGTGGTCAAAGAATCTGAAGTGTGCAGACACACACGGTCTCCCCCAGATGAATGTGACCAGAATGGTCCCCCCTGATGCATGTGACTCTATTCATATTAAGGGGGAATGATCATACCCTGGGCGAAGTCTTGTCTTCATTGAAGAACTCTCCCTGAAATCAACAGGGCCAGGATTTCACCCTATCTGTGTGCGCTGCCGAGACTCTGTCATGTTGTTTCCTTTGACCCTAGCCCGGGAAACTGAAGTCAAGGGGATTTCTCAAGCATGTGAAATTCAGCCCCTGGAGGATCAGGATCTAAACCATTAATCTGCACGGGCTCGTCTACATTGGCCCCTTTTCCGGAAGGGGCATGGTAATTTTTGAAATCGCAATAGGGAAATGCGCGGGGGATTTAAATATCCCCCGCGGCATTTAAATAAAAATGTCCGCCGCTTTTTTCCGGCTTTTAGAAAAGCCGGAAAAGAGCGTCTACACTGGCCCCGATCCTCTGGAAAAAGCGCCCTTTTCCGGAGGATCTTATTCCTACTTTGAAGTAGGAAGTAGGAATAAGATCCTCCGGAAAAGGGCGCTTTTTCCAGAGGATCGGGGCCAGTGTAGACGCTCTTTTCCGGCTTTTCTAAAAGCCGGAAAAAAGCGGCGGACATTTTTATTTAAATGCCGCGGGGGATATTTAAATCCCCCGCGCATTTCCCTATTGCGATTTCAAAAATTACCATGCCCCTTCCGGAAAAGGGGCCAATGTAGACGTAGCCCACCAGTACCAAGGCCCACATTTTCCAATGTGGGTGATTAAGTTTTATCAGACGTACTCGCTTTGTTGTACATGTGTGAACTGCATTTGCACACACAAACTGGATAGCATAGTTATGGCCATCTCTGCTGTCATCATTCCGGTACTATAAAGAACTTTCCTTTCAGATTTCACCCTGAAAATTCTAGAAAGGCATAACTTGCACTTTACATTGCTTTTGCTTCTCTGTTGTTTCCCAAAAGACAACTTCCCCCATGATCCTGCATGAAATGTTATGGAATGTGTGTGTCTGCAGTCTGTCATGGAGGCGAAAGCTTTTATAATCTCTGGATAAAACAGCAACTGTGCGACAGAAATTCCAGATGGAAAACTAACGTAGCTTAAAGGGATGCTGCCAGATAAAATAAATGTATTTTTAATAAACCCATGTCTTTGTGTTATTAATGCCACTTGGGGTTATTAAAAATGAAATAGTTTTAACATATTTGTCACAATCTATACGGCTTGTTGCTTTTTGTATTTACTCATCCTGGGCAAAGAAAACAGTCTATGTTCGGATTTCCTATGAGCCAATGGGAGTTAGGCATCTAACGTTGATTGAATTTTAATGGGATTTGGATACCTACCTTCTTTCAACCTTTTTGTTGCTAGTCACTGTTTCCTTTTAGATCTCATAGGGGGGCAAAATAGTACTATATTGGCTTTCCCGTGGACATTCAAAGCCAGAGTTAATGTTTTCACTAATCTCTTTATGCTTCACTAAAAATCTTTGTTTTTCAATCAGAGTTAAACTATGGGTTTAAAACACCTGGCATTGTCCTTTTAAATGGACCACTTCTTTTGTCATAAAACCCAACCAATCTCAGTATAAAATAGTGGTTGCTTAGATGCTTAAAGTTGATTCTATCACCTACAAAATAAAGATTGCTCAAGCCAAAGAAACTTCCCTACTCTAGAGGTCATGTGAAAAGAGCTATCCCTCCACCTCTAAGTCAGCCCTTCATGAAAATAAAGCAAATGTCAGTTTCCCCTTTATTGTTATCAAGTGAAACAACAAACAGCAGAAAACAAGCTATTGGTGACTTTATTTGCCTCATATCACCAATTAGCCAATGGGAAGAAGATGCACAAGAGGAGCCAATGATGAGGCATGCTGCAAACGTACAGTGAGACTTCCCACTAGTGCAATCGGTAATCTCATTAAAATGAAATTTAAAAAATAATATTAAACCAACAGAAAATAAAAGCAGAGAATTAAATAAGTGTTTAAATTCAATGAAACCAACCGTGTCCTATATGTGATGTTTTCATGGATGAATATTTGCAAGATTATTTACAAATTATTTTTTGAGCAGCAGGCGCACAACATACAGACGGAGACATGGTTTTCGCATTGTATGTTGATTGGATGGCGTGATTCAGCAGGTAGGTAAGGAAAATAAAGAACAAAAACAGAAAACAAAAGAGAAAATGAGTAATCAGGACGAGCAAGAAACAAAAGCTCTGAAAATTTCACTGGAAAAAAATTGTTGGGTTTGGAGGTTTCCCCTGCTTTTATGGTAATTATATAAATTAAAAAAATGTTTCAAATCAAAACCGATTTTGAAACCCTAAAGGTAACACAGACAGTGCAGCAGTTATTTGCATTTCATCTTGTAATGCAAATTAGGAGACAGTTCACAAACACTTTTTATTTTATTTTTTTGTATTTCCAGGCAGAGAAATAGATGTCAGTTTCATATATGCTCATTGTACCTCCTACGGGCCTCCTAAACTCAGAAGGACTGACCTGTCTTTTTAACTCCATCTCATTTATTTAGGTTATTAAACCAGGGAAAAACTGACATATGTGTATTTTTTGCCTAAGGAAATAAAAAAAAAATCTACTGCATTCACAAAGTAAATCACATATAACACGACTAAGAAACCAAAGAAAGCAATTTATCAACACATTTCTTTTCCTTTTATCTTTACTCTTTAGTGCTACGAAACTGCTGATGCAGCAAGGCTAGGTAGGTTAACACGAGGTCTACACTGGGGCTTTATTTCGAGCCCCCCAACCACTTAGGTCGAATTAATAAGCAAAGCATCCACACTACCGAGCTCATTATTTTGAAATAATGGGCCACTTATTTCAAAATCTGTACTCTTGCTTTCCTTGGGGAATAATGCTAATTTTGAAAAGTTATTTTGAAATAGAGGTAGCGTGGACACTCCAGTACCGCTATTCCAAAATAACTATTCCCCAGAGTAATTCGAACTAATTACTTCCCAGTGTTTCCTTGGGCTCTAAGTTGAGGTGGCGGGTCCACGTTAACGGAGTCTGCCTCCGACTAATTTCGAGGCTTCCGCATAGTGAGGACACACTATTTCAATTTTGTTATTTCAGGAGTTATTAAATCTATTTTAGTTATTTCAGAATAGTTTCCTAGTGCAGACATGCCCATAGTTGGTTGAGTTGGCTTGGAGAATGTTTACAGTGGGAAAATTGAGGGAGGTTGGTCAAGCAGGAAACAGGATTCCTTGCAGCTCTCTGCAAGCCAGATCTCTCTCTTTCCCATCGCTAGCCACAGTTTTCAGCGATCGCAGGGTTGGTTCCACAGAGGAGTTCTCCCCCAACGGAGAGTAGGAAGAAATTCATTTCCATTGTAGGAACCCCTAAACAGAAATTGTGCTGAGTCGAGAACGCACCAGGATGGCATATGGACTTCTTGGTGCCCAGGTAAAAAAAACCACACATAACTTCATGCTGATAGCTCATTAGGGCAACACACCCATGTGAGTGTTGCCATACAAATGTCCCTACTGCCATCTACATCCCACTGAGCACCTTCCCCTCAGGAAGGCCAGGCTGCCAACAAAAGGGGCCTTTCCCCCCATAAGCAAATCACACACTTTGGGCATGGATCTTTGGAAAATTACCTGAGAACAAAGTCCCCTTCCTTTCTCTGGCTACTGCAGTTTGTATAACAGCACAGCTTGACCCTAGAAGGAGGTGCAAGGTGGCTATGTTCCAGACTATGCATGAATAGAGGCTAAGTGAGGTTAAGCATTAGCTACCCTGAGCTGCAATCAGTCTCAGTCCCTTAGTCACTTGCAACCAGACAGCCAACATAGGATACAGAATCCACCAAAGGTAGGGAGGTGGGGTAGTCTCGGCTCAGCTCTGGAGTGGCATAGGGTATTTACCTGGAGAGCACAGGATGGTGGGTTCAAGTCAAGTGAGTTCAAGTCCCCTTACCTGCAAGAGGCTGAGGGGCAGGAAAAGGTTTGCACATGAGCAAAGATTAAACCCAATCGAAGAGATACCCCCTGAAGAAAGCTCTTCAACTTTCTAATGAGGCATCACGTGGTCCACTCCCCTCTTATGATTTGTTTCAGCTCTCGCTGGGGTGATTGACATCTGCCTGGCAGTGTTCTCACTAATACAGGGCTAAATTCCCCAACACACCTTATTCCTCGCAACATTTTTCACTGGGTATTTTCAAAAGCACCTCAGTGATTTAGGAGCTGCAGACCCATTAAAGTTTAAAGAGGAAAAGCTGCATAGGCTGAGATCAGCAAGGATCTTTCCCCAACTCTCGTTGACTTCACGGCTTGCTCATAAGTGAAAAGGAAAAGCCATCTGCGGTAATGCCTTTCCAGGAGACGGAGTACAGCTTGTGCAGCCATGGGGGAGAGATCGAAAGGCAGACTCCACATGCCCTTCAGATTTTGGGCTGGGGCCCAAAACAGCCCTCAGTGTAATGCAGGCAGGTCTGCTCTCAGTTACAGCTGTCCATGTCTGTACCAGGAAAGGCCAGAATGGCCATATTGGTGTGTGTGACAGCCTTGCCCCTGTGCCTAAGCACCATAGAAAGGGGCTGAATTCTCCCTTTTGGATTCCACCCTAGATATTTTGGTCTTCTTTGGGCATAGAGGAGGAAGAAAAGTACCAGTGCAGCCGAGCCCTTGTTTACATGCAGCAGGATGACTGTAAAAGTGGCGTTCCGTGTCAGGGACACACTGAAAACGACCATTATTTATTGCTCTTCAAGTCTTGTTCTGGATGTAATTTATGGAATACCACTTAAAAAAGTGTAACTAAGCAACGATTTCACGAGACCTGTGTGTCAATGTCCCCCTTATGTGAGCTAAGCGCCTTTCTAACATCTCTTCAGCCAGCTTTGTGCGGTGCCAGAGAAGTAGTTGCTCCCTGATCCTGTTTGAAGGTTACAAAAAGAGGTGCTTTGCTTAAAGGGTTCTTCACCAGAGGCCACAACAGCTGTTCCATAACAAGGAATGTGTTACTATAGACAGAGTCCAGAGGGCAGCAACAAAGACGAGAGAAGCCCAGTGAGGAAAGGCTGAGACAAATGGTTATATTCAGTTGAGAGAAAAGAGTAAAAGGGAGACAAGGAAAGTGTATACAACTACTTATAAAGGCATGAATAAAAGACCACAGGGATTAAAATAGGTTCATTAGTCAATGGATACAGAACAAGGAGTAATGGGCTGGTGCTGAAAAGGGCACATTTAGGTTAAATGTTGGGGGAAAGTTTGTTTGTAAGAACAGTTTTGTAACAAAACTCACAGCCAAGAAGGTTGCAGAATCACAATAACTGGAAATACTCAGCCACCCCTCTTTGAGGAGAGCTAGGTGTTTACACTTAGGCTATGTCTAGACTGCATTGCTTTTCCGGGATACCAGAGGCATGCCGGAAAAGCAACGCCGCGTCCAAGGAATGCATCTGCTTTTCCGAAATTTTTTCGAAAAAGCGGATGTGCTCTTTTGCCACCACTGTAAACCTCATTCTATGAGGCATAAGGGATGTGTCGAAAGAGCACTTTTTTCCCTGAAATTTGTCACCGTGTAGATGCGCCAAAGTTCAGAAAAGCCTCTTTCGAAAGTAAATCGGAAAAAGATGTGCATTAGCATACCGCAAATTGCGTATCTTTTTCCAATTTAAAACTGCAGTCTAGATGTAGCCTTTGTAACTCTTATACCAGGAGCCCCTAACATGCAACTTGGGAGCACCCCTGAAAAGTGTTACCGGTGCCTGGAAGTTTGGCTCTTTTGAACATGATCATCTTCTCCTGTCACACCAACCTTGAAACCATCAGAGTATTTTGCCCTCCATACTTGATGAGTGAGCTTGAAGAAATTGCAGTCCAATAAAAGAGCAATGGAAACACGCACATGAAATCACTGGTCAGTCCTAGCACATAGTATTTTCAGAATTACTAAGGGCCTGTCTACATGGACATCTGCTTGCACTCGCCAGCCCTTGACAGTCAGCATGGGCCCTGCTGACGTGCAGGAGCAGTTTGTTATTGTGTATTTCTCTCCTCCCACTGCAAAGAGAACTAGATCAAAGCGCACGAATGAATCGTCAGCAGGGTCCCAGCAGACAGTCAGTCTGTGGCAGGCTAGTGTGGAGCAGATCCACAACTCAGCTTGCCGTGCACTAAACGTTCACATAGACGCACGCTAGGAAAATCTGTTACAATCTGAGCGTGAAACGTACTATGTGCGTGGAAGGCCGCATGCATGTGTGCTCACGTGTGTCGTGAGTCTTGACTCTAGGATGCTCCATCCCATTGCCTGCTGCTGGTCAGTCTATGCTGGCCTCTCCGTGGCAAGGCAGGAGAAAAAAGACGGGAGCATGGAGCTTCGTCCTTCACCACCCCTCCAAACCTTTTCTGCAGAGCCAGGCAAAGTCATTCTCTCTGCTCTCTCCTGACCACACAGAGCACACTGTCCTCGCAATGGCTGGAGTGCAAAATACCCCAGAATCATGGGAGGGAAAGGTAAGAAGACCAACACTAATGACTCTTCCCCAAACAAATCCAAGCCCCCACACCAGCTGGCTGTGTGACTGCACAGCTGCCCCCAAGGTTCAGCACAAGGGATACACTGTCCCTGGGATACTGCAGCCTTGGACCATTCAATACTGAGCTGTGACCAAAGCACAAACGGCTTAATTCTATAAATGCGTCCAAGGGACAGGACTTCTTAGAGTAAAGTCTCCAGGGCTGGTTCCACGTGGCAAGCCAGGGTGTGAAGATACAGTGCCTCACTTTCACACGAAGTAACATCCTGAGTGGAGACTGCCCCAGAGCACTGAAAGCCTCAGAGTGCGGTTTGATATACTACAAGGAGTCACCAGGCCACCTGGTGAGTGTCCCGAAGGAATGGTACACAAGCAAGTGTGCTCTAGGGCCACACCCTGGCTTGCCATGTTACAACTTGCTACAGATAAGCCCTAAGAGATGTCCAAGGGAAAAGGATAGTATGTTTTCAATACTCATAACTAAAACAACATCACAATGTGATGCAGACAAGTAGCTATGATAATAACAGGTCATAAATGGTTTACAACCAGGTACTTGGTACACGGTCACTTTGTTCTTGTGAAAATCTCCTATAGAATTTAATAGAAAGTCTGGAATTTTTAAAGGATCCTACAAAATTCCTCAGCAGTGATGCAATTCTGTTATGTTTTACAGCTCAGGAGTAAGTTCTACAGAAATGACCTCAGGACTTGTCTACACTAACCTCTCCCCTTTCCCACACTGATCTAACCTATGCAACCTCAGCTATGCTAATCGCTGAAGTCGACATACTTACCATGGTATCTTCTGTGCAGTAAGGTCAGCACAGGTTGCTCTCCTGTTGACTCTGGCACTCTTTGCATCCTGGTGGAGGACCAGAGTCGACAGGAGAGAACATGGAGATTGATTCATCGCGTCTAAGCAGAAGTGATAAATCGACCGCCGGTGGATCGATTGCTGCAGTGTCGATCCATAGCATAGTGAAGACAAGCCCCCATTCTCTATTAAACTCTTCTAATACTAATTTCTACTGAAATCTTTTACAATGACCCCCAACAGGGCTAAACAATGGCTGCAGACGATGCTGCTGTTCTCATTCGCACCATCTGCTCCTTCCTGGTTTGTCACCATCACTTTGTGTCTAACATAAAATGCAGATTGAAAGCTTGAAGGGACAGAGAACAGTGGTTTTTATTTCCTCTGCAAGGCTCCTAGCACAGTGCTGGATACTACTAAAGAGGAACAATTGTAATAACCTGGTTTGGGTTTTTTCTCTATGAAATTCTATAGGACTTTTCCAAGAAGATGTAAAAAAGGCTCAAGAATGGGGATCCTTTCATTAAACGAGAAAGAGATGGCATTTCCTACAATAGCTATTAACACAGTTGTTCTCATCATAACACTTGGAAAGGGAGTCTTCAGCCAGGCAGTTTGTTCAGCCTGGGGAAAGAAAAGAGCTCCTGTGAATGGATCCCCAGAGCCCACCGTCTCATAAGGAGCCACAGGGAGCACTCCCGGAAACAGGCTGATGGGAAGGAGAGGCAATGCCTCGACAGGCCACAGATTTGTGGATTAAGAAAGTGAATTTGGCAAACTGTACTTACCGCAATCTCTGTTACTAAAATATCAGTAATACTTCCCAATACTGTTACGAAATCAAAGACATTCCAGGCATCTCGGAAATAATTCTGTGAAATACAAACACAGTATAGGGAAAAAAATCTCTAAATTAAATGTGGGGAAGTTTTTTATCACTGCCTCGTCTCGCAGCATGAATGTTTGGTACAAAGGGGAAGCAGCAGAGGGTGACTGAGAAAGCAACATACCAGTACTCCAAAGGCAATGATCTTCAAAACACATTCCATTGAAAACATGGATGTAAACACAATATTCAGGCATTTCAACATTTCTTCATATGTCTCTGGAGCATCGTAGAACTACAATGGAGAGGGAAGACAGACTGTTATGGGAAGGCTTTTAGCTGATGAAACAATGTCCACAACTGAGTTGCTAGATTGTTGGAATCTTCATAGATTAAGCTCTGGTCTACAGTAGGACTTTACTTCAAAATAAACCCCCTTTAGTTGAATTTATAAGCGGAATGTCCATACTACCAAGCCTGTTATTTCGAAATAACGGGCTACTTAATTTGAAATCTATACTTCTGCTTTCCATCAGTAGTAACGCTAATTCCAAAATAGTTATTTCAAAATAGCAGTAGTGTGGATGCTCCGGTGCTGCTAGTTTAAGATAACTACTCCCCAGAGTAATTCAGATTAATTACTCCTCAGTGCTTCCTGGGGCTCAGTGTGTCCACATTCACGGAGCCTGCCTCAGACTAATTTTGAGGCTTCCCAATAGTGTGGACATGCTAGTTCAAGTTTGTTAAATTGGCAGTTATTAAGTCGAATTTACTAATTTTGAAATAATTTCTTAGTGTGGACATGGCCATAGGGCCAGATTCTGCCTTCAGTAAAAGTCAGATGCTGGTCTATGATTT
This sequence comes from Pelodiscus sinensis, assembly GCF_049634645.1. NCBI lineage: Eukaryota > Metazoa > Chordata > Testudines > Trionychidae > Pelodiscus > Pelodiscus sinensis. The sequence goes on along the minus strand of NC_134732.1, from coordinate 4,134,340 downwards.
GGACCATTAGTGCCATTCCAAAGGCACAATTTGGATTTTCCTCTAGCTTTGGAAAATCTTCCTCTGGTGTAGGGCCTCCTCCCAAGCCGCAGGTACATTGGGGGAATGGTTAAGAGTTCATTGCTGGAGATCTCTAAGGTGCAGTACCAGAGATGCGGACAAAATTGCAGGCCTTTGGGCTCTGATCTTCCAGAAGGGGTGTGGCCTCAGGCAGAAGGGGTGTGGCTGAGGCTAGCCTCTCCGCCAGCCCTTCAGTGCCACCTGGAGTGCGCCGCCTGGCACTCCAGAGGAGATTTAAAGGGCTCAGGGCTTTGGCTGCTACAGTAATGGTGGCTTGGAGCCCTGGGCCAGCTGCCTTCTTAGCCTGCCCCTCCCCCCATCCGCAGGCATGGCAGCAGCATTCAGGGTATGCCCTGGATGCTGCTGCACCCCAGTGATATCCAGTAATGAAACAGCTCCTGGGCTCATCTGAGGCAGCTCCAGCTTATGCCAGAGATCAGGGTTGGGGGGTCAGTCCACACGATATAGACACATCTGCCTCCCCCTTTCCGGTGCTTTGTGGAGTTCAGCCAGACCCAAAGATCCATCTGGTGCAAATCTAAGTAACTATTAACTTGAGTTGCCCTGGATTCAACCAGTGTAAACAAGAGGTAAATCTGACCCTTTATTAGGAGTGACGGATTCAGTGGGGAACACGACTTGATTAGAGACCCGAGTCCCAATTCCTCTGCAACCAGGCATAAGGTTGTGCAAGCAGATGCAGTCTGTGCTTTCTGCCTTCTGTATCCTAGTTGGGGAGCTCAGTCTTACAATGGTTCACATCGAGGCAATCAGCAAGGACCGCCCAGCTAACAGCATTGTGGCCAAACCAGTGACTAAGCAGCAGCAGAAGTAAGCTACCTCTTGTCACTTTCATCTTACCATAGTATCTCAAGCACGTTGCTTCTACAGGTTGAAACTCTCTAGTCTGGCACTCTCTGGTCCGATAATATCTATAGTCTGGCATGATTTTAGTTGGTCAGATGTCCACTTATCATGAGATCATGAGTGTGGCCAAGTTTCCTGCTGTCCCATAAAGTTTGTTTACAGCCACCGGTCCTGGCTGTCAAGGTTCTGTGCTGTTATTTAGCTCTAATTTACCCCTAAATGTCTTCTAAGAGCCCGGCAAACAGTGGAAGTGTTGGCGACGCTGCTAGACAATAATGACCTCCCATGGTTTGCCAAATTCCCTGGTTCGGCACTGGTCAGGTCCCGATGGTGCCAGGTGAGAGAGGTTCAACCTACATAGCAAATGCCACATTTCCTAGTCCACATGAAGTTGGGAAGGACTGACAGCAACTCACTAACCTTCATCATCAGCACAATAGTGTTGAGCGCAATCATGGCCATGATAAAATATTCAAAGGGAGGGGACACCACAAACTTCCACATCTTGTACTGAAACGACTGCTTGTTTTGAGGCATGTACCGGGTCAGTGGTTTGGCACTTATGGCGAAGTCTATGCAGGCCCTCTACGTCACACGAATGGGGAAAAAAAATCAAAATAAGCTGGGGTCATCCAAGAGTCAACAAGCACGTATCAAGCAGGTTATATTTGGGAGGGGTATTTTGGGGAGACTGGACTGAGTATGTATATCACATAGTGCCTAGGCACGGAAAAACTCTAAAATACAGCAAAATATAGCACGTGGCACGTGGACCACCAGCAGCTGCGAAACACTCTCTGAAAAATTAAACTATGTTAATTTATATACCAGCCTGCAAAATCACTTCCTTGGGCAGACAACCTGGGGAAGCAAGTTCCATAGATCCATGGATTTTAAGCCATTACATCATTCTAAAGCCAGGGGTCCTCCACTGAGGACAACCTGCCAGTACAATCCTGGTACTTAATTCTAGGAACTGGAACTGGGTGCTTTGAAAAACTGATATTTCTCCCCCACCCTCATTCCCCCAAAAGTGAAATTAATAGCAAAATTAATGAATTAATAATAACATCAATAACATATATGCAAATAAGGAAAATATTCATCTAATAATTCATATGCATTATGTAATGGGAATAATACATTATTATAATTATTAATAATAAACTAACCAGGTAATGTTTTCAGTCAGCTCCAGAAGGCACTGTTGGATTGCACAGTGGAATGTGAATGGCTCGGTTTTTCCACAGGGTTTGCTTTTTTCCTACATGTTAGAACTGGGTGGGAAATTATTTTCCCTCTCCCATGAGAACATTCCATCCCAAATCAGGATGGCAGGTCAAACTCTTTAAAATACTCTCTGACTGTAACCCCTGCAACAATTCATAGTTGAAATCTATTATTTCAATAATTTTGAAACATTTGGATTTTGATCTTATTTATTTTAACTGATATTTTACTAAAATTTCATATAGATTTGAGCTGAACAAATGAAATATTTCATTCTGAAAAAGCCCAGATGAGAAATCAATATTTTCAAATGCTTTTCCAAAGTTTTTTCAAAACAAAAATATTTGTCAGAATGAACATATTCCTGCAGGAAGTTTTGGTTTAATCAACAAATGCCAAACAAGCTCTCGTCATGGGAATCTTCATTAAGGAGGAAACAGGCAGATCCCTTGGAAATTGTGAGTATGCACTTTGGTATCTTATAAAACTCCTTTAACATCAGAGTTTTCACCCAGAAGAAAAAAGAAACCAATGTCAATCTTGTGTTTATTGGTGTAATTTGGCTTACCCATTTCACTTTCTTTTCCTTTTTTGAAAAGTTTTCAGCTGAATGGTTTGGCCATTAAAGTGAAAGACTGTTTGTTGTATACAGGCATATTGAAAGCAGGTAACTACTGTGCCACACACAAGAATTTTTTGGTTTATTTAATTTATGAACAGTTACAATTGAGTCAGGGTTTGTCAATTATTTTTTGTCAAGGTCCAAATTTTTGGTCAAGGTAAAGTCAAGGTTCAGATTCTGGAGAAAATAATAATAATGATGATGATACAAGTAAATAAAAAGATTTCAGGGTCAGTTCAAAAGTGTCTGGTGGTTCTGATTTGGCCTAAAATCTGCCTGTTGACTATTCCTGACCGATTCATTAATTTCTGTCAAACAGAGACTAACAGCAGATTAAAGCTAGTGCTATCCCAAGCAAATAATGTCCAGGTATCAACAACTAACAATTCTTGGCCTCTATCACTGGAGCTAGAGAAGACTGATAGGGTATGTCTACACTAGCCCCCTAGTTCGAACTAGGGAGGCTAGTGTAGGCATTAGAACTTGCAAATGAACCCTGGGATTTAAATATCCCGTGCTTTATTTGCATGTTCCCATCCGGGCGCCATTTTAAAATGCCACTAGTCTGAACTGACTGCCCGTGGCTACACGCGGCAGTCAAACGTTAATTCGAACTAAGTCGTTAGTTCGAATTAACTGTTACACCTCATTCCATCAGGAGTAACAGTTAAATTGAACTAAGGACTTAGTTCGAATTAATGTTTCACTGCCACGTGTAGCCGCGGGCAGTTAATTCGTACTAAGGGGATTTAAAAATGGCGACTGGGCGGGAAGATGCAAATCAAGCGCGGGATATTTAAATCCTGGACTTCATTTGCAACTTTGAATGCCTACACTAGCCTCCCTTGTTCGAACTAGGGGGCTAGTGTATACATACCCACAGGTACTACTTCTGCTGTTATACATATCTCTTGGTTTCACTTTGCCCACGAAAGCTCATGATTCAGTGCACAAGGGATTGCTGAATTCGTAACACCTGGGTACCTCATTTTTTTCTAGGCTGCATTCTGACATCACTTTATCTCCTTGCTCCTGGAAGGTGATGATAATTAACGCCACAAAGATATTCACAAAGAAGAAGGGGAAGACAACAAAGTACACCACGTAAAAGATGGACATTTCCATTCGATAGCCAGGGCTGGGACCCTGGTCTTCATGTGTAGCATCCACCGAATGCTTCAACACACTGTAATCAAATGCAGAAAGAGAAGGAAAGCAATGAAATTAAGTGCAGGACAAAGTACCAAGGATGCCTCTAGGTTTACATGGCCTCAGGATCTTTACATGCATGGGATTCAATTCATTGCCATCTTTGCAAATGGGAAGGGTGTATTAATGGGCATCCTTTCTTCTTCCTTCATTTTGGAACAGGGGATCATTTGGCTGTATTATGTCAGCGTATCTGCCAGGATTAATTTTCAGTGATTGCAAAGGGAGAGGATACTTTGGGGTCTCAATCTCTTTCTCTGTGTTCATATGGATGAAACAATGGCAGTGAAAGGGCCACGTGACTAAACTGTGAATAGCCTCTTGTGCAGACTCTCCTGAGACTATGTTGGTCATTATTTTACAAGAAGATTTACCAAGTGTTTCTTGTGTGCTTCAGGACAAGGGACTGAGGGTGGGAGGGGGTGCAAGGGCTTGGGGATGGTGGGGGCTCATGGCAGGGGGCTGTGAGGAATACAGGAGTCAATGTTGAGCGGCAAGGAGGGGCTCAGGAAAGGGGTCTGGGAATGTGTGGGGGCACAGGCGTGAGGGTTTAGGGGTGAAGAGGGCTCAGCGTAGGGGGCTGGTGTGGGAGAGGGCTGGAGTGAGGTTCGGGGTAAGGACAGGCTCAGGGCAGAGGGCTGAGGGGGTGGGGGTGGAGGAGCTGTCTCCCTGAAGCTGGCTGTGGCGGGGACTGTGCTGCCCAGGCAGTGTCTCCCCACGGCTGACTGCAATGGGGAACTCGCTGCCTGGGTGAGGGCTCCCTGCGGCTGGGTCTGGCAGGATCCATGCTGGGTGGAGGGTGGCTCCCCAGGGCTGGCAGCCATGGCGTGGGGTGGAGGGCAGTTCCCCGGGGTTTACAGCAGCAGGGACTTCACTTCTCCAGGTGGCAGGCAGGAAACTTACCTGCTCCTGGCTCCCCAATGACATTATAGCAGTCCCAGTTCCATGTCTGGCCCCTTGCTGCCCCCCCGTGGCCATGACAAAATATAATTTCCCTGATAGCAGCTCCTACCCTTTCTGCGTTATGAAAAACAATCACATTCTAGGCACATCCCACTGTCCTGGCACAACCAAACTCTTACCTTGCTTTCAGTTATGATAAGAGGAAACTGCATATCAAATGTGGTGGTCCTAGCTCTTACCACTGAGGAGGAGTTCTTGACCAAACAGATGGAGGGACAGACAGACTTGTTCACTTACAAATTCCCTCAAAATATATAGTAGATTAGAAAGCAGGGCATGGGTTGTCTGCCACATGAAAAGACTTCTAGCTTGCATTTTTAACGTATATTTCCCATTAAAAGCCAAGCAAAATAAAGTTCTAAGATTAATAGTGAAGGCAGCTCTGTGCTAAGCAGTCAGGAATGCTTCCTGCATGGGTCACAATGTTCCTTCTCCCCCATTCTGAAGCTCAGCAACTTTTGTGAACCTCCTAATCTATTTCACACCAAAGAAAGCAGCGCAGAGCTGAAGGCCAGGAGAGAGCAGACAATTCTGTATCAAAAAGTGCCCAGGAAACACCACTTTGCAAGCTCATAGGAATGTGCAGAAAAATACACTCCAGTCTTGCCTAATACCTCTGATTCATTTAACATTTCCGTGAGGAAAACCACAAGCCTGTCTGATAATGAATTTCCCTTCTACTTTGCACAAGTCATTGATTGTTTCTCTCTTCCTGACAGCTAGGAAGAGCGAGCGTTACAGTCAGTGAGACAAATGAACCCGACGAACTCCATGTACTTACGTCGGCCACCCTTCTCCTGTGGACACAGTGAACAGTGTTAACAGAGCCCAAAGCACGTTGTCATAGTGAAACTCATATTTTTGCCACTGCCTGGGCTGTGCCTCCACCTCACTCTTTTCATAATCCAAATACTGGCCCCTAAAAATAAAAGCAGAAGTTTGAAACAGGAGAGGTGACAAGGCTCGGCAGCAACTGATGAATGAGGATTCCTGTAATTATCTGTAGTGTGCAGGAATGTGTAGGATCCCAGTCTTGGACTCATTCTGTCAGGCATTGTACAAACACAGAACAAAAAAAAGGCTCCTGCCCCCAAACTGTATATAACCTCAATCAAAATTAAAAGGGCCAGACAATGTTAATCTCTGCACAAGACACAGCAGAGATGTGACTCCACAGTGCTGGGCACGGGAGGGTAGGACCCTGTCCCTAGGTCTGCCAATCACAGGGGAAAATAAATAAAAGCTTGTCTTTGCCACTACATTGATGCAGTGGCCTCACGTTAGCCCCTTTGGTGAAGATGCATTATGCCAATGGGAGAGCGCTCGCCTGTCAACATAATTACTCCACCTCAATGAGAGGCAGAAGCAATGTTGACAGGAGAGCATCTCCTGCCAGCATAGCGGGAGGGAAGGGGCATATTCTGCTTTAAACTGATGTAAGTTACATCTCTGGGGCTCCGTGTAGATTTTTCACACCCCTGAGCAACATAACTTACATCCATTTAAGTGTAGTGTGGACACGCCCTAAGAAAATACTTACCGTTAAGAAGACATTGTCAATTATTTTAAGCTTGGAATAATCTGATCCATCTCAAACTGTTACAATCTAGTGCAGCATGTCCTTTTGGTTCTAAATATCTGTTTGAACACAAATTCACCACACAGCCAATGAAAAAAAGGAGACACAAACCCCAGAAATACTGCTTACATCTGGCCTCATAATATATTTAATCTGCTGCTATAGATTCAGCAGCCAGCAGAGAAAATATAGAGAGGGTAACCTACATATCACTGTTCCAAGACCTATTGCTGACATTGATGATTGTCATCATCTGGGAATGTCTTCAGTAATGATAGCAGCAAGCAAATATGAGCCATGCTAGTGTGTGTTGCATATAAACAACATAAAACACTGTTAAAGGGGAAAGGACAAAACAGACTGGAAACATGGGGCTTCTATCATGATTTTGCCAACAATGGCATGCTATTTTTCAAATACTTGATACTGCTCCGTTAACTTCTTTTTAACCTCTTACTCATCAATTGCAATTTTCAAATAAAAGAGCTTCAAGGGAAAAAAAATCTATTTTAAAAATCTGAAAGGCAGGTAGTAAATTAGCTACACAGGCCTTGATCCTTTAAACACTTAAGTGTGTGCTTTACTTTAAGCACATGATTAGTTTGAATCAAGTCACTGCAACTACACAGACTTAATTAAGTATTTGAGTTTACAGGATCTGAGACCTGGTCTATGCTAGGGAGTTATTTTTATATAATAAGCGGAGCGTCTGCACTACCAAGCCTGTTATTTTGAACAGGGTGGTTATTTTGAAATCTGTAGTCCTGTATTCCTCAGGGAATAACGCTTATTTTGAAATAGTTATTTTAAAATAGTATTAGTGTGGACGTTCTGCCGCTGCTATTTCAAAATAACGATTCCTCAGAATAATTCGAAGTAATTACTCCCCAGTGCTTCCTGGGGCTCTAAGTCGAGGTAGTGGGTCCACATTAAGAAAGCCTGCCTTGGACTAATTTCGAGGCTCCCTTGTAGTGGGGACATGCTATTTTGATTTTGTTATTTCGGGAGTTATTATTTTGAATTTAGTTATTTTGAAATAATTTTCTACGGTAGCCATGCCTTAGACATTTCACCTACTGAAAAACAAAGGGTAAAATTAGGTATAACTCTGTTAAAGTAGCACTCTTATTCAATGGAGCTGCACTAGGATCACTTGAGCCCAGAATGATGCAACTTTAAGTCACACACAGTTAGATGAGTTATCACCATGAAGGGAACTCTGGAAGGGATCTTGCAAGCAATTCAGTACTGGCTTCCAACATCCCCTGCCATTCTTCAAATACCTGCAGTCCTTCTCTAGCTCCTTGGACTCATCCGTGCAGTAGAAGAATTTGCCTTTGAAGAGTTGCACAGCAATGACAGCAAAGATGAACATGAAGAGCATGTAAACAATCAGAATATTGAGGACATTCTTCAGAGAATTCACAACGCAGTCAAAGACAGCCTGTGGTGGTGGGGTGAAAAATAGGGGAAGAGGGGAGGACAGAGAGCTGTCAAGAAAAAGTTTTGTTAACTTGCACACTAGATGTTTCAAATTCTGAGTTCTGCTAACACCTACTTACTGCAGCTCCATTCTTTTTCCTTGTTGCAAGAGTTTAAACCATATGACTTAAATTCTGTGATACTGCCCATAAAAATGGAAAATATACCGTATTTTCCAGCGTATAAGACGACTTTTTATGCTAAAAAAATCTCCCAAAAATCGGGGGTCGTCTTATACGCCGGGTATACAGGCAGTCCCCAACTTGCAGGTTCGAACGGGACTTTTCTCGCCCCGGAGGACACAGACTGCGGGACCTCGCGGTCCCGCCGCCCGTGTACTCCGGGGCGAGAAAGGCTGCTCCGCGTCTCTCTGGTCTGCTCCGCGTCTCCCTGGTCCCTTTCCAGAGTATAAGGCGACTGGGCGTATAAGACGACCCCCTAATTTTCTGGGGACCGTCTCCAGCAGACCAGGGACTCTGGGAGCAAAGCCGGGGAGGCGGAGGGGCGCTGGGGTGCTGCCTGTTGGCCTCTTAAGGGGGGTAGTCTTATACGGCGAGTATAAGACGAAAACCTATCTTTTAACTAGAAAATTATGGGGTCGTCTTATACGCCCAGTCGCCTTATACGCCGGAAAATACGGTAATAACAATTTATATATGTAAATATTAGCCCCAAGCAAATATTGTTATAACTGGATGAATAACTGAAAAAATGTATATGCAAATGATATATTCAATGACGGATAGAAAAAGACTTGTCAAATAAATTACTTGTTAAATATTATTTGAACTGTTTGGATAATAAGAAATAATATTTCATGACAAAATACCAAAACGCTTTGAATAAATAATTTGTGGCAAATAATTCAACCAGTGTTATCTATTAAATAATTTTGTTGGCAAATGTAGCTTGTGAACTGTCTGCAAACAGTTTTTGCATGTATTTGTTTTATGGTATTTGTTGCCAAATCATTTCTGCAAATAGTTGTTGGCTTATAGAATGTTCCAGAACAGGTCGTGGTGATAATTCCACGGAAAGAATTCTGAGTGGGTTTGGTTAATTCTGTGTGAGCACATACAACATTTGGTTGGGTTTTGCTTTTGTGAAGGCAAATTTTGGAATGTGATAAAAATGTGCCAAGCTATTACATGGGGGGTCTTTTTAGCTCAGTAAAACTGAAAAATTAACATCAATTACAATGAAATCATAGGTCATATGTTACCCACTTTGGGTTTATACAAGAAATTTTGCCCACAGAACCGCCTGCAAGTCCCCAACAAAGAAGAACTTTTTCCTGTTATTTGCCAACCTTTAACTTGGGCAGACGCTTTATGGTCTTCAAGGGTCTTAGGACTCGCAGGACTCGCAGGGACTTGATTGTGTTGATGTCTTTGCCTTTGCTTCCTCTGAAAGGGGAATGAAATAAGAACAAAGGGAAGGAGTTTGCTTCTAGGAGGGCTCATTATAAAAGCCTGCAAATACTCAGATTTTTCAGATCAGAAGCCAAATTCTTCCCCTTGAATGCTCACATGGGGAGTTACAGATGAGTGTTCACTCGAGAAGCATAAAGTACAGAAGGGAAGCTGAGGGCAAAACTCGGCCCTGAGAAAGTTTAATAGCTTGTGTTCTCCAACCCAGCATCGCTCCCCAGCGAGTCAGACTCTGCCCTCATACTCAGAAACCTCCCCTTCCTCTCACCAGTAGGAGGGCAGGCGAGGACCTCTGGTCACAGCAGGAAGGAGAGAAGCCAGAGCACATTAGCATAGCTAAGTCACATTTGCTCCACCCAAAAGATTTCTGGCCTGGGTGGACCTGCATCACCGCCTCTTCCCACAAAGCCAGATCATTTGTTGACACACCTCCCATCCAAATTGTCAGTGCCACTCTCTTAACAGCCTGGCGATAATGTTTCCCTTCATAAAACAGGCGGCAAATAGAAGGAAATGGAGCCTTTGGTGGGTAGATGGACAGAACACCGTATCAGGGCAGAATAAGCTCTCCATTTCTGCAGTGTGTACAGCCATACTATTGCTCTCAGGTCTCTTTTAGAGGACATGCTGCCAAGACCATGCTGAGCCATGTAATATGCAGGCATATTACATGCCTGAAACAATAACAGAGTAACTTTCCATGTCATGCATGCAGAGGTTGGAGGTCACTTCTCTTTTACAAAAACCATATGCAAAAGGTTAATAATTTATGCAAATAATACTGTTCATTTAGATACCATTATGGGAAATGGGGGGTGATGGTGGAAACAGAGCTCCTTTCCCCCCACGCCCCTAAAATAAAAAAGTAGGGCTTTTTCTGAAGAGATGCAACTAGGCCTTTTGGCAATCAGATAGTACAACAGTGCAGTTCACCTTCATTTAGTGTGGCATGAGAATGAGATGGAAGACTGTTGATGGAGCTGAACTTGACTACAGGTATGGGTTCAAAGGAGGATCTAGACATAAACGTGTATTACAGCAACAAATGATATGAATGAACAATGCTTTGAGCCGGCTCTCTGGCCCGGCCCTGCTCTGCTCCCCCTCCCACACATTCAGTATCCCTTCCCCACTGGGAAAATGTATCAAGAACAAACACAATGAAGCCAAGAGATGCAGAACTGTACAGCACGGGCAGTGTTGAATTCAAGTTCCTCCACACTGCCTCACCAGTAAGGTGATGGCACTCTGGAGGAACCACATGGAGGGGGAAGACGACAGCTCCAACTCTTTGGCTCACTCAAGCCACTGACCCCACCTCACAGTGGCGATGGTGGGTTTGGTGAATTGAATCCACTAGTAAAGAGAAATCAACAAGTCATGTCACACCGCCAGCTGATCAGAGAGTAACAGTTTCTGGTTACTACTATACAGAGTGGATTTGTACCAGAGGTGAATATGCCCATGTCTCATTTGCAATCTTTCTCTCTATTTAGTGTGACAGTCTGTATCCCCATGTTCACATTTGCTACAAGACTATGATAAATGTGGTACAAACTGTGCTTTATGTTGTATTATTTGAAAACGGATAATCTGCTGAACATTATTGTCTTGGTAAAATATGTGTGGCAACATTGTATACAAAGTTATGAAATTTCACGGTCTAAAACATATTCCAAGTTTAGAGAAGTAGGCACAAACCAGTTGCTCAGCGACAAAAGGCAAATTAATGCCTTGGCCAGGTGTCAGCAAATCAAATAGACCAGCATCTGGTTAAGCAGCCATTCTTTGGCAGAATAAAGGATGAGAGTGAGAAATTTGCATGTTGGCAAAGAAACAACTGGACGTTCCCATTTGATAGATGTGCTGTCACCTGAACCCCAGCTGGAGATGACTCTCAAATAAGAGAAATGCCACAAGATAGGGGAGCAAATTCCCCAGATTATCTCTCTGCATTCATCTTCACGCACAGCATTAACAGCACTTGAAAAGATAAAGAAAGATCATTGAGCTGTGGGGAGATTCTGACTGTAAGGTTTAGCTAGTAAGATTTCTATAGCACGTGGTAAGAGAGACTTTTACTTTGAATTCACTTAGCTTGTTAAATTAGGGATTTGTTTTCATTTTATTTCTTTGTCACCAATTCTGATTTCTATGCCTCATTACTTTGTAGTAGTTAAACTAATCTTGTTTTCTCTAAACCAGTGTGTTTGCATTGAAAGTGTTTGGGAAATTTGTGCATATAATTTTTTATTAATGAAATGACGGACTTTCACTGAGCTTGTATTGTCTAGGAGGGTGCCAGGCAGTACAAGATATGAAAGTTTGGGGCTGGGAATTTACTGGTGTCACTCTGTAATATTATTCATGGCTGACTGGCTACACAGCCCATTCACTATTGCTGGGAGTAATTTACCTGCTGAAGGCTGTGTGTGGGCAACTGAGGAATAGCTGCTCTCACAGTGAAGCAGTGTAAAAAGCACCCCAGGTTGAAGAATTGAGGGAACACAGATGTTCAACAATCCGGACTGTACCCTGGGGAACGCCACAGCCAACACTTCTCTTCATTTACAGCCCGAGACAGATGGAATATTCAGAATGAAACCGGGGAGGTTTCATCTTTACAGGGAGTCTATGGTGTTGAGCTCCATGACTATAGAGAGGGAGGGGGAGTGGTTAGGGTCATAGAAGGAAGAGGACAGCTCATCTGAGAGTTTTTCCACTGATATTTTAGAATCACTTTCATCAGACATATCCTGAGTTTGAGCCGGCTCTAATTCACATTGCTATAAAGCAGAAAAGTAGCACCACTGAAGTCAATGGAATTATATTACCATAAAACTGGTGCGAGGAGACTAGTCTCATTTGGGTCGGAAATCCAAGGTATGACGGGAAGGGATTGTCTACTTACGGGAGATTGTTCTCACTACAAAGTGAGAATGCCGGTATCGATCCTTCCGCTCTCTTGTGGACTAAGGCAGCAGTTTTCTTACCACCCTCCTGCTCTTCCTCCCTCCCTAGCTGGGGGAACTGCAGGGCAGGTCTGGAAGCTTTTCCCCACCTCCAGGTACATGCCCCACCTCCACCCACCTCACACCCTGCCTCCATCCCAGACTCCATCCCCGCACCCTCCATGGAACGCAAACTTCCTTAACTTGGCATTCCAGGGTTGCCGGATTAAAGAGGTTCAGGAGTATTGCAATGCATTCCAGCTTAACCCATTGTATGTAAATAACACTAGACAGGGCTGTTACTTTTAAACAAATGGGGGCCGGGGGCGAGGGGCTCCAAGTGCAGGAGGTGGGGCTCAGGACTACAGTAGAGGGTTGTAATGTGGGGGAGGGGAAGATGAGGGTTCTGGCTGTGGATGCAGGCTCAGGGGTGGGGCCAGGGATGGGGAGTTTGGGGTGCAGACAGGCTGCTCCAGGTCTGAGGCCAGGAGACTTATCCCAGCCATCTCTCTGCCAGCAGCAGCTAGCTCCGGGAGAAGAGCTTCTTTCTCCCTGCCGGCAGGCAGCACTGAGCTCTGGGAGGAGACGCCCTCTCTCTCCACCAGCAGCGGTGAGCTCTGGGGCTGGAGGAGAAGTTGCAGTGGCCTTGAAACCTCAGTTTGCTCCCCTCCCCAGACCCCTCCCACCCCCTAGCTCTTTCCTCTCCAGGTCCCTGCTGCACAGCTCGTTAGAGCTGTTGTACAGCAGCGATCGTTAGAATTCCAATCAGCAAGGGCACCCAGTGCCTGACAGTCCGTGACCCAGAACTGGCTTGTGACCCGTACTTTGAAAACCACTGGTTTATGGCACTGAGGAAGCTGGTCTATGATTGACTCATAAGGGGTATGTCTACACTACCCCGCTAGTTCGAACTAGGGTGGTAATGTAGGCATACCGCACTTGCAAATGAAGCCCGGGATTTGAATTTCCCGGGCTTCATTTGCATAAGCCGGCCGGCGCCATTTTTAAATGCCGGCTTGTTCGAACCCCGTGCCGCATTTAAAAATGGCGCCGGCCGGCTTATGCAAATGAAGCCCGGGAAATTCAAATCCCGGGCTTCATTTGCAAGTGCGGTATGCCTACATTACCACCCTAGTTCGAACTAGCGGGGTAGTGTAGACATACCCAAGGGGATTTATGGCTTTAACGCCAGCGTATTTGCTTCTGGGAGCCCCTCTGCACAGACAGGAGGAGAGGTCTTGGAGAGCCCATCTACAGACTGGTCTCTTCTCAAACGCTGCCAGGCTTCCCTGTCGATCGCCGCGCACATTTTTTTTCTTAATTTGAAAATGGACAGCAGAAGCCCAAAGCTTTTCTATGGAGGTGCATTACCCCGGAGAAGTGATTGATTCAGTCTGCTAATCACTGCTCTTTGAGGACGGGGACGGTGTCCGATGGAGTTGTGACCTGAAGATGACCTCGGTGAAGCTTGGAAGCGTGTCTCTTCCACACACAGAAGTTGGTGCAATCAAAAAACGAGATCATCTCACTCAGGGGAGGCAACAAACTTGCCGGGTCCCTGGGCAAGCTGGGTGGGGGCAGGGTGCCTGGCTCCATGCTTCTGGAAGGGGCGGGACTTTGGGTGGAAGGGGCGGGGATAGAGCAGCCAGCCTCAGCACTGCCAGGAGCGCACCCCCCACCCCTTCAGCCCATAGAGCTGCCCTGAGTGTGCCACTCTGCCCCCCCATTCCCGCCAGCCCTCAGAGCTGCCTGGAGAGCACAGTGTGGTGCTCCAGCAGCGATTTAAAGGGTCCAAGGCTCTGGCTGCCACTGCTACCAAGAGCCCATGGCCCTTCTGAATCACTGGGCCCCAGGGCAGTTGTCCTCCCCCCATTGGTGGGCCTGACCTCACCCAACCTGTCTCTCCCGATTACACATTTTATGACTTTTAGGCTTTGTCTCTGCTATTCAGCTGGTAAAAGATTGAGCTCCAGCTGAGCTTAAGCATGGTCCTTGCTAGCAGGGTTTTTCTGAGCGCCACATTGCTGAAAAAATCGGCTGGCCTGCACCACACTGACTATTCCCTCTAGGCAGGCTGGTACCCAAACGCCAGGGGAAAGGAATCCCTTTGTGTGCTGGTCAGAGAAGCCATGTGAAGGAGAGTGGAAAGCCGAGACGACAAGCTAACCGTTTGGCTTAAGGGATTCTCGAGAAAGTTCCCATGGGCTTCTCAAAGGCAGCAGGAAAAGTTGACAGTTCTTATATTATGTCTGATTTGTAAGCAGTTTTTTCCACGGGCAATCACAAAGTTTTAGCATTGTGCATGCAGTTCATCAGCTCCTGTCATTGTCTATGACGATGGAGGCAGTAGCCTGCGTTGTGATAAATGGCACGGCTAATAGGAAAATTGGTGGCAAATGCAAAAAAAAAAAATGCAGTGCTTGTCTGTTCCCCCCGCTCCGCCTACAGTGCTAAGCCCTGATCTGGTTGCTGTTGAAATCAGTGGCACAAACCCTTTAGGTTCAACGGGAGCAGGAGGGGGTTTAATTTTTCTTCCTGCAGAAGGATGCCTGAGGACCCTGAAGTGTAACCTGAGAGGAGGCAGGGAATCGACAGACAACTCAATTGCAGCCACGAGGGAATCGTTTCTGTGGTTACAGAGACAACAGTGTCCTCATTTGTGAAGGTTGCAGAGCCTCTGCGGGGCAGAGCAACATTAGCAAGGTGTAGCCAAATTCTGCTCCACTGAGGTCTGCACTGGCAAGTTGCCAGGTGTCGGAGGTTCAGAACAAATTTGCAGGAACTGAAGCAAGCTGCAGTCTGTTTCATCTTCAGTACAGAGGGCTGGCCTCCAGAAAAGCTAGGAAAGCTCTTCTTTCCAAACCTTGGTTTTGTGGAGGCTGTAGGAAGATGGTAAATGGGCAGATCAGTTCTACACATCCCACTGCAAAGCTGTCTTGGGGGAACTGGAATAAAATTCAATATTATTAGCTGATCACTTTTGCCTTCAATGCTTAATGTAAGATCATCCACACCGAAAGCGCGTAAATGTGTTTTAAATATGGGCTAATGACACATTAAGAATGATCATGCATCTGACGAAGTGGGTCTTTGCCCATGAAAGCTTATGCTCCTACACTTCAGTTAGTCTATAAGGTGCCACAGGACTCCTCGCCACTTTTTAAGAATGATCAACTATCCAAAATAAAGGACACAATTCCCATTTACACTAAGACCACTTTATACTGCTCTGGTAGCATAAGACGATCTTAAAATGAGCATCACTGTAATTTACTCTCCCTTTAAGCCCCTTTACATTGTTAGAGCAGTGACTTTAGTGTAAATGAGACTCAGACCCAAAGGTTTTGAGCAGTACTTTTGGATTGCTTTACATATGTTTACATCGCCAGATGTCCGCAAGTAAAAATCACATTACAGTCAGTACATAACTGCCAGCATAACCTAGAGGAAACTTTTCACGTCTTTCTGCCGAGTTTCCTTTTTCAGGTGTGCAAGCACACAAAAAATACACACAGGCATTTAACTGCTCAGCCTTCTTTTCTATTTGGAAGACAGAGCATTTAGATAGAAGAAAGAATCAAAAACAAGTCATTCCACAGCCCAGTTTTGTTTTCTGAAACAGGATGCGTGAACAGCAAACAAAATGAGATTCAAATGTCTCCTGAGAAGAGGAGAGATATTAGGCACCTGTGGGTGTGATCTACACAATGCTCATCTCTATAAACAAAGATTGAGCGCTCTCGGTATACAGAAACAAGAACTGGCTTTTGGCAGCCCACCCACACTGCAAAGCACAGCAAACAGATGGATCTATTTCTACAGGTCTTGCTGTAGCTGGGAAATAATGAAATGCAGGCAGAGAGGAACTATTGTGGAGCACCCTGTATCTAAACATCAAGAAACATGAACTCTGGCAAACTAGAAATCCATTGATTACTTAGACCGTGCAGTTACACAGCCACATTCCAGAGCCCTAATGGAACGGGCAGAATTCCTTATTACAGTGAATAAGAAGCAAAATTTAAAATTTGAAACTGTGCTTTGAACAGGAGAAAGCTAGTGGATGGTTGATCTAAGGGGGGGGGGGGGCGTTATGTCTGTAGAACAGTGAGTCCATAATCTTCAGGTGAGAGAGATCTTGCTGTAAACTGGAAATCCAGTAGGCTGCATCTACCACCAATTTATAACCACATATTAAGTGACTGCATTCCTGGTGAGAGGTAGAAAGTTAAAAGACATGGGGCTTAATCAACGAGTATGGTGATTACTCCCTCCAGCATCATCACCAGTCTTCTTAATATAAGGAATATACTTCAAAACTGTTCTGTGATGAGAACAGGAGGCATGCTAAACTCCTAATAAAGGTTTTCAAGATTTAAAACTCGGTGTTACGCAGATTCTCGTGACTAACAATGAGGATGGGGGTTTCAAAAGCTCCTAAGTGTATTAAGTGCATGAATTACATTGAAAACTATGTAGGTGCTGATTTCCTGATAAAAAAATAAGACTCTCCCTACAAGAGAGATGGAATTTTAAAGGATCCAGGTCTGTAGGTGATAGATCAATGCAAGTGATATCCTGATGAAACATTCCCGCTTTCGGCAGCTCCACTACCTAACTATCTGTAAAAGGACAAGATTTTTTATTTTTCAATGGAGGGCTTTTTCCAGATTTGATTTGTAAATTGCCTTAGAAAACACAAATGGAAAAGGTCACTTAATGGATCGACACCAGGATGGATTTCACCACAAAAGTCCAACTACTGTCTAATGTTCCCTGCCCAAACACAAAGTGAGTGTGGGAGAAAGAGGAGACGGAGTTGATCTTTGCAGCAGTATGAACTTTGCAGATCAGCAGAGTATGACAGAAAATGGACAGAACATAGAAATCCCAAAGATAGATAGATAGATAGATAGATAGATAGATAGATAGATAGATAGATAGATAGATAGATAGATAGATAGATAGATAGATAGAAAGTGTGTGTGTAGGGGGGAAGGAACTGGCCTGTGTGTTTATGCTGCCTCAATTTGATTGTATCGGGCCAGCTCTGGTTGCCCTGTAGTAGAGAGCTGTTCATACACTGAAACTATTAAAAATACTGAAAGAGATCTTGTAAGTTATTTTTCTTTAATAAATAAACGATCTGTTAAAAAATCGATAGCTCTTTCAAATGGAGGCTTCTTGTTTCTCTTGCTCCTGCAGGAACTCTGATTTCATGTACACGGGTCTCCTAAAGGATTCTCATCAAATATTCATGGAGGGGTAGAGCCACCATCTCCTGTGATCGCCTGAAATCCCCAAGGCAGAACGTGAACTGCTCCGTTTAAGGGGGAATGAGGATTCAGTTCTGCCTGAGTATGATTTTACCCACTTCCAGCATCAAAAAGGGAAGAAAGAAAAGAGCACCCTGCATCTTGGATTGTATCACAAAACACCTGTTCCTTTCATTCTATCTCCTCATTTCCTTCTGCAGGGAGACTGATTAGAATTCCTGCCCTCCTCTCTTACTCTTGAAAATGAGACAAGAAGATGGCACAGTCTGTCTTCTGGATGAAGGAGCTGTTTGTGGTCCTGAAAAGGAAGCTTCTGTTTCCTACAGACATACCAGAGATCTCCAGACAAAAAGGTTAAAGATCATTCTTGCAACATCTTTCCTTTGCAGCGCCCTCAAAACCCCATGTCACTTAGTTTCACTCGATTATCAATTGCATCGATTCAGAGTTGATAATGGGCTTGATTCTTATGGACACAGAAAGTTATGCATGTAACTTCCATTACCCACTGATGGAGTTTACATACACAACCCCCTCCATGAGACTAAATCCTCATTCTTATACCTAGTTTATTATTTTTATGTACACTGTATATCACACGTGAAGTCACTCCCCCAAATCTTTCACACTGTAGCTGGATACATATAAATTTGCTTATTCTAATGTGTGAGTTTTGTTAAACATAGTAACTGCAACCTGGGTTTCTTCTTCTGGTTCAAGTGATCTGGGACAAATGTGAGCTGTTAAGAGGAAGGGGATGTCATTGAATAATGGAGAGTGAAAGGACAAAGGAGTCAATACAATGGGTGTAACATGGATAATTTCCACAGGTGAGTGTGTAAACTCAGTCGAGCATACACACATTTCACAGGCATAACAATGCAGCAAGAGAGCAATAACGCATTACCCCATGAAACTCCTAGAGAGAGATTCCAGCAACAGGAAGACAAAGAAAGAGCACAAAGTCAATGACAGACAGAAACAGAGGTATTTACAATATACCCAGTTCACAAAAAGACGCGTGCTCCCTCCCGCCATGCCGAACTCAATGCTCATAAAATATTCATGCATACATTTGCCAGCGCCAGAGTAATCCTTCCACTGTCAAACAGACAGTATTACTATACTTCCAGCTTATTGTCACTTGGGGAGGAAATAATATTCATTGTTCAGCAAATTAGGGTAAATTCCTTCACTTTAAACAAGCCATGCAAAATTCTATACTTTTTTGATTGATGCACAAGGAGTGTATTTCTAGTCCCCCTCCCACTTAAAAGCATCATTTGATTGAGAAGCAGAAGTCATGCCTAGGGCTGGCCAATTTTCAGGACTAATTTGCAAGGCTGTTTTAAGCCCCTCTACTTCCATTTCTTTAGAAACAACAATATACAGCCCAACGTGCATGTCATTTTTATCTCCAGCACAGGGAGATGCTTCATCTTGAAAGAAAGATATATCCTTTTTTGTTATTATTCTTCGGGTGCAAGCATCTCTTTGGGGCCCACCTTGAAGAATCAATGGAGTTACAATCTGAAGAATTATAAGCAGGAGATGGTGGACTGGTGAAGCCTATGAAATCTCACAGAAGTGACTCATCATTTATGTTAACCAACTGATGCTATTGCAATATTCCAGGAGACAATGTTTGTGAATGATCTGGTTGACTGAGTATTCCACTGACATGCCCATATGGCAAAACGTTAATACAGATCACCACTATCGAACAACAGATCAAGAACGTTAATTTGGTGAAATAAATGGGGTTAGCTGAGAGAGAGTCATTCAACTGGCTTACTGCAGACTGGAATCAGTAAAGATTGCAATAAAGAATGCTTACAAGATTGTTGCAAGCTCTACCTTTATTTGTGCTTTAGCATTTGGTAGCAAAAACACCCAACACGGGAGCAACAGAATCACCCATCTCATTTACCAAATCAAATTCTTTTCTACTGATAAACAAAACTCCAAACCAAGTGGGCCTTTGGTTTGGAAAAATAACCAAGAGTTTGGATGTTTATCCGCATTTCATCTGAACTATCTGAATCCAGTTAGCCCATACATTCTGAAAGTATTGTTTCTCTTGTGGGACGTTAGCATTTACAGTCCCAGCTGGAATACAGAAGTCTGGCTACCACATGAACAGCAGCAGCAAAAGTTGAAAAATCTTCAGACTCTTCTAAACCACAAAAAAAAAGTTTGATTCAGTTCAGCTCAGGGAGAAGGTTTGGGATGGTTCTAGTTTTATCCATTTAATGCCGGCAAATATAATAGTTTGATCATATTCTGAAATCTAACCACTTCTAGGAAAGTCCTTGTCATCACAGTAACATTAAAATGAATCTAGAGCAGGGGTGGGCAAAATCCGGCCTGCCAAGTATTTCTCTTCAGCCTGCCCAGCTGACTAGGCTTACAGCCATCAGTGTGTGTTTGGCTTCCCCTCCCTTGCTCTGTCTTGCAGCTGAGCTGCTCCCAGGATTCTCCTGATAGCTGTGCAGGTGGAGGTGGGGTGCAGTGGGGAGGGGAGTGCTGAAATCTGGGTGTCACCTGCCACTGTACCCCCATCTCTGCAGAATAGGGGTTGGTGAGAGGGAGACAGAGAGCAGAGCTGCTCCAATTGGAAGAATGGATGGTAAGTGATTCAGAGGAGGACCTGTCTTCAGTGTCAGGGCTCTGTTTCTAAGATTTCAGTGCTCTCTCTCTCTCTCTCTCTCTCTCTCTCTCTCTCTCTCACTCTCTCACTCACACACACACACACACACACACACACACACACACTTCTTCCAAAACCTCATCTCTGCAGGGCAGGGGAGGGGGGAGACAACAGACTAGGACAGCTTCCCCTGTATTAGAGGCTATGTCTAGACTATGGGGTTTTTGTGGGATACCAGAGGTGGAAGAGCAAACGCGCTCTTTCGGGGAGCCTTGTATACCTCGTTTCATGAGGCATAAGGGCTCCGCTGAAAGAGGAGGCTTTTCTGCCATTTGGCCCTGTCTAGACAGGGCCAAATGGCGGAAAACCCCCTTCCAAAAAAAAAAGGCGGAAAAAGCTACACAAAATGCGCATTTTGCATAGCTTTTTCTGCAAAAATGCCGCAGTTTAGACCCAGCCAAAGAGCCAGAGCATGGCTTCTCTCAGAAACTTACCCAGCAGCACCCAGCATACACACACAGTGTCACTGTCGCACACACCCAGTCTGTGCTATACTGTCTCTGTGCCACACACACAGTCACTGTCACACACACACTACCACACACACTCTCCTCAGTCTCTGCCACATGGAAACAGTATCTCTTTCACACATATTCTCCATCTTTCTTCCTCTCTCTTTGTAGCCTCCAGACCCGCCCCGTCTGCCCAAGGCTCTGCCCCTTCTGAGGGGCCCAGAGTTGGCCCATGATCATGTACCAAAATTCATGTAGTGGCCTCCTTGCAAAAATTATTGCCCACCTCTGCTCTAGAGGCTGAAATGGTCTAATTCTGTGATTTAAGACAAGTTTCCAATACTCCCTCCCTGGGGGAAGAGAGAAAAGCCGGCTGTCATATCTTAACCAATTTAAAAATAAATCCCACAATGCAAACTCTGTGCCGGTGTTTCCAGTCTCAATGGCTGAGGTCGCATCAACTTGGATATGGATTTTGTATTTTGAACAGCTCTAAAAGGCTGACTTCGTGGACACAACAGAGAAGGAATTCTAAAACTACAGAATTAAAAAGAACCCTGGGCCAGATTCTCTGGGATGCTCTGGAAACTTTATGTAGCTCCAGTGGCGCAAAGCAACCATAAACCCCTCTTAACTTTAGGGCGAGCTGACGGTGGCTTTGCATTGTCAGAGTGATGCAAATCAACCAAAGAGTACCAATAAATCTGGCCTTCTGTTTAGAAATGGTTCTCCTTCTGTAACATATTAGGACAGACTTGCATATTTCCACTTGCCCAGTTGCCTAGAGTAAATGCATTCTTTGGATTGGCAAGTAAAATCCTGTTAGAACTTGTCTGTGCGCACATCACCAGACGTCAATGGTGTAAATCTACCCTGCATTAGCCATGCATTACGTGTCCAGACGTGGCTGCTGCTGTGCACTACAAGGTCCCTGGTGTATTTTACTCCTATTTTAAATTCACCTCCAGGTCAATATCTGGAATTTCAGAGGTGTACGGAAAACCCTCTGAATGCAACAGGTCAACTAGGCAGTACTACACGGGGGAAGATGTCCTCCCCCACTCTCCCTGCGATCAGCCTGTGTGCTGAAGTGTGGGTATTTCTCTTCCTGTGTTCTTTACTAATAAGGACATTTGAATGGAAAGAGGATCTTGGTTTCTTAACAATTCAGCTGTGTCTGCTGCTCGTTCCTCACTTGATACCAAAAAGCTCTGTGAAATCCCAGTAGGTTGTTCGGGAAATCATACTGATGTCAGAAAACAGAGGAGAGTGACTTGAGGTAATGAATAAGCAGCAAGGCAAGAGGAACGCTGTAGAAACTTGGAAATTATTGTTCAGGAGAGAGAGTGCGGGGAGACAAATACAGAAGATGCACAAAGCAGAAGCTGCAGTGATTCCCAAAACAATGTTTTTCCAGATTTGGGGGGAAAGATATATATTACTTGATGAAAAATGCATATTTTCTTAAACAGCTCAATCTCTTGCGATTATTATTTTCATCAATCAGGGCAGCTTAAAAATACTCAGAGCTGCCAGAAATGTTTGTAATGAGCCCTTAGAACTCAGGAAAGGCTGCCAATATGACACAAACGGGGAGCCAGGCTCGAGGGAGTGGAAGCTGGAATCAAAATGCACCGAGTTGAAGTTTTGATGAACTCTAGAACAGTGAATCTAGGTTGACATGATGGGAAATTCTTTTTCCTACTGAATACATGGGCATGAAAAACACATCACAGACTGTTAAATCTTGTTGTCCCCTCCCCCTCCCAAAATCAGGCCTTTTGAGTGCTTTTAACCTACACTTATACAGATTTGACAGGGGAGACCAGCATTTCTCAAATTGAGTGTCCTGATCCAAGAGGGCATCAGCTCTGCAGAGGTGAGGGTGGCAATACAATACCCTGCCACCATTACTTCTGCACTGCTGCCTGGAGAGCTGGGTGGCCAGGGAGTGGCAGCTGCTGCCTGAGGACCCAGCTGTGCAAGCAGCAATGCAGAACTAAGGGCAGCAATCAGTGTCCCTGTAAGCTGTGCACTTGGGCATCTGCTCAGGAGAGATTCAAATGCTGCCCAGCTGATTAGCAGAGCACCCACAGCTAGGTTTTTTGTGTCTGCTGGTGGTGCACATTCACATAGGTCTTGGTGTACATAAAATGTATTCCACACATGGATGTAAAAATTCCACACATGGTTGTAAACGACTGGCAGGAACATTGGTGGCAATACAATACTATGCCACCCTTACTTTTGCACTGCTGCTGGCAGCAGCTTTGCCTTCAGCGCTGGGCTTCTGGCCAGTATCTGCTGCTCTCCAGGGCTGTGTCTACATTGGCAAGATCTTGCCACCTGTCTACACTGGCCGCGAGTATTTGCGCAAGAACACTGATGTTCTAATGTAGGAAATCAGTGCTTCTTGTGCAAATACTCTGACACTCCCGCTCAGGGATAAGCTCTCTTGCGCAAATGTTGTTGCGTAAGAGGCCAGTGTAGACAGGCAACGTTAATTTCTTGTGCAAGAAAGCCAGATGGCTAAAATGGCGATTGGAGCTTTCTTGCTCAAGAGAGCGTCTACACTGCCACGGATGCTTTTGCGCAAAAGCACATCTCTTGCGCAAAAGCACACGCCAGTGTAGACACTCTCTTGTGCAAATACTTTAACGCAAAAACTTTTGCGTTAAAAGTATTTGCGCAAAATCATGCCAGTGTAGATGAAGCCCAGCTGTTCTGAAGGCAGCACCACTGCAAGAAGCAGTGCAGAAGTAAGGGCAGCAGTACCACAACACTCTCTACAATCACCATGCAATCCCCCACAGCTCCTTTATGGGTCAGGACCTTTCAAATTACAATATGACATTTCAGTTATAAATAGCTGAAATAACAAAATTTACAATTTTTTAAAAGCCTATAACCATGAAATTGACCAGAATGGGACGGGAACTAGGTAGAGCCCTACTCATGAACTTGTGACACAGACCCACAACCACTGAGCTTTAAGGGGCTCTGCTTCAGTGTCCTGTCTGCCCTCTTCTCGCCCTCCCAGGAAATTCAGATTCAGACTTTGGAAGTGCTACTTACGAGAAGGCAAATGCCACCAAGGCCCCACTGACCACAATAAAATCCAGGATGTTCCACAGGTCACGGAAATAGGAGCCAGGATGAAGCAGCAGCCCCAAGTCAATCATCTGAAGGGGAAACAAATTAACATGAGACATGTAAAACCACAGGAAACATCTTCCATGCAGATATGCAGCAGGGATTTGTACAACAAGGTGAACCTATGGCCTTGGTCAAATGATTTTGGTCCCTTCAAAATCCCTCCTTCTAAGTTACATAGTAGCAATGCTTTGTCCCTGACAGAAATGTAGCCCGGTTAGTCTGGTATAACTGAAACAAAAAACAGGACTATGCAGCATTTTAAAGACTAACAAGATGGTTTATTAGGTGATGAGTTTTCATGGGCCAGACCCACTTCCTCAGATCAAATAGTGGAAGAAAATTGTCACAACCAGGAAGTGGGTCTGGCCCACGAAAGCTCATCACCTAATAAACCATCTTGTTAATCTTTAAAGTGCTACATAGTCCTGTTTTTTATCCCTGACAGGCTTTCTGTAGGGGAAAGAGGTTTGCGTGTGTAGTTTGCCAAGAGAAGCGAGTATTTCAGGAGCAGATGATGCTGAGCAGTCAGGAGCCGTGCAGGCAGTTGCTCTGTAACCTTACCTATGCCTAGTTTTGCCAGGCACTCCAAGGCTGTCGATCCCAGAGGAGATTGTGCCTCTCCCAACAGCCTGGCGTGGCCTCCCCTGGACTCTGCTTGGTCCGGAGAGTTCCCAGCGTGGCCAGATGGCCTGCTGCCTGGGATTTAGGGAGCCTGGGATTGGCTGGTGACTGCTCTGTGCTCTGGAACTGGGGTTGGGGGCACTGGAGTTAGGAGTGCAGGGGCGGGTGGACCAGCAGTTAGCCTCCCCCAACAGTCAGTTCATCTGCCACCCATGGTAAAACCCCTTCATTTTCCAGTTCCAGGGCCTTTTTCCTGTCAGAACACCCCTCCCCCAATACCATATCGTGTGGTAGTTTGGTACCATAAAGTATAGACGAGAGATAATCCTGAGAAAAGGGAATTTTTGTCCCTTTCCTGTAATTTGGTCTTTTCTTAAATATACATCTGCCTGTATTATTTACTTCCTCATTACTTAACACATACATACTGCAGTGCGTTGGTCTTCTGTACTCTGTCAACTACACAAAATTAAATCAAATAACGTCCACAGAGGAAACTACTGGAAATTACTTGGGAGCCAAACTACTTGATTGTAATAGGCAAGAGAGGGAGCACAACAAACTAATAAATTCCTTGTGCTCAGAACCCCATCCGTGGCAAGAGCTCCCAAACGAGAGCTCTCTCATAATACACTGACAAGCTGTGATCCCCTTCCCTCTCAGCTCTTACGTGTGGGATAAAATAGGAAATGTTGACTTTTGAATGATCATCACTGAGCCTCAGATATTGCACCTGACTGAGATAAATGGGACTTTTCAGAACGAAGGTTCCAAGTATCTGCAGACTCACGATGACATATTTGCATCACCCTCCCTTCACGTTTTTGAGATTTTCTTCATGACCATAACAGCAAGAGACTTTTTTATAAAATGAAAGGTGAGATTCTGGAGAACAAGACAGTGACTCCAAAACGTAGCGGGTCTGATGTACAGATGTTTCCAAGCCCTGCTCATAACAGGTGGAATGTCTTGTTATCAATATTTTTCTACAAGAATAAGTAGTCTGTCTGCCCCGTTCCAGTCTCTTGCTCTGGACTCCTAAAAATACACCACAGGCAATCAGCTGAAGAAATACCCCGGTGATATTCTTACCTTTATCACCATCTCGAAGGTAAAGACTCCTGTAAATATGTAATCCAGATACTTCAGCGCCTAAGTCAGAAAAAGAAATCTGAATTTAAAGGAGATTAAGCACAGAATCACTGAAATGATCCACACAAGAAGAGTAAGGAAGGATAATTCCAGCAGTGGCATATTTACCAAAATGCCATTGCATAGCACCTGTTTCATGGTGTGCTGCCAGGTTGTTTAGACCCCAAATTTGAATCCCCTCCATGGAGCTGAAACTTTTTTAACAGAAATCACTGTTAGAATGCTCGTGTGCATGTTGTGAGCATTCATCTTTTTGTGCATGTACGTAGCAGCCTTAAAATAGCAAAGTGAATATATTTTAAATTAAAGTATGTGAAAAACTTTTCCTAATTTTCTTTCCTCCCAATGCCTTTGTACAAATGTGCTTCCCTCTGCAATGACGGATGATAGCATCACTAATATCTCTGGAGTGTAAGGAAGAGATATAAATCCCTCTGTCCAGGAAATAAACCAACTTCTAATGAATATTAGGAAGAAACTTTCCCCATGGCTAGTTCATTTCATAGCTGTCATTCTGCCGCTCTACTCTGCACTAGTTAGGCCTCAGCTGGAGTACTGTGTCCAGTTCTGGGCGCCACATTTCAAGAAAGATGTGGAGAAATTGGAAAGGGTACAGAGAAGAGCGACAAGAATGATTAAAGGTTTAGAGAACATGACCTATGAAGCCAGGCTTCATGAACTGGGCTTGTTTAGTTTGGAAAAAAGAAGATAAAGGGGGGACATGATAGCGGTTTTCAAATATCTAAAAGGGTGTCACAAGGAGGAAGGCGAAAATTTGTTCCTCTTGGTTTCTGAGGACAGGACAAGGAGTAATGGGCTTAAAGTGCAGCAGGGGAGGTTTAGATTGGACATTAGGAAAAAATTCCTAACTGTCAGGGTGGTCAAATATTGGAATAAATTGCCAAGGGAGGTGGTGGAATCTCCCTCTCTGGAGATATTTAAGAACAGGTTAGATAGACATCTGTCAGGGGTGGTGTAGACGGAGCTTGGTCCTGCCTTGAGGGCGGGGGGCTGGACTCGATGACCTCTCGAGGTCCCTTCCAGTCCTATTATTCTATGATTCTATGATTCTATAGCTGCCTCCTTCAAGGTTTCCTGAGCCCTCTCCTGAAATCTCTGGAATTGGCCAGGTCAGAAACAGGCTATGAGAGTACGTGGTCCCCTTGTCTGATCCAATATAGCAATTCCCATGCTCTGAGGAATGCAACTCCTTGATTTGTTTTAGGAGTTAGGAAAAGGCAGAATCCTGAATTCAGGCTTCAGTAAGTAAAACACCTGCCAGTTCACACCTATGAGCTTCATAATCTTCTTGGTAAACTGCTTTGGATAGTAAGTGAGACATGGTCAGTCCCCATCTCCAGGTTTGTATGCCCGCTTTTACCCTTGCAATTGACTGCACCCATTTTGTGAACACAGGTTGTGCAACACATCGGGCAGCTGGACCCGGTTGTATCTGTTGCTAATTTAGGGCCAGACTCCTCTGATCCCCACGACAGTACGGCTACTTGTGGAGTAGAGTGTTACTGAAGAGCAAGTGTATTCGAATCTGGGCCCATGCATTCATATCACTTTCATTCTCAAAAGTATGAGAGCAGAGGTTTGGTAATTATCCCCATTCTAGTAACTAGCTGGCATAGCATCAGAGTATCCTGATCCAAGATGGATCATATGGGGAAGATATGTTCCAAAACAACAGGCACCAGCCACCTAATCTGTGACTGCCTCTGGGGGGGGGGGAGGCTTGTGTTTGGATGTAAGGTGCAGACCCATCGGTGGGTGCATTATCGCTTGGATGTGCAAGCTCAGAGTTTGACCCTAAATGTATTTTTCTGTACCTGGTTAAAAACAAACTATCCATCCTGTGCTGGCTCTAGTGATTACTGTTGGGCCCGACCATCCAGGAGAAGCCATTCTGAAATCCAGCTTCAGTCTCTTGCTTTCTGTACTATAGGCGATGAAAATCTAGAAGTGTACTCCCCCATCAGGAGTGGGGGAAATACCTCCCACTGCTCAGCAGGGACCTCTCTGGCTGGGGAAGGTACAGGAAACGGCTTTCTAGGTTTCCAAGGCAGACCCATACAGCTGGCATCAGCCAACAGCTAAGATACCCCAAAGGCGAATGGAGTTTAAGTTGAGGAAATTGCCAGAGAACCTCAGGACTCCGGTGGGGAAACTGATGGAGTGGATTGTTGGTATAAATGACTAGCCACTACTTTGGAAGGCTCTGTTTTCTCAGTGTTGAATCCATGGAATCCATGAGCTATCATCATGCTATTGTGAGTCTCACTACACTGGGCATCTAGCCGGCATCAAGTCTAGCCAGATTTGGAGGCTGTTACCTTCCCTCTCTTTTGCACTTGGCTCTCACTCGTGCAGATTTCATTTCCAGAAAGCCCCAGGTTTGCACTCCCAACCCCAGTGTCCCCCACTAGATTGTACAAGTCAGATCATTCATGTCCCAAACGGAACCACCGCTCTCTGAGTCAGAGAAGCAAACCCATCATAGCCTGGTTCCCTTGGCAACTACTCACATCGTTCCGTGGAGACTCGGCTTGGACAGGGTCTTCAGCAGCCAGGGCAATGCTGCTCAGGGCGATGACTATGAGGATGACCATCTCAAAGTAGCGCATGTTCACAATGTAATGGAACAGGCGTCGGATTCTGAAAGAACAAAATCAATACAATAATGCAGTAGCGGTGCTGTGGTGTCGGTGGCTTGGGGGAGCACGTTGCTTACCAAGGATATTTTACATTTGGGAATTTTATCATGGATATAGTGGGGAAATGAGAGTCAAGACGACTGGGCTTTATTCTTCGGGACACCAACTTGCTGTGGGACACCGGGCAAGTCACTTCGTTTCACTAATCCATCTGTGTACAGGTGACAGTGGTGATAAATATCACAGAACCAGCAAGAATTTAAGTAACTGGAGCACACTTTATAAAGGACTAATCTGGATGGGATGTTCATGTGTAGCCACTACCTTGCCATTCAGCAACCGCCCAGGTAGATACTGTGCACTAAAAGTTCTGTGGCATGTTCTGATGTACTCTCATTTCCAACACTAGTACATGAGATTGCACATTTAATGAGCTGTATATCAGTCCTTATGGGACATTACTTCATGACAAGCTATTGTACTTTAAATGCACACCCCAGATTGCTAGGCACTAACATTCCTTGTATGTATAAGACTTGACTTGACTGTGTTCAGTTTAGCAGCAAAACTCCCAAAGACTGAATGATTCATAACTTCAATGTAATAATTTGTACTCTCTCTCTCTCTCTCTCTCTCTCTCCAGGCATCTGTACCCTTCCCTTTACTACAATATTTGATAGCTGGACATAACCATTAATTTATTTATACTCTGGCATTTCTACATTATTCAAAATACTTTCAGCAAATAACTCCTGACTGGCACATAGTTGCAAATGTTTAATTTAAAGAATGCAAAATTACAAATTTGTATCATGTTGGTTAGTTAACAATAAAAATGATGTTTCCATTCCCAGTCTGAATGATGTGTATAACTAACCAACAGTCCTAAATTATGAGAATGTAAATAAATCATAATTCAAAATCTGTCACTGAATAGTGGATTTTAAAATACCCTTTTTGGAAGTATTTATTTTAGTAATTGCTGTTGCTACATTAATGGGTAGTGAATGTAAAAGGGGCACAAAAAAGCTGAAGTGACCTTGTTCTGAAAAATACTAAAATTACAACCTCACACTCTTGTTATATATCTTACAAAAAGGGAAAACTCTCCTGGTGTTCTAGGACTGTAAAGAAGTGAAATTATCCACAAAATTTGTAAGTTTAATTTACATATTGAACTTGGCTGCAACAAAGAAATATCAAATAGCTATTTTGGTCATTCAGAACAAGTATTGCAATACAGACGTGTTTCTAAACTATGATTGGCATGTTATAAATCATTTTCATTGTGCATGAGCATTGTTAAAACATTGGTACTTTTAAAACCATCTATCTGAATTGTATATTTCAGAAATGCTCTGTGCTCTGGGCAACACAACTCTTGAGAGCTTAGAAAGACAGTCATCTAGAAAGAGATACAGATTGAACCTCTAGTCCAGCACCCTCGGGACCTGACTGGTGCCGAACCAGAGAATTTGCTGAACCACAGGAGGTCAATATTGTCTTGCAGCATCACCAAAACGGACACTGCTCTTAGGGTTAGGGTTAAGAGTAAATTAGAGCTACAGAACAGCACAGAGCACTGAAAGCCAGGACTTTATGAGACTGCGGGAAAGTTGGCCACACCCTGATAAGTGGACCTCCAGCTAACTAAAATCATGCTGCACCACATATGTTGCTGGATCAGAGAGTGTTGGACTAGAGAGATTCCACCTGTACTGTGAAAAATATCCCACTATTCAAAAATAGAAACTGAATCAGAGATATGAACCTACACACAACTTTCAGCTATATTGGACAAAAAAAACCCAAAACAAAACACCACAACCTGTTTTCTTTCTCTTTTTTCTTTTGACATGATTTTAGTGCAGGGCTACTCAACAGGTGGCCTGTGGCCCATTTGTTTGTGGCCTGTGGTGCAGTTTGGGTTTACGGTATGGTTTGGGTTGATCAGTGTTTTAGTAGTTAAATTCCTAGACTGTCGTTGCTCATTAAAATAGCTGTCCTGGGTGGAAATGGGGTAAATATTGCATTTTATTAATATCAGCAGAACTGAGTGAAATGGGGCCTGCATGTTGTGTAATCTTGCCTTAATTTTT
Organism: Pelodiscus sinensis; assembly: GCF_049634645.1. Lineage (NCBI taxonomy): Eukaryota > Metazoa > Chordata > Testudines > Trionychidae > Pelodiscus > Pelodiscus sinensis. Next base: position 4,103,821 of record NC_134732.1, on the reverse strand, counting down.
TTATTCATGTCAGTCAGTGTGAAAGAAACTATTTGCATATATTTACATATATATTTGCACACATCTGCAATCACACTTAAGTTGCAGCCCTCGGCATGTGCTGCGAGTATCATTGTGGCCCCCGGAGCTTCCAAAGTCGAGTAGCTCTGTTTTAGTGTGACACATTTCATTTAAACGTGGCTTTAGCGCGTACATTGAAAGTAGATTTCTAAAAGGGCTCAGTAACCAGATGAAATCATCCAACTGTGAGCTAGATTCTGGCTTTTCAGCAGGGATGTGCTATATAGGATACATTTGTAGGGATCAGTGTACATGCTCCACAACGGGATTGCATCTTGCCCTTTCTTGGGTGGCAGCTTGTGGCCTCTACTCATCTTGCTTACTTTCACATGGGCACCATATGGCCATGTATGTTAAGATCTACTTTGTCCATATATGGTCCCATGAACTATGCATTAAGCCTTTGGTTGGTTTCTTTTCTGAGGGGGTGAGAGGAGGGAGAATTAATAGACCCCCACGGGATATCGGAATACGAGTCTGAAAGCTTTCTGCAAGATGCAGTAAAAGAAGAAAGTGTGGGTGTGTTTTGGGGGTTACATGGAAAAGGCTGAGGACACCTGTGCTACTTTAACCGATCTGTATGAGGCTAGACTCAGCCCATTCACAGCCCAGGAGTTTGTATTCTTTCTTCTGCTGAAGCTTAGTAACTTTATCAGATGCTTCACAGCCTGAGACTCGCTTCTAGGCAGTCAACCCATAGCAAAGAGGCAGCTGTATATCTGAGGCAGAATAATGTTTAAAATTGAGCCAGCCAAGATCCAAGACTCATAATTCAAACAAGTATTTGTTCCCAGAAAGTTCATCACTCTTTTGTATCACGCTGTGTGTGCACGAGATCAAACTCTTCCCGCACATTAGCTGTGATTATCACATCCATCAAAGGATGGTTTGTTGTATTTAAAGCTACTATTAGAACTAGTACAGTGTAGTCACAGCATTCTGAGACACAGAAATCTCCACAGATTTTTCAATCAGTCCCCCCAAACCTTCAAAAGGCCTTAATGGCAGCTGAAGGGACAAACCACAGTAAAGGCAGATGAAAACCAAAGCAGAGACGCCTATGTTGTTAATGGGAAGTAGACTCAGCCCTCAATTAATTTCTATAGCCTTTGTAGCTATAGTTTGTTTTGAACTATATCCTCCAGATTTATTTCCAGCGTATTCCAACTATACACACCCAACACCAGATAGAACCAGGGTTTAATCCAGAGAGAAATGATCACAAAGAGGGCAAGCAATCCTCGGGGGAAGCAAAAATTCCCAACATCTGCTCCAGCCCCAATGCACTGCTTGAAATGACTCACAGCCCTTTCTGCTAGAATGCTTGCAGCTCATGATGATGTATCTGTCTAGTCCTGTCACACTTCACAATGACACGGTTCTCTACTGGCAGAGTCAAAGTGCAAAGCTACCCATGAGACGCAGACACCACAAGCAGAACAAGTGCTAGAGTCTGAACAGACCCTATATGTTCTATTCTGCCTTGGTCTGTGAAAAATGCTCCTAATTTCCCAGAAATTCAGCTTCTATGGTGATGTGGGGCTACAGGTCTGGCACGAGTACCACATCCTCCAGGCGAAGGTTTGTGTGGAACCAGGCTGCACTGGCTGGTCCCCAGAACACGTTTCCCCTGCTTTTTGCTCCTCATCCTCCTCTTCTTCTATTGACATTCCATCCTCCAAAACAGATCCCTGACAAAGGCATGTGCTCTTGGGGAGACTGGAAATTCAGAGGAGCAATCTGCAACAGCGAGCTTATCACCACTGACCAATCACTGAACAAACGTTCCCTATCTTGACCATCAAGCTCATACATCAAGGATTTTTTTTCCTCTTTCCCAACAGTAAATTATTATCCAGGAAAGCCCAGCTCAAATTGTGCCTCTAATTCACAAGCAGTAAGCTATGTACTTACTTTTTCTAGTGGATTTGATTAAACAGAGATCAAAGTACATTATTCTTCTATGCCTATTCTCTCTCTCTCTCTCTCTCTCTCTCTCACACACTCACACTCACACTCACACACACGACAGAAAAGGCACCACTGGAAGACTTACGGGTTCGTAGGGCTTAAGATAAACATGGAGCTGTAAGGCAGGATTGGCTTAGGCCCATTTTTTGTCAAGTCGTCAACCTCCATATCCTTCTTCTCTTCCGTTTTGCTTTCAAATTCAACGTTGTTCACTACAGTGTGAATGGAAGGAAGCAGGCATCAAACAGATCAAAGAATGTAAACACATTCCATTTACAAATGGGCTTCGACTGCTGGAAATACACACAAGGCAGCTTGGATAAAAAAAAGCAGCTTTCAAACTGTTAATTAAGTATAATGAATGGACTAGCTGTCAGTGAGCATGTCTACTTATTATCGTATAATACACAGTACAAACAAATTATCCCTTTGTTGCTTCACTGATGAGCAATATTTTAGACATGTCTGGGAATGCCCAAATGCAGGTAAATCTCAAGTTGTTTTTTTTAATAAAGGATCCATCAAGATGGGGATTGAAATTGGATCCCAAGCAACCAGATATCTCCGTAATCCCATAGGTGAGGACAGGGAATCAGCGAGGGCACTATGAAAAAATAAAGATAATGAGAACGGACAGCATGCTCCTGAATCTTTTGATTCATGGCATATAAATCAGCAATGGAGATGGATCTGGAAGGCTCAAATAAGCAAGCTGGGACACCTGGCCTGCTCTATGATAGGCCTGTTAGTGAAGTCTGATGCCCAGAACACAAACAAGAGACCCTGTTTATGCTGTATGTTCATTTCTTAGCCAAAAAGCTGCTGCATATGCTGGTCATACAGTTCATGAGCGAGCCCATAAAGACATTCTCTTGTGTCGCTTTTGCTGAGGGTTTATGATGTACCCACCAAACCTTTACTTTTCATCTCCCCTCCTTCCCAGATATTTCATTTTTCCCCAGCAATCCCCCTAAATCCTTTCCCACAACACAGAAAAGAATTTGCTCAGCCTTTCTCCAATCAGCTAGATGTCAACACCATTAGGGAAAAAAGTATTAGGTGAAACGGTCACTGAAAGAGATGTCAATATCAGACTGTTGTAGAATTGCCAAACATTTCAGAGTGTGAAGAGGAAGAATACAAACAGATACCCGTTTAAGCCTAATTACATTTCCTGTATTCCAGATCCCACCCCCAGACCAGCTCCAGGGGCTGCTCTAAGTCACCCGCTCAAAACTGCTCTCCAGTCAGGCCCCCAGGATATCCCCTTCTCCCGTGGACGTCTCACCCCAAACCAGCGCCCACAAGCAGGGGGAAGGGTAGGGCCACACAGGTATTTTCTAGGAGATTGTTTCTCAACCCTTTACACCGACACAGCAGGGGAGAGACTTGGGGCCTGAAGATACAAAGCTGACAATGCAAAGGAAAAGCTACGTTTAGAGAAAGAACGGAAGCCACCTTCTAAACGGCTTCAGAAGGGGGCCTTGTAATGAACGTATGCAGGATATAACCTCCAAAAGGGCAAAGAATGAACCACCAATTTCTCATTCACCCGAGTCGTAAGGGATAGACATGGCACACCAGCCCTCGTTAGTTAGAGCACATGTTGAGTGACACGTTTTAATCAAACGCCGCCCGCTGTCCCTTCCCCAGCGCTCATGCTGGATAGATGAAAAGCCTTTGGCTCGCACTGCTGACAGCTGCCCCACGGTCGGTGACGGTTACTTTGGGGTCACAGGAGATTTGGTTTCAATAGTCTTGGCAGGATTTATTGGCTGAAGGGGGCCAGGAGCCACAAGCTCTTTGCTTTTAATTCAAAGCCGCCAGCCCCAGATTGCCCAGCCCAGCACTAACCCTACACTGTAGTACTCAGATATTTCCAACGTGCTTCACAAACATTCATGAATTAAAGGCTCACAGCCATTCTGAGGCAGGTCTTCTCCCCTGTTTTCCTTTGGGGACACTGAGGCAGAAGGGCTTAAAGGACTTGATTTTCACAAGTGCTGAACACCCGCTGACTTCTGCTGGGTGCTCGTCTCTTCTGAAGAATCAGGCCCCCAGGTGACTTGCCCAAGACCAACAGATTCAAGTCAGTGTCAGGGACTGTCTACCCAGTGTGACAATTCACGCTAGGGGGGTGGGATTTTCACCACTCAGGAGAGAGATCTTGGGAGGAGTTGTGGATAGTTCTCTGAAAACATCCACTCAATGTGCAGCAGCAGCCAAAAACACAAACCGAACGTGAGCTATCATTAAAAAAGGGATAGAGAATAAGATCAAGAATATCATATTGTCTATATATAAATCCATGGTACGCCCACATCTTGAATACTGTGTACAGATGTGGTCACCTCATCTGTGGAAAAAGTTCAGAAAAGGGCAACAAAAATGATTAGGGGGTTTGGAATGGCTGCCATATAAAGAAAGATTAAAAAGACTTCCCAGTTTAGAAAAGAGGACACTAAGGGGGGATATGATGGAGGTCTATAAAATCATGTCTGGTGTGAAGAAAGGAAAAGTTAATAACTTGTTCTCATAACACAAGAAGTAGAAGTCACCAAATGAAATGAAAAGGCAGCAGGTTTAAAACAAACAAAAGGAAGTACTTCTTCACACAACGCACTGTCAATCTGTGGAACTCCTTGCCAGAGGATGCTATGAAGGCCAGGACTTTTAACAGGGTTCAAAAAAGAACTAGATAAATTCATGGTGGATAGGATGGGTAGGAATGGTGTCCCTAGCCTCTGTCAGAGGCTGGGATTGGGTGACACGTGATGATTCCCTGCTCTGTTCATTCCCTCTGGGGGTGCCTAGCATCGACCAGTGTTAGAAAACAAGATGCTGGGCTGGATGGACCTTTGGTCTGACCTAATATGGCCATTCTTATGTTCTTGTGTTCAAAAGAGCTCTGCACCCAATATGCAGAGTTATTTGTGAATATCTGGGCCCTGGTCCATATATTCCACTGAGAGTGAGAAGTTGTCCAAGGCACTCACTTGGTATGACAGTGGTCTCCCCAGGAGGTGCAGTGATGGTGACGGGGATGTTCACAGTGGTGGTTTTGTCCAGTGGTGGCTGAGTCATCCGAGTCACATTCTTCTGGTTGTCAGCATCTTCTGGCTGTTCAGGCACTTTCTGCAGGTAGGTGCTGGGCAGGGTATGGGCTGGGACGACACTCACGCTACCCCCAGCCTCGATCTCAAACTGAGTCTCCCTGAGACAGAACAGGAGACAGCATAAACCCCTTCAAGACCAAAGCAGGGAAAACACCCATGCCCGGCAGCAGGCCTTCATACACTCTGTCGCCCAGATCATCTAAGCTAAGCTGTGTCAATCTCTACATGGAAGACCTGTGGGGAAAACTCATACATCAGTGATTCAGTGAGGCCATGTTTACACTGCAAGCTCAGGGTATGAGTTCTCTGCTCATGCTCGAATACTTGGGCCAACATGAGTATAAATAGTAATATGGCTGTAGTAATGTGGGGAGTGGCCGAGAAGGCACAGCTGAGCCATGTTGAATACAAAGCCACCTGAACTGAGTTGGTATGAGCTTGGTACAGCTCAGTTCTGCCTCTGCTACCACTACACATATTTATACTAGCAACAGCTCAATGAGAGCTGCTGCAAGTACATGTATATGAGCCGGAGATCACACACCTCCCTCCACGTGCAAACATGGCTTCAGTGACTCTGTTTCCCCCGAGACCGACTGAACCATCATCCAAGCACAACATAGTTGTCGTTATTATGTGTATTATCCTGGCGCCTGCTAGTCAGATGTGCTAGATGCTGCACATATGCTGTCCGGAGGCTTTGGGGGGCTGGCCATGCCATTTGTTTTAATGAGACATCCAACTGAAATCCCAGCTATGTGCAGTGAGGATCACTTGGCACTTTTGCCAGAGCAAGCCCATTGGCCTTTCTGTACTGGCCAGATTCTGAATTAGGACGTTCCATTTCATCTCCCTGCAGTTTCATTTGAAACTGGTGCTCTTCATTTCCAGTCTGAAGCTGGTGTGGAACGATGCACGTGCATTAACAAGCCGCTGAGTTCCACATTAGAAGTGGCTGCATTCAGCAAGGAGCAAAGTGGATCTGGCCAATCTAGAACCCATGTAAAGTGCTCTGGGATCCCTTTGAATGGAAGGGGCACTCTGCCGAGATCATTGTGTCAACTCCACTCTGTTACCAGGACTTCATAGGGGGAACTCTATTCACTCCAATGATTCCCAGCTTAATTGGTTTCCATTTAGATTAGCAGAGTGATAACGGCTAATAATATTTCTTTATTAAATATTCAGAATGATTCCTGGTTATTAAGTTTTCTATTAATTCCAATCAGAATGAAAGGGAACCTAATAGAATGGTTTGCGTACTCTCGTGCAGCGTACTCGCAGATAACAGCAACGCACTGAACGTGGTTGCCCTTCCGTGCGCACCCCCAGACTTGGACATAATGGACTCGCCCTTTCCCCACTGTGGTCTATGTGTGGTTTGTAATTGACTTCAGTGGGCACAAGACTGGGCTGTAGAAGCTACTGTCAAGGAGAGAAAATTGACCAGGGCCCTTACATTTTCCAGCATTTAACTGCTGACTGAATCATGACCAAAAAAGGTTTAGGGCTTCATGTGTCACTTCTAGCCAGTGGGGCCAAAAGCCTTGCTGGAAGGGGAGGGGCTTCGGGTGGAAGAGGGCGGGGCTAGGCAGCCCTCAGTGTTGCCTGGAGTGTGCCGCTCCAGTGGTGATTGATAGGGGCTAGGGGCTCTGACTGCCGCTGCAGTGACCAGGAACACCGGGCTCTTTTGTATTGCCAGGCCCTGGTGCAATTGCCCCCTTTAACCTGCCCATTGGCAGGCTTGTTTCTAACACAGCAGCCCTCCCTCCGTAAGGCACTGCAATAGCACCAGCAAGTAGGAGCCCAACTGCTAGTGGGAGACATGAACCTACAACCTGTTAGCCCATACGTGAAGTGCATCCCACGGAGTCACGTGGCTTGTTTAGTTAGGTAGTGTAAATGGGGCGACATTTCGTCTACGTGCCGAATAAATTTGGTTCTGTGCACCAACGCATATGCAGATGGGCACCACCAGTACAAACACATACTGCTGGCTGAGGGTGCTGTGCTAGTCAGCTGGGTGGCATTTGAATCTCTCGTGGGTGGCCGGCCGCCCAAGAGCACAGCTTACAGGGAACACTCCCAGGTGCATTAAAACAGATGTTAGGTATTGTTCAAAAATCTTTTACGTGTCACAGAAATTGAGAATCCAGAGGATGCTGGGCACACAAAATCTGTATTTGCCCCATGCTACAGTCATCATCAAATACACTCAAGGCAAGAGGTGACTTCTAGCTTTAGTCAGTCTATGGCGTTCCCAACCTTTCCCCCATAAGTGTCCCTTTACATGGTTAAGTAGCACAACAAGAGACACATTTTGGCTCAGGATAGTTCCTGGATATCTCCCAAATGTATCAAAAAAAGGAAGAAAGAAAAGCCTGAAGAGTTTGTTAACAGGGAAACTGTAGCTACTGCATCTCTGCAGAAATCAATCTCTGCACATTTCGACTGCGGGAACTCACCAACCGTGGGCTCCGAGTGCTCTAATGGGCCGGAGCAGGTTTCTGTGATTTGCTGCAATAGCTTGAGAGGGGCATGAGTGGCCACCTGATCAATTACATACATTTTTAAAAGCCCCTAAGTGCTCATTAGTGGAATCCCCATTGTAAGGAGCTTGCGAACATGTACTGAGGAATCAGGATGGGACAAAATCGGGATAATAAATGCTATTGTGCTTACCCTGAGACATATTCAGCTTCCAATTCATCTACAAACTGCAACACACTCAAAACTGCCAAGGATCTGACAATGGTGTTTATAACTCAGGACATGAAAGCAATCTGGATACAGCAGATGCGCAAAGCCAAATTTTGATCCTCCCTACACTGGTATAAATCAGGAGTTTTCACAGGAAGGACTGCAGGGGGATTACTCTGGATTTGTAGCCGTGTAAGTGAGATCCAGGGGCCAGATTCTGCTGTTCTCATCTGTGCAATGGGAGGGGAGACACAAAGAACCTTCCAAAGGGCTTTCACAAAGGCCAGACGCAATGTCAGTCCCTCTCTGCTCCCCTGGGGACACACTGTGCCCCTAAGAAAGTTGAGAATGGACACATCACTCCGTTTATTATCCACAGTCCCTGTTGCATACTGGGGAACTCCAGGAGACACCGCCACAGGCATAGTCCTGAATATGGCGCATTGACTGTGTACCCCCTTCTGTGTGCTGCCTGACTGCCCGGAAGCCCTGCAGCATTCCATGGGTAAGCGGAACAACGTTTCACCCTGCAAGGAACATGTTCCATGTTCGTATTTATTAAAACTAGATTTCCCCCCACTGCTTCCTAGCACTATTTAAGGGCAATAATTCACAATCCCATAATGCCAAGAGGTCAAAGTGCTCTCCAAGCACTGACTAGCTCAACCTCAGAACTCCCCTGGTGGCAGGTCTGTGTTACTCGACTCACCTCACTGGAGAAAAGAAAAGATCCCTCCTCTTCTGGCACACAAGAGTTGTGTCTTGCCAGAGCTGCAATGCTTTGGTCACATTCTGGTTGTTGGAATTAAGTGTGTGGGCTCTGGATGGCTGTGGCATGTAGGAGTTCAGACTAGATCAGAGGTTCTCAAATGTGAGGCGTGTGATCATGTCCTAAGCCTCTGGGAAGTGCAGTCCCCAGATGCAGAGCGTCCAGGGTGGCAGGCTAGGGAGTTGCCTTTTTCACATACATTCCAGCCTAAGCAGAAGATGTGTGGGTCTCACAGAGCAAAATGCTGTGGCCAGGGTTAGGCAAGAGGCCTAGAGCAGCGGTTTCCAACCAGGAGTCCAGGGCCCCTGGGAGCCACAAACTGGTCTGAGCAGATCTGCCAAGCAGAACCAACATCAGACATGCGGGGACCCAGAGCAGAAAGCTCAGGGCCCACCACATGGTGCTGCAGCCTGGGACCTGGGGCTGAAGTTGAACTCAACTTAGGTTTGTGGTGTGTTGCACCAGGCAATTGCGCCTGCTTGCCCCCCGCTGGCCTTGGCTTTGCTATGCAGAAAAACCATTGTAGTGGCATAAGTGGGCCATGGAGTTTTGACAGCCTATTAAGGGTGGGGTTAAGGGCTCAGGGGGAAAAACGGTTGAGAATCTCTGGTCTACATGACTAGACTCTTCTGGCCTTAAAACCTATCATCCTCTTGGCCCCCTGCTAGTCCCAGGCTGTCCTGGGAGTGTGTGTGACCCAACATGACTTTGGCAGCCCTAGGGATTACCGATTTCTTCCTGATGGGCGGGTGTAGAGCTCCCTAATTTCAGGTGTCTTTGTGATGGTCCGGGCTGCTGGGGCAGCAGCACACCCATGCCAAGGATTTGGGTGGACCTGGATGCTAAGTGGGCGTGCTCTGACACCCTTTCAAGGCAGCACTGACCATATTTTAAAAGTTGCCCTAGAGGGAGGCTGAATCCTCTTGCCCCATCAGGGTGACCCCAGCCCGCCACACTCACGAGGCGACAACTGCAGTGAATCCCCCCCAGCTGACGTACCGACAAGCTTGGTTTGTGTAGTGCCGACTTACTTGGGCTGATGGTTCCTAAGGTCTTTCTCCCCCGTCTCTCCTTCTTTCTCCCCATTCTCCTTTTCCACCGAATCATAGGTTGACAGAGCTTTCTGCCGCATCTTGTGCCGTCTGTGGGGCTCTTCCCCATTCTCTCCTTTCATGCCGGGATCACTTTCCCGGTTCCCTGACCTTGACCCTCCTCGGTGACGCGAACGCCGCTCACTCCGGGCCCCATTGATTGTCCCGTTGCCTTCCTTGGCTTGCCGCTCCACCGCATGCCGGTGAGGCCGGTGCCGCCGGTACTCCTTCTCGGCCCCTTCCTCCACTGAGCCCCGGCGATGGTGCCTCTTACCCCCTTCCTGGCTTCTGTTGCGCTCACTTTTTCCTTCCTTACTGCCTCCCTCTGCCTCTTTGCTGCGACTCCTGTGCTGCCGGTGCCGTTCCTCCTTACTGTTTGTGCCGGACTCCCCGTTCTCATCCTTCGCCATGTCGCTCTTCTCCTGTTCTCCCACCTTGTCTCTATCCCGATGCCGGTGGTGCTTTCGGGGCACCTCTGCACTGTCGGCAGCGGTCACCTTGGCCTGCTCAGTCTCCTGAATGTCCCCCGGGCTTAGCTTACTCACATTGTTCCTGCCGTCAGTCCTTGGCTCCACCACCAGCGGCCGATCCAAGTGGGTCTTCATGTCTGGCCGGATGTGGAGGGTGGTAGCGTAGAGCACACGCTCCTCGGGATTGAGCTCATTGTACAGCGCCTCGCAGCTGGCCCGGAAATTGTGCATCCTGATCTGGCTAGTCCTCTGCTCCCAGACGGACTTGGATTTGGAGGAGTTCTGCTGTTTGCTGCAGAACAGAGGAGAACACACCAATAAGGAGACAGTTAGCATCAGGTCTGGATCCTTTTCCCTCAAAGAAAAGTTAAAAAGAAAAATGTAACTGTCTAGTGGAGGCAGGGAAGTGTAGGGTTGAGGCAAGGAAAACAGAGGGATGAAAAGAGCATGACGGGCGGAAAACACACGAGCAGATAAAGCCAGCGGGGTCACCAGGGTGCCAGCGCCATCCCCACACACAGCTGACACTCTCAGAAAGGGCTTGTGGGATGGGTTTACTTTGGTTCCTAAAACAGGGCCCTCCCACATTCTAGGGGCGGGTACAATGGACACGTTGGCCGTCCCTAGCCAGCCACCTATCCCTGATCACCAGGCCCAGGGGAACAACCGAGCCTGGCCATGCAACGTGGCGCTCAGCAGATTGTGGGTGCTGGGGAAGAGATAGAAAACCACAGTAAAGGAGTCCTCACCCAGAAAGCCCTGCTTCCCATTTCAATGAAGAACGTATTCCTCTGGATCCCCCAGACAATCTGACCTGTGCCATTGTGGGGGAGAGCTGGCCTCTGATCTATCCAAACCCACGGCACATGCCCAAAGCGGCAAAGATCTCAGCTGCCATGGGAACTAGTCTGGCCAAGGTACATGTGAGACACACACTTAACTAGTCTCTACCCCTGTCAAAAGAAGATCCGGAATGGGAGGTGGCCTTCTATATAACCTCCTCATAGTGGTAACCACAGCCTAGCCACGGAGGTCAGGCCAATAACTTAACCAAGGAGGCAGCCGATGATGTACTGCTGTTGGCCGCTTTTATTCAAAACCACTCTAAACATTTGGGGTCCAGCTCTACTCTCATTTGCACCAGTGTAAAACGAGAGTCAGCTCAGAGAGAGGGAGTGACTCTATTTTTACATGGACTTCCATGAGAACAGAACTGGCCCAGGCTCCCTTCACAAAAATCCCCGTGCCAAGAAAGGAAACGCCCTCTTCCTCTCAGACCCCCATCTGCAGCGTCTGCTGTTGTCTCAGCGGGACTGCGGGATGGGGAGAGGATGTAGAGAGGGGGAAGCAGAACTGCGTTCTTTACATTCATTCAGGTCAGACAGGCACTGTCTGTCTGTCACTATTCTCCGGCCCTTCGGGGAACAGCTTTCAGATGGAGTTATGTCATGCCATGGGAGACTGGCGGAAAAGGTTTGCATCTCAGACATCTGCCACATTTCACTGAAAGTGGCACCAGCCAGTTTCGCTAAGAGGCAAAAACGTGTGAAATATTCACTCGGATGGTCTGAGACGGTCAGGCAAATGAATCCGATTTGATCCCAAAGCAGAATTGCTCAGTTCAAATATGAAGGAGTCTCTTTTCTTGGAAGGAGGTTTCTTTAGGGCAGGGGTGGGGAACCTCAGGCCCAGGAGCCGGATGCGGCCCTCGACTTGCCTGGATTCGTCCCCCGAGGCTCAGGGCTTCTCCCCAACATTGGGGAGCCAATGCTGGTGTTCCAGCCCCCCCCCCCCGCTCCACCATAGGGCGGGAGCACACAAAATCTACTAGCCTGAACCCCCCTAGACTCTGGTGTGGGAGGGGAAGGTGGGGAGTGTTCTTCTCAGCCGGGGGTTGGTTGGTTTGGGGTTTTTTGCTTCTCACGTTGACTCATTTTTCTGTGGGTCAGCAGCCCCCGACCTAAAAGAGGTTCCCCACCCCTGCTATAGGGGGAGCACATTTCAAGGCAATGGCCTAGCAGCTTAGCAGTTTCATGTACTGCACGCTCTCAAAAGGAACTAGAAAGGGTACGCATGGAAAACCCTCCTGCAATTCCCTGTTGCCTACCCCGAGGGACTGCCCACAGATACCCAACGGGCAGAACCCTGCCTCCTTGCATGCGCTGACTGACATGGGAATTTGAGAAGCAAGCGTGGGATACTCAGGATGGCTCACACGCCTGTACTGCGCTTTCCATTCACAGCTGTAGAACTGTAGCCTCGACATAAATAAGTGCATCCTCGGGCAGGTCTCACCTGAGGGGCTGGCAATTTTAAAATCAAGTCAAGTAACCTTACGGCCCTGCCAGTCAAAGCTTCCCAGGAAAGGGACAGCACTAGCACCTCTCTTGCTAGGGCTCCACCAACTTGGGGGCTGCAGCCAATGGGCAGCGGGGACTGCCGGGTCTAGAGAGCCGAGAGGTGTGCCGGAGCCCACCAACAGGGCTGTGCTAGGGAACGGGTCTGTCCTCAGCAAGAAAGCTCGAGCATGAATCTGTGCATGTTCCTATGCCCTGGGTTTCAATTGACTATGTGCACTCAGCATGATGCTGTTGAGCTAATACCATTCATTCGATTTTAAAGCCCAGGGGGAAAGGACCATTTTTTCTTTGGCATCTCGTACAGCACAGAGCACGGTGTCAGCACTAAAATGACAATAGTAATAGCGTGTTACATCAGTGCTGGGTGGCAGCCCCGATGCTGATCAGTGTGCTCTGTCCAGCCACAGAACAGCAGTAGCTTGGGCAGCAGCATTGTTCCTCCCCCCTCCCCCCCCACAGTCCTGACTTGGAGGGACCCTCTCCAGAGCGGGCTCTGTCTCTGTGACCCATGGAGCCCTTGGCCACTAACGCGGGCAACCAGTGCAACTGTGGTTGGGATTTTGTGATGCAACCTGTCCCGTGGCACTTGGATTGAGGCCACCAAACATATTCCACCCAAAGTCCTAAAGCACTCGTAGCATAGAGAGGTTGCCCTGTAAAAACCTAGACAGACTGATCATCATAATCAACCAGAGACTTACGACGCCTCCCAACCTCAGTTGGATTTGAATGGATGAATAGCTGTGCTGTTGAGGGGCCTGGCTTCCTACCTGTGTGGCTTAGGAAACTTTGAGACCATGCACATGGCCCTCAGATTTCAGAAGCTTTCTTGATGGCTCCTACAAAGTGAGTGCCCTTTTAGGCTGGTGTTTGCAATAGGTTTTGAGCTCTTCTCCTTGGGTAAGTTTCAGGCCAATGACCTACTAGCACAGGAAGCATTTGCTCTGGAAATGGCAGAGGGATTTGGTTTTTAGTTGTTTTTCGCACGGATTAAGAACACAAAACAGTCATTTAAAATATAATTATCTGGGAGCTGCAAGGTGTTCCATTGTGTTTGGACCATGGACAACTGAGAGCTAAAGCTGCTGCTAAGAACACACACCATTGGGAACCTGTAGGAGCATAGTAATTTGCATATTAATGAAGTCTATTTTGCAAAATTTGCTTCCTTAGCCAGGACAGCAAAATTATAGACTCGCCAAACTTTTCAGCATCTATAAATACTGAGGTCACATCATTTACACTGACACAGTTAGCAAAGGGTGACACCCACACCAAAATGCATTGCCAGCCACTAGCATTTGTCACTAACAAGCCAAAGAGCAAGAGAATCAGTTAGCAGTGAGGTTTGGAAGTGATGATATTTATTTTATGGAATGAAATGGAAAAAACAAACAGAAAATAAGCAAAGGCACTACCTGCAAAGTTTTAAGCATACCCTCAGCTAATCATTACACCCAAACTAGTAAAAAAGGCCAGGAAAAGTGACACTACATGTTAGGGTCTTGACTGGGAAATGGGAATGAGGAGACAAAATAGTCTTGTCCCTCCAAAGACTGTATATAGGGCTTTTCAGAGTGAACGTGCAAGCAGCTGGGGGAATTATGTACTCTGCCTGTCCAATTAAATGTATCTGATTCTTGCTTTCCACATGTTCTCACAGTAACTGAAATAGAGACAGTCTGAGTGCTGCTTCTCTGCTGTTGCTGCTGCTGCATTTCTTCTGAGAGGAAGGCTTTTGACCAGATTTATTTATGGCACATTAGCGAAGTCACCTTAAGACAAAACACAGTATCATTAAAGGACCATATAGAGATCCCGTTCATGTGCGTTGCACACACAAAGAAAGGCAGAAGTGATGGGAAAAAAATCTAGCTGATATACAATTATTCCCTACAACACATTCTCTGGAGCTTTGTCTAGTTCCGTTTTAAATGACTCAAGAAACGGTGCTATTACAAAATCTCCTTAAGATACTAAATGCAGCATTAGCAGCAGATATTTCGATGTCAAGTATGAACTAGGCAAAATGGTCCTTTACAACCATGAACGCTGTGATCACATCTGTTCTTGACTTGGTGCTTTTAATCAATAGCGCTCCATATTATTCCTTTTGCAAACTGCATAAGAAGAAGAAAAAAAGCACTCAGGAATCTACCTGCCTTCCTCAAGCCCCAATGTCCACTTCTCTTTATTCTGAGCACTTCACATACAGGTTGAGTTCCCCAGCACCTGACATGATAAAACAGTTTGGCAGCTACGATTAGGGATTTTATTGCATAATGCCACCAGTGCTACTTGTATTCAGAGACTGACCACTGGATAATAAAGCAGTGGCTGTAATCAGATACGTTACATCTCTCTGTACAAAACAGACATTGTGTCAAATAAAACTGATGTTAATATATCAGTTTCCTAACTAGTGAATCCTCTAGTTCCTCATTAAAAATAATACAAAAGAAGTATCAACCAATCACACTCTAGATTGTTCAGGAAATTATAAAGTATTCCTTTCTGGTATTTTTAAAAATCACAGTTAAGAACAAGCAATTTTCTTACTGGCTGAAGCATTTTTATCACATCTATTTAGAATGACACTTTTATGTAATGGACCATTACCTTCCAGAATAACTGTTTTAAATTAACCGCCTGAATAAAAACAATATATAATACATATTCCATCACTGATGTCTTTAAGAATTTTACCTGAGTATAGACTGAATAAAGCTGTATAATAATTCTGGAATTTGGCCCTACATGTTGTAGATTTTTGTATGCTAGAAAAGTATTTTCTGATAAGAGCTGTGGAGAATTTTTGTTGAAATATTTTTTATAGAAAATGCAATTCCTGCAAAATCAAAATTGGATTTTGCCTAAATGTTTTTTATTTCTATAGGGAACAAATATTTCAGTTTGGTTTGAACTGATCTGTACTGAAATATTTTAGTTTGTTAAACCAAATGAAACATTTTAGATATCTAGAAGATAATACTTTGATAAGTAACAGGAAGCATGGATTTATCAAGAACAAATTATGTTAAATCAACCTGAAAGCTTTCTTTGACAATATAATAAGCTTTGTGGACAGGGCAGAAGCTATAGACAAGGTATACCTTGACTTTAATAAGGCTTTTGATACAGTCTTGCATGACCTTCTTGATAGCCAAACTAGGGAAATACAGCCTAGATGGAGTTACCATCAGGCGGGTGAATAGCTGGTTGGATAACTATTCCTAGACAGTAGTTATCAATGGTTTCAGAGTCATGCTGGAAGAGCATAACAAGTGAGTTTCTATAAGTATCAGTTCTGGGTCCGGTTCTGTTCATGATCTTAATCAATGATTAGATAATGGCATAAGGAGCACACATATATTTTGTGGATGATACCAGGCCAAGAGGGGTTGTGAGTGCTTTAGAGGCTAGCATTATAATCCAAAATTATATGAACAAACTGGAGAAATGGTCTGAGGTAAATATGATGAAATTCAATAGGGACAAATGCAAAGTACTCCACTTAGGGTACATCTAGACTACACCTCTCTGTCGCCAGAGAGAAGTAGATTAGGCATGTAGAAATTGCTAATAAAGCAGGGATTTAAATATCCTGCGCTTCATTAGCATAAACATGGCTGCTGCTTTTTTCTGAAATGGAGCTTTTTCGAAAAAAACCAACAAAAAACAAAAATGGCAGTTGAGACGCGGATCTGTTGAAAAATAAACCCTTTTTCGAAAGATCCGGTAAACCTCATTTTTTGAGGAATACGGGATCTTTCAAAAAAGGGTTTATTTTTCAACAGATCCGTGTCTAGACTGCCGTTTTTTTCCAAAAAAGCTCCATTTAGAAAAAAATGTCAGCCATGTTTATGCTAATGTAGCACAGGATATTTAAATCCCTGCTTCATTAGCAATTTCAACTTGCCTAATCTATATCTCTCTGTTGACAGAGAGGTGTAGTATAGACACAGCTTTAGGGAGGAACAATCAGTTGTACACATACAGAATGAGAAATTACTGCCTAAGAAGGAGTACCGCAGAAACGGATCTGGATGTCACAGTGGACCATGAGCTAAATATAAATCAACCGGTGCAAAAAAAGCAAACATCGTTCTGGGATGAATTAACAGGAGTGCTGTAAGCAAGCCATGAGAAGTCATTATTCCACTCTATTCCACACAGAGTAAGCCTGGAGTATTGTGTCAGTTCTGGATGCCACATTTCATGGATTATGTGGACACACCAGAAAAAGTCCAGAGAAGAGCAACAAAAATGATGAAAGGTCTAGAAAACATGAGTTGTGAGGCAAGATTACAAAAACTGGGTTTGTTCGGTCTGAAAAAGAGAAGACTTGAGAGGAGACACAACACTTTTCACGTACATAAAAAGTTGCCACAAGGAAAAGAGAAAAAGGGTTTTTTTTAACCTCTGATGATAGGACAAGAAGCAATGAGCAACAAGGGAGGTTTAGGCTGGACATTAGGAAAAAATCATTGGAATAAATTGCTTAGGGAGGTTGTGGAATCTCCATCACTGGAGATTTTTAAGAGCAAGTTAAGCACCTGTCAGGGATGGTCTAGATAATACTTAGCCCTGCCATGAGGGCAGGAGACTGGACTAGATGACCTGTTGAGGTCCCTTTCAGTCCTATGATGCGATGATTTTTTTTCCTGGTGACTTTAACACCAAATTTCTGCGCACCTCAACTCCTGCACGGCCTCTTGGCAATTGTAGTTTGAGTGTCTATAGGCTCTGCACTCTGGCTCGACCACATCCTCTGACACACAACAGTGTCCCGTAGGTTGACCAGTTGAGGTACATCAAGAGAGTCTTCTGACCATGGGACCTTACAAGAGGTGTTGTCCAGCCACGCCTTCTAACATGTATGAGCTATAGCCCTTTGAAAATTACCATTTCCGTTACGTGAAAAATTCTGATATTTCAACATTGTGTCTGAATTCAGGACAAAACCAGTTTTTTAACATTCTGATTTTTGATCAATGCGAATTCTTTATTAAACTCAATTTGGAAGCATATAACTGAATTGAGAAATGGCTTTAAAACTGACACTAACGTCAACTTTCTAGATCAATAAAGACCAATAGATACAGGAGTCAGGTTTTTAATATTTTCATATAAAAATGCTATATCATTTTCTAGCTCCTTGGAAGAAAACAATTCAATATGAAAAGAGGGTTGGTAAAAGACACTCATTTGACTGCTAGATCTAGGGGCTGGAGTCCTCTGTCCAAACAGCAGGTACAGCCAGGAAGCATCAGTGCTATTTGCTGTTATGCTGCCCTGCCAGCATGACTTAGTCTGGGCCTGCACCATTTGCTTTTCACGGCACATTCAGTTGTTGGTCTCACTACTGAAACTGCCAACAAACATCAGATTTTGTGCCAAGTTTTGATGGAGGGTTTCATTAAAACTAGGTATTGTAAAGAACCCTCTAGGCCGCCAGAGGTCAACGGAAGCCCCTATTGTGAATGTGTTAAGTAGGATGTTTCCCGTTCTTCTCTCTGCTGCCTGGAGGGTGGTAAGATAGCAGGTGGTGAAGGCTCTAGGGCAGTTAGAGGAACTGTCAGATGTAGGAACCTTTAGGTCTCATCAGCTGAAATGGCTAAAACACTTGCCCTATGGTCTCTGAACACTTAGCACACTTCCAAGTATTGCATCCAGTGACCCCAATGGGGGACAGGATTACAGCCACCATCCAGTCCACCTCTTACTAACACCTCGCCACCGGGAAGAAGAAACAAGCATCAACTCACTTCCTGCAGGCTATGGAGCAACCCTTACATGTTGAGGGCCATGATGGCGGGGGTGGGGGTGTTTATGGATCAGTACACTAGAAAGGAAAGCTCTAGTATTTTGTTATCAATTCCCTGAGCCATCCAGTCTCTCCGGAAATTTAATTTCATAAGAAGCCATAAAGCACACTCAAGTGCAATTTGCTGGAGCCTCTAACACCAAAAGGAATGGTGTCATCTCCTGATTTACATTGTCAAACAGCTGACAAGTCAATGCCGTTCTCAGTGCCAAAGCCTGAAGCTCTTTCTCGAGCAGCACTTCTGTTGAAATCAGGGGCAATTTCACCTGAGTAACAATGGCAAGATCTGGATTCAATAAAATGCACCAGCATGCATGCCACAGACTATTGCTTTAATACACCGAGTCTTTTAATTACTCATTGTAAAATTATACAATCATGTATTAGTTAATTTGTATTCATTGAAGCCTAGTACTTTTAGCAACTTCTAAACGCACGGAAACTCCAGAAAATATTGATTTGATACCAAGTCATCACACTCGTACTATGTGGTTTAGAGTTTGGTACCACTGTTACATACTGTGATAAAGTAACTGCTTTCTTAGTAATAAATTCCAGGAGCAAAAAAGCAAGGTTAAAAGTGCACTTTTCAGTCCTGATCCAACAAACAATACTTCTAGCTTAAACATAATGAACCCTTCAGTGCACAGAAGTCTGCCTAAATCCAGTCATAAAACATTTCCTTTCCTGTGAGCTGTTTTCTCTACATCACTCATGTTAGACTTTCAATAAGATGTTTCTGCGATTATTACGCACAACTGCGCAGCCCCGGCTGGGTTCTGGCTTCAGTCCCTGCAGGAACTGATAGGTTCTGATAAGAACAAAACAATTTCATGCAAAGATGCTACAGCCATTTTTGCTGTGAGAAGGGAGATAAACCAGAAGATACAGATGGCGAATTCAGGCAGACACAAGTGATAAGGGTAAACAGTGATTTGGTTTTTTGGATGGCAAATGAGGACCAGGAGATATTTTCCCACATAAGAACATAAGAAGAATGGCCATACTGGGTCAGACCAAAGGTCCATCTAGCTCAGTAGCCTGTCTGCCGACAGTGGCCAGTGCTAGGTGCCCCAGAGGGGGTGTACTGAAGACAATGACCAAGCAGTTTGTTTCCTGCCATCCTTCTCCAGCCTTTGACAAACAGAGGCCAGGGGCACCATTCCTTACCCCCGGATAATAGCCTTTTATGGACTTAACCTCCATGAATTTATCTAGCTCTTTTTAAAACTCTGTTATAGTCCTAGCCTTCACAGCCTCCTCTGGCAAGAAGTTCCACAGGTTGACTGTGCGCTGTGTGAAGAAGAACGTTCTTGTATTAGTTTTAAACCTGCTACCCATCAATTTCATTTGGTGTCCTCTAGTTCTTATATTATGGGAACAAGTAAATAACTTTTCTTTATTCACCCTCTACACACCACTCATGATTTTTATATACATCTATCATACCCTCCCTCAGGGTATGTCTACACTACCACCCTAGTTCGAACTAGGGTGGTAATGTAGGCATACCGCACTTGCAAATGAAGCCCGGGATTTGAATTTCCCGGGCTTCATTTGCATAAGCCAGCCGGCGCCATTTTTAAATGCCGGCTTGTTCGAACCCCGTGCCGCGCGGCTACACGCGGCACGGGCTAGATAGTTCGAACTAGCAAGCCATTCCGCACTATCTGTACGCCTACGTTCCACGACAGCTACATATTGTGTCTGTTATAGCCTTTAGATTCCTTTCCTCCAGTCCTCCCATGTCACATGTTTAGATTACCATGTGATCCTGGGTGATCGAAGGCACTTTGACTTGTACTAGAAGTATAGCTGTGCACTTGGCTGGATGTTAACACTTTACAATGCAGCTAGTTGCCAGTTTTCAGCATGTATATTCTACAAATCTTGACTAAATGTTTAAAAGTAAAAATAATTGTTTGTACATGTGTTTCATTATTTTTCTTTCCCAAGTGAACCAAATATGATTTTTTCTGGTTGCTGTGTTTGTACCATACAGTCATTACAACAGGAAAGTCTGAAAATTACCTCAAAGGTAACTCGCCTAAATGTTTTGTTGTTAAGAAGCTACTGCCCATATTTTTGTCCTGATTTTCTTGCCACTTACAATTTCAACTGAACAAATTCCTAAAGACAAAATTAGACACTGACTACTGAAAAAATATCTAAATTCCAGTGGAAATTTTTTGGTTTCCACTCAGTAACCATAGATTCTCAAGGCTTAATGCTTAATTACATTATGGCCACTTTCTACAGGTCTCACAATGCAAAGCAGTATTACAGAGGTCATAAGTTTTATTTGTACTTCATACGACTAGAGCACGGCTTTAGACCTTGTCTAAAAATTATTCCCCTATGGACCAGTATAGATAAAATGGTTGAATCCCCACATGGAACAAGCAATTATATTGCTATAAAGGTAATTATAACAGCATAATTATTTCCAGAGGGAAGGAGAATAAGCTATGAGGCACTTTTATACTGGTATAACTGCATTCCCCACTACAGGGGGTGGGAGGATACTGTTTCAGTAGAAAAAGCAACACTTCTATCCGAAATAGTTACCGTATTTTCCGGTGTATAAGGCGACTGGGCGTATAAGACGACCCCCTAATTTTCCAGTTAAAACATAGGTTTTGGCCTATACTCACCGTATAAGACTACCCCTCCTTCCGAGGCAACACCATTTAATAACACCAGCCTGCTGGATGTGCCCTAATACAGTACTGTAGCTTCGGCTACATACAGAACGGCCCTGTGCTGATACTGTATGTACCGCGCTGAGCCAATCCCGGCAAGCGGTGTATTCTATT
Source organism: Pelodiscus sinensis (assembly GCF_049634645.1). NCBI lineage: Eukaryota > Metazoa > Chordata > Testudines > Trionychidae > Pelodiscus > Pelodiscus sinensis. Next base: position 4,082,641 of record NC_134732.1, on the reverse strand, counting down.
AATGCATACAAAGCCTGCTCGGATTGGCAAAGGTTGTAATAGCCCGCCTCTCTGACTCAGCCAATCCGAGCAGGCTTTGTATGCATTAATAGGTGACACCGCTTGCCGGGATTGGCTCAGCGCGGTACATACAGTATCAGCACAGGGACGTTCTGTATGTAGCCGAAGCTACAGTATGTTTATACCCGGCGTAAAAGACGACCCCCGATTTTTGGGGGATGTTTTTTAGTATAAAAAGTCATCTTATACGCTGGTAGGCCTTAGTGTAACTAAGAATCAGGTCCTTTAAGTTTAATTACAGAGAGGATTTTATTGGTATAAACCGGATCCTGGAAATCCTGCATGTAACATATAGCTAGTGATAGCTACCTATGGGATCCAGTGAATTGTTTAGCCAAGCAAGTATTTTGTTGGAGGAAAGCGCTGTAGATATGCACAGAAAAAGAAATTCAGGCTTAGCAAAACTTTCAAAATCCTAGGTCTGCCGAACACACAAAGGGCCTGATTCACAGCTGGTGCTCTCGTAGACTGAAGAGGCCTTACCATGGATATAAAATATATTTGCACCTGCTTTAAGGCTGCATGACAAAAGTGGCTTTAGGGTAAAGGCCACTCCCATGATTTGTGTACTTGTCCTTCTGCTTTTAAAAGAGCAGCCCGCCCTGTCTCCACAAGACGGGCAGTAAGGGTCACATTCAAAGCTAACAGGCCTGGCTCCCATTTGAAAAAGCTGCCTTACACTGCTCTTGCGCAGTTTTAACTTACGTTGCTGGAGTATCAGCAGCAGAGAACCAGGCACAGACTTTATTAGTCACATCCCCTCTCCTCACAAACCTTCTCCCTTCCACCTGCCTTCCCTCATACCGCGAGAGGGTTCCAGGACCCTAGAAACCACGCACACCACAGCTGAAGCAGGAGGCAGCAGAGTCCTTTTCACCAACTTTGCACCAACAGGAGAGTCCCCCTACAGAGGGGGAATTTTGCAGCATGTCACAAAGTGAAGAGAGATTGGCGAAACCAATCCAAGCATCTCCACGTTGTCTTGGGGCCAAACTGGACCTGAGATGCCCCTTGGAATGACGGAGTGAGAGGAGGGGGCAGAAAGGAGGGGGAAAGCCCAACTGCTTGGGTGCACTAAGTCCTACTGTGATGCACCAGAATATCTGGCTCTTTGCGTCTGAACTCCGCTTGCTTGTCTCCCCAAGAGCTTACACAGCAGAAAAGTAACACAAAGCGGCACACGTATGAGAAACACCAAAGACACTCAATGAGGTGATGACAAACTTTGGCTGCGTGACGTGGAAGGGATGGAAGGGATTTTCTACAAACCTGCAACGTGCACCTTGGAGGCATACTCGTGGTTCACGGTGAGCCCTGGAGATGGTGGGATTGGTAATGGGGAGTGGGTGGAATGGTTGAAGGATCTACCACCATGTTTGCAAACCTCTCGACTACATGGGAGCACAAATCAAAGCCCCAGGAAGGGCTGAAGGAGCAAGTCTGCTCTTGTTATAGCAAATTTCCAAGGGTTACTTATGCACAGTTTCCAGAAGCTGGATTCCTTTGAAACTCTCTCTTTCTAGCTTTCATTTTACAGACCATGCTCATGCCGGGATTCTCCTTTGGAACCAAAAGCGCAAACACTGGTGGAATATCAAAACCATTAGCCCAATGTATACAGAACACAGAGGAAAAATATAAGTGAGAACACGGCAGGCCACAGAACAAGGGAAGAGCAAGAGGGAAAGAACTAGTTAACTACTAGGTAAGGCAAGGACAAAGAGAAGCATGGAAAGAATAAAGGGGAAAAAGAAAAAAACAAAGAAAAGAAGCAGAGGAGCTCACACCCAATGTACACAACACTACAGAGTTGCTCACGCTCAAATCACAATCATTATATGGCACTGCCGTACACCTTCCCAGCCCTTTTTACCATATGTTGGCCTGGAGGTTTTCCACAATGATGTGAATGACTTTTTTGGGGAAAAAAAACCAAAGGAAGGGGGAAGGCATCAGGAGGGTGGGAGGCAGGGGGGTTTATAAATATATAGATATATATCATAAATCCATTTACTGAATATTGTAACAGAGAGCAACTCACGGTGAATTTACGCTGGAGACTGACGAGCTGCGAGATACAGTACCTCGAGTTTGCTTTACAAAACTGCACATGCAAAAAACAAAAACAAAAAAACAACAAAAAAAAAAGGTGAGAAAAAAAAGAAGAGGAGAGAAACTATAAAAGACATCGGGAGGAGACTCAAACAGGCTGTGTCCTATCGAATGCAGGCTGCAGCGTGCATCTTGGAAGGAGCCCGGGCAAGCTTCAGAAAGTGCGGAAGCCACAGAGACATCGTCTTCTAGTTAAAAGGCAAACAACTGGAAAATCAAATCTGAGCCAGAAGGAAATATAAAAAGGTGAACCAAAAGACACAAGATGATAGTAAGACTTTAGGCTGCAACGTGCTGTACTCACATAGTCAAGAGTCCTCTGCACAAGCTACCTTCAAGGCCCCAATCAGAGGTCTTTGTAGAAATAGGTGGAGTTTGCATTTCCACTATGTGCTGCAATGACTCATTTCCAACTAAAAGAACGACACAAGGCCACCGATTCCAACTCGGGTTATCGTAACATCCAGGGGATAGGGTATAGCGGCCTAGCCCTAAGGATATACCATTTGCATAGGCAACGCGGGATGTGTCTGTTTCACATACATGTGACTGCCTATCTATGGGTGGAGGTGGGAGGACTGAAATGCAGTAGCAGATAAATTTGACATTCCTATTCGAACACTTAAAGGGACACTTAGTTCTAATTTAAAAAATAATTCTATATATTCATTTTTTCAACACTGCATTGTCAATGGAACCCTCTCTGGAGGTGGAAAATAAAATCCACCCTCTTTCTGAATTTACCCTTTTTCTGTTTTAACACCGATATAGTTCCACTGGGGTTTTGTGGGTTTTATTTAGTGAATAATATGCCATAAAGCCAGAAGGCCCAGCTGATAAGATATTGTTCCTGGGAAGGAGCCAGGTTTGGAGGGAAAAGGCAGGACGAACTGGAGGATTTTTAAATATGTACATTACAAACTCATAGGATATTATGTAATAATGTATATTACAAAATTCAATGTAGACCAAGGGGAAGCGTAAATATATAAACAACCTTATAGAGGCTTGGCTAGTTCATGTGACAGAGCATAAATGGTCTTGGGGAGAAATCTTATGGTTATTTTGCCCTAACTTCATTATTAGTATATTTATACTGCGGTGACACAAACAGGAGAGCTGTTGATCCTTTGGCATTAGCACACTGTAAGGTTTTGAAAGGGCATTATTGTTTTGGGGTCACCACAGAAAGCACTCCTTGATTTCTTTATTTGGCTGGACGCTGCAGACAGTGGGTGTTAACTGAACCCTCCAGCAAGGACCCTATGATTGTAACATGGTCTAAGGTGTGAGGAGAATGGCCTGAGCAAACGAGGTGGAAAACGCATAGCAGACAAGGTACCAGTACTGGCTTAACTCATCGAAGATTCAGGAAAAGGAGAACTAGCACGGGCCAAGTGTCTGTGGAGGCAGAGGGCAACTTAAAGCATTTTGTTGCTTAAAACATATGTCGAAATTCCTTGGCAAAATACTTATCCCACTCCTCATTGCCTCAATTGGTCCAGTGCAGGATGAAGGCCCCACACTGGTGCTGCCAAACATCCCTGTATTGGCCAAACACGACTACGCAAATTCTGTAAAAGGGCCCTCAGAGTTCCGTTTCTCTGATTTCATTGCTGGAATCCCTGTTCCACGATGCTTTCATACTGAAATCACACAATGCAAACTCACAGGGCAAAGACAGCCTCCTTTTTCAAAGCAAAGCCGAGGAGGTATTTGAGCTCTGCCTGCTGCTACTTACCATGAGAGAGGGAAAGAAAGAGAAAGACTTTGGGCAGCTGTTGGCTAATTCACAATGACACCACGAAAAGGGCCAAAGAGCAAATAGGAAGAGTCACAGTATCCTGCACACCCACACCCCCAGGGAGGAAGAAAAGGGAAGAAACAACAAGCCAGCAAAATAAAGAGAATGCCTCTTCTAGTCTACACCATTGTACACAGTACTTCTTATTTACTAATTATTCAGGCATATGTCTTGCAGGATTCTATTGGGTACCAACAGCAATGCCCAACAATGACTAGAACTGACCACAGAGTTCCAGAGACAGGGGAAAATAGGAATCTTTGAGATGGACAATGCCCAGATAAAACAGAACCCACCCACACCTGCACCCCCAAACCTGTACAAAAGGGACAGAGGACCACTAAGAAGTGTTTGTGAAAGATGGAAGTGTGCTACCGAACCTGCTCTTCCATGCACTATCCTTGGTATTTTAACAGCACATCTTTTAATTTTTTACCAATTTATGATGAGTTGGCAGCTCACCTGGGCCAGGGCTATCAATGCAATTAGCGGGGTTTACCTGTGAGCAGGAGGTCGCAGCTGAGTGAGTACACAAGTAAATGTAAAATGCCTAAAGCAACTACGTAAGGAACCAGCCACCTACCAGATAACTAAAGGTTGACAAACATTCTATTGGAAAACACACAGAATCATTTAAAGTGGTCAGTTATGGTCCGAGACAGCTCTTAGTGCAGAGTTTGGCCCATATATTCCTGTACAAACTGTCTCTTTACCGCTCCATACAGGGTTAGAGCTATCATGTCTCGGGGCTCTCACTCCCGTCACAATATACAGCTGCAGACCTATTCATACGGTATTACAATACTGTAGCTGCTTGGAAGCCAGCTACAACTCAAAACCATTACCTCCGTGGGGAAAAAAATCACTCCGTGTGACAACTTAGGCACAACTATTTTGCAGGTTATAATGAATTTAGATGTGGCGCTCACTGCTGCAGTTGCTATTTTAAGAGTTTGAAACAGACCCAGGAATAAACAAATACAAAGGTTATTTATTTCAAGCCCAAATTCTGCATCGATAGCTCCTGAGCACTACTGGTGAAGTGGATGCGCATGTGTGGGGCTTTCATGAGTCATCATTTGTCTGTCAGACTGGTCCACTGAACTACGAAGAGCTCTGGTGTGTGGTTTTATTTAATGCAGCCCCTTTTGTACATGCCATTGGTGCATCTCTGGCTGGGAAAGAAGTGGAGGGGGAACTCAAAGGTGTAGCATTTCGGACTGAGGATTTGTGAATTATCAGACAACTCCCAAAAACGACATTGTGAAATAGGGGCTTTATGCCATAATATAAACAATCCTGGGACTATGCGTTTCTCTAGTGCCTCTCACATAAGGACTCAGAGGGTGTGTCTAGACTACAGGGTATAAAACTTCCCCTGCGTCTAGACTGCCGCCGCGTTCTTTCGAAATTAAATCGAAAGAACGCAGCAGTTTTTTCGACCACAGTAAACCTCATTTTATGAGGAAGAACGCCTTTTTTCAAAAGTGCTCTTTCGATAACAGGCATTCTTGAATACAAACAGGGCTTTTTCAAAAGAGAGCATCCAGACTGCCTGGGTACTGTCTTTCGAAAAAGCGGCTCGCAATTTCGAAAGAAGTGGTTGCAGTCTAGACACTCTCTTTTGAAAGAGGCTACTAGTCTAGACGTAGCCAAAGTACTTAACACAGCAACGGGTGGAGCCTCATGCTCCACAGAGTTAATGAGTCATCACCAGAACTTCGCCACTGAGACTCAGAAGTTATATGACTTGCTCCAACTCCCATCATGAGTTAGTGGCAAAGCAGGGAACAAAGTGCTGATTCTTGGCTCCCAATAACTTGTTCTATGTTATCCCTGGTCTATACTGGGACTTTTTCGAAATAACACCCCTTCGGGTCGAATTTATAAGCGGAGCGTCCACACTACCAAGCCTGTTATTTCAAAAAATATAGTAGCCCAATGTCTATGAGTCTGTAACGCTGACGTACATGGCCACGCCCGCTGGCCGTGTACGTCAGCGCCCCGCCCCCCTTCCCCTCCTGCCGTGGTGCTGAAGTGCTGCACCGCTCAGCTGGGATGCGGTGGGGGAGCAAGTGGCGGCAAGCGGCTGTTTGGGGTCCACGCTCCACAGGCATGCAGCATGGACCCCAAACGGCCGCTTGCTGCCGCTTGCTCCCCTGCCGCGGTCCAGCTGAGCGACGCAGCACTCAGTGGAGCACCATGGTGGGAGGGGAAGGGGGGCGGGGCGCTGACATACATGGCCGGGGGTGTGGCCGTGTACGTCACCGCCCCACCTCCCCTTCCTCTCCCACCGTGGCGTTGAGTGCTGCGCCCCTCAGCCGGGCTGCCACAGAGCAGCGTTTGGGCTCCTCCGCGGCAGCCCGGCTGAGCACACAGCACTCAGCTGAGCACCATGGGAAGAGGGAAGGGGGGGCAGTGACATACACGTGTTTGTCATCGCCCCGCCCCCCTCCCTTGCGGCGACCCAGCTGAGCAGGCAGCACTCAGCCGAGCGCCACGGTGGGAGGGGAAGAGTAAGAGGAACGGGAGCAGGAGAGACGGAGGGGAGAGAGGCAGGAGGAGGAGGAGAAGAGAAAGGGAGAGTGAGAGGCAGGAGGGGGAGAAGAGAAAGAAAGAGACGGAGAGAGAAGCAGAAGCCGAGAGAGGCAGGAGGCGGAGGAGAGCTGAGAGAGAGAGGGGGAGGCAGGAGGAGGAGAGAGAGAGAGAGACGGCGCGAGAGACCGGAGGCTCAGGAGAGAAGACCAAGGTGAAGGAGAGACCTGAAAATCCCGTCTTATGATGGGCTAATTAGCTAGTTTCAAAATAATGGGCTGCAGAATTTGAAATCTGTACTGCTGTTCATCAAGAATAATGCTAATTCTGAAATAGTTATTTTGAAACAGCGGTAGTGTAGACACTCTGGTGCCGCTATTTTGAAAGAACAGAACTACTCCCCAGAGTAATTTGAACTAATCACTCCCCTGTGCTTCCTGCGGCTCTAAGTCCAAGGTAGGAAGTCCACATTAACAGAGCCTGCCTCGGACTAATTTTGAGGCTTCCTCATAGTATGGATATGCTATTCTGAATTTGTTAAATAGGGAGTTATTAAGTCGAATTTACTAACTTTGAAATAGTTTCCTTGTGTAGACATTGCCTAAAGACCCATCAATTAATAAGGAATTTCCCTAAAATGGCTTCCCCCTCTTCTCCATTTTCATCACCAAGGAAGCTGCACCAATGGCTAGTTGCATAGTCCCATCCGATATTATAGTAGCTCAGTTAATGAGACCGAGCCATTTCAATGCTATACAAAACAGGGGACTTCAAAGGAAAACTCTGGGTAAACTGAAAAAACCCAAACTCACCTCAAGAAACAATAAAGCAAGGGAAATGCTAAACGGAAAAAAAAAAATCACAAAACCAGAATGAAAATAATGAGCTAAAACTAAAATGTAAAACATACATTAAATAAATCTCTTGTTTTAAAACAACAGTGCAACAGAAAAATATTCCATATTCAGGACAGAGTTCACCAGGTAAAAAAAGAAACCAAGCCATTTGCCTCTTTTATGGAACAGAAGTTGAACCACTGCAATTCTTGAAGAGGTACGAAGCAGGAGCCATAACCCACTGTAATGTACTTCTTTGCCTCTCCCAGTTAAAGATGCAGTATTAGAATATAGCCCCTTCTGAGTCAGTTATGAGACTGACATCCTCATGTGGCTGCAAAGATCAAGTATCAGAAGTAGGACTTCACTATCCAGCAACCATAAAATAATCCTTGTTCGCATTGCATCCTATGCGTCTGCAAAATTCTGCCATGTGACTCAATACACTGGGATTAGGCTGACCTACTAAAGAAGTAACTATCTTTTATAGTGTAGAAAGCAAACTGTGCAACTGACACAGTAAGCAGAATTCTTCCTGGAGCTCAGCTGGTTTTAAGTGAGGTGATTTTCCACAGAAGTATAGACAATCACAGGCATAGCGACACACATACGACACATACAAATAAGCGCTCAGTATACACACATTGCAGGAATGCATAAAGATGGAAAACTTGGGTACCCTACCATCACCCGTGGTGTACATAGTAAGGAGTTTGCAAAATGCAGACTTTGATTAGATGAGCAAATAGGAGGGAAGAGAGTTAGAGGAAGAGACAGAGGATTTGCTCCCACTTAACAGCAGAAATGTTAGAAAGCTGACAAGAAGCAACACAAAGCAGCAAGCACAGTATCTTAGGGTATGTCTAGACTACAGACTTTTGTCGACAGAGGCTTGGTCGACAGATACTGTCGACCAAGCCTCTGTCGACAAAGAGCGTCTAGACTACAGCCAGTTCTGTCGACAAAGCAAGCCGCTTTGTCGACATGACAGTGTAGACGCAAGGGACAGTGTAGATGCAATAATGCTGTCGACAGAACTCTGTCGACAAAAGGTGTTATTCCTCATAGAATGAGGTTTACCGCCATCGACAAAACTGCCAAGTTCTGTCAATGTTATGTCAACAGAACTTGGCGGTAGTGTAGACGCAGGTATAGTTTTGTCGACAAAAGTCCACTTTTGTTGACAAAATCCTGTAGTCTAGACACATCCTTCTTGTTTAAAAACACAAGGGAGGGAAAATAGAAATGGCTTTTTAACCAGACTGAGCCCCAGGATGGTTTTGCCACCTCTGGAGGTTCTAGGAACCGAAAGGACAGGCTCACCGAATTAAGAACAAACAAGAGAAGGACTCGTACTACAGTGTTCCCAGAGACCCATTCTGCTAACATGGGTCAATATTATTAAGAAAACTCTTCAGCCACAGTGCGCTCTGTACTCCACAGAACACTGAAAGGCAGAGAAAGTTATTTCAGTTGACACAGGCAGGGGGGCTTTTGAAATACATTTTCATGTTAAATATGCTCTTTGAAAAGTAAATTTAAAAATAAGTAAAAAAAATTAAAAAGCCCCTCCTTTAAAAAAAAAAAAGACTCATTCAAATGATAAACACCAAATTTAATTTAAAAATTCAGTGTGAATAGATGTATACATCACTCTGATCCTTTCCTCTATTAAGCCACCTGGCTCTCACCAACCAACAATCTATCCACACATCTACTTACCTTCTAACCCCAATCTGTCCTTCAAGTGTTTATTCCATCATCCATCTATTTATTTTTCAGTGTCTCTCTCAACCTAAAGTCACTCTCTCACTCATATATGCATTTATTAAATCACAGTAGCCTCAGAAGCAGTGCTCCCTATAAGCAGTGAACTTGTACAACCGCTCAGGAGAGATTCAAGTGCTGCTCAGCTGATAAGCAAAGTGCACACAGCTAGGCTTTGTTTTTACTGGTGGTGCACATTCACACATGCCTTGGTGCACATAAAGTTTATCCTGCACATAGACGGAAGAAACCCTTACATTAATGGAAAAGATTAAAAGGAATATTGCTTGTAAGTATCTCATGTTTCTATACAGCAGATACATCTTGTCTAGAAACACTGTTGAGAAAGGAAGTCCTACATATTCAAATATGACCTCTAGTATTGCAAGCACCACTTTGCTACTGCTGCTAAATGTGGAAACAATTGCACCTGTGATTGTATTCATTTTAGAAGCCTCGCCACCTGAGCGTACCTACACATCAGGCACATAGATATCTGAGCAGATTAATTGTAGACACAACAAATAACAGCTTGCAATTTTGCATGCATATGTAACTGTAGTCACAAAGCTGATCCTGCGACATCAAAAACCAGATTAAAGTCTGATGAAAAATCAGGGACTAAAATGATTGTCAGTAACTAAGATACTGGGTTGAAATCCTGGCTCCCATTACATTCAATGGTATTTTGGGGTGATAAGTAATCTCCACATATACAATCCGTTTATAATGATAGAATGAAACAACATAAGCATTTTAAAATTACAGTGCACAGAAATACACAAAGAACAAGAGTAATTTTTTCCCATGTGAATTCTTTTTGAGGCTGGAAAATCATTATAAGAGAATTACCTATAATTTATAACTATATATGTATTGTACATATATGAATTGGGGAAAAAAGCTAAATAGGAGTAAAATAAATAACCTTCAGATTGAGAATATTTTTTTCTTTTTTCACGTTTAGTGAAAAAGTTTCATTTCCTCCACTGTTGCTGAAATAAAATAATTCTAGATTAAATGCACACCAATGAAGGCCTCATGAGATGGATTTAAATTGGAGAAAATATACAGGCAGTCCCCGGGTTACGTACAAAATAGGGACTGTAGGTTTGTTCTTAAATTGAATTTGTATGTTAGTCGGAACTGGCTTCCAGATTCAGCCGCTGCTGAAACTGACCAGCGGCTGACTACAGGAAGCTCAAGGCAGAGTTGCTCTGCCCTGGGCTGCCTGGAATCAGCCGCTGATCAGTTTCAACAGCAGCTGAATCTGGACGCCTAGGACAGAGCAGCTGGGGCGCTGCCGGGTAGGTCCCCGCAGGGGTGGCGCTGCGGGGACCAACCAGGCAGCACCCCAGCTGCTCTGCCCCAGGTGTCCCCAAGTCAGCCGCTGCTGAAACTGACCAGCGGCTGATTCCAGGAAGCCCGGAGCAGAGCAACTCTGCCTCGGGCTTCCTGTAGTCAGCCGCTGATCAGTTTAAGCAGCGGCTGACTTGGGGACACCTGGGGAAGAGCAGCTGGGGTGCTGCCCGGTTGGTCCAGTAGCGCCGAGGAGCGGCGCTGCAGGACCAACCCAGCAGCCCCAGCTGCTCTACCCCAGGCGAGAAAAGTCCCGCCCGCATCCTCCCCAGCTTTGCTCCGTGTTTCCCCAGTCTGCTGGGGGGTCTCCAGGAAGACGAGGAGCAAAGCCACGGAGGGGCTCGGGCAGCGGGGCAGCCCAGGCGCTTCTGGGCTGTCCCGCTGCCGGCTTCCCCCGAGGCTTTGCAAACCAGGGAGACGCGGAGCAGCTTTTCTCGCCCCGGAGGACACGGGCGGCGGGACCGCAAGGTCCCGCAGTCCGTGTCCTCCGGGGCGAGAAAAGCCCCGTTCCTAACTGCAGATCCGACATAAGTCGGATCCGCGTAAGTCGGGGACTGCCTGTATTAGACATTTTTTTTAGTTAAATGGGTCTCTTTCTGGCCAACAGATAGTTTGGAATGCACCTGGACATATCTGGACAGGAAATTATTCTAAATAAGTTTAGGCTTCCCTACTTCTTGGCGTTATTTCCAGCTGCCCCCTTTGTAAGGACAGGAGGCTGCCGAGAAATATTTGCAGATTTCAGTAAATAGCAGAGTCTTTTTGACACAAAGACATTTGAACATCCCCAAGGAGTTCTACAAACTTCTAGGATGATTGTTGTGTTAATCTGTACATTTCAAAACATCTTCATTTTCAAACCCAGGCTCCCCAAGAAGCACAAACAAAATGTGTATTATGTGCAAACAAGCAAAACCCCTCTGAACTCAAAGACCTCAGCACAGGTCTGAAAATTACCTATTTCCACCAGCATGTGCAGGCTCTGCATGTGAAGTTAGTCATATACTTGAAATGCCGACCCCAAGAGTATCATTTTCTAAGAGTTCTTCCAAATGGAGATCACACAATATGTGCATGGCCACGTCTATGCAGAAAAGCCTACATTTGCACATGCAAGGTGATACTTCTGAATGTGAAGTGGGTGTACAGGAGTGCCTGTTTACATGTGCAATGTCCCATTTTGCACACTCAAATGGCTTTTTTGAGAGCAAAGAGCATGCAAAGCCAGTTTTGTGACTAAAATTTAGGATTTACAATTCAATTACTTTACAATTCAATTATCAAAGCACAGATTATTGTGCTGGAAATATAGTTTGTGTCACCCACATGTCTTTCAGAACTAAAAGTCTGAAGTGACAGGTCAACATTTCACCTGGTGAAGTCTTTCCTAGGACAACTTAAAAAAACCTCTAAAACGCATTTCTTTTACAGTGATGTGGAGACAATGACATTTCAAAGAAAAACAAACTACATGCAAAACAGCAAATAAAACACACAACAAAGTGATCGACACTGAAGTGTTCAAATCAACCTACACCCCATGTAACCCCATATCGTACACAGGGTTCCTGGACCCTACAAGTTGCTACAATGGAACAGATAGACACTAAGTCTGAAGAATAGAAACAAAGTGATTAAAGTTCCCAAATAATAAAAAAACCCTTACGCTGCTATGGAAATATTAGCTGCAGACATGGGACTGACTTCTGCTACCTCCTTGGCCTTTTGGAGCGCAAGCTTCTGATTGGTAGCCTCTTCCATCTCCTCTTCATCCTGTTTTCAAAATCAAGACATATCCAGGGTTACATCATTCATCGTTTATTTAAAAACCTAGGATGAAAATCAACTGAGCTCAAATGGCCACAAGTGATACACAACGGTCAGTGCCACTTTTAATCTAACAACAGTGAAAACATTCTGAAACAGAGCATCCAGGTTTGGTTAAAAGACACAATTGCATGTTTTGTGATGCCACATTTTCCTAAGCAGGGCCCACGGGCTTTTCCCTGGAAGGCCATATTAGTAAGTTACAAGGAATCTGAAGGCTGCATAAAATAGAGCTGATGGCAGCTGCCTTCATCTTTAATACAGCAGCAAACTCTCTCATGACTACAAATCCTACAATGCAAGGTTCTCTGTTGGTTCCTTCTGCTGAGGTTCCTTCTATTTGGGCCACAGAGGTGCACAGCTTGTGGGCTGGACTCTCCAGTTTCCTTATACTTTGGCGCATCATAACTGGGCAACATGTGACACAAAGTGGAAAGAGAATACATAAGACTGTGACCTTTTGTGTGTCAAATAAGATCACATTCTTTTGATTAAATTGAAAGTATGTTTTTCTTAAAACAAAAAGGGTACTAGAGGGCCTGGATCTGACCTTCTACATATGAAATTTTTACATTGGTGTCACTCCACAGTTTTACCCTAGAGGGACCTGATATTGGATGTCATGTTAAATTAAGGTTCTGGCTGGAAAGATACTTGTGTAAAGACAGCTCCAGATTAGAGGCTTGTAACCTGACCTGAACTGCATGGGACCAAAAATCCATGAGTGGTTTAAATGGCCTGACCCTTCTGCACTCGGGTCCGGTAGTCTCTGATCACCTCCTCCTGCCAGGGGGTCTGCGAAAGAGGGGCTGCCTGTCCCACTCCTCCTGGCCACCATGGCTTTGCTACACTTTGTGTGCTGACAAGCGTGAGGTAGAGTCACTCAGTGTGCCAACTCCATGGACAGCAGGCAGCAGGAGACAGAACGCAGTCATGGGCATGAGGAGCGGGAAGCCCCCACCAGGCCACGACCCAAGACTGAGGTGGTGGGGGCCAGGCTGCAGGGTCCGAGAGCTTGACAACAACCATCCTTTGTTTCAATCTAGTCACGTGTGTCAGGAATGATGGAAAATCAAACACAGAACCCTACAATGCCACTTTTAACCTCACAGCCCCAAGCATAATCACTCTTCAAAGATGAGGGCAGTTCTAGACCACACAGTAGCTCAGTGCAGGATGCTATTTCACCATCTCTTGCTGCTGAGGCTTAGTGCTGTGACATATTAACTAGTGCATAGCATACATCTGAATTTTTCCACCCTGGAATAGTATAGGCCAAAACAACCAACTGGTCATAATTTAATATTATTTGATCACATTAAACTCATTTTGAAATTGGTTTCCTTTGCTTTCCTCTTTTTGAAAGAAAAAATTACAGTGAATTATAGAGGTGGAAAAACTCCCTCTGCCATTAGGCTTTGAAGCTTGCTTCTTTTTCTCTCTCCAGATATTAGTAAATCTATAATGAGCAACTCCTCACTGCAGTTAAAGAAGGAATCCAAGCCAGACCACGACAAAAATGCTCCATTAAACAATTACACAAAGTCGATGTCTCTCAACTGCCAATTTCCAGTAAATTTATCAATGGCTTGAGACTTTTTACTGTAAGTGAAATGTATATTTTTTTGTTCTGCCAAATATGAACCATTTGGGGGTATACAAACTGGAAGTACTGTACACCGACTAAACTTTGAACGTTTTGCTTTTATGGGCTGGGGTTTCTCTGTCTTTTCTCCCAAGTGCTAGCCTGCTTTAATACAATCACAGAGGGTTAAATTGTTGTCATTGGCCTTTTAAAATAACCATTCATGGAACATGACAGAAAGATTAAATTTCCTGCTTCTAGCCACTTTCAAATGCAGCACAAAATTCTGACTCTATGGCTACGTCTACACTGCGGACCTATTTCAGGATACCAGAGGTACCCAAAATTGCTATCCCTTGTCTTAACAACTCACCCATTATTTTGAAATATAATTGGTTCACTATTCTGACATCCCTGTACACCTTGTTCCACGAGGAGTAAGGGACGTTTTGGAACAGCAGGTTATTTCAAAATTTGGCACCGTGTAGACAGTGCCAAATTACGAAATAAGCTATTTCAGAATTCGTTTGAAATAAACTATGCAATTTGCGTAGCTCAAATTGCGCAGCTTATTTTGAGGTACAGGTGCAGTGTAGACAGACCCTATAGTGCCAAATAACCAGCAGAAAATTGCTATTGTATATACAAATTTAACAGTACATAACTTAGAGTGTTTGGCAGACAAAGTGTTTCATAAAATAAAGACGATAATAGTTCTGCAGCACCTTCTATCCAGGCTTTTCAAAATAGTATACACATATTAAACAAACTTCTGTCTTACACTAGAACTGTAAGTTCTCTTTTCAGAGACCATCTTTTTGTTCTGTTTGTACATATGCATCATAGGGATCCTGTTGCATGACAGGGGCTCACAGTTGCTACTGCAATACATATCTGATATTACTACCTCTAATACTATCAGCAGAAGCAGCAGTTGCGGATACCTGGAGCCATACATCCCTATAGATACCCTTATTTTACAAAAGAGAAGGCAGATAGGAAGGTTATAAGTGATTTGCTTCCTGTCTGTCAGTCCTGTTCTCTAACCACTAATAATTTCTTCCCTGAAATTGAGATCTAGCCTGTGACCCTTTCACTGGAACACATATCTCACCAGTGGATGAAAATAATGATATAAGTGCTCAGGATGATCATCAGTAGTAATGTTATTATGTTCAGAGGCACATGTTCCTTTAGTTGTGAGGAGGATGTAAATGTGATTGTTTATCACCCTCCACAATGCTACTGGCAAGCTTTGCATGGGCAGCACACTATCTTATTTAAAGCAAGAAGAGGGAAAACTTGAAAAATTTGTATTTTTAGGGAGTTGCTTTATAGCACTCATCCATTTTCTAATCAGGTTTCCACTTACTAAGCTGAATTGAAATGCAGCAACCATGACTCTGCCATCAGTGACAACCCGCTGGTAAATACTACAGAATAAGTTTAAGTCATCTGATAAACCATCTCCTATTTCAGATCTAATACAGGTAAGTGCTGGCTGAACTGATGCATCAAAGGGAGGTTTATTTGTTTGTCTTCCCCCAAAGAGTCATTTTAAGGTTACTTACAGTATTTGGACACTGCATGCAACACTGATCTTGATGAGTTTTAAAATGTAATTGTCAAATGAAGTCCCTGGAGGTCAACTGACTCCTGAGTAATTTAATTATATCTTCAGGCCATTCTGAATTTTGCACGCTCGTGTTTACTTAGCAATAAATCTCTCATTCTCTACGTGGGCCGGATAATTGAATTACTTTTTATCTTTTTCTTCCTGATTTGAAAACCTTAGTAGATTTTTGGATCTGTGAAGTGAAAGCATTTCGAAAGAAGCTCTGTGATTTGGCAGTGCTTTTGATTCTGTCAATATATAATTGCACTCCATAAACTCTGACAAAAGCAGTTTTCTAAACACTAGAGTCCACTTCTAAACTATTCAAAAGGCAAAGTTAAAAAGACTAGAAAGGAAGAGATGAACTTCATTGGACAAGAACTTTAAGGGGTCTATTCTTTTATCCATGCATGGAAGTGACTCCCATAAATCCTCATGGGATGGGGGGAAGTTAAGTACACCTATTGAGAGGATCATACATTTCTAGTTAAGAACTTCTGGATTTTATAATGCACAGAAAGAGCTGAGTTTCTGAATGGGAAAATCTTCCTCAGTAAAACTCAGACCCATCCCCTAAACTCAGGACTCAAATTAATCAGAACAGAGAAGAGATCAGCAAACATGATCTCACAGACAGAGGAACATTTATTATACACCTGTGACCCATTATCCCTATCTTGTGCAATACATCAGACATCCCCTTCCAGGAAACAAAGCTCTATTCAGCTCTGCAGACCGAAGGCAGCAATGCAGCTGCCTATCCGAGAGGGACAACTATACAAAAAGAGTTCAATCCTAAACCAGTTCTGAACCAGGATGTAGTTAGCTGTGTTGGGATTTGGGTGGCAGGAATTGGGATGGGAGAGGGGTTCTTCTTTGACTCTGGCTTCCCATGTCAAGAAGTATTAGGGATGTATGGTATCTCCGAACCACTGGCAATAGTGGTGCACTGTTGATGATTACAGGCATGCACTGAATGCCTCAGACCGGCTATGCCTGCGGGATCATTCTGTCTGGTCCTGAACTTGCATTGAGGATGCCAAAATGGCATCCTCTGCACAGCATGACCTGTAATGTTCTGTATATGCAGGATCACACTGCATGGAGGACGCCATCTAGCGAGCCAATGAACATCGGCATTCCTGACTGAAAACGTCACGGCATGCCACTGACTGGCAAGCATGATCACAGCTCTACCAAGAAAAGCTCTCTCACTAGTGGGTGCAACACGCACAAGGATTAGTGAACTTTTTACCACAGAAGAAATAACCAGTAGAGGTCTGTGAAATGGAATGGCTCAAAGGGATATTACTATTATATTAGCATCTAGGAGACCCAAGATCTGCTCTGCTAGGGGCTGGACTGTGACAGCGTGTTGGGGGTCCCCCGTCTCCTGCAGTCCGAAACGGCACAAACAGACTGCACCAGCCGGTGAAATAGAGGAAGTTTATTGCCTCTCCAGGATACAGCACAGCACAGATGTAATCTGGTCACAGAGCTGGGCTAGGATGCCTCAGGCCCCCTTGAGATGGGGGAGACTGGGCCCCTAAACTCCAGCCCCTTTCCCTAGGCTGTCTCCTCCATGCTCCCAGACAGCAACTAACTAACCCTATTCCAGCCCTGCCCCCCAGCCAGGGCAGCATTCCACCTTCCTTTGTTCCTCTCCATGGGGGGTGTCTGGTTCAACAGGTTTGGCCTCACCTTTGCATAATGAAGCAAAATGCAGGACAATGTAGCACTTTAAAGACTAACAAGATGGTTTATTGGGTGATGAGCTTTCTTGGGCTAGACCCACTTCCTCAGATCAAATAGTGGAAGAAAGTAGTCACAACCATATATACCAAAGGATACAATTAAAAAAAATGAACAAATATGAAAAGGACAAATCACATTGCAGAACAGAAGGGGGATGCGGGGGGGGGGGGGGGAGGGGGAGGAAGGAAGGTAAGTGTCTGTGAATTGATGATATAAAAGGTAGGGAGAGTGGGATGTTTGTGAGTTAATGGTATTACAGGTGATAATTGGGGAAACTGTCTTGGTAATGGGTGAGATAATTCAAATTCTTGTTAAGTCCTTGTTGGCAAGTGTCGAATTTTAACATGAATGACAGTTCAGAGGATTCCCTTTCAAGTGCAGATGTAAAAGGTCTTTGTAGCAGAATGCAGGTGGCTAAGTCATTTAGAGAGTGTCCTTTCTGGTTAAAGTGGCAAGAAACTGTTTTCTCTTTGTGATCTTGTCTGATATCTGTTTTGTGGGCATTAATCCTTTGGCGAAGTGTCTGAGATGTTTGTCCAATGTACATAGCAGACGGACACTTTCGGCACATGATAGCATAGATTATATTTCTGGATGCGCAGGAATATGTGTTCTTGATCTTATAACTCACTTGGTTAGGTCCAATAATGTATCCTTTGGTATATATGGTTGTGACTACTTTCTTCCACTATTTGATCTGAGGAAGTGGGTCTAGCCCACGAAAGCTCATCATCTAATAAACCATCTTGTTAGTCTTTAAAGTGCTACATTGTCCTGCATTTTGCTTCAACTACCCCAGACTAACACGGCTACATTTCTATCACTTTGCATAATGAGGTTTTCCCTGCCGGGTCTTGCTCCAGACAGAAGAGGTGACCACAGCCCAGCAAGTACCCCCACTACGTCACATGGACAAACACATTTCTTTCTGTTGATTAGCAGGGCACACAATGGTAGCGATGGCTTTGTGCTCATTTTACCCGCCAGTAAAAAAGAGCTAGAAATGTGTCCATAGAGCCATGGAGTACTCTGCAGTAATGATCTCCAGCAGCCCAGTAACACTATGGTAAGCTGTAGCATGTTGGATCTTGGGGTATATGTTTTCTTCCCCATTCAGGATGTTCCATTGTAAAATGGAGTTTTAGAGTAAAGCTACTCTAATAGTCAGGGTTTACTGGCGGGATGTCTGCTCCATCAATGATGATAAACATTTGGCTGCCTGCATGTGTGCTCATTCATGTGTGGGGTGTTGACTCGCACAAGTAGTCAACACAATGAACTCCCAAACCCACAAAATTAGATCAGGGTTGAAGGTGCCCTGGCTTGGTTTATTGTCAAATGAAGTACAATAATAGTTGTCAGCAGACTTTACTGGTCCACCACACGTCTGTACCCTCTGACAATGGACCAGCTCAGTCAGCGATAGGAGTGATATGGGACTCCATCATTGACAAAGACAGCCCCTCCAAGACACCACTTTATATACAGGTGCAAACAAGTTACACATCACTCCTGACATGTCAGGTTGCCACCCTCTGACATTACTTAGATATTGCCCATCCCCCTGCACCCAATGGTTCGATTGGAACATTTCTATCCATCATGCTGTCATTTTAGACCCTTTCCTGAACCTGGGTCGGTATCTGAGAGGAGTGTGGGGACCAACGTCCTTTTAACGAGCTGGTGGTACCATCCTTTAGGAATGGTCTTGCAACTTATGACCAGCACCAATTACTGTTTTACAGAGGTCCTCAGGCCTCCAACCAGGTCTGTGCTACATGGGTTTTGTTTCAGGCCCTCACCTTACTTCAGCTACGTCAGCTTCATTTTAAGTTCTTGCCAGGCCCTGCCATTCTGCCAGCTTGTATGTCAAACTTCTCTTGCCTCTGCCAAGGGGCATGCAGGTGTTAATATCTTGACTGAAACTCCATAAAAGTCTTTTGCAACTAGCTTTCCACAGACCTGCCTGGAGGGTTATAATGCTCTGATTTGTATTGAGATTCAGCAAGCTGAGATGTATGAGCATGAAACACCAAACTAGGCAATAGGACACGAATCACTGAATTTCCCCAGGTGAGAAATTCAGAATATGCTATTAAGTCCAATAAAAACCTTCAACTGGTTCCCCATTGCTCCTGGAACTAGCCAGAGGCCCTTTTGTGTGATAGGAAGGAAAAGTGCTTGCTCTCTACTTCATCGTCATCACCATCTAAAGAATAAGAAAGGCTCAGGGGTACGAAGATGAACATGCACAGGTCGTCATTACTAAGCAGAAAGAAATGCGTGTTTCACAATCAACTCCCTAAACAATGGAAATGGGGAAAGAAGGTTGCAACAGGTGCATAGCACTTGTACAGAAATCTCAGGGCTACCACAGGTTGGCTGGAGCAGGACAATTCCATGGCATATGCCAAATTCAAGGGTTTCCGGGGAGAACACGATAAGAATTCATGTGTCACATTTGCAGATTGGAGATCGCATGCCACAGTCCCTCCGGCACAGGTACGGTTCGAAGCACCAGGCGTTCCATACATACCTTGGTCAGCTCTTGTGCATTCGCAAGATTGTCGACAGCAATAGCCAAGAAGACGTTCAGGAGTGTGTCTTTAAGCAGCAGCTAAGGAAAAATCTTTACGCAGTGATGGGTTAAATAGCCTTCCATCTATATTCCATAACCTGGATTTCCTCTTGCCCCACTGCCTGCAACCATCATAGTATTACAGACGTGGAAAATGGAAAAATGTAGTTCCCCTTTTCCACATAGGGCTGCACCCTACTGAATATTCTCCAGTGCTTTGTCAATCCAGTTACGAATTACCCAGCCTTGTCACTGAGAGCCTATTCCACCGTGCTGGAGACATCACTGTTGCATCCGTTCCTTCCTATCCAATTTCTCTTGTCCATCACACTGACACAAACACACACCCCTCTGTTTTTGGTCTTCCTCACTCCCCCTTGCTTAAATATCAACCATGAGCTGAAAAACGGTTTGGTTGGAGACAATTATCCCATCTCTACTGTTCAGTGGTTGCTGCTAAAAAGATAATAGGTTACTAAGTAAAATTTTTCTCACTGCAAAATTGTATACTAGCTAGAGGAAAATATGACATCACAAAGTCAATACAGCAATCATTGGCACATACAATGAGTTCTCTCAATTCTTCTTCTTCTATTTATTATTAGGAGGAACACTTTCAGTTTTGCTTATGACTTGAGCTACTCCATGCCCCTTCCTATTGTTATTGTGACCATTTTAGATATTAGTTTGCAATAAAGCAAAAGATAAATTAAAAATCAGATCATACAGGCACAAAAGATGGGGCACATATAGCAAACAAAACAAAATGAAAAGCAAAATAAGCCCACAGACCCGAAATTGTGTCTCAGAAAGAATACCACAGGGTTGTGAAAATGCCAGCTATATGACAGAGGGTTCAGCTCTTGATGGCTGTCTGAAGTAGTGATGGATCCACCGGCTGAGACCCTGACATGATAATGAAGAGGATCTTGCATATATGTGGTGCTCTTCCTCTCAGAATTCCAAAGTCCTTTACAACTCTCCGTGGGTGTGCACGCAAGTGGATCGGTGTGTGCATATCCCTGAGTGTATGGAGAGAAGTTGCTTCCTCCACCAGAGCACAACACTGTCATTGCTTGACATAAGAGCTGTTGCTCAAGGGTTCAGGAGAGGAATTGAAAATATACTAGAACCCATTGAAATGCCTGAAGGAATTTTAAGCAGACAGAAAGTAATTAAACTACGAGGCTGGTTCTGCTGGTGCAGTCTGTGAGTTGGGAAAGCTGCATACGGCCCTGCTGTAGGGAACAAATGATTTATGGGAGAAAGCAATGAGGCAGAAAAGGGGAGATAAAGAGGTGGATGGGAAGGAGGAAGGGTGTGTAGCATCGCTAGCATACCCTTCCATGGCAGCTGCAACTAAGACAGGATGAATGGAAACCTTGGACTAAGTGGGTGCTTCGCATTGCTCAGGCAGTTGTCCTAATAGGGCAACTGGGACTCCTCTGTATCCAGAGGACCTGTGGTGGGATAAAGCTGGAGCTGCTGGCTCTGTACCATCCTTCTGCTTAGGGCAGAGGTAGAGAATCTGTGGCCCGTGGCCCACATCCAGCTTGCTGCTTCATTTCATCTGATCCATGGCAAGTCTCGGTGCGGGAGCCCTGGAGTCAGGAGCACCAGCTCATCAGCATGTTCCTGCAGCTCCTAGAAGAAGGGGCGATCAGGAAAGCTCTGCATAGTGCCCCTACCCCAGAGCTGGCTCCAGAGCTCCCAGTGGCCAGAAAGCATGGCCAATGGGAGCTGTGAGAATGGTACCAGCAGGTGCGGGCAGTGCACACTCCACAGAGCCACCTGGCCCCTCTGTCTAGGGTCTGGACATGGTGACCACTTCTGGGAGTAGCATGGGGACACAGTGGGTAGGCGGGGAGTCTGCCTTAGCCCCAGTGCTCTGCCCCACCAGAGCCACTTAAGGAATGTGAGCCCCAAGCCCCCTCCTGCACCCCAACCACCTGCCCCAGGTCAGAATCCCCTGCCAGACCCCTCACCAGTGTTCCCTCTATTTTTTTCCATCCATATGTGGAATAAATTTTGTTATGTGCACCAAGGCAAGTGTGGATGTGCACTACCAATAGAAATACAAGCTGTAGGTGCTCTGCTAATCAGCTGGGTGGCACTTGGGTCTCTCCTGGGTGTCCACCCAAGCACTCAGCGTATAGGAAATATTGCTCCATACTCCTACCCCAACTCTGAGCCCCTCTCTGCACCCAAACTCCCTCCTGGAGCCTGAACCCTGAACCTTCTCCCACCCTTCCCCCACCACTCCAAACTCCTTGGCCCTAGCCCTACCCACGAGCCCACATCCCCAGATGGAGCTCACCTTCTTCAGTGCCTGCCCAGACCCTGTCATGCACCCTGAACCCCTCATTTCTGGTCCCATCCTGGAGCCTAGGGGAAGCTCTGAGCCTCTCTCTCTTCACGACACTGTGTGGCCCCCCGACTGATTTTTTCTGTGAGTCAGTGTCCCAGACAGAAAAAAAGTTCCCTGGCTTAGGGACACATTGGGGACGTGCCGAGAGCTCCCTGAGCTCCAGCAATGGTATCTTGGGGACCATCCCAAAAGTCTTACTCAGAGCAGGGCCCGATGCACAGAGGGCCCTGCACTGGACCCATTGGAGAGGGAGGGCCAGTATCCCTCTATCCCACTACCTAATATACTGAGGCACCTTAGTTAGGAAAATGAGGGGCCATAGGTCAGGTGCCCCAACCCTTAGCCCACCTGTCCCTCAAGAATCTTCTTACAGATACAACATCACCCTGCATCACGGCACTAGGCCACAGGGGCTGTATTGAGTCAATCGGTGAGCTACGGAGCGAGAGAAAGCCACACAAGGTCTGTCAGCCTCCATGGACATGCCTGTCCTGCAGCTGGGAGTGAGTATCCCTGTCCAGACTTACAGATTTGTAGCAGGCAGCTTAGACCTCCCTGGTCTGGCATGGTCAGGACCTGACTGGTCCCAAAGGAGAGAATTTGCTGGACTGGGGAAGGTTCCCTGTCACCAGCCCCCAAACCTACCGCCTGTTGCCCCAGCCCCAGCTGGCCCTCCTGCCCTTAGGCTCCTGGGTTCTCTGGTCTAGGAGCATCCCTGGTCCGGCAGGACCACGGATATTGCCGGACCAAAGAGTGCTGGTTTTCAGAGGTGCCACCTGTCGCATGCTAACGTTAGCTGTGTGAACGCTGCAGTCTGGGCTCTCACGCCCACCCAGCCTAAAAGGTTTTGAAAGCCTAAGCAGCAGCGTTGACACCCCTATTTTTAGCACACCAGCACGGTGCCAACGTGAGTCGTTCTATCAGGCTGTCATGTCAGACAGCGGCATATACCCTGTAGAGATGATCTCCCTGGCTCTGCGAAAAGCTGGAAATGGCTCCTTCCCATTTGCAGGCAAGGCAGAGAGGGGAAATGGGTGAGAAAATATTCTTCTAGCTGAGTCAAGTCAGGGGAAAAAAAAACCCACCACCTCCGAAACAGCCATTCCCTACCCACAGTGCTGTCTCCTTAATGACTGCGCTTTTGACAGATGTCTGAATTCCATTAACGTTAGATGTAAAAGAGACTAATTTCCCAATTCCCCTTTAAGTGCTGATTGGAACATGAGGTTCTAATTTAACAAAATGGAGTGGCAGCTGTGAGCTGCATTACTGCCGTCAGCAGTCGCTGCTGCCATTCTAAGGGACTCGGGCTAGCGGGACTTCCTCGCCAGTGCTTCGGATGCTTTCGAAATGCCCCCAACAAGCACCCGATGCGGGCACCCAATGGAGCGAAGTGGCAGTCTCAAAGCTGCCTTCCATTCTGTCCCCTGCGATAGTGTTGTTAACCACGGCCAATGTATCTTTTAATGGCATGTGCTATTTTGATCCACCTTCCAACTGGTGCAGTCTGATAAAATGGGAACTTTGGGACCATGCGAGTCACCTTAATACCTTGGCAGGAGCCCTGGTTTGTACCAACCACCATGCACAGCATCAGCATTTAGCTCAGGCTGTATTGGCCTGGACAGGTTAACACAATCCACTGATTAGGTGAAATGAGAACCCTTTGCTCTGCATTGTCCTCACACCATAGCGCTCAAAAGAGGGGAATCACAGGCTGCTTTGGAGGAATAGATTTGGCCTTGACGTTTCACTTAGGACACCTCTCTGGGGCTTGATTATATTCAAAGTCGCACTTGTTTACAGAGCCACACTGAATACACACAAGGCTTCACTTTGTACCAGGCCCAATTCTTTTCTCCATCCCAAGAGTGCCACCCTAATTAAGACTATTAAAACAGAGCCAGCCCCTGGATTTTGTGACATACGATATAAACACAAATCTCAGGGTTTGGTGATCTTTTTGGCTGAACTTTTTAAAGTCAGTTTCTAGCCTTTTGCTTGCAAAGAGCCTTGAAAATATATCCACAATTGTGCTCCTCTATTGAAGTAAGCGGCAGTTGATACATTCACTCATCACATTTTGATGTAAAACAAAACAGATTCCTGCAAAATCATCTCCCCCCCCCCCCCCCCCCCCCAAATTCTTTGGCCAGTTCTGCGCATAGTGATGTGCTCACAGACCAGCAGGAATTTATGACTGAAGGAGGTGGGGTAGCAGCAAAACATTGTTTTGGAAGCCCACCCCCAACTGATAACAGGACACCTGGTCCATTTCTTTCCAGCCTCCTTCTCCTAAGCAGTGATCCATCAAACGGTTGTTCTGAGAAACTGAAAATAAAGCCCGTCTTTACCCAGGAACAGAAATGTCTTTTTGCTTTGCTACTGCACAGCCTCCCAAACAGAGTGCACTGTAGCTAAGAAAACCTATTCCCAGAGCTGAGCTGATATCAGTGATGAAAATTTCAGGGCTGGTGATAATGCCCATGGGAAAAATTGGTGGTAAACTAGTGTTTTCTTAATGAAAAAAAAATCTAGATTGAGAAAGAAGTGTCCCTTCCAAGCTTCTAAGAGGGTCTTGCAAATGACCCGGGGGAGGGGGGAGCAAAATTATAATTTAAAAAGTAATTTTCAAAGTCCGTTTAATTGATGGATTAGAAATAGAAGAAATATTATCTGTCCTATCTAATCCATGATCTGGGCAGTGCAGGATTGTTCCTCACAGGATAATAGATGTACCGTATCCTACCAACATTCTATTACCTCAGGTTATATTCACTTACACCTCCAACTGTTTAACATCTCAAAAAATATTAGGCAAGGTTGGTTGGTTTTTGGCAAACTAAAATTATAACTCATTTTCAGACATTTCTGATTATGTTGTACCTGAGATAATATAAACCATTTGAAAGTTATGGTTCAATTTTCTTTGATACATGAAACGAATGCCCCCTGCATGCCAGGAGCATTAAAAATGTCTTACAATGAAAAACAGAGGTGGCAGCAACCTCACTGAAACCCTTTTTGAAATATTGGTAGATGTGTCAACGGGCTTACCACTGCTGTTCCCTGGTGATCAAGGGAAAAAGAGATTTTTAAAAACAGAACAACAAAAACCAAACAACATTCCCCACATCTGTTCTTCCCAATCTGTGCAGATTCTCATGAATGTTAATTGGAGATACAGTCACATGGCTAGGGAGGCGAGTAATCCCAAAAGTACTCTATCAAACTATACAGGTCTGAGACACTTAGGATGACATATTTCTACAGAGACAAAATAAGCTCTATTGTGATGTCACTTCCATTGGTGTCAATTGGGAGTGCCTCCATCAAAGTCAATGGCTTCCTTCCAGACTGACAACAGTGTATGGCTTCTCACATCCAAACCTGGTCCAAACCTGTTACGGTGTCATTCATGTCACAAATACTTTTCAGCTGGCTTTCTCCTCTTGTGTAATTTATTTGTGCAAAAACTCCACTGCAGCAAACTCACTTTCCCCTACAGGAGTCACAGAGAATTAAAGAATCGCTCGCAACATAGCATATTTGAGCATGGATCTAGCACTCTCAGTATTCCTCTGTCTGCACTACAGGGTGTATGGCACATAGTTCAGACTACAGAACACTGACATGAGAAGCAAACTTTTGGTGGCTCTCCTGGATGAGCTAAGTCAGAATACCGGAGGCATTTACTGAGCACTGAAATGGGCAATAATGAAAATGAACGAACACCAATACTAGATAAGGAACGTGGCCTGAAAGAGTAACTCAAATGCTTGTCTCTTTTGCCAACAGAAGTTGGTTCAATAAAAGATACCTCCTTACCTACCGTGTGTGTCTCATACAAGACTCAGGCTATTAAAATGCCTTTAAAATTTTCTCCCGAGTGTAATCTTCATATGGAACCATCTGCCAGTTAAAATGGTACTTTAAAGTGGTTAGTTCCACAGCATGAGGTCCCTTTTATATGCAAAATTCTCCTGGTTGGGGATGCTCACCCCATAAAGCTAGTTGAGCTGCTAATCATGTTTCACAGTTCGATATAATGACTATTATTTTAATACAACCCTTTATCATCTAGTCTCCTCACTACCTCCAAAGATATTTCCTGGATTCAATTACATCAATCATGAAGATTTTAAAGTGTCCCTTCTTGGCAGAGCACAGCAGGCATGGAAGAGGAGTTTCAGACACATTAAAAGGAGTATAGGTGGAAACATACAGGGAAGTGGGATGGACGGGTGGCTGGAGTATATAAAGAACATGATGTTGGCCCCGGAAGGCATTTAGCAGAGAAATGTACAGTATACGAAACAGGGTATTTACCAGTGGGAAACCCTTTCTCCTTCTCCCTTGCCACATGTCCCACACAGCATTTCATAAAGGGAAGGTCTCTCCCCAAGCAGGTTGGGACAGTGTGGAGAAAGTCTCTATGGCGCTGGTGTCTCCCTAATTCCAGGCTGCTCAAGGTAATGAAGTGGCTCCAGATGCATGTGAGGCTAGTCCCAGGGACAGCGGCCTTGCACAGCTTTCTATGGGCTATGCAGAGCACACAGCGCTCTGTCCACCCCCTCGTCTGCTTTCTCTGCTTTCGGCAATACCTTGCACAGCTCCTCTGCTGGGGGAATCCCTCTCCCTTCTCCCCTTAGCTTAAAAGGGGCTGGTGCAGGGAAGAGAATCTGTCCTTTGGTGGATATCAAACTGAACAACAGTCTATGAAAACTATACCACTGTCCTGATTCGCCACTCCAGTCCACAAGCTTTATGCTGATGTAACTAACGAATTCTGTGGAGTTGCATCCCTGTATAGAAGCAGAGAATTGGCGAGGGTGGGGAGAAGGGGAGAAAGGGACAAGAATGGAATCTGTATCTTTTTAAAGCAGTAGGTCTCAGTCTCTTTAGGTTAAAAGCCAGTCTATTTCTGCCAATCTCTCTGTCAACGTGATTACATTTTCAAATGCTGTGCCCTAAGGATCCAGAGATCTTCCTTCTCCGAAACTACAGTCCCAATTTTGGAATATTTCTATTTCCAGAGGGGTCTGTCTCTGCCTGGCATGAGATGGACCCCCCAGTGCAAAGACCAAGCCACTCTCCATGTAGTGCTCATTAACAGTCTGCATTAGAGCCAGGTAATTCCAAAGATGGCCACTTACGTGACACCTACAACATGGATGCCAGTTAATCGACCATTTCTTGTCATATTCCTGCTGAATACAGAGGAACATGCACAATGAAAGGCTGGTGTGCTGCTTCCAACATGCTCTCTCACCTTGCCCCTAGAACGAAGGACCTAATTCATTTATTTATTTGTTATTTAAAATATATTTACCCTGCCTCTCTATTTAAAATATTCGACGCGGCTTATAAAATTTTTAAAACACGATATATACCTATACACACGCACATATATATAAAAGTAAAATACAGAACCCCAAAGGGGGGGGAGACATAAAACCTGCTAAAACACCTCAAGAAGAGGGATTCTAACGATTCTTCATGGACTGTTTCAGGACAGCTATTCTCTCTGCCCTCCTTAATACAAATTCCCAAACAGCTTTGCTGACCCCATGGGAGGTGGTTGAGAGAAACTCTGATTAGCCCTTTCAGGCACCCTGCTATAGAACCTCTCATCCAATGACCCTAAAGCTTTTCACAGAGATGAGTATTATTATTCCTATTTTACTGGAGAATCAGTAAGATCCCAGGGTAGGTTATACCCAAATATTCGCCAAGGCCATGCTGATTGATACACACAACACTGCAGCTGCCTGGCAAAGATGCTCCAAGCAGATGGAAGAGTATAAAATTCCACCTCCACCTGAGGCATAAGCAATTTGTCTCACTTAGCACTGTGCACATGAGGTGTAACTCATACCACTCAGGGAGGTGGACTATTCCAGAGGTATCCTGGAAAAACTCTGCCGCGTCCAGGGAATACGTCCACTTTTTCGGATCAGTTTATGAGGAATAAGGGATCTTCTGAAAGAGAAGGTTTTTCTGACACTGGGCCCCTGTAGATGGGCCAAATTTCAGAAAAGCCTCTTCCGAAAAAACAAGTGGAAAAAGATACGCAAATTGAGGTTTTTAGATATAGCTCCAGAGTAACGTACGTCTTGCACACATAGGCTGTCCTGTAGACAGAGCCGAAACTGAATTTCATTTCAGTGTAAGTGCGTGTGTGGGCACGTTTACTTTAAAAGGTCCTACTTGGTTAGATCTTAAATTATTTTTCCCGCGGCTTACAGTCAATCAGTATAGGACTTTCTCAATGTTCAGTAAGTGTCTGCACACAGACTTGCAGTGAAATACCAAAAGGTACAAATTAAATCCAATTTAGTGTTTGGCACGGGTCTGTGCAGAGGCAAGTCCTAAGTGACATTCATGAGGCCACACAGTAAGCCAGTGGCAGAGTCAGAACAGACGCAAAGTACCAGGATGCCCAGATTTGGGCCTCACCCCCTGCACAACATGGCACGCCAGCACTTCAGGAGGCCCGTGAATCCTGACTGCTCATTTGCCACTGACAGACCATGGACAACTCAGACCCAAGAGCAAGGATACAGTTACCAAACAATGTCAGGATGATGAAGTAAATGGAAGAAAACATTCCTGAGTGGACACCACCTTGTGATACAATCCCATGATACATCACTGCATTCCAGTCTTCACCAGTCAGTATCTGGAGAGGGAAATATGAGAGCAAGAGAGAGAGATGAGCAGAAGTGTTTAAGCATCATTTATATACACGGCCTTGGATACAGGCCCTCAAAGAGAAATCTAGTGATAAGAAAGCCCCAGAAATGGACCAAATTCTGCTCCAATTAGAGAGCCTGTTATCAATCGTGGGTGGGCTTCCAAAACGAAAGCAGTGAAGCACGTACTTAAAGTGCAGTCCTGAACGGAGAGGCTTTCTGACCTGGGACTTGACTGAGAGTTTAAACCCTGCATCAGACACCCATGCAATACAACTCAGAAAAGAACCTGGCGAGAGCAGCCAAAGTTCACTGCCCTCCTGTCTCCAACATTCCACATTCCCTCAGTGCCAACTCTGCCCACACATCTACACCAGTGATTTCATCACCGGACCATCCACATCAGCCACCATGTCAGAGGCCCATTTAACTGCACATCCATTAATGTGATCTACGCCATCAAATGCCAACAACGCCCTGCTGCCATGTATATTGGCCAAACTGGACAGTCTCTATGGGAAGGAACATTGGACATAAATCAGATAACTGAAAAGGCAACACCCAAAAACCTGTTGGAGAACCCTTTAAGCTGCCTGGACGCTCATTAATGGAGCTCCATGTTACACTATTGTCTCAGGCCAAGCCAAAGACACAGGGAAGGACTGGAACTTAACTTCATTTTTAATTCTAATGCTAATGGTATGAACAGGGACATTGGCTGGCTCCCACTCTACCTTCCACATCCTAATGACTTAACCAACCAACCAAACAACGGAGGTGCTAATTGATCTTAGCAGCTTCTTGTAACTACTTGAAACATCTACTCACTCTCAATCTCTCTCTCTCTCTTTTTCCCCTCCTTTTTCTTTCTCTTTTCTTCCTTATTTATTCTTGTATCCGGACTTCTAATACTCCCGTATTCTGAAGAAGTGGGTTGTTCCCACAAAAGCTCATGATACCATCTACATGCTTTGTTAGTCTTTAAGGTGCTATTAAGTCTATTGGTGGTTTTTAAATTTTTCACATCCCCTCAGGCACGCATCAGTGGCGTACCTCTTACCAGCTGGTGGCACAGAATTATTTAATTGGCAACCCTCACGTAGTGCTGCATGGATGGCGAACAGAGGCCTCTCTGGTTTGTAAGCAGTCTCTGTGTTTATGGTGGTTGTAAACCCTTCTTGCTGAGCTGCTGAATGTGTGCGACCCGACTGCCTGAGTACAGAGATGCAGCAATTTGCTACAAAGCCTTGGGTCACATGGTAGGAGACTGTGACTCAAAACAATCCCGCTGGGATACAAAAGGCAGCCTGAGTTCAGAGGGAGAGCCAAAGGGAGTTGAGTGGCTCCTATAGCATATTTGACATCAGAGAGAGAATCTGGAGGGGAGGGCTTTCCATGCAGGTAGGTGAAAGACCTAGCTGGGCACACCTGCTGTGTGGATAGCAGCAGAAACTCTCTGAAACCTTACGAGGGGCCGGGGGGGGGGGGGGAGGGTTTACCTGTTTCAATTGATGTTGATGTACATTTGTATCTGGGTAATAAATGCTTTGCTGGGAAAAGGGACTGTAAAACTGGCACTTGTGGGAGTATCATCAGCTACATCCATTGACCAGTGAGTTGGCCACCTGGCTTGGATGAGAGTAGGGAAACTGAGGCAGATGTAAGCTCTAATGGTGGGCTTGGGAGCCCTTATTACAGTGTTCTGAAGACTTGTGCATTTGGTGGTGGGGGGGAAACATGACATCAAATCACTTTGATGCAACCAACAAGGTAGCACTGAGTTTATCTTGTGTTACCATTTTAGCCATTTTTAATTCACTTACTTACTCATAAATTTCATTAATGATCTGCAGAAAACTCACTGTCAACCCACAGGAACACTATTGCAGGGTGAATTTGTCACATGATAGGAAACAAGGAACTACGACAATTTCCCCCAAATTACTAATTGGCTTCAGTCAAATCAGCCCCAGAGTCTGGGGACATTGCTATCTGGAGCTGAGCACCGTCTCTGACAATACCTTTTCCCTCAGAAGAAGCTCAGAGCACTTTGCAAATATTAACACAGTGAAACTTGGAACATCTCAGTGAAGGGGAGTCCTATAATCCTCCCTTCCCATACAGGGAAACTGAGGCCCATAGAGACACAGCTTACCCAAGGACACAGTGAAACAATGACAGAACTGTGACTAGCACCCAGGTCTCTAAAAGCCTAATCCTCTGCTTTAAGCACAGGACTGTCCTTGCCTTGGGAGGACCATGAACTGGAACAGCCGATCTTGGCAGGGGTGTCAGAATGGGGGGGTACCAGCTTTAAGGGTGAGCAATGGAGGACGGGGGGAGAGGAGCAATCGGGGAGCAGAATCATGGGGGAAGAAGTGGCTCAGGGCAGGATCTCAGGACAGGCTGCGCCAAGGCAGGAGCGTAAGGAAAAGGGGCAACATGGGGGCAGGGCTACAGTTTGGGCGCTGTGCCCCCCACCCTTTTAGGAAGTGTCTGCCACTTCTGGATTCAGGCCTCACTGCACTTTGGAGAAGTTTGGATCTAGATGGAAACCCCAACATCTCAGCCTGAGCCCTTGCCAGCATCCATGCAGAGCGTGTGCCCCTCCCCCCATTCACGGCTCTCCAGAGGCAAAGGAGCGCTCGCTTGCTGTCTCAGACAGAACTGGGTGTGTCCCTCCCATTTCCATAACTCTGTAAACATGCCAGGCACGGAGCAGCTGCAGAACGAGGCCCTGAAAGCCTGAGCTGCAGCTCCCCCATACTGACTTGCCACGTGGCCCAGAGCCGATAACTCTTCCCTGGCTCTCACAGAATCCTAGGGCTGGAAGAGACCTCAGGAGTCATCGAGTCCAACCCCCTGCCCAAAGCAGGACCAAAGTCTCAGCTTGACAAAGCCCTGGCTGGGTTGATTGAGTTGGGATTGGTCTTGATTTGGACAGGGGCTGGATTTGATGACCTCCTGAGGTCTCTTTCAGCCCGAGGGTTCTATGAGTCTAACCCTAACTCCCATTGGTTTTCATTCTTAGCCAATCTTATCCTTCAATCTTGATAGTGCAAACTGCTCTATTGTTTTCTCATTGCCTTGGGCCTTCTCCCGCAACTCTCATTAATTCTAGGCACCCTCAGGAGGAAATGGGTCATTGCACCTCGTTTGCTACATGATGCCATTACAGATGCTGGGCAGAGGACAACACATGAGTAGTCCCATTGCAGCGTAAGGTACAGCGGGGGTGAGCTCATGAAGAATGCTGGAGGGTCTCCCATCGTCCAGAGATGACGGTTTGTCTGTGCAAAGCAGCCGTCCATTTTCCGAGTAAAAGAATTCAGTTTGCCTGAATTTCAGAGTCCCTTGGCCTTTATTGCAATGGATCATTTCATGTGCGTGATAATCCCACCAACCACACACTGTGAGGCTACGAGCAAACAAATTTCTTTCTCCTATCCAGGTAGCTTGAGGGATGTCCCCTCCATTAGGAACAGAAAGGTGTCTGAACGGTTCCTTTCTAAGTGCGCACCTAAGCAAGGAGGCAGCTTTACCTGGAACACAGTGAGGATGGCAGCAGGGAACGTATCGAAGTTGGTGGTCGGCGTTTCATCTTGAAAATTAAATCTACACAGGAAATAAAATTTAAAAATTAAAATGATGCAGGGGGAAAAAAAACCCTACGCTCTCGTAATTCTCTATCGCCAGAGTCAGAAGACAATATTTGCTACAGAGAGGGATAATCTGGTCAGTTTCAGGATGGGAGGTGGTATCTTAAGGATGATTAGATCTACATGGTGCAGCTTCGAGCACCAGACCTGTGCCGCTAGCCTGGCCGTTGCAAGGCATGCCGTGGAGCTGCTCTGTTGTCTCACTGACAAAATAAAA
The DNA here is from genome assembly GCF_049634645.1 of Pelodiscus sinensis. NCBI lineage: Eukaryota > Metazoa > Chordata > Testudines > Trionychidae > Pelodiscus > Pelodiscus sinensis. The sequence goes on along the minus strand of NC_134732.1, from coordinate 4,049,869 downwards.
CCACTCCCAGCAAGGGGATGGAGATTTGGGGCTTGGGGTGCAGAAGAGACTCTGGGCTTTGGACTGAGGCAAGGAGTTGGGGTGTGGAAGGACGTACAGGCTCCGGACTGGGGATGCAGGCTCTGGGGTGGAGTCAGATAGGAGAGGGGAGCTGTGGTGCCCAGCCAAGGGGAGCTGGTGCCTGGGGCAGGGGCAGTGCACAGAGCCCCACGGCTGCCCTTATGCCCTGGAGTTAGAGGGAGAGTGTCTCCTGTCCGCACCAATGGTTTTCATCGGTAAAACTTTTGTTGGCCAGGGATGTTTCTTTACATACAACAGTACCATGTAGACTTAGCCTAAGAGAGGTGTGTTTAGCAGAACTGTTAAGAAAACAGTATTTACATCTCACTGGAAATATCAACATTTCAAAATTAATTTCCATTCCTAAATGGAATTGAAAAATCATAATACCAAAAACTTTTGTGGAATAATTCCAAAAGTTGTAAACCAGAAATATCCAAACTGAAAATAAATTAAATTGAATTAGGAATGGCCATTTTAACCTAAAATGTTAAAAGAACAAAATGACAACGGTCCCTTTAGATGAAACAAATGCTCTTTTCTTTCAAAATGCCAATCTGAAACAAAAAATGCTTGTTGTGGCATGTTGCTTTGGAAAACCGAAATTAGTCATTGGAATTGGTATTGTCTCATAACAAAATTCAGGTTTGATTAAACTACGTTCCAGGAAGAAATTTTTCCGCACGAAAGAATTTCAAGCAGATTTGCAAATCCTCTGAGCCATCCAGTCCCCTCAGTCTTTTGCCTTCCACGAGACGGCTTTGATGTGAGGAAAACATCTCAACGACCACTAGACTTACTGTCCTCCAAAGAGCTGCATTCCCAGCAGAGCGAACACCACAATGAACAAGAAAAGCAGGAAGAGCAAACTGATGATGGATTTCATGGAGTTCAGCAAGGATACCACGAGATTCCTTAGGGAGTTCCAGTATCTAGGTTGTAAATCAAAGCAACCAACAGTTAGTGTCATTGGGTGAGGAGGGGCTATTTCCGGGAGAGATGAAAATAGAACACGTGGCCCATTTGAGTCTATCATAGAGCAAAACCACATGTAGAATCAGAAATCTCTAGCCATCATGAGCAAACGGCTGCTGTGGAGAATAGCAACTTTCCATGAATTCTGTAGGGCTTTGTCCAAACTAACTGTACACGTTCCAAACTATGCAGCTTCTCTCTGCTCAGCTTATCTGGTTTTCAAACTATGGGTCACAGCCCGGTACCGCATCGTGGAATGTCGGGGCCTGGGGCTCGTTGCTGCAGGGGGATCAGGTGACCAGTGCAGGTGCTAAGGCAGCTCCCTGCCTGTCCTGGTACCGCAGACTATGCAGTAGGCCTGGCTCCATGCCAGGGTGGTGGGTGGGAAGAGAGTGCACAGGGCTCCCCACACTACCCCTGCCCCAAGCACTAGCTCCTCAGTCCCATTGGCTAGAACCTGCTGCTGGCTGCCTCTGGGCACAGCATGGTCTGTGGTGCAGGAGAGACAGGAAGCTGCCTTAGCCCTCCCCCACTGCACCGCTGACCGGGAGCCGCTCGAGATAATACCCTCTTGCCCCAGCCCTGCCCCCCCCCCCAAAGCTGGAGCCCCCTCCTGCACCCCAAAGCTCTCCACGTCGGCCCCACCCCGGAGCCTGCGCTCCAGTCAAATTATGTCGGGTTGCAGCATCAACAATTTTCTTCAACTGGGTCATGAGAAAAAAAGTTTGAAAACTGCTGATCTGCAGTATAGATGTGTTGCCTACAGCTTAAACTCCCCTGCATTTCCTTTCCATTACTATGCATACCCACTGCTGGGGATGCCAAAAACGGGGATTTATTGGTAATGCTGAGGTGAGAAGGAATCTGAGGGGGCTGTGAACTACTCATGTTGCTAAGACTTCAGCCAGGACCGAATGGTTCATTTCCATAGGAGCTTGATTCCCCCGCCCCCTTCTTACACCCCCACCATGTTGTTTGGGAAGTTATTTTAAAATGAGCTTTCAACAGTTTAATGCCTGATTTCTACACACAAGACCTCAAAATCTCACCTTCGGGCATTTCACTTGGTATGTGGGTGTTTGAAATAGGCATCCAATGTGCGTAGTTTAGGGGAATTTGCCCATCCTATTGGGACAGCCAGGGTTGAAAATTAACCTCGCTGCATCCAACCCCTACATTTTGCATATTGTGCCCAAGAACTCAAGGAAGGGGAACTTAGTTTGACCTGCACATGGCAGCTGCCCCCTGGCCAGGCACTGATGTTCAATCTGCTCTCCCCCACCCCCTGCATCCTTTGCCTGAGGGGCAGGTGTCTATACATGCACCCAGCTGGGAGAGGCAGGCTGAATCACAGAGGTCCGGGCAGGGCGTGGAGGAACGGCACTCTCACGTCACTGTCATATTTCCCTGCTGAGAACAAGCAGGGAACGTTTGTATTACGGAAAGTAATGAATCAGAAAAGGCAGACAGAGCTAGTCAAGCTGAGGGTCTCTTTAGCAAGCCCGGGTTAACCAGGGGTGGGCAAAAGGGCCTCCGTGGGCCAGATCCAGCCCACCAAGCGAATTGATCCCGCCTGCAGAGGCTCTGCCACTCCCACACCCCAAGGCCAATCAGGGTTTGGGGGTGGGGGGTGTGTGAAGTCTCCTCCCACCTTGCAAGGGGCTCAGCACTTAGGGTGTGTCTCCGTCGACGGAGCCATGTAGATTAGACTGATCGGCAGAGGGAAATGAAGCCGCGATTTAAATAATCGCGGCTTCATTTAAATTTAAATGGCTGCCGCGCTCTGCCAACCAGCTGATGATCAGCTGTTTGTCGGAAGATCGGGGCAGTCTGGACGCACCGTGGTCGACGAAGAAGCCTTTGTCGACCGGCGCAGGCAAACCTGGTTTCACGAGGCATACCTGCGCCGGTCGACAAAGGCTTCCTTGTCGACTGCAGCGCATCCAGACTGCCCCGATCTTCCGACAAACAGCTGATCAACAGCTGGTCGGCAGAGCGTGGCAGCCATTTAAATTTAAATGAAGCCGCAATTATTTAAATCGCGGCTTCATTTCCCTCTGCCGATCAGTCTAATCTACCTGGCTCCATCGACGGAGCCATGTAGTTTAGACACACCCTTAAAGTCAACTTCCAGCTGCTTGGGATCATCTCGTCTGATCTCCTGTGTAACACAGGCCAGGGAGTGTCCGCAAACGAATTCCTAAAGCTCATCTAGAAAAACATCCAGGCTTGATTTTAAAATGGTCAGCGATGGAGAATATGCTCTGAAATTGTTCCCATGATTAATTACTCTCACTGGTTAAAAAAAAGCCTTATTTCAGTCTGGATTTATCAAGCTTCATCTTCCAGCCATGGGTCATGTTATAACATTCTCTGCTAGATTTAAGTTTGTTAAATAGGTGGGTGGGTGAAGTGCAGGAAGTCAGACTAGATGATCACGATGGTCCCTTTTGGCCTCTAAGTCTGATCCCCAGGTAGGTATTTATCGACTGTAATCAAATCACTTCTGAGCCTTTTCTTTGTTAAGCTAAGTACATTGACCTCTTTGAATCTAGCACTACAAGGCTTGTTTTCTAAACCTTTAATCATCCCCATGGCTCTCCTTTGCCCCCCGTCTACTTTAACAATGTTCTTCTTGGACCATGGTCCCCAGAAGTGGACATACCATTCCAGCAGCAGTGGCACCAGTGCCAAATACAGAACTAAAACCACCCCTCTACTATTCAGGATTCCCCTGTTTATGCATCCAAGGGTTGCATTAACTCTTTTGGCCATTGATGTCCTTGAGAACTCATAAGCCAAAAGGAGCCCCAAACCTTTTCAAGAGTCACTGCTTCAAAAAAGAACTGGATAAATTCCTGGAGGTTAGGTCCATCAATGGCTATTAGCCAGGATAGATAGGAATGGTGTCCCTTGCCTCTGTTTGTCAGGGGCTGGAAATGGGTGACAGAAGAGGGATCACTTGATGATTCCTTGTTCTGTTCATTCCCTCTGGGGCACCGGAATTGGCCACTGTCACAAGACAGGATTCTGGGCTAGGTGGATCTTTGGCCTGACCCAGTCTGGCCCTTCTGACGTTCTTCCCAGGATAGACTCCCCATTTGTAAGTACAGCCCATAGTCTTTGTTCCCAGGTGTCTACAGTTACATTTAGCCAGATTGAAATGCATTTATATGTTAACACTCCTACCATTATTAACCAAACGTATACAAAAAAAGAGATATTAAGTCACTTTGACAGGATCTATTTTCCATAAACCCTGTGTTGATTTACAGTAATTACATTACCCTCCTTTAGTTCTTTATTAATCAAGTCCCTTATCAGCTGCTCCATTATCTTTCCTGAGATCAAAGTCAGATTGGCAGGCCTGTAATTTCCTGGGATATCCCATTTACTCTTTCTAAAGACCAGCACAGCACTCATTCTTTCCTAGAAAGCTTCTGCCATTTCCCCAGTGCGCCAAGTCTTATCAAAATATTTTGTTTCAAAACTATCACAACAAAACTTTTTAACTTCTGGGGGAATTTGTCTTGTCTGGGGCTTGTTTTCCCCCCCATGAAACAATTCAGTGAAACTGATATGAATTCACAATATTGGGGTAGCCTCGTCAGTCCCAGAATATTAGAGAGATAAGGTGGTAAACTAATATCTTTTAAAGGACTGACTTCTGTTGGTGAGAGACACAAACTTTTGAGTAACCAGAGCTGAGGTCTCTCTGACTAACAGAAATTGGTTCAATAAAAGGGTGCGTCTAGATAGTACCCTTCTACTGGAATAAGCTACGCAATTTGCACTATGCAAATTTCATAGCTTATTCCGAGTCTAGGTCGAAAGAACTTATTTTGAAATTTGGTGCTGTATCGATAGCACCAAATTTCAAAATAAGGCACTATTCTGACAAATCCCATAACCCTCATGAGGGTTACAGAGATGCCGGAATAGCACGCCCGCTATTTCAGGAAATAGCGGGAGTGTTTAAAGACACAGTGTTGCTATTTCAGGATACTTCCGATATCCCAAAATAGCGCCACAGTCTAGACGTACCCAAAGAGGTCACCTCACCCACTGTGTGTCTCACAAATTCACAACATTATTGTGTTGCTGAATCTGCACTTCTCATTGAAAAAAATTTCAGATGGAAAATTCCACCCAGCTGTACTTGCAAGCTCTGCACAAGCGTGAGCATGTAAGAGATGAGGTATAAATGTTACTTCATGCACTGGAGGGCCTGCAACATCCAGTCCAGTGATAGCCCCAAAAAGGTGCCTCTCTATGACAGACTGGCATAGGATTTGGGGGGGGGAGGGCTTGGGTGTCTGAGATGGATGTTTCCCTGAGATGAATCAAGCAGATGTACCTGAGTTAGACTAAGACCCTAAAAAGAGGCTAAATTGCTCTAATGGATAGATTTTATGACCACAGCCCAGGACAGACAGTTCTCCAAGGGAATTTTCCCTGCCTCGCGCTGCTGCCTGCCTGAGGCAAAACTTGCATCAACTCTCAAGCTGGTATTTCTCAGTTAACATAACTGGGCAGCACATCCACATGTCAGGTGGATGTATTATCCCGAGTAGCTGGGCCTTTTCAGCACCCATCCATGACTGATGACCGGCTCCTGGGCTGTAACAAGGAGTTAAATTTCTACAGTTGCCAGTTCCCATTACAGCTTGACAAGCAGGAAATTATGTTGAGCTATTTTCTCCTTGTGTCCTATCTCTGAATTTCAGTGCCTCTCAGGCTGCATTCCCACTCTCTGCAGTGATATGCCATCCTGCTGCGACCTTTCCAGCTTGCTGCAATTTAACTTTCTAACCATCATGTCGCTCTGCTTTTCACAATCTTCCTGGCTTGTGCTGAAGGAAGAAAAGGCCTCTGAAAGAAAAGGCATAATGCTCCCAATTATTCAGAGCAGGATGGTGCGGCTGCCTTCCGTTGAACAGATTAGAGGCAAAAATCCAAGGGCAGGGAGCTTCGGGGAAAGCCAGGCAAAAAGGAAAGAATTAGCACAGGGTGAGGTGATAAAGAGAGCCAGACAGCAGCCATGGAACATATGGAGCTCCTGCTTGGCTAACTTTCTCAACTAGTTCCTGCTCGGATGTGACTGAGCACTTTTCTGGAGCCTGCTGCCCCTTCAGGACTTTTCTTTGCTGCTGAGAACCTACAGTTTTTCCAGCTCTCTGCCCTTTTCAGAAATTGTTTCGGATTTCCTCAGACACCTACAGGCAGAGGTGCGCTCTAGTGCACAGCTCCGGCAAGAGCTGGCTGAGCTGCAGCAAAAACCAGCAGGGAGCTGTTGAAGGAGCTGGCAGGGACCTGGGTTGTGATAGGACAGTAGCTGTACAAAATGTAAGTTCCTTTCACCCCTCCCTACAGGGGAAAGTTGGAGATGCTGAACGATCAGCAGGTAAAAAGCCAGCTAACTCTTCGGGGGGGGAGAGGGGTTTACACAGCAAAGAAAAGCATGTTCCTAACTTGGGTTAGCTAACAGGTTAAATTAGCGGCAAAGAGATGGCAACTCAGCTTTTAACTTGCATTAGCAGCTCGACTTCAACTCTGTAGGGACTTATCTCCACTGTAGCTGGGAGCGAGCTTTGTCCAGTAGACAGACCTGTGGTAGGGAGGGAGCTTATGCTCACATGGTAAGAATAGCTGGTGGATGTTGCAGCACGAAGGGAGGCTCAGGCAAGCCATCCAGGCACGCTTGGCCCAGGTAGAGTGGGCTTGAACTCAGGTGGCTAGTCTGAGCCTCTGACATTGCTGCAAGGTTCCCACAACTATGTTTAGTGTTCTCGAGCAGCCCTGCCCCCACTAGCCTGTCAGCTTAAAGGAAGGTTCACTCCCAGCTGCAGTGTAGACATACCATGGGGCCTGCTAATCCACATTAAAAGCTGAGTCACTGGGTCTTTGCAGCTACTTTAAACCAAACGTTGCTCATGTGCATGAGTTGACCTAAGAACATACTAATTATTGCAGCGCAGACCTGGCTAAAGGACACCCACATTGCGCAGCTGATGACGAGAGACGTAGCTAAGCACGTCCAATGGCCATTTCATACTCTTGGTGGCCAATCGGAGCCCTGACACCCTATTAAGTTTCGAAAAAGGGGCTCCCCGTCTAAATCCTTTCTGTGTTGCTCCTTGCACAGAGAGGCTGCACCAGCTCCCCCTCCCCCCTTGTGGCTGGAAGCGGTATTGCAGCAGCTCAGCCTTCGGGTTGCCCAGCGCCCTCGCAGCCCCATTTTGGCTATAAATCTGACTGGCCCTGCAGCCAAGCCACTTAACAGAGTCCAACCTCTTCGGCGGCCTCCAAGTCCTTCACTTAAAGTCCAACAGAACCAAATATGCAACTCAGCTAGGCTCAGCTGTGAGCTTTCCTCTTTGCAGTCTAGCTGCAAACTGTCTCAACACCAACCCAAGTTTCTGGGTTTGAACCTCACCCCCACCTTGAGGCTGGAACACAACCCCTCCCCCTAGGGTTCTAGGCAGGCTGCAGTCCCTGATTGGCATCTGTCTCCAACCAGACTCCTTGCACAGCACAGGACGGCGTGTCAGCTAAGCATCCCCAATCCCTGCAGAGATGTAGTGGGGGTGATGCTAAGTGACCAAGGCTGAGTGACCCCAACACTCACCTGGTGTCACAGTTACATGCCTCTTGCTAATACAAAGAGTTAATTAAAAAGAGGGAAGAAGAGGGGAAAACTTGGGGGGGGAGGAACAAAACTGGCACGGCTGCCCAAAACATGGTCAGCCAATTAGAGAGAGAGCGTGCAGAACTGACATTCATCTGCAAATTTGACACTGTTTCCCTGGGCTTGAACAAAGATATAAACTGGATGTCACATTATAACCTGTATTTAACACTTCATTTTTACATCAAAGGCTAAGTATGGGACACTTGCAGCTCACTTAATTAGCCTCATTAGCCCCAGTCCTACAATTTACAGGTACTACTGGGTTTCTGATATCCCTCTCCACCTCTTCTGAATAAGTGGGTTTTGCCCACGAAAGCTCCTGATACGACAGACATTTTTGTTAGTCTCTAAGGTGCCACAGGACCACTTGTCATTTCAAAACAGTTTCAGTTAGCTCAACATTACAACTTTCACACCTGCAGCAGTGGCACTAAGTGGAATATAAATTGCACAATAGCTGTTTGTTAATTCCCCTGACACCTCAGAAGAACGAGTAAAAGGCATCGCCTACCAAACGCTACAGGCTAATCAAAGTGCCAGATTCAGCCAGGGAAACAGAAGACCTCAGTACACTCTGAGATAAGGTACCCTACAGGCAGCAGTAGCACAAGTGTCCTCGTGCTGTTGTGCTGGTGTATCTCAGTCTTGTCTTTTGTAGGGAGAAGTGATGTACAGTCTTCCTGGCTCGTTCAACTGTAGTCCCGAGGGCCCGGTTTGGCGGACGTGAGTGCTGGTAGCACACACCTCAGTTAATCGCAGGCCTTGCGTGGTAGCGTGAGGGGGACGGACAGAAGCAGAAGTTACCGCCAGGGCCCAACAGCTACATGGCTAGGGTTGCCAGGTGTCCAGTATTGACCCGCACAGTTCGGTATTTTCACCTTCTCTCCAGTAAAAAAAAATTCAGAAAATACCAGACACCTAAAATATCCAGTACTTTCTGATTTTTTCCCGTCCAGGAGGCAAAAATCTCGGGTGCTTACCGGGTTCCGCAGGGGAGCTATCTGGCCTGGAGGAGGGAGACAAGTTGGTGGACGGCTGCCGGCAGCCTGTTAGGGCCAAAAAGTCTCAAAAGCATTTCTTAAAGGGGCCATGCTGTTGTTTTTGGTTTGAGTTCTTTTTTTTCCTTTTTTTTTTTTTTTTGGCTTAATAACTCTCGGGATCCTTTTTTTTTCGTCAACAACTTTGGTCTCCTCCTTTTTTTCTCCACAGAATTTTTTCCCCAGTGGTTTTTCTTTGGCCGGGGGGGGGGGGGGGGGGCGGAGGTGTCGGTATTTTTGGTTAAACCATCTGGTAACCTTGTACGTGGCTGTATCCCAGGAGTGTGCGAGGCAGGCCAGCATTGACACTAATTGTAGGAGAGTGATGACAGCTTTCATTTTGAGCTAACAGCCAAGGGGAGCGAAAATGAACTTGGACTTACTTGGTTACTTTGAAAATCCTCAGCAGCCGAAGAGCCCTCAGTACACTGATGCCAAACGAGGTGCCAGGCTTCACCGCTGCCCAAATCACTTCAAAAATGCTCCCCACGATCACCTGCAAGAACAGCCTCTTTTAAAAGGGAAAATGATTCCACATCCGGCTGTGGGTCCTCCCACAGGGGCTCGGGACCAAAGGCGAGACTGATCCTGCGCTGGAACGGGGGCTGCCAGTGTAATTTGCACAATCAAGAAAACAGCAAGAAAGCCTGAACTCTCAGACAGAATGGCTCTCATATCGTGCCTGTGTGATCCAGCCTGAGGAAGGAAAACAACTCAGATACCAGTCTGCTGCTTGCTCTGGTGGCGGAAGCACTCTCTGCACCAGGCCTGTATGTTGCCTGGTGCATTGTGGGATCACAGCCAATGCCCCAGCCACTGCCCACCTGCACAAGAGGGGGCATTAGCAACCAGAAAAAAGCTGGCCCTGCCCGCACGTCATGCATATGAGTAGCCCGCACAAGGATATGAGATGTCTCCTTACGCCCCCTTACTCCTATGAGTTGGGCACAGCTGGGCTCAGGAGCGGGCACTGTATAGGAGCTAATAATAATTATGTAAAATCTACTGCAAGCATCTCTCTGTTCAGAACCTTTCGAATGATGGTTAATTAAGCTCCTTGCAGTTAAATAAAAATCCATAGAATTCAATCGAGTTCACATTCTACTGTTCAACAGCCCCTGGGTTGGAGATATTTAAAGAATTGTCTCTGGACAGATTTTTGTTAACATTTTGGCAGCTACGCAATAGTACAAACCCTGAGATACAAAGGGACTGTATGAAATGTAAAGAGGGAGAAATTATAGTAGTGAAAATTGCATTATAGTAAAGGGGGATTATAGAAAAGCTGAGTTACTGCTTAAGTAATAAGGTAAGACGAGCATCTCTGAGCCATTATATCTCATTTCAGGCAAAATCAAAGGTTGAGAAACTTTAGCCATGGAGTAGCACAGCAATTGCCTTGAAATGCACCAGGGGCTGATTTCTACCGTGGAATGCAATTTTCACAGAAAATCAAGGTGAAGAGATAGACCTGTGCTAGCACTTGAGTGATGACATGAGATTGTTGACACCCTGAAAATGGCATTTGTGTACAGAAGTCCAGCTCCTTTTCAGCAGAACACAGCTCTCCTCTCCTTCACTGTGTATCCTTTTTAGGAACCCATCATGCATCAGTAAAACCTTCCCCCATGCTCTCTGAGTTTTAAATTGATCATTAATTTTCTTGCCATATTAAAATGACCTCTTGGGAGTGACTTCACACAAGGCTCCACTGGACTATTCCTCCCAGGGCCAATGTGTCTCTGTTTTGTTGTTTCTTTCTTCTTAGCATCTCAATGGTTTGTCAAGCTAAACTGACTACAGAACTGTGTGCTGTTCCCAAAGGGGGTAAAAAAAATCTAAATTAAATTAAGGAGTGGGAAGGTGGGTGTGTGGAAGAAAGCTAGCCAGTGGTGGCTTCCCAATGGAGTCTCTAAATAAGGAAGAATTAGAAAAGTGATCAAAACCTTCTCCCTCCCTCCTGGGAATCCCAATCCGTGAAACGTATTACTGTACCACTGCTTCCTTCAGCATGGCACGACAGAAAGCTGATGGGCCCAGTGGATTTGTTCTGTGGTTAACATAAAATTCTTAGATCATTTATCCCACAAGACAAGGTATATTTTTTCCTTTGGGGGAGCATTCTGATTAACAAAGACTTTTAGGAAATAAATGAAGAGAAATTAGCAGACCATGAGGGTGACACTTGCCATATTGTGTAGCCCATGAAGTATCAATGTGGTGGATAGAAAACATCAATCCAGCATCTTTCACTAGAACTTGTCAAAAAATGAGGCAGCGATAAATTTACATAAATCAAAAGCCTAATTAGGGTGTTACCAAACTGGCTAATTTTCTAGAGACAGTTCAGAGAGGCTGGACTTTTCAAAGGAGTCTCAAATTGTTAGACGCTTACCTCCCATATTTTCAATAGGAGCTGGGTGCCAAATTCAGGACCGGGTTCAGGGTCAGGTGACTCAGGCGATGGCCTGGGGTGGTGGGCTTGGAGAGCATGGGACTTGGGGTGCTCTTTTTATTGTTAATGATGAAAGGGAAAACAGAATGCTTGAAATGAAATGTTTCAGATGTTCTTTATGTGGGTTCATATTTCACTAACCTCCTACAATGTTCTGGACCTTTCTAGAATCTTGTGGAAGCTTCCAGACTTGCTTATATATGGCATGAAAAAATACAGATGTACAGATACGAGTGAGCTAGTTTTATCGTTTTGTATGCCAGGGATAAATCACACGTGCAAATCTTGTATCAAAATGGTGAAATGGACCACAAATGCAATAACATGAGGGATTCAAGATTAGAGCTTAACAAACAGAGAGGACACACTGAACATGCGCCTCACCTGGGGCACCAGCTAGTTTAGGGCCAGGCCTAGACAACTCCCTTAGAAGTCTCTGAAAATCCCAAACCAATTTTCAATCTAGCCTTAGCAGAACCTTTGTTTTTGCAGGCACAGCATTATGCCTACTACAGCCTGTTGCTTTTAGTTTAAGGGGGGGACTGTTAACTAAAGTCCCTGATGATATTCCAAAATCAGGAGTGTAGCCATCTATGTGACTTAGATGGGGGGAGAGGGGAGAGGGAAGCAGCTGCAGATACAGTGCCCTACTCACAATTACTTGTATGACAGTTTGCTGCAACAGAACTGGGGGTCAGTGTCTGCACAACACGCCTTAAATGGTTTATCATGAAAATCACCATCACCAGGTTTGGGCATATTTGGTATGTTCCATTAGAGGGCTGGTGATGGTTTCTTTTTGCACTGCCAGCGAAAGGTAAAGGAGAGCCAGTCTTGCAGTGGAAAGTACACCAGATGCTTCCCACGCCTACCAGGGTAGCCTAGCCCTTAAAGCAGCAGAGATTCTGGGGCCAGTCATTCCCAGCGGAAAGAGGTCAGGTGGTCTTAGGAAGGGCTGAGAAAGCTCATTTGGGATGGGGAGAGGGGGCTGCAGGAGGGAGGCTGGCTCCTGTGACTGGCCTTGGAGCAAAGAGGAGGCTGTTTTGGTCTGGGGAGTATCTTTATTTTGTGCTACTTTGCAAGGTTTTTTATTTCAATTAATAAACTGTGTCCTGAAAGAGGGCAGGGTCTTCAATCTTCCTGGGCTGGGTGCCCCGCTGGCAGCCCGTCACCCAGCACACTTTTCCTGGCCTTGCTGTGCTCTACACAGTTCCCCTCTAGAGATACGGGGTTAGTCCGGGCTCTAGGCCTGATCGGTCCTTGGCCTCCTCCTGAGACAGCCAACCAAGGGGCCAATTAGCATCAGCTGTCAGAGTGGAATTTGTGATGTGGGCACCTGCCAACAGTAAAACAAAGTGGCTGTGTCTAGACTGGCAAGTTTTTCCGCAAAAGCACCTGCTTTTGCGGAAAAACTTGCCAGCTGCCTACACTGGCCCCTTGATTTTCCGCAAGAACACTGACGATCTCATGTAAGAAATCAGTGCTTCTTGAGGCAATACTATGCTGCTCCCGTTCGGGCAAAAGTCCTTTAGCGCAAAAGCTTTTGTGCAAAAGGGCCAGTGTAGACAGCTCAGATTTGTTTTGCGCAAAAAAGCCCCGATCGCGAAAATGGCGATTGGAGCTTTTTTGCGCAAAAGCGCGTCTAGATGGGCACGGACGCTTTTCCGCAAAACGTGCTTTTGTGGAAAAGCGTCCGGGCCAATCTAGACACTCTTTTCCGCAAATGCTTTTAACGGAAAACTTTTCCGTTAAAAGCATTTGCGGAAAATCATGCTAGTCTAGACGTAGCCAGTGAGTCAGATATTCATTTCCCAGAGTCATGAAGTGCTGCGGAAACAGCACGTTCAGTCCCGGAAGGGGGAAGGGAAGCACTCGCAGTCAGTCAGTTCTGGGTCCAAGCTGACAGACTTAAGTTCCCTCCACGCTGCATTAGTTTATGTAGATGATGTCAACTTACCCCAAAGTCAAAGCAGTTGAATGAGGAGTGGAAGTAATTTCGGGGCCCTAGTCCGTACATCTTCAAGGACATCTCAGTAAGGAACAGACCCAGGAAAACAAACTCTGCAAAATCTAGAAGCCAGCAAAGAGACTGAATCAGTTAATGAGAACCTGCGAGGCTGAGATAATGCAATACCCTCCGCAGCATGGAGGGCCTCCTGCTGATTGAAAACCCTTCTGCAGGGGGAAGGTAACTGACCTAGTGCCCCTTCATGTAAGGGTCGTGATTTCTGCCTATATGGCTTGGAGGCACATCCTGCAAGAAGCGCAAAGGTAGTTTCAGTGTGGCTGGGGGAGGTTAGAAATGTGAGCTCTGAAAAATCCTGACAACCTCTGTGAAAAGCACTTTGAGAAAGAGGATTGTGGGGCTGTTTATAAAAGCCTCCCTTAGCTCCACCCGGAATATTTCGCACATGTACAACTACACAGATCTGTCAACTGCTCTTTCATATGGAAGTCCCAAGCCAGAAGGACCTCTAGTCTGGCCACCTGTTTAGCACCAGCCATGAAACGTCACAGGGACTGGAATGAGGGGAGCTGCAGCAAGCCCTGGTGTGAAATGGTTTTCATTTTAACGGGCTTATGCATTAGTTCAATGGTTCTCAGCATCCACATTATACAAACTGGTCCAGCACTCCTGTAAAGCTTCCCCACCATAATCCCTCGAGCAGATCTTTTAGAAAGACAGCCAATTTGAATTTAAAAATGGTCAGTGATGGAATCCACCGTGCCCCTTAGTAAATTCTTTGAATGATTGAATCTGTACAGTATGATGTGCAGTTACCCAGTTTCCATGTGTGAGCACAGAATATTGCAGGCACAAAACAAGGAGCCATGTCTACATTGCCACTGGAACTCTCTCACTCAGGGGCATGAAAAATTACCTCCGGCCTCCAGGCACAGCAAGTTACAGCTCTGTAAAGCACCGGTGTAAATGGGCTGTGAGCACTGGGAGGCCAGCTCTCACTGCTACTTGTTACTCCCCTCATTTAGGTGGTTTACAGGGACCGCTGGGAAAGCTTGCTCCCAGTGCTAGGGCGATGGTCAAACTTTCAATTGAAAGTGCTGCTGTGTTTTAAGTGTAGGCCTTACCTAAGTCTCTTAAGAGCAACAGTTACTTTAGATGCACTATAACTGAAAAAACGGCCACCTCATTTGAGATCTGATTGCAATCTTAAGCGTAATATGACTAACATTTTTACAAGCATCTAAGTTCTATTTTCGAAAGTGCCCACGTCACTTATGTGCCTAAGTTCTATTGACCTTCAAAGGCACTTTGGGTATGTCTACACTACCCTCCTAGTTCGAACTAGGAGGGTAATGTAGGCATACCGCACTTGCAAATGAAGCCCGGGATTTGAATTTCCCGGGCTTCATTTGCATAAGCGGGGCGCCGCCATTTTTAAAACCCCGCTCGTTCGAACCCCGTGCAGCGCGGCTACACGGGGCACGAACTAGGTAGTTCGAACTAGGCTTCCTAGTTCAAACTACCGTTACTCCTCATTCCACGAGGAGTAACGGTAGTTCGAACTAGGAAGCCTAGTTCGAACTACCTAGTTCGTGCCCCGTGTAGCCGCGCTGCACGGGGTTCGAACGAGGGGGGTTTTAAAAATGGCGGCGCCCCGCTTATGCAAATGAAGCCCGGGAAATTCAAATCCCGGGCTTCATTTGCAAGTGCGGTATGCCTATATTACCCCGCTAGTTCGAACTAGCGGGGTAGTGTAGACATACCCTTAGTTATCAAAGTGATTTAGGTTGCAAACCTACTTAAGTAGAAGTCCAAGTCTCTTTGAAATTTAATGGAATTTACGTACCTAAGCAGCAAAGGCACTTTTGAAAATGGGATTTAGATATTTTTGCAAATTTTACCATGTGCAAAAATGACACTTTCTTATTCAACAGAACTTTACTTTATGTGTAATGATCTATTCCTTCATGGATATGTGTTCACTGCATACTAAATCCAAAATGCTGACTTTACTACCGACTCATCACACTGTTTTTGTTAGCCTTGCAGAACCTACATAGCTTGGAGCCAGCAAACTGGATCCTGTTATGCCTCATGCATTACAAACCAAACAGCCGGGCAAGTTTTTGGTTGGAAAGTTTTTATCACCTCTGATAACATAAGGGACAGAAAAAATCCAGCTGGATTTTTCAAGTTCCGTATTGAATTTGCAAGAATCACAGTTACAGAAAAAAAGTACCTTTTGCTTTGTAAATTGAGCACGTTAGATCTGGACATCACTGAGGAAAAAGAACTATGGATTTTTTTTTAAGTAGCATCAAAAGCAAAACCCTACCAAAACAAAACAATCCACTACACACACAGGCTGTGTCCAGACTCCATGCCTCCGTCGACGGAGGCATGTAGATTAGCCAGCTCGGAAGAGGGAAATGAAGCCGCGATTAAAATAATCGCAGCTTCATTTAAATTTAAATGGCTGCCCCGATCTGCCGATCAGCTGTTTGTCGGCAGATCGGGAGAGTCTGGACGCGATGCCCCGACAAAGAAGCCTTTCTTCATCGACACAGGTAAACCTGGTTTCACGAGGCTTACCTGTGTCGATGAAGAAAGGCTTCTTTGTCGGGGCATCGCGTCCAGACTCTCCCGATCTGCCGACAAACAGCTGATCGGCAGATCGGGGCAGCCATTTAAATTTAAATGAAGCTGCGATTATTTTAATCGCGGCTTCATTTCCCTCTTCCGAGCTGGCTAATCTACATGCCTCCGTCGACGGAGGCATGGAGTCTGGACACAGCCACAGTTCTCCTCCCGAGGAAAGGATAAAAGAAGAACAAATCACAGACCTAATGCATGGCTGGAAGGTGTTCAGATGCTACAGTGGTAAGTGAATTACAGTAACTGACTTAGAAGATAGAACTCACATGTCATATTTACAGAGTCATGATTCTGTCTGTGGCTGCTCTTTAAGCTTTGCGATTCCAACTCTCCTTAACCCCTTGGACAGAATTCCAGTTCCCTTTCAGGAGCTCAGCCAGACCAAAGGATGTGGCCCTCAGGACACAAGTGGAATGAGTTTAGCGAAATTCCTTCTATTTCTTCATAGACAGGGGTTCCCCCACATGCTATGAAAGAGGCATACATCCCCCGATGAGGGGACAAGACATAAAGCAGTGAGGGGAGCAGCAGGTCAGGTCAGGTCACGTCTGAGGTAGGCTGGGGAATTTGCAGCTGCCACCAGTTCTACCTAACTCTAGACAAAGCTCTTGGTTTCTTGCTGCCAAGAGCACCAACTTTTTTGTGGCTAAAGTTTGAAAACAGCTGTGTTTCCTTAGTGGATCCAGAAAGTCATGCTGGAGAAAAGTCCTGGCTCACTGTGATAATCTTTTTATATAGGTGGTATAATAAATAATAATAATAATATCTAGCTATTATAGAGCAATTTTCCTCAGTAGCTCTCAAAGCACTTTATGAAGGAGGAGTGTATCACTATCTCCATTTTAGAAGTACAGAGTGGGACAGTGACATGCCTCAAGTTGCCTCACAGGCCTATGACAGAGCCTGGAATAGCACGAAGGTCTAGTTGAATCTCAGTCCAGTGCCCTAATCACTAGACCATGCTACCCCAGGCTCATAACTATCTTGCACCCTAAATAGTCATATACAGCCAAATTCAACACAGATTAAATCGGTCAAGGTTTTTTTCAGGTACCTGGCAAGAATGGGAGTAACAGATGTAAAAATCAGCGAAACAGCCAAGAAGATTGAATGTCTACTCCAGATCTGAGAGTAGACAACTAATGTCTTTCAGAGCTAGTGATCCTTGCATCCAGAACCCGACTCAGCAGCACCTGGGTCCAGAGGTCAAAGCTGGCAGCAACAGCAGTGTCTCAGTGGTGACTAGCTGCATGAGCCCTGGAACCAGATGCAGGCAGTAAAGGAAGGGTGGAAACAAGGATGCAGAGCAAAACGAAAGCACTTAACTCCTTGAGTACAAGACAGTGACTCAGAATGAATCAGCTTCTCGGGCTGATGGATCCAAAACAGAATTTCTTTTGACATGGTCCTGCCCATATAATTGAAAATGCAGTTTCATTGTTTGGACCGCCTGGTATTCAGGCCCTACATTTAATTTAATCTCCTTTAAACAGAAACATTCTGTAATTCAATTTAAGGGGAAAATAGTTTGATACAAATAGTCTAATTTAATTTAAAATGTATGTGGCTGGCAAAGGCCACACTGGTATAATTTTGACCCAGATGTCTGAATTAGGTAGTTAGTGGCTCTTTTTGTCAATCACCAACAAATTAATTCCATTTCCGCACTGTCTGGAAGTCTGATGTCATTAGGTGCAGGAGTTGGGGATGCTACCACTGAGTTTATTTGTTTTTCCCCATGTGGAAACCTCTAACCGGAAAAAATTGCCCCAGGTCCAAACCTTCCCTCTCCTGTTGAAGAAAGAGGGCTTGAAATAATCAGCAGACATAAATAAACATGCATGTTTCAGAAACCCTTTTTTCTTTCAATTGCAAATGCTGCATATTTATATCCAGAGGGAGCTGGGCTTCTACTTCAAAGGCAAATAAGATATCATCAAGAAACTAATTGCATAATGCATTGGGTTAAGCACACTGTAGGCCACAAAGGAAAAACAGAGGAGATGAGTTCTTAGACCATGATGGCCCAAATACCTTGATAGAGTTTCCTATCTCCCAAAAAATAAATAATAAGAAGAACAAAAATATTTTTGTTATGCCTTTTCTTTAAACTTCAGTTTTAAAGCACATCAAAGGAAGCTGTGAGGTGCCTGGTTAAGAGCTCTGGAGAATGGCAACCTCCACTGGTGGGAGCCAAAGAACAAGACGGACAGCAGCAACATGGAACTTTCCTGCCCACTGCCCAGCCAAGCTTACTGAGAGAAGTCATAGAGTTTTTAAGGCCAGGATGAATCAACTCAGATAATCTTTACTGATCTCCTGCATAACACAGGCCAGAGGACCTCAAAGAACTTTTGCATCAAGCCTGTAATTTCTGGTTGAGCTTTAGCATCTTTTACAAAGACATCCAGTCTTGAATTAAAGTCTGCAAGTGATGGAAAATCCACCGCATGCCTAGTTAAGTCGTTCCATTAGTTAATTACCCTCATGGAAAACATGTGTCTTGTTTTTACTCTGACTTTGTCTCACATCTAGCTTTCATTATGCCTTTTGTGTGCTAGATTAAAGAGTTGTCAGTGATCAGAAAACTCTTCCTCTTGAAAACGCCAGTGCTAGTAGCAATTAAAGCAAACACTGACGGTGGGTGGTTGCATGAAGGAAATCTGTTCACTTGGAACTGCATCTTATTTCATCAAACAAAGTTATGAGCTTAGAAGACGAGAACCTGCATAGTAGACCCACAATACGTACAGCATTGTGTGACACCACTGAGCTTTTCCTTCAGAAGAGAAAAACTGGAAAATATTCCAGAAACATCCATGCCTACTCCAGATCTCCTCATAACTTAAGAATGGCCATGCTGGGTCGGGCCAGTGGTCCATCTAGCCCAATATTTTGTCTTCCTGCAGTGGCCAATGCCAGATTCTTCAAAAGAAATTAATAGAACAGGGCAATCATCAACTGCTCCATTAATAGCCGCCCAAACTCAGGATCTGGTGGAGGGACACCCGCAGCATGGGGGTTGCATCCTTGGCCATCTTGGCTAAGCGCATTGATGGACCTATCCAACTGACCTCTTCTTTTTTTGAAACCGTTTCCACTCGTGGCCTTCACAACATGCCCTAGCAATGAGTTCCACAGACTGATGGATGCTGTGAGAAAGCACTTCCTTATGTTTCTTTTTAACCTGAGGCCTATTAATTTCATCAGAAGACCCCTGGTTCTTGTGTTCTGTAAGGGTTAAATAACACTTCCTTATTCATTTTCTCCACACTAGTCATGATTTTGTAGCTCTCTACCATATTCCCCCTTACTCATCTCTTTTCCAAGCTTTATAGTCCCAGACTTTTTAATCTCTACTCATATGGAAACTAGTATCAGAGGGGTAGCCATGTTAGTCTGAATCTGCAAAAGCGGCGAGGAGTCCTGTGGCACCTTATAGACTAACTGAAGTGTTGGAGCATAAGCTTTCATGGGCAAAGACCCATTTCGTCAGATGCATGTAGTGGAAATCAGGAACCAATCCATGTAACAAACGCCGGTGCCAACTCTGCCCATATATATACACCAGCAACACCATCACAGGACCTAACCAGATCAGCCATACCGTCACTAGCTCATTCTCCTGCACATCTACTAATGTAATATATGCCATCATGTGCCAACAATGCCCCTCTGCTATATACATCAGCCAAACTGGACAGTCCCTATGTAAAAGAATAAACGGACACAAATCAGATATTAGGACTGGCAACATACAAAAACCTGTAGGGGAACACTTCAATCTCTCTGGACACACAATTGCAGATCTAAAGGGAGCCATCCTGCAGCAAAAAAATGCCGGCTAGTTCGAACCCCGTGCCGCGCGGCTACACGTGGCACAGAGTAGCTAGTTCGGATTAGGCTTTCTACGAGGAGTACAGCTAGTTCGGATTAGAAAGCCTAATCCGAACTAGCTACTCCGTGCCGCGTGTAGCCGCGCGGCACGGGGTTCGAACTAGCCGGCATTTAAAAATGGCGCCGGCCGGCTTCATGCAAATGAAGCCCGGGAAATTCAAATCCCGGGCTTCATTTGCAACTGCGGATGACTACATTACCCCCGCTAGTTCGAACTAGCGGGGTAGTGTAGACATACCCGAAGTGACTGGAAATCATTCATCACTTGGCCTCTGTCTTATAACGAGGGCTCATTTCTGGTGGACTCCTTTTCTCAGCAGTTTTTGCTCTCACCTCGCAGTGTGTGTCGGTGGCTTTGGAGTGTGCCCCATATTGTCCCCACTGAATATATTGGACCCTTCACTTCTCTCACTCATCCTCGATTCTCACCTCCCCAGGAAATGCATCTTTAATTCCAGTTACCATGGACGTGCAAGCTTGACTACTAAATCGATTTTAGCTCACATTCCTTTGTATGCTTTCCCTAGAAATGTTACTGTGTATGTCAGTTCCAGAAAGCCAGCTCAGAAATCTAAAATGCTCTGTTTAGAGCAAAAGACTTATATCACTTTTCTAACCATTTAGTCCCAATCTGAGAAGAAATCTTAAACCTGAGCTTTCTAATTGTCTTCCTGCCCTAGCCTATTATTTCCACTGTTTAATTAAGAAAAAGAATAGGCAGGACTGATTTTCCTGTGTGTTCTGTCTCTATTTCCCCTTTAACTCCTGGCAGAGGAGAAGAATTGAAAGGATGTTTTATCTCCCTTTCACCCATCCCTCATTACAGCTTTCAGTTACCTGGTATTATTAAATATTCTAGTCAATATTAGCGGGAGCTCTTTGAAGACACAGTAACCCGTAGCCTCACTCTTTCAGGCTGAGCAGAAGGAAAGACTTCAAACGTTAACCTTTTTATTATTATTTTAAGATAGCAAGACTGAGTTCCTAAGTTAGTCTATTTTACACATCTTATTTCATTTGCATTCATTTTTCAATTTTTTTTTCTGGCTTGGAAAAATTTGTCCAGGAGCTCCAAATGGATAGTCCACTGCTGAACGTCATATATCAGCACAGGTTCTAGACCACTGAAGGTGCTGAGCATTCTGGCCCAGTCCAGCAAAGCACTTAAGCACAAGCTTAACTTTAATCAGCCCCATTATACTCCACAGCTGAAGGCAAAAGTAGTTTTGTCATTGATTTTAACGGGCCCATGATTTCACCTGATGGGAATTAAAATCAAGCAAATTAAATGATCTGCTTGTCTGGAGCAGAGTAGATATTACCTTGCCGGACTGAGCCCCAGAGGCGTGAAGCTGTAACAAGAGTCCACCTCCTGTACCAAGAATTCTCCTCCTGCTTCTCTGATCTCCATCCTAGTGCAAGAAACTTCCGCATACTACAGGCCCCGTTTCTTCAGATGCAGCCTGCACAACCGGGGCCAAATTTTCAAAAGTGCCCAGCATTCAGCAGTCCCCACTTGGACATATCAGCACCCAACACTTTGGGTTTCTCTATGTGACCAGCCAGCCGGGAGGCAGATCTACAGCACTTTAGCACTGTGCACACTAACTGTCCGTGTGAACCCTGCACCACACGAAGGAACCTGTCGTGCCCAGCGTTAGGTTGTATGCACACACTGAGCACGCAGCATGCTGGAGGAGGAGAGCCAAGCCAGCAGCACACACTTCAGCTGCACATGCAGGCTGAGCTCTTCTGAAAACCTGGCCCCAGCAGCGGGTGCTGAGCCGTTCTGCAAATTTCACCCTAAGAGGTGGGGCCTGACCCCAATGGGAGTTTTGGGGGGACTTCAGTGGGAGCAGGATTGTGGACAAGGGGTCCAAAGTGACAGGGAAAAAATCTTGGAGAGGGCATCATGCAATTTGACCAGTCCGCAAAAGCTTTGCGCAAAAGGGACTTTTGCCTGAACGGGAGCAGAATAGTATTTCCGCAAGAAGCACTGATTTCTTATAGTAGGAAGTCAGTGCTTTTGCGGAAATTCAAGTGGCCAGTGTAGACAGCTGGCAAGTTTTTCCGGAAAAGCAGCTGATTTTCTGGAAAAATTGGCCAGTCTAGACACAGTCTGAGGGTCTGACTGTGATCTCCCTCACAAACATTTTACACCAATGTATCTTCACCGACCATATTTTTAAACTATTATTAAGCCAGAATCAGGGCACTATAACTTACCTTCTGCTCAGCAGTTGCTTTGACCCTGCTTGGTTTTAAAGCATATGACCTATTCAACCTCTAGCCAACTGACTTTGAATCCTTTGTCAGACACATACGCGTAACACAGCTCAGTTATTCCACCCCATAGTAAACTGAACCCTCCCCAACCTTTAAGGGCACGTCTACACAGCAGGACTAAAGCCGAAATAAGCGACGCAACTTGAGCTAATTGCGTAGCTTAAGTCGAAATAGCTTATTTTGGCTTTTGGCGCTGCATACCCAGCAGGAAGTCTGAAGAAAAGCACTCTTCCTCTGACTTCCCTTACTCCTCGTGAAACGAGGGTTACAGGAGCTGGAATAAGAAGTCCTCCAGCTCGACATTATTTTGACATTATGTCGAAATAACTGCTTGTAGTGTAGACACAGACTATGTTATTTTGGAATACCACTAGTTATTCCAAAATAGCATTGCTGTGTAGACTTACCCTCAGAGAGAAATTGATGGGTGCCCCCAAATCAGTGTCACACTACACTTACATTTTCCTTTTAACCAAAGTGCAATTCTTCAGGAGGTTTGGGCTCAAATTTTGCAACATTTAGATGAGTGAAGCTGCTCCTACTTTTGTAAATATATATATATATATAATTGGGGGGAGCATTGTGAAAGCAGGAATGTGATCAGCAGAGGAAGGGTTTTACCGCATTACAAGGTCTATGTGCAGAAAGCAGGATTCATTGGCTATTCCTTACAAAATAAAACAACATTACATACTTTTAAAAAGCAACAACACTGCAAAGGCCTTTACACAGTACTGGATGCCGATACTGACACACATCCTACATGTGCAAGGGTGTGATACAATCACCCAGCTGCTGTGCGTTATTGCCAGGGCTTGACAAATCAGGCAATCTACTCGCCCATGGTGAGTAGATTTTAGCCCGGTGCGGCCGCGCAGTGCGGTCAGCGCATGCACAACGCAGTCCACTTGGCGAGCCCTGATTATTGCTTATATGTGTACAGGACATATTTTCACAGTTCAATTTGCTGAAGGGCACTATTACATTTCTCTTCACCCTTGGCCTATTAAGGCAAGCACTCTCCTGGAAAGCCACTTTCTGTACAAGTGCATGTTCAGCAAGGAGTTGCTATTAACTGACACAATTGCACTGAATTAGTGTAAAATGTTTTGGGGTAGGGAATAGTGTTTCTATGAAGTGGAACTGTCCATTGCACAATTTGATATCAAGTGGGCTTCAGAGTCTCCATTATTTCCATTATTATGTTTTACTATCAGAAATGGCCTAGTGTATTGAACACAGGGACGAGCTGAGAACAAGCTATACATCCTATTTTGAGCATGGGGTTCGACTGGATGGCCTCCTGAGGTTTCTTTCAACCTAATCTTTTATGATTGTGTGATCTCCTGGTGGGGTTGACTCGTGGGGTTCTCTGGACAGCCCCAGGTGAAGATGGCTCGAGAAACTTACAAAACTGCTGGGAGGGACCCAAGTAAATGTTTTTTCCTAACCCACAAGCTCCCCCTCCCTACCCCCAGTCCTACCATGATGTTCACTAAGTTTTTGGCTGACCATTACACGTCACGATGCACCAATAGCACATTGCCCCCTTTCTCTGGTGTTTCTTGGAGCCGCTTAGTAATGTGTTTGTGATGTTCCGGAGGGGGCATAAGAAGTTCCCAAAAGGCCTTGAGGCTGCAGGTATTAGTGGGAATGTGGGGCTAGTGACCAGAGCACTCCAGAGTGGGAGGACCAGCTGGACCGTGACTGACCCCTGAACTTACACAGCGCGTTGGTGAGCCCCTCTGGCTGGTCATAATGCACCATGGCGACGCACAAAGTGTTCAGGGTAACCACACACAGGACAATCCAGTAGAAGCTTTGTGCTTTCACCATGCGCCGGATGAAGAACCGGAACATCTTCTCTTTCCTCCGGAAATATGAGGAGCTCTCATTCTTTCCGCTCTTCAGGCTGGCACGGGCAAATGGAGACCCTGGGCATCGAAGGACACAAGGAATCATCCTCACACTAAACTCAGGAAGATAACAGGGGAGCAAGAAACATGAAATCACAACTACAACGGGCTCCGGTCCTCCAAAGTATTGAGATGCCTCATTGAAAGGACTGAGAGTTAGGTGCCCAATTATCTTTGAGGACCCAGACTGCAGAACCTCCTTCCTCTCTAAAAATGCAGCTAAGCACAAACTTGGATATATTTACAATGAGCTGCAGGAGGCTCCGGCATGTCTCAGCAAACACAACGAGGAGGCCTGGGGCACCTTAAAGACTGACAAGATTGAATTGGACGTTAGCTGTTGCGGTCAAAACCCACTTTGTCAGATGCACAGGAGTCTCCAAGGCATCTGACAAAGAGGTTTTTAACCACTGAAGTTTATGCCCAAATCAGTCTGGTAGTGTTTAAGTTGCCACAGGACTCTTTGTTGGTTTTGGTTCTTTGCAACATACATCTAACCCCCCCCCCCCCCCCAATCCCCACCAGCTGGCCTGAATGCCAGGGCACTGGCTGCAAGCACCCTGTGGCTCTTCAGGGCGATTCACAGCATGGCTGAGTCTCCCTGTGCAATCCCGCTCTGGTGGTCAGGAACGCTGGGTCTGAGAGCGAACACGATTGCGTCCCCGCTCCCCATCCCTGCGCTGGCCAGGGTGCAGGGAGGCAATGCTGAGCACCCACTATTTCTCCTTCAGAAAGGAGAATGCAACCTCAGCCAGTGCTTGCTGCCCACAGCAACCCATGATCTGGATGGGGAAGAGCCCCAGACCTACCCCTTACGCTGGCAGACTGAAAGCCTTGAAGCTGGGCAGCGTTAGCCAATGGGGAAACCAGTGTCTCTTCCTGGTACCCTGCCTGGCAGAGACCCTGCACCAATGCTTGTGCTGAAGGGAGAGGCTCCCTACGCCCTGCCCTCACCCCGTGTGCCTGCACAGCACAGGGCAGGATCTGGACTCCTATGCAATGCTCTGTAGCAGGTGTGCTGACTCACCTTTGCTCTGCCCTTTACAGCTGCGTTTCACATCTTGTCTCAAATCCTGACAGAGTCAGAGGGTTAAAAGCAGACACTTGGAAGAAGAAAAGAGTTCTAGATGGCGTGTCCACACTCTAGGGAGGGGCACTGAAGAAAAGCAGGGTGTGCGACTAGCTCTGTTAGGCTTTCTTCTCTACTGAAGAATTTCTCAATGTTTCTGTTGCCCTTCAAGACAACAGAGGTAAGCACGGGCCAAGACAAATGCTGTGTTGGAGTTCTGATGTTGTGCTGTAAATACAGAACCCTCTGGAACCCACCACAAACTGCTGCTGTCAAAGCTGGCCAGGAGATCTGTTCTGTGCCGATACTCCACTCTGCTTACATCCCTATTCCTCTTGATATCTATGCCGCTGTGAGAGAACCAAATGTACCAAATTCTGCTCTCAGTTCAACCGGTCTTAAACTAGAGTAACTTCACCAATGTGAACTAATCTAGTTTGGGTTTACACAGGTGTAAATCAGAGTGGCATGTGGCCCGGTTGGGGGTGGTCTACACTATGGAGAAGATTGATGCTGCTGCAGTCGATCTTCTGGGGATTGAATTAGTGGGTCTAGTGAAAACCCACTAATTTGAACTGAGAGGACGTTCCCGTCAGCGCCAGTAGTTCTGCTTCTCATGAGGAGTAAGGGAAGCCGACAGGAACATGTGCACCCATTGACCTCCTCTGTGTAGATGGCACTAGAATACAATTCAAGATCCTTCAGCTCCAGCTATGTAACTAACGTAACTGAAGTTGGGTATATTAAGTCGACTTTCTCTTTAGTGTAGACCAGGCCTCAGAGATACAGATGTGCCTCAGAGCTGAATTTTGCCCTTTCCTTGGAAAACCAGACCAGACATCGGGCAGTCAGAGTGCTGAAATGGCTGAGTGTTCCAGTGCTCATGTTTCTATTGCATCTAGTACTAGGAATCTAGTATTCCTATCCAGAATCTCCAACTGGGGTTGTATTCGTGCGGAAAGAAGGCAAAGAGAAGGGAGAAAACAAAAGTGAGGATTGAAAAATGATTTGAGAGAGAACACGATGAACAATCTCTGTTGTTCCAGTTTCCTAAGGTTCTTGGAGGCACTTTTAATTGAATTACAAAGCAACTTGTTCAGGTAACAGCTGGCAAGAGGCTCATCAGTGCAAGGACTGCACTGGTCAGCATATTCACATCACACTTTGTAATTAGATTGTTAGTTCTTCCAGGGCCTTTAAGTCACATCAGAGAGAAATGTTACTAGACCAGACAGAAAACATCAGAAAAAAAAACTCATTAAAGCCTCACTTTGTACAGAAACTGCAGGATGGTTTGATAACTGATGATATGCAGAGTTCCTTGTGTTTCAGGAGGTTCAAATATCTCTGCCAGAGCCTGCAGCTTTTTACGTTTTCTCTGATGTATTTGTTTCTTCTTAATCACAGGGCGCCCTGCTTTGCCAAACACACTCTTCCCCCACCAGGTGAACCAGCCCTACAGAAAAGGGGGCACTGCAGATATTTTCCTGACCATACACCCAGCAGACGGTGTTCAGTGCAGCATCAGACTATCCAGGAATGCAACGGCACCTGCTTCCCTCAGATGTGCTGAAGTGCTGGATTCTCCTGCGGCACAAGTTCCTGGAGCCCAAGGGGATTGACAAATGGACTAAAAGCTCCTCTATGCTCTCGTGGGAGTAAGAGAATGCGGTAGCAGGGTGGCCCTCCTGTCACTGATACAGCACCCCCCCACACACACACACACACACAACGATGTTGTGCTTTCTCCGGGCAACAGAACTGTCCTACTAGTTCTACCCAGAGTAGCCATAAAGCAGTTGATTCCTAGGGCGTGATGGGGGGTTGCAAGTCACCCGAACATGCTGTACAGCACTCACCTGGAATGAACAGCTGCTCATTAAAAAAAAATGGGAATCTTTTAGGGCCTGTCCATATAACAAGGAACTGCACAGCAAGCCGTGGTGGGACTCTCCAGCACAGCAGCTTATGCGGCAGTGTCTCACATGGACAATGCTACAGCGCAGTGCACTTTCGATGGGCTGTTCTCCACACCGCACTTCCGGGCAACAGCACCCACGGGGGACATTACGGTGTGGCAAGCTGGTGTGCTCTAGAGTCCCACACGGGCTTGCCATGCAGCAACTTGCCATGTGGACAAGCCCTTGGACGCGAAGTGCCAAATTTCCAAAGAGTGAAGGTGAGTGCGCATAGGGCATTCACATTTGTACCAGCATGTGGAAATGCACTTACACAAGTACCACTGAGGCTTCCGTTTTTAATGGGCATCATTAAAAGCCCCTGGTCTGCTGCTCCTTAGGGTTAGTGGTAGGTAGCATGGCTGAGAGCATCTGCTGCATTAGTGGCAAAACAAAACCAAGACACAGTCAGCAAAGTCTCTTCCTAAGGGTTTCATTCGGACAATTAGAGGGGAGAATGATTGATTCTAACCAGACAATAAGCAGGACATGTCCCCGGCCTGGCCTATAGTCCAGCAGGGCCATCACTGGAGGTAGAAATTCACCATTTCAAAGGCTGTCCCACTGCCGGGGCAGCAGAGAGCTGACTGAGTTTGCAACCCTCTTATCACTCCATCCTGCCCACCCATGTGAGGTCTAAGCAGGGAATTAATCCTGGGAAGGTAACTCTTTGCTAGAAAGCAAGCGAGTTTCTGGGCCCTATGACATTCCTGCTCAACAGGCTGAAAGATGCTGTGGTCGTGGAAGAGATCGGAGCCTGGCATTTCATGGCACCTGATTTATGCAGGTGAGCATGGGATGACTATGGCTACATCTAGACTGCAAGCCTCTTTCGAAAGAGGCTTTTTTGAAATATAGTTTAGAAAAAGAGCGTCTAGACTACAACCAGTACTTTCGAAAAAGCAAGCTGCTTTTTCGAAAGAGAGCACCCAAGCTCTAGATGCTCTCTTTCAAAAAAGCACAGTTTGCATTACATAGCGCCTTTTTTTGAAACAGCACTTTCGAAAAAAGGCATTATTCCTCATAAAACAAGGTTTTCCGCAGTTGAAAAAACGGCCGCGTTCTTTCAGTTTACTTTCAAAAGAACGTGACAGCAGTCTAGACGCAGGGGAAGTTTTTAAAAAAAAAAGGCCACTTTTTTCGAAAAAAGGTGTAGTCTAGTCACACCCTATCTGTGCACAGTCCTTCGTGTTCACTGGCCATAACACTGGAGATCTGCAACAAGAGCCCTTTCTGGGGTAAATGTTATAGAGCTAGCAGAGAACTTTGGTCCAGGGTTTCTCTGTGACCAGAGTACCAGCCATTCTCTAATGAAGTCTGCCATGTGTCCAGTAGTCAACGCTGTTCATTTATGGGCTTGGATCTTTCTCAGTTTCCTGGCCTTCACACGGCGAGGGGTTTATGCCTGGAGGGGCAGTGCCCAAGGAGGGGCTCCCAGAGTCATGGTGCCTGATGCAGGAATGGTACCTCCACAAGCCCTGGAAGGGAAAGTTCTGCATCTGGCTCTCAAGCAGGAGTGTCAAAGGGTGGAGGAGACCTCCGGGCCCCTCCGCCACACCTGTGCCCACTTGGCTGCTGAAACGTCCAGAGGTTCTAGCAAGGAAGCACAGTCCGTTGCAACAAAAGAATAACTCAGAGGAGTGTGACATGAAAGCCCTGTGCCCGAGTTCTTCACATCACCAGAAAACGCAGGGCCAACACTCACCCACGGAGCAAATGTCAGTGAAATGATCCTCCGCCTCTTCAGCATGAATCAGGTCGTTTTTGCTCTTCTTTATTGTCGCTCTTTTCAACACTGCATGCAAATTTAGTTTAAAGAGAAAAGCATTATAAAGAGTCGGTAGCTGACCTTCTCTCCCCATCTCCCACTCCGGGGCCTGTATTTCCTTCCCAGTGCAGGCTAAAAGCTGCCGTACACGGATAAGCCGTAGCAAATCGATCAACCTACAGCTTTGTGCTGAGGCCTCTGCTCACTTTGAAGCCAGGGTCATTATTTATTTAACCTTCTAAATCTTGAAGGCTTGCCAGGCAGGACTTCTGTCCACCCACACCGCAGTGCAGCCAAGTGGAAAGGCAATGGGGAAGAAAAATGTCTGGTAGCTTCTTAGAGCTTGAAGGCAGGGCTAGGGGTGTAAAGGAGTAGTCGACTAGCCGGCTACATAGAAGTCTATGCTTATTGGGTAGTCGAGTCGACTACTCATACCCCATCCTTGCTGCCTCTGTATCAGAGGTAGGAAGTGGGAAAGGAAGCACAAGCCAGTGCTGGGGGGAGCTGGTTTAAAAACTGGTTCACCCCAGCACCATCTTTGTGGTGCAGCCTTGTCCACCCCTGCTGCTGCCACTATCAGAGGCGGGGGGGTAGGCCGCAAAGCATCCCCTGTACACAGCGACCCGGCCATAGGCAGGGTTTGGTCTCGCACCAGGTGCGAGCCAGCTGCCTATCACCTGATGGAGTTGTCGATAAAAATTCTATCGACTACTCAATTTGTTAAATGCCCGCATTTTAACATCCCTCCTGGGATGAGGTTTACCTGGGTGGTCGACAAATACCTTTGATGTCAGCAGGGGAGCATCCAGACTATCGTGCTGAGCCGACAAACAGCTGATCAGCTGTTGGTCGGCTCAGCGCGGCAGCCATGTAAATTTAAATGAAGCGGTGATTATTTAAATCGCCGATTCATTTTACTGTGTCGGGTAGCCTAATCTACATGCCTCTGGCGACAGAGGCATGTAGTCTAGACGTACCCCTAGATAGCGCATTTCCACCACTGTTCGTTTCAGTATCGCTACTGGAGTGACATTTCTATTAAACAAAGTCATATGCAGAGGAGAGATTTGGTTTGGCTAATTGGGCCATGATGCGCTATGGGATGGATGCTCTGCTTTTCTACAGCGTACACCATTCACTGGATTCCAGTTGAGATAGTTTGCCACTGTGTGTTGCCCGACACAGGAAATACCCTGGATAAGCAAATACTATCACATGATTAATGTCTTTTTAATGGCATCCACTCTACAATGCCTTCCAGCTGGGGACTTCAAAATTCATAACAAATCAGCCTGACGCAGTGACCCCTTTTGGGAGGCAGGTAAATATCACTTTCCTGGTTGACAGATGGGGAAACTGAGGCACAGGACGATGAACTGGTATGCCAAGGCCATGGAACATGTCAGTGGCAAAGCTGTGGACACAATGGAATTGCTGTCTTGCAAACCCTGCTCTGAGCATTAGACCACCTGCCTTGGAACCTTGTGAACTATCAGAAAATAGTTTTGATACCGTGTTGGTAACAGTTTCAAAACAATAGAATGATTAAGCATGATTGAATACCAGCAGTAAGACACTCCATGGTGTGGTGATACAAACTGTCCGCTGGGGATATAGGGAATCTGCTATCTGAGAACTGTCTGTCTTGAGGATAAATGGAGTTTAGGGTAACGCCCACAGGGGACCCTCATCCTACACCAGCTGCACTGCTATGCTTGAATAACGGGTGCACCACCATGTCGGCAACAAAATCCTTCTTAGGAAGTGTCACAGAGCTCCCTTTCGAAAAGGGCTCACAGCAACTTCCCGTCCCACCTTCCCAAGTATCTGAACTTCGGAGCGCGAAGGGCTCTAATCAAAACGAGGGATGTTAGACTTTGATCGATTAACCGTTTATCCGATAAACTGATGCCTATCAGTTAATGGTCTCGGTTAATCTCAGCTGACTCCCGGGGAGGCGGTTTTGCTGTGTCAAGGCGGTGAAGCCACCACCTCCTCGGGAGCTGGGCCGACAGGGGATGTAAGATTTTTAGTGGATACTCAATTACAATATTGCACAATTTTGAACATCCCTAATCGAAAGTGGGATCTGGAATCAAATTTGGCATATATCGACTTTATAACAGGCTGAACATAAATCCTAGATCCCAATATCTGGGTCTGAATTCTGTAGCCTGAGCCCCTGTCTATTTTATTCATACAACTCCCATCTTGTACAGCTGTTCTTCTAGGACAGGGACCAACAACCCCAGCTACAGCCAAGCTCTCCCACCCCAAAGCTCTGGCAATGCCCCTCAACCCTGACCTGCCATACCCCCTGCTTTTCCACTCCTGGGCCTCTCCTGAGCACAGATCTCTAACAACTCCATAGCAGACCAGATTTGGGGATCCTTTTGCATGGTGGACCAGTGGCCATGTAGGACTGAGATATAGCCCAGCAAACACCTTGTTCCTAATGACCTAAGGACTCCAGATCTGAGGCCACAAGCAATAAGCATCCACCCACTGTGCCACCTAAGCCCCTGTTGATTTGCAATCCACTCACTGTTGTAGCTGCCGCTGCCAGGCTCCGTCGATGCTGTGCCTTGCTGAACTGGCCCCTCGGAGGCGGCCCTCCCTGACAGTGAATGGGAGGAGAAACAAAAAGAAAAAAAAGAGAAGGGGAGGGCGGGGAGGGAAGGGGGAAGGAGGAGACACAGGAGGACGAAAGATGGTCAGAAAAGGGAGAGGGAAGAGTCTTTAACTGAACGGTCACTGTCTGTAACATCTTAAGAGCGGGGGAAACACTCCATAGTCTCACGGCACCTGTGTCGGAAATCTTACTCCCTCGAGTTCTCCTGCTAACATTAGGCCCCTAGGAGTCATGAGATTAGATAGGATCACCACACCCTGCTATGTCTTACTGCTCAAAGGTCACAGGGGTCTTAGTCTCGGTGTCAAATCCTTTTGAAAACCTTGATTGAGAACCCTGCCTTTATTTATTTTTGCTGGCATCCACGCTGGCACTTTTCCCTCAAGGCTACAAGTAGACACATCCCTCCATGCTTCCCAGAGGCTGATGGGGGCCCCTGTGTACGCCAGACCCCCACGCAATTAGACAGGGCATCTGGAAGATCCCAA
The DNA here is from genome assembly GCF_049634645.1 of Pelodiscus sinensis. Lineage (NCBI taxonomy): Eukaryota > Metazoa > Chordata > Testudines > Trionychidae > Pelodiscus > Pelodiscus sinensis. Next base: position 4,018,016 of record NC_134732.1, on the reverse strand, counting down.
GGGTTGCTCCCCATCCTAGAGTGACGTTGAGAGCAGCTGATTGTCCACCTGAAACTTTGAAGAGGGAATTTTAGCTGGCTTTGCTAAATCATGGTATCAGGCTGGTATCATGCAAAGATATGGTGTTTATACCCACTAGGTCACAGTAAAAACCACATCAGCATATGGCGTGTAAACCTCTCATGGATTACAAGAGGGAAAGTACAATGCAAAACAACCTACCGTCCAGAGGGGACTTCTCTTCCGCATTCTTGTCTTCCTCTGCCAGCATCACCTCCTCTGCAAAAGGGAAACAGAGCGCTCAGCCCTGGAGCAGTTGTATTTTCATCATAAAGATCACTGGCCGGGAGGAAATGGGCGTGGACATTTACCACAGCCTCAGCTCACCAAACTGCCCGACTAGAGCGAGTCTTTGGGCTTTGCTTGAGTAAAGGGCAAGTCAGAGAGTCATAATTCCTCCCATGCATCCCTCTTGCGCCAGGGAGGAAAGCAAGTTATTAAAATCTGAGAAAGGTTGCCACTTGCTTCTCCCCGCTCACCAAGCCTCCCCCTCAGACATGTAAGAAAACAGTATTAGCTTTGCCCACACCTCTCTGCCCGTCCCCACCCAGTTGCTTGCAGTATCTGGAGGTACTTGCTGCCATCCAGGCCAATCCAGACCCAAGACCTGCACAGGTGTAAACATATGCTATTGTAGAAAGCTCAGGTGTGACTCCACCTGGAACAGGACTGGACACCTCAATATCCAAAAGATACTCCCAAGCTACGGACAGTTCAGAGAAGAGCTGTGAATGTGTTTCGGAACATGGAGGGAAGGAGAAAGATGACAGGAGCTAAATACAACTAAGTGACAACTCAAGGGGATTGTGACATGTCTGAAATAGAAGCAAGAGGAATCATTTAAAGGGGTATTAAATGGGGCTACTGGAACAAATTAAGTAAAGAAGTTGTCTGTGAATGTGAGGTGTCATAGGTTGTGGAATAGTTTCCCCCAGAACGTAATGGAACCCATGTCACTTTGTCCAGTTTAATTCTGAATGAGCCAAGTAATAGTATAGAGATATTAAAGGGTATGTCTACACTGCCACCCTAGTTCGAACTAGGGTGGCTAATATAGGCATTTGAACTTGCAAATGAAGCCCGGGATTTAAATATCCTGGGCTTCATTTGCATGTTCCCAAGCACCGCCTTTTTTAAATGCCCCGTAGTTCGAACTACCTGCTCGCGGCTACACACGACACAGACTAGGTTGTTCAAATTAAAGCTCTTAATTCAAACTACTGTTATTCCTCCTGCAAGGAGGTTTAATGGTAGTTCGAATTAGGAGCTTTAATTCAAACTACCTAGTCCGTGCGGCGTGTAGCTGCGGGCAGATAGTTTGAACTACAGGGCATTTAAAAATGGCGGCACCCGGGAATGTGCAAATGAAGCCCGGGATATTTAAATCCCGGGCTTCATTTGCAAGTTCAAATGCCTGTATTAGCCACCCTAGTCCGAACTAGGGTGGCAGTGTAGACATACCCATATATAGTGTGTCTGTCTATGTCTGGGTGCAAGTCTGTTTGTTCAAGAACTCCTCCTAAATGGTAAAAGTTAGGGCCGGAGAGAAAAAAGCTAGGGGAGATTTAAAAAGGCCTCTGGCAGCCAGGGACGGGCTTGGTTGGGGGGGCGGGAAGGCCTCTGGTAGCCAGGGGAAGGAGGTTGGGGGGGGGGAAAGAGAGAAAAAGGCCCATGCCAGATGGGATTCTCCCATCCTGAGCCCCCCCTCATGCCCCAATCCTCCCTCTCACACAAGATTCCCTCTAAGGAGAGTGGCATCACGGCCATGCAACTGCAGGATTCGTGCCTGGAGCTGCCTGGCTGGGGGAGGGGCACTTCTCCCTCAACAACAGCAGCAGCTCTATTCACTCCCCTCTGGGAGTTATGTGATGTGACAACCTACAACAGATGTGGTTCACCTGAATCCCAATCTCTCTCTCTGTCTCTGTCTCTCTCTCGCTCGGAATAGCACTGTAAATCAGAAGGATCATTACTCTGTCCTCCCCATAGCACAGAGACTCCGAGATGCTTCCCAAACACAAACGTATCCCAGAGGTTTCGTTTTACTAGTAACAAAACAGAACGTCACAAAGTGAACGTCACTCAAAGCATGCACCCCCCAGATTTGTTTCTCCTTAGAATTTCTATCCAGGTCCCCCTCTGTTCCAGCTACCAAAAGTTCCCTCCCTGCTTAATATCCTGGGTGGAGTTAAAGAACTGCCCCTGCCGCAACCCAGCCAAGGAATGTCAGCAACTGTACCCACGTTTTTAAACTTGCGGAATGAGGGAGTTAGCGCAGGCCGCCTGGCACTCTGTAACTAGCATGTTTTATGATATGCTGCCCTGACATGAAACTGTAAGAGGAGCAATTTGAAATTGGGCTGCTTTTAGAGATTCTCGTGAAATGCAACATTCAAAAGAAAATTATTAGAAGCCCTTGCAAACCTCTGAGTGACAGAGGATGTGAGGATAATTCTAAACCCAACAAGGTGACAAGGAGCAAGGGTGATATTAGCAATCACTGCCCACTAAGAGCCTGGGTGTAGGGAACTCTCTGCACTTAGCTGTCACAGTGATAGATGCCTTCACGATTGGATTTATTGCTACTAATTGAGAGCTGACATTATGCTTGAGGTTGTACCTGGCACAAAATAAAGACAGCCCTTTCCCAAAGAGCTTGCAAGCTAGTAAGCCAGACACCACATGGCATGCAGAGAAAGGACATTGCATGCCAAGGAAAAGGCTGGATTACTGGAATTAAAGATACAACCAGGCAGAAGAATCAAATTAAATGATTAGGCTCAGACCTAGTGAATATGAAAGACAGAAATCCCCTATAAGGAGAACCCCACTAAATTTTCTTTTGGGTCCATCACTTGTCCCCTTGAATAAGCACCTTCCCCCCGAATCTCTGACATGGCTTCACATCGCTTTAATTAGTCTAGGCGTCTAGTCTCAACTGTGTGAGGGGACTGCTGTCTCCTCATCTTCCACAAGAGCTGCGTCCTGATGCTCCTAAAACCTCACCGTACTGGAGCATGTCACTCACACTGCGATGAGCAGGAAGAGAAAGGTTAAATGAAACGCCCCAAAGATTGCTTATTCCAGGGGCAAAGAAACACACAGGAACTGTCAGTGAAGGGCTATGGCTCGGAGATGGACTTGAAAGGAATTAAAATGCAAGAAGCCGCTTGATTTGCTCTGAATTGCACGACTTTCAGGCTCCAAAGCGAAAACATTTTCAAATGATGCATGTCCTTGTAAGATAAGAGAAATGTCTTCAAAAGGCTATTTGGGGACTTACGAATGCTTCTCTCTTTCCAGAGAGAAGTTCTAGCTCTCGGCTCCCTCAGAAATGTGGCATGACAGCCTCGTCGTTGCGACAGCTCTGAGGAATTTAATGAAGAAACAGCAACAGCAAGATCATTTTCATGGATTAAATCAGTGTCTCCTTAATGCTCTTCTCTTTTAGTCCTCTAAAGGGCACCGTTTCAAATAAACTCCCAGCCACCTTCTCTTCGAGCCAAAGGAAAAAAATACCTTTCCCCCGCAGAGTGAATGAGGCTCAAGGTTCCCCGCACAACAAGTTTCCAGCTAGACACTGGAGACTTGGTGTTGCATTTGCTAAGGAAGTGGCGATTGGTAGGAGAATTGTGTTTGTGGGCCTAAGGCGGTAACAGACATGGTGCACCTGCGGATGGCTACATTTCAACGGTGGGAGGAAATTACCCTTTTGCAGAGTTTATTTTTAAAATCCCATGGGCTTCATTCTTTAGTGTGTGCCGTCTTTACATCAGATTAAAGGGGTCTCTTTCTAACACATATCCCAAGCCAGGACCCATGGGCAGGAGGCAGCAGTTACAGGGTGGAGTTTTATGGCCTGCGTGACCCAGGAGGTCAGATTTGTTGATCAGAATGTTCCCATTTAGCCTTAAAAATCTATGGAAATTCTCTTTCCATCCCAGTTTTACACCAGGGTCTATCTGCTCACCTGACTAGAGTCACACCCGATTTACACCAATGTGAGGGTATGTCTACACTACAACGTTAATTCGAACTAACTTAGTTCGAATTAGTTAATTCGAACTAAGCTAATTCGAACTAACGGATCCAGACTAAAAAACTAGTTCGAATTAGCGTTTTGCTACGTTTTGGCACGAGACAAATGGCTTGGTCACTGTCTTCGGTCCATCCCCTCCAGTGTCCCTAGGGTTGGCCGCTGTCGGCAGACAGGCTACTGGGCTAGATGGACCTTTGGTCTGACCCAGGACGGCCATTGTAAGCTCAGGGCTCAGGGTCGGGGGTCTCACTGGACCCCCTTGATTCTCTTGCACACCTGCTCCTGGGTGGCCAGGCTGGCAGCTATCCTGCCCTAGACTGCCACTTTCCTGTGCCTAGTGCGGAGGTCGTGGACGAGGTCCACGATGTCCGCACTAGACCAGGTGGGTGCCCGCCTCTTGCGGTCCCGGGCAAGCTCCCGGGAGCCACCAGCCTGGTCCCGGGAAGAGGGGGAGGGCATCAGGTGGGTGGCTCGATCCGTGCCAGGTGCAGGGTCTGCTGGCTGGGTGCTGGCAGGCTTGCACCTGACACGGGCACCGTAGCCAGCCCGTGCCCCTTTAAGGGCTCCGGGGCCGGGAAGGGGGCAGAAGAGTTTCCCTGGTGTTGGCCAGAGTGGCCACCAGGGAAACCTGGGGAGGGCTAGCCTCCCACTAGTTCGAATTAAGGGGCTACACACCCCTTAATTCGAACTAGCTAGTTCGAACTAGGCTTAATCCTCGTAAAATGAGGTTTTCCTAGTTCGAACTAAGCGCTCAGTTAGTTCAAATTAAATTCGAACTAACAGAGCGCTAGTGTAGCGCCTATCAAAGTTAGTTCGAACTAACGTTTGTTAGTTCGAACTAACTTTGTAGTGTAGACATACCCTGAGAGACTAATCACACCCTATATGTTGGCTGACTTCTCTCATGTCCACCTCCAGGCCCTTCTTCTGTAATGCCCTCTGATATATGGAGCACACACTTGAAACGTGTATGCCTAGAAGCCATTGTCTCTCTTTATCTACACCCCTTCTAACCCTTCTAAATGCTGGATTCCGCATGCGCTCCAACTCATCTGATGAAGTGGATTTTACTCATTAAACCTCATGACCTAATACAATTGTTAGTCTCTAAGGGTACGTCTACACAGCAGCATTATTTCAGAATACCTAATGTTATTCTGAAATAACACAGTCCGCGTGTACACACAAGCAATTATTTCAACATAACGTCAGAATAATATCCAGCCAGAGGACTTCTTACTCCACCTCCTGTAACCCTCGTTTACGAGGAGTAAGGGAAGTTGGAGGCAGAGTGCTCTTTCTTGGACTTGCTGCTGCATAGACAGTGTCAAAATCTGAAATAAGCTATTTCAACTCAAACTGCGCAATTAACGTGGCTCAAGTTGCGTAGCTTATTTCGGATTTAGCCCTGCTGTGTAGACGTACTCTCAGGTGCCACAGCACTGCTCATTGTTTTCAAAGTTACAGACTAACACAGCTACCCCCTGAGAAGTTATGCACAATGAGTTCATACGAGAAAATTATAGCTCCGCCCCCACAAAACTGCGAGGGAGCCATCAAGACGGGCACAGGTTGGAATGAGTAACCCCTCCATGGTCTTACTCCTGTGCCCATCTCCTCCTCTCTCCATCTCCCTCCATGGCTAACTTGGATCACCTGTGAATGCAGGCTATCGGCTTACTAGGGCAAAGCCAATTCCTCTATAACAAGCCCTCTCCACTGACGGCATCTGTACTCAGAGAGTTGAGATGGTCCACAGCTTTGGGGTCCTTTTGGGGGTCTTAGGTGCTACTGGATGTCCAAAGGGCCACTGCAGTAAAAAGCAGGCAGCCTCATCCACAGCTGAACAGGAATCTGCACCTCACCCTGACACACAGTGATCCACACATTTGTAACCTCCAGCCTTGATTAATGCACCTCGCTGTCTCTCCAAACGGAGCCCCACACCCTGGAAAAGCTCCAACTGGTAGAAAATGCTGCAGCCCTTCTGCTTCATAACATGAGGTACCATAAACACATCACCCCAGTGCTTTGCTCTCTGAACTGGCTCTCCAAGGCTGTGTCTAAACTACATGGCTCCATCAATGGAGCCATGTAGATGAGGGTTGTAGGCAAAGGGAAATGAAGCCGTGATTTAAATAATCGCAGCTTCATTTAAATTTACGTGGCTGCCACGCTGAGCCGACAAACAGCTGATCAGCTGTTTGTCCGCTCAGCGCGCTAGTCTGGACGCTCCCGCGCCGACCTGAAAGCCCTTTATCGACCTCTCCGTTATGCCTCGTAGGATGAGGTTTACCAGGGAGGTCGATAAAGGGCTTTCATGTCGGCAGGGGAGTGTCCAGACTAGCGCGCTAAGCCAACAAACAGCTGATCAGCTGTTTGTCGGCTCAGTGCGGCAGCCATGTAAATTTAAATGAAGCCGCGATTATTTAAATTGCGGCTTCATTTCCCTTTGCCGAACAAACAAATCTACATGGCTCCATCGATGGAGCCATGTAGTTTAGACGTACCCCAAGTGAATACAGATTCCAGTTTAAGCTCTCTGCCCTGATATTCAAAGCCTTCCACAGGACTGCTCCTAGCTACTGGAGTCGGGAAACTATCAGCCAGTTCAGCAGACTCACAAAGCCTGGAAGCAGACCTTTGACAAATTCAAGAATGGGGGCCAGTAGCAAAGTTAATCTCCTAGCAACTTGCAGCTAGCCTATAGTAGGCTACCTAATTGGTTATGCCGTCTGATAGTTTGAAAGAGTCAGCAAACCAGCTCCTATGCACCCACAGCTCAACGCATGCACCCACAGCTCTGATAGATCTTACTCCTGTCCGGTCTCACACCAAGAACCCCAGTCTTGAACCTCAGCTTCAATTCCTGTTATCTTCTGACTCCAGCTCTGATTATCCCTGGCGCTGACTCCATTTCCCTGACTACCATCACCTGCTCTAACCATTCGTCATGACCCCTATGCCCATATCCCAGGCATAGACAGACAGGAGCTGAATTCAGACTGATGGCCTCTTGCTCCCAAGAGATGAGGTTGTTCATACCCCACTTAGGGCCAAATGCAGGACTCCTCTCAGGCCTAGTCTTCCTGCAACATAACTCTTCTCTCCTAAACACTCTCAGAAACCTTCACCCAGAGCAGAGATGCAGTTTCTGGAGTGGCTCCTCTATTCCTGTCACTCACAACTCCCTCAATTAAATTCCGTTGAGCTAAAATGTTCAATGCTTTGTCTCAGCCCCAAGGTAAGTTCTTCTGTGAAGTTTAAGTAAAACTGGCTGTTTTTAAGCTTGGAAGTGCTAAAAATACCAAAACCACTCTTCTAATTAAATTCCAGCTGAAATATTAGCATTTGCAGGGCTCGGAAATACCTAGCTTGTTTTATAACACTATTTCGGGGGGGAAATCAATGCAAGCGGTAAGAAAATGGGTGTATTTTTTAAAGTCATGCATATTTAAATCCAATGCTTTCGATTTCTTTTCCCATCCTTTTGTTAAGAAAGCATTTCTTAAGTACTCCCGCAATTAAGGCTTCCTGTATTAAGTATAACTCATGCAAGCAGGATGTCACCATTCAGCACACCTTTGTTTCAGATGCCTCAACTGGATACGCCTCTGCCAAAGTTACGAGCTTCTCCATTAAAGCAGCTGCAGTTAAGGCCATTTCTGCATCCGTCAAAGGTACGTTGCTTTGGAGATTTACCAGCTCACCGCTGGTATTCTGACTTCAGCATCCCTTAAACAGCCACGTGGGCTGGCTGGTCCAGGACTGTCCGCAAAGCGGGTCTCATTTTCTTCTGAAGCAGCCAGTTCTGGCAAAACACCCACTGGCTTCACTGGGGGCAAGATTTCAACCCCTGACTTTTAAGCACTTGATTTCTCCACCTTAGCATAGCCCTCAATGCTATTTTTTGCATTTAATGATTTCCCAACCTAGCTAACTATTTTATTTTCTGCTGCACAAAGCTTCCTTCAGGTTGCACTAGGAGCCTATATTACATTACTATTGTATTTCCAACATTGCCTCTGTAGGACTGTTTCATCACCATTCCCCGATTCAGCAGCTGCCTTTAAGCTTTCCCATTCTAAATGTCATATGTCCCTGGACAAAATGGAAGCAATAGGCATTTCATGTCGCGTGTGTACTGCACCCTCATGTAGACGTGGAGAGGCAACGTGACACAGCAGCCAGACATTCCCACAGAGAGGTGCCACCGTGATGGGCAAATGGAAGGGAAGGGACTTTGCTGCATGTTCTGCAACGTACACACCTCCATTTTCCAACAACCACTTCCAGTGATACCTCTGGCATTTGTGTTCTGCAGAAAGGAACTGTGCATCAAAGCTCCTTATCCAATCCAAATAAAGGCAAGACATGCCTTTGCAGGAACGGTGTTGCTATCTTCACTTAGCGGATGGGGTGACTGAGGTATGTCTGCACTGGAGCTGCGATATCGTTTCTAGTTGGGGTAGACATACCTCTGACTGAGCTACCACACTAAATATAGCCAGAGTGGGTGGTGGGTTGAGCTAACCACCTAGAGTACCTATGTAAGAACTTAGGTAGGCTTAGCTACACTCAGTGCTATATTCAGCATCCTGGATCCATCAAAGTTATCACGCATACCTACATCTGAGCCAGAAATTACACCTCCCTCTGCAGTGTCGACATACCCTGAGACTCAGAGAGATCAGGAAGTCTCAAGGGCCCCTAAAGCAAGGCAGCAAGAGATGGGATTAGAATTGAGGCACCCTCTGCTCTAGCTATTCAATACACCTTTAATTAATTCCAAGTAGCACAAAGTTGTAAACAAATGTAGGGACAATTTATGAACGGAAAGCAATATGAATGGGGCCTTTCTTGAGTGCTAGGGAACCACAGAATTAAAGGGAGATAAATGGTGGTTAATTCATTGCAGGTAGTTTCAGAGGGTTAGCCATGTTAATCTGTAACAGAAAAAACTTAAAAAACAATGAATGGTCCTGCAGCACCTTAGAGACTAACAAAAAATGTAGATAGTACCATGAGCTTTTGTGGATACAACCCACTTCTTCAGATGAATGGAGTTAGGGGGTCAGATGTACAATAAATAGAGAAAGAGAGGGAATGGGGAGGGAAAGAGAAGGAAAGAAATTGTCAATTAGAGTGCCCATGCTAAATGAAGCTGATAGAGTGGATTCTAAGTACTCTTAAGTACCCAGTGCTTGGCTTTTTATGTCATTAGGATGTGGAATGTGGCAGTTAATCCAGTTAAGGTCTTCGTTTAAACCGCTATTGCAAGTATCAAACTTGTAAATAAAATTAAGTTCTGCAGCTTCCCTTTCAAGATGGTTTGCGAAATTGGCTTGTAATAATATGGTAACTTTGAGGTCCATTAATGAGTGCCTGGGCAAGTTAAAATGTTCCCCAACAGGTGTCTGTGTGTTACCCTTTCGAATATTTGATCTAACTAATTGCAGGTAGTTCCTGTTGAGCTGTTACATCCAATAAAGCTTGGTCAATACAATTGGCTTTTGACTGTCACTCTCCAGAGTACTGTGTGGAATGACAGGTTCCGGTCATCATACAAACTGCTGCTCCATCTTCCTCCTCCTCAATATTTCAATGCTTTGCCTTTCCTCTCTGACCAGACTGTCAACAGTTTTGGCCAGGCCACTATCACCTTCTGCTTGACTACTGTGATCTCTTCTTCAAACCCCAGAGGAATTCACACAGGGGCGGAGCTATCCATGGTTGGGTTTGCAGAGGGGTAAAAGCCATCCGTGAAATAAAGGAAAACAAATGAAGCCACTGAAGAGACATGAGGCTGGTTTTTTCGGCATCTAAGCTGTGCATCAGTTACAAGTAGGAACAAAGAGGCAGGCATAGGCACAGAATGAAACAATGCAAGCACTTGCTCATTTTGTACGTGCAACAGTCTCTTTTGAGCACACGGTTATTTGCTTGCAGCAGCATATTTTGTGGGTGCAACTTAGTGAGCTGGGAGGACAGTGCGCCCGGCAAAGTGGGTCAGGTTTAAAATGCTATTTGAAAATGGTAGAGGCTTAACATTTCAACACAAGGTTGCTTATCGTCATAAGGCTCTCTACTTACCTGCCTTGAAGATCCACTCCAAGTACCCATTTAGTTCTCGTTCAATCTGCTGCTGCCTACGCAGCTTCAGGAAGGCCCGGCGGTTCTCTACCCTCTCGCGCTCTTTGGCGAACTCGCTGCAGAGAGAGAAAAAGCACATCAAACAAAGTCAAGACAGATTAACAGTACCTCCTTTCGCCTTCAAATTTGCTTTTAAAGGGCACCTTTGCCAGTATACTTACAAATATTTAACAATGGGTAGGTTGTAGGCGTACCTTTGTTTATGTTCCCCAGTCTGTCTGTTTCCACCTTTCATCTCAACTCTTAGACTTAGTTTGTAAGCGTTTTGTTCTGTATTTGCCTTGCACAATGGGGTCCCCTTCAGGACTGGAGCTCTGAGATGTTACCACCATACAAATAAGTAAAACAAGGATAACACTGCTACTACTAACAACACTCTCTGGTCTGGCAACATCTGTGGCCCAGCATGATTTTAGTTAGATGGATGTTCACTTATGAGTGTGGCCAAGTTTCCACAATTTTGTTTACAGCCACCAGTCCTGGCTCTCAGGGTTCTGTGCTATTTAGCTCTAATTTACTCTATACTTTTTCTAACATCCCAGGAAGCAGGGGAAGTGTTAGTGATGCTGCTAGACAATATTGCCCTCCCGTGGTTCGGCAGATTCTCTGGTGCAGCACCGGTCATGTCCCGAGGATGCCAGACTAGAGAGGTTCAACCCATACTGAGGTGCATGTTAACAAAAACCTCTGGTCTTCCCAGAGCCACAACTTAAAAAGAGATCAAAATACTATCCCCCAGCAGAGCTCCAGTTGGACTAGGGCAGGGGTGGGGAACTTTCTTGGGTCAGGCCACTGAGCCGCAGAAAAATCATAGCTGGATCCAGCCCCCGGGCATTAGGGTCCCCGCCCCGGACGAGGGCAACGTTACTGTGGTAAAGAACACTGAACATGAGTGGGACACAGCCAGCCTGTAAGAATTCAGAATGGGGAGCTTTCGCCGATCTCGACTTCCACAGGCCTGCGCTGAGGCTCACAGAAGTGTCTCATTTGACTCAAGAGCGGTGGCGGGCACTTGGCAGTTATAGCTAAACATCTCACTCAGCCCTAGGCTGAGATACTAGCAAGTCCCATTAGCTGCAAAAATTAAATGGAAATCCATAGTCAAAATGGGTCTCTAAGGAGAAGTCTGCCAGGAAGTACTCAGAATACAGAGTCATCATCTTCCCCCAGCCAATGCAGGGATCTCTTGCCCATGATATTCTAACATCTCAGAGGGGTAGCCGGGTTAGTAGAAGAACTAGAGGACACCAAATAAAATTAATGGGTAGCAGGTTTAAAACTAATAAAAGAAAGTTCTTCTTCACACAGCGTGTAGTCAACCTGTGGAACTCCTTGCCAGAGGAGGCTGTGAAGGCTAGGACTATAACAGAGTTTAAAGAGAAGCTAGATAATTTCATGGAGGTTAGGTCCATAAAAGGCTATTAGCCAGGGAATAGAAATGGTGTCCTTGGCCTCTGTTTGTCAGAGGCCGGAGAGGGATGGCAGGAGACAAATCGCTTGATCATTGTCTTCGGTCCACCCTCTCTGGGGCACCTGGTGCTGGCCACTGTTGGCAGACAGGATACTGGGCTAGATGGACCTTTGTTCTGACCCAGTACGGCCGTTCTTATGTTTTTAGTCTGTCCATTATATTCTAGTCTGTGTTTAAATGACCCTAGAGATGGGGTATCCACCACTTCCCTCGTGAGGCTATTCTGCAGCCGAACACGCACCACTGTCAGAAGCTTTTCCTGAAGTTCCTTTAGCTCAGCTTCAATTCACTGACTTCCAGTAGCACAGCTTTGAATTACCCTGCCCAGTCCCTCACTCACTTTGTGGCAGATTCTGATCTCACCTGCGAGGAACTCAGGAGTGACTACGCTGAAGCCAGGAGATTTGACATTTGGGAAAAAGTGGCGTAAGGAAGATCTGGACAGGATCTTTGGAGTTCACACCTTCCAAGTCCTTACAGATGGTCCTCGTATCCCCCCAGTTGGTCACCACTGAGCCGGAGCTGAGCTTGGCCAGTCCCTGCAGCCCTACGCTTAATTTTTGTTGTTCTTTTCTAGATTCCCATCCAAAGCATCCAAGCCTGTTCAAACATGCTCCATGGTTAAAAGCCAGCAAGGGTGGGGGCAGGAGGTTGGAGGTGCCTGAGGCAGCATCATCTTCATTTCATCTGTCAAGGCTGGCGCTTCAGCTTAGTCTGGAAGGATGGTCTGAGCTGTTTAGAAGGGACTGCAGTGAAAGCTTGCAGCTGATACCTGCCATCAGCTACGTCGCTCGCCTGCCCTTCAGTCTCCGGCCTCTTCCCTCCCACATCCGACAGCACAACTCATGACCCCACCTTTTGGGTGGGTGCGGGGGAGGCAGTGTCACTCCAGGTCTCTATCGGTGGGTGTCTAGCTTGCGATCCATAAACCTGCATGTGTCAGCAGGGACCTGGTTCAGTGCCCATCGGTCCAGGCCGGGGACTTCCAGTCAGTTTTGATTTCTTTCGGGGAGAGGAGGAATGAGATCTGGCAGCACAGGGACAGGGACAGGGCAGGCCCAGCTGGGCTATGCTTGCTGCTATCTGGGGTTGTCTCACTGCGAATTGTGCAGGCCTGCCTTGGGCCAGACAAGCACAGGCCTGAGGAGGAGGCGATGTGAGCCCCAGGGAGAGTGTCACGAAGGACAGTACTTACCCTGTGCTCTGGCCAACATTTAGAGCAGTGAGAGGCACATCAACAGGGCCAAAGTCTCCCCTGATCCCTTTCTGGGCGAGGGGTGCGAAGGGGTCCTGGACTCAGCAGTCTCTGAGTTCTCCTGAGTTCAGGACTATCAATGTTCTTGACTCTTGAGCAATGCGCCTAAGATGTGGGGGAGGTCCAAGGCACATGCACATTTTCCCCCTCCCCCAGTCACAGCCTGGGCCCAGGGAAAAGTAAATCCTAACTGGGGTTGAATATGCTCTTTGCCTATTGATGAGCGGGTTTGGATCCTACAGTGGAATGAGGTAGAAAGTGTGCTCGGGCGCAAGGCTGTAGCTCCTCACCAGGCTGACTGACGTCCTGCTGGGGAGACACAAGGTCAGAGGCTGAGAGAGGCTCCAGCCAACCCTGCCCAGTAGAAGACATTGCTTGTAACCAGCTATCCCAGACACGGGTCCTGGAGACATGGTGTTACAGGGACCTCTGCCAGGGACAGCCACCAATGGAATAGGCTTAACCCGAAGGTTACAAGCTATCGCATTGTCACAGGGACCTCTGCCAGGGACAGCCACCAATGGAATAGGCTGAACCCGAAGGTTACGAGCTATCGCATTGTCACAGGGACCTCTGCCAGGGACAGCCACCGATGGAATAGGCTGAACCCGAAGGTTACGAGCTATCGCATTGTCACAGGGACCTCTGCCAGGGAGAGCCACCGATGGAATAGGCTTAACCCGAAGGTTACGAGCTATCGCATTGTCACAGGGACCTCTGCCAGGGACAGCCAGCGATGGAATAGGCTGAACCCGAAGGTTACGAGCTATCGCATTGTCACAGGGACCTCTGCCAGGGACAGCCAGCGATGGAATAGGCTGAACCCGAAGGTTACGAGCTATCGCATTGTCACAGGGACCTCTGCCAGGGACAGCCACCGATGGAATAGGCTTAACCCGAAGGTTACGAGCTATCGCATTGTCACATGCCCGATCAAGATCCAATTCCAGTCCAGGGCTCTTGCTCACCAATGCCGGCTGAGTGTGGAGGGAAGAGGTTACAGTTACAGTGGGGGAGGTCTAGGTTGGATATTAGGAAAAACTATTTCCCTGGGAGGGTGGGGAAGCACTGGGATGGGTTCCCTAGGGAGGGGGCGGAATCTCCATCCCTCGAGGTTTTTAAGTCTCGGCTTGACAAAGCCCTGGCTGGGATGATTGAGTTGGGTTGGTCCTGCTTCGGGCTGGACTCGATGACTCCTGAGGTCTCTTCCAGCCCTAGGATTCTAGGATTCTATGAAGAGCACCTCAACGCACTGCTCAATGTCCCACGGGAATGATTCTGAAGCTGTTCCCCAACCCTCCTGCATTGGAGACACGGTGGTTTGGGGAAGAGATTTCCTGGTGGAGAGAGGACTACTCCTATACTTCAGCTCACAGGAGAGCTGGTAAAATTTTCACCAAAAACATTTTCTTCCCTTCCTGTTTTCTTCAATATTTTTTCTTAATTTTTTGTTATTATTATTTAGTGGGGCATAAAACAAGCCAATGGTTTCCACTTTGGGGGGTTTCAACAACCCCACCCCCCAAAAATGTGCAAACATTTCTGTTGAATCCTTTTTCCATCCACCAAAAAAATGTGTCGTCAGAAACATTTTCCTCCAGCTTTTGCTGAGAGCACAGAAGGATCCAGAGATGGGGGTGGCTGGCATTAAATAAATCTTCTGATTTATTTAGCAGAATTGTTATTTTCACACCATTGACAACCAACCCCTCTCCCTTCCCCCCGCCCAGTATCCCAGAGTTAAAGCAGGAAGGAGCTATCCGGGCACCCAGGTACACCGCTCTCAAGCACTAGGATGACCCCTTGTAGGGCGAGTCCCAGCATTGTGCCCCATTCACACAGTAGAGCTGGTTCCACTGGCTGTGGCCTTCCCCATGCCAGTGGGCGGATGCTCTGCAGCGTGAAAGCAGGAGCTAGATGAAGCACAAGAGAGTGCTGCCACCAGGGAGGTGCGAGGTGAGATGCAAACAGCAGGCCAGGCTCTCAAGCTTTTCACACACCAGGCTCTAATTTTAGAAGAGGAGATTTTTTTCCCTGCCCCTTTTCCTTGTGAATTTAATGCTGCTGGTGAAAGGTGCCAGACCGACAGCCCTGGAGGCGAAAATCCCTTCTCTATCCACAGGGCAGGGGCAGGACAGGCAGCAGCTTCTCCAACAGTGCACTGCGAGCGGGAGAGGGAGACGACCATCTCCCGGGGTGAAAAGGCCCCTGGCTTGTTCAGTCTTGGCATCTCTTTTCCAAGGCTCTCGGCTGCTCTTTCTCCTACCCTTCTGCCAACCGGCACAATGTGCTGGCCCCCCAGACTGACCCAGCCTGGTTCAAGGAGATGGAACAAAACATCAGAGGCTGTCTCATGGATTTACTCTTGTGACTAAGCCAGTACAAAGGGGAAAGCACATCACCATCCCGCTGGGCATAAACTCCACCTGCGTCTGATGATTCGACACAGTACCAGGCTACCCAGGTGCAGATGGAGGGGGAAGCAGGCGTATTAGGAGCCTAGAGTCTTGCAGCAATTTAAGCCAGGCTGCCTCAGATTCCCATCAACTTCTCTATCCATCTAGGTGCTCCCAGAAATCAGATTGCCTCCTTCCCACTCTCCCCCAACACGCTCCCTGATCAGTCCATTCTTCCCCTCACTCTCTCCTGCACCAAGGACTCATGGCTGCTGTAAGAGCACAGCACCAAAGAGATTTTCCCCATACCCAGAGACCACGCCACAGTGAGTCTGGCAGGCAGGAGGCCTCACCATGGAGAATATCGTATTCAACTGATTCAAGACACTCAAGCGTTATAAGGCCCATCTATGGAATATACCTGTAACAGGTCACAGCGACACCACACTCATGAGCAGGGGTCACCCCTTAGTATGAAAACCTCTCAACCTTTAGCTAGAATAGCAGGCAGTTCTAGTTGCGGGCGCCAGCTAGTAGGAAGAGACACAAAGAAAGGTTAACCCCTGAGTGGGTAGAAGAAGAAAGTAAATCAAGCTGTAAAAAATGTCATGATGGCCATTTTGGGGGGGTCGTATTAAATCCCATCTAAAGAAAAGAAGAGAGGAGTAAGCTCATCTAATCATCACCAGGGGTCAACAGAGGGTTATTGCCCAAGAGAGGCCTTCCACATGGTTTATCCATGCTGACTGTAAATATTTCAAGCGGTGTGGCTTCGATAGTTTCCTCAGGCAGTGACAAACTGTGTCACAGCAGCCAAACACCTGACTTCTTCCCATTGGTCTCAGGGTTAGCCCTTCCACTTGAGAGCAAACAGCTGAAATGCAAGCGTCAGATAATTTGTCCATCATGCCTGGGCCTCCGAACGGCCTCAGCTATGACCGACTTCTTGTGTGACCTCCGCCACGCCCTTCAACCATCCCGAGCCTTGTTTCCCTGTCAGTAGTGCGAGGTCGTTAATGTATCCCCCTCTAAGATGAAGGGTGCCATGGACTGTTTATTAAAAATTATTATTATTTTATGCAATTAGCTTCTTATACAGAAGCATATACTTGTGCTGTACATCTATTATAAGAACACAGTTCCTAAAACAGGACAGCAGCCATAGGCTAGTGAATTTAAAGCTATGCCCAGCTATAAGCAGAGACAGGCAGACAGACAGAAAGAAACTGAAGCATAGACCTAGCAAAGTAGCTTCACCACCATCCAGTGCCCAAACGAGATGAGCTGGAGGCAGGCCAAGGCCCCTTAGTGATAGAAATGTAGCCGTGTTAGTCTGGCCTAGCTGAAACAAAAAAACAGGACCATGTAGCACTTTAACTTTAATTTAATTTTCTTCCACTATTTGATCTGAGGAAGTGGGTCTGGCCCACGAAAGCTCATCACCTAATAAACCATCTTGTTAGTCTTTCAAGTGCTACAAGGCCCCTTAGGTTTGTGACACAGAGCCTAGTTCAGACGTCTAAAGCTTCCTCACCTCAGCTGGGAACTGACCTTCCACTGATCAAGAGCTACACTGACGCTGCAGTACGCAGCACTGCGTGGAAAAACATGCCCCCTTCCCCCATCCGACTGGTGCCCTGCCGCATGAACGCAGCTGGTAAGAAGGCCACTCTTCCTTCTAGAGCTGGCAGACCAGGCAGATGTTGCAGTGTCTGGGTTGGTCACTAGCTGAAGAGAATTCTCTAGGTGGAAAAATAAAGTAGGCCGAGAGAGATGGATGAGCTCTGCAGAGGCTAAATTTGGAAGCTATTGTTGCTGAATATAGGGCAATGCCCAAGAACAGACTTGCTAGTGAACAGCAAGCAGTATGTTAAACAGCCGAGTCATTCAACAGCATAGAGAAAGGGGCAGTTGATGCTGAAAATAAGAGGTGGGAAAAGCAACCTCTTTGGTTCCCTGGGATCCAGACTGCCCCCAAGACAGAGGAAGACCGAGTCCAGCAGCGAATCTGTCAGTGCAGCAGGTGGTGGTGCCAGCTTGCCTGAATGGTGCCAGACAGCCACATGCCAGTTTGCCTCACTTGGCAGGAATAGGAAGGACTGAGGAGTGGGAGGGAGGCAAGAGTTAACAGAGGGGTGGGGGGGCTGTGTGGATGGGGAAGTCTGTTGGGGAGAAGAGAAAAGGAGCCATTTCACGATGTGGGGAAGCATCCCAAAATTCTGGTGAATCAAGGACCAACTTAGTTTTAGTCCATCCTTGGTGTGACCAGCAATGAGGGGACCTCGAAAGGTTTGGTAAAGGCAGTTCTCCTAAAGGCTGGCGAATTCTCAAAATCTCCTCCAAAACTTTCAGGAAATGAAAACTTGCCTAAAAAAAATCTCCCAAGGAGAAGCACTTTCACGATCTCACACTTCTGCTTCCAGCTATGACCGGGAACCGGCACGGGAAGGAGAAACAGTGAGGAATGGAAGGAGTAGGAGTCTGGTCTACTTCCAAAATGAGTGGTATAGGGGAATTCTTACTTCATCCCAGCTGGGTCACTTTTTCTAGCTCAGAGATGGCTCAACACTCAGAAACACACACAGACACACCTCAAGCAAGCAACCAATGTGCAATGTGGAATCTTAAAAGAAAAAAAGAGCCCATTGCAGGACCAGACACAAGGTTGCACAAATCAGGGGGAGTGCAGATCTGGGCAGTAGAAGGAGATGGACAATCCCTATGATATAAGGAAAGGAGAGAAAAACTGTAGATTTGCAAGGAGTAATGGGCATTAAAATGTGATGGTAGCAACCAATGAATTAGTACCTGATACTGGGAATGGAGAAGCACCATTTTCATGTTACCTTTCATGTTACCATTGCCTTAGAGCAATGTCCTGCATTCCAAACCTGGATTCTGGAAGAACCCAAGGGGAGAGCTGTTTCCATCTTGGATTCTACTCAAGACACCAAAAATGCGTAAACAAAACCCTATGGGACTATTGGTTAGGACTATCTGGACACGTAAGCAAGATGGATGGATTCAATGATGCTACTAGATCTTTACCACAATGTTCAGTGTTGCCTCCACTATATCAGCCCAACCTTTCTGCAGTAAGCTCACATTCTCCTTCCTGAAAATCTCGGTTACAAAGTCCTTTAAAGCCCCCGCAGCTCGTCTCACTAGGAATCCGATCTCGTTAATGCTCTTATGCTTCCTGCAGTAACCGCATTAGTGTTCTAGTGTTATGAAAAGCGGATCCATGCTCCAGGGGAAGAATTTATTCTGCAGGTTCATATCTCTGCTATGTCTTCCTGGAGCACAGTAAATCCATTGTAACGCGCAATCCCTCCTGGCTGCAGCAAAAAGCAGCCACTTTGTGATTCTGTTTATACAACTAAAAGACATATGGACACCAACCCTCGGTGATTCCAAACATCCAGTTAATCACGTCTAACCTGCTGTAGGAGTGACAAAAAGCAATGGGAGTGCAGAGAGAGAGAGAGAAAGAAAGAAAGAAAGAAAGAAAGGCTATGTCTAGACTGTAGGCTTCTTTCGAAAGAGGCTCTTTCGAAAGCATCTTTCGAAAGAGCCTCTTTTGAAAGATCCGCCTGCAGTCTAGACGCGATCTTTCGAAAGAGCAATCCGCTTTTTCGAAAGAGAGCACCCAGCGAGTCTGGATGCTCTCTTTTGAAGAAGCCCTATTTACATTGAAGAACGCCTTCTTTCGAAAGAGGAACTTTCGAAAGAAGGAGTTCTTCCTCGTGAAACAAGGTTTACCGCCATCGAAAGAAAAGCCGCGTTCTTTCAAAATAATTTCGAAAGAACGCAGCTTGAGTCTGGACGCAGGGGAAGTTTTTTCGGGAAAAGGCTACTTTTCCCGAAAAAACCCCTGAGTCTGGACACGGCCAACTTGAAAGAAAGAAAGAAAGAAAGAAAGAAAGAAAGAAAGAAAGAAAGAAAGAAAGAAAGAAAGAAAGAAAGAAAGAAAGAAAGAAAGAAAGAAAGAAAGAAAGAAAGAAAGAAAGAAAGAAAGAAAGAAAGAAAGAAAGAAAGAAAGAAAGAAAGAAAGAAAGAAAGAAAGACTTCAGAGTGCAAAGCATTCTTAAATGCTGATAAACTTGCAAATGCAAATGGCATGCAATGCTGAGCATCTGTCAATCCCATTGACTTCTAAAGATGCTTAGGAATGGGCCCAGGAGTTAAAAGGGGAATGGCAGCTATGAAGAGGAGATAGAAAAAGACAGTGAAGGAAGAGGAAGGGGAGTTTATTTGAGAGACAGCAGCAAAGCTCAGGACCTGAGCAGGGTTAACCACAGGCTGTTTTTCCTTTCATTCCTGCCTTGTTTAGCGCCACATGAACGTACTTTCAGTGGGGAAGTGTCGATTGAAACAGGGCCAGCAACCCTTTGAGTTTTAGATGCCTTACGATGCAGCAGACCTCTAAGAACCTGAAATGGTAGCTCAGGGAGATGGCTGCAGGAGAACAGAGTCCCCCGCCATGCCGACCTTCACGCAGTCCAGCCACCTGAACGCTGCCAACCTTTGGTGTTTCTCATGTGCAAAGAACAAAGGCAGGCTCGGCAGCAGCTGAATTATTCATACCAGCAGATAGGAGCCATGGGGTGGAGAGGGATGGGCGAGGAGAGGAAAGAACATATTTCTCTTCAGTGCACGAAGCAGAGCAGCTGCTGAGAGGTTACAAACATGGGTAGAAAATAAAATTAAATTTGTCTTTAAAAGTGAAAGCCAGTAAATCGGGGGGAGGGGAGAATAATCTGAAGCCCATATCCAGTGGGAGAAAGAGACCTGGCAGCACCGAGCAAAGGGAGATCTAGGAGGGACAAGGGGCTACAAGTTAGACAGGAGTTTGCAGTGCATTGGCCAAAAACCTGTGCCCAATGGGAACTGCAGGGGTGGTACCTGAGGACACGGGGAGCACAAAGCCTCCTGGCCTCTCTGCACAGGGGCCATAGGGACATGCTGGCTACTTCTGAGAGTGCGGGGTCAGAACAGGCAGGAATCCTGCCTTAGTCCTGCTAGCTGGAAGCAGCCCTATAAAAGTGGCCCAGCTACCCACCCCAGCCCTATAAATGTGAATGAGGTTGGGAGGGAGGGGGTGGGGCTTGGAGAAGGGGGTGGGGCTTCAGGCCCACCCAGAGCTCAGCTTTGCAGTGCCCAAGGGCTGCCGCCTCCCTGCTCCGTCTCTCCTCATCTCCCCTACCCTGCCCCATGGCAGAACCATCCCAGCATGGCTGTGTGCCCGGCCCAGGTGTGGCACAGTCACTGCAGTGCGGGTGCTGATGAAAGACAGCTAGCACCAGGAAACCGAGGGGCTCGAAAGCTGCACGGGAAGCAGGTGCCCAGGGAGAGGGGGTGCCGATTTTTCCGGAGCATCCAGGCGCTTGTGGAATGGCACCCGCACCTGAGGCAGACGCCTAACCCGCCGACATTCACGGATGCGCTTCGAGGAAGCACGAAGCAGGACTGGGACTGGAGGCTGAGGCAGATGACAGAGCATGTTGCTGCAGAGCTGCCCTCAGAGCTCTCTCTAGCTTCACACAACTCCCCAGCATGCCAGTGCTGGCCCAGCCCATCTGGCCTTCCAGCTGGCCGTGCTGCGCTTGGGAGAGAGATTCCCCACCCCCGGGGCTGCTTCCTGTCTGGTCTCAGACACAGGGCTACCTGCAGGGCAGGAGAAGCCCCGCTGGCGGAACTGCCAGCCCTTGCTAATAGCCGGCATTTATCTTGGGAAGGGCCAAGGTCGAGGCTCAATCAGTCCTGCTGCTGCTGCTTCCCGCTCATTGCTGGCACGGAGGAAAAATGAGCTCTCCTGGGCTAGCTGAGAAGGGAGGAAAGCATCACATGGAGAGCGAGCGAGGCTCACATCAATCCCGGCTTCGCCACCGTTCCTGTCTCCTGAGCACGGAGCGAGTCGAACAGAGAAAGCACCATCTAGTCCCAGAGACCGGTAATTAGAAAGGCCCAGAGATGAGTCCTCAAATGCCCTTTCAAGCTCCCCAGTGCTCCGGGGCCAGGGAGTCTGGGGTCGCGTGCCCCCCTCCCTGCCCAGTGCTCCGGGGCCAGGGAGGGTGGGGCCGTGCGCCCTCCTCCTTCCCCATGGTATTGGGGGTGAGGTCTGGGCAGAAGGGGCAAAGTTGGGGGCAGAGCTAGGGGGATTGCCTCCTCCATCCCAGCCTTTACCCACTGCCCATGCAAGCCTCTTTGTCATTACACCCAGCTTGTGTCAGTTTCGATTTTAAACAGGTTCGTGCCTTCACGGCTCTAACCTCCACCTCCCTTCCAGCAGGGGCAAAGGTGCAACACCTTGCGTGAATGTCACACAGCTCCTGAGGCTCTTTAGTGGACCACACACTAAAGCCAGGTCATTGAGCTCTTAGTCGACCAGAAATTCTGCTCTCACCTCTGCAGGTTGCAGAGGGGTTTTTTCTAAGTAGTCTCTCTGCTGTTTCCAGCAATGGGTTTATTACAAAGTGAGGTGGCCATGGGGAAGAATGGAGAGTCAACACCCACCACGTATGCTGGCTGCCTTCTAATGTGGAGCCGAAAGATGGGCTAAGCCCTGCAATAAAGATCCCCCAAAGCAAGAGAGCGTGAATCTGAGATGAATGCAAGATACATATAGTGCAGTGACCTCCCTTTCCACAATGCAGCATTTGAGGCAAATAATTGATATCAGCCCAAGCGAGATCGCAGCAGGAAAACGTGGAAAGTAAAGCTGGATGGAAAATGAGGGATTGTCCCTCATGATGAGAAAAGAGAGGACGGAGGAAATTTTCTCCCATTATGATCAATTAATTCGCCTTTCCCTATCCTCCTGTCTCTATGCAGGTCTCAAAAGATGAAGTCTTATGATCTCAATCTAGCCGAAGCTTCTGAATGGGAGAATCTTTGCAAAAGCAGCCACGAAGCCAGAGGTCTTAGCGGAGCTGGGCGCGCCCAGCCAATAGGCTGCACTCATCAGCACTGAAGCCGCCGTTACCCAACATGCAAGGGTAAAGAACAAAGATAAGACTCCCCCAGGGAGGCTGTAAGAGATGGGAAGCAGCGATAATCTAGGACACACACTGCCTCAGTGCAGAGAAAATAGCAGCCAACGGGAGGAGGACGTATTGAAAGTTCAGTTCAGACGACATCGTGATAGGGCGCAACCTGCTCAAAATGAGCTTTGGCAGGAGAGGTTTAAGACGTGTTGTTACTGTGAACCATGAGTGCTGCAGCAGCTCTCCCAGGACAATCAGCAGCCTGGAGGCCAAGCCAGAGACAAGCTTTTCAAATGCACCATGCGGCAGAGCTCTGGCTGTGCCCAGGGGTCCTGTGCTTCTGGCAGGCCGGGCTCAGCCTCAGAGGCTCGCTGTGACCCTCCGCACGGCCTCTTCTCTTGCGAGAGGCAGGGCTCCTGGATTGCTGAACCATGTTCTTCACAGGCCAGTCCATAGTGTGGGGTGAAACCCCTCTGTAGTCCTGGTCTCCCTACCCAGGGGCAGACTCTGTGGTGGCGTGGGGAGGGTTGGGGGCAACCCGGGCCCATCCACTACTCCGGGTTCCAGTCCAGCGACCCTAACAGAGGGGGTCTGTTCTACACCCAGTCTGGCAACTACTTTCCTGGGCCATTTCCCCCAAACGATCCCTCCCAGGACCTTCCCTCTGTCCTGCCCGTCCACGGCCCTCTGCCTGGCTGGCAGTTCCCAGCTCTCACCCGGACTCCTCTCGCTCTCAGAGCTTTGGCTCCTTCCCTCCTCCTCACCTGGCTCAGAACTAAGAAGAGGAGCCCTTTTAACCCAGTCTCCACTGGCTCTTGATTGGCCCCAGGTGGTCTGATGAGCTTGACTCCCTTGGCTCTGGAAGGCTCCAGGCGTTCCAACTGGCCTGACTGTCCAGACTACTTCTGGAAAGTTCCTGCCGGTTCTAGGCCAGCCCCTGCCAATTTACCAGGGAACAGAGACCTGCTTAATCTAGGGCTCACATACCTCCCTTCGAGTGCTCTTCCAGCGCTCTCTGGCCTCACCCTGTCACAGCGGAAAAGCATTAAGCCTGGCCCCTTGAAGCCAGAATCATTCTCACTATCGAGAGAGACGGAGCAGTAACAGGCATGCTTTCTGTTCACGGGCTCTGACAGGCCCTGCCTGTGCTGCCGATCTGGCTGTGGCAAACAACACGCTGGGCTCTCACCATCACGAGGACGGGGTGTTTTACTTCATCTGAAGTCAAAGTCATTCAGATCAACACCTTGCCAATACTAGGACCCCTTCCCACTCTTCCAGCTCCACCGGCCGTGCTCCGAGTGGTAGGTATAAGCAAGGCTGTGGCTGTTGCTGATACCTGCACGCAGCCAGGCTAGATGCTGCACAGGTTTGTCTAGGCCAGGGGGAGAAAGGGTGCTAGCTACCATCTTGGTAGGTCTCCACACTTTCTGGTTACAGCTGGGAGCAGAGGCCCCAAAAAGGTTATTTCTGCTTCTTGGTTGGGCTGCAATACCCCACAGGCCACCATCAATGCCATGGAAAAGCTCATGTCCAGGACAAGTCCAGCACCATCCTTTACACTCAGGAGATTCAGATTAAAACCTTTTGGGTGCACATCTGGAGGGAGCCACTTGCAACTACATAACGCCCCTCCCAGCAATGCTGAACATGGTCTGAAAAGATGGGGGGGGCTCTCTCATCATCCCACCATCTCCTCAGCAATTCAATCTACCCCTCTGCCCCCAAATCACCCAGCCCCCCATCAGTTCTGCACCCTCCAGCTCCTGCTTCTGTTCTGCCACCCCCACAGCCTCCTCTCTTCCCCTGCTGGGGCTCTTCCGTGTCTTGGTGGTGGGCTGCAAGAGCTCCCTCTTTCCCTCCCTAGGCCCAGTGTTGCTGGGAGGAAGAGGAGAAGTGGGAGGGTCAGAGCAGCTGTCAGTCATTGCTCACAGAGCTTCTGCTTCAGTGCTGATTGGCTGCTTGCCCCACTGGCCCACCTCATAAGGAAGAGCAGCCGAGCAGAGGGGGCTTGCCTCAGGGGGCTGGGCCCCCACTTCAACCGGGCACACTTTAAGCGCTGTCCCTGTGAGCAGCTCTACTCGCTGCTCCTGTGGGAGGAATGCTGGTAGCTACCAGCCCCTTGTGCTCCCACCGCTGACACCACAGATGGTGGAAACGGAGAAACTGTTAGCAAATGCCTAATTCAGTCCCAGGCTAAGGCTCTGAAAGAAGCTCACAACCACCCTTGTGTGATAACACCTCTCCCCTGGCTCCTGCCGTGGTGTAATCCCAACCAATGACACAGGCCTAGACTAATATTTACAGTGGGCAAAAACGTATATTGGCTCATGACTGGCCACTGTTACCTCCTCATTCACGTCCAAACCACCTTGCAGCAGGCTGTGTTGAACAGTTAACACGTGACCAGGTCTGTGCCAAAGGGGGTGCAAATAAATTAAAACGGGTCCGCTAGTGCTTCTGCGATGGCTCCGTAGTGCATTAGCAGTCTGGTGGGCTCTCCTGCTTCTGGGCGCTAACCCAGGGACCCAGAGGTCACTGCAAATGAAACAGTTCAGGACTACATTGCTGTGGTTGTGGGACAACACAAATGGATTCAGCCAAGCTAGTATGGACACACAGACCTGTTTGTGGTTACGTTGGATCAGTTCAACTTGTCCAGTTCACTAATACGAACAAAGCCTGAGAAACTCCTACATTGGGTGGGCTCACTGAATGTTGCATGGGAAACTTTGCTCGCATTCTTAATTTGGTTTCTTTGCTGTAAAGATTTTCCTCCTTAAAGGGATTTTACCACTGTCTCGGTATCTGAAGAGTGCATGTTGACACTGTAAGCCCATTTGATGTGTTTTCAAGTGCACACATGACTGGGTTGATGGATGGATAGCCAAACACACACTGTATCTGTCCAACTTGATCAAGTACACGGGCCACTGTTGTTTATGAATGGGAGGGTTAGCCCAGTAAACCAGACGCCAGTCAGGTGAATTATTGGCATCAGTCATCTCTGAAGGGCATCTTACCTTCTCGTGCTCAGCTAGAAGGATAGTGCCTGTGGTGTGGGATCATGCTATGGGGAAGGAATGGGGTGAAGGGACAGGAGTGGAGACCCCTGGCATTCAAAAGGAACACAGAAGACACCCTGTAAGGGGGAAAATATGGATGAATCATTGTAGTGCAGAGAAGGAAGGGGCATGTATTCAATTTGAGAGGAGCAACTGGCACTGAGGTCTACTAGGTTACTCCTGCCTGATAAATGGCTCAAAAGGATAGTGGTAAGCACGTTCAGAAAATCCAAACTGCACCCGGCTGTCAGGATAGACACAGCTTTGTTCCTGCTGCAGAGACATGTGCCTTGTCTACGCTAGCAAAAGGAGGACCTTCCTTTTGGCAACTGCTCAAATTCAGCTGCACCAGTGATAAGCCACTAGTGTAGACAAGAAAAACCCCTGCCATGGGGCTAAAATAACCTTGTCTTGAGCAGTTTAAGCCTGGGACAGCTGGATTACCATTCGAAAACGCGCACTGATTTGTCCTTATAGACTGATGGTTAATGTGATAGTAACTAGATATGACAAGGGTTTGTCAATGTAGAGGCCATGTGTAAGCACATCCAAGCTAGCTTTGATGAAGCTAGGTTACTAAAAATAGCATTGTAGACACAGTGGCATGAGCATCTTTCTAGCCACTTATTTTGATGTCTCAAAGGGAACCGAGCCCCTTTGACTCTCTGACCCATGAATGATATTTACATTGGGGAAGAGAAACCAGCTACCCACTCCAGCGATGAGCATCAGATGAAAAAAAGCAGGAAACTGAGGAGACTATTCCAAGAGGGTACTTAAATATTAACTGATTACAAGAGCACTGGCAGCCCTTTGATCAGCATGCATGGGGGTGGGGGAGCATGTCATTACAGCAGGCAGAGCCTAATTTAATCTGAATTATACAGCCAACATGCTTTTAATTACATCTTTAGCCGTATACTCAAGGGACACTGTCACGTCAAGTGTGGTCTGACATTTAGGGTTTATTTTTATAGCTCAGTTTTTCTAACACTTAAGAGCCAAAAAATTTTCTCAATTTTTTTAATGGTTGTTGGCTATTTATTTTACTTTCATTTCCACGGCTAATAATGAAGGTAGAAGGGATTATTTGGAATTCCCTTTAAAACAAATAGCACACACCTGCAGAGTTTGCAACCCCCAAGTTGACAAATTGTGTTAGTACATAAGAATATGAAAGCAAGACAGACTAGTTCATTGGCACTGCCCACCGAGAGAGAAAAAGAAACAAAATTCTCAGCACAGAGAAAGGACAGTCGTGGTGAAGATTAGAGAACAGTGCACCAGTGTTACATTCCTGACTTTCTGAAGCAGTGAATCACCCTAATCTAAACACACTTCACTGATGTAAAACAGGGTTTATCAATTCCTTCAGTAGCTTGGGTATAACCCCATCTTTCCATGGTTACAGGGCTTCTCAATTAGTCTTACTGGTGGTGCAAATCTCTCTAAAGCAGACAGGAGCAGTGGTAGCTGTTCAAATAACTTAGCTTTGCCCTGTATTCAGACACTGTATAGTGATGAGTGCAGTATAAATGGCTAACAAGAGAAATTCCTAGATAAATGGTGAAAAGTAATTTGATTTCTTAGACAACCTTTCTATTAAACGGCCACTGTTCTTGTCTGCCATGGGATTTTCATCTTTCACACACACATGCATATATGTATACAAACAGATGGGTGTGCATTGTATTGTATTGCAAGGGTATTGGAAGGACTTCTGCAAAGTTCTGGAGTGGCTTAGGGGATAGGGTATTTGCCTGGGGAACACAGGGTGGTGGGCTTGATTCCCTTCTCTTCTCCCTCCCCCCCCCCCCCCCCCCCCCCCCATACCCAGAGGATGGAGCTGGCTCCTGCATTAGGAAGGCAGAATAAGGGGCCCCTCTGAAGGCAGGAAGGTGGGGTGGGTTCTGGAGTCTCTTAAGGGATTTGCCTGGGGAGGACAGGCTGGTGGGTTCAAGTCCAGCCACACTGGGAGCAGCTGGAGGCTTGAACATCTTGCTCTTCAGTGATCAGGGGGAGGGATAGCTCAGTAATTTGAGTATTGGCCTGCTCAACGCAGGGTTGTGAGCTCAATCCTTGAGGGGGGGCCATTTAGGGATCTGGGGTGAATCTATCAGGGATGGTACTTGGTCCTGCTGTGAGGGCAGGGGACTGGACTCAATGACCTCACAAGGTCCCCTCCAGTTCTATGAAATAGCTATATCCTTCAACTTTCACCAGCATCAGGCAGACCCATTTACAAGCAACCTGCTTCAATGAGACCTGCTGTGCATTTCTGGTACCTCTTTAGCTTTTGTGAATTGACTGAAAACATGCGACAGCGAGTGGATGCAACATTTATCAAAATTTTAAATAATCTTTGGGAGGAAAATCTTTGGGAGGAAAAACTCACAGGAGAACTAAATATTTTACTGCGTAAATGTGAGGAAAGCAAACAACAAGGGGGCTTTTCACCTGCAAAAGCTTTGAGAATCATACCAACTTGTAAAATGGTAGACAACCACAATAATCAAGTTTTGTCCAGTTTAGACAATGCAAACCTCCAAATGTTCACAATCACAGTGCAAGATGCCCTCACTGAGCAGAGAAGACGAGTGCCTAACCTTTATCAAGCTATCCCAACAAAGATCAATTGAATGGCAGGCATTACAAAAATAATTGGACATCTGGGCACTAAAGTTATGCTTCAGTACAATGTTGACCAAGCAAAAGGCTTAGTCAATGGCAAAATTGGCACCATTACCAATAAAATATGACCCTACTTCTGCCGCAATCAAATTCACAAAACCGATATTCCTAAAGTTGAAATTGAATTTGAAGGCGATGTCGGCAAGCACATCATTGAGCCAATCAGATGTCAATTTCAAGCGAATTTTGGATACGGCTTGGCGGAGTGGCGAATGTTTGCAATCATCCACATTTCTGCTATGTCTGTCCACAAACTACAAAGGACCTCAGTGGATAGAGCAGTTGTGAACCTTGTCTCTCAATACTTTGCACCAGCTCAACCATTTGTTGCACTTAGTCGAGTACATTCTTTAGAAGGCGTAGAGATCAACAAAATCGATCCAAACAAATTAATGGGTGACGATGTTTGTCATAAAGCCGCCTTAGAAGAATTACAGCGTCTTCGAAGCCTTCCTCCTTTTCACCAACAGAAGAATTGATCAATCACCTCAATTACTTTATCCTTGCCTTCCACACAGCAACTATTTTTCATTATAAATGTAAATACCTAATGCAAAAAAAAGTTGTAAATAAGTCTGTAGTCTTTTAGTGAGCTTTTAGAAAGATTGTCTTTTTTAAAGTTTTTTATTTATTTTTTTTTTCTTACTGCTCTTTTCATAATCACCACTGCTATTGGGAATTTAGGTAATTTCATTTGTGTTTGAAGTTATTTATTATTATTGATGACAGCTTTTAAGATGATGGTGTCTCTTTAAACAGGTCAGAAATCTATAGCATGTCCATTGCTACTCTGGGAAAGGGGCCTAATGCAAGCATCAGAAAGGAATCCATTAAAACCTAATTACAATGATAAATCATAGAGGATGAGGTTTGGAAGAGACCTCAGGAGGTATCTCATCCAGTCCCCTGCTCAAAGCAGGACCAACCCTAACTCAATCATCCCAGCCAGGGCTTTGTCAAACGGAGACTTAAAAAGCCTCTCAAGATGGAGATTCCATCATCTCTCTAGGGAACCCATCCCAGTGCTTCACCATCCTCCTCATGAAGTAGTTTTTCCTAAGATTGAACCTAGACCCCTCCACACACTGCAACTTAAGACCATTGCTCCTTGTTCTGCCATCTGCTACAACTGAAAATAGCCTGACTCCCTCCTCTTTGGAACCTCTCTTCAGGTAGTTGAACCTGCTATCAAATCTCCTCTTATTCTTCTCTTCCGAAGACTAATAAGACAAGTTCCCTCAGCCTCTCCTCATGAGTCACGTGCTCCAGCCCCCTAATCATTTGTGTTGCCCTCCTCTGGACTCTCTCCAATTTGTCCTAATCCTTTCTGTAGTGGGGGGGCCCGGAATTGGACGCAATACTCCAGATGTGGCCTCACCAGTGCCCAATGGAACACAATAATCACCTCCGTCAGATCTACTGGCAAAGTTCCTACTAATGCAGCCCAATATGTCATAAGCCTTCTTGGCAACAAGGGCATACTATTGGCTCATACCCAGCTTCTTGTTCACTGGAATCCCCAGGT
Source organism: Pelodiscus sinensis (assembly GCF_049634645.1). Classification (NCBI taxonomy): domain Eukaryota; kingdom Metazoa; phylum Chordata; order Testudines; family Trionychidae; genus Pelodiscus; species Pelodiscus sinensis. The sequence goes on along the minus strand of NC_134732.1, from coordinate 3,988,375 downwards.
CCTTTTCTGAAGAACTGCTGCTTAGCCAGTCGGTCCCCAGCCTGTAACAGTGAAAGGTTCTTCCACCCTAAGTGCAGGACTCTGCACTTATCCGTGTTGGACTTCATCAGATTCTTTCAGCCCAATCCTCCATATTATCTAGGTCGCGCCCCTCCAGCCTCTCTCCCCAACTTAGAATCATCTGCAAGCTTGCAATCCATCCCATCATCCAGATCATTAAGTACCCAAGAGCCATTTAGTTCAAGATCTATTCTGTGTCTTTCCGTGTCATCAGCAGTGGCAAGTTGAAGCCATTCACACAACTAGAAATCACATTTTTAAAAAAGGGCCATGCACATGTTGATGTCGTTTGCAAGGTCCAGGTGTTGGAAGTACCTCATCACACACATACCACTCATGAGAGAAGAATGGGACATTGATTAGGGTCCTGACCTAGGACTTGTGAGACCAGCATTCAAGCCCTTACACTACTTCAGCCTTTTGTGGGACCTTGAGCAAGCCAGCTGGCCTTTCCACACTACAGATTCTCAGGCATACAACAGGGACAGCAGCACTGCCCTACCTGCCAGGAGAGTAGGGAATAATGATAATGGGGGCCAGATAAATACTTTTGATGATGGTCCTATTAGGGCCCCAGCCCCAAAGCCACGTATGCCTCTGTTTTACAGCAACAGGAAGAGGGCATATAGCTGGGGCTGTCCATGGCAGAGGGGGTTGCTGTCTGCTGGGTGCAGCTGTACTGTAGATTAATATGAAGTCCTTAGATGAAATCCTATCCTATTGAAGTCAATGGGAGTTTTGTCATAGTTTTGACTAGGGTCACAATTTCCCCCTTTGTCTCTTAATGATCAAACACTCTGCTGGCAAAAACTCTTCCCGTAAAGTAAAGGATTTTTCCTGTAACTTCAACAGGCATACATGTCTTTGTGCTGCTCTGGAGCACTCGCCCAGGGCGGTAATGGCACTGATCACTGCTGGCAGGAATGCACGGCTACATCACCAGCAGGTCTAAAATTAAACACAGTAACTTGCCATTTTCTTCCACCCAGGCTCTTATGTTCCTCTCATCACCGCAATGTTTAGCACCTTCCAGCAGTGCAGTGAGCAATGTGGCTAATGTCGGCCCATGTGGTTGGGAGGGGGAGCCGTATTACTCTGTTTCAGCAAAAACAACAAGGAGTCAGTGGCACCATGAAGACTAACAAATGTATTAAGCCATAAGTTTGTGAGAGACAACTCACTTCTTCACATTCTTGAAGAGAAAGAAAGGAAGGGATATAGATATGGGCATGATAGTAAAATCATGCTAATTAGATTACAATTAATTAAATATGTTTGGATCTTTCTTAGACTCTTCTCTGGGGATGTTCCTCATGAAACTCTGTAAAAATCTTGAGTTTTCCCCTGTGAGGTCTGTTATTATGACCCTTGTAATACAGATGGGGAAACTGAGGCACAGAGTGGCTGACCTGACTTGCCCAAGAAGCATGTGGCAGAACCAGATCTCCCAAGTGCATGTTTTAACTATATTTGTAGCCCATTTCACAACTTTGATGTGCAATTTGCATTCATGATGTATCCCTGCCATGTAAGAGGATAAACTTCCATGCTAAGATCGGGAAATCTGTATTTACTCATGCCATCTCTAAGCACTTCTGGATGGCCCTGTGAGATCCTACAAAGATCCAGAACATTCTAGGAGATAATGAAAAACGTATCCACATATGGAACACCTGAAACATCTGACTTCAACATTCTGTTTTCCCTTTTGTCACTAACAACAAAAACAGTACCCCAAGCTTGGTGCCCCACAAGCTCAACGCCACAGTCACCTGCTGCTGAATCGGGCTCTGCCCATAACACAGGCCAGCTGCATCCTCCATGCCCGAGGGCAGCTTTCCTAACCCTCTCACAAAGCCGCTCCCTACTTTCCCCATACACCTGCTTTGAACACAGGAGGATCTGTGGCTGTCGAGACTCTTAAAAAACCCACTAGGTAAGGGTCTGTTCTTTCCCTGGCTACCTAGGACAGAGAAAGAGCAGAGGCTGCAATGTTCAAGGACTTTTACATCTGAGCAGCATTAACCCTTTCCTCACCACAGCTGCACACTCCTGTCTTGCTACCCGAATGGCGATCAGCAAACATAGGGTTGTGATGCCAGGGGCAGAGAACCGTGCTGCAAGAGGTAAATCTAGGGGCACGTGCACACGCCCAATACTGATTTATTGAACGGGCTCTGGCACCCAGTTACACACACGGCAAGGACTTGTATGCTATTGAGGTGGGTCTGGATGATAAACCCAGATCCAAATACCCACAGAGGCTGGGGATGTTCAGGTTAGGATCTGACTTTAGTAGCTGTCTTAAACTTAGTGAGTCTTAGAACATAAAGTTGAGTTAATTTTATTTGCCTGATGGGTTTTGAGCTTTTTCACTCTACATTTTCAAGCTGGCCTCCTTGGCTGTGTCTACACTGGGCCACTTATTCCGGAAAAGCAGCTGTTTTTCCGGAATAAGCTGCGAGCTGTCTACACTGGCCCCTTGAAAAGCAGTGACGATTTACTGTAAGAAATCAGATGCTTTTCCGGAAAAACTATGCTGCTCCCGCTCGGGCAAAAGTCCTTTTTCTGGAAAACTGTTCCGGAAAAGGGCCAGTGTAGACAGCACAGTAGTCTTTTCCGCAAAAAAGCCCCGATCGCGAAAATGACAATCGGGGCTTTTTTCCGGAAAAGCATCCGTGGCCAATGTAGACGCTTTTCCGGAAAAAGGGCTTTTCTGGAAAAGCATCCTGCCAATGTAGACGCTCTTTTTCCGGAAATACTTATAACGGAAAACTGTTCCGTTTTAAGCATTTCCGGGAAAAGGTGCCAGTGTAGACACAGCCCTTAACTATAAGGGCTAGAAATTCATTTTCAGTTTTGAAATGGAAGCTCACGCTCTCCTGTAATCACAGGACTCCAGGAGCTGAGGCATGGTGGGTGGGGCCTCTCCATAACTCCTCCTCTAGGGACAAATCCTACCTTAATCCATAAGGTCTGGCCACTGATTTGGAGCAAATCAGTGTCACGTTCTTGACAGCCGGATAACAAAATAGAGTCAGGACTCAACTGTTTGCACTTTTGTGCAAAAACCCAAACGTCACAGGCAAGCACTTAGTTGCCCCACTCAAAGGCAAAGGCCTCGCCCAGCTGTGGGGCCCTGGACTAGCAGTGAGCAACACCTCCTCTGTTTCAGTCTCCCCTTCTTTCCCGAGGAGAAGCCGGCAAGCTTTCTTAGCTGATCGGCTGGCTGGATTGGTCGGCATTTCTTTCAGGCCCTTCTAGACCTCTGGAGGACTGTCTTGTTGCTAGCCTGCTTTGAGTGGATTTTCCTTGAGGGGGGGGGAGGAGTCAGGGAGCCAATAGCTCCAGCTGGGGGGCAGGAAAGGCCTGAGAAACCCCCTCACACGGGTATTTAAGAAAAACACCAAATATCTCAAGATGGGAAATGGAATCATAAGAATTGGCAGTGCTGGTGGTTTCATACGATCTGGGTACGTCTATACTGCAAAGATCTTATGGCAGCATACAGGGAACATTCACGACACCACCACACACACATTCCCCTCCCCCCCCCCCCCCCCCCACACACACATGGGTATAAATTGCAAGGGGGCACAACATAAGTAAGTAAAGGCATCTGGACCCCACGCTATATGGCTGGCCTACGCAGCTCTCTACACATAGAATCATAGAGCTGGAAGAGGCCTCAGGAGTCATCAAGTCCAGCCCCCTGATCAAAGCAGGACCAATCCCAACTCAATCAACCCAGCCAGGGTTTTGTCAAGACGAGACTTAAAAACCTCTAGGGATGGAGATTCCACCCCCTCTCTAGGGAACCCATCCCAGTGCTTCCCCACCCTCCTAGGGAAATAGTTTTTCCTACTATCCAACCTAGACCTCCCCCACTGCAACTGAAGCAGCGTCTCCTCCATCTAACCGATGAGGTGACCCTCTGGGGCCTTTCCCCGTCGCCTCTCCTCTGCCAAAACCTCCCCTGACACCTGTAGCTACACACCTCAGCATGGACATAACCTGGTGTTCACTGCAGCATCAGCCTCGCATACCCTACCCACTGTCCCAAGCTGTCTGTGGTGTAGATGTGGCCACAGACAGCATAGTGGTAGTAACCCAAGGCATCCGCCTCTATCATTGCATGAGCTGCCAAGGTAATGCCATCACCCAGGAGTAAGTAGCAGGCTGTTACCCTCACAGGAGCCAGTCACTAGAAGGAGGTATACCCAAATGCATTACAAATACATACACACGTGCTTAGTTTTAAGCATCTGAGTAGTCTCACTGCCTTCAGTGGGGCTACTCATGTGCTTACAGTTAAGCACGTCAGTAAGTATTCGCTAGACAAGGCCTAAAGTCAGTGTTTTTCATGAAATTCCCTTGCCCTGGCAACTGGAGTCACACTTGGGCTGTCTTGGCTACCAACTTTTCACCCGCCCTACTGGTGTTCTCAGATTACAGCAGCATGGTGGCCTCATAAGGACATAATATTGCAGGGAAGATAAAAGGGGTTAGCAAGATGCTGAGTATAGGGTGTCACCTGCCTGTCCCAGTTCCTGCCCATAACACCCAAACCGATATGTTGCAGCTGTTGGCAGGCGCAGCCAGGTGGAGACAGACAAGTCAATGATGCCTTACTTACCCTGATAAGACACCCAGCACCAGGTTGAGCATGAAGAAAGAGCCAATGATGATAAGCGGGATGAAGTAAAGCCAGTTCCAGGTATTTCCTGCCGCATCATTAGTCTGAAGATAGAGAAGGGGAGACAGAAAAGCAATTTTTAATCAGTCCCCAGAAAAGCAAACATCTCCCAGTGCAAGGCACTGGACAATGGATCCCCCTTTCAGACTCCCTACCAACTGCACCACTATTAATTGGTACCATTACGCAGGCTGGACTAATGACTGAAATCCACGGAAGAGAATTAATGACAAATGTGGGTCTCATGGTAATGTGCATGAGGTATCCACCTCATAAAACTGCCACTAACTCCAGCAAGAATAGCTGGCTCATAAGCACCCCAAGACTAGGCCTCTCCAGTGCTGGTGACAGTGCCCTGGAGCAAAGGCCCCATTTGCCTCCTGCCCTGGGCCTCTCTGACCTCAGCATGGGCCTGTTGTCAGTCCTTCCCAACACACACTTTCAAATAGCCAACCCAGCCATCCACCTTATTACAAAAATAGCCCCTACATTCCCTGCCCAAGTAAGAATCTGAGTTACCATGTGTTATATCTGTGTTGTATTTATATCTTAATCATGACATAAAGCACACGAGGGAGATGCGGTCTTCTTATATGTGATGCAATTAATGCAGCAGATCGCAGCATGCCCTGAATCTCTCTCTTTTACACACACGCTCACACACACACACGCACACTCCAAAGACAAAAAGGAGAAAACGTCCTGCAAAACAAATAAGGGGAACTCTTTAGAACAATCTTGTGGCACCATAGAGACTAAAAGTGCATCTACATTGCACCATTATTTCGAGATCACTAGTGTTATTTTGAAATAAAGTGAGTGTCTACACAGCCATTCTGTTATTTTGAAATAATTTTGAAATAACGGATGGCTTATTCTGAAATCTGTAAACCTCATTCTACGAGGAATAATGCCTATTCGGAAATAGCTATTTCAAAATAAGGCATGTGTGGATGCTCCACTGCTGTTATGTCAAAATAGCTTCTCCCCAGGGCCATTCTAAAGTTATTTCTCCCCAGTGCATCCTGGGGCTCTAAATCCAGGTACCGCATCCACATTAGGGAAGTCTGCCTCAGACTAATGTTGAGACTTCCCTACAGCATAAATGTGTTATTTTGAAATAAACTGTTTCGGAATAACTATTCCAGAATAGCTTATTTCGAAATAAGTGGGCAGTGTAGAAGTACCCTAACAAATATATTATCTCACGAGCTTTCTGATGAAGTGGATTTTACCCATGAAAGTGCAATGATACAACATATTTGTTAGTCTCTAACGAGGACTGCTCATTGTTTTTAAAGTTACAGACTAACACAGCTGCCTCCCTGAGCATTCTTTAGAGTCATGCCAATGCCATATTTGCTTATTGCACACTTTTAGAGACCATCATCAAAACCAGCGTCTAAAACTTTCTGAGTAAGCAAGTGTGCGTACTGGAGGAAGGAGCAGGGAAGAAGCACAGGTTATAGTTTCTGACAAAATTTCTTCATTCTTTAACCACAAGGGAGCTCTTCAAGTAATTGCTTAAAAGTGAAATGCGGTGTGGCTAATACCCAACCTAAGTACCTTGGAGAGCTCAGATTCTTTTCTTGTGGATGCAGAATGCAGCAACTTGTGAATCAGCTAATGCAAAAGTTGTAGGGGGAAAACAGGGAAAATTTATACCTGTCCTTTTGCAATGATGAAGGAATGACACAGTTCTCCCACCCCGATGCAGGCCTGAAATGTCTGATAGATTGTAAACAGAACTTGGCAAATACGGCTGTACTTGTGAGCACTGGCTTGTACAAAATCTAACAACTCATTTTGACATAGCCTTTCATTCACAATGTGCCATGCCTTCTATTCACTATTCGTCAACATTGTGCAAGTGAAATTTTGCTCAAAACAGCATTCACAGGAAAAGGAAATGTCATAGATGCACTGACAAATATTTGCACCATGTGCATTCTTGAAGCCATCTTGACAGCTCCTTGTGGGGTTTGAGAGTCATCCAATCGGGGAGCAAAAACAAATACCATGTGACTTAAGTGAGCGATGACACAGTATGAATTGCAGACAAGAAACACCTGAAGTATTAATGGTGGCAAACAGCTTGTGATTCGCTCTTGGCGACATATATGTTGACACAAACCATTCCTCAAATGACGGAGACTAAGGAGAAGATTCATGAAGAACATTTCTCTGAATAACTAATGTATCCATAAATACCTATGGCAACTGTCTGGGGGCTTACAAATGATCTCTGGCAGCATTTCATGCTGTTCTAGCTACAAACCTTTGGATGGATGGATGGACGGATCCCTCTCCCCTTAAGTCATGTGCTCCACCCTCCAATCATTTTTGTTGCCCTCCACTGAACTTTCTCTAATGCATCCACATTTTTTCTGTAATGGGGGCCCAGAATTGGAGGCAATACTCCAGATGTGGCCTCGCCAGTGCCGAATAAAGAGGAATAATCACACTTCTCTAGATCTGGCAATATTCCTACTAATGCAGCCTAATATGCCATTAGCCTTCTTGGTTACAATGGCACCCTGTTGACTCATATCCAGGCTTCTCATCCACAGTAATCCTCAGGTCCTTTTCAGCAGAAATAACTCTGGTCACTCCTCTAACACAGCCAGCTGGTGATGTCGGTTCAACAGCACCACCTAGGTGTCGGTTACCTCCTCTGTCATTGTTTCTGTAGAGCTAGTGTGAGGACACCTCCCAAACACACAGCATGTTTTAGTGACAACCATACAACACTTTCTCATACCTTCCTACGCATTGAGGAGACAAAAGAAATGACTTTCAGAAGATCATAACCTATCCCTTATATGTAAGACCACAAGGATAGAAAACGAGGTTCCAAGGCACTCCCCAAGGGATGGAGTGTCACAGGAGGTTCTAGAGTCCACACAAGAGGGGGGTCTGTTCTCCACAGCACTAAGAATTCATGTCTGGACACAACTTATAGCACCACCTCCGCCCCAAAGAGACGCTTTCATGAATCAGTCTGTGAGCTGCCAGGAAGAAGGAACTCCCACGTCTCGGCAGAGCCTTGCAGCTGTCCGGGTATGCTGAACCACAGAGGGCATTAGTGGAGAGGCTGGGCTTGACTCCCACCTCCCAACTCCAGCCCTGTTCATTAACTGGGGGAAGCCGAGATCAAATCAATTTTTATGCTTCCAGTTAATGCCTGGCTGATGGCTTGCGCCACTCAGTCCCAGTCACAGCACTAGCTGGATAGGGAAGGGATGGAAATAAAATACTTGTAATGACGGGACCACACTGTATCAAGATGCAGAAGGTGCTTGTGGGCAGTTCCCAGCATCTTCAGGACTGCTGCACTCGCACTAGTAGCAATAGTGAGGTAGCAATTTATAAGCCCAACACGTGTATCCAGCTAAGGGTTTCTACATGGCCCCCATCTCCACAGTATCTGAGCAGCTATAACAGGGCGTGACTCACCACCATGGCGCCTCCTGCTGGTCACTTGGGAATTAGCTTATTTCAGCCTGGAGCGCCCCCTTTCGGCCAGTGTCTCACCTACTGTTACCTGTTATTGTCCATCATCTTGTGTTAGGACCCTACCACAGTGCCCCACACTCTGGGGTCTCCCCTTCAGGGAACCCCCAGCCCCCTACGCCCACTTTGCCTCAGTACCCCATGGCCAGTCATCATCTAGCCCCAGCCTCAGGGGCAAACTGCAGTCTGGCATGGCCACTCCTCATTGGCGAGGGGTCTGGACCTGCTGCCTTCTGCTGCCCTGGCTGCCTCCCTGCACCCCTAGTCCCCTCAGGTCTTGAGAGCAAGGCCTCAGCCTGGGAGCTTGCCTGGCCAGAGCTCCCCAGCCCTGCCTGCCTTCCCCCAGCCCTGCTCTGTGTCAGAAGCCTCTAGTTTCCCAGCCACAACTGGAGCAAGAGCAAGTGAGTCTCTGCCCCAGCCGGAGCCCTTATTAATACAGCTACAGCTGGGCCCCAATTGGCTGTATCTGCCACAGCCCAGCCCTCACCCAGGGCTGCATTTAACCCTTCTTTAGCCAGTGCAGGGCAGATGCCCCCACCACGGCACCTCACAATCTTCCGGGCATTTATCCCACAGCCACTTTTCACTTGAATTTGCAGGAGGAAAAATGCTGTTCGGGGGCAACTGAAACTCTTTGCAAACGCAGGTCAAATCTGGCAAATACTTTCGGTGAATAAACTAGGAGGAGTTAGGGCCAGATTACACTTGGGTGGCCAGCAGGGTTCCCACTACGCTGTGCGCTTGGGTGGCCACCCGGGAGAGATTCAAAGGCCACCCATCTGATCTGGAGAGTGCCCACTGCTAGCAGCAGCTGGCAGCCTGTGTTTCTATTGGTGGTGCACATTCACACATGCTTCAGTCCACATAAAATTATTCCACACATGGATGGGAAAAAAATGGAGGGAACGTTGGTGGCCAGCCCAAGCCATCACCCATGCCACTGTGGCCACAATGCTCGTAAGCAGCACCTTGAGCAGAGCTAGCATGCGTGTATCTAATTGAGCTGGGAATCACACCTCCCCGACGCTGTCTAGCCCAATCCTCATACATTCTTGTTAATCTAATCCATGCTAAAGCCTTAGGCTACCTTGCCTCATTGCACTAGTAACGCTCCGTCTCATCGTGAAGTATTTTAAGATTATGCTTTCAAACAATCTGCATGACAGCAATTCACTCCTGCCTGCAATCGGCTGCACTGACTAGAAACCCTTGCATGCGAGCCTGCCTCTTTCCCTTCTCTGGCCCTTGTCTTGGAGAGGGGTTAAGGATGCAACTTTGCAGGTGGTTTGGCGGCACTGAAAATGCCAAGGGACAGAGCCCTTTTGCCCTGTTACACCGGGGGGAGGAGGCTGTCTCTGTTTTCAGAGCTACTCGACACTAGAGGAGAAGGAGCGACGGCCGCGCTCGGCTCGACCCAAATCCATCAAACGCGAGATGGGATTTCTGTTCCAGCCAGCACAGATCAATGGAGACCTGCCAGCTCGGCCTTCTCTCCCCCACCCCGTGTACGTCACAGCAGTGGAAAATTCCACCTCCAGGGACCCTACCTACTTTCGGTTCCACACTCCCCCTGGCTGAGGGAATCACCAGGGGAGCTTAATGAATCGTGGGTATAGCTGCTAAATTCCACATTCCATGACTTCAAACGGTGCTGATCAAAGGGGACACATGCCAGCATCGGTATGAAAAAGGAGCATGTAAAAACTCCTGAAGACTTTGCCGCCATTTTCAGCTCCACTTTCTCTAATGAAGGGGGTGGGGGCTGGCAGGAAAAGTGTGATGTTCCCTGCAGAACCATACCACGGAGCAAACAAGGGGAGGCTGCTGCAGTTTCTATATGAACTAGTGTAATACAATTTGCATTAACAGCGAGCCTCTGACCTAGTAATTCCCAGGTGCCTAAGACAATAGGGAAGTATCACACATGCCCTCTTAGGTAGACAAGTATTAAGAGATGATTAAATTAACCTGTTTAACAGATGAGAAGTCTGAGACACAGAGCGATTGGGAAGCTTGCATCAGATTGCAATACGCATTGGTGCCAGAGAAAGGAGCAGAATCTGAGGGTAGGTCTACACAGCAGCGTTCTTTCAGAGTAACGGCCGTTATTCCAAAAGAACACTGTGAGTGTCTACACAGCAATTGTGTTATTTTTAAATACATTTGAAATGACGGACAGCTTATTCCGACTTCTGTAAACCTCATTCCATGAGGAATAATGCCTATTCCGAAATTGCTATTTCGAAATAGCTGTAGTGTGGACGCTCCATTGCTGCTATTTGAAAATAGCTCCTCCCCAGGGCCATTTTAAAGTTACTCCCCCCAGTGCCTCCTATGGCTCTAAATTGAGGTAGCGCGTCCACATTAGGGGAGCCTGCCTTGGACGAGTTTCGAGGCTTCCCTGTAGTGTAGATGCGCTATTTTGAAATAAGCTATTTTGGAGTATTTCTTCCAGAATAGCTTATTCCGAAATAAGTGTGCAGCGTAGACGTACTCTAAGAGCCCTGACTCCTTAGTTCCCTTACTTTAACCAGAATACAAATTGTCTGGCTTTCTGTTGCATCTCTGTTTTTCAGGAGTGTCTCTGTGCACACTGTGGGACACACAACACTAAGCCACCTGTGGCAGCCCGAAAGCAGGGGACTGAAGAAACCGGGTCCTATTGGTGTCCTAAAGGACCTCTCCCCAGCCTATGGGAAGTGTCCACAGAGCCCCAAAAAACAAATAATTACGTGGGACAAATAAAGAGAAAACAGAGATGGACAGGTGTGAGGGTCAAAGGGCTAAAACGAGGGAACCGGGTGGGGATACTGAGCAGAGAACCTTGGACTGCGCCCACCGCCCCTCGAAAGTCGAGAGAGAGCCAGCGGATGCCGCCCAGTGGAACTCTACCCAGATACGTGAGCGGACACAGGAACGGAAATAGGCCCCACAGTCTCAGGCCCCTCCCTCAGCCAGCCTCTGCTCCCTGGTTTTGTAAATTGCCAATTTGGCCATAGCCAGGAGGAGGTTGACCAGGAGGTCCCGTGACTTTGTGGGGCCACGGATGGGGTGTGCGTAGATTAGCAGGTGAGGGGAAAAGTGCAGCCAGAATCTCAACAAGAGGTTCTGGAGGAGCCGAAAGAGGGGCTGTATTCTGGCACACTCAAGGTAGATGTGCGCCAGGGTCTTCCTCACGCCACAGAAGGGACAAGTTTCGGGAACAGGAGTGAACCACGCCACGTACACGCCCGTGCTCACAGCACCGTGAAGGATTCTCCAACTGATGTCCCCAGTGGGCTGTGGGTGCAGAAGCCTGGTGGCAGGCAGAGACACGGGGAGTTGGGTGTGTGGGTTTACGTTCCCTGAGCAGCCCAGCCATTAGGACACCTGAAGCCCATCTGCAGTCAGCCTGGAGGGAAGGCTGATTAGAAAACCTGCCACCAGTTACGGCTTATGGGCACACTATAAAAACCCTTCCCGCGGGCCAGGCAGGGAGGAAGAAAAGGGACAGACTGGAGGAGACAGACTGAGCAGAAGACAAACCCAGAAGGCAGCAAGCGAACCAGGTCTGTTACAAGACACCAGGGAGTGGTTGGGGAAGTGGCCCAGGGAGGGGCCGCTATTCAGTGGGGCAAGGATCAAGCCTCACAGCCCCACTTGAGGCTACCCCATAGGTCCCTCGGCCGGAATCCGGAGCAAGTGGGTGGAACTGGGTTCCCCCCAACCCTCCTCCTGGCTGGTGGGCTGCCAGTAAGGAAAAGGGGGACCCTTGGACTATCGGAGGGACTGACCTCCAAAACCCTGGACCGGCCAATGATGGAAAAGGCTCTTGGAGCGGGATACCCTTCCTTCTCGGCAGTGGTCGTGACACCGCGAGTCTCCTAGGCGTACGCAAAGACCCCGCCAGGAAGCGCAGGACCCAGGGGGCTTAGCCCAGACTTGCCACACACCATTTGGGACAGGAAAAGGAATGCAGAAAAGTGTCCAAACATCTGGTTAGTCCAAAGAGCTCAACTGATAACACAGAGAGATACTGTCATCAATGGCGCATTCCCTCCCTAGGAAAGGCCAGCCACTACCTGTGCTATCATTCCAAGGGTGAAAAACTCCACTGGAGAAAATACGCCTGGAATCTCATCACCCCATTCTCCACCCCTGCGGGTTTCTAAGGATCTACATTTTCCAGTGAGCAAAATTACTCCCAGATACTCACAGGCACATTGCCTGCACTCCACCAAGCAGAAGACAGAGAGATGAAAACTAGCACATGCCTCAAGGGGCTTCTCAGCTCTGAAGGTGTGGCTAGACTTCAATTAGACACCTGCCGCCCGAGCCCAAACATCTGCAGCAGTTCCACAGCCGCTTATCCTGAGCCCCGCAAGCCCAAATCAGCTGACATGGGCCAGCGACGGGTGTCTAACTGCAGTGTAGACACACCCTAAGGGGCTAACCACAGTCTAAAACTTGGAGTTGACAGCTTCTTGCAACTTAGGCAAACACCACCCCCACCGCCCTATGCTCCACAGCTCAGCTTCACCTGTGTCAAGGAACGAATGGGACAAGCAGAATGCCAATGATCAAATAACCCAATCAACATTGCGCTGAGAGCCATTACACCCATTTTGGGAATACGTAAGCAGTAGAACCAAACAGGTCTCCCCACTCCAAGAAAATGCTGAGTAGCATATGGCAGATCCTTTGAATTCCCCTTCCTGGAACTGTGGTGAACTTTAAACAATAAACAGAATCATCGAAGAAACCACAATTCATCTTTCATTTCACCTCCTGCCTTCCTGTCCCCTTCAGCAGTCCTTGGCCACCTGTCTCTGGGGTCACAAACAATCATCAGAATTGCATGCGTGCAAATTTACACCTGGTCAATTTAACCACTGCAAACCCCTGTGTGGACACTCTGATTTCAGTGTAAGCAGGTCATTCCATTTTAGTTTTAACCCATTGCTAATCCATTTAAATGTAAACAGAAACAAACCCAGTTTAAGCTGAAGGAAGAGAGTCAGTAAGCACATAATGGCTACGTCTACACTGGCATGATCTTGTGCAAAAACTCTTTAGCGCAAGAGTTCTTGCATTAAAGTATTTGCGCAAGAGAGCGTCTACACTGGCATGTGCTTTTGCGCAAGAGCATCCGTGCCAGTGTAGATGCTCTCTTGCGCAAGAAAGCTCTGATGGCCATTTTAACCATAGAGCTTTCTTGTGCAAGAAATTCATGTTGCCTGTCTACACTGGCCTCTTGCGCAAGAACAGTTGTGCAAAAGGGCTTATTCCTGAGTGGGAGCATCATTTGTGAACAGTTGTGCAAGAAGCCCTGATTTCATACAGTAGAACGTCAGTGTACTTGCACGAGAACACGTGGCCAGTGTAGACAGGCAGCAAGTTTTTGCGCAAGAGTGGCCACTTTTGCACAAGATCGCACCAGTGTAGACACAGCCTTAGTCTTTGTTTTCAGAGCTTCTTGACACTGGAGGAGAAGGAGCGATGGCTTCTTCCAGGAAGGCAGGAGGTGAAATGAAAGATGAATCATGGTTTGTTCAACAAGTCTGTTTATTGTTTAAGGTTCACCACAGTATGATGGTCCCAGGAAGGGGAATTCAAAGAGTCTGCCATGTGCCACTCAGCATCTTCAGGTTTTGTTTTATAGGGTGTTCCAGCTATATGGCACCCTGGTATACGTCAGTTCCATGCTAACGTCATTGACACTTGTAAGAACTGTTGCATTATAAGTCTTCCCATTCCCTGCTGTTATGTTGCACAAAAAACAAAAACAAAAAACAATTTGCACAAACAAAAGTCAGCCATGGGGGAAAATTTCCCCGCTCTACATCATTTTGCTATATGTCCATATTTTTTGAACATATCTTGGACGCATAGCGGGGTCACACTGTGCTGCTTTTGTGTTCCTAAAGTGTTTGAAACTTCAACTAGGTTTCAAATGATACTAAGTTCAGCCTGGACAAGTTTTCATGCACACAATTCCTTGGTGGAGTTCCAATGGTCTTTTCTCACTCCGATATTAAGTTCAACCTACAATACAACCTAACTCCAGTCACCTGAAGAAGCGGGCTGTGCCCACGAAAGCTCATGATACCATCTGCATGTTTTGTTAGTCTATAAAGTGCTACCAGACTGTTTGTTGTTTTTTTCTACAACACTGTATGATTTATGATCTCTTCCCCCCTCCCCCACTGCTTGTTCAATGATGGGATAGCTTAGCAATCAAGACATTACATTCGAAACCCCTCTGGAATAACCAGCTCAAATCCTAATTGGTCTAAAAAGCCCTTCATAACTCTGAGACAGATCTGTTTAATATCACATATTGCTATTTTGGTAGAACCTCGCTGCGCCCCGGTGCTAAGTGCTGTACAAACACCTAGCAAAACCAGCCCCTACGTCAAGCAGCTTAAATCTAAAAGAGCAAAGAATGAGAAAAGAAAGACACAGAGACCCACAGAAAATCAGCGGGAGAGCTAGGGTTAGAACCCACCTCATTGAAGTTCCAGTGTTTTTTCCCACTGGCCACATTGGCTCTTCTACTATTGCAGAGAGATGAGACTTTGTTTTTCCAAGTCCCGGCACCTTCGACTGGACATTAAAATGGTCACGGCACTTTGCACAGAGCAGGGGCTTAGGAATGAATGTAAAACATTAGCCTTGTGGTCTTAGCTGTGATAAGCATCCAAAATGCTGAGCTGCTTATTTGAACATCTAGGATTTGCAAAATTTGGCAGTCCCCCAAGGTGTGTCTGGTTGAGCCAGCAATACTATAAGAGTGGGTGGTGGTTGTCTGTTCCTGGTTTCGCTTGCGGCCAGAAGAGACAAAAGGGCGCAGAAACAGATGGGTGGCAAGGACCTGATGACTCTTTTATGGAAATCGATCAGAGAGGACTGGTCTGTAATTGCTCAAGTGTTGGAGGCTGCTGGAGATGCCCCAATCTTGGCTCTTCATGGGCATTTCTACAGTGCAATCGGACTTGTGATTCCAGCCCATGCAGCCAGACCCATGCTAGCTCAGGAACCCATGGCAGCACAGGCTAGCTGTCAGACTACATACCACTGAAGGGTTTATACTAAGGCAGGTACCCCACACTACCACCCGGCTACTGGTACTCAGGCTAGCTGGAATCCAGTTAGCTCAGGAATGTATGCACATGCTACAGTCACACCTCTGATTGCCGTGTAGACACACCCTAAGTATGAGCCTGGATTAAATAAATGGAACGTCCTTTTACTGCTTTCCTGGACATTTGGGAGACATCTGGGTTCATTGTGTCCATTGATCCAGAACGGAAGGTCTCTGCAGATAGTGGCTCTGTCTGTAGCACAATCCATTTATTTTATCAGGGTAACTCTTGGTTAACACCAACAAAAGAGAAGAATTGATGTATTTGGCTTTGCACTGTGGAGTTGTCCAGATAAGTTTCCCCTCTTGCCTAGGGTTGAAGACTTGACTTGAATGCCCCTCCCTCTTCTAGGAAAGGAGCACTGTCACTATGGTGACACAGGAGCCTCTATGGGTATGAAAGCAGCCCATGCAGATGTTAACAAATAAATGTTTCTCAGTGTTCTGGGGTTCTGGAGTTCAGCAGAGAAGAGATTCAATTTGACAGAGGTATCCGAGGTGGAAATAAACATATCATTAGCCCTTTGGTTTGTCGTGTACAAAACTGCATGACGTCCCCAAAGTTCACTCTATCTTAGTTAATTTAACTACTGGCAGAATCTGACTTATTTGGGGCAATTAAAGTATAATCTTTCCTTAAAGAAGCACTTTCACATTGGGGAAATCTCTCAGCTGTCTCACTGCGCTGAATTCCATTTACCTTTCATCTGATTTTCACAATTCTCCATGCCACTTCTGCTAATTAGCAAAAGCCATTTGTGCTTTATTTATCTCTGTTACTTCCTACTCATAGCTTTGGGTGCACATACACACTGCCATAATCAAAGCAAGCAACAGAGTGCAATTTGGACCAATTTCCAGATGGAGCCCTCCTCTACCCACCCAAACAAATGTCTTCCAGCATCTGCTCCCAGCCACTGAGCCCTCCACCCTAGAAAATGAAAAGACTTTGCAACAGGACAACCATGGATTCCAGGGGACTAATGAGAAGTGAATTCCAGACTACTCCACACTGAAAATAGCCATTTTCTAGCCACTCCCATTTCAGTCCGGGGGCTATAAAGTCAAGCACCATTGGCAATTTCACACAGAGAGGCAGTCACTGAGCCAACTAGAACAAGTTATTTATCTCTCTACGGTATTTAATAAGGATATTAGTGTATAGTCAAGTAAACGTTTAACCTATAAGCCTAAGCTTAGCGGTTAATCGTATCAACTACACACACTCCCCCTCTCCTTGCTGCCTCTGCATCAGAGGCAGCAAGGAGGGGAGCGGGAGCTGGTGCCCATGAGGAGCTGGCTTTAAGCAGGCTCCCCACGAGCACTGGATCCACCTACTCCGCCACACATTGAAAGAGGCAGCAATGCAGAAGTTAAGGGGAGCAAGCAGGAGGCAATACTTGCAGGGTGCTGGCTTTCAAGCCAGCTCCCCATGCGTATCGGCTCCCGCAGACCCACCTGCCCCCCCCTTGCTGCCTCCCACAGCTCCCACGGACCCGCCTGCCCCCCTCCTTTGCTGCCCTCCCACCCTGCACTGCTTCCTCAACAATATTTTATGCAGTTACACAACTATGGAATTACACAATATCTAACATCCCTAGTATTGAAATGTGCCCCCCATTAGCACACTATCAGCATCTCTGCATCATACGTTCATCTTCGCAGCAGCTCTATGAGGCAGGGAAGTGTAGGGTTCTCCACCGGGACATTCGTCCTCCTATGCGCTAGAGTTCTACGTGCGAACATGAACACTGCGAGTTGTACCTAGAGATCACGTAGAAGTGAGGCCAGACCCCACAGTGTCACCCATCCCCTGTGCATTAAGCAAAGGGGGCGCATTCTGCACTAGCCGAAGGTTCAGAATGGTCTTCAGCTGTAGCGCTAGCAAGCAGCTGGGCAAGGCAAGTATGTTGCCTGCAAAGTGGTTATTAAGGGGGACTTTTTTGCAAATGTTCTTTTTTGAGTATTTTGTCCCCTTTGGCTCGGCAAGAAGCACGTGTACCAAGTCTTTCATTAGAGCTTTTGTTCCCTCTACCATCTTTGTTCACGAACTGACCCAAACTGTTCTTCCTTTTAATGGGCCCTCTAGATAGTTCGTTGGGCTTGTGACAAAATTTTGATTAGCTGCAAATTTCTGAAATCCTGTTAACTCTTCCTGGGTTTTGGCTTACTCAAGGGGTTTTTTTTTCCCCAAAATATATTAACTTTTGGTTTTGAAATTTGTAGTTCCTTTTTTTCTACATTATCTTTTCTTCCCCTTGTTCTTTCCCTTTCCTTGTACTTTTTTTCATTTTTGCACATATTTTGGCACTAAAAATAGTGAAGGGGAGGAGGTAAAGCAATAAAACAAAAAAGTTTCTGTTTTCCAATTTCATCATAACAGAAAATGTAAACAAAAATAATGAAGTTGCAAGAATTTCCAATTTTGGAAAAAGGGCCATTTTTCATCTACATTTTTTGGGGGAAAAAACCTGGGCTTTGGAATTTCTTTTACTTAATACAGGTTTACACTAGGACTTTATTTTGAAATAATCCCCCTTAGCTTATATTTGTAAACAGAGCATGCACACCACCAAACACACTATTTCGAAATAACAGGCCGCTTAATTCAAAATCTGTACTCCTGCTTTTCCTCAGGAATAATGCTCATTCTGAAATAAGCTTGTGGGGGCAGCCTAGTTAGTCTGTACAGAGAAAAACAACAAATGGTCTGGTAACACTTTATAGACTAACAAAACATGTAGATGGTATCATGAGCTTTAACTCCGGTCATCTGAAGAAGTGGGCTGTGCCCACGAAAGCTCATGATGCCATCTACATGTTTTGTTAGTCTATAAAGTGCTACCAGACCATTTGTTGTTTCATTCTGAAATAGTTATTTTGAAATAGTGGGAATGTGGACACTCCGGTGCCGCTCTTTTGAAATAACTACTCTCCACAGTAATTCAAATTAATTACACCCCAGTGCTTTCTGGGGCTCTAAGTCTAAGGTCTAAGTCTAAGTCTACCACATTATCGCAGCCTGCCTTGGACTAATTTTGATGCTTCTCTGTAGTGAGGACATGCTAATTTGTTAAATCGGGACTTATTAAGTTGAATTTAGTAATTTTGAAATAGTTTCCTAGTGTAGACATGGCTTTAGAGTTTTTGTAAATATGCATCCATTAGCAATGCACAGGTAGGCTATACTTGTTATGATTTCTATTTGAGATTTTCCTCCTGCTCTGTGCTTTATAGAAACGCAAATGCAATTGCATTCCTCTGGTGCTTTCTTTCAGCTAACCAGTGGACAATAAACCGTTATGACCAGATTAAAAATAGGAAGTTTAACAATATGAAGTGCTCATGTCTGCGGATGCTGTAAGAGGCAGAGAACCCTACTGAACAACCATTGGTCTACAAAAGGCTATAAAAAGTGCGGCTTAGTGGAATTCTGCCCAGTCAGATGGGTCACAGTCAGGGATTTCACCTCACTAGCTCCTGTTTCCATAGACACATGAATTAGCCGGTGATAGCAAATGGATGCAACTTTGACTTTCAATGACACAGTCATAACAATAACAGCACTTCTGTCACACTTTTCACCAGTAGAACTCACAGCACTCTATGAAGGAGGTCGGTATGATCACCCCCATTTTAAAGATGTGGAAACAGAGGCACAGAAACTTGCAAAGTTCACCTAGCAAATCAGAAGCACAGCTGGAAACAAAATCTAGGTCTCCTTAGTTCCAGTCCAGTGCCCGAGAAGCATAAACCCACATAATAGCTACTTCCAAACCATCTTCATCAGTCCACTTTAACTTGGGCATAGATACAGACTGGTCTACACTTAATACTTACATCAGCCTTATAAAATCACATCTCTGAGCACCACTGTTAAGACAATCGATGTGCCTTGGTGTAGGCACAGCCATATTGCTGAAGGAATTCTTCCACTGACCCAGCTGTCGCTGCTTAGAGAAGCTGCCTCTATGGATAGAAACCCCCTTTTCCCAACAATGTAGGACATATTTGCACTAGCACAGTGTAGGTGCAGTGCTGCAGCCAGGCCACCACAGAGCTTGTAGTATAGACATAGTGTGAGCCAAATAACTCTGGTTATTGTTTTTCAGATGACGGAGCAGATCTGGTACTTAGCTCGACTTCGGCTGGACAGTTTGGTAGAAGCAATACCAGCAGATCTTTCCAGCCAAATGAAACTGGCAGGGGAGTGGCCTAAATATTAGAAGATTCACACTAATACTGAGGTTTGCGTGGCCTCAAAAGGAGAAGTGGTAGATGGATCTGACAGAGGCAACATTGTGAAAGATCCCATGAAAACTGATCAGTCTTTGAAATTAATGGGCAGTAAACTTATCAAAATCATACTCTTCCACACATTGTATTCCTCCAAGCCCTTTTCTTTTGCAATCCCAGAACTCCTGGAATTAAAAGCAATCGCTGGAGTTTTTAAAAATGCTGGAAAATCTTGCTAACGATGAGCCTGAACCAAAACTTCACATCTGAGGCCGTCTCAACTCTGGATCTTGATTCAGATCCATTTCAGAACTGGCCCCTTTATCTTTGAAAGAGGCAGATCTGAATACCTTGGAACGTTAAGGAAGTTTAGGTCTTGGCCTGAAGGTTGTAGCTTGGGCTAAGGTTACCAGGTAGCTTCAGAAAAAATACTGGACACACTACATGTGGGGGGGGGGGAGGACTGGCTGGGACGGGAGCAGGGCTGGCTGGGAGGAGGGATGGGAAGCAGGGCTGGGGGGGGTCAGGGGCAGTGGGGCTGGCCAGGGAAGATCGGGGGGGGGGGGGGGCGGCCGGCAGGAAGCAGGGCTGGTTGGGGAGTCAGGGGCAGCAGGGCTGTCTGGGGGAGATGGGGGGGGCAGGGGGAGATTGGGAGAGGGAGCAATGGCCAGCAGGAAGCAGGGTTGGCTGGGAGGGGGTCAGGGGGAACGGGGCTGGCCGGGGGGCTGGAGTGGGGAGGGAGAGAATCGGCCGGCGGGGAGCGGGACTGACCCGAGCACATGCAGATCGCTGGGTGCCCTGCACACGGGCCCGGCGAAGTACGAGTGAGTTGGGCTACAGCTCCACTACACGCTTGAACAGCGCTCTGGAGCACGGACAGGGCTTCTCCTCCTCCCCAAGGCGTCACTCCTACGTCAGATGCAACCAGAGGCTCCCAGCGCCGATCACGTCCCGCCTCCCAGCCACTTCCCCCACCCCCGCCAGGGTTCCATCCGGCGCCCCGCCGGAAAACCAGAAAATACAGAACATTGCACATCTACGGTATTTTCTGAATGTTTTTACCAGACAGAGTGCTCCAAAACCAGACTATCCAGTTGAATACCGGACACCTGGCAACCCTAGCTTGGGCTCATCTCTAGATGTATATTTTTAAGTGAAACTGGAGTTTTACATGCTACACTCAGGGAAGCCAACAGACTTTCCAGGCCCCTGTACAAGGGAGGGCTGTCTCTGCACTACTGGAAGGAGTGGGGCGGAAGGGTAGGACTGGGGGCGATTTAAAAGACCCAGAACTCCAGCCTCCAGTGCTGTAATAGCGGTGACTGATGCCCCCGGCCCTTTTAAATTGCTGGGCCCCAGGGAAATTGCTCCTCCACGACCACTCCACCCATGCTGGCCAGCCTGGCTACACTTGAGTTTGAGGCAAACTTTTTTTGTGTTTTACGGTCTAGTCTACACAACAGGAACAAGCATTCCCAATGGGAAGCGCCGAACAAAAATCAGTACTGTGGAGAGGCTTATTCATCCCTTTTTGTTGTACAGAGATGGGCTGCTAGGTTGTGACTGTAAATGTTATTGACAATATGAAGGCCTCAAGTAACCAAATCTTTTTGAGCTGCAGCGCAGTGGCAAGGCCAGAAAGTGATCTAAAACCAGGAAGATTGATCGGGTCAGTGGAGTTGCCCTCTCCTCTCCCCACCCCAAATCATTTTTCCTTTCCTCTCCTCTCCCCACCCCAAATCATTTGGCATCACTTTTCTTACAGAACATTGCATCTATTTATCCTCAGAACTTAGATAACCACAGGCACCATAGAATCCGAGTGCCTCATAGTCTTAGATGTATTTATTTTCCCGGCACTATTCTGTCAGTACATTATTTTACTGAAAGGAAACTGAGGCACAATGAGACTAAATGACTCAAGGTCACCCCCAAAGTGTGTGGGAAAGTAGAGAAATAAGCCCGTGTTTCTTAAATCCTAGGCTAATGCCCTAACAACTGGACCATCCTTAATCATAGAATCATAAAATCCTAGGGCTGGAAGAGACCTCAGGAGTCATTGGGTATGTCTAGACTACATGCCTCTGGCGACAGAGGCATGTAGATTAGGCTATTGGACATAGTAAAATGAAGCGGCGATTTAAATAATCTCCACTTCATTTAAATTTACATGGCTGCCGCGCTGAGCCGACAAACAGCTGATCAGCTGTTTGTCGGCTCAGCGCGATAGTCTGGACGCTCCCCTGCCGACATCAAAGGTATTTGTCGACCACTCAGGGATGCCTCCTGGGATGAGGTTTACCTGGGTGGTCGACAAATACCTTTGATGTCGGCAGGGGAGCGTCCATTCTATCGCGCTGAGCCGACAAACAGCTGATCAGCTGTTTGTCGGCTCAGCGCGGCAGCCATGTAAATTTAAATGAAGTGGCGATTATTTAAATCGCCGCTTCATTTTACTATGTCCAGTAGCCTAATCTACATGCCTCTGTCGCCAGAGGCATGTAGTCTAGACGTACCCATTGATTCCAGCCTCCTGCCCAAAGCAGGACCAACCCCAACTCAATCATCCCAGCCAGGACTTAAAAACTTCTACGGAGATTCCACCCCCTCCTTAGGGAACCCATCCCAGTGCTTCACCCCCCTCCTAGGGAAATAGTTTATCCTGATATCTAACCTAGACCTCCCCCACTGCAACTTGAGACCATTGCTCCTTATTCTGTCATCTGCCACCACTGAGAACAGTTTGTTTTTCCTCTCTCTCTCTCTCTCTCTCTCTCTCTCTCTCTCTCCTTCCTTTCAAGCATGCATGCCTGTTTTGATATTCGTATCACCTCTAGGTTAGAAATAGAGGATAATTTCCCACCATGCAAACATCCACAGGGCTTCTGATCTCAAAATTACCTTTAGTATTGCTACAGCTTGAAGGACTGCAGGCCCCTAGAGACACCTCTGCTCACAGGCTGAAAGCAAAAGAGGACCAGTCAGATGACCCTCTCTCCAAGATCTCTTTGATTGATCTGTTACAGCCTCTGCTGGCACAAATGAAAACTAGGCTGTTAGAGTTATTGCTTTAATGATATAAGGGCCTAGACAGTATAAATCTCCCTTCCTCCTCCTATCCTTTCATAGCTCCAGCTTCCTAGCTGGCCAGTGGATGGAGAATCAAACCAGCTCCACAATTCCTTTAATTCTCACCAACTCTCCAAAATCAGCAATATTTAAAAACAAGTACCAAAGAAGTCCAGCTTCTCTGTTGTTTTATGTTTAAAAGAGCAAAGCACACAAATGTTTGCTAATCTGATCAAAAATGAATCCAGCATAGAATCAACATGACATTTGATAGGAAATGATTAACATACAAGCAAGCTCAAACCGATAATTGATTTTTTTAATTTGCTCCACTCTGGACCACCGAGAATCCACTACTTCTAGGCATGTTTTCATAAACGTTGCTTGGCAAAAAGATGTTCCTAATCTCCGCCATGCTAGCTACAAGACAATCTGCATTTCACATAGCCATCCCCAGGACCTGTTTTGAGAGAAACCCGAAGCATTGTTATTGCACAACTGTCCAGATGCATGATGGGGATTTTTCTGCCTCCCTTGTCAGTGTCCAATATAGGTAGAAGCTGGCTTCCACGTTGTAACAGACCACATGCCTGTTCCACCAAGACCAATGTTTTCCAAAGCATGGGATATGTTTAGAACCACCCATGATCATCTCAAGCACATCAGCAGAAGACACCTGTAACACCTTCTACTCCTGTATTAACACACTTCTCAAACATTTATCTGTGGAACTTTACCATCATGTGACTCAATCATTTTGATTAGGAAGTATAGATTCTACAATACCATGAAGACTGGTAGGTGTCTGTGTAGCTAAGTCTCTGTATTAAGCATTTTCATATAACTTTGTATCATTTCATTTAACCTTGTATTAAGTCTTAGTATAATGTTGTAGTCCCTAAGAATAATTAAGGTGAAGAAAATGTCTTTTTACTAGGAGTAGAATAGATCTCTCCCCTTTGACTTGATTGCCCTGTTGAATGAATGAGGTGTGAATGAATAAGGTATGGAAGGCAAGCACCTCCAAACAGCTGCAACAGTTGGAGAAGGGCATAGGAGACAGATCCCAGGAACACTAAGACCTGTCAAGTGACCTCACGGAGAAAAGATTCGACATATTGAGGGTCTTGGGTGTCAGAAGCAAGCACTTCTCTGGAAGCAAATTCAGAACCCCTCTTTGAAGATGAATGTGGCAGCATTGAGGACAACACCCAGAAGATGGCGCCACAAATGACTAACTGAAAAGCTAGAGTGCATAGATTTGCATGAGTTGACTAATAGATTTGCATGAGAGGGAAGCTACTATAAATGTGGGGTGTCTTGCAGGAGACCCCGGGTCTTATCTTGTCAACACGGGAGCATCCATCTGCATTGGCAGAAGCTCGGCTCCTCTCCTCTCCCACCCAACTCACCAGGCCAATGAAGTCAAGGGGAGTAACTAGTTGGTAACAACAACAAGATGGAGTGTGTTTGTGTGTGCATGTGAGTGCATGAGTATAATATGATACAGTGTTGAGATATATAGATATAGATTACCAGTAAGAGTGGCGTTTTGCCTTATCCCCCTGAAAAAGATCCCGTGCCGTTTTTTAAGCACAACATCTGACAACAAATTAGGGTTTTGGTTTTCTTGAAGCAGGACTTGGCTTTCAGATATTTGGGAAATGCTGATGTGGGAAATCCTGATTTTCCTCTTAAAGCAAGGGGCTGAAAATACAGGCCAGGCCTCTCCCGGTAGGTTGGTATTGGTTACCCATTCCAAACAGAGGTGCAAAGAATCACAAACTGACCCTGCTGGCGGTGGGCAGGGAGATAGGGATGTGAGTGGAGAATGTTTCATGTTGTTTCATCATGATCTTCTGTGCTTATGCCCAAGTCTCCAAGGAACGTGAGCAGAGATGCACTTGATGCTCATTTTTAACAAATCGCAGAACGGCTGAAAAGAAAGGAGCTAAAAATGGAAGAGCGGAGGGGAGGAGGGAAAGGAGAGAGCCCTCACCAGGCCTAACCGAAGCAGATGTGCAGATGCTGATACACAGGAGAACAAAGCTAGCATTTGAATGCCAGGCAGAGAGAGCGCAGGGGTTCTGTCCCCAAAGGCCATGCTGAGAAGAGCTAAGAGTCTCAGGTGACCAAGCTGGCAGCGTGAGACGTGAGCACACAGATGCAAAGGGGCTATCTGCTGCTTTCTGGACAGAGTCTGAAATGGAACCAGGCTCCAATGCAGGGGAAAATGGTCCAGCAGCCGTGAGGTGGCTGGGTTAATGGAGGGTCTCCACTGAGGTAAACTGAGTTCTCTTTTTCTCATGGACTCAGAGCCCAAGTGCGTCCATAGTAGCTTTGTTGAGTTGCCCTGGGCAGTAGGGAGATGCAGAAAGGAGTGACACTTTCTCGGGACCATGGGTGACCTTGCTACCCCTCTGCCTTAGCAAAAGAGATTTGTTGGTGCTGAACTCAGCGACAACACCTTGTCACTCCCATCAGTCTAATCAAGACTCCACCAGCTTTTACTTTGCCTTACGGGTAAAGCTTGGTGTATCCCAGTGCTTGAACCTCCTTGAAGAGTTTTCCCCTACAATACTCAGCCCCTGTCATTGGACACACACAGAAATTTCCAGGTCCATTGTCTCCAAGGAGCCTGCTAGTGCAATGGAGGATGCACTTTTTCCTTTAATACTGCAGCGTGCACATGGATTTAGGGTAAAACAAAGAGCAATTCATTGGTAAAGATAGAGCTCTAAGTAATACCATGCAAAGATATTGTTACAAATAAAATAAATGTATAATATGCTTCTAAGAGAGTAAACATAATTTTGGTGCTTAAAATGGAGATGTCACAACATGAAAAAGGAAGCCAGACTAACCAGTGACACTACTTCCTAAGCAAATGCAATTAAAACACCCCTCAGAGGACTTACCATTTATAACCCTCAGACCACCACATACATCTCCAACTGCATATAGCTCTGCAGAGGAAATCTCAGAGGGCTAGCCATGCTAGCCTGTAACTTTCAAAAAACCATTTCCTGCACCCTAGATTCTCCAGAAGAAACCATCTGAAACAAGAAATTATCACATGTTCCTGCACACTGGAAGGAAAAAAAAGTCAGGAAGCCTACATGGAAATCATGCAGGAAACCCAAAACAACAAACTAAAAACCACCCTGATGGCAGCCATTCAGCATAAAACCAGAAATGTGGAACCAACTGCAGTAACTTCACAAGCAACAGACCACCACCTCCTGAACTAAACCAAGCCACGAGGACCCACCATGTGGACACTGCACAACACTCCAACATCATCAATCTATCAAGACTACCTCTAGGCAGAAGTGAATATCTGTACTCCAAGGGACTGAAATTCTGCCCCAGCCAGAGCTTGATACCTTATGAGCACATGGAGAACTAGAAGAATTCTTCCACCGATTCTGCCTCAGGGAATTCTTTCACAACGAAGATGATACCATCGACAACTCCTATAGCCCCACCAATAGTCATAAGAAAAAAAATTAACTGACTGGATGCCCCCCCAATGGACAAAACCACACACTTAATTATTATACCAATTGCTTCGGGGGGGGGATGACTGTGAAATCATCAAAAAACAATCTCTGTACCACCAATAGAAGAGCTAATACAGTCCCTGAAATCCAACCCATCAAACCAGCTGACAAAGGGGGCGCTATTGTAGTCCTTAATCGCTCTGACGACTTCAGTGATACTGTGATGGAATGTACCAACCCCGCACTGGGTCGGAAGCAGCCAGCCAGGGCTATCTGGCTGAGAGAGCCCCACCCCCACAGCCTTGCTGGGCATGCTCCAACTGGAGGACCAGTCTCCAGGTCAGTGGCGCAACCCAGCCAGGACTGTCCACAGCAGAGGAAGGAGGTGCAACCAGAGCCCAGGAGGAGGAGCAGCAGCAGACGGATGTCGCAGTGGAGGCCAGACAGCAGAGACCGGCCGGGGAAGCTCCCAGTCTGGAGGAGGCAAGTGAGGAAGATGCCAACGATTGTGAACTGGGTAGGAAGTAGCCCAGGGTGGGGAGCTGGAGCCCCGAGAGCTCAGCATGTTGCAGGCGGATTCCCTGCTGAGCTAGTGGGGGAACACACCCACCACTGACAGGGCTCTGGGCTGGGACCCAGTGGAGAGAGGGCCCGGGTCTCCCTACCCCACACCCTGTGACATGGTGCTCCCATTGTTGCTACTGAACTTTAGCCACCCAGCTTTACTACCCCGTGGATAGGGAGACTACTAGTGACTTCAGCTGCCAGGCCCTATTGCAGGGGGTTGCTACTGACTTGGGCCACTGGACCCTACTGCCCCGCAGATAGGGATGGCTACCGACTTTGGCCCCTAGGCCAGACTCCGTATGGGAGAAAGGGGGTAGTGAGAGGTCTGTGAGTACTTGGGACTGTAACACGCACAGGGTGGAGCACGTCTTGCAGGGCCTGATAGGCTCAACGTCCTGCCTCAGAGGGGGCTGGGCATGCCCACCCCATGATGGAGTCCAACAGAAAACTCTTTGGTGTCACCTACTATAAAGAACTAAAAGGTGGCTTTCAGCCAGGAATGGAAAGATATCATCAAATCCTCTTCCAAACAACTCAAAGGAAAAAATCTACAACTTGTCCCCCATAAGCTCTCCCCAGAAACCGTCTCCTTGGTTCTCAACAAGGGGTCAAGGCAGACCCATCTTACCTGGAAAGGGCACTCTTACTAAGGGAATATCAGGACTCACAATAGAGATCATCTTCAAACCACTCACCACACAAAAGATCATCTCCTTCCAAGACACAACGGCCTTCCTCCAGAAACTCCACAACATTAACAACCTCCCTCAGAAAACTGGCATTGCCACCAGAGATGTCACGTCCCTATAGATCAGCATCCCTCATAATGACAGCATTGCAGTTTGCCTCTGATACCCACTCAATAACATACAACCCATCTCCAAACTCACCTATTTCATCCTCAACTTTAACAACATTACATTTAAAAACACTTTGTCTATGAAACCAACAATATACCTGAGATATATTGATTATCTTTTTCTCCTCTGAAGAGGCAATCTAAATTCCCTTAGGGTATGTCTATAGTGCATGGCTATTTCAGGATACTGGAGGTATCCTGAAATATTTCCCCCTCGTCTACAAAAGCCGCCCATTATTTCAAAATATTTTTGGATATAACGGGCACGCTATTTCACCATCCCAGTATACCTCATTGCACAAAGGATAGGGGATGTCTCAAAATAGCATGTTATTTCAAAATTTGGTGCTGTGTAGATGTACGAAATTTCAAAATAAGCTATTTCAAAATAGAGTCAAAATAAGATATGCAATTTGCCTAGCGCAAATTGCGTATCTTGTTTCGAGTTTAGGGTGCTGTGTAGACGTACCCTTATAGATTTCCACAACTTCAACAATTACCTCCCATCTATCAAACTCTCTTTAGAATATTCCCACACCAGAATCAATTTTCTTGACAGCACAATTAGCTTCAATAATGGAGCTCTACAAATGACTACATACAAGAAAGCCATGGATCACTATACTTGCCTATACAGATCCAGTAACTACCCAAACATGCCAAGAAATTTGATATCTATAGCCAGGCACTCATAGAGCACAGAGCTTGCTATGAGGAGAAAGTGCTGGATATACACTTACATGCTTAAAATCATCTTCACTAAAACAAGGACACTCCCCAGAGAAGATGGAAAAAAACACCAAAACACTCCAGGAGAACTTGTTTCAGTACAAAACCCCAAAAATAATGCATAGTACAGTCCTGGTAGCTTCTCTCAGTACAAATATAACCCTACCACGCTGCTTGAAAAAACTATAGTTCTGTCAGTTAGAACTAGGGCCATTCTCTTTCCCTGGCCAGGTGACTATTTATTTATCATTCACAGAGGCAACAGACTCACATTTAAATTCCTTCTTCACAACAGGCAGACGTGACATTCCCGTAACCCCAGGGAATGCTCTGGCCAATGAACTACAAGACAGAATAGCGCCCTCCTCTGTCTCCCCTGTTGCAAAAAAAATCTACTGCAGATTGAATCATTCAATTTTTGAGTCTCGTTCATCAAATATATGTACATATATGTACACACACACATATGCAATTTCTAGATTTGGTTCATGTCAAACCATTCTTTTTGCAGTTTTTCAGAACTGCTATGGAATCAAAAAAATCAGTGACTTGACCAGCTGTAGTGCCAATCAATCCACAGTTTTAAAAATCATGAGATTTATAGACTTTGCCTTTTGATTTTGGAGACTTTCGTGTCCACATTTTCAAGCTTCTTTCTGCAATCATGATGGGGACTAGAAAGTTCCATAAGAAACCAGAAAGAAGATAAAAACAAATTCTCGCAGTCACATGACTCCAGGAGCCGGCAGGGCGACTGGGGGGGGGGGGCAGTTTAAGAAATAAAATCTGTGCTTATTTTCAGAAGACTCAGGATAGAATCTTGAGAGGGGGAAGCACTGAAATTATGCTTGGACCCTGCTAACAGTGTAGGGGTACGTCTATACAGCAACATTATTTCGAAATAACCTAGCCTGTGTCTACACAGCAGGCAGTTATTTAAAACAATGGCACCATACTGTCAAGCTGGAGGACTACTTACTCCAACTCCTGTAACCCTCATTGGACAAGGAGTAAGGGAAGCCGGAGGAAGAGTGCTCTATTTCAAAATAAGTGCCGTGTAGACGCTCCCAATTTCAAAATAAGCTACGCAATTGACGTAGCTCAAATTGCGTAGCTTGTTTCGAGTTAAGCCCTGCTGTGTAGATGCGCTCTGAGTGCTTGCAAATCACCTTGATGTTAATTCAGCTGGCGTGTGAAAAGAACCTACGATTTTATTTTGTTAGTCTCACCTCCTCTTGGCCCAGCCCTGTTCCCCGAAGCTCAGATCTGTAGAGAGAGAGCTGGAATGCTTTATGCACTGATCTGAAGGCTTATGGCACTAATCAATCAATCAGTACATATGCTAACTGTATCAAGTGATAAAAAATTCATTCAGTCCGGTGCTCAAGTGCACTCACTAAGCTGCCTCATTCATGAGAGTGCTCAGCTGCCCGCCTGCCTGGCACTGCTAAACGCTGAATTCACTGTCAAGAATTACAGTCTGGCCAAGCGACTCTCACTTTAGCTGATCATTCCCCTCCCTCCAAGCTTTAGACTTTAATTAGTCGTCTAAACGAGGTCCAAGCAAATCACAGTGCCTGCTGGCAGCGCACGTTCTGGGTCAGACCCTTCGTGTGCACAGTCTTCAGCTGGTAGCATTAACATGCCAGCTACCGGACTGGCGGGGCCAGCCACATCTCCTCAGTTGTGACGCAAAGGCTGTGCGGAGCAGGCATTTAGAGAAGAAACGTATCCGAAGGCACACAGCAATTCAAAGGTACAGCTGTGTGTAGAACTCAGGAACTCCAAAGCTTTAACCACTAGACCATACTCTCTCTAAACCACTCCCCCAAAAGAGGAATGCCATTGGGAATTTGAGTGTGCTGGCTGTCGTGACAGATAGCAGACAGGAAAGGGAATCCACGCTGCACAGTAAAGCTCTCCGTGTGCATGAATGCTTCATTTTGTAGTTTTCTCCCAATTAACAATATGCAAACCAGCGATTAAAATCTCCCAGTTGTAACCCCACCCTAGCTTCACTCAATAGTCACTGTAACTCTCAGTGCCTGACCCTAGTGACAGGTTGGGAATGGGACTGGTTGACGGGGACATGCTGAGATAGCTCCAGAGTTCCAACAGGAGATCAACCGAGGTCTCATTTTGCAAATCTCCCAGACATTTGCATAGCGGCACCAGAGCAGATGGAGCCAAGGGGCCGTGGCCCTTCCCCTTTTTGGAAGTGGACAGGTCTTGCCTGTCTACTTTTCACCCTCGGACTTGGCCCCCTGCCCTAGGCCCTGCTCCCCAAGCCCAGCCTGGGGAATCTAGACAGCTGCAGCCCTTCCACCTACCCAGGGCAGAAGGGCCTGAGAACAGCCCATTCCCCCCTGCCCCCAGGCTCTCCCCAGGGCTGGTGGCAGGTCTGCAGCCTCTCCAAAGCTGCCTGGGTTGCTCTTCAGGCCTGCCCGCAGTTGTGGGGAATCACAGACCTTCTATCTGCCCTAGGTGGGAGGATGTGGGGGGAGGGGCATGGACATTGGCCAGGGGCTGCTCTAGGGGCCCCCAGACAGGAGGAGGGACCTGGTCTCCCTGGCCTGCATCTAGCTTCCAGCTAGGCTGGGAGGCAGGGCTTTGGGGGTGGGGAAGAGGAGAGGCAGGGGCAGGGCCACAGAGGTGGGGGAGCCTCTTCAGCCCCCCACCAACAGTAAGACTCTATCACCCCTGCATTTGTCTAGTTCTCATAGGCATCACCAGCCATTCCTGCGAGGGGGCAAGGGTGGCTGAGAATCCGCGGCAGGAGGGTAAGACTAGCGGGACCGGAGTTGGACCGAAGGCCCAATGGGAGGTCAAAGGACCGTGGGTTTACCCCAGAAGGGGTCAGACTCCAGGGTGACTCGCTCACAGGGCTGACCCCCACGCAGCTAGAGCAGAGACAACCTGCTCCGCCACACCCATCCCCTGGGAGGCGCCACAGTGAACCGCACAGTCGCCGGGGCTCTGACTGCCGTCGGCGCTGGAGGCAGAATTGCACCTTGGGAATCTTGAGGCAGGACGTGGAGGGCAGAGATTCATAGAATCCCAAGGCTGGCAGAGGCCTCAAGAATCATCGAGTCCAACCCCCTGCCCAAAGCAGGACCAACCCAACTCAATCATCCCAGCCAGGGCTTTGTCAAGTCAGGACTTAAACACCTCTAGGGATGGAGATTCCACCCCTCCCTAGGAAACCCAGCCCAGTGCTTCACCTCCCTCCTGGTGACATAGTTTGTCCTAATATCCAGCCTAGACCTCCCCCACTGCAACTGGAGACCATTGCTCCTTGTTCCATCTCGTTGCACCACTGAGAACAGCTTCTCTCCATCCTCTTTGGAACCCGCCTCAGGGAGTTAGTGGCTGCTCTCAGCTCCCCCCTCCCTCTTCTCCTAAATCCCTCAGCTTCTCCTCAGAAGTCCTGTGCTCCAGCCCTCTCACCGATTTGGTCACCCGCCGCTGGACTTTCTCCAATGCGTCCACATCCTTTCTGTAACGGGGACCCCGGAACTGGATGCAATACTCCAGCTTCTTGAAAGGAGGGGTTGCCCTGCAAGCTATGTGGCCTGGATGGGTCTATAGAGCATAAGAAAAGCAAGCTCCGCTTAGAATATACCCAGACTCAACGTCACCGACTTCTCCTACACCTGGGAGCTGACCTACAAAGCCCCAGGCACGTTCTGCCACTCAGCAGAGGAGCAACACTGGTGTCAAAATGGGCCGCTAGTACTGGATGAAGAGGGGTGACGTACATACACATGCCCTAGTTTTTAGTATCTTCTTCCAGTCATGCTGATGCAGGCCGGTGGCTTGAGTGGGCTCAGGCTGGTTCAGCCGGTAATGAGAGCGCTGTTGGTATAACTTAGGATAAGCATTCCTCCCACCCCACCCCCGCGCACATGCCAGAGCAGACGGGCTCTTATTGCTAAGGCAGCGACAGAGAGTCCAGCCTATGGGGCGATTCCCAGAATGTTGAGCAAAGCGCCAGATAGTTGCCAACTTGGAACGTATGTGAGGGTGGATCGATGCCCAAAACCACGCTACGAAGCTAGCAGATGTACCCGGCGTTGCTCGGGTCCTTAACGGCAGTCATTGTTTATTTGTTGGAAATTAAAAAGAAAATGTGTATGCTTTAAATGATGGGGATCAAGGTGGGGGGGAGTGCAGGAGGCAGGGCAAAGGTTGGGGGGCTCACGGCAAAGGGTGGGGTGGAGGAGTCAGGCCAAAGGGTTGGGAGGTGTGTGGAGGGCTTAGGAATGGGGTGTCAGGGCAGTGGGTGGAGGGCACAGGGCAAGGGGTTGGGTGTGTGGGGCTCAGGGTAGAGGATGAGTTGCAAGAGTCAAGGCATGGTTTGGGAGTGGGTGGGACTGGTGTCAAGGCAGGGGTGGGGGATTCAGGGCAGAGGGTGTGGTGTAGGGTTGCAGGCAGGGGGGTGGGAGGCTTGGAATGGAGGGGGCTGGAGCAAGGACAGGGAGGGAGGGCTTGGGGTGCAGGGTTTGGTGCGTGGGTGGGCTCAGGGCAGGGAGTGAGTGTGCAGAAGTCAGGACAGAGGTTTGAGGTGAGGGGCTGGAGTCAGGGCGGGGGGGGGGGGGGTACAGGAATCAGGGCAGTGGGTGGGAGGTGCAGGATTCCGAGCAGGGATCTGGGAGGCAGGGGAGAAGGGTGGGGTCACCTCCTGTGTCCATTTCCCCGCTGCCCAGGCCCGTTGGAGGGAAGGCAGCCCAGTCCCTTCTGCCCCCTGCCCAGCCCCCATCATTGCCCACCCCCTGTGCTCTTTTGGCTACTCCACTACTTTGTTCCAAAGCGAACAGGAGGCTTATCGCTTATGCAGCACAAAGTGCCGCATTTTCCTGCCCGTGCTGCAGAGAGAGACTTCCAGGCAGTGTTCAGCAGCAGGCGAGCGTGTGTTCTTCGGCGGAGGAGCGTTCAACCTGGCTACGCATCAGCTGCAGCCTCACGAGAGCCCTGGCCTGGATCTCATCCCTCCTGACCTTGCCTCTCCCTTCGGACCCATCACTAGGAGCTGGCTGCTTCCATTTCGGAACCCTGCAGCGTCCCTAGAGTCTGGGGCAGAGCGGAGGTTCCCAAACCAGGGCAACCGCTGACAGTCCCACAGAGCGACTGAGCAATTTCTCAGACGTGTGTTACCTACGAGGCGATGGAGAGACTCAGAGGCTGACCACTGCGATTGTGGTGCCTCAGCTGCCTAACAGTCAGGCCGGCCGCAGGAGGCAATGCTGCACCCAGGACTGGATACTTTGGCTCAAGACAGACAAAGTGCACTTGAGTCCTGAAGCAAATTGGTGCAGCTCTTATTGATCTGAGAGCAGCCCACAACCCCACAGTGGCTCATTGGGCGCACTGCCAAGGCGCTGAGTTATTCCTTGTAGCCAATGGTGCATCCCAGAAATGCTCAGCATGTGATGTTTCATCCTGCAATGGACCATTGGTCTCACCCAGCATGGGGCGAAAAGCTGGGGAGAAAACCGGCTGCCTTAAATGGCTCTTCAGTGATGTTCCACAAGTCAGCCCCCTCCTCCTTTTATGCACATACAACCTTTCTGAGATGCAGGCCGAAAACTACACGTATACCAGTGACATCCCTGGTGCGGACACTGGAAATGTCTTCTGTGGGAGGGAAGGGATTCTCAGCAAGACCTGGATCCTTTGAGACTAATTCCCTTCTTTTAAAGCTAACCTTTTCTCCTGCCCGAGGGGGAAACCTGCTAGCACAGCCAGGAGCGTACTGGCAACCAAAATAGGCCCGGGAAATGGGTTGAGAACAGCCCTCCCCATGACGTCACCCCTGCATGCCCCTCAAGCCCCACCCCATCGTCATGTCCGGCACACGGCGCAGGCAGCGGGTTTGGCTCTGCGTGGATGCGGAGCTGCTCGGAGTGAGGGGCAACGGCGTGCGGACACAACAGCCCACCGAACAATGGCCCACCAGGAAAATCCCGGTATCCCGCCGGGCCAGTCTGCCCTTGAGCACAGCTACTCAACATTTCCCAAATTTAAAAATTTCAACAAAATGTTTAAAAATTAGATAAATGGGGGAAAAAAGTTAAGAAAAATGAATCCAGTTTTTCAACATGCTGTAGAACTGGTCTAAAATTTCCAAACTGAAATGAAAATTGCCGTCAACATTTCAAATCTGATTGGAAATTGGGAAGGAGGGGGCTGCAAATGCTAAGCCAAGAAAGCAATGAAAATTCTGGCAGCAGGCTAAGATACACTGAGATAAGCCATCTGTGAAGAGAGCATTTTTATGTTCTTTATCATGAATTGCCGTGTCCTGAAACTCTGGAGCATCTGAGAGCTACTGGAAGTGGTTCAGTGGAGACAGCAAATAGGAGAGGTGACAAAAAATGAACAAAATGAAAAACAGTGCCTGGTCTATCATCTGGTAAAGAGAAATGCACTAACGGGGCACCCTTCAAATGAAAGAAGGCACACAGAGAACTGCAGAACAGTCTGATGTTGTCTATAAATCAGTGCTTAAAATTCTGCTTCTCTAGCAATGTTAAAAGTTACTAAGCAACCTTCTCTGCCTCGAATACTAGAAAGGGGCTGATTTTATGTTTGCTTAATAGCAGAAATGAGGATTAGTTTTCACAGCATATTATGGCAGTTTGTGGTATCCCTTGGACTCAGTGGGCATGTTTACACCGCAGGAGTTGGAGTAAGAAGCCCTCCATCTCAACATTACAGTACTTTGAAATAGTGGTTGCTGTGAAGATGAGCTTTGTTATTTTGAAATAAGGTCAGTTATTCCGAAATAGCGCTGCTGTGTAGACGTACCTAGTGTGACTCTGCAGGGTTGTCCAAATTGGTAAGGCAAGTCTACACTCCAGTTTTGTACCAGTTAACTAAACCAGTCTAGAAACAGATATATTTAAATCAGTACAAGCTCCTTATGTCGATACAGTAATACCAGTGTTTACTGTATCTACGTGAATCTATGGGAATAAGCTATATCAATATAAACACCTTCACAGTGGTTTCACTGCCTCTACATAAGGAGACTGTCACTTTAACTATATCAGTTGCTAGACCACTGCGGTGAAATTGGTATAAAATCTGCTTGTGGACAAGCCCGGAGGCTCTTTGCCAGTATGATATTATCTAGATTCATTAGTAATATTGGTCAGAATGATTCGACAGTCTCTTTTTTCAGGAGTAGCAATGCTGACTTCCAAACAGGAGCTGGGCAATTTTCCCTGTGCAATGGAGTGACAGAGCATTTGACATATGTAAGGCATTAGAAACTCTCAAAAGATTTAGAGAACTTGCTGCTAAAACCATCCAACCCCAGAGATTTGCCACTTCTAAGGCCTCTTATAGCACTTTGAATTTCCTCTGCTGAACGTTAGATTGTCCCAAAAAATCTATTAAGGGCTGAAATCTCCACCAGTCCTGAGATCTGCTTGGGCCCAGAGAGGAGGTTCCAGGGAGCTGGTTGCAGAACTTGGATTCCACTTGGCCACTTGGAACTTGGATTCCACTTAGAGCTGCCAGGAGGCTCACAATGTTTCTCGGGGAGGGGGGGCGGAGGGTCTAGTGGAATTCTGCTCCCCTGTGCCTTTCCTTTTTCTGACCTCAGCCTGACGCTCCCCTGACACCAGAGAGGCAGGTAACACACAGCACGAGGCAGCTCATCTAAGATGCCACCATCTAAGGTGCCACAGGATGACTTGTTTTTTGCAACATGGGCTTGCCTGCGCAAAGGGGAATTCTGCTCTGGGTGCTTCCGGCCAGAACACAGCCACCTGGCTTTGTGTGGAGAGAAAGGATGTCAAGTATTGACTAATTGACTAATCGAATAGCCGACAGGGCTGTTGCTACATTTCAAAGGCAAAAGCACCGTGTGGAGCCCGGGATTAGCTGGGGACACCCCCGCTGACCCCAAGCTTTGTGTGGTGCTGCCACTTTGAAACTCCGCGAGGAGCCTGACGCTGGGCTCCCCGAGGCGTTTCAAAGCAGCAGCGCTGCCCAGAACCCGAGGTCAGCAGGGGAGTCCACAGCTGGTCCTGGGCTTCATGTGGCGCTGCTGCTTTGAAATTCTGTGTGGAGCCTGGGGACACCCCAGCTGGCCCTGGGCTGCACGTGACGTTTCAAAGCGGCAGCTCCATGTGGAGCCTGGGGTCTAGCCCCAGGCTTCAAGTGGCACTGCCACTTATAAGTACCCCCTATTCTACCCTCTCTCCCCCGCTGCCTCTATCTGAGGCAGCTGAGGTGGGGAGCAACTAGCCAACTATCCTGTTGACTATCCGATAAGCATTTGCTTATCGGATAGTCGACTAGTCCTTCACATCCCTAATGGAGAATCAAGCCCTATTTATTTGTTTGCATTAGGAACTCCTGAGGATGAATAAAAGTTTCTGGCAGACCATTCCAATGTGCATTGTCTTGCTTTTTATTGTTAATAAGTGTCCTGTTATTTTCTTCCACTATAACCACAGACGGAACAGCCGAGGCATCAGCAGGATGGCGTATTGTTGAAAGCTTGCAGCTGGCTTTATTTCCTTATGCAGGAAACCAATTGTTGAACATATGAAAGAGCTGTTCGTACCCTAAATGGGATCGTGTTGTCAAGCTGCAAGTGAATTTCTTCAGCTCCAGCTTTTATTTCTTGGCAAACACCGATGATTAAGTTGCTGTTTGGAGAGATTTTTAGGTTCTTTTCCAAGATCAATTGATCGGCTAAAAGGTCTCTTTGGGTGGGCATGATAAATGTCACTCCTTTTCTGTGTCTCTTAAGTGCCTCTCATAAAACCTGCGAGGAGGCTCACCCCGTCATTTGTTACAAGCTTCTGCTGAACGCGTGGTAAGGAGTAAACTAAATAAAACCCTGAAGATTCAGCAAAACACTCCGACATTTGCTTAACCTAGGGCATGTGCTCAAGTGCTTGGCTGAGGCGCTATAATTTGTTATATCGTAATTTTTTTTGGAGTGGTGGTTTGCACAAGATTAATTTTCATCTCGGCATTAGGCCTTTGACAGTTTGTGCTTCCAGCCAAGTATATACTGGTGTATGATCAGTGATATGTATCAGACAGATTGGAGGAGCTAAATATACCATTCTCAAGACAGTTTCAGCCTTAGGCAAAATCCAAATCTATTATTATTATGTCTTTCAATTTATTCAATTAGTTCAAGATGAGGAACCATGAACTTTGGAATGGAAAGCAATGTTTTATTTCAGCCAGAGGTGGGAGCCCCAGCATCTCTAAATATAAGATCATCTAAGTCTCACATTGGCCATCCAAAATTAGAGGATGCTTTGAATCTTTTGGGCCTTTGACCTGGGGTATATGACAAAAGGTAAAATAAGCCCCAGCCTGAACTTTTGCCCTAAAGTAAAAATGAATCTGCACTTTTGGATGAGATGATAAAAACTTCAGTTAACTTTTAAAGTTGTGAGTTAAATCCTAGGCAGATTGAAGCAAAATAGTATTTTACCGTTGACTTCAATATGGCAGGATTTCACCCTTTGACTTCAGAGGGGATTTCTCCCATTTAAACTGACAGAGAAGATTCGATAAGCAGGTGAACTTTGTGATGCTAGGAAGCAAGGGCGGGATTTCAAAGGGCTTCTGAATGTTTAACAGCAATCATCCAAATAACAGGAAGTGGAGTATGACCTCAGACAAATTAGAAGCCCGGGAGTGGATTGAACAATCTTCTATATATGTATTATATACACTTGATTAGCTTTCCTTACCAACAGTTGTCTGTGTGTCTCAGGTATTTCCAGGGTTGAAAAATATTGGGGGTTTTTAATCAGATTTTTTTTAATATAAATTGTTTGTAATTAAATACAGATTTATTTTTAAAAATAAATGTATTTCAAATCATAACCTACCTTAAGGTTTAAACTTACTCTAAGCCATTAAAATAATTTCAAGTAAATAAAAAGGCTTATGTGTTTACTGCCAACGTTTTAAAGAATGTCAAAACATGGAACTGGAGAAATCACTGGTTAAGCACCTAGAACCAGGGTAGGTTAATATGCTAAACCCCATTTTGACCACAGTTGTCTCTCCATAGGTGCAGAGTGTATTGCTTCTTCATTTCAATTAATTTAGCTTGTCCCATTCAATGATTCATTCAAAGTTTAAAATGGATAAGACACTGAAAAACAGAAAAATTTGTTTTCCTCCACCAATCTATGAATAAAAACTAAATGTGAGAGTGAAAACTACTAGTTCTAAAAACTAGAAGGACACAGTGACCAAAACCAATCCATTCAGTTTAAGAACTGCAGAAAATACCTTTCTTTGTCTATTAAAACAGTTTGAAATGCAAAATATGTTTTCATAATTTTTAGTCGTTCACTGATTTTTTTCCTATGTCTCCTGCACAAGGCAGTTTTAGCTAAAACTGTTAACTAATTAAAGAACAGCTTGTAAAATTGCTGGGATTTTGTGCATTTTTAATTAGATTCAAAATCCCATCCCAATAAAGCTCGACACAAACCACAAGTAAAAAATTAATCATCGGGTAACAAAGGGCATTATTCACCATTTTCTATCACAATAACAATTGTAAAAAAAAATCGGAATAAAAGCTACTTAAGCAATGTAACTGCTTAAATCTCATCAGTGAACTTGCCACGGCTGCTTTCAAACCTGTCTTTTGTGAGGGCCATTCATGTCTAGTGCCACTGGTTCAGGGCCAGTCTCCAAGGAACAAAGGCATATCAGAGCCAAGAGCTGCTAAGTGACAGTACCTTTGGGGTAGAGAGAGAGGCCCGCTGACAAACTTCCTTGGCCCTAACTCACCCCTGCCAGTTTGCAAAATGAGAGACGGATCCTGTCCCAGGCTTCGCAGGCCGCTGATAGGAACAGCTGGAGTGGCTGCCAGCCAGCATGCTGAATTTCACTTAGCCCAGTGGTCACCAACCAGTCGATCAGGATCTACTGGTCGATCTTGGAGCCTTCGACAGGTGATCCTGCAGTTTTGGCCAGGAGGCTGTCAAGTGCCGGAACTTCATCTGCCCTTCTAAACACTGCTGTGTTGCTCCTGCCCTCTGCCTTGGAGCTGCCCCCCTCCAGCCCTGGGAGCCTCCTGCTTGCTATGCAGGGCACAGGAAGAAGAGGAGGTGTTGCTTATGTCATGGTGCCCCTCCCCCCACCCTGCACCCCATCTCCACAGAGTGGGGGGGGGGAGCAGGGATGGAAAGAGTTTGCTGGCTGCTTTTGGGAGTGGTGCAGGGCCACAGTAGTGGTAACCCTGCCTTAGTCCCCTGCACCACCACCCAGAAGCCACCTGTAGTAAGTGGTGCCCAGCTGGAGCCAGCATTCCAAACCCCGGCCCCAGTCCTGAACCCGTCCTACACCCCAAACCCCTGCCTTAGTCCTGAGTCCCCCTGCGCCCAAACTCCCTCCTAGAGCCAGCACCCTGAATCCCCACCTCAATTCCCTGCCCCAGGCTCAGCTCAGAACCCTTCCCACCTGCCAAATCCTTTAGCCCAAGATCAGAGTCCACATCCCCCTCCCCCACAGGCAGCCCAGACCTCTGGCCCCAGTCTGATAAAAGTGAGTGAGGGTAGGGGAGCAAGGGGGGAGGCCTCGGTGAAGGGGCAGGAAGGAGGTGGGGCAAGGGTGTTTAGGTTTGAGGTGGATCCTGGATTGTATTTAAATTCAAAAAGTTACCTCATGCTTAAAAAGGTTGGAGACCGCTAATTTAGCCTAATCCTCATAGCACAACTGAGAGGCAAGTGATACAATTAGGAGTGCATAATTAGAAGACTGGAGGGGGGACTGCCACACCCTTGGTGATGCAGCAGTTAGACTGAATAATCTAGATACTGACTTGTGACACACTCAAAAGAAGATTGCTTAAATTGGTGGTTCTCAACCAGAGGTACATGTACCCCAGGAGTACACAGAGGTCTTCTGGGGGTACATCAATTAATTCTGATATTTGCCCAGTTTTACAACAGGCTACATAAAAAACACTAGCGGAATCAGTGCAAACTAAAATGTCATACAATGACTTATTTATACTGCTCTACACACTAATACATTGAAATGCAAGTATAATATTTATATTCAATTCATTTATTTTATAATTATATGGCAAAAATGAGAATAGAAGCAGTTTTTCAGTAACAGTGTGCTGTGATGTGCATTTTTATGCCTGATTTTGTACGCAAGTCATTTTAAGTGAGGTGACATTCAAGACAAATCATACTCCTGAAAGGGGTACAGTCGTCTGGAAAGAGTTAGA
The DNA here is from genome assembly GCF_049634645.1 of Pelodiscus sinensis. Classification (NCBI taxonomy): domain Eukaryota; kingdom Metazoa; phylum Chordata; order Testudines; family Trionychidae; genus Pelodiscus; species Pelodiscus sinensis. The sequence goes on along the minus strand of NC_134732.1, from coordinate 3,947,779 downwards.
ATCACGGGCTTAAATAAATATGTGCAGATGTAGTGTATCCTTCTTGTTTGCCAATAGAAGTACCACATTTAGCGTAAAGGCTATATTTAGTTTCAAATAAATGTGCTGTAATGACTAGCCAGTGCCAATCAGCCCTATTTTAAAGCAACTAAATAAAAGGCACAAATGCAAAACCATTCAAATCAAATATTTAAAAATCCAGGTTTTCTGCTTGTGGATTTCAAATGAAGATTAAAGTCCGTTATTTCAATCACTTTGATTTAAATCAATCCACAAGTCTAGAGCGGTGATGCTAGGCTAGTGACCAAGATGGGCTTAGGGTAGTTTTGTCAACTGGGCTTGCGTGCTTAGAATTCGCAGGCTGCGCGGACTGACCCGTAGCAGCGCTGGGATTGGATGCAGAAGGAGCACACGGCTCTCACAGATACTGTTGTGTGTGATCGGCACCCACCTCGCTTCCCGCACCCTGGCTTTATGTACACGTAACTTTAGGAATATCAGTAGGAAAAAACGACACAGATAGAAGCCAGCAGAACCTGACCACACTGCTCGTGAGCAACAGTAAACAAAATGTCTCATGGGCCGCACATAGACCCCGATGGGCCGTATGCAGCTCATGGGTTGTGGGTTGCCCATCACTGGTCTAAAGTGTCTAGCACTGAGCAGAGAGATAAAACTGTGGTAAATAAAGGACCAAATGCTGATGACCTTACTCAAAGCTCTCAGAGAAGTTCAGCAGTGGGCTGGGGAGATTGCCTGTACACAAACTGAAAAAAAGACTTCAGCCGTGGCCAACAGCTGGGCAGCCTCACACCCACACAAAGCAAAGCCCATTGTTTTATTCCCTTCCTTATATTTTGTTAATCATTTTCTATTCTTATCACATGTCCTGAACAAAAACAACAAAAGAGCCTGCTGCATGCAGAACCTCTCCTTTGGATGAAGTGGATGTACAAGGATTTCCATACCAAAGCATTGATCATAATTTAAAAGGTTTTTCACATTTTCTATGAAGACATGTTGGCAAGTAAATCCACCCTGAGAAAAAGGCGCTTCTGCCTTGTTTTACTTGATTAATGATTTTTGTTGTTGCAAACTAAAGCAGAGTGACGCGCACTCAAAAGATTAAATAATTTTATTTTGCTTCTGAGCTGCTGGTCACTCCTCCACTTGGTCTATAATAATGGGAGATGGACCGGGCAGTGTAGCAGTTATGTGGAACAGGATTGTATGGAGAGTCTAATTAATTTTTGTTACATCAATGCTGTTGGTAGAAATGGGCAAAATATTGTAATCAAAACTTTTTTTGAGCAACACTCCCACGCCCAGATTTCGTGACACTGAGGTGTTTCGAGAATTCATACTGATTTTACCAAATTGTCTCAGCCAAATAAAACCTGAAAAACTTTAAACGTTTTGATTTTGATATTTTCTAAATGCAATGTTTTGATTTTTCAGTTAAAAAACATTTTAATTTACAACATTTTGCTTCAGGACTAAATATTAATTTAAAATTAAAATGATAATTTTTTCAACTTTTCAAATTAGCTGAACATTTTAAAAAGCTTCAATTTCAGACCTATCTGAAATTATTTTATTTTTTCCTTCATTGTTTTGTTATTGCCAGTGAACTGAAAAATCCATTATTTGCCTAGCTCTATTCACTGGGTTATTTGATTTGATATTGGAGTAACTGGTGAGTTTGTATATTAATATGTGTATTTTTAAAACTCTGCGAAGGGTGCCCAGAGTGCTGGATAGGTGCTTTTTAATAAAGAGTAGCAAACAGCTAAATTAATAAATACAAAGCCAAAATTTTCAGATATAACAAGATTCCCGACTGACACAAAACTTCTGTGGCGCACCAGGTGAAACTCACACTTGTGCAAAAAGCCAGCTCTGTGTTTCACTAAAAGTTCCATTCAGATCCTCAAAAGATGATTCAAATGGGATGTTAACGGCGCCTACGCCTTGTGCCGACCCTCTGCTCTGAGCCAAATTTCACACGGGCTGCTCTTCTGGGAGCATGGAGCCAGTCTTCCCACACACCTTGTCCAGGGGCACAGCATGGCTGTCAGTTACCCTGAGTATTAATAAAAAAAGCAGTCATGTTTATTAGGTGAGGAGTATCTTGTTAGTCTTTAAAGTGCTACACGACTGCTTTTTTTGTTTTACCAAGATCAGACTAACACGGCTACCTCTCTGTTACTGAGTATTAATGTGGCCCATTTGTGCAGCAGATGGGCTCCCCTATTACAGACAGTGCGCTCTGGTATGCTGTCCCCTTCCCCCCAAGCCTCTGTGTAAACTAAATAAGCCACACTGGCTCCTTAATGCAGCTCCCGGGTTTTCTGCTGCTCTGTTCCTTGTCACCTCTCTCAGCATTCAGAACATTGAGCTAATCAGAGCTACCTCAGTGACGATGACTGAGGATGAACAATCAAGGCCCTGAAGACCCCGTCCCCCAGACAACAGATGAAAGGCCAATACGACTGATTACTCGTTTACTTACTTTGCTTTTAGCGTCCAGGCCCAGGTTGGGGGTGCTTTGGAACTGGAAGCTGCTCAGAATCCTTGCCTTAGCATGGTCAGCGATGGCCCGGTTCTTAGCTCCTCCTCGCTTGACATTTTACCTGCCCTCCTCCTACTCCATGTTTCCTGTAACTGGCTTCACCATGAGGTCACCAGCCTTCAGTGAGGTTTGCCTGGAGACTGCAGTGCAAGCAGGCACTCCCACGAGAGCTGTCGTCTAGCTAGCATGACTAACAATATCAATGAAGAGGTGGCAGTGTAGGCAGTACAAGTCCTATGCCCGCGCATCTTCACTGCTCCTGCTAGTAGTGCTGGCTAGGTCAAACCAAACCGAGTGGGTATGTCCGCCTGAGCTGCAGTGACACTTCTGATTTCAATATAGACACACCCCGTGTAGGTGGGCAGGCATCCTCTTGTAGTTACTCCCACCACAGCAACCACCCAAGAAGGAATCCACAGCATCCCAATAAAGGATACACTGCCGTCTGATGAAAAAGGAGGAGGGAGAAAAATTATTCTCCTTGACCTCTGAGGGATGGACAAGAGGCAATGGGCTTTGACCGAAGCAAGGGAGGTTTAGGTTAGAAAAACTTAGGAAAAACTTCTTAACTGTCAGGGTGAGGAAGCTCTGGAATAAATTGCCTAGGGAGGTTGTGGAATCTCCATCATAGGAGATTTTATAGGAGCAGGTTAGACAGACAGCTGTCAGGGATGATCTGCTCGGTCCTGCTGTGAGGGCAGGGGACTGGACCCGATGACCCCTCAAGGTCCCTTCCAGCTCTAGAGTTCTGTGATTCTACAACAAAGACATACAGCTAGAGTCAGTGGAAGGGATTTGCAAACTTTTGGCTGCACCATCCATTTTGCAGGTGCTGGTGTCCTCTGCCATCTGTGTTCATGGCACCCCACTTTCAAATGGCGCAAAATTCTACCCAGTGGGCAGGACAGAAAATGCAGCTTTTAAAAAAAAAAAACTTGGCATGGTGCCATGGTGAAAAAATAAAACTTTTACTTGTCTTTTTTCCTCCTCCTTTGTGGCTTCATTAAAAGCCACATTTTTGACAAGTGAATTTTTTCCCCCTTTGGCTGCCCATGTTTTGCTGGCTAAACAGTTTTTATTCCTCAGCATGTTCATTGAGCACAACGAGAGCTGGCACGCACACGCACACACACACACACACACGAGTGAGCGATAGCAAACCCACCATAAATCCCGTCAGCCAGGAATGCTGCAGACAGCTAGCTTCAGGCACACATAAATATCAAGTGCAAATGAACCCTCATTTATTCAGGCCAACGCTGGTGTCTAACATTTATGAATTTGTGCCGGCAGTTAAAATCACGTCTAATTGACATTAGATGGCGGTATGGAGGGTGCGTTAGGAGAAAATGAATTTCAAAGCCACTCCCTTGGAATTCCGTGGGGTTGGCTGGCTTATTCTGAAGGAATAGGTAGGTACAGGAATAGGTAGATAACCTCAGAGTAAAAACCATCCCTGTGCAAAATGCCAGCAAAAGCAATTTAAACCCCAAAGGGAGAGCTGAAGTACCATCTAGACTGGCCTCGGACTTGCCTCTTCCAGCCCTACCTGACAGAGGGTAGGAAATTGACTAGTCAACTTGTCGACTGAGTATCCGATAAGCATTTGCTTATCTGATAGTTGACTAGTCCTTAACATCCTTAGTTCAAACGCTTCCTGAGACATTCCAGTAACACCCCCAGACTCTGGAACTCTCTGTTCACATTACTGATGGGCAAACCTCAAATAAACTGTCTTTTAGGTTCAGCAGAAAGAGGTATCCAATGCTCATATGAGCTATTGAAACATAACCATGACGAAAGTCTCATGAGCACAAATTCTGTTCCCAAATTCTGGGAACTTCCGCTTTCTTTGAGCTGGCTATAGAGTGAAAACAAATGTTCTCATTGTGTTTTGATCCTTCCACTTCTGTTTCTGACAGGAACCAGGAAATTCCGAGATGCAAGCGGAAATGAAAATAGGACCAAGTTAATCAAAAGCCGTTCTCAAGCCCACTAAAGGTTGGGTTCAGATTAGGATCAAATTACGATTCAATTCTGATTTTTTTTCAACTGCAAAGCACATATTATCATAGCACAGAGAGGGTCCAGCAGAAGGCAACCAAAATGATTAGGGGCTGGAGCACATGACTTATAAGGAGATGCCGAGGGATTTGGGCTTATTTAGTCTGCAGAAGAGAAGAGTGAGGGGGGATTTGATAGTAGCCTTCAACTTCCTGAAGGGAGGTTCCAAAGAGGATGGAGAGATGCTGATTCAGTGGTGGCAGAACAACGAGCAATGGTCTCACATTACAGTGGGGGAGGTCTAGGTTGGATAATAGGAAAAACTCTTTCACTAGGAGGGTGGTGAAGCACTGGGATGGGTTACCTAGGGAGGTGGTGGAATCTCCATCCTTAGAGGTGTTTAAGTCTCGGCTTGACAAAGCCCTGACTGGGTTGATTTAGTTGGGGTTGGTTCTGCTTTGGGCAGGGGACTGGACTCGATGACTCTTGAGGTCTCTTCAGCCCTAGGATTTTATGATTCTATGATTAAGGATGGTCCAGTTGTTAGGGCATTAGCCTAGGATTTTATGATATCCGTTTAGTCCTAATAGCTTACAGATATGAAATATCCATCGGCCACTGGTATTAAACAGGAGAATCAGATGTATCAGTCACAAGAAATATTAAAGCCTCTCTGGCTCACTTCATCCTCCTAACTGGGCTGGGAGTATCCGTTTGAGATTCTCGCAGTCAGTCATCTGGAAACCACCATAACCCTCCTCAGATGGGTCTAATAACCCCAAGCACTTGCCTGGACCAGCTGAGAGAGAAGGGAACTTTACCTTGACACCTACGAGGCTTTTGATCCCAGGTCCTTAGTTTTTCCCCTTACATTTTCTCCACCAGATAAACAATAACCCAGGACCAACTTTCTCTCTCTCAATGACTGCTTCACTTCCTTCCCGAGATACAAAGAATAGAGTACCTGGCTTATTAGACTACTCCCTTTGGCCTTACAGGGCCGGTAGCCCATTACGATCCCAATTTTACAGAGATCAAGACAGAGTGAAAAATGTTTGCCCAAAGTCAGTTATTCCGCAGCAAACTACACTGCTTTTCCATAAGAGGCTTCAATAGAAATGAAAACCTCAATCCACAGGATCAAATGTAAATCCCATACAACTCAATTTCCATAGAAGAGACCTTGAAAAGGATGGCCTCGTCAGGATTAAACAAAGACTGTAAATGGCTAGCTAACTACAAAAGCAGCTTCTCCTCTCTTGGTATTCACACCTCCAGATCAGCTGCTAGAAGTGGGCCTCATCCTCCCTGATTGAATTAACCTCGTTATCTCTAGCCTGATTCTGGCCTGCATATGTATACCTGCCTCTGGATATTTCCACTACATACATCTGACGAAGTGGGTCTTTGCCCACGAAAGCTTATGCTCCAATGCATCTTAGTCTGTAAGGGTGTGTCTAGACTACAGGGTTTTGTCGACAGAAGTGGACTTTTGTCGACAAAACTATACCTGCGTCTACACTGCCACTGAATTCTGTTGACATAACGTCCACAAAACTCAGCAGTTTTGCAACGGTGGTAAACCTCATTCTGCGAGGAATAACGCCTTTTGTCGACAGAGTTCTGTCAACGGTGTTATTGAATCTACACTGTCCTTTGCGTCGACACTGTCGTGTTGACAAAGAGGCTTGCTTTGTTGACAGAACTGGATGTAGTCTAGATGCTCTTTGTCGGCAGTATCTGTCGACAAAAGCCTGTAGTCTAGACGTACTCCCAGGTGCTACAGGACTCCTTGTCACTGTCTCCTCAGGATCTCCCCATCTGCCCTGCTGTATCCCCACTGTACCGTTTCATTCTTACGCTGTACACTTTTTGGGCTGGAACCACTTTTTTCGATTTCATAGAATGATAGAATCCTAGAATCCTAGGGCTGGAAGAGACCCTTAAACAGAGTTTAAAGAGAAGCTAGATAATTTCATGGAGGTTAGGTCCATAAAAGGCTATTAGCCAGGGGGATAGAAATGGTGTCCCTGGCCTCTATTTGTCAGAGGCTGGAGATGGATGGCATGAGACAAATTGCTTGATCATTGTCTTTGGTCCACCCCCTCTGGGGCACTTGACGCTGGCCACTGTCGGCAGACAGGATACTGGGCTAGGTGGACCTTTGGCCGTTCTTATGTTCTTATGACCCCCGGAGTCATCGAGTCCAACCCACTGTCCAAAAACAGGACCAACCCCAACTCACTCATCCCAGCCAGGGCTTTGTCAAGCCGGGACTTAAAAACCTCTAGAGATGGAGATTCCACCCCCTCCCGAGGTTTGCTTTTGTACAAGTCCTTGCACATAGAGATCCCAGTTTTACCCTGATGTCCTTGTCCAAAATTCCTCATCCCTCACTGTTGGCTGGTGGGTTTCCACTCCCCAAGCCAAAGGAGGCCGTATTCCAGTGGCGCTGAATGGTGTGTACCGTATATCATTTGTAAAGCACTTTAGGAAGAAAGGAGCCATGTAAATTATTATAAACACTTCTAGGCGGTTATCTTAATCCTCTTTAGCAGTCATTTAGCCACGCTGTACACATTAAGTTCTTTTAATCTTCAGTCCCTCCAGCCTCTTCATTGTTGTTCGCCAAGTTCCCTCCTATTTAATGGTGCATCTCTAGTACTGAGGTGCCCAGAATGGCAGGCAGCAGTCCACTGGGAGATACGGTCGTGTCTGCGCTGCACACAGAGAGGTTATGGCTTCCTGATTCCAAGGAACGATGCTATTTTGTATTTCAGCAAGCTACTCACACAATAAGGTGCCCCTCTGAATGAGTAACGCTTTCCACATCTGGCTGTGTATTACTGAGGAGTCTCTGGGGTCCCATCTGTACTCTATTATCTTCCCACAATTTTTCTCAACCTTCTACGTAATGTGACCCCATGTGACAATGGAGAAAAGTTTCAGGTCCTTCATCTCAATGAACCATAAAGAAAAGGCAGCGGGCTGTGGCAATGGAAGCTGGATCGTGAGCCTATGTTGGGAACTCATGTTCTGCCATGGTGGAGGAAATGGTTACAGCACATTAGTCTTGCAACACATTTCAAACATAGCAGCCTAGCTGGGCTGAGTCTGTGCTTTAGTTGTGTTCTCCGATAATGCTGGGGCCCTGGGCTTTTCTCAGGAGGAGAGAATTTTCTCTCCGCTCTCTGTGGGAGAAAAGATGGCTCCCTTTATCGGCACACAAGACAAAGGGACTTTTTCTAAATCATGTGTCGCTCTTTAAAAACACACCAGCTTTCTGGCTGGGTGCAGGACACAGCTGGTCCTGCACCCAGCTTGTTTGGAGCGATTACTCTGCTGTTATTGTGCTACTGTTTCAGAAATGATCTTCTCCCAGCTTATTCTTAAAGCATTTTACCTGATTGATGCTTTAATCTCTTTGCCTCAAGCATAAATCACTTTCCATACAAAGTCTTGCTAGAAAGCTTCCATTGACTCCAATTAAAGGGACACTCCCATAAAAGCATCAATGGCAGGTGAGTGAGGCAAAAGGAAAAAGAAATTTTACAGACCATGAAAACCTGAGATCCATCTCCCGGCCTTTGTAACTCCTCCATCTCATGGAGCGGGAAATGCCAAAGGATTTAAGGGGTTCCAAGTCAGTCTTATTTATCACAAAACCTTTCCCTCTGCTTTCTGTGTAACTCACTAATAATCTTTGGGAAGATCATGTCCATATCAGATGTGTGGTCAGCACAATCTTTTAGAAACAAGTAGTTCTTAGAAGATTGTTGCTTCTACAAAGGCCCTTTGTGAAAGAGCTGAGCCCAACTGGCAAACCAGACTCAATGCACCCTCCTTTGCCTGGATCAGGTCCCTGCAGGTTGTCTGTCTGCAGAACAGGACAAATCAGAACATCAGATCCAAAACCCCACAAGCATCAGGGAATTTCAAGTCCAAATCTCAGAGCTGGACCTCAGGCTCATCTTTCCAATGGTTGTCTCCAGGTCTGCACTACTGAGCAAGGTTGGCTTAAAGTACGCAACTCCAGCTACATTAAAAATGTAGTTGGAATCAATGTGCCTTAAACTGAGCTTTGGTGCCGTCCTCACAGTGGGAGGTCGAAGGGAGAAATGCTCCAATCAACTTCCCTTACCCCTCGAGAGGAGTATGAGTACCAGCGCCAATGGGGGTGCTCGCCGTGTTTGATTTAGCAGATCTTTACTAGACCCGCTAAATCGAACGCCAGAAGATTGACCACCGCAGCCATCGATCTTCCTGCAAGTGGAGACGGGACCTGAATCACCACCCAGGACCCAAACAGGCCAGAATGCTGGGTTTAGTGGCAAGCCTAAACTTGCTCTCTAGGGATTGGGTCCCACAGAACCAATGCTTGTCAGTTATTTCAACCATCCCAAAGCTGTGTTGGGGGTAAACCGCTCCAATTCCCCGGTGAAGTTAATGAGGGACTGGCTAAGTAGCTAGGATGAGAGAGAGAGGCTCGTCTGAGTGACCCTAACAATGATTTGCATGGGGGGAAAAACAACCTTTTTTCCACTGCCCCACGGCAGAGCACAGCAATAGCAATAGCTGTAGCAGAGAAATATGAACAACAACTGAGTGCTATTGATCCAAAGCCATCAAACAATCAATCACCTCATTTTTCAGGAGGAAGCTAATAACCTTCCAAGCAACCTCAATTTCCCCATAACGGCCTTGGGCCCCACACTACCCAGCAGCGTAATACACCGTCAGTGCCTAGGACAAACCCTGCCCCATGACTGCCCGTTTTAACAGCAGAAAGTGAGGGGGAACGCAAACAACCTGCCCAGCCGAAGTTAAAGCAAATTCTCGCCGGAGCGGGAGAGTGTCCACTCAAAGGCTGGGGAATCTGGACAGCAATGCTGGGGTCAGGGAGATGGCCATTTCACTAGCTCCTAGGCGGCTGGCGGCAGATGTCTCAGCTCTGTCTTCCTTTCTACCTCCCTGGAAGCTCACCTCAGGGTTGCACAGCTCCTTGCGTATAAAAGCAGACCCACAATGTGGCCAAGATGACAGATCTGCATCTGGGGACCGGCAAGTTCATGTGGGGACAGAACAGACCAAAGGGTGGGTCTCCTACCAGGACATGCTCCACCCTTTTAAAGTCCTAATCCACCCTCGCCTGCCCCAGTCCTGAAACCTTCACCTCCCTGGCAGAGTGCGCCAAGAGCAAAGCAAACACCTTCACAAACAACTGAGCCCTTGACTAGATCCACGGGAAGGGAAAAGGGGGAGGGGGGGGAGATTAGGTTCTGCAAGGGAAGAACCATCTTACTCTGCTTCTCTAAGTGCCGCAGAGATGATGGACCTGCGCCCTGAACGTGCTCCTCATTAACGAACCAGAGGGAATGTCCGGGCCACTCCTATTTTCCATGTTAGACTCACAATAAGGGGCCGACAGCCCAGAGACGATGCCTGAGTCTGGGCTCTGCCCCAGAGCTAGCTGTCAGCTAATGGACTGAGCCCAGGGCGATGAGTCAGCATGAACGTGGCTCTGCTATTAACTCATCTTGGACAACTCATTTTCCTGCTCTGTACTTCATTTCCCCTCCTCTGTCTCGTGAGGATCACGGCCCTTGCCCCTGCCCTTCGTAATGTACTTGCAGAGCTACGGATAGACATTGCAGTGTCTTTCTGGCTCCCTTCCACACTCTAGTCTCAGCCAGCGCAGGCAGCAAAGTCTACAGAGTAGCTGGTACACAGCTGGGTCGGCTGGAGCAGCTGGGTTTGATGGGCTGGGTGCTCTCTGTAGTGCAGTCTGGTAGCTGCATCACTGCACATCTGATATGTTGCCGTTACGTGTGTCTAAATGACACGTGGTGTAGCACTGGGGAAACTGAGACAAAAACTAAGCGATTACAAATCAACAAACCAGACTGCATGGGACAGATCTTCCCTTCTGTTTTGCCTTATCCACTACCACCCTTTAATCTGCTGCTACACAGGTAACTAGTAAATTACAGGAGTGGAACACGAGAAGGATAGAGGTGATGCAGCTGGCAGAGGGACAGGTAATAGGGCAATAGATAGATCTGGCTACTCTCTACTTAACTCTGCTATCATTGAATCCTGACGACTTCGTGACGCTTTGGCCAAGATTCTCAATGGTACTTTGTCACACACACACTATGACGCGTGAGCATTCCTGTTGAAGTCAAAGGGGTATTGGATACCATGGTGATAAGCAGATGCTTAAAGTTACACACACACTTAAGAACCTTGGGGTGTGCGATCCCTTGGTAACAGGAAGCTCATGGATCGAATGGCTGGAAAAGAAAACAACCCTCCACTGTCAAATGGCCCATGGTTGCGTTCCTGCTCCCCCAGGAATGGCAGCCTCACAGCCTAAGAAACATTGTCCTAGGTGCGGCAAATACCCGGTGTTCCTGAGGTGGATCCTGCACTTCCCCTTGTTGACGCAGGTCAGGGTCCTGCCCTCTGCCCCACTCTTGGTGTTGTGTGGGGGCAGTTGTTACCTGGGTGGTGTTCTGTTAGACGATAATAGAGGTTTGGCTGCGTGTGTGTGTTTCTTCAGCGTGCCCCCTGATACTGCACAGATAGCTGGAGAGCCAGACCGCAAGTGAACCTCCCCCTGGCTACAAAAACCAGATACGGGATGAAGGCACTTGGTCAGGTTTTTACGGGAACACTAACACACGCTTGCCCGTTGCAATGTACGCAGCTCGGTCACTGCTGGGACACGGCACACTGCCCCGTGGTGGCCAAAGACAGACCTTCCGGGATACATCCTTCTACACAGACAGAAAGAAGTTACGCATCACTCCTGATGTGTCTGGGTACCACGCATTCACTTATTCAAGTTGGCTGGGTCAAAACATTCCTGTCATCCTCTTCCCCTGCGGCCGGGTCAGCATGTTCCTGCTGCCTATGGGGAGTGTTTGCATAGCTTGTGCCTATTACCTCTTAGGTATTTGTGTTTCTGCAGGATTGGACCTGTTCTTGCCAGATGCTGGGAGCAGGGCCTGCCTCGGGCTCACAACCGGGCTTTGCTTTATATTAGCAAGTTTTGACCATTACTTCTGTCCACCCCTTAGGCCTCATACCAGGCCTGTGATACAAGGGCTAAGTTTCAGACCCTCTTCTTACCACAATGTGTGCTCTGCTCGTGCCCTGAAGGGAGAGAGAGGGGAGCAGGGAAGGGATCTGGGTCTGAAGCACAGCCCTCTCAACCGCTGTGGCCTTCTTGCCCTCTTCCCCCTCTGAGTAGGGTTACCCTCAGTCCTGGATGCTGGGGGAGCTTCCCTGCTCCACTGAGGCAAGGACTGCCTTCTTCCAGTTCTCTGGTCTATCAAATCTCAGCCACACCTCCAAACTCCAGTCCTCGCTCCTTTCTCACACCACAGAGTCTGCCTGAGTGTGTGTGTGTGGTGGGGGAGGTTATTAGGTTCTTGACAGAGCCCCAATTAACTACAGGCTTCAATTAGCCTGTAGGAGCCTTCTCTAGTCTACAGGGAATCATACCTTAATTAGCCGAAGGCTTATAAATCTCCCCTCTAGCACGCTCCTGCACACAGGTGATCCACAGGGCCTTCCACTTGGAGGAGCAGGGAAATCAACCCGACAGTCAAGGCTTTGCCAGGGATAAGCAGCTGAGGCTTTTTGCTCCACAGGCAAGCTCTACAGCATCCAAATCATACTTATGCAGCCAACCCTCGCTGCCCCAGATCAATGGATTGATTTCCAATTAGGTTAATGGATGTTGAAAAATGGTACTGTAATAACTTCAAAGCCCTCGAATCAATTCTCCCCCACACACACAGCCAGCTCTGCTCCATGCAGGCTAGACAACAGGCAGGCTGGAAGAAGATGATCTAATATGCCATTTATTGATCCATCAGGAAAAACCAGGAATCTAATGGGGTTTTTGCATGGCTGCTGATTGCGAAGGGTCAGTGAATGAGTCTACGGGGACTGGCTGGGTAATGAAATAGGCAGAGTGGAGGGGAGAAGCACAGCTGAGAAGTGAGGCCTTTCCACCATCTCTCGGCTGCTGGCTTCTGCGGCCAGTCTAACCAGGTCGGTGCTTGTTGGGAAATGGAAGAATTGTGCAATGAAGAGAGAAGGGAACAAGTGAGAGGTGTTGGCTTCAAATGAAGCAGGTTTTGCCTTGCTGTTTGCTGCTAGCCATGTGCTCATAGAACTATCCAGAGGGAAGGACGGAAGGGAAGGGGTCCCATCGCCCATGATGGGCATCACTAGAGTTCTCGTAGGTCATTGGCAGTGCCCATGCCAATAATGCCCACAAGTGCAAGGGCTGACTCTTTCCCTTATGCGTAAACTCCTTTCCACGGTAAGCATGAAAGCACCCAGCCCCTGGTAATGAAGGGGGCTGCAGACTTCAGGAGTGGTTATAAGGCAAAGGGTATGTCTACACTAGCCCCCTAGTTCGAACTAGAGTGGCTAATGTAAGCATTCGAACTTGCAGATGAAGCCCGGGATTTAAATATCCCGGGCTTCATTTGCATGTTCCCGGGTGGGCGCCATTTTTAAATCCCCTTACTTCGAACTGACTGCCCGCGGCTACATGCGGCAGTCAGAAGTTAATCCGAACTAAATCCTTAGTTTGGATTAACTGTTACACCTCCTTGCAGGAGGAGTAACAGTTAATCCGAACTAAGTCCTTAGTTCGGATTAACTTCTGACTGCTGCGTATAGCCGCGGGCAGTCAGTTCGAACTAAGGGGATTTAAAAATGGCGCCCGCCCGGGAACATGCAAATGAAGCCCGGGATATTTAAATCCCGGGCTTCATTTGCAAGTTCGAATGCTTACATTAGCCACTCTAGTTCAAACTAGAGGGCTAGTGTAGACATACCCAAAGAGCTTTTGGCCTCCCGCTTGACAGTACTACTCAAGGCTCCTATGAATGCCTCCCCGCCCTGAGGCGTGCTACTGCATTGGCTATTATCACACAACCCCCCGATTTCTAGCCAAAACGTCTGCCCCTAGCTTAGGGAGAGCGTTCGACAGTGAGCATTCGCTGCTCCCTTGCCTCTAGGGCTGTTGTTTTCACTGCACAACAGGACTGAAAAACAGCTGGAAAGTATTCCCAGATCTGAACTCGAGGGCGGTGGTTTTCAAACGACGGGTCGCAACCCGGTGCTGGGTCATGGTGGTCAGTGGGGGGCTATGGCAGCTACCTGCCTGTCTTGACACCACAGACTGTGTGGTGTCCCAGAAGCAGACGGTCCGTCTCCTAGGTGTGTGGGGGGCATGCACAAGGCTCCCCACACTGCCCCTGCCCTGAGCACTAGGCTGCACTCCCATTGGCTGGAACCTGTTGCTGGCTGCCTCTGGGCACAGCATTGTCTGTGGTGCCCAGAGAGGCAGGAAGCTGCCTTGGCCCCCTCTGCTGCATCACTGCCTGGGAGCCACTCGAGGTAAGACCCTCCTGCCCCGCATCCCGCACCCCGCCCTGCGCTCCCCGCCCACCAACGCTGAAGCTCTCATCCTCAGCCTCAGACCTTCAGAGCCCACTGTACATTGGGTGGTGGGTATCAACAATTTTCTTCAACTGGGTCATGAGAAAAAAAGTGTGAAAACCACTACTGTAGTGTACACCCACCTCACACCGGTGTAAATGACTAAATAAAGTGCAAGCCAATGAAAAGTCAGAACCAAAAGACCAACCTCATCCTGGGTGCAGCTCTGCCAGAGCTCATGGAGATATAGCAGATAAGGAAGTGGCTGATTACTGTGTGTAAAGTTAACCCAAGAATAACCCAACTCAGCATGACATTTGGGACCAGCATCTAGCTATGATCCTTTACACATTCCCAGCACTCCGTGTGAACCTCGACTGTAGGGAAAGCCCTTAGATATAAGTGAAAACTGTTAAGGAATCACTGATTGCACCTGATTAAATACATTCTATAAGAAATAGCGAGGATGGACTTCACACTTGGGGTTCCCACTATGGGACAAATCCATTGGTGTGAAATTGCATCGGTGCATTTCAACATAACCTGATGACATTTTGGCATGGCACTGTCGTATGGGATCGCAAGTCACTACCTTGGTATGCACACATGAGGCCTGCTGCCTCAAAATACCATCTCTTTGGAGTGCGATGATGATTTGTGGGACCCATCCAGGATTATAAGGCATCAAGAAACGTCCTACAAAGCACAATGCAGGACAATGTAGCACTTTAAAGACTAACAAGATGGTTTATTAGATGATGAGCTTTCGTGGGCCAGACCCACTTCCTTGATCTGAGGAAGTGGGTCTGGCCCACGAAAGCTCATCATCTAATAAACCATCTTGTTAGTCTTTAAAGTGCTACATTGTCCTGCATTTTGCTTCAACTACCCAAGACTAACACGGCTACATTTCTATCACTATTCTACAAAGCACAGTTCTCCCGCACCTTTGGAAAACTGGGACAATGCCCCCCAAAAAAGCCTGGGCTGAGGGTTACTGGTGAGAAAACATCAACCAGCTGCATTGTTTTGCAGTTCAAACCAGAATTCTCTCCTGTCCCTGTAAGATTGAACCACTGGCACGTTCCTCCACACTTTGCTCTGCACACACAGAATGCGAAGCCGGTCCCCGCTGTGGAATAGAAAATTGCAATTCACACATCGCCCGGAGAGCTTGTCATGGGCATGGCCTGTTCTACTCACGTTGTACAGGATGTCCGTCCAGCCCTCCATGGTGATGCACTGGAAGACAGTTAGCACCGCAAACAGGATATTGTCAAAGTTGGTGATTCCATAGTTGGGGCCTGGCCAGTATTTCCTGCATGTGGTTCCATTCTCACATTGCCTGGCAGGTGGATCCTCTCCGCAAGGAAAATCTCCGATCTCCTCACCTATGGAGACAAGCAAAGAGGGGACACGGTTATTGATCAAAGGCTCCCAAACATGCTGGTTTCACTGAGCCCCAAATGGGCTGCCTCCCGGACACGCAGGGTCTGATTCTCATTTACACTACGGTGCCTTTTTGCTACTTTGGAACCTTAAAGTGGGTCCAGCCACAAAAGCCCCCTGACATTGCCAGGGGCGTGATAGGGGCTTTAATCAATGTAAATCAGATGCTGGGTCCAAACTTAGCACTCGCAGCAGTGTGAGGGCGATGTTCCGGGCCCTGACTGAGCAATATCATTAACATTAGCATTAACAGCCAGAGGTTCGTTCCAAAAAACTGCAGCATCCCATCTATGCCCTGGAACCAGTGCAAGCAGGAAATCTAGCACTAGGCCAAGAGATGCCAGGGATTTAAAGCAGAGTGAATACTGTGATGCAGTGACATGCTATGATGTACGGAAGAGTACTGAGTATTAGCATTCCTCCTGCTGTATCACAGTGAGGAGGGGCAGACGCAAAGGATATGTCTAGACTACATGGCTCCGTCGGCGGAGCCATGTAAACTAGTTTACCCGGCACAGTCAAAGAAGCGGAGATTTAAATAATCCCTGCTTCATTAAAATAAACATAGCCGCCGTGCTGTGCCGAAGATCAGCTGACCCGGCACAGCACGGCAGTCTAGATACGGATCTGTCGTCTGGGGAAGCCTTTGCCGACCGATCCTGTAAACCTCGTTTAATCTAGACATACCCAAAGAGACTATGTGCCAGGCACAGCATCCCGCGTCTCTTGGCTTTACAAATGGGGGCTTGTTTTCATTCTTTCAGTGGTCCAGTGCCGCTGGGGTACAGTCTGGGTATGCTTCAAGCTGGAGATCTATTTCCAACTTGAGTAGACAAACCCACACTAGGGGCACGTCTAGACTGCCCGTGGCTTTCGAAAGAAGCTATGCAAATTCAACGCATATCTTCCGTTTTTGGAAGAGTTTTTTCAGACAAAAAAGCAGTCTAGACGCGGTTCTTTCGGGCAAAAAACCCTTTTTCGAAAGAACCCTTCTTCCTAAAAAAATGAGGTGTACAGGGTTCTTTTGAAAAAGGGTGGGTTGTTTCAAAAGAACCGCACCTAGACTGCTTTTTTTTTTCCTGAAAAAACTCTTCCGAAAATGGGATTGGAAGAAGATATGCAAATTAGCACCAAATGTGCATATCTTCTTTCAAAAGCCACGGGCAGTCTAGACGTGCCTCTAGTGTGAATTTGTCTACTCAAGTTGGAAATAGATCTCCAGCTTGAAGTGTACCCAGACAGTACCCTAGTGGCACTGGGACCACTAAATGAGAGTGAAACCAAGCCCCCACTTGTAAAGCCAAGAGACCCGGGTTGCTGGCAGGCAGGCTAGAACCTGGCCCCTTTGGGGCTAAAGCCAAGTGGCCCTTAGCTACGGCTGTGCACAAGATTTCACTCTCCATTGCAGTGGTCTCAGTTCCTGTGAGTTACACTACCCATAGGTACGAGGCAGGCCTAAGGCCAGTGGTGAAGGCTCAAGATGCCTCTGACCAGCTCTAACTTGTCTCTGGAGCAAGGGCATAACAATTCCTCCCTGGTCCATTTTGGGGAATGCAGAGGACGAGGCTGACGCGTCCTTGCCAATGCTACTTCTCCCCTTGAAACAGATTTTCATGTCCAAATGCCAAACATGTTACAGATTGTAAGTCTTTGCAGACAGGAATGGTCACTGTGCTACATGTTTGTACAGCACCTAGCGCAGTGGGGCCTGGCCTCCAGGCATGCCCACAATACGAACAACTAGTAATAGCGGCTCTGCTTGTCCTATACAATCACTGCAATATCGTCAGTGTTGAATTCACTTGCAAAGCTGCCCTGAGTATGAAACATCCTCTGCTCTATGGAGAGCATCCTCCAGCCCCACTGAAGGCAAAGGGAAAGATATCTACCACTTGCGAACACTTCAGAGGAGGTGTGGCAAAGGTGAGCTAGGCCCTCCGAGGCAAGACCAGAAACATCCCCTCAATGCTGCGGCTAAGCCAGGAAGATTGCTCCCCCATCACTCTGGCTCCGAGCAAGGTCAGAAACGCCTATTTGTTGTCGGTGCCGGCTCGAGCCATTCCTGCGCCCCAGGCAGCGGGCGCGTGACATATGTGCGGCTCCGCCCCCGGGCGCACAGCGCATGTGCGGCCCCGCCCCCCAGCATGCTGCGCACCTTCCAACTGCCATCAGGTGCCCCCCATAGGTTGGTGCCCCGGGCAGCTGCCCAGCTAGCCCCCCGCTTAATCCGGCTCTGTTTGTTGTCATGACTGAGCCAACATTGGTCACTTGCCAAATAGACACACAGCGCCCCTCCTCACCCACCAACAACTGAAGTCACTTGATATCCAGAGCCCTCTTGGTTTCCATGTTCGCTGCAGCTTTCCGGAGCAGTTATCACACTAAGGCCCAGTTACACTGCTCCGGGGGAGGCAGCGGAAAAGGCTCGGTGAGGCAGGGGCAATGAGAATCGGGCCTGACTAAAGTAAATTCACCAAAGGAGGGAATAATAAATATCAACGATTAGTATTATTCTATGGAAAGAGCCCTTCAGAGGAAAAACAAATCCGGCGGTGGCCTGGCTCTTGGGTATCTCACAATACGTGTGTGCAAGCAGCCTTTTCCCATCTTAAGACTCAGTTTTGCGGTCAGGATCCCATGTGGGTCACTATGGCTCTTGTAATGAATGCTGAAGGGTTTACTGAAGCGAGGCAACAAGAAGAAAATAGTCTTTGAAGACAATTCTCCAGGGGCCAGGCCTGCTTTCTGACATTTGGCCTTTTGTTGCAAGGTGAAGGCTACAAACATCCATTACTACATGTATTGATTACCTTATGAGCAGGAGACATGACAAGCAAATAGGGTCTTCTAAACTCCATTGCCAGGAGAGAGATCAGGAGAGGGACTTGGTATTAGCTACTTCACTTATTAGATTTTTAAAAGGATGCAAAGTGATGCAGCCAAATTATCATCATTTGTATCCCAGTAGTGGCTATCGACTGCAACTGAAATTAGGGCCCCCTTGTGGCTATGTCTACACTGCAATCTGCGAACTGCAATTTGCGTACCTTTTTCCGCTTTTGTTTTTCAGAAGAGGCTTTTCTGACATTTGCTCAGGTACACAGGGTCAAATGTTGGAAAAACCTCCTCTTTCAGAAGATCCCTTATTCTTCATAAAACGAGGAATACAGGGCTTCCAAAAGAACGTGCCCGCTTTTTTGGAAACTGTTCTGAAAAAGCAGACGCATTCCCTGGACGTGGCAGAGTTTTTCTGGTATCGGTATCCCGAAAAACTCTGATTTAGACATAGCCTGTGCCAGGTGCTATCCATGCATAGTCTACAATAAGGCTCTATTAGCAATTAAATATGATTGTTTCAGAAAAGCTGAAATGTCCAGTTTTGACCTTTGTGAGGAAATTTCTTTTCTTTTCCTGACTGAAACAATTTGGCAAAATCCATTTAAATTCTCAGATTGTTTCAGTCAAATGCAATCCGCATTTTTTGGTGAAAAAATGGATTACAAGAAATATTTTCACTCAGCTCTAGTCTAGAGTCCCTAGAATACCAACTACCTCAGCTTTTTAAATCTACTATGTTTTTAAATGCAAGTCTGCACATGCCATAACAGTTTGTTCCAGGATACAACTACATCACAAAAGTTTGTGTCACAACAATCAGTTGGGTCGCATCTAGACTAGTCATACATGAACATTTTACCAACTCAAATTAACCATCAATTAGCAAGTTTTAAAAATCCCTCTAGTCAATACACACTCAAAGGGAGATACCTGATATCAGTTATACAAGTGTAAATCCAGGATAATACAATTGATTTCAGTGGGATTACTCTGGATTTTTACACTGGTGTAACAGAGCAGAACTGGCCCATAATCTCTAGAACCTATTTCAAAGGGCTAAATAGGTGTCCAAAGGAAAATTCATCAACGGGTGATTCCTTCCCGTCTCAAGATGATTCCATGGTAATGACTTCTGCAATTTGGTAAGCAGGAATAGTCAATGAGAATGTGTGCCAATGGCTGTGGATAAAAAAATTCTTGGTGTCAGCAAAACAGAAGCACACGGAAGTTTACAGAACGGAAAATCTCTCATATATTCACAGAAAATCTCATAACAACATGTGGGGTTTTTGTAGATTTTTGCCTGGTATTTACCAAAACCAAGTGTCTTTTTCACAAGCTCAGAAGCACCTGCTATGCCATAGATAAAAAGTGGTGCTATAAACTTTCCTCGATGTTTGAGGAAAACCCCACAGTCATAACTATGCCTTTGAATTTAAGCCACCCAGTGCTGTAGGGTTACTAACGCTGGGTGGATGCGACCCACGACATTTGCATTCATATCCCACACGCTCGCCTGGAACGTCTTTCTGAATTACTGCTCTTTCATTCTTGGTTTACATAAGTATCCCGTGGGACTGTTTCATTTGGGGACTGAGAACAAAACCTGAATCCCCCTAGCTCCCCAGGTCTCTGGGCCTCCTCCTGTTGCAGGAACGCAATTCCTTGGGGAGGCTCATCTTTCCACCCCGAGGTCGATGCAAATGGACCGGCGTTGTTAATGGACCTCTTCTGAGATTAGGCATTGAGGTTTAAAAGGCTGGGTTGATTAGATTAGCAGGATGCTTGACTTTCCCTGCACACCAGGGATTCCACATCCAGGAAAGCTCGCCCGCTGCCTTTTCAGTAATGCCCTTGCTCTGTTTCCGATTGGAGGGAGGGAGCGGAGAGGGGAGAAGAGGGAAGTGGGCTGAATCCATTTCTGCCATTCATTTGTAGAGGGACATATTAACCATGGAGCAGAGAGCAGCGTGGCGCCCTGGAACACAGACTCCTTCCTATGTGGGCACGGTGCAGGCTTTGAGGAGCAGGGCCTACTTCCCGCTTGTCGAGAAGCCAGATGCCGTGGAAGATGGTACCCACAAGCTTCTGGCTGGGCGCCCGCTTTCAGACTGGAACACTCTTCCAAGAGCGGTGCTAAGCTGAGCGTGTCACCGCACATGCCAGAAACAGCACTCGGCCTTCTTCTTGGCCCAGAATTATGTCAGTCCTATCGTGATTGTGATATCGTGCCCCAAGATGGATGCCCAGGGGTCACGACGGGCACTGGGGCTTTTTGAAAGAAGCTACAAACATTAAAAGGGGGGAAAATCCAGCAACTACCTAACACTTGCCCTCCTTCGCCCCACCTGCCCAACTCCCGATTACAGTAAGGAAAAGGCTAAGAATTTTCAAAGGGGGTCTCCACCCATTTAGCAAGTGTCAAGGGCGCACAGAAGAGTATTATGTGACACTTAGGTCAACACCTGAGCACTTGAACCTTCTGTTCCCTGGATTCCCTGGTTCTCATCTCTCTCCCATCCTCAGTCTATGGCAAACCATCACCATTACAGCCATCTTCTTCACTCAGGGCTCTCTCCTCCTCACACTCATGCCAGGGCAGTCTTCCAGTCACTGACCCACCAGTGAGGAGGTGTTACTGGTCTCCCTCTCTGCCATTCCACCTCGGACACGAGCTGGTCCAGCGCCCACTTCGTTGGCTCTTGAGCAGCTCATGATTTTAGCTCTGGAGGGTCCAAGACAAGTGCTGTCTCCCTATCACCTCTCATTCAAGATCATCCTCCTCACCCAGCAGGGCCTAACAGCCTCACTCGCCTGCCTCTCTGCTCTCATGTCCCTGCCATCTTCTCCATCTCACCTACGCACTTCGCTTCCTTCCTCTCTCCACACTGCATCCCTCCATCACCATGGAGACCTGGGGCCAGATTGTCCGCTGCCCTGCACCTCGTGCTGCCACCTGCATACCAGTCATTCCTAGGCTGGTGCCGGAACTCGTCTCCCTCCTTTTACACTGGCATAAAGGACTTTGGGGAATGGAGAAACAGGTCCCGGAAGCCCCCTCCCCATTTCTATCCTGTGAGCTGCAGGATGAGCTCGGACAAGCCCTTCCCTTCTCGGCACCTCTCTTTCCCCCGCTATAAAGCAATAAAATAGGAACAATCCTGCCTGTTATCTGGCACTTCTCATCAGATCTCAAAGCACCTTTCCCTGGAAGGTCAGGTTCATGGCTCCCATTTTACAGATGGGGATCCCACTACAGAGAGAAGTGACTTGCCTGGGGTCACGTCGTCAGACTCTGACAGAGCAGGGAATAGAAGCCATGCCCCAAGCCCAGTCCAGTGCTCTGTCCATTAGGGAACACAGTCTCCCATGCTGCTGCTCAGTGGCTGTGTGTGTGTGTTGAATGGAAATTATTTCTGCACCCAGAGTAGAGCTGAAGGCCCCATGTCATTCAATGGCCAGGCAGCTTTTTAAACCTGTTTAAATGCATGGGGCTCCATACTGTAGCAGAGTTTTTACAGAATTGCTAAAGGCCCCTCACAGCATTGGACAGGACACTCAGTTTGCATAAACCTAAACAAATAAATGCAAATGATGGTTAATGGTAATCACTGAAGAGGTCTGATTTTTAATTTTTTTTTTTTTTTTTGGTAGATGGCAGGCTCTCGGGGGTAGGAGCTCTTTCCTTGTGTGATTCCACACCACACCCCCTTACACAACTGGGCACCACGTCAATGGCCAGATTAAAAGCTAACGGGAGGCAGAAGGGAAGACCGCTTGCTCCCCTTTTTAAAGTTAAATTGCATCTCAAGCAGCTATTCTGAGGTTGCAGCCAGTCCTCAGTGAAAGGTCTCTGGGTATGCCGGCCTTACTCCTCTATTTTCTGGGGTTTGTAACACAGCTGTGAGCAAAGACATGTCATTTTCACTGCAGAGGCCAATTTCCCGGTTGCCACATCCCTTATGGCAACCGCCAAATTGTAGCCCTCTCCTTTATCAGGTCTTTTATTAACCCGCTGGCACGGCGTCCGCTGTGTCCCACCCCGGGTGCAGGATCGCGCCGCGCGAGGGCAGGGTTGCCCTGGGGGATTATGGTGTCAGTGCAGCAGACCAGAGGTGTCAGCGTGTAGCGTTGCAGAGCTCTGGCTGTGCCCGGGGATGGTCCTGCACTCCAGGCGGACAGTGTTAGCCTCAGAGGCTCGCTGGGACCCTCCACAAGGCCTCTCTCTTTTGACTGTGGCAGGAGCCACAGCCTGTGCCGTACTCATCCCAGGCTAGTTCATAGTTTGGGGATAAAAGCCCCTCTGGAGTCCTGGTCTCCCTTCTCCGGGGCAGACTGTGGTGGCGTGGGGAGGTTGGGGAGAACCTGGGCCGGCCCACTACTCCAGATTCCAGCCCAGGGACCCTAAAGTAGCAGCAACAGGCAGAGTTACTGCCACTCCCAATCTGGCAGCTTTTCCCTGGGCCTCTTCCCCTAACGATCCCTCCCAGGACCTGCTCGTCAGTCCTCAGCTCACACACATCTCACTGCACTTCCTCCTTCCAGCCCTTCGCTCTTTTCCTTCTTCCCGCCTTCCCTGGGGGAAACCTTTGAAAGCAGCTCTATAGGCCTTAACGGGCTGCAGGTGTCTGATTAGCCTGTAGCGTCCAGCAAGCTCTAATTGGCCCCAGGTGCCTGCTTGATTATGCTACCCAGGGAAGAGAAAACTGTTTACCCAGGCCCCAGCATGTCTTCCCTCCATTAGCATGCAGCAGCCAATGGGTCTGGGTCTGTCACAGTAGACACAATTCACCGCGCTTGATGGGAGCCCTCCGCCGGGACATGGGGTAACGGTGCAGACTGTACTCACTAGAATACAACACCCAAAGGGCCCAGCCACATCACCCTTACAAGATACTGGTGCTTAAACATTCCCTGCCACACTCCAGCAGCCTGCACCACACGCTTCCCAAATCCCAAGCAACTGCTGCCCTGCCACCTGCTTTTCACACCCCTCATTTTCCTCCTTGCCCCACAAGGAAGGCCGTGGGCACGCCATAGATTCGTCTTGCCTCTCATCTGCCACAGTCTCCTCCCTGAGTCTTCTCAGAGTCTTCTCAGCTTCAGTCTGCCCACACTCCACCCCCTCCCTTGTCTCTTCCTCAGCCGAACCGTTCCTCTGACTGGACCTCTCTGACCGATTTGTCCATCTGTCCCTGTCCCTCCTCGTTCCACAGGGACTTCACCCATCACATCAATGGCCAGTCAAACCTCACTGGCTCCACATTCCTCTTCCACACCAATGCTGCACTGTCCTTCCTGCTCACCTTCATGGTCACACGGTTGACCTGCCCTGCTCAAAGCTCCATCCAGCTCCCACTTCCCTCTCTGTGAAGTCTTTTACCTCCATGTCCTCTGTTCTCTCCCAGCATTTTCATGCCTCTCTCTGACTTCTTTGCCATTCCCCATCTGTCCCCACCCATTCTTCAGGTAGTGGTCCTGTCTCTTACAACAGCTCTGTTCTAGGGGCACCACAAACAGCCACTCCTCACAACCCCAGACTCCTTGATACCAAAAGTCTCTGCATCCAGTTAGTGCCGTGCGACCTGGCAGCCAGTGACAACACAAAAGCGATACACAAACTGATGGCCTGAGCTGGCTCTGCTGTGTAAGTGAGTGAATGAGTGGTGAGTAAAGCCATCTAAGCCAGTGGAGCTACATGCTGTAAAGGAGAGGAGACCCTATCTGGTTGCCACAGCGCACATGAGCGCCCACGGGTTCTGCAGCGTTGACAGCAGGTGGGCAGGAGGGAGAGAAGGAATGGAAGGGAAAAGGGAAACCGAGCAGGAGGCACAGAGGGGCGTGCTGTAGAAGGCTGTGGTTTAATTAGCTAGTGGAAAACACTGAGAGGAAAATAAGAATAGAAAAGTAACTTGAATGGAAAGGAGGAATGAAAGAAACCTGAATGAGGCAAAAACTGGAAATTGCATTTATGATTGTGAAATGTTGCACACAAACTAGCCTGGAATAAACAGAAACAGGATCAGTGCACGGCAATTTAGGGCAGGAAGTGAAGAGGACCAGGCCAATGAAGCTGCACAGACTTATACCATCAGAAAATTGGGCTCACTACATCCAAGCCCAACTGCAGAGGGCATTAGGGAGACAGAAGCCAGCTGGAACTCTGCCAGGACACCTGTTGGTCATGGGATCATCACTGGACAAGCTCCTGGACTTTGGCTTTAATCACAGAATCATAAAGCACTAGAACTGGAAGGGACCTTGATCATCAAATCTAGTCCCCTGCCCTCACATCAGGACCAAGCACCGTCTAGACCATCCCCCGCAGTTGTCTGTCCAACCTGCTCTTAAATATCTCCAGTGATAGAGATTCCGCATCCTCCCCAGGCAATTTAGTCCAGTGTTTAACCATCACCTGTGTTTAAGTCTCATTGTCAAAAACCCTGTGGAATCCAACCTTTCTGATAGGTCACTAGGCTCTTAGGGATCGTGCGAGTTTTGCTGATTTACTGGGGGGAGCAGCAGCTGAGTCTCACCTGTTTCATTTGAGAAGCAGGTTTTATGAAACTTCCCCATGTAGAACTCCAGCCCAATGATGGCGAACATCACAATCGCAAAGAAGAGAAGCAGCCCAATCTGGAGCAAGGGCACCATAGCCTTCATGATGGACTTGAGGACAACCTGCAAACCTGTAGGAAGCAAGAAGATGATGGTAGTCAGAGGCAAGAGGAAAAGAAAGGGGTTTTGGAGTGGAGGGGAGTTTGGATTTTTAATACAATGCTCTGGATTGTCAATGTCGGACTATGCCTCTTTCTTTGAGGTCATTGATTCAAAGTGCTCTCTGCTCAGCAAGGATTAATGCTCAACCCAGATCCCATCCAAATTGTCCAACTAACATCAGATCCTAAAAGCTGTTCAGTAGCTCCTGTGAAATGTGTTGGTGATCTCAAGCCAGCTCCCAGGATATGGGTCCAATTAAAAAACAAGCAACCCCATAGCCACAATTGGTGTGAATTTGGCACGCTGTTTCCCATAGAGGCCAAGGCGTTGGTTTAATTAGCTTAATTAGTCATGAAGAGAGAGCATCCTGGCAATTCATAGCCACTCATGATGACAATGGGTCATCACTGGGCCAGGGAAAAAAACAGTCTGCTCCACAGCCTAGTGGTTAGGACATGACCTACCTGGTAGGAGACTCAATTTCAGGGCCCCGCTCCAGCTGCTGGAATAATTGAGAAAGCCCCATACCAGAATAGCTGCAAAAGGCACAAGTTTAAACTCCTGCTCTACCTCAGGCAGAGAGGGGAACTGAACCTGTATCTCCTACATCCAATGTGAATGCCATAGCCTGGCAGCTACAGCTTTAAAAGGCAGCTAGCATCACCCCCACATCCTCTTCCTGCCCCCCTCCATTATTTTTGTGATGCCTTTCCTTGGGTCTTCTTACAAAAGCCTGAAAAATCAAAACAGAATTTTGGGGGTCGAAATGAAATGTTATCCACATGACCAGTTTTTCAGTGTGGTGGAAGCGAGTCAGCAAACTCCACTGAAAATTTACGACTGGTTTCAGCCGACCCCAAGTGAATTTTTCAGCAACTAAACAATTCCCTGGAAACATTTGGCCCTGCTGTCAGTGAGACCCACTTAGACACAAAGGCTATGTCTACACTGCCGGGTTTTTTCCAGCAGAAGATATGCAAATCGTGCTCTCATTTGCATATCTTCTGCCGATCCTTTTTGCGGAAAGAGGTTTTGCCACTGAAAAGTCCCGTGTAGATGGGGCCATTTCTTGTCCCCCCCCCCCCTTTTTTTGCAAGATCCTGTAAACCTCATTTTTTGAGGAATAAGGGATCTTGCGAAAAAGGGGTTTTTTCCCTACAAATGGCCCCATCTACACGGGGCTTTTTAGCAGCAAAACCTCTTCCGCAAAAAGGATCAGCAGAAGATATGCAAATGAGAGCGCGATTTGCGTATCTTCTGCCAAAACCCCCCAGCAGCATAGACATAGCCAAAGAGGCGCTGGTGTCGCTGCACCCAGTGGACTCATCTTGTGGATAAACAGAGGCCTGCGATCTTCCAATCTTGGGCCTTTTCCATGCACTTATTTCTCAGCAGACTAATAGAAACTGAAAGCCCAGAAGTTGCAAGGAGCAAGAGCTGGTTGTTAGGCTGGCCAGGCTAGAGCATTTTGATGAGATTGTAGGTGTAGTTACAGCATGTTTGTGATCAGATTTAATCGTAACTATTATTTTTAAATGAGAAATTGAGTATTTTATAGATGATTTTAAAAAATACAAAAAATCTGATTTAAATACAAAAACCCAATTTAAATAAAAAATATGATTTTTTAAAATTTTCATCGATCTTTGTCCACTCTGTGCTTATTTAAATGGCCTCATACAGTCAAAAAGCACTGTAGTTTGGCGCCTAAGAGATCACCCCGTGACTATTAATTACAAATGCCTCTTTATAAATGAAGGCCAGTTTGTTACAAGCCAAGCCACGGGCCCCTTCCTTTCGGGTGGGAAATGCCTGTGTAATCTGTGCTTCCAAAGGGACACTGCTGTCTCAAGTTTCCAGCCCCAGAGGCAGGGCAGCTAATTCCTCATCAGATGTGCACAGCCCCTGGTGCTTTGGCTGCAAGAAACCTTCTCTGTTGTACAGCTGAAACACCAGGCTGCTGCTTAGAAGGATGGTAAGGCATTAAACCAAACAAACAGCTGAGCTTCATGGAAGTGCCTGACATTTAAAAGGGAAATAATTTCCTGTCCCTGCTTCATGCTGCATGGAAAATGCTTCCGTTCCAGACTCAGCAAGGAAATATACCATTTGTAGTGATCTGTTGCTCACACACCCAGAGGCCACTAGGCTTGGAACAATGAGCAGGTATCCCCAGGGGTCTGCTGCAATGTATTGTTCAGTGCCCCTCTCCAGAGCATCTGGCCCTTTCAAACGAAGACATAAAATATCAGGTTGCCTTATGTGAAACTTGATTATAGCCACTGTCCCTTTTCCCCGGCCAAGCCTTAACTGGTGCTACTTACACAGGCCTGAGTCACATGGAAGGACAGACCCACATTTGATGTCACCTGCCATGGCTCTAGCTAACAATCTCCCTTGGGAAATTGAACACTAGGGCGCCAGAAACCGGGCACTGCTTGGAGCACTCATCAAGTCCCAGAGGTGAAGAAGTCTCAAGCATCAGATGTGTGAGGTAGCACTTTGCTCTCCCTCTGCATAGGTGTAAATGCTGACCCTTTACACAGAGCAATGGAAAATCAGGTCCCAGGTGTGGGAAGCAAGGGCATCCTTGCGGAACGGAAGCACAGGGAAAACTATAGTGTCCTGAGGGCACGGTTCCCCAACGGCCAGGGGGCCCTGACAGGGATAATCATATGGCCATGGTTCTTGTGACACTCACTTGGAATTCCTGACACCAGCTTCAAAGGTCTCAATACCCGAACAGCTCGCAGGGTGCGTAGGTCAAAATCAGTCCCGGCAGTGGCTAGAATCCTGATTTAAGACAAAAAAAAGGGGTAGGAATGGGGAAAGGCAAGAAAGAGAGAAAAATTGAATTAAATGTGAGTTTTCCAAAATGCAAATAAATGAAGCATGATAACAAATTCAGGCCACCTAGGATTTTATGGTGGTCATAACACTGCATTCAGTTGCCAGTGAAAACATACAATGCATATCTGCTTGCTCCTGCGTCACACATCCCTAGTATTCAAGCTAAAGGAGAATCTCCGTTAGCTCTCCCCAATATAGAGTCTATGACACACAATTGAACAGTTCTGATTCCATCTTGCAGAGAGGAGTGTCCTGTGTATACAGACATGCAAATTCGAGTGTATTTATATAATACAAGCTTTGCTCTTTTTTAAAAAATGTTGTTTAATTTTTGTTTAGTCTGAACTTGATATTTTCCATTTAATCCTGAGCAATTTTTATCCCCTTCACTTGTATGCATTCAAAATTATTAACCTAACCTTTTGAAGTCACCTGGCTTGTTCTTTAGGAGACTGTTGACATACCGCAAGACCCTGAGCATATGGGTGGGTGAGTGGAGGGGTTCCCAAAGCACACAATCTTGAATTTTCAAAATGTCCATGTTTGATATATTTCAACAACCTCTATAATTGGTCAAAAACATCAGGAGGCTAGAAGAATTGCAAAAAGTTTTTCTAATTTTTTTCTCATAATCTTCCCCAGCCAAAATCCAATTCAGAACATTGAGGATATTTTGAAATTTGCTCAGTACTCACACTTGTAATATTTTCGAGAGCTCGGCTCCTATCATGCACTTAATATGAAATGTGTATTTAATACGTCTCTTTTGAAAACTGGCCCCAAATGTCCTGAAATATGCAAGTCAATTAGATCTTCAGGTGATGGTGTCTAACTAACTCCAGATGGAACCAACTCTAGAGATGGTTGGACATTTTCAAATGTTGATATTTCATTTGAATTTCAAAATTCAGTGTGGGGCAAAAAAAAATGTTTTAAGTTTGTTTTTCTTTTTTTTTCCTACCCAAGCTCTTATGGGGAAAATGGGGCAGTCAGCCAGCCTCTGAGTAAAGAAAGATGACTCCTTTTTCCATTTCCCAGTGAGATCATGGCAAACATATCCCCAACACAACAAAAATTATCCCCTAACAAGGCTAGAATATGAGACACTTTATTAGAGACTCCATCATGCCGATGGCTGATGGTTTCTTTGAATGAAAAGAGTTTCTGTTTTGTGTTTTACTCTGTGCATGTGTAAATATAAGTTTGGGAGCAAAATACCCTACTTTAGAGAAAGGAAAACAATAAGAAAAAAGAAAGCGCATAGTGTGAGCATATACATCGCAATAGTCTGCAATAGCTCTCAGAACAAAATGGCTGCCATTTTGGCAGGCTGGCAATTCATAGACACTAAAATGCATCATAGAGAGAAAACCAAAAGGCATTTTCAGGCTAGCCATAGTACAACAGGTTTCACTCCAGCAGCAAGGAAAGAAAAGAGAGCATAGGCTCCAGAAGGCATGAGGAATGCATTCTTCCCTAGCAAGGTTTGCCAGACAACGGTACGTCTACACTGCAAGCTTATTTCAGAAAAAGCTATTCCAGAAGATATCTTCCAGAATAGCTTATTTCGAAATAGACCGTCCACACTACAGGGAAGCCTCAAAATTAGTTCGAGGCAGGCTCCCCTAAAGGCCTTCGTGAGGAGCTATTTCAACATAGCAGCAGTGGAGCATCTACACACCCCCTCTTCCAAAAGAGCTTTTTCGGAAGAGGCCTTATTCCTCATGGAGTGAGGTTTACCAACGCTGGAAAAAGCCCTCTGTTATTTTGATTTTCTTTCGAAATAATGGAATTGAC
The DNA here is from genome assembly GCF_049634645.1 of Pelodiscus sinensis. Taxonomy (NCBI): domain Eukaryota; kingdom Metazoa; phylum Chordata; order Testudines; family Trionychidae; genus Pelodiscus; species Pelodiscus sinensis. Next base: position 3,918,081 of record NC_134732.1, on the reverse strand, counting down.
GTGTGGATGCTAGTATCGTTTTCCTAAAATAACAGGTGTTATTCCGGAATAATGGTTCAGTGTAGACGCACCTTTAAACACTCAATGCCTTGAGTAATTACTTCTGCAGCTCTTCCTTTGGTGTTACCACAGCACAAATGTTAAGAGCTGAGGAAGGAATTCCCCATGGCAACTAAAGCAAACAGCTCACCAACTCCCTATTGATCAGTCCCTTTAAAATCATTGTAGGCAACACCCATTAATTTTTATAGGTTTCTTCTGAGGCTATTTTAACAGAGGGAACAAAAGGAAGGTGCGGATGAGCTAGCCCTAATAACAGAGTCCACAAGAGCCAGGCTGAGCCATTTTTAGCCATTCTTGCCTCCTGCATATGCAGCCTTCACACCTGTCATGGTATCCCTTGATGGAACAATATCCTTGTGTACAGACATCAGTAAAGCAGTCGGGCCTAACATCATGCAGATCTGAGGGATAACAGTACCACATACAGGAGCAGGAATGCCACAGCTAATATTTTGCATAGTGGTTCAAAAGATGGGTGGGTAACATATGGGCAAATATAGTGCCATCTATAAAAAGAGAAATAAGAACAACCCAGGAAACTACAGACCAGTCAGTTTAACTTCTGTGCTAGGGAAGATAATGGAGCAAGTAATTAAGGAATTCACTGCAAACATCTGGAAGATAATAAGGTGATAGGGAACAGCCAGCATGGATTTGTAAAGAACAAGTCATGTCAAACTAATCTGATAGCTTTCTATGATAGTATAATAAGTCTTGTGGATAAGGGAGAAGTGGTGGACATAGTATACCTAGACTTTGGTAAGGCATTTGTTACAGTCTCTCATCATCTTTTTATCAATAAACTAGGGAAATGCAACCTAGATGGGTCTACTATCAGGTGGGTGCATAACTGGCTGGACAACTGTTCTCAGAGAGTAGTTATTAACGGTTCACAATCATACTGGAAGGGCATAACTAGTGGGGTTCCACAGAGGTATGTTTGGGGACTGGTTCTGTTCAATATCTTCATCGATGATTTAGATGATGGCATAGAGAGTATGATTGTTAAGTTTCCCGATGATACCAAGCTGGGAGGGGTTGCAACTGCTTGGGAGGACAGGGTCATAATTCAAAATGGTCTCGACAAACTGGAGAAATAGTCTGAGGTAAACAGGATGAAGTTTAACAAGGACAAATGCAAAGTACTCCTCTTAGGAAAGAACAATCAGTTTCATGCAGTATGGGAAGCGACTGTCTAGGAAGGAATACTGCAGAAAGGGATTTAGGGGTCCTAGTGGACGATAAATTAAACGAGAGTCAACAGAGTGACACTGTTGCAAAAAAAGCAAATATGATTCTTGGATGAATTCACAGGAGTGTTGTGAGCAAGACACGAGAAGTCATTCTTCCGCTCTACTCTGTGCTGATTAGGCCTCAATTGGAGTATTGGGTCCAGTTCTGGGCACCGCATTTCAAGAAAGATGTGGAGAAATTGGAGAAGATCCAGAGAAGAGCAACAAAAATTATTAAAGTTTTAGAGAACACGAGCTATGAGGGAAGACTGAAAAAATTGGGCTTGTTTAGTTTAGAAAAGGAAGACTGTACAAGGGGAGACATGATAGCAGTTTTCAAGTATCTAAAAGGGCGATACAAGGAGGAGGGAGAAAAATTGTTCTGCTTGGCCTCTGATGGTCGGACAAGAAGCAATGGGCTTAAATTGCAGCAAGGGAGGTTTAAGTTGGACATTAGGAAAAATTTCCTAGCTATCAGGGTGTTTACACACTGGAATCAATTGCCTTGGGGGGTTGCGGAATCTCCATCACTGGAGATACTTAAGAGCAGGGTAGACAGACACCTGTCAGAGATGATCTAGACCAGGCCTGGGCAAAATACAGCCTGCAGGCCAGATCCAGCCCGCCAAGCCATCAGATCCAGCCTGCGGAGGCAGTGGGGAGCCCTAGACAGGCTCCCCAGCTTGCCCCATAGCCCCCTGTGCTGTGGAGAAACGCGGATGCAGGGTTCCGTTTCTGTTTTAATAATGGGGGGGGGGGGGTTAGAAGCTGCCCCGCCCCCAGCATATTCCCATTGGCTGGTTTCTGGCAGAAACCAGCCAATGGGAGCTGCTTGTTAGAATAACAGGCAGCTAAGAAGAATCACGCCCCCTCTCCTGGGCTCAGTTATTCATGAAGCACATGGCCCAGCAAGCAGGCTGGCTGACTGGGAAACATTTTAAGCTCTGCAGGCAAGCAGGCTAATTTGGCAGCTGACAAGTAAGTCTCTTGGCCACAGCCTGCTTCTGGCACCCCAGCCCTTTCCTGCCCCAACTCTCTGCTCTCCCCCCCCCCCCCCACACACACACTCAACATACCCAAACCCCATGTCCCCCTCTTACACTCTCCCAGATCTGGCACCCCAATCTCCTGCCCCAGATCACAATCCCCTCCTACCCTAGGTCATATCCCAAATGCAGGAGAGAATCAATGGTGCCAGTTAGTGCCAGCTGCTCGGAAGCGGCTCTTCATCCCCGTGACATGTTCTTAAGAGGTTTGAAGTTAAGAAAAACTGCCTGATTTACAGCTCCCCCCAATTCCTGCCCCCCTTTAGTCAAGGATTTCATTTGCCCTATGCCAGTGTGTGACAATGCAGTTCCTGTCCCAGAACAGGCTGCAGTAACGCCACTTCTCCTGCCTAATTGCATGATCACACACCACTCCTGCATGGCCAGCCCCGCCACTTAGCAGTGCTGCAGCTTGACATGGAGACAAATACTAGTCCCCAGCGAAGGGAAGGGATGTAATTAACACAAGGCTTCTACTCGCTTCATAACATTCGCATAAGGGGCTGTCTGCCTTTCTCCCTTCCCCTGTTCCCTGCGCTCGAGCTGTAAATCCTCAGAACCTGTCGCGGCTTGCACAGCAGCAAGGCGGAAATGATTATTAAAAATTGGGGAGAAGAGGAGAGATCAAACAAGCCCAGATGACAAGCCTGACTTGAAAATCCGGCGGAAGCCTTCCTGTCTGCACGCCGAGCAAGTGAGAACAAAGAGCGAGGAGCCGCAGAGAGCCAGAGCTGGCGGAGGAAACTGACAATGAGAATAAAAATAGAGGGAGCGAAGTTTTAAGAGGCGACTTAGCAACAAGGGAAGACTTTGGGTCTGTACCCTTCCCTTTTTCTTGTTGAGTTCCCAAAATGTCAAATGTGGGCTGGGGGTGGGTGGTTTCTGCTTGTTTTTACTTTGGAAATAGTAGGTCTTGACTTCCCTGCTGGCGGGCTGGGAAACCAGTGGGATTATGAAGGCACAAGAGACTAACAGCTGAGCACTTGGGTCAGGAGGGGACTTGTACTCAAGTGTGATGATTAAAGACTGACAGCAGAGACTGACAAGATCACAAAGTCGCTGACATGAGGTGGACTCTGCCTTCGAGAAACCTCCTTTTATTGGAAGGCACACTTGGCAACAGACTTCCCCCCCAGCTGTGCGCTGTGCTGCATGTTCCCCCTCGTGGTGGCTCCTGCAGATTGTTAGACCATTTTTGGAATGGCTTGAGCACATCAAGAACTGCTTGAGTCAAGGAAAACCCTTGGACTCTGCAGTTATAGCCATGGGCGGCGGGTACACGAGGCAGGCGAAGGCATTGCCTTTCCAAACCGCCAGCTGGCCCCGCCACACTTTGTGCCCAGAACGCCTACCGTAGGCTGGAGTGTTGCTACCCCTCGATCACCCACCCACTCCCTGTGCTCTGGGGCCAGAGATGCTGAGGCTGCACACTGCCTGCCCTCCCGGTGGTGCTGTGGAGGGGGGAAGGGCCTGGGCAAAAGGGGCAGAGCTGGGGGCTTGTGGTTTGCCTTCCCTTCACCCAGCACCCATGATTACACCAGCCCATATCCTGCCTCCACCAGTGGCCAACCAGTATCAGCTGCTTCAGAGGGAAATGCAAGGGAACGCTGCAGTAGGCAGTGAGGGGACGACCTTCCCCCACGAAAGGCTTCTCCCTCCCAGCCCCATAATCAGCAGTTGACTTATGCCCGGAGCATGAGATCTGCCTTTCTTCCAAAACCAGTGTATTTCAAAAGACCCTTTGTTACCCAATGCCAGGGATTTCACAGCGACATGAGCATGGATCTTCTTATGGAAGTGCTGATCAAAAGACAGTCACAAGAAAACGCCAGAAAATTCATTCGAACTGAGCCTCTGGATCTGTAAAGCCTGAGGCGAGGAAGCCGGGGAAAAGCTAACCCTCTTCCTCAGAGCTGCTGCGGCTGCCTTGCCTTCATCCTGGCTTTACAGCCTTTGAGCAGATTTAGGTCATCTTTTCCACCCAGCCTTGTGAGGAATGGATGACAAAGGCTTTCTGCTGCCTCCCTGTCGGTGGACGGAAGAGGGGAAAGGGGGAACAGAGCCTGGGAAGACTTTCTGAGTTAAGCGCCAGGAATAAATGATCTGAGATAAGCAGCTGTCAGTTCATACCTCTGCTTAAATGACACAGTGGTTCCTGCTTCAGCAGAGAATAATCACTGAGGCTCGGGGTTAGAGGACCATCAGATGGCAGATGACTTTGGCATGTTTTTTCAGCCTAATCCCCTGGTGCCATTGATAATGAGTCGCAACGGCAGGTACCAAGGAGAGATCTCCACATGAGAACTGTAATGAGACTTGCGAGAAATTGAGCAGCCTCACTCAAGAAGTGGAGGGGGGGCGCGGGGGTCACATCAAACTGCAGTTGAGATGGATAAATAACTAACAACAGCATCACCTCTCTTCTGAGCGCTGTCAGGTGTCAGGGCCTTGCAGCTCAGTTTCCCATTAGAGGCGAAATCAGCGGCACAGAGCCTGGGTATATTTTAACATAACTGGTTTGTTTACGCGATATGCACCACTCCTGGAACAGAGGTGAGCCCAAATGGCATGTAGGAATGACCCCATTCCCCAGGAGCACCTCAACCTCAGGAATTGTCTCGAGATGTTAAAGGCAGAGCACCAACTCCCGTCAGGCTTGCAACCGCTTCCCTCAAAAGGAATTCTCTCACAAACCTAACCCACAATACAGCCGTTTTCAAAGTCTACATGCCACTTTTAAGATGATGTGTAACAGCTCCGTGTGATGGAACATCTCCTAATAAATACCAATAATCTCCATGTGGCGCTTTCTTCTTGGTCTCAGATCTCTGCATTATTATCCCCATATTGTGTATGAGGAAAACTGAGTAAAGTGACTTGCCCAAGATCTCGTAACACAAGAGTAGAGGAATCAAGTTTTGAACCCAGATTTAGAACCATCCCGGTCATCTAAGCCCTAGAGACATCCTTCTCCTGCTGTGAGATTGAAACCAAAGCAATCACCGAGCTCCACAAGACCTCTGCTATAGCTGGTTGTACAGTACGCCTTTGGCACATGCGGGCTGCCTTGGTCTGACTCATTTGCAAGCCAGGCCTGACTGTTTTACTTCTTCATGAGAACTGTCTGAAATGTCCAGACTCTGATTGGCTCATGTACAGTTCACTATATCTATTCATTCTTCACCAGCAGCCTCAGTTGTCTAATTCGGTGCTTCTACCCCCAGCACCTTCACACTTTCTCCCCTGCAGCTCCTCCTGCTCGGAAAAACCATATCTGTGAAATCACCATTCTGCCCCTACTTGGAACCCACCTCTGGCCCACTACAGACAGGAAACCCAAACCTGACAGCAGCTAGTTGGATGGTAAGTTGTGATCACCACTCCTAACAGGCTATGTGCATCGTTAGCCCACTGTCCCCTACCCGAGCCTGCTTGTTTGTTTCGTGCCATTTGGGCTCTCCGCTGTTCCAGGAGTGGTGTATATAGCGTAAACAAACCAGTTACGTCTCGTCTTCTACATTTACACTGTAAGCTCTGAAGGAGGCACCGTCATTATATGTTGGTACATAGCTGAGCCCAATGGCGCCTGATCAGCCGTTAGTTATTCATACCGATCACACGTAGCACTGGTTGAAATCTTTTTGTTCCAAACCAGCTTTTCAAATGAAAAAACAACCCATTAACATGAAAATGTTTCTTTCAACATTTTTCAAGTTTTCTAGGAAATTCCCCCACTCCTATCCTGCCAAAAACCAGAATCTGTTTTTCTAAACGGGTTCAGAAATTTTTCACGAAAATCTATTTTTTTAATCATCAGAAGGGAAAATGAAATCAACATTGTAGGGAAAATGATTTTTTCCTAAACTTTCCAGGGGGTATATTTACAATTTTCCAACCAGCTCTCATCATAGGACGCTGTTTCTGCTCCCTGAATAGACAACTGAAACATCTGAAACAGGACCAGTGAACAGCACCTTTGTGGTACAAATTGATGAGGCTTTCAGGGTTCGTGAATAGCAGCAGCTAACTGAATTTGAGAGTAACCAACAGTCTAGCCCCAGAGGCTGGAATGAAAAGCTTTAATCAAAAACACAAACCAGCTCCAGAGTCTACCCCACGCCATAAATCGCTCAACGTTCTCTCCAACCTCAGCTCTGTGGAAGCAGGCTCCTGAACAGCTCCTTTCATGTGCTGCGGCTGAACGTTTCAAGGGATTGTCACTTGCTTTCCGGTTTTTGGTATAGAACCATAGAATCCTAGAACTCAAGAGGTCATCGAGTCCAGTCCCCTGCCCTCACGGCAGGAACAAGCACCAAGTATGAACGTTTAGCACGGGTTTCAACATAACGAACCGCACTCAATGGGAAATACCAAGAGGAAAGGGCACATGTGCACCTCTGCACTAGCCAGTCCCTTTGCCTGTGACAGAGCAATACTCACCTACTCCAGAAAACCCCGGCAAACATGCTTTTCAGGGCACCTGGGAAAATGAAGAATTCACCCTACTCAATTGACCTAGGCATAATATGCAGCCAGGGGCTATGCAAGCTTCCCACACACCCAGTCTGACTCCCATCTCACATCATACTATTACATGAGCATACTCCCATTTCTTCAGTGGAGTTACTTCTGCTTTATGCCAATGGCACAACGGCAAATCCAGAGTCTTGCTACTGCCCCTCTAGAGAGCACGATTCCTGCTCCACCAGACTTAGAGACACCAGACGTGCCATACTAGCCCATCCAACCATTTAGTGTGTTGCTGGTCGTGGCATATTCCTGATGCCTCGGAGGAAGAAGGAAGCCTTCCAAAATGCAGCTGAGCCTACATGCAATGAGACTTTCCTCCTGGGGGATGCAGCAATTCTTGTCTTCCTGATCACTTCAGGGATCCAGAGATGTTCCCAAGAGAAAGATTTCATCACTCCAATCGCAGCCCAGGTAGATACAAATAAATTTAACTCCCCGTATCCCCTTACTTGAGAAGAGGCTGCCGAGTTTAAATCAATGATTTAGATATTGGTATAGAAAGTACGCTTATTAAGTTTGCAGATGATACGAAGCTGGGAGGGGTTGCAACTAATCTGGAGGATAGGGTCATAATTCAAAATGACCTGGACAAATTGGAGAAATGGTCTGAGGTAAACAGGATGAAATTTAATAAAGACAAATGCAAAGTGCTCCACTTAGGAAGGAACAATCAGTTTCACACATACACAATGGGAAGCGACTGTGTAGGAAGGAGTATGGCAGAAAGGGATCTAGGGGTTATAGTGGACCACAAGTTGAATAAGAGTCAGCAGTGTGATGCTGTTGCAAAAAATGCAAACATGATTCTGGGATGCATTAACAGGTGTGTTGTGAGCAAGACACGAGAAATCATTCTTCCACTCTATTCTGAGCTGGTTAGGCCTCAATTGGAGTATTGTGTCCAGTTCTAGGCACCGCATTTCAAGAAAGATGTGGAGAAATTGGAGAGGGTCCAGAGAAGAGCAACGAAAATGATTAAAGGTCGAGAGAACATGACCTATGAGGGAAGGCTGAAGGAATTGGGTTTGTTTAGTTTAGAAAAGAGAAGATTGAGGGGGGACATGATAGCAGTTTTCAGGTTCTAAAAGGGTGTCATAAGGAGGAGGGAGAAAACTTGTTCATCTTGGCCTCTGAGGACAGAACAAGAAGCAATGGGCTTAAACTGCAGCAAGGGAGGTTTAGGTTGGACATTAGGAAAAAGTTGCTAACTGCAGGGTGGTCAAACACTGGAATAAATTGCCCAGGGAGGTTGTGGAATCCCCATCTCTGGAGATATTTAAGAGTAGGTTAGATAAATGTCTATCAGGGATGGCCTAGACAGTATTTGGTCCTGCCATGAGGGCAGGGGACGGGACTCGATGACCTCTCGAGGTCCCTTCCAATCCTAGTATTCTATGATTCTATTAGTCATACACCACTAGTGACACTAAATTCTGGTGGTTAATAGGCAGGGCTTGATGAACGGCGGCGAAAACCGCTCGCCAGCCCCATACTGCGCATGCGCAAGAGCCACAATGCGCATGCGCGCGCCACGAATGAGTGGGGCGCGCGGCTGAAATCTACTCGCCACGGGCGAGTAGATTGTATTGTTTGTTGAGCCCTGTTAATAGGCACTAACGGTACATTGCATGAGCTCAAACTATTTTTTCCCCGTGTTTGTGAGGTGAGAGCAGACCCGAAGGCAGGTCCGTGGAGGTGAAATCCTAGTGCCGGAGTTCTTGAAGAGGACGGCAGGATGCTGGCAGTAGTTTTGCTCCGATCAGCAAGCCTGGCTTGCCTCCAGACTCAAGCAACCAGTGCGGCATCGCTGTCAGCTCACGCTCTTCTGCGCAGCCTTGTTCTCGCAGCTCTATCACAGATTGCCAGGAGATGTGTGGACTGCCCTATCTGAAAAGATGCCTTCTAGTCAATTTGATTCCACGGGCATGAGCATTTTCTTGGCTGCCGAAGGCAAGCAGCTGGCACCAAATTTGGGCAGGCAAAAAGAGTAGGAATGTTAATCACTGCTGTATCATTTTTAGGGCTGCCAGATTTATCCAGGGGGCTAGAAGACTCCATATTAGAGACTTCCCTAACCATCCACCTTAATAACCCTCCAGCATACACGCAAGCACCACACTTGCCTGCTCTTCACTGGACGGCTGGCACAAAGGAATCCAGTCACTCAACCACATGATCACACTGGGCTTCTCTAGCCATTCCTTCCTCTCGCTGCCCAAGAAGCCCTCTCCATGGCCATGCTAGCTGTGGGCATTGCCAACAAGACAACACCTTCCCCTCCCTCCCCCAGCATTGGACACCATGTTATATACAAGGTGAGAAACAGGACCCATCGCTTACTAAGCCTGCCAGCCCACTCTAAAAATAACTCAGGCCCCCAAAACACATTCCCCCAAAGCCACCCCAGTTGCAATGTAAAGATAGACAACAGTTAGCACTGTTTATTGGTATTGATTATTTGCATTATGCTAGTACCTCCACGCCCCAATCAAGGTCAGCGAGCCAGTCCCTGCTCTAAGATCACAAATTAAATGGACAAAGGATGGGCAGAGAGAGGTCCAGAGAGGCAAAGTGGCAAGGGGAAACTGAGGCATTCAAGGAAAGGAGCTGTTCTGCTCTCTGACCACAGCCACCCCACTCGCTCTGAGTTCCTACACATCCTGGGTGGGTTTCTCAAGCGCTGGTCATATATATTAGGCACCAGGCATCAGTACAAAGATACTTGGCCTCAACCGCAAATAAAAAGCAGAGACTTGTTCCTGAGGCACAGAAGCCAAGGTGGAAAGTCACCCATGGAATACGTCAATCCCTACGGCCCGAGCTCTAGGATTTGTAACTGAGCTCACCGGACCTGAGTACCAGTTTCCTCGAGGATACCCCCTGAAAATCCCAGGCTGGTGTTTGGCACATCCCTAAAATAAGCCTCTCCAGCTGCCCCACAGAAGGGCTGTTCCGATCTCAAAGGAAGAAGCATAACAAGCAACTTCAAGCTCGAACATCCCTCATGCACGCCCTCCCACCGAGACCCACACATGCAACCCCCGCTCCTGCACCCTCTTGCCCAGACCCCCCCATCTCCAGCCCACTCCTGCACCCTCCCTCTCAGACAAACCCTTACACCACCAACACACTCCCACACCCTCAGCCCGCTCCTGCATCCATTTTGTCGTCATGGGTAGTTGGCTGGTGGTCTGCGGAAAGATTTGCATTGAGCGGGGTGGGCCACAGGCCAAACAGTTTGAGAACCACTGCATTAATAATAATACCCCTAATACTACTCTATTGCCACTGTGAAGACGGAAGGAAGGAATGCCTCTCTCTGCATGCTGTAATACGATACTTACATGTCCTTGATGTTTCCTTCCAAATAGAGCTGAAAAGATAACGCAAAATAATGGCCAGGACCAGCCATTGGATTCCCCCCGCCACTCACCCACTCTCTTCTTTTGCATTCACTTTCCTCGAGCACTGTGTTTTCATGGCACAATCCTATGCATGGAGATTTGCAGAAATGAAATATTGCCCTGCCTGCCCCAAAGTGCTTGCCTGCTCAGCCCGTCAGGGAACATGACACCACCATGTGACTGAGCCGAGCAATCAAAGTCAAGAGCCGTGACCAGAGTTTCAGATATTCCCAACTAGTCAACGGAAGACAAGGCAGACGGAAATCAGTTGAATTCACTCAAGGCACCCTGATCTGCTCATCAGCAGACCAAGGGGCCCCGTTTACTACAGACCGTTTAGCCGGCAGCTTCACTTGCGACTGTACTTCCATCAGAAACATCTCCTTCTCAGGCCAGCCTGGCATAAGGGCTCCCTGGCATGGTGCCCCAGCCCCGCAGACATACAGCAAGTACCGAACACACCACGAGGCCTTGCTGCCCTAAGCGTGTGCTTCTTCCCTGCCTTGTCTCTGCGCCTGCCTTCTCGGCTGAAGCACGCTGGGAGCTGTGCTGTGTACCAGGCAGGGGCTCGGGCGCACCCTTCACACCTCCCATTGATGTTCCAAGAGAAAATCAGCAGGGAGCTCTATGCTGCGGCTCTAATGCACAGCCAAATCGGGCTCTTGGTCACAAGCCGCTCTGCCAGCCACACCCCATTGCAACAGCCGGAGCCACCACTGCCTGCTCAATGCAAGAGCGTCGAACGCATTCCGCTCAGGGAAGGTGAACTGAGTGGTTCACAAGCCAGAGAATCGCAGCTCCTCCCGCCTGGCACCAGGCCACGCAGAGCAATGCAATGGGAAGCCATTGGCACTGAGTGTGCAACTTGCCCCTGAAAGAACATTGCTGGAGGACACTGACTCAGAGAGGCAGTGCGCTGCAGCAGGCTTTCCGTGCACACCTCAGAGCTTCAGCAGTCGGTTCCCACATCACCCGTGTCCCGCTACTCAAGTGTTCTGAATTCCTCTAGGTGCAGAACATAAAGCACAGCCAGGCCAGTGGAAGATCTCCAGTGCTTGCCTGGGTACTGCAGGGCCAAAGTGGGACTGGCTCTTCCCAAGGAGTGTGCATGCGTGTACACACACATGTTAAATCACACACACACACACACACACACACACACACACACACACACACACACACACACACACCATGCATTTCTGCCTCCCTGCATTTCCCCTCTGGTTCCAATTGGCTGCCGCGTTCTTCCCTTCCTGCCCTAACCACCAGCACAGCAGGGCGTGGTGGTGGGAACAGCTGTCATGTTCATTCCCTACTCTCTGGCTTGCCTATACGTTTGTGAAGCACTTTGGGACTGCAGGGGGCAGATAGGGGAAGGAGAAACGAAAGTTGTTGCGTTATTATGCTGCAATGGGCTTAAATTGCAGCAAGGGAGGTTTAGGTTGGACATTAGGAAAAGCTTCCTAACTGTCAAGGTGGTTAAACACTGGAATAGGGAGATATTTAAGAGCAGGTTAGACAGGCATCTATCAGGGATGATCTGGATGGTGCTTGGTCCTGCTGTGAGGGCAGAGGATTGGACTCGATGATCCCTGCAGGTCCCTTCCAGTTCTAGGATTTTCTTTCAGAAGGGTGGGCTGTTAATTTGGCTCACCACTGTTCCCTTAGGAACTTGGGACCCTTTTCCCTCACTTCTCAGCTGCCCATCACGTGCTGCTCTCCTCTGCCTGAGGATACAGAGCACCACCCCCTGTACTCTCTGAACAGAACGGAGGAGGGGGAAGAGTATTTGTCCCCCCCCCCATCATGCTGCTGTGAGTCCGACTGGGAGGGGTGATTGCCGCATGCCCTCCTGCAACTTCCGCCAAGCACAGAGGAAGCTGTGTGCGATGGGGGACAGCAGCACTGTAAAAGGGCAGCTCCGGCCAAGCCCCCCTCTCCTTCGTACAGGCCAGGGGTGACTGTTCCTGTGCCCCTCGCCCCTGTGTCTTCATCTCGCTTCTTCCTGAGTGGACTTCACCCACTTCCAACCCTCCTCCCCCCAGGAGAAGGGAAAGTCCCCCAGTGAAATCTCCGCAGTCCAACTCCATTTCCTGCCTTTAGCAGGTCCCTCTCAGCCCTACCTGGCTGCAGTCATCCCCCTGGCTTCTCAAATTCTCCTGCAGCCTTCTACACTCTGCCTCGCCGACTCTTTTTGAGACCAGCTGCCTTCTATCCTGCATCATCATAAAGCCATTAATGAGGCAAAGCCAGACCACGCCTGCTACCTCTTAAAGGGCCCAGTCCAATCTCTCATAGGGTATGTCTACACTAGCCACCCTAGTTCTGACTAAGATGGCTAATGTAGTCATTTGAACTTGCAAATGAAGCCCGGGATAGAAATATCCCAGGCTTCATTTGCATGTTCCCGGGCGCCGCCATTTTTAAATGCCCAGTAGTTCGAACTACCTGCCCACGGCTACACATGGCACGGGCTAGGTAGTTCGAACTAAAGCTCCTAATTCGAACTGCTGTTATTCCTCATTGCAGAAGGAGTAATGGTACTTTGAATTAGAAGCTTTAGTTCAAACTACCTAGCCCATGCCACATGTAGCCGTGGGCAGGTAGTTCGAACTACTGGGCATTTAAAAATGGCGGTGCCCAGGAACATGCAAATGAAGCCTGGGATATTTCAATCCCGGGCTTCATTTGCAAGTTCGAATGACTACATTAGCCACCCTAGTCCGAACTAAGGTGGCTAGTGTAGACATACCCATAGGTATTTAGGGGTGCTCGTCATGTTGCTCAAAGCCTACGGGATCACAGAATCCTAGAATCCTAGGGCTGAGAGAGACCTCAGGAGTCATCGAGTCCAACCCCCTGCCCAAGGCAGGACCAACCCCAACTCAATCATCCCAGCCAGGACTTTGTCAAGCCAGGACTTAAAAACCTCTAGGAATGGAGATTCCACCCCTCCCTAGGGAACCCATCCCAGTACTTCCCCACCCTCCTAGGGAAATAGTTTTTCCTAATATTGAACCTAGATCTGCCCCACTGCAGCTTGAGACTATTGCTCCTCGTCCTGCCATCTATCGCCTCCTTCCCCTTTGGAGCCCCCCTTCTGGTAGTTAAAGACTGCATCAAATCCCACCTTGCTCTACTCTTCTGCAGACTAAATAAGCCCAGATCCCTCAGCCTCTCCTCGTAGGTCATGTGCTCCAGCCCCCTCCTCATTTTCATTGACCTCCACTGGACCCTCTCCAATGAGTCCACATCCTTTCTGTAACGGGGAGCCCAGAATTGGATGCAATACTCCAGATGTGTTCTCACCAGTGCTGAAAAAGGGGAATAATCACTTCTCTAGACCTGCTGGCAATGCTCCTCCTAATACAGCCCAATATGCCGTTAGCCTTCTTGGCTACAAGGGCACCCTGTTGACTCACATTCAGCTTCTCATTCACTGCAACCGCCAGGTCTTTTTCTGCTGATTTGCTGCTTAGCCAGTCAGTCCCCAACCTGTAACAATTCTTGGGATTCTTCCGTCCCAAGCGTAGGACTCTGCACTTGTCATTGTTGAACCCCGTCAGATTTCTTTTGGCCCAATCCTCCAATTTGTGTAGGTCACTCTGGACCCTATCCCTGCTCTTCTGCATATCTACTTCTCCCCCTAGCTGAGTGTCATGTGCAAACTTGCTGAGGGTGCAATCCATCCCCTCATCCAGATCATTAATACAGATGTTGAACAAAACCGTACTTAGAATCTATCTGTGGGACACAGTTTAAAAACCGACCTCCAGCCAGACATCCGGCTGTTGATCACTACCCGTTGAGTCTGACATGCTTAGCTTCTCTTAAGCATGAGGCCTGCCTGACCTTTCACTCAAAGTGGTTTTAGAAGCCAAACTCCCGGAAGAATCCAGCTGGGGATCGTCGCTCATGCGTGTGCCATGCATGAACCTAACGAGACTACAAGCAAGCTGCACCCAAGGGTTCTTCTGTACGGCAAACCTGCCAACAGCAGGTCTTTGTGAGGGACTCTTGGGAGAGGAGGGGTAAAGACGACAAAACAGGACATCTCCTGGAGGAGGAAGGAGCTGAGGTTCCTCTTGTTAGAGCTTAGCAAGGTGGTTGATCTTTAGATGTTCTCCCGGAATCTTATCTGCAGCAAGAACTGACTATCCACATCCAACCATTAGGAACCACTCCCCTCCCTCAGCCTGCTCTCCTGACATGCCCCATCTTCCCTCATGCTGAGGGCTGAAGGAGTTCAGAGTGGGGGAGCACAGAGGGAGGAGGCGAAGTGGGGACACATGGCTCCTAACTTTGCTCCTGTTTCCAGCAGTAACTGACGAGTGCCCTCCTGTATGCTCAATTCTCAGTCTGCTGATCTCAGCGGGGCCCATTAGTAACCAGATCTCAGGGGGAAGCTGTAACCAGTAAAAGCCCAGAGCACGCAGACAGGCCCATATGTTCCCACTGCATCTGGTGGTCAAATCTGTCAGACTAAAGGACCCAATGCTCAATAATCAATTTCCTGCTCTTCGCCGTCTGTGGAAGAAGCCTCCTGCACTGAAATTTGGCACTGCTGATGCCAAGCCTTTGAACATCATGAGTTGGGCCCAGAAAATCATAAGATTTTACGCCAAACGACAACAACATTTGGGGTCTGTTTATTGGCTCTCTTATTTCTGAGCCCACAGGGTACACACCGATCCCGGCAGCTTTTCTCTACAACCAGGCCAGCAAGGAATCATTTCAACAAGTGCAGAAAGTCTCCTCTAATCACATGATCTCAGGCGCCAGGCCTCCATGAAGCACACCAGATTTGTGAGCATAGTGAGAGCTGGCAACACCGGGACTCATCTCATGGCTATTAACACTCACCTCTGTGTAGCTCCCATACGAGTTGGCATGTGAGCGCAGAAGAGAGTGGATATTGTTCTTTTGCCAGAGTCATTACAGCAGCCGTGTAATGTTGTTCTAAAGAAGACACAGTTTGCCAAGATATCTACAATATTGTGTGTTCCCGCCATCTGCTTCTACTCAATAAATTCAGGGCCTTATCTGATATAATGAATGGAAGTTGGCAATAATTGTATAGCCATCCGTACCATGCTTTAAACCCAGCACAAGCAGAGCTGCTGCCATGGAGAAGAAAGAATCGCTCTGATACCAGAACAAGGAGCTGTGACTTGTTGGGTTGGTTTTTCCAAAAGGGCATTTAGCCGCGCTAGTGACTGTGCATGTGCCTTCTAGGAAGTACAGTTCATACTGGTGACAGCCCCATTGTGCTGGGCGCTGTACAAACGCAGGACAAATGATGACGTGAAGTGGCTGCCCCATCCATTCTAGCCCTCCCAATAGTGGGACTGTCCCGGTCTTGTGATCCTCAGAAATGTTAGTGTCCATCAGGCCTTTGGGTGAAAACAAAGGAGACCCTCACAGCACGCAGGAGTCCAGTGGGTTTCAGTAGCCAGACAGGAAACAGCAGTACTCCTCTGAATGTCAGATGTTCCTTCCTCTCCCTTTCCTATAGCACTGGCCAGACTCTAAGAGTGCGCTTTCCAGCCCAGCCTGCCCGGGAACTGAAGAGCCTTGGGAAGAAGGTAGCATCAGCACCTGCAACAGAGCCTCCTGTCCCCTTGCTCCTCTTTTCTCCTCCCTCATCCATCACCTTGGAACACTCTCACCCCGGCTCCTCCTCCGCCACCTGGATGCGCTACTCCGATGAACACACACGTCAGCTCCATGGCTCTTATTCGGGCTGGAGATGGCGACACGGCCCTCGCTGGGAAGGACTCCAATGCACAACCCTCCATACACCAATGTAGTGTGATGTACAGAGTGCAGGACTGGCAATCAGGAGATCTGCGGCAGTGTTCCCTCTACATTTTTCCAGCCATGTGGGGGATACATTTTGTTATGTGCACCAAGACATATGCAGCTGTGCACCGCCTGTAGAAACACATGCTGCTGGCTGTGGGCGCTCTGCTAATCGGTTGGGAGGCACCACAAGCCTGGGTGGCCGTTCAAGTGCTCATCTTACAGAGAACACAGATCGGGGGGAGAGAGGGCTATGCCAGCTATGCAGCAGACTCTGCTGTAATCTCAGGAAGTCCCTGAGCCTCTTCAACTCAGGCTGACACCCACCCATTTTGCAGTAAGGATGCAAGCTAAATCACTCAGCTGCTCATAGCCATGGAGTCACTCATGACAGAGAGGCTGAGGTGCGAGGGCCATGGACGTTCCTCACTAGCGGGAGAGGGACCAGTTGCAGGGGTGCACAATACAGCCAGGCTAGATCCCAGCAGCCCGGGAACTGGGATTACTGTTTGTCACCCCTGTCGTCCCTGAAGCACAACAGGTGAGCTCTGCTCTCTGCTTGCAGACAGCAATGCTAAAATCCCCTCCCAGATAGACACTGGGGCACGTGATGAACAAACATCCTGGAGTCTGAGCTCCACTTCTGCTGGGGACTAGAAGCAGCCAGTTCCCTGACCACTATTGCTACTACCACCATGGATTTTGCTACTGACATCCCTTCACACCACTTTTGTAGCCATTCCCCCTACGCCTATGCATTTTGCCAGCCACATTCCTTCTCCTTATCCTAAATATTTTGCTAGTCATGTTCTCTCCCTTTCCCCACCACATTTCACTAGCCACAATCTTTCTCCTCTTCTCCATTTTATCCAGCCTGCTCTTTCTTCCCAGCAAAAGAAAGAAAGAAAGAAAGAAAGAAAGAAAGAAAGAAAGAAAGAAAGAAAGAAAGAAAGAAAGAAAGAAAGAAAGAAAGAAAGAAAGAAAGAAAGAAAGAAAGAAAGACTACACAGTTCTTCTGGGAAAAGATATGGGAAAGTTTGCAATTTGCGTAGCTTTTTCCTCTTCTTTTTTCGGAAGAGGCTTTTCTGACATTTGGCTCATCTACACTGGGCCAAATGTCAGGAAAAAACCCTTTTTCGGAACATCCCTTCTTCTTGTAAAATGAGGTTTACAGGGATGCTGAAAAAACACATCTACTCTTCCAAAAAAAAAAAAAAATTCAGAAGAGCAGATGCGTTCCTTGGATGTGGCAGAGGTTTTCCAAGATACCGGAGGTATCTCGGAAAAACTTTGCAGTCTAGATGTACCCTCCAACAGTGGTGAGAAGATGAGAGTACCTGCATGGGAAGTTATCTATTGCAATGGGACAACCACTCCATGTGTTCATTTATACCTTGGTTCAGGATGTCAAATTTGCATATGAATTTAGTCTCAGCCATTTCTCACTGCAGTCTGTTTTTGAAGTGTTTCTGTCTGAGAATGGCAACTTGCAAGTCCGAAGCTGTGTGCCCAGGGAGGTTAAATTGTTCCCCCACTGGCTTTTGGCTGTTGCCATTCTTACGGTCTGATTTGTGTCCATTTACTCCTTTGTGAAGAGACAGTCCAGTTTGCCAGCATACCTGGCAGAGGGGCATTGCTGGCACATGAGGGCATATCGATGTGCATGTGAATGAGCCTTTGATGGGGTAGCAGATGTGAGGCAGAAAGGAGTCTGTAAGCACTCGATGGGCCTGAGTTCACTGAGGATTTGCATCCAGTGGAGGCCAGCCAAGGAAGCTCTGACTCCAAGAGGGAAGGAGAAGCAGGAGTTGAATCTCCAGAGTAAGCATTTCTGGCAATCGCTTAGTCATTTACTTTCCCCTCGTTTGTAGTTATCAAAGATTCTTTCCTCTGGTAACCCTGGAAACTGCAGGGAGGAGGCAGCTCCAGATGTGTCTGTGTCCATGTCAGCGGCTGCTGCTATTATTACGGCTCCGCAAGGACCTGCAGTCCCACATGCACCCCTGGTCTTGCAGCCTGTCTACCCCTCTCCTGGCCAGAGGGCTCAGATGACTAGCCCCCTTCCAAGTAAGGATGAAGGCTCCATCTGGGCAGGAGCAGCCAAGGATCTTGTTTTACCCACCCACGCATTCTCCCTGCTCTTATTCCCTCCCCACCAGGTTTTCAGAGCTCAATTTACACCCGGGAACGGTGCTGCAGTGTCAGAGAGTCCCTACCACACTTCAGCCTGTTAGGGAGCTGTGGAACTCAATGCTGCCCCTCTCCAGTCATTCTTTGTCCACAAAGGTGGGGGCTGTGACGCGGGGCCTTGCAGTTCAGAGGGCATCGAGGGGAGAGTTCCGGCACCCTGATGCAGATGCATGAGAGACTAGCTTCTTCTGCCACAGGAGCAAATACGAAAAGCAATCAGTCCGCCTCCCAGATCTATGCCCTAATCAGTAAACAGCAGCTGCTCCAGCGTCTCCACAGTGCACCCCACCCAACATGTACATGGTCCCAAAGGGAGCCCTAAAGCAGGATCGGGCTGTAAAAAGGACCCTGAACTCTACTGAACAAGAGTGAGGGGGACTTCCAAAAGTGCCTTTAATTAAATAATTACACGAGCTGCTAAGGAAACAGGGTCATAATCTGCCACCTAAAATTCTCGCTTAATGTAGGTCCTGGGCCCCTCATCCCCTTGCTTTCCCCTCCGTAAGGGAAAAGATCAAACAAATATGGAGAGCACTGTTCTCAGCCTGACTTTCTCCTCACAGCAGTGCAAGGCTGTGTCTAGACTACAGCTCTCTGTTGACTGAGAAATGTAGATTAGGCACGTAGAAATTGCTAATGAAGCAGGGATTTAAATATCCTGCGCTTCATTAGCATCAACATGGCCGCCACTTTTTTTTGAAACAGAGCTTATTCCTCAAAAAATGAGGTTTACAGGATCTGTTGAAAATGGGTTTATTTTGACAGATTCGCATCTAGACTGCCGATTTTTTTCAAAAAAAGCTCAGTTTTGAAAAAAAAGCGGGGGCCATGTTTATGCTAATGAAGCATGGGATATTTAAATCCCTGCTACATTAGCAATTTTGACGACAAAGAGCTGTAGTCTAGACACAGCCTGAGTTGCAGAATTGTTGTGGTCTAAAGTATGTCACTGGAAACCTGTACGTTCCCAACATGAACCAAAGCCTCTCACATGCTAATATCAGCGAGACAGCTCTATGACCCAAGTGAAGAAACACGAGATTAGCGCTGCATGGCTTCTAGTTTTTAAACGCAACCTGACTATAAATCTGTGGTACTCACTGCTGCAGGATATTAATGAAGGCAAACATCTTACTGAGACATTTTTAAAGGACTTGGCACATAGATTCTAAGACTAGAAAGAACCTGTGTTCTGTCTTCCAACAGTGGCCAATGACAGGTGCCCCAGAGGGAGTGAACAGAACAGGGAATCATCCCCTCTCCTATCATCCATTCCCAGCCTCTGACAGAGACTAGGGACACCATTCCTACCCATCCTGGCATATACAGAATTCCACATGGCAATTCTGGTGCCAATCCCATATCCTGTGGTTGAAGCCTGTAATAAAGAGCAACTTTAGGAACACTGGGTAGGATTAGAAAAATGTGATGTCAGTTAGTCCTCGTTTGGGGTGCGTGTACTTTTCACCAGCCAGATCTAAGGAGGAGTCCTCACCCCAGCCCCATGTACAGGACTAGGTGCAGTGTTGATGGGCGCAGGTGCTTGCCTAGGAGAGGAAGGGCCTACAGCTTAATTTGGAGCATCTAGAACATATCACTTTAGGAGGGAGATTCTCTGGCTAGGCGGACTCTGCTCTAGCACAGCAACCACCCACATCCTTCCAGAGGCCTCCAATGAGGTCGACCTTGAGGGATCTATTCTTATTTGGCATCCCTTGTATGTGCCTAATCCGCATCAGCAACAGCAAGAGACTGGTGCCTCGGTGGTGAGGCAATAGATGCCCAAGCAATATTCACAGATTTGTTTTCCTTTCAGTAAGTTTTGCCTGTGTCTTCTGCATGAGCATCTCTGGAGACAGGGACAAACAGCAGCTCCTGCTGGAACCTCCAACAAGGGAACTTATACCACAGCCCCCCAGCCTAAATACAGCATGCAAACTGTAACACCATGAAAAGGTGTGACCCCCACAGGCAGCCATGTCCACGCTCTTCCCGTGATCCCTGTTAGCAGGCAACCTGCCACAGCACTGAGAACAAAACTCATCTGCAGCAGAGCAATCTATGGTAGAGGCAGCAGGGTGTAATGTGCAGTCTGAGACTCAGGAGGTGGTTTTTATTCCCACCGCCACCGCTGACTTGCATTGTCATCTTGAGCTAGTCTCTGTGCCTTTATTTCCCCTCCCAACCTTTGACTGTCTGGCCATATGCAAATTATAATCTCTTGAGAGGTGGGGTTATCTTTTAGTGTATGGATGTACAGCACCAAGCACAAGGGGGCAGGGTCACTGGGCCTGACTGTAATATAAACAAAAACAAAAAGGACAAAACTTTGCTTTTGTGTATCTCCTCTGTGAACAGTAACTCTTGGCGGGAGAAAAGTTGGTACTTTCTTGGTGATATGTATTTAAAACAAATTAACAGATGTGTCAGCACTAAGAACCAAAACTGGTTAAAGTCTTTCACAGAGGAAGTTTTCTGGATGAAAAATACTTTTATTCAAACTGATCTGAGGGGATAGGAGGGCAGGAAAATGACACAGTCAGCTGTCCTGTGAGAAATATTGAAACTAAAATGTTCTTTTCATTTTGGCTACGTCTAGACTACCCTTGGCTTCGGAAAGAAGATATGCAAATTAGGCGTGAATTTGCATCTCTTCTTCTGATCCCTTTTACGGAAGAGGTTTTTTCGGAAAAACAAAAGCAGTCTAGATGGGGTTTTTTGCGCAACCCTCCCTTTTCCAAAAGAACCTTTTTCCTCAAAAAATGAGATTTACAGAGTTCTTTTGAAAAAGGGGGTTTTTGCGCGAAAACCCCCATCTAGACTGCTCTTTTTTTTTTTCAAAAATAACCTCTCCGAAAAAGGGATCGGAAGAAGATATGCAAATTCACACTTAATCTGCATATCTTTTCGGAAGCCAAGAGTAGTCTAGATGTAGCCTTTGACTTAAAATGTGTTTGAGAGTTTGCTGTTTTATTTTTAAACCAAAATGGAATTTTAAGTCTATTCAAAACAAACCTTTGAATTTAGAATCAGTTTTTCCTGGGGAAAAACTGGCTTTTGGACCAGTTCCCCTTAAAAACCCAAAGGAAGGCTTTTCCCTGTGTCAGATTACAACAGTTTTAAGGCAGGATACATTTTGAGGACTTAAGCACTTGATGGTATATTTTTCTTCATGGTCTTTTTATCTTCAATGCAGCTTCAGATCAGTCTGTGGAAGCGCCTGCCCATCCGCCAGCTGGGAAACCTGCCTGCCAGAGATGCTCTCATATGGACACGATTCACAGCTCGATTTCACGAGGCTGCTTGGCTTTGAAGAGTGTGGCAGTCTGGGAAACCCAGTTGCCTCTTTAGCTGCTGATGGCTCAGATGACTGATCAAACTTTGATATTTCTATAAGTGCGCCACTTGTCACAGAAATCTCAGCAGCCCACATGCTTGGCAGGGAAGGAAAACTCCTTCAGTCATTTGTAACTTGTAGAGAGGCAAGCGGGTCTTTTTGCCAGCTCCCTTTTGCTTTGCTGTCAGACTTCCAGGCAGCCTGGCAACTAGTCGTGAAGCATGACAGGGGCACGGGGGCGTGGAAGAGCAGTGAAAAGCCATGTGAAATGCTCGGCCGGTGTATTGAGTAGCAAAGGCACGGCTGCATAGGTTCAGGGGGGTTTCTGTAAGGCAGGATCAAGGCTGCGATGCGGAGGTAGGACGTTCAGCAAGAGCAGGCCTGCCGCAGATGGAGGGCGGGCAAAGGGGGCAGTTACCCCTGGGCCTGGTGATTCAGAGAGGCCCGGGAGGCCTGGCCACCCCCACTGCAATTGCACCAGTGGTACAGCTAGAGCCCTGGGTCCTTTAAATCACCAATGGAGTGTAGTACTGCATGCTCTGAGCAGCAGTCAGAGCTGGAGTGGGGGGGTGGGGCATAACCCAGAGCTCAGCTGGGTGGTGGCTCTTTCTTATAGAGAAGAGACCATTCTAATGCACATCCATCCTGGTCCTTGCTATGCCAGTCTGGGCGATCTCCTACTTCTATACACCACCGTTGACCTTGCTGTTCTGGAGCAATTCCCAACAAAGCCATCATACCACATCTTTCCTGCAAGAACTCTAGCATACAAGTCCAGTGTAACAACCACAGGGCAAATTTGAACCTGGGACTTCTGGAACTTACTGGAGGAGCCTCTACAGCTTGCGCTATAAAGCTCTTTTGTGCTATAACCTCTTGGCTTAGGCTATAGAGCTCCCTTGTTTTATTTCTTGCTGTATGTGATCTAGGTGCCACTGCATGTGGGTTACACCAGGACTCTTGTCAATGGAGCACAAGGTGGGTCAAAATATTGTAGGCAAAACAGAACGAGGAGAAAGGTAAAACCATCAAATTCACATTTCTTGTGTCCTGGCTTAAAGGCAGAATTTGAACCTGGGTCTACAGAAGTGGAAAGTTGGAATGTGAATCCACCAATGCAAGCCCCCCAAAGCTATGTCTCTAACTAGGAAGGGTTAAATTTGCACCTCTGCCCTGAGTTGCTCCAAACTTGTTTCAGGGGAGATGACTGTTTTCTTTCTTTTTGCCATTTTCTTCTCTTCTTACAACTTTCTCCCTTGTTACAAGGATGAGACAGCAGAATTTTAATGCCGCTTATGTTCTGTGACAGAGAACAGTAAACTGTACCACTCTGACCTTTTCAATGTTTTATCATTCAATTGGCTGTGCAGAGCAGCTCTTCCTTTTCCAGCCCCTGCCACCAGCGAGTTAGAAGCAGAGAGAACCGCAAATCGAAGCAGAGCTTAACCCCCAGGTAAAGGCGCAACAGGGCACCAGCTGCTTTCCTTTCAGAATCTGTGGGGCAGCAGTGCTCAGGCACCTCCCCTTCCGGGGATCAGCCAGACCTCAGGAAGGAAACCCTCTTAGAGCCTGCTAGTGGAAGCAGGATGTTCCAAGTCCTGTCACTGCGCCTCACATAAGGCGGCTTGGCCACGACAACAAGGGACCCGACAGAGAAAGAGTAGCAGCCCCTGGGAGGTGCAATAATACCATCCGTGCCTTTTGTAGACGTTACCTTCCCTTTGAGTGTAATGCGGAGGCACCGAGACAAGGAGAATGAGGTCTGCTCTACAGCCTAAGCGCCCGCTGGCTTTTAGCTCATGTGGTAGAAGCACATGGGCTTTGACCTCCAAAGTCCCAGGTTCAATCCCGCCTGCTGACGACCCAGCTCCATGGGCTTCAGATGAGGCTCCCAGAATGCTCAGTCAACAGAACTTCAAATGCATTTTACAAACAGGACAGCTGAGGCGCAGGAAAATTCGGTGACTTCATATCGCTGAGGGGAGGCAGGGGAAAACTGAAGCCCCCTCGCTGCTGGGCCGACAGCCCGGGACCCCGAACGCCAGCACACACAGCTGCCCCAAATGCCACCTCCCTTTCCCGTCCTGAGGTGAGGAGTGGGGACATCCCTTATTTGGCCAGCCTCTCACAGCACCTCTGATTGGCACGCTGGGTATCAGTCACCCTTCAGCCAGCAGCTGGGAAGACACTTGCCTTTCTTAGGAAGCGGAGCCCAGCCCACGTTCAGACCCAGCTCCTTATCTCCTGGAGACTCCCACCAGAGCCAGGAGAGGAGGGGGAGCCAGACGGAGAGCAGGGGTGGAGGAGAAGGTGCTGAGATTCCGGAAGACAGAGCTTAGCGACGCTTGGAAATAAATGGAGGGATGTGAGCACCCCTGAAAATGTTAAAGAAGAGGTTAGAGCAGCTCAAGAAGTCAGAGGCACTGGGGACTAACTAGCTCAGGGGATTTAGACTCCGCCATAACCAGAGCAACCATGTCCTCTGACAGCAACGCTATGAGATGGTGGGGGAGGCAGCTGAAAGCATCTGTTGCTGATTCACAGTGGCAAGTGGGGGCTGCTCGCAGCAGCTTATCGAGACAGCTCTGCCCAGGCACATGTCCGCCCGCTCTCCAGTAGGGATCCCTCCGTGCTCCAGCTTCGCTGCTCGATTCGGATGTGTCTGACACCGGAGTCAAGCAGGCGTGTTCGCTCTGAAGCCAGTGGAGAGGCACCCACAGAGAAGCAGCGTGAGATCAGCCTGGGCCAGGAGGTGCCAAAGCAGAGAATTCTTGTAAGAGAATCCATCTTAAGCTTCCTGTGGGCCCCAGCACCTGTCATGCCCTGCAAACTGTGCCTGCCTTTTCCCTCTCTCCCGCTAACGCCCCGCGCTCTGTGTGCCCTGCTCAAATTCCCCTCCTTTGGGCCCAATTGGCAGTTGCCTCACCAGCATAAAAGGGCTGTAAATAAGCCTGATTTGCCCCTAGAGAAATGCCCCCAATACAGGAGAAGGTGTTGGCAGGCACAGAACCAGCACACCCCGACCTGTGTCCCTCCGCCCCGGAGGAGCCCCAGCACAGGGACATACGGTGTGATTGATTGATTTGATAGTAGGACAGCGGTGCTAGGAATGGTGGGAGGAAGACAGCTATCATGGTCCTTGGGTAGGCTGCCCCTCCCCAGATCTCTTTTCCGGTGCACCTCGCTCAAGTGGCCAGCCCATGCCTCATTTTCCCTTTGAGGCGGAGTCCTCAAGGACCAAACCATGGCCTGACTGGGTCTCCAGAATGCACTCCCCTGACATGGAGCTGGCCCAGCAGACTTGGTGCCTGCAAGCATTCTCCTTTGGGATCCCTCGGACAGGCGAACTTTGCCAAAACGCAACAAATCTTTGATAAGCCACTTGGGTCGAAAAGGGGCAACGCATGTTGTGTTCCCCTCCCACCGCCAGCTGGCTGCGACGGCCTGGCGGTACACCCTGCCTCTGGGAACCGAGCTGTGGGCGGCTTGCTGCAGCTCCTAATTCTCAGTCAGGCTCTTGGTCAGCTTACGAGTATTCCCCTGGGTCAGCCACCAGCTAAGCTGCCCACTTCCCCTCTCCCTTTCTGCTGAGAGCACATTTGACAGATCAGTGGCTTTTCCTCGCCGGATTCTCAGCCTTGCCAAGCAGCCCAGCCATCACTGAGAAATCTCCCTTCTCTTTTTTGAAGAGATGCTCTTATGGAGGCCTGTTTTGCCTGCCTGCCTGGCCCCTTTGATAAGACCTTTTGATTTAACTCCATGCACCAAGGGGGTGTAGAATTGCAGCAATTCATTGAGGGGCGTTTGCTATTATACAGACACTGGCAATAGCTATAGCTAGATCTTCTAATCTTGAAGGACTGCAGAAGCGAAGAGTGAGGGGGGATTTGAGAGCAGCCTTCAACTTCCTGAAGGGAGGTTCCAAAGAGGATGGGGAGAGGCTGTTCTCAGTAGTGACAGATGGCAGAACAAGGAGCAATGGGCTCAAGATACAGTGGGAGAGGTCCAGGTTGGATATTAGGAAAAACTATTTCACTAGGGCTGTGTCCAGACTCAGGGTTTTTTTCGGGAAAAGTAGCCTTTTTCCGAAAAAACTTCACCTGCGTCTAGACTGCAGCCGCGTTCTTTCGAAATTAAATCGAAAGAACGCGACTTTTCTTTCGACGGCGGTAAACCTCATTTCACGAGGAAGAACGCCTTCTTTCGAAAGTGCTTCTTTCGAAAGAAGGCGTTCTTGAATGTAAATAGGGCTTCTTCGAAAGAGAGCATCCAGACTCACTGGGTGCTTTCTTTCGAAAAAGCGGCTTGCTCTTTCGAAAGTTCCGCGTGCAGTCTAGATGCTCTCTTTCGAAAGAGGCTTGCAGTCTAGACATAGCCTAGGAGGGTGGTGAAGCACTGGAAGTAGTGGAGTCTCCATCCCTAGAGGTGTTTAAGTCTCGGCTTGACAAAGCCTGGCTGGGTTGATTTAGTTGGAATTGGTCCTGCCTAGAGCAGGGGGCTGGACTTGATGACCTCCTGAGGTCTCTTCCAGTTCTATGATTCTATGACTGCCCAAACATTGGAGCCCTTGGGTTCTATGTGGGAAGAGCCTGAGACAACAGCAAGGATCTTAGGCCTGGTCCACACCTCAGAACTAGCTCAATCTGGCTACATTGTTCTACGCTGGCTGTGAAAAAACATCATGGCCTGTGCAACGGAGTTAGGCCAACCTAGCCCCACCGGCAGATGCAACTAAGCTGTTGGAATGATTCTTCCATCTGCTGAACTACTGCCTCTAGAGGGGAAGGATTTGCTACCGCGATGACAACACCCCTTCCATCGCCGCATCGTCTACACGTGTATTACAGCGGCCAAATTGCTGCTGTGCTGCTGCAGCTCTTGTAGTGTGGAGGCACCCGTCGGTCTGCCCAGAAGTGCTTTCAAACAAGCGGGGTTCGGCTCTATGCCTGGAGAGCCAACTCTGGAGCAGTGCCAGCAGCCCTTGGAATACCATTAATCCTGCCTTGTTATCCGAGCCACCTAAACAACCCACAGAACTGATTTATCTGGGGAGTGTTTTTCCTTTCCTGGCCAAACCTTTCCTTCTTCCCTAGCGTTTAGCACCGATCTCCTCTGACAAATTTCTCTCCGCTGAGAGGGAAATGGGCTCTGATTGCTACAGGCGACTGATAACAGCCTAGTAAATTTTAATCCTTGCCTGTTATTGTATTACCGCCAGAAGTACATGCATTGAAATAAAAGGATCACCAACCCCAGTGTAATTATATGAGAAAGGTAATTATCTCCTCTTCCACAAGACTTTGCACTCTTCTCTCTGTAACTAAAGTTTCCTGCTAATGTTTGCAGCAATGGGGCCCACCACAGCGAAATCACTGGGAAATCTAAAAGCTAATTGATGGCTGAGCTTTAAAGAAACACAGGAGGCGGCTGAGGAGGAGCGAAAAAGGCAGAAGGAGCCCACAAGAGCCCCTGAACTGGGAGCAAATCACAGCCATTTCCTTGCTAATGACTGTTATTAATTATTTCTATGATGATAACACCTAGGGCCCCATTGTGCTAGATGCTGTACAAATTCATGGCAAAAGAGTTCCCTCCCCAATTAGTTTATAACAGCACGCCTACTCCAACCATTCAAAAATCACAAGCCAGGACTCAAAAGCACAAGATAAAAAAAATCCTCCTGGTTTCAAAGCTTAAGGAAAGAATAAAGGTTGCGTTCCTTTCCCTGGCCTTCTGATTTCTGCCCCGTTAGGGCACGTTCACTGCATGGTTTCAAGCTTTCTGCTGCAACCCTGAGGGCTGGATACCTGTTTTTCATTTCAAGTGAAAAATGAGATTGTCATGTCACCTTTTGTAGAGTTCAGCACCTGAGGCTGGAATGAAAGCACAAGACATTATGAGACTCACAATAAAAAATGCCCCACAAAAGATGACAACAATATCAAAAAGACAAGGGGTGGGAGAGGAAACAGAGAGATGAAGTATCTTGCCCAGCCTCAGAAGAACATAAGAGATGCCATACAGGGACTTGTACTAGAGCTTAAAGGGGAGTGTACAACACAAGGCCATTAAGGAGTGATCCACTTCCTGCTCCCAAGCCTGGCTTCTGGTAGTCAGAGATTTGGGCTATGTCTAGACTGCAAGCCTCTTTCGAAAGAGGCTTTTTCGAAAGATACTTTTGAAAAAGCCTCTTTCGAAAAAGAGCATCTAGACTGCAAGCGGAACATTCGAAAAAGCGAGCCGCTTTTTCGAAAGGCAGTCTGGATGCTCTCTTTTGAAAAACCCCTGTTTGCATTCAAGAATGCCTTTTTTCGAAAGAGCACTTTCGAAAAAAGGCGTTCTTCCTCGTAAAATGAGGTTTACCACCGTCGAAAGAAAAGCTGCGTTCTTTCGATTTAATTTCGAAAGAACGCGGCTGCAGTCTAGACACGGGTGAAGTTTTTTTGGAAAAAGGCTACTTTTTCGGAAAAAAACCCTGAGTCTGGACACAGCCTTAGAGTCTCCCTGAGCATGGGTCAGCATATCTAACCATCTCAGCTATAGACAATTATGTATCTCTCCTCCATGAATTTATCCAGCTTTTTTTTTTAACCCAGTTATACTTTTGGCCTTTACAACATCCCCTTGCAATGAGTTCCACAGGTTATTTGTGCATTGTGTGAAAATGTCCTTTCTCTTATTAAAACAATGAAAAGTCCTGTGGCACCTTATAGATTAGAAGATTTATTGGAGCACAAGCTTTCATGGGCAAAGACCCACTTCATCAGATGCACATAGTGGAAATTCCAGAGGCAGGTATAAATACACAGGCATAAGAAAAGAGTTCCAATCAAGAGTAAGGTTAGAGATAACAAGGTCAATTCAGTCAGGGAGGATGAGGCCCACTTCTAGCAGCTCATGTGGAGGTGTGAACACCAAGAGAGGAGAAACTGCTTTTGTAGTTGGCTAGCTATTCACAGCCTTTGTTTAATCCTAAACTGATAGCGCCACAGGATTTCTCGTTGTTTTTGCAGATTCAGACTAACACGGCTACCCTTCTGATATTTCTCTTGTTAGACCAGCTGTCTATTAATTGCATCAGGTGACCCCTGGTTCACACCATTCTTGATTTTATAGATCTTGGTCATATTCCCCCTTAGGCTTCTTTTCTAGCTGAACAGCCCTACAGCTCTTCCGTACCCTTGATCATCTTTGTTGCCATTCTCTGACGTTTTTAAAATTCCATTGTATCATTTTTCAGATGAGGAACCAGAACTGGACACAGCATTCAAGGCGTGGGTGTGCCACAGATTTATATAATGACCTTATATTGCCTGTCTTATTTTCTATTACTTTTTACTTCTCTACCACAGGTTGGACCTCCCTGGTCTGGAACACTCAGGACCTGAGTGGTCCCAAACCAGGGAGTTTTCTGGATCAGGGGAGGTCAAGCCTCCCTTCCCAGCCATTAGCCCTGCTCCTGGGTGCCAGCCCCCCGGCCACTGGGCTCTGCTCTTAGCCTTGGCCAGGGCTGCACCCCCTGCCGCTAGCCCCACTGCCACCAGCTGCATTTCTGACCCCGGCTACCGCTACTCCCAGCCAGGGTCTCTGGTCCAGCAATACCCAAGGTCCTGCCACCCCACAGATGTTGCCGGACCAGAGAGTGCCTGATTTTAGAGTTTCAACCTGTAGTTGCTAACATACTATTGTAGCCTTTTTAACCACTATTGTGCATTAATCAGAAGATTTCAGACAACTATCCATGGAGACTCCAAGATTCCTTTCATGGGTGGTAATAGCTAATGTAGACTTCATCATTCTACGTGTGTAGCTGGGGTTATTTTTTCCAGTGTACATTACTTTGAACTTATCAATATTGAATTTCCATCTGTCATTCTGTTGACCAGTTAGCCAGTTTTGAGAGATCCCTCTCTAACTACATGCATCTGCTTTGGACTTAACAGGAAAGTTATAAAGACAGGAATAGAACCAAAGTTCTAACCACTAGACCAAGCTCTCTCTCTCTCCTCTCTCTGCTGTTTTCCTCCCAAAACTTTGTATCTGAAGGCCTTTGTGCCAGGCATTTACACAAAAAAATGAATAGAATTAAATCTCTTTTTCTTCTAGACAACAATTAATCTGGAATTGATCACACTAATTATTTTTGAACCAGCACATGCTGTACATATCAGGATAAGAAGATGTTGACTTACATATGTCAGACCCATTGTTTGATGAGTTCCTTTTTCTGCCTTGAACTATTACTGAATGGACTAAATTACCATCTGAGACAGATAATTGTACTAATTATGTTCATTTTTGGAACATGTTGAATAATTACTGTCTATGAATAACTGACCACATGATCTTCTGGGTAATATTTCCTCTATTCTCATTTGCATTCCTCAGAAAGAAGGGTTAGGCCCACAGATAGCTGAATATTGGAGTTTTCAGTTTGGCTGGCCATCCCACAAAGTTGGAAAAGTATGTTTATAGTTTGGGCCAAAAATGAACATTTTCAACATTTTCAATGTAGTTAAAAAATGTCAGGCCAAATGATATATTATGTTTTGATTTTTCCATTTTTAAATGTTTCTGGAATTTAAAAAAAATAAGTTAAAAGGACATTGTGAATCAAAACCAATTTCAAACCAAACACCAAATCAAAATGTTTTGTTTCAAAAGCGTCAATGGAATGCTTGGACTTTTCTTCTGAACATTTGGGTTTCCTGCTTTTTAAGTAAAATCAACATGAAATCAACATGAGTTCACAAAACATCTGCGTCTCACGGATTCTGCACATTTCTCCTTGCTCTCAGTAAGGCCATCCTTCACAATTATTCCAGTGAGACCACTTACTGCCTAGAACAGGGAGGGTGGATTCTCCAGATCAGGTCAAAAGAGAACAACTACATTTAGCTATTGATCAGCCAAGCCCTAGTGATTTGGAAAAGCACCCTAAAAGGTCAGGGTGAAATCCTGGCCCCCTTGAACCTAAAGACTAACTTCTCACAGACTTCAATGGGGTCGGGATTTCACCACACATGCTTCACCAAAGCATCTGAACATCCTGGATCTGCACAAAGAGGCTGGAAGCTTGGTGGGATTGGGCCCTTGGGGGACATTCGCAGCACTCCCCACTCGGGTCAGGTCTGGAATACCCCAGAAGGCTGCCCTGGTGGTAGATCAGCCAACCTGCTTCTGGCTCTGGGTGAATCCAGGAGCTTCAGAGGAGCATGGGAAAAATAGGATGAATGGGTCAAGGGCCTGCCAATCCCTTGTATATGGCCTCCCTAGAACGTGGCTCCCATGCTGCAGAATGGGACATCTGTCTGGGAGCGGCAAAGGACAGGGCTAGCTGCCAGTTCAGCACTTCCTGAACTTTTAAAAAGAAGGAATAAAAACACTTTGTTTTTTGGCATGTCCCCCTCCCCCGTTTAGCAGCCCTGTAGTAGGGCTGAGTCCGAGACCAGACCCACCCCCTTCCTTCTGCCCTGCGGAAGCCTCACGACCCATCAGCGTGGCTGTAGCTGCCCAGCAGAAGGGGTATTAATATTTGCAATGCAAACGAGTCCTGGCAGCTCTGGTGCCCACATGGCTGCTGGGCCACCTCTCCCTGAGACCCTGTCGCTTTGCCTGCAGTTGGATTCTTTCCCTCTAGCTAGTGCCGCTGGATTGCACCTGAGGCAGCAGTTTTACCATCCGCCCCAGCTCGATGACTGATCATCCTCCATGAGAACATGCAGCCACTCAGCAGGGTGCAAGGTCAGCAAATTGTTCCTCCGCTGCTCAGCCGGCTGGGCTGCCAGCATTTGCCAGCCCCGATAATCTGCAGGCTCCTCCGCTCCACCCCAGCATGGGGAAGATTAAGTCAAACAGCATCTTCAGGGCTCCAGCTGCTACATGGCAGTCAATAAATCCCTCCCAGCTCCCCTCTAATGGTAGCCCATCCACCAGAGGAGAAGGTTAAAGTGATGGGGGAGCTGGCCCACATCCCTCATGTTACTTTGCTGTGAAACATGAGCTCCCTTTCCCCTGCATTTTGAAAGCAGGAGGAGAAAAAACCTCCTGATCCAGCCGGTGTCAGCAATTAGGAGCATGAAATATCTGGTTGGAGGAGCTTTGTAATTACAGCTCTTCCCGATCCCCTCTCGCTGCCAAAAAGAAATCACGTCGGAAGATCAGCTAGCTCTGGGCACTTCTTCAAGGTTGCGCTGTGCGGGGCCGCAGTCTTGGAGACAGACTAGCTGAGGCACAAGTTTTCTTTCTAGAGGGCCGGGTTCAGAGGTTGACTCGTCTGCAGAAGAAATGGGCACGTGAGGCCTCATCAGTTCCCTGTGGTGAGGGAACGTCTCTCTGCAGGTTTGGGGGCAAGAGCAAGAGGCCTGGAGGATGGAAGGAAAATGGGCCCAACCCGGCAAGCAGCACACGAACCAAACGATCCATCGCAGGGGATGTCTCTCAGGTATTGAAGGAGCAGGCATCCTTGGGGACTGACTGCAGCGGCCCTTATGGGGCACAAGGCAGAGGCTGGTATGGCTGGGCCTTTTCCTTATTCAGGGCTGAACGTTATTTGAGTATTGAGAGCCCTGAACGTGAGCTGAACACTGCAGGCCGCAAGCCACTCAGCGGGTGCCTCTCGCTTGGCACCCAGAGGTTTGGCTGCTCAACGCTCTTGTGTCTGCAGATCACATTCCCCATACACCCTGGCACCGCCCACTCCTGTGTCACCACAGCCTCTGTACCTGCCCCTCGCGCTCACCCCCTACAACCTGCACCCGCCCCTCATGCTCACCTCCTATAACCTGCACCTGCCCCCTGTAACCTGCACCCGCCCCTCGCACTCACCCCTATAACCTGCACCTGCCCCCTATAACCTGCACCCGCCCGTCGCGCTCACCCCTATAACCTGCACCTGCCCCCTATAACCTGCACCCGCCCCTCACACTCACCCCCTATAACCTGCACCCTCCCCTCACACTCACCCCCTATAACCTGCATCCGCCCCCTGTAACCTGCATCTGCCCCTCACACTCACCCCTATAACGTGCACCTGCCCCTCACACTCACCCCTATATCCTGCACCTGCCCCCTATAACCTGCACCCGCCCCTCACACTCACCCCTATAACCTGCACCCGCCCCTCACACTCACCCCTATAACCTGCACCTGCCCCCTGTAACCTGCACCCGCCCCTCGCGCTCACCCCTATAACCTGCACCCGCCCCCATAACCTGCACCCGCCCGTCGCGCTCACCCCTATAACCGGCACCCGCCCGTCGTGCTCACCCCTATAACCTGCACCTGCCCCCTATAACCTGCACCCGCCCCTCACACTCACCCCTATAACCTGCACCCGCCCCTCACGCTCACCCCCTATAACCTGCATCTGCCCCTCGCGCTGCCACAACCTTTGCACCTGCCTCTTGCACCCACCCACAGGCCACTACAACCTGCACTCATCCCTCACACCTATGTCATGACAACACCTGCACCCCCCATGCCTCACACCCATGTCACCAAACCCCTGCACCCACCAGTTGTACAACCACCTGCCCCTCATATCTGCCCCTGCATTGCCACAGCACTAGCACCCATCTCTTGCACCCACCCCCCCATGCCACCACAACCTGCCGGCATCTGCCCCTCACACTCATCCCCTCACAATCTGCACCAGCCCTTTGCATTCCCCTGCCCTGCTGCCACAACGTGCACCCAGCCCTCAAACCCACAACCCCTACAGCCACCTCTCACAGCACTCCTCTCACATCCCCCCAACACCACAACCTTCACTGCTCTACTCTCTCACATACCCCCCAACATACCCACAGCCTGCGTACACTCCTCACTCCCACACCTGCACCCCCACCCACCAGCGGCACACGTTACACATCCTCTCCGTGCACACACCACTGTCCGCACGATCCAGTCATCCCGGCCTTCCCCACATCACCCCGCCCTGGGGCGCCTTAATCCTGACGGGCTGGAGGAGTCGCATTAAGGCCTAATCTTTGCAATTTCTTCAGCGCTCACAGGCCTTATGCCTTAATGCCGGGGTAAGGATGCCCATCCAAATGCCTGTTTGCTAAGCTGGCTGACAAGGAGACTGGGTGTGCTGGCTGCATCGGGGGCTGGGGCGTGGCAGTTATTAACAATAAGAAATGAATAGCCAAGTAGGAAAACACTTGACTAACACGCAGAGGGTTTCATTGAACAGTTCCGCAGACGAGGCCTGCTCTCCACTCATGGCTCATGCTTGCCCCTGGCATTACCACCTGTCAGGTGATGCCACCATGCCTTGCGTGCTACCGGACAGCAGAGAGTTTGTGTCCTCTCCTCAGCCCGTAAGGGGCAGGTTTGGTTTTGCCAAATGACTGGCTTCTGTCACCTGAGTGCTGCACAGCTGTAGTCTTCCTGGAGGTCATAGAATCGTAGAATCCCAGGGCTGGAGGAGACCTCAGTCCCACGGCCAAAGCAGGACCAACCCCAACAACCTCTCCCTTTGGGAAGTCACACACTCGGTTCGGCTCTCCATAGAAATGTCAACGTGCGTCCACAGCAACCCCTGAAAATAAGCCCGGCCAGCCCTCTTTCCCGCCTCCGCTGATCCGCTTCAGACACAGGCCAGCCAAGAACCAAGCGTGAAACAAACGCACAGGCACACCAGGGCTGGGGGCAAAGTCAGGCGTCCGCCTCTGACTGCCTCTCAGCAGTCACGCAAATCCGAATGACATTCAGCATCTGAGTCAACAGCAAAGGATGTTCCAAGTGGAGGCTACTGCCGCGAGCCGAGTCACTGCACGGGGGCGTGCCAACGCATGGCTCCCACCCCAAGCCATGACTCCAGCAGGAGCAATCTGCCCCGTCTCTCCTGCCAGCTGTCGGCAGTCCACCTGTCCCGCTGCAGCGAGCCAGCAGGGTTTCCCGGGGTGCTGAGCTAGAACCAGGCAGACAGGACCAATCCTGAAGGGAAGCGAGCTTGCGGCAAAGGCATAAACAAAAGCTATTCCAGAATCAGGAAGAGAGTATGAGGCAACGGCTCTGAATTCTTGCCCCCCTAATGCTCACCCACAGCCACGTTCCTGCATGCCTTGGCTTACATACTGCGCAACCCATTGCACTGGGAGGGTGGGGGAGCACTGGGATGGGTTGCCTAGGGAGGTGGTGGAAACTCCAGCCCTAGAGGTTTTTAAGTCCCAGCTTGAAAAAGTCCTGCCTGGGATGACTGAATTGGGGTTGGTCCTGCTTTGGGCAGGGGGCTGGACTTGATGACTCCTGAGGTCTCTGCCCACCCTGGGATTCTAGGATTCTATGCCCCCAGGCTGTGAGAAACATCCCCCTCGGATGGCCTGAACTGCTCCACAAGGGCAGGTCCGGCCTCGAGGGCTGCCTAGAGGAGCTCTGGACTATCCTAATTTCGCCGGCGTGACCCTGTGTCACACAAACCCAGCTCAACGGC
This sequence comes from Pelodiscus sinensis, assembly GCF_049634645.1. Classification (NCBI taxonomy): domain Eukaryota; kingdom Metazoa; phylum Chordata; order Testudines; family Trionychidae; genus Pelodiscus; species Pelodiscus sinensis. Next base: position 3,883,039 of record NC_134732.1, on the reverse strand, counting down.
TTTGTAGCTCCCACAGCAACGGCACATACCACGAAGCCGCCATGTTACACGGAGGCACTCACAGCAGTGGGCTGTTTCATTCAGCGGCTGAGGAGAACCCAGGGGGTTCTTCACACCGGGCTGGGCCATCTCCTCAGCCTGTCGGAAAGCCATCTGCCTCCTGAGGTAGTGATGTCGCTGGCCCCTGGTCTCTAGCTCTCCTAGCACCCCAGCGCACAAACAACAGGGGCCTTTCTGAATTACATTAGCCTTGTCTAGGTCATCCCCACTGGCTTCCTGTGAACACTCATTCTTACAGTCCTCTGCCTGGACTCAGCTCTAATTACAAATGGGCCGCTTTAATGAGCAATTGCTGCCACCCGTTCATATTTCATTGCCAGGCACTATGCAGCGGGAGCTGCCTTGTATTCTGCAGGCAGCAACCTGCAACAAGGAAACAAAGCCCCTTTCTCCCCCTGCCCACCCCACCTCCCCACACACTTCTCGGCAACGGCCAGCGCTGGGCACAGGGAGAGCACGTCATTGTTAGGGGAAAGGCAAAGGCCACCCCCTACGGAGCAAAGGGGAAAACTGACCCTCAGCGCCAGTTCATCAGGCACAGGAGACCGGCAGAGGCCTTGGGCAGGCTGGGTGGAGATGGATGGGTGACGTTAACCAGCACGTTCCCATAGACACCATGCTCTGTCCCTGCCTGTGAGAAACCCACAATGCAATTCCCACTACCCATCCCCCACCCAAAAGCATAGTGCACCTTGCCTTCTACCCATCCCCCACCCAACCCCACAGCGCACTTTGTCCCCTACCCATCCCCCACCCAACCGCACAGCACACCCCCTCTACTCACCCCGCCAACCTCACAGCGCACCTTTCCTCCTACCCATCCCCCACCCAACCGCACAGCACACCCCCTCTGCTCACCCCGCCAACCTCACAGCGCACCTTTCCTCCTACCCATCCCCCACCCAACCCCACGGTGCGCCCCCACCAACCTCGCAGTGCGCCTTGCCCCCTAACCATTGCCCTGCCCAACCCCACGGTGTGCACCCCCACCCAACCTTGCAGCACATCTTGTCCCCTACCCATTCTCCTGCCCAAGCCCACAGTGCGCTGGCCCCTGCCCACCCCCGCACCAACCCCACAGCGCATCTTGTCCCCTAACCATCCCCTACCTAACCCCACAGTGCGCCGCTCCTTACCCACCCCCGCCCAACCCCACAACGTGCCACCCCCCAACCCCACAGCGCACCTCAACCCCTGGCCAGCCCCACAGTGCACCTTGCCTCCTACCCATCCCCCACCCAACCTCACAGTGCACCTTGCCTCCTACCCACCACCCTGCCCAACCCCACAGCTCACCTCAACATTTTTCATGAAAACCAAGAGAGGCTCATTCTAAAGCCGGCTGGTTGGAGCCCGCCCTTGCAGCCCCTACTTTGTGTAATTCAGAGCACTGGGCTTTCCTGGGCTCTCTGTCTATTCCAGCCTGGAGCCGAGATGCCTCTCCCGATCGAAGCTTTGTCAGAACCGACACATTCCCACAAAAAGTTTTGGTTCAGAGGGGGAAAAGAAATTCCCAGCCAGCCCTACCGATGTGACGGCACGTGAAGCCAGCCTTGGAAAACGGTCAACAGAAGAGGTCACGCCCAGGTACACAATCCACCAGTCACCCTTCACGATGAGGACAGAGCAAGGCTGGGCAAGATGCGGCCCAGGAGCCAGATCTGGCCACTGGACTGCATCTGGCTGCTTTCCATCTATATCCTGCTGCCCGGGACTACGAATTTCCAGGCAGTGGCTCGGGCAGCAGGATCCTATTTAAATGGCAGGGGCCAGAGCCAAGAGCCCTTTAAATGGCCACAGCAACACCGGGTGGTTACCAGGCACTGGGGCCAGGACCGCCCTTTGCTGCGTGTTTACTTCAAAGCCTCCAGCCCCAGACAACTCTGGGGGAAATGCTAGTGTCCATCCTCGCCCTTTCTGCTCAAGCCCTGCCCCTTCTGCCCCAGTCCTCGCCCCTTCCAGGGGGGGCAGCCCGCCCATGATCACATACCAAAATTCATTAAGTGGCCCCCCTGTGAAAATTACTACCCACCCCGGGCTAGAGAACGGAAAAAGCCAAAGGCCAGTTTACTTTCCTGACAAATGACTGTTCCTCATGCTGGCTCCCAGCGGAGTGGAATTCTGAAGTTCCATCAGCCCTCTCTAGGTCAGCCCCCTTTGTTTCCGTGCATGCTCACTCGGGTATTCAGCCACCACTGCCTTCTGCTTAGACTCAGCTCTAATTCGCGGGCCGCTTTAACGAGCGACTATTGCCAGCCGCTCCTATCTCAGCGCCGTTCCCGGAGCTACTCGGATGAGCAAATCGATCACAACGGCTAGACAGGCAAAAAGCAAAACGGCAACAGGTATATCCGCCCTCCTTGACCGGTAAAACCAAGAGTTCCAGTCACAGGCACCCTCCCAATGGCTCCTGCCCACCTGGCTGTCTAGGCTGCAGAAATCACTGCCCATCCTGCTGACCAATATTATCTCGTGGTTTCCCCATACTCTCCAGCTGTCTGTCTCCACTCGCAGTCTCATCTCATACGAATGCCTCATCTCGGCTTAAGGCCACGTGTAGCATACGCACATCACATGCCACAGTGAAAGGAGGCTGCATCCCTGCTGGTCACTGGAGCTACGTCTAGACTGCAAGCCTCTTTCGAAAAAGAAAGTCTAGACTACCACCAGTAGTTTCGAAAAAGCAAGCCGCTTTTTCAAAAGAGGGCACCCAGGCAGCCTGGATGCTCTCTTTCGAAAAAGCACAGTTTGCATTACATGGTGCCTTTTTTCAAAAGAGCACTTTTGAAAAAAGGTGTCGTTCCTCGTAAAACAAGGTTTTCCACTGTCGAAAAAACTGCCACGTTCTTTCCATTTACTTTCAAAAGAAAGCAGCTGCAGTATAGACGCAGGTAAAGAATTTTTTTAAAAAAGGCCACTTTTTTAAAAAAATCCCTGTAGTCTAGACACACCCTGGGTGTGTCGGAAGGCCGCAGGACAGCACTATACCACTAAAAACAGCAGCGTAGACATGAGTGGCAGGGCTTGTGTGTGGGGGGAGCCCAGGGAGGGTGTATAGTCTGGGGGTTCTATTCCACTCACTGAAGCCAGGCCTTGCTTTCTACTGAGCTGTTTATACCTGTACTAGCTAAGGGTGCAGCGTCTCTGCTCTGTGTGCTCCCACAAGGGCAGGCCTCTCTCCAGACTGTAAAATCTTGGAAGGGCTGTCTGTCGTGTTTGTACAGCTCCTAGCACAATGGACGCCTGGTCCATGACAGGGATTCCTAGGCTTTACTACACTAAATAATAATAATACATCCCAGGCCTGATGCAGCATCAAATCTTCTTTTGCATCACTCCCATCCTGCAAACTCTTTCAGCCATTTACAACTCAATGCAACAGGGCCGCCAGCCAGGGCCGGATTAAGGCATGGGCTAGCCGGGCAGCTGCCCAGAGTGCGAACCTATGGGGGGCGCACAGCACCTCTGATAGCTGCCATCAGGCTACACGCCCAGCTCCCTGATCGCAGGCTGCAGCAGCTCCCAGCGGCTACCCTGCAGCGGCCACCCAGGGCGGGGGCTGCGTTAACCCCCACAGCACCAATCAGCAGCGCCCTTCCCCTGCGGCCGCGGGGCCCTGCATTGGCCAGTCTCGGCCTCCCCCCAGCGGCCCCGGGCTGTGCGTCAGCGGCGGTAGCTGGGCTGGGCCCGGCCGGGCACGTGCGTCCTGCTGCTGCCAGCTCCGTGCACCCTCCCCCACGTGATGGCGCGGAGGCAGAGCTACGCATGCACCCTCCCCCAACCCGGGGCACAATTAAACTGTCTGCCTGGGGCGCCGGAATGGTTTGGTCCGGCCCTGCCGCCAGCTGGGCATTGCTTCAGTCCATTCATCCATGGCCACCCCTACCCCCTGCAAGAGGGCCACGGCCTTTCCAGACACCGATCCCACTACAACAGGCAATAGTCCCAGATCTTTAATGTTAGGGCAAGAAGCAATGCGCTTAAATTTGCAGCAAGGGAGGTTTAGATTGGAATTAGAAAAATCTTCCAAACTGTCAGGGTGGCAAAACACTGGAATAAATTGCCTTGAGAGGTTGTGGAATCTCCATCACGGGAGATATTTAAGAGCAGGTTAGATAGGCATCTATCAGGGATGGTCTAGATGGTGCTTGGTCCTAGCATGAGGGCAGGGGACTGGACTTGATGAGCTCTTGAGGTCTAGGATTCTACGAGTCTATGAAATGGACCAGTGCCCCGAAGCAGCATGGTTAAGGGGTGACTGGGTGATCTGATAGGGCATTTCCATCTCTAACGAGCAGGATGGGACCCAAAGGCCGGGGAAGGGAAATGACTTTGTCCTGGTCACAAAGCAGGTCGGTGGTAGAGCCAAGAATAAAATCTACAGTCACAAGCCAGCATTAGACTATAGCACACACTTCTCTTACTTCAGTGTATTCAACCAGCAGCTGGATTCTGGGGAGCACCTGGATTCTGCCACCTGGATCTTAGTGGGTGAAGACAAGCCCTAGAGCTGTTGCAGAATTGAAAGGAGAGGCTCCGAAGGGTTAAAAAAAGGCTGACTGGTGCAGCAGGCCTGCCCCACTTCGTGGACTGCCACAGAGCAAGGCCCAGAGCCTTTTCAGAGAGAGCCCCAGGGCTCCTTCAGGAGCAATATGCATAATTGTTCTCCCAGCCTGGAAAAACACTTTCCTAAGGGGCCATGCTAGAAACAGCCTGGTGGCAGATGGCCCAGAGCTGTGTCTTGGGGTATTTTTAAGGCTAAACTAAATGAGTTTACTCAGAGAGAAGCAGGGAGGAGGCCAGAAATGACTGCACCCACATTCCAGATCTTACAATAGCCTTCGCACACAGAAGAAATGGTTCCCATCACATCAAGGAGTCATAATAATAAGGCTGCTGGTGACTTAAAAGGGAGAGAGTCAGCCCGTTACCCAACTGAAGCCACGGGGGCTGCAGCTGATGCTGAAAGGCACCCGCTTTATATGACCCAGGAGCACCGTGGCCTATACAGGCCCTAATCCAAAGCCCTTTGAAGCCAATGGATCATATTGCATAGGGCCCATGAAACACCAGTTAGCCTGAGAACTCTATGGCCTACATAGATCCAGATCCTGCAACATTTAGAGCTTTGCTACTGACTTCAAGGAGCCTACTGGTTGTTAAGGATAGATATCACACACACACACACACACACACACACACACACACACACACACACACACTATACATGCACACACGGCACACACACGCAACACGCATGCCCCTTGGACTGAGGACATGACTACAGTCCAATAGGCCAGCTGCTCGTAGGTCACTCCATGGCTTTCCCTGTTAGGCCTGTTCCTTCCCCTCAGCCAGAAGATTCCCCATCCCTGATGCCAAGTGCTCTGTGCACCTGTCTGGCCTGGGCTCGCCCCCAGAGACGAGAACAGCCCCGATCAGGAAGCGGCCCTGGTGTGCTGATTACAGAGTCGAGCCTGTCTCCTTCCTGCCCACAGAATCAAACCCAAAGGCGTTGGGCCGCTCTCTCCCTGCCGCCTTCACGCCCTACTTTCTGAGTGTGCGGGCCTCAGGACAGTGGGCCATGGAGTGCAGCTGGCCTGCTGGACTGGAATCATGTGCTCAGTCCAAGGCGCGTGTGGGCCGTGTGTGTGCATGTCTGCGTGTGCATATAGCGTGTGCATGTCTGCGTGTGTGTGATATCTATACCTAGCAACCAGCAAGAAGGAAAGGCTAACCCTCTGGGCCCTCAGGTTCAAAGCACTGGGATAGGCTCTGAGTTCCCATCTCCTCCTCTCTCCCCCACCCTCCAATAGCCAGGCTTCCTCTCCTGCATGGATCCACAATGGGTGCAGTGCAGTGTCCATAGCCACTCTTGGCTGCTGTGTTCTGCCCCTTCTCCAGAGCTGGAGGGCAGGAGAGGAGAACAATGGTGCTCTTTACCCCCCAGGAGCCATGACCTGGCCCCTCCCTTCCCAATGCAATTCCTCCCCTTTAGGAAATGGTCTGAATCCACCCAGAATGGGCAGAAAAGGCTTTTTAGAAGCTCTCCAGATATTTTCTGGGGGTTGTGCAGCTAATTTCAGTCACAACTCTTTCTTCCTGTCATTGAAAGCCATTGGTTTTGAACAGAGTGCCAGCCCAAACCCAAGTAGGGCTCTCTGAGTGAGAGAGAGAACCCTGCTCTGTCCTCCCTTCCCTCCCTATCCCCCCTCCCCCCACCACCCTCCCCCCACCACCACCAAAACAAAACCAACACAGGCTGGCACATTTCAAAATGGAACAATAAATCCAGTTTGAAATGTTTCCCTCTTCTCCTCCCTGGTCTATCAGCCCCTGGATAGTTTTACTAAGTTTCCTGCCTCTCTCCTCCAATATTCAGGATCTTCTCAGTGGGACGTGACCCTCATGTGTGTAACATTTAGCTGGATTCAGAATGAGGCAAACCGAGTTTGTCAGGCCCACAATGAAAACCATGCCCAGCAGCCATCCAACATGACAGCCCACTGCACTTCTACCTCTTCTGCAGCCCAGAGAGGGTTAATAAACAAATCCACGTGTTTTTAAAAAAAAACATCTGCACCAAAGCCAGTGAACGCTGTGGTCTTTGGAGATTTGTGCCATTCGTTAGGTAAGTGGATTTCAGTTAAAGCCATCCATAAAGTGAGTTTTTTTCTCCCTCTCTTAATCACAGCAGCACATCAGAGAGCTGAGAATATATCACTAAATGATATACCTAAGGTGCCAAAGAGCACCGTTCTCCTACTCCTGGGGAAAACAGATTAATTGATACAGGTTGGACCAGCACAGGACCCTGGGTAATTGTACTGCAATTACCCTAATAAAAATTTAAATTAAAAAAGTCAACTCTATGAAGTCTAGGCACAATATTAGCTACATGGGAGACTGATCGTTCTACTGGTACCACCTGATGAAACATTAAGCTACAGATGTTCAAACCTAGGCCCCTGTAACTGTGCGCAGATATCTGCATGTCTTTCTTATGGACACAGACACCTGTGGCACACATACAAATCACGCAGTGGCCAACATACCCGGCCAATGCACATCCAAATGGCTTGCATGTACCATTGGTATCTGCACATGTAAGGTCAGTTCTTCATATGTGGTATGGACTATGAGCTTCTCCTAGCTGTGTATTTACATAACATCAGTGTGTCCAATGATTAAGGAAAGTATCCTTCCAGCTCCCACCCCCCTTTAGGGGCTGAGAAATATTATGATCCCCATTTTAGAAGCATGGGAACATGGGACAGAGAGATGAAGTGATGTGCCCAAAGCCAAGAACTGAAGCCAGACCTTCAGAGTCCTCATCCAATGGCTTACGCACACAACCATCCTTCTAATTCTGTTGTCCCAATTCCACCAGCAGACTGGCTGTCCACAGAATGCTGGTGAGCCCCCAGGGCGGGTCTGAGCCAAGCTGTCAGACACTGAACATCTGAACAGTGCAGCTGGAATCCATGGCACAGCAAAAACCAAGGGAAACAAAACAGAAGAGAAGCTGCAGATGAGAATCACTCGGCCTAGCAAAAGGCTCATCATCTTCAGGAGCAGGATATGCTTCCACAGGCAAGAGAGATATTGGCACAACAAAAGGAAGCATATTAAGGCTGCTTCCTTGAAGCAAATGTATATATCACCCAGCACAGGGCTTAGAACAGCAATACAGAGGAGGCCGAAAGAGCTGTAACTGGACAAAGGAGCTTTCTTTGCCGCAAGGGGCACTAGCAGATGAAGAATTACTCTGGAGTGCAGGTCCAGAAAAGGGGAGGTGACACTAGTTCACTTTTTTCTTCCCCCTCCAGCTCCTTTGATCTGGAGAGAGACAGGCTCAAATCCCATCTGAATTTTCTACTATGTAATAATAACGTGGCCATTCCACTTCTACAGTTTCTGCTTACCAGCCCCCGGCCAGCCAGCCTTCCCATCACCTCCTCTTCCTTAAATCATCTGGCACTGCTGACCAAAGCAGGCTCCCATTTCTCCAGTGGGTGTGCAACCCACAAAGCTGCGAATCATCAACTCAGGCCTTCTCGGTGTGAACACCCGCTCCATACAGCTCGTGAGGGCTTTGCATAGGCTACCCTTAGGGATTCATTAAAAGAGCCAACTGGGCCTAGAACAGAATCCTCGACATTGCTGCTCCTCTGCAGCTGCCTTATCAAAGACCAGCCACGGCTGCTGAGCTTAGCAGACAGCGGAGGCGGGAACGGATTTTTATAAAGTTGAATCAAGTGTCATTTAGTTAAACTATGTCACCAGGGAGAGAATTTGTATATGTTATATATAAAATTAAACCTAATTAACTCAGTTCCAGAGATGGCCTGAGGGCAAGAAAGGAAAGGTCAGGATTCAGCTGCGTGGAAACTTTCCGGTGGAACAGTTTTCTGTCAGAAAACGCTGATTTGATCAAATGGAAACAGGCCACAGGAATGTATCGAGCAACACGAGTTCATTTAAAAAAATGACCAACATGATTCATTTTGATAAGATCAGAACTATTCATTTGGACTTTTCTCTCTGCAAATCAGAATGTTCATTTCACCTTATTTTAGATGTTAACAATAATGCAAAAGAAAAGTCAAAAGCAAAACAAAACATTTTGACTGACCAAAACAAAAGGATTTTGATTGTTTTAAATTGGTTTTGCTGGAAAATTTTGATGTTTAAAGCAAATATGAGAATTGCAGGATTTCCCGTTGGATGGAAATTCCGGGTCTCAGTCAGCTCTAGTACTGATATCGCTATGTCATGTCAGGAAAGGATCCTGATTGGGTAAATCACTGGAACAGTCATCCCAATTCTTAAATGAATTCTTTTTGGCTCTGCTCACATCCTGAACTTGGTATCATGAGCTTTCGTGGGCACAGCCCACTTCTTCAGATGACCAGTCTACATGTTTTGTTAGTCTATAAAGTGCTTTCAGACCATTTGTTGTTTTTTTCTGTAACAGACTAACTCGGCTACCCCCTGAAGATCCTGAACTTGAACATCCACAGGACTGTGATTTGCTAGCATGGGTTTTCCCTGAAAGCCAACTCAAACTGCACATATGCCTTTGTGCCACGGAACTGTTTACAAAAAGTAAAAACTAGCCCAATATGATAATGCTACATGGTACCATGTGACCAAGATGGCCAATCACAACTAAGCAAGCCAGTTTACATTCCAGATTTGAAATTAGCCAACAGCACCAGAAAATTGCAAAACAATGAAGACAAGGTGATCATGGATATTCTGCTAAAGGGAATGGAGGAAATATTTGTGAAAATACTGCCTATTGTCTGTTCACTGACTATCTCTAAGACTTTAGTGTGAACTTCACAGGGATATAAGGCCCTGGATCTGTCTGAGTTTGTCACATACAGAGGAACACTGAGGTGTGGGGTCAATGAAAATTCCTGGGTATGAGGAAGAGAGGAAATTGGTAGATGCTTTCAATCCTCAGGAAGAGGCCCTGGATCAGATCAAGTCCCTTCCTATTTGATGCATCTGTTTTCATAGAACCATATGTAGTCCCTTTACTAAAGGGGCCTCTGTTTTATTCTGAAAAGACCCTGTGTGCAACAATCCAGACTACAATTCCCATGAGCCCTTGGAAAAAACAGGAAGGAAGGACTCTGGTGGGAGAGAGGACTGTTCTCTCCATGTGCTTGAAGAAAGAGGCCTAGCAGTCTTGGCAGGCAGGGACCTCAGGAAGTCAGCTAGTCCCCCCACTGAAGCCCCCACTCCCAACAAAACATGGCACCTCCCTAGCTCCTTTCTCCTCCAGATCTCAGAGATTTACAAACATCAATGAACAGATCCTTAGGGCGTCTCCTGTGCGGCAGAAGAAGGCTCATTTCCCCCTTTTACAAGCTGGGAAGGAGACGCAGGCCCAAGAGATTATTTTGCAAACATAGTCTCGCCTCTCCTTTACTTTTCTCTTTTTTTCTCCTCATGTGATTTGATTCACTTATTTGTTTCTTCCCACCTTATGTCCCGAATGCAATTATCTTATTTCCAACTTTAAAAAAAGACAATTTTTTTTCTGGGATCCAGGTGCCGGCAGCACATCGCTACACAATTAAAATGCCATACCAGGCAACAGCAGAGCAGTGAGGTTGCATCTTTGCTTCTGACACAATGCTAAGAACACGAGCACATTGCAGGGCACAGCTGGGCTGCGAACAACCACAATTACCAGCCATATACAAACCTACAAGCCCTGGCTCCATACAGACACTGCAGCTCTGTTGGACTTCAGATGAGCTTAGTCACTTTAGTGTCTTGTTCCGCATCATGTTCCCGGAGGGGGGGGGCGGGGGGGGACAGAGGGCAGGCCACATGAGTTCAGACCCTGCACTTTCCTAATGCTCAGGGCTTTTTGGAGCCAGGGTTCCGATTTGTGCCTGTCCTTACACTCCCCACTGACCAGCTAACGACTTCAGGTGTGTCGGCCTGTATCTTAGCATGCATTCCCAGGGCTCACACCATTAAACAAAACATGACGGCTACCAGTGGGGCAGCACCAGGGACTGAGCTGAGGCTGTACAGAGCTAACTGTAGACATCACCTGGGCTCAGAGGCGAAAGTAAGCTGGTGTACCCGATGCGCTGCTCCAGCAAGAAAGCCAGCCGGTCACCCGGGGCACTCCGCTGCAGAGGGAAGTGTGGCATGCTCCCTACTGGGCTCCCAGGGTTCCCTGCTAAGCAGCAGGCAGGCAAGTTTAAAACCAGGGGCTGGCAGGGGGTGCACTCCCCCGCTCATCCAAGCCCTGAGCTTCCACCCCCACTCCGGGCACCATTTTGGGAGGCAGGGGGAACTGAAGCCCCTCACCCTCAGAGAACCTTGTTGTTCTCCGTCCCCTCAGGGAGCGAGAGAAAAGCACATGGCATGTGTGTCTTCCGCTCCCTCCTGGCTGGGGAAGCGAGGGGAGGGGGCAGAGGAGTGAGTAAGGCAGACTGAGAGCTTCCCTCTCACTCCCTGAGAGTGATGAAAGGCAAGAAGCCCCCTGATACGAATTTGGGGGTGGGATTGAGCCCCCTACCCTCCTGAAATAGCACCCTTGCCTCCTGCACTCTCTGTATCCACATGTACCCCTGCCCTGAGCTCCCCCACCCTCAAACTCCTGCACCCCACGCAAAGCCCTGTGCCCTGAGCCCACCCACACACAGCACAAGCCTTTGCCCGAGCCCCCAAACGCCACCCGACACTTACATTCCTTACAGGTACTGTCGTATCACAGCTCCCTCCTCTCCCCAACACCCTGCCCTGGGCCACCCACCACAGGGTGCGGGGTGCAACACAACTCTACCTGTAAGACATTTAACATTACTTTCACCTCTTCATGGGCTTGAGCTACAGAGCCAGACTCTGTACTTGGGGGCCGCACCTGACTCCCCGTCTGGATAGCTCACGAGGCAGGCAGGACAGGTACCACTCACCAGCGGGACACAACGCACCCTGCTGGCCCACCACGGCAGGGCCTCAATCGACACTTTAAACAGCAGCATTTAACCAGTGACGCTCACCCAGGGCTCAGTGGTGAGAGGCAGGAATTTCAAGCTAATGCAGCTCAGCACCCAGACGAGGCTTAACAAGACTCAGGGGAGTGAGACAGCACCCAAGGCATCAACACAACAAAGCTTATGCCCAGTGGTGGGTTTGCCTTGGGGCCTCCCTGCCCACACAAACACACTGCGCAGTCCTCTGACACACACTCATCTCGGGCCATGGCGGGTTGTCCCCCACCTTTATCCCAAAGGAAAAAGAGCCATAACCTGGCCAGCTGTGATTAACTAAGGGGGAGAAATACGCTCCCCAGAGACAGATGCCAGGAGAAGGACAATGCCGTCTCCTTGAACATGGGAGATTGTATCAGCTTCCCTGGCAGCACAGAGCAATGCCTCCAATACTGCATTGCCCTTGTCACCAACAAACATTGCACACGCTAGCCTGAAGTCTTGCCTTGGTTTTGGTACTGTCGCACTTTCGTTATGAACAATAAAACAGGTGACTGGTGCCAAAGCAGGCGGCAATTTCAGCTGTAGGAGCCTTTGGGGAAGGGCTGTCTTTCTTTCTCGACAGATCCCCTTCTAGACGGCCGCTTTTTGCCGACAAAGTGCTGACTTGGCAAAACGCGGCAGACATTTTTATGCAAATTAGGCATGGGATATTTAAATCCCTGCCTCATTTGCAATGTCGACCTGCCTAATCTGCATCCCTCTGCCGACAGAGGGATGCCGTCTAGACTTATCCTATGATTCTAATGCAGCATAAGGTGCTGATACATCAGGTAGCCTATGCCTGTGCCATGCGCACTATAGGCCAAAGGCCAAGTAGGTTCAATTCCTGGATCCTTTCTGCCCTGCTCTATCAGGGGAGTGAGGGCACGAGAGGCCGTGCCATCAAGCTGAAGGAGGAGTGAAATCTCATTACTCAGAAGAATTGAACTAGATTCTTTAGTCTGGTAACTCACCAATAGAAATGGCTGAACCATTTTGGATTTGTGCTTCTTCTCCTAAGCTCCCTCAGCTGTTCCTGAACGTGCATTGGGTTTGCTTGTTCCTGCTTTATGAAGTATTCACAGCCACAGCTACCGCTGAGAAGAGACGCCATGGCAAGCTGAGGGAGCACCAGCAGCCATGCACTCTCGCTCATCTGCAAGCTGGGCAGCAGCAACTCAGGGGCTCAGGGTAAGCAGCAAACAAGGGTTGGGGATGTCTCAGCTCTTCATCAGGGACATGCAGGGGACTCAGGAGGAAACAGAAAAGGAATGAAAACTGCTTCAGGATGGAAAGGAAGGAAATTCGGATATAAAGGGGTGAGATACTCTGCTAAAAAATGGGCGTGCCCCTGAATTACTCTACAGAGAATTGTCTCGCCTGCAGCACTCTTCTTCCAGCCCGCTGTCAGACATGTACCACCAGCCTTTCCCATTAGACCTGCTGAAATACTGTAATATTATTGTGCACTGGAAACACCAGCATTTACGTTCACTCCAGCAATATTTTCACAGGGTGGGGAGGAAACCAGGCGAATGCTCTAGCTTTTTAGTTCTGGGGAGCCTATGAGACCCAGTCATGGACTAGGACCACACAGTGCTAGGTGCTGTACAAACATAGAACAAAATGGCAGCCCCTTTCCCAGAGAGTTTGCAATCTAGAATATGCCCTGGAGCAGTCCCAAATAACTGCTTAATCCACTCCTTCCTAGGAAGAAAAAGATGCACTCAGAGTGGCCTAATGAGGTTACATGCAAATATTATATTTGCATATGCAAATTACGCCGTTGATTTGGTTCGGGTTCATGCCTCAAGAGACATGTGCTGCGGTTTTCAAACATGCAGGGGGTCATGAAGGAAAGGAATTTGTAGGCTTTTGTTACCAGGCTAGCAGGACACGGTAATACCCAAACACAGTAACTTTGGACTGGCATACGCAGCCTATTCAATTGTACACCCATGACTGTCTGAGACTATGAATAATTCACATCTCCATTCTCTAATCTGCAACTACCCCACAGCAACCAAAAAAACAAACACAGAAACACTCTCTTTTGAGGCACTAATTACAGAAGAGTCCCAGGAAAACAGAGCACTGGCTTCAGCAGAGAAATAACAGGCTCTTCTAAAATGCTGAATTCTAGGATTAAGAGAGAAAATCATTGTGAAGTGACCATCTGCCTCTTTACACAGAGAGGTATTTTCAAAACTGTTTTACATCTGATTACATTAGAGAGGCCACAAACCAGAAGATTTATTGATGAGATTTGAGCTGGAGGAGGGAAACTCCTGACAGGGAAGAAAGCTGAATCAATCTGAAATCATAGGACAAGAGCTGCATTTAAGTGAGATTCAAAGGTGTTCAAGACAATAAGCCAGAAAGAGGCACTAAATACATTCATACACACACTTCTGTCCCGAAGGGCTCTTCACCGGAGAACACAGAATGCTACGAAAGAAGCTAAAAACAATTCCTAAAGGGCAACCAGGCCTGGTCATTGAAGAAAATAGCTGAAGGATGAAGATGGGTGTGGCATAGGAAGCAAACAAACAGCAAGACATTTCAGGGATCATACAAACAAAATAGAAAAAAAATATCAATTTTCCCTGCCTGGTGCTTTTTTTTTTTTTTTTTTTTTTAAAAACAGTTCACTCTAAGCAAGACGACAATGATGTGTTTCCATGTTCCCGGAGGAATGAGTTCAGACACTCATCAACAGTGGCTGTCTCAAAGGCCCATTAGAAAGCAAAAAGGATCAAACCAAGAAACAACCTGCTTCCACTTAGGTCTCTCTCCTGCCGGGAAAGTGGCAGAATTTATCTTCCCCGATTTCCCAGCTTGCCTTGTCCCAACCTACAACTTGGCTGCATTTTCCAGCCACTGCGAAGTTCTGGATCTCACAAGAGACCATCTAGGAACCAGCTTGTTTCTCATTACAGAGCATAAAGGAAAAGTCCACCCCACCCACTCCCACACATCGACTTCCAATAATGGCCTTAAAGCCAATCAGAAACTGGGTGTTTATGGGGTCCCAAAGCTAAGGCTACTTCCCTGACATCCCTTCTTCCTTCCTGCTCAGTGCTTTTATGTTTCATGGCATACAGAGAACTTAGCTAACCACATACAGTGCTCTTCCGGGCAGGTTGCAATGCAATGCTGCTTTAATTCTGAAAACTGTTAATGACAATGCTAGAAACCCAAAGCAGAGAGCGACAAAGCAGCCTGCACCCCAAAGCAGTGAGATAACTCACCAGCCACCGCTTGCACGCTGTGCTACAAAGCCCCTCTCTTAAAGCAGTAGCTTGCAATTCTAGCACATCTGGGGGACGAGGGACCATATGTGAGGGTGGAATTTCGGCAGGGTAGGGGGGCAGCAGCTGTGCGCTCCGGGATGCGGCTTGCTTTTCATCCCATTCCCCGGATGCCAAGGGAGTGATGGGAAAGTGCTTGCATTCCACGCTTGCCTCTCGCTCCTGGCCGGTGACCTCCCTTCACCAGCCAGGTGTGAGAGGCATGCACAGAATGCAAGCACTTTCCCCTCACTCCCTTAGCATCTGGGGAATGGGCTCAAATGCAAGCCTTGTCCTGGAGCACACAGCTGCTGCCCACCCTGCCCTTCTGGCATTCTGCCCTGGACCATATGCCCTGCCCTCAAGTCAACCTGGAAAGTGTTTGTGCTGGCTTAGGAGGGTTTCACCTCAAGCTTTAAAGGGGCTGCGTCCCCTGCACAGAGGAAGGAGGAATTCTGCACCCTGTCATCCAGCCGAGTGCATAAACCTCACCCACCCACTTGAAACTGCAGTATGTGATTTGAATCCCACCCAGATTCCAGTTCTACTAGAACTGGAAGGGACCTTGAGAGGACATCAAGTCCAGTCCCCTGCCCTCACTGCAGGACCAAGCACCATCTAGCTCAGCCCTGATAGACGATTGTCTACAGCCAATGACAGATCAGGAGGATCAAGTCTACCAACCCTTTCAAAATCAAGGGGGCACTCTTCCTCGGCCTGGGCTACAGAAAAGTTAGGTTGACATAGAGCTACAGTGATCGGGGATGAAAAAGCTCACACCTTACTGCTGTAATTAAGCTGGCCTAATTTCTGGCATAGACACAGCTAAGAAGATTTCTTCCATCAACCCAGCGCTCGCCGCTTGAAGAGGTGGATTACCTACATCAACAGAAAAACACCATTCTGTCACTGTTGGATGTGTCTACATATGGCAATGAAACTATTTAGCTGTGTTGCTGTAGGGTCTGTAGTGTAGCTAGGACTCTGGATTTTAAGTCTCAGGCTATGTCTAGATTGAAGGCTTCTTTCGGAAGAAGCTTTTCCAGAAGAGCTCTTCTGAAAAACTTCTTCCGAAAGAGAGCGCCTATACAGCAAAAGCACATCAAAAAAGTGATCTGCTTTTTCAACAGATAGCGTCCACACTAAATGGCCACCAGAGCACCTGTCCTTTTTCCTCTTTCCTCTTCTTGCGAAAGAACTCCCTCTTCTCTGTCCACACACACCTTTTTCTGAAAGAGCTCTTTTGGGAAAAGGCTTGTTTGTAGAAAGAGGTTTAGCAACGCCGGAAAACCCCCTCTGTTCTTTTGATTTACTTTCGAAAGAACGCGATTGCAGTGTGGACATTACTCACGTTTTGTTGGAAAAACAGCCGTGTTTCTGACAAAACCCTGTAGTGTAGACATACCCTCAGAGGGGTAGCCATGTTAGTCTGTATCTGCAAAAACTACTAGTCCTGTAGCACCTTTAAGACTAACAGATTTATTTGAGCAAAAGCTTTTGTGGGTGAAAACCACAGTTGCAGCTAAGTGGTCTTTAGCCATGAAAGCTTACGTCCAAATAAATCTGCAGACTGCAGACAGAAACTGCTGAGCTGGCATTCATTTGCAAATTTGACACCCAGAACCAAGGTCTAAATAAACACATAGAATGGTTCTCACATCACAATAGGTAATTTCCCATTCAGGTACTCTTCCCTTCTCACCACGGTCAGAAATGAGCCACGTCCACTCTAATTTAATTAGCTCTGATGTCACACTCCCATCTCTGTATCCTTTTTTCTTTCTCTTTCTGTCTTTCTTTTTCTCTTCAGCAGCTGAGGAAGTGAGTTGTAGCTCACAAAAGCATGTGCTCTAATAAATGTGTTAGTCTTTAAAGTGCCACCAGACTCCTTGTTGCTTTTGCTGAAACAGACGAACACAGCTATCTTTCTGAAACCAAATAAATCTGTTAGTCTTTGAGGTGCTACAGGGATCCTTGGTTCTGGATTTTATGGTGCTTTTGAAAAGGGCTGCTCCTTTTTCACGTCAGCCTGTTTCACTTGGTACCTTGGGAGCACAGAAAGTCAAGTCATAGATTCATAGAATCTTAGAGCTGGAAGAGACCTCAGGAGGTCGAATCCAGCCCCCTACCCAAAGCAGGACCAATCCCAATTAAATCGACTCAAGCCGAGACTTAAAGACCTCTAGGGATGAAGATTCTACCATCTCCCTAGGTAACCCATTCCAGTACTTCACCACCCTCCTAGTGAAATAGTTTTTCCTAATATCTAACCCAGACCTCCCCCACTGTAACTTGAGACCTTTGCTCCTAGTTCTGCCATCCGTCACTACTGAGAACAGCCTCTCTCCATCCTTTTTGGAACCTCCCTTCAGGAAGTTGAAGGCTGCTATCAAATCCCCCCCCCCTCTCCCCCCCCCCCCCCACCACACACACTCTTCTCTTCTGCAGACTAAATAAGCCCAAATCCCTCAGCCGCTCCTCATAGGTCATGTGCTCCAGCCCCCTCATCATTTTGGTGTCATTCAGTTGTGTCCTTTAGCTAGAATGTAGTTCAGAAGTGCTTAGTTCACTGCTTCTGTTTAGATTTTCACACAGAAAATATGTTCTGTGCAGTGGTCCTGTAGTCACGTTGGTCCCAGGATATTAGAGAGAGAAGGTGTGTGAAGTAATATCTTTTGTTGGACCAACGGCAGTTATCTTGCATTCGCTCAGGAAGCAGAGATTGCGAAGTTCTGCTTCCTTTTTCTTCATATTGTGGAGTTTCCATATCAGACTGCAAAACTCATTATCTTCCATTGTTGTTTGCTGGGCGGTTGGAGCCATTTGGTCCCAGGATATTAGAGAGACAAAACAGAAGTTGGTCCAATAACAGATATTACTTTCCCCACCTTGTCACACAGAAAGCTTCTAAGAAGTTAAGCTGGGTTTTGTTGTTGTTTTGGGGGGGGGGGTTTAAATGATATTTCAGAAAAAAGGGAAGCAAATGAGAAAAGAAAATAAGAGAGAGAGAGAGAGAGAGAGAGAGAGAGAGAGAGAGAGAGAGAGAGAGAGAGAGAGAGAGAGAGAGAGAGCGAGAGAGAGATCGATCCAAGTCATAGAACCATAGAGCTGGAAGAGACCTCAGAAGGTCATCAAGTCCAGCCCCCTGCTCTAGGCAGGACCAATTCCAACTAAATCAACCCGGCCAGGGCTTTGTCAAGCCGAGACTTAAACACCTCTAGGGATGGAGACTCCACTACTTCCCTAGGTAACCCATTCCAGTGCTTCACCACCCTCCTAGGGAAATAGTTTTTCCTAATATCCAACCTGGACCTCTCCCACCACAACTTGAGACCATTGCTCCTTGTTCTGCCATCTGTCATTACTGAGAACAGCCTCTCTCCATCCTCCTTGGAACCTCCCTTCAGGAAGTTGAAGGCTGCTATCAAATCCCCCCTCACTCTTCGCTTCTGCAGACTAAACAGACCCAAGTCCTTCAGCCTCTCCTCATAAGTCATATGCTCCAGCCCCCTAATCATTTTGGTTGCCCTCCGCTGGACCCTCTGCAATGCATCCACATCCTTTTTGTAGTGGGGGGCCCAGAACTGGACACAATACTCCAGATGCAGCCTCACCAAAGCCGAATAAAGGGGAATGATGACATCTCTGGATCTGCTGGCAATGCTCCTCTTAATGCAACCTAATATGCCATTAGTCTTCTTGGCTACAAGGGCACACTGTTGACTCATATCTAGCTTCTCATCCACTGTAATCCCCAGGTCCTTTTCTGCAGAACTACTACTTAACCGGTTGGTCCCCAGCTTGTAACTATGCTTGGGATTCTTCCGTCCCAAGTGCAGGACTCTACACTTGTCCTTGTTGAACCTCATCAGATTTCTTGTGGCCCAATCCTCCAATTTGTCTAAGTCATTCTATACCCTATCTCTGCCCTTAAGCGTATCTACCTCTCCCCCCAGCTTAGTGTCATCCACAAACTTGCTGAGGGTGCAATCCATCCCCTCATCCAGATCATTAATAAAGATATTGAACAAAACCGGTCCTAGAACCGAACCTTGGGGCACTCCACTAGAAACCGACCGCCATCCTGACATCGAGCCGTTGATCACTACCCGCTGGGCCCGGCCTTCTAGCCATCTTTCTATCCATCTTACCGTCCATTTATCCAATCCATAATCCCTTAACTTGCTGGCAAGAATATTGTGGGAGACCGTATCAAAAGCCTTGCTAAAGTCAAGGTATATAACATCCACTGACTTCCCCATGTCCACTGAGCCAGTTACCTCATCAGAGCATATGCAATATCCTATAACCTCCAGGAAGAGTGCAAAGCATAAAAGTATATATGGGAAATTACCTCAATCATTCCACACACACGTCCAGGAAGCAACCAACCATTTAAGCCTTATCTTCATAGTCATTAAGAACAGTATAGTTATGGGAAAACTAAAGAAGGCCTGAGCTTGGGATCAGCTGGAATAAGAATCACAACATTTGGATGCATATGAAAAGTGGCTGGAACACTCTGCAGTAGGGATGTAAAAGAGTAGTTCAATAGTCACAGGCAGCAAGTGGGAGGAAGCAGGAGCCAGTGGTGGGGGGAACTGGTTTCAAAGCCCCATCTTCGCTGTGAGGGGGAAGAGGTGCAGGGGAGGCAGAGGCGTGGCGCAGGACCTGATGCGAGCGGGGACTGAAGCAGTCCCTGCTCACACCGAGTCCTAACTGCTATGGCTCTGCCTTTTAAACATAATAAGAATTGGATGGCTCTTACTATATTTAAAAGGCAGAGGCGCAGCAGGGGTACAAATGTCCCCCTCCCCCGCATCGACTAATCGAGTAGTCAATGGAAAGTCCATCAACTACTCAATTAGCTAATTAATTGAAATTTAATATCCCTACTCTGGAAAAGTCACAAAAACAGTATTCTCTCAAGAAATATCTGATGCTGGCCAGACCCTTATATAACTTTGGCCATCTGGCAGTCTAGCGGGTGGACAGGAAAATATAGTTAACCCAGAACTTGAGATGCTCCAGACCAGAGATATTGCCAAGCCACCCAGTTGAGTGTGGCCAGGCCCCTCCCCCCCCCCCCCCCCCAGCGTTCTGAGTTGGGTATTTGGCTCACCACTCCCACAGAGCACACAGGCTCTGCTCTTCCTCTGTGGGGGGCTAGGGTGGGGCCCCCCATCTGAGACACTTTTTTTTAAACAAGGCTTAGCTCAGTTTTGCTTCTATCAGTGACCAGGGTCACGTATTTCTCCCGGATCCCTGGTCCAGCCCAAGTAAAGTTCCAGGGACCGATGTGCCAAGCCAGAGAGATGCTGAGGGAACACACGAAGAGCTGGGAGAGGATGGGTTCAGGAGAGGACAGACACCAATGCCCAGTTCAGATCACTCTCCCTGCCTAGCTTGGCACATTTTGATGCTCAGAATATCAAGCTATTCATGCAGAGAGAGGTCGCTACAGTTAACAGCATTAGAGAGCGGAGTGGAACTTGGCTCTTTCTCTCGGCACAGTGCTGATTTCCAGGGGCTCACACCTGGCAACCAGCCAGAGTTCACTTTGGATTAACACCCATAAATTCATCCAAATTAGCCACCCTGGGCAAGGATCCTCTAATCCCATCCCCTTTCTGTCACCTCCCTCTGTCAGGCAGGCCCTTCCCACCCCCCTCCGCAACAGCATGCTTCATGGGACACTTGGCAGCCCTTTCCCCATCCCAGAATCCTCCTGGGAGACACTACGCATCATCCACCTCCCTGTATTGATCTCCCTTAGTAGACACAGCATCTTCAAACATCTTCTTGGAAGCAGAGCCTCATTCTACCCTCACTACCTCCTACCCCCCGCCCCACTCCACCCAGGTGTCTTCCTCCAGGCAATATTCCACAGCTCTCCTCCCAGCCTCCATGGGGGCAGCATGGGCTTCCAGTTCCCCCATTCGAATGTCACACTTCTGGGTGTTCCCTGCGTGGAGCATGCAGCAATGGCCAGGAAGCTGCCAGAACTGGTGCTTGCCAGGAGTGCTAGGCCTTAGGAAGCGTGTCTACCAGGGTAGTACAGCAGAGGCAGAGGTGGACTTCCAGCATCCACCAAGAGGGGGGAGAAGAGAGCAGAAATAGGGAGCCACACATTTCAGGGGATCCCCTTCAACAGCAGGCACAGGAGAAGGCTCAAGGTAATCCTGTGGGAGGAGGAGTCTAATTTAAGTCAAACTGTCCCCAACATTCCATTTATCACAGAGACGCGAGCATTTTAGCCCCATGACGTTTCAGTGGGATCCTCTTAAGCAGCCCATGTGTCATACACACAGGCCGGGGAAGAACCTGGTTTGCCCCTTGCGGCTACTATGGCTCCTGGCCGTGAAAGTTCTTCTAGTGGAGGAGGCCTATTCCCCATTGGCATACAGATGGCAGAGCCACACCTGTGCTAGTCCCACTGTGACAGAAGAATGGTGGGCCAGAGAAGAGGTGTAGACAGGGCATGGCATGGCACAGCTCTACCGGTGTAAATTAGAGCACCCCCTAGGCTGCTCTAACAGATGCCAGAGCTGGACAACACAGACGCAAGGAACCATAATTAGCTCCCCAACCTGCCTCCCTCCCAACACCACTCCCCTGAGTGGCATGGAGCTCAGTCACAGAGGAGAATCTGCTTGCTGTCTCCTTATGGATATTTAAACCATGTGAATCCACTCAGCCTACTCCCTGGAATCTGTTCCTGTCTTCATTGTTCTTCTGCTCCTGAAACATCCTCCCCCAAGGTAAGCTGATGTCTGACTGCTCCTCTCACGCCCACGCAATACGGCATGCTGCAGCTCCCAGGGCGCATTCCAGTGTGTGGGGATCTGCCTCTCGGCAAAACAACCTGCATCGCAACCACGCAACTGCGAGGCAGGACGCAGGAACTGACGGGCTGCAGGTGTGAGAGGAGAATAAATCTTCTCCCCTGTGCAACTGCTGCCGTCTTTGAAATCTGGCCCCTGGAACAGGGATGGCAACATAGCAACGAAGCCAGATCTCCGGTCTCGCCGGGCTCCATATAGTGCGTGCTCTCTGCGTGGTGGGAACGCAGCCGTGAAATACCAGGAGTGGTGCAGTAATCCCCAGCTAACCCCAACTGGGAGGTGGTTGCGGCAGTCCGCAATCTGGTCTCAACTAGAATTTGTAGGCGTTTGGCACCAAAACAGCTGCTTCGATCACTGAACTCCTCCTTCCCCGTGACACAGACTGAAAATGTGTGTCCACCACAGTAACCCAGCGAGTTAGCTAATCCTCTGTCTTCATTCTCCCTTATCTTCCCAGAGCAATCCGAGGCTCCTCAAGAGAGGTTTGCATGCCTCCTCTCTTGGCTCTTAGCAGCAGACATGATACACAGTGACATTATTGCAGATTTAATCACGGCCTTGCAGGAAAGGGCAAAATGAGTTACTAATACCAGGTCTTAGGAGACCCGTCTGCTTCCCTGTGCTGATTACTCATTGCCAGCTGTCAGGGGAAGGGGAACATTTGAAAACAAAACCTGGTGAAGCGCCTTTTGCGCTGGCGAAAGACTCTGGATTCTCAGCCCTGGAGACCAACGTCCCCCTATTTATACATAGGACAGGGATCGCGCAAACTTCCCCACTGCACCCACCCGGCCACGTGCTTCCACCCTGCTCCAGCAGGATCCTGTCGTGGGGAGAGAAGGATGGAATTCGGTTCTAGACCTGAAGAGGGTGGGAAATTTTTCTCCATGGCTGTTTCTAGACTGGCCAGTTTTTCCAGAAAATCAGCCACTTTTCCGGAAAAACTTGCCAGCTGTCTATACTGGCCACTTGAATTTCTGCAAAAGCACTGACTTCCTGCTGTAAGAAATCAGTGCTTTTTGCGGAAATACTATTCTGCTCCCGTTCGGGCAAAAGTCCCTTTTGCGCAAAACTTTTGCGCAAAAGGGCCAGTGTAGACAGCTGAGATTTGTTTTCCGCAAAAAAGCCCCAATCACAAAAATGGCGATCGGGGCTTTTTTGCGGAAAAACGCGTCTAGATTGGCCATGGACGCTTTTCCACAAAAAGTGCTTTTGCAGAAAAGCGTCCATGCCAATCTAGATGCTCTGTTCCGAAAATGCTTTTAACGGAAAACTTTTCTGTTAAAAGTATTTCCGGAAAATCATGCCAGTCTAGACGTAGCCCATCAGTTCTGTGAGCTGTTGCTGAGCCGGAGAAGACGGGGCCACGTCTGCACTTGCAAAATAGTCGCGGTCTTGGCCAACACCTGGGATGGAACCAGGGCTTCCAAAACTACATGCATAAATCCAGATCTCTTGAGCGAAAGAGCCGAGCTCTGTGGCTGAATGGCTGAAGGGTTGCATCACACACACTGACACGTAGGCGTGACTCGGGCTTGCTAAGCATGAACGAGGGGAGTGGCTTCTCAGAGTAACTGACTAAAGCCCGAGCCTCCCCCAGACGGCCGTCTAACCTCGCAGGCCTGCACTGCTGGCGATTGCTTGAGGCTTTAATGTGTTAGCTTCGTTTGCTCTTACCCCTGTGGAGACTGCCAAACTAGGAAGTACTTTGGATACTCAGGACTAGCCAGGTTCCTGGCAGCGCTTATGGTCGAGGGTCTGAAATATTCCATCTCTAGGCAGGCCCACTCCACAATGGACCTTTACCCAGTAACTCAGCAATAGCCAGGGATAGCTCCATATGGTGGGACAGTAGAGTCTAGAGGTCCCAGCCAAGGGTGGGCCCTATTGCGCTAGGCACTCTACACTCACCTACAAAGAGATGGCCTTTGCCGAGGGTGACCAAATGCCCCCTTTTTAAAAGGGACAGTCCCGAAGTTAAGCCCTCCAGCAGGTGTCTCAACTTTTTATTAAAAACGGGCAAATTGTCTTGTATTTCTGCAGAACTACTACATAGCTGGTTGGTCCCCGGCCTGTAACAATGCTTGGGATTCTTCTGTTCCAAGTGCAGGACTTTGCACTTGTCCTGGTTGAACCTCATCAGATTTCTTGTGGCCCAATCCTCCAATTTGTCTAAGTCACTGTGGACCCTATCCCTCAAGCGTATCTACCTCTCCCCCTAGCTTAGTGTCATCCGCAAACATGCTGAGGGTGCAATCCATCTCCTCATCCAGGTCATTAATAAAGATATTGAATAAAACCGGTCCTAGAACCGAACCTTGGGGCACTCCGCTAGAAACCGACCGCCATCCTGACACCGAGCCATTGATCACTACCTGCTGGGCCTGGCATTCTAGCCAGCTTTCTATCCATCTTACCATCCATTTATCCAATCCATATTCCCTTATAGAATCATAGAATAATAGGACAGGAAGGGACCTCAAGAGGTCATCGAGTCCAGCCCCCTGCCCTCAAGGCAGGACCAAGCTCCGTCTACACCATCCCTGACAGATGTCTATCTAACCTGTTCTTAAATATCTCCAGAAAGGGAGATTTCACCACCTCCCTTGGCAATTTATTCCAATATTTGACGACCCTGACAGTTAGGAATTTTTTCCTAATGTCCAATCTAAACCTCCCCTGCTGCACTTTAAGCCCATTACTCCTTGTCCTGTCCTCAGAAACCAAGAGGAACAAATTTTCTCCTTCCTCCTTGTGACACCTTTTAGATATTTGAAAACTGCTATCATGTCCCCCCTTAATCTTCTTTTTTCCAAACTAAACAAGCCCAGTTCATGAAGCCTAGCTTCATAGGTCATGTTTTCTAAACCTTTAATCATTCTTGTCGCTCTTCTCTGTACCCTTTCCAATTTCTCCACATCTTTCTTGAAATGTGGCACCCAGAACTGGACACAGTACTCCAGCTGAGGCCTAACTAGTGCAGAGTAGAGCGGCAGAATGACTTCACGAGTTTTGCTTACAACACACCTGTTGATACAACCTAGAATCATATTTGCTTTTTTTGCAACAGCATCACACTGTTGACTCATATTCAACTTGTGGTCCACTATGACCCCTAGATCCCTTTCCGCCATGCTCCTTCCTAGACAGTCGCTTCCCATCTTGTATGTATGGGAATTTTCTGGCAAGAATATTGTGGAAGACCGTATCAAAAGCCTTGCTAAAATCAAGGTATATCACATCCACTGACTTCCCATGTCCACAGAGCCAGTTACCTCATCATAGAAGCTAATCAGATTGGTCAGGCATGACTTGCTGACTATTCCTGATCACTTTCCTCTCTTCCAAGTGCCTTAAAGTGGATTCCTTAAGGATCCCTTCCATGATTTTTCCAAGAACCGAGGCAAGATTGACCAGCCTATAGTTCCCTGGATCGTCCTTCTTCCCTTTTTTGAAGATGGGCACTACATTTGCCTTTTTCCAATCATCCAGGATCTCTCCCGATCTCCATGACTTTTCAAAGATAATAGCCAAAGGCTCCTCAATGACATTTGCCAACTCCCTCAGTACCCTTGGATGCATTCAGTCCAGGCCCATGGATTTGTGTATGTTTAGCTTTTCTAAATAGTTCCTAATCTGTTCTTTACCCACCACGGGCTGTCCAGCTTCATCCCATCTTGCGTCACTTAGCGCATTAGTCCGGGAGCCGACCTTGTCCGTGAAGACAGAGGCAAAGAAAGCATTGAGTACTTCAGCTTTTCCACATCATCTGTCACTAGGTTACCTCCTTCATCGAGGAGGGGCCCCACACCCTCTCTGATCACCTTCTTCTTGCTAACATGCCTGTAGAAACCTGGAGGGTCAGGTTGGTCAGCCACCCCGCAGTCTGAGAGAGCTGTACTGGAGTGTGGCTGTGTCCCTCTCTACATGTGAGCCCTAAAGAGAAGAAGGTAAATAAAGAATCCAGCTGTGCAGCGTTTATGTTTCCCAGCGGCTCAGTTACCTTGATGTTACTTTGAACATTTGTACTGCACCATTCTCAGTGATTGCCACTGACCTCACTTGACTCCCTGTATTCAACATAGGGAAACATGTCCCCCTGCTTCTGCCCCCAAAAGACCTTGAAATCTCCTCAGCCAACGTGTGGAAATGGAGGCCCACAGCAAGGAAGTGACTTGGCCAAGGTCAGCCGGCTGGTCAGAAGAGGATCTGCCTTAGGCTGGGCCTTTTCTAATCTCACAAGGGAAGCCGATGTCAGAGCGGTTAGTATTTGGATAGGAGCTAGGTCCGGAGGGAGAAGGATATGAGCTAGACATGCTGCTGGAGGTGCGTCTTTTAGAAGACCCATAAAACCAAGGGCCCAGCCAACAAGCTGAGCACCCTTCACCAGAGAAGCTGCTCTTCCTGAGGCTTGAGCCCTGGCTGAGCTTTGGTTCAGTTTCCAGCTGTTGCGTAATGGCCCAGAAATGATGCAGAGAGGCTGAGGTTTGCAGTTAAGTGTAACAGCCATCGCAAGAGACTATATCGTTGGGGCATCAGACAGATGTAGCCAGCAACACAGATGGCGAAATGTATATATAACTTCGCAACCATGCCAGCATTATTCAAACATCCTCTGTCTTTTTTAGAGCCATCATATGGACAAGCCAAAGCCTACTGCAGGAGTTTCATTTAGCACAAACTAAGTCCATTCAGGCCAGCACAAGCTGCCAGCGGCTGTGACAGCCAAATGACCACTTGTCTGTGAATGGATCAGACCCTACAAACCATCTTTATGCAAGTGGCTTTATGCACCATCTTTATGCAAGTAGCCCAGAATTCAATCTCCAACCAGCCCAGAATTATCGTGGATGCTGCCTGAATCCCCCCTGACCTGAACCCTGCAGAGAAAATTGAGCAGAGGGAAGTGATAAGAGGGTCCCTTGGACCAAATTATGGATTATCTAGGTGTTTTTACCTCCTATGATGCTGGAAATTACTAAGCGTGGTTCTTTGGCCTATGTGCTGCAACATGTCGGATAATAATGGTCTTTTGGAAACCTAAAAGCACCCCTCAGCTGACGTGCTTGACTTCAAACATTTGCAACATCCTCAGAAAGAATTAAGGGCCAGATTCTTAGCTGTTTGCACTAGCTGGTGGATGCAAGCAATGTTCCCTCTACTCTTTTCCATCTATGTGCAGAATACATTTTGTTATGTGCACCAAAGCACATAGGAATAGGCACCACCAGGAGAAACACAAACCTAGCTGCAGGCGCTTTGCTAACCAGCTGGGTGGCGTTGGAATCTCTCCGCAGCCAGCGCACTAGCACACAGCTAACAGGGAACACTGGCTCATTCCACGAGGAGTAACGGTAGTTCGAACTAGGAAGCCTAGTTCGAACTACCTAGTTCGTGCCGCGTGTAGCCGCGCGGCACGGGGTTCGAACCAGCCGGGATTTAAAAATGTCGGCGCCCGGCTTATGCAAATGAAGCCCGGGAAATTCAAATCCCGGGCTTCATTTGCAATTGCGGTATGCCTACATTACCCTCCTATTTCGAAATAGGAGGGTAGTGTAGACATACCCTAACATTCCCATCACGCTCTGGGCTATAGGAGGCATGGCAAAGGAGCTGGCCATGGTGTCTCCAGCCAGCTGGGAACTCCTGGTATGTCTTCAATGCAAAGACAACACCACTGCAGTGACTCTCAGAGCCCGAATCAACCACACTGGGCTCATGCAATGGGGCTAAAAATAACACGGTAGCCATTGAGGTTCAGGCTGGAGTCAGAGCTCCAAGACTTCCCTGGGTTTCAGAGCCTGGCCGCCAGCCTGAGCCCAGACAGCTACCCGGCACTGTAGTACGAGTCCTGTAGCCCAAGTCAATTGCCCCAGGTCAACAAGACTCATTGAGGCTGAGCTGACTTCATAATGTAGATGTGCCTTGAGGGTCTCTAAGTTTGCTGGTTGGGTTTCTTGTCCCTCTGGCTAGCTGGGCAGAAGAAACAGCTCCTGCCTATATTCCTCATGCGCTCAGTTAGCTTGACCCACCGGAGATATCAGATAGGATTCTGCCTCGTCAGATATGTCTGGAACAAGACTGAAAGCTTACCCCCTCCTTGCCACCACTTTGCCTGATTTGGCTTCAAACAAAGAAGGAAACAAACAGCTGGACAACCAGGCAACACCAGGAGAAGCCAAGGGACAGAGGGAGGGGGTAAGACGTACCCAGCAGTCACCGTCCAGGCTTGGGCACCCTACATAATCACCCACACCCACATTTTCCAAAGTGGCCTCTAACTCTGCATCTGCTACATGCGCAATTGTTTGTGTGCATGCAAACTCCATGTTGCATGCCCAGGGCATCCTCCGGAAAATGTGGGGCCCAACTCCAAGTTTAAAGCATGACCTCTCTCCTCCTGCCTTAAATGCTTGTGCTCATCCCATGAGGCAACAGAAGATGTGTCCAGGGTTGGGTTGCTTCCAGAGAGACCGAAAGAAGATAGAGAGGGGAGCTGCCTGTTACACAGGTGGAGGGGAACCTGAGGAGTGTCTCTGTCATTAAGTTTCACTTCAAGGCACCGCTGAGGCCGGCCCCAGCACACATCCAGGGCTCTGCTTTGTCCAGATTTTCCACCACACCAAACCAGTCATTATCAGCAGGGAGAGCCCCCTCCCCCCCATCCTGGGGTTGCCAATATACACAATCAGATGGCCCCCCCAGGTGTGGTACTGCTCTTACCCCAGAAGGCTTCAGGTAAGCTGTGCCCCTACTATCCTCACTGGCTAATGCAAACGAACGGTGTCCATCACAACTGGCTCAGCAACAGGCCTGCCAACACGGGCGGGGAGGGGGGGAAGGGAGCAGTTGCCCCAGTGCACCAGAGATTCTGAGGGGCCCTGGCCCCCCTCTGAGTCCCCGCCGGAGTGTCGCACCGCCGTGCCGCTGAGACGTGGGTGAGTTCACACCGCAGTCCAAGTGGTGCTGAGGACTGAATGTCCCTGGCTCCTGCCCCTTTCACCCCACTCCTTCTGGGGGTGCAGAGCTGCCCCCCACCTTGCCCCGGGTCCTGTGGTGGCTGTCGGCCCCGTTGCTAAGCAACAGGCTTTCCCTTCTTTCCTCCGGAGGGCAGGGGAGGCCAGCCAAGCAGTGGACCTCAGGGACGTCCTTGCTTTTAGTCACCGCTTGCTCCGGACACTGAGGACTGAAGTCCTCAGTCCACTCTGGGTTTGAAGCTTGTCCCTGCCAGTCTGACATCTCCCCCAGGGGAGCTCATGGCCCATTTAGGCTGCATCTACATGGCATACTGAAAGAGGAAAGCTGTGTCTTTCAGAGGCACTAAAATGACACTCTCCTACCCCCCACCCTGAAAGAAAAATTTTGCTGACAGGCAGCAGTGTGAACAGAGCAGAGCTCTCTCCTGCCGACCAAGCGACTGCCACTCCTTGAAGGTGGAAGTGAAAGACCAGACAAACCCTCGCTGCCCAGCGTGACTTTCAGCATCACTTCTGTAGCGACTCAGCTGTGTCGCTACAAGCAGACCAAGCCTCTGTCCCAGAAACGGCAGCCTTGAAGCCTTCCAATGTCCTGAGCCCACAGGAGGATCAAGTCAGGACCCCGCTTCAGGTTTCTCAGCAGTCCTTGAACCCGCCGGAGAGGCGCACACAGCAAATGTGGGTGGCTGTGGCCTGGTGGAGCACAACGGGGAGTTCTGACGTGCAAACTTAATGAGGGGGTGCCCAAGGAAAAGCTGCTGCTTTTGCTCTGGTGGGCTGGGCTGAGCAGGAGATAAAAGGAGACAAAACACAAGCATTGAGTGTGGACCTGGAGGGCCTGGCTGTCTGTGCCTATGCCCATGCCCACAGAAACAATCATGTCAGTTCTAGAACATAAGAATGGCCGTACTGGGTCAGACCAAAGGTCCATCTAGCCCAGTAGCCTGTGTGCCGAAAGTGGCTAGCACCAGGTGCCCCAGAGAGGGTGGACTGAAGAAAATGATCAAGCGATTTGTCTCCTGCCATCCTTCTCCAGCCTCTGACAAACAGAGGCCAGGGACACATTTCTATCCCCTGGCTAATAGCCTTTTATGGACCTAACCTCCATGAAATTATCTAGCTTCTCTTTAAACTCTGTTATAGTCCTAGCCTTCACAGCCTCCTCTGGCAAGGAGTTCCACAGGTTGACTACACACTGTGTGAAGAACAACTTTATTTTATTAGTTTTAAACCTGCTACCCATTAACTTCATTTGGTGTCCTCTAGTTCTTCTATTCTGGGAACTAATAAATAACTTTTCTTTATCGGCCCTCTCCACACCACTCATGATTTTATAGACCTCTATCATATCCCCCCTCAGTCTCCTCTTTTCTAAACTGAAAAGTCCCGGTCGTTTTAACCTCTCTTCATATGGGACCCGTTCCAAACCCCTAATAATTTTAGTTGCTCTATTCTGAACCCTTTCTATGCTCCTAGAGGGCTGCAGGAGCATCACCTGTTTCCAACAGCATCTGGAGAGGAGTGAGCTATACTCATGTTGGGTCTGGGTTTCTTCTGTTCCAAGCAGAGTTTTGCAAGCAATGGATTGTTCACTTTGCTGGCTATGCTGAAAAACCATTAGGTGGGGCTGAACCAAAACCAAAATTTTTGACAAACCGCAAAATAAAAACAAAGCAAATTGTTAATGTTCTCGGATGTTTCTTGAATAAAACTGAAGGAAATTTCTAAACAAAAAGGCATCTCAAACCTACAAATGTCACCACAAAATGCTTCAGCTTTGGGGGAATTTGTTTTCAACGCAAACACATTGGGGAAACTATATAAATGTAATAAATGTTTCAAAGTTGGGGAATCTGCTTTTGGGGGTTTTGGGGGGGGGGTGTTTTTGTTTGGTTGGTTTGGTTTGGTTAAATAATTTTGCAGAAAATCTTTGCCTAGCTCTGATTCCAAGGAGTCCTAATTAGATTTGTGTGTGTATATCAGGGTATGTGCTGGTTTGTGTATCAGGGTAGGAGCTGCAGGCTAAATTTTTAACACTTAGCAATTCTTTGACTCAGTTTATGCAACATTCCATCACACTGACACAGTGAGCAATGCATCAATCCTTGTAGTGCAATGTCAAGTGATACCAAGTGACAGCAATCAATTATTTACTGTTCCACTTTCCAAATAACATAGAAATATTGACACAACAGTCAGGATAGGAAAAGAAAACCAGTGAAGGAAAGCAGAAAGTATAACCTGAATGTTACAAAGGGCCAAGAGCCACACCCAACATTCCTGGATTCTACTTTTAGTTCTGACACCGATTATGTGTGACCTCAACCAAGTCACTTAATCTCACTTTGCCTCAATTTTACTATCTGTAAAATAGAATACTAGCTTAAGTCACTTTGATATACTCAGATGAAAGGAGTTAAATATATATATATATATATATATATATATATATATATATTATATATATATATATATATATATATATATTATATATTACAGGTTGACACTCTCTAATTCGGCACTCTCTGGTCCGGCAACCTCCATGGTCAGGCATGATTTCAGTTAGCCTGATGTCCACTTATCATAAAGTTTGTTTACAGCCACCAGCCCTGACTCTCAGAGGCATCCCCACGTCCATTCCCCTAGCCCAACACATGCATCCTTCCCATCCCAGCTGAAGAGGCAGCATGTATCAGACATGGGCTGCACTGCCTGGTTAAGGCCAAACCAAGGGACTCTGCCCCCTCTGCCCGGGCAGCAGTTTGTACTGTTCCACTCAGCACTGCTGGCCCCTAACTTTCACAGGCAGCACATCCACTCCCCAGCTCCATGGAGTTTTCCAAATGTGCAGATACAACGGTGCGGAAAGCTCTCAGCTCCAGGCAGTTTTCCACAGTCCTCCGCCCATCCAGAACAAACTACATTTGCCACAGGGAGCTCGTCGGTCTGGGCACAGCACAGGTCAATTCGCTTTCTCCCGGTGTGGACCCTGGGAAGATCTGTGCTGAAGAGAAGGGTGCTAATATGGAACCCTCCCTTCTGACCGACGCTCCAGCCCTGGTATGTTTACTTTGTGCCCAGATGCTTTGAATAAAGGCTCCTATGGCAGGTGCTAAAAACACCAGGCTAATAAAGCAGCATAAAGCCAGGTACTGATCCAACATAACTACCTCTTCGGAGAAAGCAGCACCCTCCTATTGCCACCTTCTTTCCCCTTCGACAGTAACTCAGGACATCGTGTGTTTATACAAAAGAGCCTTAAACTAGTGGGCAAATGACAGTTTCATAGCGAGACAAGGTGGGGGAGCTCAACAGTGTGTCTCTCTCACCCATAAAAATGGGTCCAGTAAAAGGCATCACTTCACCTGCCTCGTCTCCCTCATGTCCTGGGACAAACATGTTGTGAAGGGCAGGACTTTAACAGAGTTCCCAGAAGAACTAAATAGACTCATGGCGGGACAGGTCCATCAATGGCTGTTAGCCAGGATGGGCAGCGAGGGTGTCCCTCGCCTTCGTTCGTCAGAACCTGGGAATGGGTGACAGGGGAGGGATCACTTGATGGTTCCTTTTTCTGTTCACTCCCTCTGGAGCATCTGGCATTGGCCACTGTCGGCCGACAGGACACTGAGCTAGATGGACCTTTGGTCTGACCCAGTGTGGCCGTTCTTATGTTCTTAACATGACTCCAACAGTGCTGCAGACAAGCCAGACCCTCCTAGTTACTCCTGTTGAAATGGAGGCAAAGCCTAGGCCAAGCGTGGGAATGAGTTAGTATGAGGAGCCGCATTTGTATGTCTGTGAATGCACGCACCCAAGTACATGTGAGTGCAGTCGTGTGGACGAGTGAGTGTGTATCCGTGTGGATGAATGAGTATGGCTCTGAAATGAGTGTACAGGAAAGAAAACACAAGGGCTGTGTCTAGACTGGCAAGTTTTCCGCAAAATCATCTGCTTTTGTGGAAAAACTTGCCAGCTGTCTACACTGGCCGCTTGAATTTCCGCAAAAACACTGACGATCTCATGTAAGATTGTCAGAGCTTTTGCGGAAATTCTATGCTGCTCCCGTTCGGGCAAAAGCCTTTTTCTGAAAGACTTTTGTGCTAAAGGGCCAGTGTAGACAGCAGAGATTTCTTTTCCGCAAAAAAGCCCCGATGGCGAAAATGGCAATTGGGGCTTTTTTGCGGAAAAGCGCATCTAGATTGGCCACGGACGCTTTTCCGCAAAAAGTGCTTTTGCGGAAAAGCGTCCTGCCAATCTAGACGCTCTTTTCCGAAAATGCTTTTAACAGAAAACTTTTCCGTTAAAAGCATTTCCGGAAAATCATGCCAGTGTAGACGTAGCCAAGAGGAAATGCTAGAAACACACAGTTGCTCCATGCTCATTTTCTTCCAACATTTGACCAAGACAAACGTTAAAACTATGATGTACCCCAATCTCACTGATGAGGGAAAGGGGCACCAGGGAACTGGAAGCCAAAAAGGGGAGGGGGCGAAGAGTCAAATGCAAAACTATATCCAGGAGGAATAATGGCCATACGAATAAGTGATCAAAAAGATTAATTCTGCCTTCCATATGTTCATGAAAAAAAAAAAACACGCTACCCAGTCTGGGAGAGGTCAAATCCTTCCAAAAAGAGAAACTCTCACCTCAGTTTGAATTGGAACATTTGGTGTTTCATGTGCACCTTGGAATGAGGCAACTGGTATCATTCAAACTTTATGTTCATCTTTTGGATTGCTGCCCTGCCGGGTCACATTTGTGGCTCTTACAGAACCAGGAATCCCCCAGTGACAATATGCTTTTCCTGGCTCTGCCTTGAAGCCAAATTCCATAGCAGCTGACAAGGAAATTTACCATCAGACAACTATTAAAATGTATCTTAAACTGTGACGATCATTTTCTGGGCTGCGTGTGAAAAATGTAAATACTGTAGCTTGGCTCATATGCTGTACAGCCTGCACTCACACCCTTTTACACTCCTATCCATTGTTCAACAGATATGGGAGAAGCATACCAGTCCTCATAAACCAGGCAGGGTCAGAGTCCAGACAGTATGGCCCTGATCCTGCTATTGGCAACATTAAGCAGACCCCTGCACCTGCAGGGAGCCCAGCTGTCTTCATTAGTATGTTGCAGGATCAAAGCACCTTTTGTTAGAGAAACTCAAGCTTTCTCTGCCTGCCTGTCTGTTCACTGTTGGCAGACAGGCTACTGGGCTAGATAGACCTTTAGTCTGACCCAGTATAGCCGTTCTAATGTTCTTAACATGACTGCTAGTGCAAAGAGCCCATGGACAGGGGAATCACGGGGACGGGGGCTTGCAAAGTCCTAAATGCCCACCCAGCCACCCTTCCCAGTGCAAAGGTTGAACAATACACAGAAGTAATGTTCTAGGTGCCCAGCTCTGAAGGCAGCGCTGCTGCCAGCAGTAGCATAGTGTGTGTGGAAGCAGGAAAAGGAGATAAGGGGATTTGTGTGCAGCCATCTTAGGTTTGTCAGTAGCAGAGCAAGAGTCAGGCTAAGTCTGTGGCCTGACAGCGCGAGAACTGTAAGAAGCGCTGCCTTTGCCTCT
This sequence comes from Pelodiscus sinensis, assembly GCF_049634645.1. Lineage (NCBI taxonomy): Eukaryota > Metazoa > Chordata > Testudines > Trionychidae > Pelodiscus > Pelodiscus sinensis. Next base: position 3,848,785 of record NC_134732.1, on the reverse strand, counting down.
CGCCTCCATACGGAGAGAAGGATGGAATGCTGACTGCAGTGAGAACCTTGAGATAAGATAGCATCTGGGAGGAACTAAGAGATAATTGTTAGCCATTGCTGTATGTAACGGGAAAGTATATATACTGCTGCTTTTACTGTTTGTATTCGAAGATCTGCCTAAGCAAGGGGGGGGAGTTGTCCCCCCGTCCGGTCACAGCTTCCCTTGCAATTGCTCGAAAATAAACTCTCTGATTTGTTGCTTACTAAACGCAGAGTGAGGACTTTGTTTTCTTCCACAAGTGGCAGAAGTAAGGGTGGTGTGTGCACACAAGATGTTTAGTGCAGCCTCACCCCCTTTCTTATCTAGACCTTCTGAGCCCACCCCCGTAACACACACACATACACACACACACCTGCCAACAGGCCTCTACTAGTGAGTTATAAATCAGCTTTCAGCAGCTCAGAACCACACACACACACACCCCTGCCAACAGGCCTCTACTAGTGAGTTATAAATCAGCTTTCAGCAGCTCAGAACCAATTGCATGTGCAGGGTGATATATTATATCCCAAAGAGAGACAATGGAACATACTCACAAGCACATTATAACTAGGGGTAGGAGCGTGGTTCCTGGGAGAACAGGCTGTCTCCTCGGCTATAAAGGCGGCCACAAAACTTAACAGCTGAATGAGAAAAAAAATGCACCAGGAAACTTACAAAATGGCTTCTTTAGAAGTGCAGGGATGGGCTTTCCAAAATTTAAAAGGCCAGCACAAGAATTGATCTGAGGAAGTGGGTCTGGCCCACAAAAGTTCATCACCTAATAAACCATCTTGTTAGTCTTTAAAGTTCTACATAGTTCTGTCTTTTGTTTCAGCTGCACCAGACTAACACAGCTGCATCTCTATCACCATAGCACAAGAAAAGCTCTCTGGGTCACAGCACCTGTAAAATGGCACAGCCCTGCCCTGTGGAGAGCGAAGAGGGAGAAGGAAGTTACCGATGAAGGTGCTGCTGCATCTGTGTGTGTCTATTGCTGCCCTATCACAATTCGCATCGGGTCACTTTTGTTACTGGGGAACAATGAACCAAGGTGCTGTATTTTGCAACAGCTAACGCAACAACCAAACCATGGCGACAGGGCCAGATCTTCAATGGGTGTAAACTGGCGTCGCTTCCCTGAAGTCCAAATGAAGAATGATGCTGATTCACACCAGCTGAGAATCAGGCCCCTCGGTTTCTTAACAGAACAATGTGCATGGGAGAGGTTTGTTTGCATGGTCTCATCCCTCCTTTAAGCAAATTACCTTTCCCTTTCCAGGAAAGGCACAGCAGCCCCTTTGCAGCTGGCAATGTTATTACCATGTCACTAGAATAACAGGAATGTGAGGATGTGCTGAGCCCATTCATCTTCCCAGCAAGAGCTTGATCTCCTCCGGAACATTTCCTCAGACACTCAATAGCTCAGCAGGTGTGTTCTGCTCGGATGTAGCTGGCATGCTAGCAGTACAGCCAGTGAGTGATCTCCACCTAACTGTCCTAAATGAGCAGCAGCCGAGTGGTTAATTTTCCAAGGAAATAGATCTGCTCTATTTAAGCAGGTGGGGGGGGGGACCCAAAACAAAACAGCGGGGGGGCCCCATGTTGTTGACAACTCTAGCAGCAAATTAAAAAGCTAAAATAAAATGTACCATCGAGTAACAAGCTGGAGACAGGCCAGAAATCAAAAATAGATGTAAAGAAAACTGTACAGAGAAATGCGTTCCAAGCAGGCTCATTGAGCTCAATTACTAGAAATTAGAAAAGGGTCTGGAAAAAGAAATATTGCAAGGCTACCATACATTAGGTGGTGTTAATGACGCCTGTTCTGTTTACGGGCTGCTTTCTAATAATGTTTTAATGACAGGGGATTTGCTGGAGCATTATTAATAGGGGAGCGTCTCCGGGCACTTGCAGGCAGAAACACACCTGATACAGCTTCTTTAATTTAAGAAATTACATTAAAGGTGAACGTTAATGGTTTGGATCCGGACTTGCAGCAACTCCATCACCATCCCAGGGCTTCAAGTTTCAGGAGACGGACGCCCACAAAGCAAGAGATCTTTAGAAGGTCTTTTGTCTTCCGCTGGTTTTGAGCCTGGAGAAGCCCTAGCATGAAGCTCTACCCTGCAGCCATGAAGACTAAGGCTTAAAAAACCCAAAGTCTCCTCTAGTGACAGGACTCCAGGAGCTGCGGCTTTAAGAAAAGACACCAAGTATCCCTGAAACGCATGGAAAAATCATCAGAGCTGGCAACACTGCGTAGGGTGGAGGGGGACAAGCTGATACCCTGCCCTGATGCTTGTGCTTGGATCATACAGAGATTTGGTCCCAGTTCTCCACGAGCTGGTCAGCTCTGGCAGAGTTCGCTGCCATCCTCTCGCCATCTCTGAGCAACTGGAAGGGGAAGGCTCAGACCTGGACTCTTCCCTTCCAAGCTGGCCATGGGTCAGGGACAACCTGGGGGAGCAGACATCTTCTCCAAGGCTCCTGGAGTCCCTCTTCCTGGAATAGAGCCCAGAAAGCGGGAGGGATAGCTCAGTGGTTTGAGCATTAGCCTGCTAAACCCAGGGTTGTGAGCTCAATCCTTGAGGGGACCATTTAGGAATCTAGGGCAAATCTGTCAAGGTCCAGGCAGGGGGCTGGACTTGATGACCTCTTAAGGTCCCTTCCAGCTCTATGAGATGGGATATCTCCATACAAATAAGGGCTTCTCCCTCACTTTTTCCCATGTGCAGTCGGGGTGAGTAAGGATGCCAAGCCAGTGAGAATTCAGGACTGGGGCTCAAGAGGCTTCTAGGTCTGCTGTTGACTTGCCGTGTGGGCAAATTGAACCTGAGGTTTGCCTCATATCAGCCAATGGCAGGCCCAGCTCACCATGGCATCATTCATAGAATCACAGAATCCTAGGGCTGCAAGAGACCTCAGGAGTCATCAAGTCCAGTCCCCTGCCCAAAGAAGAACCAATCGCAACTCAATCAGCCCAGCCAGGGCTTTGTCAAGGTGGGGCTTAAAAACCTCTAGGGATGGAGATTCCACCTCCACGCCAGGGAGTGACACTGTCCTGATTTGATCGCATTTCCCACCTCCTTTCTCCTGGCATCAAGGACTCTGCAATATGCAGGGAACAATGAACGGAGCCCACCGGATAGTGTGTGATGGGGTGATTGCTGGCTGGCTTGCAGCAGGGGGAGGGACACAGATGCAAGATGCGTTCAGGCAGCCAGGCCTGGTCTGTCCTAGGAAATTAAGTCAGGTCAGTATAACTACATCCAACGGGGGCATGAAAAATCCTCCTCTTGAGCAACGCAGTTACACTGACCTAACCCCCACTGTGGACAGGGCTAGGACAGGAGAATTCTCCCATCAATCTTGCGACGGCCTCTTGGGGAATATAGACACTGACAGGAGAACCCAGGACAGAAGCCCTGCAGAGGTGCAATTGTGCCGCTGCCACGTTTTAAGCATAGACAAGCTCTCAGAGATGACACACTGAGACTATGCCTGAGCACTGGTATTTAATGAAGAAGAAGAGAAAGCGTGTGGCGTTTGTACCTCACCAGAACCACTACCCCGTTCCAGTAGAGCACCACAACAGTCAACATCTGGCTCATTCCGCTTTAACAATTTCCCCCCGCAGCTCTTCTCGTCAGTAAATCCCGACGCACATTACAAAGGAGTTTGGTGTCATCATCCCCATTTTACAGATGGGGTAACTGAGGCATCAAAACAGAAAATGACTCACCCCAAGGGTCAGGAACAGAATACAAGTCTCCGGAGACCCACTTCAGTGCTCTAACCACTAGCCCACAATGCCTTGCAAATCTCTGGCCCATATATATTTTGAGAGTGCACCTGGGGCCAGGTGGGCAGCTCTAGCGACTCAAGGTCTTGGTTAAGCCTCAGAACAGAAAGGTTCACAGCCCAGTTCCTCTTTGGCATCTCTCCAGAGTTTGCTTCCAGAGGGTGATGCTGGTGCCAACCGCTGCCTTTGGAGAGGCTAATTTGGGATGTGACTATTTCTCCACTATTTCTCCATCCATTTCTCACCCTTGAGGAGCTGCCCAGCAGTTCCCGCTCTAAGGCTATGTCTACACTCGCGGCTTCTTGCGCAAGAACATCTTGTGCAAGGGTTCTTGTGCAAGAAATCTTGTGCAAGGGTTCTTGTGCAAGGGTTCTTGCGCAAGAAAACATCCACACTGCCATGTGCGAGCTGTGCTTTTGCACAAGAGTGCCCATGGCAGTGTGGACGCCCTCTTGTGCAAGAAAGCTCTGGTGGCCATTTTATCCATAGGGCTTTCTTGCACAAGAAATCCTTGCCGAGCGTCCACACTGCCCTCTTGTGCAAGAGCTCCTGTGCAAGAGGGCTTACACCCGATAAAAAAGAGCGTAGCTCTTGGGCAAGGAGCCCTCTCTTGCCACGCCGTACTGTAAATTTCCTTGTGCAAGAGCGGGCGGGCAGTGTGGACGCTCTGCAGATTCTTGCACAAGAACGGCCATACTTGCGCAAGAAGCCGCGAGTATAGACATAGTCTAACTGTGGGAGTGAAGGGCCGTTTGGTGAACAGGCAAGTGACAGACAATGCTTGGGAGGATGTTACCGCCAAACACACTGGGGTGCTCTGGATCACTGCAGATACACACATGCGCCAGGGCAGAGCTCCATCTGCCTCCAGCACAGTCTGCCTAGGAAGCAGGTGACGCTTCCTGAAGTCAGAAGTTCTGAGGGCATCTTGCTTTGGTCTCAGTTTTCTTCTTGATGGCAGAGCGGCAACTGAGTTGGAGACGCATAGGCAGAGCTGTCGCTGAAATATGCCGTTTTTATTGACTTTGCTTTTCTTTATACCAGGTTTTCTTTTATATTAGGCACCAGGGCTGTTCTCATCCATTGTGCAAGCAATTCCATAGGCCGAGGAAGAGACTTGCAATCGGATTTGCTTATTTAGATTTATCAGTTTAACAGGACCAGCAGTTCTCTTATTTCAACCAGGTGGTACAGAGGGTCATGTCCATTTCACAGATTCCATCTGCCCTTCTGCATTTCTCTTGAAGGAGGCCCTGGTGCACTCAGCAGCTGTGTAAATTGGCAGGGTGTAACTTTACACTCCAAGAAGGCTGAGTCTGATTTGGCAGGTAAGTGGATTTCATGGGATTGATATTCGCATTCCCTAAGAAAGAGCATGGCAAAAAATGATGCCTCGGTGCTGAACAGGTCTTACCGCAGCTAGACGCTTTCTCCATAGGTTTCCAGTGCTTACGAGCAGCGCCCCACAAAAGCCCTGTATTCTACAGATGAACAATATCTAGATAGCTCAGCATTTTCTCTGTCAGGGCACCGGATAACTGGGGATTAATAGCAGGCTCCAGAGCCTTTCACCTAACCATTAAATTGCTCAGTTGAATCCAGCCTTGGGCAACAGAATTCAAAAAATTACCATCTGATGTCTGCTTCGTGGTGCAAGTAAAATAAGCTGTTGGCTGAAGTCCAATGGGCAGATGTCCATGCCTCTGAGCACTGCTTCCACAAGAGACTCCATGGCTGGCCCTCACTGGAGAGAGAGAGGACAAGGACTGACCAGAGATGGGTCCCTTGAGATTAGCTGGCCTAGAAGCCTCCACTACTAGAGAGAAGCATTCAGACAGCGGGGGGATCAGTCTGGCCCCTTTCTCTGATGAGTCCTTGGTCTTTTTTCTCCCCCAGGCTGAAATGCTGAGCCTTCCTGATGTTCCGCTCCCTCTGGGTTGTGTCTTTGTGTCTCCTTGAGCTGCTTTTGGGGTGCCTAAGAAACACAAACTACCCAGCATGGGGAGAACCCCTGAAGGGCACAGCACTTTCCTCTGGCAGGCACAAAACCACACACATCTCAGCTCCCATCTCAGACACATGTAGTATGGGGGGGAACGCACGGGAAAGCCAGATCGGCAGGTCTTCCCCGATATCGGGCTGAAGCAACCTTTGCACTTCTTCAGGAGACCCTGGACGGGAGAAGAGGCCCCTGCATAGGTAGGGAAGTGGCCATTTCCTATCCAAAGGGGCCCAGGGATAGAATCAGGACTTATTGGGCGGGAGGGGGTGCTAAGACTTGGCAGATAGGGAGGCTATCAGTGAAACAAGACGTGGGAAGTTACATTCAGACTTTCTACAGCCACGTGGGACTTGGGGACACAGCGGAGGGGCCTGGTTTCTAGAGGGCAGGCAGGTGGCATTTGCTGAAAGGCAGCCCCCTTTCAAGCCCCCTTCCAAGTTGGGCATCTAAAATCCCCAGTCACTTTAGGAAGCCTTGAACTTAGGCTGCCGAGGAGGCAGGGTGCATCCGAGGGGCCGGGCCTATGGAGGAGGGGAAGAAAGCTCGACTGAGGAGGCGAGCTGAAAGAGGTCGGACTAAAATGGGCCAGCCCAGCAACACATTACAACAGCCCAAGCCCAGAGCGGGCCAGCTGGTAGGGGGGAACCTGTACTTGCCCTGCCCCCGCAGAGCAGAGCTGGCGCTCTCGCTGCTCAGATCCTTTCCAAGAACAGCGGTGGGGGCGCGCGGGGAGCCTCAGCTTGAGCTGTGCTTGCAGCAGCTCGGGCGGCTGCATTACTCATGAGTGGGATGCGCAGCAGCATCCCTCATGAATGAAAGTTTAAAAAAAAAGAACAGATCACACCGCCCACTACCAGGCACTCTATAAATACTGTAGCAGGGGGTGTCTGCAGGGGAACTGGAGGTGTGAGCTTCATGGCATACTTACAGAGCTGCTCACGGAACTTGATTAGCCGCCACAGTGCGGCAAAAGCTTTGTCCTTTTGGAGGAGTCTAAATTAAAACAATGGGTTCTGTCCTACTCTGTTACGCCCAGGGAACCTCACAGATCTCCATATTGCAGGGGTCTGTCTGGGTCTCTTTCTTTCTTCTTAGGGATTGGTAATGCAGTGGTACCTACAGCCCTACCAGCAGAACTCCCCTTGTAGTAGACACTATACACCAGGGCAGGCAATAGGCAGATCACTGGTCAAAGCCAGACACTTTTTATTTTCTTCTTATCGTTATTGTTCATTTATTTTTATTATTTTCTCTGGCATCTGGATCTTGACCATACCTTGACCAAGACATTTGAGTCTTCAGGAAAAATAATAATAATAATTGACAACCCCTGTTGGACACAAATGTGAAGACAAGATTGCCCTGCCTCTGAGAGCTTGCAGTCGAAGTACAGCGAGGGGAAGTTTGGTGCCGCTTCCTGCTACAAATCGTGGGAAATGGACCGTCGCTTTTCTGTGGCATGCAGAACTGCTGAAAGAATGGGAGCAGGAGAAAATTTATCTCTGTCGTGTCTGGAATGGATGGATGATTTACAGAATAAATGTACTCGAACTCTCTCTCTATATTTTACAGAAGTATGCATCTGTCTGAGAGTCCATTTGTTCAAGAACGCCTCCGAAACAGCACGAGCGAGAAGCATCAAATTTGGGAGGCAGCTTCCTCTTATCCTAACTTGAAGTAAATTCAGGGTTTGGTTGTGGCAGGAAAATGGGATATGCCTGGAATTCGACTGTTTTCCATAATATGGAAATGGGAGAGGGCAGAGAGAGAGGAAGGACGTGATACTCACAGTCACCACTGGGGGCAGCGAGCATAGGGAAGAGCTATGCCACACAGTGACCACTGAGTGTGGCCATACCACCAAGGGAGGGGTCAGCTGGGGCCTTCTTGCCTGACACCAGCCCAGGTAAGTGCCCCCCCCACACTCCAAATCCCTCCCCACTGACCCTTGGCTCCAGTGCTAGATCAGTGTGGGGGAGAAGCTCCACTGGCCCCATCACTCCCCTGATGGGAGCACCACCCAGCCCCACCCCTCCCCAACAGCAGCCACTGGTGACCCCCTATCTCCATGAGCACTGCTGGGCAGCCCAGCATGGGCACACCTGGCCAGCCTGCAGCCCAGGAAGTGCTGGCAGGAGGACTGCATGGCCCTCCTTCCCACCCACCCTGGTCCTGGGACCCCTTCGAGTCCCCCTCTGGCCCCAAGAAGTGCTGGCAGGTGACCTGCATGGCCCATTACCCCCACCCTTGGGCCAGACCCAGGCAATGCCGGGTAAGTCTTCTCGTTGATTTATACTAGAACACCCCTACCTTGTTGGTTGAACCACATGGGGTGAAATACCCATAAATCTGATCATGGTTGCATCATATGTAAACACAGAGCAGCTCCTCTCTGGATTTACTCCCTGGGCAACTGCAGTACACGGAGGTGGGTCCCTTGAGTGAACCTGCACTACTGGAGAGAAGCGTTCAGACCGGGACGTATTTTTTTTTTTAAATCCAGAGAGGAAAAATATTTGTTCATGAAGAAAAAAAAATCCCATCGGCGCACCAAGAGACCTCCCCAGGGAGCAAGCTGTTTCTTTTCGCCCTGGCGCAGAAAGAACCTCCTGGGGAGAAGTCCGGGAGGCACTGTACAGAGATGGCGGCAGGAGGCAAGGCAGCAGCCCAGGGAGCAGGCAGACCTGGCTGCTGGGGGCTTCGGAGTCCGTTTTACAGAGTCACTCCCTAAATAATCAGCGAGGCCCTTGTTTAGTAACTCATGGACGTGTGTAAGTGCAGGAAGTTTCTGCTTTACCCTGGAGCACGGACGCGTATGGAAGGAGCCTCCAGGAAACAGAACCTCCTCCCCCTGTGCAGCTGAGCCCATTTGTAACCCCTTCGAGATGGGGGAGCGCTGGGCAGTGCACACAGCCCTAGCGTGCACCAGGTCCCAAAGAGACAGCGTAACAGTCAGCCGGAAACTGACCTCTCCCGCCCCACAGAAATTGAACTTCACTCCCACCCCCTCCCGGAATTCTTCCCAAAACTGGAGCAGCTGAACCCATTTTACTAAGTGGAATCGGAGGGAGGGGAACAGCCCCGTTCTGTCCTCTTTGCAATACCCAGGAGCCGAGACTTTAACGTCCCCTCCAAAGAGTCTTCCAAAGTGCATGTTGGGAGTATGTGGTCTCCAGCAGTGTTCTCTGAACGCTGGGGGCTTGGTCAGCCACCCAGCTGATTAGCAGAGCACCCACAGCCAGCAGCATGTGTTTCTACTGGTGGTGCACATCTGCACATGCCTTGGCACACAACATTTATTCCGCACATGGATGGAAAAAAATTAGAGGGAACACTGGTCTCCAGTGGACATAGGGACTACTCAACTTACCTCTGTGCCACCCTCCCCACAGATCCCAGAAAAAGCAGCTTAGAAGGAAAGAGACTCTGGCAATCCCCAAATTGGCAGATGGTCCTTTGATGGCCACTGTCAGCTGGTGCTAGTTACATCCAGTGCTGGCTTTTTGTGTAACCGCGTAGTGTTCACATTTTAGATGGGTGGTGTCTCAGCTCCAAAGCACTTCACAGCCAACCCATTCAGCTGCACAACAGCCCGGTGAGGTGAGTATCATTAACCCCATCTCTCAAAGTGTCCGAGGAAGAGGTCAAGTGACTCACCCAAGGAACCAGAGGTTGTAAGTGCCAGAACTGGGATTGCAACCCAGGAGTTCATAGTACTGAGAGCCTGGCAGGGGCCGCTAACAGGACAGTTTACTTGTGTACAGCAACTTGGCTGTATCTAGACTGGCCAGTTTTTTCAGAAAATCAGCCGCTTTTCTGGAAAAACTTGCCAGCTGTCTACACTGGCCGCTTGAATTTCCACAAAAGCACTGACTTCCTACTGTAAGAAATCAGTGCTTCTTGTGGAAATACTATTCTGCTCCCGTTCAGGCAAAAGTCCCTTTTACACAAAGCTTTTGTGCAAAAGGGCCAGTGTAGACAGCTGAGATTTGTTGTCCACACAAAAGCCCCGATCATGAAAATGGCGATCGGGGCTTTTTTGCAGAAAAGAGCGTCTAGATTGGCACGGAAGCTTTTCCACAAAAAGTGCTTTTGCAGAAAAGCATCCATGCCAATCTAGACGCTCTGTTCCGAAAATGCTTTTAACGGAAAACTGGAGCCTTCCACAAACCTCAAAACTTAGCTGCCAAACAAATGGTTCTATGCACTCTAGGAACAAATGCACTCTAGGGACTTAGGACAGATTTTGGGGGCCCAGAATGTGGGGAGGTTGGGGGGCTCCTTCAGTGGCACAGTGGATAAATTCCCTGCCTAAGAGCCAGAGAGGGAGGGCTTGAGCCCCACCCTGGCACCCAAATTGATCCCAAGAGACTGCACAGGGGCTCCCCTAAAGCACAAACTTATGCCAAAATTGAATGAAACACTAAAATAAAACAAAGCAAGAGAATCTAGGAAGCATTGGACACTGCAGTTGCTCCACCTCAAACTGCACAGTCAAGAAGGAAGTGGAGCAACGGCAATTCCACTCCTCCCGCCAGGTCCTCGCTCTGGACTCCAGGGTTGTCTAGCATGGCATGGACCCACGGACGCTGCTAATTTACATCTCCACTCGACAGCGCACCAGCGTGCACACACATCGGGTACGTCTAAACTACATGGCTCTGTTGACGGAGCCATGTAGATTTGTTTGTTTGGCAAAGGGAAACGAAGCCGCGATTTAAATAATCGCGGCTTCATTTAAATTTACATGGCTGCCGCGCTCTGCCGATCAGCTGTTTGTCGGCAGATCGGGGCAGTCTGGACACTCTCCTGCCGACATGAAAGCCCTTTATCGACCTCCCCGGTAACCCTCATCCTACGAGGCATAACGGGGAGGTCGATAAAGGGCTTTCAGGTCAGTGCGGGAGCGTCCAGACTAGCGTGCTGAGCCGACAAACAGCTGATCAGCTGTTTGTCGGCTCTGCGCAGCAGCCATTTAAATTCATTTCCCTTTGCCGATCAGCCTAATCTACATGGCTCCATCGATGGAGCCATGTAGTTTAGACACACCCATTGAGACGTACTCCAAGCAGAATGGCTGCTCTCTCAATGCTACCTGTTCATAGAATCCTAGATTTCTAGGACCAGCAGAGACCGCAGGAGTCGTTGAGTCCAACCCCCTGCCCAAAGCAGGACCAACCCCAACTCAATCATCCCAGCCAATACTTGTCAAGCCAGGACTTAAAAACCTCCTGGGATGGAGATTCCACCCCTCCCTAGGGAACCCAGCCCAGCGCTTCCCCACTCTCCTAGGGAAATAGCTCTTCCTAATATCCACCCTAGACATCCCCCACTGCCACTGAAAAAGACTTTTATCTTTCGGCTCTGAAAAGGGATGTTGTGAAGGAGGTTGCCCAGGACCTCGCTACATTAAGCCAGCTGAATTTTACATACCTCGCTCTGATTGTATTAGTGGAAATCCTTATTCCAGTCACGCGCAGCCCTTTCAATAAATGCTACTTCAGCAAATATTCTTGGGTATGGAAAAAAAAAAGATGTGTCTTCAACTTTTTTTTAATTTTCTGCCAAGGAATGTTAAGTGGTTGTTTTAAATTGAGACAGCTGATTGGCTAGTGTTTTGACTGTTTGGATAGTCACTTTAATCAAAGGGGACAGAGTCCGAGACAACCTCTAACAAGCATCATGCAAATCAGAATAAAAGTAGCAGAAGCTGTAAGAAATCCCGTGAGAATGAGGCATCTAGAAGCCAGACCAAAGGGCTGGGAGCCAGGTCTTTGGGTGTCTATCCCCTGCTCTGCCACCAAGCCATTTATGCAAATAAACGTTGTTTGCCTCCATTTCTCCATGTGTCGACCTAGGACGGTGATATTTGAGCCGCGTCAGAGGAGTGCGAGGATTAATTAATTAATTAATGCTTGAGATTTTTAAATGAGGCGCAGAGCAGGGCTTTGCACAGCCAATATTACCTATGAAAAAACTTGGCTCCTAGGGAAGACACCTTTAGGGTACCGTGGGGACGAAGGGTGATACTTTCCAAAGAACCTGGGTCCTGAAAGTGAAAGGTGCTTCTAAGCCGCGGTCACTTAGTGCTTTTAGGGCATTTTACAAAACCCGTCGTCTTCTGTACAAAATAGTCTCAAACTCCTGTGGATTAACATGCCATTTACCGATCTTCCTGCATAGTGCAGGCCAAACCAGAGAACCGAATAGCAAATAACGACAACTCTAAACTATTTTAGGTTCATTCTCTCCCCCCGAAGCTTCCATTGTCAGAGAGGCAAAGTGGTTGGAATGCCGTCTGTCCGTCCGTCCATCCAGGAAGGGAATGGAGGGGGGATGTCTGAAGGAGGCCAAAGGTTATGCTCAATCTCCCTACGGCAGAAGGTATAGCACAGAAAATGGATAAGGGCCAGAGGTGGGCGGTGGGAGGAACAGACAAGTAGAGGAAGTGAAGGCTGGGCAGAGACAGAGGCAAGGGGTATGCTCCTGTTGAGCCTTGTAGGAGGCGCTCGCACGAAGATGAAACAGCAAGAGACGAACCAGCAGAGAGACTCAGGAAAGGGGGTAACGCAGCAGAAGAGGAAGCCGACTCTGGCAGTGGTAGGGGGAATGTTGGAGAGCGGGGTGGGGCATGAGGCCAGGAGGGAAAGGCCTGGCAGGACAGAAGCTGGAGGAGATGCTAGCTTTTTTTGCAAGGGCTTCCTCCTTTCTTGTCCAGCCCTGCAACAGAGAGGCCATCTGACAGGCAGGGAACTGGGCAATGCGTCCCACACAGGGACCTCTCCCCACCTTGTTGCAGCCAGGTCATGGAATTAGTGAAGGTGATAGGGCTTGCTGAAAGAAGGGGACTATTAGAGAGAGGTCTCAAGGGAGGGAGAGTAGCGTGTTCGCTCCCAGCATCAGGGACAGCAGAGGAGAGGAGAGGAGAGGAGAGGAGAGGAGAGGAGAGGAGACGAAACAAGGCAAAATAAATCCATGCAGCCTTCCCACCCTGGCCACACGTAAGCCATTTGCAGGGAGGCCGAGATGAATCATTTCTCACACCTACACATCTCTGCTTGTGGGTCCCTCCAACAGGCCATGCCTGAAGCACTTCCCTGCTGCATCTTTCCTCCACCAACCCAACGCCCCCGCGTGGGACTCCGCCACCAGCTTCTCACTGAGCGAGCAGAGCCGCATATGCCGGCTGTGAAAACGCCAGCCACCAGGGCCCCGCTTTTTGTGCTGCCCCAGTTCGCAGCCTCCTCCCCCTAAAGTTTCAACGATGTTGGTCTCTCACTAAAATCAATTTTCAAAATAGCTTCTGCCGCCTGAACTTCAAATCTATGGCCCCTCCTCTGTCTTTAGCATGCCTTGCTTTTCAGCCCTACTACTCCATGGTTTCAAATCTAGGGTGCCGGCCAACCAAAAATCTTGTCTCTACCTGCTTTTGATATCCCTGGCTGTATTGCTGCACCAACGTCACCATGCTGGTGCAAATCTTTGTGTAGACACGCTGGCAAACGTGACAGGTGCCATCTTGGCTGCCACACCAGGGACATTCGGAATGTAATGCATGACTTCCCACATGTTGGAATGGGGACTGTTCCAGACTCAATTCTCTGTGAAGGAGGCACACAGGAGCAGGGGGAAGGGCGACAACTCCGGGGGGGTGAAATGTTTCAGACAAATCATTTATTCACCATAACATGCAGTTTTTGTCAGTGCAAGACCCCTTGGCGAGTTTGACATGAATAGTTGCAGCAAGTCACAAAACTGGCAGAGAAAGACGAGGTGGTGATGGGCGATGCCACCGCCTCCCCCCAAAACCTCTATCCAGCGGTTACGGCAAAGTGATTATAGTGGTGATCCGGGGTCTTTTTTCAACCGACCTAAAGGTTCCAACTTGCTTGAGATTCGATGCAACCAGAACTGATTTTTGTTTTATTTTTCTGATCCACTGCCGAACCAAAAGAGCAGTTCTTCCAGCTACTCGCGTATCACACGGGCTACATCTACACTGCACAGTTATTTCAGAATACGCTATTCCAAAATAGTTATTCCGAAATAGCTTATTTCGAAAGAGCACGTCTACACTGCAGGGAAGCCTCAAAACTAGTCCAGGGCAGGCTTCCCTAATGTAGACATGCTAGCTCAATTTAGAGCCCCAGAAGGAATAACTTAAAATGGCCCTGGTGAGGGGCTATTTTGAAACAGCAGAAGTGGAATGTCTACACACGCCTTATTTCAAAATAGCTATTTTGGAATAGGCATTATTCCTCGTAGAATGAGGTTTACAGAAGTCGGAACAAGCCGTCCGTTATTTCGAAATTATTTTCTAATTGCTGTGTAGACGCTCACATAGTTATTTCGGAATAACAGCCGTTATTCCAAAAGAACTTTGCTGTGTAGACACACCCACACTGACTAGGGCAGCCCCCCACAAATGCTACCAAATCCGAACAGCAGCATTTCACTCCCACTTTGCCGGGCGTAGATGACGGTACCAGGTGCACGGTAGGAGAGACTCCGGTCCTTGATGCAGACAAGACCAAAGTTAAAAAATATATAAAATCAGCTTCCCCCTAGGCACAGCTGCTCTGGCCTTGCTAACACAGACATTCTAGATCCTTTCTTTCTAGTGAAAAAGGAAGGGAGGAGAAAAATTGCTTACCAAGATGATTAAATAAAACGTAAGCCGTCCCAGCTACCCACCGGCTCTGGATTTGACGTCAGTGCAGAATGCATTAACTATATTTGTCGCTCGTGATCTAAAAATATCTGAGGCATTCAAAAATAGGGCCGTGCTTCACATCTTCTGGGGGTACAAAGCACTTCCAAGGCTTAGCTCTGTGTCCAGCAGCACACCAAAAAGAGTGATCATGTGTCCACGCGTATCCGACGCATGATCCACAGCCTACAGCCCTGAGTTCTTAAAGAAAAACACTATGAAGAAAACCCTGTGGGGACGGGTGTTGGGCATAACTACCTTTTGCTCTGAATGGTGTCCTCACTAGATCAGAGACCCAAGATGGTGACTATGATGGTCGTTTTACAGCCAAACGGTGGTCACTGTGGCTTTCCCTCCACTTTCTCTTTACTGCCTCGCAGACTGGTCCAGAAAGGAGGGTAAACCAAATGGCTGTACAGGGCCAATGAATCACAAGTGCTAACAATCAACCTTATCAGGTAGGACTGTGAATTCAAAGTCAATTCACCCTTGAGTTTTAGATCAGGAAACAAGGCCTTGTACCTCACGTCTGGAATTCAACATGATCCTCCCTCTCTTTTTACCTGCCTCTCTCTTCCTTTCAAGCTAGCTGAATCTCCCATGCACAAATGGCGGTGCAGATGTAACCCACACACCACCCTGTAAGTGGTCTCAGTGTATGTCTAGATTACGTGGCTCTGTCGATGGAGCCATGTAGATGAGTTTACTAGACACAGGAAAATGAAATTGCGATTTAAATAATCACCATTTCATTTACATCAAAATGGCTGCTGTGCTGTGTCAATTAGCTGTTTGGCAGCACAGCGGGGCAGTCTGGACTCTCCGCGGTCGACAACGGAAGCCTTTGTTGACCACTCCAGTAAACTTCATTTCACGAGGCATAACAGAGCAGTCGACAAAGGCCTCTCCTCCTCCACCATCAGACAGACTATATCTACACTACTAGGTTATTTTGAAATAAGTTATTTTGAAAGAACAACTCCCAAAATAACTATTTCGAAATAGCACATCCACATTCCAGGGAAGCCTCAAAATTAGTCCAAGGCAGGCTCCCGTAATGTGGATGCATTATCTTGACTTAGAGCCCCGGGAAGCAAGGAGAGTAGTTATTTTGAAATAATAGCAGCTGAACATCCACACTAGCCCTGTTTTGAAATAGCAATTTCAAAATAGGCGTTATTCCTCGTCGAATGAAGGGTGGTTATTTCAAAATAACAGGCTTGCTGTGTGGACGCTCAGCTTGTTATTTCGAAATCATGGGAGTTATTTCAAATAACTCTGTAGCGTAGACATGCCCTAAGCCTGGAGCCAAGCTACTTCTTTGCTTTAAAAAAATCTCTACAGGGTACGTTGAATGGTGGGAACTATCTGAGCATGGAACTCTGTTGCAGATGCGAGAGGTGCAGATGCGAGAGGTTATCTCCTGCTCTCAAACCTGCTTTCAAGCATCCTGGAACTCTCCCAGGGAACAAAGGAAAGAGAACTAGAAATTGTTTAGTGGCTGAAGAGGCGGCAATAAGTCTGGATTCACTGATTTGGGGTTTTGGAAAGCAATCTGCATGAACAGCTTTCACTTTTATTGTTACTATTTGTTTAAGGTCTTGGCTTAAGTATTTGCTGAATAGTGACAGATTTAAAGTTAAGCACATACTAAAAAGTAACTAAGGGTTGGCTTGACAGAGGGGGAACTGAGCAGACGGTGTAATTGTCAGTTCTCTGGCAAGTTGAAAAAAGAAAGTTGTGTTTCAGAGAAAACCAAACCCAACATTTTTGGAATTTTTGAGTGAATCAAACAGGAATGGAGAGTCAAAAGTAAATGTTTCATTTCAATTTGAAAAAATTCCTTTGGATTTTCAAGCATTTTGGAAAAAAATTAAGCAGAAGGATTCACATAACGAGTGGGAAAGGAGTTGGCATCACCCCATTTCCAAGCTTAGCCCTGTGGTCAGGGCACTCACCTGGCACGTAAGCGACTTAGAAGCTCACTTCCCATTGACGTTCCCCTGGTCCCTGTCTCTGGAAGAGTTTGCTACTGACATTTTTAAAGGACAGACCAGACCAAACCACTTGGAGGAAGGTGAGTTTACTGCTAAATAACAGTGACACTTACAACAGAGAAGTATCTGTCTTGAAAATAAAATGGGTCAGCTTGATCCAGTATTTTACAACCATTTTGTTCCCTATTTTTGCCAGGTTTTGGACAAGAAAGGCAGTGGTAGGAAATGAAGACCAGTGAATTCAGCTCATGTGTTCTTTCAGCTCCATGAAGTCGCACTGCTGTGTACTGTATGAGATAGTGAAAGTATTCAACATACCAGTTCTGCAAACTGCCCTGGCTATCCATTGACAGCAGAGACAATTGATGGCTGAACCATTTGTCAATGGGATCATCTGTACATAACCTACATCAGCAACTCTCAAACTTCCCAGACTACTGTCCCCAGAGTCCAATTTGTCTTGCATAAGCCACATTGCATCTCACTTAAAAATGACTTGCTGGCAAAATGAGACAGAAAAGACCCAAGTGTCATGACACACAAGTACTGGAAAGTTGTTGACTTTCTCTGTTTTACCATCTAATGATAAACTAAATCAATTGGAACAGAAATATTCTACTTCTATTTCAAAGCCATATAAACAACTGATGGATGAAATTTTAGTTTGTACTGACTTCACTAGAGCTTTTAATGTAGCCTGTTGTAAAACTAGGCAAATATCTAGATGAGCTGATATATTCCACAGGAAGACCTCTGGGTCTGATTGAAACCTCTGGTCTGATTGAGAACCACTAGCTGACGTTAATCCAATGCAGGTGTTTGTTCCCCTCTAGTGGGTGGATGATGTATAGAGGTTTATGAATCTATTCACTACCTCCATACTAACAGCCTAGGGTCTTTAGCCCAAGCTGTAGAAACTCCATTCTAGAACCGGAGGTCTTGGGTTCAGACAACCCAAGCCAAGGTGTTAATAAAAACATACATGAATATTGGTGATAACATGACATCACGTGGCGGCTGGACAGGCTAAGTCAGTCGTTCCGTTACATAACCAGTGCTAAGAGTCAAGCTTTAAACAGAAAGCTGGACTTACCTAGAGCAGACCGGGCAGTCCATTGTAAGCAAAGCATGCTGTTTATGGGATGGAGAACACAAAGCCACAGCCGAACCACTGCCCAGAACCCCGACAATGTGGCAGCTAATCAGGAAAGACAAGTGTCTGCACCCTGGGCAAATGCAATTACATGGGATCGATGAAACAAAAGGAAACTGCTAAATAGCCAGTAAATCTGGCTGCTTCTCTGAGGAAAGAGCCCGGATACTTTAAAAATCCAGGAATCACATCCCTAGCCATATATAACATAATGCTTCTCATTGGGCATGAGAGGGGAAGGACAAGCTTTATAAATGCTTTAATATTCCCTAGGCTCACTCATCTTAGTTCCATTGATGTGAACATGCTGTTCTGGTTTACACATCATAGGAGGCCCAATCAAGGGCTAGAAACAGTACCACATGACTAAAGTAACTAATCATCTAACAAGAATAATGAAAAAATAACACTGTCATGTAGACCCGAGAGAAACATTTTTGGTCATTAGTAAATGAGCTGAAAAATGCATTTTGAAAAACACCAAAACTCCTATATAGAAATAATTGTGTCTGGAGGAAAAATGGAATTTTTTTTTCAGAAAAATTATCCAATAATGGTTCATTTTAGCCATTTCAAAATAAGAGGTTTAGACTTTTGTTTTCAAAATGGCATCAATACTTTCAGCCACATTTTTTTAATGGATGAACACTACGCAAAACCAGCCCGAAACAAAAACAATTATTTTGGGTCAACCCAAATGTTTTGCTCAATCAAAAAATTACACAAGGGCATTTTTCATTTCACGAGAAACTGCGGGGGGAGGTGGGAAGATGTCCTGGTTCCAATCAAACCATTTTTTCCCACTTAATTTTTTTTGTTCATTCCCCAAACTGGAAAATACCAATTATTCACTCAAATCTGCTGGCATAAATGCTCATGGGCAGATATCAAGCCAGACATAGGCTGAAATGTGTTTAAATTGTTTTCAAAAGAAATGCTGACGATTTAGGATAGCAAATGAATTTTTGCAGATAGTGGTGTGTCTTTGAAGACTGAAACATTTGGGGGGGAAAAAGGATAAAGATCAAGATTTACTTAGTAAATTATTCCCTAGAAATTACTTGCCCAGTTCTTGGAACAATGATAGCTTCACATTAAGTTTACCAAAAATTACTTCCTTGCTTGTAGAAAATAACTAAATGCTGTGTTTGCAAATGTATGGGATGTGCAAATAGGATAACTCGCTGGGCTTGTCTAGACTACGCTGAAGTTCGGAAAGAGTCTATGCAAATTCTGCAGAATTTGCATATTTTCTTCCGATCTCGCTTTTGAAAGTGAAAGTAGTCAGGACACCTTTTTTTTTGCCAACCACCCCGCCCTTTTTCGAAAAGCCGCTCTTCCTCAAAAAATGAGGTTTACGCAGCTTTTCAAAAAAGGGGACGGGGGTGCAGGAAAAAAAACACATCCTGACTGCTTTCACTTTCGAAAGCTCCACTTTCGAAAGCTCCACTTTCGAAAGCGAGATCAGAAGAAGATATGCAAATTCCCGCAGAATATGCATATCCTCTTTCGGAACTTCGGCGTAGTCTAGACATAACCTCACTGTCACTGAGAAGACCTGGAAGTCTAGTAGTAATGCCTTCATGGGAAGGAAAAAGGAAAAATGGAGGAATAGAGGAACGCTTCCTCTAGGGAATATCTAATTATATTAGATAATATTCTGTGAGCATATATCTGCTCCTGATCCTGTGCTATCCCTGTCTACAGTCATCTTCCCTGCCAGGAGCCTTAGTTAGCTCCATTTTATTGGTTCCTCTATCATCTTCTATAAAGGTAGGATCTCTCCATCACATCAGATTAACGGATTTCCAATCTGCCAAGGGTTAGTCTAGGGGGTTCACACAGTGAGAGTTAAGAGACAGAAAACTCCTGCCCTGATTACTCGCCGGGACAACAGAACTACTGTGTGAACACTTAATTGGATTTAGTACAGCACAGTAACAAACCTGCAGAGAGATTGCTTAATCCACGCCCTTAGGTAGAAGTTGGGTGGAGGGCTTTGCAGCAGATACCAGTTTTAATTGTCCACAGAAGGTGGTAACAATGTGTTCTGCACTAGTATTAGCCCAGACATAAGCCCTTGGAAAGGGGAGAGAGGCACCAGTTTACAATCAGCATTTAATCAACCATGCAAACAAACGGCCCAATTCTGAGTAGCGCTGACTGAGCCTCCACCACTGCCACTTACATGGGGGGGGTGCTCACCCCCTCCTGTTACACAGCACGGGGAAGGAGCAATGCTATGGCTAACTGCATCATTAGGATCGCGTCCCCCTGAGACTCCTGGGGAAAAGGGAGACGGGTCCCATGGCTGGAAAGGCATCTGATGTCTCCAGTCTGAGCAGGCCGGAAAACAAACTCTTGTTTTTGGGACCCAAGTCAATCGTCCCGCCAGTCCCATGGATTGGAAGCAGACGCATTTTCTAACACTTTTTTACCAAACTGTTTTATCCTGAAAACATTATTACAAGGTTAGAAAATGACGGTGACCCCGAAGCTGGCTTTGGGGAACTAGAAAATGTTTAAATTGTCTCCGCTCTCAAATCACGAGCAAACATCAAGTCACTAGGCTTCTGTGGCATCTTCTCACCCAACCCAGCAGCTGGGGCTGCCCTCGCCACCTTCCTGAGTCCCCGTGCCAGGGGGCAGAAGGGTATGAGCCAGGAGTGGGCCATGCTGCTTAATGCATTGGGAGAAGGGGCTCAGATGTGAGTGGCGTACACGCTCGCAGGAGACAGGAGAGATGGGGGGACGCTGATGCGCTGTTGCATGGTGTCCCACACACTAGCCACACGTGGCTATTTGGCCGGTTGAGGGCGGCTAGTTGGCTCACAACATTCTTTACGTTTTCAGAATAAAGTGGCTAGTTTGCTGTAGCCGTAGCCGCTACAGTGGCTGCTGCTTCAGACCTGGTGGGACACCACGGCGGCCTAGGCAGGACAGAAATGAAACGGGTTGGGAAAGGGGAAGCCATGGCAGGCGTGGCCATCGTTAGGCCTGCAGCAAGCGATGGAGTCAGCCGAGGGGCAGCTGAGGGGCCTGTGACTGTGGCGGGGAAGAGCCACATGGCAGCGCAGGATGCTCGGGGCTGAATTCCAGCAGGGATTTGCTGAGTCCAGGCCCAGTCTGAGCTAGAGCCAGCCGGGGCGACACGCTGGCTCTGCGCTGAACCTTAGGGAAAGGGTCTGGGCCGCTCTGCCGAGAGGTGGGTGGGAGAAGGGAAGGGAAGAAAAGGCGGGTTCTAGAGCCAAAAACCAGGCCGATGTGCAGCTGGAGACAGAGGAGCTGGCCTGGTCATTCAGTAGCAGGCCTAACGCCCTGTGCTGATGGCAGGGAATACAAGGGTGGCTGTCTGGCTTAGGGAACACAAGGGGGGCTGTGGTGCCCCATACATCCCCCGGCACCTACCTGCCACCTTCCCCCACCATATGCATCTTCTGAGCCTACCCACCCCCTCTCCCCCTACACCCACCCCATCACCTCACCCTCGCATGCCCACCCCGTCCTTCACCACCCACCCCATCCCCTCACCCTCGCCTACCCACCCCGTCTCCCCCCACACCCTCCCCATCCCCTCACCCTCGCCTACCCACCCCCTCCTTCACCACCCACCTCATCCCCTCACCCTCACCTACCCACCCCCTCCTTCACCACCCACCTCATCCCCTCACCCTCGCCTACCCACCCCCTCCTTCACCACCCACCCCATCCCCTCACCCTCGCCTACCCACCTCCTCCTTCACCACCCACCTCATCCCCTCACCCTCGCCTACACACCCCCTCTCCTCCCATACCCATCCCATCCCCTCTTCCCCCATACCCACCCCATCACCTTAACTCACCTACCCACTCCCTGCACTGCTCCCTAGCTACCCACCCCAAACACCCCCCCCCCACTGCCTTCCTCACTGCCTAGACACCTCCTAGGGTGCCCAGCCATCCCCCCGCCTCCTTGGCATCAGCATCAGCCCTCCCATGGGTAACGTTGGCCTCCATGTCCTTGCTGTACATGTCTCAGGGCCCATCAACTGAGCACATCTTTCATCCTCAGACACGCCTGCCTAATCTCTCTCTCTCTCTCTCTTTAATGGGCTGGTTGTCACGGGGCCTTCCCTCCCACTCCTCTGTTGTGAGCCAACATCCTCCTGCCTCTTACGTCTTTCATTCTGAATTATTCATTGGGTGTCAGGGATGGTGCAAAAGTCCCTCCAGGAAAAAGGCCCGGGGCGCAAAAGGCACCCTGAAGCCACTACCTTGATGCCAACAGCCTGAGCTCTTGCAATTTAAGGATCAGGCCCCCTTTGCTGGAGAGATCACCTTGCTATTTGGTCCCCTGTTCCAAGCTCCGAAAGAGAAAACAGCACCAAAACCACACCCCTCACGTTCCAGCACACACACAACGATCAAAAGGCTCGGCTGAATACAGAAAGTCACCCACATACACTCGTATAAAACATAAATGCCGTCAGCCATCAATATTGATGCCTGCTTTCTCCCACAGATCCAGGACACGCATAATGACATGCAATTTTTATGCGGCCTCCAACATGCTTCAGTCTGCGAACATCAAAGCGCTGGGAGGTAATGCTACCGTTGTCATCACCAGTGTACATCAAACCGGAGCTCCTGGAGAGAGCAGGGGGTGGCAAGTAATTGCACCAGCCTTTCAGCTCAGCAGATCTGGATGCAAATCTGCCTTCAGTCGCAAGCGGAATAAGCTCGGGGATCGGTCTGGTTCCCTGTCTGTACCGGGCCTATCCCGCCGTTGGGCCTGCGTAGGACTAGAGGAGCGGGCCATGCGGAACGTCGGGCCTAAGGTGCATTGGCAAAGCAGTGTGGGTCCTGAGATAGTCCAGCAGGGGGGCTGAAAATGCACTGGGGGTGCACTGAGCAGTAGGGAGCAAAGCGGGAGGAGGTTTGGCTGGGGAAAGCAGAGCTATTGGCACTTTACAGCACCGGGGCGGAGTCTTCCCCCGATACATCCCGCGACAGGGTCAGCCTTGATTGCAGGCCCAGTGCTTGGCCCATCAGATCATGGAGGAGAGACATGCACAGGCAGCCCATTCGGCTGGTGGGAAGCTGGACTCCTGTTCTTTCCAAGGCTTGCCCCCTGTCCGGTATGGGCATGAACCCAGGGGAGATGTGGTTTTGTCCAGCACCATGCCACAAGTGATGGAGGGGGCCATTTTGAAGGGCATGCCATACCACCGGCCCCATGCACCATGCACATGAGGTCACCCTAGGGGAGGCAGAGTCCCTTAGGCAGGGCGGTGCCAGGCTGCTCCTGGAAGGACCAGAATATCCGGTATCCTGGAGGCACGCTCAGTGGCCACCTTAGGAGCACATGTGGCAGCAGCACTTCCCTGGCACGGCTCCATGCCCTCTCAGCCGCAGGCGTAGAAGCACAGACTAGCATTTGAAGGCGTTTGCTAGCTTTTGGGGGTGCTAGATTCATAGGGTACGTCTAGACTGCAAGGCTATTTCGGGATACTGGAGGTATAGCAGACGTGCTATTTCGGGATCCCTGTAAACCTTGTTCCACAAGGACTAAGGGATGTCTTGAAATAGCGCTTGATTTCGAAATTTGGCACCGTGGAAACGCGCCAAACTTCAAAATAGCCTATTTCGATATGAAATCGGATTTCAATTTTAGAGCGCAGTGTAGACGTACCCAGAGAGCCCAAGGCCAAGAAGGTGCCATGGTGATCTCTGAGTCCGATGTTCTGTAGGACACAGGCCATCGAACTTCCCAAAACAACTCCAAGAGCCGGTCTGTTGGGCAGACGCCCCCTGCTGAGTACACCCTCCTGCCTTGGACGTCACCATGGTGGTGATCAGCACCGCTGAAAATCAAAGCTGACCCTTCATGGGACAAGGGCTGCACCTTTTTTTTAATGCCCATGACCGTAACAGTGGGGAAGGCTGCACAGTACCTGACTGTTACGCGGGAGCCTGGTCTGTACGGTTAATTTCTATTCAGGAGAAGACAGTAGTGGAACGTCAAGGCACGTGGGTTGCCAGATGGTTGCAACAAAAATACCGGACACACTTGACATTACATCACAATCTACATTACATCTGATTTAGAAAATACTGGACATTTCTATTTTCTCAATTTGTTTCCTGAAGAGAAAGCTCAAATACTGGACTGTCTGGTTCCAAACCGGATACCTGGCAACCCTCAGTGATAATCATGCGCAAAGCTGCCTCTACCTATTCCAGGCCTGGCTCCAGCCAGCACTCAATCCCTTGCTTCCATTCAAGATGGGGAGGGGGGAATGGGTAACAGAAGTCAGAGGATCCCCATTACAGACACTGGAACACCGATACAGGCTGCACCCATGGCCACAGCAGGAGATGCAAATGAACGCACCAGTTAACATTTCTCTGGAATGGCAGTTTTAATGAAAGATGTTTCAGTGCTCAGAAAATTAGCATAAATGATCAGTTGCTAATCTCATTATCCCGGTAACTATGCCAAATTAAAACAGGCAGAATTAGTACAGAGGGGGCTGGGAAGGGGCATAAGTTTATTTTTTCCCTTTGTGGGAAACGGCAGGGTGTATTTTTTTCCCTTTCTGAAAAAAACAAAACAAAAATCAGCGTCTGCCATATTGGTTATCACTGTGCTACTCTGCAGCATTTCATACTATCAACCTACAGCCAGCAAAGGGGTCCGGCCCCGTCGCGATCTGCTGAGGACTGAGACCATAGATATCAACATGAGGGGGAGGTCGAAAATTAGAACTGTCTAGAAAATAGAAATACTTTCCTGTGAAAAATTATACTTTGGGGAGGATGGAGGAAAAGGAGGGATCACCCCGACTCAGGACAAAAAAGTCAAGAACGACTATGTTTTTCCCTCAGAGATTCCAGAAAATTCTATTTCAGGGAAACCGACATCGAATTTTTCAGCTCGTTGACTGCCCACCTCAAAGACTCTCCTTGATTTCACTGTGTGCCTGTGTCGGAGAAGCAGTGAGTCAGCAGGGAAGCGGAGTGTGGGGGCACTCCGTCTTGGGCAGCCCACCTGGAAGACGCTTGCCAATTTCAGCTTCCTGCCTGCAGGGAGAAAGCGAAATCCACAAGAGCCTTCCAGGCAGGCAGCTTGGGAGCAGTCATTTTGATTTTTCCCATTGGAAATGAAATTAGCAAAAGGCTATTTTCCTACATTGGAAAACCTTTGATGGAAAATTCCTCTAGCGGAAACATACGACCTATGACTTGATATCATACCTACTACCAAGTACCAAGATTCGTCAAATGGCAAGACTACGTACACACACACACACACACACACACAGAGAGCACCCCCCCAATTTGTTGCTATTTCTTTCTTGCATCTTTGGTGCCAGGGTCATTTCTTTGCACCCACTTCACACAATGCGAAGGATGGCTTTGTAGCTAGAGCACAGCATTAAAAGATCTGGGCTGAACTCTTCACTTGTAGTCCTGTACAGTACCCTCAAAGCTATCCCTCTCTTTGCAATCAATGGGATGAAACAGAGCAGTGCTGCTATTTAATATGCAAGGAAAAGTGCCCCCTTTCTTTAAAACATAAATACGCAAACTGCAACACTTGCCCATTTTTATGATGCTTCTTTTTAGGACTTGGTTTCGTTTCTATATGTATGAGTAGGCTAGGAAAGGTAGATTTGTCGGTCGATATTCATTTCACCACACACACAAGCGAGTATTTCTATTGAGGATTATCAAAATGTACAGCCAAGCAAAATAAGAAAACTGCTTTAATTGATCATCTTTAGAGTTTGATTTACTTTGTGTATTTTGACACATGAGAGACAAATTGTGTTTTAATGGTTATCTGAACCTTAACATTTAGGGTCATTATATACTTGTTGGAACCTCCAGGCCATAATTTTATGTAACTGTGAAAATATAAATCAATAAAAAAATCGAAAAAATTAATATAAACATTGATCAAAGGTTGTTTTTTTTAAAAAATGAATCCAACCGCACTTATTGATGAGGCTGTTTTCTTTTTTGGTGCATTGGAATAGCTTGCCCAGTACTATAAGTGCTTTGGGGGAGGTCATTGTGAGTAAAGTTATTAAGGTTGAGATTTAATTGCAGGGAAAAAAAATCTTTAGCCCATTTTACAGATGGGACACCAAGGCCCAGAGCAGGGAAGCAACCTGCCCGAGGTCACCAACCCAACCAGTGGGAGAGCAGATACTAGACCCCAGGAAGCTGGCTCTCTGTTGGATGTTCTAACCAGGGATAATGCTGCCTTCTTTTTGGCCTGGCTACCCCACAGGGAATATACATTTAAATCCCAGCTATTTTTTGAACTAGAGGGAGAAGTTCTGTTATAAAATAATTGCAGAACAACCCCAAGGAATTGTTGTACATGATGTTGGGAAGGGCAGGACTTCAACAGGGTTCAAAAACGAGCTAGCTAGATGCATAGAGGCTATTAGGCAGGATGGGCAGGGATGGTGTCTCTCGCCTCTCTTTGCCAGAAGCTGGGAATGGGTGACAGGGGACGGATCATGTGATGATTCCCTGTTCCGTCACTCCCTCTGGGGCAAAATTGCCAAATGTTTCCTATTACATTTCAAAATTAAAATAAACCAGTAAAAAGGCTTTTGAAAAATTCCTGAAAATGTCTTTTGTTTTTTTCTGCCACCTCCCATTTTGGTTAAGGGACAAAGAGTTAGCAAAAGCCCTCTTTCTCTGATTACTTTTAACTCTTCATTTCCCCATCTCCTTCTCCTTGCTCCTATACTCCGCTAATGACAATCCAAACACCTTCTTCTGAAATAAACGAGAACTTGCAACTCTTGGCTTGATCTCTAGGGCGCAAGCGGCCGTGGTGCTTAGGCTAGGGATGTCTTGAGAGCAATACCAGAAGAATCCGAGGCCAAGCAGCGTTACAGTTAATCCACCATCAGCCTGATTTATGAAGGTTTTTTTCCAAATGTAACTTTTAGGCTTGAAAACATTAGATTTTATCCGTAAACGTTGATACAAATCAATGTCTGCATACACACATAAAGCAGCCAAAAACGTTCCCATCAATAATAATCAAAAGGCCCACACAGACAAAGTAAGTGCTCCAGCAGTGTTTCTCTTAAGAATCTGACTTACGGCTATTTACGTTGTATATTTTGACATATGATGTTGACAGTTTGTGTTTCAACGATCACAAAGCTTTCACTCAACGTCTGCTGCCATTAACTAAGGATTGCCGGACCCCTGGAATTTCCCAAAGCTGTGAACTTTTAAAAAATGGTTAAAACCTGTAATGCCCCACAAATTTAAATGGATAAAAAAAAATGTAAAATGTTTAAAGAACAAGCCACCAAAATTATTAAAAAATAAGAATTGAATTTGCCAAGCTGATTAATATGCTAAAACAAACCAAACAAAAACCCCATACTCAGAAGCGTACATGGTGTGATTCTTCTCTGATTTCCTTAGGGGGAGTCAATCAGGAATTACTCCTAATAGGAGTCACGGAAGTCACTGGGGTTACTTAGGTGTAAAACTACTGTTAGGCCCAATAACTCCAGATGCAACCCTAACTAGGGATATGAAGGACTAGTCCACCTGACTATCCGATAAGCAAATGCTTAACAGATAGTCAACAGGCGTGTCAACTAGTCGCTTTCCCCCCCTCCCCTCCCCTCTATCAGAACGAGGTGGGGGGGGGGGAAGGAGGTACTTCAAAAGTGGCAGTGCCATGTGGAGCCCAGAGTCAGACCCTGGGTTCCACGCAGCACTGCCTCTTTGAAATGCTGCGTCCAGCTGGGGTGTCCCCAGGGTGCATGCAGCATTTCAAAGTGGGAGTGGCACGTGAAGCCCGGGACCAGCTAGGGATTCCCCTGCTGACCGGGCTTCACGCGGCGCTGCCGCTTTGAAATGCCGCGAGGAGCCTGACGCCGGGCTCTCTGCAGCGTTTCAAAGCAGCAGCGGCTCCTGGAGTCCGGGGCCAGTGGCGGAGTCCCCAGCTGACCATGGGCTCCACGCGGCGCTTTCGCCTTTGAAGTGTAGCAGCAGCGCTAGGGCGGATACAGTCGACTCTCGCCATTCCTGGTAGATGCTTTCCTGGCTCCACCATGAATGTCAATATCCACAAATACTGGGGGTGGCATCTCCCTGCTGCCACAGTGAGCTCCCCGTGGCTCCCAGCCACCACGGTGAGTGGGGGGTGGGGCCTCTGACCACTGCTGCCCTTTGGGGGCAGCTCTGCCTGAGGCTGGGGAATGGGGTGCATTGGGGGAACAGGAGAGACCCACAAACTCCCAAATAGTATTCCACAAACCATGAGGGTCTCTGTACTTTCTCTCACAGCAGTAAACCTCTGCAAGGGACTGATCCACAGTCTTGTCAAAAACGTTCTGCGATGTAGAATTGTGTTTTCAGATAAACCATTTTCCACCCAAATTCTGAATGTTTTCTCTTTTGGTGAAGAAGCCAAGCTCTCCCGAGTCCCGGGCAGCCTCTTAACCACAAGGCTAACCTCACCTTCCCATGCGCAGATCTCAAGCCATCAACCGCTTCAGTTACCAAGCCTCCTCTCTCGACAAGCTGGCCCAGAAGCGGCAGCTTATTCCTGACTCTCCTGTCTTGCAGGAACGAGTATGAATACAACCAATCGAGATCCACTAGGGACTGCAATCTACCTGGTAAGTGTCGTCAGAGGGCTGCCCCAGAATTCCAAATAAACCATCACCTGCAAATCCCAGAGGACTGTTTCATTTTTCTTATCAACCCTCCTTTCCCTCCCATGCCACTAGATGTTTAAATAACACAGTAGGTTCCCCTCCTGCAACCACGGGCAAAAGGGAACAGGCACTGCATTTAGAAAACACACTTCTCCAGGGACTTGCTTCCCCATTCAAAGACTGCCTGCCAGGCTGGATATGAACCTGCTCTCAGGAATCGTGAGAAAGACAGAAGGAAACAGAGATTCTCAGCTGGCGTCAGTCACTAGCTCCAGAAGACGCTAGTTGAGGATGTGACCCGTAAAGGAGCCGTGGGAGCAGCGTAACTCAGTACAGGGGTAGGCTGGGTTCTTTCCTACTCTGCTACAGCTTTCTTTGGACAAATCAGCTCTGTGCCTCAGCTCCCCAGCTGTATAATGGGCCTAAACGAACTACCTACCTCACAGAGGAGCAGAGAGGAAAGACATTACCGGGGTACTCAAATGTGACAGGAATGGGGCTAGAGAATGTCTCAGATCACAGACGGGGCTTACTAAGGAACTGGTCCGGTGAGGTGCTGAGGATGCTCAGCATTTGGCAGGATTGGGCTGAGTGCTGTGAGACCACAGAAGGAAAAGAGGGCAGTAGTCAGCAGGGCACCCTCCGCCGTGCCTTTTTTTTGCTATGGCAACAAATTAGTGCCGAGTCATTGATCCCCATTCACGTCTCATGCAGAAGAAGCCTCTTTTCAGGGGAGTTTGAAATCATCCGGGTATTTGGTACTTATGGGGAACTGTGGAGTAAGGATAACGGGGTCTCTGATCCAGCGAGCTGCTGACACACGGTACCTGCATCACACCGGCCTTTGGGGGGGCTGATGCCCTGTACTTCAAGTCCTACAAGTTTTTCCTAGGACTGGGAGACAGGAGGGCCTGGGTCCTGGGCTGTTGGCTTGCTGGGGCACCCTGGGCAAGGGGGAGGGTGGTCACGCAAGGTGTTGTGGATGTGGAGTTGTGTGGCCCTCTCACTCCATTCTGGAGGAAACACCAGGCACAGGGAAGGTTTGGAAAGTGGGGTCGTCCGTTGGCACCCACCCTGCTGTTTGAGGTGTGTTTGGTCCATGCAACCCCAGAAGCAGGTCCATCCCAGAGCAATGCACAGGGCTGCCAGCGAACGCCCATAGACACCCAACGCTTCTCCACGAGAACCGGCCCTTGCCATGGAGTACTTGCAACAGAGTGACACCACCAAGAGCCAAGGGACGAGTCATTCCTAGTCACCAGAAGCTGGGAATGGGGGCTGGATCACTTGATTCCCTGTTCGGTCCATTCCCTCTGAAGCCCCCGGTATTGGCCACGCTCGGAAGACGGGAAACTGGGAGAGGGGGACTTTTGGCCGTTCCTATGCTCCTAAAGTTGGGTCTGTAGCATACAGCACGTCACGGCGCATTAGACCATTAGTCTGGCAAGCCTGTCTGCATCTGTGCCCCATAACTAGGATCCAGAGGAAACTACCAGCTCCAGCCCCTCCTCTATACAATGAACCTAGCCAGCCCTACAAATAGTAGAACAACAATTCCTTCCTGATCCCTGCAGGCAATCTTACTCCCTGAAGCATGAGTTTTAATTATGCTTGGAGGCGGTGTTTACTCGGAGCCGAAAGAGACAGCCGCCTTGCACAGGAGTGATAGAAGGAAATGGAATTCAAGGCAAGACTTTTTCAAGTCAACACTTGACTTACCTTAAAATCATTCTACCATGATATCAGGGGTGAGCGGGGGTGGAGGGGAAGGGGGAGTCATTGATTTTAAACTAGATGGAGCCGAGAGCTTGGCTGAATGGAACAATGGGGAATAAAAATGCCTATTAAAGAGAAAGAGAAAGAGAGAGAGAGAGTCCTTGTCAAAGTCCTTTTAAAAAGTTATGTGTTTTATATGGAGGTTTGCTGTTGCTGTTTTTCCCTGCAGAGCAAATGTCCTTTCTTATTTCTCAAATGGTCTTTTCGTTGTTAATGCCTCATCTATTAATAATCCTTCACTGGAAGGGGGGGAAGAAAAAAGCCGATTTCCGTCAGACAGTCAAGCTGTTAGTCTGTGATGGACAAAAATAAACTCAAGGAAGTAAAATTAGATCCAGTGCAGGTCAGTCAGTAGGAACTCAATGGTCATCACTAGAACAGCCACAAACTTCCTTAACACAGCTCCAGTCCGGGCAATGCTTTGCTCTGGTTCAGATTCACCGCAAGCTGGTTTGCCAAAAGGTTCACCTGGGTTCCTACAAGGTCTGAACAAAGCCATCCCAGTGTGTACCTCTGGGGTGGCACTTTTGGTTGGACGTGTTCCTGGAAGATTCATCACGTGATGTCTTTACAGAATCCTCGGAATCATTGAATCCCAGGGCTGGACGAGACCTCAGGAGATCACCGAGTCCAGCCCCCCATCTTTCATTAAAGACTTAATTCCTGGGGACTCCAGGACAGTCCTGGAGGGCTGACAACCCTTGTATTGTCTGTGCGGAAACCAGTGATGAGAACTTGGCTGGTGTATGCTTTGAGCAGAAGACTGGTCCAGTGGGCCTTAGTCTAGGACCAAGAAAACCAGGGTTCAATTGTCTGCTCTGCCCAAAGCTTCCTCTGTGACTCTGGGCAATCCCTTGGGCCCAATTCCTCGGAAATATTTAGGGACCTAACTCCCATTGATTCCTACATACCCTTTGCAATGTGAGCCTTAATCTCTGTGACTCCATTCCCCAGCTGAACACTGGAATAGCTGCGCTGCCCAACCTCGCCTGCCTGCTGTGAGGATAAATACCCTGACCGTGGGGAGGTAATCGAGTACTCGGCCACCTGAGTACCTCAGACAGAACTTCTGGGGTTCACTTCAGCTCCACACTCACAGCAGGATCCAAGGAGCCGCAACGTGATAAAGGGTTGAGACCCAACGTGGCTGTTTCCCCGCTCACTGCCCAATGCTGAATTAAGCCCTGGTTTTATTTACACAGACTCCGGTGGAACCTGAGCACAGTACAGATGTTAGTGATTTCAGCCACACACCCCTCCTGGAGTGCAGGAAAGCATTACCGACTCCATGTCGCAGACAGGGAAACTGAGGCACAGGCAAGTAAAGTGAGATGCCCAACATCACCGAGTGAGCCCGGGACACTCTCGGGAGTTGAGCTTGGAGAGCTGAGGTCCTAGTCCGGTGCCTTGGCTACAAGGTTGTGCTCCTTGCCTCAGACAGAGTCACCCCAGCTGCGGTCAGCGGGGATGCTACGGAATCGTTTCACAGGCAAGGTAGCAGGAGACGCGCTGAACTGGGGGGGTCTGCAATGAGCCTGAGTTTTGCCACTTTTCGGGCAAGACACCTCCTTACACAAGCCTGCCCGAATAACAATAGCCATGGACCAGTACCAGGGTCCTGTCTTGGGGGGGTAACAAGCGGAACCCCCCCCCATCTAAGAAAACAGGCGTAAGGACGGAAGGGTGGGACTATTGTCTGAGCTCAAGGCCAGGTGGGACCATCAGATCATTTTGTCTTTCCTCGACCGTCGTCGCCCGCACTCTGAACTCCTGCCCAGCCAATGCATGGCAGCCCACAGGAGACTGGCCCATAGGCAGAGACACCACCGTGAATCCAGACCTGCGCCCCTGCAACGTGACTTACACCCAGAAAATCCACACCCTGCTCTGGAGAGGAAGGCAAAAACCTCCATGAAACTGCCCACACCCCCGGGGGGGAGGGGAATTCCTTCCTGACCCCATGGATGCTGATCCGATAGACCCTGAGCATATGAGCAAGATCCAGCCAGCCAAACCCGTGAGAAGAAATCTCAGTGCCACCTCTGGGCCTCGGCCTACCCTACCCAGCGTCCCAAGACTCTAGTCACTCTTTCTAGGCCCGGCTCTCCACTGACACCTCTCCTCTGAGGCCCTTCTTCAGCACACGGGCCACTCCCCAGCCATTACAGACCCCAAAACCAGCATCGATGATGTCCAAACCCCAGCCAGTCACTTGTCCATGCCCCCAAGTGCTCCTAGGGTGGTGGGCTCTTTGGACTTCTAGTGGAATCCCTCAGGGACAAGACAGCAGGGAACGCAGGCTTAGCAAAGTAATTTCTTAACCACAGACAATTGGCCCTTCAAGCACGGGAGAGCTACAGATCATTTAAAACAAGTCCTGAGGTACAGCGTCCCCCTCCCCCCTCGTCCCCTCTCACCACTCCTGAGAGTCCAAGGTTTGAGAGTGCTTCAGGCTAAGCAAAGTCCCTTCTGCCCCCTTTCTCTGGCAAGTCCTTCCTTCATGTGGAGACAGTCACTCTCTCTCATACACACACAGCTCAGAGCAGCACCCTGCTGTAGGTAGAGTCTGTCTCCTTGCCAGCTGCTGCACTGCCTCCTCCCAAAGCCACTCTTGTCCCACCCATGCGGAAAAACAATTGTTCCCTTGTAGCAGGAGCTAAGCCACATTCAACTCCATCGCCTCATCTTGAGAGCTTCTCCTTGCCTGAGGGGTCAAGTCCCTTTTCTGGAAAGTATCACAATGGGATGCCTTTGGGCATGTCCAGGCATGTGTTTGACACAATGCAAAATGGAGTTCAAAATGGGATACAGATTTGTCCTTCAGCAACGGCACAACAGAGGTCCACTCACAAGACAGCCCCGGGTGCTCTCAGAATGGAAGCGTGCTGGCCTAGCGTGCCCCTGCATCCAAACCCTACAAAGGCTGGCTGACCGAGAACAGGCCTGCCCGTGAGCACGTCCAGCCAGAACAGGTCTTCCTACCATTTCCATCGCTGACCTCAGATGGAATCATAGAAGATCAGGATTGGAAGAGACCTCAGGAGTCATCAAGTCCAACCGCCTGCCCAAGGCAGGATCAACCCCAACTCAATCATCCCAGCCAGGGCTTTGTCAAGCCAGGACTTAAAAACCTCGAGGGATGGAGATTCCACCCCCTCCCTAGGGAACCCAGCCCAGTGCTTCCCCACCCTCATAGGGAAATTGTTTTTCCTAATCTCCAACCTAGACCTCCCCCACTGCAACTTGAGCCCATTGCTCCTCGCTCTTCCATCCGCCACCACTGAGAACAGCCTCTCTCCAGCCTCTTCGGAACCTCCCTTCAGGAAGGTGAAGGCTGCTCTCAAATCCCCCCTCACTCTCCTCTTCAAGCCCAGATCCCTCAGCCTCTCCTCAAAAGTCACGTGCTCCAGCCCCCTCATCATTTTGGTTGCCTTCCACTGGACTCTCTCCAGTTTCTCCACATCCTTTCTGTAGCAGGGGGCCCAAAGCTGGATGCAATACTCAACCCCGTGCCAAATAGAGGGGAACAATCACTTCCCTCGATCTGCTGGCAAGGCTCCTACTAATGCAGCCCAATATGCCATTAGCCTTCTTGGCAATAAGGGCGCGCCGCTGACTCATATCCACTTTCTCGTCTCCTGTAATCCCCATGTCCTTCTGCACAGGTACCTTCTGCTTAGCCAGTGAGTCCCCAGCCTGGGGACTTGGGATTCTTCTGTGCTAGGTGCAGGACTCTGCACTTGTCTTTGGTGAACCACATCAAATGTCTTCGGGACCAGGGAGTGATTAAATCAGTAACAATCAGAACTTTTCAGAACCTCCAAATTCATTTGCCCTTTTGTGGGAGTAAAGGTAACATTGTGACTGGGGTTGCTAAGCATCAGGAAATGGCTGCCAGTAAATAACCATCAAAGTCTGTCAGTTAGCGTCAGGGGGAGATTGCACATGTAATTGCAAATGGCAATTTAGATACTTTTCCTTGCTTGTGGGTAAGCTTCCAGACTGCAGGACCTATCCTGCCAAGTGCTGAGCAAATCTACGAGCCCCCTCACCTACCTCTTCAATCAGGGAGCATGGAGGACTCTCCGCACCTTGCGAACAGCGTGCAAGTCCTAAAAATTGGGCTGTCATGTCATTAAAAAAATTAATTGCAATTAATTGCGTGCACCTCCCCTTTAAAATGCCGTGGCGGTGTTTCAACAGGGCAGCACTGCATGGAGCCTGGGATCAGCTGGAGTCCCCAGCTGACCCCGGACTCCATGCAACACTGCCCCCTTGGAAGCGCCACCGTGGCATTTCCAACGGGCAGTGCATTAGGAGCCTGGGATCAGCTGGGCCCTCTGCTTGTGCTGCCCCTTTGAAGTGCCGTTTTGGCATTTTAAAGGGGCAGTGCATTAGGAGCCTGGGTATCAGCTGGGGACTCCAGCTGATCCCCGGCTCCGCGTTGCAAAGCCTCTTTGAAGTGCTACTCTGGCGCTTCAAAGGGGCTTTGCAACAGTGGAGCCGGGGATCAGCTGGAGACTAAGTCAATATTTGTGCAGCACTTTGAAATCCTCCCGGGGCAGCTGCTATGAGGCATTATTCTGCATTTTTTACCCTGAACTTCGGATTCTTTTTTGTGCCACTAGAAAATGACTCTGGTGCCAATGTTTCAGATTGGGCAGCTGCCTTTAATTGGCACCCTCTGTTTAAAAAAAAACTCCTTCCCCACCCCTCCCCGGCACCCACCCCGGCCCATTCCACTCCAAAGTATAAGGGGATGGTACCAGGGTAAAGTGCCAGAGTGGGAAGACTGTACCATCTCCTCCTCTCAGTGGGTGAAATTCATTCCCACCTCCTGCATAATCAAGCTTCATATGGGGAAACCCAGGAAGGGAGATGAGAGCCACTCCCTAAAATCTACATGCAGACCTTGGGAGGATCCATGTATGTGCAGACCCAATAATCCCCAGTACTCTCCTGCATGGGTAGGTGGTGCTGAGACCATCTGTATGGCCAGTAGCCGCCTGCTTTCTGCCCTGCCAGATCAGGGCAACACAGGCCGTCAATAGCATCATTAGGCCTTTGCAAACACTCTCAGCCCTTGAGCGAATTTTACCCTGGGGTCTTAGCTCAGGTCATTGCTAACAGGCCCTGGGCTGTCAGCCACAATGGAGGGAAGAAAGAGAAGGTTGCATGTTTTCAGTGCATTTTCCAGCCTCCTGGCTTGGAGTGTCAAACAGCAGCAGTAAACAATCAAAATATTATTTTATGAGCTAATGCGGGCTATTGCCAAAGCCAGCGTGAAATACATTCCACCTAGCGCCGTTTAATTTCCGTGCTACCAGCCCTCGGCGAGATGCCAAGCCATAGAGCCCAGGCTGAACGGATAATAGCACAGGCTGCCTTATCTGCAGGGAAATAAACTGAGACCAGCTGAAAACAGCTGAGTGGAATATCACCATAGAAACTGGGCAAGGAGGCACACGCTCTGTCTCTCTCCACGGCTAATTTCAACATGACAGCAAGCCGAGAGGCTGCACCTTTGGGAGGAGGGTGGGGTAGGGCGGGGCAGGGGAGAAAGCACGGGGACGTGTGGGGGGAACCAAGCCAGCACTGCAAAAGAGGGGCTGCTTTTTAGCTGGGATTTATTTGTAACTGCAACCGAGCTCCCTCCCCAGCCCTTCTGTGATGCAGGGATGCTGCTTTCATGTTGCACTGTGGCTCACCCCTCTGTTAAGACTCATGCTCCGCTCTTGCAAGACTCATGCATTTCGAACGCTGGCCCCAGGAGCCGCCCCAGGAGACAACTAGCTGAACGGCTGAGCTGGATTCCCTTAAACAGGCCTGAGGAGGCAAGGGGGGAAAAAAAACAAATGCTTCAGCTCTAGAAGTGTTTTCTTTCCCTTCCTTGGGCCTTCTGCACACCAGGCACTCACGCTCCCAATGGACACCTGAGCCAAGCACCCTCCAAATTTATCCCACTGGCTGCTGGACAAAACATTTGCATGGGTGGAGTGGGGACATGCAGCAATGCTGACTGAGTAATCTCTCAAAATGGTGCATCTCTGCAAGCAAGATGCTTCAGTGTCTCCAAAGGGGTCTCAGAGACCTGTGGGGCAGGCGGGAGCACAGTCCATGCTCCTTGGGGGAGAATGCCACTGCTTTTCATTGGCTCTAATGCCCTGTATAAATCAGTAAGGCTATGTCTACACTCGCGACTTCTTGCACGCGTAATATGCAAATGAGGCTAAGCGTGGAATATTGCCGAGCCTCATTTGCATACCTAATGAACCACCATTTTTTTCAGAAGAGGCTCTTGCGCAAGAAGGAGCGTCTACACTGCCCCGTCTTGCGCAAGAAAAACCCTCTTGCGCAATGCCGTTCTTCCTGAAAAGTAATAGGTGTAACGGCATTGCGCAAGAGGGTTTTTCTTGCGCAAGACAGGGCAGTGTAGACGCTCCTTCTTGCGCAAGAGCCTCTGCTGAAAAAAATGGTGGCTCATTCGGTATGCAAATGAGGCTTGGCGATATTCCACGCTTAGCCTCATTTGCATATTACTCGTGCAAGAAGCCGCAAGTGTAGACATAGCCTAAGGGAGCTAGCCTGGGGCAGACTATAGCTCCATCTCCTCTAGCAGCCGGTGTGTGGCCCCGCCCCAGGAAAGGGCCTGCATAAATCCATCCCTCGTCAGGAAAGCTGATGTTGACCGAATTTAAGGGGATGTTTTTCTGAATAAGGAATCAGGGCTTCTGACAGTGGCCAGTACCAGTGCCACTGACACAGGGGGAGAGAAATGGGGGCAGTTCCCTGGGGCCCGGTGATTCAGAGGAGCCCAGGGGTCCTGGTTGCTACTGCTGCAGCCGTGGGCCCTTTAAATCACTGCTGGAGCGCCATGCGCGCCGTGCAGCTCTGAGACTTGGGGAAGGCGCCGTTCTCCAGGCCTCTTGAAGGCTTGGCTGTCCAAACCCCCACCCCTTCCGCTTGATGCCCCGCCCCTTCCGGGAGCACAGAGCCGCCAACCACCGCCACCACCTTACCCTTGCAGCCAAGAAAGTGCAAGAACCCCTGGGGCGACCATGATGGAATTAGCCACCTGCAAGGAATATTTCTTCCTCCTCCTCAGCACTTCACCCTTTGCCCTTCCACGGGAGCGTTTCTACCCCTCCTCTTACACGGTCAATCATTCCATCTAGCACAGGGACACTTTTGTCATTTCTCATCAATGTCTGGTACGGTGTTTTAATACTGCTACACTCCGGCCCAGTGACACCTCAGGGCAGGGCTACTCAACTCTGGAAGCCCCAGGGGCCACAACTTAAGTGTGGTTTCATATACATGCAAATATATATGCAAATATATGCAAATAGCTTCTTTCACACTGACAGGCATGAATACAAAGCACTTCCCACAATGCCCTGGCACTCCTGGTACCTCCTCCCTGGGGGCTAGATACACTGACACCCTGTACCCGCCTGTTCTAGCCAGCCCGTCCGCTTGTGTCTTTCAGTGCTCACCCCGCCTGGGAGACGCCTCGCCATTGTGGAGTGCTCCTAGTGGAGGCCACGTTCAAGGGGTCCCACCCATGGGCTGCACGTTGAGCCCCATGCAAACTCAAGCCGCCCCATGGTCTACAAACCGAGGGGCTGTGGGCCACATGCAGCCCTCGGGCCGCATGGTGAGTAGCCCTGCCTTAGGACAATGAGCGCCCCAGGTTAACTGTGCTCTGCACACACAAAATAAAGCCTGACCCTGGAACTGCTCTCAAATGGCTGCCTTTCAATTTCATGTAACGAGAGAGATGCCATGATCAGACCAGAACACGGTGCTGCAGACGAGGTCATCCCATTGACATGCCTCCAAGCTCAGGTTCTATCCCATTCAAACCCTAAAGTGGGATGGCTAGGGGTATATCTCAGGAGTGAGTGGGTGAGGTTCTGGAGTCGAAAATGTGCCATAGGTCAGACTGGATCCATGGCTCTCAATCTTTCTAGGAGACTGTGCCCGCTTCAGGAGTCTGATTGGTCTTGCATGCCCCCCAGTTTTCATCTCACTTAAAAACGGCTTCCTTTACAAACTCAGACAGAAGCAGGTGATTATTGAAAAACTGCCAACTTTCTCACTTTTCCTATGTAATTATAAAATAGATCAATTGGAATGTAAAGATTGTACTGCCGTTTCTGGGTATGACATATAGAGCGATATAAACAAGCCCTCGTCTGTGTGAAATTTCCATTTGTACTGACTTCACTAGTGCTTTTAAAAATAAGGCAATTAGCTAGACGAGTTGATGTAACCCCTGGAAGGTCTTTGTGTTCCACCAGGGGTACCCATACCGCTGGTTGTGAACCACTGGACTAAAGATCATAATGGTTCCCTCTGACTATAAAGTCTAGGAGTTGGCTTTTTTAGGATTTCTGCTGCTCATCGACCAGAGGGTTTCATCAAGCCGGCCACAGTGACACCCAGATCTTTCTGTTCAGTATTTATTGTTCATGAAGAGCCCAGCAAGGTGTATGAGATTAAAATTATTCCTTCTAAAGCACAGCACCTTTTTTGTTGTTGTCTGCAAAGGAGACAGTAGAATTGATTTCCACCCTCACCCCAACCCTCACCGGCCAAACAGGGGGAAAAAAAAAAATCAGATTTTTTTTACGTTTGGGTGAAATCACAATGGAAATTATTTTGGTTTTCCACCCCAAAATGAAAAACTGAGGGGGAAAAATCCACTACAGACCAAGGTCAAAGTTTTGTTTTAATCTTGACAAAAATTAAACCTAGTTACATTTAAAGTCCAAGTCAAAATGTTTCATTGATATTTCTTTGGCCTCTCTGGGCCTAGGAGCCAAACATGCCGGCCACTTCTGGGATCTGTGTGGAGCCAGGACAGTCAGGGAGCCCCGTTACACCGCCAAACAGACTTTTCGTGGCCCAATCAGCCCGGGTCCCTTTTCAACCAGGCGTTCAGGTTGAAAATTGGACACCTGGCAACCCTATTCCTGCTCCATGACTGCAGTAGAGCCCCAATACAAACAAACAAGCGTTTAACATGCTTAATATATTTTTATTTGGAGCTATAATTTGCCATGCTTGGTCTCTGAGTGAAAGTGATAATTTATTGATTAGTTTATTAAATTGAAGCTAAATGCATTTAAATGAGCGCTAGATGAAAAAGTCATTTAGCCCAATTCTCTGTTCTAAATTGACAGACATGTTTGTTTTCCACCTCAAGTGCTGAAAAGTGACTCAGCTTTGAAAAATCAAAGTTGGCGTGTACAGAGCCCTTTGTCTATTGGGGAGTGCAGCTTTTAAAACTCTGGGGGGAAAAACATGATTAGTCAGAAAGTGAAATGGCTGGTAAGTTTCTGAAGTCTCACGAGGCCCTGCTGCCCTTTGCATGTGTTTGCTGCCTGACCTAACATGCCCAGTGACTGCAGCAGCAGGAAGAATTTACCTGAGAGAACTACTAGTGTATCAGCGAAAGAGACTTAAAATCTACTGCTTCTCCCCAGAAGAGCTTGCTGTGGGAGAGAAGTGAGAGATGTGGAAAATCTAATCATAGAATCAGAGACCTCAGGAGGTCATCAAGTCCAGCCACCTAGGCAGGACCAATCCCAACTCAATCAACCCAGCCAGGGCTTTGTCAAGCCAAGACCTAAAAACCTCTAGGGATGAAGATTCTACCACCTCCCTAAGTAACCCATTCCAGTGCTTCACCCCACTCCTAGTGAAATAGTTTTTCCTAATTTCCAACCAAGACCTCCCCCACGGTAACTTGAGACCATTGTTCCTTGTTCTGACACCTGAGAACAGCCTCTCTCCATCCTCTTTGGAACCCCCCTTCAGGAAGTTGAAGGTTTCTATCAAATCCCCCCTCACTTTTCTCTCCTTCAGACTAAACAAACCCAAATCCCTCAGCCTCTCCACATAGGTCATGTGCTTGACCCTCTCCAATGCGTCCACATTCTTTCCATACTGGGGGGGCCCAGAACTGGATGCAATACTCCAGATGTGGCCTCACCAGAGCCGAATAAAGGGGAATGGCTGACCTGATCTTGCATCTTCCTCTGTAAATCTCTCTGTGGCAAACCTAAGGTGTCATGGTCAGAAATCAAACCCAAGAGCTTGGAAGTGACTCTTGGTTTTAAGAGCTCGTCACTAGAAAGTGCTGCTGACAGTGCTGGAAGGAGCATTGAGAATCAGGTCCCTGTCTGAGATGTCTCACGTTGGGCACATCAAATTCACCAGGCACTTTGTAAAGTCTTGACCCCAAGTTCTGGCAGGTGCCACCCCCACGACTTCCTTGGCTGCCCATGCACTTAGGAACCAGAGATGCCAGCCACTTCCTGAGGCTGCAAGAAGCCAGGGCAGGCAGGGACCTGCCTTAGTCCCATTGCCTTGGCAAATGGTCTTTCAGCCGCTCAGTCTGCAGGGTGCCTTTTCAACCGGGTTGTGGGTCCCTTTGACAATCTTCCCCCCTCCCCGATCTCTCCCAAATATACAACCACAGCAGCATGGGATGACGCCCTGTGGAAGGTGTTTTGTAAGGAGGAAGAATAGAGCTATTACTGTGGGGGTTGTTTGCTGATCTTGAATCATTCTCATGGCTCTTCTCTGAACCCCAGAATAGGACAGTGTTCCAGGGATGGTCTCCACAGTGTGCAATAGAGAGGTAAAATCACTTCTCCAGTCCTGGTCAGGAGTCCCATGGTTATGCATCCAAGGGTGGCATTAATCCTGGTGGCCACATCACCATCTTGGGAGCTCACATTGAGGTGACTGTCCCCCATGACTCCCAAATCTTTTTCCGTTGACCTGTGTTGGTCATGGTCTAAGTGCCGCCTCCAAAGGATCTGGTGCGACCTTGACTCCAGACAGGCCGGGCTGGCCCAGGAAATGACGACAACTGGTTACATGCCAGCATCATTGCCCTGGTCCCCACGACGCAACCCGTCGATTGACAACAGCTCTTTTCCTACTGATGCTTCCTGAGGTGGGGGCACAAAAGTAACTTACTTCTCCATTCATCCCCTGCATTCACAAGATGTTCCTAGCTTAAATACAGCTCTGTAGACCCTTGCCCACCCTGCTGCCATCCATCCGTGCTTACGGGGAGGGGAGGGATGGCAGAAGCATCTATAGACAGGCAAAGGCTTGGAAGCTCCACTTTTCTTTTTCAGCCATGTCCTCTGAGCCCACTAACCTCATATGCCCAGTGCTTCTGGCAACATGAGCAGCTGACGGTCTCCTGTCGCATTCCCCCAGCTTGGCAGAAAGATCCAAAGCCCATTTCTCCCTGGCAGAAGAGATGAATGGAAATACAGCAGCTGATCCCAGCTACCTCAGACACATCTGGGATGCTTCTAATAGGCCCCTCCATCTCAGCCCCTCCTTTTTTTGATGGAGTCCTTCCAAAAGAGCTCTATAATTTGCAGTTATCATGCAGCGTCCCTTGTGTCAACGCTCAGTCCTATGTTTCCCTTTCATCTTGTCAAGTCCCCCATCAAGGGCTGTCGAATCGTCTCCTCTGGACAGAGGATGCTGTCTCCTCTGGGCATGGTTTGCCGGGCCAGGCAAGGCCTGCTAGACCATGAGAAAAGAGCTTCTGCGGCCAGATTCCCACACCGGTCTGGATGAAGGCAGGGCTCCGAATCCTGGGACACAGGAACTCTCTGGGAGATGCAGTGCTCACCCACTAGGAAAGGGCTTTGAAGAAGTTTTCCAGCTATTATATAAGTATAATAGAAGCAAATCTGGCCCTCTGAGAACCTCATTCGTCACCCTGGATGCATCTAGCTGAGTGGAATTATTTAGGCACAGGGAAACAAAGGCTCCTCCCCTTTTACGCAGACCCATGCACACGGTAGCACACAGGCCGCAGACATCACCAGGCATAAGGGCTGATTAGCACCTCTCATCAATTTCAGCAACACACAGAGTCGTTCTTAGAATGGGCTTGAACAAACTCCAGAGCTAAAGCACCAAGGTCCTGTTCTGATCTCCCGCCCTGGCACCGTTCTCTTGGGTTTCATTGACAGACAAAGTGTGAGCTCAGAGTCGGGCCCCTTTTAGCATAGGAAATACGTATTTCAAAGAAAGGGTCGGGGCAATGGAATCCACTCAGAGGAACAAACACATCAGCCAGTTACGGCAGACGCAGCCACGTCCTACGGAGATGAGGGTAAGATCTCCTACTTCAACACACAAGAGCCTCTTGCATGGTCAGCTCCTTTTTAATGCCATTTCTCCCCCGCCCACCAAGCTGGGAGATGTTCAGAGGCCGTAGGGAACTATCAGAGCTGCTTCTGTTTCTGTAACACAGGGTCAGGGCTCAAGTGTGCAATGATTGTAAGCTACGTTTCGTCAGAAGCGGTAAAGCCCAGGTAACTAGGGGCAGCCAGCCACATTCTGGGGACTTTTCTTGCTGAAAAACCAGGGATTTCCCCCTCCCTGTCCCCATCTCCTGCTCCCTCCCGCCCATCCTCCAATGGGACATGTTTCTAAACATGTTTCAGATTCAAACTGGTTTTGTGCAAGACTGAGCTCTGTGAGTCAGGCACTCCACACTTGAATAACCATCTTGCATTTACTCTGCACCTCGCATCCCAAATGGTCCCAAAAAAACAGGAGCCACTTCACTTCCCATACGGAAGCAGCGACCCCTCTGGCAGAAGGAAGCAGCTGCCATAGAAGGCTCCCCAGACCTACTTTTCCAGCCTCAGTGACTGACCCCACAACTCCAGATGATCTTCCCCACCACCATGTTTGATCATATCCCTGCTGCGGGCCCCAGCCTGGAGTTTAGTTACATACAGTTTACAGTCAGTAGCCAGCTCCCCACCCTTGCTTCTTGGGAAAGATACGGTATTAGCAACAGCCAGATCTGCCTCCTACTGCCATCCATCTCTCTCCCTTTGCACTTCCTTCCTGGCTGCCTACGTAGAGCCAGCTGCTGGGGTTTCTTCCACCCAATTAGCCCCTGCACAGTATCTTTACTCCACTAATTGTCACCCTCTGCCAATTGCCTGTCTTTCAGTCAGGTCCCAATTAATGTATCCAGGGGGATTTGAGTGACAGGGACTCCACACACCCTGTTACAAAGGCATAATGATAGTTTAGGACAGGAAGTGGAGAAGATACTACATGCAGTTTGCACCGACAGGCAAACTTAGGAAGGCAGCTTAGGGGGGATCTGAGGCAGGACACATGGATTGACACCCCCACATTACTGAAAAGTGTAAACGTTGGAATGACCCCAGTGAACCGGGCCTGGGGTTTTGTGTCTTCATGAAAAAGACTCCAGAGATTTAAGCTAAATGGGAATTTCAGGCTCCCCACCGCATCTCAGTTTTTGGAAACAGACAACGTTGTCTAAAATCAGCAGTCAAAATCCCAGGGGTTTGCTCCAGACAGTTTTGCCACTAAAGGGCTATGGGACTTTATGCCACCATTATCTAACTCCCGTCTGGAAAATGGAGAGAACTATACTTAACTATAGGTGGGATCTCTCTAGAGCAGAACTCTATGGTCCAGAAACATCCTTCGTCCAGAATGGCTTTAGTTAGCCAGGTATCCACTGTTCATGGGGTGGTCACGTTTCCCATGGTCCCATAAAGTTTGTTTACAGCCACCAGTCCTAGCTCCATGTTCTCTGCTGTTCTTTAGCTCTAATTTACTCCTCAATATCTCCTAAGAGCCCCAGAAGCAGTGGAAGTGTTGGTAATGCTGCAAGACAATATTGACCTCCCGTAGCCCGGAAAATTCTCTCATC
This sequence comes from Pelodiscus sinensis, assembly GCF_049634645.1. Classification (NCBI taxonomy): domain Eukaryota; kingdom Metazoa; phylum Chordata; order Testudines; family Trionychidae; genus Pelodiscus; species Pelodiscus sinensis. The sequence goes on along the minus strand of NC_134732.1, from coordinate 3,804,880 downwards.
TGGAACCAGTCAGGTCTTGAGGGTGCCAGTCTAGAGAGGTTCAATCTCTATAGCACTTCACCTGTGAGACTTAATTAACGAGCACTTGCAGGTTATGCCAAACTCCTCTGATGAAAAGTGAGTGGGTTCCCATCGCCCAGGACCCTGTCTTCTGACCATGGCCAATGCCAGGTGCTTCAGAACAGAACAAAGAGAACTGGTAATCATCAATTGATCCAGCCCCTTTTGCCAATTCCCAGCTTCTGGCTGCATAAGCATCATCGTCCTTTCGAACCACAATGAAGACTCATTGGTCAGCCTCTGCTCAATAAACGCTCGGCACGTCTGTCAGGGCACCAGCCTGGAGTTCACACTAGGAAAAGTATGCCTTGCCTCCTTTCTCGTGAAAAGCCTCACATAGGTCAGAGCTGTAGTTGGTATTGTGGTGCCTTGCTGTCCCAGTCATGAAGTGAAACTCCACTGTGCCAGGCGCTGTACAAATCAGAGAAAAAGACAGTTCCTGCCTCAAAGAGCTTACAACCAAACACTGAAGGCACTTTTCATTTTCCAACATTAATTAACCCTGACCCACTGCCTATGCAGTATTAGCTTCCTCCTGACCGATGAAACAGTGAGGCACAGCAGGTAAACGTGCTGTTCAATCTCATAGAAGATGCCTACTTTTTTTTAATTGTATCCTTTGGTATATATGGTTGTGACAATTTTCTTCCACTATTTGATCTGAGGAAGTGGGTCTGGCCCAAGAAAGCTCATCACCCAATAAACCATCTTGTTAATCTTTAAAGTGCTACACAGTCCTGTTTTTTGTTACGTTACAGCTGGCATTCAAACTCCCACGTTCCTTTTTCATACTCCACTAGGCAAGTTACATTCCATAACGTACGTGGGTCATAATTCGCCCTGTGTTCTCCTGGTCTGGGTGCGAACCGTGTGCTCATGGGAGTTCTACACAATGCTGTTGGAGATATTTTAAGCTGTCTTGCTAGGAAGGACAGCTAAAAGAATGGAACCAACTGCTTGCATGTTCTTGACCCTCGCTTTGAAAAGCTCCCTCACAGAAGAGGAAAAAATAGAACTGTGCTAAATGGTCCTTACAAAGATAAAATGGCTAAATGGCAGCATGCTCATTTATTCAGTGTCAGGGCCATCTTGTCTGCAATCCGGAGGAGAGGGAAGGTCAGTAAAAGACTGAACACATTTCAAAAACTTCCCTTAGTAAAGCTATAGCAGATCCGCAGCCTCCAGAGACCTCCTCTCAAAATGCCAAGCCGGGTGATGACATGTTCATTTTCACCCGTGCCTTAGTCCATTGGACTGAGCCATTCTTCAACACCTCAAATGGACCAGCTCATTCCATTTTGTACAGTCGTGCTGCTGATAGTGGCTATGGTGGATTTGGGGCCACAGCGGGCCACTTTGTTTATCAACAGGTCAGTTCAGTTCTCCCCCATAGTGCCCACCCGTTCTATCGCTCCCTTAGAGGTTCCAGAGGAGAGACTGGAGTTTAGTTTCCATGGCTCATTCAAGCCTTTTGCTTTGACTGATAACAAAAGGGAGGCTGATGCCAATTGTGGTGATGGGGTTCACAGAATTTAACACACCGAGCACAGCGTTAAAGAGAGGCTGAAAGAATGTAGGTGTTTAGAAAAGACAGCAGAGGCTGCAATGAAAAACAAGAGGCCTTCAAAAAGGTGGAAGAAACTGAATTTTAGCCAACAATGGAGAATACGGGTTATACAAGTTATCTTCGGCTCCAGAAGACAACTCTGTGTTGCAAATGTTCCCTTCAGCTCTCGTGCATAGTGGTTTCACCGAAGAAAGAGCAATTGCACAATTCAGCTGGACCAGGGACAAAGCAGAACCAAAATGGGAGAAATACCTTCATGGGACAATGGCAGTTTGAAACTTCCTAATTTTAACAGGCACCAGGACACCTTTAACTGATCACGCTAAGATTTTGGGCCAAATTCTTCTCCATTGATTTCCATGGAGCTATACCAATTATTTGGTCTTTCTGAAACCAGAATCGCACCCAATATCCTGGAAAAATGCTGCATTCAGTATAAGGGCACCTAACTACAATCATACTTCCAGAATTTCAGCTTACCTACTTTCTGCCTCAAAAATTCCATCATCAGGCTTGCCAGGAAGTAAGGCAAAAAAGCAGGGTAAGAACAGATTTGCAGCTAGACACATACGTCTGCAGCGATTCCTTATTTATCCTGCATGGGTCAATACCAAACACACACTGGCATGCTGCATCGAAGACCTATATGGTAATGGCACATTTGTAACTTTCACGGAGCTCCAGGAAAGATCTGTTCAAATCAGAATTCTGGCAGTACTTCCGCCACAAACCATTCTACAAAGCCAACCATTATGCTGCACGATCATCAGGCCCATAAACGTGTAAGTAGTTTTGGTTCAGAACAACTCTAAGCTGCGTCTCCAAAAGACTTTGATGTGGGAGGATGGAAAGGCTTAGTCAACAGTACCAAGGACTCGTTTATGCGGTAATAATTACTCTGCGGTAATGGACAATTATTTGAAGTCACAAGGGTTCGAGTTCCTCCATTATTTATGTCATGTACAGCGATATCATTTCAAAATGATGGCTCCCAATTTATGCCAGCAATGTTCAGACAACACAGGGAATACACTTGATATGCTTTATGAGAGCAAAGATCTATAAATTGTAAGAAAAAGTCATTACAAAGATGGACAGCTGAAGTATTTTCCTCTCTGGCTCTGTTACCTGCAGGGAATAGCAGCTTTCCAGATCTAATGAGCTTTACTAGGTGCCCTGTGTGTAATCCCTACAGCACGGGTAAAGTGACTCAGCCACCAGAAGTAGCAGGTTTTCCTGCCTCCATCTTGTATGAAGGAGCGATGTGCACATTGTAAGGGGGAGTCATGGGGTTTTGGCAGTTATATGGCTTCCTTGACCTGTTCGCATGGACCTTACACTAAGGCCCAAAATACAGTTCTACCGAACCTGAGTTAGGTCATCCCGTTGTGTCCCTGATGGCCAACAAAACAAATTCCAATCGTCTATGCAAAATATACCCATTTTGATATAGTCTGGGCTATTTTTATGTAATTGAAGGTGGCAGAAGGCATACAAAGCCGTAACGGGGTTTTGAAGACATGCATTTGACATTGCTGTTCAAGGGGAAGAGGGCAGGAGAAGTGAGGTTGGATAGTGAAATATCGCTAATTCTTCTCCACTGCTGGTCCAAGTGCTGCTGTACTATATGCCGGTCCCAGTGCTGCACCACTGAAGCCAGCTGGAGTTTTGCCATGGGCACCAGTCATGGTGATGTGGTTGAGATTTTTGTGGCCTGTTCTAGAACAACTAAGTGCTGCTTGATTTGCCCCCAGCGGTACAGGGAGGGGAGAGTAGCGCAGGGAACAGAACCTAAAACCACAGGCCTTTTCCACGGGTGCCTATTACCCATCAGAGTTTAAAGGGCTTTCCAGCATGTTGGAGGGAGTTATCAGCAGGTATACAATCATAGCATCCTTGGGTTGGAGGAGATCTCATCGAGTCCAACCGCTTGCCCAAGGCAGGACCAATCCCAACTAAATCATCCCAGCCGGGGCTTTGTCCAGCCAGGACTTAAAAACCTCTAGGGATGGAGATTCCACCCCCTCCCTAGGGAACCATCCCAGTGCTTAACCCCACTCCTAGGGAAATCGTTTTTCCTAATATCCAACCTAGACCTCCCCCACTGCAACTTGAGACCATTGCCCCTCATTCTGCCATCTGTCACCACTGAAAACAGTCTCTCTCCTTCCTCTTTGGAATTTCCCTCCAGGTAGTTTTGAAGCTGAAGGCTGCTATCAAATCCCCCCTCACTCTACTCTTCTGTAGACTAAATAAGCCCAAATCTCTCAGCCTCTCCTCGTCAATCATATGCTCCAGCCTCCTGATCATTTTTGTTGCCCTCTGCTGGACTCTCTCTAATGCATCCACATCTTTTCTGTCATGGGGGTGGGGGGGTGCCCAGAACTGGACACAATACTCCAGATGCGGCCTCACCAGTGCCCAATAAAGCGGAATAATCACTTCCCTCGATCTGCTGGCAATGTGCCTACTAATGCAGCCCAATATGCCATTAGCCTTTTTGGTTCCATGGGCACCCTGTTAACACATCTCCAGCTTCTCATCCACTGTTATCCCCAGGTCTTTTTCTGCAGAACAGCTGCTTAGCAAAGTTTACCAGTTAGGGTGCAGAGGCGAGCTGGAGATAGAGCATGAGAGGATACGTATTAGGGACGTAATCGTGTAGTCGATTAACTGATCAGCAAAAGCTTATAGGATAATGCTATAGACGACAGGCATCTCCCCCCTCCCCTCCACCAGTACATTTTTTAGCAGGCTGGCCCAGCAGCCTGTCTCAGTCCTGGCATGCGATGGGTCAGGGATCCACCCACGCTGCGGCTCTGCATTTAAAGTGTTATTAGGAGGCAGGCAGGCAGGCAGCCCAGCTCAGTTCAGGCTCACATTGGATCCAGGAGCTCAGACCCCACACCCCCCCCCGCACTCCCAACAGGGGCTGATGTCACCCCTGTATCAGACGCAGCAGCACAGGGTGACAGGCAGCTGGCCCGCGAGAGGAGTTGGGTTTTCAACTGGCTTCCCTTGTGGTCCTGCTCCCACCTGACACCCCATGCTGCTGCCTCTGTATCAGAGGCAGCAATGCAGAGAGGCAGGGGGCTCCTCAGGAGTGGGGCCGGAGTGCACTGGCTGCTAGCTCATTTCCAGGGACTGTAGAATAAGTCGAGTAACTGCAAAGAATTCATGAGGTTACTCGACTATTCAATTTACCAATATTTAACATCCCTAGTGCGTATATACAAGAGAGGGACATAACCACTTAAGAGGGATTCACATATGAGCAGGCAGGGTGGTGAGTAATTAGTAGTGAATTCTTTCTCTCTCTTATCTTAAGCATAACCTGTGGCAATGTAGCAGGAGCTGTTTCCACTAGCATCACACACACACGCGGTGGTAGAAATCCGAGGCAGTGGCCTGGCGCTGGATGACAGAAAGCAGCCCGTGCGGGGAGGGTACATTTATTAATTCAACAGAAGGGAAGGGAAGAATAAACCCCTCTTGTGTTCACCTGCAGTCAGAGCCCAATTGGTCCATCAATCATACAAGCCGCCAAGTGCGTCCACGGCGCCTTGCATCTCCCCTTTGCAATAAGCGGCAGCTAAGCACTAACATGAGACTCGCTAAATCTTACAGCCTTGCCCCGTTAATAATATCACAATGTTATGGATCTTAAGAGAAATGTGCTCAACACAGCACTGAGTAGCCTACTGACCGATATGGAGCTTCTAATCCCACCTTAACAAGAAAAGGGAAAATCAGTATTAATTCCATATGATTTAATTCAGAGCACTCTGGTTTCAGGGTGCACCTAAGGTCTGGATCAGCTTGTTTCATGCATTTTAAAACACCAGGGCAGGATAACACGGCATAATCCTGCCCTTATTTTGCATACACAGCATATGCCAGGTCAGATCAGACCATACCGGGCTATGGAATTCAGTAGCCTGATTCCAATAACAACTAGCACCACATGGCTCTGAGGAACAGACCGGCTCTGCCGCTGTGAAACACACTTCAGAAATGCCAAGAGGGGACCTCAATGAGGCGCACTTGCTCAGGGTCCAGGTAGCTTAACAGGGATGTTGTCTTTTTTATCTCTGCGCAGGGCTGAGCACACAGTCGTGGTGCAATACAAATAATTAGTAACAGGGAGAAGAATAGTGATAGAAGACCCCCAAAGCGATGGGTTTATGCCCTGAAGCATGCGATTTACAGCTTGCCCTTGCACTGCTACATTGCCTTCTGCAGAGCTGACAGGAGCCAAAACTTGGTCTTGTCAGTAAAATGCACAGCTCTGACCGGGAAGATCTCTATAAGGAGCCAATATCTGCAGTATCAAGGGACCTATATTGCAAAGTCACTTTCCTGACCATAACCACAGTTTAGAAAGTCTCCAACTGAGCCCTATTAATGTAATTGATTTTTAATGGAATTCTCCCGGAGCATGTTAACATTTTAACAGGGATATAAGAAATTGAATTTAGCCTCACCCAGCCTTCCTCCCCAGAACAAGGGCCTCCAAGCAGCCGGAAGGTTAGATCAATTGTAACAAACAGGAGCATGATGCTCCTGTGGTCCAGGGCGATGGGGGAGGATGAGGGCAATCTAGATAAAGCAATCAAATGTGTGCCCACATATTACTCCCCAAATGCTTCCACATCTTTAAAAAAAAAGATTTAAAAAAAAAATCTGTGACATTTTAAGGGCTCTTTAAAATGACCATACCTGGATCTGATAAGTACAGCTCAACACCCTTGAAGTCAATATTGTTATCTTCATTTTACACATGGGGAAACTGAGGCACAGAGCTGTGACATGCCCTATCTACCATGAGCCAGGCCAGAGCTATGTACAGCACCCAGGTCTCTGAAATCCCAGTCCAGTGCTCTATGCACTAGGCCACATGAACTCTGGGTGTACCTACACTGCAGCTGGGAGTGTTCTTCCAAGCGCAGGTAGACAGACATGCATTGCTAGCTCTGCTTGTGTGCTGAAAAGAGTATTGTAGCCAGGGTTAGCATGGGCTAACCTCTTGAGTACGTACCAGAGCGTCCAGACAGGTTTGTACTGAGGCAAACTGGGCCAAGCAGCCACTCACACACCCCATGGCTACTTTAATACATTAGCTTAAGCAGGGCTAGTGCTTGTCTGCCTATTCAAGCACACGCCATGCGACCATTTAGACGTACGGATGAAATCGCACCATCCTGCATCTTTCATTGTGAATACTCAGCATCACCGGCCTCTATAGTGTTTTTTAATGTATGCCAGTTAAAGCAGGCAAATTGGCTCATATTCAGCTTCTTTCATCGATGTTCGCCTCTTGTGCTAATCCAAGGTTACCCTAATTTTATATCAGGCATAATTAGCATTAGCTTTTTAACTGGGGCCAAAGGGGGGAGAAATGCTATTCTTTTTTGTAATGGACTTAACGGATCAAGGAATGGTTTTATCTTTTCTACAATTGGTAGCAAAAGTTAGTATTCCCAAATCCTCTTACCTTGGATGTGCCCAATGGAAAAGACATTTGCTACTCTACAAAAGGGATTTTAGACAGTACTAAGAGCACAGGATTCACCCAACCCAACTTTTAGCAAAGCGTCCCAGGGAAAATTCCTCATCTCAGGACCAAAATTTCTCTCTGTCCAGGAAGTGGTTAAATTAAGTGTGATGGAAGAAAAGGAAAACAGTCAAAAAATAAGTGTTTGTTTCTATTAAATCTTTTTCAATACAGGAAGTCCCCGGGTTATGTCAGACCAGGGAGACGCGGAGCTAGCTCCCCCTCCCCCCAGCAGACCAGGGAGACACAGACCAGGCTTTTCTTGCCACGGAGGACGCAGGCGGCGGGACCGTGGCACGTCTCGGCGGTCCCGCCGCCCACGTCCTCCATGGCGAGAAAAGCCGCTCCACATCTCCCTGGTCTGCTGGGGGGGGGGGAGCGCAGCTGGTGTGCCCCCCTCCCCCGGCAGACCAGGCTTTTCTCGCCACGGAGGATGCGGGCGGCAGGACTGCCGAGACATGCCGCAGTCCCGCCGCCCGCGTCCTCTGCGGTGAGAAAAGCCACTCCGCGTCTCCCTGGTCTGCTGGGGGAGGGGGGGCGCAGCTAGTGCACCATCACCCCCCCCCCCACCAGCAGACCAGGCTTTTCTCGCTGACACCTGGGGTAGAGCAGCTGGGGGGCTGCCGGGTTGGTCCCACAGCGCCGAGGTGCGGCACTACTGGACCTACCTGGCAGCTCCCCAGCTGCTCTGTCCCAGGCGTCCAGATTCAGCCGCTGTTGAAACTGATCAGCGGCTGATTCCAGGAAACCCGGGGCAGAGCAGCTCTGCCTCGGGCTTCCTGTAGTCAGCCGCTGGTCAGTTTCAGCAGCGGCTGACTTGGGAACACCTGGGGCAGAGCAGCTGGGGTGCTGCCGGGTTGGTCCAGTAGCGCCGAGGAGCAGTGCTGCGGGACCAACCCAGCAGCACCCCCGCTGCTCTGCCCCAGGCGTGTCTGATTCAGCCGCTGCTGGTCAGTTTCAACAGCGGCTGAATCTAGACACCAGTTCCGACTTACATACAAATTCAACTTAAGAACAAACCTACAGTCCCTATCTTGTACGTAACCCGGGGACTGCCTGTATCAGATTAGGAATACTCAACGTAATTTAGTAAACAAGATAAAAATGTCACCTGCTAACTTGTTTCAGATCTGGCATTTTGGGTCTTGATTCAATGAAGCGCTAAGCCACATGCTTAACCTGGAGCACATGCTTAATTCCCTTTGAAAATCAATGGGCTTTAAACAAATGCTTTGCTAAATCTCGGGTTTGGCCTCTACTATATTCTCTGTGAGGACACAGGCTTTATTTCCACTGCATCTGGAAATGCAAAGGCTTTAGGTGCTGCTGATCATCTCTATGTACTGATCTAGCTGAGTCTTAGGACTGTGAAATTGTTCCTTCTCTGGACCTTTGCCAGCTGGGTGCCAGAAGCAGCGTCTAGAGAATGTGCATGGGCTGTGTTGTTTCCATTCTAAGCAGAGAAGTTCGTAGTCTAGAGAAGGACGAGGAAGGGTTGGTCCTTTTCCGGAAAATGTCTTAAGGCCACTTTATGTTGCCTTTGGACATCACCGATCACATAGGGTTGCCAGATGGTTGAAACAAAAATACCGAACTGCACATGACGTCTCTTGTCTTGTCTTGCTCACAACACTCCTGTTAATGTAACGACAGCTACCTTTGCACTTCAGCATTACACCGCCCAGCAAGGAGAACCTGCCGCTACGTTCTGCCTCCTGTCAGTCGCAACCCTGCCGTCCCATCGTGGAGGGCGACTTGGGTGTAGCAAGAAGTTGGGGGTGTCTGCAGGGACCAACAACAGGACAGCTCTTCTGCGCAGAAGCCATCTCTCTATTAGTGGAGAGACAGTCCTGTGGGCATCATTCCAATTTGTTTTAATGAGAGCCCATTTCAAAGTCAAAATCTGCTCTCCAATCACTGCGCAGACACATAGTGTTTTAAGCCTGGTGGGACCATGACAGTCACCTTGCCTGATCTTCCCACCAGAGAATCCACCCCATGATTTCTGCAGGAAGCCCATCGTTTCCTTGAGTTGCAGTGTATCTTTCAGCCCCATAACCAGTGCGCTGAAGCCTGCACTTCACACTATTGCCAGTGGCCTTTCTTGTGTACCTGATGGCAACATTTAACCTTCCATATGCATAAACAAAAGCTTATTAGGAATTGCTGTTCCAGACCTGACCCGTGTTCCAAGTAACATGGATCACAGGGAGAACACAGACACCCCAAAGAGAACAGTCATGGAGTAACTACCGTATTTTTTTCTCCTAACCCTTGTCTTTTACAGCCCTGATGCAGAAGGGTTTATATCCCTTCTAAAAAAAACACGTTTCCTCTCTAACGTAACTCGATATTTTCTTAGTTCATCCAAGTGCTCAGTCATTTTCTAGGTCCATGTGGACCCCAATTATTTCTTGTGGCAATAAGTCCCGCCGGTTAATTTTGCATCACATAAATTTACACTGAAAGTTAGCACATTTCTTTGCATGTTTCCTCTTCTTCCATTATGAGAGGAGAGGTTGGAACACATAATTTACCGTCTGTACGAATCATTATTTTCTATACTTCCACCATGTCCCAAGTTAATGGGGCCCATACTTTTCAATCTCTCTTTACATGGAAGTTTCTCTAGCCCTCTCATCATTTTCATTGCCTACCTTCTAAGCCCAAGAGCGCTTAGTTCTGGAATTTGGGTATTGGCCCAGCAATACTAGCCTGTTCTGACCCTTTCCCAGTCTACTTTGATCAGCAATGTTGTTGTTGTTTTTTTAAATCAGAACCTCCTCTCTGCCGCCAACAGTAGCCAGCTGCTAAAAGCAAATCAGGTCCTTCCATTCAGTTATGGAAAGGCATCAGGCGGTGCTTTGCCTGGCTGTATGCGAGAGAATGAAGAAAATCCCCTCTGTTCATTGCCTGCTACTGATTTAGATAGTGCTGAAACACCAGGGGGGGGAAGGACTTTTTTTTTTTTTTAAGTCTGGGATTAAAGCATTCAGCTCATTTGCAGGAACCACAAAGGACTTTTCAAATCCCAGCTTTTATACGTTTGACATGTCACCTGCAGAGAACAGAACTCAACCAGGCTGACTCCTGTCGACCCTTTGTTTTCACATTGTAAGCAACTGAGTTTCCAAAACTTCACATTGGGCCCAGCGCAGAATGACTTTAAGACAATGGTTCTCAAACTTTTTGGCCCGCCGCCCACTCTGCTTAATGCAAACCTTTCCGCAAACCATCAGCCAGCCACCCACAATGATACAATGGGCGCGGGACAGGGTAGGAGTGCAGGGTTTGTATGGGAAGTTGGGTGCAGGAGTGGGCATGGAGTACAGGGTCTGGGTGGGAGGTAAAGGGCAGGAAGTGGTGGGGGGTCTGGCCGGGAGATTGGGTGCAGGAGTGGGATGGGGGTAGGGGCATCTGGGCAGGATTCTAGCCAATGGGAGCAGCAGGGAAAAGTCCCCAGGTGAGCAGTTTCCTGTGGTGCCTTTTCCCCAATGGGGGGAAAAGGGAGCAGCAGTGCATGGGGCCACTTCCTACCCTTGTGAGCTGGACCCAGCCTGGGAGGTTCAGGGATCTCCCATCCCCAGTGGGAAATCAACCTCACAAGGAGGGACAGGAGGGGCTGGAGCGCCCTGCATGGGCTCTCTGCTGCAGTGGGGGATAGCCCTGAGCCTGCAGACCACCTGCAAGAGGGTGATAGACCACTAGTGGTCTGCAGACCAGACTTTGAGAACCACAGGTTTAAGGGAACCAAGCGCCGGCCCTTCATTCTACTGCCCACGGTCTTAAAGACACTTGTCTTGAGATGGTGGCCTTTCAACGGGAAATCTCAAACATCAAGGAGTTAAAAAAAAAAAAATCACACCTTCCTGTGTATGCAGGCAAATATAGGAGGGCCGGGGTTACCACCACCACACTCCTATGACGCTATCTGGAGCTCTCAAAAGGCTTTAAAAAGAAGGCCCGAGTCATTATTCCCATTTTACAATGGGGAAATGGAGACACAAAGAGGGGACGTGACAGGCCAGAGTCAGGAACAGAACCAATGTCTCCTCAGTCCCAATCCGGCGGGCTGTCCCACAGATTGCACTACACATGGTTACTAGGGCATTGCAGATTACCAGCTGAATCATCCAAGAGTTCCGGGAATATTTCCCAGCTCTTGAGATATTTATCTGATGGTCCAATTACGCAGTAGCACTTGCCTGTCTGGCAGAAGCCCTGGGCTCCTTGGCCCAGCCCAGATCAACCCCCCTCCATACTCTCAAGTTGTAGAGCTACTGATAGTTTGGAATGAATGAAGTGGAAGTCATTTTCCCCATATCCTGATCCTCTCTGGCACATCACAGACACACCAGAGAAGTCCTTCAAGCAGGCTAGAGTGGCTGCAGGAAAAACAGCCGATCAGGAGACAGAAAAGGCCCTTATAAAAGGAGCTCCGGGGTCAGAGCCTCTAGAGACCTCAAGCTGTGAAGATCTGGTGACAGGCTGGCTGAGGAAGCAGCAGCACCATGGACAGCTCCATGTGGTGACAGTGAAATTGATGGACTATGATAAGCTTGAGATAAAGCCTGAGGTAAGAGCAAGGAAGCTGTCTCCAGGAAGAATGCCCTGGGAGCACCGCTCGCTATCTGGGACTGAGGGAATGGACTCCTAGACCTACACAGAGGGCAAGGAGACGGGACCCTCTTAGATGTGGACCTTGGAAGGGGTTTGCGTTTGATCGCACACAGGGTGTGAGACTTGGCCTGAGGGCTGAGATATCGAAAAGGCTTTAAATGAGAGAGGGCAGGCACACGCCCTTGGCCGAGGGGGGCACTCCAAGTGCCGCTCCTTTACGGTCATCTCATCGAATCGCTGCCATGGAGCAGATGTGTTGTGCCTAAACCATCCAAGACAAATGGCCCTCCAGCCTCTTTTTGAAATATTCCAGTGAAGGAGCTTCATAAGAACGGCCATGCTGGGTCAGATCAAAGGTCCATATAGCCCAGTGTCCTGTCTGCCAACAGTGGCCAGTGCCATATGCCCCAGAGGGAGGGAACACAACAGGTAATCCTCACGTGATCCCTCCCCTGTCATCCATCTCCAGAGAAACAGAGGCTAGAGACACCATTCCTACCCATCCTGGCTAATAGCCATTGATGGACCTAACCTCCATGAATCTATCTAGCTCTTTTCTGAACCCAGTTTAAGTTCTAACCTTCACCGTGTCCTCTGGCAAGGAGTTCCACAGGTTGACTGTGCACTGAGTGAAGAAAAACTTCCCTTTGTTTTAAACCTGCTGCCTATTAATTTCATTTGCTGACCCCTAGTTCTTATATTGTGGAAATAAGTAAATAACTTTTCCTTATTCACTTTTTCCACCCCAGTCCTGATTTTATAGACCTCTCTCCTATCCCCCCTTAGTCTCCTCTTTTCTAAGCTGAAAAGTGCAAGTCTTTTTAATCTCTCTTCATGTGGGACCCGTTCCAAACCCCTCGTCATTTGTGTTGCCCTTTTCTGAACCTTTTCCAATGCCAATAGATCTTTTTTGAGATGAGGTGACCACATCTATCTGCAGTATTCAAGATGGGCATCCCATGGTTTTATATAGAGGCAATAAGATATTCTCTGTCTTATTCTCTATCCCTTTTTTAATGACTCCTAACATTCTATTTGCTTTTTTGACACCCGCTGCACCATGTGTGGATGTTTTCCGAGAACTATCCACAATGACTCCAAGATCTCTCTTGAGTAGTTGTAGCCAAATTAGTCTCCATCATATTGTATATATATATGTTGGGATTATTTTGCCCAATGTGCATTACTTTACATTTATCAACATTACATTTCATTTGCCATTTTGTTGCCCAATCACTTAGTTTGGCCAGATCTTTTTGAAGCTCTTCACAAAAGTTCTTCCATGACTTCCATAGGTGTCTGAGCCATTGTCGAGCTGTTCTTACATTTAGGAAGTTTTCCCCTGAGGTTTAATCTAGATCTGTTCTACTGCAGTCGGACGCCATTATCTCTTGTCCTCCCTGTGGCAAGAGAGCAAGGTTTCTTCATCTTTTTTATGGCAACTCTTCAAGTGTTTGAAGACCGCTCTCGTATCCCCCCTTAATCTCCTCTCTTCCAAACAAAACATGGCCACTCCATCCGCCTTGGCTCATGTGGCTTGCATTCCATCCCACTGATCATCTTTGTCACTTGCCTTTTTCCCTCCCCAGTTTCTCTACATCCTTTCCAGACAGCGGTGACCAAAGCTGGATACAGTACTGCAGCAGAGACCTAACCAGAAGTTGAGTAGGGCAGTACTGCCACCTCTCATGACTTGCATGCAATGCCTCTGTTAATTGCACTTTTGCCCCCAAGAGCATTGCTTTGCTGACTCAGGTGGACATCATGATCCACCACAACTCCCAGGTGTTCCTCCAAGCCAACGCCTCCCTTCAGAAATCCACAAGGAACTCAAGGTTCTAAAGCCCCAAAACCCCATTAGGACCGGCCCTGGTTCTAAATGTTCACACCCCATGTTCTCAAACGTGGCTTCTAATTCTGGTTGCCTGGCTTAACCAACCCACAGCTCCCTCTTCAGCTGGAATTGTAGGTGCGTTCTTAGCACCTCTGCTGACGAGGCCCTCAAATGTCAAAAGCTGGCACCCAAAATCAGAGCTTGCTTTTGAAAACTTAGGCCTAAGTGACTTGGTTATGGCCAAAGAGCATCTCTACCTCTGAAGAGAACACAGAAGTCCTCAGCCCTACTCTTCAGCATCAACCATTGCACAACACTCCCCTCCCTTGTAGCAGTTTTTACTCTAGAGCGAGGCAAATCTGGCCCACCAAACATTCAGATCCAGCCTGCCACAATCCTCTGGGCTGCCAATGTCCTGCAGCCCTGTGGGACCATCAGGCAGGCTCCCTGCCTGCCACAGCACTGGAGCCACTGTATGTCCCCATGCCACAAGCCCCGTGGGGGGAGGTGTCTGCGTGCTGCCCCTGCCTCCATGCAGCTCAGACTGGCCAATGGGAGCTGTCTGGGCTGTACTTGTGGAGTTCCTCCTTTTCCCATGGCATGCACCATGCAGAGCTGTGCATGCCGACCTCCTGAGCCGTGTGCAGGGGGAACAGGAGGCAGGGAACTTGCCCAAGGGTCCTACTGGCTGGGAGGCACCTAAAGTAAGCTACTCCCAGCCAGAGCCTGCACCGGGCACTCCATCCCCTCCTACACCCCAACTCCCTGCCCCAGGTCACAATCCCTTCCAGGTCCTCCCCTACCTCCACATCCCTCCCCCATGCCAGAATTCCCTCCTGCACCCCCATCTCCTCCTCTCAGCCCCTCTTTGCACTCAACCTCCACCCCACACTCCCTCCACTAATTTCATAGGAAAGTGCAGCCTTTCCCCACTTACCAAACCCTTAGAATGGCCCTCCCCCTTCAAAAAGTATCGCCCGCCCCAGTGCTAGCACGCTGACGACCAGGCAAGATCATGCGGCAGAGCAGCACTTCTCCGAGTCTGTGCTCTCAGAATCGCTAGCCCTGCTTACCCGGCAGATTCAGACATTCCCAAGGCCTGAAGGACCATTGTGATTCACTAGTCTAACCTCCTGGGAACTGCCCGCAAACAATCCTTGCAGCAGATCTGCTAGAACAAGATCCAGTCAGGATTGAGAAGCAAATGGTTCGTGGCCTGAGATGTGAAACACGAATGCTTTATTTCCCGTCACCTTTGAGCCACTGGGACCCGTTATGGATTTTTCTGCTTGTTGGCGGAGTGAATGATCAAATATTGGTTCCCCACATAGGCGCGTATGGGCAGGGATCAAATCACAATCACTCCTTACCCCTGCCTTTATTCGGCTACAGAGACTTGGCTCCTTGAGCCTATCACTGAAGTTTGTTTTCTTACCCTTGAATCATCCTCGTGGTTCTTCTCTGAACCCTCTTCATTTACCAACACCCTTCTAGAATTACGGAGCCTGGGACTGGGCGCAGGATGACAGCAGCTGTGATGCCATGGCCCAGGATCAAGGTAAAGTAACCTCCCTGCTTTCATTCCACATGTCCCGCTTTATGCAGCAGAGGGTTGCATGAGCCTTTGTGGTCACGCTGAAAACTCACGTTCAGCTGATTATCCACCATGATCCCCACACCTTTTTTCTACAGGAGAGAGTCCCTCGTTCTGCTAGCGCGGCCTGCGTTCTTTACTCCTAGAGGTATAGATTTACATTTAGTCCTATTAAAACACATTTTGTGGCTCGTGTCTGGTTTAATAAACAATTCAGGTTTGCTGTGTATTAGTGACCAGTCCTCTTTGTTATTTATCACTCCCACCATTTGTGGGCCATCTAAAAACTTCAGCAATCATTTTATGTTTCCTTCCAGGTCACTAATAAAAATGCTGAATAGCATATGGTCAAGACCCAGTGCCTAGAAACATACCTATTCAAAGAAGATTCCCCCTTTGCAATTACATGTTGAGACCTATCAATTAGGCAGCTTTTCACTTTTAATTTTATAACCAAAATGTCATGTACCAAGCCAAAGTCTAATATCCACATTATTTCCTTTATCAACCAAATCTGTGAGCTCATCAACAGAAAGTATCCAGTTAGTTTGACAGGATCTATTTTCAATGAATGCATCTTGATTGGTATTATTGTACAGGCAGTCCCCGGGTTACGTACAAGATAGGGACTGTAGGTTTGTTCTTAAGTTAAATTTGTATGTAAGTCGGAACTGGTACATATTGTAGGGGAAACTGTAGCCAAATATTTCTCCAGAGCTCAGTTTTATTCTCCCACACCTCACTTTCCTCAGTCCTTTATTCTCAAGCTGAGGTGTCTGCTGAGAAAAGCCGCTCCGCGTCTCCCTGGTCTGCTGGGGGGAAGCAGCTAGTGCGGGGTTGCCTCACCCCGTTTGTAAGTAGGGATCCAATGTAAGTCGGATCCATGTAACCCGGGGACTACCTGTACTCCTTTACCACTTTATTAATCGAATCCCATAGCAGACTCTCCATTATCTAGCCCAGGCTCGATGTCAGACTGACTGGACTGTAATTACCTGGGTTATCCCATTTACCCTTTTAAAATACTGGCACATTAGCTTAGTTCCAGACTTCTGGATCTTGCCTGGTTTTCCAAGACTTATTGAAAATCAACATAAATGGCCTGAGCTCCTTGGTCAGTTCTTTTAAAACTCTTGGATACAAGTTGTCCAGACCTGTTTATTTAAAAGTGTCTAACTGTAGTAGCTGCTGTTTTATAGTCTGCTGAGATACCGGTGGAATGGAAAGTATGTTCTTGTATGATCTGACATCATCTGCTTTTTTTTCCTCAAATAGTGAAGGGAAATATTTTGAGCATGTCTGTCTTTTCTGCTATTTATTTCTGATCACTGTACCATTTCCATCTAGTAATGGACCAGTATTGTTGTAAGGATTATTTTTCTCCCTGATTCACCCAGGGTCTCCTCCCCACAACCTCAGTCCCTCACTGGGAGGGGCAACAGAGGTCCTGGCTGTCAAACCGCCCTCCCCCTCACCATGCCCTACCAGCTGGCAGACTGAGCCGTGAGCCCTTCCCAACTGCCAATGGCTCACACACCTGCTCACAGTGCCCCACACTGTCCCACTTTGGTCGGCACAAGCCCTCCTGGTGAGGACACACACCACCAGTGGAAGTAGGGTCACGTGGACATCAACAGCTAATTGAATTATTGCTGTGGCGGTAGGTTGACCTCACTTTAAATCCACCTAATTTGGTAGTGTAGGCAAGTTCTAAATTAGCAATAACTTTTCATTCCGCGATCAGTTCCTCCATGTGGGTGAAGATGAGGCCTAAACCCTACGTCCCCCCTCCCCAGCCCCACTGGATGCAACATTGAGTTACACAGGGAGCACATTCTACCCTGAGAGGTTAGCAACAGTCATCGGACCAGATTCTTCCACCAGGGCAGGCAAGAGCTCCCCTGCCTGCCTAAGGACAGACACCTGCATTAGCCAGAGTGTGTGGACCCATCCCGGTGTGGAGACAAACCACAGCCAACCCCCCCACAACACTGAGTGCCCATTGCCTTGACATTCTTTGGCTAATTGACTCAGAACAGATGATGCTCCGTTCCCGGCCTCCCTTTTAATGCCATGAAATGTGTAACCCCGCGGCCTAGATTAATGATCTCAGCCTGCATCACCAGGGCTCCGATAGCCACCCTAATGCTGTGGGGACACAAGCCTTCCTTTCACTTGCTCATGGATTTCTGCCACCTCCCCCGCCGGCTTTTGCAGGCAGCCCCATTGCCAGGTCTGTGGGCGAAGGAGGAGGAAGCTCCCCGGCACGTCACAGCGATAATCACGGGGGATTGTTTCTTTTTTGCCAACAGAAAAAGCGTCAGAGACGTTGTGAACAGGCACAAGACATGGAAATCAACAGGAGATGGAAATCTGAAAAACGCGGCTGTCATGTTTCCTCACTCGCTTTGGCGAAAAGTCATTTGTCACAGGCCTCCTCGCTCTTGCTGCTGGTTGCATAAAGCCCATTATTTACCTAGTCACAGCCCACGTAGTCAGAGCCTCTTGTATTTGCTGCTAACACAACAAAAGTGCTTTCAGCTCATTATCTCATTCCCTCGGAGGCTTTCCCCTCCTGCCACAAGGGGAAGGAGGAGGAGCAGGGTTTGGAAGAGCTGACAAACAAACGGCTTAAAAACATCCAGTATCATCACAAGGGGTAGCTCAGACGAAAGCCCCGAACGGTACCCTGCACCCGCCGGGCACCCCACGGACGGCAATGGAGCCGTGGCGATTGGACTGCAGGATTGGTGCCGCCCATGTATCAGGCAAGAGGCTAGCTGGAGTTCCCTTTCTCCAGCCAGCCAGATCCTCAGCTGGCGTCAATGGCGTCATGCTAGTCTATGGCGATGTCTACACTTGGAGCTGGGGAGGGGTGAATCCCAGCTAGTGTAGACATACCAGGGCTGGCTTTCATTGAGCCAGTGCACTAAAGGGAGAAGTGTAGCCAGAGAGTCATGGGCAGCAGCAGCACAGGCTAGCCGGCCTACCTACTGACCCACCGGGTCTGGGTTGATGTGCCCTGCGGGCATAGACCATGCTACCACTCACTGCTGCCCACGCTGGTGTCGCTGCACTACCGTTTTGAGCCTGGGCAGTGGGTGAAGGTTGGACTGGGGGAGGCGAGACCCCAGCCCCGCCCACAGCCCCGCCCCTTCTGCCCAAGCTCCACCTCCCATGGGAGTCAAGGCCCCCGCCTAGAGCACCACAAGAGGTGAGGAGGCACACAGCCCCAGGGCACAAGGAGGGCAGGTGCCGTGGGCAGCAACACTCTGCCCCCAATGCACCTGCAGCAGGCATTCTGGGGGTAGAGTATGGGTGAGGCCAGGCTGGCAGCTTGGAAAGGCAATGCCTTCTCCCCACCTAGCATACCCGCCACCCCTGGTTTTGAGTAGGCTCCCCCAGTAAAACTGTATCTGTGTGAACTGCGAGTCACACCCCCAGCTCCAAGTGTAGACATAACTTGTACGTGCACCCAGCATCGCCGGGCCATGACCTGGTGGGCCTGTAGGCACTACCGCAATAAAAATATTAAGCCCACAGGGCATCTCGTCTGGAGACTAAAGGAAAGTGTGTGAGTGTGGCTTGCATCACAGCACTGGGCACGCTTGCTGCTCCTAGGAACTGCCGGTAACAATACACAAGACAAAGGTGGGAGGGGAAACCGATGCACATATGATGTTACTGGCCCAACTGGGATTGGAACAAATCCCCCAGTCACTCTGAACCACACCGCTTCTCAAGTCTTCCTGGAATCACATCAACAGACTCGGTGACGAGCATAGTCCAAAGAGTTAGCTCCTGAAAGCAGAGCCTTCGTGCCAATTACCAAGCAGCTGGTTGTTCCTGGGTTCTCTCTGATTGATTTATGTATCACTGGGGCCTTCCATCTCTAGCCCTGCTTCATTAGTCCCTTCCAGGCACCAGAGAGAGATCTGAGCGGGGAGTTAACTCTGCATTCACTGGAAATCACACAGACCCTCTTCCCCCAGTCTCATTTCTTATCGGATTTCACTTTGCAAGGTACCACTAGCTCTGCTGCCCCAGCAAGTCATCACCATCCATCATGATAGCATAAAGGAAATTGAAACGAGGGATCAGATGTACTAAATTCTATACAGGCTTTGCTCTTCGTGTGACTCATGCACAACATTAATAGCAATCAGTCAGAGCCCCTCTCCATCCATAACAAGACAGTTATACAAAGAGGCTTCCTTGTTTCCTCCCCAATACATTGCCAGAAATTAAGCCTGTTCCTGTGAAAATATCCATTTCCACTGAGGCTTGTGCACAGTTTTGCCTTCTGCTGAAGATATGGAAAGAGCTCAATATATAAAAAGCACAGACAAATCTGCTTTCCCCCCTCTTCTGGTCCCTTTGCCCTACAGCACTTCTGGTGTGAGGTTCACGAAACAGACTCAGGGAGCATCCTTTCAAAAGCAGCCTTTGACGTTGCACCAACAATTTCTTTCAATCTACTCCCTTGTGTGCACACACATGCTTATTGTCTGGGCAGCTGCATTCAGATATGCAAGTCCAAGCTGCTGGCATGCATAAAGAACACGGGCATGAAAAACTGTGGGCACAACTACGAGAGCCAGCTTGATGCCCCATTATAGATGTGACATCGTGAGCTCAATGCCAGGGGAATAATCCACAAAAATATACCCCAAACAACAGTAGTGCTCTTGGAAAATGTGGGTAAAAGTTATTGAAGATTTAAATGCCTACTATGTGAATTCTCATTTTCCACTGCTATGTATATTACATATCAAAACTAGATCAATAAAAATATTAAGGCTGAAAAGTCAAGCAATCAAAACTTGAGAAGTGTCAGATTTTAATTTGTCCCATCCTGTATGGATGCATTCCGCTAGTCTTTCGTTACATGATCACTTTGGGTACATCTACACTGCACACCTATTTTGGAATCAGCTATTCTCTAAGAAATACGCCGAAATAGCTTATTTCTAAATAGCATATCTACACTACAGGAAAGCCTCAAAATTAGTCTGAGGCAGGCTCCCCTAATGTTGACGTGCTACCTCAGTTTAGAGCCCCAGGAGGCACTAGGGAGTAATTACTTTGAATGGCCCTGGGGAAGAGCTATTTCAAAATAGCAGCAGCGGAGCATCCACACAACAGCTATTTTGAAATCGCAGTTTCAGAAGAGGCATTATTCCTCGTGGAATGAGGTTTATAGAAGTAGGAATAAGCTGTCCATTCTTTCGAATTTATTTCAAAATAAAGGAATTGCTGTGTAGACGCATGCATTGTTATTTCGGAATAATGGCCAGTATTCCAAAATAATGTGGCTGTGTAGACACACCCATACTGTTCTTTCCACAGTTCAGACTTGCTGTGGGATAGAATCAGGGCTGTGTAGTGAGCAAGACTTGTCTGTAGGACCCTGCCCTTCTTTGCTGCAGAAGGTGGAAGATGTTTAGTGAATGAGACAGAATTGCAGGAAGAGAAAAGATGATCAAATGTTTAAGGTGGGGGAATGTTCCTTGGAGAACTGAATTCTATCCCTGCTTCTGCCACAGAATTCCTGTGTGACACTTAGGCAAGTTACTTAAACCAAACTTTTTACAAGTGGTCACTGATTGCGTGCTCCTCATTGTCTGAGGGCTACGCAGAAGATCAACTTTTTCACAGTTGATCTTCCTTGCTGTGTCTAGTAAAGACCCACTAAATCAAACTTAGAGGGTGTCCCAATCAGTGCCAGTATTCCTGCTCCTTGGATGGCACGGAAATGCAATTTAAAATACAGCGACTCCAGTGATGTAATTAACGTAGCTGGAATTGCATATCTTAATGTGACATTCTGCTGTAGTGTAGTCCAGGCCTTAGTGCTTAACCTATCAACAGGCATTGAGCAGCTAAAGCTAGTGAACAGTTTTGCACATGCCAACTTATACATCAAGGAATTCATTTTTCATCCTTTACCAAACTGCTTTGCAAGTTCTCTTCACTCCCGTGTCAAACAAACTGTCACGCACCCACAGCAATATTTCCCTCGCAGGCTGGAAGAGCAGAACCCCTCAAGACATGACCGTGCATTTTCCTTTCAATAATTAGTGCACTTTCCTCTTAATGGTCAGACTCAGAAATTTGTAAGAAAATTGGGTTTGGAACCTATATCAAACTAGAAAGCTCTGTATTTAGCCTCCTCCTGCCTATTGGATACTGACTGCTGGCTCTGCACTGAGACAAGAAAATACAGTGTTTGCGGACTTGATGCCACGGAGGTACCGTTGCTTTTCGCACCCAGCTACAAGAGTCATATAGCAAATTGGGGACATAATCACGCAGCCCTAGCTAGTTGTCCCAAAGCAGGGATACTCAACACACAGCCCATGGGCCGTATGCAGCGTGTTTGTGCACAGCCCGCAGTGCAGTTTGGGTTTATGTGGGACTCGACACAGGTGGGATCCTTTGAACATGGCCTCCACTGAGAAACGCTCCACAATGGCAAGTCAGTATAATGGTCTTCTGTTGAGATGTGTTTTAGTAGTGAAATTCCTGGACTGTCATTGCTCATTAAAAATGATGTCATATGGGTAAAAACCAGGTAAATATTGCATTTTGTTAAGATCAGCAGAACTGACTTAAATGGGGCCTGCGTGTTGTGTAGTCTTGCCTTAATCTTTGTATTCATGCCCGTCATTTGCATATTTGCATATATATGCAACCACACTTAAGTTGCAGCCCTCGACATGTGCTGAGAGTATCATTGTGGCCTCTGGGGCTTCCAAAGTCGAGTAACCCTGTCCTAAAGGACAATTGGGATTGCTATGCACAGAAAGGATTGCCTTCCCAGCTACCGTTGGGTTTACCAGTGTCACGAGAGCAATGCTTCCTTGGAAGCAGAGACTGACACAGCTGGGCTAGAACACACCACATGACGTTTGTCAGTCTGTCTTCCCACACAGTGCGAGAGTTCTGTTACCGTATGCTGCGTGGAAGGCTCAAGTAGACACAATCAAGTTTCCCTCCTCTGGCTATGTTCTATCACGCAACATTGCTCTGCTGACATCTTTACACCAAATACATTTCCCTTTAGTGCTTGCAGCTTAAAGTGGGTGGAAGCGCTCATGCTAGAGCACAAGTATGACTGTATGGCAGACAACAGCTAGTCCTAATTGCAAGGAACTGCAATAGGCTCACCCAGCATGTTCCTTCTGCAGAGTGGAAGGCTTTTTCCATGTCTACCTGATTAAGGATGTTTCAGAGCCTACCGAAGACGACTGGAATCTTTCCACTGACTTCAGATGTCTTTGGATCAGGCCCTGATCCAAAGGAACATTACACCAAAGCTCTAAGAATGATACTGCTGCATCAGGTTCGTGGATGGTAGAACTCCAGTCCCCAAAACACTTGGAATTGCAATGACAGGAAACATTGTAGGTGTACGGGTGAATCTAGAGGTGCGTAGGGTTAACAAGCTCATCTTCTGGGAGTGTCTGTTTTATAGAATCCCAGGGCTGGAAGAGATCTCAGGAAGTCGTCAAGTCCAGCCCCCTGCCCAAGGCAGGACCAATCCCAACTAAATCAACCCAGCCAGGGCTCTGTCAAACTGAGATTTAAAAACCTCTAAGGATGGAGATTCCACCCCCTCCCTAGTGAACCCATCCCAGTGCTTCCCCACCCTCCTAGTGAAATAGTTTTTCCTAATATCCAACCTAGACCTCCCGCACTGTAACTTGAGCCCATTGCTCCTTGTTCTGCATCCGTCACTACTGTGAACAGCCTCTCTCCATCGTTTTTGGAACCTCCCTTCAGGATGTTGAAGGCTGCTCTCAAATCCCCCCTCACTCTTCTCTTCTGCAGACTAAACAAGCCCAGACCCTCAGCCTCTCCTCACAGGTCACGTGCTCAGCCCCCTCATCATTTTAATCTTAGAACAGTAGAACTGGAAGGGACCCTGAGAGGTCATCGAGTCCAGTCCCCTGCCCTCACGGCAGGACCAAGCACCATCTAGATCAGTGGTCCCCAACGCGGTGCCGCGGGCACCATGGTGCCTGCCGGGGCACTTATGTGTGCCCGCCGAGTGACATGGGTCAGCCCAAGCCATTCTTGCACCCCGGGCCCCACCCCCGGACGCGCGGTGCACACACGGCCCCGCCCCCGGATGCACAGCACATATGCAGCCCCGCCCCTGGACACTCAACCCCGCCCCCAGATGCACAGTCCCCCCCCCCCAGGCACACAGCAGCCCCAAAAGGTTGGGGACCACTGATCTAGATCATCCCTGACAGATGCCTACCTAACCTGGTTGTTGGTATTTTGTTAACAGTTATTACTGGAAAGAAATGTCACTGAAGTGAAAACCCACCAATAAAACTATACAAGTCAAACAGCAGCTAATAAATATTTGTGGCTCCTAATACAGCAGGAGACATCCCAACAATGCAGTGTTCTTGTCTGCAATTGCAGCTTAAACCCCCCCCCAAAAAAATCCAGGGTAAAGAAAATCTTCTGGAGAACAGAAATCTATTTGTTTCCCTTGCTTTTATTAACAGCATGTCGGCAGGCTTTCCTGAAAGTAAATGAGAAAGAGACACCACAGCACTTTGGTGGTAAGACACTGCGTGAGTGTTTTCTGGAATGATAAAACAAGCCATTTTAGGCCACAATCTATTAGCCTCCAGTTTAGTTCAATAGGGTATTGATCTTGGCTGCAGATACCAGAACTGTGATTTATTTTCTAATTAACAAGTTCTAATGTCTAATTTTGACAGACAAAATGTCTATCATTGCCGGCAGCCAACAACAACGTCAACAATGTTTCAGGATT
The DNA here is from genome assembly GCF_049634645.1 of Pelodiscus sinensis. NCBI lineage: Eukaryota > Metazoa > Chordata > Testudines > Trionychidae > Pelodiscus > Pelodiscus sinensis. The sequence goes on along the minus strand of NC_134732.1, from coordinate 3,780,851 downwards.
TGGGCTCTGGGGTGGGGAGAAGAGGCAGAGAAAGGTTCTTGTTGTTTGCAGAGTCTGTCGAGACAGGTGATCAGCTCATATTAAAATTCACACAAAAGGGGAGGTTTGATAAAAGCCCAGCACCAACTAACCCGCTCCCTATGGAAACAGCTAATGAGAGCAAAGCTGCTTTTTGCTTTTCTGGCTTTAATCTGAAAGCTGAAAATGAGATCAGGTTTTCCAGTGCTCATCATTTAGCTTTCCAAAGACGACAGGATTAGCAGAGGTTCTGCATGAATGTGGAAGGAATTTTCTGCATCACATAATATGTTTTCACAAAACCTGAGGAATCCATAGATCCAGATGTATTTAAAATGCATTTGAAGGTGAGCTCTCTTCTGGGCTGGGGCACTGAATGGATCCTACCTTTTTATCTTCACAATGAGAGGTGTTTGGAGTGACTTAAGGGTTGTCTGGGTTGACTGTGGGGCACTTTCCATATGAACTAAATTAATTCATCTCACAAAGTACCAGGATGTACAGTAAAAACAAAATAACTTGGCATGATAGTTTGCAATAGTAGTGTAGCAAGAGTAATGCTCTAACACACATTCTATAAATATCTAAAATGCTGCATCAGCTGCAGATTTACTACTGTATATCATGTTTATTATTGTTGGTGCGTCATACACACGCACACACACACCCTGCCGCATGAGCATTTTTAAATAAACTGCTCTGCTATCACCTTTCATAGAAAAGAAAAATCCAAGCTGAATTCATGTCACCAAAGAGCAAACGCTTCCCTGAAGAAAGAGTCTGGTTTGTTATCGGTAAACGTTCTTCCTCGGTGACCTTTCTTTAAAGTCCGCTTGTGGGGATGTCATAATGATCTCTCTAACAAAATGGTCTTGCTTAAAGCTTCCTCTGTATATGGGTTATTGGGTGGATAATAAAGATATCAGAGTTGGCGAGTGGTGCCCAAACAACTATCAAGTCCTTGCCTTTTAATCTAGCATGTGTGGCACAACGATAAGCTAAGAAAACCGATTCATCTAGGAAATTTATACCAGCGCACAAGAGTCTTGATAGGAAAATTAATTTAATACCCTGTGTGATGTTGGAGATCTTTCAACACCACTTCTGTCCCATAGGATCCTTCTTTTCATCGCTGGTCTTGCAATCTTAAGCCCCAATTCCAAAAAGTATGGGCACTGTATAAGAATAGCCATACTGGGTCAGACCAAAGGTCCATCTAGCCTAGTATCCTGTCTCCCAACAGTGGCCAATGCTGGGAGCCCCAGAGGGAATGAATGGAACAGGTAATCATCAAGTGATCCCTCCCCTGTTGCCCATTCCCAGCTTCTGACAAACAGAGGCTAGGGACACCCTTCCTGCCCCTCCTGGCTAATAGCCATTAATGGAAATATCTGCCATGAATTTATCTAGCTCTTTTTTTAACCCTGTTAAAGTCTTGCCCTTCACAACATCCCCTGGCAAGAAGTTCCACAGGTTGATTGTGAGCTGCATGAAGTAGTACTTCCTTTTGTTTGTTTTAAACCTGCTACCTATTAAAGGCTAACCTTAAGCACATGAGCCACCCCAGTGATTCCAAAGCTTGCTGTTAGGCACGTGATTATGTACTATGCCAAAGAATTGAGGCCATAAAATATTTACAGGTGATGTGAATGTCTTCACTGGAGGTGGCTGTTGTACTTAATGTCACTCAGTTTACACTAAGTCCTCCCTGCATTGCTTGCCTGCTGGGAAGTCCATGTTCAAGACAACTTCAATACAACCCAGCTAGTGTCACCACTGGAAACCGCAAGCCTTGACATTTACAGGATTGTACTTCAAAGGATTATGCATGTTTGCAGATGACAACAGGATTCCTTATTACAGCGGTCTAATCAAACCGATAATCCACAATTATATTCAGAGCTCAAACAGTTCTGCAAGCACTTGCCATAGAAATTATAGGAATAAAATGCCCGAGTCATGTCTACAGCATTGCACATTCATTTATGATAGATTCATAGACATTAGAGTCAGAAGGGACCATTATGATCATCTAGTCTGACCCCATGCACAATGCAGGCCACAGAATCTCACCCACCCACTGCTAGAATAATCCTCTCACCTATATCTCAGATATTGAAGTCCTCAAATGATGGCTTAAAGACCCCAAGAAGCAGAGAATCCTCCAGCAAGTGATCCGTGCCCCATGCTACAGAGAAAGGCGAAAAACCTCCAGGGCCTCAGCCAATCTACCCTGGAGGAAAATTCCTTCCCAACCCCAAATATGCCATACGCATGGCACGCACTGGGCGTATTTCATAAACTCGCGCTAAATCCTGAGCTACTCAGATACAGTCAGGAAGCATTTCACAGGATCTATGTCAATTTTGCATTTGGAGCTATTAAAAAAAATTAAAACCATGTTCATATAAACCAAAATGTGGCCCCTATTCAGAAAAGCACCTGTGCTCAAGTAAGCCCTTAAACTCTCAACTTTAAGCACACGTATAAGTACTTTTGAAGTCAGACTTAAGCAAATGCTTAAGTGCCTTGTGGAATAAGGATGAATTCAAACATGTGCATAAGGGCTTTCCAGATTCAAGGTCTGTTTCTTCCTTGTAAGGATCCAATGAGAAATAGGATGTTAAACATCTTGTCATCAATGACTGTAGCAATTGCATTAATTTCAGATTTCATCCTGGTCCCCTCTAACAAATTCCTAGAATATGAACCTGATTCTCCTTTTGGCTTCAGTGAAGATGCTCTTGATTTACACTAGCACCAAGAGAATCAAAACATTAATGCATTAAACATTCCCTTCAACATCTTGACAGTAGTATCACATGGTACACTGAACAACAAATAGAATTACAACCAGACTGCATCTCCTGAATATGTTTATGTGTATATGTATGCACTTTTCTGAAAGCACTCCATTCCAAATCACATGCCAGGATACGGACAAAGAATGTATATTTCCCATACTCTATACTCAGAGGGATATACAAAACAAGTAGATATTAACACTAACAGGCAAAACTCCTAGTGAAGTCAGTTGCGTATATGTATAAAGACTGTATGATCAGGACCTCAAACAGATTTTGAAAAATGTTGACATCTATTTTGGACTTTGAATGAATAGATCGCTATGGAGCCACAAGAACTCTTTGAACAGAGTTACTTTTCTACTCGCTCTCAATTTGGCAAGGGGCATAAAGATAAACTGTTAGAATGTTCAGCATTGGTACAACAGAGCAAACCCAACAGATATCTTTCAACTAGTCGTGGGCTTTACATGTTTCAGGGAGAACAAGCAGAATTTTTAACTGACTAAAAGGAATAACAGAGGCTGAGTGTTCAAGTCACTCTTTTTGGAATGGGTCAGCGTCATCCCTGGTGAAACTCCATTGACTCTGATGGAGTTGCAGCTGTTCTAACAAAGACTAACTGTCACCTATTTCCTTTAAAGTTTTTCCTTTTGGTATCATCCCACAGTCTCAGATGAGGGATTATTGTAACTAGAGTTGAAATGCTTCCTGGAAATTAGAAGCTGGGAAAATGGAACTCTCAGGACATCTGGGAAACCTATGACTGTGTATTCTGATCAGTCTTCAAGCCCTCTTTTTAGTTCACTTCCAACATTACACTTCAAAACCAGCTCATTCAGCACAACAGCTATTAAAGACAATAAATTCAGCAACGCACACCATTACTGCAGTACATATTTGGATTGCTTCCTTCCCCTTCCCCCACCCCCACCCCCAATCCATAGTTAAAAGACAATATGAAATAAAGCCACCTTAATCCTTTAACAAACCAGAAGCAATGGTAACAGTCACCTACCCTGTGAGGACAACGACAAAATCCATCACGTTCCAGCCATTTCGGAGATAAGAGCCTTTGTGAAAAACAAACCCCAGGGCGATGATTTTTATACCCGCTTCAAAACAAAATATTCCAATAAAGTATGGCTCGGTATCATCCTGAAAGGAAGGGAGAAAAAATAGAGGGGTCAAGAAGGGAGACTAATGTAGTCAATACTGAAGATTCTTGTTGAAGTGGGAACACATATACCAGATCAAAAGACGCAGTAATAAAAAAAAAACTGTTCCAAGAATATTTTTTTACGTTCAAAAATAAATTGTGACTCAACATGTTTAGGAGTCTCATTTTCTTTTGCCATGAATATCTGAGCATTATGCTTCAGATGCACAAGTAGCCATGAAAAGGGAATTTTAAGATCAAATAGCCAACAAAAGCAACATTTCAAATGGGAGGTTTAATTGTAAACTGACGTTTTTCCCATGTTGGTGATTTACAAACACTGTACACTCAGAGAACTGAAACAAAAAACACGTCGCACATAGGCAATCAGACCAGTATGGACTGCCAATATTGAGAACATATTATTTGCAAATGATAGGCAAACTGAGAATTATTTTCTGGGGAAATAAGATGAATCTTGGCATCATTTGCGAATGTTATGACCTGATGGTGGACAATTCATGTTAATACATTTAAGGCAGCATTCAACCAAAATTATTCTTTGTGAAATGCTTAGCTCTATTTTTAAATGCCTTCCCACTTCTAGTACAGTAATCCATCTCCCTCTGTCCTCCTCCAAAATCATTTATTCCATCAGCTCTCCTTTCAACAACTTTCTCCTCCAAGGTGTCTCCACAATTTCCCTTGTCTGAATCGTTACCCTGCATTTATTTCTGTGTGATTTGGTAATCGATCACAACTCAGGCAAAACTCCCATTCACTTCCCTTGGAGTTTTGCCCAATTAAGGACAATGGGATTGGGTCTTCAACCGCCCCCCCCCCCGGTCCTGCAGTGATCTTTCCTCATGTGGAGTTCATCACACGATCAAAATTGTATACTGTCATCTCACTGGGAGTCGGGACTATGTTTTGTTCAGCATCATAGATATTTGTGGCACTATAATATTAGTTCCCTTTTACTTGAAATGATCTAAGTATCAGAAAATTATCTTCAGCACCGAAGAGGAACTGCTGTGACTAGTATTAATGTATGAGCTGGAGATAACAAAGGCAAAGACAGCAGGTACAATTTTCAAAAGCATCTAAGGGTATTTCTACACTGTAAACTCCCCCATGGAAGCAAGTCTTACAACCTGCCAGACTCGGGATCACAGTATGGCGCTAAACCCAATGTAGACCTTCCTGTTGGGGCTGAACCTCAGGATGTGAAATCTGGCAAGGAGGTTGGTCTCAGAAAAGCTCCAGTCCAAGGGGGAACATAAACGTGGCTACGCATAGCCCCAAGGCATGAGCCCCCAACCCATATCTGCACACCTGGGCTCTGAAATTGGCTGCTGTAAAGTTTTTTTTACTGTTTCCAACGTTCGCATCTAGACTTAGCAGCTTGTGTCCCATTTTCAAAAGGGACAAATATTTGGGAGCCTACGACCCTTTGACTCAGAGTGGACTTTAGGCTCCTGCGTCGCTTTGTCCCTCCTGTCTTGCCACTTAAATCTGTACAATTCCAGTGGGGATAACATTTGGCCCAGTGTTTTGAGGCAGGAGCAATAGCAGTTTTGACTCTCACAGGTTATCAGGGCACATAGGAATGTGTAGTGGAGTGTGGTGGGGCCCAGGAATGTGCCGATGGAGGGCAGAGAGAGAATGCTACTCAACTCTGCTCTACTCCAGCCCTGCCCCCAGCCACAGCCCAGTTCTAGCTCTGCACAGCCTGTCCATGGCTCTGCTCCTGCCCTGACTGCTAGCCCTGGTCCATCTGCGGCTCTGCAGCCACACCCACTGTTATGGCCCCCCCGGCGATGCCTCTTCTTCTGGCCTCAACCCTGCCCCCAGCTGTGGCCTGGCTGTAGCTCCTGCCCCCACCCCAAGCCTTGGCTCCTGGCCATAGCCCCACTACTGGCCCCAGGCCCACCTCCAACTCCTGCCCCAGCCTCAGCTCCTGTATCCCTGTCTGTGTTCCTCACCCACCTGGGAGTCACAGCCCTGGCTCCCACTGTGGCTCCCAGAAAGGGGGTGGGGAGGGATAAATGGGGTGTGTGATGTAAAAAGTTTGGGGACCCATGAGGTAGCCCCATTCAGCCTTTCCCTCAAGGGGGGGGAGGGATCTATAACCTTGGTGGATGGACCTTTGCCACCATTCCGTACCAGGGCAGAACTCCGGTGGAGAAGTTGGCCATAACCCACAGGCTGCTTCCCGGGGATACAGTCATTGACAGACAGATGCAGATTCAGGAATACGTTTCCGATCAGAGACAAGCGCTGATTCTGGAAAGTTATTCCCGCTCCCCGTCCATTTCCTCATGTCATTCCTTGGGCTCTGGATGACAACTCTCATAGGGTTGGGTGCGCTGGTAAATAGAGGCTCTGCACAAATAGAGGTTAATGTGAGCCGCTTGCACGTGAATGCGCTGAGTGCCTGTGGTTGGCATAAAGAATGAAATCCATTAGCAACGTTAAAACATCTGTCATGCTGAGGAACACAGCAGCCAGCTTTGCCCAGCTCCCATCAAAAACACCCCCAAAACCCAGGCGTGCGGCATATTCCAGAGCATCGCCAGGCAGACCCTCCCGTGTCTTACAATCAGGAGGGTGTTTACACGGAGGTACCTATGCCACACACCCTCTTCTAGCAAAGTAAAGACCAAAGCAGGGCGGCTGAAGAGAAAAGGGAGACCATAAGGAATCATACCAGGGCAGCACATAACTGCCACCAACCTTCTGTGCTGCTGATGTGACAAAGCCGCAAACTGCCTGCAGCCTCCACTGCAGAAAAGATCCTTTATGTCTAGGCAATTCTAGCCAAGAAAGACAGCTGTTGCAATACATAGGAAAGCTGACCAGGGCCGCATTAGCTCCTCCCATATGCCATTAGCTCCTCCCATCTGCCAAGTGAAACCCAGCTGAAGAGGCGCAGGAATGCTGGTGAAGGGGATAGGGCAGCCAGTGCTAGCCCAGCAAGAGAACGATTTGGCTGGACTGCCACTGCAGAGGGAAGCACGCAGCCCAAGGAAAGCAGGGAACCAACTACAGCTGAACAGAAAGGTTTTACACCAACAACATTTGAACAAAACTAAAAGAAATGTTGTGACCTTTTTTGCTGTTCTGCCTCCTCACGACCTTCCTGACACACTCTAGAAACAACACATGTATGGTCCAAGACTCCTTAGCCCTCTTTGTACCAGAAGGTTCCTGGCCTGGTTACCCGGCCAGTCATCTGATCCTTTCTGCAATACTGCCCTTTGCCACTGTTCCCTGTAAGCTATGCTAGGAGAGATTCAGGTGCCACCCAGCTCATTAGCAAAGCACTCACAGCTGCCAGCAGCCAACAGCATGTGTTTCTACTGGTGGTGCACATCTGCATGTGCGTTGGTGCACATAACATTTATTCTGCACGTCGATGGAAAAATTAGAGGGAACATCGGTGATAATGCTCAGTTGTAGCTCCCCAGAATCTGATTATCATTTCAGCTAACAGTTCCCATTCCACAGAACTAGTGGTAATGGTTTAATAATGTGAGAGAGAGGAAGTCATCACACCAAAAGGGCCAATTCTTAGTCCCATTAAAGTCAATGGTAAAACTGGGGTTAGGGTTTGACCCTAGGCATCAAAAGTGAGAGGGTAATTCTTCCCCTATGTGTCTTATTGTGCATCTAACACTAGTTTCTTAGCATTTTCACATGAAATAGCTGATGCTTTGCAGGAGAAACAGGAAGCACATTCAGAAACATCACGCCTAGCGCTGGCTGGGAAATTTTCAACAGGTTTTTTCTCCAAAAAATGTCATCGCTTCCAAACTGAAACTGTTCACAAAACAGCATCAGGTTCGATGAAACACCCAGCGTGAAACAGTTTGGGGAGAAAGATTCTCAAGCTGGCAAGCTTCCATTTTTTCAGTCAAAAGGACTCTATTTCAAAATTTGAGGGCATTTTCACTAAAGAAGAAAAGTAAAAAAAGGGGAGGAAGGTGGAAATAAAAATGAAACGTTTCAGCTTAATAGAAATGTTTTCTTTCAATAACTCTGAACAAAAAAAAGAGGTTTGTAGCTTCCCAAATTGAAATGGGGAAACATGATTGAAAATTGTAATGGAATAGGAATACCATTTCCTGCCCAGCCCTCATTGTGATCCACTGCCAAAAACTTGGAAAACAAAAAACAAAAATCTATTGCTCATTAGCAGGACTTTATTCTTCTGGCAACACACTTTGAGGACACAAGAGATGATATAACTTCAAAATATTATTAGCATGATTCTACAGTAAGGCCTTTAGAATGGAAATTCATTGGCAACCTTAGCTATGGCTATCAAATGCTATAATTAAAATGGTCTAGTGGCATATTTATGCTGCACCTTCGGGGGAGGGAAATACACCTACATAGGGATACAAACCTGTGGCTGGTCCACATCAGCTGACTTGGGCTCACAGAACACGGACTCCAGGGCTGAAAAATTGCTGGCTAGAGTTGAGGAGGAGTCCTGTGGCACTTTGTAGACTAAGATTAATTTGGGCATAAGCTTTCATGGGTAAAAAACACTTTGTCAGTTGCATCTGACAAAATGTTTTTTCCTCACAAAAGCTTATACTCAAATAAATCTTCATCTAGGTGGCGGCACAGGACTCCTCGTTGTTTTTGCAGAGGCAGACTAACATGGCTACCCTTCTGATGCTTGTCTAGAGATAGCCAGGTTCAGACTAGAGTCCAGCCTCTGGGACCATGCAGTTGGTATTTTCTCCCTACGTACACATGCTCTAAACCTGGGAATCCACCTCAATTTTGAACCCAGACCCCATTTTATGCTCATGCAAATCAGTCTCACTTGGGTCATTAAGCACTCCGATCCTGAGTCCTAAAACCCTGCGAGGCAGGTGGGTTCAAGCCTTGTCGTGTTTCAGTGCGGACACAATGTGAACACAATGGCGTGGCTATCAGACTGAAGTCTAGCAAATGTGCACCCAGGTTTACAATGCAATGTGGATGCTCAGGCATGGGCTTGAAAACACTGAATCCACAAACCCAGGTCCACAGAGGTAGGCTCTGAATACAGTGTAGACATACCCACAAAGACTGGCTGAGGGTCTGTCCACACAGAACTAAACAGTATCTTGGAGCCTGAAGCAGCTGACTTGCTCTGGCAAAGCTCAGGCTGCAGCGCTGTAAATTTGCAGTCTAGGCGTTCAGGTTCAACCATTCTTGCAAGGCCTCCAGCCCAAGCCTGAACGTCTATAATGCAATTTTATAGCCCCATAGTCCAAGCCCCATGAGCCGGAGTTAGCTGACCTGGGCCAGCCACTGTCATGCTGCAGATCTCGTCTCACAGTGTAGGCTTGCCCACTGAGACATTGCTGTCCATTATCAGTGGACCAAAAAACTATGGATCAACTCTTACTCCATCAGTCAGTGCTGTAGCAACTATGCACTTAGCTCATAGGAAGTGGGGGAGTTTTATGCCACACAGCCTGGTGAACCACTGGCTCACTGAGGAGTAATACTGGGAGCAACAGACAGCAATCCTAGAAGGACAACTCCTGCAGTGAGGAAATTTGAGGAAAGATATTAAAGTGATGGGGAGAAAGATCAAATAGTCCTCTCAGCATCAAACAAGGCATGGAACCCTGTTCTCTTCCTCCCACCTCTCCCAAGCCCTTCCCCCGCAAGCCCTTGAATCTAGAGAAATGTAGGGATATAAGTAAGATTTGCTCCTTGTTTGGAATAATCCAACACTGAAGAGTTTCTTGTGAGAGTAGCCTAGGAAATCATTTTGTCCCTTTGCTGATTCATATTTTTCAGAACAGCAAGGGGAGGAGAAATCCAGCCTTTATCCAGTCCTACATCTTTAGAGTCAAACTTTTCACTGATGTCACGAGGATCCCAGACAATGCCTTCATCGCAAAACCAGCCTGACCCAATTAATAAGTCCCAAGCCTGATAACAATACACTATCATAGTATGATAAAAAGTTTGGGCATGTATACATGAGTTCTGATTGTATTCCTTCTCTCTTTTTAAATGAATATATAATTAAGTAGTGGAGAAAGTGAATCCATATACTTTTAGGAAGTCCATAGGCTTTTGCAGCATCTTCAAAATGACTTCAGCTCCTAAGCACTCTGAACATACAAATAAATAATAGACACTAGCAGGTCAAGTTGTGTAAGAAAAGGTGCATCAAATAAATGACCCTGGATGATTTCCAGTGCTATAACCTTGGTTTTTATTCCTTGTATTAAAGAGCTTCTCATCTCACCAACACTGTAATGAGCTGTTCTAGAGATCATGAACTACAAAGTCTAGGAATTTCCTTAATTCCCTAGCTTTTTGCCTTAAGGCTAATATTAGTTTGCATCATTTCATTTATACATGAAAACACAGATGGATCCAGATTTATTCCCCCCCCCCCCCCCCCCCAGCTCCCTGCCCAGACACCAACATTCATTTAGTCTAGCCTGGAAGTTGCTCCAATTTGCAGAGTAAGAAAAAAAGGAAACCAAGCATTGCCTGTTTTTAATCGGGCGATAAGAAGTAAAAGGATTATTGTGAAGCTATTCTTATTTGAAATACTATAAACTGACTCATTACCATAAAGCCTGCTGGCAAATTACTTTTCTTTGTAAGTTGTTTCTTTTTGGCAAGACTAACATTTTCTAACTCCAAAGACTTTAATATTGACAGGTCTCCCGCAATGATATCTAAAGAGGAAAGAAAACTCTCTATTCTATCCAGAATACTGGGGGGTGGGGAATGACCCAAGAAGTGGGTCATTCCATTCTACATATAGGAATGAAGATGCCTTTGGAATTCCCTTTCCACCTTGGTCAATAACAGCCGGAGTAAGTTGGTCTTTAGAAGGTCAAACTTTTCTCCTTGACTTTAAGAAGATGAGCAGGGCTGGCTAGCGGTGATGTACAACTCACAGGAAGGGGTATAGACAGCTTCCTCTATTTTTGTTATATTCATGTTGTGGCTGGATTTTTTGTTCTGGCCTGAGAGTAACTGCTGGGTCTGTTTATTTATACATCTATCTTTAAAAGACTGCTAAGGACATCCAGCACTGGGTGGGGAAATGCTCCTATAATACAGAATAGTAAAAACCTAAATAAATAAATAAATGCAACTCACCAATCTCTCTGACATGGGCGTCTTGTCATCCTCTGGTAGATGCTGCTCCAAAGCCAGAACAATGCAGTTGGCTATGATTGTCGCTAAAATCATGTATTCAAATGGAGTAGAGCCATCAGTTAAAGAAAAATGAGCTGAGAGAAGGAGACTTTCAGCAAGAAGAAGAATCCCATGCATTCTTATTACGTTTCGGATATTGACCATTCAAGTGGTCTCTCCTGGAAACCCTTAGCCAGGCTCTAACTCCTACTTCAGTTCCTTGTAGGGATATCTTTGGGAGGTTTTTAAGAAATAAGTTCCCTTCTTTGGGAGCCAGTGATTAAAATTTAGTCCCACAGAATCCCTCTAGAAATTCAGAGCTTCTCTTATTTTTCCAAAAACAAACAGGAAGTTTTGACTTTTAAAAAGCGGGTGACAATTTGAAGTGCTCCCCCAAAAAGACAGTAAAGTTGGATCTCCTGCCCCAAATTATGCTTCAGTGATTCTCTGGCATTTACATCTAAGCATATCGGGAACTTCGATTTCAAGGTCTATGGATGAATTACTGATGGATTGTTGTGCCAGATCAAAGGGTAGAGAAAGCTCTCCCGTGCCTTATAGGGCTATATATAGCAGGGACAGTAAAGCCACTGGAATTGTATGTGTGTACAGAAGGGACAGTAAAGCCTCTGGAATAGTGTGTGTGTGTGTGTGTGTGTACACACACAGAAGGGACAGTAAAGCCACTGGAATAGCGTGTGTGTGTCCTGCCCATGAGCAAATCTTTGTCTGACTCCAGCATTGTAGGGTGGCCGGTGACATTTTCAGCACCGCGGACAGCTCCCCGGGGCCAGGGCACCGCCAGATCTAGTCTAGCTAGTCCTGCCCTGGAGCACTTAACTCCCCCAGAGCATCCTTGGCAAACACCAGCCGACTCCTCCCTGGCCTGAGCTGCAACTGCCCCGCGGAAAGTGGATTTTGCGGACATTTTGTGGTTCTGCTTTTCCTGCTGACTCGGGGGGTTCTCTAGTTGATCCATTTCATTTCCTTGGCGGGAAAGCGGGGCGGGGGGGAGGCGCCGAGATCGCCCCTAGACCTGCAGAGACAGGGAGGCTGCCGCTGCCTGTTGGGGCAGGCGGGATTGCGGCCCGTCCCAACATTCACCGAGCGATCGCGGCGGGGAACAGCTGCTCCCAACCCGGGGCGCTCCACGCCCGCGGGGTCCCGGGCTCGCGGTTAGCTGCGGGGTCGCTAGGAGGCCCGGCTGCTACTGACCCAGGCGCAATAGGTGTGCGGTGTCGGGTGAAAACAACAGGCGATTCCCCCGTGCCACGCACTCCTGCGGGGGCTCCTCCTGCGCCGCGCACACGCACCCAGGCAACCGGAGACGCACCCCGGAGGAAGCGCCTGGCTGCCTTTGCCAAGGATCCCGCTCCCCGCCGCTTGCATCGCGGCACAAGCCGAGCCTCCCTCCCCAGGCGGATCCCTGCAGATCACTGGGCCCGGGAGCGGCTTCGGGGATGGAAAGCACCGGCCCCTTTCGCCACAGCGATGGTCCATCCCCTTGTGCCCTGCCTCCCTGGGCCAGGGAGCCTCTCCAAAGCAAAACCCTACCCCAGGCTCGCCTGCTCCCGGGGATACGCGGGGCCTCGGAGGGGGAGAGCTGATGGCAGCGCTCACTGACCGCCTGGGCAAGGTGGGGTGCTGAAAAACAGGCGGCAACAGATTGTGCATGGGCGAGATGGCAGTCGGGAGACCTTGGTTACGGGTGTCCCTAGCGCTAGCTTCAATGCCAAGGTGTCACCATTTTACCGCCCTCCTGCACGGAGAGAGGCGCTAAAATAGGACCATTTTACCACAAATTCCCCCTCGCTCGTCTTCCCGATCCCTTGGCACTCGGTCTAAATGGCGTGAAACGTGTCTGTGGGAAAGCCTACCACACAGAGAAAGACACGCCTGTCACTCCCACATGAGTCGAGCCCCACCTCCCTTCTATTATAACCAAGTTCTCTCGCCCGCGACCCCCACCTCTATTACCCCCGGACACCGAGCCCGAGCTGAAGCCCACAGAAATCCAACGGATCCCTGAACACACCCCTGTTCAACACCCAGCCAGACACCAGCATTCACCCATCTGCTTTCTCCCCAGACACACCCACACACCCCGAGCTTTTATTACCCCCCAGACGCCCCCAGGCCTGGTGGCGCCCGGCACATCCACGCCCGCCCCCTCCAGCCCCCAAAAGGATATGGCCATTCGGTTATTCTCTTGGCGTATTTCCGGATAACGTTATCCTCGCTGAAGATGAAGAGGGACCGGTTGACGGTGAAGCAGTTCTGCTTGACGGGGATGGGGTTGTAGAGAGCCATGGTCCTGGCTCGCTGAGCCATCGACTGCTTGTACATCCTTTGGCCGGGCGGGGGGCCACCTTGCCGGCTGCTGCCTCTCCCAGCCCCGGCCGGACCTCCGCCTCCATAGCGGGTGGGTAGATCGTCTCCGAACCGAGCCATCCTCGCAAGGCGCAGAGCCGGGCGCTACAATCCACACTGGCAGGCGAGGCAGGGGGAAGACGCATCCCAGCGCCCCGGACTGGCGCTGCTGGGGGGGGGGGGCTGCTCCGGCTGCAGCTGGGGTGGGAGGGAGGGGAAGGAGGCGGCCGGTCCAGCCGGCGGAAGGCAGTGGCGGGCTGCGCTCAACTTCCCAGCCAGGTGCCTTCCCTCCAGCCCAGCCTCATGCCTCTCCGCGCCCAGACAGCTCCCCCGGCGGAGGGCGGCGGCTCCCGGGGCTGCGGGGCAGGAATCCCAGCTCCTGCCCCGTCTCTCCGCCTCCCTCGGCCCGCGCGCGGGGCTCCCCTCCCGGGCGGCGGCGGCCGGAGCGCGGCGCGCGGAGCCGGCCTGAGTCACCCGGCGCTCGAGTGGAAACGCTCCGAGTAACCGGGTTGGGGCACCTCCGCCCCCTATAAGCGCCCGGCCCCGTGACTCCCCACAGCCAATCAGCGGCGGCGGCTCCACCCAGACCCGTGCAAGCCCAGGAGAGGCAGAACCGAGATTTCTCCCCCGGCTGCCTGGCCCAGGCTCCTGCGCGCCTGGGGGTGCGCGGGGGCAGGTGCGTGCCCGCCCCGGGGTGCAGAGCGGGCTCGGATCCGCTGCCCCAAGGTCCCCCCACGAGGCCAGAGGTGCCTCTGCCAGTGCACGGGGGGGGCACGGAGCGACCCTGGGACGGGGCGGGGGAGCAGACAGGCCCGGGGGAAAGGGCCCCCAGGCGCCGGCGCGCCCCTGCCCCTTGGGCGCTGTCCAGGTGCTGCGAGGCTGGCCCCGATCCGTGCCACGGACGGGGGGGAGCCGCCTGCCTCACCCGCCGGGCTCCGCCACACGCAGCGGCCGGAGCCTGGCCGGGGGGGCTGCACCGGGCTCGCCCCGCGAACTTTCGGAGAACTCGGAGCCCTTCCCCGCAAGGGCTGGACCAGTCCCCTGGGAGAAGGGCCCCGGACCCCGCCCGCTGGGCCGGTCTGAGCACGGCCGCGCGGGGGAGCGAGCCATGGACGGGTGAGGGGGGCTAGCGAGGGGTCAACGGGGGAGATCTGAGAGCAGCTGCAGGCCCGGGGCCTCTCCGCTTTCCCGACGAAACCCTCACTCGGTAGAGCGCTGCTTGACACCCGGGGGCACGAGAGGACCCTGGTAGGGTGTGTGTGTGGGGGGGGGTTCTGTGTGTGTGGGGTTTGTTTGTGTGTAACCCCCCCCCTCCCACAGGTGAACGCGCTCTCCTTCCCAACAGTTTGACTGACTCCTGGAGAGCCCTGGCTACTCCAACCCAACCCAACTCTTCTAGCCTCTTCATTCGGACACCCTCTCGTATTCCCCTCCTGCTGCCTGCAGTTTTCCCCCTCGACTACCGCTGCACCAGCGAGCTGGGGTGGGGGGGGGGGGCTCCCTTCTTTTACCTCTACACTAAGCCTGACAGAACCACAGCAGCTCTAAAAATGCACCCGCCAGAGCCGTCAGTCAAGCCATTTTCACTTCTGCCACAGAAGGAAGTCCTGGATGCGTCTCCTTCCTCGCAGCTCATATATTTTGCCTTAGTCATCCAAGCTGTCTCCGTTCAAAACCAGCCCACCAGCGAGGCAAGTCTCTAAGAGGGCTCAGAAGACAGAAGTTTATTCAGAAAGAAGGGCAGCTGCTGTCTGCTAAGAGTTGGCTTTAAAGAAGAAACCGGCCTTTTTGGAGTTCCAGGGACTGTTTTGTGTACCCAGGAAGAGGGAGCTTGAGTAACCATGACTGGCAATGGATGGTTTTCCAGCCAGGGTGAAAGCCTGTTGACATTTAACTCAAGGGAACACGGAAACAAATAATAAAGGAGGAATGGCATCACATCCGGCCTGGGTGACAAGGTAAACATGGGACTACGCTGACCCAGCCACATCATCCTGGTTTCTAAGGTCCAGAGGCAAATTGCTGATAATGGAACTGATAGAGTGTAGAGACCTCCTGCAGGGAATTAATGAATCGGCAGCCTGCCAGGGGAGGAAATACAGAAATGGTTTCCCAACGCTCACAATCCAGGCCAGATTTTCCAAAGCATCCAGTGTATTGGGTGCATGTTGGGTGCCGGGCTCTTTGGAAAGTTTTACTCTCATTGAGGATGTGGAAGCCTTAAGAAAATAGGGTCCTATGGCCAATCTGCTCAGTCTTCCAGTAGCCCCAAGGGTGTCTTTAAGCCATCCCTTCAAAATATCTGGCCTCAGTCTCTTTGAAATCTTAGTGGAACCTTTGGATAAGTGCAAACCTTTGGATAATGTGTCTGACAAAAATAGCCTCAGGTCATATGTCCTGATGGGCTTGATATTTGCAAGATCCTCTGGGGGGGGGGGGGGAGGGAAATCTTGGGTGTCATCCCAAACAGCTGAAAACTATAAATAAACTAGAAGACTTAGCTGGCGTTGCCCGGGTTCTTCAGGGCAGGGGGCTGGCAGTGTGGGGGGTGCAGGAGTCAGGGCAGGGCCTTTAGGATGGGGACAGTACAGGAGGTTAGGGGGTGTGAGAGTGAGGGTTGACAGGTGAGAGGGAGCTTGAGGAGATGCATCCCAGCCAGTATGGGCCTTTTCTTTCCCCCTAGCCCCTCCCCCCAGCCACCAACTGCCTTTTCTCTCCCTCTCCCTCCGGCACTGGGAGGGGGGAGAAGGATTTGAGGCTTGGGGGGCACTTACCCAGTGTGCTGACAGGTAAGATGGTGGAGTCCAAACTCTGCTGGATGCTCCCTTGAGGGCTGCTGCCTCCAGTGGTCACTCTCAGTATCACATCCCTCTGAACAGCCTTTACCTTTCCATGTTATTGAAAACAGTTCCTTTGCCAGCACTTCCAGTTTTCCTGGCACAACCAACCCCTGACCTTGCTTTAAGTTAGGAGAAGAGGAAAGTGCAGCGATCCTAGCTCTTAACATTTAGGAGGAGTTTGTGAACAAATGGGCTTGCAGACAGACACACAAATCGCTAAAATATATAGAGACATAATAGTATTTAAATGGATTTACATCTTCAAAATGCAAGACATCACCTTATGGATCCATCCAGCCCCATGCATCGCAGGGAATTACTTACTCCACTGTACAGATGGGGGGAAAGGGCTCAGAATGGTTATGGGTTGAGCTAATTGGGAAATTATTTTTCTCCCTGTAAGAAAAAATTAACAGAAAGTATGTTTATTAAATATTTTCCATTAAAAAAATCAGTTGGATTTTTAAAAATCAAAACACTCCAAACTGGATTGTAATCTTATAGGCACTACAAATTTGGGAAGTTCACCTTTTCTGGTTTTGGTTGCTAAAAGCCTGAATCTTTTTTTTTTTTTTTTTTTTTTGCATTTTTTCAATGAAAAGCCACTTGTTCATGTCACAGACGTTTTCATGAATAATTGCATGTCCTCTAACACACACCCCCGTTTTGAATGAAAAAATCTGTACAGAAACATTTCAACCAGCTTTGGGTCTGTGGGGATTTCTAAGGGTGCTCGTCACTGCCAACTCCTAACACCTTCTCAAGGAGCTGAGAATGCTTACCACCTGTGTATGTAGCACTTAAAAGACTAACAAGATAGTTTATTAGGTGATGAGCTTTCATGGGCCAGACCCACTTCCTCAGATCAAATAGTGGAAGAAAATTGGCACAACCATATGTGTTCATTTTTTTGATTGTATCCTTTGGTATATATGGTTGTGCTAATTTTCTTCCACTATTTGATCTGAGGAAGTGGGTCTGGCCCATGAAAGCTCATCATCTAATAAACCATCTTGTTAGTCTTTTAAGTGCTACATAGTCCTGTTTTTTGTTTCAGCTACACCAGACTAACACGGCTACATTTCTATCACTATACCACCTGTGTAGGTTGTTATCCACCAGGAAAGTGCAAATCAGGCAGAGCCAGAATTACAGCTCCTGAGCTCTCATCTCCCAGTTCTGTGTAGATCCATTAGGCCATGCCACTTCTCTCAATGAGGAAGTCAGCTGCGGGACTCTAGTTAATAATGCATTAAACAGGGTGCTTGGGTGCATTCATAATGGACTAGAAAATAATGCAAACATGTTGTAATGACATTACATTAATATCTGGATCTTATGAGGTGCTCTTCAGATGCAGATTTCACAGTACTTTGCAAAATAGATCAGTAGTATCTCCATTTAAGAGATGGGGAAACTGAGGCACAGAGACAGACACACCTCGCCCCACATTACTCAGCAGGTCCATAGCAAATCTGGGAATCAAACCTCATATTTCCCAGTCCAAGGGTGCTCCCAGATCTGCAGATGCATGGTCGGTTTGGTTATATCCCGGGAAAACTCAAACTGAGATTCTGAGGCTCAAAAAGGCCAGCAAAACTGTTTGGAGACATAGAGGGACTTAAATATGAGAGACAGGTGCAAAAGCTAGGGTTATTTCACCTCAAAAAAGGAAACATGGAGATTTAGCTTGGGCACATAAGATTATGAACAGTAAAAAATATATATAATATGACTAGATTTAACCTGATCAAAGGGTCACTCAAGGAAATTAATGGAAAGCAAATTTCAAACCAATAAGGAAATATTCAAACCACGATGGAATCTACCACTGCAAGAGGACAACGCATTAAATAGTTGGTTCTAAAAATGGACTGGATCATTTTATGGCTAACATTGGTAACTGTGAAATGTGAAGATGGGGATTGAATTTTGTGTTTTTATGGCCCCCATCTATATTACCTCTGCCATCGGAGAGCAATTCTTCTTTCTGCCCTCCCCCCACCTGGAGCAAGACTGCAGAATCGAGCAAGTGCTGACCCTTCCGCTGACGTACTAAACCTTGGCTAGTGCCTGAGTCAGGACCATGGGCTGATCCAGAACGGCCAAGCCTCAATTCCAACGGGAAGCTGAAGAGAACAATGCAAAGTTACAGCCATTTGGCTATAAGGGAGCTGCTGGTCCCTATTTAGGGGGATGGATTCTTATGGGACACCACTGGACACTTCACCATGACAACAGAGCATAATGAGATTAGGTACCAACTCTACAGCTTTTTGGTTCAACCACGTGGCAGCACTATAGGCCACCTGCTTCTTGATAAGCTCCAGATCCCTGATCCCATTCTTCTGTCTGCACATAAAGGGGCAGGAGAGAAGAGACACCACCCCCACATTCTCAAATGGCTGGTCACCAAGGTAGTATTCTAGCAGGTAGGTCTTTGTAGAAGCAGTGGGAGAAAGGTGATAGGGAAGAGATTAAACGTAAACTGAAGGGAGAAGGAGGAGCCATTCAATTCCAAAGACTCCCACAAAGACTGCCCGGCTGTGTCTAGACTGGCAAGTTTTTCCGCAAAATCATCTGCTTTTGCGGAAAAACTTGCCAGCTGTCTACACTGGCCGCTTGAATTTCTGGAAAAGCACTGACGATCTCATGTAAGATCGTCAGTGCTTTTCCGGAAATACTGTGCTGCTCCCGTTCGGGCAAAAGTCTTTTTCCAAAAGACTTTTGCGCAAAAGGGCCAGGGTAGACTGCACAGTACTGTTTTCCGCAAAAAAGCCCCGATCGTGAAAGTGGCGATCGGGGCTTTTTTGCGGAAAACCGCGTCTAGATTGGCTACGGACGCTTTTCCGCAAAAAGTGCTTTTGCAGAAAAGCATCCTGCCAATCTAGACGCGCTTTTCCGAAAATGCTTTTAACGGAAAACTTTTCCATTAAAAGCATTTTCGGAAAATCATGCCAGTGTAGACATAGCCTCCATGTCTTACATGACAGCTCAGAGGGAAGGGGATGGATGGCATGCACTCTTCTTGGATTCAGATGAGCGTATCAGCTGGCCCTTCATTTAAGAACCACCAAGGAGGGAGCAACATTTTATTCCAGTCTATCAATAGCAATGGAGTTGAGTTGCAATCTCAGATATGGCTCAGCCATCCTAAGCCTCAGGATTTCTGAAAAGCAAATCAAAGCCCACACCTCACATTTGACAGTCAGGACCCAGTGGCACTTTTGGTAAGGATGAGGGTCTGATTTTGGCCAAAGATATCGGCTTGCCTGACTGCGGGGCACCCAGCCTATCATGCTAGCGAGACAGTGCGACCCTTCTGTGACGCAGTTAGCTGGGAACTTCGGGCAAAACCTACTGCGGAAGTTAAAATTATTCCTTGTTTGGTCACAGCACACCTAACCCCACTGAGCAACGGGTGACTGGAGAGAGTGGGGATGGGAAAGATGCTCTTTAAATTATATCAGAGAGAAAAGTATAAAATAAAATATCTAACAGAATGTAAAGAAAACCATTTGCTGGCCCTGTTCCTACTATTCCTTCTCCTGGACTCACAGCAATGTCTCAATATAATAATAATATATGATTTATATTACAGTAGCACCTAGACTCCTCAGCTGAGATTGGGCCCAGAATACACATGGTCATAGACAGTCCCTCCCCCTGAAGTGTTGGTAGCAGTGGTAGGCTGCATGCGGCCCATGCCCTGCAGGCTGCCAATCGGGGTTCTGTGCATGGCCCATGAGACATTTCGTTTACTGTTGCTCACATGCAGGGCTGCCAGATTCCACTAGTTGCCGTCCATGTCATTTTTTTCTTATCAATATCACTAGAATGACATGCATGTAAGGCCAGGACATATAAAGTGAGGTACTATTGCTCACAACATTGACAGTAAGGCCGTGTCTACACTAGGAAACTATTTCAGAATGACTAAATTCAACTTAAGAATGCCCAATTTAACAAATTCGAACTAGCGCGTCCTCACTACAGGGAAGCATCGAAATTAGTCTGAGGCAGGCTCTGTTCATGTGGCCATGCTACCTCAGACTTAGAAGCACTCCAGGAGGCCGCTTGCAGCTCCCCAGAGACAAATAAGTTTGAATTAGCGGCACCGGAGCATCCACACTAACGTTTCAAAATTAGCGTTATTCCTCATGAAAAGCAGGAGTACACAGTTCAAATTCCACGTTATTTTGAAATAACAGGCTTGGTACTGTGGATGCACCACTTATAAATTCGAACTTGGGGGGTTATTTCAGACTAAGGTCCCAGTGTAGGCCAGCGCTAAGAGGCGTGTGTGCTCTCTGCATCCAATCAAAGCACTGCTACCATTCAATCAGCACACCCCGCAAATTTTGAGCATGCAAGTGCAGGGAGCAAAACTACCCTGGCTCGGGAGACCGGCTTGGTTACGACAATCTTGCAGCCCATGGAGAATAAGGAGGGTCACTCAATGCGGCCCGCTCGCTAGCCTCAAGTGCCCATCGCTGGTTTCTAGTCTAGACGTGTCTGCTTCTCCAGTCTCTAGGTGGTCATATGAAGAGGCCACCAAGCAGAACCACATCATGAATAGAACCCAGCTTTCCTGAGTCCCAGCAGAGCACCTTATCGGTGGGACCATGTTGCCTCTCTTAGCCCGCCGTCTAATACTAAATCACTTCCTTGTGCACTAAGATCAGCTGCAAGCCATTTCATGTCTCTTCTGGCTTCCTCACCCCCCATCTATTTTTACATGAAACCCAACTACAGCCATTTTTTTGTTGCAAAAGAAGTGGATTCAAATTGTGTGTCTGAGACTGCTGCATACGGCTTAATGCGTTCACCCAATTAGCTAAATAATTAGGCGGAAGTGCACAGCTCAGTAAAGCCTATGGATGTGAAGGCCAATAAACGGTTCACAAAAATCTTGCACTAGATGGAGATCACATCAAAGATCACAGTAAACAATGGCATCTGCCCAGTTATTCACTGAGTGGCAAGGAGAGTCAAGCAGCTGGCAGTCTGGTGTCCAGTCTTCCGTTTAAAAGGTCACTATGCTGATAACTTAGCCCCAGCAACACTAATTACAGTTTTCCTTTGTGGATGCCAGAGAAGTCCATTCAGGTAAGGCTGCACCTGCTTTGCACCTAATTAGGTTCTCAAATACCATGGTGATGGGAGCTGAATAAGATGCTGCACTGAATGTGTCCTGATATTTTTATTTTAGATGTTGTACATTTATTTCACTAGCACCTCGTTCTTTACCTTCATCCATGGCAGCAGAGGACAGTAATAGGCTAGGAAAATACACTCCCTTTTCCACCCCAGGAGAGCTGGAGTTTAGTGGATCTCAGTGTAATTTTTAGAAGCTATTTTGTCAGCCTCATAGAAATCCACAACACAGTTTGAAACAAACTCTCTCCCTGAAAGAAGACGTTATGTAGCAAGTTAGGTCTTAAAGACCTGATTTTCTATGGCGTTCAGGGTCCAAATTTTACAGGTGTTCAGATGTTGCTCTGCTCAGCATTGCAAGACCTAAGTGATTTAGGAGCCTAATCTCATAATGAGAAAGTGCCTAAGTAACTTTTGAAAAGAAGACTTAAGTACTGTGATAAAGTCAAACCAGAGGGTTACACTAGAGTGGGAAAAGGCAGCCATAGAAGGGTAAAATGTTAATTCCCCTGTTAACTAGCAGTGGGTTACTGCAGGCCAAGCAAGAGCAGCTGATAAGGGGCTGTCTCAGGCAGATTAGGGTCAGCTGAGACAGGGCAATCTTGGCTCAGTTAGGGTCAGCTGACTCCATTTTAGGCCTGCCTGAGACCTTTTAAAACCCTCCCCCATTGGGACAGACCATTGATCCTCCTGGAACCTTTAATCTTCTCAGTGACGGGGAAGACAATCCATTAGGCTACGTCTACACTTCAGGCTTTTTGTGCTAGAACAGCTGTAGAGCTTGCAGGGCGTCTACACTGCCCACGCGTTCTTGCGCAAGTAAATTTACAGTAAAGCGTCGGAAAAGAGGGCTTCTTGCAGAAGAGTTATTCCTCTCCCCACGAGGAATAAGCCTTTTTGCACAAGAGCTCTTGTGCAAGAAGGCAGTGTGGGCGGGCAAGAAACCCCTATAGCTAAAATGGCCATCAGAGCTTTCTTGCACAAGAGAGCGTCCACACTGCCATGGAGGCTCTTGCACAAAAGCACATCTCTTGTGCAAAAGCACATGGCAGTGTGGACACACTCTTGTGCAAGAACTTTTGCACATACACACACGAAAGAAGCCTGCAGTGTAGATGTAGCGAGGGAGCAAAGACGAGGTTGCCCAAGGCTCTGGAGATGATCCCCCTGACAAAGTACAACAGTAATGCTTTCAATTTTGCCAATGCCAATGCTTGGAATGAGGCACCTAAAGGAAAGCCGGGAAGCCACACCACAGAGCCCTCCAGCCCAATGGTAGCCTTGAGAGAACCTTCCTCATTTGAGAAATTGGCCTGTGCCTTTTAAACTCACATTCTAAGACCAAAAAAAGCTGGTGACCTGAGTTTGTGAGTTCCCATCAATGTAGTGGCACAATGGCTCAGCATGACTGGAAGCCAGCTCGCTAATTGGACACTCGCCTGCACAATGGGACAGGAGTAGAGGGGGGGGAAAAAGCCATTTGCCCAACCTAAAGATTGCTTTTGCATACAAGGAAAAAGTCCTGGCTCAAGAGTGACTCAAAACAGCCCCATGGGAGGCGTATTAGCCAGTCAAGCAGCAGCTACAGTGCTTTAGAGTACAGGCAGTCCCCGGGTTACATGGATCCAACTTACATCGGATCCCTACTTACAAACGGGGTGAGGCAACCCCGCACTAGCTGCTTCCCCCCAGCAGACCAGGGAGACGCGGAGCTAGCGCCCCCTCCCCCCCAGCAGACCAGGGAGACGCGGAGCTAGCGCCCCCTCCCCCCCAGCAGACCAGGGAGACGCGGAGCTAGCTCCCCCTCCCCCCCAGCAGACCAGGGAGACGCGGAGCTAGCGCCCCCTCCCCCCCAGCAGACCAGGGAGACGCGGAGCTAGCGCCCCTCCCCCCCAGCAGACCAGGGAGACGCGGAGCTAGCGCCCCCTCCCCCCCAGCAGACCAGGGAGACGCGAAGCTAGCGCCCCCTCCCCCCCAGCAGACCAGGGAGACGCGGAGCTTGAGACACCTCAGCTTGAGAATAAAGGACTGAGGGAAGTGAGGTGTGGGAGAATAAAACTGAGCTCTGGAGAAATGTTTGGCTAGAGTTTCCCCTACAATATGTACCAGTTCCGACTTACATACAAATTCAACTTAAGAACAAACCTACAGTCCCTATCTTGTACGTAACCCAGGGACTTCCTGTAAAACATTCCCCTGGCCACCCTTACGTGGAGTGCTACCTTTCACCGCTGAAATCCACAGCAAGGTGCCACACAGAGCGAGGAGGCGTTTCAGAACAGGGCCCTCCATGGGCCAATCAGCTAGCATGTCTGCGCTTGCTGATTGGATCAGAAGTGAATGCTCATTTTCCTGGAACGCTCATCTCATCACCATTTTCAAACCTGTGTACACAACCCCGACCCAAACTCCTCCCTGCAAATCACTAACACAGAGTGACTGCGGGACACACTGCCGAGGACATTGGCAGCGTGTGCCATATTTAGTGCAAGTCAGGTCCTGGGAATGTAAGAATTATCCTTTAAGACAGGATGGGGAACGTCAAACCCAGGGGCCAGATATGACCGCTGGCTTGCCTGGATCTGGCCCCCAGCAGAGAACACAGTTCCCTGAGAAGCTCAAGGCAGTCTGGGCCAAGTTACACACACAGGCAAGCCCTGACTCATGTCCGCAGAGGTGACTCTGCACGGAGGCCGTACAGCCTGCAGGAGAGGCGAGGCCCCAGCTGAAGGGCAGTAGTCCCTACCCCGCAGCACGGCTAGGGCTCCCTCTGGTCCCGCTGCTGCAGTCAGGATGCAGCCAAGGGGATCGACACTTCCGCCCTAACCAGGCTGCACTGCCAGCCAGCAGGTAGAACAGTCTGTCCCTGCCCGTCACCCTGACAGTCAGGGCCCACCCAAAGTTCAGCTCCTCACTACGCCACTAGCACACAGATATGAGTGAGAGGCGCCTTAGCAATACCTACGGTGGTTGCAATTATTTGGCTCCGTCATAAATGCCATGTAAATTCCCAGTATGATGGACCAGCGAGGGCGGGAAAAGCAGAGCGCCTGCGAAGATAAGAACATAAGAACGTCCATACTGTGTCAGCCAAATGTCCGGATCCTGTCTTCTGACTGGCTAATGCCAGATGCCCCAAAGGGGGTCAACACAACAGGGAATCATCAAGTGATCCCTCCCCTGACAACCAATTCCAGCCTCTGACAGAGTCTAGGGACACCACTTCTACCCATCCTGGCTAATAGCCATTGATGGACCTGTCCTCCATGAATTTATCTAGTTCTTTATTGAACCCTGTTCAAGTCCTGGCCTTCACAACATCCTTCGGCAAGGAGTTCCACAGGTTGACTGTGCCCTGTGTGAAGAAAAACTTCCTTTTGTTTGTTTTAAAACTGCTGCCTACTAATTTAATTTGGTGACTGCCAGAAGATGGTGCCAGCCAAGGCTCTCCCCTTCGGTATGGTCAGAGCCGCTCCTCGGCAGCAACATGGGGCAGAGCCATCCTTGCTGCTGGGACTCTCGGGACACTTCAGAGAAACACCTCCCCAGTTTATCACAAGCCTGACAGAGCAGGTAGTGCAGCTTTGCAGCTCGTGTGGGTCTCTGGTGTGAACTCGAACACTCGACTGGCAGCCCTGGAGACTGGAGAGCTCCCGGGGGCCACACCGCAAACACGACACAAACAGCAGCCTTGCAAGCGGCCCTCCCGTTGGCCCCAGAGGAGCCACTCAGACGGCCCATCGGATGACGAGTCGTCCTTTGAGACTAATACAAATCGATCCAGTATCATGAGCTTTGGTGGGCAAAACCCACTTCCTCAGATGAGCTGGAGTAGAAATGACAGGAAGGCAGAATTCATAACAGAAAAAGAAAGGAGGTGGGGGAAGGTACCTGTCAATTGTAGGACGGGTGCTAAGGGAAGTGTCCCATCAGATGACAGTAACTCTCCATCACGTAAGAGTGGAAGGCAAAAGACTCTGGGTCTCATTACAACCCCTGCAGCCTCCTTGACATCCCATCCCCCCGCACACACACAATTCCCAGATCCCTCTGTCCTGGTGTCTTACAGAAACTGACTGATGAGTTGTTGTTCTGCCAAGCTGGAGCATCTGACAACAGCTCACAGAAGCTGTTTGGTATTTTTATTGTACTCTAGTGCCCTCTATTTCAGCAGAGACAGTACTGACGCTCCTTTTCACCTCTCCCATCCTCAAAACTCCAGCGGATCTGACAGGACATGCAGCCGGCGCCCCTCTGGGACGAGCTGTCAACTTGTGCAGGCAGAGGATGACTTCCGCCGGGTGAGAGTCCAGACCTGAGACTTCATCTCTCGTGGTGCTCTTCACCCCACAGAGCCTACAGCTCGAAGTGCAGGCCTGGCTTTAAGGGTTAATCCAACACATGGGTCTACAGCCTTCCATCGATACCTGAGGGATTTCTGTGGGAAACAGCCATTAGGCCGTCAGAAAGTCACCGTCAGTTTTCTGGGAGAATAGCTCCCGTGTTTGGAATGTCACTTTGACTAAGTTCATCTCAAGAACCGAGGTAAAACGTAGGTGCAGATAATCCTGGAAGTTGTTCTTTGTGGCAGACAGAGGCTCCCATAGCACCTCAACTCCTCAGCCACGGAGAGCACTTGGGCCTTTGTTTATTAAAGCTAAAACTGTAGGGCTGCGTCTAGACTGGCATGATTTTGTGGAACTACTTTTAACGGAAAAGTTTTTCCGTTAAAAGTATTTCTGCAAAAGGGCATCTAGATTGGCAAGGATGCTTTTGCACAAAAAGTGCTTTTGCGCAAAAGCATCCGTGCCAATCTAGACGCGCTTTTGCGCAAGAAAGCTCTGATGGCCATTTTAGCCATCGGGCTTTCTTGCGCAAAAAATTAAGGTGCCTGTCTACACTGGCCCTCTTGCGCAAGAGGGCTTATCCCTGAGCGGGAGTGGGAAAGTATTTGCGCAAGAAGCACTGATTTTGTACATTACAAAGTCAGTGCTCTTGCGCAAATTCAAGCGGCCAGTGTGGACAGCTGGCAAGTTTCTTGCCAGTCTAGACGCACCCTAGGTCTCCAGATGCTCAGCTTATTCCTGGGCTGAGAGACGTTTTTCCAGGGATCACCACTAGACAACACTGCACTAATATGAGAGCTTGGCTCTGCTTTCAGTGCTACAGCGGCCCAGCAGTACCGGTGCTGCTGTAGCACTGAGGGTGTGTGTAGACTATAGGGTTTTTTTCGAAAAAAGTGGTCTTTTTTCAAAAAAACTTTCCCTTCATCTAGACTGCTGCCGCGTTCTTTCGAAAGTAAATCGAAAGAACGTGGCTGTTTTTTCGACCACAGAAAACCTCGTTTTACGAGGAATAATGCCGGTTTTTTAGAAAGTGCTATGTCATGCAAACTGTGCTTTTTCAAAAGAGAGCATCCAGACTACCTGGGTGCTCTCTTTCGAAACAGCAGCTTGTTTTTTCGAAAGTACTGGTTGTAGTCTAGATGCTCTTTTTCGAAAGAGGCTTGCAGTCTAGACGTAGCCTTAGTGAAGAAGCTACTATGTAGACAAGAGAGCTGCTCAGCGGGCGTAATTTATCCACATCCGTGACGGGTAGTAGCTCCAGAAAAGGGAGAAACTCTCACTTGGACATAGCACGGGCTACCTCTGAGATAAGGCTGGTACAGCTGCACACTCACACGCAACGGAGTTTTACCAACGTAAGTTGGAAGTGTGAAGTGCGCCTAAGAAAACTGCCCATCGCGACAGTAAATGCTAGCAGAGAAAAAGAGCTAGGAAAAGCCTGGGGCCGAGTCAATCACAAGGAGAAAGGGGGAAGCGTCATTCCTGCTCCATCTGACGCTAAGAGAAGACATTGGGGGCTGGACGCGATGACTCCTGAGGTCTCTTCCAGCCCTCAGATTCTAGGATTCTTCTAAGGTCCTGGGCATGAATCGTGAGGCACGTTTGTCTTGCTCTGGGCCGCCCCCACGCCACTCAGCCAGAGAGAGCCCGAGGGTCTTGGGTCTCCTTAGGACTTTGTTAGAACAAAGTGTTAGTGAAAATTTGCTGCCTCCTTTTGACCAGCTGCATCAGAGCTGCACCAAGATCGAGAAAAACGCCTGGAATTAGAGGGGACGCCGGGTGCAGCAACAAGATCCCTAACTTCAGGTCATGTCTGCAGGACCAGGCACCGCAGCAGCACAGATACAGGCAATATCCTAGATGCTTCCTCCTGTGCTGGGAAGGGTTTTCTGGTGCCATACATAATCTGCTTCTCCAAGGGGCTGTTGCTAGATGGACAGACAGGTAAACTCTTCCATCAGCCTGGTTGTATTTATGCCAAGGGTTTACAGCACTGAGTGGCATGAAGTACCGAAGCTATGTCATGTAACTTAAATGTAGGACAAGCCTAGGAGTTGGGACACCTGGGTTCTGCCTTGCTCTGCCACTTCCTACATGACCCTGGCTGAGTCTCTTAACCTCTGCGAACCGCAGTGCTCCTTTAGTAAAATGGGCATAATAGCACAGGAGCTTTATGATGAGAAATGAATGTAACAGCTTAAGCATCTCGCAAATTAGGACCATATAACCACCATGAATAGTTTATCACTTATGCAGCTCAGATGATCATCTCTTCTCGGAGCCATGACATAACCCCCGCCCTTAGAGTACCGCATCCTAATCAAATGATGTTACTTCTCCAGCGCACTTTTGAGCGTGCCCTAAAACATTAGCACAGAACTCCTCAATGGCCCAGTGTACTTGTATTACATAGGTTGCTTAATTTGTTCTCCTTACAATAGAGATGAGATTCAGATCTTCCTGTTAGGTCCCTGTGGCGGGGTACCACCTGCCTCCGTCCCCTTTCCCCTGGGGAACAAAGCGTTAACCCCCAGCCTGGGGGCCTAGTCCAGCACTTGCAGCAGGCCCAGGGGCCTAGTCCAGCACTCGCAGCAGGCCCAGCGGCCTAGTCCAGCACTGCGGGGTGGAGTAGGGGGGTCCAGGCCCTCCCTCTCCACCGGACCCCAACCCAGGGCCCTAATGGTAGTGGGTGGTTCCCACCACCGGCTCAGCGGGGGTCCTCCCCCAAAACATGCTAAGCCCACTGGGGGGGGGTTTCCCGGCCCCTTGCCCTGGGTTGCTTCCTACCCCCAATCTGGCGGCCGACGGAGGTCCCACCTGGTGATGCTGGGTTGCCGGCAGCGGCCTCGTCCGACGGTCTTGTCCCTGGGGCAGCGGCACAGGGGCGTCTTCTGCAGCGGGGCGGGCGGCCACCGGGCGTCGGTGTTGGGGGCGTGCTCGCCCCAGGGCTGGTGGTAGCGGCGGCAGCGGCGCCTCCTCCGGCTCTGGATCTGGCGGCAGGTCCGGCGGCGGGCCGGCAGCTTGGGCCGGAGCTCCTGCCTCCCCAGCGGTCTGCCTCAACTGAGCAGCCCAGCAGTCTTTTATAGCGAGGCTACACTTCGAGCATGCCCAGTAGGGCTGTGGGGGAGGGGCGTGTTCTGCCCAATAAATGGGCTCCCCTTCCTCCTGCTCAGTGCGGGGCTGGTTCGCCCCGTCACAGTCCCCCAAAAATAGAACTTGTGCACATGGCCAGACCCAAACGTTTATCCCCCAGGGGAGTCAGATGTCTGAGGAGTTCATTTTTCCAAACCCAGCTGCTTACAGCTCAGTTTGTGATGGAGCTGGAGATGCTGACCCAGCTGTGAGTGATAATCTCTAGCAGTCAGCAGCAGGGACGCTGATGAATCGTGGCATGACACCAGCCGGACAACGCTGCCTGTGCGGGTCAACTTTGGGTGAGTAGTTGATGGATGAAAATGCAGCTGACAGCTCTGGGCTATGAGTCAGGAGATTCTAGCCTAGTCCATGAGCAGTGGCGAGGTCCCCTGGTGATAACAGGATGTTCAGGATCAGGAAGCCTGTATCTGCAGCTGAGCTTGGGGAGGTAGGCTGGTAGGGAGAGCAAGGCTCTGGAATTTAAGATTCCTAGTTCAATCCCAGTTCCATCCCTAACTCATTGGGTGACTAGGCCAGGAACTTAGCTTCTCCAAAGCATAACCACCCTTACAATTCGGAAAAGCTTCCTACCGATAAGGATATTGAAGGTCTGAAATAGGCCTCCAAGGAATTCCTGACATTGGAGAGTTTCAAGAACAGGTTGGACAAACGCTGGTCAAGGTCAGTCTAGGTTTCCTGGGTCCTGCCTCAGGCTGGATTCAGTGACCTCTCGAGGTCTCTTCCTGTCCTCTTTCTGTGGAGTTTTTATCTCCCAGTTTAACCATCTGCAACCTCACGCGGGTATTTGGCAAGATTGAACTGGCCTGATGCAGGAGTTGTTTGGCACTATGCCCCAAGACTGCGGCAGGATTGGTGGGTTCTCAACATCTCTGAGAATCAGACACAGGTTAAAACTTTTCAATAGCACCTAAGTCCCATTTTCAAAAGGTATTTAGCTACCGAGGCGGATTTGTCAATATAGCTAAGTGCATTAGGCCCCCACCTCCTATTGAAGTCAAAGGGGGTTACATGCCAAGTCACACTAGTCAACTGAAACCTCAGAAAAATCTGACCCTGATGAGATTAAGTCCCATTAAATATCAACAGGTCTTAGGCTTCTAAGGGTATGTCTACTCTTGCCCCCTAGTTTGGACTAGGGAGGCAAATGAAGCATACTGAAGTTGCTAATGAAGCGCGGGATTTAACTAGCCTGCACTTGATTGGCATATTCGCAGCCGGCCACCATTTTAAAATGACAGTCACCCGATTTAACTTGCCACGTGTAGATGCAGTAGTCCGATTCAAAACTCTTCCCTCGAATTAACTGTTACTCCTCGTGCAATGAGGCCTAATACTGTTTAGTGAAAAAAAACCCTTGTGCCCTAGCATTCTTCGTTTGGTCTGGGCGAGTGACCCAGACCTGACAAAAAGAAAAGGAGGATGTGCTTTAAACCTTGTAGGGCGTGAACTAAGACTACCATGGTTTCCTGGGTGATATAGAGTTCAGGTTACCCCATCTGACAGGACTTGGGGTATTTAGGCCGGCCATGAATTCAGTAAAACTAGGTAACTCCAGGCCATCTCCTCTTCATTTCAAGAAAAAACAGAGCCATCCAGTCCTGGTAGTCTGCCTTTGATACCCAGCCGTTTGATATTTTCTTTAACATCCAAGTGCCTATCTGATCATCAGATCAAACATTTCCTCTTGTCTGTTAAGTATTCTGGGACCTTTGGGCTAGAGAAAGCAGAAGCCAGTTATCTCTCCGGGTCTGTTTCATTCTATATGCACAGCCATTGGTCACTCTATTTTCCCCCAAACATCTTCATGGTCTTGTCAAATTATGTGGCTCGCTATTCAAATTATTTACGGGGGGGGAGGAGAGAGAGAGAACATACAGCCAACTCTTTCAGCACCGAGATATTTGCAAGTTAAACATGGTAATTACGACTCACAAGCACTCCAGGGAAGTGTATATTACTTGGACAAGGCACAGGGCTTGAAGTATCGGCTTGACACTCTGGTGGAATGCTGAAATGCAAGTGAGCATCTCCTGGTGAAACCGAGCCGGAGTATTTCTGACAGCAAGCTGAACGAGCTGGATAACATCCAACGCTCCCTAGCGCCCTGCACCCAGCGAGTGATTAAATAGCAGATGGATCACCTTGTGCCATGAGCCTGTCCCCTTATGCCAGCTAGCCAGGCTCGGAAACCAGCCAATATTGGAGACTGTTAGTAATTCAGCGGACAGTGCTTTTTCCCTCTGAGTCAGTCTCTGTGCCCAAGCCTTGCGTTGGGGAGCTAAAACCTGAGGGTTTGCTCACTTGTGCTTGCTCAAGGCACATTTCGTGAGACTGCTAGCCTGAACCCTAGCATCCTGTGGAAATCCTAACTCAGCCAATTGCATTCTGTCCACCGTCCCTACAATCCCCCTGAACTTTCCCTCAGATGCAGGCATCTCCATTCATGCTTACACGCTGTCGTGCAGTGGTGTGTTGCACTGAACACCAACAAGACCAAGACGAGTGCGATTCAGTGCTGGGTCATTCCACTTGTGCTTTGCATTTCAGTTTGTATTGGTGATGAATACTAGGCACTGCATAAATGCATGACTCCAAAGGGGTATTTACATTTTTAAACCCATCGTCTACTTCCAGTAGCACAACTCAGAGTCTTGGCCTTCGCCTCATGATCAGGGGTTTGGAACAGGTTCCATATAAAGAGAGATTAAAAAGACTGGGACTTTTCAACTTACAAAAGAGGAGACTGAGGAGGATGGCGTTGATAAATGTAAAGTGATGCACATTGGAAAAAATAATCCCAACTATACATACAATATGATGGGGACTAATTTGGCTACAATTACTCAAGAGAGAGGTCTTGGAGTGATGGTGGATAGTTCTCTGAAAACATCCACTCAGTATGCAGCGGGTGTCAAAATAGCAAATAGAATGTTAGGAGTCATTAAAAAAAGGATAGAGAATAAGACAGAGAATATCTTATTGCTTCTATATAAAATCATGGTACGCCCGCATCTTGAATACGGCAGACGGATGTGGTCGCCTCATCTCATAAAAGATCTATTGGCATTGGAAAAGGTTTAGAAAAGGGCAACAAAAATGATGAGGGGTTTGGAACGGGTCCCACATGAAGAGAGATTTAAAAGACTTGGACTTTTCAGCTTAGAAAAGAGGAGACTAAGGAGGGATATGATAGAGGTCTTTAAAATCAGGACTGGTATGGGAAAAGTGAATAAGGAAAAGTTATTTACTTGTTTCTACAATAAAAGAACTAGGGGTCACAAAATGAAATTAACAGGCAGCAGGCTTAAAACAAACAAAAGGAAGTTTTTCTTTACTCAGCACACAGTCAATCTGTAGAACTCCTTGCCAGAGGATGCAGCGAAGGCTAGAACTTTAACAGGGTTCAAAAAAGAGCTATATTGATTCATGGAGGTTAGGTCCATCAATGGCTATTAGCCAGGATAGGTAGGAATGGTGACCCTACCCGCTGTTTCTCTGGAGGTGGGTGACAGGGGAGGGATCACATGAGGTTTACCTGTTGTGATCCCTCCCTCTGGGGCATCTGGTATAGACCATGGTTGGCAGACAGGATACTGGGCTAGATGGACCTTTGGTCTGACCCAGTCTGACCCAGTCTGGGTTCTACCATAGAACAAATAAATCAGTCTCTCTTGTTATAAACTTTCCATTCACTGCTCTCTGGCTCACATTTTTCCTCTGCTAACAAAACCAGACCAAATGCTAAAGAGCCAAGCAGCTCAGACCTGCAAGCATGGCCTTAGCACCCCCATTCCCCGACACAGTTGTTACCAACAGCCATGCCCAACATCAGCCACACTCAGTTACACCCATGGTTCTCAGAGAAGATTTCTTAGCCGCGCTATTGCAGGCATTGCTGGAGTTCTCCTGCCAAGAGAAAGCCAGGGAAGACCAGTGGGGCGAGGGAACAGTGGAAGGCAACTGTGGGGATTTTTGCAACATCTGTACCAGTAGGACTAAAGTGACCCCTTTTGGAACCTAGAGAACAGTGAATTGGTTCCGGAAAGAATCCAAGTGAGAAGCTGTTTATTTTGGGAACTGAAAGCTTGCGGAAGGTTCTGAAACAGCTGGTCAATACTGCCCCCATTCACCCAGTTAGATCTGCAAACCTTTGCACTTTGAGCTGGGAGAGCCGGAAAGTGCCTCGGGAACATTTTACAAGAAGGAAGAGCGTCAGCTATTTCCACCAAACTTCCAGCTAGCCCTTGCCAACTGGCAGTTTCTTATCTGTTTCACAGGAGCAGTGGGTCTGGAGGAAGGAGCAGAGGGGTATGGAAGATGTTCTATGCATAAGCAGTGGAGCAGAAGAAGGTCTGAAAGTAACAAAGAGAGACTGGAAAGGTTCAGGCTGCTGAGCCAGGCTCAGGGGGCAGAATTAATGTTGGTCAGGTGTTGTAACCGTGCATGTCCATGCTTTCAAATATTTGAATTCTTCTGACTTTCCTAGGATTAGCTTTTGACATGTTCTCTCAGCCCTAAGTCTAGCTTTAAAATAATAAGGCTTAGATCTTCAACTAAGTGGGTGTGGAAATAAAACACTTGACTACAGTTTGTTTGTTAACCCTTGAGGGGAACTGTGTAAACTCTCAGTTCAAAACTAAACTAAACAATTGCTCATAGTATTTTAAATTTCTAGCTAGTGTTCATTTTTATACCTACCCAAGCATGATTGTCCTTAAAAAATAACCATACTAAAGATTCATATTTGGACACAAAAAACAGGACTGTGTAGCACTTAAAGACTAACAAGATGGTTTAATAGGTGATGAGCTTTTGTGGGCCAGACCCACTTCCTCAGATCATCTTGTTAGTCTTTAAAGTGCTACACAGGCCTGTTTTTTGTTTCAGCTGCACCAGACTAACACGGCTACATTTCTACCAATATTTGGA
Source organism: Pelodiscus sinensis (assembly GCF_049634645.1). Classification (NCBI taxonomy): domain Eukaryota; kingdom Metazoa; phylum Chordata; order Testudines; family Trionychidae; genus Pelodiscus; species Pelodiscus sinensis. The sequence continues at coordinate 3,746,893 of NC_134732.1, read as the reverse complement.
CACAGATTGTCTTTTCAGGATAGAAGAATGAAGTTAAACAAGGCCAGCTTTTCAAACTACTTAAATTCAACAATTGTAACACCGAGCAATCTAATTACTATTTGGAATAGATAAACTGTGAACATGCCAAGTAACAATGTATTCAGTCCGTTTCTGTTGTTATCTATCATACAGCTGTCTTATTTTACTCTGTGGAACTCCCTTGCATGCCTGCGTCTTTCACTTTAGATAATACAACTAGTAAATACAGAAGATTCAGGCTGTCGGGACGGATCCCCAGCGGGGTAAATCAGTGTTACCTCTGAGGACACCAATGCAGCCATATTGGGCTTACAGAGCCAAAGACTTTGGGATTGGTCAGGAAAGGTATTTAGGCAACTAACGCCCAGTGACGCCAATGAATGTTAGGAGCCTAACTAGTTTCCGGGATCCGGCCCTTTGCAGCTTTCCTCTAGGCAAGATGAGTTTGTTAAGAATGAGCGAGAAAGCTCTGGAACGGTTAGCCGCCGCTGGTTAGCCATCCTGTTTTGCACAGGCAAAGAAGTCGTAAAGTTTTTCTAGACTGAACTCCTTGAACTGAATTCAGTATCCATGCCAGATCTCCTAAAGCAAGACTTGTTCCAGATGAAGGTGACACTGCAAGTCTTGCTAGCCCCCTACTGCCAGTGAGGTTTATGGAAGGAATTTTCAATGATCCTATTTTACATTCCAGAGCACTTAAGCTGCTCGGATCCCACCCTACTGTTACACAAGCCAGGCACTGTTGACATGCATTTCTCTAGGCTAGATTCATGGTCCAGTAACAGACAATGAGATCATGCAGACAGCGACAGCTAGAAGCCACAGGGGGAAGGAGGCACGGTATAAAGGAACTTCCCTTGGGCGCCTAATCAATCTCAGCAGCTGTTTATTGCTTCGCATGCTATAAGGCCAGAGAAAACGGTGCTCAAACAAACCACAAGTCACTTGGCTGGCTTTCCTGTCTGCAGTTTCTGTACACTACGAATAAACTTCTTTGGGGGAGGGGGGAATCACACTCGCATGCATTTCCTAGTGGAGCTTTGTACAGCATCACTCGTCCATGCCTCCGATAGGCAGCCACTCCCGGTCAGAGAAGGAGGGTTTTTCATTTGGCCTTCCTGCCCCTACGTGAGATAAGGTGAAAGTGAGCCCCAGCTCAGACACAAACTCTCTGGGATTCGGCGTCTGGCAGCTGCTTCCACAGGAAGTCGTGCTGTCCCGCATCCAGGAGCAGAAAAGGGTGAGTCCTGGTCCGTAGCCCACAGACAAGCAGGAATGCACAAAGCAGCTGGTTGGACACCTTCCCATCCCACCATCCTTCTGGTCCATGGTCTCCCAGCCCTTAGCTTTCTAATATCGCTCCTTGGACTTGGAAGAAGGTTGATTGTTATTTCTCCACCTTGCTTCTTACTCTCGGGCGCTTTCACATGGCGCGTTGCCTCTTCCAAGTGCTGCCTGGGCGTCTGCCAGGTTAGGCCTCACAACCGCCTCAAGTGAGGTGGCTTACTAAGCAATATCCTCATTTCCTATAGGAGGAGAGCTTAGAGAGATTCCCATTGGCCCCCAGCAAGGCGCTGGCAAGCATGGCAATAAAAGCAGGTTCATGCTATAGGCCCAGGCAGCGCCCCATTAACAGCAAGCGGCTGTCACTCTGGAAAGTCAGCGTTCAAGTCTGGAGAAAGCGTGAAGTGAATGTGATGGTCTCCATCTAATCCTCCGAGTACAGACGGCCAGCTCCTACCAAACCACAATGTGCTGCAATTAGCGGGACAGACTCGGGACTTGAAACGCAGAAGAGGGGCCCAGCAGGCCAGGGGCCCAGAGCAGGACTAAGGTGGAGTAGGCAGGGGAGCCGGGAACTAGAAGCGATGCAGCCTGGACAGCCATCTGCCCACCTAGGCCTACAGCCCAGGGAGGAGGACGCGTCCTCCCTGACGATTTGCCGAACTCTTTCCCTCCAGAAGACGCTGCAGGTCTCCCGCGTTCCTACATTGGCTCTCCATTGTGCTCATCCAGGCCCATTTGGGAGCCATCCCTGTGGAGCATTTTAAACCCGCACGAGAAAGGAAACAGCCCTAAAGTTCCACACGGCGGCTTCCCCCTCGTCCAGCGCGGAAGAGACGTCGTGTGGCCACGAGCAGCTGAGTGAGCGAGCTCCGGCCCCGCAGCGCCCCTTGATTGCGAGCCCCAGTCGATGGGAGCTGCCGGGACAGATGGGGGTGGTGCACAGACCCTTTGGCCAGCTCTGAACATGGGAGCTGACCCCTTTGGCCACTTCCCTGGAGCTGCCTAAGGTAAGCGCTGCCCAGCCAGAGCTCACAGTCCCTCCCACACCCCAGAGCCCCCCCCACACCCAAACTCCCTCCCAGAGTGCGCTTGCACCCCAACCTCTGCCCTAGGCTCAGCCCAGGACCCTCCCCCCCCCTTTGAACCCCTCAGCTCCACCCCAAAGCCCGCACCCCTCCCACACCCCAACCCTCAGTCCCTTCCCCATGGAAGTGAGAGAGTGAGCAATGGAGGGGAGGGCAGAGGGAGTGGGGGAGGACCTTGGAGGAGGGGTGGGGCCTCGGGGCAGGGGCAGGGCATGGTGTTTGGGTCTGTGTGATTAGACTGTTGGCAGCCCTGAAGAGAATCCAGCCCCCTTGGAATTACATTTATTCCCACCCCTCCCAATGGGCTGGGCAGGTCTTCTCTCTGCTCAGACACAAACTACTTGAGCTACAAGCCCAGTCGGGCCAGATTCCCCAGAGATGAATTTTAGCTCCTCCCCCGTCATCCCAGAGCCGACCGACAGGACAAGGCCAGTCTGGTGTCGCCCCCTGCGATGATGCAGCGCCGGCTGCCCCCTGTTTTCACAGGTCTTCCAGGGCTGCATTTTAGAATCCTAGGGCTGGAAGAGACCTCAGGAGTCATCGACTCCAGCCCCCTGCCCAAAGCAGGACCAACCCAACTCAATCAACCCAGCCAGGGCCCTGTCAAGCCGGGACTTAAACACCTCTAGGAATGGAGATTCCACCCCTCCCTAGGGAACCCAGCCCAGCGCTTCCCCACCTTCCTAGGGAAATAGTTTTTCCTACTATCCAACGTAGACCTCCCCCACGGCAGCTTGAGCCCATTGCTCCTTGTTCTGCCATCTGCACCCCTGAGAACAGCCTCTCCCCATCCTCTTTGGAACCTCCCTTCAGGAAGTTGAAGGCTGCTATCAAATCCGCCCCCCTCACGCTTTTCTTCTGCAGACTAAATATAAACTTAAATCCCTCAGCCTCTCCTTGTAGGTCATGTGCTCCAGCCCCCTAATCATTTTGGTCGCCCTCCGCTGGACCCTCTCCAATGCGTCCACATCCTCTCTGTAGTGGGGAGCCCAGAACTGGACGCAATACTCCAGATGTTGCCTCACTAAAGGGGAATAATAACTACTCTGGATCTGCTAGAAATGCTCTTTCTAGTGCACCCTAATGTGCCATTAGCCTTCTTGACTACCAGGGTGCACTGTTGACTCATATCCAGGTTCTCATCCAAAGGGCATCTTCATTCAAGGAGCCATGGTATTCATGCTGCAAACCAGACATTCCAGCCGTTGCATTTCATGGAGTGTTGAGGGCCGGAGCGTGGACACAGCAAACAAACTGGTTTCTTGGCCGGGCCAATCTGATTTGACTCACTCACAAATTCCTGGGCTGGGATTTGCAAAGGTTCCTAAAGAACTAGGAGAGCCGGTGCCCTTCAAAAGTCCACCCCACAGCTCCGCGGAGTCCCATTGGAGAGCTCGCTCACCCAATCAGCAGTGAGGTTTTGTTCAGCACAATGTGCGTTTGCCCTAGAGGGGAGGCTTCCATGCATAACAAATGGAGTGTCAGCAACAGCCCTCTGGGGTCACACGCCTCTTGCCAAGCATTCAATCAAGAAACGTCACCGTTCCGACAACAGTCCAAAGCACACAGCCAGCTGATCCATAACTGCCAAGGTCACCTGCCATGCAGGTTGGACCTCCCTGGGCGGGAACCCTGGAGACCTGATCAGTCCTGGTCTAGCAAGTTTGCCAGGCCAACAGGTTGGTGCGGAGGGTAGACACCAGATTTCCAGCTGGGCTCCTCTCACCAGGCACCAGGCTCTGCTGCCCTCAGCCCTGAGGCTTCATGTCTCCATAGGCTATGATATGAGTCAACAGGGGGCCCTTGTAGCCAAGAAGGCTAATGGCATATTAGGTTGCATTAGAAGGAGCATTGCCAGCAGATCCAGAGATGTCATCATTCCCCTTTATTCGGCTTTGGTGAGGCCACATCTGGAGTATTGTGTCCAGTTCTGGGCCCCCTACTACAAAAAGGATGTGGATGCACTGGAGAGGGTCCAGCAGAGGGCAACCAAAATGATTAGGGGGCTGGAGCACATGACCTACGAGGAGAGGCCGAGGTATTTGGGTCTGTTTAGTCTGCAGAAGCAAAGAGTGAGGGGGGATTTGATAGCAGCCTTCAACTTTCTGAAGGGAGGTTCCAAAGAGGATGGAGAGAGGCTGTTCTCAGTAGTGATGGAGGCAGAACAAGGAGCAATGTTGTGGTGGGAGAGGTCCAGGTTGGATATTAGGAAAAACTATTTCACTAGGAGGGTGGTGAAGCACTGGAATAGGTTACCTAGGGAAGTAGTGGAGTCTCCATCCCTAGAGATGTTAGTCTCGGCTTGACAAAGCCCTGGCCGGGTTGATTTAGTTGGGATTGGTCCTGCCTAGAGCAGGGGGCTGGACTTGATGACTCCTGAGGTCTCTTCCAGTTCTATGATTCTATGATTCTAGGCTCTGCCGGCCTATGGATTGTCCTGCCCTGAGGGCCCTGCTGCCCTGCCAGTTCCACCGGCCAGTTCCACTCCCAGCTGCTAGCAACCCAGTTTACTTGGGCTCTCTGGTCCTATAATATCTGTGGTGCTACTGTAACCACCACCAGGCAGATTCGGACCCGGGAGGTTGTGGAATCCCCATCTCTGGAGCTTAGTGTAGGAGCCTCTACACTTAAGCTATCAAGCCAGCTGCTTCTCGGCTTAGGCCCTTGTTCTTCTCACTCACTGTAAATGGTCTAAGTGTAAATGGGACAGTGATCCTCACCAGGTGTGTGGAATAGTGATAGAAATGCAGCCGTGTTAGTCTGGTGCAGCTGAAACAAAAGACGGGACTATGTAACATATTAAAGACTAACAAGATGGTTTATTAGGTGATGAGCTTTTGTGGGCCAGACCTACTTCCTCAGATCAAATAGGTGTGTGGGTTGCACTACCGGACCACAGATGTTGCTGGACCAGAGAATCCCAGATCATAGAGGTTCAACCTTGGATACAAAAAGAGGGGAAAGCTTCAGTCTTCTGAAAACCAGGGTTTCACGCATGGGGAATGTTTCAACCATTTTGCATTTAACGCAGAAATCCATTTATAGAGTTTATCTTTACAGCTTTGACAAATCAAGATCTGTGTTATAAGGCCCACTCCCACTAAGTAGACAAAGTTACGAACCATAATAGGAGAGCCCTCTGGATTGAAAGGTGTCACCGTTAGGAAAGAAATGGGATCATAACAGGCTAATATCTTATATTATATATTTTTGAGATTTGTGCGTCTGTGAGTCCGTGTCACTGTGTGTTTGTCTGAAAGTCCGTTTGTTCAAGAACTCCTCTTACACGGCAAGAGCTAGGTCCACCAAATTTGGGAGGCAGCTTCCTCTTCTCCTAACTCAAAGCAGGATCGAGGTTTGGTTGTTCCAGGAAAACAGGATGTGCCTGGAATTCAATTGTTTTCCATAACACAGAAAGGAAAGGGGCAGAGAAAGGAAGGGTGCAATACTCACCGTCACCACTGGGGGCAGCAAGCGCAGGGGAGAGCTATCCTGCAGAGTAACCACTGGGGGGAGCACCACCAAGGGAGGGGTCTCTCCATCTTGCCTGCCACTGGCCCAGTTACGTGCCTCCTGGCTGCAAACACTTCTCCCCTGGCCCTAGCGCCAGACCAGGGAGAAGGAGGTGAAAGACCCTTTGTCCCCATCACTGTGGCTGGGTAGTGCAGCCCTGCTCCCCTCCTCCCGACATGACCCACCAGTGGCCCTCCTGCCAGCATGGCCAGGCAACCCAGCATGGCCACGCCCAGCCAGTCTGTGTGGCTACCTCTTCCCCTTGGGCCAGGCCCAGGGAGTACCAAGGGGAGGCCCATGTGCCCCCTACACGCCCGTTCCCGGGTCAGACCCAGGCAACGCCAGGTAAGTCTTCTAATATACCCTATTAGTTATCACAAAGACAAGAATTCTTTAAGAAAACAATATCTCCCATTGAAATACATTGCATATTTTAGAGAGCACGGAGAAGTTTGAAGACAAGTGATCACTTCAAAAATAAACAGATCCAAGACTGAGGGGGGACATGATAGCCGTTTTCAGGTATCTAAAAGGGTGTCATAAGGAGGATAGAGAAAACTTGTTCATCTTGGCCTCTGAGGATAGAACGAGAAGCAATGGGCTTAAACTGCAGCAAGGGAGGTTTAGGTTGGACATTAGGAAAAAGTTCCTAACTGCAGGGTGGTCAAACACTGGAATAAATTGCCCAGGGAGGTTGTGGAATCCCCATCTGTGGAGCTATTTCAGAGTAGGTTAGATAAATGTCTATCAGGGATGGTCTAGACAGTATTTGGTCCTGCTGTGAGGGCAGGGGACTGGACTCGATGACCTCTCGAGGTCCCTTCCAGTCCTAGTATTCTATGATTCACAATTGTCTTCCTTATGTAGATTAATAAGATTTGTCATGGCAACTTTGCACCTTTATAATTTGATGTAAAAGACAAAACAGTTCAGTATAGTCTCAGAACCAGGTTTTCAGAGGTATTTCAGCATTTAAAGATGCAGATAGGATTTTTTGATTCTACTAGTCACAACAGTTGGGCACTGGGTTTTGGCTCTTTAAAAAAAAACCCAGCAGCCTAGAAGTAATACTGGTGTGCTTCTAATTCAAAGAAGGAACAAGAATCCACCGAGTTCCTAAATCACCAAGCTGTACCCCTTCCCTCAACGAACAGCCAAGTCTCCCATCTGGTTAGTAGCCAAACCTGAACCTGCTTAGCTAGAAAGAGCTGGCAGCATTATCACACAACATTCAGACAAGAGCCCTTCAGTTTGCTTTTAAAAAACCTGCCTGTGGTAAGACAATTCAGGCTGCAAAGAGGCTTTTGCAAAGCAAAATGTTTTCATGCCATAAGAGCCCTTTGGCTTCTCGTTTGCCCCAACACGAGTCCCTCTTTACGGGACAATTAATGGCATAAAAGAGAATATTCTTCCCATCAGCTTTACTCATGTGTGTAGCAGTGATTTTGCTAAAGCTGCAGGCTACATTTACTATTCACAAATTCCTAGGCAATTTATTCCAGCTATTTTCCTTTGACAGCTGCACAACTATAGAGAAACTCACTTCCCCACACAGCCAAAAGAGAAAAAATATTTGTATCATTAACTTGGGGAAAGGCTTATCAGCTTATTGGTTGTTCTGAATCATATTTACACAGAATGGGAGTGTTGCCAGGATAAAGTGAAGTAATTGCCACTGTTGAGGTGGAATTTTCCATACACCCATTGCAGGGACTGGATTTTTATACTTTATTTATAGGCTTGGCAGAATACACATTTTTAAATATAATTTCAATAGATAGCAATGTTTTATTTTTAAACATTGTTTTTTATTCTATTTAAATTTTCAATTGCACAAAATCATGGGTTTGAGGGTTTATTCAAAGTTTTATTGATTTAAATTTTCACATTTGTGAGAAATTATGCAGAAATTCAGACATGGGGGTCAGACAATTAATTAATGACAGTAGACAGATTCAAAATGACGACACTTTGGCCATTAAAGCCTCAGTTGTCAACATTACAGGTCACAATATACACAGTAAATATCCTTAATTCAAACTCCCATAAATTTCTCAAAAAGCACTTTTCTTAGTTGGACTATCTATAAATTTGGAATATCCCTGATGGAAATTTTTTTCATGGGATTGTGTGTGTACAGGGAGATGGATGTTTATGAACATAGCGACACAAACTCAATTCTCCCAAGCCTATCAGTTTAGCATGAGAGATGTCAGTCAAGAGCTACACAGTGATAAATTACTTTCACAACCCCCATTACTTCGGCTGTGTCATGTTTTCTGAAGAAAGTCAACAATTCCCTTGTATGTTGTGTTCCTTTTTTAAAGCAAGTCTCATTACAGATGACCAACAAATATATTACCTTAAAATGTTTATGGCAGATTGAAATTTTCTGCAATATACTTGGAAGACCTCATTGTATTCTGTTTGGCTACATCTACACTGCAGGCTTCTTGAACAAGAACTGTTTTGGACAAGAACTCTTGTGCAAAAAGTCTTCCACAAGAGCACGTCCACACTGCCATGTGCTTTTGCGCAAGAGATGTGCTTTTGCGCAAAAGCATCCATGGCAGTGTGGATGTTCTCTTGAGCAAGAAAGCTTTGATAGCCATTTTAGCCATAGGAGTTTCTTGCGCAAGAAAATCATGTTGCCTGTCTACCGCGCCTTCTTGTGGAAGAGCTCTTGTGCAAGAGGGCTTATTCCTCGTGGGGAGAGGAATAACTCTTCCGGAAGAAGCCCTGTTTTCCGATGCTGTCCTGTAAATTTACTTGTGCAAGAACACGTGTGTAGTGTAGACACCTCGTTCCACGAGGCGTACAGCTAGTTCGGATTAGAAGCCTAATCCGAACTAGGTAGTCCGTGCCATGTGTAGCCGCACGGCACAGAGTCTGAACTAGCCGGCATTTAAAAATGGCGCCGGTCGGCTTCATGCAAATGAAGCCCGGGAAATTCAAATCCCGGGCTTCATTTGCAAGTGCGGGTGACTACATTACCCCCGCTAGTTCGAACTAGCGGGGTAGTGTAGACATACCCTCTGTGCTGTGTAGATGCTCTCTATTTCAAAATAAGCTACACAATTGACATAGCTCAATTTGTGTAGTTTATTGTCAGTTAAGCCCTGCCATGTATCCTAATCTGCTGCGGCTCTGCTGAAATGAATGGGACTGTGTCGCTGTGACTGAGGGGCCGAACATCAGCAGGCAGCGAGTTATACCCCGAAAGAAGCCCCTTGATACCATCTGGTTAATGTGAACGCACATAAAAATACATCACTTACTGAGGTTCAGTGGCTTGTGAATTTCAGTCAGAACGGAACCGTAAGCAGGTTGCCTCGGGGAGGGGCAGCTCCCCCTCATGGTCAGCCCCTCCGACGCACTACGTTTCCGCTGTCAGTTGGGCATTAGCGGAGGCCGTGAGTCCGCGGGTAGGTCCTCCCACTGGGCAGGCAGCAACCCGGCATCTAGAGCCCGGCTGCAGTCTAGAGCGGGCAACAAATAAGCAGTTCAAGCGCCCGGCCGCAGTTCGTGACGGGCAATACAATACACAGTTCAAGGGCCCGGCCTCTGTCCAGAGCGAGCCACCAGGAAGCAGTTCACACCCAAGCCCTTGCTCAGGGCCTGGCAACAGTTAAAGACACAGCAGTTCAAACCCAGGCCCTTGCTCAGGGCGGGGAGCCAGTTAAACAAACAGCAAAGAGTTCGGAGTTCAAAGCCAGACCCTGGTTCAGAGCAAGGCAGCAGGCTCAAATGGCCGTTTAAAGCCAGGGCGTGGCAACAGGCAAACACACAGTAATCTAAAGCCAGGCCCCTGTTCAGGGCGTGGCAGCAGTGGGTGTCGGCTGCAACTCAGGCACAGCCAAGGGGGAGTCGGCCACCCGAGCGTGGGCTGGCGGGAGGAGGGGACACGGGCCCACCCACTCCACTGCGTCCCAGCCCACGTCGCAGCGGAGCAGTCTGCCGCTGGGTCAGCGGGGATCCGCCCCGCAACGCTGCCCGAGCTCTGTCACGGCCCGGGCCGCATTATGACTTTCGTGGGCCCCTTCCTCCATTAAAAAAAAAATATTAAAAATTATTTTGGATAGAACTTTAAATACTTCAACATTTTATTTTTCTGTTTTAGGCAAAATTTAACAGATTTTCATGGGCCCTAAAAGTTTCATTTTTTTTCTGATATGAGAAAAAAATTCAAACATTTTCCTCGACCCTAAAAGTTCATTTTTTTCTTCTGATTTTTAAAAGAAATTAAAACATTTTCATGGGCCCCTAAAAGCAGCGTGGGCCCTCGACACTCTGCCTACTGTGCCGAATGGATAAGCCGGCCCTGGTCACGGCGAACAACGAGTCAGCTTTCCCTGGGCTGTACCTGGGTTCCGGGCGGGTCCTCGGCAGCTCTGGCCAGGGGGAGAGTCCGTCTGGGAGCAGCGGGCCCGGCGGCCCAGCCCACTGCTCGGCCTCCGCGGTGTCTTGCTCCTCCGGTGAGGGCGGAGTGGAGGCTTCCGGCTCCTCCCGTCACCGGGCCTTTCTGGCCTCCTTGGAAGGCCTGTTATCTCATTGGACCCCTCTCATGATTGAGAGTCAGGTACTTCGTTAGGGCCAGCTGTTGCCCACCAAGGCTCGGGGGGGGGGGGGCAGCCCCTCCGACCCACTACAAGAACATCAGAATGGCCTTACTGGGCCAGATCAAAGGTCGATTGAACCCAGGGTCCTGTCGGCTCACAGTGCCCAGTGCCAGGTGCCCCAGAGTGAGACCAGAACAGGGAGTCATCAAATCATCCCTCCCCCGTTGTCCTTTCCCAACCCCTGACAAACAGAGGCCAGGGACACCGACCCTACCCACCCTGGCAGTAGCCATTGATGGACCTGACCTCCAGCAACGTATCCATTTCTTTCTTGGGTTGTAGATATAGACAGGGGTGGATGAGAGTGCCGCGGGGCCCCGGGCAGCGAAATTTCGCGGGGCTCCCCCCTTTGACATGGCGCATGCGCAGGCCCAGGGCAGCCGCCCCGCTCGCCCTGCCCTAAATCCGCCACTGGATATAGATCTTGTTGTTATAGTAACTGAGTAGGTCACTGGGGTCAGCCCAGCTACTCTGGGCTTATTCTAGTTAGTTCTGTGCTATGCAATAAAATGGACACTTGCAACTACTCCGGCTCTCTGCCTTTCCTCTGATTTCTTCCTATGCTGTGAAACTCTCCACGACATAACACTTTGTCTAGTCAGATCAAACTTTTGTAACTTCCGGGACTTTTGGGTCCTCTCCTCGCTGGCAGAGTTCGCCTCAATGCCCCTCCCCCAACAATTTAATTTGTCAGGAAATTAAAAAGACAATCGCGAGTCTTTGTCAGCAGCCGGTGGACAGTGGTGCTGCACTATCAGGGTACGTCTACACTACGAGTTTTGCCGGAAGAAGCAATGCAAATGAAGCGGGGATTAGCATTTTCTCGCGCTTCCTTTGCATCATCTCTTCTGATCTGTTTCTGTGCCAACACAAGCAGTGCGGACATTTCCTTTTTGCACAAAAAAACCCCTTTTTGCGCAAGATCCTTATTCCTCAAAAAGGAGCAAAGAGCGGGGTCAAAAATCAGGGCTCTCGATTGAAGAACTCGCACCCACGAGACGGTCACACCGCCATCTCTGCTCCTGAGAGTTTTCCAAGGCGCTGAGATAGCCACGGGGGTTTCAGTGCTGGTCTGGTTCATCAAGGGAGGATCCGGTTTTAAATGCTCGACCAGATCTCCGCTGCAGCAGAGGAGGCAGAACGCTCCCTCCCACCCACCCCGATACAAGTTAGCCTGGCTCCACTGTGGCCAACACTGACCCCCACCAGCGGAGCGGCTGGCTCCCTGCATTGTAAGAACTGATCGTTTTAAACAAAACATATTGATTTGCGCCAAAGGGCAGGGCTGGCCAGGAAGCCCGCTGTGGAGAAACGGAGGTTTTATAACGGGGCCAAACTGAGACTTGCAAAACTTTCCACCAACCCTGAGACCATCGCCTGGTGCTGGGGGTGCTCTTCTATCACCGACTGAAGTCACTGCTTCAACCAGACAGAACAGCGCCTGGAACGTGGCTCTCCCCTGCCCAGGGCCTGTTGGCTAATTGCAGGGGGCGGGGGAAGTCTCTTTCGGAGCCTATAACACAATGCAACTCACCAGCACAGCGCCTCCTGCTGGTCCCTCTGGGAATTAGCTCTACTCAACTCGGGCCAGCTGCCCTCTGAAATGGCCCTGCAGCATTGGCAAGGGGGTGGACCTACTGCCTTCTGCTGCTCCCCTGATGCCCCAGTACCCTCAGGCCTTGAGAGCCCAAGCCTGGGAATTTGCCTGGCTGGAGTTCCCCAGCTCTGCCCTGTGTCAGGAAGCCTCCAGCTTCTCTGGCAGCCAGGCCCCTCCTGCTCCACAGCTGAAGCAAGCGTGTCCTTCTCCTCCCTTCCTGGAGCCCTTATTTATATCGCCCTCAGCTGGGCCCTAATTGCCCACAGCCTCCCCAGACTGGTTTTAACCCTTGTAGGGCCAGTGCAGGGCAAACGCCCCATCACAGAGCCGTTCCACTTCTATTAAACATACGCTGGGCCTGAGCGAGATACCGACACCATAGCCCAAAGGCTAGAGCGCCTGAGTAATCAGAGACCCATGTCTGAGCCCTTGCTGAAATCAGGCCCTCAAACCCGCTGGCGGTTCTGGTCTCTGTTCCTTGCTTGTTTTGACCGGATTTGAGAAACTCTTTTCTTGAAGCGGACACATTTGGAGCTGGCATTTTCTGGCCACAAATATTTGCTGAAGAATTCCTGACGCGCGCTAACAAGTGTTACGTCTCTGCGCTTAGCAAGCGGAGACCTCCAGTCGACAGCTCCTTGAAAACGGATGTTCTTCACAGGCAAAACAGCATAGAAAATCATAGATTCCTAGGGCTGGAAGAGACCTCAAAGGTCATCAAGTCCAGCCCCCTGCCCAAGGTAGGACCAATCCCAAATAAATCAACCCGGCCAGGGCTTTGTCAAGCCGAGACTAAAAAATCTCTAGGGATGGAAACTCCACTACTTCCCTAGTTAACCCTTCCAGTGCTTCACCACGCTCCTAGGGAAATCGTTTTTCCTAATATCCAACCTAGACCTCCCCCACTGCAACTTGAGCTCCTCGTTCTGCATCCGTCACTACTGTGAACAGCCTCTCTCCATCCTCTTTGGAACCCCCCTTCAGGAGGTACCTGCTTGGCCTCCCTCGATTCCAGGCACAAGCCAGTGCTGTCCAGGCAGTCAAACACTGGCTGGAGCCAGAGCCAGATCCAACCCACAGGCTCTGCCTGATGGGGGAGGCAGTGGCTCCATGCGCTGCTGCTCCCCCTTCCCATGGGCAGGCGTAGTCAAGTGCTGCCTGGAGACATTTCCCCCTCTACAAAATCTACCAACCCAGGCCCCCGAAGCTCTGGGGCGTGAGGGGAACGTGGGGGAATGTCTTTCTGCTTCTCAGCGGGGGCCACGTGAGTGAGGTGGTTTTTCAGTGGGTCAGTGGCCCCCACACAAAAAGGGTTCCCAGCCCTGTCCTATGTGGACAGGAAAAGCCCTCCCGTCGGCAGGGGAAGTGTCTACCCAGAAGTAGGGTCACCAGATGGTTTCAACAAACATACCAGGCACACTTGACATGACAATCGACGTTACAGCTGATTTAGAAACCACTGGACACGTCTATTGTCTCATTTCTATTGTCTCAATTTGTTTCCCAAACAGAAAGCTCAAATACTGGACTGTCTGGTTCAAAACAGGACACCCGGCCACCCTACCCAGAAGCGCTGCAGCTGTGCTACTCTGGGGGCTGTAAGCCTCGCCCAAGTGTCCAGCCCCTCTCCAGCATCAAAGCAAGTTGACCCTCCAGCCCAGACAAAGCTACAACTAGGAGGATCCAGTTACAACCATCCCCCATCCCTCCTGCTCAGATCACACCGTATTCTACCTCGCGGAAAGAGACTTTCCTTGTAGGCCATAGGGACGTAAGCGAGTAGTCGATTACCTATAATCCTAAGCTTAGCGGGTAGTCGAGTTGACTACTCACATTCACCCCCCCTTCCCTCTGCTGCCTCTGTATCAGAAGCAGCAAGGGGGAGAGCAAGAGCCCCCCAGCACCATCTCCACGGTGCCCCCTCCCCCCCCTGCACTGCTGCCTCTATCAGGGGGGCAGGGGAGACCTATTCACCAAGTCCAGGTTTATTACAGTAGCGCCTAAGGGCTGATGGCAAACGGGGCCTTATTGTGCCAGGCGTTGAACAAACCTGGAGCAGCAGAGTCCCCACCCAGAGCAGCTCACAAGCTGCATGGACAGACAGCTGGGGGGGGAGGGAAGAGCTAGGCTAGCGGCAGGGAGCACAATGCCATGGCTGTGTCCCTGGGTGGGGTGGGTTAGGATGGGATCTGTGAAATGAGGAGTGAAGGGGGGGGACGGAGCTGGGGGGCGGGGAGAAGAGGGTAAGAGGGGCAGGTGTGGAGTAAAGCAGAGGCCAGAGGATGTCTGTGAGTAAGGGAGGGAAGTGTTGATGGCAGCCAGTTACTCAGCCCGGGACAGAGAAAGTCCTTTCGGAAGGGTGGGGTGGATGCTAAGCACCCACTCCCTTCTCTGGCAGGGCCAGACCAGCAAACCCAGAGAGCAACCTGGAGGCTGCAGAGACGCCTTTGGTAAGAGGATGGTCTCTATGCAGAGGGCAGAATGCACTTTATATGCAATCAGGGAAACAGCTTCTGCGGGTTGGGAAATGACTTCTCACCCTGTCGCAGGGCTCAAAACGAGCCGCTTTCCTGAAGCCCCTTTCCTGCACGCTGTCATTTCTGGCAACGGTTTCACAAATGGGGGAAGCGAGGCGCTGGGAACTCAAAGCTGAGCTTAGGGATCGCTAATTTTGTTTGTCCATCCAGAGACACCGATCCCTACTCCAGTGGAACCGCTCCAGTCTGCCTCTCTGGTCCGGCAACATCCATGGTCTGGCATGATTTTAGTTAGCTGGATAGCCACTTATCATGGGTGTGACCAAGTTTCCCACAGTCCCCAAAACTTTGTTATGGGACCATGGGAGCCAGCTACCAGTCCCGGCTCTCAGGGTTCTGTGCTGTTATTTCGCTCTAATTCACCCCTCAACGTCTTCTAAAAGCCCAGCAAGCAGTGGACGCGTGGGTGATGCTCCTGGACAATACTGGCTTATTTCAACTTTCTTTTTAAAATCAGCTCGTTAACGGTTTCTCACAACGATCTGAAATAGCGTGTGGAGGGGGCTGTGTTTCTTGACTTTGTTGCCTGATTTTTCACTGGGGTAAACTCCACCCAAATCAATGGAGCTGCCACTCGGTGTGCGCGCAGGATCAGGATGGGGCCCTCGGTTTAGCACCTTAAGTCATTTCTTTCCCTTCATCTTTAAAGCACCAAGTGAAGCTGCGGTTCTGCTCTGTTTCCATATCCCCCCTTCTGCCTCCCCCGCCCTGTTCCCATTACTAGGAGCAGCCCCCAGCCCCGTTTGAGAAAGCTGAGTGTGTGTCATCCCGGCCTTGTCTGTAAGTGGAATTCACAGTGCCCCAAGCCCCGGTGAGGAGGGGATTAGAGGCCTCCCGTTGCTTTGTGTCTAAGCACAACCAGTAGCTCGGCTGGAAACTTAATTACCAACCCACCTGCACAAGTAGAGTAACAAATCGCTCCAAGGCCAAGGAGCAGGGAGGTGGCCAAAGAGAATTCAAACAACAGAGCCACAATCCCCCCTCCCCCATCTCCCTGCTGCGTTAATCAACCAAATGCCCCAAAATCAAGCTAGAGAGGGGAAACCCAAGGACTAAGGGGCCTGGATCCTGAACCACACACACACCCCCTCGCTGACAAGGAAAACCAGAGCTTGACAGGGGACCGCGGACCTAGGCTGTGCACAACAGAAACCAATTCGCTACCCCATGGGCAGCGCTTAGTGGGCCGGAGGCTGTTGGCCTCCCACTCTGTCTCCAGCAGCATCCCGAGGGAGGCAGAAACCAGCCGCTCTGCTTTTCCTGGGATGGGACAGTTCAGAGTGGACAGGGCAGCTTCCCAGGCATGGCAGTGGCACGTGCCTGTAGAAGGGGGAGGGAGACCATCCGCCCTGGGGCTCAAGCCCCAGTGGCCAGGTGAGCAGGGTGGTGTCTATGAGCATGTTTTTTCTTCAAAGACAGATTTATGGTTAGGGTTGCCAGATGGTTTAACCAAAAATACTGAACCGCCCCCCCAAAAAAAACACCGGGAAAAAAATTGTTGAAGAAAAAAAGTTGTTGAGCAAAAAAAAAAAAATCAGCATGGCCCCTTTAAGACAAGGCTTTTTTGCTGGTGGCCATTTTGTTTTTCTGTTCCAGCCACAAGACAATCCCCTGAGGAAACAGGTAAGCGGGGGTGCCCAGCGGGGGGGAGGGGTCCGGTTGCTGTGTGTATTGTAGGGTATCACAGGGTTGCCAGGTGTCCAGTATTTTTGCCTTGTGGCAGGGAAAAAAAATCTGAATTTTTTTTTACCAGACAGGAGGCAAAAATACTGGACTGTCCGGGTCAATACCGGACACCTGGCAACCCTGTTATGGTGCAAGATCGCCAGGATCCTGCTGAGTCACTCTGCAGAGCCGGCGTGTTTCTTGACTTCACGCATCAGCAGAGTCAAAGCCTAGGTGATCCCGGCGAGGCCCCCAGCATGTGTCCCCTCCAGAGCCTCAGCAGCCTGAGGTCGGCCTGAGATTTGGAAGGAAAAACCCCATGGTCAGCAAGGTGCCATCGCTGAACCGCTCCTCCCTCGCCCCCACGCCGCAGCCTGCAGTGCACCCGCTAGGCCTGCAACAGGGCAAGCAGCCTCCAAACCACGCCTGGGGTTCGACGGTACCAGCTGCTGCTCCTCTCTTCGGCCCCGAATCAAAGCCTGTTGAAGTCACAAGACAAACGGGCAGATGCAAATGGGTTTTGGCCCAGGCACTGTCCTGGCCACCACGGGGGAGCTTCCAAGGCCGTGGCTTCAAAGGCGCCTTTGAAAGGGACACTCATTTAGATTTGTGGCCAGGAAGGGTTCCCTCCGCCCCCGCTTTGATTTCCTGCATTAGACACTCAGCCTCCTCCGGGAGGAGCAAGCCGGCTTCAGCAGGGAGAGAAGCGGAACTGGGCTTGTGCCGGGGGGGAATTACCCTTCAGACTGTTTTTAAAAAAAAATCCTCATTTTTGTCAACACCGATTCAACTCAAGCCTGGGGGGCAAAGCTCCGGTGCCGAGGGCTACGCCACCCTGCCAAGCCCCTTCGTGCAGGAGTGACAACACGCCCGGCCCACGACTCTGAGTCCTCCAAGAAGGCCTCAAGCCAAACCAGGGAAGGTCAGAGATCACATTCCTGACCCTGATAGACCGAACTGACCCCCCGCCCCAAGCCCACACCTCTCTTGCCCCCTTACGAAGGTGGGGAGCGGAGGAAAGCCGGTCAGACCTGCTTCCTGTATAAATAATCCCACACTGGCTGAAGTAGGGATGTTAACTTTAGATTAACTAATCGAATGGTCGATGAGATTTCCATCGACTAGTCGATTAGTTGAGAAGGACGCCTCCGCCTTTGAACTGTAGCCAGAGCTCTGCCAGGGTCTCGGTACAGTTCAAAAGTGGAAGCCCCACAAGGAGCAAGTAGCCAGTGGGGGACCCTGCTGGCCCCGCGCTCCCCACAGGCCTGAGCCTTTGGAATGTACCAAAGTCCCAGCGGGGCTCTTGAACATTTCAAAAGCAGAATCGCAGCTGAACCGGCATGAGCGGAGCCTGCTTCAGTCCCTGCGTGCGCCGTTTTCCACTGTGCCTCTACCTCCCCTGCCCCCGTGGAGACAGTGCTGGGGGAACCGACTTTTAAGCTGGCTCCCCCCAGCACCAGCTCCTGCTCCCCCCCACTTGCTGCCTCTCTCTGATAGAGGCAGCTGGGGGCGAGGGGGAAAGCGACTAGTCGTCTCACCAGTTGCGTACATCCCTAGGCAAAAGTCCATTTCTTATTTCCATCCGCCGCTGCCTTGTAACGGCACTGTAAGAAAAGTCCCTTAGGAACCCGGCCTCTCTAGATCCCTCAGCTCCTGCCAGCAGTGGAAACGCATTCAAGCAACCCTCTTCCCCTGCGTGAGCAATGCTCAGGGGCAGGAACGTGCTGAAGAGGGGGGAATTCCCACTGTCCTCTGGGCCTTTTTAGAGTTTTATGCCCAAACTATCCCACGTGGTTAATAACACAAGATTTACAATGCTACGGAGTTTGGGGGGGGGTTGTTTGCTTTTCAAGCTTTTCCAATACACGCTTCCCAGCTTTCTCTGCAATCACGAGGGCCAGAAATTGCCCCCCTCCCAAAAACAAAATTACAACCACCTCTTCACAACAGATTTTCATGTAATCACATGACTCCTGGGCTGTGTCTACACTGGCCACTTATTCCGGAAAATCAACCGCTTTTCCGGAATAACTTGCCAGCTGTCTACACTGGCCCCTTGAATTTCCGGAAAAGCAATGACGATCTACTGTAAAATCATCAGTGCCTTTCCAGAAAAACTGTGCTGCTCCCGTTTGGGCAAAAGTCCTTTTCCGGAAAACTGTTCCGGAAAAGGGCCAGTGTAGACAGCACAGATTTCTTTTCCGCAAAAAAGCCCCGATCGCGAAAATGGCAATCGGGGCTTTTTTGCGGAAAAGCACGTCTACATTGGCACGGACGCTTTTCCACAAAAAGTGCTTTTCCGGAAAAGCATCCTGCCAATGTAGACGCGCTTTTCCGGAAATACTTTTAACGGAAGAACTGTTCCGTTTTAAGCATTTCCGGAAAAGGGTGCCAGTGTAGACGTAGCCCTGAAGTTGGAGTTTAAATTACCCCCCACCCTCAAATCTCACAATACTTGGTCATGCAGTCGGGGAGATGGCAACTCTGCCAATGAATGAAAGGCCAAGTTCATTTTAAAGCACTTTTTTATTGATTTCATTGAAAACAGAACAAGAAAATGACCAGAGCCAAAAGAGTGCTCCTTTAAAATTGTCAAAAACATTAACAGAAAATAATAATAATAATAATAAACATGACGGCATTATGAATGTTTTAGAAGAGATGCACAAAAAAAAACCTGTTACTGCACTAATTACAGTATTTAAAGATATATGCAAAAAAAAAAATTAAGATAATGACCTGCCCAGCCACCACACAAAAGGTGATGGCAAATTTATTCACACTACGATACTAACAATTTAAAAAAGGTTTTGTGTTTTTTTTCCTGCATTTTATACTAAAATCACTTTGTTCTTTTTATACAATTGATAGTTTATATTCACGTGGTGAGTAAAAATCACACCAGAATCAGCACCGTTTTTGTTTTGTGGTTTCGTTTTGTTGCTGTTTGTTGTGAGGGGGGGTTTCTGTTGCTGTTGTTTTTAATGCTTTGTCCCCAAATGGTTTAATAATGGCAAAAATAAATCAGTTTGTTTAAACTTCATCGTGTGTGGTTTAAAATGAAATGAGAGGTGCCCAGAGCTGAGAAGTGAAGGGATGAGCTGGTGGCTACAGTAACTCCTCTTGCTGGGGGTATCCTGTCTGATGCTTGCCCAGCCGGAAGCATCCGCTCGAGAAATGCCAGGCAGAGGTTCTGGATCATAATCATATCACTTTATTTCATTTTTTTTAAAATTGATTCTTTCTGAAGTTAGTGTCGTGTACAATCCCCGTCAAGCGTCCCCCTCTAAGATTGCTAACACAGCAGGAGAGGCAAATCCTTCCACTGGTGAAGCCAACACTGAGACTGTAACATGCCCGAGGGGCAGAGGTGAGAGCTGGTTTTTAACGGAGAAATCTGGGTCGGGAGCAGAGGTGACGGGGAGAGAACCTCTGGCAGGCTGGGACCAGAGACAGGGATTGGGGGGACATGAAGGAAAAATGATTCTCTTCTATTTTCTTCAGAAAAAATAACAGATCGGCAGATTTGGTAACCGATGGGCGTCAGTTAGAAGCAACCATCTCCAGCTCTCAGTGAGGAGGCCGGGAAAGACCACGCTGCAATGTCCTGCAAGGTGAGTGAGAAATTCATGGTTTAAAAGACCGGCTCCCCAAAGCTGCGTCAAGTAAACCAAGGTCAGAATCCTTCGCCCCGCCCCACCCCCCAAAATAGTAAGTTCCATCAAGTATTCAAAGTTCATTGCAAGCGATCTGGAGAGGACGTGGCAGGAAGGTTCCATCCCACGAAGAACGGCGCTCCGACGAGGGGGGATCTCTTCCCCTGGCTCTGACAAGAGAGGGATGCTAGGCCGTCTCGCATGGGAAACCGGCAGCAGCCATCCCTTTGCATTCACTGTAAAACCAGCAGCTTTCCATGGGGGGGAGGGGGAACTACAACACGGAGTCAGGGTTTGCTTTCACGTATTCCTCACGTAACAGTCGCGGGCACATCCCCAGATGTCACGAGCCCCTTCGCTTTCCTCCTACGTGGCTTCTTTCAGTGGACATTTCAAACAGTACGTGACCCTAGCGCGTGAAAGCAGTTCAGGCTCCCGCGAGTGCGTCCTCAAAAGGGGCCGGCTGCCACGGCCGAGCTGGTGTCGGGGAGTCCGTTCTCCTGGGCGCCCCGGGAGGAGGTGCTGGCCTGCCGCTGGGCCAGCGCTGCGCTCGAGTGTTTGCACTTGGGTGAGCCGCACTGGCAGCTGAAGTATTTGCCTTTGATGTCCCAGAATCGGTCTCCGTAGTCGAAGCTGGAAGAGAGAAGGGGGGGCATTTGGTCAGTGGAACCCAACGGGAGAGGGGCCGGGTGGGTGCAGACAAATATCTGGGGGGAGCAGAGAGAGGCAGGAAGAGCAAAACCCCACAGGGGTCAGGCACTTCATAGCTTGGACGGGCTGTATGCACCCCCAAGGCTCCCCGATTCCTGCCATCCTGCTCTTACCAAACTCCCTGGGCATCGCCCTCCCCTCCTGTCTTCTGTGGGTCTCCTCCGCACATGACCAAGACTCACTCCCACCAGGGGTCTGTGGGCCCTCCATCCCCGCCCCCGCTGGGGGGTCTGTGGGCCCTCCGTCCCCGCCCCCCCCCGCTGGGGGATCTGTGCGCCCTCCGTCCGTCCCCCCCCCACTGGGGGTCTGTGCACCTTCCGTCCCCTCCCCTACTCCTGCCGGGGGTCTGTGGGCCCTCCGTCCCCCCCACTCCCGCCGGGGGTCCGTGGGCCCTCCCCCACTCCCGCCGGGGATCTGTGCGCCCTCCGTCCCCCCCACTCCCGCTGGGGGTCCGTGGGCCCTCCGTCCCCCCACTCCTGTACCAGGGTCTCCCATTCTGTCCCCCACACCAGCTCTGTGCACCCCAATCTCTCTTTCCCCAAGCCCTCCACGGAGGGGACTACACGGCAGTGGCTGTGTACCCCGTACCCACCTCAGGCCCCCCCATCTCCCCTGCTCCCACACGCCAGGGGCTCTGAGTGCCCCCATTCCCTTCCCCTCCGAGGAAGAGTCCCTCAATCTCCCTCCGCTAGGTTCTCCGCACCCCCTCCCCCAGCTCCATGGCGCGCCAAGGGGCCGATGGAACGGCCGTCCGGGGAGATCCCTTCTAGCTGCTTGGCGCTCGGAAGCAGAGGCCAAGGCGGCTCAGGCAGGCGAGCGCCGGGGCAGAGCCCCTCTGGAGCGGGGAAGGGTGCCCCCTAGAGGCTGAAGCCCTTTGTGACACCCCGGGAAAGGCACAGCTCAAGCAGCTGGTCGGGCGCAATCCACACGTGGCAGAACCGCGCCTACGGATTCGGTCTCGGCTCCCAGTGCCAGTCCAGGAGCACCCAGCCCCTCTGCCGCCCCGGCTGGCGGGAGTTCTGCGCGCGGCCACGCCTGGCACCCACCAGCGCTCCCCAGCCACAAACGCCACACGCCTGGGGAGAGCAGGCAGCCCGGGGGAATTCAACACTTGGGCTCCAGGCGGCCTGTGCCTGGGGGTGAGCTCAAGCTGTGATTCCCCTTCTCACCCGCTGGGCATAGAGACACCAGGACTAACAATATTTACAGCACAGCTATTAACTTCCTGGGGCCCCGGTATGTGGGAAACATCATGTCCCTCTCCCTCTGCAGCGTCCTCCCTCCTCTGGCCCAGCTGGGGCTCTCCTTGGACTAGCTCTTCCCACACCGCTGCCTGGAAGGACTTCTCGGCAGTCATTGAAATGCTACCCCAGAGCTGGGGGTCCCCTGGGGAAACCCATCTCTCTGCAGCTCTGCCTACCTCCTACCTCCTCCGCGGCTCTGCCTCCCTCCTCCCGGATCTACCTCCTACCTCCTCCGCGGCTCTGCCTCCCTCCTCCCGGATCTACCTCCTACCTCCTCCGCGGCTCTGCCTCCCTCCTCCCGGATCTACCTCCTACCTCCTCCGCGGCTCTGCCTCCCTCCTCCCGGATCTACCTCCTACCTCCGCTGTGGCTCTGCCTCCCTCCTCCCGGATCTACCTCCTACCTCCTCCGCGGCTCTGCCTCCCTCCTCCCGGATCTACCTCCTACCTCCTCCGCGGCTCTGCCTCCCTCCTCCCGGATCTACCTCCTACCTCCGCTGTGGCTCTGCCTCCCTCCTCCCGGATCTACCTCCTACCTCCTCCGCGGCTCTGCCTCCCTCCTCCCGGATCTACCTCCTACCTCCTCCGCGGCTCTGCCTCCCTCCTCCCGGATCTACCTCCTACCTCCTCCGCGGCTCTGCCTCCCTCCTCCCGGATCTACCTCCTACCTCCTCCGCGGCTCTGCCTCCCTCCTCCCGGATCTACCTCCCACCTCCTCCGCGGCTCTGCCTCCCTCCTCCCGGATCTACCTCCTACCTCCTCCGCGGCTCTGCCTCCCTCCTCCCGGATCTACCTCCTACCTCCTCCGCGGCTCTGCCTCCCTCCTCCCGGATCTACCTCCTACCTCCTCTGCGGCTCTGCCTCCCTCCTCCCGGATCTACCTCCTACCTCCTCCGCGGCTCTGCCTCCCTCCTCCCGGATCTACCTCCTACCTCCTCCGCGGCTCTGCCTCCCTCCTCCCGGATCTACCTCCTACCTCCTCCGCGGCTCTGCCTCCCTCCTCCCGGATCTACCTCCTACCTCCTCCGCGGCTCTGCCTACCTCCTCCCGGATCTACCTCCTACCTCCTCTGCGGCTCTGCCTCCCTCCTCCCGGATCTACCTCCTACCTCCTCCGCGGCTCTGCCTCCCTCCTCCCGGATCTACCTCCTACCTCCTCTGCGGCTCTGCCTCCCTCCTCCCGGATCTACCTCCCACCTCCTCCGCGGCTCTGCCTACATCCTCCGCCTCCCTCCTACCTCCTCCATGGCTCTGCCTCCCTCCTCCTGGATCTACCTCCTACCTCCTCCGCGGCTCTGCCTCCCTCCTCCCGGATCTACCTCCTACCTCCTCTGCGGCTCTGCCTCCCTCCTCCCAGATCTACCTCCTACCTCCTCCGCGGCTCTGCCTCCCTCCTCCCGGATCTACCTCCTACCTCCGCTGTGGCTCTGCCTCCCTCCTCCCGGATCTACCTCCTACCTCCTCCGCGGCTCTGCCTCCCTCCTCCCGGATCTACCTCCTACCTCCTCCGCTGTGGCTCTGCCTCCCTCCTCCCGGATCTACCTCCTACCTCCGCTGTGGCTCTGCCTCCCTCCTCCCGGATCTACCTCCTACCTCCTCCGCGGCTCTGCCTCCCTCCTCCCGGATCTACCTCCTACCTCCTCCGCGGCTCTGCCTCCCTCCTCCCGGATCTACCTCCTACCTCCTCCGCGGCTCTGCCTCCCTCCTCCCGGATCTACCTCCTACCTCCTCCGCGGCTCTGCCTCCCTCCTCCCGGATCTACCTCCTACCTCCTCCGCGGCTCTGCCTCCCTCCTCCCGGATCTACCTCCTACCTCCTCCGCGGCTCTGCCTCCCTCCTCCCGGATCTACCTCCTACCTCCTCCGCGGCTCTGCCTCCCTCCTCCCGGATCTACCTCCTACCTCCTCTGCGGCTCTGCCTCCCTCCTCCCGGATCTACCTCCTACCTCCTCCGCGGCTCTGCCTCCCTCCTCCCGGATCTACCTCCTACCTCCTCTGCGGCTCTGCCTCCCTCCTCCCGGATCTACCTCCCACCTCCTCCGCGGCTCTGCCTCCCTCCTCCCGGATCTACCTCCTACCTCCGCTGTGGCTCTGCCTCCCTCCTCCCGGATCTACCTCCTACCTCCTCCACGGCTCTGCCTCCCTCCTCCCGGATCTACCTCCTACCTCCTCCACGGCTCTGCCTCCCTCCTCCCGGATCTACCTCCTACCTCCTCCACGGCTCTGCCTCCCTCCTCCCGGATCTACCTCCCACCTCCTCCGCGGCTCTGCCTCCCTCCTCCCGGATCTACCTCCTACCTCCTCCGCGGCTCTGCCTCCCTCCTCCCGGATCTACCTCCCACCTCCTCCGCGGCTCTGCCTCCCTCCTCCCGGATCTACCTCCTACCTCCGCTGTGGTTCTGCCTATCTCCTACCAGATCTACCGCCTACCTCCTACTGGATCTACCTTCTACATCCTCTGTGGCTCTGCCTACTCCTGCTAGGAGCCGGCACACAGAGGAACCAAAGCAGCAGGACAAGAATGTCAAGCAAGTTGCGACGAAGCGCTTGGGAGGTGGTTCCCTGAGGGCTAGCGGCCTGCAGGCTGACCAAGCAGGCGCAAGACAAGAATGGACTGAGCTGGGGGATGAACGGGACCCTTCTATCCGCAAGGCTCCCTACACGGTAACCGTAGCCCCGAGCCAGCCAGCTCCCGCGGGCAAAGAAGCGAAGGCGTCGTAAGGGGGGGCTCCCCCCTTCCACAGAGGCAAGCGCCACAAGCGGCACGTCTGCAGGCTGACCTGTCCATCTGCGCAGCGAGAAAGCCTCAGACAGAGGCGGTCGTTTTCTGTTAACCGCAACCCCTTTGCCTGGCCACAGCTGAGAAACAGCAGACCTCAGAGGCCTCAGCTCTCACAAAGCTTGTGGGAACAAAGCGTGGCTGTGATAGGCCCGGACGTGCTGCTGGAATCTGGCACGGGGCTGTGTGCTGCCCCAGCCCCTCAGGAATTCCCCTGCAGCCTCTTTACGCCGCCAGAGAGCGGGAAGGGGGCCAGGAAGGGGCTGGAATTTGGCTCCTTCTCTTTAGGCACTTCCTCAGGGAAGCAGAGATCCCACTGCAAGGGGGAGCTGGGTTAGTCACTGCAGAAACGGGATGGGCAAGTCAGACACGACGCCGGCGGGACGGATGATCAAGCCGAGTTTGCTAGTTCAAGCCCACTTCCCACCTAGGGAACCGGAGGGCTTCCTAAGTGGGCAACGTGCCCTTTGGGCCAGTGAGCTTCTGGGCCTGGCATCTACCGCAAGCGCGTCAGAAGTGGGGGAAAAACTGCTCGTCCCACTCTGGCCCCGCCCTGCCTCTTAGATGAGGGCGTGCGCCTCACCAGACGGGAAAGAGCCTGTCTTAGGGAAACCACTTGCATTTCCTTACCCTGCCGGTACAGACAAGAGGGCCAAGGCTGGCCTTAGCGGGAGCAGCTTCCCCGGACACTGTCGGGAGTGACACGTCAGCGCCAGGCACCGGTCAGAAGCCGCAGAGGCCTGGCATGTAACTGCGCCTGGCCTGGCTCTGCCATTCGCTGGGTGTGCCAACCGAGCGCAGCTTCCACGCTGACGGGACTGAGCGGGGGTGAAGCAAGAACAAGAAAGAGGAGGACACAAAAGAAAGCAGCCCCCTTCCCCTGCCTGCACAATTCCCGGCCCTTCTGGGGCCACGGCGCGAACAGGAGCAGCATCCACAAGGCCCCGTTCCAACGTGACTCCAGAGTATCACCAGCGTCGGTAACGCCACTGAGGTCGAAGGTGCTGCAGCGACAGGGAACTAGGCAGTGTGCAAAGCCAGGCCACTCACGTCTGCGCTGACTATGCCAAGGGCTCAATCAGATCCCGGCAGAGTATCGAAGTGGTGGGAGTCACGCTGGTTTTCTTTTCAGTTACTTTGTGGGGCCCGTTTTCGGACCAAGTCATCCCGGACGCGCTGCGTACACGAGCATTTCCATCCCCTCCGAATTCAGCTCCTCCCTCGGTGCCGAGACAACGGCGCCACCCAGTGAGCCACAGGCCTGTGGGGACTATGCTGCACCCCATTCCTGCCCGTTTCCAAAGGGGATGGCCTCCGGCCAGCCGGCCGACATCAGAGCCTTGCCATGGCTAACCCACTGGGCTTATGTGTATTTGCTCCCAAGAACAGCCACTCTCTGCAATGGTAGCCGGCTGGAGGTCGGCATTACGCTGTGTCCTGTCCCCCTAGCTTACACAGCTCAATGAGAAGAGGCAGAAAAGGGAGACTCGACAGCGGGGTGTTACATTTTGTGACTAAATCATAAGGAACAAGAACGGAGCAGCTGTCGTTGGCCCTTCCGGTCCTCTAGCCCTGCTCTGTGGGCCTGACTTGTCGCGAGCAATGAAACATGCAGGAGGCCTCGTTTCTTGGAAGACAGGACTGGGGAGGGAACGCACAGGCGGAGAGCAGAGTGTCTGAGTGAGACAAGTATGTGGTTGGTTAGGCAGCAGAAAAACGGCCGAGTTAGCTGTGAGAAGAGGGAGAACATCCGGGACCCATTTACTAAGGATAAGAACGGACAAGAGAAGGCAGGAGCCTAAAGACGAGGTATGAAGTGAAGTCGCACAGAACAGAGCAAGCGGCAAAGGGACTGGATCCTGCCGCGTAGCCAATCCAATCCCAAGGTGTTCAATGCTGTGTATAGTAACAGCAGTGAACTGTGCACATGTCTAGAAGGAAGAGGTCTGTTGTGTGGTATACCTTGGATACGCCCTCACCCTGGAGCCTGAGGCTACGTCTACAATGCAGGCTTCTTGGGCAAGAGCACGTCCACACTTCAAAGCACATCGCAAAAGTGATGTGCTTTTGCGCAAGCGAGCGGCCACACTGCATGGATGTTCTTGCGCAAGCGAGCTCTGATGAAGCACCGGTGCTTTTTCCTATAGTGTGGCTTGCACAAGAAACCCCTCAGGAGCAGCCACACTTGCCTTTTTGCACAATAGCTGTAGCGCAAAAGGGAGTTATGCCTCATAGAAGGAGGTTTACCTACACCAGCAAAAGCCCCCTGTTCTGCCGCTTTACTGCTGATTTACTTGCGTAAAAGCGCATTGGAGGCATGGACGCTTTGCAGGTTTTTGAACAAAAATGGCCATTTTTGCACAAAAATCTTGCCGTGCAGATGTAGCCTGAGAGGGAATACCAATGAAGAAACCTCAGGGATGAGTCTGGTGTAGAGCGGAGCTCTTGGGAACCAGGCAGATGAGGTCTCATGGGCTACCCCAGCAAATGCTAACACCCGACGCCACAGAGTAAGGCTACAGCAAAACACTGCGAATCTGAGTAGCCAGACTCTGTCAGTGGCTCACTGTGATGTGGTCAGGGTCATCTGAGGACAGGATTCGGCCTTGGCTCACACAGAATCATAGAACTGTAGTCCTGAAAGGAACCTTACGAGGCCGTGTAGTCCAGCTCCCTGTCCTGCTCCAGTATTATCTAACCCCGGTGCTTGTCAAACCTGACACCTGACAAGTGTTTGTCAAACCTGCTCCTAAAAATCTCCAACAAGATGGAGATAACACAACTTCCCTGGGCAATTCATCTCCATGCCTCACCTCCCTGACCGGTAGGAAGTTTTCCCTAATGTCCAACTGAAACTTCCTTTGCTGCAATGTCAGCTCACTGCTCCTTGTCCTTGCCTCAGCGGTTAATGAGAACAATTTGCTTCCCTCCTCCATGTAAGTATCTTTCATGTAGTTGAAAACTGTTCTGTCCCTTCTGTCTTCTCTTCTCCAGACTAAGCACATCCAGTTCTTTCAGCCCTCCCTCACAGCTCATGTTCCCTGGACCTTTCATCCTCTCTGCTGCTCTTCCCTGGACTTGCTCAAATGTGTCCTCATCGTTCCTGAAACGTGGCTCCCAGAACTGGCTGCAGTACTCCAGTTGGAGGCCTAATCAGTGCAGGGTAGAGCGGAAGAATGATTTCTTGGGTCTTGCTTTCAATGCTCCTGTTAATGCATCCCAAAATGAGGTTTGCTCCTTCCCCCTCTCTCTTTTTTTTTTTTTTTTTTTTGCAACAGGTAACTCCTGTTGGCTCCTATTCAGCTTGTTGTTCATTGTGGCCCCCAGACCCCATTCTGCAGTACTCCTGTGTAGGCAGATATTTCCCATGTTGTGTGCGCAACAGACTGTTCCTTCGTAAATGGAGCACTTGGCATTTGACCCGACTGCATTTCATCCTGTTCTCCTCAGACCATTTCTCTCATTTGTCCAGCTCATTTTGAATTCTAACCCTACCCTCCAGCGCGCTTGCAACCCCTCCCAGCTTGGTATTGTTTGCAAACTTCAGAAGCACCTGATGAAGATATTGAACAGAACTGGGTCCAGATCTGATCCTGCAGAACCCCTGCGTTATGCCCTTCCCGCTCGACTGTGAAACCCCCCTCTAGGGTCGGTTTTCCAGCCAGTTACGCACCCATTATATAGCAGCTCCATCTAGGCTGCCCTGCTCGCGTTTGTTTATGAGAGGGCTATGCGAGTCAGTATCCAAACCAAGCGTGAGGCTCCGGGTTTCCGGTCTAGTGGAGTGGCACCCCCTCTCTGCACTCTACCAGGCAGCGGAAGCCCCCACACTCCTGCATTTCCATCTGCCCAGTGGTAAGTACAGACACTTCCTCACTTCGACAGGAGACGACATTTATTTACAAAGCGCTTTGAGATCCCTGGAAGGATTAAAGGAAAGACAAGCCCAGAAAGCACCTTTCCAACTCCTGCACGGATTCCTTTACCTGTAAGACACCAGGCTTACTTATCTTTGCCTGAGCATGCAACTGACTGGCAATAAGAAGGCAGTGCTCTCACGGCCTTCTACACAGGAGATGAGCATCGTTTCTGTCCTATTTAACGATGGAGAATAGGTCACCCAGCGACTTGCCCAAGGTCACCCAGCAGGCCTCTGGCAGAACTAGGAAACAGGACCCAGGTCTCCCACATGCTAGACAACTGTGCTAACCAGTAGGCCACTCTCCCTTCCCCAGTCACGGAATTTCTTACTCTCTTAGGGTATGTCTACACTACAGCGTTATTTCAAAATATCTTGGAAGATATTTCGAAATAACACGTCTACACACAAAATGCATTTCAAAATAGCTTTCTGCTATTTCGAAATAACGCGTCCACACTGATTGGATGCTGAATCGCATTTAAGGCCAGCCGGAACTGGTTCCAGCAGGGCATCAGGTCAGACGTTACCTTGTGGCCAGGGTGGCCTGCAGGGCATCCTGGGCAGGGCTGGAGGCCCCCTATTTTGAAATAAGCATCTACATAGCACTTTGAAACAGCAATTTCAAAACTGGCGCTATTCCTCGTGGAATGCGGTTTACCAATTTCGAAATAAGCCCTCCGCTATTTCGAATTAATTTTGAAATCGCGGTTGGCTTGTGTAGACGTTAGGAAAGTTATTTCGCAATAACGTTGCTGTGTAGACAGACCTTTAGACCCAAGCAGCTCTCCAAGCGTTAGTCTACACAGTGGCAGGGTGGGCAGCCGGGTTGCTCTGGAAAAGTCGTGTAGCCTAGCTCCTAGATTCAGAACGACCCAGAAACCCCATGGAATTTGCAATGTGCAGACAAGGCCAATTCCTCGGGGAAATGCAGACTCTGTGGGCAACACATACCCGATTTCTTCACCAGCTTCGATCTGCCTGGTGCTGAAGAAGGCAATCCTGGGAAAGCGCAGGTCCTGGTGCGACATGAATACTCGCACAGGGATGAGGTTTGGCTCACAGAGATGGTTGATGAAGCGGCTGATGTTGCCATAGAAACGAGCGTCTATGCAGTACACCTCTCCATCCTAGAGGGAGGAACAGGGAACGGTGCATTAGGTGGAGCTGTTTTAATATGAGCATCATTATTTAAAAGCAACTGAGATACAGGTCACTTCACAGTTAACACACAAGGGAATTTCGAGAGCTTTCAAAAGCTTGGAGCCTCCAACTTGAAGGCTTCACAGGCCAACCCATTATGCGGAGCATGACAAAATACACATCTCTTCCCACAGCGCTTGGCGTGCGTGCTCGGAGGCTGTTCCAAACACTCCTGACCTGAGGAGCATTGTGCAAAGCTGAGCTAGCAGATCTGCTCTCCACAGACCTGCTGTGCTACAGCACCGACCTGCTCCCGTGGTACTTCTGTTCCATGCAAAACACACACCTGGTGGGTAAAAGGCCACTGGATTCAGGAACCAGAATCTCTCCTGTCCTGCTAATTGAACATGAGAGCTGAGAAGCACCAAGCCAGAGCTTACAGCCAACATGCTGCTTCCCTAGATGCCCGTGAAAGAGAGAACACCGACTGTCTCTCTTTCCAGAAGGCCCTCACCGTCACAATAGTAATATTTCGTTTTCCTCGGGGTTTTTTATTCCAACGGAGAATGACTGTGCAAGCTGCAGGCTTTAATTACAGACGCTAATTTCAGTCACGCGGAAGCCAAACGCAAAAGGATCCATTAGTGGTGCTGACATTCCCTTCTGGGCAAGCACCTCACAATCTTTCATGGATCAGCTGGGCCAGAATTCTGGCAGCCAACCGATACAGCCGCCCTAAGAGAGGATCTGAAAAAGTTACACACTCGGTCTGTACTGAGCAGCCTGCTACAGTTTTTAAAAGGTAGCAGGCGTTGCAATTGTTACACTAATGGCCATCCAAAAAAACCAGGCGTCTCCACTCGTGTTCTGTGAGTTGCTGTGAATCGCTCACTGACTGTACATTTGCTCCCTCCTCGATCAACTGCTAAAAAATGGACCCGGAAGAGTTTTCCATAATGGGAATTTCGAAGGAGGGTAAACTCCGTGCGGCTGAGGTTCCCAGCCTCTGAAGTGGAGAATGAAATACTTCCAGGGCCAAGGACTGGAGGAGGAAGGCGTGGGGGTGCTAAAAGCCCGGCCACAAGAGGACTCAGCTGGATCTGAAGGTTGCAGAGTATGTGAGGAACATATCGCTCATTCCACCGTGAGCCGAGTATTGGACCAGAGAAGGTGCCTGAGCTGTTTACTGCAGAGGGACGATAACACCCACCACGCTGGGATTTCAGAGGGGTTAACCCTGGCGGCCGGGCACTGGGGAGGAAAGGTTCAGCTTCTTCAGCTGTGATCAGCAGGAGCAAGGTATGCGCCTGGCGCGCCACAAGCGCATTGAGCCGGCCACCATCCCTGTGCGTTGTGCAAATGAGGTTCTGCTTACGGATTTGTGTCAGGAGCCGGGGGGACCAATGGCCGGGAGCTACAAGGGCCCTAATACTGAAACGGAAAATGTCACAGATGTCTCTGTAAGGCATGCAATCAACCACTTCTGTGACATAAATTTAGTCCTACTTATAATCATGGGGCCACCCCGTTTACCCGCTTTAAATACTGTCACAATATGAGCTTTCTTCCACTTGTCCCGACCTCCCCAGCACTCAAGACTTCCACAGACCCAAGACTAATAGTGCCAGTGAGCACCTCCTCCACATCTTTTACAACTCATGGGTGTGCATGTTCTGGACTGGCCGATATAAGTGTCTCACTTCAGGGGTTGCTGTTTAAGATCCTCCTGAGATCCCAGTGGCGTGAAAAACGTGTTACCGTATCACAGCCTTTGGGTTTTCCTAGACTGCAAAACAGAGCTATGTACTGGGCTCTTCTGCCTTTCCTGCGTTTTGCTGTTAGTTCTACGATTTCCATCTAGTAATGGGCCAACACTTTGTCGGGATTCTTTTTGTTCCTAACATTATGAAAAACTCCTCCTTATTGGCCTTAATTTGCTAGTCACACATTTCCCCTTTTGCCCCTTGGCTTCCTTTACTGATTTTCTACAATTCCTACTTCTGATTTATATTCATCACTATCAACTTCCCTTTTCTTCCATTTGTTCTTTTTTTTTTTATGGCTGCCTTCACTTTCCTTCAAAGCCTTTTCCTTAACCAATATAGCCGCCTTCCTCATTTGTGGCTTTTTGGACATACAGCGACGTCGTCTTAAGCAATTCCCAATGAGCATTCACATTTTGCTCATTAAATTCTTCCTCATAGCTCATCTGGCTGATACCCTGTTTTCAGTTTCGTGGAACTGCCCTTTTAAAGCACCCAAGTATAAATATATATTCCTGGCCTGGATTTTATTCTGTTTGCACATTAAAAATGTGATCAAGTCATGATCACTTGTATCTAAGCTACCATTAATTTTTAGTTCAGTGTTCAGTTCCTCTCCATCTGTCAAGACAAGGTCTAATATAGAATTCCCTTGCAGTGGTTTCAACAATTTCTTGAGTTAGGAAATTGTCACCTTCAATACTTAGAAATCCCAGGGCTGTTTTAGAACTGGCAGCATAGCCCCTCCAGCATCTGTCACTCAAACTGACGGTCCCTGTGGTCAAACAGCTCTTCTTTTGCTGCACCTTGGGGGCCGGTGCCCAAGAAGCCCATCATGCTGTTCCCTAGTGTGATTTGGTCTCAGGCAGACACCAATAATACCCCTTTTGTGTTTGATCTATTAGGACACTGATCCACAGGCCTTCCAGATCATTTTTTTCCATTTGGACATATTTTCCAATCACTCAGCAGCAATCTAGCAGGACCTGCCTTCTGTTTCCTGCCTTCACCTGATTGCTTCCCGCCCTCCTCAGTCTGGTTTGGCTGGCAGGTTTCTTTCTTTGATTGAGTGCTCCCATTTGGGGGGCTGTTTTTCCACAGACGATGAGGTGAAATCCCATACAGTTCCACTCCACAGACACTCCTGAAGAGACAGCTCTGCCCCGCTCCTCCTGGGAACTCAACACTCGCTTTCTCAAAACAGGACAGATTCTCACAATGGTTACCTAAACTGAGAGGCAGGATGGTCTGGTGGTTAGAGCTCTAGCCTACACATTGGTTTGGTTCAAATCCCAGAACTGTCACAGACTTCCTGGGTGACTTTGGGCACATCACCTGACCCCATTTTACAGCTGGGAAACTAAGGCATGGAGAGGAGAACAGCACTTCCCCACAGGTTGCTGTGAAGATAAAGATGTTAAGGACTACGAAGTACTGTGGGAATAAGAACCTGTCTGCATCTTTGATACTGCTGCAGCTGGTGAAGATACACAAGATGCATTGTTTCACTGCATATCCTGATGCCTCTTCATTGACCAAATCCCAGAAGCTAGGAGATGAAACACACCGACAGCACTAGGTTCTAATCTACTCTCTCCTGCCCCCTGCTTAAGACAGAAAATATTCCATAGGGATGAGTCCTGCACTTATACTGTCTCTGGTTTAGCAGCCTTTGATGGAATTGTCCTATAATTTATTCCACAGGCCCCTTTCCAACGTAACTTCTTTTAACGAATGTTCCCAACTCAACTCCAGTCATTACCGATTCCTTGATCTCCAGGAAGAGTTCCAGCCTGATAGGTAGAGGCATGTTCTCCCTCCACTTGAGGTGGGAGAGATTGAGGCTTGTTTTCAGAATGCCCAAACTGGCCTCTTGGATAAACATGTTCCTTGCTCCATGAGATGTTTCAACGAGGGGAGGGATAACTCAGTGGTTTAAGCTTTGGCCTGCTGAACCCAGGGTTGTGCGCTCAATCCTTGAAGGATCCATTTAGGGATCGGGGGCAAATCTGTCAGGGATGGTACTTGGTCCTGCTGTGAGGGCAGGGGACTGGAGTTGGTGACCTTTCAAGGTCCCTTCCAGCTCTGTGAGATAGGGATCGCTCCATATTTTAAAAAAGAGAGAGAGTGTAGCAGATCTCTTACTCCATTAGGCCTGGTCTGCTTTACATGGGATGGCGGAAGTAAGACATGCAACTCCAGCTACGTAGATTACGACATAACTTACATCGTGTTTCTGTGCTGCCCATATGATGGGAGGCTGACAGAAGCACACGCTCCGGTTGGCTTTCCTTTACTCCTCGTGAGGAGCAGGAGTAAAGGTGCCGGCAGGGCGCCCTTTGAGTTTGATCCTAGGGAGTTTATACTACACTCACTAAATCGAAACCCGGAAGATGGACTGCGGCAGCGTTGATCTTCTGTGTGGCGTCGACGTGCCCTTAGAGAGATGTTTCTGCAGCACTCCGAGTACTCTCAGTGGGGTCTGTCATGCTCTTGCACATACACTCCCTCTGGTGCTCAGAGCTCCTGGCGATAAAACCGGAAATGACCATCCTGCTGCTATTCTGGCTTCACTTCTTCCAAGCATTTTCCCTCTGGATTCTCTCCAGTGGAGTGTTCTTTGCACAGCTGTCATCTTCACCAGGATCCTAGTGGTTATGATGACCCCATTATAATTTATTTGTCTAATGCTGATGATTTACAGAGGATCCGCTGTCTCGTATCTCTGCCCAGTGACTGTTCAGCTCCTCCAACGTAGCCAGAGCAAGGAGGAAATGCTGTTCCATGACCCAACAGGTCAGCTTGGCTTCTTTTCTCCAGCTGGACATTTCTTCTGATAGAATCCTGTTTTCCCTGGATCAGCACCGTACAACCAGGCAGCTTCTCCATGCCCTCGCAAGAAGCCTCTGACGGCCCTGGTGGTTAGCTGCATGGGGTGTTATGCAACCGCACAAGGGAGCTGAATCCACTCTTGCTCTCCAGCTGCAAGCAGGCCACACAGCTGTGCGGCCAGCACGCTGCATGTCTCCCAAGAGCACCAGATGTGAGCGCTGCACATGAGCTCTCACTCCAGGGGCTGGCAAAGGCAAGAATTCCTGCAGAGGGAGCCCGCTTAGCCAGTCTCCAGTGCTACCGAGTGCCAGGCATTGCTCTACTAGCACGGCACCCCTCTGCACGACACAGGAGGCATTCTAGATGAACTCCTGAGCAGCTTTCCTCTGCCAAAGGCTGGTCCCTGGGAAGCAACCAGGGGGCGGCACAAGAAGCATCCCCTACTGCAGGGATTCATACGCCCCCGTCTGAGGCAGAGCCAGGAATGCTCAGCAGCACTTTCACTCTCCCACATTGGCTGGTCAGCCCTAGGAAGCTGTGCCCAGGCAGGACAGGACATACCAGAGCCAGGTCCTCATGGGAAGGGAAAAACAGGCACAAGCTACATCACTGCAATCACTCTGGAACCTCCATCCCTGCAGGTTTTTAAGTCCCGGCTTGTCACAGCCCTGGCTGGGTTGATCGAGTTGGGGTCGGTCCTGCTTTGGGCAGGGGGCTGGACTCGATGCCTCCAGAGGTCTCTGCCTGCCCTGGGATTCTAGGATTCTATCAACCAAAATCTTCTGCTAGAAGCTGTTCCGTGGGCTTGGCAGGCTGGATGCAGTGGCCTTCTTCAGAGCTCTGCCAAGGCAAGTGTCTGGGATGCTCCCAAGGCCTTGTGTAGCTGAGGGGATGAAATTGGGCAGCACTGGTGCACAGCTGTGTCTGCGCGAGGAGGGCTGTGGCAGTACAGGGATAGCGGTATGCGGTACCAGCAAAGTACAGCCCAGTTTATGGAGCTATACTGGCAACGCTGGGCTTTGTCCCACACCAAACAAGCTGTGTGGCAAGACAGTCCTGCCAGGATAACGACATCTGCACCGTGGTCGGTCAGGACTCTCACGTCCTCACCCCCGGGCCTGGCACAGCTGTGGTGGCCGAAGCCTATAGCACAGACCCGGCGGACGTGCCAATGGCCCACACCAGCTACGCTGTGTCACACGCATCTCTGCACCGTGCTGTGTGGTTGCACTGGCCGCTGAGCACCCATCCTGCAGCGTTTCCAGCACAGCTTCCTGATGCAATGGCTTCTGGGAGATTCTGAAAGGCCAGGAGCCCAGGAGGACTATGGGAGAAGAGGCCAAACGCTCAGAATAGCGAGAGAAATTGGCGTCCTGGCCCCTTACGGAACTCCCGGCAATCCCCTGGTGCCAGCATCATTCTTATTTAGCCAGAAGCGAAGGCAGGAGGACCGAAGGGGGTTTCTGTGCTATTGCCTCCCAATCTGCCTGTTCCCTACAGGATACTTTCAATCCTCGGCCCAGCCGGCCTCACTAACAGAGCCAGCTGACGAAACGCAGGACAGATGTGCGCTGGCAGCCACGCTGAAATGTCTCAAGGCAGCTGCTCTCTATCGATGCGGAGATGAGGGCTTGGTTAGTCATCGATGCTGCCTGCTAGCCAATCCATGGCTGAGCAGACTGAGCAGTTAGTGACATTTACAAGAGGCTGGTCCTTCTACTTTCTGACTCCTCACTGGATCCTTCCGTAGTGGCTGGGAAAGCCCCTCCCTTTCTTAAAGGCAACGCCTCTTTTTACATCTCTAATCACCAAACCCTATGTTTGCACCCCCACCCCAATTGTCCTGCAATCACCACGTACCTCTCTGCAGGTTTGCGCTTGCTGAGCACAGAGCCGCATTAGGCTTTCGCTCAGACTTTCTGGAGTGAGCATAAAGCCCTGAGAAAGGATTGAGCTCACAGCTCGAGGGACAGCCGTCCTTCTCCAGGCAGATTCAGCTGTCCCAGCAGCAGCGTGAGCTCCCCCGCACTGCCCTGCCCGGGTACCGGAGGAACCATCCTTTGCCGGTGAGCTGGTATTTCAGTCTATCAGCTCACTAATCAGAGAGCTCTTCGTTTAGGCTGCCAACATGGGTGCTGGCTAGTGCCAGCGGGGTGGTGGGCTTTGCTACAGAGGCACGTGGCCATTAGAAACCAGACTGAGACAACTAATTTATTTCACACGGGCCAAACAGCCATCAGCGGGGGATAACGTGCTGTGACCATCGATCTGAGCTGCATTCAAACGCAGCCAGGTTTCGTACCCATTACCAATTCCCTACACCACGCAGTCCACGCTTTACTTAGCGGTGAATCAACTGCGGTGACCGGCAGGTGAGAAGTGCTTCTCAGCTCCTGCCCTGCCCATCCAGCTGGGAACAAATGTTCTTTTAGCTCTCCAGAGCAGCCAGAGCTGGCTTTTGTTTTGCCAGGGCGTCCCTTCAACACACTACCTTGTTGTCAAGGTCAAAGAGGTAGGAGTCTTCTTCACGTACATCTGCCTCTGAATCAGAAATCAGCTCTCCAACGTACCTGTCGGACGAATGGGAAATGCAGCAGTGAGCTTATGCAAATGCGCGCTTGGATTTTAATGTCTTGACTATTGTGTGCAAAGAACGAAAGTGACATAGTCAGTTAAAAGTCAGGGGCCAACTCCTCAGCAGGTGTAAACCAGCAGATGCTCATCAAAGCCCGCGGAGTGTTGCTGATTGACACTCACTGAGAATTGGGCCCCATGCATTTGAAATAAAATCAAAATTCCTTTACTCAGGCTACTGCTAATACTTTTGAACGTTCCAAGTCCATTTTAAAACGGGGGACACCTTTTCCCTCCAAGCAGTGTCCTTTTGCGGTTCTCCCGGCTGCCCAATAACGGCAGACAAGTTAGTTTGGCTTTTGGCTACTGTCTGCTGACTTTCTGGTTCTCATGGGCAATGTTGCAACACATGGGCAGCACGCGCTGGAAGAGGACAGTCACATACCAGCACAGAACTGTGTGCTCTGCAATGGGCAAACATGGAAATACTGTGACTGGTCATAGAAGCTACTCATTGGAAGCCTACGACCAGCCCCCCTTTCCGGGCCTCGCCCTCCCAAATACGGCTTGGAGGCTCTGTCGAGTGCAACACCTGGGTTCTTTGTTCTTTTGCAGGTTCCCCACCACCAGTGTCCAGCCAGATACCAACTTTACAGGGTTTTTCTCCACTCCCAGGTAGAGTCTGGCACCAGCTAGGATGCTTCCAACTCCCTCCCTC
Organism: Pelodiscus sinensis; assembly: GCF_049634645.1. Lineage (NCBI taxonomy): Eukaryota > Metazoa > Chordata > Testudines > Trionychidae > Pelodiscus > Pelodiscus sinensis. The sequence continues at coordinate 3,709,233 of NC_134732.1, read as the reverse complement.
CCTGCCTTCTCCCGGCCTTCTGGCCCTTCCCAGCCGTTGTAGCCTCTCGCTGCCAGTCCACAGGCCAGCATCAGCCTTTTCCACCAGTCCCAATCAGCTCCTCTTTATTGGAGCTGATGGGGCAGGAGCTAGTTAAGTGCTCTCCCACCAGCGCTCTGCCACACTGTGTCCTCCTCCCCCCGAAGGTCAGCGCTATGTTAACCGGACGGGACGGGGCTGCACTGGGGGAAAGGCCAATCTCAGCTGTGCACTTTGAAAAACGTTAGTAGTGTAACTCAAGCCAACGTAGCTTAGGTCTATTTACAGCTGGCTCCTCCCTGCGCGGGGTCGACGGGAGCACCTCTCCCATGGACTCCCTTACTCGTCTCGTTCCGGTGGCATGCTGGAGTCCGAGGGAGAGTGATCAGTGGTCGGTTTAGCGGGTCTTCGCTAGACCCACTGAATCGACCCCCCGTGGATCCATCAAAGGAACCTGAGCCTCCTACCACTTGCAAATCAGGAGTATGACTATCAGAGTCCATACGGTGACAATGGTGTCAAACCAGTGTTCCTGAAATCACCATTAGGCCCAGCAAGCCGAGAGGTTAGTCTTCTTCTCTCCATCTGAAATGGCTTCCTTTCAAGCAGAGAATTAAATATTTGTAGCTTCCTCCAGGCTTGTGGCATGGCCAGGCCAGCTACCACTATTATTCTTGTTTTTTTGTGTTGCCTTCTGCCGAGGAACCCCAGTCAGGAACCAGGAACTCACTCAGCTACTGTCTCACTTCCCTTCTGCTTCTCAGTCTCTTTTATATTTGGTTCGCGACAACTTTGGGGGTATGTCTAGACTGCATCTCTCTGTCGGCAGAGGGATGCAGATTAGGCAGGTCGACATTGCAAATGAGGCAGGGATTTAAATATCCCGTGCCTTATTTGCATAAATATGGCCGCTGCGTTTTGCCGATTCCGCACTTTGTCAGCAAAAAGTGGCAGGAGGCATAAGGGAGCTGTGGAAAAAGGCTTTCTTTCTTGACAGATCCCTCTCTAGACTGCCGCTTTTTGCTGACAAAGTGCTGAATTGGCAAAACGTGGCGGCCATTTTTATGCAAATTAGGCGTGGGATATTTAAATCCCTGCCTCATTTGCAATGTCGACCTGCCTAATCTACATCCCTCTGCCGACACAGGGATGCAGTCTAGACATACCCTGGAACAGGAGCTGTTCTGTGTGCACACAGTACCTCGCACGAGGGGTAGAACTCCTCGGTGCTATAGTAAAACAAATTGGTAAGCAGTGAAGGGTTAAAAATATGAGCAACTGTCCCTTGAAGAGCACACGGAGATTTCCACACTACAGTATTTGTTCCTTACCCTCTGAACAGCATTTTTTCCAGCTTCCAAGCACTTTCCCAACATTAACTGTGCGCATTTACCCTCGTGCTGCCAGCATTTGATCCTAGGGCTCTGGAGATGAAAGCCTGAAGCACTAACGCAGAGAACCACCATGCCTTCCGTAACAGAGGGGGAGTTCAGATGCAGTTCCTGACCTCGGGCAGCCCAGCACAAATCTGTGCTGCCAGACTAGGACACGAAGCAGCCTATCATTTTGCCTTCAGTGCATCTTGGTATTTATTAACCACTCCCGGAAGGCTGCAGCATTACGGGAAATCACAAAATCGTTAGTAACCCAGCGCAACAGGGGATTAGGATGGAGCAAAATTGCTTTAGTGTCGCACCGCAGCCAGCACTGACGGCGGTTAAAAAGCAGCTGAATAATGGCACAGGGAAAGTGTTCTATTTCAAGCCAATCCTTTTGATAAGCAATTGTGAGCCAAAAAAAAAAAAAAAAAGAGAGGAGTTAAAATGGATCTTGAGACGTAGCTCAGATGTTCCTTTACGGCCCAATTCTGCAACTCCTCTTCGCTTTCAGCAGGACTAACTCCGAGAGGCTGGAGTCACAGACCACCAGTGTGCACCCCAACCACGAACTGGGGACTCCGGCCAACGGCCATGTATGGCCTAGGACAGGCCACTCCAACCTCGGTGACTCTGGAAGGGGGTGCCTGGCCTTTGCAGGCAGGAAGCCTACATCTTACTTAACCTCTTTCAACTGGGAGCTTCCTTTTTTTCGCCCCGTTTCCAGGCAGGATTTGAGTTGATTTTTCCCTCCATTCGTGCTGGACCCAGTTGGTCTCTGGGCCTAGGGTTTGTTCTGAGGGATAGCTCAGTGGTTTGAGCATTAGCCTGCTAAACCCGGAGTTGTGAGTTCAATCCTTGCAGAGGCCATTTGGGGCAAAAATTTGCCAGGGATAGTACTTGGCCCTGCTGTGAAGGCAGGGGACTGGACTCGATGACCTTTCAAGTTCTAGGAGACAGGCAATCTCCATTCATTTATACATTTTTTAAATTTAATTTGAACTTTGAATGCTCCTTGTGAGCAGACAGCCCTGTTTGATGTCTACCACCATCGCTCTAGAGCCCAGCTGCAGTATGGATCACCGGGCAAGGCTTGGCTTTGGGCCCGAACCATGAAAACACCACCAAGGGGGTTATAGCTTCTAATGAGGTTTTGCAGGTGCAGGAAAACTTCTACCATGTTCTAGCTGAATGTATTTATTTAAATTCCTGCCACTGTTCAGAATTCGCGTCGGCTCAAGTGTCTCAAGAGGCGACGCCCTGAGAATTAATTTCCTGACCCAGTCCAAAATACTATGGGGCATCGGTGACATACTGCTAAGACACAGAGAGCCTGCTTTCATGGGCAGCACAAGAGCCTGGCCTCACTGAGAACATGGCTGAATGGGACATTTTCCAAAGATCATTATGAATTATCTGCATCACGCTGAAGCCTAAGGAACCGTGTTGAGGTTTAAACCCAGTTGCAAGTGAATTGCTGAGTCAGGGTCCAAACCAGTGCTTTGGTCCAGGACAGAACTCTGACTTGTCTCACACTGACCAGGAACCAGCCCAACCCAAAACGTAGGCTCCAGAGATACTCAGGCACCCCCAACACCTAGACTTTGGGATGTTCCAGATGCGATTTTTATAGTTTGAGCCCATCTCCAATAGAAAATGGATTATTTCTACCCCCGCCCTGCGTTTCCAGTATCTCTGCTCATTTCTGCAACACAATCAAAGCCTTCAGAGCATAAACCAATGCGTCTCTTAGGCATCTCTCTCAATACAGCAGTTGCTGCAGCAAAGTCATAAGCCTGGAGTCAGGAAAGCATTCCAATTCTGCACAGCACTTAAGCACATGTTTAAATCTCACGCGTGTCAAATGGATTTTAGCACATCCTTGTGTGCTTTGCTGAATGGGAATTTGTGTGACCACTCTTGTTCCAGGTGAGCTTATGAGATGATGGTAGACTCCAGCAGGACGGGGAAAACGTGAAGATATGCTCATACTACTTAGGGAATGTTCACTGAGGGTATGTCTGGACTACATGCCTCTGCCGACAGAGGCATGTAAAATAAGGCTACCCGACGTAGTCAATGAAGTGAGGATTTAAATATCCCCGGCTTCATTAAAATGAAAATGGCCACCGCGCTGTGCCGACAATCAGCTGAGCCAGCACAGCGTGGTGGCCATTTTTATTTTAATGAAGCCGGAGAGATTTAAATCCCCGCTTCATTGACAATGTCAGGTAGCCTATTTTACATGCCTTTGTCGGCAGAGGCATATAGTCTAGACATACCCTCTGTGGATGGATCACTTCACAACTCCTTGGTCTGTTCATTCTCTCTGAAGCACCTGGCATGGGCCACGGTCAGCAGACAGGGTTCTGGGCTACACGGCTCTTTGGTCTGACCCACTGTGGCCGTTTTTATACACTTAATGTTCTATACAAAGCCATTTCTTTTTGCCCCCATCTCTCCCTTTAGGAAGGAGCACTCTAATTTTGGTGCACGACACCAACTGTCCAACACATCATCAGAGTCATGGGCTGATGCTTTCTTTCGAGCTACTCTAAGCCGATCAACTTACTCGCACACGAACGTCCCCAAGGGAATGTCCTGCATCGACCGCACACCCCAGCCCATCTTCTGAGTCCGATAAAGCTGCAATCGAACCCTGAAAGACAAGAAAAGGGGTCCCATTAATGGCAGCAGAGGGCATCCGCTCTCGGAGGAGGGGAGGGCTACGCAGAAACCACAAATTGAATCAGAACACGTGAATTTCAAGAGACAGTTTCTCGCTTTGTTACAATGCGACCCCAGTTCCTTGCATTCCAGGAGCTGATCCCCCTGCTACTGCGAGTGGAAGGAAAACCAGGTGCAAACTGGCTGGCGGCCCAGCAAGATGGGGAAGCAACTACCCCCATCCTGCAGAACCTTCTTCACAACACTCCACGGGGACTGGGCTTAATGCTTGGGGAGGGGGAGGTCACTATGGGCCTGGGTGCTCTCCATGGTACCTCCCACCCCCTAAAACCACTGGGGATTTACACATGGAATTCAAATGTCAGCTACCAGCTTCTCTTCCCTTCCCATGGTCCCCATCCGCCCAATGGAAGGGGGAGAATTCAGCAGGACAGCATGGGTGTGAAGGGGGGGCAGGGAACCAGGGCATGGGATCGCTATACAGCTACACTTTCCCTCTGCAGAGCGGTGGAAAGGTGGTGGGTCCCAACTGTTCCTAGACAAGCCGCTAGCTGAGAGGCCGGAAGGGAAGTCCGTAACTTGAAACATGCTGGGTTTCCTGGCCCCTTTATAGCACCCATAAAACCAGACCCCTGTGTGGTCAGCTAGTGCACTGCCTCAGCCACTGCTGGCGTATTCCACCTTGCAGTGGGCATGCCCCAGGAATGCTGATCTCCTGCAGCCCCACTGGTGCCTAATTCCACCAGCACAGACTCCACTATCAGAGGGGAAATCCTGCTGAGCCCTCTTTTTCCCTTTCTTTCATTTCACCCTGTTACGTCCTGCACAGTCAACCTGTGGAACTCCTTGCCTGAGGAGGCTGTGAAGGCTGGGACTATAACAGGGTTTAAAAAAAGAGCTAGATAAATTCATGGAGGTTGAATCCATAAATGGCTATTAGCCAGGATGGGTAGGAACGGTGTCCCTAGCCTCTGTTTGTCGGAGGGTGGAGATGGCTGGCAGGAGAGAGATCGCTTGATCGTTACCTGTTCGGTTCACTCCTTCTGGGAGAACTGGCATTGGCCACTGTGGTCATTCTTATGTCCTTGGCTATGTCCTTTATATTGCCTACATTAAATCAGGCCTCTCCTCCTGGGCACGTCACACCCTTGGCAGACGGTGCCAGAAGCATGGCCCGACGTTGATGCACTCTCCTTAGCGCTAACAGCTGCAGAAAAGGCGGCTGCCCTGCACTGGGGGCCGGAGGAAGCATGGGCCACCTCGCTTGCTTTTCCGACACCAGGTAGGCTTGGAAACGTGTCACTGATGAAGAACATTAATTGGGAGCCAATTTGAGAAGGGAAACATGGAGAATGAAGGGGGAGCACCCAGGCTTCACTACTGGGCAGCCACTTGGCAGATCAAGAGTTTTCCCTGATTCCTCAAAGGATGCTGCCCCCAGAGCTCTGGGAAATATCTGACCTCCCCGTGGGTGCCTCAGGGCCTCCCCACTCAACCCCAGCATCAAGGTTCAGAGCTGCTCTGCTTCCCTCAGCAAGACTTTAACAAACGGCACAACAGCGACAACCCTACGTGTGCAGTGCTCCACATGAACACACAGGCTGAACTGGCCGGTGGGGGTTTTAAAATACATTTCAAATATTCAAAGTTAAAAACCCCGCAATCAGCTCTTTACAAACCAAAACCAGCCCGAAGCACAGACATCGGTGTAACCGGGGTCAGTTCTCCACACCATCCTTCCCTCCGTTTTATAGGAGACAGACCATGTTTCCAAATGGAGTCCCTGAAGTTAAGGCCTTACATCCATTCTCAGGCAATACAGGGAGTCCCTGCTATACGTCACCCCGGTATACGCCGATTAACGTTGTTGGCGCTGGTGGGAACTGCTGCGTTATGAGTCTTCCCATTCCCTGCACTTGTGTCGCACAAAAAAAGAGCCAATTTGCACAAACGGAAGTCAGCTGAGGAGAAAAAATTCCCTGCTTTGCCTCGTTTCACTATACATCCATGTTCTTTTGGAACGTATCTTGGGCGTATAGTGGGGACGTGATTGATGGCACTGAAGTCAATGTGTGCTGAGCGTCTCTGGAAAAAAATCAACCAGACCTGTGACATAGGAACTTTAGGAACCCAGATCTGCAAGCTTTGGCCTCTGCTTCTGATTACGAACAGCTAGCCAATAATTCTGATCTAAATGGCTTTGCTGTTTACCGTATTATTAGTCTATTTTCCCGAAGACCATATCCTGAAAGTAACATCTAAACTGCCACTGAAGCAACTAATAAACTGTATGGTTAATCTCACTAAAGAACACAAGAGGGACCATGTGCCTAAGAGGAAGCCTAACCGATCCCACGGCCCTGCTCTGGATTGGTGCTTCCTGGCAGGATCCTGGGGCATGGCTCCGATTTACATCTTTCAATCACAATATAAGCATGCCCTCCTCTTTGGGAATCTTTGCCTTTAGGGACAAACGAGAGCAGATGAGCAGGGAACTTTATTCCTTTTTTTAAAATGACCCAAACCAGGAGCCTTCTCTCTCACCTGAGCCCATTCTGCACGACCCGATTCCGGCAGTTTCGCCAACAGGAGCAAGCGTGGTTACACTCGAAGATCAGCGGTGGCTCAGACATGTTGAATTCAGGCAGGAGTCGGCCATCCTGGAGACATGAGATCAGGACGGGATTAACTCTGTATTCCTACGTTTTTCGGGAACTGGAGTGAAAGCTAGAAAAGCTCCAATCCAGAGCTGAATTTGCCCAAAGTGTAAAGCTGATAAGCCAATTCCCATCCCTCTTCTAGTGTTGACTCAGATGATAACATGGATCCAAACTCAAACTTCCCCACAGTTTGAGGAAGTTCTGCAGCATTAGCGGAAACAGGAGACAGGCAATACACAAAAGCAGGACCTTGCATGCATGCACTGCTATTCGCCTGCAGATCTCAAAGTGCTTTACAGCAGTGTGCCTGCATCTTTTGTCACAATTTGCAACTGGAGAAAGAGACACTCTGTGGTACAGCCTGGTGTAGAAACCAGGTCTCCAGATTCTGAACCCAGGGCTCATGCAGCTGAACCATACTGGTCAAATTATACAAGCAATGACGTTACTTTAGATTGTGAAGCCTGTCAAAGGACAATTATAACAGATTCCTGGCAAAAGCCAAGAGATACCAAAATCGCCAAGGGAGAAGCCTGCAGGGGACGTGTGATCTTAGTGGAACCTATGTAAGAATTAACCTGAAATCTCCCTGGTGACTTAAGCATATACACACAAAACACTAGAGCAGCCACCTAGCAACCCTGTAATTAAAATGCACCCATTCAGCCTCCCCAGGAGGTAGATCACAGTAAATAAAGGAAAAATAAAATACCACTAGTCACGTCCCCTCTTTTATAAATTACACTTAATGACTAAACAACTCACCCTGCTCTTCAATGGAGCTTGCATGGATTGTTAAACCCTGCGTATCATGTGGGTATAATTAATGGCTCCGTTGGTACAGAAGTAACACTGGTTTTAGATTTATTGCGTCTCTTGCCACGTACACACGGAAGCCAAGGTTGTTTGAGACGCTGGACTTAAGAAAATCTTCAAGACATTTGTTAAAATTATCTGTTATAAATATTTTGCAGCACTCACGTGCTTATCAGCCCAACCCAACGTGAAGTTCAAAAGTTCTCACCTTGTCATACCAGCAGCGCATACTGAGTTGGCCACACATGCAGTTACTGGAGGAGCAGTCATCTATGCACACACAGTACTGGAAAGGAGAAACAAGCAGAGCCAGTTCTCACACAAGTGCAACACAAAGACCAACAGGAAACAGCTATCAACTTAGCTGCCTCATCCTCTCCCCAACACCAAGCCTATGGGAGTCTCCCAAGTATTTCACCAGGCATAATTCTCTCCCTCGCTCTCATCAGACAATTGCAGTTTTGCTGGTTTCACGGGGCTTTTTTGGGCGAGTGGCATCACCGAGGGCAAGCGAGGTCCCAGAACCGAAGTGTGCAGTTAGCTCTGACGGGGGTGGGGCCGTGTGCATTTTTCTCTCACGCAGGAGTGAATTCCAGCACAGCTCCTGCTCTTGTGAAAGTTCTCTCCTGCGCTCAAGACCCAACCCACCGGTTGGCAGAGTCCCTGCTCCTGTGGAAAGCCGCTGTCCTGAGCTGCCGGGGCCACAGAAGGCGGGGTAACTTCTCAGATATGAAGGGCCAGTTGATCGGAGTGCTCCGAATATTAAGACACAAGCCTGGATGCTGAGTTCGGTGTAGGAGGGAAACACTGGAGTGACGTGTCCCTGGAGGCCTGTGTTGCTAAGTAGATGGGCTGCTGAATTCTGTACCAATTGATAGTATTTCAGGGCAGGTGGTTTCATCCCTAAATATGATGAGATGTAAGTCAAGCCAGGGAACCCAGGAAGGCCTGATCGTGACTCTATGGGATTTATACAGGACTCATAAGAGCACACAGCCTCCATGCACACCACATAACAACACCATCAATAGCATGGGTTATTCCTACTGCCAAATATTCCTTTGCTCTTTCACAGATTCTGTCATCTGAGGATCTACACCTGTGGACTAGTTAAAGCCTCACTACCTCTGAACGGAGTGTAAGGGCTGCATCAGAAAAGCCACCAATCTCAAGGGTGGAACGGAACGTGCTGCTAGCAGCTGTTTAAGAGGAGAAGGGATGAAGAATCCCACATGCAAGAGAAAGAGCTGGGGAATTTAGGGAGGCAGAGTCCAAATGCCTAAGCTTGAATTTTGCCAGGACTAAAGGGTTAAACACCCCATCTCTGACTGGAAAAGGCCGTGGGGTGTTCAATTCAGACACAATGGGAAGGATTGTGGGTCTTCTCTCATCTTAAAACTCGCCCTTCCGGCATCCCAGTGCCTCTGAGCCTTGACTTTCAAACTTCCACGCAACGAAACGTTTTCTCCGTTCCAAGGAGCAGGGGGAGGAATTTCCATTGCTCTGTTGCAAAAAGACCCACACCAACCAGGTGGAGGAGGCAAGCATGTAACTGGTCAACCCTGACTGCTCAAAGCACTGCATCTCCTGAGAGAGACAGACACCCCCCTCCTTCCCATGGGAACAAAGCTCTGCCCAGCACACGCCCGCTGACTCTGATCTGCACCCGGCGACTTCTCTAACCACACTGCATGCCAAGATGGGAGAGAACAGCCAGCCACCCACGTGTGCGCCCGGCCCAACTAACCTGCAAATGAGTGATGTTTCTGTCGATGTTCATTGGGGAGGTCACGCAGTTCTGAGACACATATTTGTAGTTGCTGGGACAAGGCTCGCCATCCACGGCGTTGATACACGGAATGGGGATCCGCTCGTAGCCCCGGGCAATGTCTCTGTCACAGCAGGGGAAAAGGGAGGGGAGAGAATAATCCCTTTTGCAACCAAGATACAATCGTCTGGCGATTATGAAATCAACAAGCGCGGCTTGAGCGGCATCCCAAGTGCAGTTTGATCGCTCAATATTTAAGGGTGACCGGAACTCGGTTTCATTCGGAGTCCATTTTTCCAACTGGATTTATAAATGATTACTTTCTGTTGGATCGGTCAAGTCGTAAACGCAGCCCCGATTCAGCGCATGCTGCACTCATGCCAATTCAACAGGGCTTAAAAGACAATCGTGCCCTTCAGTGGCATCCCTCCGCTCAGAGAGCTCTCCCTTGGCATTCTCACGAGAAGCGAGCTAGACTCTCACCTGCTCACCGTCTTCTCTATCTGGGCAGGTTTGTCAGTAGAGGATTCCCGGAGCGTCTTGTTCATCTGCAGAGCCACCCAGACCTGAGAGTTGAGACTTGAGCACTGGAGGGGAGTCTCGCCTTCCTTGTTCTTCAAGCTGACATCCGAACCCCGGGAGAGAAAGAGGCTGCAAAACAGCAACCACAATAGATAACCCGCCCCGGAAGAACACCTCAGAGCAGGGAGAGTCAAAGGGCATTCGGCATCCGCTCCTGAGGGTCGCGCTAGCAGGGTCACTCAGAACAGGTTCCATCACTAGAGAAAGCAGCCATCTCCGTTCCCTTTTCAGGAAGCAAGTTCCCTGGCCAGCACCTTCTAAAGCTGGTGGTTATTTTGGAAGCCGGAGAGAGCGACAGATGGGCACATCAGCCCGTCAACTGTAGAAAGCTGGGTCCAAACCGCACCTGACACCAGGCGTGAAAGGGAGTTTGCTCATAACCAGCCTGGCTCCAAATGGACATGAAACTAAGCCGAGGCCCCAATGAAGTCCCACTGAACTTTCAAAAGGGGCATAGGCCCTGTGCTAGTTCTGTGCACGAGGGTGAATTTCACCCTCTAAACGGAGCTCTCGCTCAGCTAAGTGGGACCGCTGCGTGCCTTGTAAGACAGCAACCTCCACTCAACTGCTTTGCAAGGGGAGCGGCCCTGCACCCCACACCCCTAGGAAGCGGTTCTGCGGTTAGGCGCAGTCGCACGCTCCCCTGGCATGCTCACAACCACTCGGCCTGTTTCTGCACTGCCTTGTGCTTCGCCTAATCCTTCACAGCTGTGCATGTGCTCCTGGACCAGGCTGCGACGGCCTGGCTCTCACTTACTCCCAGGCCCCTTTTACACCACGCAGGCAGTGGAAAGCTGCCTTACAAAGGAGGCAATTTTAGCTGGCATCAATTGAAGGCCCCTTCCCCCTGCCAGAGGAGTGCAAAGGGGGTTGTGGTCTTAATGAGAATCAGCCCCATGTGTTTCACACCCTCTTTGCCTGGGTGCAAAGCAAGGTCCAATCAGGCTCTTCCTACTATTCTGTTTCTTGTTCCAAGGGAAAGGCATTTCCTAGCCCGTCCGTCACTTGCCAACCGGTGGCCCAACAAGTGAACAAAGTAACCAAGAAAAGCAGAGGTGGCAGGAGCCGTACTTACACAACACACTCATAGCGGTTCTCTCTGGCTGCGATGTGCAGTGGCGAGTCTCCATGAATATTTACTGCATGTAAATCGCACTTAGCAGCCAGCAATATCTCCGCTATGTCAACACAGCCAGAAAAAGCTGCCCAGTGCAAACAAATATTCTCCTCCTGGAGGGGAAAACACAGGAGAGGCTGTTTAGTGCACTAAGATCGCCGCACTTTGGGACCCCACCGTTAACCAGATGGCCGGCCTTCTCCTTCCATGTATTTCTCTTGCTCAGACAGCACAACCCTGCAACAGGCAGGCAGGGAGTTCTCAGCACAGCCGCCTCCGCGCTCCACAGAGGCTACACCGAGACTACAGCATTGCCTCTTTATCTGTACAGATGAGCCATTTCTCTCTAAGCTGCAAAAAACCGTGGGTCGATCCACAGGGAGACACGACTGACACAAACGAGCACCCGGGAAGAGCGTCGGAGCTGAACCAGCCAAAGCAGCCCGTCTCCGAACTCCACAGTATCAAAGAGGGAGAACCCGGGGGAGCAAGCAGAGGACAGGTTACAGTACAAAGGTCTGAGAAGCCAGATGCCAGATGCAGGGGAGCAACCTGATTTCAGGCCCCTCTTGAAAACTGTGTAGCCAGTCTCTCCCTGCACACTAATCTCGCTGACGGAGATGCTTTGAGTAATGATCCTATTTGGTTCTGTTACTGTGTAATTTGTAGTGCACCTTGGAGTCCTTCAGCATGACAGGCGCCAGAGAGGCTGACTGTGACACCCTAATGATGATGATTATTACAGGGGGTCCTTTCACAGCTGGCAAGAAAGCGTGTACTTAATTCTTTGCTACTTCATCTTGCCACAAAAGGGAAGACCTGAGTTACTAACAGATGCCTGGGAGCAGGGGGCACGTTTTCTACAGGGTGTCCACTCCCCAACAGGCCACCATCTAGAAATGGGCAGTCAATCCGAAATATAATTCTGACGATTAATTTAATCCAGCAAGGATACAGCTCCACAGCCGACCCATCGGGGACTGAGAGAACAGAGAGGCCCCTTTCCAGCTCCTGCCATGTTTATTCACACTTACTAAAATCAACGGGGTTGCCTGAGGAGTAAAGCACCACCCCGTGTGAGTAACGATAGCAGGAGCTGGCTCTTTACGGCGTACAACGAGTAGCTGCTGGACGTCGGCCCTGCTTCTTGGGGAACTCAGACACCTGCAGAGAGACTGCTGGACGGGAGGGTTTGATTGTCACTGTGAGATTGAGGTGTGATCCAAGCGTCTGGGAGCTGGAGACTCGTACGATGGATCAGATAGGATCCATCTCATTCACTGTGCTCAGAGCCAGTGTAACGGCTGTGAAGTCGATTGCTGCAATCTGGGAAGCCCCCTTCCACCTCTGATTCTTGCTCTTGTTCTTTGCCGGAGCTGGACCTGCCTGGAAAGTACTCGGCTGCCCAAGACACAGAGGCTCCTACAGAGGAGGGGCATTTAGGGGAGGAAAGGTGGCTACAAGTGAACAGTCTGGCGCACTCCGATTATGGTGAGACACATGTACCTCTATGTATCCCTGACAGCTTCTGGAAGGCAGGGAGAGGTACTGGGGGAACCAGCTTCTTACATCCTCTGGACTCACAAGAGTTTCGCAGAGGTCGAATGGGAAAATGGGAAACACTCTGCAATCAATGGAACCGAGGCGGGCCTGGCCCATCTCCTCCTCTCCAATCATCTTCCCTCCTGATTCCTAATTTCTGCCCCATGTTTTATCTTTCCAATCAGAGAATGGCATTTCAGGTGACCAATCCCGGCCGGGGAGGCAGTCCCATCCGTAACTCCGCCCGCGAGGGCAGGTTTGCGGAATCAGGCTCCAAAGGCCTGAACCTCAGAGGCGCTCAGCACCTGCAGCGCCCACGGACATCGTTCAGAGCGGGCAGGGCTTCTGCACGTCCAGTCCCCAACGCGCAAGCGGTCTGGGGCGCAGATGGTGGTGTGCTCTAGGTGGGCTCCACCCTGCAGGCACCACAGGGCACAGGCGTGACAGCTACGTGGAACGGGAGCGACGCTAGGGACGTGATTTTTAAATATGAGATCCTCCCACGCTGGGCTGGCTATCAAACCCACCGCTCCCCGCAATCCTTTCCGAGAGGGCTGCACCATCGGGGCTACTGGTGTGGGGAGCGTTTAAATAAAGCGTGTCATTCACTGCAGAAAGAGTCTTACGTTGTCTCGAATATTAATGTCCGACCCCTTGGACAGCAACAGCTTCACCAGCTCGACATGCTTGTATTCAGTGGCCCAGATCATAGGCGTCCAGCCTCCGTCGTCCTGGCCAGGGGAAAGGAGAGCATGACACACTCACAGCATGGACAAAGCAGCGCCTGCCTTGATTCCCCCTGGTCCCGCAGACTGCAGCCGTAACAGGCAGCACCTCACTACGCGCTCCGGGCCCCCTTTGCCTCACGCCGCCACGTGAGCTGCAACGGCCGTGGAGAAAGTCCAGCTGTCGTCCATGTGCAGTTCAATCCCATCCCCCCCGACGCCGGCATCCGGGTGCCGCACCACAGACTGCAAGGAGGGGGGTGGGGGAGAAAGGGCCTGTCTGTGCAGAGAAGATTGAAGCACTAGGGCTCAGACCTGTATGTGAATTGGGCTAAGTGTCAAAACAGCAAGACAGACACCAGGAAGGGGGAGTGGCCTGCCATCCATGTATGTACGGCGGGCTGAAGGGCGGAGACAGACAGACAGACCCACCCCGCCCCTAAGGGCAGCTCATATAGGCCCCCACTCAGCTTCCTCTCTGGTCCCACAGCGGGAAGGTGGGGCTGAGAGACAGGCCTGCAGGGGCAGATTAAGACTCTATTCACGGATCCTTGAGCCAAAGGCCCCAGGACCAGCGGAGGCCTGGAGGAAGCAGCAGGTGGCAGAGAGCACAGCGAGCTCGGCTGCCCCAGGCATGTGGAAGGGTCTCTCTGTGGGTGCCCTGAAGGCTGGAAAGAGGATGGAGTTGTTGATGGATCACAACCCCATTAGCTCAGCACGTTTGCTTTTCCAGAACGGCCCAGCAGCGTCTGGGTACCCGGGCGGTGAGCTGCTGAGACAGCCGGGACAGGCGAGAGCTCCGGAGCCAGGGAAAGCAGATTGCCTTACGTGTGCGGCTCGCCGACGGGCCTTACCTGGCAGTTGACGTCCATCTGCCCGTTGGAGAGGAGGTACTGGACTACGTCGTAATGCCCTTTCTTGGCAGCCAAGTGCAGACACGTGGAGCCCTCGGCATCCTGAGGGGGGCAAAAAAAAAAAAAAAAAAATCACTCAAACTCCGGGAAAATCCTCTCCCACCCTTCCCGGCACCTGCCACACTTGGTGTGACCAGCGCGGTATTTGGGAATGCCGGGGAAAGGCAGGCTAGTGGTCAGAGCACTGGCCTGGGAGAGGCCTCTTGTTTTTGAGGGCCACCTGCTGTAGGTGTCAGGAGAGAGGAAGGGCAGCCACAGTCAGTGCCCACCGGAATGGCAACAGGTGCTAAGCGAAGCCCTGACAAGCCGCCACGAGGGAGCACAGCGGGGCTGGGAGGAAGTGAAGGGATCTGAAGGAAAAGGCCCCCTCAGAAGCGACTGCAGAGCTGGCTGGTTGCTGCTCCCTCCACTGATGGTGGCTTTCTTCCCCTGTCCCCTCTCCCAGTGTCCCCTAGCGCTCCCCAGGAAGCCAGAGGGGCAGGAAGTGTTGGGGAGAATTCTCCCCTTCACCTCGGCAGAGCTTCAGCACAGGCTGCAACGGCCCCTCAGGCCCGAGCTCAGAGAGACAATCTCAACTAGAAACTTCAGGCGCTGGCTACACGTGGGGGTTTCTTAGCCCGACTTCACGTCTCACACCGGGGCAGGATGTCTACATGGGGGGCTGCCCTGGCACAGCCACGCTGGAACCCCACGGGGGCCCCACAGAGACAAGGCCTGAACGAGGGTCTGAAGATGCTGGGGAAAACTCAGAGTCAAGGGCTGAAAGCAAAACCCCTTTGGGGTCACTGTGTGCAGGGTCTTCCCCGGGACGGAGGCCTGAGGTGTGAACGATGGTGGAAGGGGCAAGACCCATGAGTAAAGTCAGAACGAGAGAGAGCCCAAACTTTCACCTCACACGAACTTAACCCAGAGCAAGCCCCAAGGGGCTGAAATAAATGAAACCCCAAAAGCAGCCACCGCTGTCCGATTCGTACCACCTCATCCTTCCACGTGAAACCCACAAAAAGCAACACGTGTCAACACAGAAGCAACACGCGCCAGCACAGTCTGGACCACAACCCTGAGGACACCCTGCCCACAGAGAGCACAGGGGAGTGATTTCACTGCATGGGGGAGGGGAGGTTTTGGACAGGTTCCATCCTGACAGCTCCTCAGGGCAAAGAAGAGGTTTTTACTCTCTCTAAAGTGCCCGGCACACCCAGACACACGTGGTCGAGAGCGCAGTGCGTCGATAGTCCACGGGTGCGTCTGACTGCTGGCAGGCCACGCACGCACAAAGAATGGGGGATGCACAAAGTTCCCGACAAGCTTGACACGAGTGAAAAGCATGCTGGGAATCCGGGTCATAGTTAGAATAAGTGCAAAAGCCTTCTGCTAAGACGAGCAAGAGCCAACCGTTAATGAAGCCTCGGCGCGTACCTCAGAGGCATAGTCCCCCAAACTCCCACTGATTTCAATGAGAGCAGGATTTCCCTCTGACGGGAACAGCAGCAGTTCCCGGGGGGCCAGGAGTCCCCTAGGTCATTACTTGCCCTTTCAGGCTCGACAATCCCCCTGTCAGCGAGGGGGGCAGAGGAGCTGCCATCTCCCTGCCAAGGAGCCCCAGCTGATGTTGCACTGCAAGGCTGCTCCTTTCAAACGTGACTAATATCATCCTGGAAACTAATTAGTGCAACAATTATTGAATTTCAGTAACGATCCCAGGGTTGTAGCAGTTCTAATTTGGTTTTTCTGGTTCGAATAAGGGTTTGGGGGGCTTTTTTTCTTTTACCTTTCTTTAAAAAAATCTTTTTGCCCTGGGCCACTATTAAATCAGATGCCAGGCCTTTGGAGAGGGCACGGGGATGCCCCTGGCATCAACTGATTTGAACCCCACAGGCTAGAGAAGGACTCCCCAGGAACTGTCAGCACCTAGCGACAGGCTGCATGTGGCCTCTTGTAGCCTGAAACAAGATAACCCCAGAGCCACCAGCCAGCTCCTTCAGGGGGCAAAGCATCAGCACGACCCTGCTACGTTCCGTAGCAATATCACAGGCAGGCAGCTGAAGTGAGCAGGCGGTAATTGTACAAAGTTTGTGGAGAGAAGGGGCTTCAGCCTTCTAAATGGCATCTGATTTATGACACTAATAATCCAGCCGTGTATTTTACAAGAGGGTCAAAGAAAGCAGAGCACGTTACGGGCAACTAGCCAGGCACGTTTTTATTGTATTTGTTTAATTTAAAGGGCTGTATTTCCAAGACAGCCGCTGAATTGGCCACTGCAGTTTTGTGCTTGCAAACAGCGACACAATCAAGTACTGGACAGTTACACCCTCTCTTTCACCTTCAGTTGATGTGCAGGCAACTAATTAGAGGCCGGTTTAAAAAACTGCCCCCCAAAGCCTACTGCTGAGTTTACAGAGCACAGCGCCAGAGACTAAAAGCTGGGACTCTCTTTGTGCCCACTGAATTCAGACCCCACTACGAGGGATGTTAAATTTCGATGAATCAGCGAATCGAGAAGTCGATGGAATTTCAAGGGGGCGCTCGCCTGCGGCTCTTGCACATTTCAAAGGGAGAGGAGCAGCAGTCGGGATGGTGCAAGCGGGGCTGTTTCAATCCCTGCTCATGCTGTTTCCCCTCTGCCCTTTGCCCCCTGTGGAGACGGTGCGAGGGGAGCCGGCTTTTAAGCCAGTTTCCCGCAGCACTGGCTCCTGTTCCTCCCCACCCTTGCTGCCTCTCTGTGACAGAGGCAGCAAAGGGCAGGGGAAGCGAGTGGTCGACTAGTCACTCACATTCCTACCCGCTACTGTTACTGAATTATTTTCATTCCAGTAGCACCCAGAGGCCCCAAACCTGGAGCAAATCCCCATTGTACACTAATGTGGCACAAGACAGTCCTTGCCCCAAGGAGCTTGCAATCTTAGGTGTTAAATACATTTTGTAGAAGTATTACCACCAGCCAGCCCCCACCCAAATGCCAAAGGCTCCCTCCCCCTTCCTCTCCACCTGGGAAATTGCTTCCAGACTTACGCCCTCCAAGAATGGGAAGGCAAGCCTGACAGGCTGCTCAAGGAGAAAAACGAGGAATCAACAGTTACCTTGGGATCAACCAATGCGCCAGCCTTGATAAGGTACTTCACAGCATCTAAATGGTTATTCTCTGCGGCCTCCATCAGCGGGGTCCTCTGGTCCTCTGAGCAGGTGTCTATATTAGCACCAGCCTGTTCAATGGCCAAGGCAAATACAAGAGCCTTTATACTAGCTCCTATTTAACAAAGGAAGGGTGGGGGGATACAGATCTGCCAGCAGGTTGTCTATCGAGAACTATTCGCCCATAGAGAAAGGGGATGTGGGGGAGTCAAAACTGATCTTTCTCTGAGACTCACATTATCTGCTCTCTTCCATATCCAGTAACTGGGAACACAAAGGAACAGACGGCTGGTGTTAGAGGGTCGCCATTATTAACTCACCCTGTAGAATTCACAGCTAGTCTCTGATCTTTACGATGCCTCAAAAATCTCTGTATCAGCTACACTTAAAAAGAAGTTCTCGGTTCCCAAGGGCCCATCAACTCCATGGGGACAAGGAAACAGTTTTCCCTCCCCATCATCCCAGGCTGTTCTGGATCGACCTCGTCACCAAGGCCAAGGATGGGGTTTTTCAAAGCACCCAGCCTGGGATGACAACTCCTGTTGAGGTCAACGGTAAAATTTCCATTGATTTCCATGTGAGCAGAGTTATGCCAGTGCGGAGTAGACTGGGAAAATCTTCCCTTTATTTGTTGTGGGAATGCAACTGTGCAAGGCATTTGGCCTGTTTATTCCTGGAGCTTTGCCCAATAACTCATAAGCTGCTTCTAAACGAAGGGAAAAAAAACCCCTCCAAAGCCCAGAGAGGCAGGAGCAACGCATGGATTTTGCTGCTCCTGTTAAGGAAGGACTTTCTACAGCAGTAACCGGGTGATTAGATTTGCCTACACACATAAAGGTGGGTCCCCATTGCTCCCCGCAGCCCTTCAGTGGCCCCCTTTGTTTTTGTTGCTTTTAAAAAGTGAAAACACCCAACTCACACGGTGGAAGGTGTGTTCCAGATTAGGGGAGCTGGGGATGGTTACTGGCCCGTACTGTGTTGCCCCAACAGCCTTGCTGTAGGAAACCCAAGTTGTTGCATTTGTCCCCACCCTCCCTGCTCCTGTCATGGCCACCTCTTAACAGAATTATTCTTCTACCAGGTGCTATTCCTGTGATTCATTTAAAACGGTCCCACAAGGCCTTAAGGATCCTGCAGGCCTCACTCACACAAGGAGTGCCCACTGGCTTCAATCAGAACAACTCCCCGTATAAAAAGAACAGGATTAAGATCGAAGGTTCACATTCTGAAGTGTCTCAAATTGGGCACCCCAAATGACCAGCCACTTTCAAAACATGGGCCTATTCATTCTGCTTTACTGAAGTACACGTTTTAAAAGCCCCCTTTTTTAAAGCCATTCAATGAAAAGGGTTCCAATGCAAAGCATTTCTTTGCACTCCAGTTCTTCGCGTTAATCAGGTGTCTCCCTTCCTACAAACTTACTGAAGTCCAAATCCCATCAACTCACACTCAACAGACCAGAAGAATGAGCTACAATGGCTTTTATTTGCAAGGGAAATTAAATCATTGAGCCCACATATGGGGGACGAGCAGGGGGAATCGTGGAAAGGAAAGGTTGGCAGGTTAATTCCCGAATGTTTTGTGGCTGTGAAGGGATGGAGGACGTGGCAGGGAGAGAAGCCTGTTGACTTGTAAGACTATAAATGGAGACGAACCTGAATCAGCATGTGGCAGATGTCCACATGCCCAGACTCTGCAGCAGCATGGAGAGGGGTTCGCTTATTCTGGTGCTCCATTTTGAAGTTCGGGTCAATCCCATCCACTGAAAAACAAACAGACGCGTCCAGCTGGGAGCCAGAGATCAACAGCGAACCCGCACCAAGGCAGCATCTGAGGGACACTGCTCACGGCTCCAGAATCTGAAGGCAATTTACCTCTATGCTGTTTCAAAAGTTTCACACTTGGGATCTTAACTGGTTGTTACATCCCTGCTATGGCCAAGTGCTAAAACAATGAAACCCAAGAGGGACTACTTCTGTAGTCTGAGAGATGGCGTGAGCTACCTTTTAATACAGACAGTCGCATGGATACCTCTCTTCCCATGTGCTACCCTGTACGCCACCTCCCCTTTCAGTCACAATTCTCAAACAGCCCTGCGGCTGCAAAAGCAACGGCTGACATGGAGAACTGACAGCAAAATGATTTAATCTGTAGCTTGTTTTATAATAAATAACAACAGCCACCACTGCCCCACTACTTAACCCTTACACGATGCTTTTCATCAGATCTCAAAATGCTGTGTGATCTCTAACATATCTATCTTCTGTGAGGCAGGGCAGTACAATTTTCCCTACATTATAGATGGGAAACTAAGGCACAAAGTGACCAAAAGCCTTGCCCAAGGTCACAAAGGAAGTCTGTGGCAGAGCAGAGAACTGAACCAGGGTTTCCCAACTCCTAGGATAGTACTTTAACCACTTCAGACAGGGAGAAACCTACAGTATGTGACCCGCTTGGGCTCTCTGGACCACTAGCAAGTCCTTGATGGATCTCTAGGGCTCTCCTTCTGTCTCCATTAACACTGGGCTCCACTGAAGCTAACAAAGCTATTCCTGTTAACACGAGCTGACAATCTGGTCCAATATTCTCATAGCTGTGCAGAAACTGCCAGATGACGATGACGGCCGGACACAGATGACTGGCTGTGACAATACAGTACTTAGGGTGATGTTGTAATTAAACAAAACACCAGTGAACTGAATGTCATTGCTACCAGGGACTCAGACAATGCTGCTGATATTTGCCAAAAGGACAAAGGTGTCCGGTAAGAGAAAAGACTGAAAAAATCTGCAAAAATTCACTACTAACCACCACTGAGCAGCAAAACTGGTCAAGAGAAAAAAATTACTCATCTTTCGACAAAAAGAAAAACAAAACAAATACTCCCATGTGATCAGTGATAAAAGCAACCTCAGAATCTCAAAATTGTCCTCCAGATGCAGCTGATTAAAGACCCTAATAATAAAGCTCTGTGCACTGAACATCTTTCATTTTCTGCAAACTCACTGGGAATCCTAATTTTAAACACCCTCCATACAACATGTAAACACCCCCTAGCCCCCACGCAGCATGAGACCAGGCTACTTCTGCTCGTTTGGAAAATTACACAGACCATTTGAGGGTAGGTAAGGCCGGACACCTGTATAAAACTGTCCAGATTCACACACAGGTTGGCAGTGGGTCCACGCATGAGAGAGAGGAGAAACAATCGTCAATGACACGTCTTAGCTTCCAACGCCTGCCCGCGTGGGCCAACGGGGACTGCAAAGTTGGGAACGGGACTGTGGTAAGTGACTGGCAGGAGCTGGCATGCTGCCAAACAAGCAACCGTCTGGCAAAGTGCCACTTACCCAACATAAGCAGGACCTTCTGCAGTTCCCCTTGCCTGGCAGAGAAGTACAGCTGCTTCGGGTGGAACCGTAACTTCTTGGGTCTACAGCAGGGGAAACAGGCTTATTACTGACTCTTAAAGAAAAGTCCCCAGAGCCCAGCCCCCACCTCCCTGCCACTGGTTTCACAGGAACACCAGGAAACACCTGAAGGGCACCTTCCTCCCCCCGCTGCCACACCACACACACCGAGCCTTCGGGCTCACCCAGCGGCCCTGCCTCGCAGAGTGAACGAATGTGGCTACTGCAAGTGCTCGGCTTTTTCCCACCCCCGCACAAGTGCCACGCATCACGTGGCTGCGCACACAGAGCGAGGAGTCAGAGGAGGACGCTGCATTTTCTCTGCCAGGCAGCCGCGCACCGGGGCTCCCGACCCCGCCGGCCAGCCGCGCACCGGGGCTCCCGACCCCGCCGGCCAGCCGCGCACCGGGGCTCCCGACCCCGCCGGCCAGCCGCGCACCGGGGCTCCCGACCCCGCCGGGCAGCCGCGCACCGGGGCTCCCGACCCTGCCGGCCAGCCGCGCACCGGGGCTCCCGACCCTGCCGGCCAGCCGCGCACCGGGGCTCCCGACCCCGCCGGCCAGCCGCGCACCGGGGCTCCCGACCCCGCCGGCCAGCCGCGCACCGGGGCTCCCGACCCTGCCGGCCAGCCGCGCACCGGGGCTCCCGACCGCGCCGGCCAGCCGCGCACCGGGGCTCCCGACCCCGCCGGCCAGCCGCGCACCGGGGCTCCCGACCCCGCCAGGCAGCCACATGGTGGGTCTCCCGGCTCCACTGGACAGCCCCCTGCCACGCTCTGGACAACTTTGCTGGCAGCTCGTTACAGGCAGCTCACTGCCCTGCTGTCCCTGTAGGACTCCCTGCTACTAGGCCTCCACCAGGACTCTCCGTTCCTACAACAACCCTGCCAGACCACAGATGCTGCCGGACCAGAGAGTCCCAGTTTAGAGAGTTCTAACCCGTAGTGTGTTTCTATTTAGGTAACTGTCCGAAGGGAGAAAGTTCAAAGGAGCCAGGCAGAGGGAGCTCCTGGCTTTGGGGTTTTCTCCTGCTGGTGTTCTAGGACTGTGAATGGGGACCCCTCGTAGGTAAGTACGGTCTGTGTGGAGGCTGACTAACCCGTCCATCGGCATGGTGGATGCAGCAGAAGATGGAGAACGGCCGAGCCGAATAGACACACGCTGTGTAGTACTGGGCCTCAAAGCCCAAATAGAGCAAACCCGACTTTGTTCCCGCCCAATGAACCTGTGGGGCATCTGAGAGACTTGGAGGCTGGTTCTTACTTTTCTGAGTCCAGGGCAATCAAAGCGCTTTCCAAGGTTTCTTTAACTGGTCCCTGAGGCAGGCCGGTGGCAGGCTTCACAAAAACAGAAGACCCGGCCAAATCAAACCCCTCGGTAGCCGAACTCTCTGGCTTGTCTTCCTCAGATAACTGTGTTCCAGTGCCACTGATGGGAGAGAGAGAGAGAGAGAGAGAGAGAACCAAACGTCACCACTCGGTCCAGACACACACACATCCTGATGCCAAAGGAGGAAACAAAACGAGTTTTAAATGCAAGCGGCTTAAGCGGTTTTGAAAAGGGAACAAACGCATTTCATGGCCACGTGGCCAGAATTCTCCCCGGACCCAAAGCAGCGTTACCCTCTCCTTAGCACAGCTGCGCTCTCAGTAACGTATTCGTGGGTGCAGCTACCACTGCGACATGGGGCAGAGAGTGGGGGCCAGCAGTCCTGGGAGCAAGTGACAAGAAAGCGGCGCTGTTCGGCTCCGCCTCAGGACTGAGGCTCTCTCTCAAGCGCTGCGCAGCGCTGAAGACTTGCGGAGCGGGTGACGATTTGCCTCTCGTGCTGTAGATGGTTGGACTGTCTCTCTGCCCACGTGCCGGTGGGTCGGAGCCCCTCCCCCCCATGCTATGGTCAGGCGCTATGCAAGCTTGTCCCGAGACTGCATCCGCCAGCCCTAATCCTGACCTGCAGACCCCACTGCTCTTCTAGTCCCAGGCCCCCACGCAGCTCTGCTGTGCCTCTCTCCCTGCTCTTTCTGGGCCCTTCTCGAGCAGAATGGAAGATGTGCTGAGCCATTCAATGGCTCTGGGGGGGGGACAAATGGCTCTGGGGAATGGATGACAGTGCAGGCAGGGACTCATGTCATTTAACTTGTGATGTGGGAGGCCAGGTCTTCAGAGATGGAGAACTAGTGCAGCCTCCTGGTGCAGCCTTCAGCTTCCTGCTGCTGGAACTAGGAACCTGGGTGACCCATGGAGCAGCGACGGGGGAGGGGGCCAGACATAAATCAAGGCACGGAGGAGGGCCCGATGCTTCCACTGACTAGTGACTCACCCCCCCGTGGTGGTGTCTGCTCTTCCCTCCAGAGACACCGGCTTCTCCTGCTCGTAGGTCAGCAACACGGTGGAGGTCGTGTCTGCTTTCGCTATCGTCACCTCCTTCGCCTTTGAGGCCTCTTCCCCGCAGTGCGGGCAGTAGCTCGTGTCGTTGACCTGGGAGGCACAGTCCTTGTGGAACCGGTGGGAAATGCTGCTTTCGGGCTGACACTCCATGAAAGTTCCCTGGAGGTAGAAGAAAATCGTGCAGAAGAAATCCACGTGCTCAGTCATAAGTTTCTCCAGTGTGCTTTGTCCCTGGAGTTCAGATCACCCCCAGTGATAGGCCAGTCTTATCACTCTGTACAGGGAAATACATCGGCAGCCAGGAGAAACAATGGTGATTACAAATCGAGCCACTAAGTGCCCTTGGCACAGAACCCCGGAGTCTTGGTTCCCCCCTTCTCTGCTCTAACATCTCCCTACAACAAAGCTCTTGCGTGTGTTTCTAGGCACACAACCTCTAATGGGTGTCATGCTGTAGTGGCTTATATGCTGGGGTAACACATCCCCATTCCCAGGGGATCCTCTCTCAGAGGACAAGATACTTCCACAAGTGAAAGGGGCACAGAAAATCTGACAGCCGTCCTCTATGGCAGCCTCCACTGACACGGAGTTCATGGCTGGCGTTGCACACTCCTAACCCCACGTAAGGGCCTCCACGTGTGGGGTTACACTGACGTCATGACTTCAGTTTCTAAGCCAGGGGTCTTAAAATCACAGCCCACGGGCCATCTATGGACCGGAGCACATCTGCAATCTGGACAGGGAGACCCAGCAGACCAGAGAGGGCATGACAGTCCCTGTCCCCCAAGTCCCACCCCTTCACACCAACCCCCCTCACATCCCATCCCCCAAGGGATGCGTCCTCGGGAATACCGGGGTGGGAGGGGCCCAGCCAAGTGCACTCTGCTTCCCCACAGCTCTCACCACCTCAGGGAGCACACGGAAAGGGGAGGCAAGAGGGGGCCTGCCGCCCCACACCAAGCCCCCCAGTAATCCCCAAGGCCAGGTCCCTCAGGATAGGGTGCAATGGGGGGAGAGGACGGGGATTGGGGGATAGGAGGAGACTGGCAGATGTGTACGCCTCCCCGTGGGCTGGACTGCGAATATGCTCCGTCCCGCAGATGGCCCATGGGCCTTGAGTTTGAGACCCTCTGTTCTAAGCTAACTTAGTAAATCAGGGTGACTCTTGTGTTTACACAGAGCCCTAGAACCGTGTGCTGCTGACCCCCACTGCACTGGCTGTCAGGGTCGCGCCGCATGACAT
The DNA here is from genome assembly GCF_049634645.1 of Pelodiscus sinensis. Classification (NCBI taxonomy): domain Eukaryota; kingdom Metazoa; phylum Chordata; order Testudines; family Trionychidae; genus Pelodiscus; species Pelodiscus sinensis. The sequence goes on along the minus strand of NC_134732.1, from coordinate 3,684,855 downwards.
TCTCCTCTCTCCAAAACCCTCCAACACTTCCTGATTACTTGATGCTGTCCCAGAATCCATCACTCTGTGGCACCAGTGCTACTTGAAGCCCACCTAACAGTGATAGCAGAGACTGATGCATTCTGGGATAGCATTTATGAACCAAGACTGGCCAATCACAGATCAGAGGACAGGGTGAGCTGAATCGCTATGGGAATCAGTTAACCATTACCCCAAGTTTACAAATAGGCAAACTGAGGCACGGATGAATTAAGTGACTGGACCAAGGCAACACAGAGCTGGCTCGCTGGCAGAGCTGGGACTAGAACTCCTTGTCTTGCTCTAACTATCTAATCCATGGCAAAGCAGTGCACATGGGATACCCCGGATCTTGTGTGCACAGGGTAATTTACAGAGAACTAAGACCTACTTTTCTTATGGAAGAAGAAATAAACCATTGGAACAATTTTCCAAGGGCTGTGCAGATTCCCCATCACTGGCCATCTTTAAATCCAGACGGGATGTTTTTCTGCTCTAGGAATTATTTTGGGGGTAGTTCTCTGGCCTGTGTTCTACAGAAGGTCCGACTGGATGGTCGCCAGGGTCCTTTCTACCTTTGGAATGTATGAAGGTAGAACTGGGAAAGGTCATTGCGGGAGAGATTAGTGGGGAGGAGGGAGGTGAAGACACCCAAGGCCTCCAACATGGTCTGGCTGTCAAAGAGGATCACTCAATAGTATTCTTTGAAGTATCTCTGGAGGCCAAAGGTAGTTCAAAGGCCCCAGTGCATGTTCCTTAGCTGCCACTGGACCATTCCCTAGCCCTGAAAGTTGCAGTGCCCAGCTGCGAGAGGGAGAAAAGATGCATGATCGCTGAAAGCCAGCGTGGCGGGCCTCTGTCGCTAGGCACCAGCAGCACATCTGCATGCCCCCGGGTTGTCACGAGCGACTTACTGCAGTGCAGAAGTAGCCACAGCCCGGGCAGCACTGGTGTTTCACCATCCTCCCTCTGTGGTCCTCGCACAGCACCAAGAGCTGGACTTTGTTCGAAGGGCGCATCAGCTCGTATTTCACCACGCTGTTTGTGCATCGGCCCAGCTGGAATGGGAACCAGGAAAGGAAATGCAGTTACTGGAGCCCAACACACAGACCAGCCGCTCTGCCTGAGCCGACTGCCTGATGAAACCTGGCCCTTCCACAGCCCCTCAGATGCGCGCCAGACAGCATTCACCCTCCTATCGAGAGCAGGGCAAAGCTGCTCTCCCAGGAAGAAATGCATCATTTACTAACTAACATGCATATGGACCAGAGTCATTCAATCCTCATAAGGAAACTCAGAACTGGAAATACACGAGAGCCAAGCAGCAGCAGCAGAACGGGCAGTCCCATTTTGCCAGAAACGGAGGGTGTCATGGACAGAGGAAACAAGACCTAGTGAACACGGCTGAATGAGACAGAGGGAGAGTCGCTGGACAATTCAATTATGGCTTGTGCTTGCTGAGGCCCCACACTGGATCTAGCCCACGTATGTGAGCACTGTGTGTATTTAAAAAATAAATCTGGCCTGCAAGGGATTGAGGTGCCATGAATGTCTGATTAGCTAGTTCGCCTATTTCCGCTGTCGGACATGCCTGCTTTGTTGGATCAGAGATTAATGCTTCACTCTGCTTCATTCACACTTACGCCTCTCGTCAATTTCACTTCCAGAGCACCAAGCACTAGGCAGTGTGGGGTTATGTTTGAGTTTCCAAAACTATCACCAGCTCCTTAAATTTTACCTTTTACCCTCCACCGCCACCTCCAAACCCCTCCTCTTCCCCCTCTTCAATAACACGAAAGCCTATTGTGAAAAACATCCCTACCAATCGAAACCACTGGGCCTAAACACCGATACTACAAGTCGAACCTCCTAAATCTGGGACTCTCTGGTCCCGCAACATCTGTCATTTGGCAGGATCACGGATGTTCCTGGACCAGAGAGCCCTGGCGCCCAGGAGTGTGAGCCAGTCAGGAGTTCAGCAGCGAGGAGCCCCACTATTGGGTCTGGCGAGTCCTGTCCCGGGGAGCCCCAACTGGGCACGGCACAGCGGAGCAGCCACTGAGCCTTGACCTGGCGTGGCAGCAGCAGGGCAGCCACGGAGCCCTGACCGGGCGTGGCAGCAGCGGGGCAGCCACAGAGCCCTGACCGGGCGTGGCAGCAGCGGGGCAGCCACGGAGCCCTGACCAGGCGTGGCAGCAGCGGGGCAGCCTTGGAGCCCCATCTTCAGTAAGCCCTGGCCAGGTGCGGCAGCAGCAGGGCAGCCGCAGAGCCCCGATCCGGCGTAGCGGCAGCGGGGCAGAGCCAAGTCCAAGCCCAGGTAGCGGCAGGGCTGGAGCGGAGCCAGCCGGAAGGAGGGGTAATGTCCTGGGAGGCTGATGGCAGGGGAAGTCCCCAAATCCGGAAAATTCCCTCAGTCGGGACGGGTCAGGTCCCGAGGGTTCCAGACCAGGGAGGCCCAACCTATACCGCCTGGGTCAGAAGAGCCACTAATAAAAATGGCCACCTCTCACTAGGTCTAAGTGGAAAATAGCAACCAAGTTCCCTTGTGCTACTTCTACACTGAGCAAATCTGATCAGAGGAAGGCAAGCCGGCCTGTCTGTATTCAGAGTCCCGATGTCATCCTGCTCCCACTTTCGGTGAAGGATCCACTTCCAGGCAGCTTGTGAAGATTTCAGAAACGATTCATGGCTCTTTTATCCAACGTTACAGAGGCCAGCGGGTGGCTTAGAACCTTCGATAACCCCTTCTGTGCTTCCGTCCAAATACACGCTAGACACCTAACACGCTTAACACATTTAATAGCCATTTATTGACGGTTTTTAACGTGGAACCGTAATATAAACGTGGCCATCGTTCCACCCCCAGGTCTGCGGGCGGGGGGAGGGGGGAATACATAGAGAGCCATCTCCTCTTCCTTGCCTGGAGACCCCGGGGAGTGAGTCTCCCGGCTTCTCCCCACCAAGGCTCTAGGGGTGTTTCCCTTCAGTGACTAACTCGTTTCCCATTAGGGACACCTCTGCCACGTGGTCCATGTGGGTACGTGACTGAGACGCAGGCAACAGGCTGTGAATGATCCACTGCCTCCCGATTCTTTCCAGAGCCCAGAAAGGAATGAGACTGATTCTGACTCCCTCCCCATGCAAGCAACTCGGCAAGGGAAAGCGAGGCCTGCAGCCCGCCTGCCGGGAAGCACAGCCCACTAAAAGGGAAGCTCAACAATTTGGTTTTCTTGCCAGAAGTGGCACCTCCCAAGCCTCCAGAGAGAGTGAAGCAGGGACTGACTCCAGGGCCGCCGGCTGCCCAGCTGTGATTCACTGAAAGTCACAAGCACAGCGATTTTCAGGCAGCAGAACCTGAAGGCAGCCCGGGGCTTCGGGGACCTGGAAAGCCTTTAGCAGAAGAGCAGCGCAGGGGAGGGGAAGTTAGAGGGCAGGCAACCGCTCCAGCACCACGTTCCATGCGCCGGGAAAGGTCTGTTCTGGCTCCGGGGTAATCAAGGGAAACTGGCTCCGGGGGCTTCTCTTGCTGACACATGCAAATGTATTTTATTGCCCTTGGCGTGGAGAGCCCAGCTGCACCGGCTGAAGCAAGCAGCACAGAACCCCCGGCTGCCCACGCGCCACTCGCGCTGGACTGAGGGGCGGCATGCCCTGGATTTCGGGGGTGGCTGATGTGCTGGGCAGGCTGGGACTGGGGTTCCCAGGCCAGTGACAGGGCAAGGGCTTTCTGGCCAGACACAGCAGTGGATCCTGCTCTCACCCTGCCACAGCCCTTCTGCACAGCCTGGAAGATGCCTCCTGCACTATACCCCATGCGGCTGCTGTGTCAACCTTTACCTTCCCTCTCCCACTGCCTCCTCCCTTTCGGCTCACTCCCCCCCATGCCCCTCTCACCAGAAATCCACACACCGCGGTGCGGCTGCCGCACATGCTCTTGCAGCTGAGCTACCTCCCTCGGGAGCCTAGTCACAGGGCAAGAGCCAGAGGGAAGGCGGGTGGCTTCCAAGCAGCTGGCAGCCACTTTACCTGCTATAGCACATGTCAGCAAGGAGCCAGGCCAAGAGATCTCTGTCCCAAACCTCCTCGGCGTGGACTCAGCTGGGAATCTGGGAAAGCAGTGGATGTGCTCTACCTCGACGTTAGCAAAGCTCTGGATACCATCTCCCACAGTGTTCTTGCCAGCACGCTAAGGAAGTATGGCTAGGGAGAATGGACTGTAAGGTGGCAGAAAGCTGGCTAGTGACGACAACTCAACGCCCGTTTGGCCTCTGGTATCACACGGAGTGTCCCAAGGGTCAGTTCTGGGGTTGGATTTGTTCAACATCTTTATGAATGACCTGGATGAGAGGATGGATTGCACCTTCAGCAAGTTCGTGGATGACACTAAGCTGGGGGGAGAAGTAGATACACTGGAGGGCAGGGACAAATTGGAGGATTGGGCCAAAAGAATTCAGATGAGATTCAACAAGGAAAAGTGCAGAGTCCGGCACGTGGGATGGAAGAATCCCATGGACTGCGACAGGCTGGGGACCGACTGGCTAAGCAGCAGTTCTACTGAAAAGCACCTGGGGATTCCAGTAGATGTCATCCCGCTCCCACTTTCGGTGAAGGATCCACTTCCAAGCAGCTTGTGAAGAGTTCAGAAATGATTCACGGCTCTTTTATCCAACGTTACAGAGGACAGCGGGTGGCTCAGAACCTTTGATAACCCCTTCTGACGCTGTGCTTACATCCAATCCACACTAGCCACCTAACACATCTATTAGCCACGTTTTTTAATGTGGAACCATAATATAAACGTAGCCATCATTCCACCCCCAGGTCTGCAGGGGGATAGAGAGCCATCTCCTCTTCCTTGCCTAGTGACACCTGGGAGCCAGTCTCCCGGCTTTTCCACACCAAGGCTCTAGGGGTGTTTCCCTGGATATGAGTCAACAGTGGGCCCTTGTTGCCAAGAAGGCTGTTGGGCTGCATTAGGAGGAGCATTGCCAGCAGAGCAAGGGAAGTGATTATTCCTCTCTGTTTGGAACTGGTGAGGCCACATCTGGAGTATCATGTCCAGTATTGGGCCCCCCAGTACAGAAAGGATGTGAATAAATTGGAGAGTCCTGTGGAGGGCAATCAAAATTATTAGGGCGCTGGGGTACATGCTTTATGAGGAGAGGCTGACAGATTTGGGCTTATTTAGTCTGCAGAAGAGCGAGGGGGGATCTGATAGCAGCCTTCATCTACCTGAAGGGGGGGTTCCAAAGAGGATGGAGAGAGGCTGTTCTCTGTGGGGACAGTTGGCAGAACAAGGAGCAATGGTCTCAAGTTGCAGCGGGGGAGATATGGGTTGGCTATTAGGAAAAACGATTTCCCTAGGAGGGGGGTGGGGCACTGGGATGGGTTCCCTAGGGAGGGGGTGGAATCTCCATCCCTAGAGGTTTTTAACAAAACCTTGACAAAGCCCTGGCCAGGATGATTTCATTGGGGTTGGTCCTGCTTTGAGCAAGGGGCTGGAGTAGATGACCTCCTAAGGTCTCTTCCAGCCCTGATCATCTATGGTTCTATGAGCATCACTAGTATGTAAACTGAGCACACGAATGTTCTCAACCCGGTCTTCAGACTCCCTCCATCAAAGTCAAGACCTTGGCTCCACTGCAAACCTGTTAGCACAGCCAATAGCTCACCCAAACAAGAGCAGGCAGAACCCTCAGCACATGAAACAGAGGGGGCCAAACCATCCATGGGAGGAAGATCTGTGAGAAGCTAGAGGCGGGGCTCCTACCTCATTGTCCACGCTCTCCGTTGCCATGCACTGGTTGTTGGCTAGTGTGGTAATCTCTCGGCTCTTGGGGGTTTCCATTCGACAGCTACAGAGAGGAACTTCCTGAAGACCATCCACTTCCATTGCTTCAGGGCCATTAGAAAGACCTACAGTGTGAAAGTCAAGTCAATCAGCTCCATAATGGCCTCCAGAGAAGAGCCACACAGAAGAAAAGGACACAGTTTGTCGATGCTTTGCTCTTCTACAGCCCCTCCGAACAAGGTTCTCATAGCTCTGTGCAAGCATCAGGTAAAGCTCATAACATAAGTACGCACTTGGTCTTATCCCTATTCCACAGATGGGGAAAATCAAGGTACTTAATGTGGCGTTTTCAGAAGTGCCCAGTATTGTTCTAACTCTGCTCCCCGTGGGAATTTTACCACTGACTGCAAAGGAAGCAGACACTTGGGACAACTGAAAGCCCCACCCTGAAGGAGAGACCTCCCCACCGTCACACCGTGCACCTGTGGCAGGGAGCAGAGAACCCAGGAGTCCAGACCCTGAATATGTTATTGTAACACCAGATGGAATTGCAGTTGGCTCCCTGCAAGTTAAGTCTGAAGCTGTATTACAGCAGAATGTGAGAAAAGTTTTTCAGGACTGGTTTCTATTTGCAAAGGCTTATTACTTGCTTGAAAAAAAAATATCCCTTGGCATATTTGGTCTGAGCCAGAGAGCTGCACCGTGTTCCTCACGTGTTTGCGTTACAGAAACACCAACATTGTTTTTTAAAACTTCCAACACATTTACGCGTGGCTAATTCTAAACTGTCTTCCTCAAGCTTGGGAAGCTATTAGGTCTTCAAATGAAGTCAAAAAGCTCCAAAAGGGGAGTTGTTTCGGTCTGGGCGAAGGTTGAAACACCCATACTAATCTTAGGGTCGCAGCAGAGATTCCCCTCTGGTGTCATTGAGAAATCAACATTCCCCCCTCCGCCTCAACAGCATTCTCGGGGTGAGAAGCCGATCCGTTTTCATCTTGTAGGGAACGTCCCCAAGCAGGAAGTATTATGCTCCCAAGAACCAGTATGGCCCATAGACAAAGCCTGTCTCTACTGCAGCCATCTAGCTGTAGAAGCCTGCTAAGGAGGGGCTGTGACAGTGCAGTGCAAATCCCTGTAGATTTGCGTGTCAAGCCTATCTAGAGCCTTAAGGAAACAGAGTCTCTTCCAGGACCATAAGGCGGGGAGCAGTTTATTTCTCCTTCCAGCTGCTACTTCCACAGCCCTTCTGACATCCAGTGGATCTAGTCAAAACACTCAGGATCCAGCTCCTGAGGGCTTGGGGGAGGGAGAGAAATTGACTTTCCGTTCAGGATGGACACTCCCACCAGCTCTGTGAGATCCCCTGGTCGACAGAATAAGGCAGACTTCCAAAGGAAGCACAGCGTGGGGGAGAGTCAGTTTTATGATGAAGCACTGGCCTCCCGACAAATTCAGCACTGGGAACAGCAGCCTTCTCATTAGCAGAGGCCTCTCTGGAGCCAACAGGCCGACAACCCTGCACTTGGACGCCCAGGTACTGCCCCCCTGAGTAGGAGAAGCCGTCCATCCTCAGGGAGTCTACCTGCCCTCTCCAAAAGTAACTACGGTAACGCCCCAACACACCACACTTTGCAGTGCTGGGGGCTATGCCAGTAGAATACGGCAGGGCTGTGGCATGGTGCTTTTTAGGTAAACAATGGTTATTTAAAGGGGGAGGAGGCTGCAAAACCAGGCCGACAAAAATCGAGGGAGAAGGCGTCAGCCAAAAGGAGAAAGACTTGCCTGCTCCGTAAGAAACGTTTGCTATCTTAAAATTCACCCACAAAACCTTGTAAGCTAATGTAAGGGGGGTTCCCTCCCTTGAACCCTATTCTGCACCAAACTGGGCCCAGACTGTAACGGTGCCACCTGTGCCCCTGGGCTCAGCGAGATGAGCCGCCTTTATAATGATGCATCTCTTCAAATTCTCCTAGCAGTAGCCACCAGGGGGCATCATCTCAATACAGAGGATGAGACCAAGGAAACAAAGAACCAAAATGGTACATGGCCATATTTAGAAAGCTGACACTCACCTTCCGATTGTGAAGACAGAATTCCCTTTACTCGGAGATCCAAAGACTCAAAAGACACTTCCATGTATTCCATACTATTCTCCTGCCCAGCACCCTCTCTGCCTCCCAAAGGTGGTTTATACGCTTCAGTACCTAAATTAAAATATACATATATTTATATAGAAAAAAAGAGAGTGCGGGTGTGTGTGTATAAAGGCCACATTCATCACAAAGCAAGCAGTATTCAGGCTACACGCCTAAGAGACTCTATAAATACAGATGCATACAGAAATAATGAAAATGTAACATCTGGCCACGAATGTTACAATTGCTCTCTCATCTCCTTTTCTGTAGGATCGGGTAGATTTTTCACTTCCACTTAGGTAACGATGAAAGAATAAAACGAGACAAACAAGTCCTGCCTTCCAAACACACATCTGTCTGCTGCCGTACTGCATCAGCAGCAGAAGCTTAAATGGCAAGAGAAAGAGATGGAAACCTAGCTCGCCCTGACTTACCCCACAATCTCTCTCTCCAACCTGCTGCAAAGGGGCCCTAGGCCACTGCCCCAGCAAGGCAGTGCAAACTCACCAAGAACGTACACATCACACATTGGAAGGGAATGGGATCGCTGTCATTCAGATTAATGGGAGGGGGAGTGTAAATTCCCAGTCCTACTGTTTAATAAGCAAGGTGGCTGCTAAATGGAGATTGTGAAAGAGGGGGGATATTTGTGAATCTTTGAATGAGTTCAAACTCTTTTGAGTCACCCATCTTCACACTCTGCTTCTTGCTAGCTCCCACCACTAAAAATGGGACCAACAGGCTTTTATTCCCCCAACTCACTGGGGGAATAGCTGGTTTTCACGCCAATACCTACACGTGCAGGTCAACAAAGAGAGCCAGGCCTGAATGTTAGTATTAGCTATTTGCTCAGAAGCAATTGCCACCACCACTTCCTATTAAAAAAGTTTAGAGAACATGACCTATGAAGCCAGGCTTCATGAACTGGGCTTGTTTAGTTTGGAAAAAAGAAGATTAAGGGGGGACATGATAGCGGCTTTCAAATATCTAAAAGGGTGTCACAAGGAGGAAGGAGAAAATTTGTTCCTCTTGGTTTCTGAGGACAGGACAAGGAGTAATGGGCTTAAAGTGCAGCAGGGGAGGTTTAGATTGGACATTAGGAAAAAATTCCTAACTGTCAGGGTGGTCAAATATTGGAATAAATTGCCAAGGGAGGTGGTGGAATCTCCCTCTCTGGAGATATTTAAGAACAGGTTAGATAGACATCTGTCAGGGATGGTGTAGACGGAGCTTGATCCTGCCTTGAGGGCAGGGGGCTGGACTCGATGACCTCTCGAGGTCCCTTCCAGTCCTAGGATTCTATGATCAGCCAACCAGGAAAAAGCTACCAGGCATGACTGATGTGACCGCTTGCATGCTGTGCCCCGATCCCCGGGCTGAAACGTGTTCACTCAGCGACTTGCGACAGAAGTTGGTAAAAGTCAGTCTATGCAAGCAGAAACACCGGCTACCCCCGTTAGACAAGCCGCCTGATGGTGACGGAGAATCGTGGACCTTTAATATTGGTGCTGACTAAAGCGACATAGCTGTGCTGCTGGGGACTATCAACCTCTGCCTACATGGCAGTTTCCCTGGGCCCCTTCTGAATAGATCTCCCTGGCATTAACCCCACAACTTGGTGAGGTTTTCTTGGGTCTTTATTCCTTCTCCAAGGGAGCCATCTGGTGTGTGCCTTTTCTTCTGCAGGCTCTCATCAAGGTGCTCTTCCTCCGGGTGGGTGAGGCAGGCAAGAGAACAACGCCATGAATAAGTGGGAAATGTTCACCTAGGGTACGTCTATATAGCAGGGCGAAAGTCGAATTAAGCTAGACAACTTGAGCTACAGCAACTGTGTAGCTAAAGTCAAAACAGCTTTATTCGGCTTTTGGCGCTGTCTACACAGCAGGAAATCGAAGGAAGAACACTCTTCCTTCGACGTCCCTTACTCCTTGTGAAATAAGGGTTACAGGAGTCAGAGTAAGACGTCCTCCAGCTGGATATTATTTTGAAATAACGGCTTGCTGCATACATACGCTCTTTGTTAATTTGGAGTAATGTCAGTTATTCCAAAATAACACTGCTGTGCAGACATAGCCTTAAGGAGCAGCAGCCAACCTGTCCCACTGCCTTCTACCCTAACCCTTTCTACATGTTGGCTATTCTGTTTCTTGGAAGAAGAACAAAGGCCGACAGTTCCTGCCAAATCTGCCCTGTCACCAGCAAAACTTATGGACTGCTTTGCGAAGGGAGAAGTGCCTGTAAGTGCTGACATACAACCACTGGCCGCAGAGTGTTGGTGGTCTGAAACATTTGGGAAGTTCACGAGGACAAGTCATTTGTGCAGCACCTTACACACTGGGATCCTCGCCTGTGACTGGGGCTCTTAAGCCCTATGAAAATACAAAGAATACAAAATATTTTCTATCTGCAACAGCAGCTGTGTTGAGGACCCTAGCTACCCCATGGTTCTGCATTGCTCCAACCTGAACCCTTTCCAAATCTCAGACAGTTCAGGCTTTGTGGGTGTTCTGGGGGCAGAGCCAATGTCTGGCTGGCATTGTAAAACCAAACTGCACGGGAAAATGCGTCAGGGACTTTTGGCACCTGCGTCCCCCCACATGGCTGACGTTCCAGTTTTATCTGGCCCTGGTGAGTCTTCTTCAGAGAGATGCTGGGGGGAGTTCCTATGGCGAATCTCAGAGGGGTAGCGTGTTAGTCTGGATCTGCAAAAGCGACAAGGAGTCCTGTGGCACCTTATAGACTAACAGAGATATTGGATGCATCTGACGAAGTGGGCCTCTGCCCACAAAAGCTTATGCTCCAATACATCTGTTAGTCTCTAAGGTGCCACAGTCGCTATGGCAAATCTCGAACAGAAGCTACTTCTAACCCTGTAGTAATTTTCCCCTTGTGCCCTTCCCTCCTCCCACTTCATCTACAAAGATATGGCAGCAAGTCAGCTGGGAGCCGAGGGCATCATCCTTTTGTCTTCATGTAGAAGGCCCATTTCTATCCAGTTAGCAGACACATGCAAGCAATTACCTAACACGCTGGCTTGTTTCTTTTTATTCCTCCTTCTCCTCTTCCGGGCGGGTTTCAGCCAGGGACTGTCCGTCTTCCCTTTCCTCTTCAGCAGTTTCTTCTTCATGCTAGACTCGGAGCTCTGAAGAACCAGAAAGGCCATTTGCACTCACAGCATGCTTGTACCTGTGGCCCTGTACTCATTTCCACCCATTTTAAGGCCCACTTCCAGTCCCAGAACAAAGTACGGGGAGTTTGTGTAACTGAGAATCAGGTTTTGAAATTAACCCGGTTCTCAGAAGTCTCTAGAGCTTACCAGAGACACTTAGAAACACGGGGGCGGGTTTCCTTTCATGTAAGCAGTGCATGTTTCACTTTCAACATGCCTTTCTAGAGCAAGGTCCTGGCTGTGCACACCACCTCAACCACATTCACTACAGATAGTGAGCAGCAAGCACTCTGGAGGCCAGTGGTGTCTGCGAATCCAGGGTGCTTTACTGCTTGATGCATGTGATACATTTATACAACTTACTCCAGGCTGGGTGTTCAAAGAAGCCATTAAGAGGGGGAGTTGGGCATCCTTGAAAATTGCAGCCTCTAAGCCTTCAAACTCAACATCGACGGCCCATGAACAGCCCAATCCAACTCCCCACTCCAATCAATGAAGAAGTTCAAATCTACAATGGCTTCCTTCTCAAAATACTCTGTGTCCCGCCCTCGCACCAGAGCCCTTGAAATGAGGAGACACGTCAAGAAACTGCTTAGGGAAAGTTATTCTGGGGACCAGAAACAAACACATGAATTGAGGGCGCATTACTACGGACCTGCCCTTCCCTCCCCAATTGCACAGAAATGAGACTAGTTGCACTTTGTCCCAACTTCAACCGGCCGCTCAGCCAGATAAACTGACTATGCAAATAACTGCAAGAAATGACTGAGACAAACGACCTTCATGAATGACTAGGGATTCTGGGCACCTTGAAACGTGGCCTGACTTTCTGATGGGGTGAAAGGAGGTCAGCCCTGTGTGACCAGCCATGTTCCCACGAGACTTTTCACACTGGGCACCCAAAAAGCACAAGTCACTTGTGATAATCTCAATACTGTCAAATGGTGCAATTGTCTCCCCATTTTGCTTGAGGCAGGTGACACTGTATATTGTTTAGAAGCTTAAACCCCTACCTTCTGAGGGGTTGTGTGGCCCGCAGGGCCCCGTGAGGGCTGGGGCCACGGATTAATGAATGAGTGCCTGTAAGTGCTGACATACAACCACTGGCGGCAGAGTTTTCAGGAAAGGAGGGTTCAATTTCAGCTCATAAAAAGAAGAGCTAGACACTCAGTACAACTACCAGGTGTGTGTCTAAAGAAAAACTCATGAGGAATGTCAAGTATTGTAACAATAAACATCGAAGAAAGTAATCAGCACCTTGTTGAAAACGGCAAACAAACAAAAGTTCGTCAGTGAGCATCAGAAGGCAACTGGCCTCTGGGGGTGGTTCCGTTGGGTTTCAGACAGTGCTTTGGTCGCACTGGCAGGGAACTGGGGAGCTTCTCTCTTAGGCAGAGTGTAAAAAGGAAGGTGTTGGTACAGGGCAAAGGCTGAAAAGAAATCTCTCAAAGCCAGGCTCACCAAGTCGGACTCATCTCCATCCTCCTCCTCCTCTCCCGATTCTCCCGATTCTTGTTCCTCCTCAGATTCACCATCTTCCATCTGTCGTCAGCATCCCCCAAGAAGAGAAAGACGCGGCCACATCAGCTATTTCAAACTAAAGCACGTGCCTCACCATGCAACTACAGGGCTTCTGCCGCCACGCCCCATCCACGACGGAACCAGAGTTTGAACGAACACAATTCACTTGCCAAAGCAAGAACCCCTTGTCTAGGAACTCACAGCTGTGGTGTATGTATTGGGACAGGATCATAACCTTCGGGGCTCCCCAGAAGCAGGGCCAGCTTCATGTCTCTGCCATCTGTCTGGCTCCTATTACAGCCCAGGAGGGGTGACACAAACAGATATGGGGATGTTTGGTGCACCTGGTTTTTAAACCCTCATGCTTCAGGGTATAAAAGAGCCTAAAAGTGAAGAGGATTTGGAAGAAACTTGCTCTTTGGTCAGATCATTTCAAAATTGTCCACTATGGGGTTTCTGCTTCTATCCCTTCAGGTTCTGTTTACCTTCCTGAGACAGGCTATGAGACTTAGCAGACTTGCATGGCAATGCCCCAATTCCAAAACTCCCACGGCAGGCAAGGAGGAGACATAGCAGGTCACTGCAGGGGTCTTGCTCCCATTGCCACCTGGAATGCTAAGTCCTAGAAACATCTTCATGTCAGGCTGTGAACTTAGGCTCCTTCCAGTGCCCTGTTCCTGTGTCCAACAATCCCCCTTCCGCTCAAAAAGCATCCAGATACCTTTCTGGCATTATCAGCGTCCGAAGAGCCCTCCTTAGCGGTCCTGGTGTCCTCTGCAGGAAACCCGGCGGACTGTTCAGCTCCGTGTTCATCTTCCTCTTCCAGGTCGTCAGAGTCTTCCTCTTCCGAGTCCACCTCTATGCTTTCCCCATTCACGTGAGGGCTGATGCTCATTAGGTCCTTTTCACTCTGAAACACCCAGGTACATACGTCATGAAGGCAGCCTCACCCCAACTACTGATCCACCGAGACCCACCGCAGCTTTACATCATCGTCTTTGTACCGGGGACAGTACATGGTGCTGTCAGCAGTGCTGGGGAGCGCGCCAGGGACACGTTTCCCCTCAGCACCCAGCAATGCTGCCAATGCATCTGGGCAGAGACTGTGCTGCCAGGGTCCTAGCCCCATCAGCGGGAGGAAGAGATGCCAACGGGAGTAATTCTGGGCTCTCCCACCCAGGCTGGGATTTTCGGCTCTCACTGAACGTAATGGTATCACTCTCATCGCATGACCTCGGATCACAGTTAGGCCAGCTCTGAATCCCAACCTACATTTTTTTAAATCGCCTGCCTTGGTCACTTTGCAGCCTTGAGCGCTAACACGAGGGAGGACTCTCTGGAGGCCACCAAGGCAGAAATGTTGGTGCCTTGAGAAGTCCCCAGTGCCAAGAACCCCACAGAGAAATGAGAAGCAGAAAAACCCAGAACGGGGCTGTTTTCATCTGCCTCTGCCAGGAGACACATGGTATCTGAGATGATCCCTGTAACTGCCCAATTTCAGAACTTTCCCCACCACCAGCCTCAGAAGGGCAGGAAATTGCTAGAGCGAGAACGCAGCTGGAGATAATAAATTACAGATCTCCAAGGAGCTGCCATATTCACAAGCCTGCCCATGGAGTTGATCTGCTACTGCCAAATACACATGGATGAACGAATCAAGCACTTTCTTCCCCCAACAAGCACATAAGGAGCATGTCTGGCTCAGCCCTTACCTTGGCACCCACAGAGGAATGAGTTATGCTCTTAAACATCTCAATCATCGTTCTCTGTTTTAACACTTTGGTCTTTTTCTTGGGAACCAGGCTATACGTTCCCATTCTCCGCTTTTTCTTCCGAGAGACTGCAGCAGCTGGATGGGGAGAGAGGGAATAGAACACGCACAGATTCAGTGGGGGAAGGAGAAGGCATGGAATGCAGGAGAGATGCCATTCAAAAGTGCATTCAAAATGAAGTCACAGGCAGAAAATCAACACTGAGCACAAATATTTACATTTAGAAGCCATCCAAAAGAGCACGTGCACATGCACACACGTGCTTCCGCCCCACCGGCAAACAAACTACATTCTGAAATCCCACCCTGCATTCCTCTCCCTCAATTCATTCTGCTCCTTACATCACCACCAGCAATACCGTTTCTCCCTCTCGGAACTTAGCTGGCAGTTTTGCTGAGGATGCAGGCAGAAGAGAACCCAGCTGACGCTCAGAGTCTACAAGAGCAACATCCTCTGTCTTAAACCGTAAAGTGATCAGGAATAACAGCACATGCAGGGAGCAGTGTTGCTGAATACAAAGATGGCTGTTCTTTAACTTCACTTTAAAACTGCACCAAAGTTTCAATTTTCTTTGTTACACCTTCCCTGCTCAACCGTTACCTTTGTTAACCTCCCTGCAGGCCCCTAGACAAATCTAAGATCACACCTCAGTGCTTCATGCTGTCTTTGGAAAATACATGTCAGAGGCATATTCGGTTCCAGCTTTTTGAAGAATAATGTAAACCCATGGAATGGCCATCTTGGGAGTCAACACTATTGCTCTCTTGCTGTACCGTCTCAGTTCCCTTCGAACGTAAATCCTTGCATTGGATTTTACTTTAATACCCTTTAAATGAGAACCTTGAAGAGGCTTCTCTTTACAAGAGATGTGGCAATACATGTTATTATGAAGCTACCCCTTGTCACGAGCAGATTTCAATCGCAAACTACCATCAGAAGCCTGTGAAAATGCCTGTTCCCAGCAAGCGCGACTGGCTCTGTCCTCGTTACCTGTCTGTGATTTTGTGGTGGCCACATAGCTCTGGTTCTGAGGTAGTGACTGATGAAGGCCTGGGAAAGGGGGCAAGGGCGGGGGCTTGCCAAACTCCAAGATGCTTTTGCTGCCTTCCTCCTTGGATTCTTTTTGATCTCGGGTGTCTCTCGCTTCTTTGGGGTCTTTACTTGCATGCTGGAAAAGAGAGACTGAAATGAGGCTCTGCCTCCGGGTCAAAGGCTTCTAGTAACCTTTCAAAGAGAAATGCCCGCATGCACACAACACGGACACATGCCCTCTCCTCCCACCCTCACCCTGCTGAAGGGGGAAGATCTGCATTCAAAGGCAAAGCTACAGACCCTCTCGTTTATCAGAGCGCTTCCCCCCTCCCCCATCTTTTCCATAAAATAATTCTTTGCCTAATCCTCGCAGCACTCTCGTGGCCCACTGGCCCTCTGCTGTTGGAGGCCGGCTCTGCTTTGAAGGAATCTAGCGAGAGAGACTGATCCAAAGCATCTGTGAATTAATGGAAAGCAGCCACGCTAGTTACACAGGCATTGGTCCAGGCAGAGGAGAGGAGGTAATGCTACAGCTCTGCCCGCCCTCTGACACACGTCTGTAATGAGGCCCGCATGCGAGAGGGTGGATGGGCAGAGGCAACACAGACTTCCAGAGTAGCCTACTATGCTTTAAAACACTGGACTGTTCTTTCGTTTCACTGGGTTAGCACCAGGAGGTTTTAGTCCACAACCGGGGCCCCTCTGTGTTACTGCAATGGCGTTAAAACACAGCAACAATGCAGACGAGAGAGGGAAGGCGTTTCTCTGATCTGCGTCACACCGAGATGCAAAACAAAGGCTTGGACTGAGCTCATCTAGTGGATGCAGTACGGACTGAGGGGCAGGATTCCTAGGGTCCAATTCCTTGTTGCCCTGCTCCTCGGGTGCTCGTTGGCTGCAACGCAGAGGGTAGACAATGCCGCCGGTCGGAGGCGATGCCACTGCTAGTCCAACTGTCAAGGGAGCCTGACACGTAATTCACCTCAAGGGAGCAGGTTGTGAGGCTGTGAAGCGCAAGGTCTCTGGACGAAAGGTGCCGCAAAACCCTCCAGCGCCGTTAGGATCACAAGCTTTGGGATGGCGACGTTGAGGAGAGGGGGGCACTTTTTACACAAGCTCTGGACTGAGACGTCAAGTGCCCCACCAGAAAAAGGAAGCAGACAAGGCAGACTTTTCCAAGCCAGACCTATTCTCTGAGGCTGCTTTCAAGTAACCTGACTTTGAGAACAAAATGAGAAGTGACGGAAACACAGGCCTGCCAAGGGAGCGCTGCTGGCAGGGAGAGAGAGACTGGTCACAAGTTTCAAGGCCAGAAGGTGTCACAGTGAGCATCAAGTCTGACCTGCATGAAATTGGTCACAGAATTTCACCCCGATTGCTGCATCAAGCCCAGAGCTGCCGGATGAACTACAGCACATTTTCAAAAGCTAGCCAGTCGTGATTTCCAGACTCCAAATGCTGGAGAAGCCATCCCCTTCCTTATTAAGTTGTTCCAATGGTTCATGACCCATATCGTGGTGCCTTTCTCTGCTAGATCAAACCACCCTCCATCAACTGAAATTTTCTCCGTGTGTAGATATTTACTGAGCACAATCCAGACACCTCTTCATGTTCTCTGGGATAAATTAAATGGATAAAGTAAACTAAACTAAAGAAGCTCAAGTGCTCTAGACCTCAAATCATTCTTGTGGCCCTTTCAAATTTTTCTACATCCCTTTTTAAATGTGAATACCAGAATACAAGAGAGTCTTCCGATATTCGTCTCAGCAACGCCATACATGTCTGCAGAGTGTTCCTGTTTAGACAGCCAACCATCATCTAAACCAGGGATGGGAAACTTCCGGCCCAGGGCCTAGATCCTGCCCCTGAGGCTCAGGGATCAATCCAGAATTGGGAAGCCCGTGCTGGCGCTCCAGCCCCTCCACCACCCTACTGC
The DNA here is from genome assembly GCF_049634645.1 of Pelodiscus sinensis. Lineage (NCBI taxonomy): Eukaryota > Metazoa > Chordata > Testudines > Trionychidae > Pelodiscus > Pelodiscus sinensis. The sequence goes on along the minus strand of NC_134732.1, from coordinate 3,667,481 downwards.
GGGGCTGAAGTGCACAAAATCTACTACCCTGGCCCCCCCAGACTCTAGTGTGCAAGGGGAATGCGAGGAGAGACTTTCTCCTTCTCAGTCAGTGGCCACATCAATGAGGGGTTGTTAGTTTTTTGCTTCTCACTTGTGTGCAGCCCCTGACTGATTTTTCTGCAGGTCTTAGAATCTACAGACAACGAGCCAGAAAAAGATTCCCCACCCCCGACATAAACCCTATTAGCCACAACATTACACTGAAAGCTCGAATCAGAGGGTTATCTACCCTGGCTCCTAAATCCTTTGAAGAATCACTTTTTTCCAGAATACAGTACCCCATCTGGTAAATATACCCTATAGTCGTTGTACCTAAACGTGTGACCTGCAGTCAGTTGCTTGTTCATCTGGATGGATGGACTGAAAAAACGGAGACTGCACAGCCAAATCATAGAAGAAGAGGGGCAAGAATTTGCCAGAACCAACACAAAAAATTAATTAAAAAGAAATATGCTGCCAGCTTGTTTTCCTGTCATTACAACAGAGAACTAAAGCAACTTGGATACTGTTGCGGGGTAGCTATTGGCAAATAGCAACTTTTAATGCCCACAGGATAATGTGCATGTTGAATTCAGTTTTGTAAGATCTGAATTACTGTAACTCCAGTGGGTAGGGAACTCCTTGAACCTACTGCTTGGAGATACATAAAGAACTAGGTAAAATAACTAGCTCAATCAAAAAAGAACTAGAGAAATTCAAGGAGGACGGGTCCATCCATGCTTCTTATCAGGGCTTGACGATTGCGGCGAAAACCACTCGCCAGCCCCGCACCGTGCATGCGCGAGACCCGCACTGCGCATGTGCAGACCGCCAGGGAACAGGGCAACCGGCTGAAATTTACTCGCCATGGGCGAGTAGATAAGTGTATTTGCTGAGCCTTGCTTATTAGGCAGGATGGGCAGGGATGGTGTCCCTAGCTTCTGTTTGTCAGAGGCTGGGAACGGGTGACAAGGGAGGGATCACTTGATGGTTCCCTGTTCTGTTCACTCCCTCTGGGGCACCTGGCTTTGGCCACTGTCGGCAGACAGAATACTGGGCGAGATGGACCTTTGGCCTGAACCAGTGTGCACGTTCTTAGACCACATCGCTAAACAGACAGAAAGCATTTAAATGGAGCGATGCTCCTTGGATAGGAGATTTTTGCAGCCTCCGTGAGGACAGACCTGTATATAAGCAGATTTAGGTTAACAAGGCGCAGCAAAGATCTGAAAGCGTGAGCAATTTTCTCTCCCTTCCCCAAACTCTGCCAGATGATGGAGAAAAGAGCAGAAGAAATGAGGCATTGCCCTTCCTTGTTCTCCTATGAAATTCCACTTAGCATTTCTATTTGCTATACATTCTGTTAGTTCCTCTGGTCTAATTCTTGGACACCAGTGCGGAGCTGTATCCTACAGCAGTTTATTGTGCTGTGTCTTGCCTTACTGTAAATGTTTCCAGAGGAGACTTTCGCAGCCCAGTTCATCTTGTCATGGAGTTTCTCCTGATAGTGTTATCTAGCAATCCCAGGACTGGCTCAAGCCAAACTTGGATGCCCTGCCAGTGATCTGGCACATAACTGCCACCACTCCACTCTGCACGTGACCTGAACTGCTCTGCCAAACCTGATGAGTTACAAGTGTCTGCACTATTCAGAGCTCCTCTGCTACCCAATGCTGACGAGACCAGCCCACATGCATCTCTCGGTTGGGAAGCTTGTGGGAGAAGGATTCTCCTGTTTCTTCTGGAACATGTTTGGCTTCTTCCTCATAAGCTCTGTGCTGCTGCAGCCGAACGGTGTCACGCACAATGCAGTGAACTGCATTGAACTGTAGAATTCACCAAAGCTTTGAGCCAGGTGAAGAGTTCCCTTCCTTGCTTTTTAATATAGAGAAACAGGTCCTACAGCTCAGAGCTATGGTGAGGAGAGGGACGTTGTTGGGGGAAAACCACACACACAGGTACGGCGGGGAGGGAGCAACAAGCTAACAGCACGGAAGGGTAGGGCTTTTATGACAGAACAGGCAGAGCTAGAACACAAAAAAAGGATACCACACTATCAGGAAAAGTGTACCTCACCCCTGTTCTGGAAGGACCTACCTCCTCTAACGCCTCTCAGGGTAAGTCTACACTATAAACTTAAAACGATGTCGTAATTACGGCTGTTTTTCAAGTCCACACAGCCTTTCTACCTGTGGGGCGCATCCTCAACATGACTGCTTGCACCGACTGAGGAGGAGTTGGGGGAGAGGGTTCCTACCCAGGTTCTCAGTTCAGCATGGAGCTCCCCACTGGGAGCCCACCTCCCACCAGGGCCCTCAGGCCCTGACAGGGAAGCTCCAGCCACCCCACCCATGCCGGGGTGACAGGCTGAGCTGCGAGCCTGGTGCAGGATTCACAGCACAAAGCCGAACGGCTTTTCTTGTCAATTTCACGGCTGCCTCAGGTGCAGAGCAGTAGGGGGGCCCACAGCAGAAGCTGTGAAATTGACAAGAAAGGCTGACAGGCTCCATGCTGTGAAACTGAACCTAGCACCCAGCTACCCTGACTGTTACCCTGGGGAGGAGGGAAGGGAGGCTCCAGCTGTGAGCTTCGTGGCCAGTCATGCTCCATTTCATAGCAGGGAGCCTACCAGCCTTTCTTGGCATTTCTTAGCCCCCTGCTGCAGAGCACAGCTATGAAACGGATAGAAATGTCAGCCAATGGGCTGTCAGGGACGCGGTGTCTACACAGACACTGCGTTGTCCTAACTACACTGCCAAAAGCCCATACCCTCTCCTGGAGGTGGAGTTCTGATGCCGGTGTGGTAGGGCACTGCCATCAGCAGGAGCAAGGCCGTAGTGCAGACACTGAGATCATGAGTTTGACATAAAAGATTCCTTACATCCACCTACCTCTGCAGTGCAGACCAGGGCTCAGCCTCCACCCAGTCACTAGCTTCACGAAGACAAGAGTCCTAACTCGGATGTGTTCCGCCCTCCACCGGGAACAGCCCATTTTGCGGACGTCATCAAGCAACCATTGTTCTAGCTGGCACAGATTTCCTGCCTATCGCTGAACACTGGGGCCGCATGCGGACTGGTGACTAGGAGGTGAAATGCTCTACTAGGGACGTAAGAGCCCGTTTAATTGACTAACTGGGTAAAAACATTGTTTAACCGGTTATCCCTACCTGCAGCGGGTCAGGGCTGTCCGTGGTGTCCACCTGCCTCTAGTAAACCTTAGCTGGTTAAACCGTCACACCCCAAAGTGCTGCATTGGGACTGATAATGGGGCTGCCTCCCTTTTCTCACCGGCAGAGGACTTGTGAAGTTACACTCAGTTTGTTCAAAGCTGGATAAGTACCAAGAGGGATTCCCAGATACCGGTCGGGGAGCAAGGACCAAGCTGATGGGGAGTAATTTACCAGCCAATATCCCTTCAGTTTGCCATCGGCAAGTTCTAACATGGGCTTGCTTCATATCCTGGAATTCCAACGTCCTCCCCCGCAGGAAGCACATGTATTGATGGGTAATAATGAACATTTCCCCTTTGAAATTCGGAGAGCCTGGGAGATGGAGGCCATGTCACTTTACTGGTATAAGGACCCCGGTACGCTACAGCACCAGAGTGCTCCTGGCATGGGCACCATGACGCCAGCAGAGCTGTGCTTTGTGCCGGCCTAGTGAAAACACACCTGAGAGAAACTAGCTACATAGAAAACTGCGATTTCCCTGTTATAGTGGCCGCTGGGCTACGCCAGCACAGCTCTGCTGGCCAAGGATCACACCTCTCCACTACCCTGACCAGCACAGCTATAGCTACAGCAGCCTGTAATGCAGACCTGGCCTGGGTGAGAGACTTTGACACTGGTGTAAGGTCCGGGATAAACAAATCTGGAGACTGAGGTGCTAACGTGCCTTGATCTGCACCTTGAGTAGCCACTGCCGAAGAACTGAAGTGGGGATGCAACGTCCATGGCCCATGAGGAGAAAGCCAATAAGGGGACGGATGCTAACTATTTGTATCCAGACTCTTAGCCCTGGAATCTGGACTGAGATCATCTTGTTTCAATGAACCCCCATCACAAAGCAGAACAACATTCAGCTGACACCTACTGGGGTTGGATGTATATTGGCAGCCTCGAGGTTAAAAGTTCGATCCCTCAATTCCAGTGCACTGATCCAGCCAGTCACCCAGTGTATCTGACACCTTGAACTCTGTCCCGACTACACCGACTAAGAGGACAAGTACACACGGAGCTGGAGTAGGTCAATAATGATGTAGGCTTGTTGAGTCCACAGCATTTTTATTTATTGTTCTCCTGGAAGAGTTTTGGCAGGATTGTATTTGTTTGATAGAGAAGTTAAAAAATCTGAGACGGGTTCTACTCTCATTTACATAGGAAAAAGAGAAAAGCGGTCAGGATATCCCCAGAGTATTCCATGTCTGGGTTGGATATTCAGTCTCTTGGGAACATTACAGTCGGGCGTAACTTAGGGGAGCCCCAAGGCCTTCCTAACACCAGATAAGGAGAAAGAGGTGTACCAAGATCCACTGGAGTCAACGTTACACCAGGGAGAGGGCAAAATCAAATGTGGAAGAACATGTTCTAAAATCAGAGTCTCAACCTTTCAAATGGAAGTGAGGACCCCTTAGGAGTTCCAGTGTCTGTAGAAACAGCTGAATTCTGCTTGGTCGTTTTCTGTCTTTCATAGACCCCTTAGACATAGTACATGGACCCAACCACTGTTCTAACTAAAGCATTTTCCCATAAAGCATCACTTACACTTCCCAGGAGAAGCTACAGATTTCTCCTCCCATGCAAGGCCTTGTGCAGGGCAGTCAGGGAGCCAGAGGCAGACAGACTGACGCCTGGCAAAGGTTTCCGAAGATGCCCAGACACAGAGGAGACCGGAATGAAAGAGATCTTTCCTCTGCACCTCAGGACAGCAGACAAGGAAGCTGCTGACATCAGAACAGGAGCACACTTAGGGCACTTGAGACGAACGATTCATTGCACAGCTGAATGCAAGCGGGCTCCGTGCTTTAATGGGATCGATTAGGTGTGTGTTATTGGCATGCAGCTCCCTTAGAACAGCTGGGGAAGCTATTAAAAATGGCAAAGACAGAGTACCCTGAATGCGTCCACAGGCAAACAACGTGATTAATGAAGCCGTGGTCGGACCGGCACACAGCTTTCTGCCCAGATCCAGACAATTAAGAGGCCCTGAATTACCAACCAAGTTACGAGCAACGAAAGAAAACAAGGCCAAAAACGTATCACTGCGTCAGCGACAGCACATGGATAAGTATCCTCCGGCACAAAGAACTGAACAAGAGGGCAGGTTCAGAGAGCCCGCCAGCACGACCTTGCCATTCATCCTCCACACCCAGCATGCCCATCTGCAGCTCACACACATAAGCTCTCTGTCAGGCTGGGCTGCATGTCACATTCCTCCATAAGGGCTTCCGGGACCTACAGCTCAAACACACTATTAGCCACAGGCTAGGGACCAGCTAGCCGGGGACTAACCCCGTTAGCCGGAGCAGCCAGGTCCAGAGGCAGCCCACAGTGAGAATTCCCTCCTTTCCTTCCCCAGGTGGTGGGATTTGGGAGAGTCACAAGATTTCAAGCAATCCGCTGCCCCCTGGACCTTGCAGACAAGGCATCATCTTGCAGAGCAACTTCTGATAACTGGTGCTACCAGATTCAAGCCCAGCTTATCAAGCCAGTAACATCTATCATGGACTCGACCAAAAGCTGCGTCACCAAAGATGAAGGACTTTAATATTGAAGCTCCACATTTACATTCAGGTTGGCAGGAAATTACCTTCTTCTTGTTAGAAATTCAAACATACAGAAGAGGGTTCTGATGGTGGCACAGCTTGACAAAACCCTGGTTGGGTTGATTTAATTGGGATTGGTCCTGCCTTGGACAGGGGGCTGGACTTGATGGTCTTGTAAGGTCTCTTCCAGCTCTATGATTCTACAGCATACAAACGTCAACCCGAGACAGTTAGCATGAGGGCACTGCAATGCAAACTTGAGTCTCGATCCATAGCAGACAACATAAGAACATAAGAACGGCCGTACTGGGTCAGACCAAAGGTCCATCTAGCCCAATAGCCTGTCTGCCGACAGTGGCCAGCACCAGGTGCCCCAGAGAGGGTGGACCGAAGACAATGATCAAGCGATTTGTCTCCTGCCATCCCTCTCCAGCCTCTGACAAACAGAGGCCAGGGACACCAATTCTATCCCCTGGCAAATAGCCTTTTATGGACCTAACCTCCATGAAATTATCTAGCTTCTCTTTAAACTCTGTTATAGTCCTAGCCTTCACAGCCTCCTCTGGCAAGGAGTTCCACAGGTTGACAACACGCTGTGTGAAGAAGAACTTTCTTTTATTAGTTTTAAATCTGCTACCCATTAATTTCATTTGGTGTCCTCTAGTTCTTCTATTATGGGAACTAATAAATAACTTTTCTTTATCCGCACTCTCCACACCACTCATGATTTTATATACCTCTATTATATCCCCCCTCCATCTCCTCTTCTCTAAACTGAAAAGTCCCAGTCGCTTTAACCTCTCCTCATATGGGACCCGTTCCAAATCCCTAATCATTTTAGTTGCCTTTTTCTGAACCTTCTCCAAGGCCAAAATATCTTTTTTGAGGTGAGGAGACCACATCTGTACACAGTATTCAAGATGTGGGCGTATCATAGTTTTATACAGGGGCAGTAAGATATTCCGTCTCTTATTTTCTATCCTTTCTTAATAATTCCTAGCATCCTATTTGCCTTTTTGACCGCCACTGCACACTGTGTGGAAGTTTTCAGAGAACTATCCACGATAACTCCAAGCTCTCTTTCCTGATTTGTCATAGCCAGATTATATAGCCATCACAATGTACGTATAGTTGGGGTTATTTTTTCTGATATGCATTACTTTACACTTATCCACATTTAATTTCATTTGCCATTTTGTTGCCCAATCACTCAGTTTGGTGAGATCTTTTTGGAGTCCCTCACAGTCTGCTTCTGTCTTGACTATCCTAAACAGTTTGGTATCATCTGCAAACTTTACCACCTCACTGCTTACCCCTTTCTCCAGATCATTTATGAATAAGCTGAAAAGGATTGGTCCCAGGACTGACCCTTGGGGGACACCACTAATTACCCCTCTCCATTCATTTACCATTTATTCCTACCCTTTGTTTTCTGTCTTTTAACCAGTTCTCAATCCAAGAAAGGACCTTCCCTCTTATCCCATTGCCATGTAATTTACACAAGAGCCTTTGGTGAGGAATCTTGTCAAAGGCTTTCTGAAAATCTAAGTATACTATATCTACTGGATCCCCCCGTCTGCATGTTTGTTAACCCCTTCAAAGAACTCTAATAGATTAGTAAGACAGGATTTCCCTTTACAGAAACCATGTTGACTTTTGTCCAACAAATTATGTTCTTCTACATATCTCACAATTTTATTCTTTACTATTGTTTCAACTAAATTGCCTGGTACTGAAGTTAGACTTACCGGTATGTAATTGCCAGGATTGCCTCTAGAGCCCTTTTTAAATATTGGTGTCACGTTGGCTACCTTCCGGTCATTAGGTACAGAAGCCGATTTAAAGGATAGGTTACAAACCACAGATAATAGCTCAACAATTTCCCATTGAGTTCTTTTAGAACCCTTGGATGAATGCCATCCGGTCCCGGAGATTTCTTAATATTAAGTTTTTCTATTTGTTCCAAAACCTCCTCTAATGACCCTTCAATCCGGGACAGTTCCTCAGATTCATCACCCACAAAGGACGGTGCAGATTTGGGAATCTCCCTAACGTCCTCAGTCGTGAAGGCTGAAGCAAACAAATCATTTAGTTTCTCCGCAATGGCTATATCGTCTCTTGCTATGTTTTTTAATTTGGCGTATACATTTAAGTTGGGCCTCTATTATGGTGTCTTTAAAAAGTTTCCATGCAGCTTGCAGGTATTTGGCTCTAGTCACTGTGCCTTTTAATTTCTGTTTAACTAACCTCTTCATTTTGGCGTAATTCCCCTTTTTGAAATTAAATGCTAGAGTGCTGGACTGCTGAGGTGTTCTTCCCACCACAGGAATGTTGAATGTTATTATATTATGGTCACGATTCCCAAGCGGTCCTGCAACGGTTATCTCCTGGACCTGATCCTGAGCTCCACCCAGGACTAAATCGAGAATTGCCTCTCCCCTTGTGGGTTCCTGTACCAGCTGCTCCAAGAAGCAGTCATTTAAGCTATTAAGAAATTTTATCTCTGCTTCTCTTCCTGAGGTGACATGTATCCAGTCAATATGGGGATAATTAAAATCCCCCATTATTATAGAGTTCTTTATTTTGGTAGCCTCTCTAATCTCCCTCAGCATTTCAATGTCAGTATCGCTGTCCTGGTCAGGTGGTTGGTAATATATCCCTACTGCTAATTTCTTATTATTGGAGCATGGAATTACTATCCATAGCGATTCTATTGAACACGTTGATTTATTTAATATTTTTATTTCATTTGATTCTACATTATCTTTCGCATACAGTGCCACTCTGCCACCCAGCCGGCCTTCTCTATCCTTTCGATACATTTTATATGCCGGTATGATTGTGTCCGACAGATTTTCCTCATTCCACCAGGTTTCAGTGATGCCTATTATGTCAATCTCCTCCTTTAATACGAGGTACTCTAGTTCACCCATCTTATTAGTCAGACTCCTAGCATTTGTGTAGAAGCACGTTAGAAATTTGCCACTGCTTATTTGTCTGCCCTTCCCTGATGCATTGGATTCCTTTATATGTGGTTGTTTGTCTGGTCTGGCCCATGGTTTGTCCTCTCCCCTCCTCTCTTTCTGACTACAGCTTAGAGAATCTCTATCAATGCATTCTCCTCTAAGAGAAGTCTCCATCCGATTTACGTGCATCTTCGCACCAATCAGCTTTCCCCCATCTCTTAGTTAAAAACTGCTTTATGGCCTTTTTAACGTTTAGTGCCAGCAGTCTGGTTCCACCTTGGTTTAGGTGGAGCCCATCCTTCCTGTATAGGCTCCCCCTCTCCCAAAAGTGTCCCCAGTTCCTAATAAATCTAAACCCCTCTTCCCTACACCATAGTCTCATCCACGCATTGAGACTCTGAAGCTCTGCCTGCCTACCTGGCCCAGCGCGTGGAACTGGAAGCATTTCTGAGAATGCCACCATAGAGGTCCTGGATTTCAGTCTCTTTCCTAGCAACCTAAATTTGGCCTCCAGGACATCTCTCCTACCCTTCCCTACGTCACTGGTACCTACATGTACCACGACCACCGGCTCCTCCCCAGCACTACACACAAGTCTATCTAGATGCCTCGAGAGATCCGCAACCTTTGCACCAGGCAGGCAAGTGACCATACGGTTCTCCCGGTCATCACATACCCAACTATCTATGTTTCTAACAATCGAATCAGCCACTACTAACACCTGCCTCTTCCTAACAACTGGAATTCCCTCCCCCTCAGGGGTATCCTCAGCGCGAGAGGATTCCGCAACATTCTCTGGAAGGAGGGTCCCAACTACGGGACGGTTTCCCTCTGTTCCCATTGAATGCTCTGTTCCCTTGAGACTTTCATCCTCTTTAAGAGCACTGGGGCTCTCAGACTGGAGGTGGGACAGTACTACAGTGTCCCGGAAAGTCTCATCAACATAGCTCTCTGCCTCCCTTAGCTCCTCCAGTTTAGCCACCCTGGCCTCCAAAACCCAAACTCGATCTCTGAGGGCCAGCAGCTCCTTACAACGGGTGCACACATACGCCACCCGCCCACAGGGCAGGTAATCATACAGGTTACACACGACGCAATAAACAGGATAGCCCCCATTCTGCTGCTGGGCTTCTGTTTCCATTTTTTTATGAATAAGTTTAAGTATAAACTGGGCTTATTAAATGTCTGGAATATAGATTATTATAAAAGTTAGGTTTAAAGAAGGTCAGGAGTCCTGGCACCCTCTAACCTCCCTCTCCAAACTCCCTGTTAGCTGCTCCTGTTCACAAGCTCCCTGGTCGCTGACTCACAGGCTTATCAAGCCCTGGTAGCCCCTCCCCCTGACTGAGGCTCAGCCAATTAACAGAGGCTTCTAGATTTCAAACCTTTTAGAAGCTCCTTCAAACAAACAAACCAAACAGACAAATACAAGCTCAGCACACAGCAAATAACCCCCCCCCCACACACACACACTCACACACACTACACACAGCCACTTACCACAAGGGTCCCGTATTTACTCCTCTTTTACCTGGAGAACTCCCTCTCCCAACTCCCTGTTAGCTGCTCCTGTTTGCAAGCTGTACAGTACTTAAGACTCCTACTGGCACTTTTAGACTGGGTCTACATACAAAGTTGCATTTACCAAGTCATGGCCTTGCCTACACTACTACTTATATCGACAAAACTTATAGCGCACAGGGACGCAAGAAAACACTTCCCTCGATGATGTAAGTTTCACCAACATAAGTGGTAGTGTGCACAGCAGTATGTTGGGAGGCAACACAGCTATTGCCGCTCATTGGTACCGCTGTAAGGTCTCTCATGTAGACGTAGCTAACAAATGTGATTTTAGACGGATTCTATTACAGTTGTATCAGTCTGTGTGGACACTCTTATATCAATTTAAACTTGGCTTCTACTAGTTTAGCTTGCCACATGAGTTAAAAGAGATTCAAGCCATGTTTAAACCAACATAAGAGTGTCCAAACACAATACTGCACCAGTTTCACTTCAGTTTAAAAAATTATTTAGGGCTTGTCTACACAGAGTAGTTAACTTCGGGTTGTCTACACTTGAAAGGAAATGGGAATTCACTTAGGCTACGTCTACACTGGCATGAATTTCCAAAAATGCTTTTAATGGAAACGTTTTCCGTTAAAAGCATTTTCAGAAAAGCGCGTCTAGATTGGCAGGATGCTTTTCCGCAAAAGCACTTTTTGCGGAAAAGCGTCCGTGGCCAATCTAGACGCGGTTTTCCTCAAAAAAGCCCCAATCGCCATTTTCACGATCGGGGCTTTTTTGCGGAAAACAATACTGTGCTGTCTACACTGGCCCTTTTGCACAAAAGTCTTTCGGAAAAAGACTTTTGCCCGAATGGGAGCAGCATAGTTTTTCCGGAAAAGCACTAATGATTTTACATGAGATCGTCAGTGCTTTTCCGGAAATTCAAGCAGCCAGTGTAGACAGCTGGCAAGTTTTTCCGGAAAAGCAGATGATTTTCCGGAAAAACTTGCCAGTCTAGCCACAGCCCAAGGGTGTGACAACAGCTATTCTGGAATAACTCCAAGTGTTCTAGAATAAGAGTGCCGGGACATGGAGCTATTTAAGAACAGCCACTGCACTTTAAATTCACACCCTCCCTTAATTTGTGTTAATTTTCAAGTGTAGACAAGCCTTTAAGTAAAGTTAAACTGGTGCCAGTCTGTGTTTCGACAAATCCTTAGGAGTATTTATAATTAGATCTCAATCTTTTCTTCACAGCTGTCTGGATTAGCTCCATGTTTTGTTATGTACAGTTATGTTATGTACAATTCATTTTCCATCAGGAGAAAACTATCCTTTCTGCTCTCATGGAACGTTCCACTCGAAAGATAATCATTTCAATCAGGGTGTTTTGACAGTTCTAGTCTCTGCAAAGTAAGAGTGCTTAAGAAGGCAGATGCACCCTACATGCTCACTGGCTAGCGATTTGTCTATTCTTAAGTCAAGTGCAAACTCCCTAAGATTCTCTGTACAGGTGGATTGCATAGGAGAGCATAGAAGGGGTTTGGTACCAGGCTATAATCATATTATTTAACAAACACCATGGTGTAGTGACATAGCATCTTTAGTCTGTTTTATGGAAAGGGAAACTGAGGCACAGGGAGGGAAAGAGATTTGCCTGAGGTCATGCATTAACTCTTTGATCAACCCAGCTCTGCCTTCACAGGGGGACCGGTTGGCTTCAGTACCTAACTCACAGGTGTGGATTTTTCCTACCCAAGTGATGTACTTGAGTCAACTTAATTTTTTAGTGTAGACCCAACCTCGATGCTAGGAACAAAACCTAGGTCTCTTAACTTTGTGCCCTGATCTAACTACCATGCAACACGCTTTTTGTATTTCAGTAGATAAAATAGGAGGGTTTCACGATCAAGGTTTCTAGGCATTTCAAGAGTTGTGAAAATGAAAGTAAGTTTGCTGAGGGGGTGACGTTTTCATGCCAGTGAGGCAGAGCATGGTGTTCTTTACCCAGAAAATATGCACTCAACAGAAAGACTCCACCAGCATTTGAGTCTAAAACATACAATCAGCTTCCTTTTGGCCCATTTCTTCCTCCCACAAAGCCTTTCAGGTGCCTGATGAAACCGCAGGTGAACTGAGCAGAGAAGAAAAAACTCTCACGTGGGGTAAAAGATACAAAGACATGGGCACAACACACTGGCTGGTCTGATGCTTTAAAATGTCAATATTTTAAAACCTCAGCACAGATTGGTAGCAATGAAAACTACAGCTACCTTTTGGTTCCTAGCTGCTTTTCTGGTTCTGACAGTGACTCCCAAGTAGAGTCCATCTCTACATATTTTTTTCTATCAAATATCACCCAATTCACAGAGAAAAAGGCTGTCAAGTTTGCCTGAGAGGGACTCTATTGTTTGAGGTCTCAGGAATCCTCATTTTTGTCCTACCCTGGGCTCACGTAACACAAGGATCTGGCAGGAATAAAACAATGCTCTAAACATGAAAATGTGGAAGCTGCAGTCTTCTACCCCCTCATCAGCAGCATGATCTCCAAAGGGTAAGGACTGTGCCACCTGCAACAAGTGGAAAGGGGAGGTCTGATATTTTAAAAGATGCTGAGATATGATGGTGATGAAGGTCATATAGACACACAGGGAGAGAACCAAGAAACAGAAAAACGGGAACTAGTCAGGACTTTAAGCTACTCAGAACTGTATGCAGCCAAAAACCATGGAGGGGTGGGGAAGTCAGTAACTATTGTGAAGGCTGAACTGAGCAGATGTTTCATTGTCTATATAGAAACTAGATCTGAGACAAACTGAAAAGCCTGTGCTCAAACTCAGATGCAAAGGCTTGAGCATATACAGACAATTAACACCCACTGGCTTGGCAGGTGTGTTCCCTTAAATTTTTTCCATCCATGGGTAGAATAAATTTTGTTATATGCTCCGAGGCATGTGCGGATGTGCACCTCCAATAGAAACACATGCTGCTGGCTGGGGATGCTCTGCCAATCACCCGGGGGGCACCTGATTTTCTCCTGGGCAGCGGCCCAAGCGCTCAGCTTAGAGGGAAACACTGCTTGGCAGCACTGAGTATTTTGCTTCTCTCTTGACCAAACCCAAATGGGGAGAGAGTTCTGGAGGTTGGGATTTTAAAATGCCTGTGTGCCCAACGGCACGCCTAATGTTTGTGCAGTTGCTGTGATTGCAAAAGGCCATAAATGGCCAAGTGCACAAGCAGTCACGGTAACAGTGCACGTAAATTAGTCATGCAATTGCTTGCGAGGGTTCAGCACACAGCTTTCCACAGCAAACCATCAGGCTTGCAGGTTCAGGGACAAGTTATTCTGATTTACAGTAAAATTAAAAAAAAGTGAGTCAAGAGCAGTGAGACAAATCTCTCCTTCCCTGATATTTTACCTCTTACAGGAAAATTGCCTCTTCTGCCCCAAGGGATCGGCTCTCTCCATACAAGATTCCACAAGGGTCTGTATTGCTGACCTGCTTAGTCAACACGTAGGAGAGGCCACCCTGGGGGACTGCAGAGTGGTTGTGCTTTCCTTGGGCGAGACACAGGTCAGTGCTGTGCTTTCATCAGACCTGGACGTACAGCATCCGGGATTCCCCCGTCACAAACCAAAATGGCAAGAGGAACGAGTGAGCTCATTGAAGTGCAATCAAGAGGAGCCCAAAGGCCATTGGGGAGAGGTACAGCAGGGGCAGTTTCTGCTCGCCCAGTGAGGTTCAATGCAAAGGAAAGTCAAGTCATCTCAATGGGGACTAGAAGGGCTGCCTATCTAAAAGTCTGCCCTGAGCAGCTACCGTAATGGAGGGCAGCTGGGACGCTCTAGCTAAGAGATCCTAGACATGAAGTGTCAGAGAGCCGATGGCAGAGGGTTCTCAGTGGAAAGCCGTCAGCTCTGGCAACCGTCCCGCGCCAAGCTGGTCTGACAAGAGCCAGAGTTCGTTAATGTTTGGTGCACAAAGCAAGGCCTACCTCAAGCATCTGCTCACAGGGGAAAGAATGAGATTGTTTGGAAGTGGGAGCTCCCAGTGCCCCAAATCCATGGTGCCCCAGAGTAGCAGATCTGTGATTTTTATTAAGTGATGGACCTGCACCGAGTCACTCATTTTATGAATGAATAAGCTGAATTAACAAATAAGAAAAGTAACAGCAGATACTAAAACCAGAGAGGTTCTAGGATATTCAATGATTTGCGACTGACTAAAACCCAGACATTGACAGTGGGAAGTTCCCAGAGTTTCTCATCAGTGTGTGGCCACTGTCGGCAGACAGGCTACTGGGCTAGATGGACCTTTGGTCTGACCCAGTCTGGCCATTCTTAGGTTTTTATGTTTTCCATCCTAATGGGCATGATGTTCCGTTGGGTTGAACTTACAAGGAGTCTGTTTCTAAAGCAACCCTCTGGATTTAATACAAGGGCTGGAGATACAACGCAGCTGGGGTTGAAAAGCAATTACGCATCTCACATGAATACGTATGCTGGGGGGAGGCAACCAATCAGCTGCATGTTTAGAAACCCAAACTGGGAGTGTGAGGTCTGATGCTAATAGCAGCTGCAAGATACAAACCATATGATCCCCCCTGCCTCTTTGGAGGAGAAAGAGATCAACGACCTAGCGGGACATTTATGAATTACACTTGTTGGCTCAGATCAGGACCACACACCAAAAAGAAAATCCAAGACCAGTGAGCGGCAGAGCAGCTCACGACCGTGCAGATACGTTACCAGGCTAGGTGTAGATTTAGGCATTGTCTTCCGTGCTCTGTGGACCTTGACTTCAGCATTAGCGGTGTTGGCTTTTTTAGCATCCACGTCTTTGCTCCCCTCCCCGAGCTTGGCTGGCATGGTGGCTTGCATCTGAGAAAAGGTGCTCACAGTTCTCCCTTTGCTTGCTCCTCCTGGGAGGGTTTTCGCAGCATGGCCAGTGAGAGAAGCAAAGGTGCCTGTAGTCCTTAGGGGCTGCTCCTGCACCATCTGCTTAGTTAAAATAAATCCATTGCTCCCTGTTACAGCAGTCTGCGTGAAGTCATTGGCTTTCAGGTGGTTCTGCTTCCCAGTCTCGCTGTCTCTCTCCGAAATGCCATTCTCTGCTATCCTATTTAATTTAGTGCTGGAGTCCTGCTGGCTCGCTTTTGTATTGTCCTGAGTGTTTTTAGTTGGGCTTGGGTGGCTACCAGCTTCGTTGCGCTCACAGGAGCCATTGGTTTCACCATCTGCAGCCATTTTTGGTTCCCCTACTTGCTTTTCGGTAGCACTTTCATCTGCAGCCATGGCATTAAACCCTGGAGACAGAGGGCGAGAGAAAGACAGGGGTTACAGATCACGGAGCCTCCAAAGCAAGACAGGCTAACTGCCATAGGAAATACGTCACAGCAAATCTGTCTCCCATCAAAAAACTGGACGCCTTTTTTACCCAGCCGGTTATTTTGGGCTAGCTTCTCAGCTAGTGCAAGTCCCCGTGTAGCTCTTCTAAACTCACTAGAGCCATGACTTAAATATCTGTGGAGATATTTAAGAGTAGGTTAGATAAATGTCTATCAGGGATGGTCTAGACCATGGGTTCCCAAACTGCAGGGCGTACCCCCCCCCCCCGAGGGGTGTGAAGAAATTCCAGGGAGGGCGCGAGGCGACCCAGCCTCCCCCCCATCAAGTTTTGATGCCCCGCTCAGTTCTTTTTTTTCCCCCCCCCCAACAAGTTTTGCTGCTATTTGGGGGGGGAGGGTTTTTCAAAAATCAAAAAGGGGGGCATGATGCCGAAAAGTTTGGGAACCACTGGTCTAGACAGTACTGGGTCCTGCCATGAGGGCAGGGGATTGGGCTCGATGACCTCTCGAGGTCCCTTCCAGTTCTACGATTCTATGACCACGTATAGCGGCAGTGGATCTGGCCCCTCACGTCTAACTATAGGTTTTCAAGGTACAAATAATCTTTAATGTTCCCAGTAACTAGATTTATTTGATTTATTTCATCAGCCTTCCAAACCTAGTATGTAAAAAAAAAACCACCCCACTAGCCCAGTGTTTCTCAACCAGTGGTACAAGTCCCCTTAGGGATACTCGAGAGAAGTCTGGGGGGGTACGTCAACACAACTGAAATTTGGAGAAAACTGAATTTTTGTTTTAAGTTTTACAGCATTTTATTATTTTTGTACTTTTTACACCCAAAAATGTCAATGCCCACCTGGCTACGATTAAATTGTTTAAACAAATCAGTTGCAAAGGTAGAAAAAAAATGGCGTGTCTGAAAACTGTAGGTACTGGGGGAACTTATAAATGTTTTTTAAATGGGGTACTTTATAAAGAAAGGTTGAGAAACACTGCTCTAGCCAACCCAGCATGCCTAGCTCATGCAAAGCTCTCCTTACAAAGCCAGAACTGCACCAGCAAAGTTTTGCCACAATGGCTACGCCAGCACTCTCCCAGCTGATACTAGCAAACAAGTACTTTTGGTAGCGCTCATACTGGTTCAGTGAGTGAAATGAGCTACACGGGCAAAATCACTTTTTGGCTGGTACATGTATAACTGTGTCTGGTACAGAAGCATCCCTCTTGGACTCTGCTACACCAGCAAAAGTTTCTAGTGCTGACCCGCTCAAAGAGCATTTGCCTTGCCTAAACATACGATCAGGACACAGGGCTTCCTATCACAGGCACAATGCAGAGTAAAAACAGGGCCAAACTATTCTCTTAACTCAGTTCTAGGCTAACCATGTTCATTGAATTCACATTCCAGAGAGACCTGTGCTAAAAGACAGAACGAAAAGCTCGCTCGGAGCCAGGATAGGAACAGGTGTGTTAAAATTATTTTCCTCTCTTGCAAATGTGCACGCACATCAGAGATGCAGCCCCAAGTGAAAAGGATCCATATATGAATTACATGTAAAGCGGAAAAGTTGCCACCCAGGAAACATCGCACTCCCTGGGCAACCAGAAGTGATAACAATTTGCTGGCCTGTTCTGCAGTGTATCGACCGAATCATTCTATCAGGGATTCCTTGTGTTGTTTTCTTGCCCAAGGCCAGACACACTGAGCAGCAGAAGGATAAAAGACCAGCTGAAGCTTTGGGCTATCTGTCTAATGGGGCTGCCAGAACAGGTGGGACTAATTTACAACCTGTTTGATTCAAAGCTCATATTGGTAATTTCAGACTGGAATTTTTAGAAGGGCTCAGAACCCACTGCAGAAGCCACATTTTCAGAACAACTCAGCACACCGGCTACGGAGTGGCTTTGAAAATCGGGCCTTTAAATCCATCCCACCATTCTCTTAGGGAATCCCACCCCTCTCTTCCGTTTGGGGAAGCAGGGGTAGTTCTGTAGCATGGGTAGATGCTGGATGGCACAGGGGGCATTCACATTCCTGGAGCACTGGCTCTTGAGCTCAGCTCTACCGGGCTTTGCTGAGCCCCAGTGCAAAGACAGCACTGGTTGCAAGAACCAATGTACCTCTGAGACTGCAACAGGTGCTGGTGAGCAACCTCTACTGCAACAAGGATGGCAGCAATAAAATGCTTCCTCCTGGTACGGGACCCAGCATCTATGGGACTAGGAAGCTGACTTGCCCCTAAATTATGACATCTTAGGTTTTGATATTCAACTCATCATTAACACGCTGTCTACCAATGGGTTTAATCTGGAGAGGCAGAGTGGTCTCTGGCTGTTCCACTTGCACTCACCCCATCTCTGCTCTAGCACTTGAAACCCTCCTAGAATTTCCACTTTCTTTAGTCACCAGCTGCGATTTAAAATGTTTCCCCATGAGCCAGTTGTTATTAGCCCCCACGCTGGTTATAACTGCACCTTATCACCTTCACCTTCCTGAGCTCTCGCTCATTTCACTCTGAACTCAAAGGATGCCGGCACTGAATATCTTGTGGGAAAGTATCTTCATGCACATGGCTTTCCCATGGGATCCAGCTCTGAGGCTTCGGCCTGGCTAGGACCCTGCATTAGGAATGCCCCTTTTTCCACACAGAGAAGGTCAGGCACGTTCGAGCTCCCTGAGTGAAGACCGCCAGTCTAGACTATGGACGGCTGGAGTAACTTTTAAAAACAGCTCCCTAGTATTCCCTAGAGAGACTATGCAGGAGAGAAGAGGCAAAATGTGCCTCAGCTCCATCGATGTCCAAGCAGGCTTCAAAGCCAGAGTCACACCAACTCTTGCCACTTGGGACAGCGTCAGTTGACAGCTTAAGACACAAGCAAGATGCGTAGGCGTGAGCTTTCGCCAGCAGAGATCTGAAAGGAGGAAAGGCGCAGAATGGATTTTTCTGTTACTGTTCAGAACCACAGAGGGAAACCATCAGTAAGTGAAAGACCAGAAGACATCCAGTCGCCCTGGATACGCCCCATATTTTGCATTTTTAAAGAGACCGTCGTGTAGCCATTTCAATCTTCATTTGAGCAACACTAGCAGTGGGAGAAACCCAGAATTAGGGGTCTGGATTTGCAAAGCCCTAGGATCGGAGGGTTCTCAGCATTGTGCAGGAGGCGCTCAGCACCTGGCGAGATCAGGCTCGAAGGGCAGGATGGATTTACTCTACTGAGCATTCCCATTAAAGCAATCAGACAGTTGCTGCAACTGGCAGTTGTTGCACACTCTGCTCATTCAATTTAGCCAACCATAAAAGTGACCAAATGGAGACGGATTAGAGCATTGCACTAGGGGAAAGGACAACTGCATTACTCCATAAAGGCCCCAGAGACTTCAAACTTCACTCAAGTGTCTTTTTTCATAAAAAGAAAAAAAACCTGCCGCTTTCCACTTGGACTTAAATGTTGAAACTCCAATCTGATGGGCTGCCCAAACACCACTGCTCTTTACAAAGAGACAAACATTTCCAACCTGTCATTACTGGAAAGTTTGCAAAAGGACAAAGGAAAAGAGTCTGTAGACGCACAGCGGGATGGAACGTTAGACTAGACAGTGCACCTCTGGGCCTCTCTTCCCACTGCTCTGCACCTGTTGCAATCATTTAGGGCAAGGCAAAGTGAACGTGGGTTTGGTTTCATCGATTTGAAGGTTAAAAGGGACCATTGTGATTATCTAGTCAGACTTCCTGCTTAACTCAGGCCACAGAACCCTTCCTCCAATTCATGCAGCCACTCCGCACTGCTGTAGGTGAACATACAAGGCAAAATCTGCCCCCTTGAGCTTCCATCTACAACCCACCTACGTGCTGCTCAGTGGAATGTGTTAGAGGGTCTGACAATCTAGTTTCCTCGGGACACGTGTCAGTAGAAAAAACTGGGATTGCAACCGTCATCCCTGGGCGCCCTGGCTAGCAATGCCTGGAGAAAGGCCAAGGAATGAATCCGAACAGAGATTCAATTTCCCTCTCCTCCCAACTCAAGTTTGAGGCACATTGCGAAGGAGGCTTGTCCTGTAGCTGCCCATGAGGTACCTGCACTGGGGGAAAAGACTCTCTAGAACTCGCAACCTGCTGGTTTTCACCAGCACCGAATCAAAGCGAAGAGGAATAAATTACTAGTTAAAAAAAAAAAAAAAAACAAGCTGGCTGCTCCCTGCCAGCATGTTTCTGTGCTGCCCAAATCCCCTAGGAGAGCCCCTGCAACAATGCCGGATGCTCATTCAGGAGCTGCAAAGGGTTATCTCAGGTCCCTGCCCAAGCCTCTAATTAGAAAGACCCCCCACTAAGCCCCAGTTTGTGACAAGCTCTAAACTACTGAATAAGACATAGTAACAGAATTAAGTCTCTTTTCACAGTAGGAACATCTTGAGCGGGTGACAAAACCATCGGAATTGTTACTCCAGCTCAGACCAGCTAAACCAGGCCCAGCTGCCTGCTTGCGGCCCCAATTCGGCAAGTCAGCCAGCGCAGCAAAACACAGGCTTACATCACAGGCAGGTCAGTAAGACTTAGCCACAAACGTAACGAAATTAGGCACCCACCGCTTTGCTGAACAGAGAGGACTTAAGCGCATTAAGTACCCCACAGAACTGGGGTCTCGGACTGTGGCCAGTGTCAGATGCTTCAGAGAAAGGTATAAGAAACCTCATTGTGGATAATCACTAAGTAGCCCACACCTAGCAGAAGATCCTCCCCAACCCCAAGTACTATCTAAAGGGCTTATGCCAGCGTTCCCAAACTTTTTGAGACTTGCTGTTTCCTGTGACCGCAGGCAGCAACCAAGGAATCAAAGGAATTTACGAACATAAGAACAGCCAGTCTGGGTCAGGCCAAAGGTCCATCCAGCCCAGTGTCCTGTCTTCCGATAGTGGCTAATGCTAGGTACCCCCCAGAGGGAACGAACAGAACAGGGAATCATCAAGTGATCTCTCTTGTCACCCATTCCCAGCTTCTGACAAACAGAGGCTAGGGACACCATCCCTGCCCATCTTGGCTAATAGCCTTTGATAGACCTGTTCTCCATGAATTTATCCAGTTCTTTTTTGAGCCCTGCTAAAGTCCTGGCCTTCAAAACATCCTCTGGCAAGGAGTTCCACAGATTGACTTTGCACTGCATGAAGAAAAACTTCCTTTAGTTTGTTTTAAACCAGCTACCTATTAAGTTCATTAGGTGAATTAATACACATTAAGTATGTCAATTAGTGCTCTCTAACTGACACATGGATTTGTGTGTAGCGACACAGCAGAAATTGAACATCTAATCTCCAATGTGACATCAACAGTAGATCCATACCGAGACTTGATGGACACAAGTGCATTCAATCCAGCTTCACACAAATATGTGCTGGCGACTGGCACCATCAGTTTTCAAGGTGTGCGTGGAGAACGCAGGGTATTCATTCTTGATGGTGAACCAGAACTCCTGGAGAGCAAGTTGGGTGTGGAACTGATCGCAGGAAATTTCAGCTAGATGTTGATTTCAGATGCTGGAGATTCCATGGCATTTTGGGCTTGCGTTGAATGGGGTTTCACACCCAATCACACTTTGTCATGTCCAAGTCAGGGGAAAAAGGATGCTGTCTGTTCCTCCATCTGCCTGAGATGCTCAGCCATCACCTATGTGGGTGGCTGAATAATCTCATTGTCAGCCAGCAACTTGCAAAATTGTGGGAAGCAGTCCAAGTTTGTCTTCAATAGATTATTCTTCCAGAAAACAAGTTTTTTCATGAATATTGTGATTGAATCACTCAGCTGAAGGATGTGGGTGTTCGTTCCTTGCAGACCTTTATTCATTTCATTCAGTTTTCCAGATATGTCTGGGACACAAATTCCCTCTTTTTGCAAACCATCGCACAGGCATGTGGCTCGTCTCTCATTTTAAAAAATTCATTCCCCACAAGAGCTAACGAGCGTCAGTGTGGAACACGGCGACGCTGTGAACGGACCCCATGCCTGCACACAGTTTTGCAAACCCATGCACACAAAGAGACTAAGTCTTTATGTAGTTCGCAAGAGATAAGACTGGCTGCAAAACTTCACCCAGGTCTGGACTCAGGGCTATAGATGCCAGCTGTTCTCTAAATGATGAAAAAGTGAGTCTATACGGCAGACAGAGCAACTTTCTTCACCAAAGCACACAGACTTGCTTTGTAGCTTGCCACAGATGGAACTCCAACTACACAGAATCTCATCAGGGGATCACACAAGGTATTTTTGTCTTGCATGTAGCACATTGAACATTCTTTTGTGCTGTCTTGGGTCCAGGAAAATGGAGCAAGAACAGAATGCCTGCAACGCACCCTCCCAATTGTATTTCACAAAAGTCAAGAAATGTGCATTGCAACCTTCCGAGCTCACAAACACAAAGAGCAAAAGTATCCATGTTTTCCAGATGCTCCACAAGGGTGTTTTCGTGATCCGGTGCTAATACCTCGATCTTTTGCTTTACTGCGTGGTTAGAGAGTGACACGACTTTGAGTTTGTTTGCCTCAGTCTCCCTTCACTTTATCTTCACCTTATCGATCACAGCTGGCAAAATCAAAGTCTCTCCAGTTGTGTGAGGCTTTTTGGCCTGTGAGATGCAGTAACTCCCCTCAAACGATGCCTTTTGAGCCCACGGAGAGATGGCCCTGGCTTTCTTGAATGTGGCTGCTGAAGCAAGAATTGTTCTTTCGAGAGCTAGAAAAATGACTTAGTTTGCCTGGGTGTTCCTTCTAAAGGGTTACCAAATATTTAAGCAGGTTAGGCTTCATGCATTTGATAGACAACACCATGGCTATGTCTAGACTAGAGTGGGTTTTTTTTAAAAAAAGTGGCCTTTTTTCTAAAAAAACTTCACCTGCATCTAGACTGCTGCCGCATTCTTTCGAAATTAAATCGAAAGAACACGGCTTTTTTTTTGACAGTGGTAAACCTCATGTTACGAGGAAGAACGCCTTTTTTCGAAATAGTTCTTTCGCGTTCTTGAATGGAAACAGGGCTTTTTCCAAAGAGAGCATCCAGGTTGCTTTTTCGAAAAGAGATGAGGCGGTCTAGAGACGATCTCTTTCGAAAGAAGCTTTTTCAAAATCTTCTTTCGAAAGAAGTATGTAGTCTAGACATACTCCTAGTGACAAAACTGGCATTTTGGCCTTTCTTCTTTCTTGCCAAACTCACCGGGTAAGCCAAACTCAAAGAAAGCCTCATAGTATTTGCAAGCAAGTTTCTGGCACTCTCCTTTTTCACTCAAAACTGAATCACCAAACTCACTGGCGGAGGTGGCAGCAGGAACTCTGCATAAAAATGAGTCCGTTGCACCTCTTCTCACAAATCAGAAAGTAGAAGCTATTACTAGGCAAAGAGGCAGAACTTAGGATGGCCCCGTATGGTGAAATGAGAGAAACAGTGACTTACAATGATTCTTTATCAAGGGCCAGCAGGGTACTCGGGGTTCAATAAAAGAAGATACAGGCCCTGCTTTAAGGACTTACAAGCCACTGCAGATTCCTGTCTCAAAACAGGCTCCGAAGAGCTCAAGCAGAGAAGATGCTGTGTTGACATAGCTGCTACCCCATAGATAACGAACATCTGGATTCAAGACTCTCGGCTGGATGCTTGCAGTCGGATGGTACATGTGGAAAAATGGCATCCACATAGCCAACATGTCCAGACCTCCTCCACAAATACCATGCCAGGAGGCCACCATTTCACAGAATCGTGGCTTCCACACAGTGTGACTTCTCACATGGTACATGCTGTGTGGAGGCTGCCAGTTTGTACATTAAACTATCAGCCTCCTGGCACAAAGTGTGTGGAGCAGACCCAGACACGTTAAGGGGCGAACGGCAGTCTCCTGGGCTGAAACTGTCTCATTGGATCCGTGACCTGACAGCCCCAAATGGGGATCTAACCCAAATTTTGAGAACTGTTGGCTTACGCCCTAAAGCTTTATAGTCTTTATACAATTTTCATCCTTTCTAATAATACTATGACTGTTCTCACTAGCCATGTATCAGAGGGGTAGCTGTGTTAGTCTGAATCTGCAAAAGCGGTGAGGAGTCCTGTGGCACCTAATAGACTAACTGAAGTGTCGGAGGCATGAGCTTTCGTGGGCAAAGACCCACTTCATGGGTGCATTCATCTGACAAAGTGGGTCTTTGCCCACGAAAGCTTATGCTCCAACACTTCAGTTAGTCTATAAGGTGCCACAGGACTCCTTGCCGCTCACTAGCCATATAATTTGCCTCATCCTTTTCAGACTCTGCTTAAGATGCTGGTCTCACTGGTATCTTGTGGCAATGAGTTCCAGAGGTCATTTAAGCAGAGCATAAAGTATTTTCTTTTAAAAAGTGTTGCCTTTGCATTTCATTGAACTTCTCACATGTAATGAGACAGAGTGAACGTAAATGTCTGTGCTATCTGTATATTTTTGCCATGTTTTGTTCTATTAATCTTTTCTCTGAAAGTGTGCCTTTTCAATATTTCCTCACATGAAGTTGCTCCAAGCCTCCACTCATTTTCCTCACCCATCTCAGACCTCCTCCTGTTGTTGCTGCTTCTGTGTTGTTGTTTTTTTTAATATGGAAAACAGAACAAAGCACAGAATTTCAAGAGAGGGCATACACTCAATTTATACAGTGGCACTGTAACATTTCAGCATTATTTTCTATTCCTTCCTTTATGCATTTTGCGGGTTGGTTGTGTGCAGGGCTGGTCCTAACCAACTGGCGGCCCCAGGCAACCACCGGGCAAAATTTGTCAAGGAAAAATAAACCCTTAATTGCTGCGTGTCCCGAGAGCAGGCTTCCGTCAGCGGTCCCTTGAATATGGCGACCCTGGGCAACCCCCAGGCTCACCCACTCTTAAGACTGGCTCTGATTGTGTGTGCATATGTGCACATGCATGTTGGTTTTTACCCCCACTCCACACTGAACAGAAGATTTCACTGAGCCGTCTGCGGTGGTGGCCAATCTGTTTCCTGAGTGGTTACTGTTAATTTCGAAACCAAAAACATGTCTGAGTGGATACATAGACCAACCAAGAATGCCATCTCGTTCAGCTTTGCCAGGACCCTCTGAAGTTCTTATCGACCTGCCATGCTGCAGCCAATCTAAGTTCATATAGCTCCCCGCCAGACACCACCCACTCGTGGCACCAGAATGAGAGGACACTGGCAATAGGGGTACATCTACACGGCAAGCAATGAAGCGACTGGTAGCACAGTTAAGAATACACATGCTAGCCCCAGGTAACAGCTGTCATGTAGACATGGCAGCAGAGGATTCAGCACAGCTAGCAACCAAAGGATAGACCCAGGGTTCCTGGCAGGCTTGAGATTGGCAGCACACGGGTATGCCTACCCACGCTGTCAATCATTCTTTCGTTGGGCAGGGCTGTGACTCTCCCCGCTACCCGCTTTCTTCCGACCCAAGTTTGCGTTGACATTTAAATGATCACCACGGGGACCCTGGGTCAGCACCGCAGAGACGAGTGGGGCAGTTTTCGTCTCTCCCATCTATCGCTCCTGCCTCTCTGCAGACATCTCCTCATTGCCCAGGTGCCGCACCGCTGACGTTTTTCTTTTCACACATAGCACCAAGGGGAAGGCTGGGGGGGGGGGAAGAGGGAGGGCTGTTAAATGAAACCTCAGCTTCTGAACGAGACTCCTGAGACAGGAGCCAATATGCCACATCGCCTTGTATCCCAGCGCCGCCTGCCAGGGTCGGTGCGCGCCTTTCCATTGCTTGCGCTGGATTGCTGTCTTTCAGGATTCTCACCTGGCGCTTGCGCTGCTCTAGAAACGGTTCGTTCTCCTGGCCTGTGTGACCAGGTCTGCTCAGTCCTGCCACTCGATGACTTCTCAAGGCCTCTTCCGGCATTACCTTGCGATGATTCTGTGACAACTGCACTACAGCTCACACCACTGACTGCAGCCGGAGGGAACGGTATTGCCTCTGTAGTGACAGCGGAGGGTGGCTAGGTCGCCAGGACCTCCTCACGTTCAGTTCATTTGTGGCTTTCAGCTGGGCACCTGACTCCCTTAGGTCCCACTGAAAATCACAGACTTCTCTCCTCAATTGCACTAACTGGGAAAAACAACTAAGAGATATGAACCCTCGTGCTTCAGGGCATAAACCAATCACTATGGGTGTGTCTAGACTACATGCCTCCTTCGACGGAGGCATGTAGATTAGCCAGATCGGAAGAGGGAAATGAAGCCGCGATTAAAATAATCGCGGCTTCATTTAAATTTAAATGGCTGCCCCGATCTGCCGATCAGCTGTTTGTCGGCAGATCGGGGGAGTCTGGACGCGATGCCCCGACAAAGAAGCCTTTCTTCATCGACACAGGTAAGCCTCGTGAAACCAGGCTTACCTGTGTCGATGAAGAAAGGCTTCTTTGTCGGGGCATCGCGTCCAGACTCCCCCGATCTGCCGACAAACAGCTGATCGGCAGATCGGGGCAGCCATTTAAATTTAAATGAAGCCGCGATTATTTTAATCGCGGCTTCATTTCCCTCTTCCGATCTGGCTAATCTACATGCCTCCGTCGAAGGAGGCATGTAGTCTAGACACACCCTATGACTGGGGGGAGGAAAAATCTTGCAAGTGAGCGCACAGTTGTCCATTATGGAGGTTTTGTACATTCCCCGAGCCGTAAGGCACTGACTTCAGCTAAAGACAAATCACCCAGAAGCTGCTGTCCTGTCTCCCCAGCCCAGAAAGGGTTAACATCTCACCCAGCTCTTTCCAGACCTTGCTATAGAGCAGGGATGCGCAACCTTTTTCCCGGTGGGACCCCTGGGAAAATTTTGGTTGGAGAAAAACCAAAAAAACACGCGGGCCCTTTAAATGCCGCTCCCCCCACCTGCCACTCTCTCTGCCCCCACTGTGTATACGCCATGCCAGGAAAAAAATGGCGGCCAGCCCAGTGCTGCTACTCCCCCCAGAAGACAGCCGCAACCCCCCTGGGGGTCGCAAGCCACGGGTTACGCACCGCTGCTGTAGAGCACAATTAATTCAAACGAGAGATGTACAATCCTGTGTAACCAGTTAACCGGTTGAATAGTATGTTTAACTAGTTAACTGATTAAATATTATGGTTAACGGGTTAACTACTTAAATGGGGTGGACGGGGTGCCGCTCCAGCCCAGCAAGGAATGGGCTCCTTGCCCATGGCACGGTAAACTGATGCAGGCAGGCCAGTCGGACCACAGGTCGGGGGACTGCTCCAGCTGGATCGGGCCCACCGCTCCACACCCGGGCTGCTGGTTAACTATAACCAGTAAGCATCAACCAGTAAGGGCAATGTTTACTGGTTAACCATTCATATCCCTAATTCAAACACAAAACCACACCACATAACACCAAAACCTAGCTATTTCCCTAACCTCAGCTGCCTTGGGGGCACACAGTTCTGCCCCCAGCTTCTCTCAGACCTGCTCCAAGGACAGCCATGGACACCTACCTCTCCACTGCATCTCTCACTGCTCTATATAGGCATCATGGGTCTGACAACTGAACAGGACTGGCTGGAAGCCGGCCTTCATGTCCCATAAAGGGGAAGATCACCCAGTTACAACACCAAGCTGCTCGGTCCTTTCCTAGGTCAGTCTCAAGCAGTTGAGAAGGTGCAGCAGCCCTACTCTCTCGTCTGTACTGAGCCTATGGAAATCTTGTTAATAAAAGTGCATCCGTTTATTTAAACAATTATAACCAAAGCTTTGTAGCGCACCTGTATATTTAATCAAGATACAAGAGCCATTTCCTCACGATCAGATTGCCTTGCTGAATTCACTTTTAACAGGAGGTCGTTCAAAGGCTTGTGGGTCTTATGGTTTGTTGGTAAGGAAGAGAACCCTATCTTTCTCTCTCTCAGGAAAAGTAAAATTAAGAAAACAGTAAAGCCAAGAAAAGATGAAAGAAAAAGGAGCGTGAACGGGGCATGCTAGGTGAGTGAGCACTAGTTAGTATTCAACTGTAGATCAAGATTTTGTAACAGAATGTAAGAGATGTCCACCCGTTTTGTTCAACACAGCAATAAGAAAGTTTTGACACCAAGGGTGATTCTTTTCTTCTTGGTGAAGCAGAACTGAAAACATCAGGCTCGTATCCTCAGCGGGTACAAGCCATCGCAGCTCCCAGGCCTCCGTGGCGCAACACAACTTCCACCAGCTGAGAATCTGGCCCCTATATTTTCATAACACAACTAGCATCTCTCCTCTCTGCTTTGGGAGCCAGCACCAGTGTGAAGTGCGATGCTGCTGTGCTGCTTAGTGTGAAGTATCATGCCCAAGACTGGCCTAACAGGAAAAAAGGCCTTTCATCTTGAATGTTTAAACGGTAGATGCCCGAGGAAAACTGGATTTGGCCTCTTGCCTCCAGGTTGCCAGCTGTAACTGTAGTAACTGAAAGTTAATCCCTGTTCAATGGCCTACTGTCTCAATCCATTTTCAAGGGAATGACAACCACCCTCAACTCCATTCATAAGGCCGCTGCCTTAACCACATGTAAGTGCCTCTTGAAAACCAGCTTCTGCTGTATTTCCTGCAGTGTGTGGAGCTGATTGGCACATAAATACATTGCCTGTTTTCCTTCCCTAACCTCTGCCTACTTGTTTGCCCGTCCTCATGTTGCGAGCTTCTCACAGCCAAGCCCTTTCTTCTTGACTGCCTGGAACGCACCTACATTATCACAGGTGCTATCATAAATACGTAACGACGTCTTGCCCTATCTGACCCGCTTCTTGGCAGTCCTCAGCATGGAACCCAAGTGCTGAATGAGCCATGGAAAGCAAACTGGCCTCTTAAGGCAGCCATGTCTAGAAGGGAACAGAGGCACAGTGAGTGATCACCCGAAGAACAGTTTTCTATGCTGCATCTGTTCTCAAGATAAGAGGCTTCACTTTTCAGGGGTGCCATTCTGGCACTTTTCGGCCAGCACAAATCTCATTTGTAAAAAAATTAACATTGGAATAAATGTTTCAATACATCCATGTGCTTTTAAACATAGGACGGGGTCTTAGCTGAAAGCAAGCTGATGCACGACTGGCACCACAAAGGGTGTCGCAATCACACGACGGCTGCCACCACAGACGTCACAGAAACAGCAGGTACACTTGAGATCTTTATGTCCATTAATTCCATTCCTCTGTTCATTGATTCTGCAACTGGCCTCTCACTGGAAGCTCTCCATCTCCTGGGCTGAGCAAAACAGGTGCAATCTGCTTTGAAAGACCAAGCAAAATGTAGCTGAGTGCCCTGCACTATCGGCACTAGCAGAAGAAACAAAATCATTCAAATGTAAGAGATGAATTATTCATTTGTTACATGCTGAGACAAACTAGATATGCCCTTTCCCCTCCCCCCCATAACACAAGATCAACTTTTTTTCCATTCACCCCTTTTCTACAAAAGTGAAGGTCTGGCTGAACTTCTACCCACAGAAAAATGCAACTGGACCCTTTCTTAATGTATGGTGGCATCTCAGTTCTGGTCACCAGTTTGCTATTCTCCTGTAGCTCTTTTCTATCTCTGTTGTGTGGCCTTAGACAGAAAAGAACATTTAGTCTACACATGCAGCTAATGCTGAGTTTTACTTCGTCTAGGACTTCCTCCCAGAACACTGATGACATGTGAAGTTGAAAGCTTAATTATTTCTCAATTTTGTGCTAGTAGGTGGAAGCCAGAAGAGCCCCCACTCTCTATTACTGAACCACAGCATCACCGCACCTCTGCATACCTTTCATCCAAGGAATTCAACGCACTCCATGCATTACAGCTCACAAAATGCCCGTGAGGTAGGCAGCTTTCTTGCCATCCTACAGATGGAGAAAACTCAGGCTCAGAGAAGTTGTATGACTTGCAAAGGGCCATGCAAGTGAGTCCATGGAAGAGCTGGCACTATCCACACTAACACAAAGCAGCATTGTTACAAATAACTGCCCTTCTGCGGATCCGAATTCATATGGATTTCTGAAAATCAGGACAAGCATTTCCAATTGTCCTGATTTCAACTCCTGCAGCCAACCCAGGCAGGGATGTCCTTACAAAGGGAACAGAATCCAGATCAACTCCTGTTCATCCAACATGACATGATCAGCAGTCCCGTGGTATTTCAGATCCAATCATAAGAACCAGACACTTCACAATGAAGCTTATTCTTGAGTTAGCTCAGCTCTGTTTTACAGGTCCAAGAAATTCAGATAGTTGAGAGAAATTTCAAAGAGCCTCCCAACTTTAGGAGGTGCCCATCCATCACTGCATTAGATGCTACCTCTAGGGAAATCATTTCCAGCCAACTTGTCAGGCAGTAGTAATTATTTAATGTTTGCGAAGCATGTGAAAATGTAAATCATTATATAAATGCTACATGTAATCGGTTGTGGAACGGAGGAACACTAACTAATTAAACTCGTGTTGTAGTTAATGCTGGTTTATGACAGTCAGGTTAGAACTATATATGCAAGTCACACAGTCAACTAATCATCCAAGCCAGCATCAGGCATGTTAAAATAATGGGTTACTACAAAAGCACAACAGGGAATGGAAATGTCTGAGCCTTGGTTCTTGAAATATTCCGTCCCATACCTCCTACCTAAACAAGCTGGTAGATGGAAGGAGGGAGGGTGGCTTGAAAGTCCTATAGCTCAGGAGACTGGAAATGCACGCATTATACCGCTGCACACCTGGGATTCTTCTTCCTATGGCTCACGCTATTTACTTTTAGCCAAAAATAAGTCAAGAGGTCTCAGCATCAAGACTTTCCAGTATCACTCCATTCTGATTCACATTTTGGTTTGTTTAACCCATCAGAATCTAAAGGCAGCTGTTTGAGACTAACTAGAGGTAGAAACAATGGTTTGTGTTATGTAAAAGCAGCTAACTACTCCACATCCAAGTGACATAAGGCACCACAGTCAGTTTCTCTCCGCTACAATGGTGCACATACACAACCTTGACTTCCATGAGACTATTCACAGGCTTAAAGAAAAGCATGTGTGCAAATGCTTGCAGGATTTGGTCATCAGACGAGTCAGTGGTTTGTAAAAAAGGAGTTTCTAAAAAACAAAAAACGAACACACAGACGTCAACTGTGGGACTCTGATATGGGAAGGAGGACGCTAGGAAGAGATTGATCCACCTGACCAAGAAGGGTAAGAGCAACTTCATGCACTGGACCACCAACCCAGTGAAGAGGGCTTGAAGCAGTTTCAAAGAGGACAGGTGACAAAAGCCCACAGAGAAGCATTAAAAAAAAGGATCTTAACACAGATGAGGACACACACAGAAATTTACACTAGGGTCACAGGAGCAACAAGAGGGGGCAATCTCTATTCAACACCCCAGAGGTCTAAACACAAATGCAAGACAAATGGGGAATACACAGGAAGACCTGGAAGTATTAGTACATGAGCTAAACCAGAGGTTTTCCAAGTTGGGTTGCGGGTCACTAGACACTTTGTTTATCTAAGTGCCCATAGACACGGAGTCTTGCAGCTCCCATTGGCTGCAGTTTGCCGTTTCCTGCCCAGGGGGGCTGTGATGATACATACTCATGGACGTTTAGATAAACAAAGCATGTCACCGCTTACCCAGGTGGGCCCACAACCCAACTCTGAAAACCCCCGAGCTAAACAATGACTGAACTGGCATCATTGAGAACTGGTGGGATAACTCTCAGGATTGAAATACTGAAATAGAGAGGGTTGGCTTTTTCAGGAAGGACAGACAGGGAAAATAAGGGAAGCAGCATTGCATTACACATCCAGAATATATATATATTTATGCTGAGGGCCAGAAGGAGATAAAAGGATAAAGATAAAAGGGGAGAAAGGGGATGATGTTATGGTAGAGGTCTACTCTAGACCAGTGTTTCCAACTAGTGGTAGGATTACACTGAGGGGTACTCGAGAGAAGTCTGGGGGGTTTGTCAACACAACTGAAACTTGGAGAAAACTGAATTTTTGCTTTAAGTTTTACAGGGCTTTATTATTTTTGTACTTTTTATACCCAAAAATTTCATCGCCCATCTGGCTACGATTAAGTTGTTTAAACAAATGTGTTGCAATGGTAGAAAAAACTGTATCTGAAAACTGTAGGTACTGGGAGTACTTTTTTTTTTTTTGTAAAGGGGGTACTTATAATTTCTTTAAAGGGGGTAATTTATTAAAAAAGGTTGAGAAACACTGCTCTAGCCACCAAATCAGGTAAAGGAGGTGGATGAGGCATTTCTAGAACAGAAACATCTGAAACACAAGGCCTGGTAATAAAGGGGGACTTTTACAACCTATACATCTGTTAGAAAAGCAACACATCAAACATCATATCCATCAACAGAACATCAGTAAGTTCATGGAATGTGCTAGGGACAACTGAGTTGCAGAAAGTGAAAGAAGTAACCAAGGGAGCAGCTATTTTAGATTTGATTCTGACCAACAGGAAAGAACTGGTAGCAACTCAGAAGACGGAAGGCACTTTGAAAGATAGTGATAGTAAAATGATGGATTTTACAATTCTAAGGAAAGGAAGGTGTAAATGCAGCAGAATAAGAGCAATGAACTTAACAAAATAGACTTTTAATATATCAGAGAACTGGCAGGTAAGGCAGAACATATATGCAAGGAGATCATAGAATCATAGAACCATAGAGCTGGAAGAGACCTCAGAAGATCATCAAGTCCAGTCCCCTGCTCTAGGCAGGACCAATCCCAACTAAATCAACCCGGCCAGGGCTTTGTCAAGCCAAGACTAACACCTCTAGGGATGGAGACTCCACTACTTCCCTAGGTAACCCATTCCAGTGCTTCACCACGCTCCTAGTGAAATAGTTTTTCCTTAATATCCAACCTAGACCTCTCCCACCACAACTTGTGACCATTGCTCCTTGCTCTACTATCTGTCGCTACTGAGAACAGCCTCTCTCCATCCTCTTTGGAAGCTCCCTTCAGGAAGCCAAGAAGGCTGCTATCAAATCCCCCCTCACTCTCCGCTTCTGCAGACTAAACAGACCCAACTCCCTCAGCCTCTCCTCATAGGTCATATGCTCCAACCACCTAATCATTTTGGTTGCCCTCTGCTGGACCCTCTCCAATGCATCAACATCTTTTTTGTAGTGGGGGGCCCAGAACTGGACACAGTACTCCAGATGTGGCCTCACCAGAGCCGAATAAAGGGGAGTAATGACATCTCTGGATCTGCTGGCAATGCTCCTCTTACTGCAACCTAATACGCCATTAGCCTTCTTGGCTACAAGGGCACACTGTTGATTCATATCCAGCTTCTCATCCACTGTAACCCCCAGGTCCTTTCTGCAGAACTACTAAAGCGGTTGGTCCCCAGCTTGTAACAATGCTTGGGATTCTTCCGTCCCAAGTGCAGGACTCTGCACTTGTCCTTATTGAACCTCATCAGATTTCTTGTGGCCCATTCCTCCAATTTGTCTAAGTCACTCTGGACCCTATCTCTGCCCTCAAGCGTATCTACCTCTCCCCCTAGCTTAGTGTCATCCGCAAACTTGCTGAGGGTGCAATCCATCCCCTCATCCAGGTCATTAATAAAGATATTGAACAAAACCGGTCCTAGAACCGAACCTTGGGGCACTCCGCTAGAAACCGACCGCCATCCTGACATCGAGCCGTTGATCACTACCCGCTGGGCCTGGCCTTCTAGCCATCTTTCTATCCATCTTACCATCCATTTATCCAATCCACATTCCCTTAACTTGCTGGCAAGAATATTGTGGGAGACCGTATCAAAAGCCTTGCTAAAGTCAAGGTAAGTCACATCCACTGACTTTCCTACGTCCACAGAGCCAGTTACCTCATCATAGAAGCTAATCAGATTGGTCAGGCACGACTTCCCATTTGTGAATCCATGCTGACTACTCCTAATCACTTTCCTCTCTTCCAAGTGCCTCAAAATGGATTCCTTAAGGATCTCTTCCATGATTTTTCCAGGAACCGAGGTAAGACTGACCGGCCTATAGTTCCCTGGATCGTCCTTCTTCCCTTTTTTGAAGATGGGCACTACATTTGCCTTTTTCCAATCATCCGGGATTTCTCCCAATCTCCATGATTTTTCAAAGATAATGGGCAAAGGCTCCTCAATGACATTTGCCAACTCCCTCAGTACCTCGAATGCATTAAGTCCGGACCCATGGATTTGTGTACGTTTAGCTTTTCTAAATAGTTTCTAATAGATCCAGAGAGCTGGCAGTTCCTGAAGAAAACCAGATTAAAGGTAAAAGTGACAACAATCCAGCTGTGAAGGAAATATAGGAAGAATAGTAAGAAGTGAATATAGCTGCATTGGACACTTTAGAATGGCCTGAAAAATAAACAAGGAATTCTAAAAAAAGTGGAAAAATAAATTGCTAACGAGGAGCACAAAAGAACAGTACAAGCATGCGGGAACAAAATGAGAAAAGTGAAGGCACAAAATGAGTTACATCAAGCATGGGCCATAAAACAAAGTAAGAAGAGGTTCTTTAAATACATGAAAAGAAAGAAAAAAGATGCAGGAAAGTGTAAGTCCTTTACATAGTGGGGAAAGAGAGCTGATGGCATCAAGAAGGCGGAGGTGTTTAATGGTTATTTTGCTTCGGTCTTTACTAAACAGATTGGGAGTGACTAGATACTCAATACAATTAATATTAGCAAAGGGGAAGGAATGCAAGTCAAAACAGGGGAAAAGCAGATTAAAGAATATTTAGGTAAGTTAGATGCATTCAAGTCAGCAGGCCCTACCAAAAGTCACTCTAGACCAGGGGACTTAAAGAACTAGACAAAGCAATCTCAGAATTGTTAGCAACTATCCTCAAGCCCTCATGAAGGAAGGGTGAGTACCTCGAGGAATGGAGACAGGCAAAAATAGTACCTATTTTTTAAAAAGGAAACAAAAAGGGCCTGAGTAATTATAAACAGTCACCCTAACTTTGATCCCTGCGGAGATACTGGAACAAATAATTAAACCATCAATTTGCAAGCACTTAAAGAGGATAAAAGCATTACAAGGAATAGCCAGTATTCCTCTGTCAAGAGCAAATCATACCAAACTAAATTTCCTTCTTTGACAGGGTACCTGGCCAGTGGATAAGAGGGGAAACAGCAGATGTGCTATATCTTGATTTTAGTACAATTTTAGACGCAGTCCCACATAACACACTTATGAGCAAACTAGGGAAATGTGGTCTGGTGAAATTACTGTACTGCTGGTGCACAGCTAGCTGAAAGACAGAACTCAAAGAGTAGTTATCAATGGTTCACTGTCAAATTGGGAAGGTCCCGCAGGCATCAATCCTGGGTCCAGGACAATATTTTCATAAAAGTCTTGAATAATGAAGTGAAAAGTATGCCTATAAAATGTGTGGATAACACCAGGATGGCTGGCCTGCAAGCACATTGGAGGATAGGATTAAAATTCAAGAGAACATTGAAAAATTAGAGAACTGGACTGAAATCAACAAGATGAAATTCAACATGTACAGTTGAGAAGGAAAAAATCAAAGCATAGTTATGAAATGGGGAATTAGTGGCTAAGTGGTCATACCACTAGAAAGGATCTGGGAATTACAGTGGATCACCAATTGGATACGAGTCAACAACATGATGCAGTTGCAAAAATAGGCTAATGGCATCGTGGGGTGCATTAAGAGGGGTGTCTTATGTAAGTCATGGGAGGTAACTGCCCTGCCCTGCCCTGCTCAGTGCTGGTGAGATGTCAGCTGGAGTCCTACGGCCAATTCCGCACGCCACACTTTAAGAAAGATATGGGCCAACTGGAAAGAGTCCAGAAAGGCACAATGAAAATGATAAAAGGTTTAGAAAAGCTGACCCATGAGGAAGCTTTAAAGACACTGGGCACATTCAGTCTTCAAAAATGAAGAGAAAACTAAAGAGGGCCAGATAAAGATTCCCTTCTAATATGTTAAGGGCTATTATAATGAGGATCATTATCAATTGTTCCCCTTGGCCACTGAAAGCAGGACCAGTAGGAATGGGTTTACATGGCAGCAAGGTCAATTTAGATATTAGGACAATCTTTTTTTGACTATACATGTAGGCTACGTCTACACTGGCCCCTTTTCCGGAAGGGGCATGTTAATTTCAGAGGTCGTAGTAGGGAAATCCGCGGGGGATTTAAATATCCCCCGCGGCATTTAAATAAAAATGTCCGCCGCTTTTTTCCGGCTTTTAGAAAAGCCGGAAAAGAGCGTCTACACTGGCCCCGATCCTCCGGAAAAAGCACCCTTTTCCGGAGGATCTTATTCCTGACTTCAAAGTAGGAATAAGATCCTCCGGAAAAGGGTGCTTTTTCCGGAGGATCGGGGCCAGTGTAGACGCTCTTTTCCGGCTTTTCTAAAAGCCGGAAAAAAGCGGCGGACATTTTTATTTAAATGCCGCGGGGGATATTTAAATCCCCCGCGGATTTCCCTATTACGACCTCTGAAATTAACATGCCCCTTCCGGAAAAGGGGCCAGTGTAGACGAGCCCATAGGGAAAATTCTGTAATAGACTTCTAAGGCAGACTGTGGAATCCCCATCATTAGAAGTTTTTAAGAACAGGTTGGACAAACATCTGTCAGGGTTGGTGTAGGTGCACTTGATTCTGCGTCAGTGCCAGGGGCTGGATTTGATGACCTCTAGAGGACCCTTCTAGCTCTACATTTTTAAGATTCAGTAATTCAATGTCGGATTGAAGAGACAGCGACAGCAAGATGGTAATCAGAAGGGGATACGTTTTAAAGCCTGATATCTCCTGTCCAGCCAGAACTATAAGGCCACAGCTAAACAGAAGGGCTAAACTCGGAATAAGCTACGCAACTTGAGCTATGCTAACTGCTAATAGCTTATTTTGACTTTTGGCGCTGTCTACCCAGCAGTTATTTCAATATAGAGCACTCTTCCCCTGACTTCCCTTGTTCTCGTACAATGAGGGTTACAGGAGTTGGGAGTAAGCAGAACTCCAGCTCGACAGGATTTCGACATTATGTCGAAATAACTGCTGTGTGTAGACCTGGACTGTGTTACTTCAGAATAACGGTGCTGTGTAGACATAACCTATATGTTTAGGAAGGGCCAGTTCATTTCTTTTTTTCAATCCCCTGTCCTGGGCTAGGGGAACAACATTATGCTCATGACCAGGGCTCGCCAAACCGCAGCGAGCCCCACTCGCCAGCCGCGCTGTCCAATGATCTGCACATGCGCAGATCGCCCAAACCCGGCTCTTCCGGGTTACAATCTACTTGCCACAGGCGAGTAGATTGTATTATTTGTCGAGCCCTGTTCATGAAGCAGAAGCAGTAAGTTGACTATGGTTCTATGACTAACAATCCCATGAAAGGCAAACCCAAACAATCAAGAGATAGAGGCTTTTAAATGGAGAGTGCTATTAAATCCTCAGATTGACATGCACATACATAACACACCTACAGACGAAGATTTGGAAATACCTGGTGTGATGAAAAGCAGGATGTGCACAGCCTCTGACAAAGTAAACGCAGAAGGGTAACAATGCACAAGCAAGGAGATACCCATAATGGCAGGCCATGTCTCCCTCCCTCCCCAGTGCCACCACAACTTCCTAAGGCAAACAGCAAGCTCACAGCAATGCACAAAATAAGCATCAAGACATTACAAAAAAATCAAAATTGATCATGAAGCAACTAGCAACCAACTCCATAGGGCAAGAGCCACTTATTGTTCCTAGTGCAAATAATTCCATAAATCTCCTTACTGGATTCTCTAGTACCTAAGGAACTGTCTGCTACTAATATTAACACTAGAGAAGTAAAAGCCAGACTTCAGTTCCAACTAGTGATGGATCAGGAGATCAAAGTGATCTAGTCTCCTTTCAGTTTCAGAAGCAGATGTGAGAAACATAATTCTCATGATGGGTGGGAACTAGGCATGTGAAGGGTTAACCAGTTAACTGGTTAGCATCACTCTTACTGGGTGACGCTTACCAGTTACAGTTAGCTGGTGACCTGGCCTGGCTTGAACAGCCCCTGTCCGCAGTGGGCCTAACCAGACCCCACCTGCAGCGGGGGGACAGGGCGTGCCACACCACACTGCAGGCCAGGGGAGCTTCAGCCTAGCTGGAACAGCCCACATAAGAACTATCACACTGGGTCAGACCAACGGTCCATGTAGCCCAGTGTCCTGTCTGCCGACAGTGGCCAATGCCAGATGCCCCAAAGGGAGCGAACAGAACAGGGATCATCACGTGAGCCATCTCCTGTCATCCATTTCCAGCCTCTGGCAAACAGAGGCTAGGGACATCCTCCCCGCCCATCCTGGCTAATAGCCACTGATGGAACTAGCCCCCATGAATTTAGCTAGTTCATTTTTGAGTCCTATTAAAAATCCTGGTCTTCACAACATCCTCTGGCAAGGAGTTCCTCGCTCACAGCCTGGTTGGAGCAGCCTCCGCCCACAGCAGGAGGGGCACGCCTGCTGCACCACATCACAGGTGGGGGCCGTCACAGCCCGGTCAAGCTGGAGCAGCCCCCACCTGCTCCCGTTTAAGTGGTTAACCTGTTACAAATAACGTTTAACCCGTTAACTGATGAAACAGGATTTTACATCCC
This sequence comes from Pelodiscus sinensis, assembly GCF_049634645.1. NCBI lineage: Eukaryota > Metazoa > Chordata > Testudines > Trionychidae > Pelodiscus > Pelodiscus sinensis. The sequence goes on along the minus strand of NC_134732.1, from coordinate 3,629,260 downwards.
TGGTGGGAACAAAGTGACTGTGATCCACATCTGCATTCTTTGGGGTACAATCCTGCTGCTCTAGAAGCCCAAGCCAAGTCTTGGCCTGGCCTTTACAGGGAGTGGAACTAGGGCACTTCAGTGCAGCTGAACACTGGATGTGGACACATTGGAGAGGGTCCAGCGGAGGGCAACCAAAATGATGAGGGGGATGGAGCACATGACCTATAAGGAGAGACTGAGGGATTTGAGCTTATTTAGTCTGCAGAAGAAAAGAGTGAGGGGGGATTTGACAGCAGCCTTCAACTCCCTGAAGGGAAGTTCCAAAGAGGATGGAGAGAGGCTGTTCTCAGTGGCGGCAGATGGCAGAACAGGAACAATGGGCCCAAGTGGCAGTGGGGGATGTCTAGGTTGGATATTAGGAAAAACGATTTCCCTAGGAGGGTAGGGAAGCACTGGGCTGGGTTCCCTAGGGAGGGGTGGAATCTCCATCCCTAGAGGTTTTTAAGTCCCAGCTTGACAAAGCCCTGGCTGGGATGATTGAGTTGGGTTGGTTCTGCTTTGAGCAGGGGGCTGGACTCGATGACTCCTGAGATCTCTTCCAGTCCTAGGATTCTATGAAGTTTGGTCTTAGATCAAAGCATGGACTTACCTTCCTCTTTACTGTTGGTGATATCTTTCAGCAGCTCAGTCTTCATGCAGGCGTCTTTCCTAGTTTCAGCCTTACTCTTCACTGCTCGCTGGGGTGTGGGAGGAAGGACAGAAACAATTACTGTTTAGCCCAACATCAATGTACTATGCATTTTAGCAAGAAACAATGGTGAAAATATCCTGTTTACGTCCCCATGCCAGGGCAGAAAATTCATGGGCAAACTGCAGAGTGAAAACTAACAACTTCAGGAAACTGCCAGCAAGGTTCAGGTCAAAGATCAAAAAGTCAAAGTCATGCCAGAGCTGGCTGCACAACTCATCCAAGAAGGATGTAAGCATGGATTTTCTTGTACAGTTCAGATTTCAGATCCGCTGACATGAAGAAAAGATGTGGACCAAGATTTTTCACTCGTGATTTTTGGTGTCCAACTTGACACACCCTAAGGGAACCTGATTTACCGTGTCAAGATGGGCATCCGGCAAAAATGAGATGACGACTCACTTGTCACTTGAAAATATTGGCCACAGTGACAAAAGCTTAGCCAAGCAAACATGATAAACATAGATGCTTTTCCAGGTTGAACAGACATAATTTGCAAGAGTTAAACCGTCAATCTTGGAAAGCAAGTTAGCATGTAATTTAAGTGTAAGTTTAATGGTACCCATTTTTCACCCTAAGCTAACTTCTACACCTTTTTTTTTTTTAAGTGAACACCTGCTAGATTATTCAGCCAGGCAGGCACTCGGCACCTCCCTGCAATGTGGACTTGGTAGCTATGCTGCTTATCTTATACAAAGCCTGGCCATAAAGAAAAGCACAGCAGCAACAGAAAAGGTATTTTTAAAAAATACACATAAGAGGAGGAGCCTTTTGACACAGTTCTCTGGCTGAAGTGACAAGCTAGTTTAAAGAGTAAACATGGCAACTGCCAGGCAAAGCTGCATCTGGTGAACGCAAACAGAAACTGTCTGTCATGAGGGCTGGGGAATGGTTAGGGTGAAGGGTTCATTTCACGCTGTGTGCATCGCAGAAGAAGAATAAGCCTAGGTCAAGCCAACTGTTGTAGACCTACATAGAGCGCAGATGGTGCCGGCAGCCATGCAAATCAAAAGCACATTGGGCAATAAGGGAAAAAAAATCTACCCATCTTCCACAAAACAAATAATGGAGATAAGTTATAAACACGGGTGGCATTGCCCTATTCATTGTCATTTAAGTCTGAACCTTCGGAAGCTCGCAACACAGCTGATCTGAGCGTTACTATTATCAGCCACAGCGCAACTTTTGTTTCCATCTGAGCTTAGCTACCCTGCCAAGTTCCTCTAGGTGTTACAGCAGACGGACTCTCCCATTGTGTACTGCAAAAGCTCACCTGGACCATTTAGCAACTTTCCTGTAAGGCCCATGCTAACGTCACCTGGCTACAGGCTGGTCAGGAAAGAGCAAGGAAATACTAAGAGCACATCTCAGAGGGTTGTGGCATCATCTGACAACTCAGAGCTGGCATCATCTGAAAACCAATGGAGATCCACACTAATCAGAGGAGAAAATTTGAATGCCAAGGAAATCTCTACTCATTCAAGTTTCCAGGAAGAGCGCTCTTTTTATCTTGAAAAATGAATCAAAAGAGGCCCTCATCCCACATAGGGAGTTGAGGACACTCTGCATCTTGCAGGACTGGTCCCCAAACAAGTAACATTTGTCCTGTGCAGCCCTATCTCTCCATGCATACACCCCCTCTGAAAATGAAAAGGCACTCCAAAGAGGCACATATCCAGGAGATCTCATCTGAGAGGATATGCAGGTATTGAACACACTGCTTCCAGACTAAAAAGAAAAAATACAGGAGGGTTTTTAAAAAAGTATTGTAAACTCGCCATATGATCAAACTTCCTGAACAAGACAAGCTTTGGCCATAAGAAACATATGCCTGTGACTGTAGGCCAACTTCAGCTTTGTTAAGCCAAGAGTTAAAACATTATTCTTGGTGCACACACGTCTATTTAGTTTCCATTTTTCATTTCCCCTGCTCTGGCATAAATCAGAATAAGCCAATGGTATTACATAGGTCTAAGATTAACACAGGTATGAGCAGAATCAGTCCCACCGTATCTCCACAATGACACACACCCAGGGGCTCTTGCACATGAAGAGTGGATGCTCTTGCCCTTTCTACACCAACTGGAATAAAATGAAAAAGCCTCACTATCTCTAAAGGGGACCAGTCTGTTTTCAGGGGGTTATATTATACAAATAAAAGCCCTTTTATATTCCCACCTTTAAAGTGGTCCCAATTGAAAGCTTCAGGATTTCAGATAAGTCATTTTTGTTCAACTGATTTACAATCTCTTTCCTTCAAAATCTGACATCTCTACTCGCCCCCTCCCATTCCCCAAACATAACACATACCTCCCCCCTCCCTTCCAAGGGATACGCTATTGCCACTCAGTAGAGGAGGCCTAAAGGAAAGCCACTGCTACAACCCAAGAAAGAACTGACCACAGCAACATGTCTCAGCTACTGTCATCAACAAGGGCATCTGGCTGCCTAGAACTCTTGCAAACAAGACCAGCTTTCTGATGAATTCCCAGCTCTATAAAAGACTCAGCAGCACGTCGCTTTCCCAGCTCACAGCCAGTACACCTGTGACACACCAAACAGAGTTACTTTAGGTTGCTTTTGACAGGCTCACATAGCTCATATCCCAAAGCCACATCCAAAGGAGTCCTTATTAATAACATCCGTTCCGCCACTTCCACTTTTTTCATTAAAAACCAAAACAAAACTCCAACATCAATGTCTAAAGCATCTTTGCCCCCTGGGAGGGCAAGACCATTGCAAGTTGTGAAGCATACTTATCAAAAGGAGGCTACAGCAGACAATTGTTGCAAAGCATTTGAAGCCTGCCTCTCATAAAGCCTATGGAGGACGCAGCTTTCCCCCTTCTTGGTCTATCAAAAGTAGATGCATCAACTTTATGGCAACTGGCAAACATTTTCAGCCTGAAGACAGTATTCCCACAAACAGCCTTGCAGAATCCACACAACCAACACACCCACACCCACACCACTACTCCAAAATCACCAGGATTCTAAGCTACCCATCCATTTCCATCCAGCACACAATTCTGTCCAAACTTGTTAGCAGCAACTTTGTTGTAAGTGTCAATACCTCCATTTTTTTCCCCTTAAATTCAAAGCAAACTTCCCTTTTTGCTCACACTCCACCATGCCTCAATCTGTCGGCTCCTGATTGGCAGAGAAATCTTATACCCACCCTCCTAGCAGAGAAATGTCTGCTTTAACAGCAGTCCCAACAAAAGCCAACTGCCAAGCACAGTCTGCTTCAGAATAAAAGTCTCTCACTCTCTTTTTCCCCACCCCTCCTTTCCTGCAGCCGTCTGTCTCCATTCCACTGCCTACAACAGAGTGATTATTAATCTTCAATCACAGGAGAGCCTCCACAAAGACTGTGCACCACAACCAAGGAAGCCTTTTTTTCCTTTTTGCTTTCAAGGGAAATAAAAATTATTGCATCTTAAAAGACAGACTGATCAGGTCTTTAAAAGCCATGAGAATCCAAGGAGTCATGGTAGAATTGCTTATTTTTTCTCCTTCCACTTCTGAGTACAAGAAATCAGGCTTTTGTTGTTGTTGTTGCTTTAGAACTAAGAAGGCAATGGAAGATGGCTTAGAGAATTCAAGCAAAGGGTTTGCAGCATTTTCATACACAGAGCTAGAAACTAAACTAGTGCCTTTAAAAAAAAGCTGAAAAACAGAAACAAACCTTCTCAGCTTTCTCTTTGGAAATTTCATTAGCCATCTACAGCAAGTTGGTTCCAACAAGGTTTACATATAAAAGACAACACATGCAATCAAAACTTGTAGCTTTCCTCCCCCTTCCCCCATGGCCCCCAAGGGACCCGTGAGTTACATCATGAACCAGAGTTTTCTAAAGGCAGATAAGAAAAGGAACCAGTTTGATATGCTAAGGTGTAAATCTTCAGCAGGTTTCTCTTTTTGTCTTAAAATTAACTGTCCAGTAAACTGAGGCTTAGAAGAAATATTATCCTAATTTAGCTAGAACAGGCCAATGTGAAGAAGAGGAGCAGGGATGGGAAATAATTGAAGGAAGACTCACCCTTCTTTCAAACTAGCAGAGCACAGAAAATTATGTTCTTTAACATTCAGGGCACTATCTGCGTCAACATATCTGTCTGCAGAATAGGAAAGAATGGCACAGGAATGATCTTGAATGGCCTATAAAGCCTACAACCAGAAGGCTCAAAGCCTCAATGGATATGTATTGCCCCTCTTTCCATGGCACTGCTACCATTCCTCTCCGCACAATCCAACACCCCCCACCCTCGCCTTACACCAGGTCTCCCAACAGATCAAATTCTACTCCTAGGCAAACCTCCAGCAAGCACTTCAACAAAGCATAATTTCACCTACTGTGCAAGGCGGCAGCGAGGTATGCAATATGTACTGTAGCAAAGAGAAGGAGAGGCAAAGCCCTTAATAAATGATGCAACTCCAGCAGCAGTAGATTCTCATTCACGGTTCTCTTTCCTCCCTCCCCCACTTTTCTTCTTAAAATCAACTTTCTAATAATATCCTTTGGCTTCAGGAGAAGATAAACATTTAGCAGCTCATTATTTAGGAAATAAAGATTCAGAAAAGCTGGGCAGAAAAAGGGGGAGGGAGAGTTTCTTGGTTGGCACATAAAGAGTGTAAATTTCAGGAGTCTGAACTGATCACGACCTGCTGTCCAGACGCTGACCATGGCTTCGCAGAACAAGCGTAATAACTTCATTCAGCAAGGAGAAGAAAAGCCCAACACTGTACCTGGCCTACGCAGCAGTCACCATTCTCAAAGACCTTTTTAAGGTTGAGGCCACTTCCTTACAAGCTGGAAGCAATCCTGTGTACTGTGGCTAACAAACTATATTCAAAACCAACACTGCTCTCCTTCTGAAGATGGTCTTCAAGTCAAATTAGCCTTATGATTCTTTTGTTTCACCAAGCAATTCAGAGGACAGATTCATTGCACAGATTTTCCTTTCTCTCCCTAAAGAAGAATATGTTCTTCTATCAATGAAAGTCTCTTATTCTCACTATAAAAAATATCTTTCAAAACAGCAGGGATGGGAGAGGAGGGGCTGGAACAAGGTGAAAGTCTTCTGCATGCACAAGTCAGAAACAGCTCAACACATGCATGAAACAATAGGATTTATGTTCAATTGGCTTTTTACAACACAACAGCTTCATAAAGGTCTTTGGGTTTTTGCAGGGCCTCCCACTCAGATCTGCTCAATGTGCAGTTTTTGTAGTGATAGAACTATGGCAGTCAAAGGGCAGGAGCAGTTTTATAACCAAAACTGTTATCCGAGCACAATCCCCAGTGGGGCTGCAGGTATGCCAATGCATAAGATACCTTATACGGCACAACCTACTTCCCTTTCTGTACAGGAATAAGCTATACCAGTATAAGTACCATTACAGCAGCATCCATACTAGGAGACTTTTACCTCATTGACTCTACTCCAGAATAGTTACGCCTGTACAATGTATGTGTACAGACAAGCCCTAAAAATCAGTGCAGACAAACGCATCTCCTCCTTCCACAGGCAGAGACTGACAGAAGTACTGAAGCATTATTCACAGCTGCTGTTTTCCTTGCCCTACCGCTGGAAAAAATCCTAAAAATGGAGAGTCAGATCTTGCCTGGCAACCCATCATTATCTGGAGCAAAAGCTAAACTCGCTCCCTGGCTGCGAACATCCACTGTAGAAACTTCAGGCCCGCAGAAGGCTAGCACGAATTAAATGTGATCTGAACGGCTATCCGCAGCAAAGCCCAACGTAAAAACCCAACGGGTGCAAACAGGGATCTTTTAGCATACAAAGACTGGCATGCAGCTCTCTCTGAAATGACTCAGGCACCTCTTCAAGCCTCAAAGGCCCACCCCCTCCCAAACTGCCACCTCCAGCAGAAGGGTTCGCTCCTCCTCCTCCTCCAGGAGGAAGTCGCAGGAAGGGTTCACTTCGCATTTCCAACTTCAGGAGCCGGGCCGGGGCGGAAGGTGAGCAAAAGACACACGTAAAATGAGTTCTGATTTCTTGGAGTGGAGAGGCCCTCGCGCAGGATCACAGCGGCTTCAAACAAAACTTTGTGTCATCTGTTAATTGTCTTGACCAGGTAGCACTACACTGACTGCTGCAAGCTGAGAAACAAACAGGAGGAGAGGGCAAGAGAAAAACAAAAAAGGAGAGAGGAATCTAGGGCCTATGCTTCTAATAACTACAGAAAAAACCTCACCAAGACTTTACTCTTCTTGAAAACGACAAAGCGAGACAGCACTGGTCAGTACTCGAAGTCCTAAAGGGAGGAGATCCTCGGACTCTATCAGTTATGGCCTACAGGCTTAGTCCCAGAAGTATTCTTTCTGCTCTGTCATTAGGATGGAGCCTGGTCTTTTCCTTCAATCCCAAGAATTGCACTGAATTAGATCATCTTTCTCTGATCACCTCCCCCTACAGGCTGTTCCTGAGCATGCTCAGCTGGGCCTTGCACTGCCATTTCATAACTGCATTGTTTACAGACACACAGTGACCTGCCATTTTTTTACAGTAAAATAGAAGCTACTATTTGCTTCTACTAGCAACAGATAATTCACAGCCCCTGTTCAGACCAAGTCTCTCATTACAACCAGGATGCAGTCAAGTTCATGTCATGCAATAAAAATCCAACCAGAGGAGGAGAATTATAAACACTGGAAGCTGAGAATTCTAACACGGTGGGTTTGGTTTTGTTTTGAGGTCAAAATCCACCTGCTGTAAGAATTAAATCTTGTAGGAAAGAGTTAACCCTTTCTTGAGATGAAAGAGATAGACATCTAGGACTCCAAGGGAAAATGCCAACCATGATTTTAGTTTCTTCAAATCACAACTATACCTCGATGTCATCTAGAAATCTAACATTCAACTGTGTCATCCTCTGACAAACTGCCCCTGAAAAAGAAAGGGTAGGGAAGATGGTATTTCCCTTGAATAAATAAGTTGGCTTCATCCCAGAAAATACAGTTTTCCCCTTCAAATGCAAAGCAGAATATTTTCACAGGCACACAGGAAAACGAAGGGGGGGGGGGGGAGTTCCTCATTTAACACCAAGAGCTCCATGAAAAAGCCTTGCAAGGTTATTAAAGTTGCTCTGTGTTCCAGTTCTCTCCTTTTCCTTGTATGCCTAGCCCCACACTTCACAAGTGAAAAGCAGCTTGGAGTTCTGGAGAAGAGCAAATGCCAGAAGATCACTAAGTTTCCTCATCCTTGGAACAAGCACAATTTGTTAAATGCTTCCTTTGCAAGAGGCATTCCACGGCTCAGACACAGTATGGCAGCAACTCAGGGAGCGTTTGTATGTGAGACTTCTCTTACACCTTCCCCCCACCATCTTCTACTTCTGGGATGGAATTTGAAGGAAAAATGAATGGCGCTGGATAAAAGAGGGGAAAAGAGCTGTGCAAACAGCTCCTATTCCAGCTCCTATAGCGATCCTGCGATCAGCTTGATTTTTTACCCACTCCTGTTCACTTGGACTGTGTGTGACTCTCTCCTGCCTCTTTAGTGACTACTGTACATTTTGGCATGCATTGCTACATACCGAGTGAGTGTACCTTCCCATCCCTCCTCTCCTCCCTCCCTCGCCCCAACACCACATCAATCAGAGACAAATCAGACTGCCTATCACACCACAAGAAGATCCAAAGTCCTAGAACAATAAGTGAAGTTCAAGTAAAAAGGGGAAAGATTCATAACAGAAAAAAAGGGAACTGGGACTTAGGGACGATCACATTACAACTTCCAGTTTCTCCTTTGCGAAGGGAAGATGATTTTGGGCCTCTTTAAAATGTACAGTAATAGAAAGGACCTCTGCAAATGATACTGAGAGCTGTAAATTCGAGATTTGCTTGAAAGGTATTGACAGTAGATTGAATAGGAATAACATATGTTCCTTCAAAGATCTACAGCAGTTAGTACATGTTTTATGGACTTTAGGCCTTAGCCGTTAATGGAAAGGCCACGTTATTCTCTGATTTCTGGCTGAATAGAAGTATCCACACTAATTCCTTGCCCCTTGCAAGTACCAGGAGAAGATATGGAAGGGAAAACTTGTTTAAGAAAAAGAGAAACAATAATAAGTACCTGATGTCAAACCATATCTCCCTCCTCCCCTTTACAAATCGGCTAGTCACAAAGGCAGAGGAGCTCGCTTAACTGAATGAAAAACATCCCTTGCAGGGTCCAAAGAAGCATGCGATCCTTCTTCATTAGGAGATGGTACCATACAAGGCAGGTCGCACTTGCTGCATACCAGTATAACTCAGTAGGCTGGCAGAAGAGGAAAAATACAAAACCTGCCATACAACCAACCCGGATGTTCATGATCCGTGTGATGCCCAGATACAAAAAGCACCTCCGCGGCACAAGCCCAATCCTTAAGCTGATGTGCACCCTCAATGCCACAGAAGTGAACAGTGCGGTGTGCCCTTGGGTATTAGGCACATGGTAAGATGGAAGTCTCATTTTGATCACCAAGGGCCTGATCTGCAAAGGTGCTGAGCGCTCCTACTGGAACTGAGTCAGAGTAAGAGCACCTGTCTGCAGATCACCTCTGAAAATCAGCATGTAACTGTTACATATAAAATCAGCTGCATCCTATGGCAAGTCCTGACTTTCCACACAATTAAACATCAGCTTCATTTCGGTCTCATCCACAAGAAGCAACATCGATTTATTATACTGGCAAAAATTCTACTCACCCATTTGCTTGGGAAGAGCGAAAAATAATTTTGAGGGCAAGTCTCATCTCACAGAATAACTGTGGCAAGTGCAGGCAAACAGACAGTATGCACTGGCTAGTAAATGTTCATGAAGTTTTTGGAGGACTGGTTTAGGCCAGGTGCACTGTCACTACATAAACTAGCATAATGATCAGTTTCATATGATTAGGAAAAAGGAAGAGCCAAAGCACACAGGTACATGGCTATTAACCCTACCACTGCTGCAAATGGACGAGAAGGGTAGAGGATGGGCATTTCAGCATCACCTTGTGAAAAGCCTTTGCGAGGTTTCAGTCTGCAATGCCAGACTGGCTAAATTGCTTAAGAATATTCCATCACGCTGATACCATCATGGCCATCAGCGCGTAGATGCACTCTTAAAACCACAGTCCGTCAACGTTATCTCAGCATTTCCATCACAAACCTACTTGCAACCCAAAACACATTCTTTTTGGACTGCAACGGATCACTCGCTTTCAGGCAGGGAATTTGCTTTTTCTTAGTACGGTCTTCGGGAAAAAAAAAAATCCTTGCTCCTCTCTTCCCCAACAGCTTTAACACACATGCTCTCAAAAGGCATTCACAAGACGAGAAATGACATTCTTAAGAACATTTTCAGGCTATCGCATAAACAACAGGCATTTAGAGCCGAGTGTTACAGACTGTCCTGTCTCTTCCCCTAAATATGCAGGACAGACTTCTTTGGGATGGTGCTTTCACCGTTTCTTGGTAGCCAGAATCTGTGTGCATGTACATGTGCACGTGGGGGTGGGGGATATCATTAAGCAGATTTTACAGGCCTAGATTTTACATACCAGCAGAAGAGGTAAAATCACCCCCAAGTCTGGAAGCTCTACAACCATCAAGGCACAACGCTGAAGGTCAAGGATGGAGTATATCCCCCTTATGCTGAACGTCCTCATTTTTGTCCATGGCAAGCTAGACAACAAGGCTCTTTACACACAAAGGTACATAGAAGAACTAGACATGAGAATTTTAGTCAACAATTAAATAATCTTCAAGCGTGCCTTCTTTCTGTTATAAAATGAAATGAAATATCAATGGTTTCATGATTCCCTGATCTGTCCAGCAGATTATTGAAAAAAAAAAGAATTCTCTCGCATAAGAAAATACAATTTTCAACCTCCCAAAGACAAAACTATAGGCTTGTTTGACATAAGCCAACACTGTCAAAATGCTTCTAACAAGCAGGTGAAATGTGACTGCAGGCCCTCTTCTTTGTCTTTGAAAGATCAGCCTTCGAATGGTTTAAACACCAGTGTTTTCTCCTCTCACTTATCTGAAATGGGGGTGAAGGAGGAGTTCAATGTAGAACCACCAGACTCCATGCTGACACCCCTGCAAAGAACTCCCCAACAAATCAGGTAAGTGACTCACTGCATTTGTAGAATCTGAGTGCCAGCTTCCTTCGACACACACACCTTCAGACCGAGAAATGTGTACAACACTCAACTGAACAAAACAAATCAACAGAAAAAAAAGTCAGAAAGTATGCATAGCAAGCTCCAGAGCAGGATACCCTCTAATTCTCCTCCTGTGAATGAAGCCCCACACATCCCCCTGCACGCTGCATCAATATGCAATATATTTCTGCTGTGCTGTTCTTCCTTGCGTAGGGCAAAAAATAAATAAAAAAATCCAGCCATGATTATCTTAACTGTCTTCCTCCTCTCAAAGGTTTCTCCTTTACAACCTGACAACAGTCTGTCTGCGGACATAACCTGAGGGAATCTGCTATTTATGACACATGGAGCATGGACACTAGAAGTTACTGTACCTGCAGACATCTGTTGTCTTCTTTTGATGAAGACTCAAAGAGTTGCATATTCCAGATCCTCATGAACAGTGATTCAGTTTCTGCTCATGTGATAAAAGCTCCCTCTACAGAGTGAGCATGCCCAGTGGAGACCATTTCACTGTTCAAACTGCAGCCATTTCAGAGAACCTGCACACTTCAGGGCTTCCATTGGAACGACTATTATCTCAGGCATCACAGGGATATTGCCTCTGTCTTGGTACAATACACAGTTAATAAAGATAATCTGTCAGTATTCTGACATAATGCCATGCCTAAGACTGATCACTAGCCTGAAAAAACCTTTTAAAACCATGCAGTAATGAGTTCTGTTTCAGTGGCCTTCAAGAGTAGCTCGTGCCTACAAAAGGGGATGCTGCATATTAGCATTTAAAATTGAAGACAGTCGTGCTAATTATGTTTTGTGTAATAAACTGCGCACCCTCTGAATTCTGGGCTAGATGTACTTGGGTTAATCGGTAAGTTAGAGTGTCCAACTGAAAGTGAACCTGAGATCTGATATGGTGAGCTGAAGGACTGCAGTTTTTCACTTCAGGGATTCATAATACAACATGACCTTATATAACCAGCCTTAAAAATCCAACACAAACACAATCGGTTAAAAGAAGAATCAATGACTGGATAGCAAAGTATTGGGCTCAGTTCAGAACTACAGCACCTAAGACAAACCATATAATATAACTAGCTCAGCTAGTATGATAAAACACAAAGTTTTAGCTTCAAAATCACAAGTAGTTTGTCTCCGTTCCATTTAACAATTAAACACAAACTCTTGGCAACTCTTATATCTGCTAAAGCTCCCAGTCAAACTGCCTGAACAACTTGCAGAAACATCTGTAAGCAGAGATCAGCTGGAGTGGATTCAAATGCAAGTGACATATTTATCATAATGCAAAATGAGGGGTTTTCTGTCTTTAATACTTTTCTGGAGAACGTCCCACAGAGAAGGGAGGGGTAGGGAAGGACAGAGGAGAAGAGAAGAGAAGGAAAGGAAATTCTTATATAGAATATATCATCTCCTGTTTGCTCTTGAATATGGAAAATCCCATCAAGTAGGACTGAAGAAGTTTCAAAATTAAACCAGTCAATTTATTGCATCACAATGGACTGAAATGAAGAGGAAAACCTCGCCTATGTCAGACCATAAAAATCCATAGTGAGATACTAAAACGTCCAATGATTTTATTTTCCTCAGACATTGCATGAGAATCAAATGTACTAAATTATAATTTTCACAGTGAGCTACAAACCCATATCTGACAAAATTCACCTTCTTTCGTCTACTAGTGTCCACAACAATTCCTGTGACTGTCATGACCTTTTATTGTTGCAAACTGAAAGTCTCAGTTTATAGCACCATTCCCCATGTATGTGTTTGAAAAGTGGAAATGGTTAAACAGCAGCAGAAATCTTCCATAATACTGGATCAATTAAAATGACATTCTTTTCTTCTGTCCAAGCAGTTTCACTATCAAATGGTTAAAGTACACCAGGCTAAGCTGAGGGGATAAAACTAATGAAGAAAGAACACTTGAGATGACAGAATAAAGCAAGGATATCTCTTTCATGCACTGGGTTTCTGTCTGATTCAGCTTTAAGTTATAATACACATGTATACTGGAATTTTTTTTCTGGCCTTTCTACCCACCACTGGAAGTTGTATCGGTAACCTATTAAGACAACAACAACAAAACACAAATATTAAGATAGAAATGTAACAAAAGATTACTGTAGTTCTAATGAAAGATGGCTTTAAAACAGGTCTAGCGTTTCTTCTGTACTTCTTTATGGCATGGACTTTCAAAACTAAAATTAAAAATGTGGGAATGGATACAGAGAAATTCATTACAAAGGCAAAGTCAAGGAGCTAACTTAGTCAAAACACATTTTCAGAGGAACCAAAAAAAGGATACAAAAGCATGCTACAATATACTTTTGGTAAGCTCACTGATCCAATGCTTTTTACTGCATCTGAACACTAGAAATGTTTTCACTGCTCAGGTTAAAGAGACACTGAAAACAGACGTTAATGCAGACTCCAGCTTGCTTTTCAAACCTCCACTTCATTTTTAAAGCATCTCCTCCAAAGCACTAAACACTGATGATCCTCAAACAACATAGTGGGATGCTTCAGCAATTCTACTAAAATCTCAAGTAAAGCAATCAATTAGCATCTTACCAGGAACATTTCACAATGATACTATATAAAAGGATCAAGATTATTTGTGTGTTGGTTTGCTGGTCAGGCAATGATCATGTTCTTTACATTGCTGAAGGCAAAAGAGGAAAAAATAGCATCTCAACAGCCCTGAAAACACTGCCATCAGCTGCATCACACAGGCCTGGAAAGGCCAGGATCCTAAAGTAACACGGTTGTGTGCATCCTGTCTCAGGAGAGAAATGTTTCTTCTTTTGGAACTAACATTCACTGGAATGCTGCAAGTCACATTGAGATAATCAGTTACAATACCTAGGAGTGAAGTTAAACAACAATCTTGGTCGCAGCTCTGGAGTTTGTCCTGACAGACCCAAGCGCTATCATGTTACTGTCTGATGCCCAGGGCAAAGCTGAACTGTTGTTTTAAGGTGCTTGGTATTTGATGGAAACTAGACTGTTTCTTGCTCTCTTTCTTTCTTGGTCCACATGAACAACAGTCCTGCTTAGGCCACATGACCTAGCTCCCTCTACAGGCTCCCATGCCACAGTAAGCATGCTCAGATAGGAGACCATTTCCTTTCAGCCCTTCTCAGTGCTGTGGAAACTGCAGCCATTTCATGGACGCCAGGCAGTGCAGAGACACCACCTCTTTCTAAACAGATCCTGCAAGACATTCAGAGGAGGCATCTTGTGCCATCTCCCTCTCTCTTCCCTGCTCTCTCTCACATACACACAGACTGAAGCAGAAAACTACTGACATTTCCGACGAGAAGATGGTCGAACAATTTAACTATTCAGTGACTTTACACATGTGGAATCAAATTGAATTGATCTTTCCTTTCCATCCATCCCTCAAATCCTTCTGTAAAATGGATGTTAGTTGAATGAATTCAAACATACATTAAACAAAACAGTTATTTGTTTGCAAATTAGGTTTTTCCCTTCCCCCTCCTCTTGAATTAACCCAAGTATACCACAGAAATTTCACCACCAGACTCTCTTTAGCGTGGATTGTCTTTGCCAGGAACAGAATGTCACTTGTTTCTTTTTAAAGATGCGTTCTACAAGGGACCTCAAACCTACAGGAATCTTATTTTTAAACTCCTGGCTCTCTGTCCTCAGATCAGTGTTTCAGAGCTTCAATATCCTTTTAGGATCTCCCCTTTAAAAGAGAAAGACAGTAGAAAAACCACCTTCCTTCACAAAGGACACATGATTCCTAAGGGGCTTTTGCTTACTTACACCATTATAGTCATCATTTTCAACATGGAAATAAAAGGGAGGCTTTTCTTCTATAAGAGCAATATTTTGCCCCCCTCTTCAATTCATACTTTACTTCTACCCAGGAACCAAGTTTCTTTTCTGTCTTCTCTGAAGCTATCTTAAAAGTACAGCAAAAAGGCAGTCTTAAGAAAGAGATTAACTTTCCCTAGAAATGAGTGTGCTTCTCTTGGAACCCTCATTTACTTTTCCATTGTTAAAAAAATTGCTCATCAGTTCCCCCCCAATCTCTTAAAACATCCTTCCTCCCTCCAGGACTATTTAGGGGGATTATGTGCTAACCAGAAGACCCGTGCCCTCAACTCCCATTGATTCAGACATGAAAAGTGTTGAATCCTAGCTCAGCACCACCCAGAAACCATAATTTGATCATATTCTGAGAGGACAGCTAGTGAATTATGCCCCTGCAATCACATTTCAACCCCACCGTCTAAAAGCTGGGTTTGTTTTTAAAGCCAAAAACTCAACAAGTTTGATGTGGTGAAGTTGTTGTTAGCCATTCTGAAATGTAAAAATGCCTTGTGACTCTCTACAGAGGATGCTCTAAAAACTTGGTGAGATCTAAGTTCTTTGGAAGATGCTCTTGTAATTTTTATAATATAGCAGCCCTAGTACTAAAAGGTTAAATTTATAATGGGCAGATAGGGTGTAACTTAGAACATACTGAATTCCTAACAGTCCGAATTGACAAACTCCTTCAGCTTAAACATGCAGTAACTTAGCAATCAACCTTTTTATTTTGGAAATCCAAAACTTCCACTTTTCCCCTTCATTTAGCTTCTGCAAGTAGGAAGCTCGTACTGTACAAATAAAGCTTTGCGAGGGTACTGAACACATCATGCATACTTCACCTTCAAGAACAGAGATCAAGCTTATTGCTTTAACCACAGTAACCATTTGCTCAGCAAAGAGAAGTATTGTTTTTCCCCCCTTGGGAGGGCAGATGTGGCAGGGATCAGAGACATTTCAGGGGATGCATCATACTAGTCACTATCATAGTCTTATGTCAGTGAAGCAGGGAGGAAAGATGGCTGCTTCCATTCACTTTTGCTGCAGCTCCATTGAAATGCTGAAGATCATTTTAGATACAATTCTGCTTTTACATTTCATAGATTTCTCTCCCCTGGTCTCCCACTTACTTTCGTAGTGTTGCGGACAGATAGCCACAGGAAAATAAGATTTTGGGGAGTTTGGGAATTCATCTGTTCATGTTGCTTTTATTAATTCTCCTCCCAAATCATCAACCTCTGTTTGCAAGAGGGATGGCTCCATAAAGTGATTCAGTTGGCATTATGAATTGGTGTGAGGGTGAGCAGGAGGAAATGAACTCTAAAAAAGCAAATATCACTCGCAACAAGGGGAGAGGAACACAGGAGGTATGTGTAATGTGTATACTGAATTGTCTCAAAAGGGATTGCTTTTCAGCGATTGCCATGAGGTGGCAGTGGATCTTTATGGCTATCTTACCTTTCACACAAACACAGCAGGAAAGCGTCACATGAGCTTTAGCCTCTGAAACTATCAAGTCAAACTTCCTCCTGCAGGAGACTTGACCATACATGATCACTTCAGCCTCAATTTTTTCAACACCAGAGTCTTGGTGGGGGGAGGGAGAAGCTAATAAGATCAATCATGAAAAGCTGTAAATATATGCCACCTCGGAGCCCATGAAAGCAAAAGCTTTGCTTTTAAACTGCTTTTGTCACAACACATGTCCTTCATACACACATTTGGGTTTTTTTCTCATACATTTCTCCTTTATTAGTCCACTGTCACCTATAACTAAGGAGAAATGCTACACATCCCCCCATGCAGTGTAAATGGCTGAGACTCAGGACATATGTTCTGAAAGGCACTTTAAAAATAACACCAATAATTCAACTAGTTACCAACTTACTACAAAGTTACTAAATCAAACAAGCTATTTAATGATTGCGTTTTGCCTTCTTTGTGAGCTGACAACTCCCAGCCAAGGCAATGGGAGCATTGGATGTGCAAGAAATGCAGGTTTGGGCAATAAATATGCAAGTTAATTTAGGTAATAAACTGACTCATCACTCAACAGATTGATCAAACCATGTAAGGCAGTAGTCATCTGGGACTGAGCAATAAAATCAAAACCTGCAGGTTCCACTCTTAAACATTCTCACACTAAAGTATGTTGTAAGGAACAACCAGAGTTGTTCTAAAGAGTCAAACTGCTTTACTGGATGTAGTCTAAAGACAGGCCGAGAGATTTCTGTTAATGAAAAAAAGCTAAATATACTATTTCCAAAGCTGCTTTCGTCATACTGTTCTAAATACTCATTTGTAACTGTGTTTAGAACTAGGCTGATATGAATTTGGACAATCAATACAATGTTCCCCATAGAATATATACAGTATCTCAGCACTGACTAGATGTTTCTACAAACACCAAACTTCCCCTTTTCTCTACACTAATTAAGGTTGTCATTACACCTCCTTATGACCAACACTGACAGCCCATGTAAATGTTTTATTAGCACTATACCACCACTGTTGCATGCTAGTACACCAACTGAAGTCCATCACCTCCTCATACAACACCAGTCAGCTGGTGATTAAAAACTCCAGGGAAAAAAACTAGCAACCGCATGCCCAATGTAAAAACCAACCCACCACCGATTGTTGTCCCCCTCAAAACTTACCTGCCAACACTAAACTGTGTTGACTCTAGGCTGACAACTACCATAAAGCACCATGTCAGCCAAGGAGCAGAACAGATATATTTCCCCACTTCTTGCAAAATTAGAAAGACAATTGATTTCACACGGTTTATTTTGTTTATAATCATTGGAATTCAAAATAAAAAGGGAGTTTGTTTTACATTCCTGTGTACTTTCATAACCCCAAACAGCTTTAGAGCTCTTCCTTTTCAGTGTTCCAGATATAATAATAATTAACAACTGAGTTACCACAATCCTGCACTGAGCATGATCACATGCTCTTCAATAGGAAGACACAATCAAACAAATCCGAAGCCTTCACTGCCAGCCCTGTCTCCAAGGGGCCTGCCTGTTGTTGCTTTATGTCACAACCCTAACATTAGACAGGTTCTTGCTTTATATAGGTTTGCAAGTCAGCAAAGGTCATTATTTTAAAATCCTGCACACTGATCAGCAGGAAGCAGTATGAAGCCATCTCATGTGAGTGGTTAACTATTCTGCTTTTGAATCAATTCCAACACTTTCCTCAAGAACCACTTCATCTGGTCTATTTACTCCCAAGTCACAATCCCTACGGAAGCCCCGTGGCGTGTGAATTAAATGTCCAGAATTCCCCTACCTCTGTGGATCTGTCTGAAGAGAGCTGTTGTTTCCTTCCAGATCCTGACTTCAGGCCTATAACTCCTTCAGCCACAAATCCATCTCACTCTATGGGTGCAGCTTCAACCCTGGAGCATGCTCAGTAAAGGCATCTTCAGCCATTTCAGAGCTTTAATGAAATGTAAGCATAAGGAAGTGTCATTAGCAAAAAAGGTGCAGGATTCATCATGATCCAGCCAACCTCACTGTTTCCATCCACTGTGTCATCAAGGTTACTCTCTCAATATGTGGAATGCAAGCTGCATTTTCAGTTGTCAAGTGTTATTTTAGAACAAAAGCAAGGAGAACATCTTGTCTCTGGCAAGCCTTATGCAAAAAGTAGCATTTAACAGTGATGCTGAAACTAGTGTATTTTCACCTTAGGCCTTTCACAAATTAGAACATTTTCATCAGAAATCATTAAAAAATGCATTTATAGCAAACTTAAACTCATGCTTTTAGTGCACTATGCAAATAGCACTTTTCGTCTTAAAGCTAAATCTCCATTAATTTATGCTATATTGTATGCAAAACTATTCCAAATAAAAGTTACAACACACGAAGGGAAAAGAAAATTGCAACACACATCACATTGCATTTTAAGAAACCAGCCAAACAAGGATATTTGTTGTTGCCCAGTCAACCCTTAGTTCATTTTTCAACAAAATACATACAATATTTTCACTTCCAAACTGTTTTACAAATGAAAAAATATGCGAAGTCATTACATGTTGAGGTTCATCAGACATTTTTCACTGGTACAGGAAAGGCTATACATACGTCTTGTGAACTACTCTTCTTGTAAAAAATATGAGCTTTCTCTTACAAACCTTTACTCCTCATTAATGTTAGTTCAACAGGACTACTTACAAAAGTAAAAACTAGTTGTACAAGTAAAGGTTACAGGAACGGACGCCAAACTAGCCATTAGCTTCTACAGTTTTATTTTACACCCTACTCTGCATCTTCGGTCTTAGACAGAAAGCCTTTGGACACTCAAATCCATCTTTACTGGACACTGGGTTTTTCTATACATCTCATGACTAACACTTCGTTAGTTCATGCACCGTGTCTGCTTCAAATGTTTTGGGCCTTCAAAGAACAACCTGCTATACACAACACAGCATTTCACAGAAATCCTAGTAGTTGGGTCAGGAGAGTGCATCTATTTCTAAGCTAAATTTGCAAGCAGACGATTAGAACCACTCAAAGGATAAAAAGGGGATTTGAATATATTCAATAAAATAAACCAAGTTAAATGTATTGTTTTCATTTATCTACAGCATACTAAAGTGGACATTTCTTGCAGGCAGTTTACACTTGGTATGTAACGAATTCCCACTTTCTCTCGCTCTCAATTAGTGATGTGAGGTAGTACAGTGCTGCTGATGGATTCCTGCTCACTTTCAAAGCAATGACATTCACTTTTGACCCACCCTTTTGAGCAGTGCATGAGTGAACTGCATTTCACCACAGTGTTTTTTGGAGTATAATACACTGGGTAAAATGACCCATGATAAATGTACTATGTAAAAGTGTGTGTTTGTGTCCACTCAAGCCTTCTGTTTTCCCAAAGCATTTCATCACATCACTGATGACTCCTGAAGGCTCTTCTAGCCCTATGAGTCTATGATCCTATCACCCATACTCACAAACTGAAGCAGCCATTTGGCTCCATGACACTTTCTGTGTGGGGATGTGTAGTAGAGTTATTATTTAAATGCAGGAAGGTGTTCACCTTACACTGTAATAGGCAAATCTAAGATATTATATAGCTTTTCATTAAGCACAAATTGGCAAAGCCAGCTGACAAATTCCATTCCCCCCTTCCCTCTTTCCCTTTAAATTGAAGGTGGTTTAAAAATAATGTGCAGACTACAATCCTGAGGCATGTGTGCTAAACGTAAGCATTTGCAACTAGTGCAGCTCAAGCATGTCAGGTTTGTTTCCTTGGAAACAAAGACCAATTTGTAAGCATTGCCTTTAAAAAAATATATATTAGGAAGATGTATCTGCAACTCTTGTTGCTAAAAAGGAATTAAAGCTGCTTCACATACCATCAAGATTCTTATAGAACTAACAATAGAATCAGACGACTTTTCATTAAAGGGACAGACTAGCTTGCAACTATATAAAAACCCCTTTTCGGTTTTTATCTGCCGTAGGCATTTAATTTGTTTCCCAGTGGTGGAGAAAGAAAGGAAATTGAGATTCAGCTGCTTACCCCTAGCCTAGGTACTCTGTTTCCAGTGGGTGAGCAGGCTAAGTGGGAAACCCTTAACACGGTTCCATAAGGTATGTTAGCACAGTTGAAAATACACCTGCCATCAACACAGACTGAAAAGCAGCAACATGCCCAGTAAAAACAGTAACCTTTCCCAGATTTGTTGTTAGTTTTATCTCCAAAACTCAAGGCCAAGGGCATGCATTAGGGTTTACGTGCAAAGACAGCCTTTCCTATGCAGTCATAACTCTTCGAGGGCTGTTCGCACCGAAAGGTCCTCGAGTTAAGGCTATAAATCCTCTAGTGATGACACATAACCTCTTTGTGTAGACAAGAAAGAAGGAGGAGGGCAACGAGGGAGAAACATTCAGTAGGAGTGTTGAGTGATCCCAAGCCTGATCTACAGAGATGCTGAGCACCTGAACCTCCCATCGACGTCATTTGGAAAAGCCGGGGCTTGGCACTTCTGAAAATCAGGATGCAGGACGTCACATGAACATGAATGATAGAGCAAATATCCTTATCCATAGTCTTCTGCAGACTGATTCAGCACAAAGTTCATCTTCAAACAAGCTGGGACCCAAGGCCAGCTTGTAGCCTCTGCTTGAGTTGACATGGGCCTAAATCTCCTCTTCTTTACCTGTGTGTAGCTCACAAGTAACAGCAATGAAACCACTAGAGACACATCAGTGTAAGCATATGTGAAAGGAGAATGGGTCCTATCATACCTCATATTGTTATTCTGCATTCACTCTGCAGCGTGCTAGGCACTTTCCAAATACACAATAAGGACTTGTCTTCACTATGCTGTGCCACGTGTCAGCAATTGATACACTGGTGGTCGATTTACTGAGTCTGCTTAGACACAATAAATCAACCTCCAAGCACTCTCCCATCAACTCTGGTACTCCACCAGGACACAAAGAGTAAACGGCATCGATGGGAAAGCAGCCCTCACCAATCTTACCGCACAGAAGACATTGTGGTAAATATGTGGACTTCAGCTATGCCATTTGCTTGGCTGAAATTACATGGGTTAGATTGACAGGGCTGTTAGCATAGACAAGGCCTGAGATGTCCAGGAAACCATACAAGCGAGGGAGAAGGGGAAAGGGATGCAAAACACAAAGTTCTGTCCCATTTAAAGTGTCTTTCAATAGTAAAAGTGAAATATTTACCTTTACTTGATTTACAAAAACAAAGCAAATCACCTTCAAGTCTTCATAATCGATGACTTATTGTTATACATAGATTATTGATCCCCAGAATACGGCCACATCACCAATGTAAAACTGCATTTCTTTCTTGCAAATGGAGAGCAGAAGCTGAGACCGCCATGCCATCGAGCACCTAATTGTCAATAGTACTCTGTCCAAAATGTGAGCAACAAGGGTCCTTGGACATTTCAAAAATCAGGCCTTCAGTTTGTCTACAGCAGAGAATGGTAGAAGCCTTCTGCTTGAAAATGCAACTTCACTGATGGAATGACCTTGTGACCCACTGGAACAAGCTCACAGTACAACCCGGGCAGTAGCCGAAAGGGTCAAATTTGGCATTAAAAACATGCACATGTCAAGGGAAATTACCAAAGCAGGGAAGGGACATGCCCTAGATCAGGAAAGGTTGTGAACCTCTGACTGTTGTGCCCCTTTCAGGAGTCAGACTTATCTTGCATATCCCACGTTTCACCTTACTTAAAAACTACTTGCTTACCAAATCAGACATACAAAATACAGAAGGTCCACAGGACTCTATTACTAAAATAATGGCTGGCTTTCCCATTTTTACCATGTAATTATAAAATAAAGCAATCTGAGTATAAATGTTGTCCTTTTATTTCCAAGTGATACCTGAAACTGTTTTTCACTTGTGAAGCCAAACTCCAAGCCCCGCCACCCATAACTTAGCTTCCAGAGTCCCTGATAGTTGCCTCGCCTACTGCTCCCTGACACCAACCAGCTCTGTGTATGTTTCCATGATTTTGTTGTTCAATGCCCACATCCTGTCCATGACTTTCAATAAAAATATTCATACGAAATCGGAGCCTTATAGATAGACCAGTATAAACAAGTCATCGTCTGTATGAAATTTTAGTTTGTACTGATTCACTAGTGCTTTTTATGTAGCCTGTTATAAAATAGGCAAATATCAAGATGAGATGACGTACCCCCAGAAGACCTCATACATATCCCTGGCTGAGAACCACTGCCTCAAGCTTAGAGCATGAAGCCACATCTCAAAAGCAAATCCATGGTCAGTACATTGACTTTTCAATTGACAGTAAATGGCATTTAACTGGTACAATGCAATTTTCCAAACATAGTCCAATTTGATATACATAAAAGGCACAGTCCCCAGCCAACCCCCCACAAATGTAGATCTCCACCTCCTGCAGCTTCCTCTTATAGTACTGGATTTGTCCAAGCCAATGTAGATGCTCTAGCGCAGTGTTTCTGAAGGTGTTCCACGAAATCACTTTCAGAAACACATTAACTAGCTGTCCCGGTTTGTTTATTTACTGGCGCCACGGCCATGGAGCCTCGCGGCTCCCAATGGCTCCATTTAATCCTTTGCAGCCAAGGGGAGCCACGGGAAGCAGCATAGGCCGGCCCACACCACTTCCCGTGGCTCCCTTTGGCTGCAAAGGCCGAAACGGAGCCATTGGGAGCCGCGAGGCTCCGTGGCCGCGGTGCCAGTAAATAAACAAACCGGGACAGCCAGTTAATGTGTTTCTGAAAGTGATTTCGCAGAACACCTTCAGAAACACTGCTCTAGAGTCTTTGACAATTTCCCAGCCATAATAAACTGTATCTCAACTATGAAAATTAAATACCAAATGGAGCACTTAAATCACCTAAGAGTGGTTATAAGAACAGATAATTTGCTTATATCACTATAAATAATTATTAAAAACTCAGTACTTTTCATATGTACATTCCAAGTGCTGTATAAAAGGTGTGTGGGGGGGGGGGGAGATAATGAAACTTACCCATTTTATAGATGGAAAAACTGAGGCACAGAGGGGAAGGCCAAAAGTTTGAAAAGCAACCTTAGGTTATGTTTATACTGACTGACAGTTCACACTCAGGTGGTGTGAATAACAGAGTGCTGAGCTAAAACACTCTGGTTACTAGGAATACAAACTAAAAAGGTTCTTAATTCAAATTAACAAAGTTCTCTTCAAATAGGATTATATTAATGTGAATTAGGAACCTTTCAATTCATGCTCCCAGATCTAAATTGGGGTGTTGTAGTTCAGCACTCTGCTAATCATACCCTCTCCCCTCCCCCAGTCAAAATTGCAGGATAGTATAGGACAAGTTCTTAGCTTTGTGTACTGAACATGAAGATGGGTGTTCAGAGACCTGGAGACTAATCCAAATACTGACACTGATTCATTGTGTCACCTAGGGCGTGTCACATTGGCCAAAATTAGGCTACTGCTTTTGTTGCCCAATTCAAGATGCCTTGTGTCCGTCTCACTTAAAAATTCAATTGGATCTGGGCATCTAACTTCTTTAAAAATTCCAGCCTTAATATTTAAAAACAATAAACAAATATTGCCAAACAGAAGGAGCAGCTATATTATTTTTTGCTGATATATTCCCATTCACCAAAATAACTTTTAGTTGGTGGGGGAAAATGTATACAAAAAATGTGTTTAAACAAAAAGTTTAACTTTTAATCAGTTACCCTTACTTTTATGATAATTGTTGAACCAGTATTTAAACCCAACTACATCCTATTGTTTTAAGCCAGGCTTATACTACACTTGGAAGGTTGGTGTATGGTATGCAACTCCCAGCAACATAAATAACATAGCTGGAGTCAACGTATCTTAACGTGAGCTTGACGCTGTCTCCACAGTGGGAGGCCGAAGGGAGCAAATGCGCTCATCGACTTCCCTTACCCATCATGAATCAAGAAGTACCAGCGTTGACCAGCGGCGCCTTTAGCGTTTGATTTAGGCCCGCTAAATTGAATGCCAGAAGGTCAATCTCTGGCGTGGTAAGTATGGATGCGGTTTTAGAGTTTATAACACTAGGACATCAACTGGCTGGCATCACAAAGGTGACCCTGCAAGAAGTTACAGAGGAGCAGTTGTATTAGTGTGTATCTTCAAAAACAAGGAGGCATCCTGTGGCTCTTTAGAGACTAACAGATTTATTAGGACATAAGCTTTCATGGATAAGCAAGCAACAAGCTAAGAAAAACCACTTGTAGTGAAAATAATTTTTTGTGGGAGTGGCAGGGATACAGCCAGGCAGCTGAAAGCAGGGCTCCTTACAGCAAGTTTTTTGCACATATAAACATTTGACATTTTGTTAGGTAACAATGTAATATGGCAACAACAGTTTATGTAGAACCCTGGGTGGACACAATATTTGTATCCGCATCTGTATCCGCAAACATGAGCCACAGACATCTGCACTGACATCCATGGATGTGGCTCTCTGGGGATATAAAGTAAATATCTGCCAATTTGCAGGGTTCTATATATAAAATTTGTATCCACGTCCATATCTGCAAAAATGAGCTGTGGATATCGACATGCACATCCATGGATGAGGACGCCCACAGATATAAAGCAGATATCTGTGGATTTGCGGGGCTCGAAGTATGTGTAAAAAAAAAAAATTGGGTTAGACCACTTGCTTGTTAAACAGGTTGAAATACTGCCGCTTATTCTCTCTCCTTTCTGCTCCCCTTGCTATTGCTACAACGCATGCTGTTTGCAACTAGCTAAGTAACAAATAGTTAATGTTTGGGGCCATTTTGTTCCTGGAAATGCATGAACACTTCCTTAAATGAGAAAAGAGCCACCGCATTTGAGGTACTGGCCGATTTAACCATCCGATTTAAATAGGGTTCATAATTTGCCATGACAAAGGCTTCTTCTTCTTACCGAAGATGAACGCTGGGCCTGTGGTTAAAACACAAGCTTAGAAATCAAGAGGTTTTGCTCCTGTTGTGCCACAGGCTGTCTGACTGATCTTGGCCAAAGTCAACTATCACTCTGTTTTCAAAAGCAACCATTGATTTTGGATGCCCCACTTTGAACACCTTAGGCCTGACTTTCTGAAGTACTGAAAATATGCGCTGATTGGTGCTTATGGAAGCTGGAAGTGTTCCGCACCTCAAAGTCAGGGCCCAGAGGTCTCAGACTGAGCAGCCAAAAAAACTAGAGGCGCCCAAAATTAAACCAATATTTTCAAAACTGGCCTGCCAAACTCTCAGGGCATGTTTAAACTACATCCCGCTTTCGAAAGAGGGATGTAAATTAGGCAAATTGAAAGTGCAAATGAAGTAGGGATTTAAATATCCCACGCTTCCTTTACAGAATCGCATCACAACTTTCTTTCGAAAAAGGTTATTTCAAAAGTGAAACCACAGTCTAGACGCGGTTCTTTCGGGGGGAAAAAACCCTTTTTCGAAAGATCCTGTACTCCCCATTTTCTGTCATTTTTGAGGAGTACAGGATCTTTTGAAAAAGGGAGGTTTTTCGAAAGAACCACATCTAGACAGCGGTTTCACTTTCGAAATACCTTTTCTTGAAAGAACGCTGTGACACGATTATGCAAACAAAGAGCGGGATATTTAAATACCCGTTTCATTTGCACTTTCAATCTTCCTAATTTACATCCCTCTTTTGAGTAGTTTAGACATAGCCTCAGTGCTTCTGTTTTCCTAGGTGTGACATGCTACTACTCATCCCCCACCTAGGAAGATGTGAGGCTTTATTTGTTAACAACTGGAGCAGCTTTGAGACTTTCAGAAAGATGCTACATCAATGCAAAGGGTTGGTAATATTGCTGAATGCTGTGCTAGGCAAAGTGGCCATTTGCTTTTTGGCATGTTTTCAGTTCAGTAATCCAGCCTCTCTGCTGTTCTTTACTTTCTCTCCAGCCCCAGTAATTCATATCTGTCCTTGGTGCAAATCCAGCAAAGTCATAGGAGCGATACTGTGCTGAACTTGGTTTAGAATCAAAAACTACTCTTTCCCCAACTCTCATTGGGCAAGAAAAATGTAAAGCCCAGGGCTGGACAATTCAATGTTTTGCACCAACTTTACAACGCTGTACTGGGTTCTGGCCTTGGCATACAATCATGCATCGAGGATCCTTGGAACCAGGGGCCTGATTACACCAATGCAGAGTGGAAATAAAGCACTACTATTCAAACTTGGTAGCATTTTACACACCCACCTCCTTTTGCGTAAGTGTAACTGCATAGTGTGCATGGGCAATGGAGAATCGGGCTCAAGATCTTTTTAGAAAGGGAACCTGATAAAGGGTGTCATCAATGACCTGATCACTGAGGGGGCTCGATGAAACCAACTCAAGCCAGCTCGCTTTCCTCCAGCAGCTGGGTAACTTTTCCCACTTGGTCCCCAAATTGCTTTTCAGTTTTACATAAGGCTTATTAGTAGCTGGATCATTTCTGACACTCTCTCAGTTAATCTTGTCCAGAGAAGCAGGATAGCCTTAGTGAGGATATTTCAGACTCAGCTGACTGAATGGCTTTGCTCAATTTATACCCGTAGGCTTTTGATCTAGTCGCTCCTATTGTACTTAGGGGGTTAAATCATGTCCTCACTTCCTCCTCTGAAGGTAGGATTGAGCCAATCAGAAAGATTCTCAGGACCAGCCATCCTATTCATACAGTCAGCAATAAAACACACGCAAATCAGAAACCTCTTCTGAGCAGAATTGGGCCTGGCAAAGCACCTCACAGCCTCAACTACACACGTAAATGAGGATCGATCCTGCCAACCTCGCTCACATTCCATAGCACCTTCCTCAACAACAGTCCCACCGAAATCTATGGGACAGCTTGCAACGATACCCCTCGGGATCGGGTTGGCGAAATGTATTCCACAGTGAAACACCAATGCAGGAAGTAAAATCATCTTTTTCATTCTTTCCAGCGTATGGTTTGCACCATTCCACTTCACGAGTAAAAAGCCCAAACTACAGACCTTAAAAAGGCCCTGGTCCTGCCAAAGGAAATCATGGCAGCAGGCACCAGACTCTACCTGGAACCTTAATCAAAGTCAACTGGGCTGCTCAGACATGGGGGTGGGCGGACACCCCACATGCATCTCTCTTGCAGGATTGGGGTTTAAGTCATCAGCAAATGCATGATCAAAATGCAAATGAACCTTAAATCTTGAATGCTTGTCAGGAATCATCTTGTAGCTATGGGAGGGGCTGCTGAGTAGCATTTTCTCTTTCTCTCTCTTTAATGGAGGGTAGGGAAGAGGCCTACTCAGGCCCGCCAAAATAACAACGGTCTCAACTCAAATGGTTATAA
Organism: Pelodiscus sinensis; assembly: GCF_049634645.1. Lineage (NCBI taxonomy): Eukaryota > Metazoa > Chordata > Testudines > Trionychidae > Pelodiscus > Pelodiscus sinensis. The sequence goes on along the minus strand of NC_134732.1, from coordinate 3,601,648 downwards.
TGGGAACATCCCTTGGGCATTGCCATTACTGTGCTACGATTTTTGATATTCCCCCTTCCTGACAGGCCTCAGATGTTGGTGTGAAACCTACAAGGGTGAATATTTACAGGTCAGTAAACTGATATGCCTGGAGCTGCAGACTTTTTTAAATCCTCCTTTCAAAGGATTCTGAAAGATGAGTTTTAAGGCAATTTAAGATGCCTGTCATTTCAGAAAACATTCAATGCTCTTCATCCATTCTGGAGTGAATAAAGCTTTGCTGGAATTCTGGTTCAGAGCTGCATGTTACATATCTAATCTAAGTAAGCCCTATTCCAGAGGAGACTGAAATGGATGTCATGAATTCAACAAGCAGCCTTCAGCCATACCAACACACGAGCGGGAAACAAAAGAAACATGGCTCACAGTCATAAAGACCTTTATTTATCCCTGCTTCAGGAGAATTCTAACGCCCCAGTCTATAGCGAAACGCTACCGCCACATCTTCATAAAGCAGAACTCTCTCTCTGCAGTAAGGGATGCTACTAAATCAGACATTCTGTTCAGACCTAAATTCTGGAAAGTGGACACTCATGCACATGCTAAACAACTGAGAAAGTCCAGTGGGTTTTTCACACCATTTCCAGCACATTTTCATTTTTGTTACAGCTTTTTGGGGGGGGGGGGGAGTCCCTTGCACTGTTCACACCATTACATTTAAGCCTAGGTGTCTGTAACTCTATTTGAGGAAAAGGAAGGGAAAATAGCTGCTGCCACTTGGTTTATAAAAAAACCACACCCAAAAAGGGATTCATCGGGATCATGATGGATTTAAAGCTGCTGAATTCCTGGTGATCTGAGATTTTTAAGAGCAGTTTACACCAGTATTTCTCAACCAGTGGTACGAGTATGCTTAGGGGTACTCGAGAGAAGTCTGGGGGGGCACTTTAACACAAATGAAATGTGGAGAAAACTAAATTTTTGTTCTAAGTTTTATAGCACTTTTATTTTTGTACTTTTTATACCCAAAAATGTCATTGCCTGCCCAGCTTCGATTAAGTTGTTTAAACAAATGTGTTGCAACAAAAATTGTGTGTGTCTGAAAACTGTAGGTACTAGGGGTACTTCTAATTTTATTTTTTTTAAGGGGGTACTTTATTTAAAAAAAAAAGGCTGAGAAACGCTGGTTTACATAAAGAGCTCTCTGGGATGGTCTAGGGTTACTTGGTCCTGCCTCAGCACAAGGGGCTGGACTTGATGGCCTCTTGAGGTTCCCTTCCAATCCCACATTTCTGTATCAGCCCACACACTGATACTCATCTTTCCATGCAAAATATTAAACCAGACTGATTTACTGAATGCACCGAGAAGGGCAACAGCCAAAGTTTTGGCTAAGATGACTGTTCCATTAGGTATCACACCCAGACAACCATTTTCACTGTGCTGTTACATTGCAACTTTCCTTGTAGTGCCTATTGAGAGCACACTTCATTTCCGAATCCAACTCTCCCGCTGCATGGTTCCCCAAATCCTCTGTAAATGTTACATTCATTGAAACCAGGGGCGCTACCAGAGACAGGAAAAGGTTTTTAATTGTGCCTATGTCTTCACTGCAAAAAGAGAGGCATGTTTGACATTGAGAACGCTCAATACAAAATCCTACTAGAGATACGGCACTGTCATTTTTACACTGATGTTGCTAGTTGAGGTAAATTCCATGTTGGATATATAAGGTTGACCTGCACTAGGCTACATCATAGAACACAAGAACTGGAAGGGACCTTGAGAGGTCATCAAGTCCAGTCCCCTGCCCTCACAGCAGGACCTAGCACCATCCCAGACGGATCTCCCTAACCTGCACTTAAATATCTCCAGTGAGAGAGATTCCATAATGCCCCTAGGCAATTTATTCCACTGTTTAACCAACCTGACAAGTAGGAAGTTTTTCTGAATGTCCAACCTAACCCTCCCTTGCTTCAATTTAAGCCCACTAAGTTAAACCGACTTATATCTTGTCTCCGCTAGAATCTCACATCAAGATAGGAATTTCACTACAACTATTTTGATGTAAAAAACACACCACTTTTGGCAGTCAAGACACAGCCTAAGATTGTGATACTTATTTGACAGTGTTAGAGAACAAGTTAGACATGCTACTGCCATGCCTAGGAAGCATGAGTTACACAGACTATGTATTCACTAGCACAGAATATAAACATCTCTTTTCACATGGCCATTCACATACTTTATTGGGGCTTCTAAGCATCAAGACTTTCCTCAGCCAGCTGTAGTGTCTTAAATGAGGGGATACTGCCTCCATGGAGGGTCAGGTTGGGGGAAGGGCAGGGTCATTCCTCCTAGTCCAAGGGCAGGACAATTTTCAGACTTATTTTTTCAACAGCCAAATCACCATTTAATTACAGGTTCACATGATGGATAAAGCAAACATTTCGTTACATAATACGGGGATAAGCCATTAGATCTTGCTTCTTCCCTTCCCACCTTCTTTGCCCTTTTCATCCATTCGCCACCTGTCTGTCTGTACCTCTAGGTGTCTTTTCTTCACTCTTTTTTTTAAAACATCTGTGCTTCCTCTAGGACTAGTTTATCTATTATTGTTCTTGCCCTTACATGCTTCAGTGCCTTTCTCTTCTTCCTCATTGCTCTATGTCAAGTTTTTTTTCTGATCTGACCTGTTTTCCCCTATTTTTACCTTCAGTGTTTTCCTTTTTCCTTTTTTTTCCTCTTTTCTCCCAATTCCATTCTTTCTCTCTCTCCTCCCCCTTCCCCACTCTATTTCTAATTCTCTTCCTACAGACCCCTTCAAGTAGAGCTGGAGTAAAGATCCTGCTTGTCCACAAAATGCGGGGGATGAAGATGTTTGGCCAGCCATGGTCTTTCAAAATCAGGTGAGCCTGCTTGAAAACCCGCCCAAATCCCCTGTCCTGGTCTCCAAATCTGTAAAATTTGCACCACCAAACACTCATATACCCTGCTCTGAACCAGTCAGTGAGGGGGAAGCCTAGCATACTAGGATCTCTGTCCCACTCCCATTGTATGTACAGGATTTCAAAGAACATTCCCTTCTCTAATTTAGCCTAAGGATACACATAGCTCTTCCTCCTTGTCAAGTGTCCAAACAGCAAAATGCGTGTGTATGGGCAAGAAAGGGGGAAGGGCTCCTGGCTTTTTTTAAAGCCCTTCCAAACTTTTTCCTTTAGAGCAATGGAAAGCCATTAGTAAGGGCTAGTTACACCAGAATAATTATTGCTCTCTTTATATCAGTATATGTCCCCATGAGAATACACTCCCTGGAATTATAGTATAATTACTCTGCTTACAAGGCCAGGATTTATCCCAGTATAACTGTAGCAGAGTAAGACTCAGAGGGGAAGCCATGTTAGTCTGTAACTTTAAAAAAAATAGTCCTGTAGCACCTTAGAAACTAACAAATATATGTATATTATCAGGGCTCGACAAATAATGCAATCTACTTGCCCGTGGCGAGTAGGTTGCAACTCGGAAGAGCAGGGTTCGGGTGCTACTATTCGGGTTTTTTTGGAAGGGGGTTGCTTTTTGGGTTTGAGTTGGTTTTTTGGTTGGTTGGTTGGTTTTTTTTGTTTTGTTGGTTTGTAGCAGAATAATTCTCTTGCTATAACTATGCTGGGAAGTTTCCCTAAAAGTTGGAGGAGGAAATAAATATTGGAATTAAAAGAGACCCTCAAACAAGCTTTTGTAAAGCAAGACTCTCTCACACACAGGGCTCCTGTTCATTTATATTTGTCTGGATTCTCTGCTAGGTCACAGTCCCTACCTGTGACATCAGATGTTTGACTCTAGGGCAGTGTTTCCCAAACGAAGTTCCGCAGAACCCCGGGGTTCCGCAAAGTGAAAATAATGCAATCTACTCACCCATGGCGAGTAGAAAATAAGAGTGCCGTGAGAAAATTCCATTACGATAACATTTTATTATTTAAAAATTATTATTATGTGATTTTTGTTTTTAAATATGTGCAATTAAACTAAATCTTGATCTCATGGCCTTGTTTTGCATTTGTTTATTATTATCCTTACTTATTTACAGTCTATTTTTTCAGCTCCATATATTAGACTGTTATTAGGGGTTCCGCAAAATTATTTCGAGTTTAAAAGGGTTCCGTAGCCAAATAAAATTGGGAAACACTGGTTTAGGGCACAGGCAACGTGAGTATCCCACTGCAGACTAAAGATTCCAAAAGATAGTGCCTAAGCCATCTAATTAAACACTCCAACACTTACGGGGTGGGTAAGTCAGCATCTATGCCTCACATTGTCACTGTGTGGGGAGGCGGCAACATGGTCACACAGAATGTGTCTGCTGCATCCTTTTCCCCTGCACACCATGGGCTCAATTGTGCCAGTTAAGCAGCACTTTAAGGAGGATTGTTCATGCCCTTAAAGTAGTTTGCTGGGCCGGGCAAAGTAAATCAGCAACTTGCAGGAACCTGGTCCATGTTTGGGGGTTCTCCAGCAGTATTAGTTTGGGGGTTCTTCAGCAGTATTAGGCTGCCACAGAGGGACTCCTGGATTAGCACTTGGATACAGTAACCAGAACTCCCACATGGGGGCATGGATAGACTGTGACCACTTACCAGTCCACAGAATGGAAAAGCAGTTATGCTTGTCTCTAGGGTGGATTTTGTCCCTCCCCCATCCCCAGCGGCTTTCCCGGCACAAAGCCCAATTAATTGTGGTTTGTGTGGTATGTAAAAGAAAGGGGGAAGATGGGAGAGATGAACTGCAGCCAGTACCCCTTCAGAACCTATGTCTCATAGGAAAGGATCAGTGCTGCAAAGCTCTGGTACATTTCACAGCCATCAGGAAGAATCCTTTGACACCTAGCTCCCTCCAGAAACTGGCTTGCTTCCTCCATTGCCTGCTGGTTTGTTACTGCAGGTTTTACTGAAAGAGTGATGCCACCACCAGATGCCTTATATGTATCAAAAAGACACACTGATTGACTTTTCAGCCTTCTGACTTAACAACCTGGTTTATCATTGTAGGGTTGCTCATGAGAACTAGGCTACTGATGCCAATTTCTAAATTTAAAAAAAATGGAAATTGCACTGATGCTTTATTTATTTTATGCCAAACCCTCAAATAGTAAGAACTGCATGGCGTTTTAAAACAGAGAAAAATCCAGATCAAATTATGGGTTTATTGACCTTAAATCATGCCCCTTTTACATCACAGCGATCACATTATCAATTGAAGGGGTGCACACGCTATAAACTCTCAGATGAGGCAGTGGCAACACAAAGCTGTTTAGTGACATAATTCTAGAATGATGCTACTGTATATAAGAAACTGTACAGACTTTTCATCCAGATGCCCATTTTTTAATACAATGGAATCTGAAAATCAAGGCAAAAATCCAAAATAAGGACACAACGTGTTGTTTTTTAAATGGGCCTCTTTTACCATGATCACCCTCATTTCTCTAGTTAAAAAAGGAAATAATAAATAAAACTATCACTGAATTCTGGAAAATGTAACATCCAAAGTAAACAGTCCCCAAAATGCTATGCAACAAATCCACCCAGCCCTACTCTTTTCTCCATGTCATACATTATGAATGTATCCCAAGGCAGCGCTGTTTATAAGCTGCATTTCATGGTTCTCTTTGCCTACCCCTACTTCGACACTCCACACGATGAAGTGTTGCTTAATTGTGCTGCATTAAAAAGAGAAAGTCTTGGAGGGAATTTAAAAAATAAAATCAACTGACTTTGCAATTTGTGGCCTTACCTGGTTCAAAAATAACACATGAAAAGGTAATATATCCAACAGCAGCAGCATGCAAGCAAAAAACAGCACCCTAGAAATACCACCTTACACGGCACAAATGAAAAGTGCAAAGGTTCCATGCCATAAGAACTAGCCTGGCCTTCAGCAGAACAGATAAAATATCAGAGACACAAACTACTGATATGTGCTGCTAAGCCATGTAAGTTTAGAGAAGCATTTCCTCTAAGACAGTCTTTAGGAAACCCCAAAGGACTGAAGAATCAGCAGCAAAAACCTCTTAAATAAAGCTTGACATGATCCATACCTCTATTTGGCTGTGCTGGCTTTTAAGATTTTCATCAAGGATTTCAGAGGCCTACACTGGTCTGTCCATGAGTTCCAACCCCACGGTAGGTGCTGAGGAGCATGCTCAGTGAGAGCTTTCTTACAATGCTCCACAGCTTCATGCAGCTCATGGCCCTGCAGTTGTGCTAGCCAGCAGAAGAGGAAGTGAGTGGAAGCAAGGTGCAGGAGATACTGTGTTACTCTTTGGGTGTTGCAGGGGGAAAGGAAGCAAATATTTCCCTTCCAAATGAAAAGCTGGGACAGTTTTAAGCGCTCCAGATCATGTCTCGGACTAAACTAAGAGATTAATCATTAAGTGATTAAAATGTGCAAACATTTTGCTTGGTGTTCCGACTGCCGCATTGAATATTTCAAAGAACATCCAAGCCAATATTATTGCTTAATTTAACATAACTGGATCTCAGCTATATTTCCAACAAATTAAACCACAGGAATAGCCACATGTTTTAATGAGGATTTGGCACTATTCAAAGTCAAGCAGATTTTAGCAATATTTGTAGGCCATACATTCAAAAAAAGGGATGGGGGGAAGGACACACCCAATGGGAACATATCTGCATTCCCTACATTAGATCCTTTTTTATTTTTAAGTGTAAATTAACCCCCCTAAATATGTTGTGCTATTATAACTCCAGAAACATCTGGACAATTTTCTTTGGCTTGTAAAAGACTTTAGCCAGCTTTTTCTGAGACTCAATCCATGTTGTTCACACAGAAAAGGATTCTTTTACATTTGCATGCTTCAATCAGATTCCGTAGTTTCTATGCCAACATGCATTAGTAATTCTTTAAAAAGAGCATTGGGGGGAAGAGACTGAAACATGTTAAAGTGTTTGGTTTTTTTCCTGTCCAGGGCATCCATTTCCCATTTTCTCTGAGCCTCGGTAGCCTGAAAAAGGTCACAAAGCCATGATCTTAGCCATCTGAACACTTCCACCTGCTCTAATGTGCAGTGGCAACTCGGAAAGAGGAAAAGAAAGTTCGTTCATTCAGTCTGGGTTTTTCAAAAAAAAATATATTCCAACTCTCAGTCTTGGGTTTTCAGAACAGCAAAAAAACTAAACCAGTTGAATCTTGATGAGACAGCTCTGTGTTAAGAATGATTGTGGCCACAATCCTACAATTTGAACCATGTGAGTAGACCGAAGAACCAACCGTGCCTTTGCAGGTCCCCCTGTCCAGATCAGACTGCAGAACTGGGACTGCAGCATGTTCTCAAACCCAAAGTAAAAGTACTGAGAGGCAAACAGCAGTTGAAATATTACTGGAAAACAAAGTAGTTTGTTTAACAATCCCACCACACCCTGCAAACAACTGGTCAGAACTATGCAGAACTGTAAAGTCGAAGGTGCAGCTGTCATGGAGACAAAGAAACCCACAATCCGGGAAAAAACAGATTACGAAAATCATGGAGATACATTTCACCACACTCGAGGGAGAAAAAACTCTTTGAGTGTACTATCACAGTGGTTTTCTGTTTCGCCTAAAATTCATGCATAGGGTGTGGTTATACCTTTGGATCTATTCTTATAACCCAGAGATGCTAAGGGCGCATTAAGAAGGTACCCACTGGAAAAATACACGGGCTAGATGGCTAAGCCTGAAAGAGAGTCGAAATGGGCCTCTCTTACAAATACGCAAAAATGACATGACTGTTTCTTAACAAGGAATCTCTTCTTGCTCACTAAGGCTATGTCTAAAACGGCACTTTCGTCACCAAAACTTTTGTGACTCTGGGGTGTGAAAAAACACACCTCGAACAACAAAAGCTGTAGTGAGCAAAGCACCAGTGTAGACAGTGCTTCGTCAGCAGGGGCCACGCTCCTGGCATTGAAGTTACCACCCTCGTTAGCAGTGGTTTTATTTGGTTGCTAGAACTCTCTACTGGTGATAAAGAGCAGCCATGCAGTGCACCTTACCATGCATGGCTGCAACGGCACAGCCACGCCATTGCAAGGTGTGCAATGTAGCCACAGCCTTAGAAAAGAAGCTACATGCACAGCCCTGGCAAGATTCTCTGTCTACCGAGATGCCTGCTCATTTTCACACCTTCGGGGCCTGGGAGGAGAAAGAGCAGAATGCAGTTTGGTGATCCACTTCAAGTACCTGAGTAGTTAGGGATGGAAGAGATCTACTGGATCCTCAAATCCATCCTCTCCGCATGAGCAGAGCATAGTCCCCTCACACAGGAGGTGTCAGACTCTAACCCCCTGCTATGGTCAGTCCGAGCCTGTGACCAAGAGGAGGTATCCTTGGATACCCAGCAGTAATGTACACCTCGAAATTTGGGTCCCTCAAAATTTGGATGGCAGGGGAGCTAGAAATAATGACTATAGGATAAATGATAGTGTAGAACCCCATTGGCTTTGTAGAGCTGTATGCCTATCAATCCCTACACAGCTTGGTCATTTATATCATGACCCCTTCCTTGTATGCCAGCCCCACTATGTTTTTTGATCCTTCCTATGCTGATGAAAGAAATATGCCTCAGAAGCAAGTTTATTTCTTTGACAGGTATGCACGCCTCACCCCAGAAAAATAAGCAATGCTGCCCACTGAGGAGCCCATCCTAGCCTCACTCGGGACGAAGAATGGGCAGCTGTGTTACAGATCCTGCAGTATTCGGGTTTGAGGATAACACGTCATAGATTCCAGGATGAGTTCGGGAACAGACAAAGGAGAAAGCGAACATGCGGCGGTAAGACATCTACATAGATTGTCAAGTCAAGCATGTTAATTTTAAACATCTTAACCTGTCAACAGCCAAGGGAAGAGCATTGTACAAGTCCAGCAGTTGACTGGTGTAACCTGCACGTATGTGGCCTGTATCTTTTAATAGGACACGATAGCAAAAAGGAGAGGCACAATTATTCCACCTCTGAGGCAACTGATCTCTACCCAAAGATGGAGTGAAAGGTCCAAACCAGGCAGAGGCACTGCTGGATCTGTCAGGAGGCAGGCCCGGGCTATGTCTGAAGGTTGGTTTTGCTACTCAGTTCACCACCTGGAAGTGAGCCGGAGGTTCTTGAGGGGAACTCTCCAAGGATGCCTGGACCTGAGCCAGCAGCTCAGTAAAACAAACACATTTTTAAACCAGGATAGATGTGGCACTCTGGGAAAAAAATTCTGCAAGGTGACTTGCTGCCTGATGTCCGGAGAGATGATATGGACAGAATTGGCAGCCAAACTAGGTTGGTCAGTCTCTTGGTGCCTGTTACTATATACAGTAAATGGTTTCATTCAACTGACTATCTATGGGTCCTGTGTGAAAAACGCTGAGTCATACCATGGAGCAATATTCTGTTGCTGAATAGCAGAAAGCCAGCCCAGAATGTCTTAGTGTCTCCACACTGGCTCCAGGGGTAGGACCAGCTAGTTTGCTGATCAGGTTGTTTCTTGTCAATTTTCCGCAAGGTTTTGGTAAGGTGTTCCTTGCAAGTCAAAGTACAGCCCTGTGTAACACCCAGGTATACAAGCTTTGGTTCATGGTCCACCGTTTCTCCTTTAGAACGATGTGAAGGTACCAAGGGGTGTAATGCAGGAACATTCCTGTTGTATGCCCCGTGAATATCTTGCTGCATCAGTTGCAACAAAGCTGAAACTAACAGTCCAAATCCTTCAGTGATCTCTACGTCTTAAAATATAGCTGAGGAGTTAAACTGGGGTGCAGGGTACAGAGTCTGAGCTCTGTTAAACAACCATAAATCTACAATTTAAGCACACAAGGCCCAATTCTCTTTGTGTGTGTAACACACTGCATCCTAGTCTGGTACCATTTTACATATGCTTACACAAGATGCGGTGCATCAGCTCAACAGGCCCTTGACTTGAGTGGATTACTCCAGATTTACACTGGTGGAACAAAGGTCAGAGTCCAACTCAGAGAGTGCTGGTACCACTGCATGGGAAACAGAGTAGGAGAGTGGCAGCCACTTTAAGGCAACACGAGACAGGAGTGTCACGCTGGAGTGGTGTTTCTCCATCGGACCAGTAATGGGATGCAGTTAGCTACAGCAGGCGCAGCAGTGAAGCACTACCAAAAACTTGGCAGAAAGAGAGAGGTACCCGTAAAACACTGAACCTTTGAAAAGACTAGTGAAGTCTGAAAGGGACACAAGCTTGAGTCCTGAGAAGGTCTGCAGTGCCTAGCAAACGTTGGCCTCTTCCACCCACCTTCTCTACTCTTTGTTTTGCAGATGTCAAAATGTACCAATCCATTTTAGTTAAAACAAGTTTCTGCTCTTTCAGGGTCACTGCTGTGAATCTCATAAATGTCAACATTTCACCAGGACATGATCTCCCCCGGAACACACAAGCCTTCCAACTGTCACCAACTGGGGTTTAGAGAACAAGGCATCTTTAAAACCTCCTCCCGAAGGACGGGAAGTCCTGCTTGTTCCAGGAGGAGTAGTGCTGAGAGAGGGAGAGGACAGGGCTTGTGGGGTCTATGGCTCCAGGCAAGAGTGCCTACATTGAACAGAACCTCACGTAACAAACCAGCTGAGAACCAGCCTGGAACCCAGGAGGGACAGAGCAGCCATCCAGGATGGGAGCCATAGGGAGCACCATGCCAGGAAGGAATCACCCGGGAAGGACAAACTGGAGCTGGACCCAGTATCACCAGTGCCCAGAACTGTGCAGGGCAGGAGCAGTGGGGCTTGTGACTTTGCGTTGGAAATAAGGAGGGAGGTGCTTGTTCTGGGTGCGTCTCCAGAGAGCAGCAGAAAGTGGCACCAGAGGGGTCTGTTGGGGAAAGTTTATTGGCGTTGAAAATGACCAGGAGCACCCAAGACTCACTGCTGGCCTGGAATTCTAACCTCCCAGTCTAGGCACAATGCTTAGCATCCAGCCTTTCCCACTGTGACACCCCTGGCTCCACGGGTCCTTGTGTCGGATGTTACCCCTTTTACTGCTCTCCCAAGCTTGTTTGTTTTTTCTCCATCCTTCCCTTTCCACGCACTGTACCATTCCAGGGTGGGGCAATGGAGGGGGTGAGTCCATGGGTGTCCAACAGGTCCCTGAGGTAGAAGTGCCTTTCCCTGCTGAGCATGTCTTTTCTCGACCAAAGCTGCCCTGCAGAGTGGACTCCATCTGGGCCGCTAGGGTTACACAAAAGTGTTCTTGGCAATATCCTACCAAGTCCAGATCATCTTTTTGAAGCAAAACCATGCCTGGCTTATGGACTCGGCCTCCAACCTGTGGATCAGGAGCACCTAAAATACACTGTCTGTGGTGAGATCCTCAGCTGATATCCATCAGAATGGCTCCATTTACTTCAGGGAAACTCAGCTGGTTTATCTGAGCAGGGAAACTGGCCCCATGTTTAACTAAGGGACTGATCCTGAAACAGTGAAGTCAGTGGGAACTTTCCTATTGAATTCCAGGGGAGCAGACTGTGTCCCAGCCCTGAGGAACTCACAGTTTCAACGTTTTCCTCAATGCCCATTCATTGCCAAGCACATCAACAGTGCTCAGCAAATCATCATCATAAGCAGCCAAAAAACCCCAGACAGAATTGGACGGCTTTATGCCGCAGCAATCCCTTGAGAACTTCAGAATGGGAAGGAGAGTTCTGTTGGGCTATCTAGGCCAATTCTAAATCACTCTTTGGCAAGTGGAACACTAATAGGAACCTCGCTAAAGTTTTATGGCGTTTAATTAAATATAAAATAAATAAAAATAAAAGGCCTATGCTCAATGAAGGGGGTAGGGATTTGTTCTCCCATACGTGGTGGGAGGGCCAAACTGTGCATGGAAATAGAAGAGGTTCTCACCTGTGGGTTGGGCTGATGGCTCTGTTCCTGGGCACTTGATCCTTTATGGCATTATTGTAGCAGCCTAGTGAAACAGTTACTATGAGCTGGACTAAGTGCTACATGAAAATCATGGAAATTAACTAACTCCTACTCTGCTCCTTATTATGATGGATTTCTTGCTTCCAGTTTTTTTTGGGACAGCCTCACAAAAACAGGAGGTGGAAACACACAGGACAGATAAGAGGGATTTACTGCAAGGTGGCTGCTTGGTACTCTTCTGTGCTGGAGTTGCTAACACTCTGTCCTTGCTGCTTCACAATCATGGAGCGAGCTGAGGAGGGAGGTTTCAGCCCCTGGTGCAAGTGAGCATTTCCACTTATACCACGTCTCAACTCAGCCCTGTATGTGTAATGCTGGTGAGGAAAGTGAATGAGTTTGGACAAACAACCCCTCTTTATTCTTTTCTCCTGCCCTAATACCGTCATGCCTGGGGCCCTGATAGTATTCGCAGTATTAAGCTTTTTGGTATTTCCGACAGCTCAGCACAATTCTAAGTGTGCAGGAACCACCACCCGTGTATGTGGGTTCACGTTCTGACTGGAATACAAACGAAAGTATTCCTGGCAAGTACAGCGGACATCGCAGGCCGGAGCACTTAGCATTCATGGATGGCTGGTGGCTGATCATATCTGCCACAAGAAGCCTAGTTTGCTATTTAGTAGCCAAGCTGTGGGTTCAGCCCATGCATCATTCTGTTCTGTGTTGAATTTAATCTGGTGGCAGAGGCAGGAAGAAATCTAGATGCAGCAGTTTGGGCTGGGGTATGTAAGTGGCAAAAGGGAAGCGCTGAATCTCCTCACGGTTGCACCTGTTTGAACCTGGAGTTAATGTCACTGGAGGTACACTGGTGCCAATGTCAGGGTAAAAGCATTCTTATACACGGAGATCAAAATTTAGCAGCTGGATCAAAGACAATATGATTGAGTTCTCATCTTCACCACATACAGACACTGACCTATATCTCTCTGCAGTAGCTACTCTCCTCACTAAATATTATGACATTGCTTTGATCTTTGCCAAGAAGCTATACAGCTTTGTGCTGCAGTAACCAGGTAATGTTCCCTGTGCAGACAAGAAATCGTGTTATATTTAACTGTCTGAAGAGGCAGGTCTGATACACAGTAAAAGTCTCATGTCCTATCACAGCTCACTGAAATAGATCTTTAACTGCTTTCACGAAGTTTAATGCACTTGAAACCCAATTAGCAGGCAGACAAGAAAACACAGTGAGAAACAATGACAATGCTCCACATTTCAAAAAATATATATCATTTGTGTTTAACACTGTATAATTTTAGGGCTTCAATTCCAGCCAATCCATATTGCCACCAAAATCCTAGATAAGTCACACTATCTATCACAACAAGTTTGACCCCATTTTTAATATGTAGAGAAAGGACTTTATAATCCTACAGAACACTGTGCAAATGGTACACTCTGTGGAAACTTGAATATTAGCCTATTCAAAGCCAAACCCTCTCTCATAGCAGCTCAGTGATTTTAAACACTCAGCCATCTTTTCAGCCCAGGTTTTAAACACTTTGCCTAGCAACTCTGTCTGAAGGGTAAATCACTCCAGAAATAGGCAGACAATTAATTCTCTTTTATTCTGGGAGAGAGGATTATTTGAATAAATAAAATAATCAGCTTAGCCAAGAGCACAACTGACAATTTCGAAAACCAGGGGACTTTCTTATTTTTCCTTCCTATTCAAGGTGTTCTTGGACGACATCTGGGAGGCAACTACAGAATGTCTGGAGGTAAATAACTTGGGTGAGCTCATCCATGCCACTCCCCATATTTAATCAGCTTGAGGAACATTTAAGAGATTTAGGGAGGTGATTAGTCGACTACCTGATAAGCATAAATCCCTACCAGATTAATCGCTTCCCCCCTTACTGCCTTTGTACCAGAGGCACCAAGAGGGGGTGGGGGGAGCAGAAGCCAGTGCTGGGGGGAGCCAGATTAAAAGCTAGTTCCTCTCAGAACCATCTCCGCAGCGCCTCCCTTATTGACTAATCGAGTAGTCGTGGAAATTCCATCAACTACTTGATTAGCTGATTAATTGAAATTTGACATCCCCAAAGAGATTATTGTCATTTCAGACACTATTATTACCAATTTTAGCTGCTCTTTAGAAAGTAAAGAACAATGTAGAAATTAAGGGACAAACTTATCTCCTTTGCTCTGGTGTAAATCTGGAGTAACTCCACCTGAAGTCACTGCAGTTTGACTGGATTTCCATCAGTCTAAGAGAAGATTGGAATCTGTACTTAAATTAAGTGCAGGAGGAAAGTTACTAGGACAATGGTTTGGAGCTGCATGCACAGAAGAAGGGTGTTGCTTTCAGTTTCATTTGCTTACTCTTTTTTGTTTTTTTAACTATTTGAGAGATATTTGGTGCTCCGTTTTGTGGTTAATCTAGTTATTGGGATGTCTGAAACCCCTTGTGACCTTCAAACACAGATCTACTAAATATTTGGCATTTATTTCCCAATCGCCAAGAATAGAGGAAGGAAAGGGGGAAATAGATCACCAGTGTTGGACACACAACACTGATAAAGTCCAGGTTATAAACCGTTTGGGTTATATATGACAAACAGTTTGGAAACTTTGTTTCAAGGCTGCTACGGCCTAACCAGGAAACCAAGATGATGAGATAACGATTGATGGACCCAAGGATTCCTGACAACACTAAGGATTGCAGAAGTACTGAGAAATCAAATGATCTGGAAAATAAAATGAGATTAAGATATATCAAGTTAGTGAGGGCTCCTCAAGGCGCAGAGGCGAGTAAAGCAGACTTTTAGTTTGCAATGAATATGAAGGAGGTTAGGGACGGATAATTTCTAGACGCTCATAATGTGTCATAGTGAAATGTATCCCCAGGCAAGCCAATTAAGTAACACCTGTGCTGTTTGTGGGGCAAGAGCTGTTCTTGCATTAAGGGGCTTGCACATCAAAGTTGGTAGATAAATCTGAGCCTGGTTTCAGGATTCCAATACTGTCCTCCTTCGGTATCATGATTCATAACACCAGAGTGAAAAACATGGCCCAGGGGTTACCCTCCTGCTTTCTCCAAAGGATTCACTGTAAAATCCAGAAATCTGCCTCTCCCCTTCCCCATAAAGCTGATGCAGAGTTTCTGGAGAAGGCAGACTGGAAAGTCAGATCTGTAACTTTTCTATGGAGAACTTCACTTTCTTTCCCCGCCCGCCCTTTGGCAGCAATAGGTCGGGGACCAGCCAATGCTCTAAGAATGATTCGTTATGCACTTCCTTCTCTTCACCAGCCACTCTGTTATGTCTGCTGCTCCAGTACAGGCAGTCCCTGACTTACGCGGATCCAACTTATGTCGGATCCGCACTTACGAACGGGGCTTTCTCACCCCGGAGCTCGCAGGCAGCGATCCGCCACCTCAACCTCCGGCAAAGCCTCAGAGACGCGGGACCCCGCCGCCGTTGCGGCTTCGCTCCCGGTGTCCCTGGTCTGCTGAGACGGTCCCCAGCAGACCAGAGACACCGGGAGCGAAGCTGCAGCCGTGGCGGGGTCCGGCGCCTCTGAGGCTTTGCCAGAGCAAAGCCTCAGAGGCGCGGCACCCCGCTGCCGCTGCGGCTTTGCTCCCCGTGTCCCTGGTCTGCTGGGGGGGGGGGGGCAGCTAGTGTCAGAAGCGGCTGAACCAGGACGCCTGGGGCAGAGCAGCTGGGGCGCTGCCGGTTGGTCCCGCAGCGCCGCTCTGGGCACTACTGGACCAACCCGGCAGCACCCCAGCTGCTCTGCCCCAGGCGTCCTGATTCAGCCGCTGCTGGTCAGTTTCAGCAGCGGCTGAATCAGGACGCCTGGGGCAGAGCAGCTGGGGTGCTGCTGGGTTGGTCCAGTAGCGCCAAGGAGCGGTGCTACTGGAGCAACCCAGCAGCACCCCAGCTGCTCTGCCCCAGGCATCCCCAAGTCAGCCGCTGCTGAAACTGACCAGCGCTGACTACAGGAAGCCCGAGGCAGAGTTGCTCTGCCCCAGGCTTCCTGGAATCAGCCGCTGATCAGTTTCAGCAGCAGCTGACTTGGGGACGCTTGGGGTTCTTAAGTTGAATCTGTATGTAAGTCAGAACTGGCGGTCAGTTTCAGCAGCGGCTGAATCTGGACGCCAGTTCCGACTTACATACAGATTCAACTTAAGAACAAACCTACAGTCCCTATCTTGTACGTAACCCGGGGACTGCCTGTACTACCTTAAACACCTGACTGTTCCTGCCTCTAGTCTACATCTTACCCATTTATCCCTTCCTGGGTCTTTTCTGTCTCCCCTACTTTATCCTTTGCTGTTTTATTTATTGTTCCCGTTAGTTGCCACACCCATCTCTAAAGGGCACTTTCTCCCCCTTTCCTTTCACCAACATCATTATTCAGAGATACTGTATGGACAATAAACACATTTCATTCCCCTGCAGCACCTTCCACCCAGGAACCCCAAGTGACTTTACCTATGCTCATTAATTAATTAGGCCTTGTCTTCCTTGTTTTGCAGATGTGTAAAAGGCTCTCTGTCCCTGAGAGAGAGCCCCGAAACCAGGGATTCTCAACCAGAGGTCCAGGCCCTGCTGGGGGGCCACAAGCAGGTTTCAGAGGGTCCACCAAGCAGGGCCAGTGTTAGACTTGCTGAGGCCCCACGGCATGAATCTTAAGCCTGAGGCCCTCAGTGCTGCCACCCAGGGCAGAAGCTGGGCTGAGTAAAGTAGCTTTGCAGGGGCTCCTGTTACACAGGTCCCCACCCAATTGCCCTTCCTGCTATCTTCTCACAGCAGCCCTGGCTTTTACACGCAGAAAACCAGTTATTGTGGCACAGGAGGGCATGGCGTTTTTATAGCATGTTGGGGAGAGGGGGCGTCAGAAAGAAAAGGTTGAGAACCCCTGCCCTAAACTACTTGCCCTTTATACCAGCCCTGAGAAGTCCAGGCGAGGGTCCTCTTTCCAGCCAGTGTACCCCACCCACTGTTCTGTCCCCTCCTGGTGGCATCTCACCAGGAGGTTGAGCATTTTCCTGGGCAGAGCTCCCATGACTGGTTAGGATACAGTTCAATTTTTCTTGCTCATGCACTACAGGTCATTGCAGAACACTCCATAGAGCTCCTGCATGCTCTGGGAAGGCGGGGACCTGACTCAGGCAGGACAGCCATACGGAATGAGCAGCACAAGTGAAAGAGTAGGTCGGACTCTGATCCCGCCCCCAGCCCCGTGGTGGAGGGAGCGGCCCTTAGCAACGTTGCCAGAATGGAGGGACTGCTGCAGTAAGGGGCCCTCTGAGGGCTCTGAAAAGCTGAATGCTGTCTTTGAATTGGACTCCAAAAGGGCCAGCAAGCCAGGACAAGTGTCTGAGCAGAGGGGGGAAAGGATTCCATTTCTAGTGCAAGACACAACAAGGCACAAGCACAGACAAACTCTTTAAAGAAAACCCTTAAATAGGTTCCCAGCAAAAAGAGGATTCAGCTTAAGCCCTATGTCTGGCTTTCAGGTCGTTACCAATCAGATAACGAGCGGCTGAAGGAATTAAGATACTGAAGCAAAGGCCCCTAACAGTCACTATTTGGCTAGTAATGACTGAGGAGTATGTGCCATATACCCTACTTGGTGAGTTACTTTTCCCTTTGGATCACTGCGACAGCCCTACGGCATTTCTGAGAACTGGTCTCAAGTGTCTGAAAGCTTAGTCAGTTCCACTTTATTTCTTATGAACTACTTTTAACTAGCTGATTCTGCCACAGAGCTAGGTATCTACTAGTCAGCAAGGCCCAATTTTACTTTCAATTCCTCTGCTGCATTAAACACAGGTGCACTAGTCAAACAACAAGCAGAAACTGGCCCTGAAGCTGGGATTTGCAAAGAAGCCGAAGGAAGTTGGGTACCAGTCAATGGCTTTTGGCACCTCGCTTCCTGGGGTGGAGTGTACAATGGAGTCTAGGTGTCTTGGAAAAGACATCAAGGCCTGCTCTTCCAACGTCCCAGCACTGAACCAGGAATAGTTCAGCTTCACCTATGAGAGCAAAGATGGTCGCACTAATATCAACAAGCTGAGGGTAATTAAATCACTGTGTTCTCCTACCTTGCTCAGATGGGCTATGTCTAGACTGCAGGCTTCTTTCGAAAGAGGCTCTTTCGAAAGCATCTTTCGAAAGAGCCTCTTTCGAAAGATCACGTCTAGACTGCAGGCGGACCTTTCGAAAGAGAAATCCGCTTTTTCGAAAGAGAGCACCCAGCGAGTCTGGATGCTCTCTTTCGAAGACGGCCTATTTACATTGAAGAACGCCTTCTTTTGAAAGAGGAACTTTCGAAAGAAGGCGTTCTTCCTCGTAAATTGAGGTTTACCGCCATCGAAAGAAAAGCCGCGTTCTTTCGAAATAATTTCGAAAGAACGCGGCTTGAGTCTGGACGCAGGGGAAGTTTTTTCGGGAAAAGGCTACTTTTCCCGAAAAAACCCCTGAGTCTGGACACGGCCATGAGGTCCAGACAACCTGGTGGCTAACCTGCCTATGGCAATCAGTCTAACCCAGCTCTCCCAGCAGCAGAGCTCCATGGGGGAGGGAGAGGAGGGAGGAGAAAGAGAAGTCCAGCTCAACCAGCTTAGCACCTATTAAAATCTATGCTAACTTGTCTACACTAGATTTTCAGAACATGTTAGTTACCTTTGAAACTCAGTCCAGACCGGGAGTGAAAATAACTTAAGTGTCTTACAGGTACTGTCGTATTGCACCCCCCGCACAGCCTGCTGGATTCATCCTCTGCCCCTTCCCTGAACAGCTGGGAGTGAGGAAGGCACACAAGCTGCACACTTTCCCCTTGCTCCCTGATTGTCAGCAGAGTTCTGGGTATGTGCAGCTGTAGCCTCCTCAAAGGGCACGAGGAGGAGATACGGGCTAGGGCAGTCGGGGTGTGGCTAATTCACTTCAAATGAACTAGTGGGAGGGCCTTTTCTGTCATGGAGAAGACGTCCAGCCTCCTTGATGAAAAGAGAAAGTTGCCCTGAATGGGTTGAACAACAGGAAGGAGAACTCACTTGGGGATCTGTCAGGTGGAGGTCCCACCAAACCAGACCAAGCCTTGACCAGGACACTTGGACACCCCGAGAGGCTGCATGTTTAGTGACTCCACAGCACTGGATTTTTTGCTAAATAAGCTGAAATTGTTCATTTTGCTTTTTTAGTCTGAACCAAGCAGATCAAAGCCTTGGTCCTACCCCAGTGTAAGCTGACCAGAGGAGATTGGTTCTGAGCCAAAAGGCAGGTGTGCTAAAGTGTCATATTTCTCCTTGCGTTGAGTCTTCCCCATAGTTTCCAGTGCCAGACGCTATAATCCTAGGCCACCTTCTGCCAAGACAAGGAAGAGGAGAAAATGCCAGAGGCTGGAAGAGATCTGAGAGGAACATTTGGAATTGTTTTAGTGTCAAGGTTAATTCTTGCACCAAGATGAGATTGAAATGAATGAGGATGGTGAAGAGCACTGGTCCAGGCACTATAATCACTTTCTACAGAAAGAAAAAGGAAACAAGAACTGTCTGCACTTGGGGAGAGGCACAGTGATGTATGGATCCTACATCAGCGGGAGGTTCCTTCAACGTAGGCCCACACAGCCCTGGTGTTATGAGACCTTTGGATCCTACACTTGCAAGACACGCCAACACTTACACATGCTGGGTTAGAGCAAGATGATTGCTATGCCCACACACAAACAAAATAATCAGATTGTGAGTCCTGGTTTCGTTTCCTTGCTTCAGCTTTTCCTTGTATTTTATCTTACAAAATTGAAAACAGCCCCCTTTGCTTTAGCCAATTGCACTTTCCCCTCAGCTTGAGTGGTTTTTCTCATCAAGAAAATCCTTCTAGTGCCTGCAGATCCTTCCTGGCATGAGACAAAAGATAAAAACCCCTTGTTAGAAAACACACATGCACTGAGAAACCAGGCAGCCTTGCGGGATCCCAGCAGAACTGTAGCCCTTCCAAGATGACAAACAGGGCTTTGTTCCTTCACATTTGAAAACATTCTGAAAACAATGCTCCTCCCCATCCATATAAAAACCCTTTCCTCGCACCCAACAAAAGGAAGACATAATTAACCCAACCTCACAGAGACTACAATGGCATTTTAAACAGTAAAGTGCAAGTCACATGCATTTAGTAACTAATTATTCCCCCTACGCACACACCCAACTGTATTCCCTAAAAATGTCCACAGAACATTGACAATTTGTGCTAGCCAGGGCTCTCGGAAAGGAGTGAAAGAAAATAGTTCTGAGCAAAAAATAAACCTGAGAGTAGTCTTATCAAAAACTTCCTAAAAACACAGTGTACCAAACTCATTAGTCTGTGGTAGAAATGCCCTTTTGAACTCATTTGACTGCATTCACTTTCACCTATATGTTGCATATAAGCCGACAGCTACTGCAGGAAGAATGTAGTGGGAGCCATCGATATTTGCATACCTGTTAAAACACTATCCCTATCTTCACACCACCCAGGGCGTAAGTAGCCATTTTCCAATAAGCAGCACTACACACACATACTCCTGCTGCAGTTGGAAATTCATTAACAGCAATGCCACAGCTTCTCGATGGCATAGAAGACACTAAAAAAGATCTGTTGCCTCTTGTTCAGTCTCTCTCATCATCTTGCAAGACACTCTGGCTTCTTCAGAAGTAGGAGTAAGCCTTCCCCCTTTTGGCTCCAGTAATACCGCCCTGGATCTACCCAGGTAAGAAGCAATTCGTAAGCAC
The DNA here is from genome assembly GCF_049634645.1 of Pelodiscus sinensis. Classification (NCBI taxonomy): domain Eukaryota; kingdom Metazoa; phylum Chordata; order Testudines; family Trionychidae; genus Pelodiscus; species Pelodiscus sinensis. The sequence continues at coordinate 3,580,963 of NC_134732.1, read as the reverse complement.
TCTTGCTACAGAAGACATGTGAATTACTAAAGCTAGTGATGTAATAGTCAATGCCACCCCACTCCAAAAAATATCCCCCAGCATGCTTCAGTGACAATCAGTGCACCTCGATGCCATCATCCCCCGCGAGGATTAGGTAGAAGTTTTCAATGGTAAACACCCAAGTTGTAGGTTACACAGCTCTGCCCTTCCCAGCTCTCTCACAATGCTGAATCAGCCTAAGAAGAAACTAAACTGGGCTGGACTTCAATGGAATTACAGCAGGGCCCAGGTCAGCCCTTGATCTTAAGCTTCTTGTAGCTGATGTTGCTGTTAATTAAAGTACTGAGGATGGTGAATAATGTTTTCCTCCATCCACACATGGCAAGAGCTGATACCATGCGGTCCTTTCACTAACAACTGACAAAGGGTTTCACTCTTTCAGGCTGCACCCACAAAAGAGCGACTGAAAAACAAAATGGCCCGGTTTCACCTTGACACTATCCTTGTGCACACAACACTTACCACGCAACCAAGACAGACATCCCTCAACATTCAAAAGTGATCACCCTTCAGACCAAAGCTAAGATGCCTCACTGATATAACCAGTTGGCAATGCTTCATGCATTTTTTAAATGCAATAAAATACTCTTATTCTGCAAACAATCAAAACTAATCTCTTTACCAATTGACTTTCAGCAGAAGCATGATATTTCACAAATAAATCACATTGGGCTATGATGACACGTGAAAGGTAAGGAGTGTTATCAGTTCCTTCCTGCCAACACAGCACAATGTGCAGCAGGCCTCAACTGGTATATTCGTTTAGCCCAACATGAAGGCAAAACAGGGCTCTACCCAATTCTAGAAAGTAAACCAGCTGCTCAGTATGGCCTTGCAACGAAATAGGATTACAGTGGCCTGGAAAACAAAATAAACCCACAACATGAAGGTTATGCATAAAATCATAGCAAAGATCCTTCTTCCCCAGTTCTCTACAGAGAAAACCTTTATCAACCCCTCTCTGTTAAAGTAGAAACACAAAAAGATATGTACATTAGTCCCATGTACCTCTGTCAATTTTTTTCCTCGTGCCTTTAGTTGTTTACTGCAGCCAACTGCAGAGAAATTACAGTAGCTTAACTCTCCAACTCCCTCTAAAGGATTAATCTTCCAGTGAGCATGCTCACGCGAGATCTTTTTTCAGCCGTTGCATCCATTTCATGAAGTGAGGGCTGCTGCAGACATGAGGAAATGCCATTTCAGGACTACATGCCACATTGAATAGCCCCATAAACAAGTGCTAATCCCTTTCTGAAGTTCTAGCAAGCGTCTCTGACACGCCCTACCTCCAATGACTTTAAAAACCCTCTGCTTTACATGCACTTTCCTACATTTTTTACAGTGGTTTCCCTACAGAACACATAGTTGAAATGTCTGCTCTTGACTTTGTCCTGACAAACTGGTGGAGGGTGCCTCTAATGAAGCTACAGTCAAAAGAGCTCCCTTTCTCTAGCAGTTTTTTCCATCTTATCATTTCTTGGCTCATCTCTGCTTTTTTACAAAGGGCAGAGAAGATGTGACGAGGGAAGTGTTTTTATTCAAAAGGAACAGCTTTAAAGCTATGGTTTTCAACAGCGCAGCACAGTAACAAACAGCTCCCAACAAACACATTAAACTCTACAGATTAAAGGCCAATGCAAATGAGGATTTGCTTACTGGCAACAAACAAGACAGTTGGAAATAATCTTGTCCACTCATTCTCTGGCCATCCTACCTTATATCACAGTAGCAGCAACTTAATTCCCTCTCCCTCACTCTATAGCCCTGTTCCTCAGTCAGCTTTCTTCGTTAAAATGACAACATTGCAAGGGAACAACAAAGACTTATCTTGTGTTTTCTTCCATTTTAATCTTCTTGTATCATCATTATATCAATATATCCTCCTTTGCCTCTTCATCTATTTTATATCCAGTTAATTATGCTTCACAGCCAAACACCCCCTCCCATCATAAAATACTCATATTTCAGAGTTGTGATTGCTGCTTCAATCTAGACAATTTAGGGAAGAGGTTCTAATCAAGTGTAAATCTGGATTAACTGAACTGAACCCAGTAGTATGAGATCAGATTCCAGCCCTCAACCTTCCCCACTTGATATTAAAAATCTAAAATATTTTAAAGACTGTTACATTCTTAAAATATCACAAATCTCATTTTCTTTTTTAAACTATTCCTACGAAACTGCACTAAAAATCCAAAATGTCAGAGGAGTGCTAAATAAGGGTTGTGTGTCCTTTTAAAAATGTACACAAAGCAGAAGGACAGCATCCATAAGGAACGATGAACACTTGGTGACAGTGGTTATTTTGCTCTGCTATCACCTAAATAGAGTCACCCGCAGGAAGGAAACCTCTGTTACCATGCATTAAAATAGATGTTTTGTTTTATTTATAAAGTGTTCTAACTGGTTGGTTTTGATGTGTCATAGCACAGGCTGTTCAACCATCCTTCCCTTTTCCATGATTTTGGGATTTAGTAAATTGACGGCTGCATTCATCCAGAAAGGTGCTGAGCTCCCTCAACTCCTATCAATATCCACAGGAGTTGAGAACGCTCTGTATGCTGCAGGAAGAGCTTACAATAATGCATAATCTGGCCCAGAAATGCAGAGAAGGAAAATCCCAGACTCGAAAGCAGGCAGAAAATGATTTTGTTCTGTGCTTCCTCCATGGCATCAGAATTACAGCTGAACACAGTCGGGGAGGTCAGATATGGTGTCGTCCTGACCCGTTGCTCCCAATTTGGAAATGAGTCACACTCCTTGAAAATTTATACTTTGAAGATTGATTGCTATTGATTCTTCTTCAAGCAAACAGTCCATGCTGGCAATCCATCAATAATAAGCAATTACTCGACAGCCTCTTATCTGCAGATGCCAGCCCAGACAACTCGATTTGCAGAGGCAATGGGTCAATAAATCAAAGCCCTTCTCAATTTTAAAATACCAGCATTTACAAAACCTGGTTGAACCTGGCTGAAGAGAGCAACCAAGCCAGTGATATGCTGGCAAATGAGCAAATCTGTACCTAACTAACCTATCAAACAAGCTGATTATGGCTGATGCTGTAAAATAAGCCCAGGACGTGCCTCATTTTTCACTGGCATCTCGTGAAAGCTTTAGTTGGGTGTGGAATGGACGACACGGGGAAGGAAACAAAACCTCTCCCCTTGGAATAATTAGTTGCAGAGCAAGAGCAGAATAAAGTGGCTCTTGTTAAATGTTCACCATTTATGCTTTAATCGCTCTGACGCATTTAACTCTTGAGCGGCAACCCAGAGCCTACTGCTAAAAGTGTGTGTCATGGCACCAGGCCAACCAAACTCAGGTATTTTTCTCTTCTGCAGCAGTGCATTTCAATCCAATAAAATCAATATTCCAGTTCCTCTTATTGGAAACTCATTTCTCTGTTCTTCCAAGTCTCTCCCTTGCTTCAGCACAAACCATTGACACTAACGGGGAATTACAATGGTGCCACCAAAGTAAGAGAACCAGCCCCAGGAGACCCTGTCACGCTATCAGGTGCCGATGACTTTGAAAAGCCCCCCCTGGGCCAGACAAAGAACAGGGATGGTTTGTATAATTTGTGGGGCACTAAGCCACTGCCAAGAGCGCTTAGTACAATCCCAGACCAGGATCTCTTGGTGCTGAAGCTGTATAAAACACATCCATTGGTGCAGTGCCTAGCATAATCCATTATTAAGGCCCAGCGATGCTACCACTGTACAAATAATAATTGTTACTTTCATTCTGCTCCTGTTACTGGAGGCAGTGAGACCGTTTCCTCTCTGCCAAGTCTTACTGCATGAGAGGAAGTGGGAAAGCTTGCCATTTCTAAAGTGGGCATGGAATTTGCCCCCCCACACACCAAAAAAAAAAAAAAAAAGGCGAGCCCAAAGAAGCACTTTATGAGTAGGACCAAATCTGCAGTACACCAGCAGCCCCGCTGACTTCCACGGACTGCTTGGATAATGAAGACGAAAAGAGATTTGGGGCTTCATGTTACTCGCATTAGAATTAATAGAAAGATTACCACTAACTCCAGTGGAAGCAGGCTCAACCCCTTCTTCCATACTAGAACATATATTTCACTGCGGCATCTTCACTGAACGGGGACACCAAAATTCCTCACCCGATAAAATGCAGGCATTGGGGGGGGTCATACCTTGTGGCCTCAATTTTAAGTGACTTTCATAGCTGTGGGAAGAATGTCCAGGTGAAGATGGCGAGACAAAGCAAGTGAGGTAGTATCTTTAATTGGGCCAATTTCTGCTGGTGAAAGAGACACGCTGTCGAACTTACACGCAGCTCTGCATTAGCGCAAATGCATCTTTCACCAACAGAAGCTAGTCCAATACAAACTATTACCTCACCCATCTGGTCTCTCTAATGTCTAGGGACCAGTAAAGCTACCACAACACTGCGAACAGGTGCAGAAGAGGAGATGATTTAACTGTATCATTTTGACTGAATTCACTTGATGGAGTGGGTTATATATTGTGAGCTGTTATAACCAATCACTACAGAGCAGGGACTTCACCCATTTACTACCTGAATTCTTTTTGGTGTTTTTTCCGTCATTGCTTAGGACAACATGGCTGTGTCCAGACTCAGGGGTTTTTTCGGGAAAAGTAGCCTTTTCCCGAAAAAACTTCCCCTGCGTCCAGACTCAAGCCGCGTTCTTTCGAAATTAAATCGAAAGAACGCGGCTTTTCTTTCGATGGCGGTAAACCTCATTTCACGAGGAAGAACGCCTTCTTTCGAAAGTTCCTCTTTCGAAAGAAGGCGTTCTTCAATGTAAATAGGGCTTCTTCGAAAGAGAGCATCCAGACTCACTGGATGCTTTCTTTCGAAAAAGCAAGCCGCTTTTTCGAAAGTTCAACGTGCAGTCTAGACGCTCTCTTTCGAAAGAGGCTTGCAGTCTAGACATAGCCCATGTCACTATGGGAAGGCATGCCAAAATCAGCAAGGATCTCTCTTCCTCCTCTTATCCATAAAATTGCAGCAGATTACATCTACCGCACCTAACCTAGTCTTTTAGTTCAGTACTCTATATGATGGCAAAGCATGGAGGAACATGCAAAAAATAAAAAGGCATTTGTCTTTTTATCACTGTTTCATAGCAAGCCACAAAATGCCAGCCCCGCAGACAGAATCCCACAAACTGCAGAACAGCAGCAGATTCCTTGGTTAGATGATCAATCAAAATAATTTTCCATAAAACCTTCCGTTTTTCCAAGGTAGAACTTGCTGCCTTTTTTCTAGGGAAGATAAGTGAATGACAAGTCAAGACATTCAGCCTCTCTGGGTAAGTGCATTTGCTGGATGTGCAGTCTGTAAAATGGTTGATAATGCCGGTAAGTTAAGGCATTTGTTTCCTGATGGCGTGAGTCTGTCAGGTACAAGGCCTCAGTCTTCCATGATTTACCCCAAGAGAAATTTGGAGCTATCCATTCACAGCTGAGGCAGCAATATTGGTTTATCTATGAGTATTTGGTTTGAAGAACTGCAGGCTGTAAAGATACTCCATTCATACTGCCAATGCGCTTGTGACTCTTTCGTGAGGGTGTTCTTAGCCACCTGTGATGTGCTTCCTTCTTTTAAAATCAGCTCCATGACCACTGGGATCCATTCCTCTTTGGGTTTGGACAAGCGGTCACAGCAGTGAATGCTCTCTGGGGCGGAGGTCAGTGACATAAAATGGGAACAAATGGCTTCTCTAAGAATAAGATAAAGTCCCCGTGCACTGCAGTGAATATGACTTGGCAAAAGGGGCTGGGTAGGCTTTAAAGGACTCAGTTCCCCACAGCCCTGAATACTGTGTGGAGGGTGTGAAACACCCTCCCTGATATAAGTGAGCAGACAGCTCTGAGTTGGCAGTGATTTGCATCCACTCTGCCTAGGCACAAGGCCAAGGCCAATGCATTTATCTCCTCCATGTGGTGTTAGTAGGGGTCCAACCACTAACCACAATGGATTTGATGAGGCTGATGTCAATCCTGATGCAGCTGATCAAGCAGAAACACACAACCCCCGTGCGATGTGACAGCATGGTTCTCCATAAGGTGAGCCCTCCTTATCACTGCTCCAGGCTGTTCTGCCCTCAGGCACTGCAGTCTCCGTGATGCATTCTGATGTGCTCAGCCTGGACATAGCATCGAGGCTTGAAACACTGATAGCTGGTAGCGTATATACGGGTGCATCGGGTGGGGATAAGCAAACTGGGTTTTGTAGTGAGTAATCTTTGCAGAAGGAGGCTTCATGGAGGCATCCCTGATAGGACACTTGGGGTTAGGTCCAAATCCAGGAAGAGCATTAGGCAGGGGAGTTAATACTAATCGCCCAGTGAGATATGACGAGATCTCAACTACCTACCCAGGGCTCTTCCATTATTGGGGTCTCCTAACTGCTTGAATGAATAATGCAAGAACCCTTGTAGAACCCTCATCCTGGCTCGGGACCTGCTTATTGCTGCTGCAATCATCTTCAGAAGACTGGACTCAAGATGCACGTAGGCAGCTTTAACTACAAGGATTAGTATTGGGGTGTTTTATGCTGTTACATGATCCGGTTACAGCTTATTGCCAAAATCAGCCCACTGTAGTTGTGGGTCATTGTGGCATGTCATCTGAGATAAAGGTTTGGATTCTGGAAAAATGTGGAAGAGAGGGATGACCCTCCAAATCCCTGGATGTCATACACCCCTTGGGGACTTACTGTTCCGAGTCTGGCTGTGTTCTGTCTCGAAAGAGAAAGGGAAAGGTTAAGTGAGATGTACCCAGATCATTCTGGCAAGTTACCCCCACCCACACACTGCAGAGGAAGGCAAAAAACAAAACCCAAGGGTCACAAGGGGTTTAGCAGAGTCTAGGAAAGGCAAATACTTTTGCACAAAAGTCTAAAAACAAAGCTGGAGGCTCACTGAATAGAAAGCTATCCATAGCTCAAGCTAATACTCTTATTTAGCCATTCGACAGCCCTTTACATTTCAAAGCACTACATGCATGTTACCAAATCACCACTAACAATCTGGCCAGCGATGGAGGCAAGTAGTATCCCCTCGCGCCCCCCCCCCCCCCAATCTTAGAAATAGAGGCAGAAAGGTTAAGTAAGTTGCTCACAGTCATGGATTAGAAACCAACCAACTGCTTAGCACTGGAAATAAGACAAAAATGGTCAAATTGCACAGCCTTTAGCAGCCGCCTCTCTCAATGCAGCCAGCCAAGGGGGATTCAGACCCAAGTACGGACTGTAGGATTTGGCCCTAAGTTTTTGACATCTCCTGATCCAAAGCCCATAGAAATCAGCGGAACAACTGCCTTTGTCTTCAGTTGGCTTTGAATCAAGCCCCTCTAGTTTACTAACAGTACACGGGCCCTTCCTAGTGTCTTTTAGTGCTCATGTGTACGATGCAGTGAATGTACAAGGTGTCACATGGGGTGGAAATCAGGCCCAATGCTCCCAAAGCCTCACAGCCTGAGGCCTCTCAGACACCATGCTCCAGGAACATCTCTTCTGCTCAGCAATGCACATTTTCCCCAGTATACAAAGGGAACAGGCTACCGGTTGGCCTCCAGCGCTGGGGGCAGGCACTCAGCTCTCCTATGGATTAGACAGACGTTTCTCACTGTTTCAGCTGAATGAGTGAAAATCCATGCGAAGACAACAACTGACTTGAAAGGGAGTGAGAAAGAAAATTCACTCAAGGATCTGACTGGATTTCAGCCTGGTCTCCACATAGCAGTTGTATTCATGTAACTGTTTTGGTTAGGGGATGATTTATAATGAAGTATTTATACTGGGACAATGGCATTATATCAATATGGCCTATTCCCACACATTACAGGAATCAGTTGCACTAGTACAACTGGCAAAACTGCATCCACACTCAAAAGTTATGTGGACACAAGTCTCCAATCTGTACTCTTCATTCATACTCTTGCCATATGCCTCCTAGTCATAGACCCTTACAAACCTACTCTGACATTTCATCTGGTGGTCCCTACATCCAACCCAATACCTTGTGATTGAAAGGTAATCATTTGTTGCTGAAAATACTCCCTTAATAGGCCAGCTGGCATTCAAATTCACAGTCCCTAATTTAGGAAGTGGGTATTTTAGCCATTAGGCCACTGGGTTTTAGTGTTCTCTATAGGCCTGATCCAGTGAGTAAGAAGGCCTGGGCTATATCTACACTGCAGGATTTTTGCACAAGAACAGCCGTTCTTGAGCAAAAACTTGTGGAGCATCTACACTGCACGTGCGTTCTTGTGCAAGTAAATTTACAGTAAAGTGTCGGAAAAGAGGGCTTCTTGCGCAAGAGTTATTCCTCTCCCCATGAGGAATAAGCTTTCTTGCGCAAGAAGGCAGTGTGGATGGGCAACTGGGGTTTCTTACGCAAGAAACCCCTTGGCTAAATGGCCATCAGAGCTTTCTTGCGCAAGAGACCGTCCACACTGCCATGGACGCTCTTGTTCAAAAGCACATCTTTTGAGCAAAAGCACATGGCACTGTGGACGCGTTCTTGCACAAGAATTTTTGTGCAGAAACTCTGGCGCAAAACAGTTCTTGCGCAAGAAGCCTGCAGTGTAGATGTAGCCCTGGTGTCCACCTACAACTTGGATCAACCTAGCTACAAAACTGTGAAAAAGTTCACACCCTGAGCACTGCAAATTAGACTGACCTAATTCCCAGTGTCAATGTGGCTAGGTCAATAGAAGGACGCTTGGACCTCTCCGAGACGTGGCTTACCTACGCTGACAGAAAGATCTCTACCGTCGACCCAGGCAGTCTACATTACAGCAGCAAAGTTGCGGTGCTAGAGCTATGCCGCTGTACTGGCTGCAGTGCAAACATGCCCTAGGCACATTCATGAGTGCTACCCAAGTGCCTAAGTGCCTGCAAGATCAGGCCATGCCTGCCTGTCACTGTAATGTATTCATAGGGCATGAAACTCAGTAGCATGCAGGAAAGCCCCATGCCCACCCAGCTTAGAACTACACTGTAGCATCTGGTTAGAAAGACCGTGCTCTTCATTCACATTTTCAGCTGTATTTTCATCAGACATAATTGGCCAGAGACAGGTCACATGACTCCGTCACAAGTACCATGCTGTGCTGATAATATAGGAGATAGTTTACAAGTGACATAGGGTCCCTTATCGGATAAGAGGCTGCAATTGTCACAGAAGGTGACCCAAGTATCCACTGGGGAGGGTACACACTGTAATTGCTTCCCCAACATCCTACCCGCCCCAGGTGCCCAGCCAAGAGGCAGCATTCTAGTGTCAAGGAAGACAGTCATCACAGCTTGCAAAGTTTGCACTGGGACTGCACGGGAAGGGAAAGAATAACCCAGAAAATGACAGCATGTAGATGAATACACCATTAGCTCTGAGATCAGACTGTGGACAACATCACCCTGAAGTTCCTGGGGCAAAAAAAATATAAACAGTGTACAGCTGTAGAAAGAATCTGGGGAAATGGCTGTGTTGTGCCCTGAAAATCCGCTTACAAAACAAACAGCGACTCCCAAAGGTGGCCTGCTTCTGACATTCCCTGAATCAACTGGGAACTCGTCTGTTCTCCCACGTGCATTTGCCATCCCAAACAACTAACGAATACAGGGACGTTAAAGACTAGTCGACTATCTGGTAAGCATTTGCTTATCAGATAGTCTTTTGACTAGTCGACATACCCCCCCCCCCCCCCCCCCGCCCCTTGCTGCCTGTGTGAGATAGAGGCAGCGAAGGGAGAGGAAGGGAAGAAATTAGAGATCAGCTGTGCGGCGGCTGCCCCTTTAAAATGACACCTCCACGTTTCAGAGGGGCAGCCGTGGAGCCTGGGTTCCGGGGAAGTGCCGCATGGAGCCCGGGATCAGATGGGGAGTCCCGAACTGACCCCAGGCTCCACTGCCTCTTTGAAACATGCAGAGGTGGCCTCTGCATGCTTCCAAGAGGCAGCTGCCATAGAGACCAGGGCCAACTGAGTCTCCAGCGGACCCCAGGCTCCTAGCAGCAAGCAGTCCCACAGGGGACTCTTGTGCATTTCAAAGCAGGCACACCACGTGTAGCCGGAGTCAGCGGGACTTCCCGCTGGCCCCGGGCTGTACACGGAGTTCTGCATTCCTCCTTTGAAATCTACAAGAGCCCCAGCGGGGGCTCTTGTAGATTTCAAAGGAGGAATGCGGAAGTGCCTGTGAACTAGTCGATGGAAATTACATCCACCACTCAACTAGTCAATTAATTGCATTTTAACAGCCTTAAGCAGGAAGAAAACAACCCACCATGCAGCCAGGCGCTCAGGGAGTCTGCCTGCCTGCCACTGCCGCAGCTATTCCACTCCTAGAAACCCCACAGCTGGGAGCCGCCAGCAAGCATGTCTGAGCGCCCCTTAAAAGGGGAGGGGACAGCGGGTCTTCATGCACAGCCCCCACGCCCAGCACCATCCTCACACCTCCCATTGGCTGGTTCCCAACAAATGGAAACTGCAGAGACAGTGCTTGGAGGGAGGGGCGCAGGTCTCTGTGAACTGTCAACACCCACAAGCACTGTCCCCACAGCTTCCATTGGTTAGGAACCGAGCAATGGGAGGCGTGAGAATAGTGCTGGGAGTGGGGGTTGCACAGGGAGACCCGCTGCCCCCCTCCTTCCAAGAGGCGCACAGAAACACACTTGCCTGTAGCAGCTGGGGGGCCTCCATGGCATGCAGGCTTCCTGCCCAACTGCCCCGCTGTACCACGGGCAAGGAGCTATGTATGGTAAGAGCCTCCTAGCCATGGCCAGAGGCTGCACCTCACACCCCCTTCCAGACCCCAATCTTCTGCCCTAGATCTGAATCCCCAAACTTTGTCTTAGACCCCGTCCCAGGTCAGAATCCCTTCTTGCATCCAAACCCTGCATTCTCTCCTCCACCCCACCCCTCCAATAATATAACAGAAAAGTGCAGCCCATGATCAGTTACCAACATTCTTGGGGTGTCTCCCTTGCAAAAATGATTGCCCACTCCTGAGCGGATGGGTGACGGTAATCTAACATTGCCTTGCGGAGCAGAGAGCGCCTTTACCTGAGTCAAATATGTCTACTTTCTTAAAATGCTGTGTTGAGAATAATAATCCCTACACGCAATTTAATTTGCTTGCATTACAGAGTATTACTTCACAAAAGAAATACTAAAGAAAGGGCCAGCACAAAGCCTTCCTCAGAATAAGACTTAACTAAGATTTGGATCACTTACCTTACCCTGCACCCCCATCAATCACACTCAATTTCAAGGCAATGCAAGAGAGGGTATGTCTACATTAGCCCCCTAGTTCGAACTAGGAAGGCTAATGTAGGTATTCGAAGTAGCAAATGAAGCCCGGGATTTAAATATCCCCAGCTTCATTTGCATCTTCCCGGGCGCCGCCATTTTTAAATGTCCCTTAGTCCGAACTCCATGCCCACGGCTACACGCGGCACGGAGTAGGTAGTTTGAATTAGGATCTCTAATTCGAACAACCGTTACTCCTCGTGGAACAAAGACTGAGAATAAGTCTTAACTAAGATTTGGATCACTTACCTTAGCCTGCACCCCCATCAGTCACACTCAATTTCAAGGCAATGCAAGTAACTGCAGATGTTAGAGCACTTAGAAGAACATCAGAACGGCAGTACTGGGTCAGACCAAAGGTCCATCTAGCCCACTATCCTGTCTGCCGACAGTGGCCAGCACCAGGTGCCCCAGAGAGGGTGGACCGAAGACAATGATCAAGCGATTTGTCTCCTGCCATCCCTCTCCAGCCTTTGACAAACAGAGGCCAGGGACACCAATTCTATCCCCAGGCTAATAGCCTTTTATGGACCTAACCTCCATGAAATTATCTAGCTTCTCTTTAAACTCTGTTATAGTCCTAGCCTTCACAGCCTCCTCTTGCAAGGAATTCCACAGGTTGACTGCACGCTGTGTGAAGAAGAACTTTCTTTTATTAGTTTTAAACCTGCTACCCATTAATTTCATTTGGTGTCCTCTAGTTCTTCTATTATGAGAACTAATAAATAACTTTTCTTTATCCGCCCTCTCCACACCACTCATGATTTTATATACCTCTATCATATCCCCCCTCAGTCTCCTCTTTTTTAAACTGAAAAGTCCCAGTCGCTTTAACCTCTCCTCATATGGGACCCGTTCCAAACCCCTAATCATTTTAGTTGCCCTTTTCTGAACCCTTTCCAAGGCCAAAATATCTTTTTTGAGGTGAGGAGACCACATCTGTACACAGTATTCAAGATGTGGGCGTACCATAGTTTTATACAGGGGCAGTAAGACATTCTGTATCTTATTTTCTATCCCTTTCTTAATCATTCCTAGCATCCTATTTGCCTTTTTGGCCGCCGCTGCACTCTGTGTGGAAGTTTTCAGAGAACTGTCCACAATAACTCCAAGATCTCTTTCCTGATTTGTCATAGCCAGATTAGCCCCCATCATACTGTACGTATAGTTGGGGTTATTTTTCCCGATGTGCATTACTTTACACTTATCCACATTAAATTTCATTTGCCATTTTGTTGCCCAGTCACTCAGTTTGGTGAGATCTTCTTGGAGTCCCTCACAGTCTGCTTCTGTCTTGACTATCCTAAACAGTTTGGTATCATCCCCAAACTTCACCACCTCACTGCTTACCCCTTTCTCCAGATCATTTATGAATAAGTTGAAAAGGATTGGTCCCAGGACTGACCCTTGGGGGACACCACTAGTTACCCTTCTCCATTCTGAAAATTTACCATTTACCATAAAAGAGACCAGCTTTAAAGCAAGAGCAGATTTAGACCATAATTATAGTAGACCTGGTGGTCCGTTATAATTTAAGTCGTGCATTGGTGCTCTGCTCAGGGCTGAATTTCAGCTATATGAAGCTGTGTAATGCACAATTTTGACATCTTTGGAATAAAAGGAAGTACAGTAATTCCTCACTTAACACTATAGATATGTTTCAGAAAATGATCGTATTAAGTGAAAACATGTTATGCGGGGTCAATTTTCCCATTGAAAATAATGGAAAAGGTGAGGATTGCGTTTCAAGCGGTGGTATCTGTTGGGACGGGGACATAAGGTTGGGGGAGAAAGGGGACTGGGTTACAGCAGGGAGGGGAGGTGTTTGGCTCTGGGGAAGGGAAGGGAAGGAGAGGAGAGGGGAGGGGGATTGGGTTGGGAGTATGCCCCTGCATCCAGCGAGGGGAGGTTGCCAGGGAACAGCGCAAACTGCGAACCCTCCGCCATTTTGCAGGGAGGCGGGAGAAGCCCTGCGCAGCTGCCAGCAATGGGCCGGCTGGGGAAACCCAGCCGCCGGCTTGCAAGCAGGGGCAGAGGAGAGAGGGCAAGGCGTCCGGCAAGGGGAGTCAGCGGGGAATGGCACAGCAAGCGGCGAACACTCCGCCATTTTGCAGGGAGTTGAGGGAAGTCCCATGCAGCTGCCGGCAACGGGCTGGCTGGGGAAATCGTGTTATTCTGGGGACAGTCGTGTAATTCAAAAAACGTTCCCTAAAAAAAAATCGTGCTATCACGAAAACGTGTTAAGCAGGCACGTGTTAAATGAGGAATTACTGTACTGTGAACTCATATTAGGGCCTTTATTCTATGCAAAAAGGTTACTCTGACCAATGGCGCACAGCCTTTTGCAATGGTTATGGTCTTTGGATACAACTATCTTGTACACTTTGAAAGAAGCATTTGAAATTAAATAGCTAATTGAGCAGTGCATTCAAAGTGACACTTTTCTATACATCATTTCTCCAGCTGCCCTGGAAAATCACTGACAGTATTTCAGAGCTAATTCACGAGCGAGGGGGGTTAAATAATCAGTGTTAAAAGGGGTATCCAATGTGTCATAGTCACCATATTTGCAAGGGGGGACTATTTTTTAATATATAACAGAAGAAGCCAATGAACGTATGTAGCTCTTTTCGCCTTCAAAATGCTTTGAAGACATAAACTACCTTATCCTCACAGCACCCCTCTCAGGCAAGGCTGTATTATCATTTTCATTTTACAGAAACACCGAGAGATTTTGGCCAGCATTTTCAAAAGAGAACTCTAAATTGGATGGCTCAGATTTTGGGTACCCAAATTTGGACACCGAGAGCCTGCATGCAGAGGTGCTGCATTTCTGCAGCTTCTACTGGCCCTGATCAGAGTTGTGAATGCTGAGCACTTTTGGAACTCAGGCCCAAGATGTCTCAGCCAAAAACCGAAGCTCATAAAACCAGTGATCCTCTGCAAAAATTTCAGCTAAGTGAGACTTGCCATCAGCTGCCGAGAAAGGCTGACTAATACATAACAAAAATAATACAAGTTGGACCTCTATAATCCGGACTCCCCTTGTCCGGCAACATCTGTGGTCCAGCATCTCCGAGGGTGCTCCCGGGGCTGCACAGCCACCCTGCCGCTACCCCGAGCACTCCTCCCTCATTGAATTCTGGCCCCTTGTGGAGCACCACAGCTGGGAGCAGCAGCGGGCCCGGCACTGACGTCCAGTGGCCCGGCAAATTCCCTGGTTCGGGACTGATCAGGTCCCAAGGGTGCCAGGCCAGGGAGGTACAATCTGTAGTAGACAAACAAAATAACAAATAAAAATAATGGTTTGCACTTGTATAGCGCCTTCCATCTAAGGATCTGAAAGCAATTTAGACATATAAATGAATTAAGCCCCTCTGCGCTCAGTTACCATAGTAGAAATATCCCCTTTTACAGATACAGAACGGACGCAGACACAGTGATTAAATCACTTGTCCCTCATCACAGAAGGCGGCTAGGGCAGATCAGAGCACAGATCACAGCTCTGCCAGTGGCCTGTCCATGCCATAGCCACAAGACAGTGCTTTTTCCCCATTAGATCAGACCTTAGGACATCCTGAATCCCAGCTCTCTGCCCATATCACTCATCCACATCTTATAAAGAAGCTTTTGAGTGACTTGCTTAAGGTCAAACAAGGAGAAGACTCCTGCTAGTGTCCACAGAACTACAAAACTGATACTGACACCAACTGAAAAATACACAGATCTGGACTTATAGATACAGCAATAAATAAATCCAACTTATTGGCATAAAATAGAAAATTCCTAGAAAACAGTGTATCACCCCCTCTTCTCCAAATGAACGGCTGCTGTCCATGCATTGCTGAACGTTCAGACCCTGCACTACGGACTGCCAGGGTAGGATGAGTTTGCCACAGACTAAAGCAATGCAAGGATGATGCAAGGTCAATTAGCAGAAACGTTGCATTTAACAAGTCAACTAATATATTTTGGACACAGCTGCTTTTCAGTTGAGAGAAATTCTAAAGCTCATAATCAGGCTCAGCCAACCAGATCTTCCTTGAAAAGAGAAAATGATCAAACTTTGTTATAAATTGCTGGATGCTTAAACGCACTAGGGACCAATCCTACTCCCACTGAAGTCAATAGCTAAGCTCTTATTAGTGTCAAGGGTATAGGATCGGATCCCAGGAACATTTTTAGTTCACTGATCTGCCCTTATTGCAAGCCTGGAAATACAATCCTCCATCCTCAGGGCTCTGCCTGCACACAACTCCCTGATAGCTCTGCATGGCCCTTAGTTTTCTGCTCGTGCATCTCCAGTCACAGCTACTGACCAGCCCTGAAGCTCCCCATCTTCTAACAGAGAGAAGACAAATGTGGGTTTCCTTTCAGTGCTAAGAAGCATAGTCAGCTTATCAACATTTTACTTCCTGTACAAAATACAGACCAGAAGTTCTTGAGGAAGCACACAGTTCCTGCTCTACACTTGCAAAGCACAATTTACACTGCTGTAGAAATTGTGTTTTATTCACAAGATAGTGGCAAGAAAATGTTAATCAATGGCCAGCAAGGGGAGGGGAGGAACATTCTCAAATGCCTTTACATGGACTCCCTGCTTTGGCAATGAACAGTGGCAGCACTCGCACTGCCATCGCAGAGCAAGCTAAGCCATATAACTCATCATCAAAACAAGAGGGGAACCACAGGCCTACATGTCACTGTTTGTTATCCTTAACAAAAAGGATATTGTGGCATCAAGTAGTAATTATAGATCGCTCCATTCTCACTGGTGATGAGTGAGCTTCTGTCATTTGAAAAAACATCTGAAGTCTTTATGAGTGCTTCATATCTGAATTCGTGCATATGCCCCTTGCATCTTCTGGCTTGTAGCTTAGGTGATGCAAACTTGCCCATCATCTCTTTGTGATCTTTTCCCTTCTAACCAGACTGCATAGAATCTGTGACAATGGTACAGCAAGATGAAGTCATTAACCCTGGGTGTATCCACACTGCAAAAAACGGTATGTACTTCACTGAAGTTAGCAAATTCAGGTTAAAATAGCAATGAGGACACATTATTTGGCTTTTAACTTGCGTTAACAGCTCAAGTTCAACCCACAGGCTTTAGCTCGAGTTGCACACCTGAGTTAAAAGCTGAGTTACATGTCTTCACTGCTATTTTAAGCTGAGATAGCTAATGTGGGCTAGCACGCCTGAGTTAAGAACCCACCTTTTTCTGCAGCATACATACCCTTAAACGGTAAACTTTTGGGGGGCAAGAACGACCTCAGTGTTACCTTTGTGCACGGCACCTAGAACAGGGGCCTCTAGCCACTAACACAATAATAATAATAGGGGGCATCTAAGTTAATGCAGATGCAAAACCAAGCGGTATTTTAATCCTAACACTTTGTTAGACATTCTGGTGTAATACCTCATGGGGGGTAGGGACAGTGCAAAAACATGTCTTCAAAAAGCTTTCCAGCATTTTCAGTCTAGTAACAAAGACTTTGGAAAGAAATAAAATCAATGGGCCATGAATGATTAAAACACTTTGCTATGTAACCATCACGCTGCAACAAGAAAGAGGCTGGGACTGTTAGGAAACCAGCCACGCAGCTGTGTCACCAGGATCTAGGGTATCCTGTTTGGGAGAGGATGCTATCGAAGCTGAAGCTGACAAGCTGATTCCAAAAGTTCAGTGCGCCCATATTTGCGCTGAGAATGAAGGAACAAACTCACACATTCGCCTCCATTTCAAATGACATAGCCAGAGTCTATACGAGGGATGTAAGCAACTAGTCGACTACCCGATAAACCTAGACTTATTGGGTAGTTGAATCAATACTTAAAAGTTGGTTTCCCCCTGCAACTTCTCCATGGGGGGCGGGAGGGAGACAGAGGTACAGAAGGGGAAACGGTGCGAGCCGCGACTGAGCAATCCCAGCTCGCGCTAGGTCCCAGACACTGTGGCTCTGATTTTTAAATGTAGTAAGAGCCTGGCAGTTCTTACTACATTTAAAAAGCAGAGCTGCAGCGAACCCTCTTATCGACTAATCGAGTAGTCGATGGAAATTACATTGACTACTCAATTACCTTCCTAACCACTATTTAACATCCCTATTCTATATACTGTATATTCTTCATGGACTGAAGCATAAGAGCACAAGAACAACCAGACTGGGTCAGACCAAAGGTCCATCTATCCCAGTATCCTGTCTGTCAACAGTGGCCAATGCCAGGTGCCCCGGAGGGAGTAAACACAATAGTTAACCCTCACATGATCCCTTCCCTGTCATCCGTTTCCAGACACACAGAGGCTAAGGACACCATTCCTACCATCCTGGCTAATTTACCTCAAATGTGCTGAACATAAATTTGCTGGCCTGCTGGTGCTGCCTGCTCAGGTTTTATTTCAAAGAGTAAAACAGACAAATAATGCAACCTCTCTCCTCTCCTCTCTGAAAACACATGCACCCCTAGGACACCCTGCATGCCACGAAGGGTGAAAGGCTTTGTGAAAGCTTCTTGATAAAACACAGGCAGCACACCCCTGTCTCAGCATTGTCGTCTGCACATGAAGAGATAGTAGGAAAAGTCAATTTGCACCTGCTTTCGTAGGGGGGTGAGATCCACTTTTTAAACAAATGTTAGTTGTTTATCCTCAGTGTTTGAGGGAACAGTTGAAATATTCCAGGTGAAGTCTCCAAACCCTGTAAGACAGTGGTCTCCAACCTTTTAAACCCAAGATCACTTTTTAAATGACAGACCAAGCCAAGATCTACTGCCCCGCCCCTTCCTTGAAGCCCCACCCTCTCTATTCACCTCCTCTCCATCATTTGCTATCCCCAATCCTTATACTGCTGCTTTTTCCAACATTTGGCCTGTCTAGACTGGAAGCCCCCTTATTCCGCATGGAAAGAGGAATATAGGGGTGACCAAAAGAGCATGTTTGCTCTTCCACTAAAAAAAGCAGAAGAACAAACGCATCCCTGGATGCAAAAGAATGTTTCTGGGATATCTCCAGAATCCTGAAAAACTCCAGCCGTACCCTCGCTGGGTTGAGACAGGATGTGTAGGCTCTGGGGTGGGAATGAGGGATTTGGGTGTAGGAAGGGGTGAGAGGTGCAAGCTCTGGAAGGAAATTGGGATGCAGGAGGAGGGAACGCTGGCTCAGGGAGGGGGCTCCAGGCCGGGCAGTGTTGGGGTACTAAGCAAGCCACAGGCTTGTGGATGTGAGGGTGCAGGAATTTGGGATGGGGTATGTGAGGGGCTCAGGGCAGGGGGTTCCAGTGTATGATAGGCTTAGATAGGGTCTGGGGGAAGGGGGAGTGCAGGAGTGGTTGTGGCCAGATGGGGGCTTGGCCTCAATTGGGGGTTTGTTGGCCAGGCTTCATTTTTAAATAAATACTATGTCAAACACAAAAAGTTTCTGCATTGTCTTTATTTATGAAAAGGGCAGGGAACCTGTCTTGAGTCAGGGGTCACTGACCCACAGAAAAATTAGTTGGGAGCAGGGGACATGGTACTGGGGAAGGGTGCTAGTGGGTGCTGGGGCAGGGAACAGGGTGCCAGTGGGGGCAGGGTTCTGCGGCTTGGGGCAGGGGAGAGGGAACAGAGTGCCAGCAAGGGACAGGTTTCTGCAGCGGGGTACAGGGTGCCAGGGGGTGACAGGTTTCTTCAGCAGGGGACAGGGTGCTGGGGGGGCAGGTTTCTGCAGTAGGTGGCAGGGTACCAGGGGGGCAAGTTTCTGCAGAGGGGGGACAGGGCAACAGAGTTCTGTGGCTGGGGGAAGGGAAGAGGGAACAGGGGGGCAGGAGGGTGGGGACAAGGTTCGGGGCAGGGGAGAGGGAACAGGGTTCAGGGGCAGGGTGCCAGTGGGGGCAGGGAGTCCCCTACACCAGCCTTGGAGGGTAGCCTCCATTGCATGCTCCCTCTGGGGCCCACCTCCCCCACCCCCACGGAGGAAAGAAGCCCCGTCATGCACCTCCGCCGGGCCTGACTCCCCCCCCCCCCCGCCGAGCAGGGAAGCCTCCGTGCGTGCTCCCTCCGGGGCCAACCCCCTCCCCCCCACAAAGGAAGGAAGCCCCGTTGTGCGCCTCCCCCGAACCTGAATCCCCCCCCCCCCCGTGGAGCAGGGAAGCCCATGCACACACCCCCTCCAGGCCTGAGTCCCCCCTCCGGCAGAGAAGGTAAGTCCCAGCGCGCGCCTCTGGGTACTTACCCGGTAAGTTCCCGGAACGCCAGGGAGCTGGCGCAAGGAAGCAGCTAGCGCATTTCCAGAACCCCCAGAAGTGATGCGCAGCTGTAGGACTTCCGTCCACCCCACGGGAAGTAGCCACTACCTCCACTGTTGCTCAAGGTAGGTAGTGGGGCTTCTTGGGGGTGGGGGAAAATGGAGGGCCCAGAACGCCTCGCGATCAACTGGTCGAGGCCTCAGGATCGACCAGTCGATCGCGATCGACTGGTTGGTGACCACGGCTGTAAGATATTTGCTTATGTACAACAAAGGGGAAGACTGTTATAAGCACCAAATTTTAGCCCAACAACTTGGCTGTCTTAAAAAGCACCTCTCCCATTCCAGAGACCATGAGGGGAATTCCACATGCAAGGAATTCAAACTCCTTTAATATTTTGAACGCAGACTAATTGACACTGATTATAATTTACCAGCATCTGATTTAAAACTCCTAGTATCTCAGGCACCAATTCAGCAGCCTGTTGCTGGTGCTTCTGTGCAAAGTATTTGAAATATTGACTTAGTTTATCAAAAATTCATAATGCCCTTTAATTAACACTTTATTCAGACTCATAGTCTATGTTCTAGTCATCTGGACATCTTTCCTTAAATAAATTATAGGGCAATAGGACACCAGATGGATTTAGATAAACCAATCAGTGTCCATGCCACTTTGATAGTATGCAATTTGTAAGTCCCCTTGCACAGAACAGGACCCTCAAACTTCCTTCCCTATTAGAGGGAGGGAGGAAAGAAAGAAAGATTCTTAGTCACATGACTCAAGGAGCTGGGACTTGAAA
This sequence comes from Pelodiscus sinensis, assembly GCF_049634645.1. Lineage (NCBI taxonomy): Eukaryota > Metazoa > Chordata > Testudines > Trionychidae > Pelodiscus > Pelodiscus sinensis. Next base: position 3,560,591 of record NC_134732.1, on the reverse strand, counting down.
AAAACATTAAATATCATATGAGTTTGCAACACTGCAAATTTGTATTTTACTATGTTACCAACTCATGTGTTAAAATAAAACTTGCCCTCCCCACACTAGAGCTTTAAAATGTGTTAAAATCTAAGGTAATAGGTTTTACAAATACACCTTGAGTCGTAATCTAAACAAGGCATTTCTGTTCCATTCAAATCATTCAAAGGCCATTAGCTCCTCACTTAGGTCCCCTCATTTCAGTCCTGGGTGTCCATGGCTCTCTGTATTGCCCAGGTGAACAGATTAATTCTGGCTGCTCTCTACTATTCCTTCTCCACACTTTGAGTCATCCCCGTGTCCCCTTCCTTTTTTAATTAAAGTGCAACCACAAATGAGCACATCACACCCCATGCAGAATCACTGGGTTCTTGCACTGTGCTAAAACACCCCATATCAAAACTCAGCTGTCTGTCTCTAACATCACTGGCATTATAGCCGTTTAGCACCAATATTACCTCTATTTATTCAGCTCCAAATTTTGTGCTGATGGTTTTGGGTGCTCGATCCACTGTAAGCTCCAAATCCTTTTCCTAATCAGCATGTTGTGCTATCTGCCCTGAGAAGCAATAACCCCTTTTCCTGGAGATAACCCTAGTCCCGTAGTCACCAACCAGTAGATTGCGATCTACCGGTAGATCTCAGGGGCTCTAAGAGTAGCTCTTGAGCCCTCTCTGAACTGCGCGCCTGCACAGTACATTTACATTAGATTTCCTCATTTGAGGAGCAGCTACTCACCGAGCAACAACACAGGTGAGTAGCTGGGAGGAATAGTGGGAGCTGGGAGGTTGGAAGGGCTGAAACACCCCAGCCAGCTGACTGTGGCTTTCAGCTGAAAGAGGCTGCCCCATGCTCCAGCTGATCGGCGGCTTCTCCTCTGAGCCTGCCCACGTGGAGCTTGGTGCACCCTGGCTGAGCGCCATGGCCAGCTGGCTGGGCAGCCACTTCTCTTCCCTCTAGCCCAGCTGCCCTGCACTCAGCCCAGGGAGGCTGCGTCTAACTCCAGCTGTGCTGAAGCAAGCTTCCCAGGCTGAGCGCAGGATCACAGATGCCCATCTGATGGACTGTATACGACTAGCAATCTCAGACTACAACCCAGACTTCAAGACACTGGCAGATACTGTTCAGTCACAGGTGTCACACTGAGACTTTGTTATTGGAAGAAAAAAATATATAATTATCAATACTTCATTTTAGATTTACAAAATAGAGAACAAAATGTATAATTGTAAATGCTTCATTTGACATTTAAATAGCATGCATTAAAAACAGACCACTTATTTCATAACTATAAATGTGATTTTACTTTTATATATTGCATAATTAAAAAATAAACTGTTTAACAGAGTGTATAAGGGCTGGGGATAGCAAGTGATGGACAGGAGAATAGAGCGGACGGGGCTTCAAGGAAGGGGCGGGGCAGTAGATCTTCGCCTGTTCTGAGACTTAAAAAGTGATCTTGGGTGTAAAAAGGTTGGAGACCACTGCCCTAGTCTATCCAAGTCAATCTGATTCTGGTTGCCTCCCTCCACTGCACACCTGCCCAGCTGTCCACCTGCAACTTTCCTCCCTTTATTGTTTATTCCCTGTATCATACTTGCTCATCTTGTTCAGTAGTTATCTGTGTGTTGTCAGAGCTGCAAGGAATCCTCTGCAATGTGTCATCCCAAGGAACCAAACTACATTTAAATTTAGACTCCGACAAAACCATGTAATATAGAAGCAGACTGCAGGATGATAAAAAGGGGTCTAGGATATAACCTTAAGAACGTAAGCACTTCTCCTGAAAGAATATTTCTCACTTGTTGGAAGATTTCTCCGTAAGGATGTTAAAATGCGGTTAATTGACTAGTCGACAGAATTTCCATTAACTAGTCCACTAGTAGATAGAATTTCCATTGACTAGTCGACTAGTCAGTAGGAACTTCCGCATTCCTCCTTTGAAATGTACAAGAGCCCCCACTGGGCTCCATGTTCTGCTGCATGCTGCTAGGAGCCTGGGAGTCCCCAGCTGACCCTGCTAGGAGTCCCCAGCTGACCCTGGGCTCCACAGCAGCTGCCGCTTTAAACTGCATGGAGGCAGAGTTTTAAAGGGGTAGCCCTGGAGCCCAGAGTCGGCTGGCCCGGGCTCCCTGCAGCATTTCCCCAGAACCCGAGATCAGCTGGAGAATCCCGAGTTGATCCCAGGCTCCTGGGCTGCCCCTTTGAATCGCACAGAAGCGGCGTTTTAAAGGGGCAGCCCGCCACACAGCTGATGGGCATAATTTCTTCAATTTCATTTGCTCAACCCTTCCACTTCCCTTTGCTGCCTCTATCTCATAGAGGCAGCAAGGGGGGGGGATATAGACTAGTGGACTAGTCAAAAGACTACTCAAATCAACTAGTCCTTAACATCCCTATTTCTCAGACCTCCTTCACTCTGTCTTGGTGGGCATAAAGGATGCTTTCTTCAATTTCATTTGCTCAATTGAGTTAGCTTTTCAATTGAATTAGCCTTTCTTAATGCCCCTTAAAACACAGGCTCACACATTTGAGCTCATATTAGATGAATTTATTATAGTTTCGAGCTTGTATACATGGGAAGAAAATGGTGCTAGCTTATCATGATTACAGCCCCATCAGGGGTATCCACGTTTGGAAAAAACATGGTTTACTAACACATTAGCTAACACCTTGTAAAATCCAAATGCTAACAGTTTTAAGTAAACCCTAGGCATCCCCTCAGAGTTTACCAAGACTCGCTAACATGAGTGAAAACTACAAACTACCTTGTCCACATTAGGATCTTATCACATTAGCTAATTTGTGGTAAACACATAAAAAGGCAAAAATCACATTTTTTCCCAGTGAAAACACAGGTGCTGCTAAAACTTTGGAAGCTGGATTAACTGGCCACATTTTAGCCTAGAGGGGAGTTAATATGGCTACAAAAACACATTTTTGGCCTGTGTAAATGAGCTCACACTGCTATTTACTATTAAGCTTACTCTAGTGAGATAACACAATTAAAGAAAACATTAGCCTCTGTTTGCCAGAGGCAGGAAATGGGCAACAGGGGATAGATCACTTGATGATTCCCTGTTCTGTTCATTCCCTCTGAGACACCTGGCACTGGCCACAAACAGGATACTTTGGGCGAAATGAACCTTTGGTCTGACCCAGCATGGCCGTTCTTATGGTCATTCTTTTTGCGCATCAAGACATGGCCTTCTAGATTCTTGTGAAAAAGAGAGAGGAATCCAAGAAGCTTTCTTATTTCAACTTACCTGAAACAGCCTGCCTGTTAAAAGGAATGGACCTGGGAAGCACAGCAGACTGAAAGAACCACAGGAGATCACGTCACCTGCAAAACTGAAAGTGGGAAACTCTGAGGAAGTCACCTATGTGGAGTCAGCGTTTCTTTCTGCTCAGAACTCTTCCTGCACCCCTATACTCGCTCACAGAATTGTCCTTCTAGACAAGGCCAGGGACCAGAAACCCTGGTGCAGCTTATTTAGATAGCACCCTGGCTGGCTCAGGCGTTAAGAGCATGTCTCAAAACCAGGGCTGAGTCTTATCACTGAGCCACGTTTTCAAAAGCGCTCAGCATGCTGGCAGTCTGTTGAAAACCTAGCCATGGGTGGGAGCCATAGGTGCCGAGCTCCTCAGACAGTCTGGTCCCAATGGGGGATGCTGAGCAATTGAGAATCTGGCTCTATTGGGTTGGCTTGTCTATAAAGATAAAAGCATCTGCAAAAAGAGAGATCCTACAGATGAACAGACACAGAAAAAACATTTCTAACTGGAGATGCTTTATTCAAACCATACATTCAGCACAGAATGAGACATCAATTTTCACAGCTCATTCTGGACCCAGAAAAAAAAACAGCATCCTTGCTTGGCATCTACTTGTTTTCATGCTTATGTAAGGGCTACTGCTCCAAGGTGAAAACTGCAGAACCTATTGGTAACAGTATCACACAACAGATGGGCCAGCAGCTTTGTTCAACAGGCCTTGGAAGACATGCCTTGCCTAGCAAACTGACACGGCCCTGACACAGATATCTGGGGGGGAGGGGACATACTAGGGATGTAAGCGACTAGTCAACTAGTGATGCAACTAATCGCTTCCCTCCCCTCCCCCACCTTGCTGTCTCTATCAGAGAGAAGAAGCTGGTGCGGGGGGGAGCCATCTTCAAAGCCGGTTTCCCCAGCACCGTCTCCATGGGGGCCAGCGGAGGTAGAGGCACAGCAGGAGACGGCACGAGCGGGGCCAGAAGCAGTCTCCACTCGCGCCACTTCTGCTGCGATTCTGCTTTTGAAATGTACAAGAGCCCCACTGGGACTCTTGTACATTTCAAAGGCTCAGGTGGCACAGAGAGTGCTGGGCCAGCGGGAGTCCATTGGCCCCGCGCTCCCAGCGGGATTTCCGCTTTTCCCTGACAGGCCTCCGCTGTTCCTGTGCTCCCTGCCGGGCTCTTGCTACAGTTCAAAGGCAACGCGCCCTTATAGACTAATTGAATAGTCAATGGAAATCCCATTGACGATTCTACTAGCTAATTAATCAAAATTTAACATCCCTTAGAGCATACCCACTCTTTATTCATCACAGATAAAATGCATCCCTTGTGGGCTTTGCCTGGGCTCCATGTTCTGTGGGGGAGCTTTACCCCAAGTTAGCATTTTAGAAAGTGCACATTTCCAAAAGATCCAGGGCTTGAGGTTCTTCTCACTCATGCTGGTGCAAATCAAGAGTAACTTCACCGAATTCAATGGACCTGCATCTGTGGTAAGATAAAACTGGTGGGAATAAGAAGCGAGTCATGGACCCAAACTTTAATCTTCTGCATGCCGTTGACTCTAAAGTCCAAGACCTAAAGAATCAAACTAACCTAATGTCAAAACCTCTAGTGGACAAAAGTGATTGCCAGAAAAGTATCAGGCAGGCATCCCCTGTATGGATCCTGTCTATATGAGTATGTCTACACTACCCCCCTAGTTCGAACTAGGGGGGGGGGGCAATGTAGTCATACGGAGTTGCAAATGAAGCCCGGGATTTGAATTTCCCGGGCTTCATTTGCATAAAGCCGGCCAGCGCCATTTTTAAATGCTGGCTAGTTCGGACTGTGTGCTGCGCGGCTACACGCGGCATGAACTAGCTAGTTCGGATTAGGCTTCCTAATCCGAACTAGCTGTACGCCTCGTGGAAGCCTAATCCGAACTAGCTAGTTCGTGCCGCATGTAGCCGCGCGGCACGCAGTCCGAACTAGCCGGCATTTAAAAATGGCGCCAGCTGGCTTTATGCAAATGAAGCCCGGGAAATTCAAATCCCGGGCTTCATTTGCAACTCCGTATGACAACATTACCCCCCCTAGTTCGAACTAGGGGGGTAGTGTAGACATACCCTATCATACTTGCAGGACAGTTCACTAACCACGCTCTCTACCACAGTGCAGATAAACTACTCAAGGTAATATAAAAACTTAGTGCATGCCTACACTACAGACACTACCGGGGCACAGCTACAATTCGGCAGATAGGTCTCAACATATGACGGTAAAGAGGCATTCATTATCGAGCAGGTATGCTTCCAAAGGGCTCCTGAAGGGACCCATGTTTGGCCCTACACAATGATCTGGAAGAAAATGTAAAATCATCACTGATAAAGTTTTCAGAAGGCACAAAATTTCATAGAGTGGTAAATAACAAAGAGGACAGGTCACTGAATCAGAGTGAGCTAGAGTGCTTGGTAAACCGGGTGCAAGAAAACAAAATGTATTTCAATAGGTTAAATGTAAATATATCCATCTAGGAACAAAGAATATAGGCCATACCGATGGGATGGGGGATTCTATGCTAGGGAGCAGTGACCCTGAAAAGGATTTGAGAGTTGTGGTGACTTATTAACTGCACATGACTCCCAATGCACAGCAATGGACAAAAAGCTAATGTGACCCTGGAATACATAAATAGAGAAGTCTCAAGTAGGAGCAGGGAGGTTATTTTGCCTCTGTTTATGGCACCAGCACTACCATGGCTAGAATACTGTGTACACTTCTGGTGACCACAATTCAAGAAGGATATTAATAAACTAGGGAAGGTTCAGAGACAAACCACAATAATGACTGAAGGATTGGAAACCCTGCCTTGCACTGATAGGCAGAAGGAGTTCCATCTATTTAGCTTACTAGAGAGACTAAGGGGTGAGTTGATTACAGTCAGTAAGTACCTACATAGAGAAAAACGTTGTAATAATTGGCACTTTACTCTTGCAGGTAAATATGATCCAATGGCTGGAAGTTGAAGCTAGACAAATTCACACTGAAACTTAGGTGTAAATTTTTAACAGTGAAGGTAGTTAACCACTGGAACAATTTCCCAAGCATTGTGGTAGATTCTCCATCACTGACAATTTTAAAATCAGGATTGGCTATTTTCTAGATCTGCTCTAGGAATTATTCTGGAGATGTTCTTTGGTCTGTGTTATACATGAGGTCACAGAAGATCATCACAATGGTCCAGTCTGGCCTCAGAATCTATGAATCCCACCCTAATCATTGGAAAACAAGCCTGCCTTTCAGTGCAAGGCTGGTGTGGACACGACTCACATTTGTTCTAGATTACAAATATTTGTTCTTTGCTCAGGGTAGACCAGAAACACTCTGCTTTCTGAGCACAAAGCTCACACTGGAAAGAACAAACCACAACTCCTTTGGCCACAACGCAGAGCCACTCAACTTCTTCACTTAGGTGCTTACTTCTGGTGTAAAGTACTGTGAGATCTACTGAGGACATTAGAGCTAAGTGTTATTGTTACTGTTATTATCTGGCAATGCAGATTGATCATGGGATGACAGAGAAGCTGTTAGTGCCCACTTACCCATTCCATGTTCAGAAGCGTCAGGGGGTAACCGAGTTAGTCTGTACAGGATAAACTTAAAAAAGAACAAATGGTCTGGTTGCACTTTATAGACTAACAAAACATGTAGATTTACATGTTTTGTTTGTCTACAAAGTGCTACCAGACCATTTGTTCTTTTTTAAGTTTACCCATTCCAGTTGCTGGATGTAAGGGTCACTCCTCCTAAGGATTTTTTGTTCTTACAAACCAAACTACAATACTAGTTTGTAGTCTAAAAATCTGCATCAATTTCCAATATTCTTCCCTGATATACATGCACTCCATCCCCACTAGTGTCAGTGACATATGATATAAATCAGGGGACAATCTGGTCCCTAAACTTCTTGGAGCGAGCAGGGACAGAGGAAGGAAAGACTGAATTATGGGCATTATCCAAACAATTCATCATTCTACCCCCCAACCCATGTCTCAATGTTGTGTCTGTAGATACTAAGCCAGTGCCCTCAAAGCAGTAATATTTAATATTTTCTCCAAAAAAAATTGTATACACAACAGCTTCTCAGCCAAGATCCTTGGAGATTTTCCCCATAGTATGTGTACATTTTTATTTGCAAGTCTAAACTATTTATGAAGAATTACTGGGGAAAGAGTCCTCAGTGCCACATCAATGAATGAGGTCACAACCCTGTAGCTGAAGGCAGATTTTGGCTTATTAAAATGATGGAATTGCCTTGACATGAACTTTGAAATCACACCACAAGATTAATATCTGATCCCCAACTGTTATTACTCACATGAACAAGGGCAGCAGGATCAGGCCATGAGACTGCATTGTGACTGAATGTGATATGTATGATCCTTACCTAAGCAAAATGCCTACTGAAGTTAATGAAGGTATTCCCTGAGTAAGAAATTCAAGTTCTCATTCAACAAGGTTGAGATTGATGTTTCCACCTTCAAATACTTTACAAAGAACTGCTAATGTTAGCATCTGTATAACTCTGCCACACACTCCATCCCACATGGGGATGAAATTCCCTCTGCCACACTGCAGGACTTTGAGTACAGGATTAAACCATATGAAATCTATGAAAGATTTCAAGCATATATTTCTGCACACCTGAAATGTCAGGTGCAGCCACGCCGTTGGAGAATACTGACCATTAACTGTACTTAGTGGATATGACGATGCATCCAATTATCGATCTGCAGCAGTTATTTGTACCCAGTTTATATATAAATATGCAACAGCACTACTATCCTGTCTGTTCTGTTACAACATGAAAGGTTCACTGATGCAAACTAGCGTTTACTCTTCACTTCAGTGCAGCTTATATATTCTGAAACTATATTCAAAAAGAGAATCTGAGGGAAAAGTTTTAGTCTTGCATTCAGTGGCAAAGCAAGCAAAAGGCATCTTTGCTCAGTGTGATGATGCCTGTATTCCCTTATCAGGACATTTAGAGCTTTGAATCTGTGTAATCTTTGGGGACATTTAGAGTCATGAATCTGATGACTAAGTTCTATCCTGTGGTGAGGTTAGTTGGCAAACATCAACCTCTTCAGGGATTTTGGATTTGAATTTGATAAATTCCCTAGCATTTCAGATTCAGTCCATTTCAAACTACTCAGCGTGAATGTTGAGTTCAAATAAAACATTCCTGGCTGGAAACTTTAGTCAGAGTTCACTGAGGGATCTCTGACAAAGTCCCAGAACTTTCCACCTCCCATGGAAAGTGTGTCACAACCTCCCACCCTCTGTATGACCCAAAGAGCTCTCCAGGCCTCAAACATCACTTTTTTCTGAACAACATATTCCTGACTGTGAAGACTGCTGCCCCAACTCAGACTTTAAAGCCAGAAAGGACGATTATCATGGCCACGTGATCTCGCTTCCTGCATACTGCAAGCCAAAGAACCTCACCAACCTAATCTTACAATAGATTTCTATCCTTTGGCTGAGTTACTGAAATCATCAAATCTTGATTTAAAGATTTAAGGTTAGAGAATCCACCACTTACTTTAGTAGAAACCTGCAACTGACCCATGTTCCATGATGCAGAGAAAGAGAGAAAGAAAACAGGGTCTCTGCCAATCTGACCTACAGGAAAATTCCTTCCTGACCCCAATCTCTTAGGCTACGTCTAGACTGCAGGCTTCTTTCAGAAGAAGCTTTTTTCGGAAGAGAGCTTCTGAAAAAACTTCTTCCGAAAGAGAGTATCCATACACATCCGCGCATCGAAAAAGCGATCTGCTTTTTCGAAAGATAGCATCCAGACTGAATGGACGCTCTCTTGCATTTAAGCTGTGATTACTATGGACGGAGTGGCCACCAGGGCACCTGTGCTTTTTTCCTCTTTCCTCTTCTTGCAAAGGAACTTCCTTTTCCCCGTCCATACACACCTTTTTCCTTAAGAGCTCTTTCGGAAAAAGGCTTCTTCCTTGTAGAAAGAGGTTTACCAACGCTGGAAAAAACCCTCCATTCTTTGGGTTTACTTTTGGAAGAATGTGATGGCAGTGTGGACGTAACTTGGGTTTTGTCGAAAAAATGGCTGTTTTTCTGATAAAACTCTGTAGTGTAGCCATACCCTTAGACTCTAAGCATATTGGCAAGATCCAGCAGCCAGACACCAGGAAAAGAATTCGCTGTAGAGCCCTCCACATCTCAACTACTTTCAAGCAGGGAAAGGGAAAGAAAGCCAACTGATACCCAGTCAGCAACCAAAGAGCAGCCTGGAATCTCCTTTGTTTTCCTGGTCCCAAAAGTTATTTTCTCCAATGGAAAATGTGCTTATCCCGTTCCCCACAATCCCATCACTTCTGCTCAAGATTCCAGCTTCTGCTCTTTTTAAATGCTCATTTCTTCAATGTAATTTGGAATGGGCCTGCTTAATATAAACGTATTTCCTTTTCACCACTTCCAACTTCTCTTTACTGACTGAGGAAAAATAGAGGCTGTATTTATTTTAAATGCATCCCTCCAAAATCTCTCCATACCTTGATTAATTGGCTGTGCATGTTGTACTCACTGGTCAACTTGGAAGCGGGAAATTTGATACTGATTTCAATTGGGGTGAAGGACAGAGCAGAAGAGTATTGACACAGTACCATCTAAGTTACTTTGGAACTTGGTGATACTGACATATTAGTCACAAGGTTATTTTGGAGGTAAAGAGAACTGGTCTTGAGAGAAGCCCTGAATGTGTGCATGGGTGGAGGGTAAGTGGATAACAACCATCGCCAATGGGGTGGGGTGAGCATCTCCCCCTCTCTGAGGTGCTTAAAATCCCAGCAGTCAGAAGCAATCAAGCTTCCTTTCATAACTAACTACTGGGGCCCCCACCATGCCGGTCCCTAGTGATGTCTGGGGTTAATGGTCCCCAGGACTAAATCTTCTATTGCCTGGACAGGGTCCTCAGAAGTGGCACCCCAATCTCAATATGTGATGGGCCCAGTGAAGAAGACGGTGCTGAAGGCACACACGCAAAGTCACCACTTCAGCACCCTGCAGATGCCCAGCCTGCAGATTTCATGGAAGCCAGGAGGAGGAACTGCTCTGACAAAACTGGCCAGGACGGAACAGGGCAAGGCAGAGCGTTCAGAGACACACAGCCACCCTCAAACGCTGAGCCCCCCCCAGGCCTCGAGTTATAACCCCTTCCGCTTGCTGGCTCGCCCCCCACCCCGAGCCACACACGGCTTGTTCCCAGTGCCACTTCCAATGGGAAGCGTCCAACCACCACTTGGGGGGCAGCAAAGGAGTCTCCTGGGGCCCCCAATGCTCACGGGGCCCCCAGCTCCCCCCAATGCTCATGGGGCCCCCAGCTCCCCCCAATGCTCACGCCCCCCCAATGCTCATGGGCCCCCCAGCTCCCCCCAATGCTCACGGGGCCCCCAGCTTCCCCCAATGCTCACGCCCCCCCAATGCTCATGGGGCCCCCAGCTCCCCCCAATGCTCACGGGGCCCCCAGCTCCCCCCAATGCTCACGCCCCCCCAATGCTCATGGGGCCCCCAGCTCCCCCCAATGCTCACGGGGCCCCCAGCTTCCCCCAATGCTCATGGGGCCCCCAGCTCCCCCCCAATGCTCACGGGGCCCCCAGCTCCCCCCAATGCTCACGCCCCCCCAATGCTCATGGGGCCCCCAGCTCCCCCCAATGCTCACGGGGCCCCCAGCTCCCCCCCAATGCTCACGGGGCCCCCAGCTCCCCCCAATGCCCGCTGAGGGCAGGGCCCGGCTGGCGCGGGCTGGGGACGAGCGACCCCCTCACGAGCCCGGCCCCTCGGCTCACGCCTCCCCACGTGACCGCCCCGGGAGCCCTGGGCCGTACCACCACCACGCGCCCCCCCCCGCGGGCTCCGGACGCCGCTCAGCTCAGTGCCGGCTCCGCCGGGCTCAGAGCCACGTGGGCGCCGGAACCGCAGCCCCGGCACCTGTATGGCCCATACCATTGGCTAGGCGGGCAGGGGCGTTACTTATACAGAGTCCCGGGCCCTACACACACAATGGCAGCAGCTCCCACATTCTTCCCCTCAGCGGAGTTGGACTGAACCATGGGGTGGGGGGGCAGAGCTCTCTCCTCCCCTCGCACAGAGCCTGGTTGGCCCTGGGCGATACCACTCAACCCCCCCCTCCCCGCCTTCTCCCCCGCCCGGGGTAGATGGACGCTGCCGCTCTCACTCACCTCGGTATCCACAGTGGCCATGGCCGGAGCCCCGGAGCCTAGCCCCGCCCCTCCGGCGGCGCCTCACGCCTCAGCTCCTCCCCCTCCCCGGGTACTTCTCAATGGAGAGCCTCCTAGAGCGACTGCGCATGCGCCTAATGTCATGGCGGCGCCCATGCCATTGCCTCCCCCTCCCTCCCCTCCGGGAAGCGTCATGGCGGCTTCCAGCAGCGCGGCTTCCGTACAGCTCCGCACACATGGGCCGAGGCGGCACGTGCCGCTGCGGGCGGGCGGGCGCTGGGACCCAGGGGCGGACTCCAGCCCCTTCATCTGAGCCCGGGGATCAAGTGTCTCCTTTTGTGCTGCGGCTGCCGAGCCCGCCCGCCTGCAGCTGCCCCCTCTCCAGGGGGGCGAGCACGTGCCGGGGCTGCAGCCCCCCCGGGTTTGCACCCCAGCCTGGGCCATGCATGCACTGTCCGCCCCAGATCGGCCCGGCCCCGCTCCCACATCAAACCGCAGCTGCAAACGGATCCCGGCTACGTGGATTGTTAGTCCCCAAGGTGCTGCCAGGCGGTTGGTTGGCTTTTGAGGTTTTCCAGGTCCAGACTAGGGCGGCGCACCCCTGGGAAGCGTTTGAGAATATTGCCTTCGTTGTAGCTGTTGCCTTTTTAAAGATACCGCTGCGACGCTGCAGCGTGGAGAAGAAACTCTGCACCGGAAAAGGCAGTTAAAAAAAAATCTCAGATGAAGGAATTTGCTGCATGTTTCAATTAGGGATGTGAAAGTAACTGTGTACGTGGTTAACCGATGAGCCTGGGCACATGGGCTAACCTTCACTGTTACACCAGCTCCCAGGGAGCCACCTGCTGCAAGCCCTGCTGCCTGGATGCGTCTAGACTGGCACGATTGCCGCCTGTCTACACTGGCCGCAAGTAATTGCGCAAGAACCCTGACTTTGTAATGTACAAAATCAGTGGCTCTTGCGCAAATACTCCAACACTCCCGCTCAGGGATAAGCCCTCTTGCGCAAGAGGGCCAGTGTAGACAGCCATGTTAATTTCTTGCGCAAGAAAGCCCGATGGCTAAAATGGCCATCAGAGCTTTCTTGCGCAAGCGAGCGTCTACACTGGCACGGATGCTTTTGCGCAAACGCAAATCTTTTGCACAAAGGCACATGCCAGTGTAGATGCTCTCTTGCGCAAATACTTTTAACAGAAAAACTTTTCCGTTAAAAGTATTTGCGCAAAATCATGCCAGTCTATATGCAGCCCCTCTGTATAGGAGGCAGCAGCACAGGGGTCAGGTGGGAGCTGGTAAAGGCAGGGAGCCAGCTTTTCAGCCTGCCACCCTGATTGTAACTGCTGAAATTTTAAGCAGTTACATGGTTACTTAATTAAACACATTTTAACATGCATCATTTTAATGAAACATTTAAAATCTTACCCCGGATTTCCCTACTCTATCCCCTTCTGGTATACTCTTATTAAATCTTCCAGCCCATAACATAGCAAATTCCTTCTCTCTCTGTATATATATGAACATAAGAATGGTCATAGGGGGTCAGACCAAAGATCCATCTAGCCCAGTATCCTGTCTTCCAACAGCAGCCAATGCCAGCTGCCCCAGAGGGAATGAACAGCTCCAGTAATCAAATGATCCATCCCCTGTTGCCCATTCCCATCTTCTGACAAACAGAGGCTAGGGACCCCATCCCTGCCCATCCTGGCTAATAGCCCTTGATGAACCTATCTTCCAGGAATTTATCTAACTTTTTTGAACCCTGGTATAGTCTTGGCCTTCAGAACACCCTCTGGCAAGGAGTTCCACGGGTGGACTGTGCACTGCGTGAAGAAGTACTTCTTTTTGTTTGTTTTAAACCTGCTACCTATTAAGGGATTTCATTGCAACCTAATAGTGAAGGATGTCAAATATTTTAGCAAATTGTGTAGCACCCTAACCAAGTCAGCCATTTCTTGCGTGCAAGGAGGAAACCACCCAACCTGCTGCACAGCAAGGGAGCATTTGGGCCAAAACATTTTCTCCTATGAAAGATGAAGAGATTGGTCACAGGTTATGCAAAAAATAATCAAAAGAGCACAGGAATATATATTTTATTGTTTGCTGAGGCATTTTTTGAGGCATATGCAACAACCACACTCAAGTGCATTAGGCAATCATTTCTCTTATGAGCCTTTATGACATTTTCCAGGTAAACGGCATTAGCTTTGCTTTTCGTATGAAGATGGCTTGTTATTTAATTATAAAACAGTTAGTGTCCAGATTCAGGTTCTGGTCCTTAATGATGTTGCTTTCCCCATGAGCACCACACAATGGCCTGGGCCAAGATTTTCAGCTTGGGATCCTAAATCTATTTACATGCTCGAAGAAGTGGACAGATTTTCAAAAACCACACGGCAACATCCACTGAGGTCAGTATGGGAAAAACGTATGCAATAGCAGCTAAAAGAATGAAATAGTAACCTTGGGACTTTAAACATCATTATTTTTTCAAATCGTAAATGTTGACTTTTCTGATTTCACAGCCGGGGTTTCCTTGGACACAAGACACTCAGAATTCTTTGCTGTAGAGAGCCAAGGTTTGATTTTTGTACCAAAAAAAAAAAAAAAAAAAAAAAAAATCGATCCTACCTCATGCCTGCTGCATATAATAAACTACTGTCTTTGAATGGAAAATTACCTACATTCAAAACATTCCCTGGCAAAGAAAAGGCTGATGGCCTGTTTTGGGAGGAGTAAAATGGGGGGAATCCATTAATTTTAAACAAATACAGATGTTAATGTCGCTGACTAATAAAAGTCTCTAAAATTCAAAGCTATTTGAGAATTACCCAGCACTAGCTGTTGGTTTAGCTGATGGTATCCTGAAGAGAGCTGCTAAGGCCTGAGTAAAAGCTATCCTCAATTAAAACCTTGTAATTCGTTTCTGCAATTCTGGATAGTTTCCCCCGTCCTTTTGTCACAGGCAGAGAATATTGAATTTTTGCACAATCCCCTCCAGCTCTCTCCCTCCCCCACATTTTTTTTTAAAGAGCGGGTAAAATGTATTAATAGCTTTTTGTGAACATACAGAACGGCTCAGGAAAACCCACACAACCTTTCAGGACCAGAGGGGTGTTGTATAAGATTTTCACCTGCATTTGTCACATTCTTCACAATGGTGGTGTGAAAGCCCCCAAAGTTAGCAGCTTTCCCATTGGGAGTACCTGAAAGGAATCCCCTAATCCACAGGAGTGTAAATCCACTAATGCGAAACAATTAGCTCTTTTACAAGTATCCTGACAAGGACACTTCAGGCTTTGCAAACAGGGGAATAAATACGGTACATTTAACAGCCGAATTAGCTCATTGGGCCTGATTCTGGTCTTCCCAACAACAGTAGAAATCAATGAAGTAACACCAGTGATAAACTATGAGGCTGTGTCTACATTGGCGCGATCTTGCGCCAAAACGGCCGCTTCTGCGCAAAAACTTGCTGCCTGTCTACACTGGCCGCGAGTTCTTGCACAAGAACACTGACGTTCTAATGGATGAAATCAGTGCTTACTGCGCAAGAACTATGATGCTCCCGCTCAGGAATAAGCCCTCTTGCCCTACTGTTCTTGCGCAAGAGGCCAGTGTAGACAGGCAACATCAATTTCTTCCCCAAGAAAGCCCTATGGTTAAAATGGCCATCAGAGCTTTCTTGCGCAAAAGAGCGTCTACACGGGCACGGACGCTCTTACGCAAAAGCACATCTCTTGCGCAAAGGCATATGCCAGTGTAGACGCTCTCTTACGCAAATACTTTAACGCAGAGTTCTTGCGTTAAAAGTATTTGCGCAAGATCATGCCAATGTAGACGTAGCCTGAGAGTAGATAGCAGGTGCAGCCCCACAAGTTCCCCTCGTCTACGAAGAAGTCTCTCTTGTTCTCAGGGTTTCCAGTTTATGAAGTGAGAAACGTCAAGCACATGGATTTGATTTATGCATACATCAGGTCCCTCAGGAAACAATATTCCCCTCTCGCCCCATCGATGGATTTATTTCCTGAAGCGTGCAGCCCTTTGGGGGCAGGGAGGTTTGTGTCTTTGTGCAGCCACAGCAAAAGGCTGGCGACATCATGTTGATGCCCATGTTTGACTTTGGCAGATGGTGAGGTTTCTGTGTAGTGTTACTGTTAGATCATCGTTTCAAGGTAGCACCTAGGAGCACGAGTCACCAACCAGGACCTCGTGCTATACAAACCCAGAATGAAAAGTCACTCACTGCCCTGCGTGTTCATTCTCTTTCCACAGTCACATGGCTTGTGCTGTTGGCTACTTATCATGTTATGCATCAGATTAGAAGCTTATCATGGGCCTCTGAACTGTAACGCCAGTGCTGAGAGACGAGTTTAATTGGTACAATATGGAGCTAAGTTAATTTAAAAAAACCCAAACACTTACCATCCCCGCTTCTCCAGGAGCTGCGGCTCACTAGAGATGGACGCACCCCACCAAATGCAGATTGGGATGCCCAATGCCCCACTTGTGGAGTGATGCCACGGCAGGGGTTATGCAGGGCCGGACCAAGCCATTCCGGTGCCCTGGGCAGACAGTTTAATTGCGCCCCGGGTTGGAGGAGGGCGCATGCGCAGCCCCACACCTGCGCTGGCACATGGGAGAGGGCGCGTGCATGGCCACGCCCACTCCCAGCACATGGGGGTGGGTGTGCGGAGCTGGAGGCAGCAGGACACACGTGCCTGGCCCGGCCCAGCCCAGCCCGGGTACCGCCACTGGCGCGCAGTCTGGGGCCGCCCGAGGCGGGCCAAGCCTGGCCGTGCAGGGCCCCACGGCTGTGGCAGGGAGGGCAGGGCGCTGCTGGCCAGCATTGCGGGGGTTAACGTGGCTCCCGCTCCGGGCTGCTACAGCAGGGTGGCCACTGGGAGCTGCTGCAGCCCGTGATCCGGGAGCTGGGTGTGTGGCACCTGAGGGCAGCTATAAGGGGCGCTATGCACCCCTTACAGCTGCCATCAGGCGCCCCCCATAGGTTGGTGCCCTGGGCAGCTGCCCGGCTAGCCCATGCCTTAATCCGGCCCTGGGTTTATGGGCCATTAGAAAGGTATGGGCACTTTGCAGCAGTCTGGATTCTGTCTCGTACTTGCAAGCTCCTCTAGCTTCCCCACTCCAAAGTTCAGGAGTGGGAGAATCAGAACTGGGCCCCTCACACTTAAGCATTTTGTCCGCCTGTTCCAGCTCTTCACACCCCTCCTCTAGCTCCTTCAGGAGAGAGGAAAGATCACACACCTGTCCCAGTGACGGCTGCCATTCTGTCATTGAGTGATGATGCAGAACAAACATGTCAGGCTAGAGGGGACTCAGGAGAATCCCATCTTCTTTCCCTTACATCCTCTCCTAATCAGCTCACCTCCCTCGGAGCTTATCTGGCCAGTTGACCTCACCAAGAATTCTCTGGGAGAAGAGAGGGCATTAAAGGCAGGCAGCTCTTTGTGTGTGCGCGGCCTTGTGCATTTTCCTGAAGAAACTCCCCGTCGATCTTGATAGTTCCCTTTCTACCCTTCGCAAGAGACGTGGACATCGTGATGGAGCAAGCGTTTACACCACAGGGTCGCCCTATCCAAAACAAGTCTCTCTAGAGCAGTGGTTCACTCCTGGGGGGGTGGGAAGAGAAGGCTTAGACTGTGTCGAAAGGTGTGTCTAGACTACATGGTTTTGTTGACAAAAGTCCACTTTTGTCGACAAAACTATACCTGCGTCTATACTGCCACTGAGTTCTGTCGACATAACGTCGACAGAACTCAGCAGTTTTGTCGATGGCTGTAAACCTCCTTGTATGAGGAATAACGCCTTTTGTCGACAGAGTTCTTATTGCATCTACACTGTCCTTTGTGTCTACACCGCCATGTCGACAAAGCAGCTTGCTTTGTCGACAGAACTGGCTGTAGTCTAGACGCTCTTTGTCGACAGAAGCTTTGTCGACAGTATCTGTCGATAGAACTTCTGTCGACAAAAGCCTGTAGACTAGACATACCCTAAGATTTGCGAAAGGAATCTGCATCGCCATTTGGCATTTTTTAGGGCTCCACAAATGAAGAAAAAAGGTTGAAAACCACAGCTGTAGATGTAGGGCCGTGGTCACCAACTAGTCGATCGGAATCTACTGGTAGATCTTGGAGCCTTTGACAGGTGAGCTTGACTGGTTTGGCCAAGAGGCTATCAAGTGCCCTTCCCCACACTGTTGCCCATCTCCTGCATTTTGCCTTGGAACTGTTCCTTCCCCTGGGAGCCTCTTGCTTTCTGTGCAGGGCAGGGGAGGGAGAAGAGGGGGTGCTGCTGTCAGGATACCCTCTTCTACCCTGTATCCTATCTCCACAGAGCAGAGAGGGGACACAACAGGACTTGGGATGGAGTTTGCTGGCTGCTTTTGGGAGTGGTGCAGGGCCAGCAGTTGAACCCACATTCTGAAACCCCACCCCAGTCATAAACCCCCTCTTACACTCCATGCCCCGCCCTAGATCCGAGCATCCTTGCATCTAAATGCCCTCTCAGAGCCTGCACCTAGAACTCCCTCCGCCACCTCAACTGCTTGCAGCTCGGAACCCCTCTCACACTCCAGATCCCTTAATCCAAGTCCAGAGCCTGCATCCCAACCCTCTGCCCCAACCTAGTGGGAGGGAGGAGGGAGTGCGCAGGGGTGGGGTCTCTGAGAAAGGGCACAAAGGAGGCGGGGCTACTTGGGTTTCAGGTAGATCTTGGATTGCACTGAAATTCAAAAAGTGATCTCAAGCGTAAAAAGGTTGGAGACCCCTGCTGTAGAGTTTTGCTCGGGTAGAGCTTGTACAGAAGTTGCACCAGTTCATAAGCAGAAAAGTGATGTAGTGAAACTGGTGCAAATGTGCATAGACCGGGACTTAGCATTATAGGGGCAAATTCTATTCCTTCCTATGCTTTTTGTCGACAACGGTCTTAAAAGGCTTCGCTCTCGATTTACATTGGAATTGCTAAGAGCGTGATTTGGTCTGTGTTTTCCACCAATGGTAATGTAAAAAAAAAACCCACACCCTATAGCATGTGGCCCATAGCCCATTTGTTTGCGGCCTGCAGGTGGGAGCCAAAACAAAAAAGTAGTCAATATAATGGTCTTCTGTTGATATGCATTTTAGTAGTTACATTCCAGAACGGTCATTGCTCATTAAAAGTGCTGTCATATGGGTGGAAATCAGGTGAATAGTGCATTTTATTAATATCAGCACAACTGATTTAAATGGGGCCAGCATGTTGTGTAGACTTGCCTTAATCTTTATATTCATGCCTGTCAGTGTGAAAGAAGCTATTTGCAAATATATTTGCATGTCTATGCAACCGCACTTAAGTTGCGGCCCTCGGCATGTGCTGTGAGTATCAGGGTGGGCCCCGGGGCTTCCAAAGCTGAGTAACCCTGTTCTATAGCATTCAGATAGATCTTAGTCACAAAATAAGGGATACATTTGTTTCTGATTCTGGTGAAACTGAAAGCAACCAGAAAAAGTTTGCACCAGTTGGAATTTAACTCAACAGCCAACCATAAGCTCTTCTTGTCTGTGCTGTGTGCACAGAGTTCCAAAGCTTTAGATTCAAGAAAGACTTGTTCAAGCCCAAGTCCCCTGGCTGACTGCTTGTTTGAGTGAAATCCCAGGCTGAACTAAAGCATTGAGAGAAACAGGCAGATTTTCAGTCTTCACCAATTTGAGGTGCTGCTGCAACATTGGTGTTTGCACATGGAGACGTTTTCCGCTGGATTTTCTGTTGTGCAGAAGACTCCTAAATTCCCTGTGACACGCCTTTGAAAATCGGGCCTTAGACCAGCCCTACAGAGTTCTGCTGGCATAGCCAAGTCAGCCAAGGCTGAGAAGAGGTGCGATCCCTGCTTAACACGGCTTTGCTGGCAGAAATCCCTAGTGTAGGTGCAGCTGTTCTGGCAGAGGTGAGCTTTTATTGGTAGAGCTTGTTTTACTCCTGGGGGGTTTTACTCCTGGCCCAGCTTTGCCAGTATAAGCTAAACAGCAGGGCTGTGTCTACATTGGCATGATTTTGCTCAAAACCATGCTGCCTGTCTACACTGGTAGTGTTCTTGCGCAATAACTCCCCGACATTCTAATGTGTGAAATCAGGGCTTCTTGCGCAAGAACTAGGATGCTCCCGCTCAGGAAAAAGCCCTCATGCGCAACTGTTCTTGCGCAAGAGGCCAGTGTAGACAGGCAACAGGAATTTCTTGCACAAGAAACCCCGATGGCTAAAATGGCCATCGGAGCTTTCTTGCGCAAGAGAGCGTCTACACTGGCACGGATGCTTTTGCACAAAAGCACATGCCAGTACAGACGCTCTCTTGTGCAAATACTTTAACGCAAAAACTTTTGCGTTAAAAAGTATTTGAGCAAAATCTTGCTAGTGTAGAAGTAGCCCCGGAGAACGTTGGAAATAGAGTGTACTGGCACCAGTATACCCATACCAAGGAGGTGCTCCTAGTATAAACATGGCCTCTGGTGTCTTACGTAGAAAACTGCACCCGCCTGAAATCTATAACCACTGTCCCCTGAAATGAATAACTGTATTTTTCAGGGCAAGTTGGCTGCAATTCTTGACCCAGCAGCCAGTTACATCTGGGACCATTTCATTGTGAACTCAGTACTGCAGGAAGCAGCGATTCTGGGATAGCCAAAGCCCTGGGAATGTTCTGATGGGGCGGCTGCCTTTTCTGGTTGCAAGAGGCTCTTTGTTCGTTGGGCCTGGGAGAGGCAGAAAGCGTCTCTCGGCAGGGATAGACATCACCGCCTCCCCTGCTCTGTGATGAGCTGCGTTTCCAGAAACAGCAGGTAAAGAAAGGAGCAGGCTGGGCGTGAAGAGGATTCGGGGCTCGGCCCCTGCCTGAACGCTGCTGCTGCTGCAAGACTTCTTGGACTGATTCCAGTGTGGTGGTAAAGCCGCTCACCCAGTCTCGCTCAGAGCCTCAGCGTGACTCCAGTGCCTTCCAGAAGCAGCTCAAAGCACGCCAGTTCAGGGGAAAGAGATTTTCCTTCTCGCCTCGTCATTTCCAGGGAGGGTTCAGCAAAAGCAGGTCTATGGCAGCAATGGGCCACCTAAACTAGCGAATGGGCCGCAGGATTGGCGTGACCAAGACATTCTCCGGGCGAGGGTAGTTTTGCTCACTGGGCTTGTGTAACTAGAATTTTCAGAGCATGCCGACTGAACCGTAGCAGCGCTGGGATTGGCTGTCGAGCGAGCACACGGCTCTCACAGTCACTGTTGTGTGCAGTCAGCATGCACCTGACTTCAGCATGCACCTGACTTCAGCATGCACCTGACTTCCCGCACCCTTGAGTTATGGGCGTGTCACTTTAGCAACACCAGGAAGACGACGACACGGACAGACACCAGTGGAATCTGGCCACCCTGCACGGTAAACCAAACGTCTCGCGGGCCACCCATAGACCCCTAATGAGGCCACAGGCTGCCTGACGCCCGTCTGTACAATGCCAACCGCTTGCCCCTCGTTATTTTACATCTGGGTCTGCTTCTGTGAGTCCAAAGGAGAAATGGCTCAGCCAGGAAGGAAGAGGATCAGGATGCTCATTCTGTGCATTTCAAATGTGCCAGCCAAAGACAACGCTTGAAACCCCAAACCAGCTGGGTGTGTTCAATACATCCTGTGCTTCTCTCTGATCCTTTGGTAAAACATGCCAAACTACTTCCCCACCATTACTGAGCAAAAATTGACAGCTCCTTGAACAAGGAGAGATGGCATCTGGTTTTTCAGATGGGGCAACTGAAGCACAGACAGGTTAAATGATTTGACCAAGGTCACACAATGAGCCAGAGGTAGAGCTGAGAAGAGAACCAGGCATCCCAACTCCATGCCCCCTGCTCTAATCACTAGACCAGTCTGCCTTCTACTATGTATATCTAGAGGCAGAGCCGAATGTTCAGCCCATTCCATTTTTTGCAGGGGTGGGGGGGCTCCTGTGTGTTTGGAAACACAGCCTCCCCAAACCTCCCCCCCCCCCCACCCATCCAAGACTGCCAGAGGAGCCACAATCCAGCCATCAGTCCACTCAAGGTCGGTCTCTATCCAGGCTCTAGCTTGAAGCCCAACAGGGGCTATTTCCCCAGCTCTGCAGCAGCCTCTCTATCTGAACACGGCTCAGCCAGGCCTGCACGGGAGGACAGCAGGCCCTGGCTCCCAGCGAGGTTTATGCAGGTGGCCCTGGATCCCACCAAAAAGGCGGGTCTGGGGAAACCAGCCCAGGGCCTGCTCCTTTGCTTTGGTCTCTTACCCCCTTTCTACAGCTCGCAGCACCGTCTCTCTGTGGCGCTGATTGCACAGGTCTGGGGCACGGCCAGGACTCTTGGTCACGGCTGCCCCTCCTTGGCAACACGCCCGTCCTTCCCCCCGGGACCAGGCCTTTCGAAGAGGCATAAAAGGCAAACTCCGGTTGCACCCGCCCGGCGTGGGCTCGGGGGTGGGTGCCCCGGCTCACGACACAGCCCGCAGCCTCTCTTCCGATTTTCCCTCCATCCCCTTGCTGGGGCACCCAAGAATCCCCCGAGAACGGGGGGAAGGGGAAAGCCACTGAGCCTCTGCCGAAGGCAAGAGGCACAAAAGCAGAAGGCCTCAGGCCTGGGTGCCCCAGCCTAACTAGGCCCCGGAGCGCCATGCAAGAGGAGAAAGAGCGAGAGAAGAGAGGCAGGCTGCTGCCACCCCATGGCAGCTCAGCAGAAGGAGCAGGGAAGGCGGCAGTCAAAATAAAAGTCCTTCCCCGCCCCATGTTTGATTGCAACTGGCAGGAGAACAAGGGAGCGTTGCCTGCCAGCCAGCCCTCCAGAGCAGGGACACCGGGAGCGGAGCAGAAGGGGTGGGAGGCCAAGAGGAAGGAGCTGCTGCTGGAGTCTTTAAGGGGAAGGCCATCTGCCCCAGGAGAAGGACTCAGGGTAGACCTGGAGCTGTAGGGCACTAGGAAGAGGGGCTTGGGGCCTGACGGACGCTCCCTTGCAACGGGTCTAGAGGGTTTCTCATCCCGCCTTGCAGCGCAAGGGGGTCGGTGAGCTTGGATCCGTGGGCCCAGCCCCTGGAGGACACTGGGCATCCGCACACACGTGTCAGCCCAGCCCCTGCTCTTTTGTTCTCCCAGAGAAGGCCGTGGAGCCCTAATTACCTGACAGCTGTCTGTTTGGCCTGTTCTGCGCAAAGGCAGGGGAGGGGAGAGGAAGCCTGCTGAGAATCAATGCAAAGTGAGGCTAAAAGCGGAGCAGGCCGGATGTCGTACGGAGCTGATATCCAAGAGCACCGGGGGGGTCAGCTAGTTGCGATCACGGTGGAATTGCTCAGGCTTCCTCCTTCCGAACAGCGAGCACGAAAGCTTCAAGGGAGGCTACAGGAAAATCAATTGAGCTGCTGGGGCGAGGTAGCTTTGACATTGATCTTTGCTAGTTCATCTCCCCAAGCGCCGCGTGCTCAGGCTGAGCCCAGTCCTACTCCCCGAGGGCCAGAGGCCTCTTGCATTCACTACGGCGAAGTGCTGCCGCTATTCTGCACAACTCAGGCAGCAGCTAGATCGGACTCCTGCGTTGTTCTCTGCTCCGGAGAACTCTCCTCCCTCCCCTCCACTCTCAGAGCTTGGCAGCAGTTAACACAGGGGCTCCTCTTGGGGAAGGGAGGGTGCCCGGGGGCATGCAGGACACGTGGGCATCTTTCATTGTCAGCTCATGTTCCGTACCAGCCACTCCTCAACCTCTAGAGCATCCTCCAAAGACAATTCTCTGTGCAAAAAAAGCACCCAAGGGAGGGGCCTACCTGGCCTCATGCAGAGGGGCAAGTTTATGTCAAAATTAATCCAGGAACCAAAGGACACGCAGAGAAGCCCTTCTTGGCCTCTGCAGTGATGTGACGAGCCCGGGGTGACAAGCAAGAGGAAGTGGATTTGCTCATTTATGAGCCTAAATTGGATCCAGTTGGGATTGCTGAAGCCTGGTGGGGTGTTAAAAAACCAAAGACTTATCTACTCAGGAAGGATCCAGTGGGGAAAAGGGGCCCGGCCCTCAAGGTTAAAGAGGACTTGACCTCGTTTTGAGTCACTGATAACTTGGAAGAAAATTATTCTAAAGGTGATTGGATCAGTGTATTAACAGATAAGGTGTGCTTTAGGTACTGTCTGCCACAGCCACTCATGCTGGGGACAGGGCGACTGTAGGAAAAAAGGCTGTTTAATCATAGGGGAACCTTTAATTCCACAGACATGCTACAGGTCTCACTGCAGCCAACATGAGGCATTCTGTATTAGTCCATTTTATCACAGATAACCAGAACTGAAAAATTCACAGTAGCTTAGGTACAAGTGATCGTGGTGATCACACAACGTACAAGCAGAATAAAGTACAGACAAGTTATAGTTACTTGATGGTTTAATAGAGATGGTTTCACACTGCTGAAAACACAAATTATGAACCAAATCAGCTGGGGGCAAGAATGTAACAGACTGTGAATGATCAGATGTTCTTAAATGATTCCCAATTACTATACGGGTAGTCTGTGAAGTAGAGGCCAAATCTGGGTCACCGGACACTTTTAAACAAACTGCAAAAAATGTTTATTCACTTATTGCAGTGTGAAAAATGTTTCTCTGGAGTCTGGATCGTGACTACTTTAAGCAACATGTTTGGATTCTGACAAAAAAAATAATTGACTACCCACTGCCTTAGTAGATGCCGAAGAAACAATTGCAGTGTCGAGGACGACCATAGTGGTTAAAAAAACTGACCGAGTGGAGAGTGAAAGTGAAAGGAACTATGTAACAAATGGAAGAAAAACAGAAGTTGATAGTACTGAATATAAGCCAGAAAGCAAAAGGCCACAAGTGGAAACCTAAGGCCAACAGAGTTAAGGACAATAAGAAGTATGTTTGCATATAAAAATGATTCTTAACAATGGTACTGGATGGATGTGATAGAATTATCACTAATAATTCAGAAAAGGCAGAAGTGTTAAATATTTCTGGCCTCGGAAACTATTAATCCGTGTTTCTCTTCATTTTCAAACACTAGAAGCCAGAGGCCTCTATTTTATCCTGCTGTGCCCCTTTCACACCTCAAACATCTGGAGTGTTCCCCTATGCTTCTGGCCTCCCCATTAGTACTAACTTAGTCCCAAGATAACCCCCCACCAAACCGCTTCTGAAATGCATTTTCTTCCTTGATTTCCTCTTTCCTGCTGCTACTAAGGGAAGGAGAAGAAGCTAGAGGCTAAGACAGGGGACTTGATGTGAGGGTCTGGGTTCTAGTCCCTGGTCTGCCACTGGCCTACTGGGCAGATGAGGCCAAGTCACTAAGGGCCAGAGATCGGGGCTGGTTTTCCAAGAGCTTGACATGCCCAATTGGAATCTGATTTTGAGAAGAGCTCAGCACCTGCTGTACTTTAAATCTGGCTCTTGGAAGGCTGATCCTGCTCGCACTGGTGTCCTCAGTCAGCGGCAGTGTTGCAGGATCAGGCCCGTAATGGCTCTGTACCCAGTTTCCCCCATTTACCAAGGTAACCGCCCCTCCAGCTCTTCCTGCCCTAACCCTCTAGCTCTCAGGCCACCACCGGGCTCTCTAGCTGGATTCGCAATTCTCCCACTTCTAACACAGGCCCCTGCTGCAGTTGCCTGAGTATCAACCATAATTTACCTCACTCAGCAGGTCCAAGACCCTGCAGCCCTGTTCTCTCCGGCGTACGGACAGCACTAGTCAGTGACCAAACAGCCTCAAAGTAAAGAGGCCTTAAAAGCAATAAAGGACACTCTACACACATCTAGTGTGGCCGCTGGCTACCCATCTTTCAAGGCCCAGACTCTCCAAAAGCCGTGTAGGCACCTAACTCTCCTTGAAATCAATGGCACCTACATCACTGAGGATGTGGGTCCAACTCCCTGCAGCCTCGTCTGCAGAGCCCCTGTCTCTCAGCCAGCTTGTCTCCCCGTTAGTGCTCAGGTGCAGTCCCCTGGGTGCTCCCCTGGGTGCTCCACAGCCCTCCAGTCACGAATCAAGCCTCTTACACCCTCCTTTGATCTTGCAACTCCCAGCCCTGGTAAAACAAGGATGGCTCCTTGTTGGAGACTGGACAGGATCCATGAAGTGAGGGCTGGCGAGTGGCTGGTATCCCATCTCCCAAGGCCTGGCTCTCTGCTCCACCTCCTCCCCCAACATCCTGCTCCTTTCTCCATCTCTTCCCTCTGGGCTCCACCCCTGCTCCCCCTCAGGCCCTGCCTCTGCTCCATCCCAACTGAAAGAAAAAAAAAAGCCATGGACATCCAGGATGGTCAAATGGCACCTGGACGCAACAGCCAAAATCCAGACTGTCTGGGTGAAAACCGGATGGGTGGCAACCCTACACAAAGCAAACAGCTTTCCCTCTTGTGCTTCAAGTGTATGCTTGGCCATCACCTTCGGTCAAAGATCCCTTTACACGTGGATATTACAGGCATACAACCGTCCCCTCCCCTACCATCCAATGCGTTAGCTTGATACAGTCATTCCCAAAGTTAAAATAGCCCCCAACTTTCCGGTCACATGCTGTGTCCACAAAATTGATACATCTCAGGGGTCAGAACACTCTTCCAGGTCCACAGCGGTCCCAGCTACCCGCCTATCAGCCAGTGGCTTGGGAAGGTGGAATAATCCTTGGATGAAAAGGTTACGCGAGGGTAGAGTAGGATTATGCCAGAGAAGGAGGATTTGCATGAAAGATGCTGTCCCCTTAAAGGGACACTGCAGTGCTGCCGGGGTTTTCCACATATTAACATTTCTAGCTTATTCCCTCCCCCGCCCCGTTCAATGCACAGTCTGGGACGTAAAACATTTATGGCCTAGGAGCCTGACACAGAGTTAGCGGAGGTTTCTTTGGGCAATTCTAACCACTGTTTTTGCAGGCGGATCTCTCTGGCTGGCTCCGGCTGAGATATACCCAAGGCAGCGGGGGCTGCGAGCACGGGCCTAGCTCTCCCAAGATGGTCACCCAAAACCAGACACCAGTATTGGAAGCGTGAGCAGAAGCGGCCCATGTGAGTCACCCAGTGAGTCTCCGGCAGGGCCACACAAAGCTCATTGGTCTCTGACGGACCGGGCCGGGTCCGGGCACAGCTGAGGGTGTTTGTGCAGGGCAAATTGCTCAAACTCAGGGCTCCTTACTGCCCCTGACTGGAGGCCTTTTCTAAATAGGCCACAAACCAGTCGCACCGAGAGCTGCAGCTGCCAGCCTGGCCAGCCAGAAGCCTCACGAGCAAAACCCCTCTTGATATCCCAGCTCTTCCTGTGGCCCAATCAGCCCCGGGCCTAGCACACAGGTGAGGGGTTATAGAACCCAATCCCACCTCCCCCGAATGGGTTCTTCCAGTCCCAAGAAACCAGCCACAGATCCCGATCAATTTACACTCTGGGTCTTACCCATTAGACCACGCTGAGCCAATCCCTTAGAATCTAAAATCTAAAGGTTTATTACTAAAAGAAAAAAAAAGCATGAGAGTAAAAAAAGCATGAGAGTGAGGTTGTTAAAGGATAATACATTACATGCATCGAATTGCCCAGTTCTCGATACAGAGATGTTATAAACTGCTGGCTTATAAGTCTCTATGTCAGGACAGGTCCACAGTTCTTTCTGGCTCGTGGTTCCCTGCAAGGCTGCTTCTGGGATCAAGAGCCAAGCTGAAGACTAAGATGGAGGGTGCCACATGGCACCTCTCTTGGCATCTTCCTGGCCAGAACAGATCACATGGTCCATCAACCTATCCTGGTGTCCCAAGTCAGTTACATTCCTGAGGTGTGTATTGGCACCTAGAGATTCATTGTCTCCTTGCTAATTAGCATAGCCATCTTCTGAGCATTCCTTGCCCATTGCTCAGTCACAGTCTGACAATTTTCCAGCATCCATCCAGAGTACATGTTTATAACTCCACATACAGATATTACACGATTACATGAATGGCATCCACAGAACCTGTAGAACAGAAGCTTTCATGTGATACCTCACATGGCCCCCTTTGTATACACTTTGGGGCAAACAACCCCCCCCCCCATGGGTGCAGCAGTGATCTGGCTGCTCCCCTAAAAATCCACTAACATGACAACTCTGGCAGGGTCACACATAAACCTCATTGGTCTCCTGCAGTCAGGTGGAAATAGCTAGTTTTATCAGCAGACCAATGAGGTGAAAGAAGACCACAGCAGAACTGTCTTGAGGAGCCTGATTCCGGCTCTGATCCTTAGCACTGTTCCTGGTCTGCACTGTCCACTAGGCAAGACAGCTCCAATATCTTTAGTGGCAGGCCAAGACAGACCAGTAGCTAGGCCAGCACTAGTGCTGGGCATTTCATATCCAGCCAGTTGGTTGTATCTGCAGGCAAAGTCTGCTTGGAGAGAAACTGAAACCAATTTTTTCTCCCCACAAATTGTAAATAAACAAACTAACCTAAAACAGCACAGGTCAGTTCGATCTCCCGCATCCCCGATTTTCCCATTCCAATTACCTTGAGTTGTATGATAGATGGTGGACTGAATCAGCCTGTTGTGGATGCTCGTGGGCCTTCTATAGAAGCCAGCAGACCCCAGCTGAGGGATGCTAAAGGAGCGTATTTGAATGTGTACCACAGTTCTATAGCATTTTACATACCCTGCGTAACTCCCCCTCCATCCCTCCACTGGCAGGAGGGAGAGTCAATAGACACATTAACCTTGATCCAACACATTCTCTTACAAAACAAGAATTTTATTTACACCTGGAATGAGAGTGATTGTTACATTTAGTACCTTACAAACTCAGGACAAAAGACACTGCAGTGTGTGAAACTATCCATTAAAAAAACCCCATGCAATAAGTGTGCCAAAGTGCAAACTCATCACAAATCCTGTTGTATAGAACCCAAAAGGGGGAGGGAGAAGGGGCGATGAAGCATTAAAACCCATGAGAGTTGCTGAAGCAGGAGCGTTTCTGCTGGATGGGGTGGGAGGATAAGCAGGGGAGATTCAAACATTTTCACCATCCGAACAGAGAAGTACTTTAAAATACAGCCCCTTAAAAACACCCCATAGATGTTAGAGGATTCTGGAGAGTCAAGGAGCTTCGCTTCTCTCCAGTCACTAGCAAAAGATATTTACATTGTACTGAAACTTTCTGGAAATAAAAAGCTTTTTTAAAAATTCCGGGCCAAGAAATAGAGCGTGGGGGAAGGGGAAGAGGAGCAGCAAAATCCACCCCACCCTATTAAAGGGGGACAGCTCAGGTTGTTTGAAGGCACTGTCTCCCTCATAGCTTAAGCCCCTAGAGATAAGGTTAAAAATCCAACAGGCTACAGTCTAGGGCAAATCAAAGGGATGCAGTACAAACCTTCAAGCTAACAGCAACTTGTCTGAGCCCCTGTAGCAAAAATACTTCATCATTGGAATCTTTTTTATTTTCCTTCATGTCTGTAAGGTTCACATGAGGAGCGGCCACACACCCACCCACCTGTACCCCCCTTTCACATATGGCGGGGTGACCGACCCTCCGTTCCTGGCTGGACAGACAGGCCCCTCCAGATACCCGGTGTTGCATCTTCCCACAGCAAAAGGGAAGGGGCCTGCAGCCTCACCCCCTTCACCCCCAGCTTTCCGCCAGGGTTCACACCAGCATGTGGCTAGCAGCTGCCTTGTGGCACTGTGGGGGAGTGAAGAGACAGGAACAACGGCTTCCAGCTGCGGGGGGGGGGGGGGGGGGGAGGAAGAGATGACTGGCCCATGTCTTGGCAGAGCTCACCTCTCCCCCCAGCCCCTCTCCCCTGTGGCTGAAAGTAGCTGCCCCCCTCCTGCCTGCAGAGCGTTGAGAAGCAGCTAACACCTCCAGGCTGCGGCTGGCCACCGCCACAACCCAGCCACTGCCTGTCCCCCAGCTACAGTGTGGGCAGGAAGGGGCTGGCCCTTCAGGACGCCTTGTGCATCCGGGCCTAAGGAACCAGACTGCAGGGGCTTCCTGGAACCGGCCAGAGAGGCCAAGCAGGGGAGGGTGCCTAGGAGACAGAGCTGCCCCACACTCCTTGGGGGCCGGGTGGGGTAAATAATGTGCTCAGCCCCTGTCCAGGGAGCAGCTGTGGAGTGGGGCACGAACGGGCTGGAACTTGCTTACTCCCCCTGCCCCTCCAGAGCTTCCCCGAGGAGCAGCGAGGCTTCCCCAGAACACGGGCGGGGCTCGGCTCCTCCCGGCCAGCACCCCAGGCTGGAGTGCCTTGAGCTTTCCCACCAGAGGCAGTGGGGGAAGGAAGGAGCCAGCCAGGCCGGCGGTATGTTCAGTGCTTTGTCCAGGGGCTGGTCCTCTGGAGAGCGCCAGGGGCAGGACACACCCCTTGCAGGGATATGCACGAGCAGCAGGGGTGGGCTGAAGGGGCAAAGCAGGGGGAGGCCAGTGCTACTGCCTTGCACCTGACCGCACACGGCAGCCACCACCACTCCCAGTGCGGGGCCAGATGCCGGGCAAGGAGTGGGCCCTGCTGGGGGAGCAGATGGTCCCATGGGCTGTAGCTCTGCTCTGCCACCAGCCTTGCATGCCCCACCCCATCGCTGGCCACGGCAACCCCCCCAGTCCCTCTGCTGGTGGGCAGGTCCCAACCAGCAATAGGACCACCCAGTACTGTTGGGGGTGGGGGAGGAGACTACGGGATAACTTGCTTTTTCTTATAAATGGGCGAGGCCATCTGCCGGAGGGCTTTAAACGGGATATCTGGTCACCTCGTTTTACCCACCCCGCAGGGACATGGGATTACAATTTGACAAAGCAGGGAGGCTGAAAACCGGGCAGTTCTAACTGCATTGGGAAGCATGCCTGTGGTGAATAAACCAACACTGCTCCTTCAAGGAAGAGAAAACACAGATCTGAGAGCCCGGGGCCCTCCCCAAGCCCCTTTTCCCTCATGGACAGAGCGACAGGTGCCAAAACAGCCTGTAGCAGCACACACAACACTGGAAAGATGGGCTCTACATTTGGATGGCAAGAAAGGAACAAACAAAGAAAAGGAGGCAGCAAATGAAGAGAGAGGAGCTATTTTTGGTATTCGCTAATAAATGCTCAATATGGAAACAATTAGCGTGAAAAAAAAATCCCTCCCACCCTTTCCCTCTCCTCTCCATTTGAAATAGAACAGTTAATAAGTTTGCTCCAGGAATGTAAATGACTCCCAACGCACTAGGATGCCAGACACTGCCCAGAAACCGCAATGGAGAAGGTACAGGCCCTTTGCCTCAGTGACGGAGTTCAGAGAGTGAGCAGAAGACCAAGGACTTGGATAAAAATCTCAGCATGAAAAGAGGCCGAAAGGATTGGGACTGACTCGAAAGGAAACGAGAGAGGATACAAGGTAAAAGTAACAAACTAATACAGGGACTAGGGGAGCTGATCTTCCATTCATCTTTCCCACAGCAGAACAAATGGATGAATGAATTCCCAATGGGTAAAAGGAAATACTTTTCCCACACAAATGCCCATTCACGCGGCCCCAGCAGACTGAGGCTATGACTTTCGTAGGACTCAAAAACGATTGGAGATCGGCTGTTTCTGTAGATCAGGGCTACTCAACCTGCGGCCCGTTGGTTTGCAGCCCGCCGTGCAGTTTGGGTTTACAAGGGGCTCAACATGGGGCCTGTGGCTGGGATCCTTTGAGCATGGCCTCCGCCCGGAACACGCTGCGCAGCAGCGAGGCGTCTCCCAGGCGGGGTGAGCACTGAAAGATGCCAGTGGACCAGCTGGCTGGAACAGACAGGTACCGGGTGTCGGCGTGTCTAGCCCCCAGGGAGGAGGTGCCGGGAGCCCAGGGGCATTGTGGGAAGTGCTGGCTGCTTAACCTTATAGGCAGAGCCTGCAAGGTGCTGACTGGCTCACACGGACCACATTTGGGTCCGGTGCTGTGGCTTAAGGGTTAATCTTTGTATTCATGCCCGTCCCTGTGAAAGAAGCTATTTGCATATATATTTGCATGCACATGCAATCATGCTTAAGTTGCGGCCCTCGGCATGTGCTATGAAAATCATTGTGGCCCCCGGGGCTTCCAGAGTAACCCTGCTGCAGATAAGGAGACTTAACAGTAAAGATTAGCCAAAAGATTAGTATTGAAAGGGATACAAGTCCTCCGGCTTCTCATCACGAGCCAGATTTAGAGCCCCACGTGGACACAAAGCTTGGCTTGATACCCACAAAAAAAGAGCTGCAGCTATCTGCATTGACATCTGCAGATGCGGATACCTGTGGATATCCACCAATTCGCAGAGTTCTAGGCACAAAGTTTGTGTCCACATCCACAAAAGTGAGCCACGGCTGCGTCCACGGAAGCAGATACCTGCAGAGTTGCAGGGCTCTAAAAATAGTGGACTGGCTGGACCATGATCCAGTCTGACAATTCCTATGAATTTTGCTGCTGCTTATAAGCTAGGTTAGTGTCATGCAATAGAAACTTATGATCCAAACTGGCCCACAGTGACTTCAGTAGCAGTTCCCACCCCTCTACCCAATAGGCTCCATGGAGAGTTGTCAACCCTCCAACATTGTCTTGGAGCCCCCAGCAATTAAAGCTCCATCTTTTAATTATAAGACGCCATGTGAGGACGCCTCCAGGAATCCACCCAACCCGAGCTCCCGGGGCACAGGACTAGGCCCCAAGTAATCCTGAGCTGGAGCAACAGAGAGCCTGCCTGAGGGGAAAGCCCTTCTCCCTGGGACCACTTCAGACCAGTCTCTCAACCTGTGGCCCACAGGCCACTTGTGGCCCAATCAGCAAGGAGCTGAAGCCCATGTGACATCTCAGGACATACGGGCAGTACTGGATGTGACCCACAAGCAGCTGGAAGAGACTCAGGAGTCATCAAGTCCAGCCCCCTGCCAAAAGCAGGACCAACCTCAACTCAATCATCCCAGCCAGGGCTGTGTCAAGCCAGAACTTAAAAACCTTTAGAGATGGCAATTCCCCCCCACCCCTCCCTAGGGAACCCAGCCCAGGGCTTCCCCGCCCCCCTAGGGAAATAGGATGAAAACCACTGTTCTAGACTCACCCATCTAGGGAAGGCTCACCCAGGTTTCCTGCCAATTCTGACAGCTTGCCGCTCAAGGGGGGAACAGAGCAAAGGCTCCCAGAATGATGCATCAAGGGAGGCAGCAGCTTTTCCTGGCAGCAGCCAGAGATCAGATGCCCCAACACTCCCCCACAGCTTGCAGACAGAGCTGCTGCTCCACAGGCGACACGACCTGAGGCAAATTACTCTGCTCCGTACTGGGAAAGTGGAAACCCATCAAAGGCAACGGGGCTTGGAAGCCAACACAACGAGCAAGCTCCAGCACAGACGTCTGGGAGAAGCCAAGGGAGTCTCAGGAGATGGTGAATCAAACTTGAATCATTCCACAACCCCAGGAAGGGGCCTGTAACCTGCCTGTCGATGCCCAGGGTTAGAGCCCTCAGGCCTCAGCTTCAACCCCGGGGCAGGGGGTGGGGGTGGGGCATAGGCTTCAGCAAGTCTAGGCCAGCCTGGGCAACCCCATTAAAAAGGGGGGTCAGCCTACTTCGGGTCCCCACCCAGTCTGAGACTTGCTGGTTGAGGACAAGGCAGGCCTCTCACACCAGCACCGCCTGGAGGCCTGTGCAGGAGGCGGAAGGACTTGCTTTATTTCAAAGGGAAATCTAGGAAGCCAAGTGCTGTCCACATAAGGGGGAAAATGTGCCTGAGGCTCAGTTCTGCAGCAGCTCCCATGCCAAAGTCACGCTGCAGCTAGACGTGCAAGGCACCACGCCCAGAGCACAAGAGCCCAATTCGCACCAGCAAAGGTACATGACATTTCAACCCTCCCCCACAGTGCAAAGGGGCTGCAGGGGAATCCCAGAGCTTGGCCTTTAGCCCCCCAGCTGCAAAATCAGCTCCAGCAGAAGCAGCACACTCCCCTGCAAATGCCCCGCTTGATATCCACGGGGATCTGCCACCACGGACATGGACATCCGGGGCTCATTTCCGCGGAGACAGAATTGTGTAGCCGCGCAGAACCAGAGTCACATACGTGCAGCACCCAAGTAGCATCAGCGTCACACAGATACAGCAAGACTCCCCGGGGATTCACACGGAGCAGAAGGCGGGCTCATCCATCAGCAAGCAGTCCTGCCACAGGTACGTGGGCTCAGCCAGAGCCCTAGTGGAGGCAGCTCACACGGCCGCCTTCTTCCAAAACCCCACATGGGGCAGAGGCAAGCAGCATGCCCAAACCCGCCCGCTAATCCAGAGCCCAGTCACATCAGCAGGTTTCCTGCCACGGTCTTTGTGGTCTGTACAGCACCTCGCCCAAAACCAGCACCCCAGCAGGGGCTCCTGGGAGGTGCCAGGATATAGATAATGGACTTAAATGGAATTTGGGTTAGCGGAACACAAGCAGCAGCAAAAGGGGTGCAGGAAAGGAACGGCAGCACAGCCAACATTCATGGTGTAAAACGGTGCTCAGACCGTGGGCATCAATTTCAGGAGAAAATGTTCAGGGCGCAAGTAGCATCTCACTGCAGGGAGGTGGGGGACAGGCCCTGGCCAGCATTCAGGTGCAAACATACAAAAAGGGACAGCAAAGTGGGGTGGGGGTGGGAGGGAGAAGAGAAGACAAACCTCCCTCTAAGTGAGCTTCACCTGGCAGCAGCCCATGAATATTTACTGGGAGCAGCCCCTTTAGCACGGAGGCAGACAGCTGTGACTGGAGAGGCTGGCGCTGGTTCCGGAGCCTGAGCCAGCCTTCAAAAAACTAGCACAGAAAAGCCACTTAATGTGCAATTGCTCTCCCCAGCCTTGGAGATATTACTCGTCATCAAAACCTTCTTAAAGGGGCCATGCCCCTTGTGTGCTCACATCCCAGCGCCTTCTGGATAATAAAGCATTTCCTGTCTGAGAAAAGCAGAACTAAAGGAAATCCATAGAGGATGCAGGTGGAAGATTGGTGGGGGTTTTTAGTGCACTTCTAGGAGTGCTGACCCAGAAGTTGGCACAAACTGATTAGGTTCCAATCTTTTCTCCCAGGACTTGTCTGTTCCAACTCCATCCTCCAATTTCACGACTGGATTTTCCTCCTGATTCCCCGGTTTGCATTGAACCCACATGCTAAGTTACAGAGCGGTGACTTCACTAGTGATCAGACAACACCCGCTGGCATGCAATCGAGTTAGTGAACTAACCTAGCAGCAGATTCCCCCCCGGCAGAGCCGAGCCAATGGGAGTTGAGGGAACTCTGCACCCGAGGATCAGACTCCACGGCGTTAGAGGGGAGGCAGTTCGCTAGTGACTAGGAACCGTGACTTGGCCTTCAAGACACATACCTGCTCCCTCGCCCATCCGGCTGCAGAGCGAAGCGCTGTGTCTGAGCCGCGCCTCCCTACCACTGCCCTCAGAGCACCAGGCACATCGCCCGGGACCCCCCCTCGCAGGAGCCGAGGCCTGCGCCAGGCGCATACAGAAACCACCCTGGTGGGAGCATCACTCCATTTTTCTCAGAATAATTTATTAAATACAGCTTTAAAATATGTCCAATTCAGTCATTAAAAACAAAGGTGAACTTCAGAGATTGCTCTGTGCGCCCCTGGACAATCATTGGGTAACCCGCAGTGCGGAGGGAGGGGTCGTGCCCACGCTGCTAGGGAACGGGCCTTTCCCATCCTCCCCGCCCCCCAAAGCGGTTCCACAGTACGGACGACATTTGCACAGAAAAGGGATCTGGCCCCCAGTAACCGGTGGTGGGACTGGCAGAGGCAGGTGGCGGCAGAAGTAAGAAAGGCCACGGCTCTCTGAACCGGCTTTGAAAAAGGCCTGCGGCTGGTAGGGTGGTCAACAGGGGCACCCCCAAAAAAACCAGGCCAAAGGCTCACTGTAAAAAGGGTGCCCTAGCTTCTCCCCCTAGGGCATGCTTGTTGGTTCACACTGCAGCTTGCAAAGCTAGTTTTCCTTCAGAGCCAGGGGACCCTACTCTGTGGGTCAGCCTTTTCCCCCAGGACAGCACAAGCTTGCGCTGGGAGCTGCAGCCAGCTTGGATGTGGGGAGAAGCAGGAGTAGGCCACAGGCAAAGGGCCTTTCCGGCACTCCCTCCCGCTGCACGCCCGGCAGCTCCTGCAAGCAAGGTTCTGGCGTCGGATCGTTCCAGAGGGAGGCAGCTACCCCAGCAGGCGCCTTGGGAGAGTTCAGAGGTAGCGTTAAAGTTTGAAGCGTGATTGTCGGTTTCCAGCTGGTGGAGAGCAGGGGGAGGAGGAGCACAGGGGTCACGGTAGCTCTCTTGGTGGAGGCCAAGCGCCCAGGAGGTTTCTAGCCCCCCAGCGGATTTGACTGGCGTGGCAGGGCTTAGTCCCAAGTCCACAGCACTTAAAAGGACGAAGCCACTAGGGGGCAGCAGGTGTTGCTCGGAAAGTCCTACACTGTTTTTATGGACAATTCTATCGCTGCAGGAGACGAGTTTCAGAAGTGCCATGGAAAGGTTAGAACTTATTCAATTGTATAGTCCTCTCCTCTCCCCTCCCCCGGCCATCCGGGATGATCCCGGCACGAGCCCTGCTAGAGTTACTAAGGAGAGCCCAGCTCACCAAGGTCATGGCTGGCTGGAAGCAGGCCGGTGGCTTTGCAGCATGGCCAAGCGGACAGCTTCCACCGGAGACCCTTTGTCCCCTCCAGAGAGCTCCTTCCATGGCAGGCCTGGCCCAGTGACTAGGGTGAAGGGGGGGTGCAGAGCAGGTGGGAAGGGCTCCGAGGAAGCCAGCTACAGCTAAGGAGGACAGAGGCTCCTGAGCCCAGTCCCCACTAGAAACAGTCCTCAAAAAACCCCACCCCATAAGAAGAGTCATCAAAAAATCCCCACAAGTCCACCGATGCCGACAGCAGACACGTCAGTAGCACTTTCAATAAGGCATCACAGGTGCTTCAATACTAAAGCAGCAGATAAAGTGTTGGGTTACAGTACAGGAACGCAGGCCCTTGTGCAAGGCGGCCCGAGGGCAGGCAGCGGCTGGGCCCGGGGGTGTGACAGGAGAGGGGGGCTGAGGGGGCTGGATGGTTCTGCCCCCCCACCCCGGAGACACGCCTCACACAGCTTCTCACCAACTCTATTTAAAACAAAACAAAACCAGAGACTTAGAAGCGTCAGCCTGGGCCTAGCTGGGGCTGCTGGTTGGCCGCAGGTGTAAGCCGCTTTGCGTGGTACCGGACGGGGAGCCGGCGTGCGCCGAGCAGCGCCCCTCCGGGGTCCGAGCACAGGGCTAGGTGCCGTTGCTGAGGCTGGAGTTGGCGCTGCTGCAGCTTTGTTCGTAGGAAGGAGGCGCCTCTGCAGGGGAGAGAAAAAGGAGAGAATTTAGGAGTCAGATTGTGCAGCTTCCTTCCCACCTCTCTGCTCCCCGAGCTAGCGCCCGATCCAAATCCCACTCCCGCCATTGACAAGTCTCCGGGTTTGCAGGATCAGAGCCCAGAAAGGCAGACACACACAAGCAAGGGACTTTTGGGGGCCAGGTTTGCCAGTCTGCTCCTGTCAGGGCACAGATGCAGGAGGGAGGCTAGGAATGCCTCTGCGTGGACTACAGACAAACCAGTGCGCAGCCCCCGGCCCTGCCCAATGCCCTGGAGATATGTGAAGAAGGTCGATTAGGAGGCTATCGAGAGCCATCTGCTGCTACTGAAAGAGTCACCTACCCCTCATTTGTCTGTGCCACACAAAGGAATCCACTTACGGGCCTGTGTTGGTCCAACTAGCTCGCCCTTCAGAGCTATTGAAAGGTTCACAACCCCGGCTCTGGCAGGGATTAACGTTCAGTTTTACAGGGGGCCCCAACCTGGATCCCAGTGCGCCTGAGAGTGGTGAACCCCAGCAAGTAGCAGCCGGTGGCTCGGAGGAGGGTGACCGCACAAGCTCAGACCATGCGGGATAAGAGGAGGTGCGGACCTACGCCTCTCCAGTTCCTCTCTTACAGCCACATAGACTACACAGCAGGGTTGATAGGGACCACGCATCTCAAAGACCATTAGCCGCCATTATTTCTTAGAGCACGGGTTCCTATTTGTACGCCACCCACGGGTGAGTGGGAAGCTGTATTCATCGGCGCGGAGGGAGAAAGGGTGCAAGTCTAATACTGCTGCCCCCCCAGCTGCAGCCAAGGCCTGGACATATGCATGAGGTTTCACAGAGCTATGGATGGAGCGCCAGGTGAACAGCCAGATGAAAGCCTCAGGTCAAGAGCGGTGAACACCATTCGCTCCTGCAGGAAGGGGCTTACTTATGCCAGGGTAACCGTTTGGTGCACTGGTTTGCAAATAAAAACAATTGCTAACGATCCAGCCTCCATTTTCCTCAGGTGCTAGGCAGCATGGGGAGTAGAAACCTTTCCCTGAGGGCTGACCTGTTCCACGGCCCCTTGTGGGATGGAAAAACCATCTCCTCTGAGTGGCGCCCGAAAGGAAGGGGAGAGGAATTCTCTAGAATAGCCAGAGTGGAGGATTTCTAATATCCACTTGTCCATTGCAATCACCCTCCAATTGTGGGCAGAGAGGGTGAGGTGGCTGCTGAACGTCTGAGGGGGCAGCTTCCAGAGAAGATTATTCTTGATCACCGCCCCAAGCTACTCCTGGGTGGTGGCGGTGTTGGGGTATTCGCATGCTGGGTGGTAGGTCAGTGGAGGCGGCCGTTGTGGTCTGGACACTCGTGCTCTCTTCAGGGCAGAAGCGTACACGCCTGGGGAGCAGAGGGCGGTCTGGGGTCTCTACGCGCACCGAAGGATGGGCCGACTTCCCGCTAGTGCGAGAACTTGAGTGATACGAGACATTGTGACAAACCCAGAACAGTGTCACCAAAACCGAGGAACCTCGCCAGCATCCCCATCTCCACCCCGCCAGACGCCACCTCAGCGGCATCCCCTGCCACTTGGAGACGTGTGTCAGCCATTGGCCGGCCCGAGGGAAGCCTGGGAATTGGGCCGGCTGAAGATTGACGCTTCAGGGACCAATTCCCAATAGCTGCTGAAAGCGTTTTGTAAAGAGGGTCGGGGAGTTCGCGACATGAAGCTAAGGGCAGGTAGAAGAAAACGCCTTCGCCCTAGAAGACTGGGCTCTAAATGGCTTGGCAAGTGAGACGAGCCAGGGTAGCATGGCGCTTTCCAGCTTCCTGGGCACCACCCCAGAAGGGGGGGGGTAACTTCTGTATCAGCCGAGGAGTGAGAAGGAACCCCACTCAGCCCTCAACTGCTGGAGGGCCCCCCCTCCCTCCCAGGTTTCAGAAGGGGGAGTGGCAGACGCTACATTTCACAGATCCTCTTCCTAGCAGCAAAGGCAGCCGTTACTGAATGCTCCCCGAGAAGGAGGGAGGGGGTAGGAGATACAGTTCTTCAGCCAAGCCCCCCTTGCAATTTAGTCACAAGTTGCAAGACAGAAAACACGGGTCGCACTGGACACAATCCAACTCCGCCCATGCGGTGGTAAGAAGCAACTGGAGAGGGCACCGGTGGCACCAACCCTTATTCCTTTGGTTCGGCGCATGAGGACAGGCCCACAGACACTACTAGCAAGAAGTCTCAGGTGCGTGGCACGCATATCCGTGTGTGCAGTACAGAGGGACCAGCACTCCACCCAGTCACCATGCTTTTGTGTATCTATGCAATGGTTTGTTAGTCCCCCTTAATCTCAACCCCTCCCCTGGCCATTCAGCCACTGCTTGTTTGCTGCTATTTGGTCTCAAAGAAACATCTTGGGCCAATTTTACAGCCAAAACAACGCTTTGTGCCTCAGTTTTACCTGGGCACGAAGGGTGTTCTTCTTGCCTCAGGCTATCGGTTTGGTCTGCATCTGTTCCCTCACCAACCAGTTCTCTGGCACAGCCAGTGCTCCCTGAATCTTCTCCTCATCCATTAATGAGTTCCCCAGTTCTCACACACACAGCTTCCCCACTGAGCCTGACCAAATGCCCCTTCACGTCAAAGGAAAGACTCCTATTAAGTCACTTTCCCAGCCCTGCTACCAACAGCATTTACACCAGTGTGTTGGGCCGGCACCCTCTTTTCCCCCCTTGCAAAGAGATTCTCTATGCCCAAGAGCAGGGGTAGGCAGCCTCCCTGATAGACACGTTTGTCATTGCTATAAGGGAGGGGGTGGACCCCTTTCAGAGGCTTCTGGAGA
The DNA here is from genome assembly GCF_049634645.1 of Pelodiscus sinensis. Lineage (NCBI taxonomy): Eukaryota > Metazoa > Chordata > Testudines > Trionychidae > Pelodiscus > Pelodiscus sinensis. The sequence continues at coordinate 3,520,888 of NC_134732.1, read as the reverse complement.
CCCCATGGCTTTCCCAACAGGCCGTGTAGCCTAGTCTCATGCTGACCTGGCCGCCACAGACAGAACCACCACCACGCTGCAGGGGTTCCACAACCGCACAGCAGCGGGCTGAGGAACAATTTTGTACTCCCAAGAGCCACTGCACCAGTTCCCCCTCAGACCTCGAGAGCGGGCCTTGGAGCTCCGGGAGGGCACGCTCACCATAGGGATAACCCCACGTGCTGTACTCCGGAGGCAAGATGAGAGAACTGGCCGTGGGAACCGGAACCACTGTCCCCTCCGCGTAGTAGGGGATGGTCGCGCCTGTCGACAAGCAAAGCATGGGGTGGTTTGGGGAGCCGGCCTGGTCCGAGTCCGGCCTTAGGTCCTGGAAGCTCAATCCCGGAGCGTAGCTGAACGGCTGATGTTGGGAATGGCATTTGGTGGGGATTGAAACATTGTCCATGGGGTGGTAGCCACCAGCTGCTTCCTCCTCTTCTGGCGGGGCGGATGGGACCACGACAGACGGGATGTGCTGGACCGACCGGGACGGGGTGAGAGGAGCCCTGTTCACAGCGATGTTGCCGATGTAAATGGGCAGAGTGACAGAAACCTCTGGCGACTTCAGGGAAACCTGGGGAAAATAAAATAAAATAAAATAAAAAGCCACAAAACCAAGGAGTCCGGCAGGCCAGGCTCTGCCAGGGGGCTAGTTGTGCCAAACACAGGCAGTTCCAGCCCGAGCGGAGATTAACAAGCCAGCTACAGCTCTAGGCCAGTGGTTCTCAGTGTGGTCCATAGGCCACGAGTAGTCCAGGACAGTCTTGCAGGTGGGCTGTGAGCTCAGGGCAGTGGGGAACACGTGCCGGTAACCCACAAGGTTGGAGTGCCAGTGTCTGCTTCCAGCTGTGGGACAGGGAGCCCCAAGACTCGCAGGCCAGATCTGGCTTGCGGGGGAAGCCAGCAACTCCATGCACAGCTGTTTTCCCCCTTCCCCTGGCTGGGGCAGGAGGGAGGGGGCAGGGGATAAGCAGCAGCACTGGAATCCTCTTGCCTGGAGGCTTTTCCCACTTCTCCTATTGGTTGGAATCCTGGCCAATGAGAGCAATGGGGGGTGCCTGGAAGTAGCAGGGGGTGCAGAGCCAGGTGAGTGCCCCCATCCTCCTGATGCTCAAACCCCTACCCCCCCCACACTGCTGAGAGCAGCACCCCCCGTCTACTCAGACCCCCACTCATGTCCCCCCCCCCCCCCACACACACACTCCCTCCTGCACCCATTTTGTTATCATGGGTGGGTGACTGGTGGCCCATGGAAAGGTTTGTATTGAGCGGGGTGGGCCACGGGCCAAAGAGTCCGAGACCCCCGGCGTAGAGGCAAGCCCAGCACCCTGGTGGCTGCTCCAGGGCTCGTGGCATTTGCTCCCAGGAGTACAGTTCTGTTTGGAGCGCTTCCCCCAGGCACCAGCTCCTCTGGCGCTGCCCCACCAGGACCTCTGGCCGCTCCAGCCCATTGGAAGCTCCCCAGAGCGTTCTGCTGATGGGGGAGGGGCAGCGCCTACCTGGATGTAGTAGTCCACGTGTATGAGACTGCAGCCGTGCAGCACAGACTGCGGCAGCGCAGGGACGAGGATCTGCTCCTTCCATTCGGCGTGCTTCCAGGCCTTCACCCCCGAGCCCTCCACCTCGGCGATGGTCCGCAAGTCATAGATCCAGCGCTTGGATTTATACGCCACCTTCTGCATGGGGCCAGAAAAGGGGCCTAAGATTTCTACGCTGTTTCACTGGGTTGCAGCCGCGCTCCGGGCCTACGGAGGCAGCCAGGAGCTAGCAACCCGCTCCATGCTGGGAGCGAATAAGCTGAGGTCTGGCATGAGACGCCCCAACGTGGAATTCCTGCCTTGTGGCTACAGCCAGTTACCGGAGAGCTGCCGCTGCCGCAGACACACTGGAGAGTAACTCAGAGCTGAAAGCCCAGCGACTCAGTGGTGTGGGCACAGAGCGGGCTGGGGGACTCACCTGCCGTCTGCCCGCTCAGAGTTACACAAGTTCAACATGGGGGGGGAAGGGGAAAAATCTCTCTCCCCCATGCCCAAGTTAATTAATGCTGTTTCCCCACTAAAGGTAGGGTCTCCAGCTGAACTCCTCCCCCCACACCACTATTGGGCACCTGGGGAAGGGAGATAAACTCTGAATCCTTGTGTAGCAGATGCCAGTTCTATTTAATATTTATATCCTTGTGCCTAGGAGGGAAATCAGGTCTCCAGCCACTGCTCGGCTGTGGCTCCATCCAAGCCAGCGGTCCCAGCCCCTGCCGAGGACTCTTACCTGCAGGAGACTGGCCACGATGGTGCCTGTGTCCCGGCCAGACTTGTTCTCGATGTCGGTGCGCAGCTGGATTGCCTGCCCCATGACGTAGCCTTTCAGGTCCGAGGTGGCGGTTAAGACGATGTTTCCGCTCTTCACCAGCTTGTAGCTGAACTTCTTAGTGATGCACGCGGTGTTGGGTTGCTAGGGGAGGGCAGCAGGTCAGGCGTGGGGCTCGAGGGGGAGTTTGCAGGAAAAGCAGTTGATGGGAAAGAGGATTTGGGGTTCCCCCATCCTGAACAGCTGGTCTTGCTACAGCCTGTGCGTTCTACGCGGCATTGGTAACACCCATCAGCGAGGCATCCGGCTCACTCGCTCGCTCTTTACCTCCTCCCCGTCATGTGTAAGGGCTCCCTTGGGTCCCACTGCTTCTCCACACTTGCCTTTGGGGCACTCCCCCACCCCAGGCCTGGACGAGTCCCCCTGTTCCTGCCAAGCCCTCGTCCTCACCTCCAAGTCCCAGGAAATGTGCCTCTTTCAGTGCCACCCTTTGATACATTCCAAGAGGCTACGAGCACCTCAGGGTAGGCGCCAGGCCGGGAGCATCGCTTTCCTCAACCAGCAGTGAGCCTGGACAAGGGTCCATGCACCAGGAAAATTCCAGGCCAGCACAAACCAGATGGTGTGATTAGACTCAAGGGTCATTAGAGCCACCTGTAGGGCAGGGCAGAGAACATGCTTCTCCAGGCCTATGCCCAGAGGGATCACCCGGAGAAAGGAGAGTTCACGCAGCTCTCAGGCATGTAGGTGCTAGTGGAGATTTCAGAGGGAACAGGCCCATGGATTTAGGGCCTGGACCAATGACACCTTGCCGGGCTCTAGGCAACAACGCGCTAACCTCTACTGCCTCTCCTCCTATGCAATGAGCTCTAGGAGTGACCCTCTCCTCCGAGTTAGCCATTACTGCCCTGGCCTGGCAGGGCAACACTGGATGGGGGAGAGGAACGACTGGCTTTTCCTTTATCCCAAGAGGGGCCACTCTAGGGGGCAAGAGCCTCTGGGCCCCCCCACAGTTGCGCTCTTACCTCGATGTCAGGGATGTCATTCAGGTTGAGTGGGCAGAGAATGTAGAAGAGCTTGCTGCACTTGTGGTCCTTGGCGAATCGGGGCGTGTCTATCACGGCTTTGACCTGATGGACCACCTTTCCGAAAGGGCCTTCAAAGGATGTGGGGGCTGAGGCTGCATTCAAAAGGCAGACGTCAAAAGAAACCCTTGAGGGAGCTAGGCCTTACCCCCCGAGTCTGCAACGCTTTCCGGTAGCTCAAGAGAAGAGGCAGAACCTAGCTACTATCTGGATTTGGATCTCCCAAGTGCATTTGAGCCTGGGCCTGAAAGATCGGAGACCAAATCTGGTCCATTGGAACCACTGCGTCTTCCTTTTCCCACTGGTGCGCCTCCCAGCGCTGGTGGGGCAGGGGGATGCTAATGTGGGCAGACTCCAGTAGCTTCCGTCTTTTTTATGCCACGTGTAGTTCAGTGGCTCAAGTCTTTCCAGACTCCTGTACCCCTTTCACGAGGCTGGCTTCCTTGCACACCCCCACAGTTCACCTCACTTAACCGCCTGCTTACAAACTCAGACAACGCAACAGCGGCAGCATCCCATTTTTACCATCTAGTGTATTTTTAGAAACTGCGTGTGTGTCCGTCCGAGTCCGTTTGTTCAAGAACGCCTCAAATGGTGAAGGCGAGGGCCACCAAATTCGGGAGGCAGCTTCCTCTCCTAACTTGAAGCCAAGTCAGGGTTTGGTTCTGCAGGACAATGGGATAGGCCTGGAATTTGATTGTTTCTCATAACATGGAAAGGGAAGGGTATGGAAGTGGTCTGATAGGAGGGACACCAATTATCCTGTAGAATGACCATGGGGAAGAGGGGAGGCTGGGAGAGCAAGGGCCAGAGATGGGGGCTGGAACAGCTATCACCCCACTGGGCCACCAGGGGCAGGGGTAAAGAAAGGGACAGCTATCTACTGTGTGTGTCTGTCTTGGGGGGGGGGGGGGATGGACAGACGCACAGACAAAGCCAGGGTGACATGCACCCCTTCCCCAACTGTACCCTCTGCAGCAGCCAGAGAGGCATTTCGCTGGGCCCCAAGCTGCTGTGATGAGAGAGGACTGGGGTTGTCCTCCCCCCGAAGCAGCCTGCATCCTGAACCCTCAGCCCCAGCAATGAAGAACAGAACGTATTTGAGTTAAGGACCCGAGCAACACCAGGTAAATCCTCTAGTAGAAGTATCCAGTATCAATCCTGTCCTTCCATTGCAGGACCGGCGGTGCTTGGCAGGAAGGCTCTTGTCCCCCCCTTAGCCAGCGGGTGATTTAACTGGACAAGCCAGAGAGGGGTGTCTCCCCAAAAGGAGTCACTATGTTCTCGCTGCCCCGAGGCCCAGCGAGCCACCCAAGCAGTCAGTGTCTCCCCCGTACCTGGCAGCAGGAACTGGAAGGGAAAGGTGTGCTCGCCAGCTGTCAGAACCCCTGCAAGAGACAGAGAAAGGCAAATGACCCAGGCGATACTAACCCAGAAGCAGCTTGGGCACCAATGGCCTGAAGTGAGGATGACAGGCACCCCCTTCCCCACCAAAAAAAACAACCAACCTGCCAGCTAAGAACCCACATACAGGACTCACTGGCACAAAGCCGGAGCAGCCTCACTGGAGGACGCTCCGGAGATGGTGCCTATCGGCCCCGGGCTGCAGACCAGAGCGTTCGCAAAGCCTGTGGCAGGTCACACTACTTCGGACTTGCAGAGTCGTCGGGGTTCCCCTCACCCCAGCTGAAGCACCCTCCTGCTCCGGGCCTGTAACCGGCCAAGATCCAGCAGCCGGGGAGGGACCAGGCAGGCTCCCTCGGGCAGCAGGTGCTGTGGTGAGGAGCAACGTTGGTAGCCAGTGGCTGGCCACAGCGAGTGCTGTGGGAGCCAGCAAAGGCAGCCTCCCAAGCAGCAGGATGTGGCCTTAGGAAGGAGATGCGAGGGTAGGCAGGCCAGGGTGTGTAGCCTGCTCTGCCCACAGCCCTGCCTTGCTGTGTCCGGCAGCGCAATCTCTCTGCATGAGGCTCCCCTACAAGAAGCCTGTCTGGTCTCCAACTCCCCTCCTCCCACCAGGGAGTTTCACCATTTCTGGCTTTCAGCAGCCATGGGCCAAAACTGGTACCCCGGAGCCCCAAGAGCGAAGGCAGAGCCGGGCCCTATGCAGGGCCCTACGGGTCTGGCCCTGGGCTAAGATGACACGGCCAAGTGGATTGGTGCGAGAACTTCAGTGCAGTGGTTGGGCTCTGCCCCACAGCCAGGCGCAAGGATCACACAGCGAACGACCAGGCCTAGACAGACTGCTGATCCCAGACACGGTCCTTGTGCCGTCTGCCCTCCCCCAGTTCTGCCTGGCACCAACCCCCCCCCCCGGCCTTCACCGACAGAGCTGGAGGGGCTCCGGGCGGAGGTGTAGTACGGGGGTGCTGAGAGCTATTGAACCCAACTACCCTGGATAGAATGGAAGCCACCACGAGGCAGAGGGTGCGGCAGCTCCCCCAGCCCCCACCTCTCCCTTCCATCGACGGGACCTGCAGTGGCGAGAGCATGGCATGCGAGGGGACTGCCAGGCTGGCAGTTTGCCTTCGTTACGGGCATTAGCCACACATGGAGCAGATCAGGCACTGGGAGAAGGGGTCAGATTTAATTTTCTTTAGTATCAAGTTCGCCACTCCAGCCACAAGCTGCCCCTTTTCCAAACCCACAGTTACATTAGCTGCGGGTGCCATGCAGCAAGGCTGGTGAAGGTCTTTGGAGCGCGCTCATGGCTTTGTACCCTACTCGAAGAGCACTTTGCCATCGGGAGAAACAAGCAGCAGAGAGCCCAGACTGCGAAAGCCAGGCCTGGCTAATTAGCAAACTCCACCTTGTAAATTTCACAAGCCAGACGGAGCAATACTCCACAGGCAAGTCTCTTTCTGGAGGCAGCAGCAGCTAGGAAGTTGTACTTAGGTGAACAATAGCACTTACCCGCCCTTATTAGCCATCTGATCCCTGGTAGTGAGCAGCCAGAAGGAAGAGTGCTTCACCAAGCTGGTGTTTGTACACGGGAGGTTCGGAATGGGCCGTGTGGCAAGAGGAAACTGCTACCTATCAACTGAAGTGGCGCAGGTTCTGCTCTGCTGGCAGGAGTCACCTGCCAAAAGCCAGAACCGAGCTAGCTAATTTGTTGATGCAAGCAAAGGGCTGCCAGCAAGGACGGCCTGTGAGTCTAGGCAGACTAGGCGGTCGCCCGATGACGTCACAGGGCGCCCGGGTGCCCCGTGATTACGTCACGGCCATTGATGGCTGTGCAGGCAGGGGCGCCAATCGCACCTTCCGCCTGGGGCCGGCTGCCGCAGCTGATGCCTCGGGCCACTCCTGGTTGCCAGCCAGCCATGGTAGTGCGGCAGGAGAACCCCACTGGTCTGCGGATTGCTGGGCACAGATGGGGAAGGGATATGGACGGCAACAGAGCCACTTCCCCGTCTTGCAGGCTGGAATCCTGTTCCTGGGTTGGCCACCTCCTGAACGCCTGGTTGGGACCAAGGGCGTCTCTGCCAACCCCCTGCTTCAGTCTGTCTCCCTCCCCCTCCCGCTTCAGGGCCACCCCAGAACCGCACAGACTCCTCTCTGGGCCACCACCATCCCTGCCTGGGGCCAGTTTAAACAGAGCTCTTAACCCTTCGCAGGGTTCAAACTAAAGTCCATCGCCTCACTGGATTCCATACGCCACTCCGCACCACAGCTCTCCTCCTGTCCCAGACCCTCTTCCCGGCTGGAGCTCAGCCCTCCGGCACTGGCCTCTAGGACACCTGAGCCTGAAGCTCAACTCCTGTCTAGCTTTCCCCAGAGGAGTCTCTTCTCTGTGGGTCACAGCTCCCTTGCCTCGGTCTCCCTGCAGGAGTTGGTCGAGAGGGGGGCTATTTCCTGAGCTCACCCCTTACTGCCCACCCGAGGGGGCCGCTCATTCTGCCATCAGGGACGGCCCGGCTCCAGGCTATGCTGCCTAAGGACATGCCTCCGTCCCAACTCCAGATTGCATTCTTCCCCCGACCTGGGGGTCAAGGTCTGGCCGGATTGCAGGCTTTGCTAGGAACCCTTCCCACGGTTCTTTAGTCATGCAGCCACGCGGTGGGGGCTGTGCAAGAAAAAACAAAACAAACCAATTGGCTGCACACAGCTGGGTACAAACAAGTCAACACGTCGCTGACCTTCAATGGAAAGGTAGAGGATGGAACAAGATCTCAGCCCCTGGTGTCCGCACCTGGGCCCACAGAGCAGGAAGGCAAATCCCCCATGAGACATGCTCTCCTGAGGGGTTTTCTGTGCTCTCCTCCACCCAAAAAAGCTCCCCAACCCCGCACTGAGGTGTGTGTGTGTGGGGGCGGGGGGGCAGGAAGTTGGGCATTAGGGGGCACTTTGTGGCAACACTCTGCTGGGGACGACCGTAGGGCCTCCACAGCTGAGAGGGGTTACTGTTGGATCTTAGGAGAGGTTGGAGGACGTGCGCACACGCCTGGAGTAGCCCCCTCACTTCCCTCTTCGCCCTGCACTTCCTGTGGCGGTCAGCGCTGGCAATCCACGCTAAGAGACCCCGCAGCACTGAAGCCATTTAAAAACACCAACCAACCAACCCCCGCCCCCACCGCGGCTCTCCCACCGCAATCCATGGCTGGCCAAGCACAGGCCTGGGCGATGGGAGACCGATTGCCAGTCCCCAGCTCTGCCGCCAACTCACCCCAGGGCCTCAGGCAAATCGTTACCCTTGTGCCCTGTAAAGTGGGGCAGCAGCCTCCCCTACCGCACTAGTGTGGTTGCCAGGAGTCGTTTGACGATACCAAGCTCTCGACCCAGATGCGGAGCCTTGGCTCCCCAGGCTAGCGCCGGCTGGAAGCAGAGCTGCATTCAGTCTGCTTGTCTATCTGGGCACTTCCCAACAGACGACCCAAGAGACAGGCAGCCTCCTTCCCTGGAGAGGCACCTGGGCCCCAAAGGGTTTCCAGGGGCTGCGCTGACTTGAGGAGAACGACCGGGGGAGGGGTGTCTGGCATTTCGTGCCCTCGGCTATGAAGGAGGCCGGCCAGCTCGCTCCTCCCCCGGCTGCGGACCAGGCCCTTGCTGCCAGCAAGGCTCTGAAGAGCCGAGTCAGTAACACATTGCAACTGCCACACTGCCTCCTAGAAAGGGCCGTGTTGTGCTCGTTCTGGCAAGCGATGAAGCCGCAGGGAGCACGGCAGGGAGAAGGGAGCTCGGCTGGGCGGTGCTCAGCCAACATGCAAGCAGGCCGTTTGGGGTGCCCCATCACCAAAACCAGGAGGGCCCCGCACACGAACACTAGTCTGCGCCAGCCGCCAGGTCAACGGCCGCTGACTGAAGGAGGCATGTTGAGCGGTTCGTTTGATAATCCTGTAACTGATGAAAGTCTCTGTGGTTGCATCCTGCGGGTGCTGGGGCACAGAGCTTATAATGCAGAGATCGCAGCGTGGGCAGCAGCCAGCTCCGACAGAGCCAGCAGTGCAGCGTGGCAGCTGGCACCAGGGCGGGGAGTCGGTGTGTGACCGTTCACGGTAACGGATAAGCCCAGACTTATCGGTAAATCGTTTGTCCTGTTACATCCCTCGCCTGCAGTTGTTTTTCCAGACCCTCACAGCAGCCACCCGACAAGGAGCTATAATAAGGCTGGTCATTCTGGAGCCGTCATCATTGCTCAAGGATGCGTTAGAGCCACGTTTGACCATCAGGAGTGTCAGCTCAGCGAGGTAAGCAGGGGTCCTGTTCCTGTGCCCGCATGTGTCCCTTGGGCTTGTTGGCCACAGCATCCCATGAAGACCAAGGCCCGGCCCTCATGCAGTACCAGGAGCTGAATGGGAAGCCAGGAGAAGGTGACATGTTCTCGTTATAAGCACAGGACACATCTATGCTGCACTACTACAATCAGCCAGCAGCTGTCATGCACTGACTGCCAGGCAGCGAGTCCAGGGGACCTGCTGGTAGGAGGAAGGCCCAGATGACGAGCACCACATGGGGGCACAGATCACTGATGGTGGAATGGGAAGGGAGACCCCCATGACACCCCCAGTTCTCTAACTGGGGCCTTTGGGCCCCCAGTATTAAAAAAAAAAAAAAAAAAAAACTGTGCTAGACCTTACTTGTATTGTGCTCCCAGCCAAAGGTAAGTACATTCTGATGAAAACACTTTTCCCTATTAGATTCAGAGAAGAGGTTTCCTCTTTAGCCTGCAGTGAAAGATCCTGTTTCTTGGAGCCAGCTGGGCTGGAAGATTTGTTTCTAGAGCAACCGGAGAAGGAGTCAGGGGCTGTTTGGTAGAAGCGCATGTCAAGGGAGCGTCTGCAGATTGCTCCTCCGAGTCAGAAAGTGGAACAGGCTTTACGGAAAGCCCACAACTTCAGCTCCATTTCTTCCCCCTTCCAGTTTTGGGACTCAAAGCGTCTCCTCTCGACACTGTCTAGTCTGCACGATCCTGCTCTGCTCCTAAGAGACGCTTTAAAATAAGAGCTGTGGGGAGGAAGGGGCAGAGCGTGGTACCACCCTCGGCAAGTGACTAACGCTGGCTTCCCAGAAGCCCGAACAAAGGGTGCAGTTTGTATCGTCACCGCAGCTTTTCCTGAAGTTTACATGCAGCTAAAAATACCACTGAGAAAGTCATTAGGCAGCAATAGCTGCATTAGCAGGGCTCAGTCTTGAGGCAGCAACTTTTCCTCCAGGCTGAAGAGCAGAAGCGGTGGCCTTTGAAGCATCTCCTCTACCGACAGAGCAAAGGCTTCGTCTACACCACAAAACTAGGCCGACCTACAGCCACCACAATAATTAGACAGCCTGTTGATGTCCACCTGGTGGTGCATGTCCTTCTTGAGTGGAGCATGGGCAGGTGTGCAGGGCTCACAGAGGGACAACCAGAGCTGTGAGCCGGACAAGGGGCTCTTTCCCTGCTGGTAGGGTCCCTGTTGTGAAACCAACATTGTCAGTTTCACAGCTGGTATTCACATTTGGTCTCTTGCGGCTGGCAGCTGAGTCCAGATGGTGGGGCCGGCACCTTCCTGGAGTCCCTGTGTGGGGCTTATTAGGCAGCGGAAACTTAGATCCCTGCCCCAAAAAGTCTTACAATCTATGTAGAGGTAAGAGCCACCAGAGGCGAACAGAAGGAAATATGAGAGGTACAGTGCCCATTAGAACACCCTCCTCTCCTGCCCAAATTCAGTCCCTACTGCCACAGCCACAACTGCAAGCCTCTAATCCCGGGACGTGTCAAGCTCAGCCGTTCAGGAGCCCAATTAGCAATCAATCAATCATCCAATATACAGTGTGACAGGGCAAGTATTTAATGGATACCTAAAATTCTCACACCAGATAAGTTAATAGCTTACTGCAAGCTCACCTAGTAAAAGCCTCACGAGTAGTTAGCCAACTGAGCCTATTCTAAATACTAGGTTGGGCAGAGGACTTGGCGAGCCGACAGAGCACCACACAGCACAGGGAGGTCAAGTGGCCATCGATGGTTGGCCTCTGTCTGACTGACCTTGACTGGATTTGCATCCTTCCCTCCCGCCCATCACAGTAATCTCTTCAAAAATGCAGCCAGCCCCATACCTTGGTTTTGCATCCTATTCTCTTCCTAGCCCCGATCTACATTGTAGATTCTAGTTTCATTGCTCAGGGGTGGGAATTTTTCCACCCACCCCAAGTGCTGTGAAGCCAGCCTAACGCCTGGTGTAGATGTGGCTAGGTCAAGGGAAGAATTCTTTGTGACTTCGCCACTGCCGCTCAAGGAGGTGGCTTGCTACAGAGGACAGAACCCCCCCCTTCCTACCGCTGCATAGAGAGTCTACGCTCCAGCGCTGCACATACCCACTGCTACCCCATTTATTCCTCAGAAAGTCGCTCCTCTGTACACACACCAACTTCCAAAGAACTCCCGCCTCTGCCGCCTTGGGAGGGCTGCTTTCAGACCATGGAGTGATACTTGGTACACTGAGGTGAGCTATGTCTCCGTTCGGGTACCAAACACACTGTTGGGCCATAATTTTGTCTGTTTCGATGCAGCATTTGTAGCGAAGGCAAGTCTGCTTTTCACTTGATCTTGACGGACCTACAGGAACCTTGAGTAATACCAAGGCATGCACAAGATGCTACTTGTTCTAGGACTTCACCTACTTCCTCCACCCCCCTGCTCCAAGACACAGCCACTTTGTCCCCTTGGTATTTATTTCTGTGGCACTTAACACGCCTCACAATCTCTGAAAATTGTTTCAAAGCCAAGGTAACCCCCCCCCCCCCAAAGTGCTGAAGGGGACATTCTGATGGAGCGCTGACCGCACACAGCTGAGCATGCGTGACAGAATGGACGTTGGTACCGAGCCTCCATCAGAAGAAAGCCGCCTCGAGTGTAAAATCCTGTTGCACTGTTTAACCCATTGAAGGTGGGCAGGTGCAGGGGGGGCGTGCTCCAGCTGGGCTGGAGCGCCCCCGCCCCGCCAGTAGGGGTTGCTCTGGCCAGACTGGAGCAGCCCCTGCTTGTGGGTGCCTAGGCCGCCAGACGGAAGCAGCTCTGGATGGCCAGAGCAGGCCCTGTCTGCAGCTGGCCCCATGGAGCTGGAGCAGCCCCCTGCCTGCAGTGGGAGGGGAACTGCGCCAGCCCCCATGGGTGAAGCGCAGCTGGTAAACACGACCTGGTAACGTCTCACTTCCCTACTGTAGATGCACTTGAACGGTTTTTAAACGCTGCTTATGCCCATTCTTTCAAGTTAGCGAGTGACCAGTTCAAGCAGCAGTTTGATTGGCCGGAACGGATCCAGTTAATTGTCTCTGAAGCCAAAAACCACACCAGCACCCCTCCCCCGCATGGGCCAGCCCTTCCTCCACCAGCATTTGCAAAGCGCATTGAGACTCGTGAATGGGAACCGTTAGCAAAGCCTGACGGGCGGCCACGGCTGTACGCAGTGCACAGCGACAAGAGGCGGGAGACAAGGCTTCCGGCATGATCTCTCACGCTCCGACGTGGGTTTCTGCTATAGCCACCTGCCCCCTTCTCCAGTTGGGCTGGGCGGTGCTGCCCTAGGCAGTTTTCAGGGGCCAAGTCTACATGGCTGCTTTCTTGCTCAGGCGTGCGAAAGGCCACCCTCCCAAACACCGCGGCTGCTTTTCACAATGCTACTGCTGGGCATGGAGCAGTCACACCGGCCTTCGGGGCTGCAGAAGTGGCGAGCAGTCGGAGCTCTTCTTCTGCTGTCCCTTAGGGCTCCCAGGGTTTCACACACGTTGTGCAGAGGGCAGTGCAAAGCTACCACAGGCACAGGGCAAAAACACCACCAGACAGCACTCTACTGGCACAGTCCCACAGAGCTGAAACAAAAAACAGGACTATGTAGCACTTTAAAGACTAACAAGATGGTTTATTAGGTGATGAGCTTTTCTGGGCCAGACCCACTTCCTCCACTATTTGATGTGAGGAAGTGGGTCTGGCCCACGAAAGCTCATCACCTAATAAACCATCTTGTTAGTCCTGTTTTTTGTTTCAGCTACACCAGACTAACACGGCTACATTTCTATCACTATTCCACAGAGCTGAGTGGGCCATGGGATTCCAAGGTCCTGTTAGCACGTGCAACCCCCCCAGACCTGGGCCAGATAAGGCTGAATGTTTCATCCTCATGCGTGGGCACCGCCCAAGGGCAACAGAACCAGGTCAGGACTGTCAATTCAGACTTCCCTGTGTTGGAGAGGCTGGGGGTACCAGCCCGGTTCCAACCCCTGCCCCCACCATGCAAGACACGAGGCTGTCTGCTACCCAAGAGCAGTTAGCACGGCTCAGTCACCCCATGCTTAGAAATGCTGCGGTTGCTTCAAAACAAAATGCAAGAGACTGTCCAGATTCCATGTGAGAAACAGCAGGCCCAGCAACAGGGTAATTTCTCTGGCTACTCAGAATGATGCATTAACACGCTCAGTCAAATCCTTAGGAGGGGAAAAAATTACACAGGGCCTCATTGGTCCTCCTGCCACTCAGCACAACCCTCCTTGTGTGCAATTCACCCTCCACTTCTGAAGATTTCACTGCAGGAGAGGCTCCTGCCGACAGTGTATTTACAGCGGTACCTCGGCTCTGCCACAGCACGAATCCTCTTCTAGGGCGGGCAGGTTCCTCAGAGCTTCTTGCTGTAGGCAGGAGAACTTCAAGCTTTCTTTGGGGCCGGGCCCAGAAACAGAGTTGGGCCAAGCCAGAGTTCTGCGATGCCGCTAGACACTGGGGCTTTTGTTCAGGGTTTGCAGGGCGCCTGGCACAGCGGGATCGTAGCCGATGACTAGAGCCCTTCGGTATTCAGAGAACAATTGCTGCGTCTCCGCGCGCGGAGCCACTCTCCTGCGGGCTGCTGTGGTCGACACACACACGCTGGGGTTCCCCACGTTATCCCCCACCTGGCAGGCTTTAGAGTAAATGCCATCTCCAGTTCCTCCTCCTCCTCCCACACAAGGTAAAGAGGTCTGGGCTTGTAGGACCCCGGGGCTTGCTCCCAGGCAGCTGCAGCACAAGGGCTGCAGATGGGAGGTAGTCTCCCCCCCCACCCCCGTGTCAGAGCCTCTGAGGCAACTTCAGGTCAAATCAGCTGGGCCACTGGCAGACAGACCCAGGGCCCTCCCTCGCAGAGCAGGCTCTGCCCCCGGGATGCAGCACTCTCAGCCCCGGAGGGCCGGTCTCTAGAGGGGCCGCTCTGCTCGTGGGGCACCCAGGGAGGCTGCTCGCTGTAGTGAGGGTTTGTGCGATGGCTGTAGCACCCGCCAGATAGCAGCCAGTCACTAGCCTTTGTGCAGTGCTTTGAGATCTGCTCGAGAGGCTGGGCTCCTCCCCTCTTTAAACGACGGGGAACCCGAGCTATGAGGCGGCGAAGCAACATGACCAAGGTTACACAGCAGGGTCAGTGGCAGAGCGCGCACGAGGTCTCAAGTCCCAATCGAGTGCTCTAGCCACTCCGCCACACTGCCTCCCCGGCCATTGCTCAGCAGCCTTGCGCGAGGGTTAGATGGAACAGAGACCCCAGGCAAGTCAGCCTGCTCTTTAAAGAGATCCCGACGAGGAATTACACTGGGCTTGGAGACACTGCTCTAGCCCCTGGCATACCCAGGCCACGATCCCTCCAATGGAGGAGCAGCACAGCCCTAGGGATGGTCTATGTCTGGGAGGTCTGGCCGCCATGCATGGGGCTAAGCTTGCAGCTGCTGGCCGAAGGAGCAGGGCAGGGTGGAAGTAAGTGGTAGCTGGGTGCTGAAGGAGGGGGGCATGGCCCCCTCACTTTACACCGGTCATAAGGGCAAGCAATGGCAGGGAGCACAGAGGGGAGCGGAGGCAGGGCCATGCTTCAGGCACCAGCACTGCCACCCCTCCTGCGCTGCAGCACAACAGGGAGATCCTGGGCTGTAGCTCACAGGCAGCCGTAACCTAGAGAACTGCACCAGCTGGCAATATAGGCACAACCCGGTGATCTCACCCATACCCCCCCCCTGCATCCCCCACCCCGGGCTGCGTGTCACGGGAGAAGAGCTCTGGATCCGTCTAACAGCGCAGGTAGCATCAGGCGCTCTCCAGCCCTGCACCGACACAGAACGTCCCCTTGTGTGGCTGTGAAACCCGGAACCTCAGGGCTGAGCCACCTGGAGGCGGGCAAGCTGCTGACGCCACCATTCACCACCCCTCAAAGAGCAGGTCGGTTGCCAGGGGATGGCTTTCACACCTGCCGCCCAGCTACTCAGCCCCAGCAAGAGTGAGCCCAGAAGCGCACCTGGGCAGCAGGTGGGGGCTGCAGTCCCCCATCGCATCTTGCAAGCCAGCTGCCCAGCCAGCCGGGGACCAGCTGGCAGGCTTCTACTGACAGGATGAATTCACTTTGTGCTTCAGATGAGCACACTCCCACCCCACCCAAGCGCTCAGGTTGCGTGTAAGAGCCACACCACCCATGGAACAATAAGCGAGAGTCCATGCTGGACAAACCCCACCAGCCAGACCCAGTGGAAGAGGGGAGTGCTCCTTTTGAGCTACTGAAAGCAGACATTAACTCTTCCATTAAAGGGCAACGCTGTAGTCAGAGGGGGGCGACGACTTCATTCAGCATGCACTCAGAGCAGAGAGCTCAGAAAGCCTCCTGCCCAAGTCCATTAAAAAAAGAAACAAAAACAAAACAAAAAAAACCACAGCACACACACACACACACACACACACACACACACTCTCACTCTCCCCCCCTCCCCACCCCTTCCACTGGGGTCACTCACCATTTTCCACAGCGACTGCTGTGGAGAGAGACTGAGCCCATTTTGTCTGGTGTTACTGCAAACAGGCCAACGCAACAGACCGAATGCAGCACATGATCACACACTGAAGGCATCGCTCTTCAAACCACAGCAGGCCACAAACCCATTTCTGACCCCCATGCAGTTATAGGATGTGGGAGTTCAAACCTACTGTAGATTGTGTGTCTCACTCCCCTCCCCCACAGCAACATTTTCGGGGGTGAACGAGGAGGGTTGGCTTTAACAAAAAAATAAATAAAAATCCCCCCCTCCCCATAGTTTTTACACTGTTAGTGAAACAGAAGCAACACTTTCCCGGTCAGACTAAGCGCTTCTGTGCAGTTGCTGTATTGCTTGGTCTGTATTTGGGACTGGTTGATTTAAGGTGTACCATTTTTCAAGATGAGTAGTCTAAGGTTCCACAGCACTAACAAAAATCTAAGGACTCATGAACTTCCGTGGGCTGTGCCCACAAAAGCTCATACCACCAGCTACATGTTAGTCTGTAAGTGCTACCAGACCTTTTGTTGTTTAAGTTCATCACGTGAGTTAGCTTTAGAATGGAGGCAGCTGCACAGGTGTAAGAGGGGCTGTACACCAATCCTGCATGAAACGGTTTAAAAATATTGCCCCTAACCAAAATAGTTATGGTCAGTACGACCCTCCCCCCAGCCTCACCATCAGCTGCTCCCTCCAGGTTTAAGCAAGACCTAAAGCTCATATACACCCCACTGATCTCCAGGAGGGGCAGAGCAGCTGGAAGTTGGGGAAAAAGATGCCAAGCTACTTAGAAATCTTTCTGCAGGGCCAGTTTCGATGCAGTCAGGCTAGCAGAACACGTGTTCAAGATGTGTCCAGTCTAAAACCCTCAAGCTTGGTTTTTGAGGGGGGTGGAGAAGAAAGTGACTGGGAAGTGCAGAGAAAGCCAGAATGTGTGTGTCACACTGGGAAGTCTCTTCCCTGAACTCATGTTTTCCCCTCCTGATTTGGGGGAGGGGGCAGAAGAACCACAAGCTTGATCTGTTAGGGCAGATCTGTTTACAACCTGGCCTTGCAGCCCCCCTGCTGGGTCTCCCCTAAATTGGGACAGACATGCTTGTCAGGCTCGATAAACTGGCTTCTCTGAATGCCAGCCCCTCCTCTCCCACTGCCCCTCCATTCAGGGAGGGAGCAGCCTCACCTGGCTCCACTCAGGAATCTGGAATAAAGGCAGAGGGCTGGCATGTTTTAGAACAAAGCTGGGGGGGGGGGGGGGGGGGGAAGAGAGGAGAGACCGGTTGGATGCCTTGATCAGGTCTATCAGCCACATTCCTGCTTGTTACCCAATTCCAGGGGCTGTTCTCCTGCCCCTCCCAGTTCCAGAAACACTCCCGCTTAGTACACAAACGCTTTTTTGAGAGGGGGAAATCTGTGTTGGGCAGGAGGAGGGAGGAGAAAGATCTCGTGCAAAGTCCTGTCTCTGGGCCCCTTTCCACCTCCTGCTGCTTCACCACTCTCCCTGAGCAGCTCCCCAAGCGGGTGGTTTACCCGGGCTGGGAGTTAAGATCCAACCGGTTAAAGGTCAAGGAGCTTTTGCACAGCTCAGCAGCCTGCCCAGCGTGTGCCTTGCCCAGTGAAAACAAACAATGCGGCTGTTGTGGAGGGCGCCCCGGCGAGGGGAGGTTATTCCGTAGCAGGGCGGGTGGTGCCGAGTGACAGGGATACGAGAACGGCGACAGAGACCTCGGCTAGAGAATACATTGTTCCACTGCACCCGATCTGGGCAGACCCCTCCCGCCCACACGGCGGCAGAGAGCCGGCAGGGACGGGGGAACAGGCAGGAAAGTCAGATCAGCTAAAGCTTCTCAAGAGATGTTCCAGCTGCCAGCACGACGGAGCAGTCAGAGACCTAATGAGAACCTTCCCCAGCTGGTTCATCTTCCATTAGAACCACAGGGAACGTCATCCATTTCCTGGGAGCCTCTGAACAGTGGCTTCTGGGAAACCCAAATCTGAGCATCAGCAGCCCGCACTCCCAGAAGTGCAAAGACTGGGGAGAGGGAGCCGATGGCATTGACAGTTTACGGTGCAGTTACAATGCTAGTCCCTGGTTCCAGAAATGCGTAGAATACATGCCCCTCCCTGCCAAAAACACACACACACACATGACCCTTGTACACGTGTCCCATAAGCCATGGCGATGAAGTCAACAGCTGCAATAAATTCAATGCCTGCTCTTCTTGTTCCTTTTTTTTTTTTTAAGCTTGCACTTTAGTCCAGATCTGGTGGGTGGGAAAAGAATTACACCTAGTCTCTGGGTGGGCGGACTTTGGGCCTTGCAGTGTTTCCCCTCTGGCTATGCAAACTGCCTGCAGTGGAAAGGTCTCCCCTCCGGTCTGACAGCTTCTAAAGCCCTCCAATTTGAAGTGCTACTTCACTCGGCTGGATCCCAAACCCCAGCCCAACCCCTTTCCTCCACCCCGTGACTTTACAGTTCCCCTCACAGGTATAGAATCCTCGGGCCGGAAGAGTCCCCAGCCAGGGCTTTGTGAAGCTGGGGCTTAAATCTCTAGGGATGGAGATTCTCCCCCCCGCCCCCAAGGGAACCCAGCCCAGTGCTCCCCCCCCCCCCCCCCCCCCGGGAAATAGGTTTTTCCTAATATCCAACCTAGACCTCCCCCACTGTAACTTGAGCCCATTGCTCCTTGTTCTGGCACCGCCTCTCTCCATCCTCTCTGCTTGCCTACCTAGTGTGTCGCTGGGACTCTAACAGAGTAGACTGCAAGGCCCACTATGGTAAGGAGATTGGAAACCCCTGGGGAGGGGAACCGATGCCCAGGCTTCAGCCTCGCATGAAACACCCTGGTTGTGGTTCTGGAGGATCATAAAGTCCTCCAGCCAGAGGATGGAAATTCAGGCTCAAGTCAAGAGACACGTACCAGGCCAGGGGCCTCACACTGTCCGTCACAGAGCACAGGCCGCTCGACAGCCTAATTTTTAAATGGCAACTGCAGCCGAGGGACACTTCTGAACACATGAAGGACAGGACCATACTAGCCTACTCCACCATCCCTTCTAAGGCTTGGGTGCTTATCAGGAATAGCTCCAGCTTGGGTGGAGCAGGGCACGTTTCCCCTGACAGTGCCCAAAGCAGAAGAGGAGCCCAACTTAGTCCAGTTGCTTACAACTGACACCATCTTCAGGCTGAGATGGCAAAAAAATAGAGCCCTGCAAATCCACAGCTATGCGCTTTATAGCTGCAAGGATCCACATCCACAGCTCATTTTTGTGGCTATGGATTGTTTGCAAAACCCTGCAGCTGTGCAAAACCCTGCAGCGATAGGCCAGGGAGCTCCACAGCACCTTTCTGCAGCTAAAGATGCAGAGACAAACCTTTGTCTCCGTGCCGGGCTCTGAAAACAGGAGCTGTGCGGCCGACGTGGGCTCACCCGCAGACTAGAGGGGCAGAAGGGACTGGAGTGCAGCAGGAAGCCACGTGTGACTTGAAGGGGGAAAGAAGAACTCTGTTTTCCCAGGCTTGGGAACCGGACTGCAGAGCTCATCAAGTGATCTTAGCCCACTGTCTGAACAGAGCCAAGATGCAAGAACCCACAACTCCCTGCCACCTGGAAGTACCAGCGTCTTACAGCCCCCGTCTGCTGCAGTCTCTCCTCTCTAGGCATGTAGGCGGGATGACTAAGTGACTCTGCAGTCCTAGTGCATACCATTTATCAGTAGTTAACCATTTCAGTGTAGCCCTGTCGGCAGGCAGCAGGACGTGTTGCACCAACATAGCCGGCTGGCCCAATGACAGGTTACATAGTCAGATCTCTGGTCAGTTTCCACAGGACTGCAAACTGGTGGCCAAGAGGACAGCAGCTGAGCAGGTGACTACTAGAGCTAGGGGCTGGAAACACCCTGCCTCATCAGGTGTGCTTGGGAAACGGGACAGAAGACAAACCCGAGGGTCAGGGAAGCAATGCGCCAATGCTGCACACTCTTAAGCCGGCTTTACATTTGCAAGTTAGGTTGACATAGCTACTGCGCTCAGAGAGAAACATTCATACCTCCTGAATCCATTGCTATGCCAACCTCACTCCTGGTGTAGTCCCAGCAGGGTCAATGAAAGCTTCCCCTGCAGAGTCAGCTACAGGGATGAAGACTCCTGTCACTGTAGGAAGCACCTACGTGAGTGTGCTACAGCGCCAGTGCTGCAGTGGCATAGCTGTGCTGCTGTTGTACTCCACACAGCCAGTGCCTCTGTCCCATGCTTCGTGGGGAACAGCCACCGATGGTGCCACGGTGGTTCAGACGCAAGAGGCAATTCAGTCGGATGTCACTGTGTCACGAATACCTGCTACCCAGCTGGGTATCCCATTCGAATAGCACGAAGCCTCTTCCCAGAGCTGCACGATGCATTTGCAGGACAGAAGTGACTGGGGACTGCGGTCGAGTGCAGTCCCAATAAGAACAGCAACAAACATCCAAACCATCTTCCTCACGGATCTGTACCCTGTGTGTTTGGCAGACGCTCCGCCGAGGTTACTGACATTGCACCATTTGCTTTGTACTCCTGTCAGCCCCGCAGGGCCAACACCACTCCAGGCCCCAGGCTGCACTTTATGGTGCAGCAGACAAGGGCGGTGGTAAGTGACAACTGCAAGATGGGGGCAAACCTCAGAGACCAGCTTGACTCGCAGATCTCACCAGGCTGGCAGGTTGCACACAAAAAGCCACCCTTTGTCATCCAAAGAGGTGAGCAGCATCGGACTTGGGACCACGACGGGGACAGAGCTCTACAAGGCCAGGCTTTTTCCAGATTCCAGAAGCATGAACTCAATCGACAGTATTTAGACTAGGTACGTGAGACAGTTCTCTAGGAAGTCTGCCTGTGTCAGACCGTTTAAAAGTAAAAAAAGTGAATGGTTGAATTGTTTGTTCCCATCCTAGCATGGAAAAACCTCCGACAGGCACTTGCATGCAAAGCTTTATACAGGAGGATTCTCAAAGAGAGACACTTGCAAGGGATACTTGTGCCCTAACAAGTAATACACGTCAGGAGAGTGAGTGAGTGGTTTTCTACATTCACCTAAATGACTGTGCTGGACTAGGCTGTATTGCAGGTGCCCCATCCAGGAGTATTTGCCTCTCAGCCGCCTGAGGAATAGGCAGAGATCATGGACAGATGTTGGGCCAGTAACAGGCATTGCTTCACCCACCTTGGGACCGGCCTTGCTGCCAACAAAATAGCAGCATGCCCACTGTTACACAGCAGAGTCCCCAGCGGATTTGGTTCTGCCACCCACGTCTGTGTCTAGGGCCCCCGTGTGCCGGTCCCCTCCAAGCCAGGCGCTTGACATTTCTCTCCTCGCTTTCCAGATCTATAGAAGCAAAGAGACACTCCTCTCTTCCCCATGCGGAGTGCACCTTACGCTGGGCCAGATTTTACCTTTGTTGGTATTCGCTAGCTCTGCTTTTAAGCTGCTTTGCTCAGACAGTTCTGCTTCACCCATTGAACTAGCAATACAGAATTGCAGAAGGCACAAATTGCAGAAGGCACAAAAATTAAGGGGTAACGTCACCCTGCTCTCTAGTGCCTGGGGAGCAGCCAGCCATGCCAGACCCTTGGCAAGATTGGGGGGGGAAGGGAGCGGAGGGCAGCTCCATGCTCCTGCAGAAAGGATAGTAGAAGGGGCTGGGTGAGGGGCAGTGAGAGTGCACCACACCAGTCCCCACCCAGCCCTTCGAGCTGGCCAGAGCACCCATGCCGAGCTCCAGTGGCAATTTAGGGGACCCTGGGCTTTTTAGAATCACCAGGCCCCAGGGCAGTTGTTTCCTTTGCCCACCTCCTGATGCATCCCCAAGCCGAACGCTGACATCACTGGCACCCCTGGGAGGCGCACAGCAAGGGCACAGAAAATAAGGGATGAAGCCAAAGAGACCGTAAGGTCCGTTTTCACAGGCATTCCGCATCTCCAGCCCCCGCTGACTTCGACAGCAGTTGTGAGCACATGGCACCTCTGAAGATCAGGGAGGCCTTAGAGATTGGAGGGCTATGGGCTGGGATGTCAGCGGAGCCCAGGAAGCAGCCTCAGGGAAACTCATGGGAGCAGTTCGCTCCGTCTCTGCTCAAAGCAGCTGGCGAGTTAAGCCCAGATTTCCATTGTGAAAACGTTAAAAAGTCTAAGCCATGTCACAGCGTCAACGGTGCCTTCCCCATCTGTGTCAAGGATCTGCATGGCTCCCTCCACCCCCACCAAGCCACACTGTTTCGTCTATTCTGGACAGAAGCGCAGGTTTGATTGCCACGATGTCAAGACTGAAACAGTTTCACGAGCCATGCATGCCCCCGTGGGGTCTGCCTTCTCTAGGGCAGGCCTGAGTAATTGAAGCCTGTGCTTTATGTCTGATGGCAGCAGCCCTGCTAGGACCAAATGCATTTGCTTATTTCACCTGAATCCATCAACTGAACTTCTGGGTGAGAGCACTTCAAAGCAGCCCAGCCCATAAAGCTACTTCGCCTCCCGCCCCAAGGCAGCTGCATGGTTAAGATTTTTCAGTGTAGCAGCCAGTCCCCTGCAGGATCCTCTCAAAAATCATTGGCATGAAAACCCATGGCACGGCAGTGCTCACCCTTTAACCTGTAGCCACTTCAAAGCGACCTACGTGGAGTCTTAAGCCAGCCAAAAGCCTGACAGATCAAGCACAGAAAGCATCAAGCTGTCCATTCACTTAGGGCTGTTCTACCTGGAGTACTTTAGAAAGTCCCTCGGGATTCGGCAGCCTAGATATTTACCAGCCTGGCTTTGTGCTGTACCATTGCCCAGGGCTTTTCCTACTCCCCTCCCATGCTGCAGGTGGAAAACAAAGCCATGGTTCAACCCACTGCTCCAGCATATTGCTCTGTCAGCCCAGCAGGAAAGCAACCCCGACAGCGGCTCTTGCTGGGGTGCGGGCTGGCGTGAGGTTTACACTAAGACACCACTGACCTTTCCCCGGCACTTGCTAAAAGCTCCGCTTGCCAACTGCTGACTTAGCAGCAGCCAGTCCTGTTTTACTGCCTCTTACCCAATTCCATTAGTTTCCTTGACACCTGCTTCTGCATATAATTTACGGCTAGATTGACTGCTGTAGCAGGTGAATGCGGGTACTGATCGGTTTCAATGGGGACAGCGATACAGCGTGAATTATTTGTGGTTTGCTGACCTATTTACCAGCTGAGAGGCAGCATTCATTCAGGGACTCTGGGTCTGGAGTGGACCCAAACCATTTGGACTTCTGGCAGGAATATATACCAGGCGCTGTCTAATATGCATCTCCACTAGGCCAGCATGCACCTGAGTGAGGGAAGCGTTTCAGGGACTTCCCATGTTGCTCTGGACTGACGGCTGCCATCATTCCATGCACCTCAGCCCTCCGGGTAGGCCGGTGCGGTCTGCTGTTCCTCGGAGCACCTGTCCTACGAAGGGCCAGCACTGACGCAGCACTGGCCCTTTGGTACAGTGCCTTTGAGTCAGCAAAGGGGCACAGCTGCAAGGCCTGTAGCCTCCTGACTGTACTGGAGAGGAGTCACCGTAGCCTGCATCGGTTCAGACGAGGCCTCCACTAGAGACCGTGGCCCAGCGGTTGCAAGCAACCTCGGAAGCCACTTGAGGTGGGTGCGGTGTTGTACTGGCAGTCCAATGCCTGTTAGTACAGTGCGGACAAGGCCTTGCCGTCAGCTGGACCATACACATTACATGAAGTCACCTGTATTCTGCACGCAGCTGAGTCTGTTTCAGCATGGGGGTATTTCAGGAGATGGAGACACGCGGTATCTGGTGAGTGCCCACACACAGAACCTGCAGTCTAGAAAACCTGCCCAAAGAGAGGAATCCAAAGGGGGAGGCCTTGCCTACTAATCAGTCACTGTACACACACCCCTTCTCCACTCCCCAGTTTCCACCCCTTGCGGCTCTTACCTTTATCCGCCAGAGAGAGGGTGCTGTTGAAGTACTGCTCCTCGACGGTCCACGCTGTGTCATTGACCTTGTTGGACACGCCACAAGAGCCAACGCAGCTCACTTTGATAGCTGGAAGAAACACACACATACTGGATTAGTTCTCAGCAGCTTTTCCACACCAGTGACAAATCCACAGGTCCCATGTCAGGTCCCTCCAGCTCCCTCGATGAGCTCTCTGCTGAGACACGCAGTCAATTCGCTCTTAAGCAGAGGAGCGGTGCACTAATTGATTTTGACAGAGCCCCTTTTAAACACATGCCCAAGGAAGATGGGGAATGGAGAAAGACAGAGGTCAGTGGTTTGCTGTTCAGGAGGCCTCTCCCTATACTCCAAGTCTAAATGCAGCCTCTCTCCAGCAAGCATTTTCTAAGCTACTCATCACGCTCACTAGGCATTTTAAAAGCCTCTTGGTAGGATTTTCTCAAGAGCGACCGAGAGCTCAGGTCTCAGGAAGAAGAGTCAGTGGAACATCGGAGCCTTGGGAAATGTTACCCTCTCCCGTCTCTCTGGTTCTCTCCCCCTCAGTCCAACTAATCCTCAAACACGCCCGCACACCCGGTAACATGTAGTTTCAGCCCCAATTCCTAGGCTGAAGCAGAGGAGCCAGAAGGCAGGAGGTTGTCAGCGCTACCCGGAATGGATGCCATCCGGACCGGTTAACGGAGTGGCCAGAGCTCCACAACCCTCCCATACCTCAGCAAAATGGGTTTGTCTCTTCAAAGGAGGCAGATGCACCAAGTCCACTAACACCGCCCTCTGCCCCCGCACAGCATGTCAGTTAGCTCACTGACCTAGCAATCCTAGGAAGAAAGGAGAACCTGTGCAGGGCTGGTCCTAACCCCAGGCATCCACAAGGGAAAATGTGTAGCGGGGGGGGGGGGGGGGAGGGGGGGGAGCGGAGGAGATAACGTGGTTGTGGCCCCTTTAATTGCCGCGTATCCCGAGTGGGCTTCCATCAGGCTCTGGCGGCGGCCCCTGGAAAATGGTGGCCCCAAGCAACTGCCTGACTCGTGTGCCCCAAGACTGGCTCTGAACCCGTGGCTGATCTGTGTCCAAAAGGGCAGCAACGCCACTCGGCCAGTAGGACAGGAGACAGAACCACTTAGGGGATAGGGGCGAAGATGGTCCGATAGTTACCTATGGAACTCCTGGGCTTATCAGAGCATCTCACAACATTACATGGACTTGACCCTCACACACCTACCTATGGGACCATGCGAGAGGTTGTCCCTGTTGCAGAGATAGGGACTTAAGCACAGGGCACGTTAAGGAACTTCCTTGAGGTCACACAGGGAATCCATGGCAGAGCAAGGAACTGAAACCTAGACTCCTACTCCGACATCCTGTCCGCTAGACCAGGATTCCCAGACCTTTTCCTTAAGTGGCCAATTAAGTGGGTCTATTCTGTGAGTGACATTGGATCCAGACCTATGTCCCAGCCCCACGGAGGGAAACACGCCACCCACAGCAGCACCCTCTGCACCCATGCTGCAGGCAATGTGTGAGGACCATACAGCCCTGGTGCTCCAGAGTCAATGTCTTATGGCAGGGGTGAAGAACCTTTTCTGGGTTGGGGGGGCATTGACCCAGAAAAAAAGTCAGTTGGGGCCACCCACACCCCAAAAAACAAAAGCCAAACCCTCACTGAGGAGGCCCCCAATGGAGGAAAAAGATGCTCCACACATTCCTCACACCAGAGTCTTGGGGGGCCCAGGCTAGTAGACTGTATGCTCCAGCCTCTAGCGCAGGCTCCCCAATGCTGGGGGGAGCCCTGAGGGGCTGGGTCCCGGCAAGCCCAGGGCCGTATCCGGTCTCTGGGCCGTAGGTTTCACTCCTGCCTTAAGGGGAGGAACCGGAGAAGGAGAAGAGTCAGGGTCGCATCTGGGAAATGCTGCACAAGATCCTTCCCACCCTGGTGGTTTTGCCCAGTCCCAGCGGTTCTGAAAGCGCGTAAGGCCGTCCCTTCCTCTTAGGGCACGGCTCACACAGGCAGGTTAGCGTTCAGCCAGGGCCTGGTGCTGAGCCGGCCAGACTAACCACTGCAGCAAGAGGCTGGGCCCAGTCTGTTGTGCCTTGCCCCATGCCACCCGTCGGTGACAGCCCCGGGGCAGAGCTTTCTAGGACCTTTTTACCCCAGGCAAAAAGCCTCTTGGCAGGCAGGCTGCAGAGTGGGAATCGGAAGCTTTCTTGCGGGGTGGGGGCGGTACGAGTCGTATCTGAACGCTCTGTTACAAGAGCCCAGAGGGCCGGCAGATCGTTCCCTAGCTACCCAAGCAAGAGGCTCGTGTTTACCTTGGCTTGTCTTGAAACAAAGGCCAGTGCTTTGTGCCACCGGTAGGGCCTTTCATCAAGTTGGAGCGCTTGTGCAGAGGTTCAGGAAGGGGGCTCAGAGGCTAGAGCAGAATACAGAACAGACAGGCCCCTCCTCTCACAACTGGCCTATGGATCTGCTTACAGAGGGAGTCGAGCTAGGAGCGGACAGTCCTCTCTCAGCAGGATTCTAGCTGAGTAGCGTCACCCGCCCATAGCTACACCCAGGTCACTGATCTGTCCCGGGTCACAGGACAGCACTTGTGCTCTCTGTACGTGCATAGGGTACGGGGGCTCAGGGATGCAATTTCTACAGAATTCTGGAGTTCTTACTGGAATATCTAGCTCAAGGGGGAACAGGAAAGTGCCTCCAACAGCTCCACATTTCTGCATTTGAGAGGCTGCTTGCTTGTTTTCAACTGTGGCTCAAATAGCTGACACTGGATAGCGCGATGGGAGGGTTACTGCTGCCCTTCCTCTCCCTGGGAAGCGCACACAGGCTGAACGCTCTGAGTGAGGCTGCTTGAAACCAGGGCACCCACGAATGCCCCTCCACACAGCACCCCCAAATGGGGAACGAGGAGCCAAGGCCTGGAGCCATAGCACTGAAATGCAGCTACCCACACCCTGGGTGCAGAAAGTGACCCGGGGGAACCTCCATTGTGGCACCCATTGCCTGCTGTGTTTCTAGGCCCAGGTTCTGGACAGTGTCTCAGAAATAAGACAATTTAAACCCAAAGATTTTCACTTGGGGCTGCTCTGACAGAAGGCATCAGGCAGAGCCCTTCCAACTACAGCCCAGTTGGAATCAGCGTGTGGCTTTATATCCTGAACTAGAGACAGACATGCCCATTATACAGCAATTGTGCTGCCTCTCTCCGCCGGCCGGAAAGTTGTGTGTGTAGACCCAATTGACCTGAACACAATCTGATGAGACCAGGGCTATCTCCAGTCTCTTATGTGGTCCCCTCCTGGTTTGCTGGTAGCAACGTTAGCTTTTTGGGAGGTTCCCATCCACTCCAAGGTTTCTCCTTTGGTAGCATCTGAGTTCACGCTCACCAGGGATGTGAAAATGTGTTTCATCAAGTAAACGTGTGACTACCCCTGCACTGCTGCCTCTGATACAGGAGCAGCAGTGTGGGGGAGGAGAGGCTTTTAAGCCAGCTCCCTGCACAAAGCAGGAGCCTGTGTGCAACAGTCAAGGTTACTCTGAGCCCAGGCTTATCAGTTAACTATGTACATGGTTCCACTTTCACATCCTGGGCCTCACCAATCGGGAGCCACTAAGCAGCTGGCTCCAATCTACTTGGCCCTACCCGAGCAGGTCTCCTTCCATCCAATCTTGCACCTAAGCCTGCCTCAGAAATCTCTTGGTGGGGTGTGTGTGTGTGTGGGGGGGGGGGGGGGGGAGTAGGAGGGGAGTCACGTTGCTATCTTCACTCATCTGGACGTAAACTTTCTCCCTGCCATGCAGGATCATAGCCTGGGAGTTCCTCCGCCCTTCCTTCTCCTCACACAGCCAAGCCAGCAAGATCTGGAGGCTGCTGCTACATAAAGTCTCAGGTCACTGCTGCTCAGCCAGGCTCTTCGACATGCACCTTACTGGGGTCATCTCTCGCCCAGCTTCCCTCGCACCCTCCACTTTACAGTTCTAGAGAAGCAGCGGCAGACCTTTTATAAATACATGAAAAGCAAGAGGAAGACCAAGGACAGGGTAGGCCCACTGCTTAGTGAGGAGGGAGAAGCAGTAACAGGAAACTTGGAAATGGCAGAGATGCTCAATGACTTTGTTTCAGTCTTCACCGAGAAGTCTGGAGGTGTGCCTAACGTAGTGAATACAAGCAGAGAGAGGGTAAGTTTAGAAGATAGGATACACAAAGAACAAGTTAAAAATCACTTAGGAAAGTTAGATGTCAGCAAGTCACCAGGTCCTGATGAAATGCATCCCAGGATACTCAAGGAGCTGAAAGAGGAGGTATCTGAGCCTTTAGCTATGATCTTTGAAAAATCATGGCAGACAGGGGAGATTCCAGAAGACTGGAAAAGGGCAAATATTGTGCCCATCTATAAAAAGGGGAATAAGAACAACCCAGGAAGCTACAGACCGGTCAGTTTAACGTCTGTCCCAAGGAAGATAATTGAGCAGGTAATTAAGGAAATCATATGCAAACACTTGGAAGGTAATAAAGCGATAGGGAATAGCCAGCATGGGTTTGTGAAGAACAAGTCATGTCAAACTAATCTGATAGCTTTCTTTGATAGGATAACGAGACTTGTGGATAAGGGAGAAGCGGTGGATGTCATATACCTAGACTTTAAGGCATTTGATACAGTCTCGCATGATATTCTTATTGATAAACTAGGCAAATATAACTTAGATAGGGCCACGATAAAGTGGGTGCATAATTGGCTGGATAACCCTAGTCAGAGAGTTGTTGTTAACGGTGCTAAATCCTGCTGGAAAGGGATAACAAGTGGAGTTCCTCAAGGGTCTGTTTCGGGACCCGTACTGTTCAATATCTTCATCAATGATGTAGATATTGGGATAGAGAGTACGCTTATTAAGTTTGCAGATGATACCAAACTGGGTGGGGTTGCAACTTCTTTGGAGGATAGGGACATAATTCAAAATGACCTTAGCAAGTTAGAGAAATGGTCAGAGGTAAACAGGATGAGGTTTAATAAAGAGAAATGCAAAGTGCTCCACTTAGGAAGGAACAATCAGTTCCATACATACAAGATGGGAAGTGACTGTCTAGGAAGGAGCATGGCGGAAAGAGATCTAGGGGTCATAGTGGACCACAAGCTGAATATGAGTCAACAGTGTGATGCTGTTGCAAAAAAAAAAAAAAAAAGCAAATATGATTCTAGGTTGTATCAACAGGTGTGTTGTAAGCAAAACTCGTGAAGTCATTCTGCTGCTCTACTCTGCACTAGTTAGGCCTCAGCTGGAGTACTGTGTCCAGTTCTGGGCGCCACATTTCAAGAAAGATGTGGAGAAATTGGAAAGGGTACAGAGAAGAGCGACAAGAATGATTAAAGGTTTAGAGAACATGACCTATGAAGCCAGGCTTCATGAACTGGCCTTGTTTAGTTTGGAAAAAAGAAGATTAAGGGGGGACATGATAGCTGTTTTCAAATATCTAAGAGGGTGTCACAAGGAGGAAGGAGAAAATTTGTTCCTCTTGGTTTCTGAGGACAGGACAAGGAGTAATGGGCTTAAAGTGCAGCAGGGGAGGTTTAGATTGGACATTAGGAAAAAATTCCTAACTGTCAGGGTGGTCAAATATTGGAATAAATTGCCAAGGGAGGTGGTGGAATCTCCCTCTCGAGATATTTAAGAACAGGTTAGATAGAATAATAGGACTGGAAGGGACCTCAAGTGGTCATCGAGTCCAGCCCCCCGCCCTCAAGGCAGGACCAAGCTCTGTCTACACCATCCCTGACAGATGTCTATGATTCTATGATTCCTTGCAAGTTTTTCTGCACCAGCCAGTAGCTAGCTAGAAAGCCATCCCCATGCAGTATGGGAAGGCATGTAAACACAACTAGGCTTGTTTAAACCAGAAGTTTTTTAGAAAGTACAGGTTGAACCTCTGAGCCAGCACCCTTGGGCCCTCGCTGGTGTCGAGCCAGAGAATTTGCCAAACCCCAGGATGTCAACATTGTACCACGTGTGTCTTTGTCAAGCAGCATTGCAAGCACTGTCCCATTTCTTTGCCTCAGTAAAACAGAACTGTATTGATACACCCTATAAGCCTACACCTAGCCAAGGCTTCTCAGCTCTCTTCATAAAGTGCTAGCGTTGTGCCAATGCAGTAAGATTAAGTAACAAGGAAATAAAGCATTAAAACACCCCTTGCTTACACTTAGAAGCGTTGCCAGCACTTCCACAGCTCGCTGGACTCAGACACATAGGAGGTCAATTAGTACTAAGCAGCACAGAACACAAGACCAGGACAGTGGCTGCAAACAAACTTTCCAGGACTGTGGGAAACTTGGACACTCCCACGGTAAGCAGGCGTCCAGCTAACTAAACTCATGCTGGATCACAGAGGTTCAACCTGTATCTGTTTGCCAGAAGCTAGGAATGGGTGACAGGAACACTCAACAATTGCCTGTTCCGTTCATTCCCTCCGGGGCTCTGGACATCGGCCGCTGTCGGACAGGACACTTGGCTGGATAGCCCTTTGCACTGATCCAGTATGGCTGTTCTTAGAAGGGCAATTCACGTGAAGTCAGGTCAATATGCTGTCCAGTGCATTGTACGGTCCTGCTTAGCTAGACCTGGTGAAGGCATCCCCTCCCCCCCCCCCCCCCCAAGACAATGCAATAGGTCCTAAGCAGGTAGTCTCATTTGGCCATCAGCCATGACACAGACCACCCCCAGTCTGAGCCAGTTCAGGACCCGACAGGGTCCCCCATTAAAAACCCAAAGGAAGCGCACTTCTAAATCCTGTAGAAAACCCCCCAACCCTTTAACCCTCGAACGGGGTGCCCACTAGGGATGTAATAGTGTAGTCAATTAACTGATAAGCAAAAGCTTATAGGTTAATGCTATAGACTACATGCATTCCCCTCCCCCCCCACCAGTACATTTTTGGCAGGCTGGCCAGCAACTTGCCTCAGTTCTGACTCACACCAGGTCTGGGAGCTCAGACCCTCCTTCCCCAGACAGGGGCTGCTGCCACTGTATCAGAGGCAGCAGCACAGGGTGACAGGCAACCAGTCTGCAAGGGGAGTGGTTTTCAGCTGGCTCCCCTCACAGACCAGCTCCCACCTAGCACCCTAACACAGAGGCAGCAGGTGCAGTGTGGCAGGGGGTTCCTCGGGTCAGCTGCTGCTCACCATTGGTGGAATTCTCCTCCTCCAAAGCCAGCTGCCATGGTCTCTGGGTTTAGTCCTTCCCATAGGGGGAAGCTCACACCAAGTGCTTAACCAGCCCATCTGTTACACGCCAACTGTTCCCAAGCCCAGCCTGCTCCCCTCCTACCCCCGCTGCATTTTTCACAATGAAGATGTTAATTTTCCCCATCAAATACTTAATCTCTAGTCCCAGAGGGCACATCAGAGCCTCTTAACAAGAAACCTCCATGGGACACTTAGCTTGCAAGCTAACAGCATCTGTTGCAACAGGGAGGCAGGGGATACTGCCTGGTAGGTCGGGCCTGCCTGATGAGAGCGCCTGCATGCTCAAGTTTTTATTCTTTAGGCCTGGATGTGCACCTGGGGAGCACAGGGCACACACAGCCAAGCACGCCCTGTACACTTCACTGCAGCACACAGCAGGGTTTCCAAAGCAGACGGGGCACTGGCATTTCAGTGCCAACTTGGTGAGCCAATCGGAACAAGAACAAGGCCTGAAACCCCTTGCTTGGAGGGAACGGAGCAGCGACAAGTGGAAAACCCTCCTGCCTTGAAAGAGAAAGAAAAGCTACAGCTGTCCGCCTCCTTTAAAACCCAGTTCCCCAGTGAGCTGTCCGGGCTGGGGAGGGGACAGAAAAAGGCTTTTGGAAGAGTGTCTCTGCCCCGCCTGTACTGTCAGCTCACGATTTCATGCCTCCTGCCATTTGGGACGTGTGGCCAGTCTCACCACACCACGTCACATGGTCACTCATGAATTTTCCCTTATTCAGGATGGCGGTCACATCCCGTTTCTCTCAGTGGGGCCAAAGTCAGCCGCAGAATCATTTCCCTTCCCTATGCAGGCTGCAGGGACACTGCCCTGCAAGTTCACCGCTGGGAGGGGCAGTTTGTGAGATCGATGCCAGCCACGCCCCCAGGCAAAGCAGCTGCCACTCACCGACTTTGGGGGCTAAACAGCAGAGACACTTGGATGGACAGTGGGGGCAGGGGGGTCGTCTTGAGCAGCAGGAGGCAGCGTATGCCGCTTCGCGTCAGGCACAGAAGAATGCGAGGGGGGCAGGTGTTGCTCAGGGGAGGTCCGGCTTCTTAAAGTTAGGAAGTCTCATTGTTTTTACAGGGAGTATCGAATGGATCGATGAGTTTCAAGTTCTCTAATGTGCATCTCGAACTCACCAGCCCTGTGCCAGTGCGAGCCTGAGGCCTTCAGCAGCTCCATGGTTCGAGTTACTTATCATCCAGCTCCTTTTTAAAGGGGAAAAAACCCACCCCCCAAAGGGTAAGGCAGTACCAGGAATCGGATAGTAGTTTATAACTGAAGGGTAAGAGGTAAGAGCAGGGTAAATGGAGCCTCCCCCAGCTGCTGAAGTGGAGACATGCAGTCAAAGCTGGACTTGCCCACCTGAAATCTCACACAGGCAGATGATTATGGGGGAGTTAGTCAGGCTGACCTAAATCCACCACTCCCCCTAAATGATCAAGTGAGATTTGGGGTGAGTGACTCAAGGCAGGCTGTGGCACCCCAACAATAGTTCCAAGGTCACTGGGTGCAGAAAGTTCCATTTCTCAGGCCATGTCTCCATTTGCAGACGATCGCTGCTGCAGCAGTCAATCTTCCAGCATTCAATTTAGTGGGTCTAGTAAGAGACCCAATAGAGTGAGCACCAAGGGCGCCTCCATTGGCACCGCTACTCGCAAGGAGTAAGGGAAGTAGACGCAAGCGCGTCCCGTCGACCTCCCACTGTGGAGATGGCTCCAAGCTCAGCTTAAATACGCTGACTCCAGCTACGTTCCTTATGGCTCTGTACGCCTTGGATCATTCCCCACTTGGAGGTGCTGTACTCAAGGGGCAGTCGGAGGCACTGAAGTTCCAAGCAGCCTTTCACAGACAATAGTCAGGGAGAAAGGTTTGTGTAAAATTTCCCCATAGGATCCAATTTCAGCTATTGAACTCACATTGGAAAAGAAACAGCCTCTGAAGCGCCACCAAACGGCTCCACGTTTCTGCACTTCCCCTTCCACTCAGAACTTGATATTCAAATAAGAGTTCCAGGATTCGACAGAAGTTACACACCCAGTCTCTCCCGCCCCAGTATGTAGGCAGAGCAAAGTTCAGAAGTAGCCTGCACTTGTAAGATAGGCAGCTAGACCTCCAGTGAGGCCCTGGGTCTAATCAGGTGCACATAGGAGAATGAAGTGAGGGGGAGGTGAAGGCAGACAGATCGGCCCCATCTAGACCCATATGAAGAACAAACCATTGCCAGAGGAGCTTGAGTCATTGGGCCCCCCAGGTGATTTAGAAGCACCACCAAGTCTCGTTGGGACTACAAATTGCTTTTCTCTGGTGCTTGTGTTGTGGTGCCTAGCTCTGGGAAGCTCCATTTCCTTCTCCGGGGAAGAGGAAAAGCAGGGACAGACACCAAGCGACAAACTGGGGGAGATTAGCAAGCGAGGGGTGCCAAGATCTCTCCTGCTTCCCATGGGGGGGGGGGGCATACAATGCTCAGCAGGAAATTCTGCAACAAAATAAAATGCAGATAAAATAAAATAAAATAAAATTCTGCCCGAGCTACTCTAAACCTCCTCAGACAGGGCCTCCTCCTACAGCCACTTATGTGAACGAGCGTCCCCATGACAACTGGCCTAGGAGTCAGGAGACCAGGGCTCTGTTCCCAGCCCCGCCACTACCTTGCGGTGTGACCTTGGGAAAGGTCCTTCCCTCTGTCATGTAAGCCACTCTGGCCAACGGGTGCTGTTCTCTCCAGCTATCGTCTCCGTTCCAGGACCTTTCCAGCACGCCACAGAGCAGGAGAATGGCATTTTCCTCCCTCAGAGATGCTTTTCTGGGTCCTAACAGGAGTGAGCGTACACAAGTGATGGAGTATACAAGTGCCTTGGGAAACTAGAAATTCAGCTTCATGACGTGGAGATTTATCCAAACACTGGCCGGATTTAACTGCAGGGCCTAGTTCTCCTCCCACCTCCACTGGATGACAGAGTCAGTCTAGCACTGCATTTTAGTTAGAGTCTCTGGGCACACACAGGATGCAGCTGGAGACCAGAAGTGCCTCCCATGTGTCTAGTGCAGCTGGACCCCAGAGATAAGCTTTCAGAGTCAGTTAACAGCTGGAGGCACCAATTGCTAAGCCAAGCCGTCCCTGGAAGGGCAAGGAGCTAGTGGTATGGGTGCTCAGGAGAAACATCCATGAACCAAATGGGAAGCAGCTCCTTCATAAGCAGAGTCTTTGCAACAGCAACTATACATCCGGGCCCAGCTGCACAAGAACTGGACCTTCTTGCAAACGGGCTGTCAGTAAGTTGGTCCTTCCTTATCCCCGTAGGGCAATAAGAGCAAATTAAGTGCTCATGTCGACAGCACAGGCAGTTTTCAGATCTTGAGCACCATTATGGCAAACGTGAGAGGAGACTTCTGTGCCCAGCTTGGCTATTGGGCAGCCTTGGACAAGGAACATGGCCTCAGGTGACCCACCAGTCTTTAGCTTGGCTAGCAAGACTGAGTTCTTTGGTTGGGGTGCACTGATCTTGGATGTTCTAGACTCGTGTAGTGCAATTAAGACATTTATCCCTCTGTCTACATTAGCAAATGAAGAACCACATTTAGCACTAGCTGAGGGGATTGAAACAGGACGAGGTGTTAGTGACCCATCATTACCAACAATGGGTCCTTTAACAGCCAAGTCACAACAGGGACATATTTTCCACACAGACTTTTGTACAGCCTCTCAAGAGCAGAGTTGGCTTCAGAAAAAATAATCCACACCAGTTTGCACAAGAGTCAATATGTGCAGCAGGTTACACAATGCCACAACGTTCTCAGCAAGTTGTTTCAACAAACAGCACGTGTGTCAACATATTAGCAGCTTGAAAGATTAATCGGAGACACGAAAAAAATCAAAGTACAAGTTGCTCAGAGTTCTTGCTTGAGGGTAAGCTAGATCCCAACACTGTAGGAAAGGCAAAGACGGCTGGAATTCAATTGAGGATTCTGGATTTCCATCTGTCAGCATAAGCAAGACAGCAACTTCAGGAAACTGGAGCGTTTGAGAGCTACAAAAATTGTTAGGTAAAAAGTAAGCTGCTTTCAGTCACTACTGAACATGCAGAAGAAAATAATGGAGACTCCACTGGTGGAATTTTCGAACACAAAATGAGTTCTAACCGTCAAAGGTTAAAAGCACCTTCTGTTCCCACAGATTAAAAAAAGACACCTCAGAATAATAGGACTGGAAGGGACCTTGAGAGGTCATCAAGTCCAGTCCCTTGCCCTCTCAGCAGGACCAAGCACTATCTAGATCATCCCTGACAGGTGTCTAAGCCAATTTTCTTCCACTATTTGGTCTGAGGAAGTGGGTCTGGCCCACAAAAGCTCACCACCTAATAAACCATCTTGTTAGCCCTGTTTTTTGTTTCAAATATCTCCAGTGATGGAGATTCCACAACCTCCCTAGGCAATTTATTCCAGTGCTTAACCACCCTGAGAGTTGGGAAGTTCCCTCCCCAAAAAATGTCTAACCTCAACCTCCCTTGCTGCAATTTAAGCCTAATTCTCCTTGACCTCGGATGATAGGACAAGCAGCACAATGTCCCCCCCCCCCCCTTGTAACACCCTTTTAGATACTTGAAAGCTGCCATCATGTCCCATCTCTTCTCTCTTCTAAACTAAAGAAGCCCAATTGTTTCAGTCTTCCCTCATGGGTCATGTTTTCTAGACCGCTAATCATTTTTGGTTGCGTTCCTTGTATGTCTGAGGAGGAAGAAAAATGTATTGGAGAGATGGCTGGGAAGGTCATAAATTGCTGAAGAGAAGAGATGCTCCAATTAACCAATAACTAATTAATTTTAACTGTCCCCACTCAGCTAGGGCTGTCCAGTCACTTCTTATATATGCCCTGCATACACACAAGCCCTATGTACCGAAGCAACAGAGCAGGCCACCTGAGCAAGGTGGAAAAGGAAGGAGAGAGATACCTGTATTAAGTAGGGATGCTTGACCAGGATGGAGCAGTCCCATCCCCCCACCTGCACCGTGGGCCAGTCTGGTCAGAGCATCCCCACCACCCAATCCATGCTGTGGCCTAGGGTGCTCCTGCCCAGCAGGGCCTCCCACACCACTGGAGTGGATCCCATTTAAGGATTATATTTAACTGGCTGATTAAACTTGATTTTACGTCCCGAGTAATAGAGGAGCTGAGGCGACAGTATTTTGGTTTTGCAAAGCCAAGAGCAGTTTGGATCCAGGTTCTAATTTATCCCAACCATCACCTGCGATGGGGGTGGGATAGTTTCCCCACTTTAAAGCATGCTCTGGGAACAGGGCTTATGCTTCTACAAAAATGGGACAGATGTGCTTAAGACTATATTGAAGGCCCATGCATACCCAGTCCCCTGGCATCTCTCTGCTGTAGAGATAGGAATTCCGATTCCACTGGTCTGGAAGGGATGAACACTAGTCACCCCACACTCTTACAACACTGGAAAGGGAGGAAGAACTTGATGGGATAACTGAACTTTGATTGTGACAAGACAGAGCGCTTGCCAGGAGCCAGATTTGTATCAGGTGCCATCACATGCCTCCTGGGTGAAATAGTTCTCTAGCCAGACTGCTGAGAAAAAACAGACACCCATTACCTGTGGGAAAGGGTTTTGCGCAAAGGTCAGTTATGGAGCGATCATGATGGCTCTCCATCCTCAGAGGAAACCTGCCTAAAACACATGTTCAAAAGAGGAGCCCGGGAGCTTAAATTCAGAATTCTGCTAGACACTAAAAGTCACCGAATGAGCAGAGTCCCTGAATTCATGGCTCATTACAGTGATCTGTAACCCACTAACTCCTGCCCCTTTTGTCCAGTGACTGCAGAAGGCTTACTGGGCCTCTCTACCTTGAGCAGCCGCTTAGAATGCGCACTAACTCTCATCCTTTTCATTTAGCTCCGACACTTGGAGCATCTTAGGAAGAGCCTTATGTGGCTTGAAAAGTCTGTTGC
This sequence comes from Pelodiscus sinensis, assembly GCF_049634645.1. Taxonomy (NCBI): domain Eukaryota; kingdom Metazoa; phylum Chordata; order Testudines; family Trionychidae; genus Pelodiscus; species Pelodiscus sinensis. The sequence continues at coordinate 3,484,078 of NC_134732.1, read as the reverse complement.
TCTCACCAACTGAAGTGGGTCTAAAGACTATTACCTCACCCACCTGGTCTCTCTTCCAGTGGTGGGCTGCCTGCGGTCCTGTGGGCTTCCCCCCCCGCAGGTCCATGGGCTGCTTCCCCCCTACCCCGTCTGACAGCCAGTTCATGGCATTCCAGCTCTGGGAGGGAAGGGCAAGGACGGAGCGTGAATCAGGTGATTCGCACACTGCGAAGGTGCTGGGAAATAGCAGGGAAGCACAGGCAGTACAGGGCTCCAGGGTGTGAGAGGTGAGGGGGGAGGGTGGTAGATGGGGAGGGACATTGGACTGCAGGCCGCTGCAGTCCGCCAAGATGGAAGGAGGGCATAGCCGGGAAAGGGTGCATGTTCCTTGGCTGGAGGACAGACCAAGTCTGAAATTCATAGATGGACTGGCAGGGGTGGAGAAAGGGACAGCTAATGGGGTTATGGCTGTCCTGGTCCCTCTTCTCTTCCCCCCATGGTCATTCTGCAGTGTAGCTCCCTCCTACCAGACCCCTCCCTTTCCAATTTATGGAAAACAAATTGGACCCACATCCATTATCCTGGCACAACCAAACCCTGAGCTTGCTTTAAGTTAGAAGCAGAGAAGCTGCCTACCAAACTTGGTGGTCCCAACTCTTACCGTTTAGGAGTTCTTGAACAAATGGACTTGGATGGACGAACAGACATTTCTAAATTACATCGTCGGACGACAGCATTAAGCGGTGGCTAGGACGCAGGCTACTTTCACTCCTGATTGACGGGGTCACGTGTAGTCAGAGCCGGTTATGCTTCCCATTCCCCCCCTTGCTTGAACTATTACACCGCCCTTCGTGGCTCTTCCCAAGAGATGCTGCACCATCACCTGTGTACAGAGCACAACAGAGGGACAGTCCAGGGCTAGAGACCCCCTAAGCTTTCCAAGAGCCAGACATGCATCAGGCTCTGACCTGGCTACACTTACTTGAAGCGTCTCCTGATGGGCAGTGCATCGGGTCTAAGGCAGGCTCCCTGTCTGCCTAGGGGCTGCACATGCAGGCAGGCAGAGGGGCCAGGCAGCTACCCCCACAGCTCCCATTGGCAGCAGTTCAGCCAATGGGAGCTTTGGAGTTGCTGCTGGGGTCAGGACAGCCCACAGAGCTCCCCGATCGCCCCTACACCTAGGGGCCACAGGGACATGCTGGGGCTTCCGGCTTGGAGTGAGATTTGCTGCAGGCTGGATGAATTTAAGCAGCAGACCAGAGTGTCCCCTCCCTTTCTCTACAATAGCCTCAAACCATGATTGTGTCGATCAGACACCACACCCCTAAGAGCAAGAGAAGCAGCTGTAAATGCCTGTTTTGCCACCTGCTGAAGGAGTAGACCAGATTCTGGATGACAGGCACTGATGGCCATGCACACACGGCTATACAGACACCTGAGCAGATGGTGACTAGAAGAAAATGCTGCAGTCAGAGTAGTTTGCAGGGACCCAAAGCTGGGGGGGGGGGGGGGGGGCAGAAGAGATTCTCCTCTGATGAGGATCTTGTACTCTATCCCACCACCCTGAGCGAAGCTAACTCAAAAGCAGAGGGCTAAACCAACAAGACACCAATGGTCTTGTCCCCATTTATGCCTCCACTTTGAGGCAATAAGTAGGATTTTGGAAAGACTTCTGCATGGCTGTCATTCACCCCTGTGAACAATGTACCAGGCCAAGCAAGGTGTTTGGAAGAGTCAGCTGAAAGCTGCAGCTGAGAAGGTGACAGGGGAAGACTGTTACTCTTCGAAGACCACCAGTAAACATAGAACAAATGGGACTAGCTGGGGCTGGCTACATCCAGTTGTAGGACTGTATGCATTCAGTACTACCGATGGCCTGCAGAAAGTCCAAATCAACTGTCGAGTTGAGCTGCAGGGCTGTATTGCTTGTGGCTTACGCAGCTTGCGCTTGTCCCACACAACAGAGAAATAGGAGCAAAGGCTGTAGCAGAGTAAGTTTGGAGAATACATGAATATTCCAATCAGGCACAGCCCGGAGGCTATTCCATCTGGGGCTGTGCAGTCTCTACACTAGCAAGAGCCAGCCTCTCTTCTCCCTGGGTTTTACTTCAAAGGAATCCTGAAGAGCATCCCCGGGCCACACTTCTCCTTCTTTGGCCTTTCAGCACTTTGTGAAAGGTTTGCCTGAGTCCAGAATGCCAAGAAGCTGCTCAGGTGGAGCACTGGTTTGTTTTTCTGGGTAACCGTCTCCATGCTACCTAAGGAGACATTTTGACTGAAGCAAATGCAGCTTTTTCCAACAGCAGGCTGAACAAATAGACCCCATGGTGAAGAAAGTAGAGGTCACTTGTCCAGCTCAACCCATATATAGCATGGGGGAAGATTTCCCTCCCTCCCCAAATCTCCAAGCATTTTCTTCAATCACCAACAAATTGAACATGACCACAGATCCTGTTGTCCCCATAAAGGATTTCTTCTGCATGTATCTCAGGGGCAGGAAAGAAAAAAAAGTTAAGTGCTGAGTTCATTATGAACAAGAGTCCACGTGTTTACAACCTCAGGCACTTTTCCCTGCTTAAACACCACACTTAGAGCACTGTGCGGCTTATCAGCATACTGGCTGCCCAAGGAGGAATTAAAACTGAGTCACCTTGAACAGCTGGAAAAAAAAATCCAACCCAAGTTGAGAATGTTTACCAAGCCTGTTCCTTCCCACACACTGCAAGGTGGGGAACGGGAAGTGAACCAGTGCATCCCACTTAGATTTTTTGGGTAGCTTGGAGGGGGAGGGGAAGGAGGGAGGAAAGGAAGGAAAAGCACAACCAAGGTGTGTTCATGATTTTAAAAGCCTGCCTGAAGCTGCCTGTTGCTAAGAAACTACAGTGGCAAGCAGGGGACATTCTGGGGCTGGAGTCTAGAAACTGACATTCAGTTGCTTTGCTTTCATTTTAACCCCCTTCTGTCACTCCACTTGCACAGGAGCATTGCTCTTCACGAGTCAGATTTCAAAGATTTTCCACCCTCCAGACAGATGAGGATTTCCCCAACTCAGACTGGGGTGTAGTCTCAAATCCTACGCCCTTGAAGTCCTAGAGTGGAGAAGCTGCTTTGCCTGAAAGAAGGGTATGACCCATGCGATCTCCATTCATCGGACAGACATGCACAGCAGGCATTTTCACACAACTACAGAGCCATGCTATCGGTTGTACTTTGACCCACCCTTCTGCCTAATAATCCCGACTCCTGGGGTTTTATTCTAACACTCCAGAGAATCAAGTAGATTCTGTGCTGGACCCTAAAAGCCCATGTTTCCTTTACCCTCCTCCCCTGCAAAGTTACCTGGGACGAGAGTCTACAAAGGATAATATTCCTGTGCAACCCTGGTCTAAGAAGTGGTGGAAGGGACAGGAGCAGGGACCAAGATTCTGTAGGAATACAATGCAATGCCAGCCTACCCCAAGGATTATCCCCTGTGCACAGCCTCCCCCCCACCCCCACCCCATATAGAGCTAGGTGTGGAGAATCACACCCCTGGTAACAAAGCCTTCCTCAACTACAGGGAAGTGGAAGTTGGCAGAACCCCCACAAAGGAAAATAATTCCCTATGAAACTAACCAACAGAAGAGCCAGGCCGGAGCCAAGATTGTACATCAGGCCGCCCCTGAACTTGGGGAAAGCTCAGATCCAAGAGCTGTGGCTCAAGATTCTCTCTACAAGAAGTTCAGTATTTGCCCAGTCACAGATCTGACCTTAGTTAGTGCCAGGAGCAGGTTCCATTAGAGCCTGTTACTTCAGGTGGCCCTCCTGAGTTTGATGGCATTTATCATGGTGCATATTGTGCACTAGAGGCCTATGCGTTAACCCAGGGCTCAACAGGACGATGCTGTCCGGTTGCAGAGCGTGCCAGACGCAGACAGTGCTCTGTGGGGGGGGATAGGGGGGAGACTTGTACCCACCCACAGGTTCTTAGGGCTTGTCTACAGCAGGAAGTTGCAGCAGAATAAGCTGAACTGTGTTTAAATAGATCTAGTTAAAGCCATATCAATCTATGTGCCTTATCGCGGTTGTCAGAGCCCCACTAACACCTCCACCCTCCTGTGAGCCAAGGCACTGCTATTATTTCCTGGTTTCAGGGTAGGGGAATGTCTGTACCCATTAAGGGTGAGGCTCACCGATTAACCTTTCACATCCCTACTAGGGACAGCAATGGAGATGTTCTGGCTTAGGTCTCTACTAAGGGGTTGCAAAAGAGCTGTGCGCTGAATTTTAGAGCTAAATCAGCTGATCCAGGTTTTGACACTCACAGCCGCAGGTTTGAGGGTGTTTTAAAGCCACAGTGACATAACTCAAAACCACACAGGGAGCATCCTAGCCACTGAGCCAAGCTTCCTCAGTTTGATTTATCAAGAGCTCATTCTGATTTAGCTTCAAGTCCTTTAAAAAAAAAAAAGTCAGATTTCATTAGAGCAAAACAGGTTGCAAAACCTGCAAGCAGCAGCCACACCATGTTTTGCACTGGTTTAAATTCATGCCTTAAATTATTGTGGTGCAAATCTCGTTTAGAAAAGCTCTTAGTCTCAGTTAATTATGATCACTAGTGACTCTCTAGAGCCCTGGCAAACATCCCCCACAAGGTGCTTTAATGCCCGTCAAGTCTACAGCCTAATAAGCCGCCCCTCCAAACACATTACCCATGTATTATTCTTTTCCTGGAAACACAAAGCAAAACATCCCAACCCTGTCTGGCTGCCAGAACAAGCCAACAATTCACTGAATGAGAGAGATCAGCAATAACCCGTCAAAGTCCAAGAGAGAAGTTGTGCTCAGACATTCTGGGAGCAAAGTCCTTTAAATCTGGCCACTGCCAACAGTGATGTAAGGAAAGCTGTGGGAAGAAAACCATCAACTCTTGCCCCTTTACATCAGCCATTGTGCAGACCATGACATCGGTTCAAGGAGTGTGACCCCATATGGTACCAACAGACTCTGTGCACAACTACAGGACCAGAGGGCTTTATTTGCCAAACAAGACGGCTACCTTGCCCACCTACTTTTAAAGGACTTAAATAAGGAAAGGAGATTTGCACTTCATGGGTTTGTTTTTCTATCCAAATTAACCAGGATTCATGTTGGACTGGATCTCTGATGTGCTGTACTCGGTTAAGTGAGGACACAGTTCTCCCTCCCCCCCCCCCTTTTTTTTTTTTTAAAGCAGCACCATGGAGTGTCAGATTTAAATCGCTATCATAGGCCAGGAAGTTGCACAAACATCTTGCTCTATCCTTTCTGCATGGCTTCCTTTTTCCAGCCTGCCACATTACAGCTACTACACTCAGGCGCTAACATGCTCCGAAACGTTAAACAATCACAGAGATGCAGAGCAGAGAGGACATTAAACACCTCTTCGGAAGAGATTAAGCCTCAATCAGGCCTGCTGCTTGGACACCATCATGAAAGGACTCGGATGGTCCCAGAGAAATAGGGCCTTCTCTGGAGCCATGTCTATGCTAGGATCACTTCACTGGTGGTAACCATAGCAACCAAGTATTCCTAGTGTGGACACAGCTATACCAGCAAAGCGACACTGTTACTAGTAACACATTCCAGGGGTGGGGAACCTACAGCCTGGGGCCTGGATGCTCCAGCTACGTTGGGGGGTGCACTGTGGCTGGCCCACTAGTCTCATGGCCCCACCCATCACAAGCCCCAGTCTGGATCCAACTTGTGGGCTCTGCCCAGCTTGGGGAGGAAGAGGTTCTGTGAGCTGCAGCGAAGCACTCCCTACAGGCCCCACTCCCTCCCCCCCCTTGCATACTGGGAATCGCAGCCAGTGGAGCAGCGGGACTAGTGCCCGCACAGAGCACTTCCCTACAGCCTTGCACAGGGCCAGCGTCACCATTCTGCTCCTGCACCCCTACCCTGCTTGCCTCCGGCTGCACTCCGAGCCTCTCATTTTTACCCCACCCCAGAGCCTAGAGGGGCCCACAAAATCCACTAGCCTCAGGCCCCCAGAGGAGTTAATCCAGCCCTGGAGGCAAGCCCTGAAACTTGCCCCCTTGGGGCTAGTGCCTGAGGGAATGCCCCCTTCCTTCTCACTTGGAGGACACGTGTGAGGTTTCTCCATCACTTAAATGTGCCCCCCAACTGATTTTTCTGTGGGTCAGTGCCCCCTGACCCAAAAAGAGCCCCCACCAGCAAATCCAAACTATATTGGTACTAGCCCAGATTAACAACATAGCTGTTTCTACCCTAGGGGCATCTATCAGGTCAGGGAATCCCACCTCCTTGCACTTCTGAGGGATAAAGTTTTGCCGGCAGACACTCGTAGCACACAGCCAGCCTTGGAGGGCAGTTCTGAGCCATAGGTTCTCACAGTTTCTGTTCTCAGTGAGCAAGCAACCACCTCAGGACTTGAGTCATAAGGGCAGAAATGGCTGGAGACACAGATATAACCTGCATCCACTTCAGCAAAGTGAAAGGTGAAAGGTTGAGACGATGTATTTGTTCACTTACAGAATTAGTGTGTATGAATCAGTGTGGACATAAAATGCTGGTTATAGATAAGCCCAAGATTTTGTTCTTGAGCTGAAAGTCAAACTCTGAAAGTGAGAGCGCCAATTCACTCTGTCAAGGCTGTTCTCCACATTGGCACTCTGAGTGCAGAAGGTGGGGGCCCACAAGAGACCTTAAAAAAATACTCTGCCTCTATAGGCTTCTGCTTAAAAGCTCCCCAAGACTCCCTGGTTGTGGCAAATAGACCCAGGAAGAAGGTTTTTTTTTTCCCCACTTGGTGGTGGCAGCCTAAGGCAACACTTGAATTTCTTCTGTAGGGGTACCCCAAGCTCTTTTACCACAAGAGAACTTGGAGAAAAACTGTACTCTGATTGCATGCCTAAGACCGAGGTCAGCTCACAGACCTTTGGTTACCTCCCAGAACACAAGAATCAAATGAGATGAAGTCACAGATTATTAACAATACAAAAAGATATACTTGATGAAGCATACTTGGTTGCTGGGTATTTGAGCAACTGAGTCAAGAACAGATCAAAACACAGAAATGTATCTCTGGCTACCACTTAAAAAGTGCATGGGGGGGGGGGGGGGGAGTACATGGACTGACTTAGCAAAGAGACATTTAACCAAACAAGGAAAATAACTTGATTGTGACTAAATAGACATTTCCTATCTACTTACAATCCATGCTTCAAGGTCCAGTCCATTTCCATGTCCTGTATTCCTTGTAGGCATGGCCCTTCTAACTGGTTCAATTTGTCTCCTTTCCCCAGCTCAAAACTCCCACAAAGGAAAGTAGCAGGCAGCTATAATTTGTCAATTCAAATTTCAAACACCATCTCCCATTAGCTCTCCTGGCTCCCTGCAAACACTTCCTAGCTACCTGAGTTTAATGTTTGAGTCAAATGCTGGCCAGCACACCTATCCATCATACACCTCTACACTCCCCTGCAAAAGTCTTTTTTTAAAAAGACATTCCTTACTGCATTGGGATACAGTATCTCTCCTCTACAGCCACCCAGCTTTCCAGAGGATGGACACCATCACAGGCTTTATACATGGCTTCAATCAGGCTCTACAAATCAACTCAGGTGCATGCACAAATTACTCTAATAATGGTGGCATGCAAATATCCAAGGTGGTATCAATCTAAGAACTCATTACAAACATCCCACAGGCCATTACAGTAAAACCATTCAATTCTGTAGCACTCCTTTCTGACAAGTTTTAAAGACACTCAGCAAAAGTCAAATCACATCTGACACTCAAGTGTCATCTATGTAGTTGGCCAGAGTAAATGGCTTTTGTCTGCAAACAAGGGACATCTTTGTAGTCAGAGGTCAGTTAGTCTCTGGTTTCAGATCCCAGAAACCAAATAGGAAGTGAGAAAAGCCTGTGCAGACACACAAAACTTAACTGCCTCCAGTCAGAGAAAGCCTTTGTACATTTCTCCTCTCATCAGTTTTCACTTCCACACAAAAGTTTGAGAAGCCACATGAAGAGATTATCCTGCAACAGGGCAAGGCAGCCTGGAACAGCCCAACAGATTTGTATTAAGGAAAGATTAAACTGAAGAGGGGAAGTGGATTCTTCCCCATTCTCAAGGATCGCACAGCAACGGTTTCGTATTAAACGTTGAAGGGCAAGATACAATACAAACTTGAATGCTGAAGTATAACGCCAAGAGCCCCGGTGTCACTTTTCTTTCCAGTAGCCATCTGATCACTTTTCTGGTCTTCCTGTTCCTTTACCACCAGCCTCCTTTCTTGTCACTGATCAGATCCATTCTGCACTTCCCTTTTACTATAGTCCTAGTTTGGAAGATGACATCTGCTCACCTGTGTCTCCCTACAGTCACTCCCCAAATCACACTAGGTTCCATGAGAACTCCAAGCCAACATCACTTCCTACCAAGAAATGGTTAATCCTCTCTACCACCTGCAAAATACTCTAGGTATCTCTCCGCCACAGACATTACACTACAATTCATCAACTCCATTTGGACTGTTCCCCTCCATCCACTTTTAAATCTTTCCACCATAATGGAAAAGTGAGAGTTAAACTGAGGAACATTCCCAAGATTGGGGACCTCAATTCTGATGCGTGAAGATTAACTCCCTTTAATGGAGAGGAAAGCTGCACTTGCAATAGCCAACAGTAAGAAAGGTTACTCCTTCAAGCAAGGGAGCCATTAAATCCTCTCCCCTGCCTAACACTTTCACACTGCAGAGTCAATCAGCTACAGTATTGCCCACTCTTATGTGCTTAGTCTCCTGTTTATCCCCTGGAGCGGTCATCCCCCAGTACCTCTTTGGCATCGTACCAGATGCAGGCCACTAGCTCTCAGGTCTACATTCCAAGTGCCCAATGACGCACCAACCACCACCAATGGCTCCGGTTCTCAAATTCCTCTTGGCTGATGGAAACAGATCAGCGAAGCTAAGGCACAATAATTGACATGGAGTTTCTGATCCACCAGTAAACTAGCCAAAGTGGCAGAAATCCCCTTTTGCTCCATGTCTCAGACAGATTCTGCCACAGAGCTGGGCTACTCAAGCATGCAACTGTTCTGTTCTAGGACAGGAAACAGGTTTGCTCTGTCCCCCTCCCCATTTTGCAAAAAACACACCACTTCTTGACTGCCACATCCAGAAGGATATGCAATAACACAGGAGCTGTGTAGAGTGGATTTGGAATACAAACAGAAGTTAATGGCCATTTGCATGAGGGGGGCCTGGTCTTAGATACTGCCCTGACTCCAATGCAATCTTTTCAAGATCATTTGGCCATTTTAAGCACAGCCAGCCAGCACTTGCTCCATTGTGTGCATTCCGGTTAGTATCAGTCACCCATTTAGCTGGGCAAGGTGACCTTCAGCTCATGCTTATGATGATCATGGCCAAATAGATAGGAGAGAGGGAGGACCTCTGAATTAGTGCAACTTTTGACCCTAGCATGGGTGCAGATTAAGTTGGACAACCCCTCCCTCTGTTCCCAATATATACAAGGCTGCAGACAAGCCACGGGCAGAAAGATGGTTTTAGTGTTTAGCACTGGAGTTGAGGGACATGTTTCAATTCCCAGGTCTAATACCAACTTCCTCTGTGTCCTGGATCTCTGTACCTCAGTTTTGCCATCTGTGAAATGGTGCTACAACACCTCACAGGGTTACAATAAGGATAAATACCAGATCAGATGCCCAATCACTGCTAAAAAAAAAATACATTCAAACTTTTTATCCAAGGACTAAGATGCACACATACACACTTTAGGTCTGTTGTACCTTTTAAAACTCAAATACAAGAGTCTCACTTAGTCATTCCTACAGTAATCTGAACAGCTAAATAAGTGTGTGGGGGGCAGGGGCGGGGAGGAGACAGAAGTTTTCAAAGCAGCTTTTAGAAAGAAACACTTTGTTCCTTCATTCTGTTGTCTTTCCCTGGTGATGGTGTAGGAAGCAGGGCTGTTATTTTAATGATATTTTCAGGAGGAACTCTGTTTCAGTCTTGCTTTCCATCCTCAGTCTGCTATGGCACTCAATCAGTAAGTTTCAAAAGACAGCTCCATACATGAAGCGAGAGGTTAAATAAAACCCTCACACCTTTGTAGTGTTTTCCTTCAAACTGATGCCATTTTCTCTTGCGCGTGAAGCAGAGTCTGTCAATTTGACTCACCCTCCAGTTATCAAGATGGCAGCTTCCTGTTTCTAGGAAGTCAGAGTTAGTCTTTAGGACTTTGCTGCAGGACCAGCCTTTAGGGAGACCTCTGGATGAGCACAAATCTCTCCAGTTATGGGGTTAGCACCCAAAAGTGTGCACAGCAGAAAATTGTGGGGGGGGGGGTTTTAAAGATCAAAACAACGCACTGGTGTAGGAATCCAAGTTCTTCTTTCAGAAGACAGGCTTGGAGTTTCCCCATGCGCTAGGCAAGCTCGAATGACCCAAGATACTTCTGTGCTTATTGTGGCATCAGACAGCATCAGAGAGCCAGACAAAATGAGGTAGCCTAAGGTTGGTGTATGGGGGGGAAGGCAGAAGAGGGTGAAGTCTTGGAGCCTTAAGCAAAGGCCTAGACACAGCAGTACAAAAACTAGATACACATCTATTGAGAACACCGTCCCTACAGTGGGCATACAGCTACCTCCTTGCTGGAAGCCAGAACGGGCAAACAGAAGAAGTTGTAAATCTCGAGGGGCAAACTACACCCACCAACCCAGCTGCTCAGAGATAAGACACTGGTTGACCACAGGCCTGATAAATAAGATATTAGTCACGTCAATAGGGAGGATGTGCAGGAATGAATCCGAACAGCCTGCATTTTGCAGACAGCTGCCGCTTCACGCATGCTTTGCATTTGGACAGATTCAGATACCAGCCAGGCAATGGGATCACACCAAATCCTGGAGTCTAAAAATACACAGACGCCTGCTCCACTCTTGCCCTAGAGAGCAGAGCCAGACATGCAGCTTTGCAAGGGAAAGTGGGCCACAGAGCCTCCCTCCACACTTCCAGCCAGAGGGGTGACCAGGTGCTCCAGGCAGTGCTGAGTCAGCCAGGACCCTTCTGCCTAGAACAGAGGCTTATGCCTAAGGCCATCCCTGCCTGCCCTTTTCTTTTTTAAATAAAGAAAAACAAACTTGTCTAACAGCCCTCATCAGCTAGCACTTTCCAGCAAGTTTGACAAAAGCCCTACTTCATTCCCATTACAGTCCACTGCTCATCAGTGTATTACCAAACACCACTCAAGTTCCGAAAGGACAGAGGGTGGTGGAGGAGTGGCGAGGGGGGCAGAACTATTTTTGTTGCTATGTTTGTGCAAGACTCCAAAACGTCCTATGCTCAAGGCCATGGGTGTCCGGTATGCGAAGCGGGGGAAGGCTCTGCCTTGCCAACCCACCAGGCACAGCCCCAGCCACACTCTGCCCCCAGAATGCTCCAGGCTGGAGAGGCAGGGCTGGGCCATGCCGTGCGCCCTCCAACCGCCTCCCTTCTCCAGGGCCGGCGAGAGTAAGAGCTCCTCTGCTCCAGGGCCGGCTTTCAGAAGTGCAGGGCCCAATTCGAACAATTTCGACGGGGCCCCGCAGCAATTTTGATTGAGCAAATAAATAAATAAATAAATAAATAATCCCCCCCTCCCCCAACACAGGAAAACCCTGCGCTAAACTCACACCTCCCGTGGCGCAGGCAGCCGATGAACTCCACTTCCAGGGCTGGCAGAGTCAGCAGATTTGTATAATTTTTGGTGGTGCCCCATTAGCCACACTCCCTAACCCCCATTAGCCAGGCCTCTGGAGGTGACATGTTCAGGGCAAGATGGACACATGACCAGAAGTAAAAGATGTCATGTCACCCCTCTCGAAGGACTTTTCCCACCATCCTCCTCCTAACAGAGATTAGTTTGGCCCCCACCAACTCCCCCTCATGCAACTATCCTGCAATTGCATTAACCGAATGTCTGTGACATTAACTCGGGGCAGAGAGGCTGGGGGAAGTGTTCCCTCTAAGGCTATGTCTACGCTCGCGGCTTTTTGCCCAAGTACAGCCATTCTTGTGCAAGAACCCACAGAGCAACCACACTGCCTGCCTGCTCTTGTGCAAGGAAATTTACAGTACGGCGTGGCAAGAGAGGGTGTCTTGTGCAAGAGCTATGCTCTTTTCTAACAAGTGTAAGCTCTCTTGCGCAAGAGGGCAGTGTGGATGCTTGGCGGGGATTTCTTGCGCAAGAAACCCCTATGGCTAAAACGGCCATTGGAGCTTTCTTGGGCACGAGAGCATCCACACTGCCATGGATGTTCTTATGAAAAAGCACAGCTTGCACATGACAGAGTGGACTTGTTCACAAGAAGCCGCCAGTGTAGAAATAGCCTAAAAGTTTCCTCCCATGAGCAGAATGGATTTTGTGTTGTGAACCTGTACTGAGTTCATGTGGCTTGTTTCAATATGCCACTGTGGCACCCTAGTTAATAAATATGTTTAAACCTTAACCTTTTCTCTCTGCTGCCATGTCTCCTCCCCTTGGTCCATCAGCTCTCCTGGTGCCTGCTGCCCCCTCAACTCCTCACCCTCCTCTGCTGTCCTGACTCCTGCCCTTCTCACTGCCCTCAGCCCTCCTGGACCTACCCCCCTCCACTAGCCCTTCTCTCCCCACTGTGCCCACTCCTCCAGTAGCCCCACTCTAATCATGGGAGCTACCCCTACTCATCCCCTCTTCTAACACCTCCCTCCACACACCTGCCCTGCCTCTTTCCTCTGGTGCTGGTCCCTCCCCTGCAGGTGTCTGCCCTTCTGCTTCACCCCCAGAATTCCCTGGCACCTGCACTCTCTCTTAGCCTGGCACCCTCCTGGTGCCTCCCCCTTCCCTTACTATCCTGCCCCCTTTTTCCCTGATGCCCACCCCCCTCACCACTCTCTGCCCCCATTCTCCTCCTGCCCTTCTGTGCTCTCATACACAACTTGCTCCATCCCCACCTCTCATGCCCACTCCTTCTTTCAAGCCTTCTCCCAGCAACTCCCTCTCCAGCCCCCAATGCCCTTCCCTTCTCCAGCATCACCCTGTCGTCCCCCCCCTCCCACTGACACCTCCCCTCCTGCCCTTTTCCCTGCACTTGCCCCCCTGGCATTTGTTTCTCCTCCACCCTGTCTCTTGGTCCCTTCCTCTTTCCCCCCCCCCCCGCTCCCCCTAGTTTTCCCTCTCCCCTACCTTCTGCCTTCCACTTTGCAGGCCCTGGACTCTACACTCAGGCCCTGCACTCCAAACCCAGAGCTGCTAAGCCACGCCACGCCGAGCACTTTTAAATTCCCGGGCCGTAATGTCACATCATGCCCGGGCGTCCCCCCCGTCCACCTGAGAACACTGCACATGGCAGCAGCAGCTGCCGCCAGCAAAGGGGAGCCGCACCGAGAGCCGCGCATGGCAGGGACGGGGTTCAGGGGGATGCTCTGGGGGTGGGGTGGGTTCATGCGTGGGGGGGCCGGCAGGTGGGGGCCCGGGCTCGCTCCAGGCAGAGCCGGGGGAGAGACCCAGCTCCAAATATTGCTGGAGCAGGGCCCCAGCTCTGAATAGTAACTCGCTTGGCGCCTGGCACACTTCTGGGTTCAGGACATGGGGCCCGATTCGGGGGAAATCAGGCGAATCAGCCTAAGGCCGGCCCTGCCCTGCTCTCCTGTGACTGGGAGGGGAGCACGTACACAGCGTGCTGTCCTGGCTCCCCATGGGGGCAGGGAAGGGGCATGGCCTCAGAAGAAGGGGTGGGGCTGGAGGAGGGGCTATGGGCTTGCCTCCCCCAGAGGTGCCTTCACCCACCGCCCATGCTCAAGGCCTTAAAAAAAAAAAAACAGTACAACTGGGGGCTGGGGGGCACTTTTTCCAAACAAGGGGTCATAGAACCTTTGAGCTCTGTTCTATGGGGCAAAGGAAACCCTGACGGAAGGCAAAGGGAGAAAACTTCTGCAGAAAGTCTCGTTGCTAATGGCGGCTCCACGTGCCGACAGTAGAGTCAGTAGCCTGGGGTAACCATGGTTACCTCAGTTGGCCAATAATGCATCAGGGCTCGTTGGACTAGTTCGACAGAACCCTGATGCTACGGCTCTGCCCTGTTTGCGGGAGTAGGTTCTCAGGAAGAGAGAAGATGGGGGAGAAGGGGGGAGCAGTCAGAGGTTATTGGGGATGTGACCATGTAGCTGAGAACAGGGTTAACCAATAACCCTCTCGGTTACACACAATCCTCCTCTCCCTCCACTTCCCCATAGCACCTTTGTGTCAGAGGCAGAAGTGCAGGGGGAAGGTGGGAGCCGATACATGCAGGGAACCAGCTTCTGCAAAAATCCCTCTGCACTTCCTCTTCCACCTCCCAGCTCTATTACAGAAGCGATATGGAGCAGGGGGAGGAAGGGAGCTGGCTTTGCTGCCCCCACCTCACATGTAAACTTATCTGCTGAAAAATGTCAGCGATACACATTTACACAAAGAAATGCATTTTAACATCCCTAGTGGCTACTGCATTAGAAGTCTCATGCTGAAAGTAGCATTTCCTAATGAGAGTGGATGTAAACACATCATCACCGAGCCTCTAACTATTTCTGTACAATAGCTTTTTCAGAAGCCAGAAAAAGAAAAAAAGAAAAACACCAAGGTCCAATGGGAGAGGAGTTTTAAAATGAGACAGGCATACTTGCTTCAAGTCTACAGCAACTCTGTTTTCTAGACAAGGTCACAGAACAAGGCCCCTGACCAGAAGGACTAAGAATCTAAATACTTGGAAACAGTCCCAAGATTCAAAGACAGCAGCCAGGAGAATAGGAAGGGGGAGAGGGGGGGGGGGGGGAGAGGAAAAGAGACTCAGACTTAAGGGAAAAAGCAAGAAAGAATAATTTGCATTTCTGTATCATGCGGGCGATCAAAGCTCTTTGCAAACAAACAATGAAGGGGGGGGGGGGGAGAGATGCTAATACTTCACAAAGAGGAGAAACAGGTACTGACAAGAGTCACACAGGAAGCCTGTAGCAGAGTTAAGAACCAAGCTCACATATTCCAACCCCCATCCAATTAACCATTCCTTCTAGCCTATAGATTATAGGATGAAGCTCTGTTTTATACTAAGGAAGTTCTCCGAGGTAACATTGCATCACTAACTGTTCCATTCCATGGTGTCTGCAGGTCGCTAACATCAGCACAGCTGACTTAGCATTAATGACAGGAAGGGGTTTAAATTCCTTTTTAAAAAAGTTTTAGGAGTCCCCCCAGGATAGACAGGGCCTTAGAGTTTGGAATCCTTCTCTGAAAATGACCAGTCTAAGTCAAAGTCTTACAATCGGCCGCAATCCAGTGCACACACAGTACAGGATTCACTGACTCTAAGAAGAGTTTTGTGGTAGTTAATTTATTAGTGAGGTGCAGCTGCACTCAGGGCTCTTCCTCAACTATAGCCAGTGGGCCTAGCACAAACACCACGCTGCCTACCCCCATCACCGCTGTCTGGGAAAGGAGAGGGGAGAAATGAGGCCAAGTCACACATCAGGAGCCTCCAGACAGCAACAGGCCTGATTCTCGTTTATTAGTCAAAGCCCAACTGGTCCCAAGGGAAGATGCTGAAGTGGGACTTTCACCGCACACTGGAGCATGAGCTCTTCACCAAGGGAGCTGCTTCTACAGAGGTCTTCAGAGGCCACTGCAACTTGGAAGCCACATAGACTGAACAGCACGGGCAGTGGAAGAGCGAGGATCCTCTGGACCCAGCCATGGGCTTTGTCTCTAAGCTACTCAATTTGTCATCTCTTTAATCTCATGTTTGACTAAGCAGTTAGGTTGGGGTTTTTTTTTGGGGGGGGGGGGGGAGAGCAGGAGACTATTCTCTGCAAGGTCCCTATACACAGCCTCTTTCCCCACTCCCTTACATGGGGCTGTAACAGAACTATTGGCTGTAAAGCAAGACACACACACTTCCAACAGTTCTGACTGAGCATCTTCCATGCGGATGATGCAGTAACCTCTTAAAGCAAACCCATAAATCAGTCACAATTAAAACACACAACAGAAATCAGAGCAAATAGCCATACAACCTAGCCTCTCCTGCCATACACATGCTACAATGACAACAGGGTTCAACACTTGGTCACAGTTCAAGTATTTTCCACAATAGTTTGGCCTCTAAACACAGAGAGATGCCACCTTAGGACCAAGTATTAACATGTGCTCCAACCCAGCTAGCTATGACTTACGACAAGCTGGGACAAACTGGAAACAAGCCAGCACCCAGATATTAAACTTCATGCTTCCGATCTTAGCTAAAAGGAAGAGGTCTAGTGGTGGGAGGAGGGGAGGAGAAGGAGGGAGAAATGGGCAGAGGACAGTTTCTCTCAGTGTACTGTAGGATTTTTTTGCAGCCAATATTGGAGACAGTACTGGAGTACATGGACCCTGGAGTACTGGAGTACATGGACTTCCTACATTCCAAACCCCAAGAATTCCCTACACTTTATGGGGAAGCTCAGAATCAGATCTTAACTGCTTGTGCCAAGGTCCGTCTCCAGTAAGATCACAGCTAGATGATGGGTCAACACTACATGTCTGTTTTAGGGTTTATAGCAGGGCTGAGCAAGAATTCTTGGAGTGGCTCTCCATCAAGATTTTGGTAAGTGATTAAGGAGCTGCACTTTTCTATGGAGGGAGCGTGAGGTCTGGGCCAGAGGTTGGGTGTAGAAGGGAGCCCAGGGTAGGGGACTGGGGAGCAGAAGAGAGTGTGGGGTGTGAAAGGAAGTTTGGGTGAAGGAGGGGGAGTTGTGACTTGGGGTGCAGGATCCAGGAGGGGATATGGGAATGGGGGAGGAGAGACATAATGCGCGGCCCCTGCCCCCAGCACGCTCACCACAGCTCCCATTGGCCAGCTGATGCCATGCCTACAGGCACCGGGCAGACAGCCTGCCTGAGAGTCCAGGCGGGCTGGATCCAAAGACTTGGCAAGCTGGACATGACCTGCATTTTGCCCACCCCTGGTTTACAGCATCCGAGGTGCCTTCCCCCAAGTAAAGGCTGTTAAGAGTCGTGCCAGAAACACCTGAAATCGAGAAGGGTCCTAGCAACAGCTCTCCAGCCCAAGTCTGAAAGGGGAGCATGCGCACACACCTTTGCTTTGTCCAGATACAGCTCACACCAAACCCAGGTGGGAGAGAAATTAAATTACATACACAGGGAAACAACATGTGGTCCCCTGGCACCTTAGAGACTAAGCAGAATATACAGAATCAACAGCAAAACCCACTTCAGATGAACTGGAGGGGAAATAACAGAGAGAGACAGACAGTGAGTAAACTGTTGCTAACGCAGGCTATGCTTAAACACCCCAAAGCTATCCTGAGTCCCAGCACGCACCTACCCTTAGAGCAAGTTCTCTTCGTGCTGCCCGTGAGAGATTTTTTAAAAAACCAAACAAAAAACCCCCCACACGCAGAAGGGAAACTCCTCCGTCCCCACCCCCAGACGAAAAGGGAGGCAAGAGAACGGAGGAGAGGCTGGAGGAGGGCGGCCAAGTCCTAGCCACAGGAGGTGGGATGAAACAACACAAAGCCCCACCAGCGAGGGGATGGGCTGGATGCCTCCAAAACTGCCCCCCCCCCCCCCCAGCAGACTTCGCTGAAAATCCATCTCTTGCGAGTCACCAGGCAGGCAGCTTCTAGTCAAGCGGCGTGGGGGCGGAGGGGAAGCAGTTTACAGAGGCCCAACCTGTTCACACTGAGCTCAGCCTTTAAGTGCAGGGATGGACCCGGAGGGCAACAGGGGAGCCTGCGAGCGGTGAGGCTCCGGTACCGGGAGGCCAAGTAAGGGGCGCAGGTACCGCGGCGGACAAGCTCGCAGCCTTAGGGTCCTGCACCCGGAAAAACGCAATGGGCGAGGAGAAAGGCACGGCACTGCGGCAGGGAAGCTCGCAGCTCCAGGAGCACGCTGTTCGGGGCAGAGGGGTCCCGCTGCCCGGGGATACGGGGGGGGGCGGCACTGCGGCGGGGAAGCTCGCAGCTCCAGGAGCACGCTGTTCGGGGCAGAGGGGGCCCGCTGCCCGGGGATACGGGGGGGGGGGGGCGGCACTGCGGCAGGGAAGCTCGCAGCCCTAGGAGCACGCTGTTCGGGGCAGAGGGGTCCCGCCGCCCGGGGATAGGGGGGGGGGGGCGGCACTGCGGCGGGGAAGCTCGCAGCCCTAGGAGCACGCTGTTCGGGGCAGAGGGGGCCCGCTGCCCGGGGATACGGGGGGGGGCGGCACTGCGGCGGGGAAGCTCACCGCGGTACTGCAGGCTCCCGGAGAGGCGCACGGTGACGCTGCCGGCCAGCGGCTCCCCGGGGCTGTAGACGACCCGGCTCTCGCTCAGGCGGATCTCGAAGAGCTGCACCTTCCCCATGGCCGGGCCTCCCGCGGCTGCTCCCCGCAGGGCTCGGGCGGCGGCGGCTGCTCGCTGGCTGGCTCGGGGGAGGCTCCTACCTGCTGCGAGTGACGCGCCAGCCGGCCACGGCCCAGCCCCTTAAAGAGCCAGCGCCGCCCCGCCCAGCCCTGCCCCGGGGCGGTACGCGGGGGGGGGGGGGGGTCTAGCAGCTGTGGCCCCAGACGCGGGGTCCCTCCCACCGCGCCCCCCATCCCCGCGCTGCGGCCGGAGGAGGAGGGACCCCAGCCCGGCAGGCTGAGATCGGGACCCAGCCGGGAACCAAGCCAGTTTCCAAGCACCAAACCAACTGCCCCAGTGGCTAGGGGCAAAGGCACTGAGCCAAATGCCCCAGGTCCTGCCATGCATGGGCTTGTATAATTTTTGGTGGTGCCCCATTAGCCACGCCCCCGTGCCCTGTTAGCCACGCCCCCTTACACCCCCTTAGCCACGCCTCTGACCCCCCCCCTTTTAGCCATGCCTCTGGCGGTAACACAGAGGGGGCAAGATGGACACATGACCAGAAGTAAAAGATGTCATGTCACTCCTCTCCAAGAGCTTTTCCCACCATCCGCCTACCAACAGGGATTAGATTGGCCCCCACCAAACCGCCCGCATGCAACTATCCTGCAGTTGCATTAACCCAATGTGTGTGACATTAACTCGGGGCAGAGAGGCTGGGGGAAGGGTTCCCTCTAAGGCTCTGTCTACGCTCGCGGCTTCTTGCACAAGTACAGCTGTTCTTGTGCAAGAACCCACAGAGCAGCCACACTGCCTGCCTGCTCTTGCGCAAGGAAATTTACAGTACGGCGTGGTAAGAGAGGGCGTCTTGCGCAAGAGCTATGCTCTTTTCTAACAAGTGTAAGCTCTCTTGCGCAAGAGGGCAGTGTGGATGCTTGGCAGGGATTTCTTGCGCAAGAAACCCCTATGGCTAAAATGGCACAGCTCGCACATGGCACTGTAGACGTGCTTGCACAAGAGATCTTGCACTAGAACCCTTACGCAAGATGTTCTTGTGCAAGAAGCCGCCAGTGTAGAAATAGCCTAAGAGTTTCCTCCCATGAGCAGAATGAATTTTGTGTTGTGCACCAGTACTGAGTTCATGTGGCTTGTTTGGATGACAGCAGAGGAGGGTGAGGAGTTGGGGTGGGAAGTAGCAGGCACCAGGGGAGCTGATGGAACAAGGGGAGGAGACATGGCAGCAGAGAGAAAAGGTTAAGGTTTAAAAATATTTATTAATAACTTGGGGGCCACAGTGGCACTGCCCTTCTCACTGCCCTCAGCGCTCCTGCAACCTGCCCCCCTCCACCAGCCCTTCTCTCCCCCTTGTGCCCACTCCTCCAGTAGCCCCACTCTGATCACGTGAGCTACCCCGCCTCATCCTCTCTCCTAACACCTCCCTCTACAAACTTGCCCTGCCTCTCTCCTTTGGTGCTGGTTCCTCCCCTGCAGGTGTCTACCCTTCTGCTTCACCCCCTGGTGGGCAGGAGCCAGGTTGTAAGTATGCTCTGTCCCCAGTCCGAGGGAGGGAGCATAGGATACCCCAAGTATGCTCCCTCCCTCCCTGCCTGTCCTGTGGCACCATCCCTGCTGTGTTTGCTGGCAGATTGTGGACACTGGAAGAATAAATAAACTCTGTTCATCCACCGAACAGGTACAGCACAGGTAGCCGCAGTACAAGCTTCCCCCGGCTGCTCAAAACCTCAACTCAGACTTTTACCTGGCTCCAAGTCGCTATGAGCCTTTATTTTGTTGTCCTGGGTCTCTCTGTGATGGGAGGGAGGCAAGAACTGTGAGTCATGCTGGTGGTTTCCTGTGATGAGAGCAGCTCCCCAGTACAAATTGCCTTGAAACCCCACTTAGCAGCTACTAGCTGGGTTGATTATCACCAACCTGGCGGGATTCACACTGCGGATGGAAGTCTTGGCTCTTCTGGCACATTGCGTAGTCGCCTGCCATTGCAGTAGCATTGGCACAGTCCCACTAGTAGTAGAGAAAGGGCTCTGTCCCATTAAGGATCCCAGCCCCAGTGGCTTTCATCCAAGGCATTTTAGCAAGGCTAATCATGAAGCTTCACCAGGACTCTTGGAAGTCAGTAAGCATAGAATGATTGGGCGAGATGGCAGGGCCGGCAGGTATAAGAGGCATGGGAAGATGTTGCCTTCCCACACTACCAGGCTTGGCCTCACCCACACTGGGCCACCAGAATGCCAACGTGGAGCCATGCTGAAGCAGTAGGCATTCTGGGGGTGGAGTGTTGCTGCCCACGGGCTTCAGCCATGCTGAGACTGCGGATGCTGGGGCAGCTCCGGGGCCAGGGAGGCTGGGGACACATTCCAGGGAGGCTTTGGGCAGAAGGGGTGAAGCTGGGAGCTTGCTTCCCCCAACCTTACGCTCACCCACCGCCCATAGTAGAAGGGACTAAGTCATCCAGGGTGTGTCTAAACTACATGGCTCCCTCGATGGAGCCATGTAGATTAGGCTGATCGGCAAAGGGAAATGAAGCTGCGATTTAAATAATCGCGTCTTCATTTAAATTTAAATGGCTGCCACTCTGAGCCGACAAACAGCTGATCAGCTGTTTGTTGGCTCAGCGTGCTAGTCTGGATGCTCCCACACCGACCTGAAAGCCCTTTATCGACCTCCTCGTTATGCCTCGTAGGATGAGGTTTACCGGGGAGGTCGATAAAGGGCTTTCATGTCGGCAGGGGAGCGTCCAGACTGCCCCGATCTGCCGACAAACAGTTGATCGGCAGAGCGGGGCAGCCATTTAAATTTAAATGAAGCCATGATTATTTAAATCGTGGCTTCATTTCCCTTTGCCGAACAAACAAATCTACATGGCTCCATCAATGGAGCCATGTAATTTAGACGTACCCCTAGTGCCAAGACACAGGCTTGATGAGTCTAAACCACCCAAAACAGTGGTCTATCCAGTTTCCTCTTTCAAAACTTCCAGTGAGGCCTCTGTTCCATTGTCCTACTGGTCTTACAGTTAGGAAGTTTTCCCTTGAGATTTAATCTAAATCTGCTCTGCTTATCTGCAGCTACATGAATGCCCTGAAAGCTCAATGCTTATCTAACAGCACATAAAGAAGCATGAGGAATAATATTTTCAGAGTGAGCTGGTGAACAAAAGGATGTTTTGTTCACTGTTTTTAATTACATATTTTCTGTTTAATTTGAATTTTTACTCATTTTGGGGGCAAAAATGTCTACAGAAAATTATGTTTTTTAAAATTGTTCTGAAATGTTTTCATGCGATTGTGTATGTCTAAATCCCACTTTCTCTTCTTTTTAAAAACATCTCCCTCCCCGCTTTTTTCCCACTGGAAAAAAAGAGAAATGTAAAAAAATATGAGGAAGAATTCTAAAACAAAGTTTTTATTTGGAAAGTTAATTGAAAAACTAAACATGCCAAGGAATATGAAATTTTTCCTGGAGAAATGTAATTTGTCAGAATCCCAGATTAAAAAAACAAATAACCACATCTGTTTACAATTTTTGGTCCCAAGCACACCTTCTTCTACCTGGGGAGCAAAGAGTAGCTGTACTTATAAGATGAGGAAACCAATGTACACGTGCAAAGATGAGTCATAAGTGTGAAATATTATTAGTATATCTACTATCTACCCCAGAGTGTTTGTCTGTTTGTTCAAGAAATCCTCTTACACTATAAGAGCTAGGACCACCAAATTTGGTATACAGTTTCCTCTTACCAAACTTACAGCAACGTAAGGGTTTGGTTGTGCCAGAAAAGTGGGATGTGCCTGGAATGGGATTGCTTCTCAGAAAACCAAACAGAAAAGAGGTACAATCACCAAGTACGTGAAAGGGGCTGGCTGGGGATGCAACCCCCCTCCAATATAGGACTGCCCCAGCTCTGAGCCTTCCACCCCCAAATGCCCTTTCGGAGAGGTGGGGGCTGAAGCTCTCCCCCAGATTCATACAGGGACATTGCTGGCTGTTCCCCTACATTAGGGAGCAAGGGGAAAGTCCACAGTCCTCACTCCAGCTGGGAGTGCAGGGGGCAGACAAGCTGTGTACTTTGCTCTAACTTCCTGACAGGGCCAGGACGGGGAAGAGCAAGCAGACCTGGTACAAATCTTGACAGGGGGTGGGGACTTTGGTCCTCTCCTCTCCACACACCCAGTCCACTGCCCAGAGTCCCTCCTCACTCCTGCACCCCCAAGATCCCCACGCCTTTAGGGATCTGAGCTATGCCAGGTATAGGAGCTAGGGGGAAGGTGTAATAGCTAAAGCTCAGGAGTTTTCTTCTGAATCAGATCTAAGTGCCATTCCTTAGTCATCTCTTCCTGTGTGACTTGGGCCAGTTGTGTCAGTCACTTCTCTGCGCTTCAGTTTCTCCACCTACAAGCGGAGGAGTGTTGTACCTTACCAAGGGAGGCTGTGAGGCTGAATTTGTGAGGCAACCAGCGACCTCAGTGAGAAACGCTGTAAAAATGTCCCTAAATAACTCCGTCATGCCTGACAAGTACATACACATAGGCCAGTTATGTGAGCCCATCCAGGTGCTCTTTCTTTGTAGTGCAATTGCAAATCACAGGGCCATTTCCAGATGATGTGTGGATCTAGAGATGTGATGGGGGAGCTTTGGCACGCTCTGTGGATTTCATATACTGATGAGCACTGGACATCATTCCTTGGTCACTTATCGTTCCTAGGCAATGTATAAACACTGCAGAGAAAGCAGTGCAGAGAACCGGAACTCCCATAACATCATAAGTCAGGCACGTCAGCTATAGTCATGGGGGGGGAGAGAAAAATGCTAGTAGAGACAAAGCCAAGATAGCTAAAGCTTAGAGATGGGCTGAATTGGGCCCTTGGATTTATATCAGAAAGAAGATCAAGAGGCGACTTGATTACAGCATTTAGGCTCCCTCACAGGTACTAACAGCCAGCTAAGGACTTGGGCCTGTCTGGATCTTTCCTACTTCTGTTGCTGCTGTTTGTAGATGAAGTGGCAAATGCCAGAGTATTCCAGGTGAAATCGCACCACTAATGGATTCTAACACTTCCCTCACCGTCCTTGGTCTTCTCAGCGCTGAAGTTTCTTAGTTTTCTTAGCTGATGTTTTGACCACCGCGCCAGATTGCTTTTATTTATGTATGATAGCACCCAGCATGGCCTACGGCCCAAAAACACAACACAACCAAGCTGAGGTCTGCAGTGAGGTATTCTCTGTGACACCTACATTTTTTCCCAGTAAGTTGCTGTTAACCCTTGAACCATCGGTGTATTATTTTTGATTCTCTGTGTTGCCATTGCCCCTAGGGGAATCCTAGCCACCAAGCAGGATGCTAGTCATAGAGTTTAAAGCCACACAAGACCATTAGATTATCCAGTCCAATGGTTACCTCTCTCTCTCTAAATATATATATATATACACACACCTCATAGAGCTGGAAGGGACCTGGAGAAGTCATCAAGTATAGTCCCCTGCCCTCATGGCAGGACCAAGTACCCTCCCTGATAGATTTGCCCCAGATCCCTAAATGGCCCCTTCAAAGATTGAACTTACAACCATGGACTTAGCAGGCCAATGCTCAAACCACTGAGCTATCCCTCCTCCTAAGCTGTGGGTTGGGACCTCAAAGTGGGTCTGCATGGCTCCCAGATCCCTGCAGCTCCTAGGTGCAGATGTTCAGGGGGGCTCCACACTCTACCGCTACCCCAAGCACCAGTTCTGCAACTGGCAATGTCCGGGAACTCCAGCCAATGGAGTTGCAGGAGGAGCTGTGCCTATGGGCACGTGGCGCTTCCATCGCTCCCCGCATGGACCTGTAGGCCGTTTCCTGGGTGCCATCTTAGGTAAGCGCTGCCCAGACACTGCACACACCCCGTACCCCAGACCCCTATCTCAGTCCCTCTCTGCACCCTGAACCTCTCGGCCCCAGCCCGGAGCCCCTCCTGGACCCAAACTCCCTCCCGCACCCAAACTCCCTCCCAGGGCCCACACCCTCACCCACACTCCGAACCCCTGAGCCTCAGTTCAGAGCCCCCTCCCTTATCCCAGTTCCTCATTCCCAGCCCCTGCCCTCCCCACAGCCTGCACCCCTAGCTGCAGCCCTCACCCCTTCCCTCCCCCAACCCCCAAAGCCAGATTGCAGAAAGGGAGGGACGGAGAAGGGAGGGGGAATGGCGCAAGGGGGCGGAACAAAGGTCTTTGGTTTTGGGCCCTTAGAAATTTGGCAACCCCAGCTCACAGGACTCAGGTTTTTACCACAACCTTGTAGCCCGCTGAGGTGAAGGAGGGCTACTCCTGCGGCCCACTCACTGGCCTAGCTTGCCCCTTGCTGCCTTACTCAGGCAGCACTTGCTCACCTCAGGGTGCATCCACACTGCACCGGTTTTCTGGAATAACGGCCGTTATTCCGGAAAAACAATACTAGCGTCCACACTGCAATTGCGTTATTTCAAAAGAAAATCGAAATAACGGGGGGGCTTTTTCCAACGCTGGTCAACCCCATTCTGTGAGGAGTGAGGCCTCTTCTGAAAAAGCTTTTTTGGAAGGAGGGGTGGGGACGCCTCGCTGCTATGTCAAAATAGCCCCTCCCTGGGGCCATTCTAAAGTTATTCCTCCCTCGTGTCTCCTGGGGCTCTATCCAAATAGAGCGTCCGCATTAGGGGAGCCGGCCTCGGGCTAATTTTGAGGCTTCCCTGCAGTGTGGACGCTCTATTTCGAAATAAGCTATTCTGGAAGATATCTTCCGGAATAGCTTTTTCCTAAATAAGCTTGCAGTGTAGACGTACCCTCAGGGGGTGCTGTGAGAACAGGCCAGATTTCTGCTTCCCTCTCTGAAGGGAAGCGTCTCGTTGTGACGTAGGCATTAAAACACAAAGAGTGGGCCAATGGCTAGGTGGGAATCTCTCTTCCCTCCCACTGTAGAGCCTCAGCCCCGGGCCGAGTGGGCGTTAGTTTCTCAGTGGTCTTCTACGAGCCCAGCAAAGAGCAGGCCTCGCTCCACCTGAGAAGCTGTCACTGAAGTGAGCAGGGCATCGTCTGTGAGGGCTGAATTACAATGGAGGAGCAGACTCTGAGACCATGATCCCAGTGAATCGTCTCTTAGGCCTTGTCTTCACTGCCGACAAAGTCGTGTCCTTAACACACGTTAGCCAGCCCCAGTTCAAATTCTAGCAAAGGCAAGGCAGCTAGGGTTGCCAGGTAGACCCCACCAAAATACTGGATGCACTTGGTCGTGGGCGGGGGGGGGGGGGGGCAGAACCAGCCGGGAGGGGGTGGGGCGGGAAGCAGAGCTGGCGGGGGGAGGTCCGGGGGCTGCGGGGCTAGACGGGAGGAAGCGGGGAATGGGGGGGTGGGAAGCAGAGCTGGTGGGGGGGGGGGTCCGGGGGCTAGACAGGAGGAAGGGGGGATGGGGGGTGGGAGGCAGAGCTGGCGGGGAGGGTCCGGGGGCTAGACAGGAGGAAGGGGGGATGGGGGGTGGGAGGCAGAGCTGGCGGGGGGGGTCCGGGGGCTAGACAGGAGGAGGGGGAGGGGGAGGTGCTGGGAGCCTCTGCCCCCGCCCAGCTTCTGCACACAACCAGAGGTTCCCAGCGGGGAGGCGGGGCCGCGATTGGCGCTGGGAGCCTCTGGTTGTGCATAGAATCCGGGCGGGGGGAGTGGCTGGGAGTCCTGGCCCCCGCCCTGCCCGGCTTTTGCACGCAACCATAGGCTCCTAGAGCCAATCGTGGCCCTGCCTCCCAGTTTCTCCCCCGCCCCTGCCAGGCTTCCATCCAGCATCCAGACGGGAATTCAGAAAATACCACACATTGCACGTGTCCGGTATTTTCTGAATTTTCCTACTGGACAGACGGTGCAAATACCGAACTGTCTGGTAGAAAACTGGACACCTGGCAACCCTAAGCAGCAGCAGTTCTAGCACAAGCCAGCAGACTCAGGGCCAGCCCACAACATTTTGGCACCTGAGGTGAGGAGCTCAAATGATGCCCCCATGTCCCCTCGCTTGGGCCAAAACTTTGAAAGGTCTCAGTTCTGCCTCCTTCCTGTTCTACATGTTTTGTTTGTCTATAAAGTGCTACCAGACCATTTGCTTGCTGGTTTTTTTCTGTAACCGACTAACTCGGCTACCCCCTGATATCCCAATAAAGGAGAACTAACAACTTAAAATGCCTTGTTCAAAAAGTGTGAACTAGTGGTGCCTCCCCCAGTCTGGCACCTGAGGCGGCCACCTCAGTTCACCTCATGGTAAGGCCAGCCCTGAGCAGACCGTGTCAGAGACGAGCCTGGGGTTCAACTCGACCCACTGCCTTGTCTTGTCTCACGTCCCAGCTTGGGTGAGCCAAACGGAGCCAAGAACACACCCTTTTCCCCTCTGCTACAAGCAGCACCATGGGGGTGTGAGCGGTGGGCTGGGCTAGCCTCCCTGAATATGACCCATACATACCCAGATCCACTAGCCCTTCCCACCATCTGTGCAACCATGGCTGCCATTCCCAGCGTGCTAACGGGCTCAAAACCAGCATGAGCACATCACCCCAATTTCCAGCGTAGACGCACACACCAGGAAGCCAAGGCCCCTATCCAAAAATCATCCCATCAACTTCTCTGGGACCAGCTGTGCAGCAAGGTGTACGAGCCAGGTATCAGAACCTGGCTCAGGATTTGATGCAATCTGCCCGACTGTGTGTCCTTGACTCACCGTGGGGTGAAACGCTCCCCGCTGCTTCCAGCCTATTTTGAGGGGTGAACTTGAGAGGATCCCCTACTCACACAAGTGGTTCAGCTGGGACGGCAGCCCCCCCAGGGTAAGCGAGACTTGCACCACTGGCTCCGAATTAACCAAAACCAAGTTAAGTTAAAAGTAAATTGGCTTTCCTCCTCCCTACCCGCCGAGATTTAACTACTTCCCGAAACTTACAAAAACAGCCCGCAAGGCGGGAGAAAAACTCTGCCCACCTCAGGTCAGCCTTTCCCCCTGAAAGAAGGATGCTCTAGACCAGGGGTCTCCAAACTACGGCCCGGGGGCCGGATGCGGCCCGCGAGGCCCTCTCATCCGGCCCGTGGAGACCTTTTTGGATTCAAAGGCAGAAGAAGTGAGATTGTTTCAAAACCCATTTGAAGCAGATGTGGCCAGTTGCCCAGATGAACTGCAGCTGGAAGTCATTGAGTTGCAAGCAAATGACCTCCTTAGGGACAAGTTCAAAATAGGACTGGTGGGTTTTTACCAGTTTTTGCCCAAGGAAGACTTTCCTAATGTCAAAACTTTTGCATCAAGGTACCTTTCAATCTTTGGAACAACATACCTGTGTGAACAAACATTTTCAAGAATGAAATACGTGAAGAACAATTTGAGAACAAACTTGTCCGATGATAATCTCAGGTCACTGTTGATGTTAGGGACAACAAATCTAAAGCCAGAAATGTCTGCTATTTTGGCATCCAGGAAACAATTTCACCATTCACACTAATACAGGTGTTCATGTGTAGTGTATCAATGTGTTATTAAATAATAACTGAATAAAATAATATTAAATAAATAATTAACAACATCCATGTTTTGATTGTTTTTTATTTGGACCTCAAGTGTGTAGTCGGCCCCCGAACTGCTGTTTGATAGTTAATGCGGCCCTCGGGCTGAAAAGTTTGGAGACCCCTGCTCTAGACCTTCAGGAGCCTGCTGCCTTCAGCTCAGGAGGCTGGGATTCAATTCCCAGCTGCACTCGACTTCCTGTGTGACCCCAGCTCCCTGGGTTCAGTTCCCCAGCTGTAAAATAGGAAGGCTAGCACGGCCCTAGAGGGGTTGCTGGGGGGTAATGACAATGGTGAAAGCAAGGTGCTCAGAGGCTCTATGGTGTAGGGATGTGAAAGTTTAAGCAGGTAAATGATGCGCCTGGGCTGATACAGAGGCAGGAGCTGGTAGGTGTAGGGAGCCTGTTAAAAGCCAGCTTCCTGCACACACTGGCTTTCGGGGAGCTGCTTGCTGCCCTGTGTGGAACTGCTGACATTTCAGTGGTTGCATGGTTACTTAATTACATGCATTTTAACATCCCTGCCCTGGCAAGGCTGGTCAGGTAGGTGTCTAATAAACATCAAAAGACAGGCTTCCTTTCTGGTGTAATCTCGCAGCCATGGTGAAATTGCCACAGATCCCTGCTGTTTGTATCTCTATTCTGTCCCCGGAAGTACTGGCTCCCAAGATCTGTTGTCTGCTTTACCCCCTTCCTTTGAGGGCTGGCCCAGTGGATTCCACCTGTTTTCTTAGCACGATTAACCGCCCCCTTCCCTACCTTCACTTTCACCAGGGCAGACGCGGTATCTTGGTTCACAGCAGTGTATCAGCCCCTCCAAGAGCCTGGCTGAAAATCGATCTCCAGTCCTGAGAAGCGCGTTCAGGTTGCTGTTCTCACAACCTGCCAGCACCGTAAGCCTGACATAAAATCAAACCCTGGCGGCTCATGGGCATTAAAGCATCCATGGCACTTACTGTAAGAATCTGTAAGCATCGTGCCAGATTGATTTCCCAAGCCCAAGGGGGTGGCCAGGGGAAAGGGGGCCCAGTTGCACCTGGCAGACCAACTCCTCAGGGATCAGCAGAGCTGTGCACAGGAAAGGGTTAACTTCTCAAACAAAGCTGCATTCAGAGGCTGCCAGGAACTTGTTCTGCCTTCAGGGCATGCTCAGCCAATGAACATTTCCCCTTCTGATGTAATGCGGCTGGCTCCAGTCTTGATGGTGGGGTCTGATGGAAGTTCAGAGACCTGCCTCTCCCGCTGAGCCATTCAGATCAGAGCCCCAGAGGAGCAGAGGAGGGGAAACCCTGACTGGGCCCCGACGAGCTCACCTACCTGGATTTTACTTTGTCCCATTATCCTTTGATTTGATTTTTACATGAGGTCACATGAGAGATGAAAAGGTCATGGGAGTCATGGGAGTTGGACTCATCATGGGGCTGATGAGTAATGCCTGGCAAACCTGTACACCTAGCAACAATTAAGGAGGACACCTTTGCCATGATGTAGGTGATAAATACACTAGCAGTTCTCATTACCTGGACTAACCTGCCAGGCTACTGTGAGCAGAGGTCTCTGGTCAAAAATGAGTAGCCAGGCTAAACTCCACACTCCCGAGTGCACCAGCGATTTTCTAGCCTGCCTGGATTACCCTCAGCTGACTAGAGTTGCCAGGTGTCCGGGTTTGAACCAGGCCCTCCAGAATTTGAGCTTTCTGTTAAGGAAACAAATTGAGAAAATAGAAATGAGAAAAGATAAATGTCCGGTATTTTCTAAATAAGATGTGATATAAATTGTGATTAATGGCCAGTGGGTCTGGTATTTTTGTTGGAACCATCTGGCAACCCTACTGACCAGGTTATAACAAAAACAACCGAGCTGTGTCCACAGCAACTTTCTTTATGACTTGACGGGGTCTCAGCATTAACCCCTTTTGTAGCAGTGCATTGTGGGAAAATCAGGTCTGCTCTCCCATGGTGCCTTAGCGGGGCAAGCTGGCAAGGGCCGTGCACAGAGAGCAGCACATGCAGCGTGAGAGGTTGTTGTGCACAGAGATCTACACTGCGGCAGAACCAGTCCGACGGGTTACACAGGCGCTCGCAGGCTTGTAGTATGAGGAGGATTCAGGTTTCGGGAGGGACTGAGCTGGATAGGAGGGCTAAGAGATGCATGCTGGCCTAGGCCCCACAAACATGAGCCTTCCAGCATTACACTAGCCGCTATGGATACGGGACTATCCCCCCCCCCCCAGCAATCAGGGCCCATTTTCTACCCCAGCTTCTCAGCCACCAAGGGCCTTTTTTCTCCCCTTCTTTCCCAGCACTGCAGCCAAGAGCCGGGAGGGATGGGAACGGTTTGGGTCAGAGGGCTACTTACCCGGTGTGCTGACAGGCAAGACGGCAGAGCCCAACCCTACTGCCCACTCATTGGTGGGACGGCTGCCCGTGGACACTCTGGAAGAGAGCTTGCCCCTGCCTGGTCCTGCCCCCAGCGGCCACTCTCACCTCACGTCCCTCCGAACAGCAGCCCCTCATTGCGGAATGGAGCATGCCCCTGGCATGTCGGGAAACAGCCCTTTTCCCCAGGGCTCCCATTTGTCCTGGCACAACCACACCCTGACCTTGCTTTCAGTTAGGAGAAGAGGAAGCTGCCTGCCAAATTTGGTGGCTCTCACTTTTCCCGTTTAGGAGGAGTTCTTGAACAAATGGACTTGCAGACAGACACACTCTAAAAATAGACAGACAGACAGGGTGGGTGGGATTGGATAGATAGATAAAGGGTGTGTGGGGGGATAGATAGATAGATAGATAGATAGATAGATAGATAGATAGATAGATAGATAGATAGATAGATAGATAGATAGATAGATAGATAGTGTGCATGGGGATGGATAGATAGATCAGTATAAACAAGTTATTGTCTGTATGAAATTTCTTCACAAGTGGTTTTCATGTGGCCTGTTGTAAAACTAGGCAAATATCTAGATGAGCTGACGTGCCCCTGGAATACCTCCGGGTACCCCTGTGGGCACACCTGCCCTGGTTGAGAACCTTTTGCTCCGAGTCACCTTGCCAGTGCCACCTCTACACACTGCCTTAATGCACCCTCCAGTTCTCCAGCCCAAAAGGTTTCTGCAGCGCTTCCCAGGGGGCCCACATGAGGACAGCAGCACTGGATAAAATAAAGGTCTATGCATCTTGTTGCCATTTCATAAACTACGCAGAGTACAAACTTGAGGCAGCACGAGGTGTCGTGCTCCTGATAGTTCCATCCCCACGTGTCCCCCTCTCTGTGTGACCTGCCCTCTCTTGCTGTGTCCGTACATGGTACTAATTAAATGTCATCTATGTTGTACATCACTGCTACTGCCACTGGTACATGCTCCAGGGCAGCCCCAGCCAAGGCACCATGACAGACCTCACAGCATAGAAGATGCAGGGTGACCCATTCCTGACGCTGGTTCATTGGCAAGGCAGTAAAACATCCTACAGCCGAACTATGTCTGTATTGAGTGCTGGTATTGCGAACAAGACCACAGCCCCGTTCAGTGGGCTCAGTGCTGTACAAACCCATGGGCTTTGTCTAGAGTACAAGTTAAAGGAGTGTTGTTAGATGGGATTAGCTAGCCGAATCCAATACTTTCTAGAGCAGTGTTTCTCAACCTTTTTTTATAAAGTACCCTTTTTTCAAAAAAAAAAGTATAAGTACCCCCAGTACCGAGAGTTTTCAGACACACTGTTTCTACCATTGCAACACATTTGTTTAAACAACTTGGCTACATCTACACTGGCCCCTCTTCCGTAAGGGGCATGTAAATTTCAAGAGTCGTCGTAGGGAAATCCGCGGGGGATTTAAATATCCCCCGCGGCATTTAAATAAAAATGGCCGCCGCTTTTTTCCGGCTTTTAAAAAAGCCGGAAAAGAGCGTCTAGACTGGCCCCGATCCTCCGGAAAAAGCACCCTTTTCCGGAGGGTCTTATTCTTACTTCAAAGTAAGAATAAGACCCTCCGGAAAAGGGCGCTTTTTCCGGAGGATCGGGGCCAGTCTAGACGCTCTTTTCCGGCTTTTTTAAAAGCCGGAAAAAAGCGGCGGCCATTTTTATTTAAATGCCGCGGGGGATATTTAAATCCCCCGCGGATTTCCCTACGACGACTCTTGAAATTTACATGCCCCTTACGGAAGAGGGGCCAGTGTAGACGTAGCCCTTGATTGTAGCTGGGCAGGCGATGAAATTTTTGGGTGTAAAAAGGACAAAAATAATAAAATGCTGTAAAACTTAAAACACAAATAAAGTTTTCTCTGAATTTCAGTTGTGTTGATGTATTCCCCCCCCCCCCCAGATTTCTCTCGAGTATCCCTAAAGGTTACTCGTACCACTGCTTGAAAAACACTGTTCTAGAGCAAGTATCAGAGGGGGAGCCATGTTAGTCTGAATCTGCAAAAGCGACGAGGAGTCCTGTGGCACCTTATAGACTAACTGAAGTGTAGGAGCATAAGCTTCCGTGGGCAAAGACCCACTGTGTCAGATGCATGCAGTGGACATTTCCAGAGGCAGGTATAACTATGCAGGCCAGGATCAGGCTGGAGATGACGAGGTGGATCCAATCAGGGAGGATGAGGCCCACTTCTAGCAGCTGATCTGGAGGTGTGAATTCCAAGAGAGGAGAGCAGTAAGTCACGACAAGGCGAGTGGTGCTATGCTGGGACTAGTGTTGCCCCCAGTTTGATGTGGTTCCCATCATATGCAGGGTTTATAGTTCAGGTCAATGGCTCTCAGCATTATACAGATTGTTGCATCACCCCTGACTGTAGTTGGGGGGTGTGTGTGTCCGTGTGTGTGGTGTGGGAGTGCTAGCACAATGGGCCCTCTAAGCTTTAAGGCAACAAATCATATTCATAATAATAAGCCATTGATTTCCTATGATCAGAGAGTTCATGGCTAAAAATAAGCCAGCAGAGAAGAACACTCACTGTTAATTCCCGCCCCCTTAGGTGCAAGAGTAAGGAAGTGAGCAAACATCATTCTTCCCATTACACAGGTGGGAAAACTAAGGATTGGTTCACTTAAGAGTCTGTCCTATACTGAGTCAGCACCATCATGATTAGAACTCAGGAGGTTGTGCCCTAGGGTCCAGGCTCAATCTACTTCCGCAGGGAGAAGGGCCAGAAGTTGTCGCAATGACTCAGCAGGTGGCGTTTATGCCTGTGAGTCAGGACAGGTAATGCTTGTACAGGGTTTTGAAGATGCCAAGTATTATGCAGGCCATGAATATTGCTCATGGTGCTCAGATGTTTTGCTGCTGGAAGCACTGGCTTTGGCAAGATTTAAACCACAGTTCCTGGCCACTTACAGGCACTGGACATCATGTGAGATTCTCACCAGAGCTGAGGCACTGCTGTACCATGCTCGCCATATTCCAGGCAGCTTGACTCTGAAATTCCCCCTGCATCTTCATGGCTGGCGATGCTCCCTCTGAAAGTATCGCTGTTGGGTGCTGCTGTGTCCCACCCCATGCGCAGCTGCATTTCAGTGGCAAGCAAAATGCGGCTGATCTAGGGTGTCTATTTTGGGAGCCATTCTGAGAGCCTTTGGGGTCAAAGATGTTCCAGCCAATAGCATATTCTTATCACCAGGGCTCAACAAACCGCGGCGAAATCCGCATGTGCACGCCGCTGGTGAACGGGGTGACCGGCTGAAATCTACTCACCACGGGCGAATAGATACACGGATTGGTCGAGCCGTGCTTATCACAGACTCTTAAAGGGAGCACTGAGCTTATGAGTAGAAAGAGCTGATTTTTAGCAGGTCAAATTTCGAGCAGTTGCAATGCTCATTAATTCCAGCTGAAAGAAAGAAGCAGGCTATGATTACACTACACAATTTGCGTACCTTTTTCTGATCGTTTTTTTCAGAAGAGGCTTTTCCGAAATCTGGCCCATCTACACTGGGCCAAATTTCGGAAACCCTTCTCTTTCGGAAGAGCCCTTCTTCCTCCTGGGAGGAGGAAGACAGGGCTTCCGAAAGAGTGCGTCTGCTCTTCCGCAAAAAAAAGTGGAAGAGCAGCTGCATTCCCTGGACACGGCGGAGTTTTTCCAGTATCCCGAAAAAAACCCATAATGTAGACATAGCCCCAGCCAAGCTGTAGATTCAGGCATACGGGCAAAGAAGCTATTATTGACATTGTAGCACAGGTCTGTAGCCTACACAGAACTCCCCCTCCTGGCTAGAGGCATTGGCTAATGCCATTGTTAATTCGAGTGTCTGTTCTCAAACTGATTTTAGAACTGGTACTCAACTGAATTCAAAGTAAGAGAATTCATAGTTATGAAAAGTGTCTGAAATTCCCCGGGGACTTCTGTCCTGTACAACACCTCCGCCCGTCGGAGCATTTCTAGGTGTGTTGCAAGGCCACATAGAAAACAAGGCTGACTACCGCCCTCCGACGCTCACAGACAATATCACAAGCTGCCTGCATTTATGTAGTACTGTCCAAAGACACATTTCCAGACCGGGTGGGAGCTGTTTATCTGACTTTCTGCCCCGCGTGGCATTAACTCAGCCACGGCCCCTGTGTGCAAAGTGTTCTGCAAATCTCACTCCTGCCGTGCCCCTAGAAGGAGCTCTTAGCTGCAATAATTTAGCTCTTGAAGCAGTTACTTGGCCTGGGGGTGATCAGGGTGCATAGTGCTGCCTAGTGAGTAGAGTTGAACTGTCAGCCTGTTCTCCAAGTCATGTGTGCAGGGGTTGGCTGTCACCAATGCACAGCACCGGCTCCCCGCCAGCTCCACAAGCTCTTGCAAAATTCCCCCACCCTCACCATAACTCGCAGGGGAGAGAATTAGTTTTAGAAAAACTGTAAAAGCCAAGTTTGCGAACCAGACTCCACAAAGATCCTCCCCAAATAAGGAGCCGGAGGTGATCAAGAGGGCAGAATATTGCACTGGGAGTCAGGACTCCTCGCTTCTGGGCCTTGCTCTGCTAGTGGCTTACTTAGAATCATAGCCCACTAGAACTGGAAGGGACCTTCAAACTGGAACAGGTACAAAGAAGGGCCACTGGGATGATCCGAGGAATGGAAAACCTCCTTATGAAAGGAGACTCAAGGAGCTTGGCTTGTTTACCTTTAGCAAAAGAAGGCTGAGGGGGGACATGATTGCTCTCTTTAAATATATTAGAGGGATAAATACCAGGGAGGGAGAGGAATTATTTAAGTTTAATACCAATGTGGACACAAGAACAAATGGATATAAGCTGGCTAGTAGGAAGTTTAGACTTGAGATTAGACGAAGGTTTCTAACCATTAGAGGAGTGAGGTTCTGGAACGGCCTTCTAAGGGAAGCAGTGGGGGCAAAAGATCTATCTGGTTTCAAGATTAAACTAGATGGGTTTATGAAGGGGATGGTTTGATGAGAGAACATGATCTTGGTAACTAATTGACCATTCATTATCAGTGGGAATAGGTCAATGGAGGGATGACAGGAGTTACTATAGAGAACTTTCTGGGTGTCTGACTGATGAGTCTTGCCCACAAGCTCAGGGTTTAGCTGATTGCCATATTTGGGGTTGGGAAGGAATTTTCCTCCAGGGTAGATTGGCAGAGGCCCTGGAGGTTTTTCGCCTTCCTCTGTAGCATGGGGCACAGATCACAGCTGGAGGATTCTCTGCATCTTGAGGTCTTCAAAGTATTTGAAGGCTTCAATATCTGAGATATAGGTGAGAGGATTATTCTAGGAGGGGTGGGTGAGATTCTGTGGCCTGCACTGTGCAGGGGATCAGACTAGATGATCATAATGGTCCCTTCTGACCTTAAAGTCTATGAGGTCAGCAAGTCCAGTCCCCTGCCCTCACGGCAGGACCAAGCACCGTCTAGATCGGACCTGACAGGTGTCTGTCCATCATCATCATCACCCTTCATGCCCACTGGTGTATAGGGCAGCAGCGAAGGTCCTCCACTTCTGTCTGTCTCTAGCCAGCCTCTTAATAGAGCCCCAAGTACGATTCATGCTCTTCATTTCTACATCAACGGTCTGGCGCCATGTTGTCTTGGGTCGTCCTTGTTTCCTCTTCCCTTCAGGGGTCCGGTGCACAGCAGTCTTTCTGAGGGAGCGGCCATCTTTCCTGAGCACACGCCCAATCCATCTCCAGCGTCTTTTCATAATGATACTGTGACGTAGTGGGGGTACTTGCTGGGCTGTGGTGACCCCTGCTGTCTGGAGCAAGACCCAGCAGGGAAAACCTCATTATGCAAAGGTAATGCCAAACTTGTTGAACCAGACACCCCCCATGGAGAGGAACAAAGGAAGGTGGAATGCTGCCCTGGCTGCGGGGCAGGGCTGGAAGAGAGTTAGTTAGTGGCTATCTGAGAGCATGGAGGAGACAGCCTAGGGAAAGGGGCTGGAGTTTAGGGGCCCAGTCTCCCCCATCTCAAGGGGGCCTGAGGCATCCTAGCCCAGCTCTGTGACCAGATTACATCTGTGCTGTGCTGTATCCTGGAGAGGCAATAAACAACCTCCATCACACCAGCTGGTGCAGTCTGTTTGTGCCATTTCGGGGTGCAGGAGACGGGGGAACCCCATCGCGCCGTCACAGATGGTGGCCGTGTCATCTTGTTGGCACCGCCCAAGCAGGTCCTGATTTGGAATTATTCTTGGCCAAAAAATACGGAGGATCCGCCGAAGACTTCTGGTGTGAAAAGTCGACAATTTATCAAGGTCGTACTCTGTCATCCGCCAGCATTCTGATCCATAGAATAGTGCTGATAAAACACAGCTCGGATAAAACTTCAGTTTGGTATGGATGCTGGACTGTGATGACTTCCATACAGCATTCAGACTCGTGAAGACATTTCTGGCTTTACTGAGTCTGCTCTGGATATCGCTTCTGATGCCTCCATCTTGCCTGATAATACTACCCAAGTATGTAAAGCTCTCTGTGATAGGTAGGTCGTGGCCATCAATCTTAACTGATGCCTTTGCCTCAATATTTAGGGTCATAGAATCATAGAACTGGAAGAGACCTCAGAAGGTCATCAAGTCCAGCCCCCTGCTCTAGGCAGGACCAATTCCAACTAAATCAACCCGGCCAGGGCTTTGTCAAGCCGAGACTTAAACACCTCTAGGGATGGAGACTCCACTACTTCCCTAGGTAACCCATCCCAGTGCTTCACCACCCTCCTAGTGAAATAGTTTTTTCTAATATCCAACCTGGACCTATCCCACCACAACTTGAGACCATTGCTCCTTGTTCTGCCATCTGTCACTACTGAGAACAGCCTCTCTCCATCCTCCTTGGAACCTCCCTTCGGGGAGTTGAAGGCTGCTATCAAATCCCCCCTCACTCTTCGCTTCTGCAGTCTAAACAGTCCCAAGTCCCTCAGCCTCTCCTCATAAGTCATATGCTCCAGCCCCCTAATCATTTTGGTTGCCCTCTGCTGGACCCTCTCCAATGCATCCACATCCTTTTTGTAGTGGGGGGCCCAGAACTGGACACAATACTCCAGATGCGACCTCATGACTTCTGTCCAACCTGCTCTTAAATATCTCCAGTGATGGAGAGTATGTCTAGACTACATGCCTCTGTTGCCAGAGGCATGTAGATTAGGCTACCAGACATAGTAAAATGAAGCGGCGATTTAAATAATTGCCGCTTCATTTAAATTTACATGGCTGCTGCGCTGAGCTGATCAGCTGTTTGTCGGCTCAGCGCGACAGTCTGGACGCGCGGGTGGCGACATCAAAGGTATTTGTCGACCATTCAGGTAAACCTCATCCCAGGAGGCTTACCTGGGTGGTTGACAAATACCTTTGATGTCGCCACCCTCGCGTCCAGACTATCGCACTGAGCCGACAAACAGCTGATCAGCTCAGCGCAGCAGCCATGTAAATTTAAATGAAGCGGCGATTATTTAAATTGCCGCTTCATTTTACTATGTCTGGTAGCCTAATCTACATGCCTCTGGCGACAGAGGCATGAAGCCCAGACGTACCCGGAGATTCCACAACCCCTTCCCTCCTCTCCCAGGCAATTTATTCCACCCAGACAGGTAGGAAGCTTTTCCTAATGCCCAACCTAAACCTCCCTTGGTGCAAGTTAAGCCCATTGCTTCTTGTCCGATCATCAGAAGCCAAGGAGAACAATTTTTCTCCCTGGGTATGTCTACACTACAGTGCTAATTCGAACTAACTTAGTTAATTTGAACTAAGCTAATTCGAATTAGCGCAGCTAGACGTAAAAACTAGTTCGAATTAGCGTTTTGCTAATTCGAACTAGCATGTCCACACAGAGTGGACCCTGAACAGAGGTTAAGGATGGCTGGAAGCAGTGTCGGCAGGGCATCAGATGAGGACTTAGAGCGTGGAGCTGCTGTCTCAGGTTAGCCGAGGGCTGTGCTTAAAGGGACCCGACCCCCACCCCAGACAGACAGTTCTCAGGGTTCCCCACTTGCAAAGCAGTCCTGGCGTGGAGAGCCCTGAGTGCCCACACGCGGAACATCACAGCACTCGGCCATCACCCCGGCTGCACTTGCCACAGGCTGCCATCTGGGGGGAGGGGGCAATCAGGGGGCTGCAGGAGAACTTCCACCCAGAGAAGCCTGCAGAGCCAGCCCAGTCCTCCCCATCGGGGGCTCGTGCCCCATTCCTCCCTCACCTCCTTCCACTTACCCCTCCCTAGCCCCCCTTCCTGATGTACAAAATAAAGAAAACGTGTGTTCAAAAACAGAATCTCTCTTTATTGAACAAAACTGGGGGAGACTGGGAAAAAGAGATGGGAGAGGGGAAGAGAGAGGCTGGGAGAGGGGAGGGCAACTAAAATGATCAGGGGTTTGGAACAGGCCCCATATGAAGAGAGGCTAAAGAGACTGGGACTTTTCAGCTTAGAGAAGAGGAGACGGAGGGGGGATATGATAGAGGTCTATAAAAGCAAGAGTGGTGTGGAGAGGGTGCATAAAGAAAAGTTCTCCATTAGTTCCCATAATAGAAGGACTAGAGGACACCAAAGGAAAGGAATGGGTAGCAGGCTTCAAACTAGTAACAGAAAGTTCTTCTTCACAAAGCAAAGAGTCAACCTGTGGAACTCCTTGCTGCAGGAGGCTGTGAAGGCTAGAACTAGAACAGAGTTTAAAGAGAAGTTAGATCAAGTCATGGAGGTTGGGTCCATGGAGTGGTATTAGCCAGGGGGTAGAAATGGTGTCCCTGCCCAAAGTTTGTGGAAGGTTGGAGATGGATGGCACGAGACAAATGGCTTGGTCACTGTCTTTGGTCCATCCCCTCCAGGGTCCCTAGGGTTGGCCGCTGTCGGCAGACAGGCTACTGGACTAGATGGACCTTTGGTCTGACCCAGTACAGCCATTCAAAGCTCAGGGCTCAGGGTCGGGGGTCTTAGTGGACCACCTTGATTTTCATGCAAACCTGCTCCTGGGCGGCCAGGCTGGCAGCTCTCCTGCCCTAGACGGCCACTTTCCTGTGCCTAGTGTGGAGTTCGTGGATGAGGTCCACTATGTCTGCACTAGACCAGGCGGGTGCCTGACTCTTGCGGTCCTGGCCAGGCTCCCGAGAGCCGCCAGCCTGGTCCTGGGAAGAGACGGAGGGCTGGGGGGCATCGGGTGGCTGGCTCATGGCGTGCCAGGTGCAGGGTCTGCTGGCTGAGTGCTGGCAGGCTTGCACCTGGCACGGGCACAGTAGCCAGCCTGTGCCCCTTTAAGGGCTCCGGGGCCGGGAGGGGGGCATACGAGTTTCCCTGGTGGTGCCCAGAGTGGCCACCAGGGCAAGCTGGGGAGGGCTGGCCTCCCACTAGTTCGAATTAAGGGGCTACACAGCTCCTAATTCGAACTAGTAAATTCGAACTAGGCTTAGTCCTCGTGCAATGAGGTTTACCTAGTTCGAACTAAGCACTCCGCTAGTTCGAATTAAGTTCGAACTAGCGGAGCGCTAGTGTAGCGCCTATGAAAGTTAATTCGAATTAACTTTGTAGTGTAGACATACCCCCTCTTCTTTGAGACACCCTTTTAGGTACCTGAAAACTGCTATCATGTCCCCTCTCAGTCTTCTCTTTTCCAAACTAAACAAGCCCGATTCTTTCATCATTTTTGTCACTCTTCTCTGGACCCTCTCCAATTCCTAGAAATGTGGCACCCAGAACCGGACACAATACTCCAGCTGAGGTCTAATCAGCGCAGCGTAGAGCAGAAGAATTCCTTCGCCTGCCTTGCTCACAACACTGCTGTTAAAGCAGCCCAGAATCACGTTTGCTTTTTTTCTTTTTCAACAGTGCCACACTGTTGACTCATCCTTAGCTCTCACCTACACTAGGAAAGGTTTGTGAGTGTCTGTGGGAGTCACAGTGGTTCATGAACCCCCATGTGATGCTGTGGCTGAAAGGATTCAGGTGACCACCGGCGGCATAAACAGAGAATCTCGAGCAGGAGCAGAGAGGATATTTTTCACTGTTGCAACAAGGCTGGAGTCCTGTGGCAAGTGCTGGTGTCCACACACAATGCAGATCCATGGATTTTCAGGGCTCTACCGCCAGTTGGTTAGGGGTAACTATCTCAGCCATTCAGGCTCCCTTGTCTGAAAGGGACCATAGGATCCGCCTTATCAGATACTCCCAACAGTATCCTCCAGGGGTATGTCTCATAGACTCATAGACTTTAAGGTCAGAAGGGACCATTATGATCATCTAGTCTGACCCCCTGCACAGTGCAGGCCACAGAATCTCACCCACCCCTCC
This sequence comes from Pelodiscus sinensis, assembly GCF_049634645.1. Classification (NCBI taxonomy): domain Eukaryota; kingdom Metazoa; phylum Chordata; order Testudines; family Trionychidae; genus Pelodiscus; species Pelodiscus sinensis. Next base: position 3,443,460 of record NC_134732.1, on the reverse strand, counting down.
TAGAATAATCCTCTCACCTATATCTCAGATATTGAAGACTTCAAATACTTTGAAGGCCCCAAGATGCAGAGAATCCTCCAGCTGTGATCTGTGCCCCATGCTACAGAGGAAGGCGAAAAACCTCCAGGGCCTCTGCCAATCTACCCTGGAGGAAAATTCCTTCCCGACCCCAAATAAGGCAATCAGCTAAACCCTGAGCATGTGGGCAAGACTCACCAGCCAGATACCCAGAAAGTTCTCTATAGTAACTCCTGTCATCCCTCCATTGACCTATTTCCCACTGATAATGAATGGTCAATTAGATACCAAGATCATGTTATCTCATCAAACCATCCGCTTGTCATAGAATCATAGAACTGGAAGAGATCCCAGAAGGTTGTCAAGTCCAGCCCCCTGCCCAAGGCAGGACCGATCCCATCTAAATCAACCCGGCCAGGGCTTTGTCAAGCAGAGACTTAAACACCTCTAGGGATGGAGTCTACACAGTGCTACACCCGTTACCCCAAAATAGCGTTCTGCACATCTTAACATCAAGCCTGTTATTTCGAAATACATTTGAAATAAGTATCAGAGGGGGAGCCGTGTTAGTCTGAATCTGCAAAAGCCGCGAGGAGTCCTGTGGCACCTTATAGACTAACTGAAGTGTTTGGAGCATAAGCTTTCGTGGGCAAAGACCCACTTCATCAGATGCATGCAGTGGACATTTCCAGAGGCTGGTATAAATAAGCAGGCCAGAATCAGGGTAGAGATAACGAGGTGAATCCAATCAGGGAGGATGAGGCCCACTTCTAGTAGCATTTGAAATAACAGGCTTGTTATTCCGGCGTCCCATACACCTCACTGCAGGAGGTTTAAGGGATTCGTTGGAATAGAGCTCTATTTCGACAGTCACGCTGTTTAGACCGCGCCAAATTTCGAAATAACCTCCCTCGAAATAAGCAATGCAATTTGCATAGTTCAGATTGTGTCGCTTATTTCAAGCTACACACTACTGTGTATGGATGTATCCTGGGAGTGCCTGCTGCTCACAGGGGAAGGGAAAACAAAACAGTTGTGCAGCTGGCCAGTTGATTCCTTCCTGACCCCGTGGGGATCCCTGTATGCCCTGCAGCATGACTCTGATCACTTGCCTCTTTAACCTGCACATGCAAATGTAAGTTCCTAGCCACCTACGTGATGTGCTGGGTGGGCTGGATCCGACCATGCTGGCATGAAGAGGTGTAAATTACATCTCTCCTTCTGCTGGGCTGGCCGCCATCCATTCCCCCTGCAAATACTGTTGAGAGGATACATTGCGTGACCGGCTCTCCCATGGCCCTGGTCACTTCCCAACCAATACTACACACGTAACAGGCAGCCCACACACACCCCACGCTTGCTCTTGGCCAACACCCCAGGGTCTGGCGTTCTCCTTTGTTAAAAACATAAGCTGCTGCTGCTTGAGCTAAACACTGGGGTGGGGGCCTGTAACAACTCATGTTCTCCGAGAATAAGCACAGGCCCTGTAACTCACAAGTGGGTTACTTTCAACTACTTCCTGCCCCATAAGTCCCTCCCACGGGGGGCCTCTACCAGTGACGTCTCAGAGGGGTTGCTGTGTTAGTCTGTCTAGCACATCTGGTGGCAGGGAGTTCCACATGCCATGGAAATAGTATCTTGATGTTTGCTCTGAATTTGCCAGCTGTTCAGTTCAGCAAGTCGCTCGTAGGGCAGGCAGGAAGTGAGGGGTGGGGACTGGGTGCGGCTGGGGTTTCTGTCTCTCAGTTACGTTGCCAGACGTCAATGGTCTGTCGGACCCACCCCAGGCAGGAAGCTGCTTCCCAAAGGGGAGGCCACTGCCAGGGTGCGAGAGGACTCAGACCACAGGAAGGAGGGGGGCTGAGGGAAATCTTAGCCCCCGCTGGGAGTGACTTTGAATCTGGGCCAAATATAGAAAGGGAGGCACCTGTGGTTAGATCAGGAGTGAGCAAAGTACGGCCCACGGGCCGGATCCATCCTGCGGCCCATCAGGAGCCTTGGGCAGGCTCCCTGCCTGCTGCTCCCCCACGTGCCACTCACAGCAGCCAGCTGCAGGGGGGCCACGTGAACTTTGCATGCCACACACTCCTGGGGGGGGGGCTTTGTGCACTACCAACCCCTCCCACCCCCCAGCACAATCTCACAACTTCCATTGGCCAGAAACTGGAAACTGGGCTTACACCTGGCACCCCACTTGCTCCTGCACCCCAACTTCCTGCACCAGGTCACCAACCAAAGTCTCTGCACCCTCGCTCCTGTACCCATACTCCCTCCCAGACCCTGTACCCCCTCCTCTACCCCAAGTCACAACCCCTCTTACCCTAGGCCGCAACCCAAACCTCTGCCCCAGGTAACAACCCCCTCCCAGATCCTGCACTGCCTTCCTCCAGGCCACAGTCCCCTCCTGCACCCATTTCCCCTCCCAGACCCCACACTCCCTGTCACACCCCAACCCCCTGCTCTAGGTCATAAACAATGTTCCCTCTAATTTTTCTGTGTGCAGAATAAATTTTGTGATATGCTCGAAGGCATGTGCAGATGTGCACCACCAGTACAAACACATGCTGCCAGCACTCTGCTCATCAGCTGAGCGGCAATTGAATCTTTCCTGGTTGACTGTCCAAGGGCTCAGCTTATAGGGAAGACTGGTCACAACCCCTTCTTCCCCAGCCCCAACTCCATCCCAGACCCCACACCTCCTCCTGCCCCTCAGTCTCCTACCCCAAGCTCCCTACCTCCATCCCAGACCCCTCTCTCTCTCCATTCATAGAATAGGAAAGCGTGGCCCTTGACCACTTACCAAATTCTGGCATGACCCCTCAGCACAAAGTATCGCCCACCCCTGGTTAGACGCCAGCTCAGCTTGTGTTACTCCTGTCTGCCTGTTGGGGGCGGCAAAACACCCAGAGACTCATGTCACTTGCACGACCTGTTCATGATGCAGCCACCGCCCCAGCCGGAATGGTCTGGGTTCCACCAGCTGGAGTCACGCGACAGGCAGCCGGCTGTGGCGCCCAGGCAGTGCCACGCGGGTCAGCAAACAGCCGGCCGGGCCCGCCCCCGCCCACGCAGCGCGGGAGCGGAGCTGGAGAGATGTTTCCTGCAGGGTCAAACTCAGGGAAACGTGGCTTGAGCGGCCCCCTCCGAGGGCCGGGCTCCGGGGACGGCCGCCAGCGAAGGAGAGAGGCTTTGCCAGCAGGACTGCGCCCTTCTTGGCTGAAAACTGGAAGGACTTGGCAGCGGAGCCGACAGCCTCCGTGGGCCGCCGGGGCAAGTGGGGGGGGGCTGCCTCCGTGCTCCCAGAAGGGACAGGGCCAAGGGCAGCTGGCCCTCAGCACAGCGCCCCCCTCCATGCGCTGCCTGGAGCATGTGGCGCGGCGCTCCAGCCGTAATTTAAAGGGCCCGGGTGCTGGGCCCCTTTAAAATCACCAGGCCCCTGGGGCAAGTGCCCCCCTCCCCCTCCGTCGGTGGGCCGGGGCGCTGCAGCGGGAGAGTGAGATACCTTCTACAGATGAGGTGCAGGCCGGGCAGCACACGCGGACTGCGGAGGAGCAGCGGTCGCTGTTAAAGCAATGCCCCCCCCCCATCCCGCCCCCCCAGGGCGCTGGAACCATTTCTATAGCGGGGGTGCTGGGAGCCACCAGACTACATCCTGGATAATGATGGAAACCCCTTCGTGCTCCCCCCACCCCACCCCTCTGAGCCCCACAGGTGCTTATGGGGACGGGCTAGAGGACAGAATGCTACGGCAGGACTAGCCATGAACAGGAGCGTCCCTGCTCCGCTGGCCGACGTCTCTGGGTTTGCCTTGGTCCCCCCTCTGCTCAAGGCAGCTGGCTGCACGGGGAACGCTTGGGTGATCAGGACATGCTGAGCTCTGCCCAAGCCCACTGCAGCCTCTCTCCCCAGCACTTCACTGCCAGCACCTAGCAACGCAGGCAACCAGGAGGGATGCTTCAGCTTCTTTGCGTCACTGCGTGCGGGGCCAGGGACTGGCCCAGAGGGTGCCATGGTCCCGGGACCGGCGCTGGGCACCCCGAGTTAGTGACAGCAGGGTCCAGAGGGAGCCAGGAACGCCAGAGTTGTAACCTCAGGTCTCCCACAGGCCAACTGAACGAGCCACTTCGCCCTGGGTGCCTCTGTTTCACCACCTGTAAAATGGCTGCAATGATGCTTGCCTGTCTAAGGAAGCCTGCAGCGGTCCCAGCACACGCACAGACGCTAGAGAAGATCCCGCGCTGGAAGGCTGCAATACAACCCTCCTTTATTTCTTAGGGTTCAGAATGACACCACCAAGAACCAAAAGAGAGAGCAAGCAGGTTCCTCAGGCAACCAGACACCACTTAGACCGTTTCAAACCCGGTGGGCTATCCAGACTGGGCTGCTGACTCAGAGGACCCAAAGCGTGTGGCTTCCCTCTAGGCCCCCAGCCTGCAAGCAGGACTAGGAAGCTCGCGATCTTTGAAGTAGTAACGGGTCATTTTTCACCCCTTTCCAGTCCATCCCAAAGACCCACCCTAGGTATTAGCAAGCTGGACGCCTGCTCTTCACTGGGGCCTGTGGGGGTTAGTGCCGTACAGACACTCCGCAGCTCGTATTCACCTGCAACTCCACTTCCAAGAGCTTCCGGGGCCAGGCTGCATTTCCACCCGTCTCCTGGGCTCTCTCACGCTCTCTGGTGACAGGTCGCATTGGTGTTACTGACCTGGCGTGCAGGGAGTAGCGGAGGCGGATTAACTCGCCCCCCCCCCCCCCAAGCCCCGCTGGGGTTGTCTCTAGCTCCACGGGGGTGTGGTCAGCCTGGAAGCCATTTCTCCCAGCGCTGTCGTCCCCTGCCAAAGTCCAGGAGAAGTTCACACACGTCTGGCCTGAAAGACACATGGCTGCAGGCAGGAGTGTTGCAATGTGAGGGAGACCTACGCAGACCCAGTTACCACCTGGATGACCTACCGGGGCAGTAACACACCCAGACGGTGATGCTTTTGAGGTTGGCTGGCAGTAATCTAGCTTCTGTGCGTGTGCACGCTGGGAAGTTCCCTGGACACAGCTAGATCCAGGGGGCTATCCAGATGACTTAATACATAGCTCTTCAGCCGTAGATCTCACTGCCCACGATCAACGAGGGTCAGGATCATCCTCCCTGTTTTATGGAGGGTACTATGGAGACACAGGGACAGGACTTACCCAGTCTCACACAACAGCTCCCTGGCAACGGCGCTAACAGGATGCAGGGGGCTGGGCTCTCTCCAAGAAACCCCATCAGGCCCAATTCAGTCCTCAGCCGGGGCTCTGCCTTCTGTGTCTCATCAGAACAAAAGCCTCCGTCTCTTGAAGCACGGAGAAGACAGACATGAGGCAAAATAGGAGCCGACTGGGCCTGGCCAACATGCTACAGCCACACACGACGGGCTGGGGTTGTACACGCTACCGCGCCACGGGAAGGGTGCGTAGCTCAGACGTGGGGTGGTTTTCCAAGGCACAAATAGCAGGGCCCAGGGCCTCTGAAGTCTTTTGGTGCCGGTCAGCCATTGACATTGACAAGAGATTGGTGCCTGAATTCTTTTGAGGACCTTGCCTAAGCTACCATTGTCTCTAGGAGCAGGCTAGTGGAGCGAGGACCAGTATTCTGGGTCAGAACTGAGTCCAGTTGCTAGCTCAGCCATAAATTCCCTCTAAAACCTGGGATAAGCCCCTGAATCTTCTCTGTGCCTCAGTTACACAAGGGAGAATGATGCTCCCCTAGCTCACAGGGGTATTGTGGTAAATTAAGTCCAGTAGGAACTATGTTGATACAGGTTGGACCTCCCTGGTCTGGCACCTTCTGGCCCTGGATGAGTGATTTTGCCGGACCAGGGAGGTTATATCTGGTCCCCTGCTATTGGTCCCCCCAGCCCTGACCAGCCACTGACCTCTTGGCCAGCTCCGTCACCGCCCCTGCCACCAGCCCCACACCCCTGCTGGCCCCCCCTTCCCTGCTAAGCTGGGCAGCCCTGCTCCTAGCACACTGGGCTCCCGCCCCACTGCGGAGCACCCAGCCCCTGGTCCCACCAGGCAGCCCCACTGCAGAGCACCCAGCAGCCAGCCCTCCACCTGGACTCTCTGGTCCTGGAATTCCCGTGGGCCTTCCAGACCATGGAGGTTTCCAGACCAAAGAGTCCCGGTTTACAGAGGTTCAACCTGTCCTACAAGGAGCGGAGCCATCAAACCAGCTAGAGGAATCTTTGAAAAGCCAGCCTGGGGGGTGCACCCTCCTCCCCAGAGCCTCGTATGGAGACTAACACAATGCTGAGTGAGGCTTCTTCCCAAGGGCTCTCTGAAAGCTGGGGCTGGCCAGGGAAGGGCCCATAAAGACTCTCTCTCTTTCACACTATCGATTTTTCCATTAGTAAATGGCATTCAGTGGAGGCTGGAGAACGAGCCCTTCCCCCGCAGTATAACATTTCACGCTACTGCGGAGGGAACCTTACACTCAGACTGGCCCTTTCTGGCTAGGAAGTTGCAAAACATTAGAAATGGAGAATGCTGGCGGCGTAGATTTCACCGCTCCCCAGCTTGCAGCCTCTGTTCTCCGGCCCCGCAGGGACTCCAGTCTGCCTGTTCTCTCTCTACTCCACGCTGCATTTGGCCCTTGGGTCAAAACCAATCGGAAATTCTTGCACTGCCCCCGTTTTTGTACCTCAGAGGGCAGCCGGACCCCGCAGCGTTTCTTAGCGGAACTCACCTCAGCGTGCCGCAGCGGTGCCCTGCCGCCTCCTGCCCACAGGGTCAGAAACAGGCTCTTAGTTACTGGACACGGAGTCGGTAAAAGAAATTAAAAGATGAAGCCGTCAGTTGTGAGGGGATCCCGCGTTGTGAAAATCCCACAAGCTGCCCTGCTGGGCCTTTTGAAACCACCTAGCACGGCCACCTACCTCGGTTTCTGACAGGCGGCCTGCAATGGTCCGGAATTTGGGCAGGCGGGGGTGCGGTTCTCTGGTTAGCCGCTCACATTGGTGTGCAGAAGCCTCGTGTTCTGTACCCCGCCCTTCCCGTGCGCCTCTGCCTTGGCCCCTCCGCCTTCGGGGAGGTCTCCTCAGTGTTAAGTGATTAGAAGTGTCTTCATCCAGGAAAGGACCTTTTGGGGTATAAGTCGGTTTAGGGATGTGAAGGGCTAGTCGACAAGCAAATGTTTATCGGATAGTCGAAAGGATAGTCAACTAGTCGCTTCCTCCCCCGCCCCCCAGGGCCAGCCCACAACATTTGGCACCTGAGGCAGGGAGCTCAAATGACTCCCCCCCCCATGCCCCCTTTTCTCCTGTCTGCCTGTTATGTCTCTTGTGCCCTCCTTCCTCCAGCTCAGCACTCCCCCAGCTCTGTGCCTGTAGAGCAGGGAGAATCCATCCGCACCAGCAGCAGACACAATTTTCTACACTCTGGGTCCTAGTGGGCCCCCTCCCCACAGTCTGGCACCTGAGGCGGCCGCCTCAGTTCGCCTCATGGTAAGGCCAGCCGTGTCCCCCCCCCCCCCTCCATTGCCTCTTTTAGATAGAGGCAGCAAGGGTGGGGGTGAGAGAAGAGGGGGTACTTCAAAGCAGCAGCGCCACTTGAAGCCTGTGGCCAGACCCCGGGCTCCACGCTGCACTGCCGCTTTGAAACACCACGTGCAGCTCCGGGCCCGCTGGGATGTCCCCAGGCTGTTTCAAAGCAGGCAGCCCTGCCTGGAGCCTGGGATCATCTGGGGACTCTCCAGCTAATCCTGGGCTCCCCAGCACTTTTGCCTTTGAAGTGTAGCAACAGCCCTAGGGAGGCGCCCTATGGACTAGTCAATGCAAAATGCATCGACTATTCAATTAGTCCACACCTAACACCCTTCACCTGGTTATCCGCGCTCCAATTGTGGCCGAGCAGCTCTGCATTGTTCTGCATGCTCAGGATTTCTGCCACAACTGGCAAGCCAGAAACTCGGTGTCTTGCAGGCGAAAAGCTTCAGTTCTGCAAAGGTGAAAAAAGCAAAATGTTGTGGAGCCAGCTGATCGGTGGTGGGAGCTTAAAGCTGCATTCTTTGGTGGGCATCTTTTCATTGCCCGTCTACTACCACCCCTGCTATCCCTCCCCAGCCAGCAGAAAACAACGTGGCTTATATTTGCCTTCCTAACCTGCATTGGATCTGCTTTTCCCCTGCCCAATTTGGGGCAAGGAGTTTGGCTGCCTGGGGCTGGTTTGCCCTTTGGCCAGGCCCCCCCCCCCGGGTGCTCACATGTTGTGTAACACTCCAACCGGCTGGACGGGTGTTGAACCCAACACAGACGCACTGAAATGATCCTGCTCCGGCTTTAAGCGTCAACTGCCCTTTGTCCGTACACTCGGTAGGAACGAAGACTCAGACAGCCTGGTAAACGTTGGTTTGAGCCAAACCGTGGGACTTGGCCCCAGTTTCCTTACTGGGCTATGTCTACACTGGTGGCTTCTTGTGCAAGCACATCTTGCACAAGGGTTCTTGTGGATGTTTTCTTGTGCAAGACTTCTTGCACAAGGCCATGTGCGAGCTGTGCTTTTGCGCAAGAGCGCCCATGGCAGTGGGGACGCTCTCTTGCCCAAGAAAGCTCCAATGGCCATTTTAGCCAGAGGGGTTTCTTGCGCAAGAAATCCCTGCCGAGTGTCCACACTGCCCTCTGCGCAAGAGAGCTTACCCCTGATAAAAGAGCGTAGCGCTTGCGCAAGACGCCCTCTCTCGCCGCACCATACTGTAAATTTCCTTGCGCAAGAGCGGGCGGGCAGTGTGGACGCTCTGCAGATTCTTGCGCAAGAACGGCTGTACTTGCGCAAGAAGCCGCGAGTGTAGACGCAGCCCAGGAGTGTAGGGAGGAGCCCGCAGGGACGGGGGAAGGGCATTTCTGCGGGTGGGGAGGAGGCAGAGACCCCTCGCTCAGGTTTGTCACTCGCCATGCGCATCCCTGGCTAAGTGTGTAAGTCACAGCTGAGGAAAGGCCCAAAGAGGCTCCAGGGAGCCCACGCAGACAAGGCTCATTGGTGCGCTGCAGGCCCAGCTAGACGAGGCCAGGCTCTGCCTGGAAACGGAGCCCTGCACTATTAACCAGCCTACTCAGGAATCAGGCCCCAGAGCGGGCAGCTGAGTCAGCAGGCCGCACCCTGCTGCGTAAACACCAGCCAGCTGCTCACCCAGGCAGCCCTGTTTGCTCAGGCTGCACGCGCTCCCTTTGCCTTCCAGAGAGTCCCAGCGAAGGTGGGCGGGCGCTGGGGCCAGGCAGGCGCCCGGCCTGTTTAAGGGATCGAAGCAGGACGCACAGACGGGGTGCACGCTGCACCGGCGACCGGCAGGAAATGGGCACCAGCCAGCACTTACGGAGCCCCCTGCCACGGCCCCCCCTGCAGCAGGGAGAACACGGGGCAGCGCTCCTCCCCATGGAGGTGACAGCCTGGGGCACTTCTGCCCCAAAGACCCAGATCCGAGTCCCTCAGCCCCAGCTCTTGCTCTGTGGGGCAATAGGCTGGGAGGGGGCTCGACTCAGGACAGCTGCAGGCTAAGCACCGCGGGGACAGATAGCAAGAGCAGGCCCCTTCGTAGCCCTTGTGAGGCACAGCGGGGGCCATAGTTAAAAACGGGGCTGCAGGAGAGGAACTCTGCACAAGTGGGGGGGGCGGATGAGGTGTTAATAGGCTGGGATGGACCCACACTGGGACTGGTCTTGTTCCCCTCCGGAGAGCAGGCAGGAAGCAACGTCTTCTCTTGGCTCAAGATACCGTCCCGTTCACTCCAGTCAGGCACCACCTGCCTCGAGTTCGTTTCCAGCCGCCACAGGCCGCGTGGAGGTGCATGGCCAAGGTCTGAGCGCCAGCAAGCATCCCGCGAGACCTCACTGCACGTGCCAGGTCCCATCAGCGATTCTCCCGCATGTCCTGTCCATGGTTACGGGGTCAGGTCTGGGCCCTCCAGGAAGAGAGAAGCCGCAAGAAGCAGAATTACTGAAGGTTTGTAGGACCAGTATCCCAGCATGGTGCTCTAACACTGCCTGTCAGCCAAGAAACTCAGAGGTTTTAATAGGCAGCAAGTTTAAAACGAACAAAAGGAAGTTTTTCTTCACTTACTACACAGTCAACCTGTGGAACTCCTTGCCAGAGGATATGTTGTGAAGACCAGGATTAACAGTCTTCAAGAAAGAGCTAGATAGATTCATGGTCCATCAATGGCTATTAGCCAGGATGAATAGGAATGGTGGCCCTAGCCTCTGTTTCTCTGGAAACGGATGACAGGGGAGGGATCACATGAGGATTACCTGTTGTGTTCCCTCCCTCTGGGGCATCTGGTTTTAGGCAGGACACTGGGCTAGATGGACCTTTGGTCTTACTCAGAACAGCTGTTCTCATGTTCTTAGAGGTCCTGACCACCTCTGGTCATAAGTATCATGGGATCTCTATCGTCAAGGCTGCTTCGTTGTCTCGGTCAGATCCCATCACAAGCAGCCACATGCTGCTACCAAAATCCCCCTGCAGTTAGGCTTGGAACAGGTATCTTCTCCCCCTCCCCAACAAATTCCCTAATCAGCACAATTCCTTAGGGCCATTCCCAGTGTACACGATCTAGCAGCTGCCCTGTGTCACCCCACAGGAGGCTGCGTAGGAGAGGTTGACGAGGTGATCCCAGAATTAAATCTGTGGAGAAACTCTAGAAAAAAAATGCAACAAAAGCGTGTAGCAGAGACTGGCTGATGTCAGCCAATAAGACTATTTATTGGTTTCCTAAACCGTAACTATGGGGTGGGGAAGGAGGGATGAGTTAACAGATTCCACGGCAGCAGCTTTCACACAGGAGTTCACGTACATCACAGTAAAACGTCAATTAAAAAACACGACACTGAAGTTTAAAAACCCCCATGTGTGATGTGAAACCAGAAGTTTTGTTGAGAAACAGAGAGTCTCCCTCCCCCGCAAAACACATCCAGAAATATTTGTCTAAGCCCCCATTTCACGAGACCAGAAGCAAAGTTCTTAAAAAAAAAAAAAAAAAAAAAAAAAAGAGAGAGAGTCTGGACTTTATAGCTTCACAGAACCGACATGAAAAACTCGTTCAGAATCAACCCCTCCCCGCAAGGCCTCATTTGTCTGGATAGTCTGTGGTTTGCATCCCGGTCTCGTCGAGACACGTCGTCCTCACGATGGCCTCTGTGACAGCATAGGGGTCGCAGTTGGCCGCAGGCCGGCGATCCTCGAAGTAGCCACAGCCGTCCTGGCCCACTTGGCGGGGGATACGGATGCTGGCCCCTCTGTTAGCCACCCCGGCCGAGAACTCGAAGATGCTGGACGTCTCGTGGTGGCCAGTCAGTCTCCGGGAGTTGTCCCTGCCCCCTCGGGGGTCGTACACACAGATGTGGTAGTTGTGTCGTTTGCTCAGCTTCTCAATGGCAGCTTCAATGAATCTAACAACGAGGAGAGGAAGGGTTAAGATGCAGCTATGCAGCCCATAGGTCACGGGCCAGGACTCCACTGGGCCACCACGCTACAGGGTGTAACAGTGATACCCCGAGACCCAAAATGCTTTGGTTGGACTGAAGTCAATAGGCCCAGCATAAGGCATGAACTTCAGGGCCTGTGTTACGCAGCTAACACCAGACTGAGGTGCCCAACCTACAGCCCCCACAAAAAGGCCTGCGACCTAGTTCAATTAAAAACAGTAATTCCTCATTTAACACTGTAGAGATGTTTCAGAAAATGATCGTGTTAAGTGAAAACTTGTTATGAGGAGTCAATTTTCCCACTGAAAATAATGTAAAAGGTGGGGTCTGTTGGGACGGGGACATAAGGTTGAGGGAGAAAGGGGACTGGGTTCAGCAGGGAGGGGAGGTGTTTGGCTCTGGGGAAGAGAAGGGGAGGGGAGGGGTATTGGGTTGGGAGTATGCCCCTGTGATGGGTCTGCCAGGACCCGCACTGCATCTGGCCGGAGGGGGGGAGGACGGGGCTTGCCGGGGAACGGCGCAGCAAGCGGCAAACTCTCCGCCACTTTGCAAGGAGGCGGGGGAAGCCTCATGCAGCCGCCGGCGACGGGCCAGCTGGGGAAATCGTGTTATTCCGGGGACGGTCGTGCAATTCAAAAACCGTTCCCTTAAAAAAAAAAATCGTGCTATCGTGAAAACGTGTAAAGCGGGCACGTGTTAAATGAGGAATTACTGTACCCCAATAGCGGATTCATTACAGTCACATGCAGATGTCAGGCCTGGATTTCTGGGTTTTTAACTAGGCAGTTCTATGCATAGGCTGCGTCTGTCTACATACGTCCAGCACGTTAAGTCAATACAAGATCCTTATCATCTTATTAAAATATGTAGAATCGGCTTGGCCCACGAGAGGCTGCGTAGGGTTACGTGGCCATCGGGTGTCATAAGGCTGGATTGTCTATTGCTACCATGCCCAGTGGTTAGTTTCTCCACCCCTGCTCTAAGGCCCAGAGGCTGAATGTGGCCCCCAGCTTGCCTGGATCTGGCCCTGAGGCTCGGGGGTCCCCTCCCAGCATTGGGGAGCTAGTGCTCCCCCCCCCCCCCCCCGGTGGGGCTGGCACACACAAAAATCGACTAGCCGGGCCCTCCAAGGCTCTGGTGTGGGAGGGGAACGTGGAAAAGGTCGTTCTCCTCAGCTGGGGGCCACGTCAGCGAGAGCACGTTTGTTTCTTACTTGTGTGCCCCTCCCCCCGACTGAATTTTTGGGTCGGGGGCCGCTGACCCACAGAGAGTTCCTCCCCCTGGCTTAGAGCCCTGCATGGGTACAAGGTTTGCAGCTGCAGCTCACTCCTGCATATGGATACCCACGACAAAGCGGATACCCGGATTAGCAGGGCTGTACCGATGGTCCTTGTTGACCGAGAAGCTACCAAACCCGGTTTCTGCCTGACCCCGCGCACAGGCTGCAGGGAGAGCTTTCACCCCTTATCCAGAAGCCACGGTGCCCCCACCCCCCAGCTCGGCAGGGACGCAAACTCACTTGAGACCCCCGTCCTGCCTCATGGCTTCGGTGCTATAGTTGGTGTGGCAGCCCGCGCCGTTCCAGTTGCCGGTCATTGGTTTAGGGTCCAGCGTGGCCACAACCCCGAAGTCCTCACAGACCCGGTGCAAGATGAATCTCGCCATCCAAAGGTGATCTCCCATCTCAATGCCTTCGCAGGGCCCCACCTGGAACTCCCACTGGGAGGGAAAGAGGAGCATTCACGTTAACGGTTGGTCTCTCCCTCAGCCACTGGCTTTGGCCTCGCACTGCTGCCGGGCCTCGCTCACTGGGACGTATCGATCGAGGGCTCTAACCACGTGCCGACAGAGGCTCCTCCCCCCGGGACGGCTATGCCGAGGCTTAGGACCTCTCATGCCTTTCACAGGCAACTCAGCAGCCTCGGTAGTTCTCAGCCAGCCTAGCAAGGAGGAAATGCGGGACACGGAAGGAAGTGGAGCAGGGAGCTCCGTGGGGCTCGCGTCCTAGATCAAATTCAGGGCTAGTTACGGTGCTGGGTGGACAACACTGCAGCCTAAACCCTCCGGTCACAGCCAGAACACTGCCTGGCCCAGGACCCGTCAGTCCTAGCCCACAGATGGCAGAGACAGGGGCATGGGCGGGCGGGGGGGTGGAGAGAGACAACCCATCAGGGGAGGGCCAAGACTCCAGTCTTGTCTACCTGGGACAGTCGCACCCAGTTTGACTTAAGGTTCAATTTTAAAATGGGTGCCGCCCTCTCGGGTGACCTCAGGCGTGAACGTGAGCTCATCGGCAGTAGGAGAGCCCAGTCACGGTTGGCGCTAGCGTCCAAGTCACACCTTCAGCAACACGGGCTCAGCTTCCTCTTGGCGGCTACGCCTTAATGGAGGAGGCCACTTGGCTTGCCAGCACGTCTAGCCTGCCCAGCGACTTTGGGAACCCCGCTTCCCTCACTTGGCGCTGGAGACCAGGCGCTGCCCCAGCTGGGCAAGGAGCAGATTTTGTCCTTCCTTGGAGTTTTGTGAAGGCCACGGGTCTAGGGCAGACGGCTCCCTGCGGCACCGGGCCAGAGGTCTGGCGCCGCCAGGAAGTGGGGGGGAGAGGAGAGCGGGAGACTGGGAGAACCGGATCCTCAAGGAGGGCTCAGCAGAGCCAAGGCCGGGGGCACCGCAGGCAGCACACGGTAAGCCCAGCCCCCCCAACGAGGGCTCCCGTGACAGGGCCCATGAAAAACGCTCCCTCCACACATACCTGGGAGGGCATGACCTCGGCGTTGGTGCCGCAGATCTTCACCCCCGCGTAGATGCAGGCCTTGTAGTGAGACTCCACAATGTCGCGCCCGTACACCTTGTCTGCGCCAACCCCGCAGTAATAGGGCCCTGGAGGAGACACAGCCCGGCGCCCGCCACGTCAAGCTCAAGGGAGGAGCAGGGCCGCTTCCCTGCCCCTCCCACAGGCATCGGGAACTCGGGGAGCCCCGGGAACAGGAGCCCCAGCGGCTTCTCCAGCTCAGCTCCAAACTGCGCTGACCGGCCTTCGCCTAGGACCAAGGGCAGTTCGCTCTCCCTGGTGCATCCAATCGCCGGCCGTGTCGCGGGCAAAGCCAGTGCAGGCCAACAACGGGAAGGGTCGGTCGGTCATGGGGACGCCTGCCCTACAGGAAGCGCCTTGAGACCCCCGAACCGCTCTCAGATGGGGCTGTTTGGACACCACCCGTGAGGGGACTGCTTGGAACGACAGCTAGCAAGCGAGAGCTCCACAATTCATTCCCAGCACTCTGGGGTGGGGTGGGGAACCTCAGGCCCGGGGGCCAAATCCGGCCCCCAGCTTGCCTGGATCCAGCCCCCCCCCCCAAACACAGGGGAGCCTACAGACCCCCCCCTGCTACCTTACAGCAGGGCTGGAGCACACAAACTACTAGGCCGGGCCCCCTGCTCTGGTGCGTGAGGGGAAGGTGGGGAGTCTCTCAGCCAGGGGCCACCTCAGTGAGGGGTTTTGGTTTTTTTGCTTTTCCACTTGTGGAACTGATTTCTGTGAGTGGGCAGCCCCCGCCCCAAGAAAGGACCCCGCCCCTCCCTGCTGTGGGCCACAGGCTCTCCTGCCGTGCCCCAGTACGCCACTGGAAACTTGAATGAAGTGTCCAATTTCCCTCCCCATGCCCCTCATTTATGCCACCGCTACTCCATCCCTCAGGACTTCAAGTGCCAGCAGAGACCACACAAGCCAGCGGCTCCCCCCCAGGAGTGCGGGTGGCAGGAAGAAGGCAAGCGAGGAGCTGCCCCATGACGAGGAACTCGGTCCTGACCACTAAGGCTCCCGTGGATTTTATTACCCTGGACACAGGCAACGGCAGAACAAAGTCGGAAGGTAAAAGGGGAGAGCCACCCGCCAGATTTTGCTCCTTCCAAGGGGGCAGGTAGCGCTGCTGTACGAACCCAGAGGGGAAAACACGGAGACGCTGAGAATCAACCCCGGTCAGAGGAGCTTAAAGAAACGAAAACCCTCCAGCGCCACTATCCCCGCACAATCCTGTCTGAGCAGAAGAACCAGTTGGCGGGGGGGGAGGGGGGGGAGGGGGAATATTTGCTTGAGTGACCAGCCTTCACTCAGCTGGGCTTTTGTATTTACAGCCACCTGCAGAGATCTTTTTCCCAGCCAAGTTCCGAAACCCTCGGCAAACAAGTTTGAGAATGGAAAAGTTTGTGCAATCTCAGGCAGTGTCGGGAGGGGCGCCCCAGCGTGGGGCACACAACGCACAGGTGTGCCAGCAGCGCACAGCTCGGCTTGGCACGCTGCTCGGCTTGGCACGCCGCTGCCTGTAATTTAGGTGTCAGGACAAAGCTGCACCCGCTTGCCCCGGAGCAGTAATGGGTCGGGTGAGCAGGGAGAGGCGCCGGATTGGCACCGTCAGGAGTGGTGTGTGGCTCTCGCGTCACACAGCCGCAGCTGCATTCGGCTGGCCAAACTCATCCGCCCACCAGCACCCCTTGGGATGAGAGCGATTTCTTGCTTGGCTTCGCTCAGCGCGTTAACAGAGCCCTGGCTGTAGATCCTGCCGGGGACGTACGGACATGGACAGACACACACACCCACACCCTCCCGCAGAAGACGCCGTGCACTCACGGGTCTCAGTGCAGGATCACTGTGCACAGGGCTCCGCACCGACCCCGGGAGGCGCCAAGTGCCTGTGAGTGCCATGGCGGTGAAAGGGAACCGCGCCTCGCCATGTCAGTCCTCATCTTACAGGAGAGCTGGAGCCTGGGAATGAGTCGGGGGGAGGAGAGTCGCGTTCTTACCTTGGGGACCTGGGAACCCGTTATCAGGCCAGCCATAGGGGTGCCCGTTGACGCCCAGCAGCGTGTACTCCTGCTCCATCCCAAACCAAGGGTGGCTCTCCGTCACCAAGTCCATGACTGTTTTACACGTGCGCCGCAAGTTGGTTTCTGGGGAGAGGAGAAATTCCCGCCTTAGCCCTTGACACCGAAGGGGGGTCCAGAGCCCTCCGGCACGGCGCCCGCATTCCTCACAGCAGGGAGGCCAGCCGGCGCTCTCCCTTGCGCTAGAGAGGGTTCCCCCCAGCCAGCCGCTGGGCCGGGAATCTGCAGCCGCCGTCAGTGTGACTCCAGGACAGCCTCCTGGTTTGCCTGGCGACAGACGTGCCTCAGACAGGACGAGGCCCTGCTGGGAAAAGCTGGCCTGAGAGGCTGATCCATCCAGGCTGACTGATGAGGTGCTCACAGCAGGAAAGTAACTGGTTACATAAGCTTGTCTCCTACGTTTCTCCCTAGGCTTCGTAAGCCTGAGCCCCCTCCAGCCCGGAGTCCCCTCTTGCACCCCAAAGCCCACTCCCCAGAGCTCGTACCCCAATTCCCAGCCCAGCACTTGGCCCCATCCTGCACCCCCTTCGAGCCCCCACCTTCTGCCCCAGCTCCGAACCTCCTTCCACTCAGAGCCCCCTGGCCCCACAACCGCCATGTGAATTGTGTTATTTGCACCAACGGGGAGGGGACGTGCGACAGCCACTGCACACGAGAAAATTTGTCCCATTCGCAGGTGGGAAAAATCAAAGGGAAACACCCACTGCCCCCCTCTCGCCCCAAAGCGGACGATTTCTGCTTCAGCAGGGAAGGAAAGTCAGCGGGGCTGGATTTCAAAGGGGTGTAACTTTATATTTCAAGTGTAAATGGAATCCTCTTGCCATCAAAACCGGATACAAAAATCCACAAACGTCTAGTCATCTGCTCCGCCGTCTCCCCTACCCCGTAGCCAGAGTATCCGCCCATCTGCCAAGCCTGCCTGGGTTTAGACGACCACCAAGCAAATATTCTCCCCATTTTACAGACAGCCTCCTGGTGAGGGGCCTGTATCCATCTTCCCACCCTACGGACGTGGCCCCAGACCAAGCTTTCCTGAGCGCTCTGCCAAGCCCCCCATGTTCTGGGCAAGCATCTGAGTCGGACGATCATTTGCAAGAGCTGACGGAGCGCCAGGACTAATCCTTTGGGTTTGCTCCCTCACAGGAGCATTTAGCAACCCACCAGAACAGCCCCGACTTTGCCAAGAAGATATTGCCGGCCACAGAGGCCTGGGATGGAAGAATCCAGGTGGAGGGGAGGAGGACGTGAAACACCAGGGCTTCCCTGTGACAGAAAATGGCAGCCGGCAGGCAACAAGTAGCATCAACGTTTAGGTCTTAGTTGGAAGCTGTAGGTAAAAGTGCAACACAAACTCCAAGGGTTTGTGAATCGTGAGGAAGCAGCAGTGATATTTTCCTTTTAAATGAATGGAGACGCCTAGCTCCTAGAACTGGAAGGGACTTGAAAGGTCATTGAGTCCAGTCCCCTGCCTTCACAGCAGGACCTACTACCACCCCGACAAATATTTGCCCCAAATCCCCTCTGCAAGGATTGAACTCACAACCCTGGGCTTAGCAGGCCAATGCTCAAACCACTGAGCTATCCCTCCAAGAGCAGCCTTATAAAAAACTTACATGGGGGTGGAGGAGGGGCAAAGAGACCCTCTAGCCACCTAACTGGGACTTCTCTGCCGTTGCCCAGTTCAGGGACTGGCATTCGCTGGTACTAGGCAAGCGGGAGCAACACTGGCTGCCAGACTCTTGTTTGAAGCACGAATGTAGAGTCGCCGGCCGGGGCCTCCCAGCACCTCGAGCGGCACGTTGTTATTCCAATGTGAGACGTGGGGGTTCAGAGCGTGGTACTTCCCTCGGGAGCGACGGGCTGCAGTCGTCGGGGCTTTACAACCAATTGGCCCTGTCCCGAAGAGAGCTTTGCAGACTGACCTGGGGTGCCCCTTTGGCCCTCACAGGGGTCAGGAGAGTCCGCATACACAACGGCACCTCGCTCACACTCACAGTGATCCGAGACCACTTCAGAGCAGGGGGGTAGCCCCGGGGGGGGAGGAAGGGGGAACACACACTTAGCGTCGAAGCTCTGCCCGCCCAGCACTCCTGGAGTCAGGGTGTGAGGCTTGCTCTGCTCTGCCCACTAGGCACTCCTGCTAGGGAGAGTGGTCGGGGTATGGGGGTTGTGCTGCTCTGTCCACCCGGACCTCCCGCCAGGACTGGATGAGTAGGACAAGCCCCCGGTGCTCCATCCCCACCCCCTGGGTAGAGTGCGGGTGGGGATGGAGGGGTGGCTGGAGCAGGCCTCGGTGCTCCTGCCCTGCTCTCCACAAGCACAGGAGGGCGGAGCGGGTTCGCTCCTTTTTCGGTAGGCCCAGTGGCTAATCCACCACGGGGAGGAGGGCAGGCAAGCGAGTGGCTGGCAGCTCTAAAGACCTTCAGACAAAGGCACTGCCTGGGGAGCTAGGCCTGGTGTGGGGCCATGGGACCCGGACGGCAGCCAGGAGCCGCATGCTCTGGAGAGCGGCGTCTTCTCCCAGAGCGGAGCGCGCGCCCAGGGCCCATCGAGTCCCCCCACAAAGTTGGCTAGACAGGGAGGGAGGAGGCTGCCCCACGGTCTCGCCCATAACTGCCCACCCACCTGAAGTTCAGGCCCACCCAAATATCCCACCCGGGCTACGCTACTGCCTTAGACCAGGTCGGGAATCAGGCAGCTTCTCCACAACCATCCGGGACACGCCAGCCAGTCTTGCTGTCCTCCTGACATGTCCCTGGACCCAGCTGCGGGCCAGGAGCAAGGCTGCAGATCTCCCAGGAGGGAAGGTCAAACAGCTGGAAGTCAGAGAAGCAACACGAGATGTGATTCCCTCTCTCGAAGCAACGGAGTCCTCCAGCCGCAAGGCAAGAGGAAGGGCGAGTACCGCGTGGCGCTGTGGTTCTGGGCGCTTTCACGGAGCTCTGCTCACTGGCAGGCAGGTTTTCATACACACACTTTAAATCCACCAACGTTCCCGTGTTTTTAAGCCCTAACTGCCAAGTTTCTGATTGCAAAGACCAAGAGCCAGCACCAGCTCCAGGGTTTCTGCACGCCCCAGCTTCACTGCAAATACCACTCAGGTCACTGGTTAGTACAGGATCACCCACAACTGCCTGCCGACTTCATGTGGCACTGTGGGTGTTCCTCACGTCTGAGAGCAAGGCCCTAAAATGCTAGCGCTGGCCGTAGCGCACGGGCTCTGGTAACAGCCCGACAGGAACCTCACCTGCAGGTTTGCGGTTGTATTTCAGGACCTCACACAGGACCAGCTTGTTAGGGTCCAGGCAGAAGGGGTCTCGGAACATGCTGACCGGTACCAAGAACATATCGCTGTTGGAGCCTTCGGCTTGATCTGTGCTGGAGCCATCGAAATTCCATTCTGGGACGTCTAGGGAGAGAGAAAAAGGAAAACCCTACGATTAAGCTGGACCACATTGACTGATCTGTGTGAGCCGCTCCAGTGTGTAACAGCCCAAGGATCTATTCCACGGCGTGCCACTGAAAATGGCTTTAAATGGAGAGCCAGGCAGCCACTGAATCTCCTGTAGGGAATCTAGCCCGCTGCTCCTGCCACTACTCCCCTCGCTGACCACGAAGACAGCAATCCAGCCACGGCTCCCCTTTCGTTGGTCCACACAAGAGAGCGGATTTAGTCTTCTGACAGTTCACCGATTTCTAGTGACACACGCCAGACAGGGCCAACAGCTCCAGTCCAGCCACGGAGATGCCCCAAACGAGAGGTTTGGCCTCCAGGCCTGTGGCCGTGTCCACAGCCCCTAGCCAAACCCCACTACAAGTCACTTTCGATGGAACCCCATGTGAACATGCTTTGTGTGTCCACTGGAAATGAGCCCCGCGCTTCGAGGTCAGAAGGCAGCCCCCTTACCACTCTAGCATCAGAGGTAGATTACAGACAGCAACATATACAGCCTGATGAAGGCTGGCTATTTACCATACTGCCTTGTATAGCAGCCGCAGCCCGACTCATTTATAATCTACAGGGAAACAGATCCATTTGGGTTCTCTCAGCGCCGGATCAGACAAAACTACAGCAGCTACTTGTATAATGTTGCTAGCATTACAGGCCTTGCATCTAAATTTGTGGCTTCTACATTTTTTGCCCCATTTACAGACACAAAAGGGTGACTGCCCCCAAACAGCTAACCGGCCCGGCTTTACCTTCTATACACTTGGGTTCCTGGTCCATGGTTCGAGTTTTACAGCGCACTCCTTCTCCGCTACCGTCAATCCATATGTAAGTCACCAGGACCATGCCCCCTTGGGGCAGCCTCATGTATTGGTCCCTGACCATCTTGTTCAGCTTGGAACTGTGTGACACAGACATGGTGACGGATCTGGAGAGCAAAACGAAACAAGCCCCAAAGTTACAAGCGCGGTCCCAGAACAAGGTGGACTCTGCCCATAGGGAGAGCAGGGGAAAAACCCGGCATGGTCCTCCCCGGAGGCGCATGGGAGAGCAGGCAGCTTCGGTCCCACGACATCGGTAACAGCGTCTCAGCAGATGCACAGTTATGATTGTGCACCGTTTCCGTTCCGCTGCGGGGTTGGGGCTTTGGCGCCATTTCCTTTTTAAAACATCGTATTTCCATGTTGGAAGGGAGGTAGAGGGGAGCATCCAGCCCGGGCCAGCCCCACCAGCCCCCTTGGTTGTTAAAAAAGCCACAACCAAGCAGCCTGGAACACTGGCCGGGCAGGCAGCAGGGACGCCTTTGTGCGCGCAGGGAAGGGGCTTCCCTCCCCGAGACAGGGACGCAAATCTGCGGACAGACACACGCCGCAGGGGCCTCGTCTGCTGGGAGGGAACAGGCACCCCCCGGCCTTGGTCCCACCAGGCACCGGAGCGCTACCGGGGCCGCTCACAAGAGACGGCGGCGCCTTCCCCAGCCCGCCCAAGTTTCTAAGCCGGGAAGGGGCGAGACCCGGGCGCACGCTGCGCGGGGCCCCTGCAACTTTCTTCTCCGCCACCGAGCGAGATGCCAGCGCCGGGCCCCGCAGAGCCCCCGCCCAGAGGGGACGGGGACGGGCCAGGCGCAGCCGGCCGCGGGGAGGCTCCCCCGGGCGCTCCGGAGCCAGCGGGCAGGGATGGCCCGGCCCCGGCTCTCCCCCTCCAGGGCAGCGCGTTACAAGCGGCCCCGGGGCTGGAACACGTGGCGCCCGCGGCCCCCACTCACCGAGCCCGGCCGCGCAGGAGACCGGCGCCGCGATACTGCTGCTACCGCCACCGCTCCCCGCCTCTTATAGGCGCCCCCGCCAGGCGGGCTGCGGGGCCGGGGCAGACGGGGCGGCCGCTCCCCCAGCTGATGCAACAGCCCGCGGCTGGCTGGATCCCTTCGCCCCTCCCCGCGGGCGGGCGGGCGGCTTTGCCCTCAGCCCGGCCGCGCTTGGCGCTCTGGCTCCGCCCGCCCGGCAGCACGCAGGGCGCAGTTTTCTGTTTGTTATTGTAGGGTCGCCCCGGGCGGAAAAGGGGCTGGGACAGTAGGTGGAGCCAGAGCGAGGCTGGTGGGTGCGAGGGGGCAGAGAGATGCCGAGGGGGCAGGGGATAGAGGTGTGAGCTGTGCATGAACCAGAGAGGAATTCAGTCTCCAAGGGGTGTGTGTGTGTGTGTGATTTATTTTTAAACCCGGGGGAAGGCAGATAGAGAAAGATCAGCCTTGTTTATAGAAGGATGTTTTAACCCTGGGGTGGTGCCTAGAAAAGATAAGTCAACCCCCACACCAGACACCCAATAAAAGCAATTAAAAATAATTCACCCTTTGAAGCCAAGTATCAGAGGGGTCGCCGTGTTAGTCTGAATCTGCAAAAGCGGCGAGGAGTCCTGTGGCACCTTATAGACTAACTGAAGTGTTGGAGCATAAGCTTTCATGAGCAAAGCTTTCGTGCATGCATCTGACGAAGTGGGTCTTTGCCCACGAAAGCTTATTCTCCAACACTTCAGTTAGTCTATAAGGTGCCACAGGACTCCTCGCTGCATTTGAAGCCAAGCTCATAATTTTGGGGGGCCTGACTCATGTATTATAGATGCAGAGATGTGTGAGTACTAAGGGCTGCATCTCCTTTCAATGCATAGTAGAATCCTAGGGCTGGGAGAGACCTCAGGAGTCATCGAATCCAACCCCTGCCCAAAGCAGGACCAGCCCCAACTAAGGCTGTGTCCACACTACAAAGAAAAGTTGGAAACAGATACGCAAACCGCAATTTGTATATCTTTTCCCACTTTTCTTCTGCCAGAGGCTTTTCCAACATTTGGCCTGTCTACAAGGGGCCAAATGTCAGGAAAAAAATCCTCTTTCAGCACATCCCTTCTTCCTCGGAAAACGAGGTTTACAGGGATGCCAAAAAAATGCGTTCACTTTTCCAAAAATTTTTTCAGAAAAGCAGACATGTTCCTTGGACGGCAGTAGAGCTTTTCCGGGACACCTCTGTAGTCTAGATGTACCCCAAATCAACCCAGCCAGGGCTTTGTCAAGCCGGGACTTAAACACCTCTAGGGATAGAGATTCCACCCCCTCCCTAGGGAACCCATCCCAGCGCTTCCCCACCCTCCTAGTGAAATAGTATTTTCTAATATCCAACCTAGACCTCCCGCACTGCTATTTGAAACCATTGCTCCTCCTTCTGTCATCTGTCCCCACTGTGAACAGTCTCTCTCCATCCTCTTTGGACCCCCCCTCACGTAGTTGAAGGCTGCTCTCAATCCCCCCTCACTCTTCTCTTCTGTAGACTAAATAAGCCCAAATCCTTCAGCTTCTCCTTGTAAATCGTGTGCTCCAGCCCCCTCATCATCTCCACTTTGAACCTGCCTTTCCAGATCCATTCCATCAGTGGCTTGGTCTGGGCGGGTGGCAGCAGGGGCCCGGGAGGAATGACTCAATGGGTCTGCTCGAAAGGAAGCTTTTCATTTTAAAGCTTTTTAATTGAAAACCAAACCGCACCCTGGGACCGAGCTCGCCTGAAGCATTTATCAAATTCCCGGCCCCGTGGTCTAAATCAACAGGGGACAAGGAGGGATGAAATGGCCACGCTGGGTAGCGCTGCGCCCTCCTATGGCACCGCTCTGAGAAACCCTTCCCCGGCGTGGCGTGTGGCTTTCCGTCAGAGGGGCAGGCTGCCCGGGGGCAGGCTTTTATCAGTAGTGAAAGGGCTAAGAACACTGACATTTCCCATCAGTTGCGAAAAGGCATCAGGTCTCAGAGGCCAAGTTACAGCCTTAAGCTTGGTGCTAAAAACAGCCACGTCTGAGCCCAAAGGGGAACAGCTCCGCCCCCCCCCCCTCCAATTTTCTAAGCTCAACAAGAAAATCTACACCCCAGTGCAATGCCCGAGTGCATGCCCACGCCAGTCGCCCTCGGCTCTGCGCCTGCCTGTCACGGGAGGTTTGGTTTGTGTTTTGCACCAACCCCCCCCGTGGTTTCTGGGTCATGATGGATAGGAAGGGGGAAGTTCACGTCTCCTCAGAGCGACTGTCTCAGGCTGGCGGCAGACAGCGTGGCCTGGATGTCATGGCTACAGCCGGCTCAGGGCTCTCTCTAGAATCCCACACAAGCAAACCAAACCAAACCAGCGAGCAGGCTGGAGTCAAAGGAGGATGGCTCTCAGGGACAGGGCCTGGCTAGCAGAGCCCTGCGGCCTGCCCTCGGGCAGATGGGCACCATGTATAAGTTAAAACTGGGGGCTTAGCTTGGCTCAGGCCCGATGCACAGGGTAAAAGGGGGGGTGGTTCTAAACCAAGGGCTCGTTCAGACACACAAGTTGAGCAGGGGCTTAATTTAAGTAAGCCCATAACCCAATTTATCTGAGCAGAAAGGGCTGGTGACCAGCCGGCTCATCCCTGTACTGGTTCTGCCAGTCGAATCCTCCCAGAGGGGGCCCAGCTCTGGCCTCTATTACCAGAGGGATCGGTCCTGCCTTGGGCAGGGGGCTGGACTCGATGACCTCCTGGGGTCTCTTCCAGCTCTATGGTTCTATGACCAGCCATGGCACAATTGCTCTTCCGAGCTCACTGCTACAGAGGAGAGGGAGCCCAGTCGGGGGACCCAAGCCCGCACAGGGCACCTGATCTGGAACCAGGGGTGTCTCAAAGTCACTGGCTTTGCAGACTCCTCTTGCTCTCTTCGGGTCAGTCAGTTTCTTGCTGGGTTTCTGCTCTCAAAGAAGAGGGCGAATCCAAGTCCCTGATGGGAAAGCAGCCTTCACAAAGCAGTTGCCTCTCTCAGCATCTGCCCGGCGCCACGTAGAGCTCATTTCTCCACTTGCTTGTGGTACCAGTGTCCTTTTGGAGCTGCCCTTCCACTGGGAACATGCCCAGCGTCTCAGAGCCCCAGTATTCCTCTGGGCTACGTCTACATTGGCATCCCTTTCCGGAAAAGGGATGCTAATGAGACGGGTCGCAATTGCAAATCCGCGGGGGATATTTAAATATGCCCCGCGGTATTTGCATTTACATGGCTGCCGCTTTTTCCCGGCTCTGGGATAAGCCGGAGAAAAGCGCCAGTCTAGACGTGATTCTCCAGAAAATAAGCCCTTTTCTGGTGGATTTCTTATTCCTACTTGAAAGGGCTTATTTTCCGGAGAATCCCGTCTAGACTGGCGCTTTTCTCCGGCTTATCCCTGAGCCAGGAAAAAGCGGCAGCCATGTAAATGCAAATGCCGCGGGGGATATTTAAATCCCCTGAGGATTTGCAATTGCGACCCGTCTCATTAGCATCCCTTTTCCGGAAAGGGATGCCAATGTAGACGTAACCCTGTTGTTTGGCCCCATTCGACATGGGGCCTGCAAACCCCATCACAAGGTACAGACCCCTATATGAATGCTAACTGGGGCTTACTGCAGCTTAGCTTCAACCAGTTCCCAATCAAACCCCGCTTCTCATGCAAAATCAGAGCGTCCACACAGGGATTTGCACCCACTTAAATCAGCCAGTTTAAAAACCACATCTCCAATGCAGCGTGCACAGAGTTGGGTGCAGACCAGTCCCCAGTGCAAAGGGACAACGTGGCCCACGCTTGGACTTACATCACGAGGTTTATGATATCGGGCTGGGGTTTGTCTTTCTGTGACAGGCCCAGTCCTGGAGTCAAGGCATTGCAGCCTGGCCTGCACTTAAAAACTTAGGTTGACATAGTCCTGGTGCTCAGGTGGGCAAAAACTCCATACGCCCGAGTACTGCTCCCGTGCCGATCTAATCCCTAGCGTAGAAGCAGCGAGGCTGATGGAAGGGTGCTTCCATTGACTTAACTAGTCTCCTGGTGGAGATCCTAAAGCCGTGGTGTCCAAACACACCAGCCACGGGGCTATTTGGCTGGTTGAGGGCAGCTAGTTGGCTCACAAAACTATTTACATTTTCAGAACAATGCAGCTAGTTTGCTAAAGCAGTAGCCACTACTGCCTCACAACTGGTTGGACACCACGGTCCTAGAGGGATAGAAGAACCTTTTGGTGGGGAGGCAAATGGTAGAGAGCTATAAAGGGAGACTCCTGTTGTTTTCCCTCAGAAGGCGCTTTGGTTGCTTGTGCTGATAAATGTTTACAGACAAGCTGGGTGAGAGAGTATCTTTCATTCCACCAACAGACGCGACACAGAAGAGTTTGCTGTTGCACAAGGACCAGGAAGGAAGTAGCTGACCACCACAAAAGCAAAGTGGCTTGGACAGCAAAATTGTTCTCAGCTGTGAGCCAAACATACACCCGGATGTGAGCAAGCTCAGCTTCACTGGAGCTCTGCCCATTTACAAGACTCGGTTAATGAGAGAGCATGTCGGAGCGACGATCGGCAGAGCCCGAGTGAAAGCCTGACTCATCTGCCTGGAGGCCAAGCTGAACTCAGTTTCTGAACTTCATCTGTTTTGAGTAGTGTCAGATCATCTCCAAAAACAAGGCTGCATCCGTATGCAAGCAGGAAAACTCCTTTGGGCAGGACCAACTTATCCATTAGGCACAGTAGGCACAGTGCCTAGGGCCCATGATACTTTTAGGGACCCACGAAAATGTTTTAATTTCTTTTAAAATCAGAAGAAAAAAAATGAACTTTTAGGGTCGAAGAAAATGTTTTAATTTTTTTCTCACATCAGAAAAAAATGAAACTTTTAGGGCCCACGAAAATCTATTACATTTTGCCTAAAACAGAAAAAAAATAAAATGCTGAAGTATTTAAAGTTATAACAAAAATAATGTTTAATATTGATATTATTATGGTGGGAGGGGCCCACAAAAGTCATAATGCGGCCCTGCCTGTGGGGTTTGGACCAAACCTGCGATGCAGAAAAAAGGCCCCAACCAATAAATAGTGTCAAAGAGGTTTCCACATTTCTGTGCTAGCATGTTCCTGGACTCCCTTCCTCACTCCCTGTTCCAGATTAAATGTGCTGTTGAGGTGGACATTGGGTGAGTCAGTCCCCTTTTGCATCAGTCTCCTTATCTTGTTTTGAGCACTTCCTGATTGGGAAACTTCCTGCTTTGAGTCAGGTGCTTGCTAGGTTGGAGGTGGAGCAAAGCAGAAGCCAGAAATAATACCCGCATGAATGGAGCAGGCCCTGTGGCTCTGTCCAACACAGGTCACAGCGGGGAAGAATTTATGTTCTTATGACAGTGGAAGGGGAGAGCAGAGGGGGATGCACAGACCCAAACTGCCCGAAACTTTGACAAGAAGTTTTAAAGATACTAATATCGTCAAAAAATCGCCCAGTTTGCTGCCTTTCCACATTGCTAACAGTGTAAATATTAGAAGTAGGGAGGGAAAGTAGGCAGAAGTTTCCCTATCTGTCGCTAATGAGGTTCTTTTCCTTCTAGGAATACTTCAGTCCCCTCTGACCTAGATGGTTTATCCAGGCTCAAATCTTGCTCACAAGGGTGGGCTGTTTTGGCTTTTGGAATGCACCAAATTCCACCCAACGTAGTATCTGTAACCTCGGTACCTTCCTCCAGCTACCCATGCCCTTTTGCAGGTGCAGGAGTCTATGCAAAAAGAACTGCTTGCAAGATTGGGGTCTTAAAGCTGTTTGGTGTCTGGAGGCCACCTCACGCACAGTGGGTGCTAAATGAAGTTCTTTACCAGTAGCAATGAATAGTGTGGTTGCCGTGTTACAACAATGTTCTAAAAATCCCTGAGACTAAAACCAGCCTCTAAATGCGCGATCCCCAACTCTTACAAATTGCAGTTTAAACCTTGCCTCTTACCAAAGCTATGTGGGACCTTTTTGCATTTAATAATTCTATACATGGGGAATTGGGGGGTTTGCAACCTCCTTTGCAAGTCTCTTAAAGACACTGCTGAGATCTTTTAGTTTCTGTTTAAAATCGTCTAATTCACTTTACGAATAAAAAGAATCCACTTGGATTCTGAACACCTGGAATTTCAGACATATATTCCAAACCCAACAAAATGCCAGGGTGAGAGAGAGGCCGCACAGCCCTGAAAACAACAAATTCCTTGG
Source organism: Pelodiscus sinensis (assembly GCF_049634645.1). Taxonomy (NCBI): domain Eukaryota; kingdom Metazoa; phylum Chordata; order Testudines; family Trionychidae; genus Pelodiscus; species Pelodiscus sinensis. Next base: position 3,415,642 of record NC_134732.1, on the reverse strand, counting down.
GACAACACGTGATAAAACAGAAATGGAAGTGGGGAGTGTCAAAGATTCAAAATGAATGGGGAAGGCAACATAGGGACAGATGATGAGGAAAAAGCTGAAGCACTCGATGCTTTTTTGCCTTTGTCTTCACAGACAAGGTCATTTCCCAGACTGTGGCACTGGGCAGACAGTATGGGGAGGGGGTGGGCAGCCCTCCGCAGTCAAAGAGCAGGCTAAGAACTGTTTAGAAAAGCTGGACGTACACAGATCCGTGGGGCCGGAACTAATGCATCCGAGGGTGCTGAAGGAGCTGGCTGATGTGATTGCAGAACCACTGAGCATTATCTCTGAAAACTCGGGACAATCGGGAGAGATCCCGGACGACTGGAAAAAAGGCAAATGTCGTGCCCAGCTTTGAAAAAGGGAAGGAGGACAAACTGGAGAACTACAGATCTGTCAGCCTCCCCTTAGTCCCCCTAAAAATCATGGAGGGGATCCTTGAGGAATCCATGTTGAAGCACTTGGAAGAGGGAAAAGTGTTCAGGAAGAGTCAACATGGATTCATCAAGGGCAAGTCATGCCTGACCAACCCCGTTGCCTTCTATGACGAGGTAACTGGCTCTGTGGACATGGGGAAGTCAGTGGATGTGATACACCTTGACAGCAAAGCTTTTGATACGGTCTCCCACAACATTCTTGCCAGCGAGTTAAGGAAATATGCATTGGATACACGGACTGTAAGGTGGTTAGAAAGCTGGCTAGATTATCGGGCTCAACGGGTAACGATCGACGGCTTGATGTCTGGTGGGTGGCTGATATCAAGCAGAGTGCTCCAGGGGCCGTTACTACGGCCGGTTTTGTTCAACATCTTTATTAATGGGGGGATGGATTGCACCCTCAGCAAGTTTGCAGATGACACTAAGCTAGGGGGAGAGGTAGATACACTGGAGGGCAGAGGGAGGGTCCAGAGTGACCTAGACAAATTGGAGGATTGAGCCAAAAGAAATCTGATGAGGTTCGACAAGGACAAGTGCAGAGTCCTGCCCTTGGGATGGAAGAATCCCAAGCATTGGTACAGACTGGCAATTGACTGTCTAAGCAGCCATTCTGCAGAAACGGTCCTGGGGATTAAAGTAGATGAGAAGTTGGCTATGAGTCAACAGGGTGCCCTTGTAGCCAAGAGGGCTAACGGCGTATTGGACAGCATTAGGAGGAGCATTGCCAGCAGATCTAGAGACGTGATTATTCCCCTTTATTGGGCTCTGGGGAAGCCACATCTGGAGTATTGCATCCAGTTCTAGGACCCCCATTACAGAAAGGATGTGGGTGCACTGCAGAAAGCCCAGCGGAGGGCAACAAAAATGATTGGGGGCTGGAGCACATGACCTACGAGGAGAGGCTGATGGATTTGGGCTTGTTTAGTCTGCAGAAGAGAAGCGTGAGGGGGGATTTGAGAGCAGCCTTCAATTACCTCAAGGGGGTGTACCAAAGAATATGGAGAGAGACTGTTCTCAGTAGTGACCGATGGCAGAACAAGGAGCAATGGTCTTAAGTTGCAGAGGGAGGTCTAGATTGAATATTAGGAGGCGGGTGAAGCACTGGGATGGGTTCCCTAAGGAGGGGTGGAATCGCCATCCTTAGAGGTTTTTAAGTCCTGGCTTGATAAAGCCCTGGCTGGGATGATTTAGTTGGGATTAGTCCTGCTTTGGGCAGGGGGCTGGACTTGATGACTTCTGAGGTTCCTTCCAGCCCTATGACACCTAAAAATAATCTTGAAGACTTGTGATTTTATGGCAATTTATGGGATTGGCAGTCCTGCCACACTCTGGGTCACAGCTGCACACCGGGGAGGCAGCAGAACAGTTAATTTCCCATCCTTGCCAAGACATAATAAAGACTACAAATACTCCGTGTCAATTATCTGTGTGCATTGCAGTAGCACCTACCCCCCAATCAGGAATCGGAGCCCCCCTATGTCTCCTACAAAAGGCAGCCCTTGTTCCAAAATGTTCAAACTACGCAAGAATCTATATTCTATCATTAAAATGCCCAAAGTCTGCAAGTTGCTATACTGGGCAGGAAAAAACAAAACAAGGTTCCTGACTTCAAGAGGTACATAATCTTGATAGTGGATTATTTCTGTACACACTGTAGGACGACGTCTCATCTCCCCGTCGTCTATTTCTACTGCCTTCTTTAGAGCTACTCCGGATTTACGCTGGTGCCAGTGAACATAGGACCAGGTCAATTGTAATACGATATTTTATCCCACAAGCACTTTCCATTGAAGGACTCAACATTCTTTATAAGCAGCACATTTCGCTCCATTATGCCCTGGGGAGGCAGGTACAGTAAATATTATGTACCATGAGGAAAGCAAACCAAAGATTAAGTGACTTGCCTAATGTCAGACACAAAAGGTCTGTGGTTAGCCAAGAACAGAAGCAGAGGTCCTTATGTCAGCAAAAAGTCACGGAGATTAAATCTTCAAGGAACTTTTCAGGAGACCGTCTCTTATTAGGAGCCCGATTTTACATGTGGGCTCTTTAAAGAGAAAGGAAGCCAGATGCAGAGAACCGAAATTCTGTTGTAGTGCTACTAACAGCAAAGGCAAACTATAACCCCACTGCCGCTGCCGTTCAGTGGCTAGAAGGAAGCTCTGTCCATGGCGTGCCAAGAAGCGGCACCGGTTTCATCACGTAGTGTCGCTATTCTCAGGGGAACCCAGTGGGGAATGGTAGGGAGGTGTATACCAGCAGAGAAGTTAGACCTTCCCTCTCCCTCTGTCCTTCTTGGCAGAGGTAGTGAGGTTCTGGTGGGATGTGTCACCCAGGGCTGGTGACAGACCTCACTGGGCTCTGGACTCCTGGAAGGGGCGGGGCCTTGGGCAAAAGGGGGCGGGGTCAGGAGCATCCAGCCTTCAGTGCTGTCTCCTCCACACCAGACTGCCTGAGGAAGAGGAGGTCTTGTCTCCCTTCCAGCTTGCAGTCCAGTGGTCAGGACACTTGGCTAGGCGTGGGTGGCTGGTAATGGAGGCAAGGGAAGGCACAGCCTACATGCCCGACCGCTGGGGCTGCGCCAGGGAAGTCTAGGGCCGTGGTGCAGTAGCGTGGCTTCCTCAGCCATCAGGGAGGGATGGGGCCATAGACCTGCTCCCTGGCCACTGGGGAGGACCAGGCCAAGCCACAGCATGGCAGCCCCAGCCCTCCACGTGGCCAGGAAGGATGGGGCTGGGAGGTGGGCGGAGCTTGGCTCCAGGGGCGGTCCTTGGGCAGAGGGGGCGGGGCAGGGCTGGAGCTTGCCTTCCCCAGCTGAGTTTTCCTCCACAGCCCATGAAGATAGGCCCAGAGCTGTTGGGGACATTGTATTGTGGCAGCTGCCATGTTACTTTCTGAATACTGGAGTTGTATGGAAAGCAAGCTGCACTGTGTAAGCCAGGAGTCACCAGGGCTGCCCTCTCCCTGCCCGGCCGAGCAAGGACAAAACTGATCAAGCAGTGACTCAGGAAGGAAACAATTGCTATTAGTCTCTCTAGGAAAAAGAAATCAAAGCCTGCCCTGCTTTCCGCTGGGAAGAGCATGACCTACTTTTCTGTTGGAGATGGGTACATCCTGAGCCCCGAGATCTGCTCCTCCCGGCCTCAGAGTCTGGGAAAACATTTGCCTGAATTACAAAGACTCACTCGTCTAATGAGCTGGTGCGACTGCGAGAACCACAAGAAGGTTTAAAATCATTAGTACCAAGTTGTTTGTCAAGCGTCCCCATTTAGAAGGGAGATAAGAGACAAATGCTACTGATCACATTTCAGGACACAGAGTTCAAGGTCCTTGTTTTCTCCCTGTTCACAACACTTTCTGTTGTTCCTTGTTTCATAACTTAGCAAGGAGGGTGTTCGTTTGCATGAGTGCTCTATTATGAAAGCTTGAGAACAGCAGAAAACTGTCCTTCCTGGAACTATTAACTTGTTAGCTCATTCTTCACTGAACGCTTGGCAATATTAGGCACTTCGATGCTAATCGTCCAAGCAAAGAGAGTGTTTTAGAACAGCAGTTTCAAGGACAGTGTTGGTATTTTTAGTAATTATTATTATTATTCAGAATGCAAGACAAACTCAGACAGTTTTCTCTGAAGTCTTTGGTAGCTATGCCTGGAAACTCAGTCAGTTAAAGCACAGGTTCTCAACGCAGCGCTGTTCCAGGGAACACCACAACTCAACTAGATATTTGCTGAGTTTTAGCACGTTTGCTAAAAAGCACTAGTGAAAGCGAGTGCAATCTAAAGTTCCAAACAGTGGCTTGTTCACACTGCTTGGGGTACTGCTCTACACTGAAAGGTACCTACCTTTAGATTCCAATTGACTGATTCTATAATTCTGTGGTAAAAATGAGAAAGCAAGTAAGGACGCTTCAGTGGATTTTGGAAGCCCGTTGTGGTTAAGTGAAGTGAAACTTGGGGTACGCAAGACAGATCGGGCTCCTGCAGGGGCAGAGTGGTCTGGAGAGGCTGAGAGCTGCTGAGTGAAGGAAAAGGTGAACAGATTAGCGGCACCATTGGCGCCATCTTTGGCTTTGAGCGATTAGAAAAGATGACAGGAGGGCGGTGGGTGCGTTGGCTGAGTCCAATGCCGATATATCTGAGCAGACAAACCAGGGGAACTGTTACCACCGACACCAAACCAGACCAGCAACCTATCCACACCCCTCATTTCCCATCACTATCCACCCTGTATCCTGCCTGGTAACTAAGATTTACATAATCAGAGGCTAAAATGGTTTTTTTTAAAGACACACAAATATCTAAAAGCTCAGGCTCTCGGTACTGCCAAATCAGGCATTCAAAAAACAAGCAACTTCCGCCCTCAGCCAAACAAAACCCCACGAGTCAGGTGCCCAAACCATGTTTTTTTAAAAGCAACTTTGGGTTCTTTTTTGCTTTCTGGTTTAGGAGCATTCGGCTCATCTTTTCTCCACAGCCAGGAGGGTTAGAAACGTCTCACAATTCCATGACTTCCAGGAACATCGTTAGAAGCTCGTGCTTTAGATTTCAGCCAGACACATGCAGGGGTCAGGAAGGGATTTTTAACTCACCTCAATGTGGTTTTTTTCCTTCATTGCCATCCTCGGCGTGATTAGGGCTGGCCACGGCTGGAGAGGGGACATTGGCTGGACATGGCCCCGGCTCTGAGGTGACACTGAGCATCCTCCCCGTCGGGTGCTGGGCCGGCTGCAACTTGCTCACATGCGCATGGTCTAATGGATTGCCTTGTGTGGGGCTGCAGGCCTTTCTCTGAGGCATGGGGGTTGTATTCACTCTGGTCGCTGGCTAGTTTGCATGGGATTTCTTGTGTCCTGCAGTAACCCCACAGGAGTGCCTCAGTTTCCCTGCACACTGCACGAATAGCGAGATGGGGATGGGAATTTGCCACACCACAGCTGATGCTTTCTCTCTCCTGAGCCTGGGAGAGAGGTGTAACCAGTCACACCTTTCGCCCAGGAGGCTGGACAAAGGCCAGAGGAGGGCAGACTGCTGGGCGGGGGTGGGCTGCTGGGTGTAGGTGAGTCTGGCTGGCTTGGGGGCAGAGATGGGAGGCAGGGCCCTTGGCTCTGAGCCCCCTCTCTCCCAGATGGGTTGTACTGACTGCGAGTGGTTCCTTGCTGACAAGTCTGCTCTACGCTGTGTCCCTGCGGACGAATGAACCGTCTGTTGTCCCGGCCGGTGGAGCGTCACGTCTGGCTGAGGACAGAGGTGCAGGGCCTGGCGACTCCCCACCCTTCTGGGACAATGTGGGTGGGGCTCACTTGCCAGAACCATCTGGGCGTATCACAATCATTTCCTGGCCACCTCAGGGTCCTCCGGCAGCAGTGCCCCTCAGCCCCGTCTGTTCCCTGCCTGTGACACACAATAGCCTTGGCACCTGAAGACTAATGCACGGGTCTAATTTCAGTTGCTGGTTTCATATGCAGGTGCTGGGTGGGGTTTGTGGCCTGTGATATACAGGCTGGCCTGCTGAGGGGAGGGAGGGGGAAAGGGGGCAATTGCCCCACGGCCTGGCAATTCAAAGGCGTCCGGGGTGCGGGCCACTGCCACCCTTTAAATTACTGCTGGAGCATCACACGGCATGCTCCTAATAGTGCTGAAGGCTGGCTGCCCTTAGCCCCACCCCTTCCACCCTTGGCCCCGCCCCTTCGGGGAACACAGAGCTTCCCCCCCGCCACACACACGTTGCCCACAGGGCCATGGAGGCTGTCAGCTCCACTGTACGCAGGAAGTCCAACTAGATGATCTGCTGGTCCCTTCTGGCCTTGACCGTTATGACTTGAGCTTTTAGAACCTCAATTACCACAAGACTAATGAGCATAGAATCATAGAATCATAGAATACTAGAACTGGAAGGGACCTCGAGGGGTCAACGAGTCCTGTCCCCTGCCCTCATGGCAGGACCAAATACTGTCTAGACCATCCCTGCTAGACATTTATCTAACCTACTCTTCAATATCTCCAGAGATGAGATTCTACAACCTCCCTGGGCAATTGATTCCAGTGTTTGACCACCCTGACAGTTAGGAACTTTTTCCTAATGTCCAACCTAAACCTCCCTTGCTGCAGTTTAAGCCCATTGCTTCTTGTTCTATCCCCAGAGGCCAAGATGAACAAATTTTCTCCCTCCTCCTTATGAAACCCTTTTAGATACCTGAAAATGGCTATCATGTCCCCTCTCAGTCTTCTCTTTTCTAAACTAAACAAGCCCAATTCCTTCAGCCTTCCCTCATAGGTCATGTTCCCTAGACCTTTCATCATTCTTGTTGCCCACAGCGTGGGCCACAGTGAAGTTTTATTCAGTGGAGACAAAGACCCCAATCCTCCAAAGATGGTTTGGGCAGGCAGACCACTGCTCCTGCCTGGAGCTTTCAGGACCAGGGTCTAAGATACACACAATTAAGCCTGTAATTTGATTTCTGTTTGTGAAAGCAACCCAGCAGCAAATGGATTCTTGGTAAAGCTGGTAGGAACTCTTGCAAGGAAGTGTTTTTCCACCCAAAAATGCTGATTTGTCAAAAGCAAAAAGTTTGGCAGAAACATGTCACTGTTGGGACAAAGTTTCAATAAGAAAAAACAGAATGGGACCTCTGAAAATATTTTCAGACTGGGACATTTCCAATTTCGGTTTTCGATCAAAACAAAAGACTTCCATCCACCTGAAACGTTTGGGTCCCTGCCACATTTTGTTTCCTAAGATCTTCCTAAAATTGTCTTTATTTCATTTCAGAAAAAAAATCACTGTTTCCCACAGAACAAAAAAATCTGGTCCCTGCTTGACTTTAATTATTAGATTGCCTGACAGCCACTGCAGAAATTAGGCTGAGATTAAGATCTTTGTTGATAGAATTGTTTAATTATAGAATTACATTCAAAAGTCTTTACTCTGATCAATTTTACTGTGACCAGACAACTCCAGTTAAGTTTTCTTGCTACTGATGAAAACCTCTGAGAAGTAATTTATGGTAGGTTGCTTTAGAAAGCTGTATAATGAGTGTTTTTTTCTTGACTACTAAACAGTCATGCTGAGACTTTTACTGTTTAGTTAGTATAACACAAACCTGAGTTTATCTACAGAGTTAAGTCCTTCATCCTAAAGGACTCAAATAAAATGGGTTTTCAGTGGACCAGGGAGCCTCTTCTGAAGTAAAATCCTAAAGGAATATGACAATTACCCTATGCAGTGCAACCCCATGAGCTAAACCATCCTGGATTTTGGGAAACTTCTGATCCAAACTCCATTGCACAAGGCCATCTTGCAAACACTGGTGCATTTGCTTCACTTTAAATCTAGGGGATTACTTAGGATAATAAAGCACAGGGCTTAGTGTTTGCAGGGTCAGGACTACACACTGTAAGCCCGGTGGTCAAGGAATCCTGTCCATTTTATATACGCTGGGATAAGTCTCAGGTGCCACTGAGGCCTTGGTAAAATGTAGGCACCCCTCGCTTAGGAAAAAGTAAGGCAGCCCTTTAATACACATTACTTTTGCCAAAGGTTACAGCCTATTGCATGGGTATAGAGGACAGTTTGTTTCCTTCTTGGAACATAACTGAAAAATAGCTGTTAAAAGGATTTTCTTTGGAGAGGAACCTACCTTTGTCATGCACATTCAGAAGTGACCTCTTATCAGTACCCCAGGAGCTGACTAAAGAAGAACTAGCACTAGTTTCTTCTATTTCTTGTAGCCTATCATCATCCATCAAACATCAGGAATCCCATACAAGTAAATGGGGGCGGGGTCAGAACTTAGCCTTAAGTTTTAAACTTTTTTTCATAGCTTTGCGGTCAGAGCCTAATGCAAGAGAAGTCGATCACACAGAGTACCTCTCTCACCAAGACATAACACAGCTGTGTGAAGCAGAGAAGCCAGGGTAAAGCCTCCTCCAAGAAGGGAAAGAGAAGACCCTAACCTACCTTCCCCTTTGGCTCCTAGCTGGGCTCAGAAAGGCAGGGAGGAATTCCCCTCCTGCCTAGCTCAGGGGGTATTAACTCCCCACATTACTAAATGCTCCGGGGGGCTTTCTACCTTCTGCTGCTCTTTGAAATCCAGCACCGAGGGCTGCTGCTATGATGACAGTAAACAGGCTGGTTTTCTAGTAAGTGATGCACCCAGGCTAGTGAGTCAGGGCCCAGGAATTCAGTTCTGGTGCTAGCACAGAGCTCTGAGCACTTATTTACTTTGCTGGGTTTCTCGTCCATTGCAAAGGTCTCAGCGAAGCTAGAGGAACGTGGGTACCGCACCCAGGGGCTGCTTCCCGGGAAGGCAAACGCTCCCACCCTGCCTCGTCGATGGTTAAACAAGAAGGATTCCTTCCTGAGCGCAGCACTCAGCCCTCCCCAGTGGGGCTGACAGCCACCGCAGGCCCTGGGGCACGGTGTGATGGGGCCCTGCTTTGTGCCCCAGAAGGGGCGGGGCCCAGGGCAGAAGCAGGGGGCTCAGGGCAGTCAGTCTTTAGCACTGCCCAGACCGTGATGCCTCCCTGAGCCCTCAGAGCTGTGTGGAGCAGTGCTCCGGCAGCAATCCTGTGGGGCCTGGAGCAATTCAGAGGGGCAGCGGCAGCAGCGGGAGCCCCAGCGGGAGCAGGCTGGGCCGTGCTGAAAGGCTGGCTGGGGGAAGCTAGCCCCAAGCTCCGCCCTTTCTGTGGGAAGCTCTGCAGGGAAGGCTGTTTGCACAGGGGGGTATTTTTTCGGTGGTGACAAGGTTTGGATTCTTTTATAAGGCTGCCTGAATCCCAGCCTGGTCCAGGGCTTCCTCCCAATTGTTTCCGCTCCTGGATTCATCAGCCGTAGGTGAGAATAGGCGGAGTACTTCCTGGGCACAGAATGCTCCTCAAGGCCAACACCCACGTCTCTGCCACGGTCCCTGCTGATTTTTCATTACTGGGTGCCACTTCCTCACCCCGTGGCACTTCTGGGTCTGGGATTCGTGGCTCTGCTCCTTGCAGAGAAAAGCTCATTAAGTTTTGAATCAATTCTCCACTTCACTGTGGCTTTGCAGGGCTGCTAAATTAGGAATTACTTTCCTTGGCACTACACAATCTTAAACACGTGGTCGGAAGGGTCATAGAATCCCAGGGCTGGAAGAGACCTCAGGAGTCATCGAGTCCAGCCCCCTGCCCAAAGCAGGACCAATCCAACTAAATCATCCCAGCCAGGGCTTTGTCCAGCCAGGACTTAAAAACCTCTAAGGATGGAGATTCCACCCCCTCCCTAGGTAACCCATCCCAGTGCTTCCCCACCCTCCTAGGCTACGTCTACACTGGCATGATTTTCCGAAAATGCTTTTAACGGAAAAGTTTTCCATTAAAAGCATTTTCGGAAAAACACGTCTAGATTGGCAGGATGCTTTTCCGCAAAAGCACTTTTTGCGGAAAAGCGTCCGTGGCCAATGTAAACGTGGTTTTCCACAAAAAAGCCCCAAACACCATTTTCGCGATCGGGGCTTTTTTTGTGGAAAACACTACTGTGCTGTCTACCCTGGCCCTTTTGCGCAAAAGTCTTTCGGAAAAAGACTTTTGCCCAAACGGGAGCAGCATAGTATTTCCGGAAAAGAAAAGGTTACTCACCTTGTGCAGTAACTTCTGTTCTTCGAGATGTGTGTCCCCGTGGGTGCTCCACTACAGGTGTCGGGCTCGTCCCGGCGCCGCAAACCGGAAACTTCTTCATAGCAGTAGCCCCCTCCGGAGGGCCGCGCGTGCGCAGTGTGTCCCGCGGCGTTCGCGCCTTTTCTGCGTCGCGCGGCCCGACCCGCCAGTTCCTCCTAGCCGGAACATCTGCAAGATACAAGAGAGATCTCCGAAGCAGGGAGGAGGGCGGGTCGTGGAGCACCCACGGGGACACACATCTCGAAGAACAGAAGTTACTGCACAAGGTGAGTAACCTTTTCTTCTTCTTCGAGTGATGTCCCCGTGGGTGCTCCACTACAGGTGAGTATGAAGCAGTCACCCTCGCACTGATTGTGCTTCGGATTTACTTGTGCACGGACGAAAGGACTGCTTGAGCGACTGCTGTGTCTGCCTCCTTGAGACGGTCAAGGGCATAGTGTCTAGCGAAGGTGGATGCGGACGACCATGTCGCTGCCCTGCATATGTCTCTAAGTGATACGTTTTTCATAAAAGCCGTGGAGGCAGCCATACTTCTGGTTGAATGCGCGGTTAGCGGACAGGGCAGAGATTTCCCTCTGAGAGTGTAGCAACGGGTGATACAGTTAACTATATGTTTGGAAACACATTGGGACGACAGCTGATGACCTTTAGAGCGATTAGCGAGTGATAATAGCAAACGCGGAGACTTCCGGAATGGACGTGTTCTGTCAAGATAAAATGCCAATGCCCTTCTAATGTCCAGAGTGTGCCAGCGGGCTTCCTCCGGTGTAGCGTGTGGTTTGGGGTAGAAAGTAGGGAAGATTATAGGTTCATTGACATGAAAGGACGAGTTGACTTTTGGCAAGAAGGATGGATGACATCTCAGTGAGACTCCCTGCTGAGTGAACATCGTGTATGGAGGGTCCGCTGAAAGTGCTGCAAGCTCTGAAACTCGCCGAGCTGAGGCTATCGCCAGGAGAAAGGTAACCTTTATCGTGAGAATTTGTAACTCACAAGTCGCAAGTGGCTCAAATGGTGGGCAGGTAAGGGTGTCCAGTACAAGGCCAAGGTCCCATGGCTGCGGGATAGGCTTGTGCGGTGGACAAATATTGGAAATTCCCTTGAGAAATTTCTTCGTAAGTGGATGAGAGAAAACGGAAAAGCTCTCTATGGGAGCGTGAAAAGCCGAAATAGCTGCCAAGTGTACTTTTAGCGAAGCAGCGGCCAATCCTTGGGAGTGTAAATGCAGGACGTAGTCCAGAATACGCTGGATCTGCACATTTAGGGGGTTAATGGCTTGTGGCTGGCACCAGGCTGAGAAGCGACGCCACTTATAGATGTACGATCGTTGGGTGCTGTGGCGTCTGCTTTGCACGAGTACATCCATGACCGCTTGGGAGCAGGTTAATTCTAGGCCCTGGAGCCAGTTAGGAGCCAAGCTGTCAGGTGCAAGCGGTCGACATCCGGGTGGAGAAGGTTGCCGTTTTGTTGTGAGATCAAGTTGTTGATCCGTGGAAGACGTTGAGGTCTGGACGCCGACATCTGCATGAGTTGCGTGAGCCAAGTCTGGCGCGGCCAGAAGGGAGCCACCAGGATTATTGTCGCCGAGTCTGATAGAATTTTCTGTATTACCCGTGGTATCAGCGGGATTGGGGGAAAAGCGTAGAGGAGATGGTACGCCCCCCAATTGAGAAGGAAGGCATCCCCCAAGGATTGGTTGTCTATCCCCGCTCTCGAACAGTAATAGCGGCACTTCCTGTTGTCGCGAGTGGCAAAGAGGTCTATCTCTGGGTAACCCCATGCCCGAAACAGATCGAGGGCTACAGAGTGAAGGAGCTCCCATTCGTGTTGGGAGTGGAATGATCTGCTGAGCGTGTCCGCAATTATATTGGTTTTGCCGGGGAGATAGGAAGCTATGAGCGCGATCCTGTGGCGGATCGCCCAGTTCCACAGGCGCACTGCTTCCGCACACAAAGTCCTGGACCGGGTCCCTCCTTGCCGGTTGATGTAGTAAACCGTGCATATGTTGTCGGTAAGGACTTGTATGGTGGTCCCCTGCATGTGGTGGACAAAGTGGCGGCATGCGTTGAAGACTGCCCTGAGCTCCAGGAAGTTTATATGGAGTAGGGATTCCTGATGGGACCACAGTCCCTGAGTCCGGTAGTGCAACATATGCGCCCCCCAGCCTATTAGGGACGCGTCCGTGGTCAGTTGAATGGATGGGGGCTGGATCCGGAATGGAACGCCTGCTAGAGTATTGGCAGGTAGAGTCCACCAAACGAGCGATTTCCTGACTCGGGCAGGGATGGTTATGAAAGCGTTGATATTGGTAATGCCCGGTTTGTAGGCTATGAGGAGCCAATGTTGCAGACATCGCATACGGAGGCGAGCATGGGCTATGACGTATGTGGTAGAGGCCATGTGGCCCAATAGTTTCAGGCAGGTAAGGTAAGGGACCTTCGGGGCCGTGAGCAAGACGTTCGATAGGTCTCGAATGGTGTCGGCTCTGTCCGTAGGCAGATACGCCATAGCAGTGGTAGAGTCTAGTCTGGCCCCAATGAACACGATGGACTGGGCCGGAGTTAGAGTAGATTTTGGCAGATTGATAATTAGGCCAAGGGTCTCGAAGATGCCTTTTGTAGTGGCAACTGCCATCTCGGCTTGTTCTCTCGAAGGTGCCGAGAGGAGGTAGTCGTCGAGATAAGGGAAGATGGTGATCCCTGCTCGACGGAGGTATGCCGCTATGACTGCCATGGTCTTTGAAAATACTCTCGGAGCTGCGGATAGGCCGAAGGGAAGTACCGCATATTGGTAGTGGTCGTCTCCGACGGTGAATCGCAGAAACCTCCTGTGAGCTGGATGGATAGGAATGTGGAAATATGCGTCCTGCAGGTCGAGAGACGCGAACCAATCCCCCTTTTGTAGTGTTGGAATGATGGAACCCAGAGTAACCATCTTGAATCTGTATCTTCGCAGGTAGCGGTTGAGACCGCGAAGGTCTAGTATCGGCCTCCATCCCCCCGACTTTTTCTCTGTGAGGAAGTATCGGGAATAGAACCCCCTGCGATGGAATTCGGGAGGAACTATTTCCACCGCACCTATGGTAAGTAGGTGAACTACTTCCTGTCGTAACAGGTTTTCGTGGGAGGGGTCCCTGAAAAGGGGTGGGGAGGGAGGGTTGGTGGGAGGCAAGGTGGAGAACGGAATGGTGAGTCCTGAGGTTACAATCTCCCTGACCCAGCGGTCTGTGGTGATGGCAAACCAACGAAGGGAGTATGGATACAGACGGCGGTTGAAGAGTTTGGTTACTCTCGCGTTGGGTTCTAGTTGAGGGATGGCTCGCAGACTCTCGATCAGTCCGTCAAACTTGCTGCCTAGATTGTTGCTGGTTGTTGGCCTTGTTAGATTGCTGGCGGCGACGTTGGGGGCGCTGCCTCTGTCTATGCTGGTCGTATGGCCTAAATCGTTGGTTGGTATAGTAGGAAGCCGAAGAAGGAGGCGGCCTCTGCCTGTTATATGGCCAGGCTCTCCTGCGCCTGAAGGGCGGGGTGTACATCCCTAGCGTTCTTAACGTATTTCTAGAGTCTTTTCCTGAGTGAAACACTTGGTCTGTGTTTTGAGCGAACAGGGATGCTCGGTCAAATGGGAGGTCCTCCACTTTAGGGTGTAGATCCTTTGGCACTGAAGCCAGGTGGAGCCAAGAGTCTCGTCGCATGACGATGGACGTCGCGGTAGTGCGGGAGGCTGAGTCCGCGATATCGAGAGATATCTGGAGCGCATTACGGGCCACTGTGTAACCCTCTTGCACTATGGCCTTCAGTACCTCCCTTTTGGAATGTGGGAGATGCTGTATGAGCGGCACTAACTTCGAATAGTTGTCGAAGTCGTGGTTGGCAAGATGGGCGGAGTAGTTCGCCATCCTCAATGTGGCCGTTGCAGATGAATAGACCTTTCTGCCTAGCAAATCCAAGCGTTTGGCCTCTTTGTCCGCGATGGGATTCCTCGCCTGCGCGGATCTCGCCTTTTGCTGTGCTGCGTCAACCACGATAGAGTTTGGAACAGGATGGGTAAAGAGAAACTCTGCATCCTTGGCATCGATAAAATATTTTCTGTCCGTGCGTTTGTTGGTAGGAGGCATAGACGCCGGAGTTTGCCAGATATCATTGGCTACCTCCAATATCGCGGCATCGAAAGGAAGAGCTAGCTTGGATTTACTAGAATGTTGTAAATTTCTGAGCAGCGGATGGTGTTTTGGAGGCGCCCCCGAGGTGCGTAGGTTCTGTGAATCTGCTACCCGTGTAAAAAGCTCATGGAACTGTTTGTAATCATCTGCTAGAGGGGGTTCGTCATTAAACACCGCATCGTCAGGAGAAGAGGAAGCGACATCTGTCGGGGAGGCCACTGACTGGCGTTCCGCCACTGGTGACTGAGTGGTATCGTCCTGTGGGACCGAAGTCGTGGACGCATCTCCCATAGGCGCTGGTGGGCGTTGAGCCGGTGGAATAGAGCCTTGGGTCGTTGGGGAATATATTTGCTGTTCGCTCGGAGACAAGGGTGAGCGCCTCGATATTGATCGTGAACGCTCCGAATGCGGTGAGCGGTGACGAGACGCACGATGAGAGTATTGTGGAGAATAGGACAGAGTGCTCCTATGACGATAATAGCGGGAGCGGGTAGGTGATCGAGGGGAACGAGAGCGGTACGAGTAACGGTACGGCGATCTGGAGTAGTATGATCGGTGATAGTGAGGCGGTGTGATGGACCTTCTCGGGGATCTATAGTAACGGCGTGCAGGAGAGTACTCGTGATAGTGGCTCCGCCGTCTTTGAGGTGAAATCGAAGGTCCAGGCGAGAAGGCTGCCCTGTCCGAACCTGGAGAAGGGGTACGAGGGTGGTGTGTTTTCCTCTGTGCCTTCGTCGGTACCGCTGTAGAAGTATGGGGGACCGGGCTATCTGGGATCGAGATAAGTGAGGCCCCATCAGAGATTTCCCCTGGAAGGCGTGGTGATTGAGGCGCAGGAGTTGAGGAAGGCGGAAGCACTTCTTGTCCCGACACCTGAGGGTGTAAGGTCGTCGGATCCGGTGCCGAAACGGGAGACTGGGACGGCTCCTCCACTTCCAGCGATCGGTCGGTGCGGTGCGGTGCCGACGCGCCCTGAGGATGAGGAATGGCTGCGTCGCTAGGCTTTGGATGGGATCTGGGTGCCGAGTGTTTCCTCGGTGCCGTGTCCGGTGCCTTAGGTTGTTGCGGCTTAGGCTTCGGTGCCTGTTTAGGCTTCGGTGCCGGGTCGGCCACCGGTGCCGTCTTAGTCGGGGCACGGTCATGCGCCGACGGTGCCGATTGCCTCGGTGCCGAGGACCGCACCGAATCCGGCTGCGGTGCCGCTCGGAGGCTCGGTGCCGCTGATGATGGTGCCGACTCCAGACGGGTTGGCGGGGCCGATGCCAGAGAGAGAGCGGGGCTCGGCGCCGATGTGCTACGGGCTTTGGAAGGCTTTTCCCTCGCCTGTGGGTGGCCCGACGCGGCTCTCGAGTCTGCCGCACTTAGGCTCCTGGACGAAGCGGAGGCCTTTTCTTTGGTCTTGTGCGTACCCTCGGTCTCTCGCTCCGTTGTCGGCGGCGGCTGGAGAGCCTTGTTGAAGAGGAGCATTTTAAGGCGCATCTCTCTGTCACGCCTCGTGCGCGCCGTTAGCTTGGCGCAATGGCCACACTTCTGAGGGATATGGCCCTCCCCTAGGCAGCGAATGCAGCGGGAGTGGCCATCCGACACGGGCATAGCCTCGCCGCATGATGCGCACTTCTTGAACCCGGGAGAACCGGGCATGGTTCGCTGTTCGGGTGTAACCCCCGGGATTAAAACAGGGGGTTGAAGTAACAGGGTTTTTTTTTTTTTTTTTTTATAAACAATTAACCAATCTAACTAACTAAATAACTATATAAAACTGACTAACACTACGTTGGGAAGGGGCTAACTGGGAAAACAACTGAACATATATCTAATTTTTGACTAAACGATTTCTCCTCAGGAGAGGAGCGTGTTCCAGATCCGTCTGCGGCCGTGGACGGTTAGGAGGAACTGGCGGGTCGGGCCGCGCGACGCAGAAAAGGCGCGAACGCCGCGGGACACACTGCGCACGCGCGGCCCTCCGGAGGGGGCTACTGCTATGAAGAAGTTTCCGGTTTGCGGCGCCGGGACGAGCCCGACACCTGTAGTGGAGCACCCACGGGGACATCACTCAAAGAAGAAGCACTGATGATCTTACATGAGATCGTCAATGCTTTTCCGGAAATTCAAGCGGCCAGTGTAGACAGCTGGCAAGTTTTTCTGCAAAATCAGATGATTTTGTGGAAAAACTTGCCAGACTAGACACAGCTCTAGGGAAATAGTTCTTCCTAATATCCACCCTAGACCTCCCCCACTGCCACTTGCGCCCATTGCTCCTTGTTCTGCCGTCCGTCTCTACTGAGTCATCTCTATGGGTATGTCTACACTACCCCCCTAGTTCGAACTAGGGGGGGTAATGTAGTCATACGGAGTTGCAAATGAAGCCCGGGATTTGAATTTCCCGGGCTTCATTTGCATAAAGCCGGCCGGCGCCATTTTTAAATGCCGGCTAGTTCGTGGAACGAGGTGTACAGCTAGTTCGGATTAGGCTTCCTAATCCGAACTAGCTAGTTTGTGCTGCGTGTAGCCGCGCGGCACGGGGTCTGAACTAGCCGGCATTTAAAAATGGCGCCGGCCGGCTTTATGCAAATGAAGCCCGGGAAATTCAAATCCCGGGCTTCATTTGCAACTCCGTATGACTACATTACCCTCCCTAGTTCGAACTAGGGGGGTAGTGTAGACATACCCTTCCTTCCTTCCCTGCAGCGACAGGATTGATTTCACATGGCTAACCCATTCCAGAGAGAGGAGCATCTAGTCTAGCCATGAATATTTCCAGCCATGGTAATGAGTCTGCCTCCTTTGTCCCACACTTTCTGCTGTTTTTTACTGTTACTCATTTGCGTCAGCCTCTGAGACAGCCCTTCTTCCTGGCGTGTCTGGGCTTTCTTTCTCGCTGCCCCGTTAGCCAGGCCTCCCTGACTCCTTCACTATGTGCCCCTCCTGGCCTGACAATTACTCCGATCTGGATCTGACGTTGTTCAGGCAAGCGACCTGCTGTGACTTCTGCTTTTCAGCTGAACTCCCTTCATTTCATTGTTCTCTTCCCTTCCAAGTGGCTGCCTCTCTCTGTTGCTTCCGCACTGTCATGCAAGTTGGGCGCTTGGGCGGGGGTGCGGATGGTCTTTGTTGTTTGCCTGGAGAGCGTCTAGTGAGAAGTTGTGCAAGTCCCCGATGTAGCTTTGTGACTCAGGGGCGTGAAAAATTCACCCCCGGGTTGCCATAGCTAAGCCAGCGTAACCCTGCTTCTAGTGACCAAGCTACTGTGGCTGGGGAAGGGGAGTTTAATAAGAAATAAAAACTCCCATGACTATCAGTAGCATCTGCATTAAAGCTCTGTCTCTACCACGGTGCAGCTGTAGCGTCTGTAGTGTGACAAGCCCTGCATTTCATAGCCTGGCGTGCCTTGTACACATGGCTTCCAAATAGCATATGTTGTGTCTGCATGTTTGGGGTGCCTGAAGCACTTACGGGCAGAGAGCCCAATAGGTCATCTAGACCAGTCCCTTGCACTAAGGCAGGACTAAATACCACCTAGTCCCTGACAGGTGTTTGTCTAACCTCTGCATATCTTCCAGTGACCCTTGGACTGTGCCTGGAAAATCTGTAAGCAGCACAAGACTTTTTCATAAAAACATGTTACAAGGAGATGCATGTGACCAAGAGGGTTTTGGCCCACGAAAGCTGATGCCCAAATAAATCTGTTAGTCTGTGAGGTACCACAGGACTCAGTCCTGAGGATACAGACAAAGGCCAGGTCTACACTAGACCTGGCAGCTCGTTTAAAGGTACGCAACTCCAGCTACATATAATACATCGTTGGTGGCGGCTTTGCTGCCAAGCTTGGCTTAGGGTTTCTCACAGGAGGAGGCCAATGGATGCAAAAGCTCCTGTCGGCTTCCCTTACTCCTCACAAAAGCAGGAGTATTGGACGCCAGTGGAGGCACTCTCTGAGTTTGATTTAGCAAGTCTTTTAGTCTCACTAAATCAAATTCAGGAAGATTGATCGTGGGAGTGGCAATTTTCCTTTTAGTGTAGACAAGGCCTAACACGGCAACCCCTTTAAGAATTTTTCATGAAAGTTATAACCCTTGCAGAGCTTTGTGTAGTGCATGATTTTGTGTGCGTGTTGGTGGCAGCGCCGGACCGAGCCATACTTGTGCACCAGGCAGTGGGTGCGCGGTGTGTGTGCGGCACTGCCCCCGGGCACACAGCGCCTGATTGACACGGTAAAGGGGCGCTGTGCCCCCCGCTGAGCGGCACATGCATGGCCATGCCCCTGGGTGTGCACGGCATGCGCAGCCCCGCCCCCGGGCACCAACCTATGGGGGGAGCCTGATTGAAGTGGTAAGGGGTGCTGGGCAGCACATACACCGCATGTCCAGGCACGCGGCGCCCCTTACCACTTCAATCAGGCGCCCCCCCCCTAAGGTTTGTCACCCTGGCCAGCTGGGGCCAAAAAAGGTTTCTGAATGAGCCTGGCCTTGCTCCCATGCCTAGATCGTCTCTGTTTTATCTGGTGTCTAATGGACAGAGACGCTCCAAGCCCTACAGCTCAGTGAAGCCGTTCCACGCAGAGGAAGGCTTGGGGAAGAGGGAAACCTCCAGTTCCATATTTCAGAGTTAAACAAGCACAGACATAGACGTCACCAGCTCCCGTTTTGCAAGGCTGTGAAACCTGATTAGCCCAGCCATTCAGTGCCAAGGGTAGCCATGGAAACGGCTGCTGATTAACCGCAGCTGAGTGAGTAAGTTCCATTTCCAATTCTAACAGCAGGTTGAACCTCTCTGGCCCAGAAACATCTGGGTTCCATCCTGATGTTAGCCAGGTGTCCACTTTTCATGGGTGTGGCCAAGTCTCCTAAAGTTTGCTTACAGTTACCAGTCCTGGCTCTCAGTGTTCTGTGCTGTTACTTAGCTCTAATTTACCCCTAAATGTCGTCTAACAGCCCCGTAAGCAGTGGCAGTGTTGGTTGATGCTGCTGGACAATACTGACCTCTCGTGGTCTGGAAAATTCTCTGGCTTGGATCCAGTCGGGTCCCAAGGGTGCCGGACTCGAGAGGTTCCACCTGTACTACCGCTAAGGCGCCAGATTGCGCCACACAAGAGCAGCACATGAGGACTGCGATCTCCTATGGCATTCTTGCTCCTGAGGATGCTCTGGCCAGGTCTCTGGGGTGCACGTCCCTCGCCACCTTGCCATCACTTACCCAGAAAAGTTCATTCCACCCCAGGCTGTATTAACCTCACCAGGGTTCCCCAGCCCGTGACCATGCCCCAGAGGAAGGATGGGGGTCCCGGGAGTCAGAACAAGAGCCAGACAAGGGAGGCATTTGTGGGATGGAGGTAGAACTTCCACAGAAATGGCTTTGAGCTGGCACGCCTGGCTTGAGGGAGAAGCCCCCCAATACTTCCTTAGGGGAGGGGGCGAGTGTGTAGCTCTCTCAGATCCATTGGCCAACCCCCCAGGAGCGCAGCCTACCAGTGACAAGCACAGGGCTTGCAAATGCTACGTCCAGCCCTCCTCCTCTTCAGGCTGATGTTAAACTCTTCTCTGCATTTTTTTGAAAGCCACTTTCCCTCCTTGAGATCAGTGTCGTGACTCTGTCCCCTGCAGGATTCATCCGCGAGATCAAATGAATGCTCAAGACAGTGCAATCAGCAATCTTTCCTCTGGAGCCAACGGCTTCTTCCTGGAAGTAATTAATGGCAGCAAAATCGCAGTGCATTGTGATTCAGGGGCAGGAGACTCCACTGATGTTCTGCTCTGTTTTAGGCTTTGAGAATCTGGTCTCCCCAGCCCCTGTGTCCTTCCCAGGGAGAAAATGAACTTGACCTACATGCATGATGTTGTCAGTCTGCAGGAGGACAGACCCAGGAGAGGGAGAAGTCATGGCTTCGTGCGTGTGACAGGCCATTAAAAAGACATCAGCTCATAAAGCCGCCCCACCTGCTGCCAGGGGCATTTTCTACCTTTGCTACCAACGTCTCTGAGAAAAACAAGTCCCAACAGCCTGGCTACCTTTCAATCCAGAGAGATGTCTGCAGGGCAGGACTGGCCTAGAAAACGAAGTGAGGCAAAAACAATGGCCGTGTTTTCCTTGATGGATTATTTCCAGCTGGAGCCCTGTCGAGCCCAGGAACACCTCAGCCTCCTTTCAGCTCTGGCAGACTCCAGGTTCCCAGCAGGCTCCAGCCAGTTTATTTCCCCAAATCCTCCAGGCAGAGATTCGCAGGCCTGTGCTTGACGGGGGGATCTGGCACATGCTTCCATACGTGGGTTTGAGGCATTGGCCCCGCACATACTCAGCCAAAACGTGGCCCCTGCCGTGGTGACGGGCCTGTAGAAAAGCAGCGAGAAAAAGGCTGGCTGTGTAAGTAGGTCCCACCAGGCGTGCTGGAGCAGGAGGGGCCAGGGGACTATGCCCACCACTCGGATCCTGCCTTAAAGGTGAGAGGGGGTGAGAGGGAGCAGGAAGTGGGGCCGAGAGGGAGAGGCAGAGCTGGGGTGGGGCCATTGATATCAGTGAGTACTCGAGGCCTGTGGGGCTGCTTTGCTGTGGGCTTGCCTATGGGACAGAATTTTGCCAGACTTTGTAACAGTCCGTGCCCCTGCGATAGGCTGAAATTCGCCCTCGTCCCCCATCCCTCGAAGTGCTAGAAAGACACAGTTGGGGCAGGGCTAAGTGATGTCTGAGCTCATGGGCCGGTATGCAAGGCAAGGGGAGGCATCGCCTTCTCGAACCGCCAGCCTGGCCCCGCCCACACTCTGCCCCCAGAACACCCCATGCTTGTGGGGGGAGGCGGTGTGGTTCCTGTGGGGGGCAGGGCCTCGGCAGAAGGGGTGGGGTGGGAGCTTGCCTCCCCCAGCCCTACTTTCACCCACCGCCCATGTCTGAGCATCAGTTGTTTTGGGCTTTTGTTTCCCCTGGCGTGGCAGGACACGTGGTTTAACGGCGGCGCAGCGACACTCCCAAGAGTTCGGGCTAGGCAGGGAAGAACACAGTAAAATGGTGCGAGGGATTTCAGGGGAGTTGAACACAAGGATTCAAGTGGCCAGCCTGCGGGATGTGCCTGGGGCACGTGAGTGGGTCACGTGGGGGGAGACAAGAATCCGAGCACAATCCCGCTTCCAAGTAAATCGGCATCCGTGCCGAATTGCCCCTAGTTTTGGCTTTGGAACACCCATCACTTTCCTCCCCTACTCCAGTTCTACAAGCCAGCCTCCCCCGCAGTGCTCTACCCCAGCGCCGCTGACGCAGGGGGAAGAGCTGCACATGCTGAGTCACTAAAATACTTGTTGTAGCAACCAGTCTCCCCGCCACACACAGACCGTGTGTCTGAGCGGGCTGAGAGCTGGGTGCTGCGGCAGCAGGAGGCTGGGCAGACAAGGTTAGGGAGCAGAGAGCCAGTGCCTGAAGTCTGCAGAGGAAAAGGCTGATTTCCCCTACGCGGCTTCCAGGAAAAAAATGAGTCAGATTTACAGGAGAGGAGGATTAATGTGGATATGAATTTTACTTTCAGAAACTCCCCATCTCTCCCACACGATGGTTCAATCTGCCAGGTTTGTTTTGCGGTCCCAGCACGACCACAGGCAGGCAGGGGTCGGCTGTGCGGCCTCGGATCAGAAGGGCATTCAGAGGGCAAAAGAAACAGAACAGAAAAGAACTCAGCGCGCCTGCTCTTGACTCCTTAAACACGCAGGGGTCAGACAGTGGGCTGGGGAAACGGAGTCCACTTCGGAGCACTGCTTCCTTCCCCACGCCCTTCGCATTGCCCACTGGCTTTCAAGTCACCTCCGAGCTGGCGTCACCTGCCAGCTCCTTGGAGCTCTCGGGGAGGAGCGCTCAGCACAGCTCACTGCTGTAGGTGGGAGAGGAGGCAGTTTAAAGCCGTCTTTGCACCCCCCGCATGTCAGTGTGCCGGCCGGGCCCCCATCAGAACAGATGGCAGGCAGCCTTCTGGCCGTTGGAGGCTGCGCCGGCTGCCAGTGACAACAGGGAGCCCTCTTGGCAGCGCACAGGGCTGCTCTGTTTATGCCCGATGATCGGAGTTGGATGCGGGTGGGGGAGAGAGTTTAATGGAACCATATTTCCCTTGATGTTCTGTCACAGCCAGCATGGGGAGGCCTCAAAGTGATGCGGCAGGATGCAATGACTCTGTTTAGCAATTGAGATAGAAATATAGCCGTGTTAGTCTGGGGTAGCTGAAGCAAAATGCAGGACAATGTAGCACTTTAAAGACTAACAAGATGGTTTATTAGATGATGAGCTTTCGTGGGCCAGACCCACTTCCTCAGATCAGGAAGTGGGTCTGGCCCACGAAAGCTCATCATCTAATAAACCATCCTGTTAGTCTTTAAAGTGCTACATTGTCCTGCATTTTGCTTTAGCAATTGAGTGTGTTTGTGGTAACCCTATTAGTGAGCATCCTGCCTCTCCAAGTCAGTGAGAATTCATTGACTCATAGAGGCTAGGCCTACACTGTAGGGTTTTTTTTTTTGGAAAAAGCTATTTAAATTGTGCCAGGCAATTTGTGTAGCTTTTTCTGATCACTTCTCCAGAAGAGGCTTTTCCTCCATTTGGCCCGTCTAGACGGGGCCAAATGGCGGAAAAGCCTCCTCTTTCGGCAGAGCCGTTATCCCCCGTAGAACGAGGAAGACAGGGCTCCCTGAAAGTTCACGTTTTCTTTTCCACATGAAAAAAGCGGAAGAACAAACACGTTCCTTGGATACGGCGGAGTTTTTCTGGGATATTTCCGGTCTCCTGGAAAACCCCCACAGTGTAGACATACCCAGAACTGCAGGGTTAGAAGGGTCAACACGGGCCAGCTCATCTAAACTTCTGCCAAAATGCCATTGACTTGCAAGGGGCTTGGCTCAGGCATGTGTCACCCCTATTGTTCTCACATACGTTTTCTAGCGAGGGTGGCAGCTCCGCATACGTAAGGTAGGGACCAGCTTTTTGTTAAAAGCATAAGACCATAATGACCATTCACATTGGGTCAGACCAAAGATCCATCTAGCCCAATAGCCCGTCTTCTGAGAGTGACCAGTGCTCGAGGCTTGAGAGAGAATGGTCCCATTCCAGCCTCTGGCAGTAAGAGACTGAAACCGTTTTGATCTCTCTGCTCCCTGCTTTTGTTAGGTGTTACCCAATCGGTGTGAACAGCCTGCTGTGTAGGCCGGGAGCAGAGCGTTTGAGGAAAGGTTTGAGGTGATCTTGCAAGGCCCCAGTGAGATACAATCATTCAAAACACAGGGAGATTTCACTTCCTGGACAATTCCCTAACTTATTTCTTTACTTGTATGTGTGCACCATGGGGTGTTCCCCAAAATAACGTGTCCGGGAGATGCCACATCTGGTTTATTCCATTGTCCTGGATTGAGAAGTGGCACCTTCCATTATTTTTGTGACGTCTGGGGGGTTAATTCTGGAGTCTTTTTTTTTTAATCTGGCAACTTGTAAACTCTGCAGCCCCTGTGCTAACATTTAGGATGCCCACAGCCACAGTGTGTAGACTTAATCAAGTGCACATACAAAGCAGCAGAATATATTGCTTGGATTTAAACATGAAAAGACTTCTTAAAGTCTTTACAAGAATCCATAGGAGCTCCCACAGAGTTTACAAGCCCATTAGAGACTCTTGTAAAGTTCATGAACACTAGCTAGGTTCCTGCAGTGCTTATTATTACTGCTACACCCACTTCTATAATGCCTCTTGTCTTCACAGACACTTAATAACAGGAGTAACACAGCCACAGTTAATTGCTGAACAAAGTCAATGCATCCTCCTTAAGGGAGGTTCCAAAGCGGATGGAGAAAGGCTGTTCTCAGTAGTGATCGATGACAGAACAAGGAGCAATGGTCTCAAGTTGCAGTGGGAGAGGTCCAGGTTGGATATTGGGAAAAACTATTTCCCTAGGAGGGTGGGGAAGCACTGGAATGGGTTACCTAGGGAAGTAGTGGAGTCTCCATCCCTAGAGGTATTTAAGTCTCGGCTTGACAAAGCCCTGGCTGGGATGATTTAGTTGGGATTGGTCCTGCCTTGGGCAGGGGGCTGGACTTGATGACCTTCTGAGGTCTCTTCCAGCTCTATGGTTCTATGATCTTGCATCATCATGTAAAGGTCCAAAGGCAGAGATTTTGGATAGGCAAACCCTGACACCAGGCACCCCAGGACATTCTGCAAAGTTTATAAGCAGCACACGTGGATCAATTTTTCAGAGACTTTTGAGGCCTTTCAAACGCACTCAGTGTTGCCAAAGGCAGTAACCATGTCCCATTTTCACCCATCCGCAAAAAGCTCTCTCAAAAACACAAACAAAAAAACTAAGGAAATTCCCAAACAAAAAACTTTGGTTAAAGTTAAAACCACAAGGAGCCCTCTGGCACCTTAAAGACTAACAGATTTCTTTGGGCATATGCTTTCATGGGCTGGAACCCACTTCGCCATGTGGCGCCCTCCCAAAATAACCTGGCCAGGAGATGCCACGTTTAGTTTATTCTGTTGGGCTGGAGGAGAAGTGGCATCTTCCTTGACTTTTGTGAAATCTGATGGGTTAATTCTGGAGTCTTTTTTTTTCTTTTTCTTTTTAATAAAGAGCATTAGAATAAAGAGGAATCTTGCTCTTGGAGCCAATATCCTTCTTAAAAACGTGGTGTTGCTCCTCCTCCAGGCCTGAGTCTCTTCTGACGCTACTGTTCCTTCCCAGAACATACCTTCCAGCCTGTACGTTTTGCACTCACTTGAAGACCCCTCCTCTCCCTGTCCGATTTGCACAGTCTCGCTCGGAAACAGGGTTTCTTGGCTGCAGAATGTAAACTGGGACCGTCTCGTTTCTTGAGAGTTGCATTAAGTGGCTGTTGGGACTTTGCTTTGTTTACCCTGCTCGGCTGAGTTTAGAAATACGTGTCAATGCTGGATTCTTTTGAGACAAATAACTTTCCCGGGGCAAATCCAGCAGCCATTGTTCTTGGGTTTTCCTCTGCTGCTTGGGTTCCCCGCTTTGCATGTCAGCAGTATCAGCGACATAACAGGGCTTAGATCACAGTCATGTGATTTAGGGAACTCTTGTTATGCTGAGGGCAGGTGAACTGCAGACAGAAATAGCACAAGATTCCTTCACCCCTGTCTGCCAATGGCCTTCAAGCCGATCTTGAAGGGCCTCCTCTTTCGTTGGGGCAGCTCGTCCTGCCCGTTCCATCCTTTGCTTTGTTGCAGAAGGTCCCAGGCCAGGCTGTGGGGTTTGTAGCACAACTGCATGGCCATTAGGGATGGGAAGGGAGGGCACCAGCACCTCTGCTGTAGCTCACAGACCAGGTCTCAGGCAGCATGGCCTTTGTTCACTCTGAGTGAGGCTGGAGTGCTCTTTGGTCCAGCCTCGCCCGAGGGAGCTGGAGGTGGTGAACTTGCAAGGTCCTCCCAGCCCTACATGTCTGCAAGGTCCTCCCAGCCCTACATGTCATGACCACGGTGGTGTAGCGAGGAGAGGACGAGTGGGTGGGGCCAGCTTTCAGATGGGCGGGCAGTGAAGGAGTGAGGGGGATGGGGCCCTAGGGGGTGGGCTGGAAGGAGCTGGTGTGCAGGAGGGATCCAGTGCCCTGTGGCGAGGGGACAGGAGTCATGGGGGACCTGCCCCCCCTTACTGCTCAGCAGATGCCCAGGGCACACAGGCTGCAGGCCACACTCATGAGGCAGAGGGGGACCCTACCGGGGCTTGAGCTCTTCCCACCCTTCCCAGAGCCAGCCTAGTGCCTGCCAGCCCTGCCCCATCACTCTCCTGCTGGCCCCAGTGCCAGCCCTGCCCCATGAGGTACATCCCCGACAGGGCTAACACTGGGGCTGGAGACCAGGGCAGAGTACGGGGTGCCAGCAGGGGAGCAATGCGACCAGGCTGACGGACACCCAGCCGGGGTCAGGAGTCCCTGCCTGTGGATTTGGGGAGTGCCGGCCCTGATTTGGGTGGGCCTGGATCCCAAGCAGGTGGGCTATGGCCCACTCAGAGCTACGCCCCTGCCACTGTTGGGACTGAGTTGCCAACCCTGTGATGTGAGCTGGGACAGAGCATTTCATTACAGTTCAAGGTGGCTGCCTGTTAATATCGTAATAATAAACCTGAAAGCTGGCCCCACCCACTCTCCTCTCCTCGCTGGCATTTAACCTTGGCATTTTAGTCCAGAACTTGGTTATAACTCATCTCATAAACAGGAGGCCCCCAAAAATCCACATCTAGGTAACGGACCATCGTTCTAGACAAAGAAAACACAAGCAAGAGGGTCTTTTGCACTTTAGGATGGCTCCTGTGTATAGGAACAGAGCTGACAGAGCCCCAACAAAACACAAAAAGAATCCTTAGGAGCCTACTCAGTGTTAAAGATATTCTTGTGTTGTGCATGTTATTCCTCAGTTGTTCACAAGATGGCCTTCCTCACACATGCAACCCCTGGAAATGCAAGGAAGGCGTCAGAAAGCGAACGCCTTCTGCCTGGTTGGTCGCAGTTTGTTATTGAGTGGGTGTGATTTGATAAGAAACTCCGCCTCTCTCATTCTAACAGGTGCTGGTTGAAGTTTTTCCACGGAAGCTGTTTTTTGAAGAGAAATAGGAGGGTTGGCAAAATCCATTTTTTTTTGCAAAGAGTATTTGCTTTTTGCCAAAAACGTTGAGGTTTTGTCAGAACGTCTTGGATGAGTGTTTTCTATGAAGAGTCATAATTTTCCAAGGAAACAGCTCTCATTTCCTCACCAGCTGTGTCTCTAACTTAGCAGCGGTTGGTTTGTGGTGTCAAGACAGAGCTGCAGGAAGTCCTGCTCGGAGTTTATCCCAGATCTGCAGAATTTTCGCTTTCTAGCCTAAGCACTAGACCAGGGACGGACAGTAAAGTGAACGTTCTGCAAGATAAACATTGATCCCTGGAAGGAAGCCCCGGGGGTCACCTTTTTGTATTGTCCTATTTTGTCTTTAGACGATAAATTTGGCTAAGTGAGGTCACTGAATTTCTTGAACAGTTTGCTTAATGAACCACAAGCCGAAGTCTGTATGCCATCATGTGCCAATAGTGTCCGTCTGCTATGTATATTGGACAAACTTCTCAGACACTTCGCCAAAGAATTAATGCCCACAAAACAGACATCAGACAGTTTCACAAAGAAAAAACAGTTTCTTGCCATTTCAACCAGCCTGGGCATTGTCTCAACGACATTACTACCTGCATCCTGCTTCAAAGAGGCTTTAACACAAGACTTCAAAGAGAAGCCTCTGAACTGTCATTCATGCTAAATTTGACTTTTACGAATGAGGCTTAACAAAGATCCTAATTATCTCACCCATTACAAAGATAGCTTCCCCAATTATCACCACTAATATCATTACCTCATAGACATTAACCTCCCTCCCCCATTATCCCTCTGTTCTAAAATCTGATTTATCTATTTTATATGTGTTCACTTTTTTTGTTTGTTTGTATCCCTTTGGTATATATGGTCGTGCCAATATTCTTCCACAATTTGATCTGAGGAAGTGGGTCTGGCCCACAAAAGCTCATCATCTAATGAACCATCTTGTTAGTCTCTAAAGTGCTGCATAGTCCTGTATTTTGTTTCAGCAAGACTGGACTAACACGGCTCCATCTCTATTATTATCCGGAGAAAGGTTCTCTTTCCTGTAGCCTTTGGTGCTGGGTTCACACGCCCTCAGTCCTGCACCTCGCGTTGCTTGTCACCGTCGGACATTTTTTTCCTCCTGGTCAGAAGCTGCCTCATGATTTGCAGGGGAGACAGAGGCTCAGCGTGCTTTGCTCCTCTGCAGAAATGGGAGTTTTCTTGAGGTTCGCTGGCAGTGAGAAACTTTTTTGGTTTACATACTTCAGTCCAGATCAGCAACCCTACCCTAGCTGTGCTGTGCCATTCCAGAAGCACCCAGGGAAAGTCAAGTTGGCAGATCTATCTGCCCAAGGATTTCCCTTTACAGCTGTCAGTAGGGCGGTGTGGGACTGCAGAAGCATATGGCAAGAGCACTCCAGTGATCTCCTGGTTGCAGGAATGACCCTTGAGGGACCATTACAATTGGCAAATGGAGCAGTCCTGTGGTTGCTCTACGTTATGCCAGGGGATGAACTGGCACTCAGCAGCCCTGGGTCTCTGGGTAGATCTACAGTGCAATCACGGGGTAGGAGAGCAGGTCATGTAGGCGTACTTGAGCTAGCTTTAATTTAGCTAGCTTGAGCACTGGAGCAAGGAAGCCGAAGCATCGTGCACTTCAGCATGGCCCGCCCCTCTCAGCAATTAGGGTTGCAGGCGGTCTTGCAGGCATACCCTGGTGCACTGCTAAAGCTTCACTTCTCTAGTGCTCATCCTACCTTGGATGTAACTACATGACTGGCAACCATACCCTGTCTTCGCAGGGGAGATGCACCATCAGAGCCATGTTTGCCGTCTCCTGACTCTGTCCTGGCTCTACCAAGATCTGGCCTTCACAATTTACAGCACCTCTGACCGGTCCCCCTGGAAGAGCTAGCATGGGCCTTGAATCCTGCACATTCACTTGAAGAACCGGAATTTTCTCAGGGATTTGGAAAAAGACTCGTTAAACTTCTCACTGGAAAAATTGTAGATCAAGGGATTGAGACAGCAGTTCACCAGGGTGAAGACCCAGGAGGCATAATAAGCAATTTCCACCTGGAGCAGGAGCTTGCAGGACATGTTGTAATACTTCACAATCACTCCCACAGTCCTGCTTACGTGCAGCGGCACAAAGCAAATGATGAAGATAGCCAGTGACACCATTATCAGCTGCAAGGACTTTGTTTTCATCACCCTGCCCCGGAGACTCGTACTGCTCATTTTCATAATGATCGCTCCCAGCAAGGCGTAGCAGATCAAGGAGATGCCAAAGGGGAGGAGGAAGGAGATGGTCACCAAGAAGATACTGTAGT
Organism: Pelodiscus sinensis; assembly: GCF_049634645.1. Taxonomy (NCBI): domain Eukaryota; kingdom Metazoa; phylum Chordata; order Testudines; family Trionychidae; genus Pelodiscus; species Pelodiscus sinensis. The sequence continues at coordinate 3,386,439 of NC_134732.1, read as the reverse complement.
ACAGGTAAACAGAGGAGAACTCTGACTGATGGATGCTCAGACACTTCACGGTGCCATTGAGTACCGAAGTCTTGAGGACAAAGAAAAGGGGCAGCCCTTGGATGCATAGGACAAACCATACGAACAAGCTGAGCTTCTTCAGGAAGGACTTTTTCTTCCAGAGGGTCCTGGTGCTGTAATGAGCAACTGCGAGGTACCTGTGGATGCTGATGAGCGTCAGGAAGTAGATGCTGCCATACAGGTGGGTGCTAAGAATGAAGATTTTGAGCTGGCAGAGGAACTGACCAAAGAGCCAGCTGTTGCCCAGGCTGAAGTAGGTAACCATCAGAGGCACAATGGGAATAAGGAGGGTGTCCATTAAGACTAGGTTGAACTGGAGGATCAGGCTGGAATTCCACCGCTTGATATGAAACCAGAATATCCACAGGCTGGTGCTGTTCAGAACAAGACAGGCCACAAAGAGAATGCTCAGCAGGATGGGGATGATCACGGGCAGCACCTGTGGCTTACACTCCGTGCTGGTGCTGGTGCTGGTGCTGGGATACCCGCTGGTGGCTTGAACGCTCTGGGAAGAAGCCTCCATACTTGTCTGACCTGCAGGAGAAGAGGCAAGAAAGGGAAAGGGCTGAAACCCACCGGGCCCGTCTTCTCTCTTTGGGGGCAAATTTTAGAACAGTGCAGGGAGGTGTGGCAGAAGCAGGTCTGCAGCATGGTTACGGAGTCCTGCAAGGGCACCACACTAGGAGTCTCTTGGACCAACGGCATCGGCCAAGCCTATGGCATTTACCCAACCAAGGAATGCGACACAGGCCAAATTCAGCCCTTCATAAGCAAATGCAAACCCAAGAAAACGAAAGCTCTGAGCCTGCTTACCCCAGGCTTGAGTTTTCCCAGAGTGTCAGAAAATTCCCAGCTTGCTGGAGGCACCATGAGCCTACCTGGTGGAGGGGCAGCGGAGGGATGCTTATGCGCAGCCTCTTGAAGGGAAGATCCTGTGTTCTTTGGTTGAGGGAGGGCAGAGAGGTGATGGGCTCCCCTGGCCTTTTCTGGTGTTAACCTCTCCACTGCCAAAGCCCTGCAGCACAGCTCCCTTTCTTCCTGCCAACAAGGACTAGACAGGATTTCCCTTTGGGATCCCAGAATGCTGCTCTTTAAATTAGATTCCTCAGGGCAGACCACGGAGCTGGGACTGGGCGGCCACATGTCATGGGACTTGGTTAAGTTGATCGACCTCCACCCAGACCCACTCAAGCGAAGCCCTCAGCCCCTCTGACGGGCTGTTTACAGCCCAGTTTTCAAGCATGGGCGGCTAATGCTGGGGATGTGCCTCATGGGCAGTGTATGAACCTCCCCTTCGGGAAAGCCCCACCCCTTCCACCTGAGGCCCTACCAGAGTGCTGAGGGCCCCTCTCCACCATGGCCAGAGGCGCCCTGACCGAACTACCCCAAGCCACTAGCCAGCCCCACTGCTAGGTTGCTGATCCCTGAGCTCCTACCTGCTTGGGGGAGAGGATGGGGCAAAGGTGGGACCAGGGCTTGGCCTAGGGGAGCTTTACCTCCCCATGCCTATTATACCCACCGCCCTTGATGTACGTCCATATTAAAGCCCTAACCAGCCATTTCAGGCTCTCCAATCTGTGTTTAGGTGCACGTACGTTGGTGTACTGTTAGATATTTTGCAGGCAAATATAGGCACCCTGCAACATCAGCCACTGCTCAGCTTTTGAAGCTTGAGTTGTTCCCCCAAAGTACCCAAGAGTTCAATCACTTTTTGCACCAAATGCTACAGCAGGCAGCATGCTCCTCCCTACCCCCATCAGTCACTTAAAACCCTACACTAGGAGTGGCCAACCCGTTAAAGGCAAAGAGCCATAATAGCTGGGGATAGAACATGAAGAGCTGTGGGTAAAAAAAGTTGTTGAGGAAAAGAAAAAAAAAAAAGGATGCTGTGCCTTTAAACACAACTCCGGGGCTTTTTGGCCACATCAGGCGCCCATCGGCTGGTGCCATCTTACTTTGTCATACTGGGTGGTGAGCACAGGGAAATGAGGGCTGGGGGCCGTTTTTAAGGGGCCGGGGCAGCTTCATGAGCCGCACTTGTAGGGGGGGGAAGAGCCGCATGCGGCTCATGTTTGTCCACCCCTGCCCTACACGGACCCTGAAAGGAACCGCGTGTCAGACGGCCCATCAGGCACCATCAGCACTTCACTGCCTCTGGATCTATTCACCCTGCGTCCATAGTGCAGCTTATAAGACTTTTGTAGGATTCTTCTCTGGAGACCACATCCAGCGTGACACTCGCCACATGACGCCAGCGGGGCAGCTGGGTGTGGCTGCAGGGGAGCAGCGTGTGGGAGGAAGTGAGTTGAGCGTGTTCGTTGTTCTCCCCCCCCCCCATGGAGGTATTCTTAGACCATCAGCAGTTTCATTCTCTGATGGTTTATGGGGCAGACAGAAACCTGCAATTTAATTGCATCTCACGCTTCCCTTCAGGGCCACTGAGTGACTTTATACTCGGGCTCACAGAAGAACTGGCTGAGGGATTTGTGAGCGGTTTGGAGGGGAATGTTATCTGCGTCAGTAGCACAGCAGACTGAGAATCAGCCAACTTAGTTTCAAGTCCTCAGTTTTCCACAAGTCCTGAGACACTTTGGGTCACTTTAACCACTCTGTGCCTCAGTTTCTCCCTCTCTAATATCTTACTTATTACCCAGACCAGGGGCTGGCTGCAACTTAATTATCAATTGAAAAATGCTGAGGAGGCACAGGTGAGGTGTGTTACTGTGACACCATTGCAAAGTGTTATCAGGGGTCTGTTCGCTTGTGATGCACATTCTGCTCCTTGCTACTCGGTGTTACAAAGTAAATTCCTTCCACTCCAAACTGCCTCCCGCCAGGGTCCTCCAAACCAGGCAGCCCACAGGGCGTTCCAAAGTAAGTTCAAGACAAAAGGTGTCAGGAGCCTCCTATTGCAGGTGGCAGAGACACTGACTTCAAAGCCATGGACACGGGTGGAGCGGATTCTCTTTCCTCTCCAAAGCAGAAGTTTTGTTGGCGCAAAGAATGGCCCCGGATTTTAGACTGGCAGCTATCCATGGTCCACAGATAAAACACTGGGCTTCATTTTCCTCCCATTGGGATACATCAGACAAGATTTACAAAATCAGGGTGCGATCTGGATGGGGCTGACTAGCTCAAGAACTGGGCCCCGTTCAGAGCCAGCTCCCTTGGAGCTGATCCTGCTCTTCAGGGACGTTTTCAGTATCAAACTCTGCATGAATAGGCACCAGAATCAGAACAAGGGCTTAAATCTCCTCTTGCATATTGTTGGGAGGCACAAAGAAACATGGCAGGAGTTACCTAGTCACCTGAAAGCCCCTTTAAACTAGCGCAACACGCCAGGAAAAGCCCCAATTATCTCTTGATCTTGAAATGGAACGCAAGCCGTAAACCACATGCTTTGCAGTTACTGCAGGGCCAGATTCTGTTCTCCGCCCCAGCAGTGTAAACAGAATTACTCCGGACGGACACCAGAGGAGCTGAGAACAGAATCTGACCTGGAGTCTCTGCATAAAGCAATAATTTGGTGCTTTCTATCTGGGTTAAAACTCTCCCCTCTTTGGCTTTCATGCAGTCTTGTTGATTTCAGGGAGGTAGTTGCCCCGTACGAACTGAACAGTGAGTTTGGTAGTTGTCTCCTGTGCACATAAAACCCTAGCACATAATAAACAGGTGGGAACAAGTCATCTGGGGACTTACCCTGCTTCTCGGCGAGAGGGGATGTGGAGCTGTTCTTCATCAGCCGCCCTGAAGCCTTCCCAGCAGGAAGCCACATGGCTACTAGCTCCTTCCAACTTGCAGACAGAGGCAGAGCTGAGGGGAGGGAAGCTGCTTCAGCAACTCTCGGGAGGAAGAGACAGTTCAGCAATGACACTGCTGCAGTTTCTGTCAGCACAAGTGGGTGGCGTGGTGTTCCAGGTACAGCTTGACTCCTTGCCCTGGGGCTTGTGAGCGCCCAGCCAGCCCCCCTGCAGCGTGAGTGCCTCCAAATATGAACATTTGGTCCCATATGAAGAGAGATTAAAAAGACTTGGACTTTTCAGCTTAGAAAAGAGGAGACTAAGAGGGGATATGACAGAAGTCTATAAAATCATGACTGGTGTGGAAAAAGTGAATAAGGAAAAGTTATTTACTTATTCCCACAATATAAGAACTAGGGGTCAGCAAATGAAATGAACAGGCAGCAGGTTTAAAAGGAAGCTTTTCTTCACTCAGTGCACAGTCAATCTATGGAACTCCTTGCCAGAGGATGTGGTGAAGGCTAGGACTTTAACAGGGTTCAAAAAAAAGCTAGATAGATTCATGGAAGTTAGGTCCATCAATGGTTATTAGCAGGGCTCGACAAACTGCGGCAAGAGTTACTCGCCAGTCCCGCATCGCGCATGCGCCAGTGAATTGGGTGCACGGAGCAACCGGCTGAGATCTATTCGCCACGGACAAGTAGAAACGGCGGCTTGTCGAGCCCTGGTTATTAGCCAGGATGGGTAGGAATGGTGTCCCCAGCCTCTGGGGATCACGTGAGGATTCCCTGTTGTGCTTCCTTCTTCAGGGGCATCTGGCATTGGCCACTGTCGGCAGACAAGATACTGGGCTGGACGGACTGTTGGTCTGACCAGGTCTGGCCGTTCCTATGTACTTATGAATCTGCGGGGCTTGCGGGCAGCCAACTCCTTCCCCCGAACTAGACCAGCATGGGCGAGGAGAACCACAGCCTGTGCACAGGTGGAACTGGACCCCTCAGAAAAGGGTCAGGCTCGGGGATGAGGGTGCTGTGAGTGCCAGCGCAGCTCTCGCTAGCGTTCCCCTCTCCCACAATATGCACCAACCCAACGTGAAAGGTCAGAGCGAGTACAGACTCAGCCAAGGGCTGGCAGGGAGAGGGTTAACACTGTCTGGTCCCCAGAGAGGAAGTCGTCTGGTTAAACTTCAAATCCAACCTGTTTCCTCCTCCGACCATCTAGACCTGCCCCTAAATCAGGTGGTGTCTGAAGAAAGCCCAAGCAGCTGTGAGGCATGAGAAACTCTTTTTGCACACACGCCAAAGAGGAATTATTTAAGCTCAATACCAATGTGGACACAAGAACAAATGGATATAAGCTGGCTAGTAGGAAGTTAAGACTTGAGATTAGACAAAGGTTTCTAACCATTAGAGGAGTGAGGTTCTGGAATGGCCTTCCAAGGGAAGTAGTGGGGGCAAAAAGACCTATCTGGCTTCAAGATTAAACTAGATGGGTTTATGAAGGGGATGGTTTGATGAGATAACATGATCTTGGTAGCTAATTGACCATTCATTATCAGTGGGAAATAGGTCAATGGAGGGATGACAGGAGTTACTATAGAGAACTTTCTGGGTGTCTGGCTGGTGAGTCTTGCCCACACGCTCAGGGTTTAGCTGATTGCCATATTTGGGGTCGGGAAGGAATTTTCCTCCAGGGTAGATTGGCAGAGGCCCTGGAGGTTTTTCGCCTTCCTCTGTAGCATGGGGCACAGATCACAGCTGGAGGATTCTCTGCATCTTGGGGTCTTCAAAGTATTTGAAGGCGTCAATATCTGAGATATAGGTGAGAGGATTATTCTAGGAGTGGTGGGTGAGATTCTGTGGCCTGCACTGTGCAGGGGGTCAGATTAGATGATCATAATGGTCCCTTCTGACCTTAAAATCTATGAGTCTATGAGCCTTTCTTACTAATAATCAAAGGGGCTGGGCCGTGGAGTCCTGATCCAAAGCCCGTCCACCTCTGAAAGATGCTCACACCAGCCCCAGGGGGGAAAAAGGGATGAAGAGAGAGATTGGTCCAGGCTGGATGAGCCAGGAATTTACTCATCCAGGTCACTGCTTCCCCCGATATCCTTGGCGCTGAGCGGTGCGCCAGATCTGTATAATCCTAGGGATAATCCACAGTCCGAAAGGGGAAGATGCCACACTCCGAAAGGGGAAGATGCCACACTCTGCAATGCCACAGAGAACAATTTCAACCCCCCTTTCTACTTTGGCATCCAGATGATCGACTCCTCCTAAAGGATCATTCACGAATATTTTCTGGGGACTCAGGAATTCATTTTTATTCTCCTTGTCTACGGTGCACCTCCACCACCACCTGATTTAGGGGAATGTGCAGAGAGTCTGAGGAAACTGGTTGGGTTTGAGATTGAACAAGATGACTTCCTCAGTGAGGTCCAGCGCTGTGCCAAGTTTGTCATGTTTAACTTCAGCCATTTTTCAGTTGGTGCAAAAAAGTCCTGCCAAAATGGCAGAAAAAGTGACCTGTTGAAAAAAAAACACAACCAACCCGTCCCCTCCTTTCCATTTTATACAACTTGAAAATAGGTAAATAGATTTTGCTCATGCTTTCAAAGAACACTCACCTGTGCACTGAGACATAAGAATAGTCATACTGGGTCAGACCCAAGGCCTACTCTGTCTCCCGACAGTGCCCCATGGGGAATGAACAGAACAGGGAATCATCAAGTGATCCCTCCCCTGTCACCCATTCCTAGCTTCTGACAAAATACTTTTTATACGCTGCATGATTAACCTGTGGAACTCACTGCTACAAGATATCACTGAGGGCAAGAGTTTAGCATGAATCACAAAACATCCCTGGTTAGGATTAAAAATGCATAAAGGGTAACCTTCATGCTTCCAGGTATAAGCGAATCACTGACTATCTGGGGTTAGGTAGACGGTTCCTTTGTGGGCAGGTTATTGCATAACCGTCCACTACTTAGTTTCTTGGCATTCCCCTAACACACCTGGCACTGGCCAGCGTTGGAGACAATGCACTCGACTAGATGGATGCTGATCTGACCTAGCCTGGCAGCTCCAGTGTTCCTCTGAGAAGTTTCGCCCAAAGTGGGAAGTTTATGTGAAATGTAGCAGTGGGTAACAGCATAGTGATCGTATCGACTGTGGGACATTATATCGCTTTTCCTAGCACTCGGCAAACTACACACAATTGCTTCTTTTATAGAGAGCTTTAAGCTCCACTGATAAAAAGTGCTCCCATTAGACCTAGGCATTATAATTATTATTATGTCCCTACAGGTGCATTTGGAACAAGGATTTCAGATCATAAACCAGTACAGTCCTGGTATTTGGCACTTCGGGAGGGGGCCAGCTGTTCTCAAAAGCCATGGAGTTCCTTGTAGCTGGGGCTTAATTTACAATTCCATAGTTCAGCTCTTTGGTTTTCTATGCTGGAAAACCACAGGCGTCTTAATGCAGTCGCTGAGGCTGGTTTGTGTCTGTTTGCATCGGTTCCAGCTCTCAGCTTCTTGTCCGAGGCTCCGTGCAAAGGCCCGGCTCCTGTAGCACAGCCCACGAGAAGCAGAAGTGGGCCCTGTCGCAGGGCTATGGCTTTGATAGTGCTAGCGTGTGGTGGCTTTCACTTTCTTTTTTTAAACTTTGTACTCTTTTTATATAACTGACCAGTGCAGAATGACACCGCGCATAAATACATGCCAAAGGTAGAAATAGCAGGTAGAGAACAAAATTCAGTGTTTGCTCCATAAAACCTGGGGGTGGGGGTGGGGGTGGGGTTGGGAGAAGAAACCAAACCAAATGAGCAAACCAGCTATCCCCCTGCCCCCAGAACCCATAGAGTTCATGCCAGGCATCAATTGTTAACAGGGCTAAATAGACAAATAAGCAAGACTAGAATTGTAGCCTCACTCATGGTTTGTGTCATGGGGAAAATGGAATCAGTGACATCCGGGGAGACCTCAGTGATATTTGTTTCCCCTGGGGCTGGAGCCATTCACAAACTCTCAGCAGCTGTTGGTGGGGGGTCCCCAGAAGTGGCTAGCTCCCAGGCAGCAGGGGACCTCACAGCTGCCAGCTGCCAAGGGTGGTAGGGGGACCTGGAGTTTCCACTCGCTGCAAGAGGCAGGGCTCCTGCAGCTACTCAGCCATAGTGAGCCTCCCCTCCCTCTCCACCTGCAGGAGCCCAGCCACGGTGAGTAGTGAGGGGCCCAACACACAAGCAGACCAGCTGCCATGGACCTTACAGGGACCCAAGCTCCCAGGATGCTGCTGGAGGAGCGAGGGGACATCAGAGCCCCCAGCCCCGATGGGTGCTGGACCCTCCTCCCTCCCCATTTTGACAGGGACAGGGCATAGGTTTCCATGAATTTTTTTTTATTTGCCCATGATGTCTACTAAAAATATCCATGACAGAAACTGGAGCCATACCCATGGGCACTGAAGACTAATCTATACCCTAGACTGCAGATGTACCCAATAGTGTCGTGTGGCCAGATGTTCTCAGCGCTTTTCCAAGTGTTTCCAGTAGACAAAAAAACAACAACCCCCCCCCCCCCCCCCCCACACACACACAGAGTTCCTCCTGATGCAGTAGCAAAGATCTCACTAAGTCAGTCTATATGGGTATGTCTACACTACCCCGCTAGTTCGAACTATGTAGGCATACTGCACTTGCAATGTAGACATACCGCACTTGCAAATGAAGCCCGGGATTTGAATTTCCCGGGCTTCATTTGCATAAGCGGGGAGCCGCCATTTTTAAAACCCCGCTGGGTTCGAACCCCGTGCAGCGCGGCTACACGGGGCACGAACTAGGCAGTTCAAACTAGGCTTCCTAGTTCGAACTACTGTTACTCCTCGTGAAATGAGGAGTAACGGTAGTTCGAACTAGGAAGCCTAGTTCGAACTACCTAGTTCGTGCCCCGTGTAGCCACGCTGCACGGGGTTCGAACCCAGCGGGGTTTTAAAAATGGCGGCTCCCCGCTTATGCAAATGAAGCCCGGGAAATTCAAATCCCGGGCTTCATTTGCAAGTGCGGTATGTCTACATTGCAAGTGCGGTATGCCTACATTACCCTCCTAGTTCAAACTAGGAGGGTAGTGTAGACATACCCTATGTGAGGGAGGAATCGCAAGATCTCCATTTTCTCAAAATAACGCCTTTGGCCATGATTGGTCCAGGGTCCATCCCATCATGCATTGCATCGCAATCCATTCATGTCCCCTGGTCATACCAACCAGCACCCCTAAAATACACAAGCCTGGAGAAGGAAAAACAACAACTCTTACCAGTTTCGAGAACGCACTGAAGATGGCATTCCAGAGCACATGCATTTTTTGACAGGTATAGAGGTTGTGAGGAAGGTTGGCAGGGAGGCTGTTGGCATCTCTGACACTGACTATGTGCTGCCAGTCTGTCATTAAACAAACGTTCTGGTGTCCAGTAACACCTGTTTAATATCTTGGTCTGGAAGAATCACAAGGATAAAGAACCTGAAGGAGTTTTCGCATGAAGCCAGATATCCTCCCAAGTCTCTGTTGCAATCGCAAGGCTGAAGTTCATTTCTCCTTTTTATTCTGAGACTGAGTTTGAGAGGGTAATGCAATAAGCCAAATATAAAAAATTCCTACAAAAGTGACATTTGTTTCCATGTTTCTTACCATGTTCCTCTAGAGGTGAGAGCTGAAACAGACCAACCGTCTCTTACCTTCACATGAATCCTTGAAAGAGGACCTATGAGCCGGCTGTAGCTCATATGCATTGCACATGTAACTGAAGACCAGTCTATAATCTTGCATTTTATCTTTCATTTTTGTTAATCCTTTTTTTCTATCCACATTGCCCTAAGCATGGAGTTGGCCTTGACTTGAGGCATGGGTTTTCCCATCATGGTATGAGAAGAGAATTAATAGGGTTGGATACTACAATTCATCTTAATATTGCAGGATGCCCCGCGTGGATGCAAAGATACAAGTGGGTTCTTTGTCCAATATAAAGAGAACAGGTGAAACTAACCAGGGTTGTGGCATAATTCTGCTGCTCTCTCTTATAGCAGCAGATTAAAACAAGCTCTCCAGGTTTGAATTTGGGTACTGTCGTAGGAGGACATCAGAGGGACCTACTTCAGGGTGGCGTTTCCACGATGCCTTGAGCTGCGGTGAGGGTTAGCAAAGGACAGTTGCTTCTTTTAAAACACGCTTTAGACCAGGGGTCAGCAACCTTTTCAAACCAAAGAGCCAAACTGTATCAAAATTGAGAACCAGTGTTCAACAAAGAGCCAGTCTAAACATGCGCATTTGCATGACTGAAAATATAACATCATATTACTGATAATCAACATGATGAACAATAGCATAAATGAAATGTTGTACTCACAAGCTTTATTTAATGGGACTTCTGCTGCTGCATCTTTTGAGGTTTACATCATAACTGCTCAAATTCAGGTGCATGCAGGTGCATTCAAGCTACATGAGTCATTACATGTTTTAAAAATGTTGAATTAATTTTTCATTTTAATTTTAAAAGTTGCATGTATTTTGGGAATGACTGAAGAGCTCTATTTGGTTCCATACGGAGCCATGTTTGGCTTGAGAGCCCTTGGTTGCATACTCCTGCTTTAGACAATTAGCTAGTCTATTCTTTGCGTGTTCCAGTCTGATTATATTTATATAAGGCCCATTCCAATACACTGACTAGCTTCTGACTGAACAAAGTCACACTGGGTCTCCTACCTACATGACTCATTGCTGGCAAAGACTGCTGGGAGGGGTGCCTGGAATGAGCGAAGACGACAGTTTAAACGTTTTACATGTACATTGGTTTATTTGAAGATACCCCAGAGAAGTAAACAAAATATAAACCAATTGTGTGGTCCACACAACCAGGTGTTCACACACATTCATGCTTCCTGAACAAAGCCTTTATCAAGGCAGTCTGACTTGGTTGCTTCTAGGACTGCTGGCTTCAGGTGAGGGCTTTTGTAGGCCCAGGGTCAATCCCATCATGCATTGCACAGACAACTAAGTAAAACCACCTTTTATATACAATTGCTCTTAACTGAATTCATGTTAAAACTAGAAACTCAAGGGAGGGGCCATCAAACCACACATAGCAAGGGAAAACAATTCAATCCTACTTCTCATTTCTCCTACGCAACTACAGCGGATTGGATATTTGGGGGGTAGGTGAAGGTGGTTTACTGATATTTGCCGTACTAAAGCACACTGTGTTTGGGTCTCTGTTATTCATAGGTTCTGTAATTTATTTTGCATGACTCACAAGGAATTTCTGAAAATGGCCACAAATTCTAAGTGTCACATATTTTGGAAAGAATGGGTATTTGTTGAAATGCAGTCAGGAAGCAGACATCACCCCATGTGACTAAAGGGGCCAATCACAGCATGACAGTCCAAACAAAAATTTGAAAACGACACACCCCACAAATGTTCAAACGTATTTGGGGATGGCTTCCATGCACAATGAATCCATGAATAGGAACTGGATAGATGAAGGGATGCAAACAGCCAAGGAGCTACATTCATGCTGAACATTCTGTTCAACAAATAAAGCAGCCGGCTCTACTTACAAATGCTACCTTTCCTTTTTAGAGATGCGAAGCATCTTACACACGTCCTTCCAGTAGTAACAGATCTTCCATTCTTAATTGCTACATATGACTGCCAGATGTGAAAACTCAGACTTGTCCCTACACCATAATGTCAGTGCTTCAAATAAAGACTCTACTAAAAGCAAAACGCTGTCTCTTAGCACCATCTATCTGTTCACTCGACAGCTGCTGTTACATTAAGCACCGTTGCTCAGATTCAGCTGAACTATGCCAGTTATGAGATCATTGTAATAGAGTTTTGCAGCTGGACTAATTCCTAATTCCGTGCTACACCATCCGGTGAGTTTGGTGCCTATCTCCCAGATACATTTCATAGTGATGGGTACAAGAAAGAGGCAGCTACGTTCTTCCTATGGGTGAGAGTTATCCCTATGCAGAAGGCGTGATTCCTGCTGAGTGCTGCGATTCTTAGGTGCCCAGATTGAGACACCATACAGAGAGTAATTTTCAGAGGCTGGGAATCAGGCCCCTGTGAGGTGTCCCAGGGCAGACATCCAAAACCAGCAGTGGCTTTGGAAAATGTTGCCTGTCCACCATTTACACCCTATTAGAATTTCAGTAGGACTGAAATAGTGTATGCTGGCATCCTAAGAAAGGTGAATTTCACTCTACACATGTGAAATGCAACCCACCTGTCCCAGGAAAGAAAAAGAAGAGTATCACTACCAGCTACAATCATGCATGTTTCCAAAATATGTGAAGCCCAGCCTGACAAAGCCCTGGCTGGGAGGATTGAGTTGGGGTTGGTCCTGCTTTGGGCAGGGGGTTGGACTCGAGGACTCCTGAGATCTTGTCCAGCCCTGGGATTCTATGGACAAGCTCATTCTTCTCTTTGAAGCATGGCAAAAATAAATGCCACCCCAGCTGCTCTCACGCAGTGGCTGTGGTGAGTCTCTCCGGGTCGTGTCCTCACCAATGGAGAGCACTTTGAGCCCTGGATGAAGGTATCCTCCTTGCCTTTCAGCTGCGCCAGAGGTAAGAACCTCAGAGCAGTAAAAGCTTGGTCAGTCTGAGAAAGAGAAGAGTCCTGCAACGGACAGGGAACGCATCCACACCAGCTATGCAAAATGACAGGTAGGGGGCAGTCACAGTGCAGGCTTCATAAGGATTGTTCGCCTCATGGTCAGTGCACATCCCACGCCAAGTTTCAGAAAGCCCCCCTGGAGGCGTCCTTATGCCTTCCTGATGATTCGCCCCGGTTTCCTCCAGTCTCGGTACCGGTCTCTCCGTGCCGAGTGCATCAGACGCCTGGAGGAGCCTGAGTGGTTTGATCTTGAGAAGCTGCAAAAAATGTAAAATGAGCCATTGTTACTCAGATGCTTCCAGGCTCGGGGCCAGTCCCTTGCAGGTAGCGAGGACTCCTTTGGGAGCTGGCAGCTGTAGGCACAGGGGTAGGCACTCTAGCCGCAAGCAGAGGAGCACCCAAGACTCCTAGGGAAGGGCAAATCAAATGCTTGATCAGTTTGGTGAGGCTCTGCACTCTCGCTAATGTTCAAGAGACAGAGACCATAGCAGTAGAAGTCTGGCCTGTTTCTCCTTAGGGCTTCTGCATCTGGGATGATTCTGGGAACTCCACTGCTAGACTTAGAGTGACAAGCCCAGCTCCCAAAGAGGACTGCCTAAGGCTGCAATACCAATGGCTGCATGGGCAACTTGTCTTTGTGGCTGAGGAGGCATTTTCACAAGTGCCCAGGGAAGCTCAGTGCCAACATGAGAGGCAACGTGATCTGTGCTGCCAGTTGCCTAAAGCGTTTTTGAAAATCCCATCCTACAAGTAGATACTCATCTAAAAAACCCAGAAGTAAACACACACAAACCTAATCCTTGCTTATACTTTTGCCTTCCATGATATGTGGCTAGAAACTGCTTGTTGGTTGCCTTAAAAACTTGCTTTGCTCCCCCCCAAACTGGGCAAGTAGAGTTGACTGGCAGCTTTTAGCTTCCTTTCCTGTATAAACACTCACATGAGTGAAGCGGGGCTTATAGGAATGTTGGGGAGGGGGGAAAGAGTGAATTAATTACACAGTAGACATTAGCTGAATCACAGGATGAAATTCAGACCGTCACCCCATGCAGAGGGTCAGCAGAACAGTTATTCATCAATACGGTGCAGCTCTAGTTTACAGGGGAAAAAAAAGAGATGATCTTAATTTGAATTAAAACAGCAGTAAAGACACAGCAACTCAGCTTTGAACCTGGGTTAAAACTTGGCAGCGCCAGTTCACCTCTATAGGAAGTGGCTCTCCCACATTAAAAGTTGATTGTCTACACTGCTGTTTTAACCCAAGTTAACTGACCCAAAGAAAGGACCCACCTGTTTTTTTCCAGTGTAGATGTACCCTAAGTGACACCTAGCTCTTAGGGCTGGCCTCTCTGGAAAAGGGTGTATTTTGCCTTCAGGATTTGTCTTAACAAGGCTGAAGGGTGTGTTTTTGAGCATGTTAGCGAGCATGTGTTAATGTCTTCCAAAACTCTGGGCAAGGAAAACTAAAGTGTTAGCATGTGCTAGTGAACACAACTGGAAATCGACCACCCTTTACAAATTAAATTAATGCAGATGGAAGTAATCTATAATAAACGTTTAAGTTATCCAAAGAGAGGATAGAAATAACCTATAGTCACAAACCATGTGACTTAGATGACCAACCAGACACTGGGAATTGTAGTTCTAGTATTCTATGATACAACCCAGCATACAGTTTACAGTTCAATGCACTGTCTGGAATGAGTTTGTACAAACGTTTTGATTTATTGTGAACAGAAATACACTTGTGAAAAGTGCAGTCTGTGCAGACATGATTCACAAAGAGGAAAGCGCGATACATTGCCAAACTAACAGTTCTTGTGCCTGTGCACGATGGTCAGTGTGAGAAGAGAGAGTGGGGTTGGAACTCACAAACCAGCCTCACTTAAATCCATTTGTACATGAAGGTATCTCTCTTGATGCTAAAGATTTACAAGATGTGGCTAGCTACACAATGGGTGCCCACCTCTAGCTTTCACCATACGAAACAAGGAGAGAGTAGTGACGTTGTGCTTTTAGAAAGCTGCTGGCAACTTGACCTCATCTCACCAATTGACTGTCCCTATGCTAAGCTCTCAGCCACATTATAGCGATTATAACGAGGTCCCTGACACAACACTGGCCCAACATGGTTAAAACAAGAGTGCTCTTATAGAGTCGGGTGAACCACAAAGAAAAGGTAGCTGAAAAAAGGAACTCTGTAGTGAATGAGGAATCTGGTCTCTCTTGTCTTTTACTTGGACTAGAAGCTCTTGGAGGGAAAAGAAACTTTTTTATATATATAAAATAATGATATTAACTAGCTCTCATTTAGCATTTTCCATCTGCAAATCTCCATGTGCTTTAAAAAGGCACAATTTTTTACAGGGAGGAAACTGAGGCACAGAGTGGAAGTTGACCCAGCAGGCTAGGGGCAAAGGCAGGAAGACTTTCCATGTTTTAGGCATATCACTCCAGGGCTTTATCCTCAGTCTATATATATGCACAAGGGGGCTACCGCAATACCAATAATACATAATGGTAATAATCAATAAAACAGGAATACGGAATAAAAAAGAACCAAAAAGAAAACATTCTGCTGCCTTACTTCTCCATGGGGGCTGGCTGCCCAGAAAACAGCTGCTGCTGCCTTCAGAGCTGGGCAGCTGCCATATTCCTGTTTATGAATTATTACCATTATTCAAGTGCCTGGGTTGGGGGGGGGGGGACTTGTCGACTACTAGAGACCCAAAGAACAGAGGGCATGATCAATAAGTTTGAGAATCCCTGCTCTAGAGGACTGGGTGCTGAAGTAGGAGTTAAAAGACCTGGGTTCATTCAACATCGGACAAGCCACTTTTGTTCCCACTCCTTGTCCATCTTATCTGATGAGATCGTAAGCTCTTTGGGGGCACGCAGCAATGGGGCCAAAGCTGGGCCGGGCCATAGTGTATTACTATACTGCAAATAAGAACCCCCTCCATGGCTCTTCGGCTGATTGTTTCACTGCTGCTTAGGCTCTGAGACCCATCGAAAACTGTGTCACTTGTATCTGTGTCCAAAGCCAGGAGATCGTCATTCCACTACTGCCAGTGTCTCTGAAACCTGGCACCGTTCCAACGCTGGGCAACAGAACAGCTTTCCCCGCCCCGTCTTGTTTCTCTTTCAATCTTCGTTCTTTTTCTTTAATCTTTTAGCAGTTTGTGTTGCTCACATGCCTGATGAATTGATGCCAAACAATGTGTCATCATAAGGCTCCTGAATTATTAGGGACATGCATATCACACTGGACTGTACGGTGAATGTTGGCACAAACATACACTTTAATATTAAGGTCATTTGGGGCTTTTCTTTTACAGCCTCATCTCCTCCCGCAATATTTCATATTATGTAGGAGAAAAAAAAAGATTAGTACAGGGGGCACAGCCCAAAGAGTGGGGGAGGGGGAAAGCACTTGATATTGACAATCTCTAGAGATTTAATCTAAAATACTCAGGATTACTAGAAGTCTATTGAGGCTTATGTTACACTGATGAATATTATGCATGAAATATATTTATCCACATTCTTTTCCTCCAGTGTATGCTATTTGCAGGTCTAAGTCACTGGGGTTATAGTCTGTATTCACAGTAAAACAAATCACAAGTATAAATCTATCAAAGCTACAATGTGCACATACTGTGCATAGTCGAATGATTAGTAGATGTAAGATCACAACAGTGCATTCATAGAGTGCAGAAGGGGATGGATGGACACACACACACACACACACACACACCAACCATCCGTAAGAGAGCAACCTTGCCCATCTTTACATACATGAATCAAGCATGGAGCTAATCCCCTCTTCTTTAATATTAAACCTCAACTCACCTGGAGGACCAAACTGGACTGGCTTGTTTTTTAGGCTTGGTTACTTGCTTCTGATACTCCATCCAGCCACTGACCAGCTCATGGAGGATCACCACATAGAGAAGGAAAATCAGAATCCTTGGGTCCATTCGGGGTACTTCGGGATCTGCTTCACTGGGCACAGGAGACATTGGGCTGGGGGGGGGGGAAGGAAGATCAGCTGGAGAGGTGCAATTCCTACTGGCCCCTCTCGCTCTCTCTCCGTAGCAGGGGAAGGTGGAAGGCTGGGAACGGTGGCTGCTGAAGAGAAGCGTCGCTGGCTGGAATTATGCAGAGCGAATTAATGCTGTAAAATCTCTCCAGGGACTGAAGGCTGGTGCCTATTACACAAAGCAGCATAAACACAGCTGCTGTGGTTATAGATGTCTCCCTTAGTGCTGGTGATGATTTCCTTTCTTCTCTCTCTCGCATGCTATTTCTGCATTACTCTGCGGCCAGCAGCTTCCTACACTTTTCATCACACCGGCAATCCAGCTTCAGAACAGTCCATTTTGATTGGCAGGAGTAGGAGAGAGCTGGCTTTTGTACCCCATAGGCTTAGGAACTGTGGCATTGTGTATGCCAAAAATCAGCTGATCTGGATTCTCTTTCTGGTCTCCTCCCAATATTTCTGTTTGAATTACTATCCACAGCTGACAAGTGTCAAGTCATGTTCTTTCTCTAGATTTCTCAATTAGATTTCCCCCTTGCTTTCCCCCTACCCTCTTTTTATTGACTAATGGTATTTAACTCTGTAAAACACTTGAGGCTTGAAGGAGAAAGGGGGCACCTTATGCCATGGGGTCTCAATCTTAACTTGCATCTAGGCAAAGTCCTGTTTCCACAGTGACCAGTGGACCCGCTTGTGTGGGAATGTACTCACTGGTCTGAATGAGTTTTATTTGTTGATCTGCTGCATCTTGTGAATACAAAATGATTCCCCTACAATCCAATTATTGGAGAAAATTACAGCTGGTGTACAAGATGCTTCAGGGAAAGGCAAGTCAGCTCCATAATGTAAATTGCAATAACCCTGGGGACACTGCTTCCCAACTCCAGGAAATTAATGGCAGCCGTGTGTTCGGAAGCATGAGGTTAGATAGTCTCCAGCATCTTTGCCCCATGGAACATAGCCTGAGGAGAATATTTGTACTATTTATACAGATAAGAAAAATATTTTGCTGCTATATAGCACTGAGATCTGGCCATTGGATGGACAGCTCACTTTTTGAATCTTGCTAAGCTCTTTGCATAATATTATCTATTTATATAGACATATATTGCTCTAGTGTTGGAGCGTCACGTCCCAGGGAGTTCCAAAGGCTGGCTCTTCATCATGTTCAGAAAAAGTGTTTGAGTTAATTGGTACTTCTGTGCAATAGGTATATTTTCAGCCTTTTTCTTTTAAACACATCACATCTCATATGTGCATGATGATTCACAAAGATATACATTAAAAAATGCTATACATCTGTATCTTAAAACAGATCTGATAGTTACAGAGCAAACTGTATAGATTAAACTGTGTCAAAATTTTTATTCAGCAATCAAAGAAGTGCTGAATAACTTTTTTTTAAATTGCATGTTTTGGGAAGAGATCCTAATTATTCATATTACCAAACGAATAAAATAAACTGAGGGTGTTTGGCAACTTATAAAATGTCAACAAGAGGGTGGACTGGAAATTCTTGAAGTTCAACATGAAAGGATGGTGAAACCATGTTTCTATAGCAACAGAGACAGTTGCCAGGCTGCAAGGAGATAGGTTCAGATGTACTGCATAACTCATGTTGCATGGGAGTTCCTACTAAAGATGACACTGCCATTTTATAAAGCATTCTCTGTTGTGACCCCTTGGCTTCTAATGGTGAGCTCACGTGAAGTCAGTGGACCCACTTGTGTAGGAATGTACTCACAGGTCTGAGTGAAAGGAGGCTCAATCTGGCCCTAAAGAGTTTTATTTGTTGATCTGCTGCATCTTGTGAATAAAAAATGATTCCCCTACAATCTGATTATTGGAGAAAATTACAGCTGGTTGAATAACTTGAATCCCCCCAGATTATCAGTTTGGAAAGTATATTCGTGAATAAACAGCCTTTCTTCACTATGCTATCACAATGAGTATTCCAGCAACCACTGGATACATCTGAAAATGTTCACATCTTGACATTTATATCAATTTTAGCATAAAGATTTTTTTCGCCCAAAAGTCACAGGAAGCACAAAGATTGCACAGTATTTACCACTTGATATAGATTAATGTCCTGTGCAAAAAGTTTCCTTCTGTCCAGGAGCAGGAAGACTACTATATGGCCTAGTTTACACTTCAAAGTTTTACCAGCAGAGTTATGGCATTTAAGAGAAGGGGGAGAGGGGGAAATCACTTCTCACCTGACACATCTGTGCTTGTATAAAAGCAAAAGTTTTTATACAAGCAAAGAAGTCTTTTTGTCAGCCTCGCTTACCTTGGTCAGGGAACTGGTTTAAGCTGCATCTATAAAGGAGGGTTTGACAGTACAGGTTCACTAGCAACCTGTTCTAGTGTAGACAAGATCTAAGCGACTTAAATGACCATGCACACAGGGCAAGTAGTAAAACCAAACCAGAGGCTGGAGACTGTTCTTCCAAATACTAATGAACAAATATGTTCCAACTACAAGGGTTACTTTGTGAATGATTCAAAAATAATCGCGGCTTCATTTAAATTTAAATGGCTGCCCCCCTGAGCCAACAAACAGCTGATTAGCTGTTTTTCAGCTCAGCGCGCTAAACTGGATGCTCCCGCGTCGACCTGAAAGCCCTTTATCGACCTCCCCGTTATGCTTCGTAGGATGAGGTTTACCGGGGAGGTCGATAAAGGGCTTTCATGTCGGCGCGGAAGTGTCCAGACTAGAGTGCTGAGCCAACAAACAGCTGATCAGCTGTTTGTCGGCTCAGCGCGGCAGCCATTCAAATTTAAATGAAGCCACTATTATTTAAATCTCGGCTTCATTTCCCTTTGCCGAACAAACAAATCTACATGGCTCCGTTGATGGAGCCATGAAGCTTATACGTACCCCACCAGCCTGCAGGCAGTGGAGTTGTGCTTACTTGTTCCTCTTGCAAATTTGGCCTGGTCTTTAAAACTACAATGGACTTTACAATTATTTCTCTTGCTTGCAAAAAATGTGTGATTGTGTGTTGGGAGTGAGAAGATGTGGACACTCCTTACTGCTCTATGCGTTCAAGGCAAAACTGACGTTTATGAGATGGCTTTGGAAAAGTGTCCTGGGCATTAAGTTCCTTGGACCAGCTTAATGGTCCAGACAGATCATTGCCCTTTTGACTGAGTAGGATAAGGTCTCCCAACACTTCCTCCCAGGAGCCAGGAGAATATTTTCAAGGTCCTCTCTACACCCATATCCCACCATCTAGGGAATCAAGTAAACATTCTCCCTCCTTTGCCCTCTGTGTCCCAAGATAAGACCCTCTTCCATTTGTGCATCTCCCCCCCCCCCCCCCATGATCATAGGAAAGGCAAATCTTTGCCCCTTCAGGGATAAAGAGAGAATCCCTTCAAACCCCTCCCCCTTCCCCAGAGAGCTGAGACAGCATCTGTGCACTACCCCCAAGGTCCTGGATAGAGTCCGGATGCAGGGAGCTGTCCCTGGTGCTGAAAAGAAACGTGGCAGCAGTCACAGCCCTTCCTGCATCCTTGCAGCGGGGACCCTGCTGCCTTTCACTGCAGAGCAGAGGTAGGAATGACCAGCACCTGAACTTTATTTCTTAGTCTCTCAGATACCACAGGACTGCACATTGCTTTTAAAGTTACAGACTAACATGGCGACTCCTCTGAGACTTCTTAGCCCTTATCAGCTCCGGGGAAGCTGGTGGAATGCTCATTGTCTGAATGTTCTGGGGCGGAGCAACTGGAATGTTCAGGGTCTAAACATTCTATTCCAAAGCTGGGACAGATCAGCAAGAGGAGGGGTTGATTCTCAAGCAGCTCTCCCCACCCCAGGTTTTCCCATGTGGGGAATGAAAGGCAACTCTTCGCTTTCTATTGCAGCTATTTTCTTGGGTGAGTCCTCCGCCTGCCATGGTCTGCATTGGGAGGCCCGTTTTGCAAGACTATGGAATACACTCACTGCTTTCTCCTATCTGGGGAGCTCCCTCTTCACCTCCTCTTCCCCCAGTTACAAGGGCCCAAAGGGCAAAAAAGAGCAAAAAAGCAATAATGAGTCCTGGGCTAGTGAAAAGTTTAAAAAGCAAACACCTTGTGAAGCTTAGGACCAGAAATAGATTTGTTATCCCACAAGACTGCTGAAACCTCTCTTTCCAATATAGTCCATCAATTCTATCCATTTGAAACATGGGAAAATATCAGACTGTCAACCAACATTAGACATATGAAAGCTACTTCAGAGGTTTAAAAAAATGTGTTAGTTGTAATATCCTTTTGTTTCAGGCCAGTACAGTTAAACTCACAATACTAATGCAAGTTTGCTGTAATAGGGGAAAGATGTGAAAATCACCAATATATCTTTTATAATTTCCTTGAACTAACTTCCATTTTGTATAACGTATGTGATGTAAACAAAACATATGATGAGGTAGGTTAGACCAAGAAGCATTACCGGCATTTGTGAAGAAAGAACTATGCTGATTTGAAAGCTGTTTAATGGAGATGTTTTCATTGGAGAAATGTTAAGCAAAATTGTATAATGAGGCAGGGGGATGTTGTGATGTTGTGGGGTGAAGACCAAAACAGGACTGGGTGCATGGAGACAAAAAGGGTATGTCTATACTGCACACCATCTCTGACTCTGGTTTCACCCCAAGCCCCTTCCCCCCCCCTTTTGTCCACTCACAAATCAGTCTGAATCAGGTCAGCAAGCACTCAGGACCAGAGTCTTAGGGTGGAAAGGAATCTGAGTCCATCTGTGATTCAGGGCCAAGCTCTCATTTCCCAGTGTGGACACACCTTAAACAAAGCTCTGAGTCAGAAGGTCTGCATAGTGCAGTTTGGACCAATGAGCACAGCTGGGAGACCAGGGCCTAGCAATTATAAGACCCGATTTATGATGCAGTGTGGATGCTCAACCATGAACTCGGAAACACCAGATCCACACCCCAGAGTCCCACAGAGCCAGGTTTACAGAGCCAGTGTCGATGGGCAGGGTCCTAGACCTTGAACAAGAGCTTCCCCCAGATGGCTCTCTCGGAACTTTGGGAGTTTGAATTTGAAGGCTCGTCGGTTGGCTCCTCTGCGGAGAGGGAGGAGAGTCACAGATCATGTCCGACAGCCATCCTGTTGCAAGGAGAAGCCCTGCTGGGCTCAGATAGGATTAGGTTGTCCCTATTGGAATCAGAAGTTGGCAGGTGACTGAACGCTACTGCCACACTTATTCAGTTCATGTTGTGGTTGACCCACAGATCAGAGATGTTTTCAGTGGGTGGGGTTTATCTCTGTCATTTGCAGAACAGCATATGCAGTCACTTTGGGCCTGAAATTCTCTCTAATAATCTCCCCCCTCTCCTTCTGTCTTCAGGAGAATAAATCTCTAGATTAACAATAAAGGACAAAGATCCAGAAGGCGCAAGGACAGCATGGCAGAAGCAGCCCAACTGAAGGAAGTCCTCCCCCAGCCTGGGATGGAAGGCAGGCAGGGGTCGAAGGTTAAACAGCCCAGAATGAAGAAAAACTCTGAGAAACAGAAGGAAATGAAAACCAGACTCTCCCACTGGGTCACAAAACGACCAGCATCAGGTATTGTGGGACAGAAACCAACACCAAGGAGAACGCTTTCAGACCAGGATATAAATACTCGCAAGAGGTAATACCTTGTCTGCTGCGCCTTGCCTGCATTTCTATGATCTCATTCTCTACGTGTGTGTCCATGCTGGAGTGGGACGATGTCAATTCCAGCTTGAGGAGACATACTTGCACTAGCTCCAAGTACAGCAGTGTGAATGCAGGGGGACATGTTAGCCAGGCGAGTCTGTGCCTACGGCCTCGATGGAATCAGATGCTGCCCCACTAACGCCTCCGCTTTCATGCGCCCCTGCTGCTGCACTTCTGTATTGTGTGCTAGCTCAGCCCAAGCAAGGGCTCCTTGATCTGGAGATTACATCCCCCATTGCCAGTGCAGACTTAGGGATTTGCATGCAGAAATCCGTATGGACTGAACTCAGTGTGCACAGCTCCCTTGAGAGAATGGAGTGGGACCTATGCTGGCCCTGCACTTCTCCCATACACTCGCTCCTGCTATTTGAGCATGTGGAAAAGTTCAGAATCCCTTTTCTGATGAAAGCGGCGAGGAGTCCTGTGGCACCTTATAGACTAACTGAAGTGTAGGAGCATAAGCTTTCGTGGGCAAAGATGCAACCTTTTCTGATGGTGGCAACATCCAGGTCTCCTCCTCTGGTCCCGCTGTTGCAGCCTGATTTGCACTCCACTGTGCTCGGGGCGTCCCTGCTAGTTAGATGCCCCATCCTTTTCAAATCCAACAGCTTTGGAGATTTGAAAAGTGCAGTGTCAGCAGTGGGGGAAGCCCTGGGGTGCAGGGAATGGGGTCAGAGCAGAGTGAAGGAGCTAGTATGTCCAGTCCCGGTCTGTCTGCTAGTTTTGTCTCACATGGAGGGCGATTTGGGTGTAGATACCAGTAGCGGAGGAGAGGAGTGGTGCGGGGGCACCCCTGCTGGGTCTGAGTTGGCTCTTACAGTCAGCGCAATACCACATTTAGATGGCCACTTCGCTTCGGGGTGCGGAGAGGCCAATAATAATTTCCCTTCAAGCTCCCCAGACACCACCCCCAACCCCAACAATCCTCCCAGTGTATAACTGAAGCCTAGAGTTGGAAAAAATCCCTGGTGGGTGCAGCGCTTTTCAACCCCTGCCATTCATTTTTTCCGTAACAATGCTAATCAGATCACTTACCAAGACTTCAGGAGAAGAGTGTGAAAGGCTCACAAGCCCCAAGCTGTACCACACAGACTCCACCTACCAAGGCAAAATTCATTGTTACGACAGCTAATCAAACAGCGAACCAGGAGAGGTTCTCAAGTTCTCCTCACTTACTTGTAATAGAAACTTCAGGGGGTAGCCGAGTTAGTCTGTACAGGATAAACTTAAAAATTATTACTTGTAATAGTCACTTTTCAGAGGAAGCAGCTTTGCTACACTGAACACACTGGGCAGCGTTTGTCCCTAGTGAAAGCCCATTAAAGCCACTGGGTTACAATCGAGATTCATTTGGCTCCGATACTAAAGAACTGGCAACATGTTTAGTTTCTCTCTCACAGGATGTTTATTCAAAACCGACATAGTGGGTGGAGCAATTCCTATGCGTCTCACTCCGAGATACCTGCAGAATCCAGATGCTACAGTGCCCCCCCAAAGCCAGCAGTCCAACAAAACTCAGGGAGTGTAAGTACCTCCATGTATCAAGCACTTATTGCTGGAGAAAGTGTGTATTTGAATCTGAAATCCTTCAACACGGATTTGAACTAGTGACCCAGTGGTGAAGTTTTCCTTATTTCATTAATAACTTTGTGACCGATGCCATTATTTTGACTTCAGCACAGGGTATTATTTGCAAGAGAAGCAAAATTAAGGTTACTACCTAGAAATACTCTCTCCAGCATCCCTGAGTTTGAATCTTCCTTTGTGTTGAATGAGGATTCACTTCATCTGGAAATACATTCAACTTTTCTTATTTGTATCTTTTCCTTTCTAACTCCCAAAAAGCCGTACAATCCTGGGACAAGAGGTGAAGACAGCACTGTGACCAAGAGAAGACACCATATACAGCCAGCACAAGCTCAAAGATACAGTGATTTCAGCAGACTTGGGGAGAATAAGAGGTAATACACTCCCCTGAGCACATTTTTAACTGATCACCTTATAGGCTATAACTGAAACATAGACCGATAGGCAAGCATGTCTCAGAACAGCATTTCTTTTCAGTTTTGTACCCATGTGCTAACTGTTAAATGTAGCTATGGTCAGAACTGTGACTGTAAAAAAATAGCGCTCAGCAGCTCTTGCGTGTCTCCAACTCACTGCCACTGACTTCACTGAACAACCTGTTTACTTCTGTTAACTATGCAGAGCAGCTCAGCTTTGGGAGAGCGAGCTGAATCCATGTGGCCAGAGCATCAACTACTATGTCTACTGAGTTCCAGCAGAAGAATTATCCCCAGTGATAGCAAGTGAACTAGAAAGGGCCCTGCTTAACTTAAGGAGAAACAGTCTTTTGTTGTAAATTGAACATATCTGAAATGGAGTCACTGAGAGAACGGACCTGGCACTGGAGTCTGTCCTGCAGTTTTTAGAGAGGCTTTTCAGAGCGTAACCACCCTCAAACATAGGGTTCTGGTGCAAACATCGTCCCTCTGCGTCAGCCCTCACACCCTCATATTGTAACACATGGAATCTCTATGGCTTGGTCTACACTACATGGGAAGGTCAAAGCAAGATATGCAACTCCAGTTTAAAAATACGTAATTTATGTAACTGCGTCTACACAGCGGGAGGTAAGCAGGAGCAAACGCTCCCGTCAGCTTCCCTTACTCCACACGAGGAGTCGGAGTACCAGTGCCTTTCTATGAGGGCACCCTTTGAGTTTGATCTGGTGTGTCTATACTACACCCACGAATCCGAACCCCGGAAGATCAACCGTGGTAGCGTCGATCTTCTATGTAGTGTAAACGTGCCCCACGATCTGATTAGCAAGTAGAGAGTAGCCCGGGTGAGAGGATTTGATGGTCAGGTCTGGTCAGCTGCTTCTCTCAGCCGTGGAGATGAGAAGAGGTGAACACTTGGTCTAACTGTGATGCTTTTCCTGTCTTGTTTTCTGGGTAAAGACTGACCCCTGAAGAGCTGGAGAAAAAGCGATACCAAACCATTGCACAATACCAGTTTATGACTCCAGGTAAGAACATAAGGACATAAGAATGGCCAGACTGGGTCAGACCAAAGGTCCATTCAGCCCAGTACCTTTCTGCCAACGGTGGCCAATGCCAGGTGTCCCAGAGGGAGTGAATCAAACACGTAACGATCCAGCCATCTCTCTCCTGCCATCCATCTCCACCCTCTGACAAACAGAGGCTAGGGACACCATTCTTTACCCATCCTGGCTAGTAGCCATTAATGGACTTAACCTTCATGAATTTATCTAGGTCTCTTTTAAACCCTGTTGTAGTCCTAGCCTTCACAGCCTCCTCAGGCAAGGAGTTCCACAGGTTGACTGTGCGCGGTGTGAAGAAGAACTTCCTTTGTTTTAAACTTGCTGCCCATGAGTTTCATTTGGTGGCCCCTAGTTCTTATATTATGGGAACAAGTAAATAACTTTTCCTCATTCACTTTCTCCACACCACTCATGATTTTATAGACCTCTCTCATGTCCCTCCTTAGTCTCCTCTTTTCCAAGCTGAAAAGTCCTAGTCTCTTTAATCTCTGCTCATATGCTAGGAAAGTGGGTAGCTGTTCACAACTGGTGTCTACCACAATTCTCTTCAGTGCTTCCCAATCTTGGCTTGACATGGTTTGCCCACTACTGTAGATGACTCCTACCATACTCTTTGAACACAGCAGGCAGGCAAACTCACAACAAAACCAGGAGTTGGCCAACCTGCATAACGTGTGCTGGTCATGCTTTTCCCACCACGTTAGCTGCCAGACTATGTCCAGCTGTATGCCAAAAAGGGACAGAGTGAAACTGTGGCTATCACCCTGTCCACCAGATCTCCTTAACGTGGCACAAACATCAGCACAGGCCTGGACCATCTGGGGAAACTGAACTGACAGTTGAAGCAAAATGCAGGACAATGTAGCACTTTAAAGACTAACAAGATGGTTTATTAGATGATGAGCTTTCGTGGGCCAGACCCACTTCCTCAGATCAAATAGTGGAAGAAAGTAGTCACAACCATATATACCAAAGGATACAATTAAAAAAAATGAACAAATATGAAAAGGACAAATCACATTGCAGAAGAGGAGGGGGATGCGGGGGGGGGGGGGAGGAAGGAAGGTAAGTGTCTGTGAATTGATGATATTAGAGGTAGGGAGAGTGGGATGTTTGTGAGTTAATGGTATTAGAGGTGATAATTGGGGAAACTATCTTGGTAATGGGTGAGATAGTTCAAATGTTTGTTGAGTCCTTGTTGGCAAGTGTCGAATTTTAACATGAATGACAGTTCAGAGGATTCCCTTTCAAGTGCAGATGTAAAAGGTCTTTGTAGCAGAATGCAGGTGGTCAAGTCATTGAGAGAGTGTCCTTTCTGGTTAAAATGGCAAGAAACTGTTTTCTCTTTGTGATCTTGTCTGATATCTGTTTTGTGGGCATTAATCCTTTGGCGAAGTGTCTGAGATGTTTGTCCAATGTACATAGCAGACGGACACTTTCGGCACATGATAGCATAGATTATATTTCTGGATGCGCAGGAATATGTGTTCTTGATCTTATAACTCACTTGGTTACTGACAAAGACACTGACAGTGTCTTTGTGGGATGGATGCTATGTAACGTTTCTGGCTAGCGCAGTGTCTCTGGACAATCAACTGGGCGGGAGAGAAGTACAAACCTCCCATGTTTGCAGTGTCAACTCTAGAGGCAAAAGAGAACATCACCACTTTCCTCCTGCTCCTGTTATCAGATATGACCGGACTGCCCAGCTGTGCAGAAGCTGAGTGCATCCAGCTTGCTCTGCCATTCTATTCATTGCAACAGTAGAAATAAGGCTGCAAGATAGAATATGCACATGTTCCAATCAGATGGCTCAAACCAAGGACAAAAGTATCGGGGCTGTGGGCATTCATACTAAAAAAACAACAAGGCGTCTTGTGTCACCTTAGGGTGCATCTACACTGCACCCATAGGTGGAAATAAGATACGGAATTTGAGCTACACAAATTGTGTATCTTATTTCGATCTAATTTCAAAATGGCTTATTTTCAAATCTGGTGCTGTCTACACAGCATCAAATTTCGAAATAAAGCACTATTTCAAAATGTACCTTAACCCTTGAGGGTTACAGGGACACTGGAATAGCATGCCTGTTATTTTGAAATAACGGGTGCATTTAAAGACACGGAATAGCTATTTGGGGATACTTCCAGGATCCCAAAATAGTGCTGCTATCTAGATATAGCCTTGAAGACTAACAGACTGATTTGGGCATAAGCTTTCATGGGTAAAAAATGCTTTGTCAGATGCATGGTTTTTACCCCCACACACAAAAAAGTGGGATTTTACGCACAAAAGCTTATGCCCAAATCAATCTGTTAGGCCAGGTCTACATTAGACCCAACAGCTCAGCTTAAGGTATGCAACTTAAGCCAAGCTTGGAGATGTCCTCACAGCAGAAGGCAAACACTCCCATCAGCTTCCCCTAGTCCTCAGAAAAGCAGGAGTACCGGACGCCCTCTGAGTTTGATTTAGCGAGTCTTAACTAGACTCACTAAATCAAACTCTGGGAGATCAATCATGGCCACATTGATCTTCCGCAGAGTGAAGCTAAGCCGTTAGTCTTTAAGGTGTCACAGGACTCCTCATTGCTTTTGCAGAAACAACACAGCTACCCTTCTGAGATTCGGCATTCACACTGTCACCCTATGCCAGGGTGCAGTTTGCAGGACTCAGGAGGTGGTTTCACTGCACGTTGGTTCATTGGCACTGAAGATGGGGGACTCCATATCCTATAAGTATTTGTAACGGCACATTTGGGCTGTCAGGGATACCTGGCACTAACATCCCAGCATGGGGCAGGGAGTGAAATGGAAAATAAGCCAGAGAATTCTGCCGCTTTGGGTTGAACTCGAGAGCACAAAGGCAAAGCATGGAAAATATTTGCTTCCTTGTTTAAAAATGCTGTGTCTAAGGCTCTGTGGCAGAGAGGCTCCTATTGATTATTGGACTTTTATTCCAGGAAAGACCTTTTACTATTGTACACGGGAGAATGTGAAGCAGCATCTGCGCTCCATCTACCTAGCTCATCAGCCAGGTCAGAAGCCACCTAAATCAGCCCTTCGAATCAACCGGCCACCTGTTTTCACCCAGGAGAGACACAGGTCCCCCAGGTATGAACTGGCCAAGCCTTTTCTCTGGGTTCTAGAACAGTGCTGTAAACACAGCCATAGCCACAAGGGTTCACATGACAAGTCCGGTCAGGCTGCCTCTCATATACAGAAATGGGGATGTGTAATGACCCCACCAGTGCAAGTTGTAGAGCAAACAAAACTCGGATGTTTTTCCACCTGGGTGTTTCTATCCCAGGCATTTTTTAAAACCATCCTCCTAAGAGAAGGGGATCAAATTGCCTGAGCTCTGTCAACACTACAGTTCCACGGTTGGTACCACTGGTGGGGATTTTCAGGTCCTAATTTCCTGCGTGTAGATGAGACCCCAGCGTAGACAGGTCTTAATTGCGTTAGGAAGCAACTGTAGCTGGAATCCTGCATAAAGCAGAGTTGAGCCAGAAGCAAACCACGTGTCCCTCTTATACTGAAACAACTTGAGTTAAGTAACAGGCTACAACACAAGCAGACATGACAGGTCCTAAAACCACTACATTATCAGGGCTAGATCAAATCCACCAAAGCCCAGGGCAGTCTACTGGTAGGGAGGGGTTTTAGTTACAAGGGAGTGTATCTATTAACTCTGATACATAATACACACTGGAACTGATCTGTAGGTGACTCAAAAGCAACTGTCCTAGCAAGCTGACCTAGGGAAGCAGACCAGATGACAATCCAGTGCTTCCTTCCCCACAGCACTCATACACAACTCTCCACTTCCTTAGCCACTGGCCTTACCCATAAGTATCTATTCCAGTCATCAGTATCACAACACTGATACTGCCCATCAGATCTGTACCATCAGAGCCGCACTTTTCAGATCGGGCTATTGTCCAGGGGGCAAAGGAGAACACCGAATTTGGCCAGCAAGCACATGGTTCCTCATGATCAGCCTTGAGGAGCTGCATCTTAATAACCCACAATTTGCTGGTTCTCTTTGCACCACAGCCTTCTGCAGTCATTAACTCATAATAGTCCCAACTGTCATGTTGAGAGGTGACATCAATGGACTAGAAACTGCCTCTGGACTTCTTTGGGGTCCTTTTGCTCCAGAACATTCAAGGAGGTGGATGCGGTGATGGGACCCATTTTAAGAACATAAGAACGGCCGTACTGGGTCAGACCAAAGGTCCATCTAGCCCAGTAGCCTGTCTGCCGACAGTGGCCAGCACCAGGTGCCCCAGAGAGGGTGGACCAAAGACAATGATGAAGTGATTTGTCTCCTGCCATCCTTCTCCAGCCTCTGACAGACAGAGGCCAAGGACACCATTTTATCCCCTGGCTAATAGCCTTTTATGGACCTAACCTCCATGAAATTATCTAGCTTCTCTTTAAACTCTGTTATAGTCCTAGCCTTCACACTCCTCTGGCAAGGAGTTCCACAGGTTGACTACACGCTGTGTGAAGAAGAACTTTCTTTTATTAGTTTTAAATCTGCTACCCATTAATTTCATTTGGTGTCCTCTAGTTCTTCTATTATGGGAACTAATAAATAACTTTTCTTTATCGGCCCTCTCCACACCACTCATGATTTTATAGACCTCGATCATATCCCCCGTCAGTCTCCTCTTTTCTAAACTGAAAAGTCCCAGTCGCTTTAACCTCTCTTCATATGGGACCCGTTCCAAACCCCTAATCATTTAGTTGCCCTTTTCTGAACCCTTTCTAAGGCCAAAATATCTTTTTTGAGGTGAGGAGACCACATCTGTGCACAGAATTCAAGATGTGGGCTGTGACGGCGCGTTGGGGGTCCCCCGTCTCCTGCACCCCGAAATGGCACAAACAGACTCCACCAGCCAGTGGAATTGAGGGTGGTTTATTGCTCCTCCAGGATACAGCATAGCACAGATGTAATCTGGTTACAGGAACTGGGGCTAAGAGGCCTCAGTGCCCCCTTGAGATAGGGGAGTCCCAGCCCCCCTCCCCAGCTCCTTCTCCCCTGCTTTCCAGACAGGAACTAACTCTCTTCCCGCCCTGCCCCCCAGCCAGGGCAGTATTCCACCTTCCTTTGTTCCTCTCCATGGGGGGTGTCTGGCCATAATAGTTTGCATAGTGACTCGTCCTGTTTTGCTGGGTCGTGGTACCCACGGCAGCCAGTGGGGGTTACCCCAGAGCCAGCAGCATAGAAACCAGCCAGGTACCCCCACTACGTCACATGGGCGTACCATAGTTTTATAACCTTTGCGTTTTGACCTTTAAAGTGTAAAGTTAAAGGACAGAAGGAAAGGCCTGGGAAGGGGAGACAGAAGAGTTCCTAAACTGTTTGGCTGTGTCTACACTGGGCCACTTATTCCGGAAAATCAGCCGCTTTTCCAGAATAAGCTGTGAGCTGTCTACACTGGCCCCTTGAATTTCCGGAAAAGCAGTGACGATCTACTGTAAGAAATCAGCTGCTTTTCCGGAAAAACTATACTGTTCCGGAAAAGGGCCAGTGTAGACAGCACAGTAGTCTTTTCCGTAAAAAATGAGAAAATGAGAATCGGGGCTTTTTTCCGGAAAAGTGCGTCTACATTGGCCACAGACGCGTTTCCGGAAAAAGGGCTTTTCCGGAAAAGCAGCCTGCCAGTGTAGATGCTCTTTTTCCGGAAATACTTATAACGGAAAACTATTCCGTTTTAAGCATTTCCGGAAATTCATGCCAGTATAGACACAGCCTTTATGTTTGCCAAAAGGTTTCAGGTGCATTAAGATGGTTTCTCATTCAGGGCCCAGACTTGAGGTCCTTCCTAGAGCCAATGGGAAAATTTTCATTGAAGCAATTTTCAGTCAGATGCTAATGAGAGGAGCTCGTCTTCAATATCCTAAGAAAATAATGCTCACTGACTAACACCAGTAGACTGAAAGAGTTACTCCTCCATAACCCTACAGCCCATATCCTCAAAGGTGTTTAGGCTCCGAATGTCCAATCACATCACATGGAAATGGAACTTAACTACCCGTGAGGAGCTAAGCCCATGGGCTTAGTTTCTTTTCTTGTTTAACTACCAAACTATTTCCCACCACCACAAACAGGAGACACTTTGATTTGGAAAATAAGATGTTTCACTTAGTACCAAATAGCTGCTGCCCTCAATGAATTTAGAAATAAAATAAATTCAAATATTTCAACTACTAACTATATCATAATATGGCAAATCATGTTGTCTTAGAACAAATCAAAAATGGTAGGGCATAATAGGACACTTTATGTCGTATCACGATACCGGGAGGACTTGGTATTACCTGTCATTAGGTAATACAGCTGCTAACATTTCATGAAACAGTGCAAACACAGAAGTAATCTACAAATATAAAAACAAAACCAATTTCAAAGCAAAACTTCCATTTTGAAATGAAATTCCTAAGTTTTTCTGTAATAGAATTTCAGAATGTCTCTTTCCCAGGATGTAGAATAGTAATAGAAATGTAGCCGTAGTCCTGTATTTTTCTTTCCCAGGAAAACCCTGGTTTTCATTCCAATTCAGACTGACACCAGATTTTGAAATATTGACATTTCCTGCAAAACAGGAAATGCTCCAAATCAATCAGACTGAGAAGAAAGATTGTTACCAGTGAATCAGTCTGATTGGCAGTAACAAATTCAATGTGTTTGCAGCACAGAAGCCACTTGCGGTTTCCCATTTTGAACCTCAGGTGGCCACGTGTCCCACTCTGCTTGTTTTCCTTTACAACTAGGAAAAGTCCACTCCCTGGTGCCTCTGGCCTGGTTTCCGGTGAGTTTCCAGGAGATGTCTCCAGCTTGCACACCCCCTCCATGTCACACTGCATGATAGAGCTGGTGCACAAGGTCAGTAAATTAGCACTTGTAAGTGAAAGACGATGTGGGCACCAAGAGATCCTCCCCAAGAGGAAAGCCGTGGAAGGAAGCCATGAGCAGCAGCTGCCAGCCACGGAAAAACCGATTCCCTCAGCCACGGAGCTCCAAGCAAGCAGTGCGATGGACGGAAAGGGAAGCCAGGAAGACCAGGCACTGGAACAAGGATTCAGTATGAAAACATTGCCACAAGGTTCTGGTATAAAGATGCTGCAGGCTTTAAAAGCTGTTCAAGGGATTATCAACAAGGGAAGAGAGGCATCTCACACTCTTACCGTTCTGAAGAAGAAACCTGGCACTGGGAACAGCCAGGTTCTAACGAACGCCGCAAGGCTCAGTTCCAGCAAGGACTCGGCCGAGAGAAAGGACATGGCTGAAGACTTATTGAGCCTCCCCCAAAGCAGTGACAAGGCCATTATCATCCCCATGCTCGATAGTCCGCTCACCCCTGAGGAGGAGAGCACAGACCTGGCTTTGCTCCCCACAGCACATTCAAGCAACTCTGAGCTGGCTGAGTCTCCAGCAGGTGAGAAGGGTCAGGCCTCTCATCCCACAACAGTAAGAGCTAGTGACCAGTCTTCTACCTCCCCGTGGAAGAAACCTGCTGGTGTTCCCAAATGCTGCATCTCCACGGAGAAAGGCCACGAGTGTTGCACCTGCCCCTCAGAACCTCTGCAAGGACCCCGGGACCCAGAGAATGAAAAAGAGGGGATGGGGAGGATAGACAATCTTTCTGTCCCCTTCTAAACGAAGGGCCCAGGAACAGAAGTCCTCTTTTAATTGTTCAATGATGATGCTGAGTAGAAGGGGAAGAGAGATGGGAACCAGTGACAAATTCTTCAACTGGGCCCTGTGAGCCACTTGCAATGACCGAGGGGGGACGTGCAAAGCTTGCTGTAAATAAAATGAAAATATTGGAGTGCAAGCATTTTGAGAACAGAAACAGCGTCACTTTTTAAGAACTCTTCTTCCCTCCCCCCCCTTCTGCTAGTGCATTTCTAAACTCGCTCCCCGCGGTTTGACGTGGACAGAATTCAAGCTAAATGGTGTTTGGGAAGGAGAAGGAAGCGTGTGGCTGGAATCTGAAATGGTCAGAGGTCACTGCCACTTGTTTTTACAGTTGTGTGTGTCAAAAGAAAGGATCGGATTCTCAGTAATTGCACGTAAGGCAGAGGAGGTGGGGAAAGGTGGCTTGAAGCCGTCTTCATGGTTCCTGTATTCAGCCTTTGGTGGGATTAACGCAGCTTCCCAGAGTGGGCCAATGTATGTTGCAGGGGGTGCTTAATAAACCAGGGACATCCCAGTCACAGACATGAGCGCTCCCAGCAGCACTGGGTTGGAGGGTTCCTGGTAGGGGGCATTCTAAGGGGGCCATTTCTGCCCACTTGAGTCCCCTTTATTCTGCCAGAGGAACATAAAGGGGCTGTAGCATAACTGAGAATTGGCTCCAGAATTCTTCAACCAATGCTTGTCCCAAAGTTATTCAAAGGCTCCATTTGTACATGAAATGTGTCTCCAAAGGGCTGATTTACATATAATTAGCATCTGTGCCACACACAATTGACAAATGCTTTGTTAAGACCACATGATTTTGTGGTAGCAAAGCAAGCAGAGAATTGTTTTCTCTCCCCTGAGCACGTTAATTACAGTGTTTAACCCCAAACTCGGGGCGCTGCATTGCTTTAGCACCAGTTTTCATTATTGTTTTTAACACACTTCTTAGCTCGTGCTCGCTATCCTGGAGAGAGCTGGGTAGCAGTCTGAACGGAAGGCAATTGCTTAGCAATGTACAGAGCCCACATCAACAGGGCCCTATCGCGCAGTCTGAAATCAAAAGCAAGAAGCCATCATCCCACCCGTGTGTACTGGGTCTCAAAGTACCTAAACTTAACGAAAAGGAGTAAATTTTGCTCTGAATAAGTTTAAGCCAGAATCCTGACAGCTGCATCACGATGTACCCACTGCAGAGAGAGGTTCATAGATTCTCAAGACTAGGAGGGGACCACTGTGATCAAGTCAGATACCCTGCACTGCACAGGCTAGAGAACTGTCCCAAAATAATGCCTGTTTCATCCAGACAACTCTTGTAGCTCTTGATTTAAGGACTGGCTGTGATGGAGCATCCATCACCACCCCCCTTGGTAGATTGTGTCCGTGGTTAATTACCCTCGCTGTTAACAAGTCTTATTTCCAGACTGAAATGTCTAACTTCAACTACCCAACCCTGGACGTGTTGTACTTCTGCCTGCTGGATTACAGAGCACATTGTCCAATATTTGTTCCCCACGTAAATACTTACAGACTCATCACCCCGACTACCTCTTTGCACATGGTTTTGATTCAAAATGTGGTCAAACCAAACACCATGGAAAGTTTCCTGTACACTGACTAGAGGGGCAAAGTTAGGCAGCATCCTATGAGCTCTCGGCAAATCAGATGAGACCCTAGGATGACGTGTCTGATAGATATTGTGGAATCTAAGTCCTATCAGAGAAACTTCCTCTGCATCTCACAGAGCCAGCCAATGCCTCTTTACATAAGAACACAAGAATGGCCACACTGGGTCAGACCAAAGAGCCATTCAGCCCAGTGTCCTGTCGGCCGACAGTGGCCAATGCCAGGTGCCCCAGAGGGAGTGAACCAAACAGGTAATGATCAAGTGATCCCTCTCCTGCCATCCATCTCCATCCTCCGACAAACAGAGGCTTGAGATAGCCAGGATGGGTAGGAATGCTAATAGCCATTAATGAACTTAAACTCCATGAATGTATCTAGTTCTCTTTTAAACCCCGTTGTAGTCCTAGCCTTTACAACCTCCTCAGGCAAGGAGTTCCACAGGTTAACTATGTGCTGTGTGACGAACTTCCTTTTATTTGTTTTAAACCAGCTACCCATTAATTTTGCTTTGGTCTTAACTACTTTGGTCTTTCACTAATACAGAAATCATAGTTTCCTGGGATCTAACTTAATTTTACATGGTTTGGACCCAATACTCAGCTCTTGTAAATCACATGAAACTATTCTAATTGACACTGCTTGAGCATCTGGTCCTTTTATAGAAGCTGAGATGCTGATGGTGCCTCTATTTAAGGTGGTTGAAAACTGTGTTATAAGAACCAGTTTTTGTTTTTTTTAATAACTTTGCCAACCTCTAAGCATTCAGCTTGAAATGTTCTGTGTCCAGGGTCTGTCTCCGGCTCAGTAGTTTTTACGTTTCAGCTAAAATGGCTCAAGAATAAGGTTAGGTAAAATGTTTTGCTAATATTAAAAAAGTTTCATTGAGACGTTTCATTGAGACGTTTTGGTGCCTCTGTGTTTTGAACAAGGAGTTGGAATTTGGCATGGGGTATTGCCCTGCTGGCAGGGATATGACTTTTGCCATCCCCTGGGAAAAGCTGCCTAAATTTGGCCAAATTGTAAGCATTAATTAAAAACACACACACATCACACCACATTGCCCTTCCACCCATGCTCAGTAGAGACTTGCCAGAATTCAGCAGTTACATTTCTGAAGACTCCATCTGCACTAGGCATGATCCAGCCTATGGCGGCAGAGGCTGATCAGGACTTTCCCTGGTTGGTGGGCACCAGAGCTGAGAGCCAGGTCTCTTGTGTCCCCATTAGCGGTATTAAGTCGGTTAAGTAGGTAACCATGTAATTGCTGAAAATCTCCTTGGGAGAGGGGCTGCCAGCCTCTGCTGGTTCTGCTCCAGAGGAGGCGGCCGAGTTTAACCAACATCAGTAACCGATAAGCAGCAGCTTGTTGGTTAAATGATTAGTCGGTTACACTCCAGCTTCCCTAGTCCCCTGCTCCCAGACTGGAGCCCAGGATCGAGTAGAACGCTCCATGGGCGTGCAGAGAGGGGAGGGATGGAGGAGAGGGGATGCAAGAGCTATGGAGGGTAGGAGCTATGGGTAGGAGCTATGGAGGGAATCAAGCTAGAGCAGTGGGTCTGCAAACCTTTCCGTGGACCACCAGTTCCCAATGGAAATTCACCGTTCATCCCATAATTATGCCCGAGCCATTTTGCTAGTGCTGCACTAGGGAGAACGGTTCAATTTAACCAACGCGAAAGGAAATTTTAATCAAAATTAGTAAAGAGATCAAGTGCTTGAATTTTCTCAGGTTAGTTTACCAATCTCCATTTTAAATAACAGTAAAATATTAGTTTATCTCCAGCTCCAAAGGGTTCAACATTGTCTTTATTTATGGTGGGGGTGGGGAACCTGTTTTGGTCGGGGGCCACTGATGCACAGAAACATTAGTCGGGGACTACACAAATGAGAAGCAACCCCCCCCCTCCAAAAACCCCCAGCCCTCACTGATGTGGCCCCCCAACCAAGACACCTCCCTCCCCTGGCACCCAAGCCCCATGCGGGGAGGGGCAGGGAAGACAGGTTCAAGGCTTCCTATAGGCCAGATTAACTCTTCTGGGGTTAGTGGATTTTGTGGACTCAACTAGGCTGTAGGGTGGGGCTAAAAATGAGGGGTGGTGTGCAGGACAGGGCTGCCAGGGAGTGGGATAGGGAGGGGGTGAGGTCTGGGTGGGAGGTGGGGTGCAGGAGCAGGCTGGGAGTAGGGAGTCTGGCTGGGTAGGGGTGAGGTGTCTAGTGAGGGTGCAGGATCTCAGCAGGGAGGTTGCACGATGGGCTGGGGGGGGAGGTCTGGGCATGAAGGAAAGGGGAGCACTTACCTGTCTCTGCACCCCCCTCTGCTCCCAGGTACCAAGTCCCAGGCATGGCTCCCGCTGCTCCTATTGGCGGGATAGTTGGGGGAGGGGGAGTGGCAGCCTGTAGAGCTACTTCCGGCTCTGTTCTTCCCCATGAGCTGGATCCAGCAGGGAGGCTCGGGGCTCTCTCCCCCGCCCCCGAGCAGGAAGCAGGCGCTGGCACGCCACCCTCATGGGGCATGGGCCAGGAGGCGGGAGTGCCAGTGCGGGATCCCAGCTGCGGGGGGAGGAGGGGTCTGAGCTTGATCCATGGCCCACCTGCAAGGCGGCCTGGCAGTCTGAGAACCACTGTCCTACGGGTAACAGGCTGAAATGGACGGCGCAGGCGTCTCCCACTCCCGCGCCCACAGGCCAGCCAGAGACGTCTTCTGGGTTGCAATCGCCGGGCTTTTTACTGAATGAGCCAGTTCCTGCCCCTAGATACAGGGCTCCAAACCTGCAGGGAGCACTTGCTTTTTTGCAGGTAGCAGGTGAGCACAGCCCAGGAATCCTTGGCTCTTCCCTCCCTTCCATACTGCCTGCCCCCCCTTAGACAGCCCCCTGGTTAATGAGGCTAGTAGCTCCAATTAGGGTTTGGGCTGCCCCAGCCAGCTCCAGTTAACCTCCTTCCTCGGTGCTGGCGTGACATTGCTCTGGCTCAGGGTTCCCCAGCCAGCGCCCGTTCCCCAAACCCAACCCCCGAGTGAGGCAGGGTGGCCAGCAAACAGCTGGGGCCCTGAGATGGAGGGGTGTGAGGTGGGCACTGTGGGACGTCACATGGGACCAGTATGCAGGCTGGGGCACTGTCAGTGACTTGCTCACTGGGAAACTGGCCAGAGAGCATCAGCGTCAGAGCCAGGATCTCCTCCTTGGCTGCAGTCAGCCTCAGATACCACAGCTCCTTGCTCTGGACAGAGGGCCCGGGAAGGGATGTGCCACAGGGCAGTTAGCAGGTGCAGGGGGGCACACAGGTTGCAGGACCACTGGCGTAGCAGGGCTTGAGCTGCAGCCAGGGCAGGGAGCAGTCCGGTAGCAACTAGCTCTACTGCAAGACTACCCCAGAGTAACTGCCCGACCCTGGACTCTCTCAGTGCGTCAGAGGGGTGGAGACAGAGCACAGAGCATGGGACTGGAACCCAGGGGATCTGGGTTCTAGGCACAGCTCTGCCATGGACCCGCTAGCTCTCAGGTAACTCAATGCTCTGTTCCTCAGTTTCCTCACCTTTGAAATGGGGAGGAGGATGCTGGCCTCCTTTGTACCGTGCTTTAAAAGCTACTGTAGAAGAGCCCTTGAGAAGGAGCAGGTGTTTTATTACAGAGCCACGTCCTGGGGCAGAAATTGAGCATGTGGCGCTTGGAATCCCATCCTGACACACTGGCACTGTCTCTCCTGCCACCCCTCAAACATAGGAGTAGCTCCCCAGAAGACACCTGCAAGGTCACCTCGTTCTCCCGCTGCAGGCTCTTCCTCTTCCTCTGCCGTTTGGTCCACAAAAAGACCTGACCGTGGTTAGGCAGCTGCCGTGCTGTGGCTGCCATTGCCCACACTGACCACTGCTTCCTTGTATAGCCAGGTCTGTCTGCTGCACCCCTGGGATGTCTCACGGCTGAGACTGCAAGCAATTCGGGGCAGGGACGGTCGTGGTGAGCCGTAGGCCCCTCTGGGGATATGCTGGCTCATGCAAGCCATCTCCAAGAGACTACTCACCACCGGTATGGACTGTGTTGACTTGGGTGGCCCGCTGCTCGATACAGCTAGCCTCCAAAGGGTTAGCCCACACTCGTATCTGTGTCCCATTGCTTCTCTATTGCTCTGCTTCTGTGGCGGAGAGCAACCAGAGCTCGCTCAACCAACGGTGCAAGAGTGGCAACTGTCAGGTTGGGCAGGAAAGAGCCTTAAGGGTCCCTTAGCTGGCCATGGTCTAGACTGGACTAGAAGACCTCTCCATGGCCCTTCCAGTCCTGTGATTCTTTGGATCAAAAGGGGGCATCAGGTGCTGCTGCTTTGGAGCAGGAGCTCAGTCACCAGCTGGCAACTCCACAGCTGGCCCTGTTCCCACTGACCGTCCCAAGATCCCAGGTCCCAGTGATGGTCGTGGTAGCCACTGCCACAGCATCAGGGTAACCTCATGGGGGAGAAAAGGGGGTGCATGGGACCGTGAGCAGGCTTCCTGGTGCAGTCGACCAGCCTGAGCCGGGTACAAATACTGAGGGGAGAGGAGCGAGGGATGGGCGGTTGAGCCAGGCTGTGACTTGGTTCTGGGAAGCTCGCCTTGGGACCAGGAAGCCTGGGGCTCCTCAAAAGGCATGTCTTCAAATTCCAGCTCCTGAGCTTCTCCAGCTCTCCTCTTCTTCCTAGCCGGGCTGCTGCCCAAGGATCGGGAGGGCTACCAATTACTGGCTGCCATGCAAAAGCTGGGGCTCCGGTTGCTGAACAGCCAGCCCCTGACATCAGATGTAGGTGTCCCGCAACTATGCCAGCCCTACGTCTGAGAGTGAGCAACAACCCCAGCGAGGGATCTGGAACTGCTCTCTTCTTCCCCCGGCCGCAGGGCGACCTGCCAGCAGGTATGCACAGCACTCGTCTTCAGAAAGACGCACTGCACCGAGTTTGAACAATGGATAAAGTCTGCAGCCTTGTTCCCGTTTGGGGAGAACCGTCGCTCAGCTTTAAAACCCAATGAAGCAAAGTGGGGCAAAGAGAAACTGCTCAGACTTTAGGGGTTGATGCCCTCTGCCCGATTACACAAGCCAGGTTTTACTGCCCTAGAAAACTGTACATCTAAACACACAAGAAGATACAAAGCTTATAAAAATAAGACTTGTCTTTTGAAAAAAACCTACAAGCGGAGTAGTCACAAAAAGCCGCCAGGCTCTCCTTACGCAACAGAACCCTGTGCAATACCCTGCCTACCGAGCCTCCTAGCCCACAACGTCTGACCTGCTTCCGTTACAGCTTCAATGGCTTTGGGTTAGT
This sequence comes from Pelodiscus sinensis, assembly GCF_049634645.1. Classification (NCBI taxonomy): domain Eukaryota; kingdom Metazoa; phylum Chordata; order Testudines; family Trionychidae; genus Pelodiscus; species Pelodiscus sinensis. Next base: position 3,346,534 of record NC_134732.1, on the reverse strand, counting down.
TTCCTCCCGGCAGCCAGAGACACTTAGCAGAGCATTGAAACGCCTTCACGTGGTAGTGCCCCAAGATTCGTTTCTCTGTCATCTCAGAGCCCTGCTCACATGGCTCAGAGCGAGGCTGGGGTGGGCACGGTGGGTAAAGTCAGTTCCATGGATGGAGTCTCAACCACCTGGGCTGGACTGGGTTTGCGAAGCTCCAGTTTCTCGCTCAGCTGGTTGTAAAGCTCCTTCACAGCATCGCCGCTCTGCGGAATGAGTGTTGGGGAAAACCAAAGAAAGAGTCACACTTCAGTCTAGAAGGAACACTAAGCACTAGGACCCTGGGCGTGTTTCGGCACAGAGCAGAGTGCAAAGAGGAGGTGATGCTATAATGAAGCCAATACTCCATACTCCTTGGGCACAGGCTCTGGTAAGCAGCTTCAGGGAATGCAGCCGCCTTCATGTGCAATTACTTTTGTGACCCTTCTTACCTGCTTGGTAGGTTCCAAAGCTTTCTGGAGCGACTCTAATTTTGTAGGTGCCACTTTGTGATGCAGGTGAAGTAGCAATCTTAGCATGTGTCTGTGGACATTCTCTTTTCTGTGAAGAGCAATTGCAAAGTGATGAAATCAATATCTATAACGGTCATACTTGGGAGAGAAAGTTACGGCTACGTCAGAGCAGCGTCGGGGGGCTGAAGCTGTGGGAGCTTTGTTTTTATCAACAATGCTGAAGTTGTAAACGAGCGGCTTCTACGCAAGAGCCTATGCTTCTATAGCAGTGGTCCCCAACGTTATAGGGCTCCCGGGCGCCACGCGTACGGGGCCGCTCACAGGCCATGCGCCTGGGGGCGGGGACAAGCATGTGCCGCACACCTGGGACCAGGGCCGGCACCGGCATGTGCGGCGACCCTGGGCAGGGGCCGCCCAGGCGCCGCATGCACGGGGCCGGCACCGGCATGCACCGCAACCCCAGAGCAGGCGCTGCCCATGCGCCCGGGGCTGGCACCCGCCGCACGCCATGGGGTGGGGCCAGCCCAGATTGCTCCGCAGGCACCGCATTGGGGACCACTGTTCTATAGGCTTCCAAGGAATTCATATGATCATTTAGAACTATTAAGAGGTTCTCTGTGCGCATTTACAAATGATAGAGCTGAAATTAAAGCTAACTGTAAAGCAGAAATGGGATCTGCTACTGTGCTGTAAGGAGAATGTTTCCCTACTGCACTTCTCAATAACGATTTAGGGCTTGCACAATCATTTATAACCCACACATTGTGTTTCGTGTGACCGTACTGCTGCAAAACTGGTTGCAAAGAAAAAAGCATCCCAGCAGTTAACAGCCTTCCCCATCTGAGGGGGGTGAAGAATCTGCAGACAAGCTAAACAATGGCTCAGAGAGGTGTGAACCGCCCCATTCATCTTGTAACTATCCTGCTTTCTGAAGAAGGCTGCCAGTTACCTTGAGCAGGCAGTGAGGAAGAAGCCATCAAAGAGACTGGTGCAGAAGTCCTCCAGTGCAAACTCATCAGCCAGCAATGTGAGGTTACCCGTGAGCAGATGCAGGAAAATGTCACTGAAGGCCAGGTCGCTGAACGTCTCGACTGCACAAGACGAGGGACAGGACTAACATACGGGCAAGCACTTGCCTGAAAGCTTTCCCATGTGTGACGCAGTGTTGGTACCTTGCTGGTTGCTGGGCTTGGGCTGTAGGTGACCCCCACTGGTACCACGGCCCAGCAGAGTAGCTGATGGGACAGGGAGGTAACCTATTCGACCGGTTACCTCCCATGGAGAGGAACAAAGGAAGGTGGAATGCCGCCCCTGGCTGGGGGGCAGGGCTGGAAGTGAGTGGGTTAGTTTCGGTCTGGGAAGCAGGGGAGAAGGAGCTAGCGGGGGGGGGGGCTGGGATTGTAGGGCCAGCCACCCCCCATCTCAAGGGGGGCACTGAGGCCTCCTAGCCCCAGTTCCTGTAACCAGATTCCATCTATGCTGTGCTATATCCTGGAGAAGCAATAAACTCCCTCTGTTCTACTGGCTGGTGGAGTCTGTTCGTGCCACTACAGGGGTGCAGGAGACGGGGAACCCCGACATGCCATCATACCATGTTAGTGGAAGGTGAGCCCGCTGAAAAAGTTGTGTGCGCCTTGCTGACTGACCACTGCAGGTGGTTCGCTGCCCAAGATCCCTGTAAGCTGTGCAGCTGCACATGGAGCAGCCTACGCACCGCCCAGGTGTCAGAGAACCCAGGCCCAGCAGACCTGCCACGGCTGGGGAGAGGAACCTCGCCCGGCTCCCGACCTGCTGCAGCCATGGGCCCCTCTCCAGCCCCCACCTAGCTTAGTGCCCAAGCTGCTGTGGCTGGGAGACAGGCATCCTTTCCGGTAGCGGGGAGAGGCTCCTCTAGCCCAGTGCTGCTGCAGGGGGAATCCTCCCTCCCCACCGTAGTGCTGGCGCAGACTGCACCCTAAGCCCCTCATCCTCAGCCCTGCTCCCGAGCCTGCACTCCCAGCCAGAGCCCTCATCCCCCCTGCCCCACACACAGCCTCTGCCCCAGCCCTGAGCCCCCGCACGCATTTCCAACTCCTGGGCCCCACCGTCACCACGTGAATTCTGTTACGTGCACCAATACGCAGGCGATGTGTCTCCCATCACTTCCATAGTGGTGCACATAACAAAATTCCTTCCGCACGCCTGTGGGAAGGACGAGAGGGAACACTGCTCCCTCCCCCACTTAGATATAAAGGGAGGCGAGAAAGAACCCAGAACACTGGGCTGAGCCGTCACTGAAGGAGAATTCTGGGAGCAGCTAAGCCTCGGCTAGCTACTGGGTTGTTTCCTTGCGAGTTCTTTTGGTGGGTCAAATGGAAAGTTTTGCTCCATTGCAAATTCTGGGGACTGTTTAAAGCAGGCTTCCTGCTCAGAGAAACAACGTATCTTCCTGCGTTATTCTGACCAGCCCAGCACATTGCTAGTTCAGCGCCTTTCATCGGCAGAATTACAAACATAACCTCCCAGAATTCCTGCTCAGTAGGAAAACCCCACTTCTGTCAGTACGTAAACTCAGGGATTGGCATTCTCATGCAGTGAATCACTAGCAGAGCTGAAACTAGAATCCAAGAGATGTCGACACGATCCAACCCCCCCCCCCCACCCCTTATTTTCTGCCTCCTATATGTGACAAGTGGGTACAAAATGTAAGAGGAAAACAAGACTCACCTAGTGCGGGCAGGAGCCGGAGGAAAGCATTCTTGTTCCTCTGTTTAGTTATGTGAAGTATGTAGTAAAGCCCAACCTCACAGGCTATTCTGTGCTCCTGGAGGAATCTGTTATGGCAACATTTCTTAATCAGTAGAACAAGAACCCCCTCACTAAAGAGAACCTTATAAAGACGGGCCCACAACTGGGAACTGAGAGAGAAAAGGAAGCAGGGAAACAGCTAACCTCAAGTCTTGGGTGAAGTGGCAGCTAAGAGCTCCTATTGAGATCTATGAGAGCTGCCAGGGCCCAAAGAAATAATTGTTCCCCAAACACAGTTTACTTTCTAATCATCATCTCTAACGGAACAGTTAAGAGGAGAAAGGAACCTTCAGGACCAACCTGAACACAATAGAAAATCGGATTCTGCTTTGTTTTACAGGTTAGATGCCTATTCTAGCACAAAATTGCGGCAATTGTGATCATAACTGGAAGTGGTACTTCAACAAGAAGTGCACTGAAAATAAGTGTAAGGTCTGAACACGACTCAGCAAAGGTTTTGCAAAGAGACACAAGAAGTTTCTTTTTTAACCACAAAACCTTTTTCAAAGTTTCTCTTTGAAATCCCAAAGTCCTCTCATCACACAAAAGCATCTTATTTCTAGTAGCACATGTGAAGGTGTTCATTTTCTTGCTGAGTAATGGTGAGCAGTCCAAATGCACTTAAATTCAATAAAACCATGAAAGCAGCCACTGTACTCTGCTTGTGAAGGACACACAAATGTCTCCTTAATTTGAAAACAACACACCCCTTCGTTATTTGCTATACACAGACTGAAATGAAGTGTCAAAGCAAGAAACATTAATGTGAGGGCCCACCTCCTAGGGATGTTAAATTGCAAGTAACTGACTTATCGAATAGTTGATGCATTTTGCATTGACTATTTGATAGGGCGTCTTCACCTCTGAAGTGTAGAAACAGTCTTAGGGCTGCTGCTACACTTTATAGGTGAAAGCACCGTGTGGAGCCCAGGGTCAGCTGGGGACACCCCCGCTGAGCCCGGGCTCTGTGCAATGCTGTTGCTTTGAAACGCCGTGTGCAGCTGGGGACACCCCAGCTGACCCCGGGCTGCATGCGGGGTTTCAAAGTGGCAGCGCCATGTAGAGCCTGGGGTCTGGCTCCAGGCATCAAGCGGCGCTGTCACTTTGAAGTACTCCCTCTTTCCTCCTCCCCCTTGCTGCCTCATTCTGATAGAGGCAGCAAAGGGAGGGAAGTGACTAGACGACAAGCTTAACTATCTGATAAGCATTTGCTTGTCGATTAGTCCTTCACATCCCTACCACCTCCACAGACCAGGCCAATATAAAAGTCAAGAGTAAGAAATACCACTCCACACTAATTGCTTCAATATTTTCCAATAGCGGAGATACTGAACTTTGTGAAGGGATGACAGACTTTGCTTCCTTGAAAATAGGGGCAAACCAACTTGTGCTGAGTTTCAAAACAGTGTTCATGATCAGACACTCACACCTCTCTAAGGCTCTGTCTACACTCCAGGGTTTTTGCACAAGAAACTTTTTGCGGAAGAGATCGTCCGCAAAAACGCCTTGCACAAAAGCGTGTCCATACTTCTAAAGCGATGTGCTTTTGCCTAAGAGCGTCCACACTGCATGGACACTCTTCTGCAAGGAAGTTCTGATGGCTATTCACCTGTGCTTTTTCTGATAGGCTCTTTTTGTGCAAGAAACCCCTGTTGATCATCCGCACACATCTTTTTGCGCAAGAGTTCTTGTGCAAAAAGGAGTTATTCCTCGTAGAAAGAGGTATACCTACACTGCAAAAAGCCCTCTGTTCTTGCACAAAAATGCACTTGAGATATGGACACTCCAGGGGTTTTTGCGCAAAAACCCTGTAGGGTAAACATAGCCTAAATGTGTTACTGCTGAGTAGTAGCCATGTTTGTCAGTTAAAGAACTATCCTCTTTCTAACCTCTTCATGGGTAACAAACTCTTTTAACGACCGTAGCAAACCTCTTAAACTACATTCAACTCCAAACTCTCTTTAACCAACTGATGCAGCCTCTGGCTTAAGGAGCAGCAGCAATATGCTCCACAGCACATTGATTTTTAATATCAGCTCTGTCTACAACAAACTCTCTTTGGTATGGTCCATGAAGAAATAACTGAGGCCAAAGGCACCAAGACAATATTATTCTATTCTCTTAGGCCCTGATTCCACATGTAGTACATGAGTAGCCTCACTGGCTATAAAGTCCTTTGCTGAATAAGGGCCTGGGTATTTTGTTCTTTTTCCTATGCAGCTGTCTTTCGATCGGAGTCCTGGAGAAAAATGCCAGTTTCTAGCTGGAGCTCAAAGACATCTGAACAGGACACCACCCTCTCTGGCTCCAAAGCAGCACCATTTCTCTCTTACTTCTTGCCAGAGACCCGCTTGGTTCTTTCTATCGACCTATTCAAGACCTGTAGTTTTACTGCTTTCTAATCAACTACTCCATTGAGAGAGCTACTTGAACAGAATGGACACTTGCAATTAGGGTTATTTTTTTTCCTTTTAATTGTGCCAGGTTGCACATAATGGGCTTCTCTATACCACAGCTTAGCTACATAAGGCTATGTATACTCTACAAATTACTTCAGTGTATCACTCAATTAATCCACATGTCTGAGCAACTAAGTTACACAAACCTAAGTGTTAGTGTGGACAGTGCTATGTTGGCAGGAGAGCATCTTCCATTGATACAGTACAGGAGGCGTTATTGAGCTGATGAGAGATTTCTCTCCCATTGGCTTAGAGAACCTTTACCAGAAGTGGTGCAGCTGTGCTGCTGTAAGTGATGTAGTGTAGACGTAGCCTAATGCTTTGCTTTGAAAAAAGATCTAACGCACATAGGTGGATAACTTACTTGGTGAAAGTTTCAGGAATGGTGCTGGGGTAAGGAATTGGCCCTTTTTCTTCTGATGGCAGTTTCTGATCTACGTTGAATGTATAGTCATCCACCACAAAAGACATCAGCATCGGCAAGAACTTGGTGATCAACTCATGTTCCTTAGAGGTGGGGAAAAAAACCCATTGTAATACTAAAAAAAAAATTCAGTGTGTGTGTGTCATTTTCCCTCCAAGAATCTCAAAGTGTTTAAGTGACCATGTAATATACCCATCACAGCTAGAAAAACTAAGGTACACAATTTGCCCATGGCCACAGGGCAAACCAATGGTACATAGGAACATAAAACATGGTATTCAGACACCAAGTTCCTTCTCTAATCAGTGACTTCTCTTTTCACGTCCTTCAGTAGAACATAAGGAGTTAATCAGAAAACTATCCTTCAGTTTATACACAAAAACACTATTGGACGAATGTTTTGATTTAACGTAATTACCCCGTGATACACAGATCCCATGTAGGCACCTTATCTTATACTGTTGCAAGCACTGGACACAGAGGGTTTTGGTAAGGACAGAGTGGTATGCTAATGAGTACAAATCATCTTATTAATTCCTTGACAGAATATTAACTATTGCACACTGAGTCCTGCTCCCCTGAGGAGTGCCGGGGAAGTTCACGCTCATTTCCTCTCTTCCCACAGCAGGTAAAAATTACTTATTTTGTATCAAACTGAAACAACAGGAAGCGAGAGCTTATGGAACCACAAAGCTCATTAAAAAATGAGGCAAATTGTGGCACTCTCTCTATATAGTGCTAGCAGGTGAAGAAGGAACCTTACAACTAATGTAAGTCAAGGTTCTGTTGAAGGTCATAATTACCTAATCACATTAGTATGGGACTATTAATGCATAAGCACTTCGGGGTGCTGGAACAATTTGTATAGTGGGAGGTGCTGAGAATCACTGAGCAAAACTGTAACCCCTGTATAGGGTGGAAACCATTTCAAGGCAGGTGGTGCAGGAGCACCGCTCATTCCAACCCTATGGAAAATGTATATCGCTGAGGTAGATGGGCAGTCAGCTAGAGGTGTATCTATTCCGTGTCTTATCAAACCCCGGGGAAGTACTGCACTACCATGCAGCACAGAAGAGAAACAGCAATGACATTTTTGCAGTTCTGCTTACATCCTGTCTTACTGCCCAGTATTATGGTTACCCTCTCTTCTGTAGATAGTGGAATACAACTTCTCCCAGAGCTGCCACATCTGTTCAGAAAGCAGGCCAGGAGAAAGTGAGGGGAGGGTAGCTTGAGTGATCCAAAATGCACTTTCCAGGGGTTGACTGTGATAGCTCCACAGCGCTGCTATCACAACGTTAGGGAGGCAGAAGTGATAACGCAACAAGCTGCCATTAGAGTTTAGGGCTAGCCCCAGCAATACTATTTGCACATTCATTCTGATCCAGTCTCACTATTTGGGTGGCAATCCCCGGAGTTATAAGTCATTAGCACAGAGTTTGATTTAAACAAGTTACAGCCCAGCTGTTCAAGATTAGAAAAAAGGGTGCACGTAGGCAAACTTTATAAGAGCACCCACTGGTGTACACTCAACCCCTAATGGTGCATGCCAATGCAAAGTATCATCTGTACAAACAGGATGTTTCTATGTGCATTAGAGGCATTTGAAAAAGCTGGTCCCATGGATTATTTAAAAGTGGAAGATGAAGAAATCAATGAGGAAACACTCTTCAATAAGCTTACCATTTTAGGCTCCCTGAAGACTTGACTGTCGATCATGTCCCAGGCGCCTTGTCCCAGAGACAGCATCCTAAGCAGCAGCAAGAGATCAGGGCTTTCCTGGAAATTCATATGAAAAGTTATGTTCTCCTTCGATTCCCTACATGTTGGAGATTTATTTGGCTGTAGTTTATATTCAGTGGTATTCCTGGATTCAGAGGCATTATCTAGAGACGTTAGATGACAGAAGATTGATAGAGCTGTCAATTGGTATGATTACCAAAATAACGAATGATAGCTCAGAGGGCCCCAAACAGCTGCAAACGCTACAGAACAGGGTAACCTTGTATAGCGTGCTTGGAGATGTTAAGGCAATTGGCAACTGAGCGTGCGATTGGCGAGACACTTTTTAAAACAATTCGACATAATACAACACCATACCCGGCAGAAAGAAACTACACACATTTGTAAGTAAATATCCAGTATTGAGTGTGTAACAATAATGGCCTTACAATTACATAGTACGATGGAGCTTAAAATGATAAAAAGACATTATTTGACAATAAACGAAGCAGCCCAAAGGATGAAATATTGGAAGTGAGCTTTGTATAGTTCCCATCCTAACATCTGAGTCCTGAACCACCCGGGGCAAAGAATCTCATCCTTGTTGCAAAGCCTGTGAGTACCCTTTTCATAGCAGAAAACCTGAGGATCCAACCTGCCGACTACATACTAAGTCCTTCCTAGGACTACACCTTGGCTACGTGACAACCAACATTCCTAACGCAGTGCTGCCCCCCTGCCCCAGGAACTGTCAGCAGCCAGACACAGCATTACAGAGAGCTGCCTCCCAACACTATTTAGTGCATAATCATCTTCTGTGTGTGGCTGACATACATGTAGAGAAACAACTATAATTTGACCTTCACATGGCTCAGTAAAGTGTACAATAGAAAACCCTTTCTCCAGTTACATCATTCAGTAGGAATTGTCTTTATTATATCCCCCAAATCCAGCAATGGGCAACCGAGGCTAGCGAGTGAGCCACATGAATGGCCTCCTCCATCTCAGCGGCTGCAAAACTGTTGCAACCAAGATGGTCTCCCAGAATAAGGTAGTTTTGCTAACTGCACTCGGTAACCTATGCTTCGCAGGCTGTGCCGACTGATAGCAGCGCTTTGATTGGCTGCAGAGGAAACGTCTGGCTGTCCCACTCAATGTTGTGTGCAAGCAGCATGCACCTCACTTCACCTGCCTTTGCTGATGTGACATGCATGTTGCCTTAGTAATATCGGTAGGAAAAAAACCTATGCGGATGGAAACCGCAATTTGGGCAAAGGTAAACAACATGTTTCATAAGCCACATGTAGAACCCCGACAGGCCGCAAGTTGCCCACCACTGCCCGAACCCCACTCAGATGAAAAGCCAGACACTAGAACAGTTTGGCACAGGGAGTAAAGGGAGCAACTGTGGCAGGAATGTAAGTAGGCAGTAAGCAGTTGCCTGAAGGATACATAATTAGAAGAGCATGAATCTAATAGTAAGAAATGCTGAGGGGATACTGCCAACTTGAAAATCATATTTGTTTAAAAACTGTAAACCTACCGTGATTGCATGCAACTCCTACAATTACTACAAATGAAAGAAATTAGAATGAAGTGTATGTTTCTCCTCTTTTTCGGTTTACTTGTGCATTTGATAGCAGTCTCATGGTTTCTCCTGCAATGTAAAGCGTCTCCCTTGCTGAAAAATGTGGTCTCATTATAACCAGAACAAGGTTCATTTGTAATCTGTGCAGGTTTCTCAGACTCACCCTGGGTAAAGTGTCTTGCCCAATCAGCTCTTGCAGATGACGTATGGTACTCAGAGCTAAGGTATTAATGGCAAAGGGATCACACAAGATCATTGATAAATCCCTGAAGGTAAACAGAATCACAAATGAATTTTATATATGCTAACGAACACCGAAAGCCCGACCCCACACCCAGCCATAAACTATCTGCTACTCAAGAAAGTGTCTGTATTGCAAGAAAAACTTTGGTCCTGTCCATTTGTTGTTGTTCAATCTATCAAATCTAAGATACATTGAGGACGGACACACACACACACACACACACACACACACACACACACACACACACACACACACACACACACACACACACACACACACACACACACACACACACACACACACACACACACACACACACACACACACACACACACTCTTTAAAGGGACAGTGCCCAATTAAAAACTTAATCAGTATTATGTTTCTGCCTTCGATCAATAATTAGATGCTTAAAACTGGCCAGAGTCCTACCTGATGTAAAAATCCCTTTGGCTTTTATTTTACAGGATCCAGAGTTACTACTCAGGGATGAAATAAACCTGTAATCTTACTAAGAAGGACCGTGTAATGATTGGTTTTGTTACCAGGCACTTGTGGGGAATTAACAACTAAAGTAACTCATCCATGTAGGATAACACAAGCATCGCTCTCAACTTGATTTTATGAGCCTGTACTGCTCACCCCAATACTTGTTCTTGTCCTTTCTTCACACCATCCAGAAACCCTTGCAGCTCCCGAGCTCTTTTGTTGTCCACAAACTTCTCCCGAATGCAGGCGTCTAGGCACCAGGTGAACTGCAAAGAAAAGGAACTTTCTTAACACACCCATGGCATCTCCTTTTAGCCAGCATTCAAATATATAAATCACCTCAAGGTTTCACTATCATACCGTTCACTTGATATTTAATTAAATACCCCTGCATACATCTTTCCTCCCTGCCCAGACCCCACCATGCCCTCCCTGGTCCAGCAAAATCTTTAATCCAGCATACCATTTCCCAGAGTTGTCAGATTAAAGAGGTTCAAATGTATAACCAGGACCTAAGTGCAGAGAACAGAATGCAACTGCATGTAGAGGGGATAAGTAACTTAATTCACATGACAAATTGCATCCTATCACTAAATAGGACAGAAAATCTCCTACATTTTTATTATTATTTTAATACTTTTTATACATCAAGAGCCACAGCATTTCACAAACTGGTGAAATGCAACCACTTCTGGGCAAAGAGCATCAGCTTGTGCATAGTCCTATGCAAACAGGGAGGAGAAGGAATTGTTGGGCAAAAACATTGGGGCAAACCAGTGGCATGAACTTTGTTTTTGGTAGCATCCATGTAGATCAGATAGCACATTGTTTTTTGAGACTTCATACCAAGCACCATGACCAATGTAACCACCAACGGCTTAGTTAGTGCTGCTGGGATTTGAACCGTATTCTGTGCCTGGAGATAATATCCTCTCTGGGTTATTGACCTTCAAGGCAGCACGTATAAATGAGAGCAGCTCAGACTGAAAATCCCAAAGTACTACTTCTGCCTGGTCCATCTATTCATTACCTTGTGACAGGGATCAACAGTACAGATCTCACTGATGTCCAGGTCATGCAGCGACATCAGGAGCTCTGCCCGTAGTGTGCAGTAATGGACATTTCTGGTCCGAAGGAATAAGGTTCTTAGGAACTGTAGCACCATGTCATACAGCTTCACATTCTTCCCAATCATCTGAGTCAGCTTCTGAACCACCTAAAGCCCAAATGGAAAAACACACGCTTAGTGCCAAAGGATAATCCAATACGACAGCTTCAAAGCCACATTATTATTTGTCCCCTCAGTTGTGGAATGCCTGAACCAAAACATACAGCTTTAAAGGACATTTCATACAAAGAACTTTTCAGCATTTCAACTCCATTTGTGCTTTAATAGATTTTTGTCTAGACCTTAGTAATTGCAATCTGACCTGTTACACCAAATATGCCGATAGAAATTGCTTTTACTGTAAATGTGATCTTAGAGTTGTATATGGACATCTAGCACTACAGTTCCAGAGCACCCAACATGGAAAATCAAAAGTAATAACAAAATGCCTAGGGGACTTCAGAGTCTCTGGAATTTTTCCCTTTTTTAAGTTAAAAAATTATGCTTGGAGCAAAGATTTTGGATTTTTTTGAACATTTTAATAACACGTGTAAAGTAAGTGTGTCAAAAAGTCCCATTGCAACAGACACGATACAATTACTCAGGAAAGCACAGTCCCTGCCCTGAAGAATTTACAATGTAGTTTAAGACAAGCTAATGAGGGTAGCATACAACAGGAAGGAAGAGAGGCTGGGGTGAGGGTAGCATTCAGAAGCTCACACTATTCAACAGGCTAGCCACACACACAGCTTTTACACACACACTTATCCAGTGTTGCTCGGGTCCTTATCTGGAAAATGAAAGTGTCCACGCTTCATTTAAATCATTGCTGGGAGGGGGGAGGGGGGGGAGCATACCCAGCCTGCCCTGGGGAGAAAGGACTATCCCAGCCCTCTCTCACTGCAGCAGCTTGGTGCCAGGTGAGAAGTGCCTCTCCATAACTGTCGCAGTTCCATGGAGCACAGCCAGGGGAGAGGTACATGTCCCCCAGCTAAGGCAGATCCTGGTTCCTCGGCCCCCTGGGAATGCAGCAAACTGTGCACTTTCTTCTCACCCCCGGATGAAGGGGAACAGTCAGCAATGTTCCCCTACAAATGGCGGAGGGGAAGTTGGGACAGTCCTGGATGGGAAGGGGCATGTACCCCCAGGAACCCCTTTCACCTGCCTCCTTTCTATATGGCAGCGTTTCCCAAACTATGGGCAGCGGCCCGTATCAGCATGGCTGCCGGGAGGGGAGCAGAGCGGGGTGGGTGGGGGGGAGGGGAGAGGAACCGGCCGCCGGGAAGCAGTGCTGGGGGCAGCGGGCCTGTCCCAGTGGAGATCCGGGTGGGTGGCCAAAGCAGGGCTGGGAGCGGCGGGGCTGTCCCACGGAGATCCAAGAGGGTGGGCAGCAAAAGCAGGGTTGGGGGCAGCGGGGCTGTGCCATGGAGATGCAGGTGGTGAAAGCAGGACTGGGGGAGTGGGGCTGTCCTGTGGAGATCCGGGCATGTGGGCGGCGGAAGCAGGGTTGGGGGCAGCGGGGCTGTCCCGGAGAGATGAGGGGAGGCGGGGGGGGGGGGGGGGGGGCAAAAGAAGCAGGGTTGGAGGTAGCGAGGCTGTCCGGCAATGGCGATCGGGGAGGGCAGGCGGCGGAACCAGGGCTGCATGGGGGAGGAGGAGCTGGTCGGGGGAGATCAGGAGGAGGATGGAAGAATCAGCTGCCAAAAGCAGGGCTGGACGGGGGCAGCAGGGCTGGTGGTGGTGGGGGTTGTCGGGGGAGCGGGGCTGACCGGGGAAGATTGGTGGGTGGCGGGGGGAACCGACCGCTGGAAGCAGGGCTAGATGGGGGCAGCAGGGCTGGACTGGGGAGATCGGGAAGAGAAGGGGGGGGGAGAGTGGGACTGACCTGGGCATATGCAGACCCTGGCAGACCAGTGAGTCTGGCTGCGGATTCCATTTTGCCCCCTCCCTGGAGTAGTTGCGAACTGCCTGGCAGGTAGACACACTCAGACAGCGCAAGCACATCTACCAGCCAGGCAGCTAAGGACTATTACACTTAATTATATTAAGACGTACCTAATTAGAAAATACCAGGCATTTTATATGTCTGGTAATTTCTCAATTTCTTTTCCAGACAAAACCTTCAAATACCAGACTGTCCGGTACAAAACTGGACACCTGGCAACCCTACCCCTCCTTGCACTCTCCCTCCTAGCCAGATACCCCACCCCCAATCTGCTCCTGCTCCTGCCTCCTGAAGTGCTCATGTGGCGCCGGGTTACCCAAACCCTGGCCCAGGCTGGGTGGAGGATGCAACCGGGCAAAACACTGAAAATGTATTCATTTTTCATTCTTTTTTTTAAATATGCGTTTATATTTTTGGGCTGCAAAAGACAGTTCTGAAAAAAAACTGGGTTCCAACTAAAGTAAAAAGTTTGGGAACCCCTGGTCTAGCCAGCTTTCTATCCATCTTACAGTCCATTTATCCAATCCATATTCCCTTAACTTGCTGGCAAGAATATTGTGGGTCACTGTATCAAAAGCTTTGCTAACACTGGCACTGCGGGTTTTGGGAGGACCAGAAACAACTTATTTGAATATTCATCATTTGCTTATTGAATATGCAAATATATGTTATCGGTCCTGAAAAACCTCGTGAATGGATTTACTGGTCCCTGTGTCAAAAAGTTTGGGAACCCCTGCTATATGGTATTATGAAAAGCCATCCTATTCCAGGAACATCCCACTTTCCTGGCACAACCAAACCCTGACCTTACTTTAAATTATGAGAAGAGGAAACAATATTCCAAATTTGGTAGTCCAAGCTCTTACCGTTTAGGAGGAGTTCTTGAACAAACAAACAGATTCAAGGACAAACTCTCTCAAATATACAGTAGATAAAGCTGGGCGTTATATTAAATCCCAGACTGATAGAACGAGGAAAAAATATTAATTACACATTTTGCTTAGCAATTTAAATGTTATTTTAAAAAATCTGCTTAAACAAAAGATTAACCTATTGGAATGGCACCTAGTGACAAAGTAATACAATTATAACAACATTGAGCTTTATGTTTAATTTATTAAATATAAAATTAGCCTGTTTATTTTAGGGATGTAAATGGTTAACCAGTAGGGGCCGGAGCAGCTTCCCACCTGCCATGGGTGGGGGGCTGCTCCAGCTCCGCAGGGCCTGCTGTGGGTAGGTGGTACTCTAGCCCAGCCAGAGCAGCCCCTGTTGGCAGAAGGCTTGACCAAGGCTCACTACAGGCAGGGAGGTCCAGCGCAGCAGGGGCAGTCCCAGTCTGCAGCAAGGGGGGGGCCATTCCAGCACGGGCAGTGATAGGTGGGCAGCTGCTCACCCCCGCAACTGCCCTCCCCATTAATCGGTTAACTGGTTAAACATTACTTTTAACCAGTTAACTAATTAAAAATTGGCTTTGACATCCCTAGTTTATTTCATTAAGACTTGTTTAAAGAAGATAAACTGACACTAAGTAACTAGCCAAAATATTTACATAGCTTTTTCCAGGTGGTAGCAAAGTTTCAAGGCCAGATGGATGCTCAATTCTCTGATAATACTGGCAGGATAGGAACCCAATATGCTCCCTTTTCAAAGACAGAGATTGGAGAATCCTGTTCCAAATTTCACTGTAAGTTCTTCCTGTTCTTACCTCTCCCTGACGTCTCGTTTTTGGAGAGGGACTGAAGAAGTTGTGCAAGACAGAGAGATCACTACTGAAGAGAGTGTTTTCTTTTTCCAGGATGTACTGTTTTAGCAATGGGGACACCTCATCACCGAACAGAGCTTGGTTATCCTGCCAGATCTGGCGCTTCACCTCCACGGCACATGCTTTGTATAAATCCTTATCTGCCATCACTAACTTCAGTTTCTTTTCAGGGACCTATGAACAACAGTGCAGAGTCAGGAAAAAGTTTAGCTAGGGGTTCACCGGTCAGATTGTTAAAATGGTAGGTAGTTAACTACTGGAAAGATCGACATCACAGCCTTGAACTGGCCAGTAACTTCTATAGCCAGTGCAATTAAAACATAAGGAAACAGCAGAGACCCTTCTTTTATGATCCTGCCCCTCCAAAAGGATCCTGATTTTAAAGTATTTAGCTTTCGAGATAAAGCATTACATTTTCCTTCAGTTAGTTTTACAACAAATATCTTCCCCTATTAAAAAAGGAAGAAAAGCATTCTACAGTGACGGTTCAAAGCTCTACAAAGTACAAAGCACTAGCAGAGGTTTTGAATAGGGATGAGAGTTTAATCAATTAACCCATAAACTTTTAAACTGATGTTTATCAGTTAATCTCAGCCAACTCCCAGGGAGTCCTCTTCAATGTGGCAAGGCAGCAAAACCTCCTGCCTGGTTACCATATTACATGATTTTTAACATCCCTAGTTTTGAAGCGATTATATTAAGGATACTTAGTGCCTTACATGAAGGGTTGTTTCCTTTTACGTGCCCTTTCCCAGAAATATTGCCCTTTACAAAAAAAAAATCTAGCTTTAAAATTTAAGCTATATAATTTACTAGGTCATCCTTACAATGTCCCACTTGCCGTTTAAATCAGTGATGAAAAAGCCCCCTACCACTGAGTTCAATCTATTTTTCAGAAGGATGAGGGAGGACAGGCACATTTTAAAAACAGAAAAACACGCTTCTCTCGCTAATTCATTTATAAAGTATGAAATGCTTTTTAAACTACATTAAAATTAACTGATATGAGAATCAAAGTGTAAGCCAAAATCTCTACCAGTGAATGATTAACTGAAGAGTTTGCAAATGTGCCACACAGCCCAGCTAACAGCAGAAAGTAAAAGGGACTGTTGTAACCAGGAGATATAAGGAGATTTTACCTTGGGAAGGTGTTTCATGACACACATCACCACAGGCTGTATAGATGGCATCTTGACCAAGGAAAAACATTTTTCCAGCAGATCCTCTAGCTTTTTGTATCTGGAAACATGCAAGCAAGAAAAGTTGCAAGGTAAAGTTTTCAAAACCCCTGAGTCACTTAAGGTCTTAAGTGCTTGAATTGCTTTTGAAAATGGGACTTAAGCACTTAAGTTTTTTTAAAAAACTTTACCTTCCATGATTTTGCAATTAATTTCTAATGATGAGTAATATGCAGCAACAAGATCAGTAACACACCTTTCCTCAACTTTTCCTTCTGAGGCAATGGCTGAAACTCTCTCTAGCAGTTTCTCCCTCAGCTCATCAAATACAGACTGATGAAATTCCAACCTAGGAGTGCCGTGGAGGTCCAAGAATGGCAGAGCAGACTGGAGAGAGGGCAGGAGGACTCCATTTTCTGTCTAGCAAAACAAACACCATAAGAGTCCTAAGTTTTGGATTAAACACAAATTCCTGGTTGGCAATAAAACAGAGTGCCCGCCAAGAGAAACAAGGCTTCCTTCTCACATTTCAGCCTGGGGTACGCTGCTAAAAACAAAACCTGTTTGCAAAACAGCTAAATCCTGACCGGTTTGGGGGGGGGGCTCCCTTCCTTTTTAATGGTGGTAGAGATGCAGCCCTTAGTCTGGTGCAGCTGGAACAAAAGGCAGGACCAGGCAGCGCTTTAAAGACTAACAAGATGGTTTATTAGGAGATGTACCAGGGCATCAGCTCGGTAACCCCCCCCCAGGACCCCCCTTCGCCAGAGCCATGGGGGGAGGGGGGACACGCCCCGCCCCAAGGAGGGAGTCGCTTGCGCGGCGCAGGACCAGCCTGGGTTAGGCCGCTTCCGGGGGGGGGGGGTGAAGCCCTTTGTAGGAGGGTCCCGCCGCGCGGGGGGGGGGGGGGCGGCTCCTCACGCGGAGCCTCGGGCCCCAGACGCGCCGATCCCAGCGGGGTCTCCCTGCGAGGGGGGGCGGCCAGTGGGGGGGGCACTCCCATGAGCCCCCCCAGTCCCCGCGCATGCGCCCTGCGCGGTCCTCGAGGCGCCGGCCTCGGGCCCCCGGGCCGCACCTGGAACTGCTCGATGGCCTTGAGCGGTTCGGTGCAGTTGGTCAGCGTCTCCTTCAGGTCCTCGCCGTTGGCCACCCCCAGCTCCTGCAGCCCCGCGAACATGGCGGCGGGGCGGGTCCGTCGCCGGCCCCGGCCCCCCGGACCCCGCGGCCCCGGCACGCAGGTTCCGGCTCGGCGGGCGGAGCCGGGCTGCGAGCGCCACAGCGACCCCTGCGGCCCGCGGCCGGCGTGGCGGCCTCCCCCCCACCGCCCCCGCCTGCGGCCGGCCCCCTAGAGACACCCCGCGGGAATGCCGCCTCCCCGCTGCGTCCCCCACCCCGTGTGCTGCCTCCCCCCCCACAGAGATAGGCTTGGCAGACGGGGTTACAAAAAATACCCAACACCCCCCCCCCAAAAAAAAAACACCGGGAAAAAATTCTGTTGGGGGGGGGGGGGGAAAGGGGAGACCAAAGTAGTGGAGAAAAAAAAGGGCGCTGCGCCTTTAAGTGGCTCTGGTCTCAGTGCCCCCCATCCCAGTGCACTCACCCCTCCCCCAGAGCCAGGTGCCCCAGTGCCCCCCCATCCCAGTGCACTCACCCCTCCCCCAGAGCCAGGTGCCCCAGTGCCCCCCCATCCCAGTGCACTCACCCCTCCCCCAGAGCCAGGTGCCCCAGTGCCCCCCCCCATCCCAATGCACTCATCCCTCCCCCAGAGCCAGGTGCCCCAGTGCCCCCCATCCCAATGCACTCACCCCTCCCCCAGAGCCAGGTGCCCCAGTGCCCCCCCCATCCCAATGCACTCACCCCTCCCCCAGAGCCAGGCGCCCCAGTGTCCCCCCATCCCAGTGCACTCACCCCTCCCCCAGAGCCAGGTGCCCCAGTGCCCCCCCATCCCAGTGCACTCACCCCTCCCCCAGAGCCAGGTGCCCCAGTGCCCCCCCATCCCAGTGCACTCACCCCTCCCCCAGAGCCAGGTGCCCCAGTGCCCCCCCCATCCCAATGCACTCATCCCTCCCCCAGAGCCAGGTGCCCCAGTGCCCCCCCATCCCAATGCACTCACCCCTCCCCCAGAGCCAGGTGCCCCAGTGCCCCCCCATCCCAATGCACTCACCCCTCCCCCAGAGCCAGGCGCCCCAGTGTCCCCCCATCCCAGTGCACTCACCCCTCCCCCAGAGCCAGGCGCCCCAGTGTCCCCCCATCCCAGTGCACTCACCCCTCCCCCAGAACCAGGCGCCCTAGTGCCCCCCCATCCCAATGCACTCACCCTTCCCCAGAGCCAGGCGCCCTAGTGCCCCCCCATCCCAATGCACTCACCCTTCCCCCAGAACCAGGCGCCCTAGTGCCCCCCCATCCCAATGCACTCATCCCTCCCCCAGAACCAGGCGCCCTAGTGCCCCCCCATCCCAATGCACTCACCCTTCCCCCAGAGCCAGGCCCCTCACAGGCTATGTCTACACTTGTGGCTTCTTGTGCGAGTAATATGCAAATGAGGCTAAGCATACCTAATGAGCCTAATTTCGTTACACCTATTACTTTTCAGGAAGAATGGCATTGCGCAAGAGGGGTTTTTTTGCGCAAGAAGGGGCAGTGTAGATGCTCCTTCTTGCGCAAGATCTTCTTCTGAAAAAAATGGTGGCTCACTAGGTATGCAAATGAGGCTCAGCAATATTCCACGCTTAGCCTCATTTGCATATTGCTCGCACAAGAAGCCGCGAGTGTAGACATAGCCCCAGTGTCCCCCATCCTAGTGCACTCACCCCTCCCCCTGAGCCAGGCATCCCCAGCACCAGGAGCGCTCCGCCCCAATCAAATCACACACCCCCACCTCCTCTCCTGCCGCAGAGCCAGGCACCCGAGGAACAGGATGGCCGGGTAAGGAAATCTTACTCTTAAAGTCACCGCTCCTGCCGCCCAGCCTCGCTGCCTGGGTTCCCCGTGTGTAGAGGGAGGCATCACGTGGCCAGCTCCCGGGTCTCTGCTCAAAGCGTCACATGAGCTAGAGCAGCATATGCTTGCTCCCACCCCAGCCCAGTGCCCTCCTAGCATGGCGCCTGGGGGCAAGTGTCCCCTTCTGCCCCCCTTCACTACGCCTCTGCCGCACTCCTCACTTCCCTACCCCTGCCAGATGTGGCAGGGGAAAATTGTCCCCACTGGGCTTCCGTCCAAGGGAAATAGGAAATACTGGACATTTCACATGTCTGGTATTTTCTGGTTTTTTTTTTACTGGACGGGGGACCCGAATAATGAACAATCTGGGTGAAAACCAGATACCTACCTAGAGACCTACGAGAATGCCATTTTCTTGTTCCCTATAGAACTTCTGGGGATGCTGCCTCCTTCCTTATATCCTCCCAAGTATAAGAGCATAAGAATGGCCAGACTGGGTCAGACCAAAGGTTCAATCAGCCCAGTATCCTGTCTGCCAACAGTGGCCAATGCCAGGTGCCCCACAGGGAGTGAATCGAACAGGTAATGATCAAGCGATCTCTCTCCTGCCATCCATCTCCACCCTCTGATAAACAGAGACTGGGGACACCGTTCCTACCCATCCTGGCTAGTAGCCATTAATGTTTATCACGTTACCGGAGTTTAAGGGAAACAGCCAGGTCACTGCTGCGCCCATGGGGGGGGGGGTTTGTCCCAAAAGTTGATAGAAAGGGGGCCATGTGAAGTGTCAAACAAAAGCTTATTGTCTACGGATTCCGTACATGCTCTTCGTATACCTGTATAATGTCTGTGTGTGTTATAAGTATGTACTCTATGTTGATGCTGAAAGATTCTCTGTCTGAGGCAGAGCAATGGGCCGGGAATGTTTGCCCATGGACATGCTAATGAGCAAAGCTCCAGGGAACAATGGACCGCTGGAGGCCAAAGACACAGCTGGCCACTGGCCATGTGACTCTCCAGCTTAGAAGAAGCCAGGAGGGGATATAAATATGCCAGGTGGCCGACTCCATCGGGGTGCTCAGCTCAGCTCTTCATCTCAGAGGCAAGAGTGCAGGGATCAAGGAGCCAGAAAGAACTGTACAAAAACCTGTAGGGGAACACTTCAATCTCCCTGGACACACAATTGCAGATCTAAAGGTAGCCATCCTGCAGCAAAAAAACTTCAGGACCAGACTTCAAAGAGAAACTGCTGAGCTACAGTTCATCTTCAAGTTTGACACAATCAACTCAGGATTAAACAAAGACTGTGAATGGCTCGCTAACTACAAAAGCAGCTTCTCCTTTCTTGGAATTCACACCTCCAGATCAGCAACTAGAAGTGGGCCTCATCCTCCCTGATTGGATCCACCTCGTCATCTCCAGCCTGATTCTGGCCTGCATATTTATACCTGCCTCTGGAAATTTCCACTACATGCATCTGACGAAGTGGGTCTTTGTCCACGAAAGCTTATGCTCCAACACTTCAGTTAGTCTATAAGGTGCCACAGGACTCCTCGCCGCTTTTGCAGATTCAGACTAACACGGCTCCCCCTCTGATACTTGTCCCCTCTCCATGTGCTGCTTGAGCCGCAGGGCTGTCTCCCACTTTGCGTGACTTTGTTGCTTTGGCATCCCTGTCACATATTTCCACATTTGCTGAACTGCGGGGAGGTTGCAGGCACTGGCCTCCTGGCCCCTAGAATTCTCCAGTCTCCCAGGCAGTGAGTTATATGGGCCCCAGAGGTGCTCTAACACCATGAATACTCATGGTCCGGGGCATGGCTCTGTCAATGTTAACTGTAACGCATCCTGAGTGTGACTTAATCACCCAATGATCCTTACTCCACTTGAATGACAAGCCGTTTGTTACCTTAATTACCCTACCTGTGTTTATAAACAAACTCCCTGCTGCACAGGCTGTGCTGTTCCCAGCTTCGGAATTCATCACAGGCCGAGTTTGAGGAGGGCTAGCTACACTTAACATTTAACATTCTTTAAACTTTTTTAACCTAAAACCAAAACCACCTGTTTTAAAAAAATAAATATAAAAAAAGGATAAACTCTACATGTAAAAAGAGGATGCAGGCAGAAGCCCATCAATGCTAACACCTGTGTCTTCCTAATAACTGGACTTCCCTCCCCTGAAGAGGTCTCAGTGTGATAGGTTATTGCATCACCTGGAAGGAAGGTCCCAACTGTGGATAATTTTCTTCTGCTCCATTTGGACGTTCTCCTCCCCGCAAAAACGCAGAGGCTGGCACAGCTGTCCTGATTGGTCCTATGGACAGGGCGGCTCTGAGGAGATGACTATAGCTGGACTGCTTGGAAATAGTGAATTAATTAAATTTAACACGCCTGTGGTTAGAAAAATACCACAGTAGCTCAACACCATGGCATTTAATTTCATAAAGGGGAACTACACACAATGAAGAGGTTAGTTAAACAGAAATTGAAAGGTACAGTGTCAAAAGTGAAATCCCCGTAAGTTTTCAAACTTTTCAGACACCCTAATAGAGGCTCAGGTTAAATGTGTGCCTCAAGCTAGAAAAACATAGAGAACTGAAAAAGTGCCACCATGGCTGAACCGAGTAAAAGAAGCAGTGGGAAATAAAAAGGCATTGGTAGAGAGTGGAGGTGAAATCCTAGTGAGGAAAATAGAAAGGAGCAAATGCCAAAGGAAGTGTAAAAATATAATTAGGAAGGCCCAAAACAATCTGAAGAACAGCTAGCCAAAACCAAAAAGTAATAGCAAAAAATGTTAAGTACGCCAGAAGTCTGCTAAACAAACTCCCTTCCAGAGCCTGAGGCGGGTGGTGGCGGTGGGAGTTTGGATGGAGAAGGGGTTTAGGCTCTGGGTATTCTGGGCACCACCAACATTTCAGCCAACTTGCCACCCCTGCCCAGGAGCCCCAGCCTCTCCTGTCCCCTACTCCCTGCGGGCTCCCCTCCCAGCACCAGGCTTCCTTCAAGTGTGGCTCCTGAACTCACCGTGGTTCCCAGCACCCACAACTCCTGGCCACAGCGGGGAACTCACTGTGGGAGCTGGGAGCTTTGGGGAACTCATCACAGCTCCTGGCCACAGCGGGGAAGTCACCACGGGCTGGGAGCCACGGGGAACTCACCGCAGGGAGTTCCCCACGGCTCCCGCTGACTCTCCGGGCCGGGACAGGAGACACCAGTGAATATGCAGAATCACAAATAGCAAATCTGCGAATCAAAAGGGTCTCATGCACACAGATAGAAACCAGCAGAATCTGGCAACCGGCGTGGGCAGCAGTAAACCAAACATCTTGCAGGCCACACATAGAACCCCAATGGGCCACATGGGGCCTGTGGGCCACACGTTGCCCACCTCTGCTATAGAGGCACCCACCCATCTCTGCCTCTCTCCTTCCAGAGAGATCGGTGTTTTACCTGCAAATGATCATCTATGCCAGTGGTCCCCAACGTTTTGGGGCTGCCGGGCGCCTGGGGGCGGGGCCGCTCACGTGCTGCGTGTATGGGGGCGGGGCCGCTCACAGGCCACGTGTCTGGGGGCGGGGCCAAGCATGTGCCACACGCCCGAGGTCGGCACCGGCATGTGCTGCGATCCTGGGCAGGGGCTGCCCAGGTTCCGCACAGCGCCCCCGGGGCTGGTGCCGGGGCCGGGTCTGGCGCGGTGCCCCCGGGAGCGGAGCGGGGGCTGGGGCTGGGGCCGGGGCTGGGGCCAGGGCTGGCGCGGCGCCCCCGGGGGCGGGGCAAAGGCCAGGGCCGGGGGTCAGGGTCGGCACCGGCACGCGCGGCGCACCCGGGGCCGGGGCTGGCCATGCGCCCGGGGCTGGCACCTGTCGCACGGCCGGGGGCGGGGCCAGCCCAGATTGCTCCGCGGGCGCATGTGAAGGGCCCGGCGGGTGCCATGGCGCCTGCGGGCGCTGGGTTGGGGACCACGGATCTATGCATTGACTCCTCTACACGCCCCTTTATACATCTACCTTCAAAATCCCGATGCTCTCCACAGCAAGACCCTTTATGATTTGTCTCGTCCTCTTCAGACACTCCTGTGTTCTGCTCTGGAGCTCCCAGAGAGACTCCAGCCACTACTGCTTTTCCTCTTAAGATTCTTTCCTCACGCTCTTCCAGCTTCAAGATATCCCATGTGGTCTCTCCTCCCTATGGGCTGCTGAGCATCACCTTCATCCCTGCAGTGACTGCACCTAGAACTAAGCGCTCATATCTCCAGGTAAGAAGTATAATTAGGGAGGTCCTTTGGTGGAGAATGAGGCTATGGGCCCCTGTCTGGACTTGAAAACACATGTTCTAAGTAGCATCCTCAAAACCAGTTAGTTTTTCACACAAACAGAACTCAGAACAATGGGAATGAGACAGCTCCCAGACTGTGTGGAAGAAGAACTCGAAGTATCATTTATTGCCTGTGACGGGGTGTCAGCGCCCTGCACTATGCTTGGGGAGTGCGCCGTGTGCTGGGGCGAGGAAGCCATGGCCTGGGGGCCTGCCGCACATGCTCAGAGGCAGTCAGAGCTAACCTGTCCCACACAAGGAGCGGGGGAACGATGCAGCCGGTGGACACGGGAGCTCCGCCGCGGATGCCCAGCGGTGTGTGCGTACCTCCGGTGGCAGCCATAAGAGGCTCCGCCCTGGAAGGGGAAGGGGGGTCAGACAGGAGTGGCGCAGGTGCAGTGGCCGGGGACAGGGCTTCCCCCGCTTCGAGAGCGCTGGGTGTGTATTCCCGGAGGGAACCCGCCCGCCCGGAGTCGGTGTGCTTGCAGGGGGCCCAGCTCCGCCGCCTGGAGAAAAACAGGCGCTCGGGGGCAAAACAAGCAGAGAGGAGCCTGGTGGACTCGGGGGCAGCCGGCCACCCTACAAAGGGGTTTTTCAGGCCAGACCCCCTTTTGGGAGTGGCCAGGGCAGCGTTTCTTAAACTTTTTAGGACCGAGGAACACCAAGCAATATTTTTTTTTTTATGAGGAACACCCAAGGATTTTTTGTTGAGAAAAAAAAAAATCAGGGGAAAGTTATTGAGAGAAAAAAAAACCTTTCAGGGCGGGCCATTTTAAATTCTGTTGTTCTCCGCGGCACACCTCCGACTGCCTCAGGGCATGCCGGTGTGCTGCGGAACGCAGTTTAAGAAACACTGGGCTGTTCTGGCTTCCACCCGGCCAGTCGACATAGTTTATCCCACCCAGACGGGGGTTCTCCGGACTACAGGAAAGCTTCCCCATGTGGAACAGCCCCGGCTTTAGAACCGGCAAGGACGACTTCGGTTGTGGCGCCATTTCCGCTCGATGGGACCCCTAGGGACTCTGACTACCCCGCTGGAAGACGACTGAGGATAGGCCGCCGTGTTGTCATAGGAAATGGCCCAGGGCGGATCTGCTGTACCCGTGGGGTTGGTGAGTTTCGGCTTGACCCCACGAACCCGGACAGTGGACCATTTCCCTGTCCTGGGTCAGGACCTGGTGGAGAGGGAAGACCTGGGTCCCCCTACCCCGATCCGTATGCCAACCCTTCTGCTCGCCACTCCAGGAGCACCCTGACGATGGACTTTAGCCGAGGAAGCCGTGCTTCTGTTAATTAAAGACTCTTACCTGTGGGCCTTAGCTGAGAAGGCTGTGTTTCGGGTAACCAAAGACTCTTACTTGTGCACCTTAGTTGGGAAGGCTATGTTTCCATTAACCAAGGCACGTTACTGAGAGACTTTAGCCAAGAAGGCTGTGATTCTGTTAAGTATGGACACTTATCTGTAGAGAGCTGTGTTTCTGTTAACCAAGCACCTGGGGTTTTGTTAATAAAAGGACCCCTATTTGACGACTGGTAGCAAGGGTTAGAGTTTATCCTTGAGGGGCTCTGTGGCTCGGCTTGGGTTCACCCAGAGCCCCGTGACATTTCCAAATTGGGATTGAGTGGAAATTCCGGCTTTGCTTCTTTGCAATCATTTTCGTTCCCGCTTGATGATTTTTTTTCTTTTATGAACCATTTTCTTGTTTCAGATCACTGTTTTCTCTTTATGGGTCTTCCGCTGCCCTCCTGCACCAGCCCTCCTACTCTTTCCTATGGATTTCCCCATTTTGTTATCTATAAATCTTCAACACCACTGCACTCCATGTTCATTGGAGGCAGTTCCGCTCCTCTAATGCCAGATCAGTTTCCAGACACTTCTCCTTACGCTGCTTGCGCAAACGTCTCTGCTGAACTTCCCCTTAACTTTCTGTACTTTAACTTTGTTTCTTTTGGGCAAAGTTGCATGGGACATAGAAAATACTAGAGTGCCCAGAAATGCACCTAGTCTCCTGCTGTCATCTGTCATCAAGACAGAAGCAGACTGTGAGGGACTCCAAGAAGATCTCACCAAACTGAGTGATTGGGCAACAAAATGGCAAATGAAATTTAATGTGGATAAGTGTAAAGTAATGCACATCGGGAAAAATAACCCCAACTATACGTACAATATGATGGGGGCTAATTTGGCTACGACAAATCAGGAAAGAGATCTTGGCGTTATCGTGGATAGTTCTCTGAAAACTTCCACACAGAGTGCAGCGGCGATCAAAAAGGCAAATAGGATGCTAGGAATTATTAGGAAAGGGATAGAAAATAAGACCCAGAACATCTTACTGCCCCTGTATAAAACTATGGTACGCCCACATCTTGAATACTGTGTACAGATGTGGTCTCCTCACCTCAAAAAAGATATTTTGGCCTTGGAAAGGGTTCAGAAAAGGGCAACTAAAATGATTAGGGGTTTGGAACGGGTCCCATATGAGGAGAGGCTAAAGAGACTGGGACTTTTCAGTTTAGAAAAGAGGAGACTGAGGGGGGATATGATAGAGGTCTATAAAATCATGAGTGGTGTGGTGAGGGCTGATAAAGAAAAGTTATTTATTAGTTCCCATAATAGAAGAACTAGAGGACACCAAATGAAATTAATGGGTAGCAGGTTTAAAACTAATAAAAGGAAGTTCTTCTTCACACAGCGTGTTGTCAACCTGTGGAACTCCTTGCCAGAGGAGGCTGTGAAGGCTAGGACTATAATAGAGTTTAAAGAGAAGCTGGATAAATTCATGGAGGTTAGGTCCATAAAAGGCTATTAGCCAGGGGATAAAATGGTGTCCTTGGCCTCTGTTTGTCAGAGGCTGGAGAGGGATGGCAGGAGACAAATTGCTTGATCATTGTCTTCGGTCCACCCTCTCTGGGGCACCTGGTGCTGGCCACTGTCGGTAGACAGGATACTGGGCTAGATGGACCTTTGGTCTGACCCAGTACGGCCGTTCTTATGTTCTTATGTTCTGTGCATAAAGGTGGCAGCCGTAGCAAGTCAAAGGAGGATATGTGGCTTCTTTGCCTTGAGGGTCACACTTAAAATGGCATAAAATGGCTTAAAATCGAAAAGAACATCTAGCTGGTGAAGAGACCTACTTAAAGATGGGGGCTAATACTAACTCAGATCTGCATTAATGGCTTTGCAGACACTCAATAAGCGCATAGTCATTTTATGTTTATTGGCCTGCTAGGAAAGAGGAAACCACTGTATACACATTGAGTCTCAGTCTGTTTCTTGTGGCCTCGGCTGTACAGAAAGCCAGAATCTGGCTCCACCTTTCACCCCCGCTGGTAGGCTGAGAATGAGTTTCAGATAGTCTCTTGCTTGCTGCTCCACAGTTTCCCCTTTCACTCAGCAGACGCAGAAGGAGCCTGATGTCTTGGCCTGAGCTTCTGCCCCCTTCCCTGGTGATTTTAGCGGGACTGATTGGGATCCTGCTGCTTTCTGTCACCACCAAAGATGTGCAGAACCCTCCCAGGTCCAAGGTAAGGAATGGCTGTCACAGAGGTGGGCTTAGCTGCCTATGGCTTGCAAGGTGTGCCAAGGGGAATATTGACATGAGCAGGGGCGGCTCATCCATACAGGCGAACTAGGCTGTCGCCTAGGGCACCAAGTTAAATGGGGCACCAAATGGTGGCACCCCTACCCTGCAAACTGGGGTGCCTCACCGTGCTTTGCTGCTGTGACTCCCAACCTGGGCTCCTCCTTTGCATCTGTGTAAAGGACTGGACAGCCCTGGCCTAGCAGCTGTGACCCCCAGCAGCAAGGGCAGAGTTTTGGGAGGGTAGGGGGGTTGCAGCCGTGTGCACCAGGATGTGGCTTGCTTTTCATCCTGTTCTCTGGACCAGAGTTTCCCAAACTTTTTGACAAGGGGACCAGTAAATCCATTCACGAACATTTGGAGGACCAGTAGCATTCATTTGCATATTTGCATATTCATTAATCAAATGATGAATATTCAAATAAGTTGTTTCTGGTCCTCCCAAAGCCCCCAGTGCCAGCTTTAGCAAAGCTTTTGATATGGTCACCCACAATATTCTTGCCAGCAAGTTAAGGGATACGGATTGGATAAATGGAGTGTAAGACAGACAGAAAGCTGGCTAGACCAGGGTTTCCCAAACTTTTTACTTTAGTTGGAACCCTTTCTTTCCCGTGCTGTTTTTTGCAGCCCAAAAATATAAACACATAAAAAACAAACTGAGAAAATACCAGACATATAAAATTCTTAGGGCAGGATCCTCTCCCAGAGTCCAAAGGCTATTCCTACAGCAGCATTATAAGGAAACATACAGGCTACGTCTACACTGGCCCCTTTTCCGGAAGGGGCATGTAAATTTCACTAGTCGTCGTAGGGAAATCCGCGGGGGATTTAAATATCCCCCGCGGCATTTAAATAAAAATGTCCGCCGCTTTTTTCCGGCTTTTAAAAAAGCCGGAAAAGAGCGTCTAGACTGGCCCCGATCCTCCGGAAAAAGTGCCCTTTTCCGGAGGCTCTTATTCCTACTTCAAAGTAGGAATAAGAGCCTCCGGAAAAGGGCACTTTTTCCGGAGGATCGGGGCCAGTCTAGACGCTCTTTTCCGGCTTTTTTAAAAGCCGGAAAAAAGCGGCGGACATTTTTATTTAAATGCCGCGGGGGATATTTAAATCCCCCGCGGATTTCCCTACGACGACTAGTGAAATTTACATGCCCCTTCCGGAAAAGGGGCCAGTGTAGACGTAGCCACAGAGACTGTGCTTCCGTGACCTCTAATCTGACATATGAAGAAAGTTTGGAGTGTTAGTTCCATCCTTGATTGTGGCCACGAGTAAAGTCATCTAAATACCGCAGAAGGTCTGTGGGCTTTCGTTTGAACTCCTCAGCAGCTGTTTGTTTTACCTTGATCCTAATCTTTTGCTATAGGGACCTCTTCGTCTGAGGGCTCTTCTTCTTTCTAGTCCAGTAAGTTCGACCTTGCTCACATCAGCTGCTGTACTCCCCCTGAATCTGACTGTCTCAGTGGGTAGCATGCAGTAAGGTATTGTTTGTCCCCAGATACACTAGCCTTTACTCATTAGCAGGGCTTGAAAAATCCACTCATTCATGAAGTGTAGCAAGCATTGTCCAGACAAGTGCTACCAACTTCTGCAAAACCAATGTTCTAATTTAAAAAAAAAAGTTTCTAGCCATTATGGTTGGGAAGATAAGCTTATAAATGTGATTGGAGTGTGATTGATGAAGCAAAACCTGCTTGAGTCTGCAGAACCACAGCTCCAGTGTCTCTGCTGCTGCTCAGAGCTTTCCCAGGGTCACCGAATGAACACTTGTCAGTTTTCGCTGTTGCTGTTTAAACCCCTGCAGATATGCAACTGATCAGAACCAAGTCATTTCCATTCTGCTGATGCTTGGTATAGTGGCAGCCAGCAGAAACTATTCACAGGATGGATGTTAAATTAGAAAGAAAGATGCTATCTCCTTGCACCAGCTGAAAAACAAAAGAAGAGGTAGGTTAGCAGTTCCCCTCCCCCGCACGCCTCATAGCAGTCGGTAGGAACTCCGTGGGAAACAGCTAAAGCTCCTCCGAGTAGCGAGAGGTGAAGAAGATGGGGGTGGCTTAAAAATGATGAGAGGTAGGAAAGAACCCCCAGCAAGATATGGGCTTTGTTCAAGAAGGTTTCTCTCACTTTATCATTCTTCTCCCCACCCATGGCAGACTCCCCCATCCCCTCTGTCAGGACATTCCATAAAGCACAAGGGGAGGGCTTCTCTTGTTTTCCTAGGTCAGTGTTCCTCAGAGTGGGCATGGGCCCGCTTTGGGAAAGCTGCTAGTGGGCCTGCACCGCTTTGTTTACTGAAAGGGTCCATAGCCACGGAGCCTTGCGGCTCCCATTGGCTTTGGTTCGCTGTTTCCAGCCACGGGGAGCCACGGGAAACAGCGTGGCTTGGGCTGCCACTTCCCATAGCTCCTCTTGGCTGGAAATGGTGAACCAGAGCCAATGGAAGCTGAGAAGCTCCATGTCTACGGACCTTTTAGGTAAACAAAGTGGCGCAGGCCCGCTAGCGGCTTTCCCAAAGTGGGCCCACAGCCCACGCTGAGAAACACTGTCCTAGGTGAAAGAAAATACAGGACTATGTAGCGCTTTAAAGACTAACACGATGGTTTATTGGGTGATGAGCTTTCGTGAGCCAGACCCACTTCCTCAGATCAAATAGTGGAAGAAAATAGTCACAGCCATATATAGTTGTGACTATTTTCTTCCACTATTTGATCTGAGGAAGTGGGTCTGGCTCACGAAAGCTCAAAATCTAATAAACCGTCCTGTTAGTCTTTAAAGCGCTACATAGTCCTGTATTTTGTTTCAGCTACACCAGACTAACACGGCTACATTTCTATCACTATTCTACATGCTAGGTGAAAGATTATTGCCTAAGCAGGTTTCTTACCTATATTCAGTTCCCAGAGACTTCAGCCCTCCATGGTTGAAGGACCCATCTTTCTTACCTTGCAAGAGCTCTGTTCCATCGGGTCTGGCTAGCGATGGAGGCCAGAGATGGCTTTTGCCTTTGCTCATGTTTCCAAAGTTCAACGACCTTGTTTCAAGAGGCAGGAGCCATAATGCTGTTTTCCCCTTCATGTGGGTTTCCCATCCCCAGGCTGATATCTGTGTAAATAGAGATCCATTGTTTTTGATCACTCCTTACTTAATTTCTTTGGAGACAGACAGACAATTGTTATATTCCCTCCTCTCTGTCTAAAAGTGGTTTCTCCCTGGCTGTGTCTAGACTGGCATGATTTTGCGGAAATACTTTTAACGGAAAAGTTTTTCCATTAAAAGTATTTCCGCAAAAGCGCGTCTAGATTGGCACGGATGCTTTTGTGCAAAAAGTGCTTCTGTGCAAAAGCATCTGTGGCCAGTCTAGACGCGATTTTGCGCAAGAAAGCCCTGATCGCCATTTTAGCCATCGGGGCTTTTTTGCGCAAAACAGTTCTTCCCTGTCTACACTGGCCCTCTTGCGCAAGAGGGCTTTTTCCTGAGAGGGAGCGTGAAAGTATTTGTGCAAGAAGCACTGATTTTGTACATTACAAAGTCAGTGCTCTTGCACAAATTCAAGCAGCCAGTGTGGACAGCTGGCAAGTTTTTGCGCAAAAGCAATTGCTTTTGCGCAAAATCTTGCCAATCTAGACGCACCCCCTTTGTTTGGTCACATACTGCAAAGCCTAACACCAGTGAGTATTCACTTATATAGTGCTCAGGAATATAGTTCGCAATTATAATTATTACTCATGTGTCATGAAACAGTTCACTTGAGACACTTTGATAATACAGTACTATTGCATACAGTCCATCAATGTCAGTTGCTTCTCACTTGAAGTTCAGCCTCTCTGTTGTTATAACCCAGTAAAACTTTGCAGTGTATTTCTTGAAAAGTAAAACCCAGGGCAAGCTTCTCTCTTCCACAGGGGTGCAGACACCAGGCTGTCTTCTCCCCAACTTGCTAGCTTTGTTTACTAATAAGTAGACAGAGTTACATTATTTCTGACTGATGACCATGCTGCATCAGTGTTTGCAGAGAAGCAAACACATTCCTTTGTCTAGGGCAGACCAGTGTATCAACTCCCTCTGACATGCCGGCTTAAACACATTTTAGTCATAATTGCAGCATCTATTCATAATTATTAATATATGCCAACCATACAAGAATAGGCATGGTCAGAAAGTTATTCGTTTTCCAAGGCGTTATTTATGACAGCTTGCATATTAGATACCGATGATGACATCAGTGTCAGGGCATCTGAAACTTGTTTCCTGACCCCAGTCAGCTCTGGGATGCAATTAGGGTCACGGCGGGTTACATGTGGAGCTGACAATGCGGAGCCTTTGGGCAGCCAAGCAACCCCTCCGTAACAAGCCGGGGGGCAAATGCGCCTCAGCAGAGACGTAGCTTTTTATGACCATTGTGTTGTATTTCAGTTCGGCATCGTGCTGGATGCTGGCCCATCCCGCACCGCGCTGTTCATATACCGGTGGCCAGCCAGCAAAGAGAACGATACCGGGGTGGTCAGTGACTATAGCTCCTGCGCTGTGCCAGGTAAGACGGCTGTTCGGCTGCTGATGTATGAACATTTGTCCTGGGTGGCGTTTCATTGCATTGTCATTTCCCCCCACATACTCTTTTGCTAACTCTGCACAGAGGGGGTGCACATAAATCCCCTCCCAACTAACGACCCAGGCAGCTGTTTCTGCTGTCTTGTGACTGAAGCACCTGGCGGAAAATTAAGCAGAACAGCCTGTTCCACTAGAACAGGGTTCCTTCGATCCGGTCTCCGAGGCTCGGGGCTCTCCTTCCCCCCTGACATTGGGGAGCCTGTGCTGACTCTCCAGCCCCTCCCGCCGTCCCCCTGGGAGGCTGGAGCACACAAAACCTACTAGCCTAGGCTCTGGTGTGTGAGGGGAAGGTGGGGAGCGTCTTTCTTCTCAGCCTGGGGGCCACATCAGTGAGGACTTGTTTTTTCTCACCTGTATGTGGCCCCCCACTGATTTCTCTGTGGGCCCCTGACCCAAAAAAGGTTTCCCAGCCCTGCACTAGAACTAGCTGAAGCATCTGAGAGGCTCATGTGTCTTGAGAGGAGTGATGCAGACAGAAGCTCCCAATACCCCTGTTATGCCAGGAACAATACCAGGATAGGTGTGGGTGGTTTTGTTCTACCAGCACAAAGCAGTTTTACTGCGTGCTAACTGTATCCATACTAGCAGTGCTTTGCCAGTCTAGTGTGTAGGAATGCCGATAGCAGTAAAGCACTCCTAGAGAAGACATAGTTTGTGAGTATGCAGGCTAGAAATGAGAGAGAAACAGGTTAGCCTAGTAGTTACTAGGCTAGTAGGGCATTAACCCAGGACAGGGAGACTTGGATTGAAATCTCTGCTCTGCCATGAGACAATGACCCCAGGCAAATCACTTAACCTATCTATGCCTTAGTTCCCCGCTCCCCCAACAATGGAGAGAATAGCCCTGGCCTGCCTTATGGGCTGTTGTAAAGATCAATACATTAAAAGCAGTGAGGTGCTGCTCCAGTACAGTGGCAACAGGGTAAGTACCTAAGGTGTTAGATAAACTGTTTGATCTGTGAACACAAACTATATTCAGCACCATCTGTGTCACTAATTGATTTAAAAAACGAGTTAAAGCTGTAATGTAGTCAGACCAGAAACTGATGTCTTGCAAATGATTTTTCAAATCAAATGAGGGTGCCTTTTCTAACAGCTGGTTCTGCAAACTCCTGGCATTTGAAAATCCAGTTTGGCTCCTTTTGACTTTTACACCAATGTCTGTAGAAAAATATTCTGAGATTCAAACAGCATTAAGCTGGCAATTTTGTTGGTGATATATAAGGTAGACTAAAATCCACCTTACTCTTCCATAGCTGCATTGGTTCTAGGGCTAACAGTAGGACTGATAACAATAATAAAGCAAGCAGACTGATCACAAACATACAGAAAGTCAGTGTGGTTAAAGGCTGATTGATGTTCCAACTATGTCGTGTGTATTCTCTCTGTGTTCTCCATCTAGCTCCGCACAGTCAGCCAGCACAGCAGACTTCTAGCCGACCACCAAATGACAAGATCTGTTAAGGCACGAAGGCACCAGGCCACGGTTATTTTCAATAAAACATTGTAATAACACATGGCTTGTATGCCCATGACCAGTGCTTTTTATGTGACGGTATGCGTTGCACTGGAAGCTCGATTGGGACATGTGGTAACGAAAGTGGCCGTGGCCGCATTTTGGCCCCTGACCATCCAGGTCACTCCCCAGAGGTGTGTGGTTTTTTGGGGGCGGGTTTTGAAACCATCTGGCAATCCTAGTACCAGCACTTTTTTTTTAAACAAAAACAAGCACTGGCCATGGCAATGAGCACAGTTCAATCAGGGACAGGACTTTCCACTATCCCCAGACTGACCAAAGATACGCTCCCTGAGATGCCCTGATACATATGTTTTTATCCTGACCTTAGTGAGTTTCTGCTACCTTGAGGAATGTTTTTGTACTATCCTTGATATCAGGATGCTTTGCTACCATTTGATATTAGGTTTGTTTACGTGAGTGCAATGTGACTGGCACGTCTTAGGAATGTGCATTTCTGCAATATCAGCCCTGTTTTTGCCAGATTCTGTGAGCAGGTCCTGTCTCCTATCAGGCCTCAGATACAAGGGCATATGTCTTATGTATTCTTCCTATTATAGTCATATTATAGTAACCACATATAGTAACCACTACATATTTGCTGTGATAATAAACCATCTTGTTAGTCTCTAAAGTGCTGCATAGTCCTGTCTTTTGTTACTGCTGGGTTTGTGGGGGATCTGAGTTTTGGGACACACCCATCTGCTGAAACCTGCAAGAAAAAAATGATTAACTATTGTAAACTCCCAAGCCTGAGGAATACATTGAGGAAGCTACTAAACAGCTACCAGATGGGAACTCATATAGGCCCCGATTCAGAAAACCACTACAGCTCACACACAATAACTAATAGCAAAATGCAGGACAATGTAGCACTTTAAAGACTAACAAGATGGTTTATTAGATGATGAGCTTTCGTGGGCCAGACCCACTTCCTCAGATCAAAAATCACTAATAGCTGTCAGTAGATCCATCAGTTAGTTTTGTCCAAACTATTGTCAGCATGTGGCAATGGAAAATGCATTGGGCTGGAGACTGACACACCCTGGTCCTGCCACTGATTCGCTGTGATGAGTCATTTAACCCAGTTACAGTCAACACAGATGACTTGTCGCCATACATTAGCATTTTCTTCCACACAGCCCTGTTGCTGATTTCAAACGCTTGCATCTGCTTTGCTGCTGAGCCATGTTTATTTGATAGCAGCCTTCAACTTCCTGAAGGGAGGTTCCAAAGAGGATGGAGCGAGGCTGTTCTCAGGTGTCAGAACAAGGAGCAATGGTCTCAAGTTTCAGTGGAGGAGATCTAGGTTGGAAATGAGGGAAAACTATTTCCCTAGGCGGGTGGGGAAGCACTGGGATGGGTTACCTAGGGAGGTGGTGGAATCTCCATCCCTAGAGGTTTTTAAGTCTCAGTTTGACAAAGCCCTGGCTGGGTTGATTGAGTTGGGATTGGTCCTGCTTTGGGCAGGGGGCTGGACTGGATGACCTCCTGAGCTCTCTTCCATGACCAGTGAGTCTACGATTCTATGATTATCCTGGTGTGTATTGGGAAAAGACAAACAGCTTCACTTCAAGCACATCTTTCCTGAATTGGGGCTATAGATTAACTTTAGCGGGCACATGCCAGATCATATTACAATCCACTGTTCTAGCTAGCACTGTATAACTAGAAATAGTGTATATTATCCTTAACAGTATATCAGTTGTTACTTTGTTTAGGGCTGTGTGGCATTGGATAGTCATGTTACATTAGGTGGGATATTTGCAGCTCTGGCTTAATTCTAAGGAGTTTTACTTACAAATATTTTACTGAAAAAGATATAAAAAAAAGTTTGGCATCAGCCATGACTAATCCTGGTTGCCCAGAACCCTTCAATTAAAAATAACTCCCGAGTTCCTTGTTTCAGTCTTCTGCTGTTGTAGCCTTTAAGGTCTCTGCAAGCACATGGGCACAAACCTTACATTTTACAATCAAACCTGAGATGATCACATGCCTCCAGGGGCTGGAGCTTTGTGACAAAATCAGGAGAGTTGGCAACATTGCCGAAGCATAGACAGGGCCTAAGAGGAAGAACCACTGGGTGAGGAGCTCATATTCTAGCTATTGTGCAAAGTGCGGTGCGTGCTAATGGTGCTCTACAAAGCACAATTATATCTGAATGGGAGCTGAGTTTTCAACAGGAGATGCATTTTCTCAGGAGGTCCTAGAAAAAACATCCTGAGTGTTTTATAAACTATGCCCCGCTACAGAAAGTGGACCCCTTGTTTAGCTATTCTGAAAAGAATCCAGTTTAAGAGCCCGGTGAATCTTGCTTTAGCAGTGCCATTTGCATGCACAGCGCACTTTGCACTAACAACTTCCTCTGGCCTCTAAGACAGAAGCTTCCTGTGCTACTGCTGGTAGCAGCCGCAAGGATGGCGTGAAAACCTCTCTTTTGAACACAAGGAAGTGACTTGAGAAAGAAAGCTGACAGCTTCGACTTACTCTGCTGCCTCCTTTCCTGCTCATCTCTCTCAGATCTCTGATATGGGTCGTCTTTGCTACTATTTGTAGCCTGGTAAATACCCTAGATTTGCATCTCTGAGTTTAATTATTTGCAGCATGTTGCATTTATATGCATATACTCTTTATTTCTCTCCACTGAGGCATCATGTGTCGGCCATTATTGGAGGCAGGATTCTGCACTGATCTTATCAGAAACTAAGGGGGTGGGGGGAGATGGTCATGTGGTCAGAGTTACTATATGTAAGGCTATGTCTACACTCGCGGCTTCTTGCGCAAGTAATATGCAAATGAGGCTAAGCGTGGAATATCGCCGAGCCTATTTGCATAGCTAATGAGCCACCATTTTTTTCAGAAGAGGCTCTTGTGCAAGAAGGAGCATCTACACTGCCCCTTCTTGCGCAAGAAAAACCCTCTTGCGCAATGCCGTTACACCTATTACTTTTCAGGAAGAACGGAATTGCACAAGACGGTTTTTCTTGCGCAAGAAAGGACAGTATAGACACTCCTTCTTGCGCAAGATCCTCTTCTGAAAAAAATGGTGGCTCATTAGGTAGGCAAATGAGGCTCGACGATATTCCACGCTTAGCCTCATTTGCATATTACTCACGCAAGAAGCCACGAGTGTAGACATAGCCTAAGAGTCAGAGCTCAGGGAATAGGAACAGTGTAGGAACAGGCTAAGGCGTGGGGAATCTGTTGTCAATATCAGGCAAGAGTTCTAAGCCCTGAAATGATATTGAGCAGACTCAGCTGCTGTTGTGCTGATGAGGCTTATAAATCAACTGTGAGTGTCACTAGACCAGTCTCTGGCTCCTGGATTGGCTGGAGCCTAGCACAGGTGATTCATCACCTTATAGAGCTTCAGTAGCAAATCCTAAACCACAGAAATGCTTCTCTCTCAAAAGATGCATGTATCTTGAAGGCTAATGGCCCAGTCATAATCCGTCTATCCTGGAGAATGTGTGTGTCTGTCTGTTTGTGAGTCAATTTGTTCAAGAACTCCTCCTACATGGTAAGAGCCAGAGCCCCCAAATTTGGGAGGCAGCTTCCTCTTCTCCTAACTTAAAGCAAGGTCAGGGTGTGGTTGTGCCAGGCCAATGGGAAGTGCCTGGAATAGGAATGTTTTCCAGAACATGGAAAGGGAGGGGGCAGAGCGGAGGGGCATGATACTGAAGTGACCAGCAGGGGCAGCTGCACTAGTAGCAGAGTGCCCAGCTGTGGACAGGGCTCCACATGACAGGCACCGGATAGGGTAAGTGGCCCCCCCGCAACCGCAAACAGTGCCCTAGAGCTTCAACCTTACCCCCACAAAGAGGCTGCAGAACCAGGGTCCCTAAAGCCTCGCCCCCTCAGAACAGGTTATAGGGCCGGGAGGGGGCACTGCAGGCTGGGACTAGCCCCCAGAAGCTCGCCTCCCCTGGATCAGCTGGGTCAACAATAACTCCTGCATATCCCAGCCCCCTGCCCTGGGATCCTCCTCACCCCCCCCCCCCCAGTGCTCTGCCCTGAGCCCCACACGCCCTGCCCTGACTCCTGCATTCCCGCCCCCTGCGCTCAGCCCCAACACACTTGCCCAGCTCCCTGCCCTCACTCCTGCACCTCCACTCCCTATCTGAGCCCCCCATGCCCAACCCCTTGCCCTGATTTCTCCACCACCTGCCCTGATTCTGGTACCCCTGCCCTAAGCCCCCCAAGTCCCCTTCCCTGACTGCCCACCTCCTGTTGTGAGCCTCCCAGAAGTGCAGAAAATCTGTTTATTCTACCAAGAGGCAGAAAACCTGCAAATATTGCCTGCCCACGTGCTCTGTCTAATGTTTGAATCACTTCCATTCTTGTATCAATACAAACTTCGTTTCCCCTTCGGTTCTGAAGAAGATGCTCATTGAAGTAAAGCCAGTGCACTTGTACTCCAAAAACAACTTGAGTTCAAGACCCCAGCGAGGCTGGGTG
Source organism: Pelodiscus sinensis (assembly GCF_049634645.1). Taxonomy (NCBI): domain Eukaryota; kingdom Metazoa; phylum Chordata; order Testudines; family Trionychidae; genus Pelodiscus; species Pelodiscus sinensis. The sequence goes on along the minus strand of NC_134732.1, from coordinate 3,308,925 downwards.
CATCTGCTCGTATTTCTTGTTTCTTTTGGGTTCTTAGGTCCTGGAATCCACCACTACGCAGGCTCCCCGGAGCAGGCTGGGAGCAGCTTAAAGCCATGTCTCAGCCAAGCAATGAAAGAAATCCCTACGCAGCAGCACGGCCAGACCCCTGTCTATTTGGGAGCAACTGATAGCACGAGGCTGAGGTGAGTCGAGGTTTCGGTATCCAGCTGCCGAGGGCACACCGGTTACAAGCCACCGTTTTGTAGCTTCCCCGTCATGAGCAGTGGGCAGAGGAGCTGACAGGATCACCAGGCCCCTGGGCAATATGTGGGAGGGGGGCTCTGTGCCCCCTGAAGGGGCGGCGTCTCAGCTGGAAGGGGTGGGGCTGGGGCTGTGGATGGTGTGACACCCCGCCCCCGCCCCAGCCCTCAGAGCCAGCTGGAGTGTGTGGTGCAGGGCTCTGGAGCGCGCTGCTTGGGGCTCCAGCGACCCCAGGAGCCCCAGGGTAATTGCCCCCTTTCTCTCCCATCGGCAGGCTTGGCGGTGGGTGAAGACCCTCCGTGGGAAGACGAGCTCCCCTACCCTGCCCCTTCCAGCCCAGGCCACTTGCTGCTCTCAGCGCCTCCGTGGCCCTGGCTGGAGCCTGGCCAGCGCTGGTGGGGAGGGACAGTTGGAGCCACAAGAGGGACAGAGGGGAGCGCTGAGCCTGGAGCCCCTCCCCTTTCCACCTGCGGCCCCGCCCAGGACCCTGTCCTGTTCTGTCCCTTCTCTGTGGGCTGTGACCTATTCTGCCCACAGCTGCATCCTCATTTTCTCCCGCAGCCCTGCCCCCACTCTGCCTCCCCCCCACAAAGGCCCTGCCCCCTGCTTGCACCCCTCCCACCCACCCCCTCACTGTGGCACCGAGACTGGAAAAGTGAGAGCAGCTCCAGGGCCAGGGGGATTTTTCCCGGAACCCCAAATCTGCCACTGCCCCTCCCCCCAGTGCAAGGCTTGTGGGAGCGTAGCCTCCCCCGGCATCCACTATCCACTGCTCAAGCTCCCTGTTCATCCCTGGCTGCACTGGCCAGGCAAACCATCGTAGGTAGACCCCATTATCTAAGCGCATCCTCCCAGTGCCCCTGAGAGGGAGGGGCGCTGTTGCGAAAGCACAGACCCTCCGCGGCTTTGAAGTGTCTAAATCCCATGGACCAACAAGCTCATGGCCACACAGGCTGTCTGTGGCAGGGCAGGGAATTAGATCCGGGTCTCCCAACTTCCAACCTTGGGCCCTAACCACTGGACCGTGTGTCTTCTCTAAAACCGCGTGCTTGGCTTCCAAGGGCGGAGTCTGTGTGGGCTGCTCTCCAGCCACATGAATAAGGTGGTGGTTAGTGCGGTGGATTGGTGCCTGTTGTAAATGTGATCCTGTGTCACTTCTCAAAACAAACACCACACTCAGGCTTGTTCTTGGGGCCCTGTGTCAACTAATATCCTTCTTCCCTCTTCACCCACCCTCACCAGTCCCGCTGTGTCGGATGCTCTGCTGGCTGCTGTATCCTCCGCCCTGAAGTTGTTCCCTTTTGATTTTCGGGGGGCAGAAATTCTGTCCCTTCCACAGCAGGCGGTGTTTGGCTGGGTCACGGTTAACTATCTCCTGGAGAACTTCATCAAGGTAAAGGCTACAGGCTTGGCTTAGGACACCTGCATGATTCTCCATGCCATCCCCCCAATGTGAGCCCACTGATGTCAGTGGTGCCACCACAGCATAACAGAGAGAATTGGGCTGGAAGAATAGATAGTAATCAAGTGGAGGAGTGGAGGGATCATTAGGGTTCGGCCTGTAGGGGGCGCCTAACAGAGTTTTGAAATTGTTCCTAACTCCCTTGGACTGCTGCTGTGGCCGGGCTATACGACAACGTTTGCCTGGTCGGCATGGAAGGGGTCCCTGTTGCGACTGGATTAAAAGGACTGCCCTAGCGTAGCGTTCTCCCGACGTGCTCACATGCTGCGCTTGGTGCCATACTCCCCAGGGCCTAAAGGAAAATGTACCCCGGTTTTAAAGACGTTGGTGATTCTTAATAAGCCTGGCTCAAGATGGAGGGACTGTTTAAAACAAAAAAACAAGATCCCCCGCCCCCGCGTCTTGCAGCTCTAGTTCAGACAGTAACCACCACCAGCTTTCCGCATATGTATTCCAGACTGGTGGGCCGCTTGGCTCCGTTGAGTTACCGCTCAGGACTTGCCAAAGACAGCAAACGCAATTCGTGTCCCTTTGCTCCTTAAGCTCTCTCAGCTTAGGTAAAAATCCCCGTTAGCTGTGGCGGCAGTGGGGCTGTGAGCCGTTCTGCCTTTGGCTAGCGGAGGACAGTAGAGGGCATGCCTTCATGCACCTTCCCTCTGTTCATTCCTTTCCTTTTCTCCGTTCCAAGGGTGCATGGATTGAGCAGAGCACTGCTTTCCCAAACTGGCACAGTTGTACAAGGGAGGGCTCGTTTCCCCACGTGTTTGCTGGTGACCGTTCATACGCCCTTTGTTATTTTATTTGTGGAAAGCTGTTTTGTAAAATTCTCAGCTGGGAGGCTGGTCACACTGACCCCAGATCAGTTTACATTGTTCTGCAGGACAGACTAATGCCTGTACGACGAGTCCTCCACAAAGGACTTTTTGGATCATGCTGTAGAATGCAGTGAGATAACCCAAATGTAGGCCCAATAGTTAACAAGATTCTTAGCGCCATTCAGAACAGCAGCTACTATACTGACTACACATGCCCTTCCCTTTTCTGGTGGCTCTTTTAGATCAATAATGCCAGCACTTGCCTAATCTGCCCTCTCAAGAAGCAGTGGGGTTTGAGAACTGAGACTACAAGATGTCCCTGTAAGGAGTTAAAGTACATGAACTAGGCAGAAAGTCTTGTGTAATCACTGACATGCCTCTGTAGAGAGAAAGAGTTTAACAAATAATTGCTTCATAGGCGAGGTGGTTCTGTTCTCAGGGCTCATGTCTTCAGGGATTGTTATTAAATGACTCAACGGCCTCCCGAGGTCTCTTCCAGCTCTATGATTCCATGACTGGAGGTAGTCCAATGCTATAGGGTACACCGCTGACACCTTTCCCTCATTCTGTGTTTACCATCCATTTATCTGAAACACACACAAGCCATCCCATAAGCCCAACTGTTCCGATAACCTAAATGGTGTTATCCAGTTTGTACTTCTCCAGCTACAGGTTTACGCCACAGTGTGACAGCACTGCGTAACTTTGCTTGGTTCAAAAATCACAATTCAGTGTAAAGACCTAGAGGGCAGAACGAGGAGCAATGGTCTCAAGTAGCAGTGGGGGAGGTCTAGGTAGGATATTAGAAAATGCTATGTCACTAGGCGGGTGGGGAAGCACTGATGGGTTCCTTAGGGAGGGGATGGAATCTACATCCCTAGAGGTGTCTAAGTCCCGGCTTGACAGAGCCCTGGCTGAGATGATTGAGTTGGGATTGGCCCTTCTTTGAGCAGGGGGTTGGACTTGGTGACCTTGTGATCTATGTTTCTATGTCCTGCCAGGGGTTGAAAATTATGCCCAAGCTTCAGTGGAAAGTTAATTTTGCTAGATGCTCAGTAAGGCTTTGGAAAATGCCATGGGTGACTGTGTATCATGTTAATGTGGGTACTGCTGATTGCTGTCATTAGTCAAACAGATACCTCAGTTCTGCCACCAGCACAGAAATAGCAGCAATGGGGCTTTAGTTTTAAAATCTACCTCTGTGGTCCCCTTTTGATAGTACGGCTGGAGTGGACAGTGGAGCCGCTCCAGGAAGGGAACAGTCGGAGTCATGACCGTAGGAGATGCCTCAACCCAGGTCACTTTCAAGATCAAAGAAAGGAGCATTGATCCTGAGAACGAGGTGACACTGCGGCTGTTCGGGCAGGCACACAGGGTCTACACTCACCAAGCCCCGTGTTACGGCAGGGACCAGCTCCGCAGGAGGCTGCTGTTGAAAGCCATACAAGTGAGTGCAGTGTGCTCATGCGCTTCATGGCTGCTTCAGACCTGTGACATGAGATGGCTATCACTCAAGGCAATGTATGTATGTAACGGGTAACCTCAGACACCCTTGTTAATGCCGGGACTGGCTTGTGAGGACATGTGCAGGGAGCATGTGTGACGAACACTGTTTGTGGTGTGAGTAGGATGTTTGTGGCGTGACCACAGGTGTCTACTGAAGGCTTGAAATAAATCAATTTTTCACCATTTCAGCACACCCACACAGACTGACAAAAAAATATTTCCATTGATCATTGACATTTGCAGATAGGGAAAGCAAGAAAAATGCCACTTAGGAACTTATTGGCGTTTGATTTAAGGAGGCTATTTATTTTGTATCGTTTGAGGTGACGTTGGCAGTTTGCATGTTTAGCAGCTGTACAGCTTTAATTTTTTTGGATCTCAGCCTCCATTGCCATTAAATAATTATCAGTAAAGTGGACAGCCACCACGGGTCCCAGGGCAAATGGGGGGGTGCTGATTCCATGGGGCCAAGGACAGTCAGCCCTTAGCGCCGCTGGGACCGTGGTGCTGTCCCCTCCCCGGCCTCACAGCTGCATGGAGCAGTGCTCTGGTGTTCCTGCAGCAGATTAAAGGGACTTGGGGCTGGCAGCCAGGAGCTCTATGGCCGCGCCACAGTGTACCTGCCCCTTTTGCACTCCAGGGCTCCCACAACTCCGGCTAATGCTCTAACGAATGGACAGTTCTTCCTTTGGAGTCATGCTAGATAATCTGTGAGGAGCGTTAAAGCAGAAGGAGTAACCAGGTTCCCAGTCTCAGAGGGACGAGAAGAGTTTGGGCGGGGGGTGGGGGGTATCTTATCTTTAGGTTGGACGCGACTGGTAGGGATAACATATGGACCGAACATTCATCCCAAACTCAAGTGACCTGTTCTTGAAACATTGATAAAAGTTAGACCTGTGAAGAAAACCCTTTAGCTTCCCTGCCAGCTTTGGGCTGGGACGGGGAAGGCCCAAGGAGCTGTGTTTCTGGTCTCACAAGAAAGAATCAGGAAACGAGTCCTGGTCCCGTGAGGTGCCAAACCCTTGCAGCTCCCACTGAAGTCCACGGGAGCTGAGACTGTTCAGCAACATGCAGATTTAAGCCCCATCTTTGCAGGAGGTTAGATAGTTTGTATAGACTCTGGGGGGCTTGGTTTATGCAAAGTTTTTAAAATCCACCCTTCTCTGTTATAACCTGGCATGTTGAAACCAAGCTCTCCTTAGTTTTATTGTGTTCTGTCTTGATCTGAGTCCAGCATCATCTTTTTCTCTCTCTGCTCATTTTATCCTCTCCCTCTAGGACCATGGCTATGTGAGAACTGTATCTCATCCCTGCTGGCCTCTCTCCTACTCCCGGGATGTTCCATTTGGTTCTGTGCATGCTGGGCCCTGCATTGCAAATAATATCCCTTTAAGAGCAGTGACATCAGAGGACGTGTTTCATGTAACTGGTTCCAGCAACTCTTCTGCCTGCAGAAAACTAATGGGAAGTTTGTTCAACTCCTCCTTGTTCTGCAACTTCTCGCAGTGTTCCCCAAATGGAGTTTTCCAACCCAACAGAGCTAGATTTCAGGTACATTCTCCATTACATGAAGGCGTGCTTTATGTTTTACATGTGGAGCTCTTAAGAGATGGACCCAACTCAACAGCTAATAAATATCATAAGATTAACTGATACTAGTACTCTGCCCTTTGCTGGGTGGAATTAGAATTGCTCTGGGTAGTATGTGTGTGCAGCAGTGCCCTCTACTGGACAGAGTGAGACCTGTTCAACTGTATATCATAGCCCAGAGGCGGCCAACCCATTCTGGACAAAGAGCCAGGAAAAGTTGTAGAGGAAAAAAAAAAAAAAGGACTGCCCCTTTAAAAGGAGCCCCCGGTCGCATTTGGCCCCTTTAAGAAACCGCATTTAAATGTGTTTTGAGGCTTTTTGGTCATAGCAGGCTCCCGCCGCCTGCTGCCATCTGTATTTTTGCATCGTTCATGGGCGCGCCAAACGGCTCCCCTGCCCAGGTCAGCACAGGGAGCCGGGAGGAGAGGGTTGGCACAGGGGCGGCTTTTGAGCCACGTAGGGGGTGGGGAGGCTTCATGAGCCACACCTGGGCAAGGGGGGGCAGAGCCGCTTGTGGCTCGCGAGCCTCGGGTTGGCCACGGCTGTTGTAGCTCTACACTTATAAGAGCAACAGATTCTTTTTTAGCTCAAGTGTAGGGGTCTGCTGGCAAGACAAGAGGTTGTGCAGTGGCACTATGAGGTTCCCAACAGGGATCGCTTTCTGGTGAGAGAAAACTCTCAAGGGTCCAAGCGACTTGCATTTAATGAACCAGCTGGTCATCATAGGGGTCAGAATGGGTCACTCATTAAGGCTCTAGGCTAGAAGCACCTTTGGCTTCAAGTGTCGTGGTGGAACTGAACCTTATGCTGTCTGAGTCATAGAATCATAGAACCATAGAGCTAGAAGAGACCTCAGAAGGTCTCTTAGTGAATATACCAGAGTGCTGAGTTTCTGGGATGCTGATCGTCCTTGTTCTCCAGGTGGATGCTACGGGTCCTCCAGCACTTTCTGAACATAATGTAGGGAATGACTTTAACTTCTGCCCAGCGTCCCCTCTCTGAACCACAGGTTCTAGAGTCCACAGTCATGTGGGAGCCAGGGCTGAGCATACGACTGCAAAGAGCTCTTGGAAAGCTTGAGTCTGAAAGGCGCTCGACAAGACCCAACTTTCTCCTAGGCCCTGGTCTGGGTCTCGGAGCTGTAGTCGCTTCTTTATCATACATGTTACAAGGGAAAGTCATTCAGTTTAACCGCTGGAGGGCCAGATTAACCAGTTACCCTGCTCCTGGCCTGGGGAACCTTCACGGGACACTTTGGTGTGGGGGAGAGGGACACTTTGGAGGCTAGCAGTGAGAGGGTGTGTGTCGGGCGGGGGGGGGAGAAAAACAGATTTAACCACAATTCCATTCCAGAAGCTGGGGGAGGGGGCTGGAGTTTGTGGGTGAAAATGTAGAAATTAACTGACAGGAAGAGTGTTCATAATTCTTATATGAAGAAAAAATATAATCAATGTCAATGAAAGCCATATTTTAAATTTATTTGTCAAATTAGAACAATCAACAACAAGCTATTTCCAATCCCAGATCTTGAGATGTCAGTTTTGGAGCCTTAGCACAAGTTTGATACTTTGGACACTCTGTAGTAGAGATACATACAATCTACTTAGCCTTATAGTTATTGTTATTTTTTAAAGGTCTTATGGCCTCTTGTGAAGAGGAGAATGAGAGAGTTAATTTTTTCCAGGAATGCTTAAAAGTAAAAAAAATGACTGAAAAACAACCGACACTCCAGATTGGAAGGAGGTTCCTAGTGTGTTACTCTAAGGCAGTGTTTCTCAAAGTGGTCATGGACCCACTCTGAGGCTATGTCTACACTGCAGAGTTTTTGTGCAAAAACAGCTATTTTTGTGCAAAAACTCACGGAGCATCCACACCTCAAATGTGTTTTTGTGCAAGAAAATGTACAGTGAATTGACAGAACAGAGGGGGTTTTTGCAGTATACGTATTCCTCTTTCTACGAGGAATAACTCCATTTTGCGCAAGAGCTCTTGTGCAAAAAGGTGTGTGTGGAAAGGAAACAGGTTTCTTTGTGCAAAAACAGCCTATGGAAAGAGACACAGGTGCCCTGGTGGCCATTCTGTGAATGGCAACCAGAGCTTTCTTGTGAGAGCGCGTCCATGCAGTCTGGACAGTCTCTTGCACAAAAGCACATCGCTTTTCCGATTCGCTTTTGCAGTGTGGATGCTCCCTTGCACAATAAGTTTTTGTGGAAGATCTTTTCTGCAGAAAGCTTCCTGTGCAAGAAGCCCGCAGCGTGGACATAGCCTGAGAGAGCTGCTACCAGGCCCTTCTGGTTTGTTTACTTACAGGCTTTGCAGCCATGAAGCCTCGCTGCTTCCCATATCTCCCCTTGGCTGCAAACGGCAAATGGCAGCCAATGGAAGTCGCGAAGCTCCTTGGCTGTGGCGCCAGTAAGTAAACGAGCTGGAGCGGCCTGGTAGCAGCTTTCTCAGAGTGGGTCCGCGGACCACTTTGAAAACCACGGTGTAGTTCCCTTACTAAAGGGGCCTCTGTTTTAGTCTGGAAAGACCCTGTGTGCTACAATCCAGACTACAATTCCCATGAGCCCTTGGGAAAAACAGGAAGGAAGTGACTCGTGTGTGGGAGATCACTCTCTCCATGTGCATGAGAAGAGAGGTCTAGCCGTGTGGGACTCTGCCTTGGAGTTTGGAACAGACGGGGAGCCGGGCTGCTGTGGAGGAGTTTGATCCAGTCCAGGGGCTGTTGGCGTGCAGCTACAGACTGGGACTTTTGGGACTGGGATCTAGCAGGCTACTTCTGATAGGCACAGCACAAGGCAGTAAGTAATTGGGCCTTTTTGGGAAAGTGCTGCCTGGGACAGAGCTGCTGCCTCGCTTGGACTCAGTCTCCACTACAGCTGCAGTTCTTCAAGCGCGCCCACGCAAGCAAGAGTCTGGGACTGAGTGCAGGGGTGTGCACGCTCTGGGTGGGGGATCAGTATTGGCAGTGCACAGGCTAGATACACAAGCTCCAATTCTTCTTGTGCACTTTGTTAATGCTGTTCCTTGTTCATCTGTTAACCCCTGTCTATTGAAGTTAAGTAAAGATTGTTTATTTTAAAGTAATCTATGAGATGTACAGGATTTGTAGTTGTTTTGGAATTAGATCCATATTATAGCTGGAATGAGTATGTTCCTGGAGGCTCTCAAGGCACACCAGTCAGTGTGTACAAGGCCAGCCAGGTGGAGGCACTGCCATTGTACATGCATTATGAGCAAGGGGCTGCAGCAAGGGGGTGGAAAGGGCTTTCCCCAACTAAACACCATCGCCACTGGGATGCTCAGGATCTCCTTTTCAGTTAAAACCATCAGGCGCCCAGGCACACCTGTGAGTGTGACCTGCTCCCGAGAAACCCAGGGAGGAAAAAGGGGGTTACAACGGCTCTAAGGATCTGAGTACAAACATCCCCTTCATGGCATTCACTGCAGGGATTCAAATTTGTGAGTCTCTGCCACCCTCAGAAATATTAAAGAGTAAACAGAAGCCAAGGCGACTTCCCCGTTGGACGAGAAGGCCATACAGCACAGCAGACCCACAGCTATACCGTGGCTGGCTGCTTAGGGCAGCCTTTCTTTGTATCTGCTCATGTAAAAACTAGCCGCTCCTTAAAGTGTCAGGCGAAATGTCCCAGAATTAAAAAGTGCACCTGGCACCCTGCTGGGGACTCAGCGTTTGTATGGGACAGCCTGTGTGGGCCCGCCCGGGTAACCTGACCCAAAGGCCAGGGTGTCCAAGGGGAGACTCAGACCAGTGGGACTAGCTGGAAGATGAGATGGCCACCCCGGGGTATTGGCCTTCCCCCCAAACAGGAGAGCTGGAGGGAAATGGGAAAGTGTTAGAATCATAGAATCATAGAATCATAGGACTGGAAGGGACCTCGAGAGGTCATCGAGTCCAGCCCCCCGCCCTCAAGGCAGGACCAAGCTCCACCTACACCATCCCTGACAGATGTCTATCTAACCTGTTCTTAAATATCTCCAGAGAGGGAGATTCCACCACCTCCCTTGGCAATTTATTCCAATATTTGACCACCCTGACAGTTAGGAATTTTTTCCTAATGTCCAATCTAAACCTCCCCTGCTGCACTTTAAGCCCATTACTCCTTGTCCTGTCCTCAGAAACCAAGAGGAACAAATTTTCTCCTTCCTCCTTGTGACACCCTTTTAGATATTTGAAAACCGCTATCATGTCCCCCCTCAATCTTCTTTTTTCCAAACTAAACAAGCCCAGTTCATGAAGCCTGGCTTCATAGGTCATGTTCTCTAGACCTTTAATCATTCTTGTCGCTCTTCTCTGTACCCTTTCCAATTTCTCCACATCTTTCTTGAAATGTGGCGCCCAGAACTGGACACAGTACTCCAGCTGAGGCCTAACTAGTGCAGAGTAGAGCGGCAGAATGACTTCACGAGTTTTGCTTACAACACACCTGTTGATACAACCTAGAATCATATTTGCTTTTTTTGCAGCAGCATCACACTGTTGACTCATATTCAACTTGTGGTCCACTATGACCCCTAGATCCCTTTCTGCCATGCTCCTTCCTAGACAGTCGCTTCCCATCTTGTATGTATGGAACTGATTGTTCCTTCCTAAGTGGAGCACTTTGCATTTCTCTTTATTAAACCTCATCCTGTTTACCTCTGACCATTTCTCTAACTTGCTAAGGTCATTTTGAATTATGTCCCTATCCTCCAAAGAAGTTGCAACCCCACCCAGTTTGGTATCATCTGCAAACTTAATAAGAGTACTCTCTATCCCAATATCTACATCATTGATGAAGATATTGAACAGTACGGGTCCCAAAACAGACCCTTGAGGAACTCCACTTGTTATCCCTTTCCAGCAGGATTTAGAACCGTTAACAACAACTCTCTGACTACGGTTATCCAGCCAATTATGCACCCACCTTATCGTGGCCCTATCTAAGTTATATTTGCGTAGTTTATCAATAAGAATATCATGCGAGACCGTATCAAATGCCTTACTAAAGTCTAGGTATATGACATCCACCGCTTCTCCCTTATCCACAAGGCTCGTTATCTTATCAAAGAAAGCTATCAGATTAGTTTGACATGACTTGTTCTTCACAAACCCATGCTGGCTATTCCCTATCACTTTATTACTTTCCAAGTGTTTGCATACGATTTCCTTAATTATCTGCTCCATTATCTTCCCTGGGACAGACGTTAAACTGACCGGTCTATAATTTCCTGGGTTGTTCTTATTCCCCTTTTTATAGATGGGCACAATATTTGCCCTTTTCCAGTCTTCTGGAATCTCCCCTGTCTGCCATGATTTTTCAAAGATCATAGCTAAAGGCTCAGATACCTCCTCTATCAGCTCCTTGAGTATCCTGGGATGCATTTCATCAGAACCTGGTGACTTGCTGACATCTAACTTTCCTAAGTGATTTTTAACTTGTTCTTTGTGTATCCTATCTTCTAAACTTACCCTCTCTCTGCTTGTATTCACTACGTTAGGCACACCTCCAGACTTCTTGGTGAAGACCGAAACAAAGAAGTCATTGAGCATCTCCGCCATTTCCAAGTTCCCTGTTACTGCTTCTCCCTCCTCGCTAAGCAGTGGGCCTACCCTGTCCTTGGTCTTCCTCTTGCTTTTAATGTATTTATAAAAGGTCTTCTTGTTTCCCTTTATGCCTGTAGCTAGTTTGATCTCATTTTGTGCCTTTGCCTTTCTAATCTTGCCCCTGCATTCCCGTGTTCAGTGGAAGGGAGCCAGGCGTGCGCGGCGACACCTCGTGCCTGTTCCTTGCCAGCAGGCAAAGATCCCAGGGGGCCATTCTGTGGCCCTGCTGCTCTGGCAGTGCAGCACTGATGCGCCCCACGCGGGGCTACTTGACTGTGCTGGGGGAGCCCCCTCCCCTGCCAGAGCAGCCCCGTGGCTGCTGGTGTCACAAGGGGCTTGCTCCTCCCAGCCTTTGTAACCTGGCGACCGGTGGGGACGACGGCAGGGGACGATGAAATCTGCACCAATCATCTTCTGCGCTGCCTGCCCCGCCCACCGCTCCCTCTGCCCAATGGGAGGGATGCGTTTCAGAAAGTGCTGCAGAAGCCCCGGCCCTGCTGTTGGCTTTGCCAGAGACACCCTGGCCCTCCTGTGCGGGGAGGGAAGACTGGCCAGCCTGGCGGGGGGGGGGGGAGGTGAACGGCCTTGGCAATCAGCGTGGCTGAGCCAGTGTGTGTGTGCGGGGGGAGCCCGGCAAGGAAGAGCAGCCTGGGTCGCTCTTGGCTGGCTGGGGAGGGAAGGGGAGGGGAGCAGAGCGAGCCAAGGGGGCTGCCTGCTCCTCGGTGCTCTGCGTTGGCTGCTGCTGTTCAGTTCTTGCCAAGATGGAGCCGGTATCCCATGATACTGCAGCCAGGAGCCAAGCAGCCGTTTGCAAGGGCTGGGCCTTTGGTTGTGCTTGATGAGCCTGCTGTGCTGTCACTGGGGAGGAGGGGGGAGAGGAGTAAACAAAGCAAGCCGCCTCCATTGCTAGAGGGGAGGCAGTGCCCTGCTGCAATAGGAAATGTAGATAAATGGGGCTGCAGCCCCCCTAGCCCTCCTTAAATGGCGCCTCTTGGAGACAAACCCACATGTGTAGGGAGAGCATCCTGGGAAGATGCCATACGCTGCCTCACACGGCTGCCTTGCTCTCTTTGTTCCCTACACAGGGGCTGAATTTTCTGATGCTGGTTTTTGCTGCTGTTCTAGGTGATTTCTGAGGCTCTCGACCTCGTGAAGAAGATGACGCCCGCGCCTGACCTGGGCCAGGCAGTCGATTCGCTCTGTGGCATGTCTCTGGAAGAGGTGACTGGGAGCTAGCCCGCTTACACCCTGGGGGTAACTTGAGTGAGGCAGGCAAAGCTTTCAGGCACAACCCCATTCGGGCCTTGGTTCTCCTCCAGAGCACTGCGAGCGGGCGACCCCGCCGAAGGGAAGCCTGGCATTCTCTTGGGAGCTGGGATAAGATCCGGCCCCTCTCCAAAGCCTTGCCTCTTTCAAGAAATGGGATCGGTGAAATGCAAAACGGCTCCAAACCCAGACTCTTCCCACCCCCTTTGGGAGCCACATTGTACTGCCTTGCCATAGTGGCCTGGGCAAAGTGAGTTAAAAGTATCTGTGCCCACGAAAGCGCATGCTCCCATCTACATGCTTTGTTAGTCTTTAAAGTGCTACCAGACTGTTCGTTGTTTTTTAAGTTTTTCACATAATCTGTACAGTGTTATTCCAAAGAATTAGATCACCCTAGGGAGCCCAGATCCTTCTCCCTGTTTAATCTCGTGCTCCTTCCTCTGGATTAAGGAGTAAGAAGGGGATGCGGACTGGCCCTCCTGTATCTTACTTCCTTGTGTGATGTCTCCTGCTACTCTCCTTCTCTCAAACAAAATTATTCTCCTCCTCTGGCTCTCCCACGTAGAGGGCCCCATGGCATAGAATCATAGAACACTAGGACTGGAAGGGACCTCGAGAGGTCATCAAGTGCAGTCCCCTGCTCTCCTGGCAGGACCAAATACTGTTTAGACCATCCCTGAGAGACATTTATCTAACCTGCTCTTAAATATCTCCAGAGATGGAGATTCCACAACCTCCCTGGGCAATTTATTCCAGTGTTTCACCACCCTGACAGGAACTTTTTCCTAATGTCCAACCTAAACCTCCCTTGCTGCAGTTTAAGCCCATTGCTTCCTGTCCTATCCCCAGAGGCCAAGATGAACAAGTTTTCTCCCTCCTCCTTATGACACCCTTTTAGATACCTGAAAACGGCTATCCTGTCCCCCCTCAGTCTTCTCTTTTCTAAACTAAACAAACCCAATTCCTTCAGTCTTCCCTCATAGGTCATGTACACTAGACCTTTCATCATTCTCGTTACTCTTCTCTGGATCCTCTCCAGTTTCTCCACATCTTTCTTGACATGCGGTGCCCAGAACTGGACACAATACTCCAGTTGAGGCCTAACCAATTAAGGCATGAGGTCCTTCCACAGAGAGGGGGCCCATGGGGATCTTTCCAGGAAGAATTCAAAAGATAGTTTTCTTTGAAAAGCCAAACACAAATGAAATGCAGTATTTTGGATGAAGGAGGGTCTCTCCCTTCCCTGCCGCTGGAACACAAGCCTCCAGCTTAGCAGGCTGAAGGATGCATTCACTCCACAGACATAACCAAGGCACTTGAAAGCTGGATTTTAGCACATTGGAAGGATTCAGAAATGCAGTTAGTGAATACTGACTTGTCTAACTTCTTTTGCAAATGCTGGTCAGCTGAGCAAGATGTCGCAGGCGAGCCCAGACAGACTTGCTGATCACTGCTCCGTATCCACGTTCCTCTACCATCTCCGTGCCAGGGGGTTCCTGTTTGACTGGGACAGCTCTGGCCAGACGACATTCCAGGAGGTCGGTGTGATGGGGAGGTGGCTCACAAAGTGTTTGGGAGGGATGTCCCCTCTCTTACCGCCTGGCCCCATTACTCTGGGGCACGCTCCTTTGTTAGTAGGGTTACTCTGATGGGGGAGGAGGAGGTTGATCGTTCTATCAGCGTGCTGCTCGTGTTCTCATAGGGAGTTTTACTTCTCCCTGCTGCCCGTTCCCTCCCAATGGAGCTCTCCTGGAGGAACTGCAGGGCAGGGCTCCTCCCAGACGAACACACAGACCCCCACACCCGCTCCCGGAGCACGTCTGAGAGGCCTGGTTAATGGGCTCGCCCACGCTGACCCCTCCTATGTCCCTGGACTCAGTAGGCTGCTGGCACAGCGGTGCCAAGCGGTGCCCCTCCTGTGCCCATGGACTCAGTGGGCGGGTTAAACAGCACTTTAAGCTGCCACCCTCCTGCCCCCAGATTCCGCACCCCCTTAGCCCCACTTTCATTGCACAGCCGTTCTGCTCGTAACCCACTTGATGAGCAAAACCCCACAGGACTTTGGGGCGCGACTGGGATCTTTAGCACGGCGACGAGGCGCGTTGTTGAGTGAATGGAGAAGCCAGAACAACACCCCCAAATGGGCAGGGGGAGAGGAAAGCGGAGAAGAGAGAAAAGCAGCCAGACTGACAGTGAGAGAGATTTATTTCTAGGCAGTCACCTACAAGGGGAGCCAAACAAATCAAACCGTCGCAGTATCAAATCTAACTTAAATCTGATTGCCAAGGTCAGAGCCAGCAGACCACAACTGATCATACAAGGCAGGGTCAGGAGGCCGTACCTTGGAGGGGGGAGGAGAGAAATCTCACCACTCCATGAAGCTTGAACTGACTAGGGATCCCAGGTGTGATGGTAGCTGGGGGGTCCAGAGGGCTGGAGACTGGCGGAGCAGAGCCCCAGCACGGTCAGAAGGAGTCCCTGCGGAACTGATGCAGAGTTCAGATCCAGGCATCCGAGCACTTGGCTTGAGCGGAAGAGGGGGTTTTGTAGGGACACAGCAATGGCTCTAGGGGGACACTGGATTTGTGTCTGGGTAAAGAGATGGTTCGAGGGAGCATTCTAAAGTTGTTTTGTTGAGAGCAGAGACCCATCATTCTTGGCTATGGGTGCTGTGCCTTGAGGGAGCTCGCAGTGCAGTGAGGCAGTGTCAGTAGTTTGGATATCAACAGAGGAGTTATTACTAAAAATGGTGTGATGATTCCTGAGCTGGGTGTGAGCAGGCCTGGGTTCACTGGCATCCAGAGGAGAGGCTTCCCACAAGGACGTGCTTTCCTGCTTTCGGTGCCGTTCTTGCTTTGGAAGTGCTGTTCTCCATTCTGTACCTTATCAGTTCTAGCGTCAATGCAGATGAGGGGAGGGGTGTTTCCTTAATCCTATTGCTCCTGTCTGGAGAGGTTTAGGTGCATTTTCCTCTGCCTTTTTATTGCTTTGGCTTTGCTCCAAGCAGAGCCTGGCGGGGGGGTACTCTTCCACGTGTACTATACCCTGGCTCCGCAAGAACACAGGGCTGGCAGGTAACACCTCTCCCATGGTCATTTTTATGATATTGTACATGGATGCTGCTATTTCTGGCTGGCAGCAGTTCCTCCCAGGCAAAGTCAATGGGGAAAAGGTTTGGATAAAATAAGAACTGAGTCCGAACATTCGGTGCCCGAGCAACGCAGCGTGCCCTGGTGCTATATTGTTATCGAATAAAGTCACGAGTGTGACAGGCGAGCCTGTCAGCTAGGCCACGGAAAGGTGACACTCTCTATGCGTCACTGCTGGGAACCTTGACAGACCTCGCGAATGAATGGGATGAAATTCCAATCCTGACATGGAGCAACTAGTCCTCTAGTAGACAGCACAGGGCACCATGCCTGGGGGCAGATCAGGGAGGGTGGTCTGGACATCATTGAAAACTAAGGGCAAAAGGACATCTGCATGGTCTTCTGAGCGGAGACGGACCTGAGCCAAAAATAAATCCCGACCCGATTCTGGTTTTTGATTGCCTTGCCGAGTTTGGGAGTGTTCACATCTGGAGAGCTAGTGGGATCTGTTACTGAGTCTCAGCCCAACTATGTGGGTTCTGAGTCCTCTCGGGGGACACAGGAGCCCTTCCTGCCTTTGGCCAGGACTGGGTCTGTAAGCTTTTGGGAACCTGGTCTTTCCAGCCTTCTAACCAATGTTGAGACCAAAGAAACTTGGTCTGGGTGTTGCAATATCTGTCTGAGCCTCCAGCTCTGGGCTTCACCTGTCTCTAGCCCCCTGCCACGGACCACTCTCCATCTGTTTTGTTTCACTAGGTTGGTAACACATCAGCTGGCTGGACGCTTGGGTACATGCTGAACCTGACCAACGCCATCCCAGAGGAGAAGCCGAGTTCCCTGAAAGGGATTGAATATGGGGTCTGGCCCTTGCTCTTCATCCTCTTTGTCCTGCTGCTCACGGGCTCTTTCACCCGCATCGCATACCGTGTGATGGCCAAGGACGACGGGCAGGATGGCATCTTGGAAGGAGAATGACGGTCGCCGGGGTTGTCAGCTCTCAGCAGAGGGCAGTTACAGGCCAGGGGGAAGGAATGCACACAAAGGAGTGTCTGGCCTGAAGAGACAAAGGGTTCCGGAGACTTAGTGGGCTGCTGCGAGGCTGTAAATAGAGATCACGGACCTTGTTCTGCAGGAAGTGCGGGGTTGCAGTAGCTGGCAAGCTACAGCCCTTCCTGCACCTGTGGAATGAGAGACGGGGCAGAGCTGTTGCACAGGTGTCAGAAAACGCTCTTTCATGTTTGTTTGTTTTTCATCCAACCCCTTCTCCCACAGGCAAACAGCCAGATAGGGCTGTCAAATTTCAGGCCAGAGTTCAGCCAGCTGGCCCTTTGCACCAAGCCAAACAGACTGTAAGCCTTTAATGCCATAGAAAGTGCCTTGTAACTACCCTGAATGCTGGGGACATGCTGGTAGGCTGGTTTTGGTAATGCTGAAAAGGCAGATCCCAGTGAAAAAGAGATATTTACCGATTCCCTCTACCTTCCTGAATTTTCTATACCCTCTGCTCCCTGTCTCCCACTCCCTCCTTTTGTTTTCCTCCCTCCCCCCTTCTCTCCTATTTATTTTGGGTCTGCACATCTTAAACTCAAAACTCCGGCCATCTAAAGAAGTGGGCTGTGCCCACGAAAGCTCATGATACCATCTACATGTTTCGTTAGTCTATAAAGTGCTACCAAATTATTTGGTTTTTTTATCCAGTTTTCAGTCACTCCTAGAGGTACTCTGGGGTATCTCCCTGGAAGTCAGTGATGCTAGATTCGCATCTTGATGGCTGAGAGCTGAATCAATTGGAGATCCGGTCTTGTGCTCTTTTGAACGTCTGCCCCAGCAGAATCAGTAGCTTTTACAGGAAAAATGGCTTTCTGAGCATGCCTCAAAGCAAAGAGACGTGACACACGAATACAACGTTTGTCAGTACAACCGAGCCAGGACAGTCTTGTCGATTCTAGAAGGGCAGAAGGAAAATATGATCAGACTGAGAAAAATTTATTGCAAAAGGTGCTGTCCCAGAAGAACAGATCTTTTGCCCAGTGATTGGGAACTGAATATCCTTAACATTCAACTGTGATGCAATTGTCGATTCACTTTCAGGTTCCACTTATGAAGATAGCTTTTCAATCCGAGTAGTAATTATCTGATTGTTTCAGCATCTTAGTTTTAACAAAGAAAATATCCATGTTTGTCTTCCTGCCAACCTCATTCTTCCTTGTTAGTAGGAATCGTCAAGATGAGGGATCTTATTCTTTGTTGGCTTTGTTGGTATTATGTGTATTGGTGTAGCAACCTGAGATTCTAATCACTAGAAGGACCTCACTTTGCTAGTACTGTGAAAACACAGACAGTCAGCTCAGCCCACAGCTCTTGCAAGAGAGACAAAGGGTAGGAGGGTAAACCGAGGCACAAAAAGTGACGTGGCTTACCCAAGATCATACATCTGGTCAGTAGCAGAGCCAGGGATAGAAGCCAGATTGTCTGATTTCTAGTACAACAACCAATCCATTAGACCAGGATCCAAGTGACATAGTTAATTTGTATTCCAGTAGCCTTTTGGAGGGCTGCTTTGACACCTGAGCACTGGTAGTAGCGTGTGCTATTCCAGCATTCCTGGAACGTGGTACTTTCTGGGGAATGTCCCCTTCCTAGCCAGTCATTGTCTCTGCTGCTTTGCTATCATCCCTGGTACTAATCCTTCCTACAGCAACAACAATCCTAGGAAGACATGGTGGTTCCCTAGTTCAGTGGTTCAACATGAGGGGTACTCAGCGATTTTCCAGCAGGTGCCTCAACTCTACTAGAGGTTTGCCCAGTTTCACAACAGGCTACCCAAAAAGCACTAGCAAAGTCAGTGCAAACTAAAATGTTGTACAAACAAAGATTTATTTATACTGCTCTGTATACAGTGCACAGAAATGTAAGTACAGTATATTTATAAAACAAAACAAATTGTATAAGTATATGGTAAAAGTGAGAAAGTTGGCAATTGTTCCATAAGAGTGTGGTGGTGACAGTGAGCAAGTCATTTTTAAATGAGGTGAAACTTGGGGCTATCAAATCATATCAGTCTCTGGAAAGGGACCCCCAATAGTCTGAAAAGGCTGAGAGCAGCTACCCTAGGTAAGGCCCTGGGTACTTTTAAACTGCTGTATGAGAGGCCAGTGCTATTGAGGGAGGTGCTTTTAAAGAAACAGAAAGATTAAATTAAATTAAATCTTTCAACTACATAGTTTAGGGTGTGATTTTTTTTCAAAACATGACTTGGCCAGACTCTTACAGGTATGTAGGTGCCTAAATACCTTTAGCAATCTGGCCTTGAGTGACTTAGGAACACAAGTTCCAAAAGTTAATGGCATTTGTGCTTCTAAGTCACTCAGGGTATGTCTACACTGCAGTAAAAAGCCCATAACACCAAGGCTGTTTCTAGACTGGCCAGTTTTTCCAGAAAATCAGCCGCTTTTCCGGAAAAACTTGCCAGCTGTCTACACTGGCCGCTTGAATTTCCGCAAAAGCACTGACTTCCTACTGTAAGAAATCAGTGCTTCTTGCGGAAATACTATGCTGCTCCCGTTCAGGCAAAAGTCCTTTTGCGCAAAAGGGCCAGTGTAGACAGCTCAGATTTGTTTTCCGCAAAAAAGCCCCGATCGCGAAAATAGCCATCAGGGCTTTTTTGCGGAAAAGCGCGTCTAGATTGGCACGGACGCTTTTCCGCAAAAAGTGCTTTTGCAGAAAAGTGTCCTGCCAATCTAGACGCTCTTCCGAAAATGCTTTTAACGGAAAATCATGCCGGTCTAGACGTAGCCCAAGTCTTAGAGACCGAGTCATCTGGGCTCAGGCTGCAGGGCTAAAAATGGCAGTGTCGATGTTGCATTCAGACTGCAGTGCGGGCTCTGAGGCGCTCTCCTCTTCAGAGTTTCAGAGCCCAGCCTCCAGTGTAGGCCTGAGCCTTTTCTGTACTTACCCGGAGATTAACGCTCTGGAGATTGATCTTCCGGAGTTTGATTTAGTGGGTATAGTAAGGACCTGCTAAATCAACCGCTGATGGTGTCAACAAACCTTGGTACTCCACAGAGTTGTGAAAAGTAAGGGGAGTTGATGGTAGAAACTCTCCCATTAACTTCCTGTAGTGGGGTTGCTGCAGAAATTCGACTTAAGGTATGTCTACGCTCTTCGCGTAGCTGGAGTTGTGTATCTTAAGTCAATTTTCTCCCCCAGTGTAGACCAGGCCTGAATGTTTATAGTGCAGCTTTTAGCCCATAGCATAAGCTCTGAGTCCAAGCCAGATCTGGGCCAGCCGCAACCACGCTGCAGGTTTTTTACTGCAGCGTAGACATTCCTTTTGGATGACATTTTTTTCAAGTGCTAAACGACATAGGATCTTAGGCCCGATTGTCAAAAGGATTTGGGAGCCTAAAGCTCATTGATATTCACTTTTCAAAATGGGCTTTAGACTCCTCCATCAATCAGACACTTTTGAATATTCCCCCCCCCCCCACACACACACACAATAGTGTTTGTGAATGCGCATTACGTCAAAGCAGCTCAGACATTTCTGGGGCAGCTCATGCCGGTTTCAATCCCACAGGTGTAGTGTGGGGGGAGGTGAAAACTGAGGTAGGAACTTTCCATTGTCTTTTTGGAGGGGAGGGGCTACATGCCAGTTTAACTCTAACTTTAGTAAAGAATTGTCTTAATGAGCAACCTGTGCTAGTGTCAACAAGGCCAAGGAACAAGGAGAGCTCAGAAGTGTCTTCCTTTCACTAACAGGTTAATAAAAGATATTCCCTCACATGCCACATTTCTCTCAGATTCTGGGACCAATTCAGCTGCAACAACACTGCAAAGAACATTTGTAAAACTCCTGGAACTTTAAGACGCTGTTTGCTGCTGCCCTTCTTTCCCCCTCCCCTCCACGCTGAGTTCCACAATGTTTCATTGTTCTGTCTCGCCCTGGGGATAAATACTGCGATCACATTTCAGAGACGCCCCGTCCATTCAGACGCTATCTCCAGCCCTTGGGAAGTGAGGCTTCCTCTTGTAAACCAGGCAGATTAATATTTATATGAGTCGCTCTGTGCCTCCCTCCCTTTCTGTCCTGCTAAATCTATTTGTGTCTTTTAGCATGAAGCAGAAAGAAAGGAACCAGTGCTCTTAGTGCCATGATACTCTTACGGCTCTTAACAATAAAACAAACATCCCTGAAAATTCAATCCATGCCAATGCCATGACTGAGACCCTCCCTGAGGGAGCAGAGCCAGGTAACGTAAGAGCAGCAAATGGGTGGCTGTCACAGCACCTTGCTACAGGAGAGACCTGGGTTCCAGAGAACCCCCAGAACACCTGATCTTGGACCAATGAAGGCTGAGCATATGGCAGAGCCAGTGCACTGGTCTTCTGGAGTAAGGCGGGACTGGTGGGGAGGAAAAGGTATCAACTGCCCTGTTCTGAAGCTCTCTGCCCGGCAGTCGGTTTGAGAAGATGGAGGACTGGAGTTGGCAGCAGTGGAGTTAGTGGTAGAAGGCTGTTTGTGGGCTTACGTTAAAGGCCCTCATCTTCCTATGGGGTCTCTGCTGATTTCAGTGGTCTTGGGCTCCAGTCCTAAAACAAATGGACTGTCCAGTGGGAAGAATGGGAACATCACGAGGGTTAATGCCTCCCTGGATCGTGCTCGCAGACCAGGGTGGTGGCCTGATGTTAGGACCTGAACCGAGCAGAGTATGGGACAGAGAGCGAGAGCGCGCGTGTCACTGAAATTATGCAAATGCTCAGCACGTGGACATTGCTGCTGCTTTTTAAAGGGCAAAAGATTTGAAGGTGGTAACCCCTCACCCAGGACCTCCTGCAGGAAGGAGACTGGGCTGAGACATATTTAGCTCCTCCATTGTTGATCAGTTCCTCAGAGTTTTGCTCCTAATAACTCTCCGCGCCTGCCGTCCTATGCTCAGGGCAAACCCTCCCTCTCCCGACTCTGCAAAGGGAAGCCAGGACAAAGGAACCAGAGGGCCACAGGAGGTTGTGTGTTAAAAAGTGTCAACCCTTCGAAAGTGGCGACACTTCCTGTGCAATGATCTCATCAGAGGGAACCGTAAGAATGTGGAGACTGGGCGAGGAGATGAGAGGTCAGAGGTGGAGCCTAATATTGTAATTCGTGTTGCCTGGAAAAGTCTCCTCACTCTGAAATACTAAAGCTGAGGAGAGGGTGGGGAGAAGACAAGTGGAGCTGCCATTGCAGAGACCAGTACCAGCCATGGGGAGAGCTGCCCACCGACCCCTCGTCGCCTTACTCTGCCTAGCAGCCGTGGTGTGTGAGGCTGAGGACTCCTGCCCAGGTGAGTGAGGGACAAGCTGTTACCTTTTAGCAGGGGGAGCTGACTAGCTATTTGCAGCAGTTTCTCTCCACTTTGGGTTCCTAAGCAGAGGGGGAGGGATAGCTCGGTGGTTTGAGCATTGGCCTGCTACACCCAGGCTTGTGAGTTCAATCCTTGAGGGGGCCATTTAAGAAGCTGGGGCAAATCTGTCAGGGATGGTACTTGGTCCTGCTGTAAGGGCAGGGGTCTGGACTCACAAGGTCCCTTCCAGCTCTATGAGATAGGGATATCTCCATACTAAGTGCCTCTGTAGACCAGCCAGCAGAGAAGTCATGAAAAGGAGACAGTGGGGCAAGGATTCCAGTGTAGTTCATCCCACGGGATGTCCCAGAAATACTCAGAGGAGAGGTGAGGTACAGTCACAGCCTCCACACCCCAGAGAGCTGCAGGGGAAGGATGCTTCTCTGCAATGTCACACCCCTTTTCCCCCATGCACCTCAGTAGCATGACTCTGGCTGCTGTACTTGACTGTTTGTGGGAAGGGGATGCTGAAGTGGGGGGTTAGTGCTGATGGAAAATTCACTAGGTCCCAAACAGAACATGTTGCAGGGAGCTCCTGCCCCTCCCCCCTCGGTTCCATTCCCTCATGATCCCAGAGTCAGGGGCTCTAATCCCATGGAGCATGTAGAGAGGATTTCTGAGGAAGAGCAGGGAGCATGTGATAGGCCAAAGTAGGAGAACAACTAGCCTGGAATAGGGAGGAACCTGACGCATCAGGCTCACTTCATTGCTTCTATCTTCTCCCCATTATTATTGGACTCTTCTCTGGGCTGTGGCAGACTGGGGGCAGTGGGAGACAAGGCTAAAATTCCCAGTTACTGAGAGGGAACCTGACAAGATGCCTCTTCTCAAAATGGGACCATCTCCGAAATCATCCCAAGCTACTGTGATTGGCTGATTAATTATCCTCATGAAACCAAGCTCTTTCTTACGTGCCAGTCCCCACAAAGCCAAGCTGTGGGCTACACAACACTGTCCTCGTTCCTTTACCTCTGTAGCTAGAGATTTGCAGTTAAGGTGGAATGTAGACTGAGGGGAGAAACATTGCAATCCTAATGCACATACATAACACAGTCACCTTTTATATCAGGGTTCCATTTTAAGCCACTAATAAATGATCAACATGTTTTAATACAGGTTTTATAGATGGTTAAAAAGTCCATTAAGTCCATGGAGTATGCACTGCAGCTTATAATGAAAATAGGCATGATTATTTACTGTAATAAACCTGTTCCTAAAACATCTATAACATCTAGTGATGTGTTTAGGACCATCTCTAACACTTAGTATTTGTGTTTGTAATGCGCTTATAACATCTATTCAACATTTATAAATGGCACCTTAGTACAATGTGTGCATCAAAAGATACTATTTGGTTACAGGCTCATATACTCTGTGTACACATAGCTGGGAAACCTGGGTTTTTTTTTCTTCTTTCATACAGACTTGCATCTGTTGAGCTATTTGGTGGTTAGTTTTTATTACATATTCAAGCTGCTATAAACCAACAGGAACTATGAATTTCAGAGGTGACGCTGTTAATCTTCAATCCATTCTATTGTTCCACCGACTTTTAGTTCAGAAAGCATATCCTAGTGTTCAGGACTTGGAATTTTTAACATATTATATAGATTGAAATGAGCTCTCTTAATGAACATTCTTGTATAAACTTACTTCCTAGATCTGTACTTCTCAGCCAGGGATATGCATATTCCTGGGGCTACACAGAGTCTTTCAGGAGGTACCTCAACTCCTCTAAGCATTTGCCTAGTTTTACAACAGGCTACATAAAAAGTATTTGCAATGTTAGTACAAACTAAACATTCATACAGACAATGACTTATTCATACTGTTCCATACATTATACACTGAAATGTAAGTACAATATTTATATTCCAATCGATCTATTTTATAATTCTATGGTAAATGAGATAGCAATTTTTCAATGTTGTGATGCTTTTGAATTTTTATGTCTGAGTTTGTAAGCAAATTATTTCTAAGTGAAATGTGGGGGTACAGATGACTAATCAGACTCCTGCAAGTGGTGCAGAGTCTGAAAGCACAGAGAACCACTGTCCTAGATCACCTTCTTTATGGCTTTCAGTATGTAAAAAACCTAAAAGCTATGGTAAGAAAAGATTAGAGTAGCTAACCTGTATGTTACAACACTTGCACAAACATTGAAAACAGGGAAATGAACAGTAAAGCTCTCAGCAAACAGTCTCCAAGCAGAATCCCAGATGCAAAACATGCTTCTCATGCATAACATTTCTTATGTGTTGCAATGTTAGACATTTCTGCTTGAAGGAGATTGATGTCTTTTCTGTTCATTTCTCTGCTTTCAGTATTTGCATAAGTGATGTCCTGGATGGCTTTGTAATAGTAACCGTCTCTGCAGGTATATCAACACACACACACACACACACACACACACACACACACACACACGCTGCGTCTAGATTGGCATGATATTCCGGAAATGCTTTTAATGGAAAAATTTTCCGTTAAAAGCATTTTCGGAACAGAGCGTCTAGATTGGCACGGATACTTTTGCGCGAAAGCACTTTTTGCAGAAAAGCGTCCGTGCCACTCTAGACACGCTTTTCTGCAAAAAAGCCCTGATCTCCATTTTCACTATCGGGGCTTTTTTGCGGAAAACAAATCTGAGCTGTCTACACTGGCCCTTTTGTGCAAAAGCTTTGTGCAAAAGGGACTTTTGCCTGAATGGGAGCAGAATAGTATTTCCGCAAGAAGCACTGATTTCTTACAGTAGGAAGTCAGTGCTTTTGCGGAAATTGAAGCGGCCAATGTAGACAGCTGGCAAGTTTTTCTGGAAAAGCGGCTGATTTTCCAGAAAAACTGGCCAGTCTAGACACAGCCAGAGAGTTAGAAACACATAGAATTTACTGACAGCTTGTAATTTTAATATTGTTGCAAATGCATCACAACAGTCTTCACCGTTTTGGCTATATGTTCTGGTGTAAATTATCAAAGCTGCATTGAAGTCAGTTTGCCAGTTTACACCATCTGAAGAGCTGATCCTTTGCCTCTTCCTTTCCTGCAGCCTTGTTTTGAAACCTGTTATTCACACAACAGAGTGTCTTAGTAACACAGTACTGTGTGAAAAATGTGCCATGTTTGACTAGGATATGATCTGTGAAATTAAGGATGAACTCTTCTTTAGTCCGTGCAGGTGTCGTGAACATCCCAGTCCCACATCCCCTTCCTCATCTTTGCTAGAGGGACAAAAGTTTTTTTTTTTTAAACTTTTCCCTAAGGACCAACTTTTAAATAATTGCAACTGAAACCAATAGACATCTCAGAAGCTCTATGCTGCGCTCAGAGTTAGTGCTGTGAATTTGGGGTGAGGAATGACAGGACACGTGTGACGGGGTGTGGTCCCAAAAGACCCCCTGGGTGTCAGGCCACCGACACTCGCCTTCTTGCTCTCTGGAGCTCCCCTCCACCCTGTCCTGGTGGGCCAGATTTTCTGGTCTTCCCCAGACAAGACATAGAGCTGGGGTAACAGCTGAATGCAGTTCTAGGAGCACGACACTCAGGAAACCAACCCCCAAAAGGGATCAACCCCCCCCAAATAAAGCCTTAGAGGGGGAGCCATGTTAGTCTGTAACTGAAAAAACTTAAAAAACAACTAATAGTCTTGCAGCATCGTAGGGAATGACTAGACTACACAGTTTTTCTGGGATACTGGAGGTATCCCGGAAGAACTATTTCACATCCAAGGAATGCATTTGCTCTTCCGCTTTTTTTGAATACAGAAGCCCCTGTATTCCTTGTTCCATGAGGAATAAGGAGACTTCAGAAAGAGAGTTTTTTCCAACATTTGGCCCAGTCTAGGTGGGCCAAATGTTGGAAAAGCCTCTTGTGACAAAAGAATCGGAAAAAGCTATGCAAAATACGGAGCACATTTTGCATAGCTTTTTCTGAAAAAAACCCAGTGTAGTCTAGATATAGCCTTAGAGACTAACAAAACACGTAGCTGGGATCATGAGCTTTTGTAGGCACAAACCCACTTCTTCAGATGACTGGAGTATGGAGTCCAGGGCACAAACAAATAACAGAGAAAGTGAGGGGATGAGGAGGGAAAGAGAAGGAAAAACTGATCAATTAGAGTATCCTCATTTAGTCCCTAAGGTGCTGCAGGAGTATTCTTTGTTTCCAAATAAATCTGTCTTTCTGTATGTGAAAGTTTTACACAATGAAAGTTCATTCAGGTAAGTCCCGTGTATAATGAAAGGAGGATATGGACATTGACCCCTCCCCCCCAATTAACAATTATTTACACAGGGTTGGATTGTGAACAAAAGTGTCTTTGCTAAGTACAAACAGTAGAATTTAAGTAGTTGCAAATGAAAATAGAGAGATGAAAGTAAGTTACAAAAATTAAAATGAAAAGAAAATGCACAGCTAGTTCTAATGCACTAAAGCTTATGATGAACAGTGCTTGGCCCTAAAAGCTGTGCATACTTCAGGCATCTCCAGTTGTCTTTCTTCCTGAGCCAGCTGAAGACAAAGGGACGGATGCTTCCATTGCTTACATCGATTTTCTGTGTCTCCCGTGGCTCTTATATTTTATCATTGTATTGTCTCCAGAGGTTAAAGTGGTGGGTCTTGGTGGTAATGAGAAGCTCGCGATTCTGCAAGGATGTCCTGGAGCTGCCGGTGCCGCAGGTCCCAAAGGAGAACCCGGCGCTACAGGAATGAGAGGTGAGCTCCTCGGCACTGCGTGAGACTCAGTGCGGGACCGCGCAGGTGCAAACCTTATCCTGCACGGAATTGACATGTTCTTTTGTGAGATACTCTCCAGACGGAAAACTGGCTTGGCCTGCTAGCTTTGGCCTTTTGCCTTACCTGAGGATTCAGTCAGCAAGGGTAGAACTGGGAGCTTCAGTGTGTTCTGAGTTCTTCTGTTTGAATATTTATAAAATATTGAAATTACTTCTGGTGTTTGTAGGAGAAAAGGGATCTCAGGGGAGCCCTGGGAAGATGGGACCACCTGGAGAGAGAGGTAAAGTAATCAAAAGGCTAAGTACATTTGTTTAACTAGCATCAAGTAATTTTTCATATTTGAATTTTCCTTTGATGAAACATTTAATTCTCCCTCTCCCCCATCTCTCTCTCTCTTGATATAGAGCAAGCACTGAATTAAATGTCGGCCTCTCTTTGGTTTGGGACTCTCTCCCAAACCATTTCTGATTGGCTAAGAATGCATCTGTTATCCCTAGTGTTCACCAGAGTATTCCCAGCCACTGGCTGATTTGTAAAATGCTTGCTACAGGCATCAGTAATTCATGGAGAGGAATCACAAACCATAGTTTCCACCCCCAGAACAGCTGGCTGAAATCTTTTCATGTGAGAGTCAGGACTGAAGAACTTCTGATGTGAATTCCTGCAGGCCTAGTAAGTAGTTTAGTCAATACTAGCAGTGATCTAAATATTCATGGATAGCAAATAGAGTCCATTGCGTGAACACTAGTTACACTGGGAGTCATTTTTCACAAACAAATTCACTGCTCTGTGATTCCAGTAGTCACCTAGTTCTTAGGCCACTCAAACCTGAGCTCTCACTGGAATTGCTACATCTTTGCTCACTTTTTTACTAGGATTGAAGGGGGACATTGGTGGTGTTGGTCTGAAAGGTAAGAGTCCTCTAATAATTCTTACTTGCTGAGTTACCCACCTGTGTTTAATATATGGAGATATACAATCTTATAGAGCTGGAAGGGACCTTGAGAGGTCATCAAGTCCAGTCTCTTCCCCTCCCAGTAGGACCAAGTATCATCCCTGACCAATTTCCCCTAGATCCCTAAATGGCCCCTCTCAAGGATTGAACTCACAGCCCTGGGTTTAGGAGGCTAATGTGCAAACCACTGAGCTATCCCACCCCTTGAGTGTTGTGTGTTGTTTGTTGTTCTCCTCCATAGTGCTAGAGATGGAGTCTGTAGAGAAGCAGTTGTGACATGGCAAGAGATTTTCCAAAGAGCTCTTCACCCAATGGGTCTCAGAGTCAGTGCACTTACTGTGTGGTTGCCTCATCTCAAAAACATCTCTTGGCAATGGAAAAGGTTCAAAAAAGGCAACCAAAACGAGTAGGGGGTTGTAACGGGTGCCATATGAAGAGAGCTTAAAAAGACTGGACTTTTCAGCATGGAAAAGAGTGCACTGGGGGTGGGGGGTGCGTGATGAGGTCTATAACATCATGACTGATGTGGAGAAAGAGAATAAGGAAAAGTTATTTACTTGTTCCTGTAATATAAGAACATGGGGTCATCAAATGAAATTACTAGGTAGCAGGCTTAAAACAAACCAAAGGAAGTACTACTTCACACAATGCAGAGTCAAGCTGTGGAACTCCTCGCTGGAATCAGTTGTGAGGGCCAGGACTTTAACAGGGTTCAAAAAAGAACTAGATACATTCATGGAGGTTAGATCCATCAATGACTCAGCCAGGATAGGTAGGAATCGTTTCCTTCGCCTCTGTTTGTCAGAGGCTGGTAATGGTGACAGGAGAGGGATCACTTGATGATTCCCGGTTCTGTTCACTCCCTTTGGGACATCTGGCCTTGGCCACTGTCAGAAGACAGGACACTGGGCCAGATGGACCGTTGGTCTGACCCAGTACGGCTGTTCTTATCTTCTCATTGTTTTGGTCTCCTTTGAAAATTCCAGCCTTCACTTCAAAAGTAAATCCAACCCCAACATCCACCGTTGCCCCCATTCACCTCTCATTTGTACCCGTTCAAACCAGAGGAAGTCAGTGAGGAAAAAAGGAGTCTGATACCGCCATGGAATTGGTAACAAATGCTGGGACGAGCCCCTCAGCGTGGCTATGTAATGATTTGTTCCTGTGTGTTTTTAGGAGACAAAGGAGACATTGGAGTGCCTGGAACGATAAGTAAGAACAGCTACTCTGTTTATGGCAAGAGTATCATTTGATTTCATTTTCAAAGCATTACACTCGAACCTCACTGCAATTTTTCAGAGTGAAATTTGTTTGCACAGAAAGCTGTCCCCAATGACCTTGTAGCTGATGAGCTATGCAAGAGAGAGAAAACTTGACTTCCGCCATTAGGGATGACCATGAGTGTCCCATTTGCATTGGAATTTGGATCCAGAATTGATCTCCCCTGAATGTTTGGGGAGGCTCAGATCATGGCCAATGTGTAAAATTGTGCTTCTTCTGATTAGTGCAGAGGGAACTAAAGGGATAAAAGTGATTGCACATTCTGCAATGGCCTTAATGTTCCCCAGCTTGTGAAATACGTTAGGGAGGGCGCAACTGAATGTTATTTTATGGGTGGGCTTGTGGAAATAAAATCTGTGGTTGGACTGAATTTAGGAAACTGATTTTTTTCTGGGAAAGGATTTGTCTCCATTTACTAGTAGCGGGGATCAGAGATGTGTGACGATGCTTTACTGCCTCTTAACTCATGATACCTACACCCCTTGTGGCTAGAGCAGGAGTTTAGGGAACATATTGTTTTTTTCCTGGTTTCAAGCTCTCTCCCTTGTGCTTTCCTTCCTGAACAGCCGAGAAGGAGCTGGAGGATGTACACTGTGAGACAGGTGAGTGTTTGCTAGAATCACATGACATGAGCTGTCAACTCATCCTATTCAAAGGCCCGGGAGCTCAGTTCACAGTGTAGAGAGACAGTTGGAGGTGCTTGCAATTCATTTTGATTTCTGTAGCAAGTACTGTAATTGTCACCTGGTTCTGCTACATTAGCATTTACATGAGGTTCGGTTATACCAGAAACTACTGATTGTAATACACGGCAGGTAATCTTGTAAGATGGGCTAATGACTAACAGCCCCTGTGTATCCTTGTGTCCCATACCATGTGAAATCTGAAGGAGAATGCACACTCTTGCTGAACTTTCATTGGGAATGCACACTCTTGCTCCTGTCTTTTCAAATTGTACTCGCGACTCAGGAAAGTTGGCTAAAAAGAAATCCTGTACTCTAGAACTTGGAAACTCACCAGACAACTATTTGAAATTCCTAGCTCCTTGTAAAGGGATCCGCGCTGCTTCTGTAATTATCCATTGCAGCAAAATTAATTGATAACATTAAATTACTTTCCTATCCAGGAGCAAAGAACTGCAAGGAGTTGCTAGCCAGAGGGAACATCATGAGCGGCTGGTACACCATCTACCCCCACGACTGTAACGCCCTGACCGTGCTGTGTGACATGGACACAGACGGAGGTGGATGGATAGTAAGTGAGAACAAAGCCAATGCAAATTGCTGATGGATTCCACAGGGAGTAGGATGAAGCCAAGGCTTTACTCAAACAAGTCAGTTCCTAGAAAGGTCATCAACCCTTTGTAACCCGTGTGGAAAATGAAAATCTATTTCTTTCGGCTGTCCCAGCGATGCATGTTCTCTAGGAGCAGGACTTCAGACAGAAATTCCCCAACTTGTTGATGTGTTTAAGATAAAATTGAAGCTGAACTGGAAGCTGGTTTAGTTCTGTCCCCTGAGAACCTGGGGAAAAGGAGGTGCACAAATTGAGGAAAAAGGTGAGGGGCTGATAGGGCTAAGGGGGTGAGATCTGACAGATTCTGGTTACTTTGTATCCAATACCTATAGTACTGCAAAAGGAAAATCCCATAGCTCGTCATGTTAAATGGGTTGAAAGGGAAAAAAGAGAGAAAATATGATGTGCAATTCAGAGGAATTCTGTTTCACAAGGCTTTCACTATTTCAGAATTTGGTTTATTTCCCAATGCAACCTGAACATTTGGAAATTCCCCAAAAGAAAAGTCTAATTTTTAAAATTTTGGCTCAATCAAAATCATTTCATTGAGATAATATCAGCACAAATGTGTCATTGAGGTTTTGACTTTTGTTTATATTATATAATACCACATTTTGATGCTCCCACTATGATTTTCTGAAGCATTTCAGTTTCAGTGGAACTGTATTTTCTGACCAGCTCTTCCTAGCATTTTATTCTTTCAATTTCCCTGTTAAAACTATCAACACAGCAGTGGGAGGATTTCCCTTTTTGCTGTTCAGGCACCAGCTGCTCAGAAGGTTTCACTTGCCCATCTGGAGCGTGGCTGGGGACAAGCTCCTTATTGATCATTTTTGTCTGCTGTCTCGTGTCATACACTTTTCGCTTTTCCTTAGCTTTCCCGTATAGAAGAAGTGACCTTTTATTTGTTCATTGCTTTACGTTTGTATTGATGGAGTCGATGCAGAAGTACTGGGCGAGATTCTGTGTCCTGTGTATTGACTTTAACATCCATGAATCTATTACAGTCTCTATCTACTATCAGTTCTCAAAACAAAAATGAAAATAAAACTAGTAAATAAATACCAATTTGAGCTTTCACGTATATCCCGCAAGGCAGAGTAGAAATGTGACTAGTTGAATAGTGCTTGTTGATGCTTTTAATCCTGCTTTGTAACTTGGCTTTGGTCAGGAAAGAAACTAAAGTGCATCCTTTTCATGTCTCCACAGGTTTTCCAGAGGCGGGTGGATGGTTCAGTGGACTTTTTCCGAGACTGGAATTCATACAAGAAAGGTTTTGGCAGCTACCTGACAGAATTCTGGCTAGGGAATGACAATATTCACCTACTAACGTCTTTTGGTAACTATATAACAAGCATCGTGTGTGCTTTTCCCCACCAAGTTCGCTTTCTACCTGATTGTAGAGTGATCTCTTTGTAGCTTTTACTAGACTCTTGGGCAGGGAAATAGGCCCCACAGTCGCAAGCCCTTCCCTCAGCCAACCTCTTCTTCCTGGTCTTGTAAATGGCCACTTTGGCCATAGCCAGGAGGGGGTTAACAAGAAGGTCCCACGACTTTGTCGGGCCATAGACGGGGTGTGCGATAATCAACAGGAGAGGGGAGAAATGCAGCCAGAACCTTCAGACGAGATTCCGGAGGAGCTGAAAAAGGGGCTGCCACCTGGTGCATTCGAGATAAACGTGCACCAGAGTGTCCCTCACGCCACAGAAGGGGCAAGTGTCAGGAACAGGAGTGAACCGCAGAAGTACACGGCTGCGCTCACAGGACCATGGAGGATTCTCCAGCTAATATCCCCGGTGGGCCGTGGAACCAAGGTGAAGTAGAAACTGGCACACTGGGGCTCCCCAGTCACTATTGGTGGCAAGAGTCCTACCATTTGGTATCTGGGCGGGACACGAGGATGTGGAAGTGAAGAGTGTGGAGCTCGAGCGTGTGCAAGTGGCTTTTTGGGGAGGTTGCCACAATCCAGTGGAGGGTAAACAATTTCCTCTTCTCGGAGTAATCAGGGCTGGGCCTTATGCTGTATAATCAGGCAGGCACTTGGGGCCAATTAAGAGCTTTCTGGAAGCAGCAGGCTAATCCGAGCACCTGTGACCCATTCAGGCCTGCTGGGGCTAGTGTGTGTGAGAGAGAGAGAGAGAGAGAACTGAGGAACTGTGGGAAGCAGAGGAGGAGCAGGACTTGACTTGCTGAGGTACCAGAGGAAAGGGCCTGGGAGGGATCCTTTGGGGAAGTGGCCCAGGGAAATAGCTGCCAGACTGGGAGTAAAAGTAACCTTGTCCGTTGCTGGGCTGGAACCTGGAGCAGTAGGCGTTCCCCCAAACCTCCCCACACCACTACAGAGTGTCCCCTGAGAGGGAAGACCAGGACTAGGGAGGGGGTTTTACCCCAAACTGTGAACTAGCCTGTGAGGAGTATGACTCAGGCTGTGAGCCCTGCCTCTGGTAAAGAGAAAGAGGCCGAGTGGAGGGTCCCAGCGAGCCTCTGAGGCAAACACAGTCCGCCAGGAGCGCAGGGCCCACGGAGCACGGTCAGGGCTTTGCCACGGACGTGCTACTCATCCGGCAGAGAGGAATATGCAGACTTATTTTTCCCCAGATGCTTCACTTAATACGTTTAACAACTACAAAAAGATAGATTGTAGGTGCTTACAGAGATGGGAGACAGAGCAAAGCAGATTAGCTAGTAAATTAACAAAAACGCGAGCTGAACGTCACAGACTAGAAGGAAAGGCGTTGAAATCACAACCTCTCCCCCTTACTGATGATGCAGCACAAGCAGGCTAAGGGGTTCTCAAGGCGCAAGCTGCACTTGCCTTGCTGCGGGGGGTCTGCGCCCGCATTTCAAGTCTTTTTCTTTAGGAGCCTCTCGTGTTCAGCTGTGGGGCAGTGAAGAGCGAACAATGATGTCACTACCGGCCTTACCTAGCTTTAGCGGAGGGTAGGGTTGCCAGATGGTTTCAACAAAAATACTGGACACACTTGACGTGACCACAGTCTACACTACATCTTATTTAGAAAATACCGGACATTTCTCTTTTCTCATTTGTATTTTCTCAATTTGTGTCCCAAACAGAAAGCTCAAATACTGGACTGTCTGGTTCAAACCCGGACACCGAGCAACCCTAGCAGCGGTCGGAAACCCTTTGTTCCAAAAACAGTCCCCAGCCCAGTTTGTTGAAAAATACAAGTACCCAAAATGGTGTTCAGAGTCATGTGGTTTGGTCACATGCCCTTGCAGAGTCATAGCAGCCATTACGTACACACAGGCCGTCTGGAGGGTTCTCAGGACGGTTTATTGGGGGTAGGATAGTCTTCTCTTCAGATTTGTTGTATTTCCTAAAGGCCCATAACCCTGAACGGGCCCTTCACAACTGTCCGAGCCGGAAGCATTTTGCCTAGTGGGTGTCACCCTGGTGTAATTACATTGAAATACAGGTACATCGTTAATATTCATAACTTTAGATACAAAAATGATACACACATAATGATACATGCATACAGATACGATAAATCCTTCTCAGAAAATTATAACACTTCCAAAGACCCCTCTCATGGCCAATTTTATACAGAATGCATCGTAATTACGCCATAATCATATAATAATATTCCTGTGGTGAATACGGGGCATAGTGTCACAGTGGCTGCCATCCCATAATTGTTAAGGTGCACTATTAATTCTGTGCAAGGTGGCAAGATGTTTATTGCTGGTAAGAGTGGACATGCATGTTCCAAAAAGGGTCCTTTTGTGAAATCTCATTTGGGCCAGTGAACCAGTGTAGTTCTGGTGAGTCCAGGCAAAGGCTGGCAAATGTCAAAGGCTGGCAAATCAAATAGCAAATATTCCTTACCAGAAATTAATCTCTTCTCCCACTTATGAGACACAGAGGGGACTGGCTGGCCAAATTCCAGAACATGGGGAACAGAAAAACTGTTCTGTTTATGCCCCTCTTGTTTGGGTGTGGATGGCTGGTCCCAAATTAAGGAAGGGCATGTGCCCAGAGACTGCTGGGTTCTCTAACTTTGGAAAACAAGCACTCCAAGAAGAATGCAGGAAATGTAGAAAAGATTTTGTTTTGCAAAATCTGTGCCTCCTGAGCTGTGTTCCCTGGAAGGGGTGTGCATGTGTATCCCACACGCCATGGGCTACATCTACACTGCAGGCTTCTTGCGCAAGAATAGCCATGTTTGCACAAAAACTTGCAGAGTGTCTACACTGCACACATGTTCTTGCACAAGAAAATTTACAGTAAAGCGTCAGGACAGAGGGCTTCTTGTGCAAGAGTTATTCCTCTCCCCACAAGGAATAAGTCCTTTTGCGCAAGAGCTCTTGCATAAGAAGGCAGTGTGGACAGGCAACAGGGGTTTCTTGTGCAAGAAACCCCTATAGCTAAAATAGTCATCACAGCTTTCTTGTGCAAGAGCGCGTCCACACTGCTAGGGATGCTCTTGCGCAAAAGCACGTGGCAGTGTGGATGCACTCTTGCACAAGACCTTTTGCACAAGAACTCTTGCACAAAACAGTTCTTGTGCAAGAAGCCTGCAGTGTAGACGTAGCCTTAGTGTGGTTCACTGGTCAATGCAGTGCCACCTAGACCACAGCAACGGCGAAGATCAAGAGACCTCTACAGCCGGGGCTGGGAGCCAGCTGGCTTTGAGCTCAGAGAGTAGTGGCTCCTATACTAAGCTGCAGAGGTCCCAGGTTCAAATCTGCCTTGTAGCAGTTACACATGCATGGCTGTGCATGAGGGTCACTTGCTGCGCAACTCACTAGCAGCCTGTGTTCTGGTGCCTTTCCCCTGCCTTGCCCAGGAGGGACCTCCTGGTAGCTGTGAAGGAGATGGGGGCTGAAGTGCTGATGTCAGGTGTCCCCCTGCCATTGTACCTCATGGGGGGGACATACATAGCTTGGTTTAGGGAAGAAGTCTGAGCTGGTGCAGTCTGAATGGTAAGTGACGGCCTGCGTTTCTTAGAGGCAGTGTGCTGTTTCTGAGATTTCCCTAGCACACAGAGTTTCTCCAACCCCCTCTCCCTCTGCCCATAAACACCATCCCCACAGTTGGGGGGAAGACATCAGAGTTAAGGAACAGAGAGAGACAGCACATAGAGGATTTTTCAGAAACTTACCCCAGCTGCAGCCAGCACACATAGGGGCTGCGTCTAGACTGGCATGATTCTCCGCAAATGCTTTTAACGGAAAAGTTTTCCGTTAAAAGCATTTGCGGAAAAGAGCGTCTAGATTGGCACGGACGCTTTTCCGCAAAAGCACTTTTTGCGGAAAAGCATCCATGGCCAATCCAGACACGCTTTTGCGCAAAAAAGCCCCTATCGCCATTTTCGCCATCGGGGCATTTTTGCGTAAAACAAATCTGAGCTGTCTGCACTGGCCCTTTTGCGCAAAAGTTTTTCGGAAAAAGACTTTTGCCCGAACAGGAGCAGCATAGTATTTCCGCAAAAACACTGACAATCTTACATGAGATCGTCAGTGCTTTTGCGGAAATTCAAGCGGCCAGTGTAGACAGCTGGCAAGTTTTTCCGCAAAAGCAGATGATTTTGCGGAAAAACTTGCCAGTCTAGACACAGCCAGTATATCTACATTTGCACCCTCTTTTGAGAGAGGGATGCAAATGAAGACATTTGAAATTGCAAATGAAGCCGGGATTTAAATACCCTGCGCTTCATTTGCATAATTGTGTTATAGCGCTATTTCAAAATACAAAACGCGGTGTAGATGCGGTTATTTTGGGAGAACACCCTTCTTCCGAAATAACCCTTATTCCTCATAAAATGAGGTTTAACAGTTATTTCGGAAGAAGGGTCATTTCTCTTGCATTTAAATTTAATTAGTTGAGTAGTGAGTTCTAAAATTCCTAGCCTGTCCTGGTTGGAGTAACTATCCTTATGGTAACAATCTTTTAAAAATATATATATTAAATCTAGGCTATTTGTTTGTACTGGTGGTGCACAACAGCACATGTGATAGTGCACATAACAACATGTATTCTACACGAGGATGGAAAAAATTAGTGGAAACACTGCACCTCAGATCTTTCTTTCCAGCTGCCTCTCCCCTTCCTCTGTCCCTCCCCCAGTGAGCTGATCAATCTGTTTTTCAACACATTAGCAACACACCTTAAAACGTCATTATTGATCTGCAACTATGAGCTACTGGAACTCTTGCTCAGCATCTAGTATTCAGTCATGCTTACCCAGGGAATGTTCCGAGGATTTCTTTATTGTTGCTCCTAGTTTTTCGTGCACTGATGGTTTTAAGAAGTAGATGTAGCAAAGGCAAGAGGTACAGCTTACCAGTCCAAGCTGGGTTAGGCAATCATTCCAGAGGAAAGAAGGAAGTTTTGAAGTCAGAGCTTAAGTCGGAGGGCACTGCCAATTAACGGAAAGAACTGAAAAGCTGTGCTGGTTCTGCCGTACAAAAACCCCTCCAGCAGAGGCAAATTGTGGATGGACTCCAATGAGCTATTTTCTTTCTTTCCAATTTATTTGCATTAGGAGTTAATGAACTTCGCGTTGACCTCACCGATTTTGAGAACAACCACGGGTTTGCCAAGTACTCGTCATTCAAAATTTTAGGAGAGACTGAAAATTACAAGCTGATTCTTGGCAGTTTCCTTCTGGGTACTTCAGGTAAGGGCTGCGCCTGGTCTCCACATTTCATAGCACAGAGAAATGCTCCCATGCCATTGGGTGGGCCAGAGTCCCACCGCAGAAGTAAATTACACGTCTCATCTGCAACAACGCTGCCATTTCCTGCGGCCAAATCTGCACGTTATTGCCCATCCCTACTCAGGCCTTATCCAGACAAACTCCCATTAACGTCACTTGGTATTTTACCTGAGGCAGCAGGGCAGAGTCAGGAGCTCAGACTGTGGTCCAGGTAAAATGCAGGTGAGCTTCATTACAGAGGGATCAAGTTATTCAGAGAAAATCAGAGCAAATCTGAATCTTTGCCATAAACTCAAACGGATCCTGAATGGAGCCTTTGAGGTTAGAGAGGGCTTCTTTTGCTGCATTTCTCATGCTCTTGAATCGCTGGACACCCAGCTAACGCTGAGACCGGGGCAGAAAGAAAGAGCAATCTTACACAGGAGTGTCTCTGGGAGTAAAGCTGTCTGGAAAAGGAAACGTTCATTGAATGCGACGTTCCAGGTTGCTGACATTTTGTTTCTTATTGAAATGCAACAGGGATATAGTGGCATTTCTGGGGAAACCACACAGTCTTATTTGGCATGCCCCTACCAGCCTTTTTGCTGTTTATATTGGTCCTCACCCTATGGTTTGATGTGAGTCTATTTTTCAGGGCTCCTGGGTATAATCCTCAGGTTCTAAATGGATTCTCCACTCATCCCATCCTTCCTCAAAATAATATGGCCATAGTCCTGCTGGGTTTGCAGCAATCAGCGGGCACGACCTTGACGTGCTTGTACTGTTCTCGTTTGATAGTCCGGTAACCCTTGGAGGCCCGACATGAGAGTGGGTTCTATTGTGCTATCAGGTAGTCGGAGCTGCACACAGTAAAGGAAGCAGCAGTCTAAATAGACAAGACAGGGATCTGAGTAAGGAAGAATGTTTATTTCAGTGTACAGTTAAGGAGCTGACGTTTAGAGCCATTTTCACAGAGGCTTAAGGGATCCAACTCCTGCAGACGTTCTAGCGACTTGTCCAAGGTTACCCTGGAGATTTGTGACAAACCTGGATAGGAATCCAGAAATGCTAAGTCCAGGACTTGGGCGCAGCTGTTCTTGGAATCCTGGCACCTCAGGAGAGCCATAGGTCCCATGTTACCCAGCACCTGTCGGATCAGGACCCGGGATGGAAGTGGTTATATTGAGCTTCAGACTCTGTTGTACAGTTCAAGGGCTCCCGAGTGCCCCAGCGAAGGGGGGACTAGAGAGCACAACTCCAGGAGTGAGAGACATGGAGCTAACGTCCCGAGACCTGCCCTAAAGAGGGATTTCATTTCCTCCCCACAGGGGACTCGTTAACGGGCCACAATAACATGCTGTTCTCCACTAAAGACCGGCAGCAAGACCCTGGTTCAAACAAATGTGCCACAACCTACAAGGGAGCCTGGTGGTATTCGAGCTGCCACACGTCCAACCTGAATGGGATGTACTGGCTGGGGGCGCACAGCAGCTTTGCAGACGGCGTCAACTGGCACACGGGCAAAGGGTACAACTACTCCTACAAACGGTCCGAAATGAAATTCAGGCCTGTTTAGCCCAGCAGACGGGCAGGCGCATGTGTTCACGTGGAAGTGATCACGTCACTGGAGTAAATGTATGTTCTGTGCCACTACTTTATACCAGTAATTCTGGGTCTCTTCCCCCTCTCCTTAAGATTGCTGCTTTTTGCTGGCCCCTCAATTCCTGTTGCATGCAAGCTCACATTGCCTGCCAGCAGAGGTTTTTCCAGGTTCTCGAATGGCTGTACAGGGTGTGGCGAGACAGAGTTATGGACCACCCGGTATGAGAACACCTGGGCTCCTTCCCAATGCCTGCTCTGCATTGCTGATCATTTGGAGAACGAAATAAAAATTTCTTTGTAATGCAAACAAGGCTGCACTTTCCAGATAATTAGGATTGCCGTAGGAATGTACTGCTGAGCCGGTTTCTGTGTGCAGGTCCCATCCTGCAATCCTATGGGACAGTCTTGCGGAGGAGCCTCCGTGGGGGTGGGAAAAAGAGGGAGGGGCATGCTGTGTTGTTGGCCAGGTTTCTGAAGGTATTTGGATGCCTGGGAGGTAGGGGTGTCAGTTCCTGGCCCGGAGTGACTAGGCGCACAAGTTCCATTTGTGCTACTAAATCGCTCGGGGTCAGTTTACGCTGCACGAAAAGATCCAAGTCTCAGAGCCCAAGTCAGCAGGGGTCAGGCTGCAGGGCTCACCACAGCCTGTTGCACTTGGCTTGGAGCCTGATCGGGGACCCTCTCCCCATGCACCGTTTCAGGGCCCAGGATCCAGCCTAGGGCTAAGTGACGTAGGAGCCTGAGCCCCATTTTCAAAAAGATTTAGGTTCTTAGGTGCCTGGGTCCCATTCACATTCCCTTTTGACAATGGCCCTTAGGCTCCTCGGGCACTTTTGAAAATCCCGCCCCCCCCCCATAATGGTGTTCATGGAGGTACAATACAGCAGGGCAGCTCAGACACCTCTGGGGCAGCTCACGGCGGTGTCCAGCCCCAGGTGGAGGGCAGGCAGGGAGGCAGAGTGAAAGGGGACTTAGGGGCCTTCAGTTTGCTTTCTTCGTTGTGGAGCTGCATGTCTAAGTAAAACTAATAAAACGCTGCTCGAAATAGCAACTTTGCTAGGCTCACCCAGGCCATGTGGTGCTTTTTCTTTGGCTTTCCGTGTGTTACACTTTGTTTCACAGTCAAGATCCTGCCCCTGCTGCGCAGAAGTCGCAGCCCTGTCTGATGTCCTCCAGATGAGACTGCCGCTTTTTAAAATCGAGAGTGTCAAGGTGGGTGGCCTTCTACTGGACTAACGTCTGTTTGTGATAGAGCCAATCTCTCGAGCTGCACAGCTCTTCTTCAGGAAGAGGCTCTTTTGCTGACAGAGGTCAACCAGAGGTATTCCCTCACCCACTGCATGTCTCATGTTCTGGGACCAATTCAGCTGCAACAGCACAGCTAAGAACATTTGTAAAACTCCTGGAAATTAAGACACGCTGAGTTCCACAATGTTTCATTGTTCTGTCTCGCCCTGGGGATAAATACTGCGATCACATTCCAGAGAGGCCACGTCCATTCAGACGCTATCTCCAGCCCTTGGGAAGTGAAGCTTCCTCTTGTAATCCAGGCAGATTAATATTTATATGAGTCGCTCTGTGCCTCCCTCCCTTTGGGTGCGTCTAGACTACAGGGTTTTGTCGACAAAAGTGGACTTTTGTCGACAAAACTATACCTGCGTCTACACTGCTGCTGAGTTCTGTCAACATAACGTCAACAGAACTCAGCAGTTTTGTTGATGGCGGTAAACCTCATTCTACAAGGAATAACGCCTTTTGTCGACAGAGTTCTGTTGACAGGAGGCGTTATTGCAGCTACATTGTCCTTTGTGTCTACACTCTCATGTCGACAAAGCGGCTTGCTTTGTTGACAGAACTGGATGTAGTCTAGATGCTCTTTGTCGACAGAAGCTTTGTCGACAGTATCTGCTAGTCGACGGAGCCTTGTAGTCTAGATACACCCTTTCTGTCCTGCTAAATCTATTGGTGTCTCCTAGCAGTAAGTGGAAAGAAAGGAATGTGGGGAGTAGCCAGTGCTCTTACTGCTGTGTTAAGACTCTTATGGCTATTAACAAGAAAACAAACATCCCTGAAAACTCGATCCGTGCCAATACCTTTACTGAGATCCTCTCTCGAGGGAGCAGAGCCAGGTAATGTAAGAACAGCAGAGGGGTAGTTGTCACAGCACCTTGCTACAGAAGAGCCCTGGGTTCCAGAAAACACCTGATCTTGGACCAATGAAGGCTGAGCATGTAGCAGAGCCAATGCACTGGTCTTTTGGAGTAAGGTGGGACTGGTGTGGAGGAAAAGGTATCCTGTTCTGAAGCTCTCTGCCCGGCAGTCGGTTTGAGAAGATGGAGGACTGGAGTCAGCAGCAGGTAGGGATGGAGTTAGTGGAAGAAGGCAGCTCTGATCACAGAGAGATGGACCTAGGCTGAGCATAGTTCCCGGAGAAGAGGTTCCGTTGATAGGGACCCAAGGAGAGACTGGAAGAGACCGATTGGGATACATCCCAACAGGCACTTTATGGTGTCCATATGGAGCAGGCTCTGGCCAAGGCTGAGTGTTGGCTCAGAGGGCTCAGCCACCTCCTAGCCCCTGTGTGCTCTGCTCCAGCATAGCTAGCTGACAACCGTGGACAACCTGCCGTCCAGCTCCAGAGAGCTGGCTAGTTGCATAGTGGTAGGTCTCCTTACCGTGTCCACCAGTTAATTTGCTTTAAGAGAAAACCCAGTCGTTTCCTAATGCTGCTTCTCCGCCTGTGCCAGTGCTCTGGTTGTTCCAGGGCTGTGTCATGTCATGTACAGCAGTGTGATGGGTTGCACGATTGTCATGAGAAAGCCAGGGGGCCAGAGACTGTCTCTGTACTGAAATGTGGTTCTTACTATGAAAAAATGTGGGGAGCCCTTCTTGAGGTGCGTGCTCTAGACTAAGAAGAACATGAAACCTCCCTGAAAGAGAAAGCTTTGTTCCTCCTTTGTTCACCAAGACCTCCCAGCTGAGGGTAGGCAGGATGTCAGGCAGACTTCTTGCAGCGCAAGGTTCGGTACACACAAACCAGAATGTTAGAGAAAAGAAACTGCCCCCCAGTAAAAAAGTTTGGCCAGGCTGCTCTTGACTCCTTGAGAGAAATCGGCCGCACCCTTCCTGCATACCATTGCCTTTAGAAAAGGGGAAGGTGTGAAAAGGGGAAAATAGCCTGACTCTCCCACCTGTCACCTTGGCGTGAGAACTGCGGGGCTTACCTGGTCGCATGAAACCTGCACAGTTTCGGCCCAACCCCTGGGACACCGACCCCCCCACTTGGTGACCAATGGGCCATATATGGTAATATGCAAGCGCAGGAAAGCGATGTGCAGATTTTGGGATAAATACCCAGGGCACAGTTCGCTCTAGGAGGTCTTCGCAACACACACACCACCATGCGTGTGCCTTCTCGTATACTT
This sequence comes from Pelodiscus sinensis, assembly GCF_049634645.1. Lineage (NCBI taxonomy): Eukaryota > Metazoa > Chordata > Testudines > Trionychidae > Pelodiscus > Pelodiscus sinensis. The sequence continues at coordinate 3,267,014 of NC_134732.1, read as the reverse complement.
CAAAGCGCTGCCGGCCTGATCAACCGACCAGCCATCTCCCCCGACTCTCGGGCGTAACCAAGGCCTTCTCAACCAAACCGATATCTGTGAAATGTTCCGTGTGCTGTGTAAGTTGGTATGTAGGATTTGATTTTTTCTTGTTGTACAAGCTTAGTGTTGTAGTTGTTTGTGGGTAGTACATAAGAGTTTGTAGTTATCACCGTTATTTTATTACTGTAGCTGGATATTTTAAGATTAGAGACTATTCCCCTTGCCATTCCCATCCCTATATCTCTGACACGTTTTACTAGAAACCATAGAATAAATATAATAAATACTGTAAATTCATTATTAACATGGTCTATTAAAATCTTAGAATAAATACTATTAATTCACCACTGTCATAAATAAATAATTTTTATTTGATAAAACTGTCCACCTGGTTCTGTCCTTCCCCCCTTGGGTATTCATCATCGGACCTGTGATTCTCGCGACAACTGTCTCTGTACTGAAATGTGGTTCTTACTATGAAAAAATGTGGGGAGCCCTTGAGGTGCCTGCTCTTGACTAACAAGAACATGAAACCTCCCTGAAAGAGAAAGCTTTGTTCCTCCTTTGTTCACCGAGACCTCCCGGCTGAGGGTAGGCAGGATGTCAGGCAGACTTCTTGCAGCGCAAGGTTCGGTACACACAAACCAGAATCTACTCAGCTGGTACATAAATAGGTTGCCAGATTTGGATAGTGAACTCTGCCCGCCCTTCCTCCTGGAGAAAATAGGTTGGGTCAGCAAATGTCACTATGCCAGAGTGATGAGCTTGTTCTTTTTCTCTACAGCTGCTTCACCCTTCTCTTCATGGTTCTCATACTTCCCTAAACATGACTTTCATTTCCCTTGACATGCTGCACTCTCATCTTTAAGCCAATGGCTGATGTGTATCTGGACAGATTAGAGGATTGGGCCAAAAGAAATCTGATGAGGTTCAACAAGGACAAGTGCAGAGTCCTGCCCTTGGGACAGAAGAATCCCAAGCATTGGTACAGGCTGGGGACCGACTGGCTAAGTAGCAGTTCAGCAGAAAAGGACCTGGGGATTCCAGTGGATGAGAAGCTGGAGATGAGTCAACAGTGTGCCCTTGTAGCCAAGAAGACTAATGGCATATTAGGGTGCATGAGGAGGAGCATTGCCAGCAGATCCAGAGGAGTGATTATTCCTCTGTATTTGGGTTTGGTGAGACCACATCTGGAATATTGTGTCAAGTTCTACACCCACCCCCGCCACTAGAGAAAGGATGTGGATGCATTGGAGAGGGTCCAGCGGAGGGCAACCAAAATGATTAGGGGGCTGGAGCGTATGACCTATGAGGAGAGTCTGAGGGATTTGGGTTTGTTTAGTCTGCAGAAGAGAAGAGTGAGGGGGGATTTGATGCAGCCTGCAACTTCCTGAAGAGAGGTTCCAAAGAGGATGGAGAGAGGCTGTTCTCAGTGGTGGCAGGTGGCAGAACAAGGAGCAATGGGCTCAAGTTACAGTGGGAAAGGTCCAGGTTGGATATTAGGACAAACTATTTCCCTAAGAGTGGGGTGAAGCACTGGGATGGGTTACCTAGGGAAGTGGTGGAATCTCCATCCCTAGAGGTGTTTAAGTCTCGGCTTGACACAGCCCTGGCCGGGTTGATTTAGTTGGGATTGGTCCAGCCTTGGGCAGGGGGCTGGATTTGATGACTCCTGAGGTCTCGTCCAGCCCTAGGATTCTGTCCATAGCAGAGGACAGTATTTGAGACACGATGTACAAATTGGGGTGTCACAATAAGTTATCGGGGTGGTAAATTAGTCATTTAAGAATGTAAGACTGAGAGAACGGCCAGACTGGGTCAGACCAAGGCCCGTCCAGCCCAGGGTCCTGTCGGCCAACAGTGGCCAATGCCAGGTGCCCCAGCGAGAGTGAACAGAACAGGGAATCGTCCCCTCTCCTGTCGCCCATTTCCAGCCTTTGACGAACAGATGCTAGGGACCCCCTCCCTGCCCATCCTGTCTAATAGCCACTGATGGACCTCGCCTCCATGAATCTATCTAGTTCTTTTTTAAACCCCGTTTGTCCTGGCCGTCACCACATCCTCTGACAAGAATAAGAACATAAGAGATCCGTGTAGGTTAGTGACATTTGGGCATCTATAGTCAAATTTTCAAATTAGTTCATCTTAGAGTCTGTAGCTAGTTGCCTAGTGGGATTTTCAAAAGTATCCCAATCCCTAAATCTGTGGGCCTGAGACACCTTGGCCCTTTTGACAATGCCACTTGCATCTTAGGATGCCTAAATAACTTCAAAATGCTTGTCCCTATGTGACAGGGCATTTGTCCCGCACTGGCCCTTTAAGGGCAAACCCCAGCCTGGAGCAGGGCCTGCGAGTTTAGCCCCAGCTGAGGCTGCATTAGTTGATTAGGGCCCAGCTGGGAGCTATATAAGAGGATGAGCAGTGAGAGCCTGGCTGCTGGGGGAGTAGGAGGCTCCTTGGAGCTAGGGCAGGGCTGGGGAGGCAAGGTAGGGCTAAGGGAGCTCTGGCCAAGCAAACCCCCAGACCTCAGGGCCTGAAGAACGGCCCGCTGAAGAAACAACAACCCCCGGAAGGGGGGCTCAGAGACTGATGTGGGCACTGCCGGAGGGCAGTGTCCTGAAGAGAACGCCGCGGCCTGGAGGAAAGAGGGGAAACACCACCTGAGAGAAGGTACCCTGCCAGCAGAAGGAGCTAATTCCTAGGCCAGACAGCAGGGGGTGCTATGGTGGTGAGTGAACCCCCTCACACCCTATATCCCAGCTTGAGTCCCACCTACAGATTTCAGGTGCCGAGCCTTAGGCAGGCAGACTGGACATTTTGACTCTTGGAGTAGGTCTACCCTACAGTGTTATTTTGAAATATCTTATTTCGAAATAGCTTATTTAGAAATAACGAGTCTACACACAAAATGAACTTCAAAAAAGCGCTTTGCTATTTTGAAATAGCGCATCCACACTGAGTGGACACTGAATCGCATTTAAGGCCAGCAGGAACCAGGTCCGGCCGGGCATCAGGTCAGGAATGTCTTTGTATGGCAGCCGGTTCTCAGGTTTCCCTGCCTACCTCACTGAGGGACAGCAAAGCTTTTGGTCTCTGCGTGCTCTGATTGCCCTCGTTCAGGACACCAAAACACTCTGCAACATGGAACCAGAGCTACCCCTGGGCACTCTGGTGTTTCTTGTGGACGTGTTGCTATGAGCCTGGCTGCATTTTCTGCAGGCTGCCATCCGGGAGGTTCTTCAGAGGGCTGTCAGTATCCACGAGGCCTGCGGGAGAGCTTCCACCCTGAGGAGCACTAAGAGCCTCCCTGGTCTGTCCCTCCGGGGGCTTGTGCCTCATTCCTTCTTCACGACCTTCCACTCATCCCCTCTCTCCCCAACACTTCTTCCTAATGTAAAATAAAAAACATGTTTTTTCATAAATACAAACTTTCTTTTTTTAACAAAACTGGGGGGAGGGATGAAACTCTGGAGACACGGGGGAAAGGAGGTGGGAGAAAGGAGGAGAGAGGGTGGAAGAGGGGAGGGGGAAGCTAGAAAGGGGAAGAAGGAGAAGGGGAAGCTCGGTTATGTGGGTCTCTCCAGGCCAACTATCTCCCACCACAGCAGATGTGGGGGCCTCAGTGTCCCCAGGGGAATGGGGAAGAGGGTGTGGAGGTTGAGGAGAATGTGGAGGGAGAAGTGGGAGGGGGAGGAGGAGTGGGAGGAGGAGCGGTAGCTGGAGAGGCAGCAGGTGCTGGAGCGGCAGGAGGCAGCACGCTCTGCACCAGGGCCTGCAGGTGTTGGCAGATGGCACAGCCCTAGGCAAGCTGCTCCCACCGGAGCTCCAGGACTGCTTGTACCCAGTTCTGGAGGGTACGGTGCAGGGCTCGCAGTGCCCCCAGGTGCTGCTGTCGGTACCCCTGCACTGTTCAGGTGGTCCTGCGGAGCTCTTAGGTGTGGGAGCACGTCCCGGGCAGGGTGGTTTGCCCTGCATGCACAGCTGGTGCGGCGGTGGAGAAACAAAAGAAGTGGTCTGTTCTCCCTGGGGACACAGTGAGTGAAGCCCAGCCCCCCTCTGCAAGGTGAGGATGACCGTGCCCTGCACCGTCAGAGCCGATGTGCTTGCACAGAGGCCATGATTGGAATGTCCGACTATCCCCGGGAGTGGGAGCTGCCCTGAGACCGCACCCATGCCCCTGTGCTGTGTATAGTGCGGCTGAGGTGGAGGAAAGATATCCCCAGCCTCTGTGTAGAGTGGCCTTGTAGAAGGAGGGCGTCCTGCTGTGTCCCACCCCGGGGTCAGGAGCATTTCATGTCTCTTCACACATGCATGTGGCTAACAGGCCAACGCCCCTGTGTGGCAGCCAGCTGGAGCCACCTGCCCAGGGGTGGCACGGCACGTGCTCTCACGTGCACAGGTTGCTGCGTGATCTGTGGTAAGCAAGGCCCACACGCATGGTCCCTGGTCTCCCTCCCCGCCCCCCCCCCCCCCAGTAAGGAGACAGTGATGGCACTCACATGTTGTTGTGTCCCCGGATGACCCTGGTTACTCGGCTGCTGGGACGGCTCGTGGGTCCTGGCATGCTCCGTCTCGGCTCCTGGTGCTCCTCCTCCATGTCCTTGTCAGGGCCGTCTGCTCCTGGATCGCTGCCCCCCGGGGTGGCATGGACCGTCACACCCCCCAGGATGTGGTCCAGGGCATCAAAATAGGGGAAGGGGTCTGCCCCTGTTGGGGAGCTGCTCCGCGTGGCCCTGGCATATGCCTGCTGTAGTTCTTTTATTTTCATGCACACCTGCTCCTGGGTGCGCATGTGGCCTTTTGTGGCCATGCTGGCAGCTATGCGTCCGTAGACAGCTGCGTTCCTCTGTCTAGTGTGGAGATCATGGATGTTGGAGGCCTCCCACCAAACCTCAATGAGGTCCATGATCTCCGCACTAGTCCAGGAAGGTGCCTGCCTTCTCTGGCCCCTGGCTGGCTCCTGGGAGCTGGGGGACTGGGCGGTGGACAGCTGACTGGCACTGGCTGCCCGGCTCATTGTGGAGCCACTGGGTTGGGGCAGCGACTGCTGGTAGGCCTGGAGCTGGCACGTGCGCTATGGCCAGAGTCTACCCCTTTAAGGGCTCCAGGGCTCAGGGAGAGGAGATGAGTTTTCCTGGTTTGGCCCAGAGTGGCCACCAGGGCACCCTGGGAAGGGCTGGAGGCCCCCTATTTCAAAATAAGCATCTACAGAGCGCTTATTTTGAATTTGAATTTGGCGTTATTCCTCGAAGAATGAGGTTTACCGAATTCGAAATAAGCGCTCCGCTATTTTGAAATTATTTCAAAATAGCGGTTTGGCTGTGTAGACACTAGGGCTGCGTCTAGACTGGCATGATTTTCAGGAAATGATTTTAACGGAAAAGTTTTCCGTTAAAAGCATTTTTGGAACAGAGCGTCTAGATTGGCACGGATGTTTTTCCGCAAAAGCACTTTTTGCAGAAAAGCGTCCATGCCAATCTAGACGCACTTTTCCGCAAAAAAAGCCCCGATCGCCATTTTTTCGATCGGGGCTTTTTTGCAGAAAACAAATCTGAGCTGTCTACACTGGCCCTTTTGCGCAAAAGTTTTGCGCAAAAGGGACTTTTGCCTGAACGGGAGCAGAATAGTATTTCCGCAAGAAGCACTGATTTCTTACAGTAGGAAGTCAGTGCTTTTGCGGAAATTCAAGTGGCCAGTGTAGACAGCTGGCAAGTTTTTCTGGAAAAGCAGCTGATTTTCCGGAAAAACTGGCCAGTCTAGACACAGCCTAGGAAAGTTAATTCGAAATAATGGCTGTTATTTCAAATTAACTTTGATGTGTAGACATACCCTTGGCTACTAGTAATCCTGTTTTGGAAGGTTCTCAGAATATCGCAATTTTGATTTCAGCAAAGTTTGGAAAGAGAAAAATCTCAATTCTCCGATATTTCACAAAATGGGATTATAGCATTCCCCCCTCCCCCTTCCGTTTTGGGTTGTGTCCTTGCTGGGAAATTCTAATTACAGTTCAATTTGACATTCACCAATCATGTAGAATATGTGAATTAAAAAAAAATGAAAAACCAGTTGAACTATCTAAACATAACCTATTTTTGTTTCGAGCCAGCGTTAGTCTGTCAATCACTTGCTCCCTCCTCCAGAAATTAAGGGCTGCACTTCTACCCAAGTTGGAAGAGTATTTATAATCCAGTAGCTGGACTTCTCTCTCTGAAATATCCAGATGCATTAAATTAAACATAATACTTAGATAAAGGGTCAGGGTACAAAATTCCGACTGATGTTTCAAACGCTCACAGAGTTTAGATGCTGTTTGGAGCAGAAGTTTTATTTGGAATCGTCATTATCTTGGCCAATCACGAAGCGACAGGACCTCCTTGCATACAGAGCACTCCCTGGATCCATCTCGAGCTCTGTCCTTAAATTGGTCTGGCTTGATATTCCGATTATGCCCAAAAAGGTTTGGCTGCTGCCCTGTGGGGGCGTTCTTTGGTGCATACTCTGGAATTTGCTGCTCTTCCATTCTAATAATAAGTCCATATGAAAAAAAGCTGCAAAAACTGATCTAGTGCTGATGGAGGCAGTTGCTGGGTCCAGGTGGAATAGCTTCGTTTTGGATCTTGTCCTGCTGCTTGATATGGACTAGTTAAATAGTCAATTAACCTCATGAATTCTTATCGGTTACGTGACTATTCTACAGTCCCAATGGGTGGGGCAGCAGCCAGTGCTCTCTGGCCCCATTCCTGAGGAGCCCCCTGCCACTCCACGCCATTGCCTCCGCATCAGACTGGCTGCCTGTTGTCCTGCACTGCTGCCTCTGATACAGAGGCAGCAGCGCAGGGTGGCAGCAGCCCCTGTCCGGGGAGGGGGCAGGCTAAGCTCCTGGACCCAGCATGAGCCGGAACTGAGCCGGGCTGCCTGCCCGCCTGCTAAAAATGTACTGCGGGGGGCGGGGAGGGGCGGGGGAATGCATGTAGTCTATAGCATTAACCTATATGCTTTTGCTTAACGGTTAATCGACTACACGATTACACCCCTAATATGGAGCAGCTGGTGGAGATGATGAGGCTCAGAAACCTCAGTCTGGTGTTTGTTAGCCTTCCACAGGGCTCATATTTCCAACCGTTCTAACATTTCCAACACAATGGAGTTGGTAGGCATCTTCATGACATGTTTGCTGTCACATGCCCACTGATACAGCCGTTGCTACTGTAGAAGTGATCACCTTTTTTGAGAACCTTCCAGTACTAGCTGTGCTACTTCCCAAATATTTAACAGTTGCCACCTGCTCCACACCAGAGAGGTTGTCATCTGAAACCGGGGCCTTGTAATTTGATGCTGGTGGTGGCTTTAATTAATTAACTGGATTAATGACCAGATTTACATACACTACTCTTTGCCTGAACCAGATTGGAGCATTAGCTGGAGTGATTCACCAAACGGGGCCAACACGACGATGCCATCTCACGGTCAAGGCAGAATTGTGTTCGGCTCAATGCCACCCACAGCTGTTCCTCACACGTATCCATCAGCCAATCGGTGCCGATGCTGAGCTTAGATGGTGACAGAATGCAGCAGTAACAAACTCCCTGGAGACAGGAAACCAGGACGTACCCAGTCCAAAGTCAAACCCAGTCAGCCCTAGCGGTGTCTTTCGCTGCTGCTTCCCTCTCTGATGCGAACGCCCTGGCGCAGCGGTTGGCCAATCAGAGGCTCAGTTGAAATTACACTAGTGATATTTTCCCTTCCTGACAAGATTCTCCCAACCTTGATTTTACCTTGATAATGATAAATTAACATGTTAATCCATGATAGGGTCCACACAGTAACATGTTCCTGCCATTTCAGCAGGAATACAGAAGGACTTAACTTAAGAAGTACAGTATAAACAAATAACATGCTGGCTCAGCTAATGCCAATACTCTGGAACTGTACCAGCTTCTTTTTTCTCTCCAGATGCTTCATGTTATTCATACTTCCCTAAACACAACTCTCACTTCTCTTTATACAATTCCTAGCTCCCTTTATTCTGACCCACACTTTCCTTTAGCACAGCTGTGGATGAAAAAACTTAAAAAATAACAAACAGTCTTGCCGCACCTTAGGGATTCACAAAATTTGTAAAAGGTATCATGAGCGTTCGTGGGCACAACCCACTTGTGCGCACATCACAGGGCTGTAATTTGAGACCACATTTCAAAGTGGCTGTTTAATGGTCGTCATCTAAATCCTACTTTTAACCCATTTTGTAGGATTTAAGCCCCTATATCTGTGGCTCTCAATTGGTGGTCATGGATCACTGGTGGTCCCTGGTGACTTTTTCAGTGGTCCACAGGAACATTGTCCAAAGTCACATGGCGTGGGCAGTCACCAAAAATCTGTTAGTAAGAAATAAATTTCAAACCAAAATGTCCGTTGTCTGCTCTTTTTTATCATGTCTCAAAAAGGAGGTGGTCCACGAAAATTTTTTGATTGGCCTGCTGGTCCGTGGACTGAAAGGAGTTGAGAACCACTGCCCTATATCCTTGTTTAAGTAGCTACATAGAGATTTTAGGTTCTACGGTTTAGACACCCTAGCTTGACTGGTGACTGCTGCTTGTTATGTTATTGTGTAAGGGTCCTGGCTGCAGAGTCACAGTTTTTACTTCGGCATAATCTGAGGAAAATTTTCATTTTTCTAAATTGCCCTTTATGGGATTGTAGAATTTCCTCCTCTCTACTGAGTGAATTGATAGTGTGTTGTGCCGTGTCCAACCTGGGAAATTTTTCTTTACGGCCTGTACTGAAAATTGAAGTTTACCAATAGAGTAGAATATGTGACTAAAAAATAACAAGTCAGTTTAAAACCCCCCTCAAAAAGTAGCCTCTTCCTCAGGTTTCAAATCAATGTCGTTCTGCCAATGACTTGACACCTCCACGCAAAGGAAGGAAAGGCCTCTTCTTTCTGGCTAATCCTCTACACAGATTAGATGGAGATTTGATAACATGGTCTCTGGATTCATCTCTTGGCAGTACCCTAATGGGATCAGAGATGGCAACAGCTGTTCTTTAGGCAAAAAGAAAAGAAGGTTGTTGGGATGAGCTGGAGCAGCCCAATCCCATTTTCTAGAAAACAAATAAAACAGACACCGTCAGCATGGGGAAGGAGAGAGAGCGAGAGGGGGAGAGAGAGAGAGAGAGAGAGAGAGAAAACGAGAAGACGTGTGCATGGCTGGTGAAGGTGGTGGTCTCATCACTCTGTCCTGCTCTGGTCAGGGCCGGATGTCTCTCAGGATGAGGATGAAGATGGTCTGGGATCCCAGGAGATGTTGGCAGCCATGGTGGTGACATTCGCTCCTTCCCCTCCTTTCGTCTTTCCGTCGGCCAGTTTTCACATCCAAAGACTCTTTCTGAGGACCCCAAAAAGGAACGAGGGGCAGAACAGATGGCCTTTCCTGTTTAGGCCTAGTTCCGACACACCCATTTTGGTTCATTAATCTCTGGTCTCATATGTCTCCGGTTTCGCACAGTCCTTGAATTATATTAGTCACCCTTTCAGTTTAAGTTAGGGTTCTTTTGCTGCCTTTTACACCCATTTCCCAGTAACATTTGTTATTTTAGGTAATTATAACCATTGTGAACCTGTACCGGGGATCTGTTTTACATTTGAGTTCACAGTCAGGGTCAATTTGTAGGCCTCATTATTAGAAAATGCTCTTTAGTAACATGCCATTAGAGAAGGCACCTCTCCTAGCTACGAAAACTATTTAGAAAATTGAAGTTTGTCTCCAAGCAAAACCCCAGATCCAATCAGCACTTCATTTGGGGTGGGGAGAGATGATTGGAATGTAGATCAGAATTACAATACTTGAGCCCATTTCTAAGTATTAATCAAATGTATTTGGATATTTCAAAGAGATGAATTCAATGGCCAGATTTTAAAATCTCCATCCAATGGTCCTTTCTTCATCAGGATAGGAATGTCAAGTCACTGACAGAGCGACACTGGTTTCTTTCTAAAACCTCTCTCCAAAAAAAGAGATCAAGGGATGTTATTAAAAAGAAAGCCTAGTTTAACACTCTGCATATCAGTGGCTTTAACTGTTTCTTCCCTTTTTTCGTCCATATCTTTAATAAGGAATTTTTAAACAATTAACGCTGTATTTGTCATGCTCCTAAAGTCTTTGTGCACCAAACCTCAAACCTTGTCTATTGTGGTTTAATTCTGAACAATAACGCGGTATGGCTACCACCTTTGACTTTTCAGGTGCATTTATTCTATCTAAATTAATACACTGAGCTCTGAAAGGTTTTGACCCTTGGGGTTAGATGACAGCCACTTGCTCCTGAGATCAGGCATTAAGGTGGAAGATAAAGTGATTCCAAGTGGTTTTGTTTTTAAATTCCATTAGACTCATTGACCAGGGACATGAACTGTCAGAAAAGTGGATTTATCACTCCACTGCCTTTGGAGGGCTTTTAATGGCCAGGGCTACGTCTAGAAAGGCATGATTTTCCGGAAATGCTTTTAACAGAAAAGTTTTCTGTTAAAAGCATTTTCGGAACAGAGCGTCTAGATTGGCAGGACGCTTTTCCGCAAAAGCACTTTTTGCGGAAAAGCGTCCGTGGCCAATCTAGGCGCGTTTTTGCACAAAAAAGCCCTGATTGCCATTTTCGTGATCGGGGCTTTTTTGCGCAAAACAAATCTTAGCTGTATACACTGGCCCTTTTGCGCAAAAGGGACTTTTGCCTGAATGGGAGCAGCATAGTATTTCCGCAAGAAGCACTGATTTCTTACAGTAGGAAGTCAGTGCTTTTGCGGAAATTCAAGTGGCCAGTGTAGACAACTGGAAAGTTTTTCCGGAAAAGTGGCTGATTTTCCGGAAAAACTGGCCAGTCTAGACACAGCCGAGGTGACCAGATCTCTGCTCACTACTGCACTTTCTATGGGGTGTAATATAATCGATAATCCTGCATCAGAGAGAGAATTTCTGCTCTGAAGGAAGAATCGGTGACAGTCTCCGAGAGGAAAACCAGGGATACTGAAGAAGGGAATGAGTGTGGTCTGACGCTGTAGAAATACAACATGAGACCGTGTGAGGGGAGGCTGGTGGAGGAACCATGCAGAGGGCAGACTCAGCAGAAAGAGCTGGAAGGTGTAGATTAGTGGGAGGAGCTCATGAATATTCATAGATTTGCTCTATAAAAGGCTCCAAGTGGTGAAGGGCTCACGTAGAGGAGAAGGCTAGTAGAGCAGAGCCGCCGCTGCAGAGACCAGCGACATGGGGAGAATTGCACAGCACGCCCTCCTGGCCTTGGTCTGCCTAGCAGCAGCGGTTTGCATGGCTGAGGATGGGTCAGAAGCAGGTGAATACATTGTGGAGTTTGTTTTTCAGCCTGTTCTCATTTACAGCCAGGGAGAGCCAGGGGTAGGTTCTGAGGGCCTGTCTGCAAGAGGAAAATTCTCACCAAGGTAAATACCTCAGGCCCGGTCTATGCTAGACGAGGAAGGTCGGCTTCAGATACACAAAATGCGCAGCTGGAGTCAGCTTACCTGAAGCCGAACCTTGGTGGTGTCCACACTGAGAGAGGCCAGTGGGAGCTAACGCTCCCGTCGGCTTCCCTTACTCCTGGCAAAAGGAGGATACCAGACGCTGGCGGCGGCTGCCCTCAGCATTTGATTTAAGGGTCTGTACTAAACCCACTAAATCGAACACCAGAACATTAACCTCCGGAGCATCGATCTTCTGGTAAGTACAGGCGTGCCCTCTGTGTGCTCACAACAGTGCAAGCCTGTAATGCAGAAGTCTTGCACCACAGAGTTTACACGAGTGTCACCACAGTGGTGCAACTGCCTTGTGTTAGCCGGCCTCGATTTACCGAGCTTATTTACCAAGAGGATTTTCAAAATATTTGGCATCCTGAGACTCCAAAAAAATGTCACTGACTGATTCATTTCTTTCCTCAGAAAGTAATTCAAAGTGCTGTGGGATTCGTGGACCCCCTGGACTTTCTGGGATTCCAGGTATGTTCCCTAGAGCCGAGTGAGACTCCACTTTGGATGGTGATGCCTGAAACATCCTGGTCATTCTATAGATCCCCTTCCCTGGGGTGAGAAGTTGAGCTACCCCCCTGTTCTGTGCCGGAAGAATGTTCCTCTCTCCTCTCTCCTCTCTCCTCTCTCCTCTCCTAGTGATGTGGGCCTGGGGGTGGTACAGGGAATGTCAGTCAATGGACCTGCTCACAAAAGCTAGTGCACGAATAGATCTTGGTACGGGGGTGATGGGAAATGGAAGGTTGGCTGTTAAATTGTTTGGGGCGTTCCTGGGAATGAGGCTTTTGGGTTCCCTGGAATGACCAGTGGTGGGGACTTGGCTGTCACAACCACATTCCACCTCCGGTTCCTGCTGTGCAATTAGGAAGTTGTCTACCCACACCCCGCGCCCTCCTCCACTCTCACCTCCTTGGCTCCCCTCTCCCACGCCAAGGCCCAGCCCTCAGTTACCCCCCACGCCTCCTCCTCCGGCCCGTTCTCATGGCATCAAGCATCTCTAGCAGAAGCTCTGTGACCAGGCCAAACGCCTCCACTGCCCAGTCACTCCTTGTGCTTTAGTTCCGTCTCCGTGGCAGCGGCCTTTCCGCCCGCGTTCAGCTCCCCTGCGCCTGCTCCTCCCTCGCACCCTGGACCCTAGCACTTCCCTTTTCCACTTTACTCCCTGGACTCTCCTGCCCTCTTCAGCAACACTGAGACAACCTTCCGGCTCTACGCCTCCCTGCATTTAGGCTGGCGGGAGTCCAGCAACTGTCCTCTGGAGGCGTGGTCAGGAGGACCTGAAATTAGGGTAACTGAAGGGAAGATGGGATACGCTTAGGCCAGCCTGAACCTCCCTAACTCCTGTCCTCCTGGAGCAGGGCTGAGTTCCTGTCCCCTCTGTATGTGGCACTAACCTCAGCCCCCCGCCTCACTACTCCTCCACACAGGGCCTGGCTGAGGTCTCCCTTCCCTTTCAGCACTTGCAGATGGCCCCCTCCTTGCTAGCCATCCCCACTTCCCCCCTCCCCACACAGGGTCAGCCTGAGGTCCATCTCCGCCTGCTACCCCACCTATCCAAACTCCCCTCCACCTGGTAGCCCAAGCTTCTCCCGCTCGCTGCTCACCTGAGCCACTATCTCTAGGCCTCCCTACAGCACAGGGATGGCGTTACCTCCCCCTCCCCAAGTTCCTCTGTGCCCCAGTAGAGGGGCCATCCCACTTTTTCGACAAACCTGGGCATTTGTCCCGTTCACTTTTGCCAACTGATGATCAAATGAGACAAATGCTGGGCTGGCCCAGCCAGGCTGTGAAAAAAGGGACTGTCCACAAGACAGTGGACGTGTGGTCACCCTGCCTGAAATGGCTCCTTTCCTGCGATGGGGACAGTGACTGGGAATGCTCAGGGGCCGGGTGAAGGCTTTTGTTTGCAAACCATCCACCAATCAGCGCTGAAAACATTTGTCATTGGTCTTCGGTTTGACCAGGCTTGTGGGAGCGGAGAGAAGGGGCATGACCCTGGTTCAGGAGAAATGTCCATTACGGTCTGTGAGGGCTCTGAGTGGGGCAGAGAAGAAATGGAATCCTAATCTTTCAATCTGGAACTGGGGGAGGCTTGTAGGAATTGGCCCATTCCCCCCCCCCCCCCCCCCCCGGTTAACCCTAACAAATCATTCCCGATCGTCGTAGACAGAATAATAACTTGGAGTCGTTTGTATCTGCAGGACTCGTCGGGCCTCCAGGATTTCCAGGAATCCCAGGACTCCCAGGGCTAAAAGGTAAAGCCATGAAATATTACTTCAGACTCTTGTGCGTTCGCGCTCTGCTGCACTGGCAGGAGATCCTGGCCCGAGAGGGAAAGTGGTAAAGAGCCGAAGGGGAAGTGGTGAGTTGAATAGCTGGGGAAGGGCCTGGGGAGGCACAAAGAGATGAGGTCTCCTCTCACCCCAGCTGGAGCCAATCAGACGCTGCTATTTCTGAGCGTGCCTGGTCCTCCCGGCAGCTAGCCAGCTCAATTTGCTGCTGAGGAACCGCAGTACAGGCATGGCCTCACCTCACGCCCACAGTGGCACTAGAGCCTCAAGTCTGAGCACCGCCAGAGAGTGGCGAAGGGTAATTCCAGGGTCCTCTTCCAGGGTAGCCCTGTGCCCCCCGTGGCTCTAGCTGGGACGGTGCCTCACAGAGCTCCCCCTGAGCGGGTGTCTCAGTGCTATCTCCTGTGCCGACATGTGGCTTGGAGTCATCCTCACACCCACGTAAATTCATGGATTGGGACTGACCTCAGGGTCAGAGGTCAGACTCAGGCCCCTGGTGTCTAAGGCACAAATCAGTCATCATGTTCTTTTCATTTGCTTTTCAAACAGGAGACACAGGAGATCTTGGCTTCCCCGGACGACCAGGTGAGCACTCTGGGCATTTCTCCTCCCTGGAGAGCTTTGCACCTCTTAGGCAGCAGCGTCCCGAGGGTGGGCAGGACGCTGGCTCTGCAGCTCTTAATCCCATCAGCAGTCACAGCGATGCCTGGGTACCTGCCCATGAACATGGGCAGCAGGATCAGGGCCTGATTTTTATGCTGTTAGTCATGGTAACAGTGACTGAGGCATCAGAGGGCTGTTATTAGGAGTAGGATAAGAGAGGGTATTCCCAAGGTGCGGGTTCAGAGATTGCGCTGTCTTAGCTAACACATTCCTCATGACTGGAGGGTGGGGGAAGGTGACTCCAATCAGTGATTGCAGGAGAAACTCTCCTCAGTTATACCCTGGCATGTTGGGACCAATAGAATAGAATAGAATAGGGAAGGGAAGGGAAGGGAAAAGAAAAAGAAAAAGAAAAAGAAAAAGAAAAAGAATGATTTTGAACTCCATGCAATAGAAACAACTTTTCCCCCCCATTTTTGGACCAGCTGTATAACTACTGACTTCCTGAGGTGGTCAGGCTCTGCTAGTGTGTGTAAATCACTCTGGCAATGGCTATGTGTCAGTAATGATTTTAGGAAGGCTGCACCGAATGTTTATGCTGCAATGCGACTTTTGTCAGGAATAAAACCCAGTTGTGGCGACAAAAAACTTCCACTCCTTGGCAAGAGTCTTTTGTCTTTTCCTCTCCCTTTATTGTTGAAAAAGAGCCAAAGGGAACACTGGTGTTTGTTTTGTCCAGAGAACTGACTTCTGCCAGTATCCCACAATGCAGACCCTGATTTTGCTCAGTGTTTTGTGATCTCTGCTGCCCTGCAGGCATGGGCCTCTCTCCTTTCAAAGCTCTGGGAAGTATCTGACAGCTGAGCAAGCTTGCTCCATTTGGGGAACCAATCAGTAGAATGCTCCTGTTTTGCCCTGCACTAGAAAGACAGCAACAGGCAGGCTACTGCTGCTGCAGGGAGAGACGGCTGTGCTCCTCAGCACAAAGAGCTCCTAGAGCTACGAGGGAATCCCAAGAAGTGCAGGGATCAGCTCTGTCTTCCCTCCACACTGCCCTGTGGGATGCTCCCCCACACTGCTTTGCTCTAGTTGTTGGTGCTAGCCTCATGGCTATGAACTGTCGACAATAGGAGGCAGAAAAAATGGTTTGACCAGTTTTCACTTTTGACTACTTTTGTATTTCGACAGCACTTTCATTGCCATAACTTCCCAGTGTAGAAATATGCCTGAGATCAATTCTTCTCCAGAGATGGGCACAAAGGATAAAATAACTAACCTTGGTTCTGTTCACTTGTGACAAGATTAAAAAATGTCAATACAGTATTACACAGAAGAGAACATGTTAACCAATTACATCACAGAGAAATCATAGAGCTGGGGGGTCCTGTGGTTTAGCAGTGTGTTGGATTGTGAGGTTCAAGTTCATTTTAGGAGCTCGTTTGCTCGTGTAGGCCTTTCATTTGCAAATTCACCAACAGCCAGCACTGAAAATTGAAGCCCTTTGGCCTTCTTTGTGGCCAGTGATACATAACCCTCTGGATTAGCTGAGATCTGCATTCCTGGCTGAGGCCCACGTAAATTGAGGAGTGTTTACCTCAGTGAAGAATTGCACAGTCAGGTCTAAGAAAAATCTAACCCTAATTTTCAAGTTTGGGGTTAGCCTGCAGTATTTGCCCTGCTTCCCATCTTCCCAATATAACCGTTACAACAGTTCCTTCTTAACACCTTGCAAAATGTTTATTCTCATCCTCTTTGTTTGTAGGTGCAGTAGGACCCAGGGGAATGCCTGGATTGCCAGGGATGAAAGGTAAAGCACTGCACAGCAGAAATTAACCTCTTCATTCAGCCTGTGATTGACTTAGGCCACGTCTTCACTTTGCAGAAGATCGATGTTGCCACAGTTGATATTCCGGAGTTTGATTTATCGGTTCTAGTAAAGACCCACTAAATCTAACTCAGAGGGTGCCTGTCAGCACCGTTACTTCTGCTTCTGTGAGGAGTAAGGGAAGTCGACAGGAGTAATTGCTCCCATCGACCTCCTGCTGTGGAGACACAGAAACTCGAATTAGGGTATATTGATTCCAGTTACGTAATTAACGTAGCTGGAGTTGCGGCTCTTACTTCGACCTTTTTCTGTAGTGTAGACCTGGCCATAGTGTTTCAAAAACTTCCCATCTTCTCATGATGCTGCATTTCACAGACATCTACTCACCAGAAGGCAGAGTCTTCCCTTGGATTACACTTATCAGAGAACGTTGATCTTGAGCACTTCCCACACCGTGGAGATTATGGGCTCGGAGACGAGTCTAAGGCCAGATCTATCACTGTCACTACACCACTTGGATTAAAGTGTAGTAGCCTCTTCACTGAAGCGCCGCAGGGGCACGGTTCCACTGGTGCAGGAGCGTTGTACATGAAGACAAGTGCTAGGTCTACACTGATATAATTCACTCAACTCCCAGTTGCCTTTACACCTGTTTACACCTGCCTTCCATGAGAGGGTGTCGTAATCCGGGAACGCCCAGACCGAGGACGTTCTCCTGGGGCATCTCCATTTGGGATGGTGATGAGATAAGTATCAGTGAGGCTAAGTTCCTCTCTTCCTCGCTGGGTTTCATGAAAACCCTGGGGCCTGTCTACACTACAGTTTGCATTGGTAGATTTGTTCCATTGCGGGTAACAGGTATAAACAGGTCCAGTGCACACAAGGCTGGAGTCAGTCTGACTCCCTTATAGCCATGTATGCACCTGCAGCTAAAAATGCCCTTACTGATCACTTGGGAACTTGGTTCTATGTCTCCTTTTACCTCCAATGGGTCTAGCCTTTGAGTGTATAACTTGCTGCTCCTACCTACCAGCCTCCATGCAGAGGCCTGGGGTCTCTGTGGGGCTGTGGCCATGGCCTCACGTTCCATCCACAGTGGTCAGTAAAACCAGCCAGTCAGCGAGTGGAGTTTCCACGTTAGCTCCGTGCTATCCCCAGCACAGGGCAGTGGCTACAAGGGGCAGCTGAGCTCATAGAACCAAAGCAGCGAAGCAAACTCCGTCCATATTTTTATTTCACATAGGAGAAAAAGGTGACACAGGCCTCCTTCAACTGACAGGTGAGAGACTTTGGCTGACAGTATGTGCCCCTGGGACGCGCAATCCCTGCGTTCGTGTGTGTTGCTAATGCCATAGCACTGTCTGGCCGTGCAGCAAGAATAATGCTCAAGGCAGCCTCTGTTGTGAGCTTCATTGCTTAGCCAGGTCTATTACAGTACTGGGAGCTTTGCATTTTACGTGACTCCTCCACTGCTTTCTTGGCGGCTCTCCCGGCGTGTGTGGTTTGTGCAAGCAGTGTTTGTTGACGCCTGTTGCAAGTAGCAAGTTGTCCCGAGTTGTCGTCCGGGTCTGAGAACTTGGCAGTTCGTTGCTGGATGTCTGGGGCCGCCTGCTGCTGGGAATGCCTACGCTTTCCAGACATCACGCCCCGGAAACTCTGGGCCCCACATCAGTCAGCTCAGCTCATGGACCCGGTGGCAGGGGGAACTTGCAGGTTGGAAGAGTTTCAGGCGTGAAGCCACAGTGGGACCCAGAGTCTGGGCGAATGTTCAAGAAACACGATGCAGGTTCCTGGTGCTGACACTGGCCAGCACAGCAGGGCAGGCAGGAGGATGCGCGGAAGAGCGAATATTTATGTCACTCTATTTTCAGCCAGGGCTCCCCAACCCTTGTAAGCGCACGATCGCTTTCTGAACGGAAGTGCAGTCCAGGCTCTCCCTCCAACCCAAATACCTTTGCCCCTCCCCTTCTCCCAGGCTCCAGCCCTGCTCACTCCATCTCCCCTCACTGGCTGGGCAGAGTTGGGATGCAGGCTCTGGTCTTGGTCTTGTTCGGACAATGCGTGTTAATGTTGTGCTGCCTCTGGCTGCTCCTTTCCGACCGCGCTGTGACATGGTTTGGCTCCAGGGACTAGCCCCTGCTGCTAGATTGCAGGAGCAAGCGGGTGCTTAGGATGAAGGCGCGCATGTTCCGCCCTCACTTCACTCCCCTCATGTTTCTTCTCTGCGCAGGCAAGGAGATGATGGATGGCGTCCTGTGTGAGAATGGTGAGTGTTTGCCAGGATTGCCGGCTGTTCTCTCCTCCTGCAGTGGGGAGACGCACCTGACCTCCCAGGGCAGAGACCGGGCGGCAGGCACTCGGGAGGTAAACGTGTAACTGTTTAAACGGTTAGCATGAGCGTATCAGTTTCTGTAATGGTTACACGCCGGCTCCCGGCCACTCCGGGGGAACCGGCTGCCGCCCTGCACTGCTGACTCCGTATCAGAGCCCTCTGCGCAGGGTGGCAGCCGGCTCCCCCGAGCAGGTCCGTGAGCCAGTATGTGCCGCGAGCCATCTTAGAAGTTGTGTTCAAGGGGGCAGGGCAGCCGGCAGGAGCTGGCTGCACTCTGGGCTCTGCAACGTAAGCTTTATAATGCGGTGCCCGCGGTGTGTAACCACTAAGAATGTTAATAGTTACACGGTTACACTATTAACTGCTTTTTAACATCCCTAGGAAGCTTGTCACTCTCCACTGGGCAGAGCAGTTCTAATCCTGCCTCTCTCTCGTGAGCAAGACTGGATAAATGGGGGTGGTGCACACAGCCATTGGGTGGGGTGAGAGGGAGATCCAACTTGTGTTACTCACACTCCCCGGAAGAGTCCTGCCCTCGTCGTGCGAGTAAGGCTATCAGTGCTGTCCCTACAACAGCCACAGGTTCCCTCTGTCACAGCAGCTGGCTACCGAAAGCAGCCCTGTCGAACGCTTGTTTTCAGTCTGATGCTAAAGCGCTTTAATGGCACGAGGACTGTGATGTTTTGGATAGCGTTTTTCAAAGGGAATGGATGCTTGTGCTATGGATAAGAACTGCCATGGGCAAAATCTCCTTGAGTTAGCTCATCCTGAACAAATGCCTTTTGCATGTCGTCATTCCATGCACAAATCTCAACCCAGTAAATTCAGAATCAGGCTGTTTTGACTCACTATCACCATGGATCTCTCCTTTCCACCATAACTGATTCTAAATACCTGTGCTATGCAGGCGCGAAGAACTGCAAGGAGCTGTTAGCCAGAGGGAAGGTTTTGAGTGGCTGGTACACCATCTACCCCAAAGACTGTGCTGCCCTGATGGTGTTTTGTGACATGGATACAGACGGCGGCGGATGGATTGTAAGTAGAAACTGATTGTAACAAAGTGCCTCAGACATTCATGTGTAAACTGGGGTCTCCAGTGAGCTCTCATATAGTCGGAGTGTTTGATATGCACATTGACCATAAAGCTGTAGAGTGAAAATGAATTGCAAAGCAAATCCCTAAGAGGGAATTCCCTACTCAAAACATTAGCCATGTGAATTACAAGGCAGAGTTTCAGGGTTATGGGTACGTCTCCTTGTTTTAGCGCACACACACATACAAAGCTTTTCCTCACTGCTCAACTTGAGAGAGATTTTTTCAGTTTGGACTAAAATATAGCACTTGGGCCTTGGTGTCTTCAGGACTGGCATAAAGACGGCGGTGCCTCTGAACATAGCCAAACGCTTCTTTCAGCAGATAAAGTTTGGTCAGTAGATCCTTGTAGCTAATGATCCTCAGCCCTCTGTTAATATCGCAGGTATCCATCACCAAAATGTTAGAGGCCATGAAGGTGAGCACATCTTTGATTATTGTTGTCGTTGGTCTGACTCCAATGAGAACTCCCAGTAGTTTATCTTTCCCTCTTTTTGGATTTTCCACCATAACTGTTGATTGCTTCAGTTTGGGGACTGAAGACATGAAGGGATTTGCAGAACCATCTGCCTGCAATGGCGTCTGTCTATAATGACTGTCTATATGCCAGTGCATAACTGGCTGGATAACCGTACTCAGAGTAGTTATTAATGGTTCACAATCCTGATAGAAAGGTATAACTAGTGGGGTTCCGCAGGGGTCTGTTCTGGGACCGGCTCTGTTCAATATCTTCATCAACGATTTAGATATTGTTATAGAAAGTACGCTTATTAAGTCTGCAGATGATACCAAGCTGGGAGGGGTTGCAACTAATCTGGAGGATAGGGTCATAATTCAAAATGATCTGGACAAATTGGAGAAATGGTCTGAGGTAAACAGGATGAAGTTTAATAAAGAGAAATGCAAAGTGCTCCACTTAGGAAGGAACAATCAGTTTCATACATACAGAATGGGAAGCGACTGTCTGGGAAGGAGAACGGCAGAAAGGGATCTAGGGGTTATAGTGGACCACAAGCTGAATATGAGTCAGCAGTGTGATGCTGTTGCAAAAAAAGCAAACATGATTCTGGGATGCATTAACAGGTGTGTTCTGAGCAAGACATGAGAAGTCATTCTTCCGCTCTACTCTGCGCTGGTTAGGCCTCAGTTGGAGCATTGTGTCCAGTTCTGGGCACCGCATTTCAAGAAAGATGTGGAGAAATTGGAGAGGGTCCAGAGAAGAGCAACAAGAATAATTAAAGGTCTAGAGAACATAACCTATGAGGGAAGGCTGAAAGAATTGGGTTCATTTAGTTTAGAAAAGAGAAGATTGAGGGAGGATATGGTAACCTTTTTCAGGTTTCTAAAAGGGTGTCATAAGGAGGAGGGAGAAAACTTGTTCATCTTGGCCTGTGATGATAGAACAAGAAGCAATGGGCTTAAACTGCAGCAAGGGAGGTTTAGGTTGGACATTAGGAAAAAGTTCCTACCTGTCAGGGTGGGGAAACACTGGAATAAATTGCCCAGAGAGGTTGTGGAATCCCCATCTCTGGAGATATTTAAGAGCAGGTTAGATAAATGTCTGTCAGGGTTGGTCTAGACCAGCGGTTCCCAAACTTTTTGGCACAGTGACCAGTAAAGCTATTCACGAGCTTTTGGAGGACCGGTAACATTCATTTGCATATGTGCATATTCATTAAGCAAATGATGAATATTCAAATAAGTTATTTCTGGTCCTCCCAAAGCCCCCCGTGCCAGCTTTAGCAAAGCTTTTGATACAGTGACCCACAATATTCTTGGCAGCAAGTTAAGGGACTATGGATTGGATAAATGGACTGTTAGGGTATGTCTACACTACATGACTCCGTCGATGGAGCCATGTAGATTTGTTTATTGGGCAAAGGGAAATGAAGCGGCAATTCATTTAAATTTACATGGCTGCCGCGCTGAGCCAACAAACAGCTGATCAGCTGTTTGTCGGCTCAGCGCGCTAGTCTGGACACTCCGCTGTCAACATCAAAGCCCTTTGTCGACCACCCCGGTAAACCTCATCCCACGAGGAATAACGGGGAGGTCGATAAAGGGCTTTCAGGTCGGCGCGGGAGCATCCAGACTAGCGCGCTGAGCTGACAAACAGCTGATCAGCTGTTTGTCGGCTCAGCGCGGCAGCCATGTAAATTTAAATGAGGCAGCAACGGAGCCATGTAGTCTAGACACAGCCTAAGATGGATAGAAAGCTGGCTAGACCAGGGTTTCCCAAACTTTTTACTTTAGTTGGAACCCGCTTTTTTCCAGTACTGTTTTTTGCAGCCCAAAAATATAAATAAATATTAAAAAAAGAATTAAAAATGAATAAATGTTCAGTGTTTTACCCGGCTGCATCCTCCGCCCAGCCTTGGCCAGAGCTTGGAGGACCCGGTGCCGCATGGACACTCCAGGAGGCGGGAGCAGGAGCAGATTGGGGGTAGGGTATCTGGCTAGGAGGGAGGGTGCAAGGAGGGGTAGGGTTGCCAGGTGTCCAGTTTTGTACCGGACAGTCTGGTATTTGAGGGTTCTGTCTGGAAACAAATTGAGAAAATATCAGACATATAAAATATCCGGTATTTTCTAATTAGGTAAGTTGTATTATTATTAGGTGTATCAGCCCATAACTGCGAACTGCCTAGCTAGTGGATGTGCTCATGCCTGCCCCACTTTTCCCAATCTCCTCCATCCAGCCCTGCTGCCCCCGTCCAGCACTGCTTCCAGCAGCCAGTTCCCTCTCCCCCGTCCCCCACCAATCTCCCTTGGCCAGCCCCCATCCAGCCCTGCTTCTGGAGGCTGGTTCTCCAGTCCTCCTCTTGATCTCCCCTGGCCAGCCCTGCTTCCGCTGCCCACACGCCCCAATCTCTGTCGGACAGCCCCGTTGCCCCCCAACCCTGCTTCCTGGTGGCTGGTTCCCCCCCCCCCCACACACACCTCCTCCCAGCCCGCCCCGCCTTCCTCCCGCCAGCCACACTGAGGCCCAGTATTTTTTCCCGCGGCCCGCTACTGGGCCGCGGCCCATAGTTTGGGAAACGCTGCTCTAGACAGTATTTGGTCCTGCCATGAGGGCAGGGGACTGGACTTAATGACCGCTCTAGGTCCTTCCGGTCCTAGGATTCTATGACTCAATGAAAACTACTGACCAACGATGGTCATGTCACTCCTCGGTCACTGCAAGTCGTCCTGCTCTGAGCCCACGTGCAGAAGCACAGAGGTTTCCAACAAATCCGTTCCTCTCCACCAACCTTCTCTCTCTTTGGAAATAAAACAAACACCCCTCCCATTATAAAAGCATGTTTCTTTCATGTGTTGCAAAGAACTGCTGTCATTAATTGTAGACACTGACTTCAATTTATATTGCCTCAAACCATGAGAGCACTATTCAGTTTTCACAGAAGCCAATCTCAGTTCTTAGCAGCGGGAATTTGCCTTGTTTCGTTTTTGTTCAGACCCGATTGTAGCCAACACCCTTTGATGGGGAGGGGAACAAGGCCAGTTACGGAGTGAGTACAGCGTTAATAAAGATCTCTGGTCCACTGAAAAGGTTTTCAGTTTGTCAGGGAGAGGTAAAAGAGCAGATGAAACGAAAACGACGAGTTCCTTTCTTCTGTTTAACCCTAATAAATGTCATATGAACAACTTGCCCCAGAGGAATGGAGCAGTGAGTCACCGACCAGCTTCTCACTTGACTCCTTTGAGTTTCCCCGCAGGTGTTCCAGAAACGGGTGGACGGGTCGGTGGATTTCCAGCGTGACTGGGATTCATACAAGAGAGGGTTTGGTAACCGGCTGACGGAATTTTGGTTGGGAAATGACAATATCCACCTGCTGACATCACTTGGTAAAGCAATCGCGGGCACCCCTGTTCCGTAATGTTTCCTCCATCCCGCTGCTCCCCTCCTTTGCAGTGTGGCGTCGAGGGATCCCCACACTAGTAGTAGAGCTCCCAGCGTGACCGTAGATCAGGGTGCTTTGCCAAGGAGTGTAGGAATCACTGTGCTGAAGCCAAGGCACAGAGAGATGAATTGTCTTGCTCCAGGTCACACAGCAAGTCAGTGGCCAACCTGAGACTGGAGCCCAGGTTTCACTCTCAGGGCAGTGCCCAACTCACTGGTGCACGCCAGTAGTGGTGAAATTGCTACTAGAATCGCCACTGGCTGATCCTGGCAGGGAACAGCCAAACAGCAAACATGGGTCTGCTCATGGAGATAGCCAAAGGCTGGTTCCCCAAAAAGACTGATGCCTTAATGGCAAAGTTCTACAAACTCGATCCCTGCCTCACCAGCGGCTAACACTGCCCCGTGCAAGGTCACGTTCTTCATGGTTGCATGATCTCCACAAAGAGAGAGAAACAAGGACTCTACCCACGCAATGCCAGCCTCAGATCACTATCCCTTCCCACAGGTTCTAGCTCCACGAATGATGGCAAAGTCTGTCAAGTCCTTCACTGCTGTAGATTCTGATTTCCTCTCTTGGGGAAAAGTCTTGGCTGTGGAGTCTGTTTGCCAATGGAAAGATGAGCTTGAGGGATGGAAATGGGCAAGGGTGGTGTTTCATGCCCAGATGGGTCACCGGGGCTATGTCTAGACTGGCATGATTTTCCGCAAATGCTTTTAACGGAAAAGTTTTCCGTTAAAAGCATTTTCAGAACAGAGCGTCTAGATTGGCACGGACGCTTTTCCACAAAAGCACTTTTTGCGGAAAAGCGTCTGTGGCCAATCTAGACGTGCTTTTCCGCAAAAAATTCCCGATGGCCATTTTCGCGATCTGGGTTTTTTTGCGGAAAACAAATCTGAGCTGTCTGCACTGACCCTTTTGCGCAAAAGTTTTGTGCAAAAGGGACTTTTCCTGAACGGGAGCAGCATAGTATTTCCACAAGAAGCACTGATTTCTTACGGTAGGAAGTCAGTGCTTTTGCGGAAATTCAAGCGGCCAGTGTAGACAGCTGGCAAGTTTTTCTGCAAAAGCAGATGATTTTGCGGGAAAACTTGCCAGTCTAGACACAGCCCTCATGTAAAACCCAAGTGTGTGCAAAATGTTCATGCCATCTGCCGGGCCTTTCACATTGCGTTTACATTTGACAGGAAAAAATGAGTTGCGCATTGACCTCAGAGACTTTGAAAATAAGAAATATTTTGCCAAGTACGAGTCGTTCCAAATTTCCGGAGAGGCTGAGAACTACAAGCTGGCCCTTGGGGATATGGTCGCGGGGGATGCAGGTAGGTACTAGCTGTGTCCGCAGCAAACAATAAACGTACTCGCCTAACAGAAATGTAAGAGAACCTGCAACAGAAGCAAAACAAACCTTCCCAGGGCCAGGCTGGCTGCCTGCCCACCTCAGGTTTAGTTTTCATTAAGAACGTGAGAACGGCCCCAGAGGGAGTGAACAGAGCAGGGAATCATCCAGTGATCCCTCCCTTGTCACCCATTCCCAGCCTCTGACAGAGGCTAATGACTCCATCTCTGCCCATCCCGGCTAATAGCCATCGATGGACCTAGCCTCCAGGAATTCATCTAGCTCTTTTTTGAACCCTGTTAACGTCCTGATCTTCACAACCAGGACCTCGGGCCACATCCTGAGGCCTTTTTTTTTTTTTTTTTTACCGTCCCGTTCCTCTCCTCACTGGACACAGGGCCAAATCCTGAGGCCCTCACTGAACAAAATGGGTCACGTCACAGGGAAGCCAGCAGCAGTTTGGCTAAGTGAAAACTGAGAACAAAATCTAGTTTAGAGGGATTGGAAGCTGGGGCCCAGTTTTGACTCGAAAGTGACCCGAAAACACCCAGGAGCCCAAACTCCGGAGACTGGGATATGGGAAGCAATTAATTCCTCCAAACTGACCGGCTCTACCTTAAGTGGAAGGAAATTAACATCCAAGTTGACACCTGGGTTCCTTGGTTTTTTACAGGGGATTCATTGGCCTACCACAAGGACATGAAGTTTTCAGCCACAGACCGTGACAATGATCTGAATCCAGATAACTGTGCAAGCACCTTCCATGGAGCCTGGTGGTTCAGAACCTGCCACGAGGCCCACCTGAACGGGGAGTACTTGCAGGGAGCTCATGATCGCGCTGATCATGGTGTGCTCTGGAAGAAGGGCCTGGGGAACCAATATTCCTACAAGCTCTCCGAAATGAAATTCAGGCCTGTTTCCTAGCATGGCTGTGCGCACTCCCCTCCCAAAGGCCGTTCTGCAGCAAGCACCAGCTGCCTTTGGCTGAAGGAAGCATCTTTTCTGCTTGCAAAAGCTTGTCTGAGTGGGAGTTCTGATCTGTAGCTCCAGTGTCTCCCTTTTCTAGACCCAGCAGCACCATCTCCTCCAAAATGGGAGTGGGGAAGCTTCAACCCCCCCCCCCCCAATGGGTGCGGGAAGCTCAGGGCAGGGGCAGTCCTGGCCTTGGGGGGGGGGGGGGAGGGGAGGGCACATGCTCCCATCCAGCCCCTTTCACCTGCCTGCTGATGCTGTCTCTTTTCTGTATGGTTTTGTGAGAAGCAATCCCATTCCAGGCACATCTCATTGTCCTGGCATAACCAAACCCTGACATTGCTTTGAGTTATGATGGGGGAAGCTGTATACTGAATTTGGTGGTCCTATCTCTTGCTGTTTTGGAGTTCTTGAACAAACAGAAAGATGGACAGACAGATTCTCAAACATACAGTAGACCGGAAGATGTATCTGGCATTGTGCAAGCCTTTAACTCAATTGTTTTTTGTCTTTTGGAAAATAAAATGAAAAATGTTCCTGCTGCAATTAAATCATTGCTTTGGGGTGGGGCTGTAGCAGAGAAGCAAGACAGTGCAGAGGAAGAGAGAACACACCATACAGATGGCTATGAAGAAAGACTTTCTCCTTTTCTGGCCTCCTGGCTCAACCTGAGGTTGCTTCTCACACTGCTGAACTGGGCCCATGGAAGTTAATGGTCAACATCCCCATGACTCCCATGGGAGAAGGCTCAAAGCAGTAGCAGAATCAACTGTAATTTTAATATTTTCACTGACAAGACTCTCCTATGTCTGATTTCTACCTTCGTGAATTTTTCAGGCACAAATAAACCCTTGAGAAAGGGAAAACAATAGGGCAGTTCTGGGAGGGGGGAAATCTGATGTGCCCATACCTGAGACTTACAACTCAGCATCTTTTTCTTCACAGCTGCTTCTCAGTTCCCTTACGTGCTTTCCACTTCCCTGATTCACTCTTCCCTTGATGCTGCTGGTGGCTGTGTGGACTTGTATTTAGAGCAAACTACTAATTATTCAGGTGCCTACTTAGGGATTCTAGGCTGTACTCACCCAAGTTTGAAAATCTCAAGCAATTGTGTTGCTTGGGAGGGTCCTGGGCAGAAAGCATCAACATTTGGCCTTGTGTAAACCTTGCAGAAAACCGTTCATTTTTCTGAAATGTCAAATACGAGGCTAGAGAATTTCACTCATCTCTGCCTCTGGGCAGCTGTGCAGGTGCAAGGGAAGGAGACAAGCATCCGACCCACTTGATATGCTTTCGTACTTCCATGCAAGAGTGACAAGGACCCAAAGTGGGCTGGTCACAGAGATGCAGTCAGGCAAATGAAGACTGGAGGGTCACCCTCTCCCCAACATCCCTTCACTCCTGCCTTTAGTTCCGTGGTTTGACTGAACCTTAATTGTGAGAGGTCTCGGGCAGCATTTCTCAATGACCTGCCTGTGGACCAGCATCCTGTCATAGGTTAAGGATGCAACAAGCTGGTCCCAAGAAAGACTGAGAAATGCTCTAGGATATCGGCAGAGGTGAGATTTTCTGCACGAGCTCAGTAAGATGGAAGGCCTCTCAAACAAAAGCTCCACTCACTGAACTATGAAATATTTGAATGTGGGTCTCACTCATTCTTAGAATCATAGAACTGGAAAGAACCTCGAGAGGTCAAGTCCAGTCCCCTGCACTCATGGCAGGACCAAGCACCACCTAGACCATCCCTGATAGATTTGTCTAACCTGCTCTTAAATATCTCCAGTGATGGAGATTCTACAACCTCCCTAAGAAATTTATTCCAGTGCTTAACCATCCTGACAGGCAGTTTTTCTTAATGTCTGACCTAAACCTCCCTTGCTGCAATTTGAGAACCATTGCTTCTTGTCCTGTCATCAGCAAGAGGTTAAGGAGAATGAATTCTCCCCTGCTTTTTAGGTACTTGAAAGCCATTATTTCTCTTTTCCAGACTAAACAAACCCCTTTCTTTCCATCTTCCCTCATAGATCAATGTTTTCTAGACCTTTAATCATATTTGTTGCTGAAGCTATTACACTTTAATAATTAAAAGGGCCGAAACCAGTGTCTCCGTATAATTCAGAGATTAGAGCACTTGCCTGAGAGGTAGGTGATTCTTGGTCAAATTGAACTGGGGTTTCCTACATCTCAAGGGAGTTCCCTAGCTACTGGTTATATGCAGTCTTCCTCCTCACAACATGCAAGTCCCTTTGTGGATCCAAGCCCCTATGACTGGATCACAGCAGAAATCTGATAAAGTGCCCTATTAAAACTACTCTATCATCTGTTCCTTTAGCAATGTTAAGTTAGGCTGGTATCTGTCTGCATACATGGGCAGTATGCGATTGTGTAACTGAAAGCAACTCATATTACTGGCTGGAAGAAGTAAGCGCTGGGCACATTTCCATAGAGAACTTGACTTTTATTTAAATAAAATATTGTTCCTACCGAAGAGGAGATGGAGCTTAAGTATGATTTAAAAGAGAAACAGCTGCAAGGAAGATCTCTGTGTGTACCTTAATGGAGACCATCACAACTTCAAATTGTTTTAAACATGTAGTCCTGCAGCAGCTGAGTAACAGATTGTCAGATTGTGACTTCCTTCATCTGAGATCAGAACTGCAACAATGGGAGGGCAGCACAGCTCTTGCAATGTTTGTTAAATTTTGATGAATCAGCTAATTGAGTCATTGATGGAATTTCCTTTGACTACTCCATTAGTTGATAACATCTCTCCCTTTGAAATGTACAAGAGCCGTCCCCAGCTCTTGTACATTTCGAAGTGGGGATAGGGGAGGAGGAGCTGGGATGGGGAGAAGGTTCCTGCTTCATCAATCCCTTGGATGGCTCTTGTACATTTCAAAGGGAGAGGAACAGTAGCTGGGAGCTGCTTGAGCAGGACTGTTTCAATCCCTGCTCCTGCCATTTCCCCTCTGCCTCCTCTGCCCCTGAGGAGACGTGCTGGGGGGAGCCAGCTTTTAATCCGGCTCTCCCCAGCACTGGCTCCTGTTCCCCCCGTTGCTCCCTCTTTCTGATACAGGCAACAAGGGGGCAAGGAAGTGAGTAGTCGAGTAGACTAGTCACTTACATCCCTACTGTGTATGTGATACTTCCACAGAAGCAACACTCAAAATCGTGCTATTTCATACAAGTGCTCACTCATGTTTTAACTGCATATCAACAGAACCGGTGAATTTTTAACTATTTTAATTTTCCCCCCAAGTTTTTCCAACTTTCATTTTTCAGATTTTAGTACAGGTCAGATAGCAGGTTCTTCTTTAACAACTACACAGAACTGGGTTATCATTAAAGGATGAACTCCTCAAAGTATCTTCTCCCTGTGTGAAAGGTGAATGTGTTCAAGGGCAAGACCAAAACTACTACAAATAGGAAAAGCAGTTACATTGGGATTACGCTTTCTTTAAACTTTTATAAGACTGATCCACCTTATCTTGGGAAATAATTTGACAATTCAATCGAAACCTTCCTGCAGAGTCACTTGAGACACAATCAAGGTTTCTTAGCAGTTAATTTTATTTCAAGAATTTTTAATAAAAACCCTGTCAGTCTCTTAGTATTTTTATAACACAAAAATAAGCACTTTGGGTATTAAATTATATTACAGAAGCACAGTACAGTTCTTTGAATTTTACTGATCCTGGGCAGAAGAGTCAGGACTGTGGAGAGCTGATCCGTGTAGTTGTATTGCCTAAGGTCTAAACCAAATAGGGTGGGACTATCAGTGACTTTGGAAAGAGAAGGCACCACCAGAATGAAAGGATCCAGCTCAAAACCCTGATGTGCTCAGCATTCTAAACCACTGCGGTACGTCTCAACATATTATGTACAACGTAAATGCAACAAACTAAAGCCTATTAAATTCAAACTCCGCCCTAGTAAGCAAAAACAAACTTATTCAATACTTTTCTGCACCGCTTTCCCTGTGGGAATCTTTGAAATTCTATGTTGCATCACAGAACAAATCCAATGTTAAAGAGCAGTCAATATCCTTGGCTTTTCAGAATCTGGAGCGAGTACCAAGTGCCCCATGCAATGGCGAAGAGGTGGCCTTTCCACGACAGAAGCTGCATCAATCTCATCAGGATGCCTGCTTACACCTGGGAATGAAAGCCAGGAGGGATGGATCCCATAGGAGCAGCACAGAACTTTGCTGGAAACTGGAAAGCAAGAGGACACTTCAAGGTTGATTTACAGTATGTATATGTCTAGGAGGGCAGCCCAGCCCAGCCCACATGCCTGTGTGTCTGCAGGAAGCTCAGTTATCCACCTCTTCATCATCATTTTGTTCCTCCTCTTCCATCCGTTCATCATCTTCATCATTCTCCTCCTCCCTGCTCTTGTCTTGTTCCTCAGAGTCTGCCTTCTTGTCTTTCCTTGCTTCTTTCTTGCCTTTTTGCTCACGCCTGTAAACTAACAGAACAAGAGAACTACAATTGGACATATGTATGTTATTGTATCCATTGTAGGGACAATCTAGATGTGCTCCCCCATGCTATGACCCAGGGTCTCCCCTTGCTCTCCAGGCTTATAAAAATGGAACACTGAATCTCTTTATAGTAGCTACTCATCCTGTTATCTGAGCTGTGCTGACAGGCTCTAGAGGAAGTTATGTTAAATGATGTTTAGCAGAAAGATGGGAAGAAGGTAACAGGAATTCATGTACATTACACAGAAGTGATGGGGAAAGACAGAAAAACCATGACTGTGCATCCTTAAAATACAGTTATGAAATTACATCATAGAAGTTCTGGTAAACTACATGTTCATATGTCCCCATTAAAACTGCAATGAAAAATTTTCTGACAAAAAAAGGGAGGTAAGATTTGGATGTCCAACCCTCAGGGTAAATAGGACTCATTGTCATTAGGACTAATTTAATATACAATTAAAGAACAAGTTACCTTCCAATGATTCCTTCAAAGGCGCGATAAATCGCTGGAACTCCATTTCCTCCATGGCTGAGAGGACATCTCCAGCATTCAGTGTTTTCCTTTTCCCCTTCACTGCAAAGTTATTTGCGCTAGTTAAAGTGAGGAAGCAGAATAAATATCAAATAGCAAATCAACCCCAAATTCCATCTGTTCAAAGCAGCACAGCCAACTTAAACAATTACGGCTCTCTGAAATACTCAATTGCTATTGTGATAAGCAGCACCTAGGATGACTGACCAGGAAACAGATTAAATTAAAAAAAAAAAACCTTTGTTTATAGTGTGCATTTAAGTGTATCTAGTCAGTTTCACGTTAGTGAGGTTACCATTTATATGGGTCTTTTAAACTACAAGAAAAAAAAAAACATGTTTAAATGTGGTTGTAAAAGTGGCAAGATGATTCAAGGACACTAGCAAATATGTAGTTACTACATGTATAATTTAATTCGTTTTTTAAAAGTTCACTAGTATTCAAACGTCCCTGTAAAATTAAAAGGTATGCCATCAAACTGAATTTCAACTGCTATAGATTTAGAGAATTTAAGTGCAGGAGGAAGCTAAATGCTATAAAACTCAATGAGTAATTTAACATACAGTATGAAACATGCCTAGTTAGTTACTACATTATTTAGGTTAGCACTCAGAAGGGAAGTCATAAGGCTACAATGGATTCACATAACGCAAGAACAAGGAGCCCTTATGTAAATTAATGTTTGCTATAAAAAGGCTTTATAATTTTATGACCAGTGTTTTCTGAAAAAATGATAAAGTGCAGTGATAAAGGTAAATCAAATGTGATGGTTAAGGATGTAAGTGATCACTACCGGGAACAGGCAATAACCCAGCCCCATCTTTGTAGGCCCTCAGAATGTATATACTGGGCAAATAACTGATGGCATTATGAAGCACTGATGCAAAAGAAAGTATTTGCTACTTAATCAAAAACTATTTTTAACAATCTTATATTACACAAAGGTCACATTACAAACTAAAGCCACATTAAGCTTTATAATGCTTCGTGTACATGAAAGATAAACATGTCTTTCATTACAGGTAGTGAAAAAATTCCATCAAAGAGAGCCAGCAGAAAGGCTAGCTACAGATCAAATGGTCCATTAGATCAGGTCACCAGTGATGCTTACCATGATGTGGCATACAACACAAACACACTTGCAGCTCGAGATATTGCACTCCGAGCTTCTTTGGAAATGTTCACTCCCTCAGGAAGCTGGGAAAAGGGAAATGCCATTTTATCAGATGCAATTCAAGTCATATGGATCTGGAGACTTATCAAGTCCAGTCTAATGGGACTGAAAGTCACCAGTTTGGTCAAATCATCCTGAGTATTTGCAGTAAGGATGTAAAATCCCATTTAAACAGTTAACCAAGGTTTAACCAGGTAATTGATTAAGCAGGATTTGGGGTTGAGAGGAGGCTGCAGCCCAGCTGGAACGGCATCCCCCTACTCTGTAAGCAGGGCTCCTGGGTCCGTGAGTGGCTGCCAGTTCCCACCCTGGCCTGTGGCATGGTGGGTTGGAGCAGCCCTCCATCTACTGCAGGTCACGGGCAAGGGGCTACTCCCTGGCACCAATTAACTGTTACCTGGTAAGCATCACCCGTTAAACTACAACTTAAAAAAAAAAAAACGCAATAAAGATCACAGAACAGTATTTCTCTGTTTTTCCCAATTTACCTTGAGCACCTGGCATAAAGAAGTTCATTTTACTATGTAGTCAGATTTCCCTGTTCTGGTATGTCTCTCAAAGCAAGGGGCAGAAAAAATGCTAAAAAAGTAGCTGTAAAACCACAAGAGCTAACAAGGGATTTTTTTAGCAAATGATTAATTTCAAATTGACAGTTTTCCCATCAAACTGTTTTACCATCTACAACACAAAAGTTTAAAAAATTACACAGCAAAGGACCCAATTTATGTGTAACTGGCACACTGTACTCTATTGATGTTTTCAGTCTTTTAATTCAATCTTCTTGAATGCTTTTAGCTCTCCAGTGATACTCACTGCTTCTTTAATTATCCGAGTGATGACAGCATTGGGCAGGTTCAAGTCCTCTGGTCTTTCTGCCATCTTTGAACACCTAGAACTAAAATGAGAACTATTCAAGCTATTTTTTCTGCTTACCAGTTCTGCTTATAATACAACACGTCTCATTATTATAGTAGAGCTAGGCAGTTCTGCTATGCAAAGTGCCCATATAAAAGTGACACCAGCTTACTCAGCAGCTCTGCCCCATACATCTAGTTGCTTGTCAATGAGAAAATATCTTTACTACTCTTTATTCCCGATACCTCTGCAGAACCAGCAGAGGTAAAAGGGATTCCCTGGATTTTTTTTTCTTAACTCCCCTGTGTATTTAAAAAACAAACAAACCCCAGAGTGGTCCTGTAGCACCTTAGAGACTAACATTATGTGTATAAGCTTCAGGGGAGTAGCCCAGTTAATCTGGACAGGATGAATTCAAACAACACACAGTCTGGTAGCACTTTAAAGACTAACGTGCTACCAGACTATCTGTTGCTTTTGTCTCTATATTGCCATGAGCTTCTGTGGGCGCAACCCACATTTTCACGAGCGGGCGGCGCCCACGATTTTATATTTAAAAGCACCGGGCGGCCGAGCAGCCCCTTGCAGGCTCACAAAGCAGCAGAGGGGGCCGCGAGCGTGCGGGGGTCCGACCCCAGCGCCTCAGCGCTCATGCCCCGTCTACGTGTCCCGGCAGAGACGCTGCTGAGGTGTCCGCGGGCCGCGGCTTGCCCCAGGGTGCCCGGGTGCAGGCCAAGGGGCTGCAGGGCCCGGGGGGGGGGGGGTTCAATGTCAGACTCCCCCCCCCCGGAAGCGAACCCAGCGCGTGACACCTGCGAGTGCTGCGCGGGCTCCTCAGCGGGCGCGGCGGGGTCAGGCCGGTGGGCCCAGAGCCCGGGGGGGGGGGGGGGGCGCAGGCAGACCGCCCCCCCAGCAGCGCCCCTCCCGCGGGGGGAGCCGCCCTTCCCGGCGCTGACAGTGGCGGGGGGGAGTGGACACCCGAGGGGGGGGCAGTGGAGGCCCGGCCCGCGGGCCACTGGCTCCGTGTCCGCTCCCTGCGCCCCCGCCCGCGTGCGGACCAAAGGCCCCGCGAACCGAACCGCGCGCCCAGCCCCTGACCTCTCACCCCTCCCAGCATGCAGCGCGCGGGCGACAGCCTCCCCCGCCCCCGCCTTCTTCCCGGCGTGCACCGCGGCCGCACCCGCCTTGCCCGGGCGCGGGTTGTTGCCTGGCAACGCGTCTAGCGGGGCCGAGCCTGGGCAGCCGCGGGCAGGTGAGAGGCGGCCCCCGCGAGCGCAGGGGATGTAGGGGGGGGCCTGGGCAGTGCGGGGGAGAGAACGGGAGGGGGAGCGGATGGTGGCTGGATGGGGGGGCAAGAGGGGAGCGGCTGGGGGAGTGGCCGTGGGGGCAGAGGTGGGGGGGAGGGGAGTGGCCGTGGGGGCAGAGGTGGGGGGGAGGGGAGTGGCCGTGGGGACAGAGGTGGGGGGGAGGGGAGTGGCCGTGGGGACAGAGGTGGGGGAGGGGAGTGCTTTATACCCCGGGCTCTGGAATCCCCCTCAGGTGGCAAAGTGGGAGCTGGGTGACGTGATGCTGTTGCATTGGGAGCTTTTTATTCCTGCGCAGCACTGAGGACTGTCCCGCTATGCTGTCAACTCACCCCATGAGAAGCAGGCCACAGAGAGGGCTTAATTGGCCAGGCAGCCTTTATTGCGCTGCTTCCTACATATATTTTAATAATACATTTCTAGCACATATATATACATTCCTTTTTTTGTTACGATATGCAGCGTACCATCACCTTTTTTTGGAAGCACTCTTTGCTTTCTTCCAGCACAGCCCCCATCCGGCCCTGAGCACTCGCTTTTCGCCAGATGGGAGTCTGCTCGGACACGCAGCAATTAAAGGGGCCCCTGCGACCGCATTTCGGCCCCGACCTCCCAGAAGAAGCACTATCTATCTATCTATCTATCTATCTATCTATCTATCTATCTATCTATCTATCTATCTATCTATCTATCTATCATTCTTTGTACACAAGCTATTCATGCATCGTGCAATGATGTTCGGGACCAGCAGGTTTCCATGTGATACATATTATGATAGCAGTTTGTTGGCGGTAATCAGTGTGTCAGACGTAAAGTGTGTTGTAGTGTGGTGAGCCCTCTGCTAGTTGGCATCGAGGGGTTCCCAGGATCACAGTCACCTAACAAGACAACCCAGAATAAAAGTAGGAAATTATGACTACTTCATGTGCTGTTATTTTATGGTAATGTTACGATTCTTGTTAACATTTCTCACTGTGTTCAGTTCTTCTGTTTTTGCAGAGTATTCAGACATCCAGTATTGCCAGCTTACTGCTATTCATTAATGTCTGGATGGTTGCAAATATGGTGACTGCAGGTGTCAGCCAGTGGGACGAAACCATCTGTGACATGGCTGTCTGCCAACACCCACAGTGCTGGGACACTATAAGGAGGATTGAACAGGGACAGCCTCGGATCCGTTTAAGAAACTTTGACACACTCTGCAGGGTTTCTTCTTCAGAAAGCAAAGGTAAACCCAGTGACCATGGCCCACCCTATCTTTCGGCATGTCTACTCTACATAGCTTTTAGCAACACCGCCCTCTCCCTAAAAGTCAGGCAGCGTAAACACTGTTGGCAGTTTTACCTACAAAAAACTTCCACCCCCTAGGAGTGGCTATCATGGACAATGCACTGTTTACACTAGTACTTGCCATGTCAAAGCTTTGCCATTCAGGAGGGTGGGTTTTTAAGCACCTGTGAATGACAAAAGCTTTCTTGCGCAATTGCCAGCGGAGACAAGCCTGAGAGGAGAAACTTCTATTCTGAACTCCATTCATCTGAAGAAGTGGGTTGTGCCCATGAAAGTTCATGATACCATCTTCTTTCATTAGGGTATATCTACACTTACACCCACTTTTGAGGTTTACCAGTTATTTCAAGAGAGAGGTTTTCTCTCGAAATAACCACGTCTTAACAGCGACTGTTATTTCAAAATAGCGCTATTATGCAAATGAAGCATGGGATATTTAAATCCCGACTTCATTTGCCATTTCGAATGTCTTCATTTGCATCCCTCTCTCAAAAGAGGGTGCAAGTGTAGACATACCCTTAGTCTCTAAGGTGCTGCAAGACTATTTGTTTTTTAAGTTTATTCTGAACTTGTTAGCCAACTTCAGGGACAATCCTAGTACAATTTGTTGTTTTTACACAAGTTAACAGGTCAAGTTAGACTGTTTGTAGCTTTTTTTTGAAAGCTAGAAAGGATCATTAGATCATCTACTGTGTCCTTCTGCATGGTACATGCCATAACATTTCACCATCACTCTTGTACTGAACCCAATAACTTGTGTTTGACTAAAGCATATTATCCAGAAAGAAATTTAAGCCTTGATTTGAAGACAGGATACAGAGATTGAGAACCCACCACTGCTTTTGGTAGTTTGTTCAGTCACCCTTAACGTTAAATGTGTGTGCCTAATTTCTCATTTGAATTTATCTAAATTAAATTCCAGTACCAAGTAACATGGTCACATGTATCTGCAAGGCCCTAGTCTCCATACTTCACAGGCTGACCAACAAGTCCACAGGAACATTAAGCTCTATTGTCTCTTTGCTAACGGGCCCTGATAGCCTTAAAGTGTAATCAGTGGGAGTGACTGAAAACAGCAAATATGCATTTACAGATACACAGTTCAATATTCTTAACTTGAGTCTACAAAAATGATACGTGCAAACAAATGAGAGAATCATATTCAGTAAATTGCAGCTTTTCCAATGATACTTTGCAACGTAGTCTGCATAAAGCATATTCCAGTTATGTTATATTTATATTCATAAGCACAGTTCCATAAAGAATATGGACTGCCCCATCACAGTTTTTGAAAGCAATAATCTTTCATGTGAGAGGTAAAACAGATCTTGAGCACTTATGATTATTAAATAGCCCCTGATTTTCTGTGTAACAAGATGTTAAATTTGGTGTCACAGCCAAATTCCAGTGAGGCAATGAAATTTATCCTAACTAAAAGTTCTCCCTGAAATTAGATTTATATTATTCTTCATGTCCTTTCAAACTGTTATGTAGTATTGCCCTGCATTATTAAATAGAGCAGAGGTGGCTGCCCTTTCCATGGTGGGTTAAGCTGGGTTGGGAGTTGGAGGGATTATGAAGCTGAATTAACTATTATTTGTAAAAGTGTCAGAAGAGTAGCCGTGTTAGTCTGTAACTGAAAAAAATTAAAAAACAACTAATGGTCCTGTAGCACCTTAGAGCCTAACAAAAATATAGCTAGTCTCATGAGCTTTCGTGGGCACAACCCACTTCTTCAGATGTTTGTAAAGTATTTTGATCTTCTCTGATAGAAGGCATAGGATTAATTACATTTTAATTAGTTACAATTAAAATGGGCTAATAGAATACTGACAAAGCTGTAAATAATATATAGAGTGACCGTTTAGTTCTAACTAAATATTGTCCATTTTAATTGTAGACTCCTGTAACCTCAGATCCTCAGTGTTCACAGTGTCTTTGCTTTTAATTTGTAGATGAGTTACCATCACTGAAGATTGTAAACTTTCCCAGCAATTGTTCTCCCCAAGAAAGGATCAGATGTTCCAATTGTAACAGAACTATTTCCTCCTTGGCTGCACTTGAGACCTCTTTTTCTCCTTCTCTGTATGAAACTTCAGTCTATGATTTCTTTGAAAGAAATTCTGAAGTCAGGTGAATTGCTGCCAACCTCCAATCTCTGGATGATTTATGAATGTTTCCAGTATTCCCAGGACTAAGACTCTGTAGCAGAATGGTGGCACCCTTGAGAGAGATGGTAGTTCCTGTGGGTCATGGAACATGTTACCCTATCCGTGTTTCATACATTACAGAGCAAACGGTTACCACTTATGGCCCTAATTCTGCAAAAAATTACACATATGCTGAACTTCACACATGTGAGTGGACCCATTGATTTCAGTGTTAACTGTGTGCATTGATTTATACAATCGGGGCTTAAAAATAAATGCCTTTAAAAGACCAGATTACTCTCCTGGAATATAGGATACATTGTTATTGAAATATTCATATTGTTCAAATTAATGCCAGATCCTCATTGTATACATTGCACAAATCCATAAACAGTCCCAACCACAAACAGCTTACAGTTTAAACCAAAAAAACAAATTGAATGTTTTGCCTAGAATCCTGCTTACTTGGTTAATCAGTTAACATTAGCTTAATCTAATGTTTAAGTGTTTAACAGATTAATCCGGATTTTACATCCGTACTGTGTAAGATGTATTATTTGTCTTTAACTGCATCCGCTAACTCATGTAAGGACTACAAACTACCTTCTTGTTGCTAGAATTTCACCTCAAGTTAGCCAACAACAATCTAACAAAGGCACCTTCCAAGAAACTCAGGCTATTGGCTCAGAAGGAAAGCCCTGCAGCTCTTCTATTTTCCTTGCATTATCTGCCAGTTTTTAATATGTATATGAACTATATTCATACTTAGGGCTTATGAATATACAGAGGTTATGGCTCCTGCTGCTCATGTATAACTGATTAATTGCCCCCCCCCCCCCGAGTTAGCTGCACTGATGTAAGAACTACCTGCACTTTGTCTCCGCTAAGATTTTATATCAGGACAGCTTTCTCGATGGAAAAACACACATCGTTTTTGCATGAAGACAAAGCCAGTAAGGCCAAAATTGTGTTTGTAATAGGTCAGGCCCCATTTGGTGCTGTCATCCCATGTGATGAGACCCTCACTGAGCCTGTTTTCTGTGCCAGCTTGAGCCCCCAGTACCCCCGATTTAAAAACTGTAAATGATGGGGAATCTACTACTTGAGCCCTTAAAATCTGCTTTGTATCTATGGACAATGTTTGCAGTTTGCATGCAATACAAATTTTGTATCTGCGTAGGTCTCTGCCTACTACAGCAAGGGCCGGATTAAGGAGGGGGCTAGCCGGGAAGCTGCACCAACCTGGGGGTGGGCATCTGATTGCAGCCGTAAGGGGCACCCGGGATGCAAGAATGGCTCGAGCCAGCCCTGACTACAGCCTTAATAGCAGCTAATGTCCTTTGCATGCTGTTAGTTTGTATTGGTCTCACTGTGATTTTGGTTTGTACCTATATTTCAGTTTAGAAAGAACTCATTTCCCAGGACTGAACTCAGTGGCAGAGTCACGCGTGATGCCACAGAGGGAGATGAGCTTCACCTATTTGAATAAAGTTGGAAATGTGAGTGACAGAGGGGAAAGATGAGTAGTTGCCAGGATCTGCTTTTTACAGAACTCAGGGCTAACTTTTTCAGCTGGTTAAGTGGCCAAAGGTGCCCTCAGTGGGACACTATTTGGGCACTCTTGTGTTATGGCACAAATTAAAACAGCATTTATCGGTGGCAGATATTTGCGGCATGTCTACACTATGTGTGGCTTCCGAAAGAAGATATGCAAATTCGGCTTGAATTTGCATATCTTCCATTTTTTTCATCTACACGGGGCCAAATATTGGAAAATCCTCTTTCGGGGAAAAAAACCAGAAGAAGATACGCAAATTCAAGCCGAATTTGCATATTTTCTTTCGGAAACCACACATAGTCTAGATGTGCCGACAGGTATATGTCTGTAAACATCAATATCACCACACACACAACAAAAACACATTTCCATCAGTAGTAATTTAAATTTACAGAAAGAAAATGCTGCTTCAGAACTTTGTATATTTTGATACGATATTGACACTGTTTTAACAGCTATAAAGCTTTAAGTTTTTAAATCTCAAAGGGTATGTCTACACTGCATTCCTCTTTCGAGAGAGGAATGCAAATGCAGCCAAGCGAAATTGCAAATGAAGCGCAGATTTGAATTTCCCGCGCTTCATTTACATAATCGTGTCCGGCCGCTATGTCGAAATACCCTATTTTGAGATGAAAAACGCTGTGTAAACGCGGTTATTTCAAGAAAAAATCATTCTTTAGAAATAACCCTTAAACCTCATTATATAAGGAGAACGGGTTATTTTGAAGGAAGGGTTTTTTCTCGAAATAGCCTCATCTACACAGCGTTTTTTATCTCGAAAATGGGTATTTCGACATAGTGGCCGGATGTGATTACACAAATGAAGCTCAGGAAATTCAAATCTGCGCTTCATATGCAATTTTGCTCGGCTGCATTTGCATTCCTCTCTCAAAAGAGTAATGCAGTGTAGATATACCCAAAGTCTGTAAATTTTCTCATCCCTCTCCCCATAATTTCCTGCAACTGTGAACATTTAAATTAATAAAAATGGATTTATTTCTTAAAACCCATAATTTTATATAGCTGTGAAAGTGGAATTTAATAAAAATGCTTTAAAATATCCATTGATACAATCCATCAAAATTAAAATGATCATATTCTGCTAAAGCCTACTGTTCATCATTGGTTTGCATCCAATAATGGAAATTGATTCAGTTATTTATTTTTTTTAAGACGTGTTGGCACAGTTTTTACAGTTATTTTCTTTGAAATTATGCTCTGGGAAATCCAGCTAAGCAAACTCTCTCCCTTTTAAACAGCTCTGAACATTTCCAGTGTGTTCATTCCTTTCCTCATGTGGGAGGTGAGAGAATCATAGAATACTAAGACTGGAAGGGACTTCGAGAGGTCATCGAGTCCAGTCCCCTACCCTCGTGGCAGGACCAAATACTGTCTAGAGTAGATCATCCCTGCTAGACATTTATCTAACCTGCTCTTAAATATCTCCAGAGATGGAGATTCCACAACCTCCCTGGGCAATTCATTCCAGTGTTTGACGACCCTGACAATTAGATAGCTGTGAGAGGGCTTGGAAAGCTGCTCTAATGTTCCTATCAAATCTTGTTTTACAGCCCCCAAAAGGGTCTTCTGGAAAAACCAGCAAGATTGTGATTTTATGCTTTTTTATAAAAAAACAAGCAGAGGTTTTAGCATTTTTTTTTAATTGTGACATGGAATCATCAAGGAGAGCAAAAGTCATAAGTACGTTTTCTTTTACAGTTCCCCTTTAATATTGCAGTGATTTACTTGATTCCTCTCATTTACACTGCATCTGCTTTAGTTTTATTTTTAGGTTTTTTTTTTTGGTTTTAGTATTTTAATTTTTAATAATAATTTAAAACTTATTTACTTAGTGCCTTGGATCCCAAAGCTGCTCTGTTGACTTCTTAAAATAATCATTCACCGTTGGGGTGAAATGCAGCACTTGTTTTTCTCCAGCAACATTACCCAACATTAAAATCAGGAATAAGGGATCTTCCGGAAAAGGCTTTATTTTCTGAAAGATCCCGTCTAGACTGGCGCTTTTCTCCGGCAAAGCCCCGAGCCGGAAAAAAGTGGCAGCCATGTTAATGCAAATGCCGCAGGGGATATTTAAATCCCCCGCGGCATTTGCAATTCCGACTTGTCTCATTAGCATCCCTTTTCCAGAAAAGTGTGCCAATGTAAACACAGCCTTAGTGTCATAGAATCTTTAATATCTCAAGCGATTGGAGCATTTTTTATAGTTATCTCACCTGAAAGAAATGAAGAGTGTAGCACTTACACCTGCAGTAGTACAGTGACCCCACAGCACCATTGGAATTGGCTCACTGTGGGCTCGGGGAATAGCACCTCTAAAAGTGATTGATCGTACCATGTCTATGTTGTAGCTCCAAGTGATCGAGCTCAGTGAGGCTGCTGCTCCCAAGCAGGACTATTATCCAGACAGTGGAAATTTGATTGTTAAATGGATCCCAAATATACACAAAAAATCTCAGAGGCCTGAGGTGGAAGCAGTAACCAAGTAAGTACCAAAGTGATATAAATACAACATAGGCTGATGGAATTAATCTCCTAAGAGTGGCTATCTGAAGATTACATGGTTGCCCCTGTTTTCTATAAAACAATACATGACAGGCACCCTTACCTGGAGATGTGCCCAGTGGAGGCTCCACATCCCTGCGTACACAATGCGCTGATCATAACAGTGCAGTATTCTGCTTGCCTCGAGATGGAGTGTAGTCTTTGCTGATCCTACCTCTGGAGTAAAGCTGGGATGCTTGGGATGTGTACTGTAGAAGTTTAGAAGCTGCATTTGGAATATCCAGGCCAGAGATAGAATCATAGAATACTAGGACTGGAAGGGACCTCGAGAGATCATTGAGTCCAGTCCCCTGCCCTCATGGCAGGACCAAATACTGTTTAGACCATCCCTGATAGACATTTATGTAACCTACTCATAAATATCTGCAGATATGGAGATTCCACAACCTCCCTGGGCAATTTATTCCAGTGTTTGGCCACCCTGACAGGAACTTTTTCCTAATGTCCAACCTAAACCTCCCTTGCTGCAGTTTAAGCCCATTGCTGCTTGTTCTATCCTCAGAGGCCAGCATGAACAAGCTTTCTCCCTCCTCCTTATGACACCCTTTTAGATATCTGAAAACTGCTATCATGTCCCCCCTCAATCTTCTCTTTACTAAACTAAACAAACCCAATTCCTTCAGCCTTCCCTAATAGGTCATGTTCTCTAGACCAGAGGTCCCCAACGTTTTGGGGCTGCCGGGCGCCTGGGGGCGGGGCCGCTCAAGCGCTGCACGTACGGGGGCAGGGCCGCTCACAGGCCACGTGACTGGAGGCGGGGCCAAGCATGCGCCGCATGCCCGAGGTCGGCACCGGCATGTGCTGCGATCCCGGGCAGGGGCTGCTCAGGTTCCGCGCGGCCGGGACCGGAGCGGGCATGCGCGGCGCCGCCGGGGCCAAGGCCAGGGCTGGCAAGGGCACGCGCGGCGCCCCCGGGGGCGGGGCCAAGGCCAGTGCCAGGGCCGGCAAGGGCACGCGGGGCGCCCCCGGGGGCAGGGGGCAGGGTCGGCACCGGCACGCACGGCGCACCCAGGGCCGGGGCCAGCCATGCGACCGGGGCTGGCACCTGCCACATGCCCGGGGGCGGGGCCAGCCCAGATTGCTCCGCGGGCGCACGTAAAGGGCCCAGCGGGCACCGTGTTGGGGACCACGGCTCTAGACCTTTCATCATTCTCGTTGCTCTTCTCTGGACCCTCTCCAATTTCTCCACATCTTTCTTGAAATGAGGTGCCCAGAACTGGACACAATACTCCAATTAAGGCCTAATCAGCACAGAATAGAGCGGAAAATGACTTCTCGTGTCTTGCTCCCAACACACCTGTTAATGCATCCCAGAATCATGTTTGCTTTTTTTGCAACAGCATCACACTGCTGACTCATATTCAGCTTGTGGTCCACTATGACCCCTAGAT
Organism: Pelodiscus sinensis; assembly: GCF_049634645.1. NCBI lineage: Eukaryota > Metazoa > Chordata > Testudines > Trionychidae > Pelodiscus > Pelodiscus sinensis. The sequence continues at coordinate 3,223,778 of NC_134732.1, read as the reverse complement.
CCCTTTCTGCCATACTCCTTCCCTGACAGTCGCTTCCCTTTCTGTATGTATGAAACTGATTGTTCCTTCCTAAGTAGAAGATCCTACACCTTTCCAGATGTTTGAGGATAAACAAAGCTTGTCATTTACATCAAAATCACATGGCTATTCGATTCCAGTAACAAGCCAATATCAGTAGTGTTACAAACAAACCTTGACAGCAGCCTCAGCTGTGAAAACTGATAGTAGTTGTGTGAATTGTGAAGGAAAGGGGACAGAACTGTATTAAAAACAAATTTGAGTTCTATTAATGGCAAAGGAGACCGGTTTGAGGAGCAAGGAAGAGCCCACAGTCATATGCTGTATGTGAGCGCCACCTTCTGGCTTTTGCACTGTACTCAATCCTGCTCTGGAAAGAAGCCTGACTTGGTCCTCTGACTCTGGTCATCTGAAGAAGTGGGCTGTGCCCACAAAAGCTCATGATGCCATCTACATGTTTTGTTAGTCTATAAAGTGCTACCAGACCATTTGTTGGTTTTTTAAGTTTTTCCTCTTATAGACCAACTTGGCTCCCCCTCTGAAGCTTTCACTCCTATGTGTCTGACTTGCTCATGCTTTGAGTCTCACTCACTTTTCCTCACGTTCAGGCCATTTTTCCTCTTTAGCACCGAGGTGTAGGATCTCACATGCAAAAGCTGAGTTTTCATGGCTGCCCAGGGGATTTGGATGCCAATTTCCCATTAAGTTTTAATGAGGAGTGAGCACCTGAGGCTTTTAGGTGGCTTGGAAAATCTCAGTCAAGAGCCCAGGCTACACTCCGATGTCAGCTACTAACGTCAGTGGTACAAGATTAGAGTCTGTCCTTCAGTCTTCAGGAGCTACTTTACAGTAATTTTTGGCAGATTAATAAGCATTCACATAGAACTTTCCTAGAGGGGTAGCTGTCTTAGTCTACCACCTTAAAAGCTAAAAAAAACCTTACAAAACAACAAGTGACCCTGTAGCGTCTTAGAGACCAAGAAAAATTATAGATAGTTTCATGAGCTTTTGTGGGCACAGCCCACTTCTTCAGGACTATTTGGGGTTTTTTTTATACTCGTTTCCTGCTCCTCATAACATGTCAGTGATTTAAGAAGAGACCCCATTTGGGTGAGATGCCTGGGCTGGTACAATGACTCACGCACAGACAAAATAGTCATCAGGGATGCATGCATGAGAGGGATGTGTGATTTGCATATTGGTGCAACTATGTGTCCTGAAATTACCAGGTTCAAATTGACTTGCTCAGAGAGGAAACTGCAGGTAGAGGTCCCACGTATGTGTGGGATGCTGCACTACCTGCATGCCTCAGAGGACAGCATGCTAGTTCTGAACAGGCTGGCACAGAAGGTAATATTGAGTGGGGACAACATTGATTGGAATTTGACTTCTGATCACTGGGTTGGTGTCACTGTCAAACATAACAAAATTAGCCCTTCTCCCTAGAATCTGTGCTATCTTAGGAGTGTAAGAGTAGGAAATGCAAACCCAGAGCCCACTCCTTTGTAGCACATAGTGTCACCGCTCGGACTCTTCTGTTCAGTTATGATGCCAGTTAAACCTTTCACATGTGTTTGTCGTTAGTTTTCTTCTGTTTTCTCTCACTTTGGAACGGGGAGAGAGGGAATCTGTCATTTCTCTGTTGGAGCCATGAGAATCTTTGACTCCCAACTGTCTGGCCAAGTTCAGCTGCATCAGGCTTTCCTTAACACTGGTCTCTTCCCAGCTGACAGGGACCTTTGAGACATGAGACATTCATGTCTCAAAGGTCCCTGTCAGCTGGGAAGAGACCAGTGAGCTCCCTTTGTAGCAGCCCTGCCTCTAGCAGCACGGGACTGCTCCAGGAGGAGCATTGAGAGTCCAGTACGGGACTCAAGGCACCATTGAGCATTAGGACCTTTGGTTACTTAAATATTGGTCTGGGTCTAGCTTTATTACCTTTCAGGTCAGCTGGGAGTTGAAGTGTCCAGTAAAGGGTTATGACATGAGTATCTCTACTTCTGTAATTAATTGTGCTTTTCTTTGTTTAGACTAAAGCCTTTAAGAAGAGTATGTGTTAAAGACCTTGTCTCTGAAAATCTTTCTTCCCTCAAAGAACTGCATAGAAAAGGAATGGATCATGACATTGTGAGCTTCTTGAAGGTTTGCTCGTGGACTAGCCATGTTCCCAGCCACGTTCTATACTGCAATCTAGGGATGGCAAACAGACCACTGTAAAATGAGCAAATGCTTTATTCTGGCGCGTTGACGTTAGTCAGTCTCTGCGTTGTGCCTTCTGAGTGTGAGGAGGGCTAAGGACTTAGCTTTCAGGGGTAGCACACAAATGCTTTTGGGCATCCAGTTCCCAGCTTGGGACAGAGGGTTGTGGAGGCAGGTGGCTTGCTCAGCCCCAGTAAGAGAGGCATTGCTTCATGTTGGTCCACAGCAAATGAGCAAGCAGCAGCATTGCTGCATTCCAACGATGTCCCATCCCACTGAAATGAGCAGGGATAGGGTTAAAGGCAGAGTAGTGGGGGCGGTAGGAAACCCCACCAACCCACTGTGTCTCATGTGCTCTTCTCCCTACACACAGCAGTATTTAACAGGCAGCTCACTTGTTTAAAATTCAGGGGCATTCAGCACTAGTGGCCCTTGGAGAGGCAGTACCTTCACTTGGTGGGGTCGATGTCAGGTTCGTGGTTGGATCATAGGTGTGTTATACCATCCTCTTTCCTGATGGGGGTGAATGCCTCTTCCATTGGTTTAGGATCAAAGGCTTCCTCACTTCTCCCACTGGGAAATATTCTGCGGGAGAGAGGGCAGGAAGGGATATTAAACATGCCAGGAGAAAGGGCTTGAGAGAACATTTTCCTCCTGGGTCTGTATTTCATTGTAACTATGCTATTCCCCAGAAGAGAAAGAAATCCAAGAAGGTCCCTTCGGGAGGCCAGCCCTATCATCTACGTATAAACAAGAGCCAGAAAATTAACTGGGTGACCAAAAAAATAAAATCAGTCCCAAGCCACGGAAGTGACAGGTAAGTCTTTCCAACTGGACCACACAGCCAGCCCCCAGCCAGCCCCTCTAGTGCAGTGAGCTGCCATGCAGGGAGATTGGAGACAAAGGCGTGGTTCAGGTGGGAACAGTGGCAGCCTTAGGCCGTGTCTACACTGGCAAGGTTCAGCACAGTGAATCAGCTCCCAGGGCTGTAACTCCTGAGGTGTCCACACTGGCAAGGCACTTAGTGCGCACTAGCTCCACAGTTCCTGCGCACCAGGGAAACCACTTTAATGGGACACGCCGGATACAGCGCTGGGTACCCGTTCCACAATGCCTGTTCTAACCTCTCTGGTCACTGGTTTGAACTCTACTGCCTTCCTGCCCTCAGACCCACCCTTTGCATTCCTTTGGGATTTTGAAAGTCCTCTTCCTTTGGCTCGGGGACATGTGCCTTGCTCTCAGCACATCTTTCCAGGTGACTGTGCCTGCTCCCCACATCAGGAGAGCTCCAATTTGGAGATCCGGTGCAGGACCTCAGCTGCGAGGAGGGGAGGCAGTCTGGTCCCAGCCTCATGCCAGCCTTAGGAATTATGATACATGCAGGCATATGTGAGATGCATGACCTCGGAGGATGCACTGCAGTGCAGGGTCAAAGTGAAGGAGCTGTGGAACGCCTACCACAAGGCACAGTAGGAAATCCATCATTCCTGTGCCGTACTCACGCCCTGCCGGTTCTACAAACAGCTGGATGAAATTCATGGGGGCAAACCCACCTCTGCGCCGAACGCCATCCCAGACTTGTGTGATGATGTGATCTCACCTCTCAGTGCTTCTTCCCTGAGCCCAAAAGCAGCATTGAACTGTGGTCAGCACCTCCCTTAATGCCACAAGCAGTCTTGTGTCATAGTAGTATGCATGGCAAGATCAGTGTCTGACACCTCTTTGTCATCTTGCCGCTTAAGGAATAACTCGACTACCATTCCTGACATGGCGGTGGGACCTATCAGCATAACAGTTCAGGATCCATTCCTGCAACTGCTGAAAGATAGTGCCAAACGCAGGCTGCAGCACAGGGGTTGCTGAATGCAAAGCGATGCACCATGAGGCACTGGGACAGGACCCAGGATGCCCCATGACACCCCTCATCCACTTACCCACAAACCTCAATGACAGAAGAGAAAGAGGTGCACTGTGGGATAGCTACCCAGAGTGCATCTCTCCAAATGCCACTGCAAGTGTGGTCATGCTACTGCGCTGACAGCTGACAGCGTGGTCACACAACAGAGGTTTCACTGCTGCACTGAGCAGCGCTGTAACTGCCAGTGTTGTAGATTTGCCTGTGTAGACAAAGCCTCACGTGCTGGCTTTTCTGTTCTAGCTCCAAGATCTTTGTTTTCTCTTGAATGTGGCCAGCTCAGAACAAGCCTGGGGCAGGGAAGAGTTGGTCAGTCCCCAACCTCCTCAAACAGACATTTCCTTTATGACTCTGTAGCTTTAAATTTAGTAGCTGCAAACTTTCCCATCTTTCATGCTCTGCTCCTGGAAATGAGGCGATATTGACCAGTTTGCTTTGTTTTGTCTTTAGTTCTGTAGCCAAAGAAGGGACAATAAAGGATAGTCAGATAAAAAAGAGGCATTCTTCCCCCCGACAGCTACAGACTGCTACAATAGTGGAGTTGAAAAATCAGGATACCCTGCAGCTGGGAAACCGAAGAGTGGATGTGTCTGAAGCTAAAGCAAAGCATCCTTTGCTTGTGCAGAAGGTATCCGGTTTATACAAACTAGCCGGCCCAATGAGAACATAGCTGGCCCTGAGGCCAGTGTCGAACAGAAAGCTGCAGTGGCTGGTTTTCAGGCTGAGCCCTTCTTCGCTAGCAAAATGAAAGATCAGAAATGTCTCTGGAATGCCCACTCCATCTCTAACAGGCCTCTTCCCCAGCTCGCTCCCTCCAGCTACGCTCCTGGCTCGTCTGACATGGCCTCTTGCAGAGGTGTCTGTGTCTGCCCCACTCCCTGCCGTGGATCAGACTGGTAGGATGCTGGGAGTCTCCCCTGGGCCTGCTGCTTCCAGCCCTTCACACTTCCCACCCTTTCTCCTCTTGAACAGCGCTGCAGGTGACATTCCACATTGTCCTCTCCTCGCCCACCCTCAGCTCCTCCCCAGCCTCCCTGTCTGACTTCCACTCTGGGCTCTCCTCAGTCTCGCAAGCTCCCTCATCCTCAGCCACTTCCATTCCCATGCTGGTCACCCTGCTGACCTCGGAGGTGCATGTTTCCTATGCTCAACATTTGACCTGCAGCCCTGATTCAAGGGCTGCTCCCTTGAGTTGTGTTCAGCACACACAGCTCTGCCTGATCTCTCTGGGGAGGGGTTCCCCCTCTCTGACCATCACCTGCTGTCATTCAGCATCCCCTTTTAATCCCTTGTCCTCCCCATGCCCTGTCACTGGGCCTCTCCGTGACTGTCTGTCTTCTGTGTTCCTGCAGCATCTAGCACACTAGGGTCCATGGCTGGGGGGGCCTATGCACCATGGTAATGCTCATTAATTATTATTAATCATTTAAAAGAGTTTTCCTCCAGTATCTATGGCCATGAGGGCAAAACTGGACTGCTATGGCATTGATAGTTGGCTAAGGAGCCTTCCCATCGTTTCATTGAGTCCTCAGCTTGGTGAGCTAAGGGGCAATTGCTATTGTACTTGATACTGTACTGACTGCAGGCTGTAAAGAGCTCTGGGGAGGCACTATTGGGAGTTGAAACGGAAGGAAGGAAACCTGGATTTGGAGACATAAGGCCGTTCCCAACAGCCTCCTTTTGCAATCCAGTGTCCCTGCCCATGGAAGAGGCAAGGGGGTTCCCCCTCTTGCAAGGCCAAGGTCCTACCTGGGCACCGCAAGGAGATGGATCACAGCTGTGCTGCCACCCATCAGCTAACCAGAACATGGCTTGGACAATGAGTGTCCCCGGCTGTACTCTAATGGGAAAGCCTTCCCTGGCCACCTGCTATGTAGAACCCTTTCCAGCTTCCCCAGCATGGAGAGCCTAAACCACTGCTGTTGTACTGCTGCAGCACGTCAGTGACAGCGCTATCTGCTCCAGGGAGGGGATCTCCCCTCAGTGTTGGTACTGCACCTCCCAAGAGGCGGTAGGTAGGTCCAGAGCAGCGGGCTGTGCATTTGTCATCTGCCTGAGCAACACCATTATAACAAGCTGATTTCCTAGTGTAGACCAGGCCTTCCATCTTTTTTCCCAGCATCCCCACTACACTGTGCACCTGCACCGCTGGAGAGAGGTGGATGTTGCCCCAGCTGTCAGAGTTTTAAAGCTATAAGCATCCCTCTCCATGCACTCTTCAGCTTCCTTGCCCTCTAACATGCACGCTTTCTAGTCAAATAATGCAGCACTGCCTGGCTGTGAAGGCTGAAAGGGGCGGGCGTGGGATGGAGAAGAGCATGCTTTGGGTAGGAGGAGGGAATAAACGGGTTATTTATTAAAAATGCTGATCGAAGGTACCGGGTTCACCCGTGATATTTGTGCTTTCTCTTTAGATTCCAGTCCTGAGTTTGAACGAACAAGGCCTGGAAAGAATCAGTAACAGACCTTATCTGAGGAAACCATGTGAAGGTGAAACTGGACTGGGTGTTAAAACTAAAGCTTGTCTTTAGACCCCTCCATGGTGCATTCCCCCACTGTAACGGGGTTCAGTCATCATCGGGGGGCCTTCTCCTTGCAGCTTGGAGAGTAGTCCTCCACCGGTCTGCTGTGCCCTTCTGCCAGTTCCTTGCCCTGGGTCTCCCTCTTTCTCGAGGACTCAGGGTGCTCCTTGACTCAGCCTTCTGGCCAGAAAACTTACCTCTGACTTGCTTGGTTTGGGAGATCATTAAGTATTATGCACTGTCTGTAATGTTTTTTTCCCTAGTTACCTATCAGTATTCTTCTCTTGGAATTTTCTTTCTTTTAATTATTAAAGATTTCCTACATGAGCACCCAGCAAGAAACCCAAGGAGAAAACTGCCATACAATATATTTAATGATTGAAAGGCCTGTAGCATTAACCTTAAATCATTGGGTTAAAATTTAACTTTCAAGGGCAGATTCACCAGTACAACAGCACCCAGAGCGCATTGGCAATCCAGGTGCCTTGTATCACCAGTGCAGTGCACAGCCATTCACATCTTCACACTCCTAGGAATATCACACGCAAGCATGGTCTTTGGGTTTCTTGGTTAGTGTTTGTCACGCTGTCTGGAGCAGCTTGCAACTGTGAGTGCCAGTCTTAGGTCAGACGTAAGCCTAAAATCGCCCCACATCAGGTTTCTCCCTGTCCCAAAAGACCTGTCGCTTAGCCCAAATCAGTTCTCCAGACCTTACACCAAAGACGACACTGACAGCCAATTCTATAGAAACTAACTAGAGGTTTTTTGGGTAGAAAAAGAGAATGAGAGTGAGAGAGTTTGAAGCCAGCATTCCCTGCAAGCTGTGAGCTTTGTCAGCGGAGTTTCAAATGTTGTCCGGCGGATTAGCAGAACCTTTGTGCACAGAACAAAAAATGTTGAGTGTAGACTGGCATGCCCCTGTGCGAGCACCATGAGGGCAGTCCCTTGTGTACTTGCCTATGTGTCCAGGCAGCACTGCCCTGGGTGGCATGGAACCATGGGTGCACCTCCGCTCCCTCCCCTTAGGGCTGGCTAGTGCACAGAGGGGTAGCAGGCGGGAGAGCATGGAGAGTGCTGTGGTGCTGGGCTCCTGTACAGGGCTGCAGATGCTCTTGTGCTCTCCAGATGCACCTGCTGCAGGGCAGTGCAAGGGCATCTGCTGGCCCTGAACTCACCGGCCACCTTTCAGTCTGTGCTGCATGCAGGCCTGCACGCTGGCCTCCAGCTTTTCCAGGCTGTGAGCTCGGACAGGCCTGCGGTTCAGACGAGTGTTTAGAAATGCTAAGTTGTCTGCTCTGTGCCCCACTATAGGCTCCTTAGGTGCGAGGGGCCCCGAGAGCAAATCAGAACTGCAACCTGGCTATGCAGCAGCAAGGCTGCTTGTACTCACCACCCAGTCGCTGGAGTCCTGCACACTAGATGGCACAGAGAAAGCCACGTCAAGCAAAAGGCAACTGTCACAAAAACCAGTAAGTGTAGGCAAAGCAATGTCTAGCAAGGGGCCAGAAAGCCTGGCCTCTAGCACTGCTTAACAGCGGTTATCAGCTCAGCATCCCGTGCCTGTGTGTCCAGTTCCTGCCATGCACAGCAGCTGCAGGGGAAAAAACCAACAGTTCAGCCATCAACAAAAGCCCCCTTCCCTACTGTCTGGACTCGAGTCCTCTGAGCCTGTTCACAATCTGCGTTCTTTGAGGTCCCCGTCCCCTCCTTAGCTTACATCCTCTCTGCTGGGATAACTGGTAGGACCACAAGGGTGAACTGCCGAGCAAAAAGCAAAGCCTCTTATTTATCTCTGCAACAGATGCCAGTGCAGGGGCAGCAGTTTGTCTTTCCCTTAACCAGCACAGAAGAGTTCTCAAGGGGCACTGGTACAACAGACCGCTGAGAACAGCTCTGTGGCTCCAGCATTCATCAGCGCAGGCACAGACTTGAGGAGGATCACAGCTAAGTCCTCTGGCGTGTGCATAGTCCGTGCTCTCTGTGGCCTGATAATCACGTCATGCTGCACACAGCAAGCACCTGCCAGTGGGCGGCCAAGGTTTCATTTGTCTGTCTTGATCACTTGCATGCCCAGTAATTACACTGTTGTAGAGATGCAAATGATGACATTAAGCTGTCATCAGAAACCCCCCTCCCCCCTGCACATGCAGTGATTGTGAAAGGGTCAGCACAGGGGCTTTGCTTCGGTAGATTGGGGCATGGATCAGCCTTGACACGCTCACCCCAGTAAAGAACTTACACGCAAAAGCCTTCTTGATCTTAGAGTAGGGTTAGTTTAAGCTACCCTAGGAGAGCTGCCTCGCTGCCGGGGTGCTCTGTGTACAGGAACAAAAGGGAAATGAAGAGTGTTGTGTGGGGAAATGAAAACTCATTCTCCTTTGGATTGAGATCCTGTTTCCCCGAGCCAGGGGCCACAGGGTGCCGGTGAGTGAGTGAAGAGCGCAAGTGTGTTCAGCTGCTGAAACAAAATGATGAGCAGTCTAGAGAATCCCCTCTGTTTGATCTCCACCTAACCCGTCTGCGTTGCCCGTCAGCCCCTTCCGTCTGCAGAGCCGGAGTTGCAGGGATGGGAAGGCCCGAGGAAGCAACAAGTGGGACTTGGGAAGAGAAGGTCTTCGGGGATGTACGTGCCGTACAAGAGCACCCTGGTTCTTGAGGGTGAGTGTCTCGACTGTACTGTGATGACAGCGCAGTCGCTAATTCTTTGCAGCGTTGTGGTGCATTGACCATGTCAGAACCGGGTGGGTGGGGAGGGAGGGAAGGTACCTTGAATTCCTGTGCCAAAGGCCCTGTCCCATTGCTGATTAGCTGCATGCCCATTGGCTTCATGAGAAGAGCGTGGTAGTTAGGTTTGTAAGAATTACTGCAGCATCTCAGACTGTTGGCGGATACCAGCTGTCTAGTCTGTGTCTGCCTCTGGAAATAGCCAGGCTAGATGCCCCAGAGGGAAGTGAACATGCTAAACTCTTACAACGAACCAATTGTTTGCAAACGCGCGTCAGAGAATGCAGCAAAACCTCTTTGAGAGACCACGGACAAAAGGGGACACTGATGGGGGGCCCCTCTCTGCACGAAGAGGGGCTAAGGCATGTTCTTGAAAATCTAAGGGGAACACCACAGGGGATGACTCAGTTGTCGCCTACCCGATACCCAGAATCCCCATATTGGTTATCACACCGTTCAAAACGGAAACGGGCCATTTCAGAAGTAAAATACTCGAAATGCAAACATTTAAACGGATTTGGAAAGGGCCCCAGCCCGGGTGGAATAACAATGTAACCTTTATTCTATCCAATGGCCATTGGGTGTTTGAGTGGCAGAGGAACATGGCGCTGGAACTGGGAGACATCCCCATAGGAGAGCAGGCAGTTCTATCACATACAGCCCAGCCCCCCAAGCTTGACTCAAGCAAAACTCTTCTTGATTTCACTGAGCAGTTTGCCTGAAGAAGGGACTGCGAGATTTGTCCCGTGGTGTTTTGTTTGGCCCTTAGCCCTCCGAGACGTATTCCTGGTCCCTGTTTGCCAGAGCCCACCAGGGAGCAACAAACCACAGAGAAACACTAGCCACGGTGTGTCTCCTCTCTCTCTCTGCTCAGGTGTTGGAGAGAACGGGCCCTTGCTGCCCAGGCCAGAATCCCGGTATGGAATGTACTGCAAGCAGCTAGCAAGCAGAAAGGAAGCAGCACAGGCACTGGGCTATCTTCAGGGCAGGAGCAGCTGGCTGCAGTCAAGCCCAGCTGCTCTGACACTGGACAGTGATAAATATGAAGATGACTCTTACCCTAACCCTCCTCCCCCTCCCCCTTCTCCTTCCCCACTGAGGGAGTATAGCAAGCTTTTCCCAGGCAGTGGGGGGCCGTTCCTCAGGGAGGACAGCCTTCTGAGCGCCTCCAGTGAGTGCTTAACCCTTCAGTAGCCAAATGACCCTGCAGTGGGCGGTGATTGTGCAGGATGGGGCACGGTACAGTTGATTCCAGGTGCTCTCCAGGAGGGCCTGCTGTTCCCATCAGCAGCTGAGCCAAGAGACCGAGGCGGGTGAGCGAAGTAACCTGCCTGCTCCAGAGACAGGTTGAATGCTCTGTGCTTGTAATTAAAACCACGGCTTTCCATCCTCCTGCCTGGGTGTCTGTCTGTCCGGGCTAGTCTCTCCAGAAGGGGGGTGGGGTTAGGATTGTTACCCTCCGCCCCTCAGCTCTGCATGGTTGCACTTTCCTGCAGCTCCTGTATCCTTAGACGTGTGTCCCCCCAGTGAACTGGTTAAAATAAGGAACAAAACCAAGCTGGGCTCTTTACCATTCCAGCCTGCAGGGTGGTCCCGGATCATTTGCTTTAGTGGGGGACTGTGACTAACACGGTGAGTGACATTTCAAGTCTTTATTTCCTGGGACAGAGGGAAGCAAACCAGCCTTGCACTGTAACCTACCTACTGTTGAGACTCCTAGTCTGAGACTGAATGAACCATTAAGAGGTGATTGGCCCCTAAACGAGGAGGGTGGGTATGAACCATCCTAAGGGCTCCATGTGGCTGCTCCTACTGTCAAATTAGCCGGCCTCCCTTTTTATAATCAGGTGCAATAATGCCCTTTAATTAACATTAACTGCACCTGTCCCCAGATCTGTATCTCCACAGCCATAATTACATATTTCCTCCTGTCTCCTTGTCTACTCAACATTCAACATCTCCCAAGTACCGTGTGAAAAACCAGTGGGGACCTCACGGGTTCTGTCCTAACTTAGCTGCAACTTGCCTTTGACTTATCACTTTGCTCATATTTTCCAGACCTCCCATGACTATTTTTAAGAAGTAGATTTAGGGCCTGCTAACCTTTTGGCCCTTTTCCACATAACCATCCGTGAACCTGACCTCTCTGGGCCTTGCTCCTTATGGCACTCCTGCCCTCCAGCCAAGGGCCCGGCTGTGGTTCAGTGACAGGCTGTAGACGACTTGACGGCCAGTATTTATCCTGGGGGGTGCAGAGGCACAGAGCTGGTACCGTGTCTGCGGAGGAAAGCTCTCTCCACTGCCCATCGTTCGCCTGCAGTCTGGTATCACAGCTGGCAGGCGCTGCCTGGCCGTATGTACAAGGCCCGGGGGTCCTGCAGCAGAGCCAGACACTTCATAGGACGTGTGGGGGAAAGAACCTGCCCTGGATGTTACAGCCTCTTGAGACTGCAGAGCAGCCAGTGCAGACCAGCGCCTGGGGCCGGGGCGTCTGTTTCCTGCTGCCGCTGTGAAGCCAAGAGCAGCGAGCTGGGAGGGGGTTGTGGGCTGGGGCAGAGCAGAGCAGGCTGCTGGGTCGCTCTGGTTCCCACTGCCATGGCGAGTGAGGGGGAGCAGGGCGGCTGCTGCTGCTGCATGGCTCCACGGTGGGAGGGGTTCAGAGTGTGGGAGGAGGCACTGGGGCGGGAGAGGGAGGCTCCAGCTGGGGCTCTGGGCTCGGAGGTAGAGCTAGATATGAGGGACTTGGGGTACAGGAGGGGGATCTGAGCTTGAGGGCTCAGGGCTGCAGCAGGGGAGATACATCCCCGTGGTCGGGGCAGCTCCATGCTCGGGTTGGTGAGGGAGCAGCCAGTGCAGCAGGCCTGGCTCTCTAGGCAGGGGGGACATAGGGCTCCACATGCCACAGAGCCTCATGCCCCCTCTCCCACCACCAGGAGCTGGATCTGCTGGCCACTTCCAGGGCACAACGTGGTGCCCCAGGACAAGAAGGCACCGGGCAGCTTGCCTCAGTGCAGCTGCCCAGGTAAGCCCGAGCCCCTGCCCCATCCTGAGGCCCCCAAAGCGGAGCCACTCCCTGCACCCCAATTCCTTCGTCCCCAGTCCCACTCCAAAGCCTACATCCCCAGTCCAGAGCCTGCACCCCCTACTATACCCCAACCAGTGTTCCCCGTAAGCTGAGTGCTTGGGTGGCCACCCGGGAGAGATTCTGGTGCTGCCCAGGTGGTTAGCAGAGCGCCCACAGCCGGCAGCCGGGGTTTCTGCTGAGGGTGCGCAGCCACACATGCCTCAGCGCACATAACAAAATGTATCCCCCACATGGATGGAAAAAATTAGAGGGAACACTGACCCCAACCCCCATCCTTGAGCTCCTCCCCAAACCTAAAGCCACCTCTTACATCCCAAACCCCTCAGCCCCTCCCGAGAGCTCTCACCCCTCCACCTTAACCCTCTGCCCCGGCCCGCTCTTATTCCCAGTCCTTTGGCCCCTACCCCCAAGTCTGGAGTCCCCTCCTGGACCTCAAATCCTTCATCCCCAGAGCCCTTTTCCCCAACCCTCTGTCCAAGCCCTAAACCCTTCATCCCCAGCACCCCAACTCTGCCCCAGGCCTGAGCCCTCTCCCACACACACGAGTTTTGTTGTGTGCACCAGTCCGATGTGCACATCACCTCTGTATCAGTGCACATAACAAAATTCATTCTGCTCTGGGGGTGGGAAAAATCAGAGGGGCTGCTGCACAGGGGTAGGGCTGACTGGTTCGGAATGCAGGGGGTGCAGGCGCAGGCTGGGAAGGAGTTAGGATACAGGGTTCGGGCATGGGAGGGAGGAGATCGGGGCTCTGGGCAGCACTTACCTCGGGCGGCTCCTGGATACGGTGACATGCCCCTAGGCAGAGGCACAGCCAGGCCATTGTCAGCAGTTCCCGGTACGGCTGTCCTAGGGGTGCCCTGAGCTTGGTGCAATCTCCCGCTTGTTCTGGGCCCCATCCCCTCTGCTCTGCTCTGCCGCCACCTCCCAGGCCAGCCCGGTCGCTCCTCTTCACCGCTGCGCACACCTGTCCCAGGGCAGTGGCACGGAGAGCGGCTGTGTCTGGTGGGGGTGTAAAGCGCCTGGGGACGGCGTGTGGGGCTGGGGCCCACACGGGAGGAGGGAGCATGTGCACTGGCTGGCAGGGCCCAGAGACACGCAGGCGGGAGCGCGTGGTGCCCATTGGCCCGCTAGGAGGATTCGAGGACTGGCCTGGCCCTGAGGTAAATTGAGTGTGAGCCCCCTGCCTTAGTTTCCACGGCCGCGGCCCATCGACCAGACGTTTACAGTGCCGAAGCCACCGACCTCCCCTTGTGGAGCGGGGACAGGCCGCTGAGACCCGCCCTTCAGGAGGTGTGCTCCGCAGGAGGGCTGACACCCCGAGTCCTGGCCCGCCCCCGTGCCACCCACACGGCTTTGGCAGCCCCGTTTTGGGCCACGGGCCACATATTGAACCCCTCTGGCCTAGGCTCTGGGTGATGCCGGAGCCCGGTGTGTCCCTCCCTGGCATTCCCCTGCCAGAGCTCCTGAGCCTGTGGCAGAGTGTCAGATTCTCTGCTCCCCTGCCCCGACCGAGCGGGACCGAGTCGTTACGTTCAGAACCATCCAGCTCTGTCCCCCCGCCGGCTCCGGAGGGGCCGCTCGGTGCCTGCGTCCTAAGAGATCTGGGCACCGGCGGGCAGGCAGCTCTTCTCCGTCTGCGAGGGAAAGGGGTCCTGTGCCTTTAAGGCCGGGCGATTTCTCTCCAGACATTCCCAGCCAAGTTCACAGAGGCTGGGAGCTGGCTGGGGCCAGCCGCTAGCAGGTGAGTGCGGAGCTTTGCCCTTGAATTCCGCTGCCAGGTCCTGTTAATGTGGGAGGGAAGGGGCCTGACGCTTATTGCATCTCCCACGCTGGGATTGTTTGGACCCTTGCTGCTGGTTTTGAGAGGCTGGTTGTGGGCCCGCCCCAGTGAAGGGGGACGGAAGGAGTGAGCCGTGTAGAATGGCAGAGGGGAGAAGGTGGGGGGGCCGGGCACTGATACAGCTTGGGGGGTAGGCGATGAATGTAACCGGCCCTGCTTGGGACCCTGGCGAAGGGAGGTTCGTGTTGCACATTTTGGGCTGCAGCAAGGCGCTAGGTATTTGCAAGCCTGGCTAGTTTCAGTCCCATCTGCGCTGAGAGGCTGCAGCGGTCCGGGGCTGCTGTGACGGTGCCCTGTGATGTCCAGGGTGTGATGCGAGGCAGCAGCTGGTGGCCTGGCTGGCTTGCAGGCTGTGGCTGTGTCGCGCCCTTGTTGGCTTGTGGTTCTGGACGCACAAGCTCTCCCTGGTCCAGTCTGTGAGGGGACAGAGCTGGGGTCCCGGGGCGCCCTTGTTTAAAAAGAAAGGGAGGTATTTGTGTGGCGTGCCTGAGACTGGCTCCTTCTCTCGGCCTGGGCCACTGGCCCATCTAGGACAGAGGCTGGAGTGCTGTCCAGATCGTGCCCCTGAGGACAGTGGCCGTGGTTCGAAATGGCCAGGCAGGGCCAGAGCCTCCTGGGTGCCAGCTGTGGTGTAACACACTTCCCCGGCAGAGGAAAGATGCCAGCGACGCGGCCCTTCCTCAGAGCTCCCATCAGGAACTGTTTTCCGCCACGCCGGAGGGGGTGGGGGAACCCCCGGTGCAGTGGCTGAGAGGAGGGACACGCTGTGCTCCTGGCTGTGCCTGCTTTCCCGCACCCTCCCTGTGTGATGGGGTCTGCAGTAGGACAGGGGACACCATGGTCCCCAGGCTGCAATGGGTTGAACGGCTCTTATGGCTCAAGCTAACGTCTCTTCTGGCAGCTGCATCCTGCGGGTGGCTGGTGTTCAGGGCTTGCTCTGTCCGCACCCTCCCCTCCCTTGTACCACCGCCTCCCTCCCCATCCCTCCCTTGCACCGGCGGTGAGGTTGGCCCAGTGTTGCTGTTCCACGCTGAATGCCTTTCCTTACCCATTTAATTGATTTGACTATAAAACCAGAAGGATGTCAAATCAACACAGCACCCGTTAAATGGATTGAAAACTGGCTGACTGATGGGTCTCAAAATTAAGCGGGGTCCCCTCGGTTCTTGGCTGTAGTGTGGACACGCTATTTGGGTTCTGTTATTTTGGGCATTATTATTTCCAGGGTCGTTATTCTGAAATAATTTCCCAGTGCAGCCATGGCCAGAGCGAACTCTAGGGGTGTGTCTAGACTACATGGCTCCCTCGACAGAGCCATGTAAATTAGTTTATTTGGCATAGTCAAAGAAGCCGGGATTTAAATAATCCCCGCTTCATTTAAATAAACATGGCCGCCGCGCTGTGCCGACTATCAGCTGATCCACCAACAAATCACCTTTGTCGACTGCTCCGGTAAACCACGAGGCATACCGGAGCGGTCGACAAAGGCTTCCTTTGTCGACCGCGCCGCGTCTAGACTGTCGCACTGTGCTGGATCAGCTGATCGTCGGCACAGCACGGCGGCCATGTTTATTTTAATAAAGCGGGGATTATTTAAATCCCGGCTTCTTTGACTATGCCGAATAAACTGTTTTACATGGCGCCATCGACAGAGCCATGTAGTCTAGACGCACCCTCGGAGTCCATCCCTTGAGCTGAGCAAAGAGACGGTGAAGGGGTGACTTGCTCACAGCCTGAGAGCGGCTCTACGGGGCTGGCTGAGACAGGGCTAGCCGTCCGAGGTCTGGACATGGCGGTTAGACACATTCCGGCTGGAAACAAGGTTTAATTTTTTACCGGGGGACAGTAATTAACCGTTGGAACAAATCACCAGTGTCATGGGGGAGTCTCCCTCTGTGACAAGTTTGGAATCAAGCCTGGGCGTGTGTCTGAGGGGCCTGCGCTGAGAATTACTTGGGGGCGGGTCTCTGGTCTGCGGTGGGCAGAGCGATCTCCGGACGAGTGGCCGTGTGAGAGGCAGCGGGGGGGACTTTAGACTGAGCGTGTAGAGGCTTTGGCCCAGTGGCACTTCCCCTCTCTCGCCAGCTTACGGATGACTGCCCGGTGGGGCTTCTTCCCAGCTCCCCCATCTGCCTCGCTTTGGCCTGGACAGTCCCTGAGGGTGGGAGGGGAGCGAGGTCTCCCGGGCGTGTTCTTTCCTGGGCCTTGCTGCTGACTGCCAGGCAAGAGGCTCAGCAGGGCCGGCTGGCATGGCAGCTTTGGGTGGGTCCACACAGCACCTGGGACAGGGGTCGTGGGGCGTCTGATTAGATTTCTCTAGTTGGTCTGGGCGCCTCTCAGTGCTCAAGTTCCTGGTGAGCAGAGCGGTGCAGGCTGCCCTAGTTAATGTGTGTTAGGAAACCTCTTTGCGGCTGGAGGAAAAGTGGAAAATGCCTGGCCCGGGGCTGCTAGAGCGGAACAGTGCCCAGCTGCTTTGCTGCATCCCTGCGTCTGGCTGGCTTCCTGGTTAATTATTATTAAGCAGATGGCCAGTTGGTTCCCCAGATTTCAAAATGAATGGGGCTTAAGGCCAGAGGGTGCAGAGGGGAGGTGTCTCCAGGCCCCACTGCAAGGGGTGGGAAGGTGCTTAGCGCCAGGTGGGGCTGGACATGACACAATCCAGTTTCACGTGTCTTCCCTAGCAGTTTGTGCAGTCTGGCTGGGTGGGCCGATCCTGCCAGGTGCTGGCAGACAGAGTTTGGGAAAGAGCTGCTGATTTGGGGTCCCTCGGTTCCTGGGTGCTGAATGGGAGGCACATGGAGCCTGATTTTCACAGGCCCGGAGCACCCATAACTGCCCTGGAACTGAGGGTGCGTGATTTCATTTCCTTGGCATTTCTACAGCAAATGCAGCAATGCCGTGACTTATCTGCTGGGTTGGTTGGGCAGGGGACCCCCTGTAACTTAGCCCTCACCTTCAAAAGCTACTAGGCAGGCTGGTTTAAAGAGACAGGGCCCTTTTGGGACTGTCCCATTCTTCCTTTCTTTTTCCGGGGGGAGTTTGCGATAGAAAATAGAGTGAGGAGGAGTTTCTAGGATACCGATGGCGGCATCTGAGGCAAACATCCTCTTCTCTTGGGATGTAAATTGGTCTGAGGGGAGAGCTGCTGACGACCAAAGTGGGAGAGCAAATAATGCCGACTGGTTAAAGCCAGGGCAGAGAAGGGACGTTGTGGACCAGCTCTGGCTAAGCGCTCTCCCACGGTACCTTTGCCTCCAGCTGATGGAATTCCTTCCCCCGGGCCTGCCTCTGCTTTCCCCGGGGGTTTGGTGCTGCTTGGGGAAGGCAGAGGCAGGCCGTACGCCAGGTGAGGACGCAGCTCCGGGCCGAGCCATGTCTGACAGTGTGGACACACGACGGAGGATTCACTGCTGCGCGCCGTGGGCAGCGCTGTAACCGCCCATGTGGACACAGCCTTAGTTTCCCAGCCGCTTGTGTTTGCCGGCGGTGAGATTAAGGGCTCTCTAGAAGGGCTCCCTGCTGGGAAGACAGGCTCTGTTCTCTCTATGGCATGGAGTGATGGGGCCTTTCTAGGGGTCTAGCATCTTCTAACCACTAGCTCTCACCCACTGGTCTAGGTGACCAGTCCTGGGGCTCAGGGAGCGTGCCCAGCTGGGGTGAGAGTGCTAACTAGGTGGGCCCAGCCAGTCTGGACCAGCATGGCCAGGCCGAGGATCCTTTTTCCCAGCAGAGCTGTGGTTTGGCCAGCCTCTCTCCCAGAACGCCTGGAGTTCCTCCAAGGCCCTGGTTCCGAGGCCTGTGCGCTCGCCTTTGAATACTGTTGCTGACTGTAGAAAAAAATACATTCTGGAACCAATAGCAGGAGCCGCCCAGCAGATCTTCCATGTCCAACGTTGCCTGGGCATTGATTGATAGATGCCATCGGGGGCACTAGTACAAACTGGCCCACAAATTCGGTTCAGTAGATTCAGTGAAATCGCGGAGAAATCCTCCAGGTTAGTTCGTGCTGCAGTTCTTCTCGAATCCGCCAGCAAAGCATCCTTCTGACCAAAGCAGTCTGAGGGCAGCTGCTGCATCCCCTGCTCGCCCAAGCAAGGTCACAGTTTACATCCCGCCGGGACGTTGCAGCCCCAGATCTAACTGCCGTGACCTTTGCGTTGTCACGTCTGACTCAGTGCAGCGGGAAAAGGAGGCGGCCTGGGAACTGTTTAAAAACTGGGCTTCTCTCCCAGCAACCACGCCGGGGGACAGGGGGAAGGGCCTGGCTCCAGGAGTCTGATTCCCCCCCCCCCCCCCCCCCCCCCCCAGGTCCTGAAGGCATTTCTGCCTCGTTGGAACAGTTACTGTTGACTGTTTGCACGCTGCAATTTACTCCTGGTCTGAGCTCCTAGGCCACTTCCTTTCTAAATAAACAAGCAGCAATTAAAGAACTAATAATGCCTTGGTCAGGGTCTTCCTGCCTCCCCCCCCCCCCTCCCGCCCTCCGTGGAGACGCAGGAGGGGTCTGAGTTATCAGGACAGTGTTTGAGAGTGGCTGGGCCACATTTATTCCTGGTGTAACTAGCGTTACAGCGGGGCTGAGTGTGACCTGCTGGTCCCAGCCTGCTTGCTGGGCAGGGAGCGGGGCGGCAGGGCGCCTGTGTCCGTCTGTTCCCCCAGCTGCGGCTAACCGCGCAGAAGGCTCCGTTGGGTTGCTCGGCTGCCCCCCTGCAGCTGAGAGAGGTGGGCGGGGTCAGTCCAAGGAAGCCGGGCTCTTTGTTCAGGGGCTGGTGCAGAATAATGGGTCAGTGTCTGTCGCTGTCTGGGCTCCCCACCCCGTTACAAGGGCAGGACAATAGCCAGCCGTTGGGTCTGGAACGTGGGCTGCCCACTGAGCCTCGCTCCTGCTTCCCCTTGGGGGTGACTTGGCATCTGCTCCTCTGCTGCGGGGCCGCTGGATTCCAGCGACTGGCGCCGAGCCCCGTTTCTAGGGCTAGTGCGTGAAAATGCAGCTGGGCAGAGCTGGAGCCAGCGCTGCTCCCGGTGGGAGCCACCAAATGCCTGCAATGCAAAATATATGTGTGTGTGTGTGTGTGTGTGTGTGTGTGTGTGTGTGTGTGTGTGTGTGTGTGTGTCATGGGGACTGGGAGGGGAGGTCACAGCTCTGTGTGCGTGTGATAGAGACTAGAGTATGTTTGTGTCATAGACCCGTGTGTGTGTGTGTGTGTGTGTGTGTGTTTGTGATGGAGATGGGGGGGTCACCGAGCTCTGTGTGTGTGAGTGTGTGTGATAGAGACAAGGGTGTGTGCATGTGTCAGAGACTTGTGTGAGTGGGGTGTTTGTCACAGAGACTGGTGTGTGAGATAGAGACTAGGGTGTGTGTATGTGTCACAGAGCCTGGTGCATGTGTGTGCTTTTGTGTGCGTGTGTATGATAGGTGTGTGTGTGTGACAGACGTGTGTGTGTCACAGAGACTGGTTGTGTGTGTGTGTGTGCAGGTGTGATAGAGACGTGTGTGTGTGTCACAGAGACTGGTTGTGTGTGTGTGTGCGGGTGTGTGATAGAGACTGTGTGTGTGTGTCACAGAGACTGGGGTGTGTGGCAGAGTTTACATCTAATAATGCAGAACATGCTTGTATGGGACAAAGTCCTTTTTTCCAAGCTCTGGGTCCACCCTTGGCGATAGCTGTGCAGGGTACCACAGATGTCCAAGAAAACCCGACTAAACGTTCACCTGCAGGATGCTGAGAAGTGCTGCAAACCGCTGGCAGGACTGAATGCAGCCTCCAGTTCCACTCCTGGGGCCTGGCAGCCCCTGACCAGGAGTCGCAGCAGCTGCTGGTCCAGCCCCGGAGCTGAGTTCTCAGCAGCATCCGGAGCAGGAGCAGGACGGCCGCCCTGCCGAGCAGCCCCCCATGCAGGACCCTGCCCTCTCTGCTCCCCACTGGCAGGCCTTCTGGGCCCCTGAGGAGACGGTGCACACGCTCCATGCTGGCAGAAATGGACGGGGGAGACTGATCTCGTGGAGTGGAAAAGGCGACCAGCCCGAGGAAAGCCCCTGAGAAACACGCTCCACAACAAGCACTCGGCAAACCCCAGCCCCCTTGCCCAGAGATGCCCTAGGGGAGGGGAGGGGCGCGTAGCTGAGCCTACTGGTCTCCAGGCAGTGCTAAGACCACAGCCACCCCACCCGGCACCGCTGGGGAAGGGGATGAGCAGAGCTCCAATTGAAGAGGCACAAGTGGTTCTACACACGTAGGTGACTCCCTGGCTCTGTTACTATGGATCCTGAGCCCTGCCTTTCCGCCTCTTCCTGGTTCCTGTCCTCCTGAGCCCACGCCCTGTTTGTTCCCGGTCCCTGCTCTGAGACCCAGCCTCGGACACTGCCTGGCTTTGTCGCCTGTTCCGGACTTCAGCTCTGACCCCCTGCCTGCGGCTGACCGTAACCGTTAGGCATGACTGCCCACACCGTTTCCTTGCGGTGTGCCTGAAAGCAAAATCCTTACAGTTCAGGAAGCGAGTGCAAGTCGGATGCAGCCGCATCTCAATTCTTTGTTCCGGCTCCCTGCTGGCGTCCAGAACAGGCGTGTTTGTGACCTCATGGAAGAGTGGGGTGTAAGTTATGGTCACACAATACACGTTCTTCCGCCTATTTGTCTGCTGTGTGGTTTGGGGTGGGGAAAGGGGGCTATTTAGAAAGGGTCCAAATTCCACAAAGGATCCATTTCCCACCTAGGAATTGCATTTCCATGCTCAGTGGCTTCTGAATGTTCCGGTGCAGTATTGTAGGGCCGGAGAAGCAGGCTACATGCAGTTCAGCCGCTGCTCCAGACACAGGTGGCATGTCTAATAGGCCAGGGCAGGCTGTTCCTCCCTGGTGCAGCTGTAGTTGCCGGACGCCTGTTGTAGGGTTGGCAGGGGAAGTATTGGCGTGTTATCGTGGGCCAGGTGGGGCCTGGGGCGGCTGAGCTGGCTGTATGTGCTCCTTTGGCCGTGGAGGGAGCAGCACGAGGTTCCAGCTGCTTTGAGAGGTCCATTGGTTGTGGGGGTGGGGCGTCAGCCCCAGGGGGAGGGCTGTGGGCAGAAGGGTGGAGCCGGGGGACTAGCCTTCCCAATGAGGGGGCTCCATCTGCTAGCGATGGCTCCAGAACCTCACTCTTATTGAGGCACGGTCAGCGCGGGTCTGGAGATGGCCGCAAACACAGGGATGTGAACCAGGCTAGACGGCTGCCAGGGCGAGACCGGAGAAAGTGACCTGAACAGCCCCCAAAGAAGCTGCCCGTCCCCTGAAAAGCTGTTGGTGCTGCTAGAACAAAGCAGTGGATGCCTGATGGAGCCCGCTCGTGTGCTGCCTCAGGCTGGCCTGGGTCCGCAGCGGGGTGGGCTGGGACATCGTGGCATATTGGGCTGCACTGTAGGAGCATCGGCAGCAGATCTAGGGACGTGATTATTCCCCTTTATTCGGCTCAGGGGAGGCCACATCTGGAGTATTGCGTCCAGTTCTGGGCCCCCCACTACAGAAAGGACGTGGACGCACTGGAGAGGGTCCAGCGGAGGGCAACAAAAATGACTCGGGGGCTGGAGCACACGACCTATGAGGAGAGGCTGAGGGATCTGGGTTTATTTAGTCTGCAGGAGAGAAGAGTGAGGGGGGATTTGAGAGCAGCCTTCAACTCCCTGAAGGGAGGTTCCCAAGAGGCTGGAGAGAGGCTGTTCTCAGTGGTGGCAGAACGAGGAGCAATGGGCTCAAGTGGCAGTGGGGAAGCACTGGGCTGGGGGTGGAATCTCCATCCCTAGAGGTGTTCAAGTCCCGGCTTGACAGAGCCCTGGCTGGGCTGATTGAGTTGGGGTTGGTCCTGCCTTGGGCCAGTCAGTGACCTCCTGAGGTCTCTGCCCACCCTCTGATTCTAGGATGACTGACAGCTGCTGTCTTAGGGTGGGGCTTTCAGGAGCCCCGTGCTCTGCTGGCGCCGTTTGCTTTCTGTGCTGGTGGCGGCTGGGGCGAGGCGGGTTTGCAGACGAGCTCCGTGTCCCGTGGGGAAGGGGAATTACCCTGGCTAGTGGGAAACTCTTCCCTCTCTGTGTGCAAACCTGGACCTAGCCCCGCCATGGCCCCCGCCAGGTGCGCGCTCACAGAGCAGTGGGCAGGGGCCTCCTTCCCGGCTCCTGGCCTGATGCGGGTTAATGGCGAGTCCTCTCTCCACGGTGCGCCCCGAGGAGGAATGTCTCTATGGCGTCCCAGCGGGGGACGGGGCGTCGGGGACAGGCGGTGCTGGGCTGGGAGAACGACTGTACATGGAGAAGGGGAGGCAGAGGGTGACACTCCGCCTGACTCGCACTGGGTGGCCACCTCTCTGTGCCGTGCGCTGAGCGAGACGGTTCTCAGCCGTGCCGTGTTCTCTCTGGCAGGACCATGGAGCTGGGGCGTGCGCTGCCCCCTGAGGGGAAGGTGGCTGTCGTCCGCTCCTTGCTGAGGAAGCAGCGCGGGGCGTCTGTGAGCAGGCGGAGGAAGATCAGCCATGCCACCGTGCAAGGGAAGGGTAGGTGGCTGCGGGAGGTCCCTGCCCAGGGCACAGAGGGTGCTGGGCACCGCAGGGGCAGATCGGGGAGATCGCTGTGCGTGGAGCAGGATGGGTCAGGGCCCAGGGAGCGGGCGGCAGCTGGCAGCAGCGCCTGTGCAGCCTGCGAGGGGGGGCCTGGCCGTCACAGTGCCGGGCCGCAGAGGGGAAGGGGTCAGGGGTAACCCTGCCCTCCTCCAAGAGGTGCTGTGAAGTCAGAGCCTGGGAGCAGCCCTCCTGGCGAGTGTCCAAGCCAGCGGCTTTGCTCTCCTGTGGGATTGCGCTGGCCCCCGGGGGGACCCCTGGTCTAGCCCCTCCCCTCCACACCCACCGCCGCCCCAGCAGGGCAATGCCTCTCGTCCCCTTGTGCAGACGCCTCCTCTCGGGATGGAAGGGGCGCCCCTTCTCCAGGCCTGTTGCTGTTGGAGACGGAGTTTCTGAGAGACGGGCACCTGCCCTGTGGGGAACAGGCCCGAGACCCGCCCCTCCGCCCCAAGGCAACTCACACAGGAGCTCTGAGCAGGGCTCAGCGTTCACCCGCTGCCAGCCGGGCTGGGTCTGAGCCAGCGCCGGGGTCAGGCTGAGCAGCCCCGTCCCGGTGCGCCTGCGCTGCCGTGTGGGAGCCAAGGACGGACTCCAGCGTTACTCCCTGTGGTGGTAGCCCCTGCTGGGGAACGGCCCCAAATCAGTGGGGGCCCCCTCGAGGTAGAGACTGGCCCGTGGCTGGCAGAGGAATTGGTGTTTCGGTCCCTGACTCCAAAGAGCTGAGGAGAAGCCGCTGGGCTTCTCACGGGGAGCTCCATGCCTGATTTACAAGCACGTGGGTTGATTACAGAACAGAACTGGCGCTGCCAGGAGAGGGCACCTGGGAGCGTGTCCCTAGGCCGGGCAGCCGGATTCCCGGCCTCCAGGGAGGTCACCACCTCGACATTCAGCGCAGTGTCTGGGCAGGGAGAGGCCCCGACGCCCCGAAGAGCTGTGTGGGTGATGGGGGTCAGGCCTCTGAGGGAAGCTGGTTTGATGGTGACTTATTGATAGTCTAGACTGAAGCATCTTGAGGCCCATTTCACTAGGGCCTGGCCCAAAGAGCTTTCCGCCGCCCCGCTGGGCAGCCAAGGCACAGTGAGCAGAGGGGATTTGCCCAAGGTCACCCAGCAGGCTGTGGCAGAGGCAGGGACAGTGCACAGGTCCCCTGCTGCCCAGTGCCTGTCCTGGTCCACTGGGCCCTGCTGCCTCTCGTCACCTGCCACGCTAGAAATCGAGTTTTATTGCCTGAAACACGAGACAACAAATGTGTTTGATTAAACCCAGTTACCAGCAAATCCCATCCCCCGTGCACAGTCGCAGAGCTCCCGGGACGCGTCAGCATTGCAGACGGGGGTATAACGACGGCAGCGCACAGCGCTGGCTCCCCAGAGAGAGATGGGAACTTTCCTGCTTCTGCAGCAAGCCAGCGTTCAGAGACTTAGTCACTGGCCCAGTTCGGGGGCCCTCTGGCCCCTCTTTGGTCTCTGAGCATCGCACTTTGCTCTTAGGCCTTGTTCCTTTACTTCTTCCCGCGCAGCCACTGCGCTTGCCTGGCCTGGCCCGCGGCCTCTGTGCTTGTCCGGCCCAACCATTAGCCACTGCGATTGCTTTCAGCTCCTGGGCTCCTTCTCTTCCGGAGTATGACCAGTGGGGAGCAGGCGGCCACGCAGCTTCCAGACCCGGGCAGGGCCTTGCTTTGCAGTGGAGAAAGTGAAGTGTGAAGCCGTTGCCCGTAGCTGTGGGCCTTACCTAGAGTCCTGCCACCTGCCCCCGAACGGGCCACCCAGGCAGGCCTGGAATCTCCGCAGGAAATTGTCTGGAGCCATTATTTTCCTTCTCGCTGGCCCCCTAGAAAACTGAATCTGCCCGTCCAGGACCAGCTTGGTCCTCGGCCCCCCAGTCTGCCTCAGCCCGGGGCTGCTCCAGGTCTGCCCATGACAAACCCCCAGGGCATGGGTTGATGCTGAAATGCAGGGCAGTCGGTGCGCACCCCGTGTGCCCAGTAGGGGGAGCGCTCGAGCTTGTCTGGTCACTGTCCTCTGCTGAGCTCCTGCTGCCCTGCGCTAGAGCTGGATGCTAGAGCCCTGCTGCGGAGCCCGCCCTCAGGGAACATGGCCTTGTTGGCAGAACAAGAAGCAATGGCCTCAGGGTGCAGCAGGGCCCAGTTCGCTTTTTGTGGGCCTGGAGCCAAACATATTTGTGGTTCCTTTGGGGAAGGATTGTAAAATCCAGGGGATGGACAGAGATGGGCAAGAGAATGGTAATAGAGATGTAGTCGTGTTAGTCTGGTCTTGCTGAAACAAAAGACAGGACTGTGCAGCACTTTAGAGACTAACAAGATGGTTTATTAGGTGATGAGCTTTCGTGGGCCAGACCCACTTCCTCAGATCAAATTGTGGAAGAAAATTGGCACAACCATATATACCAAAGGGATATGATCAAAAAAAGTGAACACATATAAAAGGACACATCAAATTTCAGAACAGGGGGGCGATGGGGGGAGGTTAATGTCTGTGAGCTAATGATATTAGAGGTGATAATTGGGGAAGCTGTGTTTGTAATGGGTAAGGTAATTAGCATCTTTGTTAAGACCCAGTTGTAAAGTGTCAAACTGAAGCATGAATGACAGTTCAGAGGTTTCTCTTTGAAGTCTTGTGTTAAAATGTCTTTGAAGCAGGATGCAGGTAGTAAGGTCATTGAGACAATGCAAGAGAATGATGAGGGAGGGGATTGCTCCCCAGGTGGAGCGAGGCAGGGCTGGGGCAGAGCACACGGGAGCAGGGTCGGTCTCTGGAGTGAGGCAGGCCCAAGGTAAGCCCAGCAGGGCTGGGGAGGGGCAAATGGGATCTGCCACCCAACCAGAGCTGATCCCTTTCTCTCTGGTCCTAGGGGGGTGGCAGGAGGAGCACAGGGTCAGCCAGCCAGGAGCACAGGGGAGGGCTGCAGAAGGGGGAGGGCCAGCCAGGTGGATGGGGTGGGGCCGCTGCTGAGCGAGGCCTGGGGCAAACACACCTTTGGCTCCACTATCAATCCAGTATTGGCTGCTGGGGGGGGGGGGGGCGGGAGAGGGAGGTCTAGGCTGGATGTCAGGAAAGATTATTTCCCGAAGACGGGGGTTAGGCCCTGGGTTCTCGGGCGGGGGTGGGGGGTGGGATCTCCATCCCTAGAGGTGTTTAAGTCCCGGCTTGACACAGCCCTGGCTGGGATGATTGAGTTGGGGCTGGTCCTGCTTCGGGCAGGGGGCTGGACTCGGTGCCTCCTGAGGTCTCTGCCGGCCCTGGGAGTCTATGGGTCTACGAGGAGGGAGAAGAGACCCCATAACCCAGGGACAGACGGCGGGGGCAGGGTGGCTGTGTAGGATGCCGGGGGTAGGTGGCACGACGGCAGGCAGAAAACAATAGACAGCAGCGGTGACATGCCCCAGCATGGGGCTGGTCCGGTCCCCCCAGTGCCCACCCAGTGGCACCTGGGAACAAGAAGGGTGGGGCGCTGCCTCTGGTAGCTGGGAGAGCACTGGCCAGGGCAGGCCCAGCCCCCCAGGCCACGAGGGGGAGAAGCGGGGTCAAGGCATAAGGCGGGGAGCTCTCTGCTGTTTCAGGTGAAGCGGGGGTCGGAGGTCCGGGCCCTGTATGCTGACGGAAGGGGAGCCCTCTGCCCGGCTACAGTGGGCAGCAAGAGAGAGGCAGGGCTGGGCTCAGTAGGACCCTGCTTGTCACAGGGAGTGTTACACACAGCCACTGCCTCGACTGCCCCGGCCCCCCCCGGCCCCCTCCAGGGCTGGGGAAATGCCAAGGCCACCTCAGCACAACCCTTCCTGTGTCAGCCACCAGGGCCAGGCTCCCCTCCCCTCGCGGCCGGCATCACACGGTAGCAATCTGGTTCCCTAAGCCAGCAGCGCTGCCCTGCCAGCAGGCCCCAGACCCGTGTTGGCATCTACCTGGGATACCCGGCAGTCTAGCCTTCCGCAGCGGTGTGCGCATCAGAGAGCGCGTTGTGTGACGTGTCAATGTGTGCATCAGAGTGTGCGTTGTGTGACATGTCCGTGTGTGCATCAGTGTGTGGTGTGTGACGTGTCAGTGTGTGCATCAGAGTGTGCGTTGTGTGACATGTCAGTGTGTGCATCAGCGTGTTGTGTGACGTGTCAGTGTGTGCATCAGAGTGTGCGTTGTGTGACATGTCAGTGTGTGCATCAGAGTGCGCGTTGTGTGACGTGTCAGTGTGTGCATCAGCGTGTTGTGTGACGTCAGTGTGTGCATCAGTGTGTGTTGTGTGACGTGTCAGTGTGTGCATCAGAGTGCGCATTGTGTGACATGTGTCAGTGTGTGCATCAGTGTGTTGTGTGACGTGTCAGTGTGTGCATCAGAGTGCGTGTTGTGTGACGTGTCAGTGTGTGCATCAGAGTGTGCGTTGTGTGACATGTCAGTGTGTGCATCAGCGTGTTGTGTGACGTGTCAGTGTGTGCATCAGAGTGTGCGTTGTGTGACATGTCAGTGTGTGCATCAGCGTGTTGTGTGACGTGT
This sequence comes from Pelodiscus sinensis, assembly GCF_049634645.1. NCBI lineage: Eukaryota > Metazoa > Chordata > Testudines > Trionychidae > Pelodiscus > Pelodiscus sinensis. The sequence continues at coordinate 3,196,388 of NC_134732.1, read as the reverse complement.
CAGTGTGTGCATCAGAGTGCGCGTTGTGTGACGTGTCAGTGTGTGCATCAGCGTGTTGTGTGACGTCAGTGTGTGCATCAGTGTGTGTTGTGTGACGTGTCAGTGTGTGCATCAGAGTGCGCATTGTGTGACATGTGTCAGTGTGTGCATCAGTGTGTTGTGTGACGTGTCAGTGTGTGCATCAGAGTGCGTGTTGTGTGACGTGTCAGTGTGTGCATCAGTGTGTGTTGTGTGACGTGTCAGTGTGTGCATCAGAGTGCGCGTTGTGTGACGTGTCAGTGTGTGCATCAGTGTGTTGTGTGACGTGTGTCAGTGTGCGCATCAGTGTGTTGTGTGACGTGTCAGTGTGTGCATCAGTGTGCGTCGTGTCATGTGCATCAGAGTGTGCATTGTGTGATGTGTCAGTGTGTCCATCAGAGTGTGTGCTGTGTAACGTGTGTCAGTGTGTGTATCAGTGTCTCCCACTGTGGGTATCAGAGGGTCTGTATATTAGTATCAGAAGATTTGTGTGTATCAGTGTGTCTGTACGTGTATCAGAGTCCCTGAGTGTGTATCAAAGGCTACGACTAGACTGCAAGCCTCTTTCGAAAAAGAGCGTCTAGACTACAACCAGTACTTTCGAAAAAGCAGGCCACTTTTTCAAAAGAGAGCACCCAGGCAGTCTGGATGCTCTCTTTCGAAAAAGCACAGTTTGCATCACACAGCGCCTTTTTTCAAAAGAGCATTTTTTTCTGAAAAAACCTTGTAGTCGAGACACACCCAAAGATTATGTGTGTTGTATAATAACAGTGTGTCAGTGTGGATGTTTTATATGACGGTGTGTCAGTGTGTGTATCAGAGTATATGTGTGTGCAATGTATAACTGTGTACCAGAGTGTGTGTTGTGTAACAGTGTGTCAGTGTGCATGCATTGTATAACAGTGTCATTGGGTGTATCAGAGTGTGTGTGCACATTGTGTGTCAGTGTTAGTGTGTGTGTGTGTTGTATAATGGTCAGTGTTTGTGTTGTATAACTGTGTATCAGTGTGTGTGTATCAATGTCTCTGTGTGTGCATCAGTGTGTCTGGATGTATATCAGAGGGTCTGGGTGTGTATCAGAGTGTGTGTGTTTGTGTCCTATAACAGTGTGTTGGTGTGTGTATCAGAGTGTGTGTGTGTGTGTTCTGTAACTGTGTCAGTGTGTATCAGAATGTGTGTGTTGTGTTGTGTAACAGTGTGTCGGGATGTGTGTATCAGAATGTGTGTGTGTATTCTATAACAGTGTGTCAGTTTATGTATCAGAGTGTGTGTGTTTTGTAGTAGTGTGTCAGTATGTATGAGTGTGTGTGTGTGTTGTGTAGCAGTGTGTCAGTGTGGATCAGTGTATATTGTGTATCGGTGTGTCAGTGTGTGTATCTGTGTATTGTGTACCAGTATGTCAGAGTGTGTATAAGTGTGTGTGTTTTATGTAACAGTGTGTCAGTGTGTGTGTTGTGTAACAGCATGTCAGTGTGTATCAGTGTGTCAGTTTATGTATCAGAGTGTGTGTGTTTTGTAGAAGTGAGTCAGTGTAAGTGTGTGTGTTGTGTAGTGGTGTCAGTGTGTGTATAAGTGTGTGTGTTTTGTGTAGCAGTGTGTGTGTGTTGTATAACAGTTTGTCAGTGTGTGGATCAGTGTGTGTTGTGTAGCAGTCAGTATGTATCAGTGTATGTGTGTAGTGTATCAGTGTGTGTTGTGTAATGGTGTGTCAGCGTGTGGATCTTTGTGTAGTGTAGCAGTATGTCAGTGTGTGTATGTGTTGGGTAACAGTGTCAGTGTGTGTGTTGTGTAGTACTGTGTCAGTGTGTGTATCTGTGTGAGTTGTGTAGCAGTGTGTCAGTGTGTGGATCAGTGTTTGTGCGTTGTATAGAAGTGTGTCTGTGGATCAGTGTGTGTTGTGTAGCAGTGGGTGAGTGTATCTGTGTGTGTTGTGTGTCAGTGTGTAGCAGTGTGAGTTGTGTAGCAGTATGTCAGTGTGTGTATGTGTTGGGTAACAGTGTCAGTGTGAGTGTTGTGTAGTACTGTGTCAGTGTGTGTATCTGTGTGAGTTGTGTAGCAGTGTGTCAGTGTGTGGATCAGTTTGTGCGTTGTATAGAAGTGTGTCTGTGGATCAGTGTGTGTTGTGTAGCAGTGGGTGAGTGTATCTGTGTGAGTTGTGTAGCAGTGTGTCAGTGTGTGGATCAGTTTGTGCGTTGTATAGAAGTGTGTCTGTGGATCAGTGTGTGTTGTGTAGCAGTGGGTGAGTGTATCTGTGTGTGTTGTGTGTCAGTGTGTAGCAGTGTGAGTTGTGTAGCAGTGTGTCAGTGTGTGGATCAGTTTGTGCGTTGTATAGAAGTGTGTCTGTGGATCAGTGTGTGTTGTGTAGCAGTGGGTGAGTGTATCTGTGTGTGTTGTGTGTCAGTGTGTAGCAGTGTGAGTTGTGTAGCAGTGTGTCAGTGTGTGGATCAGTGTTTGTGCGTTGTATAGAAGTGTGTCTGTGGATCAGTGTGTGTTGTGTAGCAGTGGGTGAGTGTATCTGTGTGTGTTGTGTGTCAGTGTGTAGCAGTGTGAGTTGTGTAGCAGTGTGTCAGTGTGTGGATCAGTTTGTGCGTTGTATAGAAGTGTGTCTGTGGATCAGTGTGTGTTGTGTAGCAGTGGGTGAGTGTATCTGTGTGTGTTGTGTGTCAGTGTGTAGCAGCGTGTGTTGCGTGTCAGCGTGCCGGCTCAGCGGCTCTGCCTGGCAGGCGTGTTTGCTCAGGCAGGTGCAGCTCCCATTCAAAGGGCCTGGCCAATGGGCTGCCAGAGGCCTTTGTGCTGTTCAAACGGCCGGGCGGGCGTTTGGAAGCTGGGCTGGGTGCAGCCGCGCTGCCCGTGTGAACCGGCTGCTGCCGGGCGCCCCCACGCTCCCCCCATGGCCTGGCTGGGCCCGGCGGCCATGCAGCGCGGCGACGTCCGCCGAGTCTCGCCCTGCGCCGCCCCACTGGACTCTTCCTTCTACCTCACGACCTTCGGTGAGTGCCGGGGCTGGGGCCGGGCCAGGCCCTCCCCCCCACGCCGTGCGGTGCCGTGGGGCTGTCGCTGGGCAGGGCTGGCCGCCTGCAGCCTCTGGCCTGGGACAGCAGCTGCTTCCAGGGAAAAGTGGGGCAGATTTCAGCCCCTCGCCCGCAGCGTGCCGGCCATGCCGAGGAGCTGGCAGCCAGTGATCCTTCCCCTCTGCCTCGCGGGGCTGGAACTGGGAGCGCAGAGCCCCCGGGGCTCCGGCTTGCTGGGGTCTATGGCGCAGACCCCTGGGGGCTGCCGCAGTGGGGAGAACCCCTCGGGTGGAGGAGGGGGCAGCAGCATGCTCCCTGCTTTGCTCCCTGCTCGCCTGCTTTCTGCAGCGTGGTTTGGAGCCAGCGTTGGAACATCCCATCGGCGGTGACTGCACATCACTGGTGTTTGGCTAGGCCTGGCACGGCTGCAGCGCCTGGGGGAGGTCAGGCACCGTGGCCCTCCCCACTGATTTATAAGGGTTCCCACCTCTCTTCAGTCCGTGATGATTTGCCACGCTGGTGCCCTGGGCTCTTGTCTTAGAAGTGCTGCGGTTTCATGCTTAGGGGTAGAGGTTTGGGCACAGGGAGAAGAAACTCGTGCGCAGCGTGTCTAGCGACCTGGTGGGACTGGTGCCGATGGGGCGGTGAGGGGGCTGGGGGGTGCTGGCCTCTTGCATGCAGCATGATCCGGAGTTTGGGACTGGGTAGGCTGACAAGTGCAGTGCTCAGGGGCTTGCCATGGAGGAGTCTGGAAAGCGGATGGAGGAGGCTGGTTTTCCTTTGGTGGTTACTACAGGGCCGAGTTCTGCTTGGCCGGTGACTCGTGTTGTGCATTTCCACACGCCAGGCGGCTGGCCCCTTTTAGGCACCCTGGCGCGCTGGGCTCCCTGCGTTTCTCCTGTCCCATCACCAGCCGGCTGGCAGGGAGTTCTACTCTCGCAGCCTCATCTCCGCTCTCAGCTGGGGTGGAACACAGGTGCAGCAAGTCAGGCAGGGCTTCGGAAGCTCAGGGCTTTCTAGGGACCGCAGGCGGCTTTTCGGCTGTGTCTGCTGTGTGGGCCAGGGAAGGGTTGACTGAGGGGAGGGGCTAGTCAATCTCTTGTCATGCTGATGGGCATGTTACACTGGGATCTGTTATGCTTCATATAGTGTCTAGGGACGTGTGAGTGTAGCTCGTGCTTATCGGTTACCCAAACGACTGCACACGGCTCCCGCCCCGCGTGTAACCCGGAACCGCTGACACGTTCAAATTCTAATTCCGAGTCACCTGGGTGAGTCTGTGCTTCGGCTGGAGGTGGAGAGGTGGGGACGTCTCCTGGGTCCCTCTCTCTGTCTGCTCTGGTCAGGATCAGGATGACAAAGGCCTCGGGGTCCCAGGAGACGGGTGGGGCTGGCAGCCCTGGTGACGAAGCTTCTTCCAGTTGCCAGTTTTTCTCGCAAAGTCTCTTTCCCTAAGGGCCCCCAAAGAGACCCCCCCCGTTATTTTCTTCACCAATTAGGCCTAGTGTCTGACCCCTCTGTTTTGGTTGGTTGATAGTAGCTCCCACACAGCTGATCATGAAACTTCAGGGACTGCCACTTTCTACAGCTGAGTTCCCATCAGGGCCATGTTTGTAGGCCCGGTGATCACACCAGGGCTCCGAGTCCCCCTTGCCCAGGCCGTGTGGCCGCTCGTCGATCAGCCGTGGGGTCCTGTTAAATTGGGACACGTTCTTTCTGGGAGTTTCCTAGTCCTGCCACTGGCTCTGGGGATCCTGGGCCACTCTACGTGGGCAACGTCTCCCTGAGCCGCGGCCAGCCGGGGGAGCAGGGCCGGGAGCGAGGCTGTCTGGTGGCTGGAGTGAAGCTGGCAGTCAGGCAGAGCCATGGTCCCTGGGCCCCCGCTGGGCTGGCTTTTGGGGCGCAGTGGGCAGGGAATCTCCTTTGAGGAGCTGCTCATCTGCCCTGTCTCCTGTTATTTGCGCAGGTCAGCTGAAGCTCTCCATCGACACGCAGGGCCGGCTGCTTGTGCTGCACGGTGAGTGTTGCCGGGGAACGTGCTGGGCCAGCCACAGGCGCAGGGGCAGCGCAGGAGGAGGTGACATTGTCTGATGCTCCATCTAGGGTGCTGTGCCAGGTCACAGTGTTGTCACCAGCGGGGCTGGCTCAGCGGTCAGGCTTGAGCATCAGCACGGCCCCCAAAGGCCCATCTTGCCCAGCCTCCTGTCTGCCCACAGGTGCCCCAGGGAGGGGGAACAGAGCAGGGAATCCTCCCCTGTGGCCCGTCCCCAGCCCCTGGCAAACAACCTGGGGCTTCACGTTGGCGTGGACGGCGCAGGCTCTGCTAGCCAGGGCTGCGCAGGCTCCCCCGCCTAGAGGGGAGCAGAGCCCCGCACCACACTGCTCTGCTCACCTGTGCAAAGGGGGGTGGGGGTGGGCGCACCTGCAAGCCTCTGCAGTGACTCTGGACTGGGGCGCCTGCCCTGGCTTCACCCAGGCAGAGGGAGCACAGGGCGTGGCTCTGCCGCCCATGACCCGGCTCCAGGCAGGCAGCTCACTGGCAGGAACCCTTGGTCCCCAAGCCCCGCGCGGTGTCCTCGCGTGAGCCAGCAGCGCGGCTGCAAGGTGTGCCCAGCGGGCCCGGCTGTGGGCGGCCCAGCCCGGCCGGCATCACGGCAGGGGCAGGGCGGTGCTGGGCGCCGGGCAGCATGGCGCACTTTGGCGGGCACAGACCAGATCCCCGATCACAGCGCTGCCCGCGGCCGGCTCTGAGCGCAGCCTGGGAGCCCCTCCCCTCTCTCCCTCCAGGCGAGCTCGCGTTGCCGTGGCTGATTTCCCCAGTGCCCAGCAGTATGGCAGCACAGGGGCCGGCAGGGCCCACGGTGGGATAAGAGAGCCCTGGTAGCTGCTGGTGCCGTGGCAGCTGGTGCAAAGCACCGTGGGCCAGACTGAGCTCGCCCCTCGGGTTGGCTGAAGTCCCTAAGGCACCTGGACCGTCAATGGCAGCAGTCTGACTGGTAGCACATCGCGCCAGGAAAGCTCCCCCCAGTTCTGCAGAAGGGAACGCTGTGCCCCAGCCCGGGAGAGACTCTGCCCCAGGAGAAACCTCCCCAGACAGCAGGACAAACGAGGGAGCTAGGGAGCAGCACTTGGGAACTCCCGGAGCCAGCAGTGAGCACGCAGGAGCCCGGCCGTGGTGGGATGGAGTGGGGTAGGGTGTCCTGGAGCCAGCGGTGGGCTAGTTGTGAGAGAGAAGTGTAGGCTGGGTACCTACCCCGGAGGAGGTGTGTCTGTTAGCAGAGCCGGCTCCCTAAGGGGCCTGGACCAAGCTCCATTGCTTATAGCTGGAGCAGCAAAGATGCTGCTTCAGCCAGCCCAAGGGGGTGGCCTGGGTGGATGCGCCTCTCCCTTTCCCAGTCGAGCGTTCCCTGGTGGAGCACAGGACCAGCACCCGTGGGTGGAGCTAGGGTTTGTATCCCCAGAGCAACACAGGCGGTTTGGATTCGTTCCGACCCTAACGATGGCTGTTGGCATCTGCCACAGCCGCTGACGCGAAGGTTTGTGTGTCTGGGGCTGCCCCGGAGTAAGTGGAGTGAGAGGGTCCCTTGGGGACTGGTCAGCCCTGCGTCTGGCCCTCGAGGCGCGTGCAGGCCAGAGGGTCTCCCGGGTGATGCTGCTGCCGGCAGTGCGGGGAGGCTGGCTGTGCCCGGCAGAGCCGAGGGGACGTTCTGGCCTTTGCTATTTAACGGGATGATGCACTTGGCCCGGGGCCTGGTGCCAGGAGCCCCGGCGTTGTGTGAAACCAGGCGGAGGAAACGCAGTTTGTCAGCTGGATGCTGGGCTGCATCTGCTCCCGGCTCCCCGCAGCCGCGTGCGCTCATAGGAGAGTCTGCCTTCAAAATCAAACCCTTGACCAATCCCCGGCCGCCCTCAGCCCTCGGTGAGAGGATGGGGCACATGGAAGAGCCTGTCAGCCCGTGTGCTGTGAGCCAGCGCTTAATCCGGCAGGGCAGGCTGCACACGGAAGAGCCCGGCTCACAGTGCCTGGCACCGGGGCGTGAGCGCAGCCCTGCGGGACGATGCCGCCTGTGTCTCTTCTCAGCCTTTCATTTTCTTTCCAGTTATGGAAGCAAAAGGCCTGCTGGGAAGAGAGTACCGGACATGCGACTCCTACGTCAAGGTGGGTTCAGCTTGGTGGGGGGGGTGTGATCATGTTGTACCCCTTCTGGTTTGGGGGTGAATTCCTCCAGGAATGCAGCTGGGCTCCCATCTTCTCCCTGTCCCTCCTCTGCAAAGGTTCTTCCCCGGAAATCGAGGCAGAACCTTTGCATTGTGCCTGCCTGTTTGTCCTGCTCCCCCTTACCTCCCCGCATCCCTGCATTTGCAGGCTGCTGAGTGACTTTCCTGCCCCAGACGAGCTAAGACAGCCAGTCTCCTGCACGGTGCTGGGTGCCCCACTGTGCCGACTGCCTGGGGGCTGCCGCACTCTCTGATGGAGAATTTGCTGTCCCAGAATCATTCCTGGCGGAGGATGTGGGAGCCCGAGGAGAAGCCCTGTCTCTGGCTAGCAGGGCTCATCATGCAGACTAGGGAAAGGGATGAGAATGGAAGATCAGCATTAGAGAAACTCCCGTAACTGCCTGGTCGGGCTCAGGGCAGCTCTGGTTAAACTGACAGCACCTTGGGCGATCATTTCCATGTCAACGTCCTCCGCTTCTACCTGAAAATACAAAGCATTGGGGGATGCAGTGGATTGGTGGTTCTCCTCCGGTGGGTCTCAGACCCTTTGTGGGGATGGGAGGGGAGCGTGTCCTTATATGGCCAGAGACGGACGAGGAATATGTGTGCAAATCAAACCCAGGGGTCTCTGGATTGCTAAGGAAGAATTTCTCCTGTTCACTTGGCCCAGAGGAGCTTTGTAAAATGGCTAGACGTGGTCAGCGCAAAGAGAACTGAATCCTGACCTAGCGCAGATTAGCGCTTTGATATTCAGCCCTCCCGAACGCTGGCTGGGGGGGGTCTTGCGATGATCTTCGCATTAGACAACAGCTGGGTCGGTGGCGAGTTGCTGTGCCCTGAAAGATGGCTAACGTGCTGTTTATCTCTCTGCATCAGATGTCTGTAGTGCCAGATACTGATCGGAAATGCAGACAAAAAACCAAGACTGTTCCAGACAGCAAAAATCCCATCTTCCACGAGCACTTTGTCTTGTGAGTATGCAGGGACCTGGCCTTCCCTAGGGCTGGGTTCCGAATGGCGCTGGAGGGGGATCCGCTCTGTGGCCGATGCTGCCTGAGCCTCTCCCAGCCAAGATGCGCTGTTTATTCCTGTGCTAGTAGCTTCAGTGAACACGCCTCATGCCTGACGAGGCTTGGTACCCAAACGAGGAGTGGCAGACGCTATTTCGCTGCCGCTTGTAGCGGAAATGCCTTGAACTTTGGAACAGAGCGTTGCTGACGCTCCCAGGGCTGTGACTGCGCACCTGCCCGTTTGGGGTTTCGTATTCGATAGCGTCTGTGCGTTTGCAGGGACCCAGGGAGCCCATTTCATTTCCCAGCCCTCGAGCCTGCCCCGGTGCGGTGGGGCAGTGTGAACAAGGAAGGGAAAAGCTCTAGAACGTCCTTGCGTGGGACGGGGGGCTGGCAGCTTGCAGCATTTTGGTGGAGTTCAGCATTGCTCGCAGACCTGCCTTTGCTGGATCTCTGTACACCGTAAACACTTCGTCTGGCCCCGAGGATTATTTAGGAGCATGAATTCCGGTGGTTTTGTGGTGTTCCTCCTTTGATGTTTAACATCTGTCTGTCCCTATTCCCTTAAACAACCTGGCTATGTCTACACTATAGCCTCTTGCGCAAAAACATGCAAATGAGGAGAAGCATTGAATATCGCCATATTGCATATGTTGAATATGCAAATGAGGAGAAGCGTTGAATATTTGCGTAATTAAGGAGGCTCCGTTTTTGCACAAGAGTCTTTTGTGCAAAAAGGAGCCATCTACACGGCTCCTTTGCGCAAAAACCCCCTCTTGCGCAAGAGCCGTTCTTCCGCATTTTTTCAGGAAGAACACCTTTTGTGCAAAAGCCTCTTGTGCAAGAACGGAGCCTCAGTAATTATGCAAATGAGGTGTGGCGATATTCCACGCTTTGCCTCATTTGCATATTTGTTGCGCCAAACGGGCGGTGTAGATGTAGCCCCTGTGTTTCAGCAGCTGCCCAAGACATTTCACCTCCTCTTGCAACAGCTCGTCAACAACCAATGTCTCCTTGTGTAACCCTTGGAGCCGCACGGCTCTCGAGCTCTTCATTATGTAGGAAATGGGGATTGGCGCGTGCGGCCGGGTTCATTTTAGTAACTTAGCGCACAACAGCTCGTTGGAGCAGATTGCCAGGTATGGCCATTGCTGGGGAGAGCTCAGTGGGGCAGGCAGTGGGGCCTGAGGCGTGCCTGGGTCACTGACGGCACTAGCCCCACCCCCGGTGGCAGTGGGTCTCTCATCCTCTCCTTGGCTATGTCTAGACTGCAAGCCTCTTTCGAAAGAGAGCGTCTAGACTGCACGTTGAACTTTCGAAAAAGTGGCTTGCTTTTTCGAAAGAAAGCATCCAGTGAGTCTGGATGCTCTCTTTCGAAGAAGCCCTATTTACATTGAAGAACACCTTCTTTCGAAAGAGGAACTTTCGAAAGAAGGCGTTCTTCCTCGTGAAATGAGGTTTACCGCCATCGAAAGAAAAGCCGCGTTCTTTCGATTTAATTTCGAAAGAACGCGGCTTGAGTCTGGACGCAGGGGAAGTTTTTTCGGAAAAAGGCTACTTTTCCCGAAAAAAACCCTGAGTCTGGACACAGCCCTTTCTGGCTCCTGTTGCAGCCCCATTCAAGAAGAAGATGAACAAAAGCGGCTGCTGGTTACGGTTTGGAACCGAGAGAGAAAATCCAGGTAAAGACACTGGGTGGGGGCGGGAGCGGGGGCGGGGGCGGGGGCGGGAATGCTGTGGGGCCGGCGCCCCAAGACATGGCGAGGCTGGAGAAGAGATAGCAATACGCTCTGCTCCAGCCCCTTGCCTGTGAGGCCCGGGGGTGGCAGGCGGGTAGAGCAAGAGTGCTGGGGGCTGCTTGAGCCAAGCCGCTGTGGCACCCGAGGGGGAGGGGCGGGTGCAGCCCCCAGCCTCTGCTGCTCCCCAGAGGGCCGGCGCACGCTGCGCAGCTGGGAAGGGGAGCTGCTCACCGCGCTCTCGGCGGGACCTCGGCTGGCCTGCAGTCGCTGCAAACTGCAGGGCGGAGAGCGGAGGCTGCGGGGGTCTCCCCCCTCTGACCCCCCTGGGAGCAGCCAGACGGCTGCCCTAGGGGTGGAGCAGTGGAGGTAAGACAGGCTTACTTACATTTGCACAGCCTTGTGGGTAATGGTGCAGCGGTCACGCTAGCCCAGGGCCTCGGGCTGGCTCACTGCCCACCTCAGATGCGGCCTGGCACATGGGCAGTCTGTTCGGAGGGGTGCTGGCCATGGGCACAGCCAGCCCAGATATGCAGCCTGCTCCCTCCAGCCCTGGGGCCATGGAGTGCCACCCCCCACATATTGGGTGATGTCGGCGCCATGGGGCAGGGTCAGACGTCCTGCTGGGAGCAGCCAGTGCGGTTGGGGGGGGGGGAATGTCCATGTGGAGACCATATTGGCTTAGGAGCAGCATATTCTGCCCAGATGCAAACCAGGGGCAGCCCTCCGGGTCTCCCGGCAAAGAAGGAAAAGTCCCGCCGGCTCACGTCCGCCCCGTGCCAGGCCTCGGGTCCCTGCGTGGCAGCTGTTAGCAGATGCCAGTGTTGCAAGAGCTGGGAGAGCTTTGCCCTCGGAGCAAACCCCTTAGTGCCAGGCCCACAGAGCTGCTTCCATCTCCCCAGCAAATGCCCCGCAGGCACCAAGCAGCAGTGCTGGGGCCCTGGTACCGGCTGCAGGGGATTGCTGGCTTCTTTCCCTAACCAGCCTCCAAGCCCCTGCCCTCGGCACCAGACTCAGTGGCTGTGTGGAGCGGGAGGCCTGCCACGGCCATCCTGGGCGTGACACTGTGTGGTAGATGCAGGAGGGGCTGGGCCAAGTGCAGAGAGACCTACGTGGGGGCTCCGGGTGGCAGCAACGCCAGGGAGAGGCCAGAAAGCCCAGAGCCAGGGGAGGGGAAGCTCTGGGTCTCCTCAGCCCTGTGCTAACATCTCTGAGGAGCCAGGCCCCCCTGGCGGGGGGTGGGGGGTGGGGGCTGTGCTGGTGGGGAGCTGCCCCGGGTCTCTGGGGCGCGGGGGGACACTAACCCTGCTCTCTGAATCTCCAGACAGAGCCAGCTGATCGGCTGCATGAGCTTCGGCGTGAAGTCGCTCCTGGCCCCAGAGAAGGTGCGGGCCCTCGTGGGTACAGTGCACACGCTGGGCTGGGGCCCTGGGTGGAGGCGACGGCAGAGCCCCGGATCCCTGCGGGGGGAGTGAGGGCGCCAGGGCCGCTCCGGGAGGTTGGGGAAGAGTAGCTGGGACGTGGCAGCTGGGGGAGGGAGCGCGGGCTCCGTGGAGTCCTGAGAGTGGCCTGCCAGCTGCCTCTCCACACAGGGCGCGGGGAGGCTGCTGAGGCGAGGAGCCGGAGGCCCAGGGCGCGAGGGCGTCGCGGTGACTCTCTGCCAGCGGGGCCGGCTCCCATTGGAGGCCCCGGCCGTCGGCCGACAGGGACCCCTTGTGCCGCTTGCTGGCACCGAGCACAGTCTGCTCCGGCCACACGCCAGCCCGGGTTCAAGGCTGCACCAGGACTGTGTTCACCCTGGCCAGAGCCCCCCCACTTTCCACGGGCAAGGGTTCAGTGGCTGTTCCCCCCACTTCTGGAGGCCCCGGGATGCTGTGACCTGGCCCCCGGCCTTTCCCTCTGCCAGCAAAGCTCCTTCCCAGCCTTTGCTTGTCCCAGGCCTGCGGCAGGGCCAGTCCCTGGACATCCCTGTCCCTTTCGCCCACCCCGAAGCAGGCTCATCCCAGGGTGCAGGCCAGAGATGGTGCTGGCCTTGGCCATCCACGACAGTGGCCAATGCTGGTCACTCCCGACGTGCCACCAGCCTGGGGTCCCGCAGGCCGTGTGTAGCTGTCGACCGGACGGGGGAGCCTCCCAGTCCCTCACATCAGGCCCAGCGGGTGCTCTGCCCTCAGCTTGCAGAGGACTCTGCTCCGCCGGGGCTAGCCCAGGGGTGGGGCGAGAGCAGAGCTTGGCAAGGCGGAGGAGAAGGAAACATGGGAAGAGCTGGCGCGCGTGGGCGAGGGGCCCCCGGGGCAGCCATGGCAGCTGCCACCTGTTTGGCACCTCTGAGCCAGCCTTGCCGTGGGCCGTCTGCAGCCTGGAAGCTCCAGCTAGCGTGGGAACTGGCACCTGCTTGCGCAGTGGCCTAGGCCGCTCCGGAGCACGCAGCCCTGTGATCTGTCTGCGGCCCGGCGGTTTAACCCTCCGAAGCCCACCCCAATAGCACGTCCATGGTGCGGGCTGCCCCTCGGGCTGCCGGGGCTCTGCCGAGGTCAGGGTGCTGAGGGCAGGGGGCTCCTTTCCCCAAGAGTGGCGCTGAGTTGGGGTGCCCAGCAAGGGGCAGAGTGATCGGGGCTAGTCAGACGGGAGCGGGCGGGCGTCAGGTGCCTGCGGGCGCTGGTTCCAGCCGAGGACGCAGTGTTGTGCAGACTGGGGAGGAGAGGGGGCGGCTCTGTGGGGCTGGCATCCCCAGCAGGGAGAGCCCCGTCTCTAGCTAACCCTTAATGTGACGAGTATTGGCACAAGGGGGATCAAACCTCCTATTGCCGGGGTAACCCAATCCCTGACAGAGGCCAGGCTGCGGCCTGCCTGGGGGCAGATTGTCTCGCATTTGCTGCAGGGGCTCGGACGCTGGGCTACGTTGGCCACGGAGCTGAGCCAGTCCTGTGTTCGAAACCCCTCCCGATGCCTGTCTGCCTGTCCGTGCTGGTAGCTGCTCCCTAGGCCTGGAGGCTACTCGTGGGCAGCGTGGCTGCACGCAGGCGTGGCACCGCACTGACTGTGTTTTGTTGTTCTGGGTCGTGGAGAAAATACGCATTTTTTGCCCGCTGCATGCCTGGGGCTGCAGGCCAAGCCAGTGCTGCCGCCTGTTGGCACTGGCGTGGGAACGCAGCTTTATAACTGGGCTTTTCTTCCTCCGATGGCCCAGCCAGCCTGCAGGGCTACGGCTACACTATGGCTACGGCTACACTGGCAGCTTCTTGTGCAAAAACTCTTCCACAAGAGCGTGTCTGCACGGCCATGTGCTTTTGCGCAAGAGCATCCGTGCCAGTGTAGACGCTCTCTTCTGCAAGAAAGCTCCGATGGCCATTTTAACCATAAGGGCTTCTTGCGCAAGAAATTCATGTTGCCTGTCCACACTGGCCTCTTCTGGAAGAGCTCTTGCGCAAGAGGGCTTGTTCCTCGTGGGGAGTGGAATAACCCTTCCGGAAGAAGCCCTGTTTTACAACGCTAGACTGTAAATTTACTTCTGGAAGAACGCTCGTGCAGTGTAGACAGCCGGCAATTTTTTGCGGAAGAACAGCTGCTCTTCCACAAGAAGCTGCCAGTGTAGACGTAGCTACGGGTTTTGCCGGAAGAGGCAATGCAAATGAAGCGCTGATTAGCATTTTCTTGTGCTTCATTTGCATCATCTCTTCTGGTCTGTTTTTGCGCAAGGGGTTTTTGAGCAAAACCAAACAGTGTGGATGTTTCCTTTTTGCGCAAAAAAAACCCTTTTTGCACAAGATCCTTATGCCTCCGAGAGGGTTTTTTTGCACAAAACGGAAACGTCCATGCTGCTTGTTTTTGCGCAAAAAACCCCTTGTGCAAACACGGACCGGAAGAGATTATGCAAATGAAGCGCCAGAAAATGGTAATCCGTGCTTCATTCGCATTGCCTCTTCCGGCAAACCCCGTGGTGTAGACATTGCCTAGAGCAGACATAGCCTGAACCCTTTCTATACTACTGGTTGGCGGAGTTTCATCTTGCTGCAGACGGGGTGCAGGATCGGGGGGGGGTACCCGACGTGCCGCCACACGGGGCTAGAGCCCTGGCCGTGTTGGGGCGACTGCCAGCATGGGACATGCGCCGTGGAGACACGTTTCTGGGAGGGCTGGTGACTGGGCCTAGGCCGTGCTGCTGTTGGAGGCACCGCGGCAGCGTTCGGTTGCGGAGTGGCTGCGGCGATGGAGACCATGCTGCATCCCTTTGCACGGCTCTGGTGCATCACAGGGTGGGCAGCCTCCCGGGAAGACCATTCCCTAGCTCTGCGGCTCTCACCCTCTCTCTGCCCCCAGGAGGTCAGCGGCTGGTACTATCTCCTTGGCGAGGAGCTGGGCAGGACCAAGCACCTGAAAGTGGCCACGCGGCGTCTGAAGCAGGGCATAGGTGGGTCGCCCTCGGCAGCGGGCTCTGGAGAGCGGGACATCCCACGAGCTAGCAGGGCGGGGGGGTTGGGTTTTCAGATTAGCGGAGACCCCATCCTGTGCAGGCCTTCAGGGGAGACGCCGCGAGGAGCCCTGTGGCCTCACGGAGCATCCCTGCCGGTGCTGCCTGGAGCGAAGACTGGGAGGCAGCCTCCACTTGCCACTCACTAGGCAGTGCTGCCAGTTCAGTGTGACTACGCCCAGTGGCTCCCAGACATCTTGGCTTGCTACCTCCACTCCCTCCCCCCAACTTGGGCGCCTTCTCCCCGCCCCAGCTTAGCCCATTGCAGCTCCGGGGTCTCTGGCAGCCCCAGGGCTGTAGCCTTGTTCGCTTGCACCCGGTGCCCGACCGGTGCCCTCTTGTGGCAGAAGGAGAACTTGCCCCGTGTGAGCAACGCTGCAGAGGCCCCAGGGTGCCCTGGGCTGTGAGCCCCCAGACAACCAGACCCCTGGCTCTGAGGTGACACTGTCATCAACACTCAGGACACCTGGCAGGGGTCCAGCCAGCCCAGTGGCCTGTCTGCCGACAGTGGCCAAGACCAGATGTTCCAGAGGGTGGGAACACAACAGGGAATCCTCACGGGATCCGTCCCTGGTCACCCATTTACAAACAGAGGCTGGGGACACCATTCCTACCCATCCTGGCTAATGGCCATTGATGGACCTAACCTCCATGATTCTGTCTAGCTCTTTTTTGAAGCCTGATAAAGTTCACCACATCCTCTGGCAAGGAGTTCCGCAGATTGACTGTGTGCTGCATGAAAAAACCCTTCCTTTTATTTCTTTTAAACCCACTTCCTAGAGCAGGGTCTGGGCAGGGGCACAGTTGTAGGGCTGTGCATGTGAAAGGCCCCTAGCAGCTGCCCATCTTGTCGCCATCAGGGACTCTCAGTGCCCTCCAATGCTCTCAGGAAATGCCACCCGGCTCCAGACGGGAGCTGGGCCCTCAGACTCCATGGCGCTTGGGCTGCGTGCAGAGGGGGAAGACGCCATGCAAGGCAGAAGTGTCTGCGTGGTGCCCGAGAGCAGCCTCTGTGACATGCTCTTCCCATTGCCTTCCAGAGCCGCCGCTGGTGAACCAGGGGTCTGAGAACATGGAGCAGCTCCAGGTAGGTGTGTCGGGCCCGGGCTGCCCCCGTGAACTGCGCTCCTGGGTGCAGTAACGACACAGGAAGCAGGGCCGGGGTGCTGAGGGGGAAGGCCCAGGGGGAGGCTGTTCCCATAGCAGGAGCTGTGCAGAAGGGCTAGTGCTGACCCAGCAGGGAGGGGAGGAGAGGAGAGGAGAGGAGAGCAGAGGCCTGGGAGTTGCTGGAAAAAGAGGAGGAGTCCGACTGGGACCCTTAAATGAGTGGGCCTGGGCTGGTTTTCTCACGTGCTGGGAGGAGGCAGGATGGCAGGTGTATGGCTCCCTGTGCCAGGCTGTGTCTGAACACAGCAGGGTGGCTTCCTTTGCAGCCAGGAAGGGGCCTGCTCTCTGTTTCGGGCCTGTCCACACTACTGGTAGGGTTGCCAGGTGTCCGGTTTTCTGCCGGACAGTCTGGTATTTGCACCGTCTGTCCGGTAGAAAAATTCAGAAAACACCGGCCACGTGCAATGTGCAATGTGCAATGTCTGGTATTTTCTGAATTCCCGGCTGGGCGCCGGACGGAAGCCTGGCGGGGGCAGGGGAGTGACTGGGAGGCGGGGCCACGATTGGCGCTGGGAGCCCTGTGGTCTCACACAAAAGTGGGGGGGGGGGGGCAGGGGCTGAGACTCCCAGCCACTCCCCCTGCCCGGCTTCTGCATGTGACCAGAGGCTCCCAGCGCCAATCGCGGCCCCGCCTCCCAGCTGGGAGCCTCTGGCTGGTGCAGAAGCCGGGCGGGGGGAGAGGCTCCCAGCCATGCCCCCCACCCCTGTCCCCGCCCGGCTTCTACGAGCAACTCGAGGGAGTGCTTGCTGGGGGCACGGCCCCTTGGACTCTGGTTGTGGCCTGTGGCTGCACCCCCCTCCCCCCACTGCCAGCTCCGCTTCCCGCCCCTCTTCCTCCCGGCTAGCACCGTGCCCCCCGGGACTATAGAACAGTCGAGTAACCGATAAGAATTCGTGAGATTCATCGACTATTCGGTTAACATCCCTAGTCCACGCTCCAGGTCACAGCCCGGCGTGAGCAGTGGCTCTAAACACACGGTCAGTAGCCAGGGCCCCTGGCGGCAGCAGGCCTAGGCTGCCCCACGACTCTCGTCTGGCGCCTGGCTCAATGCTCTGGGTGGTTGCTGGGAGACCTGGACTTTTGTCCGTGTGACCAGGCTGGGTGCACTGCCTCCCACATCGCTCCAGGCAGCAGGACTCCCAGGGCGCCCTGCCCACAGGCTGATACTCTCGTGTGCGTGCGCCTCCCGTTGGGTCCCTAGGGGCGAGGTGCCCAGAATGCACTGGGGCACAGCTGCTCAGGTGGCATGGTGAGCCGGTGCTCGAGCCATGACTCCATTGCGGTCTCAGCTCCCCACCTCTTGCGACCGGGTCAGGCCCCTGGTTAGAAAGCCCTGGAGGTGAGGTCCATGGGGCGAGTGACACACACCCTGGGAAAGCTACCTGGCAGTGTGGGTTGTGGAGGATGTGGGGCCAGAGAGCCCCGGGGCCATGGAGAGCCCCGGCGGGAGCTCAGGGAGAGGACTCTAAGTCTTGGGAGTGGCCCATACCTCAGACTCTACCAGGCGCCCGAGCTGGGTGACCAGACCACTGTTCTGAGGGGCCCTTCCTGCGGACAGCTGCCGCGTTTTCACCTACGGCTTTCCAGCAGCCGCTGCCAGATCCTTTGCCTGCCGGACGGGCCGTTTGAGACCGAGGCCTCTGTGATTTATAGGAGAGGCCGGGATGGGAAACAGCAACAAACCGCCAGGCCCAGTCAGCCCTGGGATTTATCTGTGCCCCGTGCTGCTGCACGGGCTCCCTCAGCTGCGTTCCCGGCTACTTCTTTCAAACCGTGGGGCTGCGCTAGACACACCAACCCCGCACCTCATCCTTGCCTGCCTTGCCCGTTGGCAGGGCTTCAATTCGGCTGGAGCAGACCCACAGTGGAGCTCCTGCCATAAACGTTTTCCATCCCCTGGAGTGTTTATAGCGTAGCGGGGGCTGGCTGGGACAGAACTCAAGCCCTGCGCACCGTCACCACTGGCCTGCAAGATGGCAAAGTGAGGGAGGCGCAATGTCAGCTCAGCACCGCCCCAGGCTGGCCGGGCTAGACCCTGCAGAGCCAACGTGGATGGTGGCTTCAGACCAAGCCTTTTGTGTGTGTGCAGAGCAGTGGGGTCCTCTGCTAGTTAACGGCCCCCGTCGCCTGCTGGTGTGTGGCTTTCTGAGGCCGGTGCTGTCCTTGGCTAGTTAACGTCGCCCAGCACCCGCTGGTGCGTGGCTTTCTGAGGCCGGAGCTGTCCTCGGCTAGTTAACGGCCCCCGTCGCCTGCTGGTGTGTGGCTTTCTGAGGCCGGTGCTGTCCTTGGCTAGTTAACGTCACCCAGCACCCGCTGGTGTGTGGCTTTCTGAGACCGGTACTGTCCTCGGCTAGTTAACGGCCCCCGTCGCCTGCTGGTGCGTGGCTTTCTGAGGCTGGTGCTGTCCTCGGCTAGTTAACGGCCCCCGTCACCTGCTGGTGCGTGGCTTTCTGAGGCCGGTGCTGTCCTTGGCTAGTTAACGTCGCCCAGCACCCGCTGGTGCGTGGCTTTCTGAGGCCGGAGCTGTCCTCGGCTAGTTAACGGCCCCCGTCGCCTGCTGGTGCGTGGCTTTCTGAGGCTGGTGCTGTCCTCGGCTAGTTAACGGCCCCCGTCGCCTGCTGGTGTGTGGCATTCTGAGACCGGTGCTGTCCCCGGCTAGTTAACGTCGCCCATCATCCGCTGGTGTGTGGCATTCTGAGGCCGGTGCTGTCCCCGGCTAGTTAACATTGCCCATCGCCTGCTTGTGCGTGGCTTTCTGAGGCTGCCACTTGACCGAGCTGCAGTGACAGTGACTGGGGGACTCAGTTGGGTTGGGGTGGTGAATGCTGGCCCACTGGAGGCATCTGGAAGGAGCTGTGTTTAGCTGCGTTCGAACCGGGTTCCCCTGGGACTCGGGCATTCCTGGGAGCCGCTGCTGCACTGTGACGAGGCCGTGTCACGCAATCCAGCTTTGCCCTGCACATCTGACTGGATGCAGCGTTTTCCGCTGTGCCTTTCATTCTGGAGTTAAACCCTGAGTGCCCCTGAACTCCAAGCTTTGGGTCGTGCTCCCCCCGCCCTCCCGTAAACACAAAGCGCTATTGTGCCTGTGCGCTGTGTGAGAACA
Source organism: Pelodiscus sinensis (assembly GCF_049634645.1). Lineage (NCBI taxonomy): Eukaryota > Metazoa > Chordata > Testudines > Trionychidae > Pelodiscus > Pelodiscus sinensis. Next base: position 3,177,650 of record NC_134732.1, on the reverse strand, counting down.
GATTCTGCCTTGGTGTCCTCAAGCAGAATCCCTGTAAGGCGCTACCGTAAGAAGTCGTCTTTACTGAAGTGAAGCTTGTCCAGCCGGGGCCTGTGAACGCTGCTTTACACACCCTCAACGTGTGTGTGGGAACGTTGCGATAACAAAGTGCTCTGTGCGGCCGAAGAATGCAGCAGGAACAAAAGCCGCAGCGACGGACAAGGGACTAGGGAATACTGAGTGGTTGACAGGAATTTTAATATCAAACTCTCTCTTCCTTGTGGCTCGGCGTTTTCAGGAAGCCCTCTGGCTTATCGTAAAGCGGCACACAGCACAGACAGGGGCTTGGGAGGTGAAAGGTGGCTTCCTGCCATTCTTCTCTGGAACGGGGTTCCCATGGGCGGTCATGCCAGTTTCACTGTGGCTTGTTCCCTGCTGTTATGATACAAGGAAACCAGGATTCCTGCTCCTTTGAGGGATTTAATTTCCATGGGCTGGCGGCAAGTTTAGAGCCAGCGAGTATGAATCGCTTCAATGGACTGTGCAAGGTGTGCTCGGAGCGGAGATACCGACAGGTCTGTGGAACCTAGTACCGCGAATCCGGATGCCGGGTGACTCCATGGGGTGGGCACGTCTCTTGCAAAGTCTGGGGGCTGCCTGCGTGCGTGTCTGTGTTCTCCCCCGGCTGCTCCGGCTGGATGTGCCAGGGCATTTCCAGCGTGTCGCTTTGTCGGGATGGCTTGCGGATGCCGTGAGAGCAGAGAGCGTGGAAACGCCTGGCAAGTGTGTGTCCGGGTGTAAATGGTCTCGGCCGGCATACGGGCCGATCGGTGGAACTAAGAGCGGCCCCGTGCTGGGAGCAAGAGTTCAGCTTGTGCTAATGGCTGGAGTGTGAATGCTAGATGGCTCCGGGTGGCCCAGGGAAGCGCTAAGCTGGGAGGTAGTGTCCCAATTTACCATTCAGCAGAGGAAGAGAGGGCCCTGCACACTGTGAGCGGCTCCTTCCGTGGGTTTGTTGGGGCGCATTAGGAAGACAAGTGAGTGACATTTGCCATCGACAGCTGCGAGGAAAAAATCTTGCTGAGCATTGTAGAGAAAACTTCCCCAGTTCGGAAGGACGGGGTTTGTCTGGGGCTCTGTCACTGGGGTAAACGTGGCTCTGTAGGTGAAACTGCCTCGGCATTTCTGACACACACTCCCCTTTGCTTGGCAGTGGGGTTCATGGCTCTCTCCCAGGCAGACCGAGGGGTCCCCAGCCCCCTTGCTGAGTTCTTCTGTATCACCTAGTTCTCAGGCAGGGCTGTAATGGTGAGATACGGGGCTCTGAATTGGTTTCACTCCCAAGCCATGGGCGGAGAGTTCCGATAACTGGGTGCCCCGTAGGGTACTCGCGCCGCATGCCGTCTCCGCACCCCCCTTCCCTGTCTGTTCCCACGGCCCTGCCCCCGCCTGCAGGACACCGGGGTGCTTTTTGTTCAGGACGGGTGCTGGCAGCCGCGGTGAAAACTGGGAACTCCAGCCCAGCCCAAGTGTTTGGGCCACTCTGCTGTGACGGGCAGAGCCGGGCTCCTGTTCCAGTCGTGTAGCAGCTGTGGCCAGTGCTGTGCTCTTGTGAGTGGCCCAGAATGGGCGCCGGACCGTGGTCTGGCTCTTCAGGGCAGCGGGAGAAACCGCACGTGGCTGCCGGGGAACCTGCCGATCCGCCGTGCGGCCCCCGGGGCAGAGTGAGACAGAGCCGCTTGCACCCCGGGCCTTTGGGTCTCCGTCCCCACGTTGGAACAGGCGAGAGGGGCCGCTGCTGAGTGACATAACCCCCCCTTCTCCCTTCAGGGCAGAGTCTCTCGGTGCTCCAGGGGCAGGGGAAAGTGCTGGGTTCTGCAGCGTTGGGCTGCACGCTGCCCCAGGCTGGACGCTCTTGTCAGGACCCCCAGGCCTAGAAACCCCCTCTACAGGCCAGGCGGAAGAGCCATCGCCCGCATTTCGGCCTGGTTTGGATCCACCAAACCCCCAAAGCCGCCCATGGCAGAGGGACTGGGCCTGATCTTGATGGTGCCAGTAGAAGGGAGTTTGGCTCCAGAAGCCCCCTGCCATGGTAGGGAAATGCTGGGAGAGAGGGCAACGTAGCTCCCGCAACCAGCCGCTCCTGTGATTTCGTCTGCACTTTGTTAGAGCAAAAGACGTTGAGGCGCGAGGATTAACCTCTCCTCCGACGGGCTCTCTGGCTGCTTACCCTGCGTCCCTCCCTGCCTGTTTATTTTCAGAAATCAGGGTCAGTTGGTTCCTCCCCCACCCTCTCCGTTCACCAGGAAACGTGACAAACGTCTCTGAAATAACATTTATTGGAGCGGTGACTCTGCGTTTCCGCTGGGGGCCAGCCTTGGTCACATGAACTTCACTCTAGTAACGAGAGGTCACAGCCTCCAGGACCAGCGTGATGGGGGAGCCGATAGCTTGTCCCCTGAATGCGGGTGGGAAACCCCCTTCACGCTCCATCCCTTCCATTCGGAGCCCCTGGCACATGTGTCCTGTGGCCCCCGATAATGTGCGTGGTTTTCAGAGCCCCTTCATCCCGGCTGCTTTATAAACACTAAGTCTTGCCGCGCCCCTGCGAGGCAGGGAAACAGCATTACTGCCATACTACAGAAGGGAAAGGCCGGGCCTTGTTCCCTACCTCGTGTACAAGATGCCCGGCTCACCTGCCTGCAGGCTGCAATGCTCAGTGTTGTGTGATTTGTAAATGCCCTTCAAAACCGTCCCGGAGCTGCATGAGCAAAGGCTGGGTTCTTACTGGGTCACACACAGTAGCCGCCTTCCTGGCTAACAGGATGCCTCTGATGTCTGTTTGCAGATTACAATCCCTCGAGGAAGGGATGGGTTTGGCTTCACCATCTGCTGCGACTCTCCCGTCCGTGTGCAGGCTGTAGACTCTGGTAAGAGAACGACCCATTGTGACGGACTGGGCCGGGTCTGGGCACCGCTCAGGGCGTTCGCTCAGGGCGAATTGCTCAAATTCGGGGCTCCTTATAGCCCCTGACTGGAGGCCCTTCCCAAATAGGCCACAAACAGTCACACCGAGCGCTCCAGCTGCCTGCCCGGCCAGCCAGAAGCCTCACGAGCAAAACCCCCCTGACACCCCAGCTCTCTCCGTGCCCCAAACAGCCCCGGGCCTAGCACACTGGTGAAGGGTTATAAGACCCAATCTCACCTACCCTGAACGGGTTCTGTCGGGTCCCAAGAAACCAGCCACAGTTCCCAGGTCAATTTACACCCTGGATCTCACCCACAAGATCATGCTGAGGCAATCCCTTAGAATCTAAAGGTTTATTACTAAAAGGAAGAAAAGCACGAGAGTAAGGTTGATAAAGGATAATACATTACATGCATCGAATCACCCAGTTCTCAATGCAGGCTCTTAGCAGAGATGATATAACTGCTGGCTTAAAAGTCTCTAGTGCACATTCAATGTCAGGATGGGTCCACAGTTCTTTCTGGCTCGTGGTTCCCTGCAAGGCTGCCTCTGAGCTGCAGACCAAGACGGAGGGTGCCACATGGCACTTATATGCCTCTCCTGGCATCTTCTTGGCTACAGCAGGTCACCTGATCAGTGGCCTATCCCTGTGTCCCCTGCTGGTAGCCCTTAGGTATCCGTCACATTCCTGAGGTGTGTATTGGCACCTAGAGTTTCATTGTCTCCTTGCTAATTAGCATAGCCATAGGCTGAGCATTCCTTGCTCGTTGCTCTGCTTCAGACAGAGAATCTTCCAACATCAACACAGAGTACATAATTATAACTCCACATACAGACATCATACAAGTACATGAATAGCACATACAGCATCAGCAGAGCATAAGCTTTCGTTTGACACCTCACATGGCCCCCTTTGTATACGCTTTTGAGGCACCCCCCCATGGGTGCAGCAGTGATCTTGGCTGCTCCCCTTAAAACCCAGTAACGTGACACCCATTTTTATGCATCGTTGACTGTCAGGCTGATTTGAAAGGGGCCTCCCAGCCCCCTTTGCGTCCCGCGCTTGTGCCTGTCTTGGGCGCTGCTCAGGCCTCACAGAAGTTTCTTTTTCTCTGGGACAATTTCTTTGAAATGTCCCTTTTTTGTGTGGAATGAGGCCAGAGGCCAGGTGACTCTTTTTACTGCCCAGCACTGTACTCTCAGCGGGACGGGTTTCCAGCAGGACTGCTGGGCTCAGGCAGCAGCAGAAACACCTGGGACGTTTCTTGCTGTTTGACACAAAAATGGTGTCAACTCGTTTTTTCCTAATTGCTCATTGTGTGAGGAAAATGTGTTATGTAAGGAGGACTCCACCTAGGCAGATATTGTAAGCGCATTAATAGCCTGGTCCATGGCCCATGGAAACCACAAGGAGCCTTTCTATTGACTTCAGGGGCCTTAGTATTAGTCCCTGAATTTCCATAGCAGTCAGGAAATGCCAACATTAAGGACGAAAAGTCACCTTAACTCTGCCCCCTGGTGCTTATGCCTCACATTGCCATCTTTAATGGTGGGAAATAGCACAATATAGCGATTTGTGATAACAGTGTAGATACCTGAGTGTGTATGTGTGGTGCCCTGCAGTGTTTTGGTGTCAGTCTAATATTAGCACTGGCACTGGCTGAGAGAGGTCACCCCCGCCCAACATTCAGACAAAACACCAACAAACACCAGCACTGACACTATTCGCCTTCTCACTGGGAGAGAACCCAGTAGGTCAGACAGGGGTGCATCAGGTGAGTACAGGACTGGGGCAGTAGGGAGGGAAGGGACTGAGTCAGGATCTGGTCCAGGTGGTAGGGGGGGAAAGGGATGGGGGAGCACAGGATCTGGGCAGTAGGTAGGGACTGGATGGGGTCAGTGCAGGATCTGGGGAGTAGAGAGGGGCAGGATGAGGTCAGTATGGGGATCCAGAGCAAAGGGAAGGATGGGGATTAGCATGGGATCTGGGGAGGGGGGTAGGGAGACATGGGACGGGGTTAGCACGGGATCCAGGGAGGGGGGTAGGGAGGGATGGGATGGGGTTAGCGCGGGATCCAGGGAGGGGGGGTAGGGAGATATGGGATGGGGTTAGTGCAGGATCCGGGGGGGGGGTGAGGAGGGATGGGATGGGGTTAGTGCAGGATCCGGGGGGGGGGGGGTGAGGAGGGATGGGATGGGGTTAGTGTAGGATCCGGGGGAGGAGTGGGGGGGAGGAGGGATGGGATGGGGTTAGTGCAGGATCCGGGGGGGGGTGAGGAGGGATGGGATGGGGTTAGCACGGGATCCAGGAAGGGGGGTAGGGAGACACGGGACGGGGTTAGTGCAGGATCCGGGGGGGGGGAGTGGGGGCGAGGAGGGATGGGATGGGGTTAGTGCAGGATCCGGGGGGGGTGAGGAGGGATGGGATGGGGTTAGCACGGGATTCAGGAAGGGGTGTAGGGAGACATGGGACGGGGTTAGTGCAGGATCCGGGGGGGGTGAGGAGGGATGGGATGGGGTTAGCACAGGATCCAGGAAGGGGGGTAGGGAGACATGGGACGGGGTTAGTGCAGGATCCGGGGGGGGTGAGGAGGGATGGGATGGGGTTAGCACAGGATCCAGGAAGGGGGGTAGGGAGACATGGGACGGGGTTAGTGCAGGATCGGGGGGGGGGGGTGAGGAGGGATGGGATGGGATGGGGTTAGCACGGGATCCAGGAAGGGAGGTAGGGAGACACGGGACGGGGTTAGTATGAGGCCTGGGGGGTAGGACGGGACAGTGGGGAGTTACTATGGGAGGGAAGGGCCGGAGTATGGGGGGGTGAGATCTGGGACGAAGGAGCGAATGCCCCAGCCATGGAACTGGAGCGGCTCGCCTGAGCCTGTGTCCTGCCCTCCCAGGACCGGGGCCCTGTCCTCAGCCCTTCCCGGGGCAGAGGGCTGGCACGGCTCCTCTCTCCGTCAGGTGGCCCAGCGGAGAAGGCCGGCCTGCAGCAGCTGGACACTGTGGTGCAGCTGAACCAGCAGCCCGTGGAGCACTGGAAATGCGTGGAGCTGGCCCATGAAATCCGGTGACCGTTCACACTCCAGTGGCGCCGGGTGGGGTGGGGGCAGCCACGTGTGGGACACGCAGGACGGGGTTGTGGTGCGACCCGACACCCCGAGAGCTGGCCAGCTGCAGGGTGCGAGGAGCCGCCTCGGGGGGGGAGGGGGCGTTTAGGAGACACCTGAACACGTGGTGACCCCAGGCTGGGCTGAGGCGGGAGCCTGGGTGTGGGGCCATGGGCTGCAGGGTCGTGGGGCTCGGGGATTCGGAGGGCAGGGGAGGTGCAGGAGGCACAGAGGTTCGGGTGTTAAGGGGAGGGTGCAGGAGGCTGGAAGGGGGAGGACAGGGCAGGGAGGGCTCCTTGGGGTGGTGCAGGGGGGGGAGGGAGGGAAGGGAGAAGGAATCCGGGGGAGGGGCTGTCTGTGTGGCCACGGAGCTCGGGGCTGGCTGGGCCTAGTGCTGCTCGCTGCCTCGTGTCCAGCTCCCCTGGGGGGCTGCCTGGCTCCTCCTGCCCCATTCGTCTGACCTCCCCCCGCCGGGTCTCTCCCAGGAACTGCCCCAGGCAGATCGTCCTGCTGGTGTGGAGGATCGTGCCTCAGATCAAGCCGGGCCTTGAAGGCGTGATCCGCCGGTCGTCCTGCAAACCCGCCTACGACCTCCAGTCGCCGCCCCACAAGCGGGAGAAGAACAGCGCCGTGGCCTCGCGCCCCGAGCAGCGCCACAGCTGCCACATCCTGGGCGACGGGCGCGGCGGGCTGGTGCTGAACAACTGGGCGCGCTACACGGAGGTCGGGAAGCGGAGCCAGTACACGATGCCACCCCTGTCCCGGGCCCCCGCCCACGGGGACAAGAACTACATCCTCTTAGCTCCCCTGAACCCGGGCAGCCAGGTACGGCCGCCCCCCGCGCGCCCGACACCTGCGCCTTGGCCCTGCCTGCGCCCCTCTCGCTGGCCAGGGCGGCAGCCCGCCAGGGCCACCTTGGACCAGCCCGCCAGCCAGCCACACCTGCGGGGAGCACCGGCCCTAGGGGCAGCGCCCACCTGAAGGGAGCCAGGCCCCGGCCGCACACACAGCGCTGCCCTACTCCCAAGAGCCAGAGCTGCTCTGTCTGTGACCAGGGCTGGTCCTAGGCTCGCCCGGAGGGTTGCCAGATGGTTTCAAAAAAAATACCAGACAAAAATTTGTCAAACAAAAAACCAAAAGGGGATCGGGGAGTAACCAGGGAGGTCGGGGAGGATTCGGGAGGTCGGAGCGGCTCTGTTGGTGGCCCGAGACCTGCTCTGTCTCTGACACTCTGGCTTTCTGGAGCTGTGGGGCCCCGGGGTCCCCTGAGTCCCAGCGAGGTCCCCCCTGCATGGGTCCCTTTGGGGAGGGGGATGCAGGCCGTGGAGCTGCCAGACACAGGTGTTGGAAGGGGGGCACTGGGCTCTGGGTGCACGTGAGGTCTGCAGCCAGGGGGCCGACACCCCACAGCTCCAGCTAGTCTGTGATCCTGCCTCCAGCTCAGCCTCTCTGCTGCTCCCTGGCAGGCCCTGCCCCTCCCCAGCCTGGCCCTGCGCAGGCCCAAGGAAGGTCCTAGGGGCGTGGCACAGGCCAACCTCAGTGATCCCTTTGGCCCCCCAAGCTGCCACCGGGACGCCTGGTGTGTGGTGTCTGCAGGGGAGGCCTTCTAGATGGGGGGGGGAGGGTAAGGGCCCGCCAGGGAGTCTGGGCTGCTGCCCATCTGAAGGGACTCTAGCCCAGGGGGAGGCGATGCTCTTGTGGCCTTTGCTAAATGTGGCGTCCCTGCCGGTGCTGTGTCCCAAAGGCCCCTCCCATCCCCCGGCGGGTTGCACGGGGGGGCTGGGGCGGTGTGCTCAGTGGCGGGAAGGCTGGCTGTCCCACAGGTGTGGGTCCGCCGGGCTGTGCCCAGCCGGGGGTCGCTGGGGAGGCTTTGCAGCAGGTAGGTCACCAGGCTGTCCTCGGCGTGCCCGAGAAGTGAGATCTCCGGGCTCCAGGGCTGACGGCGGCTGGGGTGTCCCTACCGGAACTGCCGGGAGTCACCAGGCCCTGCCTGCTCTGTGTCTTCCAGCTGCTGCGGCCTGTGTACCAGGAGCAGGATGCTGCTGTGGGTAAGTGTCGCCGCTGGGACAGTGGCTGCGGGGCCCCTCGGCGGAGGGGCCCTGGCACAGCAGGGAGGGTCCTGGGCGACAGTCCCCCTGCTGGGAACCACGGGGCGGCCTCGTGCGGCCGCACGGCTGAGCGGGACCAGCCCGGCGAGCAGAGCCAGCCGGAGGCCCAGGAGGGGAGGCTGCAGGGAGCCAGGCAATGTGGCCTGGTGCGTTGCAGGGGCCTAAGGCTTGAAACGTGCCTGCCAGGGCTGGAGGAGAGAGGCTGCTGGCTTCACTCCTTGGGTGGGGGGTGGGGACCCAGGGACGCCCTCCTCTCGTTTGGGACCCACACGGGGTCACTAGGCTTAGGGCTTGTGCCAGAGATTCCCCTCTGGCCCGCCCTGGCATCCTCAGGCCAGGCCTGGGCATATCCCTGAGTGGAAGCAGGTGACGCCAGGGCCGGGCAGGCAGAGATTCCTCAGGCCTCCCCTCTGGGGCTGGGGCCGACCTTTCCGTCGCTTCCCTCCTGCCGCTCACCAGGCGGAGGCTGCCCTGCAGCGCCCCAGGGACCCCCACTGCCAGCAAGGCACAGGGAGCAAGTGCCAAGTGCTCTCCCCCGCCGCGCAGCCGGGCATGGCGAGGAGCGGGCTGTGAGGAGCCCCAGCGTGACGCGGCGGGGGGAGGGACCGGCGCAAGCCGTGATGGCCGGGGGCAGAGTGAGGGCGTGGGGGCGCAGACTGAGAACAGCGGCTTCAGCGGTGCTACTGAGCATGCTCAGTGCAAGCCAAGCAGCACATCCATTCTCCTTCCTGCCCCACACAGCACCGCTTTCCAGGGCTACTATGGCACCGGAAAACTCTAGCTTTTGGGCAGGTAACGTAGCAGTTAGCTGGCAGGAGCGCTGTGTCGAATCCCCAGAGAAATAGACCCATTCTGCTGTTCTAATACGAACGTCTGCCTTCTTGTGACAAGGCACTGAAAGGACACTGGTTGGCCGTAACACTGTAATCTGTACCTTGACCTGGTCACTGGAGATGGCCAGGGCTCCTGGGCTCACTTTCTGCTCTGGAAGGGGGCAGGGCCCAGTGGTTACAGCAGGGGGCAGGTACATTTCAGCTCTGGATAAGAACATCAGAATGGCCACACTGGGCCAGACCAATGGTCCATCTTGCGCAGTGTCCTGTCCTCCATCAGCGGCCAATGCCAGGTGCTGCAGACAACACGGACGGAAGAGGCATCATCACAATCCGTCCCCTGTCGCCCACTCCCTTCTTCTGGCAAACAGACGCCAGGGACCCGCTCCCTGCCCACCCTGGGCCTGTCCTCCTTGGATGTACTTGGTTCTTATTGAAGTGTAGGAGCATAAGCTTTCGTGGGCAAAGACCCACTTCGTCAGATGCATGTAGTGGAAATTTCCAGAGGCAGGAATAAATATGCAGGCCAGGATCAGGCTGGAGATGACGAGGTGGATCCAATCAAGGAGGATGAGGCCCACTTCTACCAGCTGACCTGGAGGTGTGAATTCCAAGAGAGCAGAAGCTGCTTTTGTAGTTAGCAAGCCATTCACAGTCTTTGTTTAATCCAGAGTTGATTGTGTCAAACTTAAAGATGACCTGTAGCTCAGCAGTTTCTCTTTGAAGTCTGGTCCTGAAGTTTTTTTGCTGCAGGATGGCTACTTTTAGATCTGCAATTGTGTGTCCAGGAAGATTGAAGTGTTCCCCTACAGGTTTTTGTAAGTTGCCATTCCTAATATCAGATTTGTGTCCATTGATTCTTTTACGTAGGGACTGTCCTGTTTGGCCAATGTATATAGCAGTGGGGCATTGTTGGCACATGATGGCATATATTACGTTGGTGGATGTGCAGGAGAATGTACCAGTGACAGTATGGCTGATCTGGTTAGGTCCTGTGATGGTGTTGCTGGTGTATATATGTGGGCAGAGTTGGCACCGAGGTTTGTTGCAAGGATTGGTTCCTGAGTTCGAGTTATTATGGTGCGGTGTGTAGTTGCTGGTGAGAATATGCTTCAGGTTGGCGGGTTGTCTGTGGGCAAGGACCGGCCTACCTCCCAAGGCCTGTGAAAGCGAGGGATCATTGTCCAGGATGGGTTGTAGATCACTAATGATGCGTTGGAGAGGTTTTAGCTGGGGACTATAGGTGATGGCCAGTGGTGTTCTGTTGGTTTCTTTCTTGGGCTTGTCCCGTAGCAGGAGGCTTCTGGGTACACGTCTGGCTCTGTCAATCTGTCTCCTCACTTCCTCGTGTGGGTATCGCAGTTTACAGAATGCTTGTTGAAGATCTTGTAGGTGTAGGTCTCTGTCTGAGGGGTTGGAGCATATGCGGTTGTACCTCAGTGCTTGGTTGTAAACAATGGATCATGTGGTGTGTCCGGGATGGAAACTGGAGGCATGCAGGTAAGTATAGCGGTTGGTAGGTTTTCGGTATAGGGTGGTATTGATATGACCATCACTTATTTGTATCGTGGTGTCCAGGAAATGGACCTCCCGTGTAGATTGGTCCATGCTGAGGTTGATGGTGGGGTGGAAGCTGTTGAAATCATGGTGAAATACTTCCAGAGTCTCCTTCCCATGGGTCCAGATGATGAAGATGTCATCGATGTAGCGTAGGTAGAGAAGGGGTGTAAGTGGACGAGAGCTGAGGAAGTGTTGTTCCAGGTCAGCCATAAAAATGTTGGCGTATTGTTCCAGGTCAGCCATAAAAATGTTGGCACTGCTATGGGCACCCGCATGGCCCCACAATACGCCAACATTTTTCTGTTTCCACATGGAACTAGATTTCAACTTCCCCGATTGATTATGAGTGTTCACTGTGTCCAGAGATGGGAGCGTAACTGCCACCTCCTGCATCCTAGGGAGAGTGACCACACAGCTGTTCTGCTCTGCATACTTAGCTACATAGTCCTTCTCCTGACTCTGAGACACTAACTTTCCACTCTCCTCATCCACCTGGGAATAATCCTGTCCCAAAGACACTGGCTTCCCAGCAAGCTGGTCACACACAATCACTTGGTTATCAGACTTCTCCAATACTCTGGCTGTTCCTGCCTCATCTGGAACAACCCTCTGTCCTTCTGAGACCTCTTTACAATCGTCCACACTGGGTTTCTCTAAACCCAATTCAGTGGAGTCACTGTTAACAGACAAATGCTGTCTGTCAGGCACTGACACAAGTGCCTCACACACCAAGCTGCTGCCTTTTACAGGCAGAGCTTTCTCCTGAATGCCTTTTCCAAGCAAGGCCCTGTCACCTCCCTCAGTCACAGCAAACTGCTTGCTACAAGCACTGCCAGGACTCTCCTCCCTATGAGCTTCCTTAAGCCACCGTTCACCCTTCTCTGGCTCTGCAGTAGCATTGCCCTGCTGAGCCCCAACCAACTCCTCCTGCAATTCCCTTACTCCCTGGGTCATTTCTGGCCCCTCAGGTGGATTCACAGACAATCCCCTCTCAGGCACACAGACAGACTCACAAGAGACAGGGTCAGAGGCACCTTCTCTCCCTTTGCAGCTCTCTAGATGGCTGTAAACGTCCACACCATCATTAGGCTCCAGAGTTAACATACCCTCATTCTCTCCTTGTGCCCGGGCTAAGGGGTCTCCCTGGTCCCACAGAGTTGCTCCCCCCTCTTCCAGCAACACAGCAGCATCAGGCACAATATCAGTGTCCCCACTGTCTGATTTCTGGGGTTCCGGCATGAAACTGTCTGGATCTACCTGAGTCACCTCATCCTTCTTCCCAGCCGACACAAACTTAGAGCCACCTCCTTTCTGGGCCTTCTCTGTATCCAGACCCAACTCTGGGACAACACCACTGCTCTCAGCCAACGCAGGCTGTGGGGCAACTTCCTTAGACAAAGGAAGAAACTCTTCCCCACACACGGACAGACAACCAGAGACAGTTTCTCCCTTGTCCAAACACCCCTGGCTAATTTCAGGCATACAGCTAGCCACTGAGACAGCTTCCTTTACTGACCCACTGCTACTTCCACCCGCCAAATTGCCAGCTTGCACACACTGTGCTTCTCCACACAAATCACTTTCAGCTTGTGCAGGTTCAATTCCACAAACCTCACCAGCCAACAACTCCTCAACTAAAACTTCACTCTGGCCAGCCACTCCAGACTGCCCCAGAGAAACATTTCCCTGACTTCTGGGCTCTTCCTGCCCTGGTTCTGATTCCAGCCTCACCTCTGAGGCATCAGACGGGCCCTCACCCACAGGCTCACTGCCCCCCTGCACAGACACACAGCTATCTGCCACAGGCACACATGTAGAGACACTTTCCCCTTGGTTATAGTAAAACGGACTAGCCCCAGAAAACTTCCCAGAGTCACCTGTATACCCCTCAGAGCCCACATACATGCTTTGGGGCTGGGTTACAACATTAGCTGGGTTACAACCATTTGCCATGTCATAGTGACACCACATACCCACACGGTTATACATCGAACTTTCAGGAGGATACAGTCTCTGTTGTTCCATTAGTCTATTAAGCTGAAGTTCAAGTCTAGCATTTTCCTCCTTGGCTCGGGCCATCTTCTCTGCATGCTCCGCCATTCCCTTAAGCTGACGTCTGGCCCTCTCTGCCCTTCTCTCTGCATACTCTGCCATTCTCTCTGCATGTTCTGCTTTTCTCATCTCAAGTCCCCGATCCATCTCTTAGCAATTTCTTCATCTGCCTTCTGCCTTCTTTCAGCAGCTTCCTTGGCTCACTTCTGCTCCCTTTCATCCACATCTCTGGCTAGTAACAACACTACCAGATCTAGTTTAGAGGCCCTCTTCCTAAAGGCAATGCCTCTCCCCAAGCACAAATCCTTCAGAGCACTTTTGCCCAGATTCTCATATAATCCCAGGCTCATCGCAGCGGCTCTTTAACCAACCAAACTCTCAACACCAAAAATCAAATGTAGACAGCGTGGGGTCCTGATCCCAAAGCTCAATTGACCCAGATCTGTGGATCCTGCCGACTACGCCACTGTGACAGACCGGGCCGTGTCTGGGCACAGCTGAGGGCGTCCGCTCAGGGCGAATTGCTCAAATCCGGGGCTCCTTACAGTCCCCCTGACTGGTGTGTCCTCGGCCCATTGAGAGCCATTGTCCCCCAGGGCCTCGCTAATTAGCATGTCCACAGGCCAGGCCCAGCCCAATGCTCAACCACATGCTGGGAAATCTTCAGTATCCATACAATTACATGCTAATAATGGCACACACAGACATTCTACAAACACATGAACAGCGTACATAGGATTATCAGACAGTGAGCTTCTATTCAATACCTCACATGGCCCCCTCCTATACCATTTTTGGGGCCAACACCCCCACCTATGGGTGCATCAGTGATCTGGCTGCTCCCCTCAAGATCCAGTAACGTGACACTCGCCACTGGGGCAGCTGCAGCTCCAGCTGTGTGACTGGGGCTGGTGGGTTTGTCCCAACCACGTGGCTTTCCAGGGCCGGCGTGTGTCAGTCTTATCAGCTGAGCAATCAGCCCTGCGGCCCTGGTGCCTTTGTCCGGTTGCAGAGTGTTCTGCTGCCCAGCTCTTGCTGCAGCCCTCAGTTCCTCTTTCTGCAGGAGGCCAGCGGCTTGCTCGCCCGGGGACCGGAGAGAAGTCTGTGCTTCCCCCCGCTTCGCCTGTCCCCTCCGGGGGGCTCTGGGCCACCCCAAGCAAAGCCCAGAGCCGGAGCACAGTCCTGTCACGCACTGAGTCTGGGCAAGGTCCAGCGTGGCGAGCGGCCCTGGGCCTGCCCGTGCGCGCGGGCGCGAGGCTTTTCCTTGGGCCGGGGGATTGTGTAACGCCTCAGGAAGCCGCGCGCCTGGGCGAGGTGCCGGCTGAGAGAACAGACTCCACAGCACGGCCGCTCCATCAGGCGTTCCCCGCCCCGGGAAAGGTAGGCAGTGCCGGGAGACGGCGTCCTCTGCCTCCTGGGGAGCCCCCCTGCAGGCCGGCCCCTCCAGCTGCTCTGGGCTTGCGAGAGGGCGGCAGGGGATGGCTCCAGAGGTGCCAGGGTCTGTTCGGCCTGTCGGCTCCCACCGGCTGGAATCCTCTGGGCCTTGTAACTCAATGGCTGCTGTTTCCTCTCCCTGACCCGGCAGCCCCAGCTACACCTGCAGGCAGCCAGCGAGCCCAGGAGCTGGGGGCCTGAGGGGCGAACCGCTCGCCTGCTTCCTGCTGGGCTACCGAGTTTCTCCCGAGCTCGATGAGCTGAAATAGCCAGTGTAAAGTGGGGACCCGGGGACAGGCCCCTAGACACAGAGCAGCCCCAGACACACCGAGCCCAGACAGACCAGGAGGTGCTCTGCTGGGCGCAGGCGGGATGCTGGAAATCCCCATTTTCAGCCCAGAGAGCGTCCCGCAGATGCTGTTGCTGGGGAGGAGCGGTGCTCGTTGTCCTCCCCAGGCAGTGCTTAGGCCACTAGTAATTCTGCAGCCTTAGCCCCTGGGCTGCTCCCCTGTGTGGGGCAAGGGGTTTGTGTGTGTGTGTGTGATGCTTGATTCTCCTGCTCCACCCCAGACCCGCCCTCACTCCACCTCTTCTCCAAATCCTGTCCCCACCCTGCCCCCATTTCACTCCTTTCTTCCCCACCGCTTCCCCAAGGCCCCACCCCTGCTCCAGTCGCATCCCCATTCCACCCCTTCCCCCAAGGCCCACATCCCCCAGCCCTTCCCACCTGCCTCCTCCCCCACGCACCCCCCATCCCTGCTCCTCTCCTGTCCTCGCAGCGCTGCGTGAATGCTGCAGGCCATCTGTTTGCTGCACCCCAGGAGCATTGGGAGGGGAGGAGCAGGCCAGCGGGCGGGGGGGTAAGGTTGAGTGGGTTGAGGGGGGAGCGTGACGCTGGTGCATTCACTGATTTTTCCCAGTGAGTGCTCCAGCCCCGGCGCAGCCGTGGGGTCGGTGCCTATGATGCCAGGTGAGGACGTGGCCCCTGTTTCGGTCAACCTGGGATCGAATACGAAGCCAGGCTCGCGCGGCTGCCGGCGCAGCTCCATGCCCAGTAATGCTGAGAGGTCTGACCCCACTGGGACGGGTTCCCTGCGGTGTCCAGGCTGCGTTGCTCCCTCTGCGTTACCGGCGACGTCGGGAAACGCAGCGCCCAGCGGGCTGGACCCTCGCTCATTCCGTCCTCTCTCTCTCTCTCGTTTGGGTTTCCCCCTCCCAGGAAGTGCAGGGAAAGGCAAGTCCCATGCCGGCTCCGGGCGGAAATCCAGGCTGATGAAGACAGTGCAGAGTATGAAGAGCTATGGGAACTACCAGAACTGCACCGTTGTGAGGCCTCATGTCCCGCACTCCAGCTACGGCACCTACGTGACCCTGGCCCCCAAAGTGCTCGTGTTCCCGGTGTTTGTGCAGGTAAGCTGGCCCGCCGGCAGGCTGTCTGGGCCGGGGGCTGACTGAAATCAGGGGGATTGGGATCACCAGGAGCAAAGCCTGGCTATAAGGGAGCCATTTTAATCAGCTTCTCCTCAAGGGATTGTCTAAAGAAAGGCTCCTCCTTCAGTTCCTGGCGGGTGCGTGCCGCGTGCTCAGGGGTTGGAAGGGCTGAGGGGGAGCTTTTCCCTAGCAGCTCTCTGTCGGGTTGGCGGTGGAGCCCTCAGGCGCGGGGTGTTGGTATGGAGCTCTGTCTGACCCCTGCCGACACTCCATCCCCCGCCCGCCGTTCCTTCTTACCCCCAGGGCGGCGCTCCGGCCTCACGAGCGTTCCCCGTTTCCCTGGCATTGCTTTGCAGTGAGTCCCGTGCTCGTCTGTAGCGGGCGCGAGGGGGTTTCCCCTTCCCGCCCGCGTTCCCTCTGGGACCTGCAGTTCGTGTGTGAAACCTGTGCCTGCGGGTGACCCCCGGGCCCGTGTCCAGTGGGAGAAGTGCAGGATCTGCAAATCTTCCGACCCTCACGCAGGAAGGAGGGGACTTTTGCCTGACGCAGATGCTAATGGGAGCTTTGGCTCCAGCAGAGCCAAAACCCAGCGCCGAGCACCTCGGTGCGCAGGGCCCCTCCGGCGAGCTCCGGAACAGCGCCAGAGAAGGACTCACGTGGCAGCCTCGGACGGAGGCTCACCAGCACCTCAGGCCTCGGTATCCTGCCACCGTGCCTGCTCCCCCGCCAACGGCAGGACCCCAGCAGCACCGGCTGCCGCTGGGCCGCCCTCTGTCCCGGATGTCGCAGATGAGGGTCCCTCCATGGCCGGGCTACAGGGCGCCGCGGCCGTTCGCATGCCGAGTCCTGTTACGCGGGGCTCTCCGAGACGAGAGCTGGGGGCGTCACTCTGCCTTGCACCTGCCAGGCCGCGTCGAAAGGATGGTGCGAAAATCTCCCGCCAGCTGGCCCAGGCTGCCGCTACTCCACCGCCAGACTCATCCAGAGGCCAGCCGGCCTGGTGGGGCTGTCTGCCCCCACGTCATGCTCTCGCCACCACTTGGCCTCCTGGCGCCACGGGGAGTCCCAGCCCTGCTCACGCGAGCGTCGTGGGCCAGATTTGCAGCTCCCGCTCGAGGTGACTCTGGGGAGTATCTCCCTGTCTGTTCCAGGCCTGGATCGCGGGCGCTGTCCTCTCGGCACCGCCCACGGTCACAGCACCGCTCCTCACGGCACCACTCGGACTCGCGACCACGCTCCCAGTCCCCGCAATGCTCCAGCTGCAGTGAGATCCAACTCAGCGGCCCATGATCCCAGCCTTCCCCATCCCCCATCCCCATCCCTGCAGCCCTGGCCTGCCCCACCCCCCCAAGCATGGGGAGCACAGGCTGGCACCTCCACCCCAGGCCCAGAGCACGGGGAGGGCTGGCAGCAGGAGTCTGGGGGGGCCTTGCTGAATGTGAAAGAGTCAGGCAGTTTGGGAAGGCATTACCTTCCCCTGCCTCTGGTCCCCGCTGCCCTTTCTGTGCTCACTGGGCGTGCGCAAAGATGGCAGGGGGGCCTTAGCCAGATCGTAGCAAGCCACGATCCGGGAGACTGGCAGCCCTTTCGGACGCTCCGCTACGGCCCCAAACCGCTGCGTTCAGTGCGGTCGCTCTGAAGGCGAGCGCTCTCCTACCGCGCTTCTCCCGGGCTTTGCTGAGGCGCTAGCGGGAGCCCTGGCAGGAAGCTCTCCTGACCAGGGTGGGAGTAAGGGATCGCCTTGGGCAGCCAGGCCGGGTGGGCCGACGTTGGACCTTGTCTTCATGAAATCCCACACAGGACAGTTCTGAACCTGGAGCTCCGATGCAGGAAGCCGAGGTACTAGCCCCTGGAAGGCTGCCCTCCACGACAGGTACAGAAGGGAGCAGGTCGCCAGGCGTTCAAAGGGAAGTTTGCCTCCAGAGATGTAACAGACACTCCAGGACCTTCTGTTCGAAGCATCCGCTTCTTCGTGGAGCAAACCCGCGCCAGGCTGCACAGCCTCCAGGACCCCCGGAACGCCACACTCCCCTCGGCCACATTCCCGGCTCACGCCCCCGGTCAGGAGATCCGCAGGGCGACACTCAGGGCGCATTCTGCCGTCATGCCTCCAACCGGAGAGCAGAAGGGCTTCGGCGCAGCCGTTCTGCAGTCAGAGACTCGTTGGCTCCACCCCCGGCACCTGGGGAAGGCTTGGGAAGCGCCTCACTGGGATCGACATGAGCAAGCAGTGGAAGGCGAAAAGATGGTTCCTCACCTTGTCACGGCCGTTGCTCATATCCCAGATTCCCCGCCGCCCCCCTCTGGGAGTAGCTGGCAAGAAGTATACCGGGCCGTATACAGAGCACGCCATTCCACTCCAGGGGGCTGCACAGCTGACCCGACGGGGAGCTGCTAGGGAAAAACTTTCCAACAGCTGTGCAGGTGGCATGCGCTCATCTAACGTTGCGAGGTGAGTAACCGTCTTGCCTCGCTGGCTGATATCGCTCATAAAACATGGTGCTTTATAAGTGAATTGAGCCTTGGCACTAGATTTGGTATTTCCTTTTGATAGAGTACACCCTGACACTCTAACGGCATAAAGTCACATCGCCTAATATTGTGTTAATGGTACATTTAGGACGTTAGAAATGGGGACTGATCCATTGCATATCATCATATATATAGTAGCCCAGTGTCTGAGAGTCTGTAATGCCGAAATGCTGGCTGTTCCCTCTGGGCCGCCCGCGCTGCATGGGGAGTGCGGGGCCCAAACGGCCGCGTGCTCCCCTGCGGTGGCCTGGCTGAGCGGCGCAGAAGTCAGCCGAGTGCCACGGTGGGAAGTGAAGGGGGGCGGTGACGTGCAGCGTGACATCGGCTCCAGGCCCCGCCCCCTGGCCGTGAACATCATCGCTCCGCCCTCCTTCGCCTCCCGCCGTGGCGCTCGGCTGACTTCTGCACCGCTCAGCCGGGCCGCCACGGGGGAGCCCAAACGGACGCTTGCTCCCCCGCGGCGGCCTGGCTGAGCGGTGCAGAAGTCAGCCAAGCACCACGGCGGGAGGCAAAGGAGGGGCGGCGCAGTGATGTGTGGTGTGACAGTGGCTCCAGGCCCCGCCCCCTGGCCGTGAACGTCACCGCCCCGCCCCCCTTTGCCTCCCGCCGTGGCGCTCGGCTGACTTCGCTGCTCAGCCAGGCTGCCGCGTGGGAGCAAGTGGCACAAGCGACTGTTTGGGCTCCGCGCCCCCCATGCAGCACGGGGAGTGCAGCACCCAAATGGCCATTTGGGCTCCGCGGTGCCCCGAGTGAGAGACAGGAGGGGGAGGAGAAGTGAAAGAGAGACAGAGAGAGAGGCAGGAGGCGGAGGAGAGCTGAGAGAGAGAGATAGACGGAGCAAGAGACCAGAGGCTCAGGAGAGAAGACTGACGTGGAGGAGAGACCAGAAAATCCCGTCTTATGACGGGCTAATTGGCTAGTTAATGAGAGAATTAACTTTGTGCCACCCAGCGTTAGGGATTTCATTAAACACAGAAAACTGCATGTAACATTTACGTGGATTAAACAAAACAACTTTAACTGTAGTGGACACCTAAACTTCTCCTATCAAAATCCGTTTCACATCGATAACTAATATCATGGGCTTTTGTGGGCAAAATCGGAGGAAGTGGGTTTTGCCCACGAAAACTGACCCTAGATATATGTGTGGGTCTCTACGGTGTCACAGGACTGCGCATTGTTTTTAAAGTTACAAACGAACACAGCCACTGATAACTAACTATGACTGATAACTAAGTCATAGGAGCTTCTGGGGGTAGCCAAGTTAGTCTGTTACAGAAAAAAACAACGAATGGTCTGGTCGCACTTTATAGTCTAGTGAAACATGTAGATGGTATCGTGAGCTTTACCGCCGGCCATCTGAAGAAGTGGGCTGTGCCCACGAAAGCTCATGATGCCATCTACATGTTTCCTTAGTCTATGAAGTGCGACCAGACCATTTGTTGGTTTTTAACTAAGTCATAGTTACCGTCCGGCCTTTAATACGGTTTGTGTTCAGTTCCGATTTCCCTTGACTCAGATTTATTTTTAAAAAGAAAACGTAAGTTAGCTACATTCAAACATGGCGCGTGTCCACGTGAACCGGCCTGGTGAGCCGCACGGCAGCCTGTGTGTCACGGGGTCCCCCTGCCAGTGCCCCCTCCGGCTGCAGTGGAGCCTCCTCCGTGCACCAGAGAACATGCCTCACCTCTGTGCCTCCCGCCCCGTGGGAAATACTTTCCCTTTAAGGTCTCCATTCCCCTTTGTGCCTCAGAGCCCCCCTTTGTGCGTCTCTCGGGGACTCTGCCCCGCCCTGGGAAGGGGGCAGACTTGCTGCTCCAGTTGGCTCTTCCTGCTCTAGCTTCTGCAACTGACACTATCAAAGAGCCGTTCCCCCCTGGGCGGTGGCTGCTGAGCGCTCTGAGCCTGGCGCCTGCTCGTGGCCACAGGGGGCACTTCTGCTGCTGGGAACGTGACCAGGAATTTCATATCCATGTCCAGAGACGGCTGGCTGGGTGGAGGGGCTCTGACTTCCCACTTCCACAAACGCTGCTCTTGTGGGTTAGCTCTGAATTCGATGGGAAGAGCTGGTTTTAAGGCTTCCGCCACCCGCTCGTGCCCAGGTGGTGTTGCATGTGCCAGCATTCCATCACGGAAAAGGCCTGGATTTGGCCCCCAAGGGAATCTGTGGTGATGCAGTCTCAGGAAGTTCAGGTCTGTAAATCATCACGTGACCCCAATGCTGCAGAAAGAGAGGGACTTGCTGGAACAAAACTGCATTGTCCCCCTGACCCTACACTCTGTTTGTCCCCGGACAATGCCATACAAGCTCGGCCAGCCTCTACTTTACCTTTCAGCTGACCCTCAGGTGCATTCCCATCCCCAAACCTTCCTTAAAGGGGGGTGCAGTTCCCAGTACCCAGCTCTGGACACTCCCAGCAGTTATCACGTCTGCTGTCTTCAAAGAGCAGCATGCACGCCAGCCTCGCGGATCAGTGTGCTGCACTGAGTAAAACCAAGAGTAAACGTGCTCCAAAGGAGCAGAGATTGAAGCGATCCTAGGCTGAGATAACAGAAATGGTTACAAATAAAACAAAAGTAGAACCTGCATTCTAGTGGCTAAACAGTAACAGGGTCCAAGACGGTTTCTCACCTCCTCGGGGTCACCGAGCCACGTGGCTGGAGATCCACTGTATCCCATGGCTACAAAAGGCCCGCCTCCGTTGTTCCCTCGCTGACACATAACAACACGTCTTTTCCTCTACTTCTTATAGCCCCGTCAATCTCCCACATGTTTGTTCTCCAGACGGCGGGTGCCACGTTGTGTTCAGTTGAAACTGGTTTTTCCTGTTGCCTTGCACACCCGTGCAGCGGCTGTTTTGTTTGGGTGTTTGTGGTGCTTGAGTTACGTCAGAGACCTTGGCAGGCAGGTGAACCAGCATTCCTCTGTCTGGGGCACACGTGGTCTTCAGCCCTGCCTGGGTATGTGCTCTGAACATAGGGTTAGGACATGCGTGCAGCTTCTTGCATAGCACTTGTGTACACATCGTGCTCAGTTTCATAATCTAGTTTTCCAAACACGTTCCCTGACTTTCACGGCGCAAGTGCTCCACATGTAAACGGAACATGTGTGACCGGGCCTGTCCTAGTGCACCCCAGGGCCCTGCTAGCTCTTTCAGTAGCTCCCTGCCGGCTTTTGCCACAGCTCAGCCAGCTCTTGCTCGAGCTGCGTGCCCAGGCGCCACCGCGTCCTTTCACCTCTTTGTATATTGCATGTGGTAACTGACCCCCCCCCGACCCAGCAATGATTGCATTCGGGGCTTGTCTTTAAGTAAAAACACATGTGGGGCTTTGTTACTGGTTTATTGTCTTTCCAAGGCTGTGACTCTTGGCTTCACTCTGCCAAGTCCCACTTACAGACTGGCACTAGTGACAGTGACAACACGGAGTCTGGTGACACCTTGCAGAGTAACACTGTGTAGGGGGTTCTCCCCCTGTGCGGAGGGGCTTACGTCCGCCCCCCTCGGTTCTCTGATTATCGACGCCTTGACGCGCCCGATTCCGATTGGTTTGGTTAGGCAGTTGGGGGAAGGGGGTCTGGGCCCGCCCTCTCTCCAGACCCCAGCCCAGGGCCCTAAGGTCGGGGAAAAGGCTCCCCCACCTAGCAGGGGGGGTCGAGACCCCTAAACTCCCCTGCTCTCAGGGTCCGCGTCCCCGCCCTGGGCTGCTTCTTCCCCCCAGGTCCCATAGGCTCACCTGGGCCCTTCCTCTGACCCTGCCCAGGGTCTCCAATACTGCCGACCACTCGCCGGCTCACGGGGGGGATGCGTCTCCTCGGCGTTCCCCCCTATGGCTGATCCACTGCGACCTTTTAAGCTGCCCGCCGGACACAGGCAGATTACGTCACCCCCCTCGTCGGCCTCCAGCCCCTCCCAGGGCCGTCCTCCCCATGACGTCTCCGCCACGCCTGCTCGGCTCCGCCCCCTCTCTGCGCTGCCGGCCGGCCCCGGCTCGTCACCCGGCCGGTGTGCCGGCGTCCCCGTCCTTACACTGCCTGCCGGCCCCGGCTCATTACCCGCCCGGTGTGCCGGCCCCCCCGTTCGGGGACGGCGGGCGGTGATCCGCTCCCCTCCGGGGGGTGAGTCCTTCCCCCGTGGTTGCGGCGTCCCGGCGGTTTCCGGGAGGGGCGGGGCTACCCCGCCACACACTGGTACTAGGAAAACGCAGTTGTTAGCCTGTAAGGTGCCACCGGACTCTTTGTTATTTTGCTGAAACCGATGCGCCCAGCTCCCTCTGAAACCTTCACCCATGGCCGCGTCTCTCAGGGAGCTCAGACTTTGCCTCCCTGCTCTGCAGTAGCCCACCGTGCAGGCTGTGCAGACAGTGTCCCACTCAAGGCTGCTGTGGGCCTGTGACGTAGTGGGGGGTATCTTGCTGGTTGCTGTGTTGGGCAGTGGGTTGTGAGTGACCTCCACTGGCTGCAGCACGGCCCAGCAGGGCAGAGGATGAGTCATTATACAAAGAGGGTCTCTCAACCTGTCTGACCAGCTACCCCCCAGGGAGAGAAACAAAGGAAGGTGGAAAGCCGGCCCCGGCTGGGGGGCAGGGCTGGAAGAGAGTTAGGTTTCTGTCTGGTATCATGGAGGAAGCAGCCTAGGCAACAGGCTGGGATTTAGGGGCCCAGGCTCCCCCATCTCAAGGGGGGCTGAGGCATCCTAGGCCTGCCCTGGAACCAGATGACATCTGTGCTGTGCTAGAGAAGCAATAAACTCCCTCTGTTCTACTGGCTCGTGGAGTCTCTCCGTGCCATTCCGGGGGTGCAGGAGACGGGAAAACCCCAACGCACCGTCACAGGGCTGCTTGGACCGGTTCTCCACGGGACACGGCCTCGGAGGCTGGGTTTGTCCACTTTGTGCAGGAATCAGAACTGACTTTTTTTTTTGTTTGAGTTCTTGGTTTATCCGGTGTCAAAGCCGGTTGCCCCTGCACGTGAGCTCATTAGCCCAAAGAGCAGCCCGGCGCAGGAGAGCAGGCACCCTGCCCAGAGTCTCTTCATCTTCCCAGTGAAGCGCGTCAGTTACAAAGATGTCGCTGTGTCGTAGCGAGGCGAGCGCGGAGTGGGCTACTGCGGTGGTTGTGCTTCCTGCTCTCCGAGCCGCATGGGCAGGCCCACGCTTTGCAGAAGAAGTAATGTACACACACAAGCAGAAGCTGCTGCTAATCTTTTTATAGCTCCCTGTGACGTAGGTGTTAAATGTGAGGGCTCTTTTCCCCTTTGATCACTTTGCTGGACTGCAGAGTTTCCATCTTCGAGAGATGCGCTCGCCTAGGCTGGCTCATGGCAGCTTCACTTTCACTGGCTTACGCCTCAGACTAAAGACAAAGAGGTTCAGGGGGTGGAGAGTGAAGTCAGGCATCATGGCAAACTTTCACCTTGCGAGTTGACATTCTGGATTTTTTCTTTATGTTTTCTTTAAATATTTAGCCTCTGGACCTTTGCAACCCAGCCCGGACTCTCCTTTTGTCGGAGGAGCTGCTGCTTCATGAAGGCAGAAGCAAGACGTTGAAGGTGAGAATTTCAGTTGTGCCTAACATGCTCGTGCTTTTTAAACACATCCCTCTGTCTCCGCCATGTTGGGTTGGAAAGGTAACTGACTCCATTCCAGGGGAACTGAGCCAGTTCATTTTGGGGTCGACTAACTTTGCAACTGCTGCAAGTCTCTTCTTGCACCCACTTGGATGGCGCAGGACAGAGAGAAAGCCATACGTGGCAAACGCATGCCAGTTGCTAGCCTAAAAGCAAGAGGCTTCTGTCTCTGATTCTTGGCTCAGGGCCCGATCATTGGGATAGGGTTGGGAATGTCTGTGCACAGTAGAAGCTCCCAAAACCGGGAGAAACCAAAACAAGCTTCAAGGAAAACCGTACCTTGATTTCACCAGGCTTTGGATTTGGGCAGGTGTGTGTGTCCGAAAGGGGGAATTGTGCCTTCTCCTCTCTTGCTGTGCTTTGTGTGCCTGCTGTGTTATTGAGAGAGATGCAAAGCCCTGACAAACTGACCAGGCTGACGACATGTTTCAGCCAGGCTGGGTACCTCTGAGGGCTGAACAGCAAATTGGGGGGTTGCAGCTGAGTTTTGCTTTAGCTTCATTTGGGTCCAAAATGCTGGGGCTGCAAGCCTCAAGTGTTTGAAACTTGAAACTGAAGTAGAAGTTTGTCTAAGCTTTGCTGGGCTCTAGTGACCTATCTTTGCCTGTCGTGAAAGCGTGGGACCAAGTGTAGCTTGTTCTAGATAATTTTGCTTGAAAGACATTGTCCTGCAAACCACCCTCCTTTTCCTGTCTAATTACCATAGTGACAAGAGCTAGGAGGAAGGTTTTGGTCAAAATCTTTGAGTGCCAAAAATTGTAGATTGGGGTCAACTGAAACATTTTACAAATGTGTGTCTGCTTGGGGGAATTGCTTTGGTTGGAAAGAAAATGATAATTGTAATGAAACGCGGTAACACAATAATTTCAGGTTGGAAATGCTGAAATGAACCGTTTTGACATTAACAAAACATCTCATTTCAATGTTGGGGGCTAGTTTTCCACACCAGCCTCCCCCGAAGGAAGAGATACCTTGGCCCCTCTGCTCCTAGTCTTCAGCCCAGTAGTTAGAGCATTCACATGGTGTATGGAGACCTGTGTTCATCCCTGCTCTGGAGAAGGGACATGAATCCCAGTCTCCCGCTTCCACTGTGTGAGGGCCCTAGCCGCTGGCTCTCCAAGGGTATGTCTACACTAGCCCCCTAGTTCGAACTAGGGAGGCTAATGGAGGCATTCAAAGTTGCAAATGAAGCCCGGGATTTAAATATCCCGTGCTTGATTTGCATCTTCCCGGCCGGTCGCCATTTTTTTTTTTTTTTTTTAATTTACAAGTCCAGACTAACTGTCGGCATCTACACACGGCAGGGACCCGTTAGTTCGAAATAAAGCCCTAGTTTGAAATACCTGTTATTCCTCCTGGAATGAGGTTTAACAGGTAGCTCGATTTAGGGCTTTATTTCGAACTACCGGGTCCCTGCCGCGTGTAGACATGGGCAGTTAGTCTGGACTTGTAAATTTCAAAAATGGCGACCGGCCAGGAAGATGCAAATCAAGCGCGGGATATTTAAATCCCGGGCTTGATTTGCAACTTCGAATGCCTCCATTTCGAACTAGGGGGCTAGCGTAGACATACCCCTAGAGATGTCCCTGTGGGTGCTCCACTCAGGCCAAACTGTATCCTAGCAGCTTTGACTGGAAATTTTGACAGCAGCACCGCGCCGGGCTGCGCACATGCTCTGCCTGCCTCGCGAGCTGTCACTGGTTAAAACAGCACGTGCACGGCCCAGGCTCCTCGGTTCCTTCGCTGCCGTCCCCGGCTAGAGATGGAGTGCAGCGCTCCCACTACCCACCTTTCTTCCCCAACCCTCTCCTCATTTGGACACAGTTCACTCGCTAATAGTTGAGGGTTAGTTAGTTTTTCTGACAAAACATGCTGTGTGTGCTGGGCCCGCCAGGATTCAAGAGGCCAGCGCTGTACTAGATGGCCACTCCGAACGTGTCCGCTGCTAGGGGGAGTCGCATGTCCCCCAGGGTATGTCTACACTACAAAGTTAGTTCGAACTAACTTAGTTCGAATTAGTTAATTCGAACTAAGCTAGTTCGAACTAACGCGTCTAGAACTAAAAACTAGTTCGAACTAGCGTTTTGCTAGTTCGAACTAGCAAGTCCACATTGAGTGGACTCTGAACAGGGCTTAAGGATGGCCGGAAGCAGTGCCGGCAGGGCATAAAAGGAGGACTTAGAGCATGGAGATGCTGTCTCAGGCTAGCCGAGGGCTGCGCTTAAAGGGTCCCGACCCCCACCCCGGACACACAGTTCTAAGGGGTGCCCCGCTTGCAAAGAAGTTCTGGCTTGGAGTGCCCTGAGTGCCCACACTGGGCACATCACACCACTCGGCCATCAGCCCAGCTGCACTTGCCGCAGGCTGCCATCTGGGGAGAGGGAGTAATTGGGGGGCTGCAGGAGAGCTTCCACCCCCAGAAGCCCGCAGAGCCAGCCCAGTCCTCCCCATCGGGGGCTCGTACCCCATTCCTCCCTCACCTCCTTCCACTTACCCTTCCTTAGCCCCCCTTCTTATTGATGTACAAAATAAAGATAACGTTTCTTCCAACATTGACTCTGTCTTTATTGAAAAAAAACTGGGGGAGACTGGGAAAAGGAGGTGGGAGAGGGGAAGAGAAAGGCTGGGAGAGGGGAGGGCAACTAACATGATCAGGGGTTGGGAACAGGTCCCAGATGAAGAGAGGCTACAGAGACTGGGACTGTTCAGCTTAGAAAAGAGGAGACGGAGGGGGGACAGGATAGAGGTCTCTAAAAGAAGGGGTTGGGTGGAGAGGGTGCATTCAGAAAAGTTCTTCCTGAGTTCCCATAAAGAAGGACTAGAGGACACAAAAGGAAAGGAATGGGTAGCAGGCTTGAAACTAGTAAGAGAAAGTTGTTGTTCTTGCCAAAGCAAATAGTTAACCTGTGGAACTCCTTGCTGCAGGAGGCTGTGAAGGCTACAACTAGAACAGAGTTTAAAGGGAAGTGAGATAAAGTGATGGAGGTTGGGTCCATGGAGTCCTATTAGCCAGAGGGTAGGAGTGGTGTCCCTGCCCAAAGTTTGTGGAAGGCTGGAGAGGGATGGCACGAGACAAATGGCTTGGTCATTGTCTTCGGTCCATCCCCTCCAGGGTCCCTAGGGTTGGCCTCTGTCGGCAGACAGGCTACTGGGCTAGATGGACCTTTGGTCTGACCCAGTACGGCCATTGTAAGCTCAGGGCTCAGTGTCGGGGGTCTCAGTGGACCCCCTTGATTTTCATGCACACCTGGTCCTGGGTGGCCAGGCTGGCAGCTCTCCTGCCCTAGACGGCCACTTTCCTGTGCCTAATGCGGAGATCGTGGACGAGGTCCACGATGTCCGCACTAGCCCAGGAAGGTGCCCGCCTCTTGCGGTCCAGGGCAAGCTCCCGGGAGCCGCCAGCCTGGTCCCGGCAAGAGGGGGTGGGCTGGGGGGCATCGGGTGGGTGGCTCTGTGCCGTGCCAGGTGCAGGGTCTGCTGGCTGGGTGCTGGCAGGCTTGCACCTGGCACGGGCACCGTAGCCAGCCCGTGCCCCTTTAAGGGGTCTGGGGCCGGGAGGGGGGCATAGAGTTTCCCTGGTGTTGGCCAGAGTGGCCACCAGGGAAACCTGGGGAGGGCTAGCCTCCCACTAGTTCGAACTAAAGGGCTACACAGCCCTTAGTTCGAACTAGCTAGTTCGAACTAGGCGTTAGTCCTCGTAAAATGAGGTTTACCTAGTTCGAACTAAGCGCTCCGCTAGTTCGATTCAAATTCGAACTAGCGGAGCGCTAGTGTAGCACCTATTAAAGTTAGTTCGAACTAACGTCCGTTAGTTCGAACTAACTTTGTAGTGTAGACATACCCTCAGAAATGCTTCTCCGGTCTGAAGCTAAAAGCGCCGAATTGGAAAGCTGTGCCTCCCTCACACCGGCAGCCAACCCCTGACAAACCCCCAGCAAAAACACACGGGAAGACTTCCAAGAAAAGAACGGCTTCCTCCATTTCTCAGGGAAGAGTCTAGTAAAAACAAGGAGGGGCCCAGGGGCACCTTAGAGACTAACAAAAAATATAAACAGTATCGTGAGCTTTCGTGGGCACAACCCGCTTCCTCCGAGGAGCCACGTCCACAAACCTCCCCGGCCGACCTCCCCCCCAAGTGGAGGTGGGCCTCTCCGCCGCCCCCACGCTTCAGACAGAAACAGGAATCGCAGGGGGCATCTCAACCAGGGCTGCTCGGGCATCCCCTTCATCCCAGGAAGCCAAATTGCCAGCCACATCTACATCGAGGCTGCATCTAGACTGGCATGATTTTCCGGAAATGCTTTTAATGGAAAAGTTTTCCGTTAAAAGCATTTTCGGAACAGAGCGTCTAGATTAGCACGGGCGCTTTTCCGCAAAAAAGCCCCAATCATCATTTTTGCGATCGGGGCTATTTTGCGGAAAACAAATCGCAGCTGAGCAAAAGCTTTGTGCAAAAGGGACTTTTGCCCGAACGGGAGCAGAATAGTATTTCCGCAAGAAGCACTGATTTCTTACAGTAGGAAGTCAGTGCTTTTGCGGAAATTCAAGTGGCCAGTGTAGACAGCTGGCAAGTTTTTCTGGAAAAGTGGCTGATTTTCCGGAAAAACTGGCCAGTGTAGACACAGCCCTAATGTCTACATCTACTGAGGCACTCACTCATTTCCAGGGGCTGTTTAAAAGAGCGGCGGATGAGCTTGGTAGAACGCTGAAGGAAGTGTCGGACACTCAGCCTTTGCTCACCGACATAGTGCAAGCCACTAGCACCTCTAAAATAGTGCGTTCAGGCCATACAGCCACTATGCGACCTGCCCAGTGCGTGTGGCACATGCCGGCCTCCACAACAGCCACACCCCCCAGGACAGATAGTAAATATTTTGTCCCCTGCCAGGATACTTAGTTGTTGGGTTTTTTTTTCACATCCAGCTCGCTGGTGGTTGAGGCAGCTAACCGAAAGAACAAGTCTCGGAGCAAAACACCTGCAAAAACACGAGGAGTTCTGTGGCACATTAGAGACAAACAGATTTATTAGGGCACAAGCTTTTGTGGGTAAAATCCACCTCATTGGATGAACTGGAGTGGAAGGTACAGAAGCAGGAGTGTGTTTAAGGACATTAGAAGTTGCTTATGTTAATGAAGCTAATGAAGCCAGACGGGAAGTGGCTCATTCACAGCACTTGATGTGGAGATGTGAATGTCAAGAGAGGGGAAATTGCCTTTGTGCTGCATTAACCTGGGGAGATCCTTCTTTGATAGAATTGAATTTGCAAATGAATTCCAGTTCAGCTGCTTCACTTTGTTACCAGCGTTTGAAATTCTGGTGCAGAAGGATGGCTACTTTCCAACCTGTCACTGAATGTCCAGGGTGGTGGAAGTGTTCTCCTACAGGTTTCTGGGTGTTACCATCCCGGATGTTTGATTTGGGTCCTTTGTCTCAGCGACTGTCCGGTTTGGCCCATAGACGCAGCAGAGGGGCATTGCTGGCATGTGATGGCATAGATCACATCAGGATGGTCCCCTCATGTGGTTAGGTCCTGTGATGGTGTCGCTTGTATAGGTGTGTGGACAGAGTTGGCAACAGGGTTTGTTGAAGGGATAGGTTCCTGGGTGAGTGTTTCTGTGGCGTGTTGTGGGGCTGCTGGGGTGTTTTTGCTTCGGGTTGGGGGTCTGTCTGTAAGCGAGGTCTGTGAGAGGGAGGGGTGGTTTTCCAGGATAGGTTGTAGATTGTCAAGGATGTGCGGGAGGGGTTTTAGCTGGGGGCTCTAGGTGAGGACGAATGGTCTTCTGTTATTTACCTGGTTGGGCCTGTCCGAAGCAGGTGGCTTCTGGGTACTCATCTGGCTCTGTCAATTTGTTTCTTCACTTCTTCAGGTGGGTGTTTACATTTTAGGAATGCCCGATAAAGATCCTGTAGGCGTTTGTCTCTACCTGTGGGATTGGAGCGGATCCGGCTGTATCTTAGGGCTTGGCTGCACACAATGGAGCGTGTGAGGTGTACTGGGTGGAAGCTAGAGGCATGTAGGTCAGAACTGTGGTCAGTAGGTTTCCGGCACAGGGTGGTGTGTATGTGACCATCATTTATTTGTACTGTTGTGCCCAGCAAGTAGCTCTCTTGTGTGGACTGGTCCAGGCTGAGTCGGACAGTGGAGTGGAAATTGTTGAAATCCTGGTGGAATTCTTTAAGGGCCTCCTTCCTGCGGGTCCAGATGACGAAGATGTCTGCAATGCGGAGTAAGTAGAGCAGTGGTGCTAGACGATGGGGGGTGAGGAAACATGGCTCTAGGTCAGCCACAAAAGTGTTGGCATATTGTGGGGCATGCGGATGCCCGTAGCAGTGCCGCTGACTTGAAGGTATAATAGTCCCCAAATGGGAAATGGTTGTGGGGAGGACAAAGTCACAAGGCTCAGTCGCCAGGTGTGCAGTGGCAGCATCGGGGATACTGCTCCTGACAGCTTATCCCGTGAGCGGGATGCAAGCGGGATCTCCGTGTTGACGGGAGAAGCGTGCCCCGGTGCGAGAGGCGGTTGGAATCACGTGGTGCCAGGCGGTGCGGTGAATCTGGCCGGGGGGGAGAGAGAGGACGTGGCTGCGAGCCGTGGCCCTGGCTCTGGCATGTGATGTGCTAGGGAGGTGGCAGGGAGCAGCAGGCAGCAGCTGCCTTGGAAGACTGAGCTGCCGTGCTTGGCACAGTGCACAGCAGCATGCAGGAGCAGCTCTGAGCCTAGCGACCTGCCCGGAGGATGGGCACTAGCAGCGTTCTCCCATCCCTCAGCTTCCTGCTCAGTGACATCTCCCCTCTACATGGATCTCAGGGAGGCCTGGCAGGGCTGGAGGCAAGTCCAGCACATCCCTCCAGAAAGCTGGAGGCCTCCTTTCTCCAGGGCACCTGGGCGCATCGGCTTGTCGTCACTCCTGGGCCTTAAACCTTCCACAACCGATTTATGGCAGCCTGCTCAAGGGCAGCCTCTCCCCCTGTACTGCAGAGCCCCGGGTGCCTCTTCCCACCAGGGCAGCCCTCCCTGTCTCTGTCTCATTCGCTAGTCCTCCCATTTCCTGCGTAATGCCCGCTCCCTTCTGCCCGCTTTCTCTTCCAAACGCACCCTGTTTCTGCCCAGGGAACCAGTGCTGGGCGGCGGATGCGCCACGTCGGTGCGGCGCTTCGTGGCTGGCTGATCCCTCGCTTCGCCTGGGCTCCCCGTCATTCAGGAGCGGCAAGCCAGGCGCTTGGTTTAAAAAGGCTCTGCTGGGCTTTTCCTTCCTGACTCTCTTATCGCCCCCTTCACGTGGAGCATAACTGGGCAGTTCCAGGAACCCGAAGCTCTTTGTCCGCCATCTCCCGGAGGAGGGAATCTGTCTCCCGCTCTGGAGCACTGCCACTGGGTCTGTCCTTTCCCTGGCCCTGCCTCTGTGCAGCCCTGGTCCCTGCCTGAATCACATCCTGTCTAGACTGCACTGCAGTGATCCTGCGAACACCCCAACGAGCCTCCGGCCGCGGGTCTTCGGAGAGCAGCAGGCAGCACGTTCTGCCGAGGAACCATGTTGGAGTTTGGCTGGCCCGTCCCTCACGCGCCTGAAAGCAGCCGGTCCGCCCCTCAGACGGAGGCTACCCCCGACCCCCTCCCCATTCTCCCTGCCTTTCCAGCCATCTGCCAATCCCTCTGAGGGCTGCACTGGGCCCCCACCTCGCAGGCACAGGAAGGGCTCTCTTGCCACCGTGCAGCCCTTGGGAGGGCCGGATCCAGCTGTGAGTGGGGCGGCTCGGCCCGGCTGGCAAAAACCATCAGACCCACTGAGCTCCAGGGCAGAAGTTTCCAAATCAGCCCTTTAGGCCAGTGACTCAAGGCTCTACAACTTCCCCTCAGCCCCTCACCTGCCATCCCACCTCAGAGAGACGCCCCGTCTTCCCCCACCCCTCACCTGCCATCCCACCTCAGAGAGACGCCCCGTCTTCCCCCTCCCCTGACCTGCTATCCCACCTCAGAGAGACGCCCCGTCTTCCCCCTCCCCTGACCTGCTATCCCACCTCAGAGAGACGCCCCGTCTTCCCCCACCCCTCACCTGCCATCCCACCTCAGAGAGACGCCCCGTCTTCCCCCTCCCCTCACCTGCCATCCCACCTCAGAGAGACGCCCCGTCTTCCCCCTCCCCTGACCTGCTATCCCACCTCAGAGAGACGCCCCGTCTTCCCCCACCCCTCACCTGCCATCCCACCTCAGAGAGACGCCCCGTCTTCCCCCACCCCTCACTTGCCATCCCACCTCAGAGAGACGCCCCGTCTTCCCCCACCCCTCACCTGCCATCCCACCTCAGAGAGATGCCCCGTCTTCCCCCACCCCTCACTTGCCATCCCACCTCAGAGAGATGCCCCGTCTTCCCCCACCCCTCGCCTGCCATCCCACCTCAGAGAGACGCCCCGTCTTCCCCCACCCCCTCACCTGCCATCCCACCTCAGAGAGACGCCCCGTCTTCCCCCACCCCTCATCTGCCATCCCACCTCAGAGAGACGCCCCATCTTCCCCCACCCCCTCACCTGCCATCCCACCTCAGAGAGACGCCCCGTCTTCTCCCACCCCTCACCTGCCATCCCACCTCAGAGAGACGCCCCATCTTCCCCCACCCCTCACCTGCCATCCCACCTCAGAGAGACGCCCCATCTTTCCCCACCCCTCACTTGCCATCCCACCTCAGAGAGACGCCCCGTCTTCCCTCACCCCTCACCTGCCATCCCACCTCAGAGAGACGCCCCATCTTCCCCCACCCCTCACCTGCCATCCCACCTCAGAGACGCTCCATCTTCCCCTCCCCCTCACCTGCCATCCCACCTCAGAGAGACGCCCGCACCTTCCCCTCTCCACCCCATCTAGTTTAAAGGACATACTTTTCCATTGTGTTAACTGGGCTTGAAGGGACATCTGTCTCTAGCATGTTCTGTCTCTAGCATGTTCCTGGGGAGCGTGGCAGGCTCTAGGGTGTTAGGATGAGGAGGGGCCTGAAAAGCCTCCCATGAAGAGAGACTGAGCAGACTGAGATTGGGACTGTGAAGAGGAGCTGATTAAGAGGGAGCCTGAGAAAAGCGGGTAAAGAAACGGCCGGTTTGGAGAAAGAGACCTGGATCGTCTGTTCTCAGTCTCTTACCGCGAGGGTGTTTACGTTAATAACTAAGCCAAACCCCCGGGGTGAGCCGAGACTAGCGCGTGTGTGTGGGGAAGCAAACGCCATGCTTGTTTGAGTAGTAAGCTCAAGTGAGGTCGCCATTCGGCACTCCTGAGAACTCCCCAGCAAACCTGTTTGCAAGAAGGGCCGTGCGGCTCCCTTGGCCTAGAGAAATCGGCCAATTCTCTACCTCAGCCTAGCTCTCAGAACCAGACAGTAGTCAGAGATTCGGTCAGTGCCTTGGACAGCGGGCAGTCCAGGGAGTGATGGGGGCAGGGCTGTAGCGAAGGCAGCAAGGGGGTTCCTTGTTGCAACCCTACGAAAAGCATTGGGTGTTTTAATTTTCTGCTTTGGGGAATAAGTTGCCAGAAGTTTGGCCATAAAACTGTTGTCACGGTTACTCAGCATCATTCAGTAGCAGTGTCTACCACTGCCCGCCCCTCTAGGTACGGTACAACTGCTGGCCTTTATCCAGAGGGTGATCCGGGAAAACTGCAGCAGGTTGGCTCTCTCCTGTTCCTCTTCATCCCAGGCTGAGACGTGGGCAAGCTCGGAGTCCAGCTAGTGCTTTTTTGTAACCAAGCCAAGCCATACGCTGGCTGGCAGGCGAGAGATGCTAACATCTAAATAATGCAATCCAACGTGGTGGATGAGCCGATTCTTTTATTTATTATTATTATTGCAGCAGCACCTAGGAGCCCTAAGGATCAGGGCCACGCTGTGCTAGGAGCTGTACAAACACAGAAGAAAATCTGCCTTCCATTTCCGTAGCTACTGCCATAAGTATGTAGCAGGTTTCTCAACCGAGTTTAGGGGAGTTAAGACGCTAAGGCGCGTAGCTTCAGTATTTTGCAATATTTGCATCCCATTTGCAGCCAAAATAATATTTTCAAGTCTCAATTAGGGCTGTCAATTAGTCACAGCTCACATGGCTAATTCAAAAATTAATCTCAATTAAAAAAATGAATTGTGATTAACCACCGTTTTAATCACACTGTGAAACAATAGGGTATCAACTGAAACGTATTAGATATTTGGGATGTTTTCCTACTGTGACGTAGTGGGGGTACCTTGCAGGTTGCTATGCTGGGCAGTGGGCTGTGGGTGACCTCCACTGGCTGCTGGCTGTAGCACGGCCCAGCAGGGCTGAGGGAGAGTCATTATGCAAAGAGGGTCTCTCAACCTGTCCGACCAGCTACCCCCCAGGGAGAGAGACAAAGGAAGGTAGAATGCCGGCCCTGGCTGGGGGGCAGGGCTGGAAGAGAGTTTAGTTTCTCTCTGGGATCATGGAGGAAGCAGCCTAGGCAACAGGCTGGGATTTAGGGCCCCAGTCTCCCCCATCTCAAGGGGGGGCTGAGGCATCCTAGGCCTGCCCTGGAACCAGATGACATCTATGCTGTGCTGTAACCTGGAGAAGCAATAAACTCCCTCTATTCTACTGGCTCGTGGAGCCTGTCCGTGCCATTCCGGGGATGCAGGAGATGGGAAAACCCCAACGCGCCGTCACACCTACATTTTTAAATAGATTGTTTTCAGTTACAACACAGAATACAAAGTACACAGTGCTCACTTCCTATTAGAATGACAAATATTTGCACCGTAAACATGATAAACAAAAGCAATAGTATTTTTCAGTTCACCTCATCCACTTACTGGGGCACCATCTCTTTGCTCTTTGAAAGCGCAGCTGAGAAATGTAGGTTTTATTGTTGTTACATAACTACACTCAAATACAAAGCCGCGTGTAAAACTTTAGAGAAACCTATTTCTTGGTCAGCTCAGACAAACAAGTCTGCTTATCTTTATGAGAGGTAATGCTTCCCGCTTCTTATTTACACCACCTGAAAGTGAGAACAGATGTTCACACGGCACTGTTGTAGCCAGCTCTGCCAAGTGCTTATGTGCCAGATGTGCTAAACATTCGGATGCCCCTTCCTGCTTTGGGCACCATTCCAGAGGACATGCTTCCTTGCTTGTTAAAAAAAATAAGGTGTTAATTAAATGTGTCCCTGACCTACTTGGAGGAGCATTGTATGTCTCCTGCTTTGTGTTTTTCCCCCATTCTGTCATCTCTCTCATGTTAGAGTGTTCTCGGCTGATCCGGCACATGCTGTTCATTTTACGAGCACTTTCACTGTTTTTAAAACAAAAAGGAGGCCCTGATGTGAGATTTCTAAAGATAGCCACAGCCTTTGACCCAAGGTTTGAGAACCTGAAGTGCCTTCCAAAATCTGAGAGGACTTGGTGTGGAGCCACTTTGGATCATTATGGAGCAGAACTCATCATCAACATGGATGCATCTCCTCTGGAATGATGGCCAATGCATGATAGGACACATGAATCTTTAGTGCAGCTGGCATGTAAATATCTTGCATTGCCAGCTACAACAGTGCCTGTTCTCACTTACAGGTGACATCGTAAACAAGAAGCATTATCCCCCATAAATGTGACTGTGACGTAGTGGGAGGTACCTTGCAGGTTGCTATGCTGGGCAGTGGGTTGTGAGTGACCTCCACTGGCTGCTGGCTGCAGCACGGCCCAGCAGGGCAGGGGATGAGACATTATGCAAAGGGGCTTTGAACCTGTCTGACCAGTTATCTCCTAGGGAGCGTAACAATGGGAAGAAGGGGAGTGGAGCCCTGGCTGGGGGCAGGGCTGGAAGTGAGTAAGGGAGTTTTCTGGCTGGTATCATGGAGGAAGCAGCCTAGGCAAAGGGCTGGGATTTAGGGGCCCAGGCTCCCCTATCTCTAGGGGGGCTGAGGCATCCTAGGCCTGCCCTGTAACCAGATGACATCTGTGCTGTGCTGTATCCTGGAGAAGCAATAAACTCCCTCTATTCTACTGCTTGGTGGAGTCTGTCCGTGCCATTACAAGGGTGCAGGAGACGGGAAAACCCCAACGCGCTGTCACAGTGACCAAACTTGTTTGTCTGAACAATTGGCCGATCAAGAAATAGGACTGAGTGGACTTGTATGCTCTAACGTTTTACATTGTTTTATTTTTTGAATGCACTTATTTTTTGTACATAATTGTACATTTATAAGTTCAACTTCCATGATAAAGAGATTGCACTGCAATACTTGTATTACAATATGAAAAATATGGTTTATTTTTACAGTACAAATATTTATAATAAAATAAATAAGAAGGGAGCATGCTACACTTTGTATTGTGTGTTGGAATTCAAATCAATATATTTGAAAATATGAAAAACATCCAATAGTATTTACAGAAATGGTATCCTAATATTGTTTGTGTGTGGTTATTCACTATTCATTTAATTGCTTGACAGACCTATTATCAATGTTTGCCACCATTAAGTGCCTGGAAACGTTCTCCATTAGCATGGCTCT
Source organism: Pelodiscus sinensis (assembly GCF_049634645.1). Classification (NCBI taxonomy): domain Eukaryota; kingdom Metazoa; phylum Chordata; order Testudines; family Trionychidae; genus Pelodiscus; species Pelodiscus sinensis. The sequence goes on along the minus strand of NC_134732.1, from coordinate 3,141,513 downwards.
TTCAGAGCTAACGTGTTTACTTGAGGGGAGCAGGACAGGGTGTGTTGGAGTCACAGAGAAGGGTTCTCATGCAATCGGAGAGAGTAAATAAGCTCCCAGGCTGGAGTTTGACAGCTCAGATCATGTTCTGCCCTTCATCCTGGGGTGTGAAAACCTGGGAGAAGGGGGTTTTAGAGAGCAGGGGGTGTGAGTGCATGCCAGCACAACAACCGCGTCTGTTACATCCTGGACACATTGATTCCTCCCATCAAGGGACGTCAGAAGTCCCCTGCGAGTATCAGACTGCAGGGAGGAGTGATGGGTTGAGCTCTTGTTGGTGCTGCCAAGTGCCTGCCGTTCGAAGGAGTCTGGAGTTTTGCCGTGTTGGAAATGCTGTCTTCATTACCCGTCTGTCTCTGGCCTCTCTGGGGCTGGAAAGGAGGCCCTGGAGTTCCATGCTAACTTGTGGGACTGATGACTCTTTAGGCTGGAAAGAGGCTCTTTGGCAATGAAGTTGGCTGCCTGCAGAAGGAACATAAGAACAGCCACACTGGGTCCTGTCTGCCCACAGTGGCCAATGCCAGGTGCCCCAGAGGGAGGGAACAGAACAGGTAATCCTCACGTAATCCCTTCCCTGTCACTTATTTCTAGACAAACAGGCTAGGGACACCATTCCTACCCATCCTGGCTAATAGCCATTGATGGACCTAATCTCCATGAATCTATCTAGCTCTGTTTTGAACCCTGTTAAAGTCCTGGCCTTCACAACATCCTCTGGCAAGGAGTTCCACAGGTTGACTGTACGCTGCATGAAGAAAAACTTCCTTTTGATTGCTCAAAACCTACTGCCTGTTAATTTCATTTGGTGACCAAATGAAGAGCTCCTGAACCCGTCTCTGTTGTCATTTTACCCGCCAGGTGACAGTCTTTGTCTACTCGGACTTGCTGCTCTTCACGAAGGAGGATGAGCCCGGTCGATGCAACGTGCTGAGGAACCCTCTCTACCTGCAGAGCGTCAAACTCCAAGAGGGTGAGTGAGCTGGCAAGGGGAAGCTTCTTTGCGCCCGGCTTCTGGGCATCGTTTCTGGCTGCTGACTCCAGGGGGCTCTCTACGATTGCGGGCACATCAAGGCAGGGGGGCAGCCGGGACACATGCCGCCCCCTGTGTTGTCTGGGTGCTGCCAGCGTCTCGGAAGATCCCAATTTCCCCTTCTGCGGGTACACGCCGTAGGAGCTCAGGGCAGACAGGGAGCCTTCTGTCCTAGCTGCCCTGCCACCGGCCCCAGCCTGCTCACATTCCAGGAGGAGCTCTGGTGCCAGGGAACTGTGGCGACGGGCCAGGCTGTCTTGGGGGGACGGGCCAGGCCCTCCAAGGCTCCTGCGCGCTGTGCAGTTGCTGGATGGCGCCGTCCCCCGGGTGCCATATTGTTTCCAGCAGTGGCTAGCTGAGACCTGAAGGAAACGGAGCCTTGAGGTTTCCCCTCTGGTGCTCGAACAGGGCTCAGCCGCTCCTCTGACTAAGCTCCAGTGACCTTTGCTTACCCCACTTCCTCCTGCAACCGCCTACAGCTTCCCTCCACAGCCATCCCCGGGTGGTTTCACCCGTCCTCGCCCTGATGCACCGACAGCTGCTGGGTCGGGCTGGGACCCTTCCTCTCACACGCCTGCCCGGCGTGGCTGCTGCTCCCTGCGGGTCTCTTCCCAGCAGAGCGGAGGGACCTGAAGCCCTTGGGTCAGTGGGGATGCTGGGAGCAGGCGGGGAGGCTGAGATACAAATGAGGAACACCCCTTCCGTGACCCGGTCCCACGCCTCTCCTTCCAGCCTACCTGGGGAGCGGGACACATGCAGTCGTCTCTGAGCAGCCCCCCAGCCTGTAGCCCCTGGAGGGAGCTGCCAAGGCTGGAGATGACATGGCTGGTAGGTGGCGGGCGGGGCGGGCCCCTCGTGATCAGGGGCGCGAAGACGTGAGAAATAGAGCCGATACGCTGTAAAAGCAAAGCGCGCGCCGCAGGCTACCCTAAGGAGAGGGGTGCGTCATGAACATTTCGCCCCGGGCGCAAAAAACCTGGTTCTGGCACTGGGGGTGGGCGGGAAGCAAAGAAGGGGCGACGGAGACCTGAGGGGCAGATGGTAGATACGGCGTGGAGGGTCTGGCCTGCTCCTAGCTTGCGTTGGTGGGATGTGCAGCCTGGCTCAGCCCACAGCTGCCCCGGACCGTGGCCTGGCGAGCCTCGCGCGCATCCCGCTGTGTAATTGGTGCTAACGAGGGCATCTCGTTGACGGAGGACCCGCTCGGGCAGGGCGAGGGAGTGGCTGACATTCTGGGGGTGGAGTTGTGAGGTGCTGTGGACCCGGTAAACTGCCCGTATTCCCATCCCATCTCTCCTCCGGCCCCAGCCCGAACGTGCTGTAGATGCGGGTTGTCCACCCTCCAGGATTGTCCTGGAGTCTCCAGGAATTTGAGCTGAATCTTTCCTTAGAGATCGTAGCATCTGCTGAAACCTCCAGGAACACGTCCAGCCAGAACTGGCCACCTTCCCGTGGCCTCGGGCCCTGCTGTTTGGTGTCCCCGTGCAGGGGAACCCAGAGGGCGTTCTTGGAGCGGGGCTGTTGTTCCCAAGGAATGATTTACCGGGTGACCTTTGCCTCTTCCTGTTTGTGACTTTTTCTCCTGGCTGGCGGGTGATGTTCTCGAGCTGATTGGAAATCTCTGGGAATGGGTCTTGGCTGCCTGCTTGTGCCCGTGCATTGCGAGCTCTGGACGGTGACTATCTGAGCTGCTTTGGGGACACGGGTCACATGGTATGTTCGTTTCTTTTGCACTCGTGTCTAGCGTGGCCTGTTTCCAGGACCTGTCTGCCAGTGAGCTCGGTCACTAGGCCAGTGGGCGCCAGCTAGGACAGCCGGATCCTGAGGGGAGCCTGACTGATTTGGCCAGAAGGCTAGCAAATGCCGGCACTTCAGCTGCCCTTCCCCCACTGCTGTGCTGTTCCTACCCTCTGCTGTAGACCTACCACCCGGGAGCCTCCTGCTTGCTGGGCCGGGTGGGGGAGGCAGACGAGGGGGGTGCTGATGTCAGGGAGTCCCCCAACCCCCACCCTTGCAGCCAGTATTCACACAGAGGGGGGACACGACAGGGCTCAGGTTGGAGGGAGCTGGCTGGCAGCTGCTCCTCTGTCTGACTGTGCTCAGCATAAAGGGGCAATACATATCCCTGTCACCCACACTCACTGGGTGTCCCTGTCACCCACACTCACTGGGTGTCTCTGTCACTCACAGGGTGGGTCTGTCACTCACATTCACAGGGTGGGTCTGTCACCCACACTCACTGGGTGTCTCTGTCACCCACACTCACTGGGTGTCTCTGTCACTCACAGGGTGGGTCTGTCACTCACACTCACAGGGTGGGTCTGTCACCCACACTCACTGGGTGTCCCTGTCACCCACACTCACTGGGTGTCTCTGTCACTCACAGGGTGGGTCTGTCACTCACATTCACAGGGTGGGTCTGTCACCCACACTCACTGGGTGTCTCTGTCACCCACACTCACTGGGTGTCTCTGTCACTCACAGGGTGGGTCTGTCACCCACACTCACTGGGTGTCTCTGTCACTCACAGGGTGGGTCTGTCACCCACACTCACTGGGTGTCTCTGTCACCCACACTCACTGGGTGTCTCTGTCACTCACTGGGTGTCTCTGTCACTCACAGGGTGGGTCTGTCACCCACACTCACTGGGTGGGTGTCTGTCACACGGAGCCACCTGTCCCTCCTCCCAGGGAGCCGCTGCTGGACGTGCCAGCCACTTCTGGGGGTGGCACCAGGCCAGGGTAGGGGGGAGCCTGCCTTAGCCCCACCACACCACGGGCCAGGAGCTGCCTGAGGTAACCGGTGCCCATCCAGAGCCTGTAGCCTGAACCCTGCCCCAGCCCTGAGCCCCTTCTGCACCCAAACTCCCTCCCAGAGCCTGCACCCCAAGCCTCTGCACTCAGCCTCTCCCACGCTCCGAACCCCCCGATCCAGCTCCACTTGTGGGTGACCCCGGCATCCCAGTGACCTCCCGAGGACAGCAGCTCTCAGAGGTGACACCAGCCCCTGGCAGTGCCGCTCTCCCACCTCACCGAATAGGAACAGGCGGACTGCTGAGTGTAACAATTGAGACATCTCCGGTGCCTGAAGACCATTGTGATGTTTCCTGTTTCTGCGGCTTGCTGCCCGGGGCTCAAGCCAGTCAGTGTACTCGGCTTTACAATGCGCTGCCTTCCTGCCTTAGAAGCCCAGCATGGCTGAGGAGCCTCATGCCAGCCAGGCAGTACGTCCCGGGTGAGGTGCTGTGGAAATTTCCATCCCCGTTATTGGCTTGCTGGGGCCAGCCCTCTCCTAGCACAGGGATGATTCAGATCGGGCCAGGGAAAAAGGCAACGATTTTAATAGCCCATGGCCCCTCTCATTTCTTCCATCCAAAGGCGGATTTTTTTCCATCCGGGGCAGAATAATTTTTTGATGTGCACCGAGGCATGTGCACCACTCACAGGAGCACCAACCCAGCGGTGGGTGCTCTGCTAATCAGCTGGGTGCTCAGCGCACAGGGTCAGCCCAGACCCAGGGTTCTGCTGTGAGATCTGCCAAAAGAGGGACCACGTGCGCCTTGCTCTGCCGGCCCAGAGCTCAGGTGGCGGCGCCAGGCCTCTCGGCTGGCAATGGCCATGGCACGGTCGGCTGCCGTCCTGCTGCTGCCCCCATGACTGGGCCTGTCCCATCTCGCTACGGGCCGTGGCTCTGTCCTTTGACAATTGAGTGAGCCTTTGCTCTCCGCTTGGAGGCGCCCCCAGAGGCTAGCCTGGCCTCCTCTGGGGCACCTCCTTACAGCCCTTCAGCCCGCTCCTGGCCTCAGTTTCCCTCATGGGTCACTCAAAAGAATTCGCTTCGGGTTCTGACTTAGCTCCCCACTTGGGGGCCGGCTGGTAACAGCAACCTTGTGCTCACCGCCTCTGCCCACGTCCCCGCCCGAGGTGTAGCCCCCGCGCACAGTCCTTGTGCTCACCGCCTCTGCCCACGTCCCCGCCCGAGGCGTCGCCCCCGCGCACACAGTCCTTGTGCCCACCGCCTCTGCCCACGTCCCCGCCCGAGGCGTAGCCCCCGCACACACAGTCCTTGTGCTCACCGCCTCTGCCCACGTCCCCGCCCGAGGCGTAGCCCCCGCACACACAGTCCTTGTGCCCACCGCCTCTGCCCACGTCCCCGCCCGAGGCGTAGCCCCCGCACACACAGTCCTTGTGCCCACCGCCTCTGCCCACGTCCCCGCCCGAGGTGTAGCCCCCGCGCACAGTCCTTGTGCTCACCGCCTCTGCCCACGTCCCCGCCCGAGGCGTAGCCCCCGCGCACACAGTCCTTGTGCTCACCGCCTCTGCCCACGTCCCCGCCCGAGGCGTAGCCCCCGCGCACACAGTCCTTGTGCTCACCACCTCTGCCCACGTCCCCGCCCAGAGGCGTAGCCCCCGCGCACACAGTCCTTGTGCTCACCGCCTCTGCCCACGTCCCCGCCCGAGGCGTAGCCCCCGCGCACAGTCCTTGTGCTCACCGCCTCTGCCCACGTCCCCGCCCAGAGGCGTAGCCCCCGCGCACACAGTCCTTGTGCTCACCGCCTCTGCCCACGTCCCCGCCCGAGGCGTAGCCCCCACGCACACAGTCCTTGTGCTCACCGCCTCTGCCCACGTCCCCGCCCGAGGCGTAGCCCCCGCACACAGTCCTTGTTCTCACCGCGCTCCATGCCCGCTGTCCCCGAAAGGCTCCGTGTCCCTCGGTCAGAATGGCCGCTCCAGCCCCTGCACCGGGGGCAGCCCAGCCCTTCCCAGGAGAAACGGCCTTGGCCCTCGCGCTGCTCCCGGGGGTCCAGTTCGGAGCGTGGCTTTACCCCTCTGCTGCTCCCCTGCCTTCGGCCCTCTCTGGCCCTGGCCCCTGGCTCTCCAGCCCTCTGCCGCTTCTCCTGTGCCCCCGCAAGCCCTTCTTTCTGCTCCCCGCCTTTCGTCTGCCCCGTCCCATCTCCTGTCCTGGCTGAGCGTCGGTAGCCCCCAGCTGCTGCCCCACGGTCTGAATGAGTCCCCTGGGGAGCCCCTGTCTGCCCCAGCGGGGCTGAACCCAGTGTCATGTCCTGGGCCAGCTTCCTCTGCAGCCGCGGGGCCCCGGAAACCGGCATGGCCCTGCCAGCCCCCCCCCCCCCCCCGGCCCCACCCATGGGCCTGGCAGCTGCCCCCTGCACTGGGCTCGCTGGCACCTCCCCGGCAGTGTGGGGCTAGACAGCTCTTTCCTTTGCTGCCCCCAGCTGCCATCTGCCCCCTGCCTCTGGGAAGGGGGCGGGGTGGGGTGCAGCACAGTGGCCGTTCCCAGGAACTCCACACTCCGTGCTCCCGCGGGCTGGTCTGTGGGGATGTGGCCAGCCAGCCAGCAGGGCTTCATCTGGGCTGAGCAGTTCTGTGCACAGGCCACGGCCAGCTGGCCGGAGAGGGACGTGCCAGGCGGGTTTTACTGCCCAGCAGAGATGCCTGTGACCACTCGGAAACCCTTGGGGCTTGGCTTTCCCTGCTGTGTTATCGCTGGTCTCGCTTCCCTGAGCACGACTGAGAACAGCCTGCGTCTGGCCCCGCAGAGCCGGGGCGGCGTTTGACAGGCCGTTGTATTCGCCATTGGCTGGGGCGGGCGGCCGGGCAGCGGGCCTGGGTGAGCAGGCAGAGAGAGGCAGAACCCCCTGGCCTGGGCGCTGCACAGACCTACGGAGTGGCCGCTCCTGCCTCCGGGGGCTCCCCAGCTGCTGCGGGAGTAGGAATAAGAGCATGTGTGTGCATGGCCGGCGTTGTGCTTGAGAGGAGACCGGTGCAGGGATCCCACGGTGATGGGTGCGGGGCTACAACCTGACTAGAACAGAGGCTGGGTCGCTGCTAGGGGCTGAGGCTTTTCTTAGGAATGGCAGGCTGTTCGGAGCGGTTTCTAGCTCCTTCCTGAGCTCAGCTCGTGGCTGTTTTAGAACCTGCACTGGGTCTGTTTCCCCCTTTCACACACTGTGCACCCGCCTGCCTCCTTCGCCCCATGCCATGTCCCCGCCTGCAGTAACCCAGGGTCCCTCCCTTGGCCTGTGCCATGCCCCGCGGGCACACACACAATGCGCCCCCCGCCTTCAGTAACCTAGGGACCGTCCCTCGCCCCGTGCCATGCCCCGCGGGCACACACACACAAAATGCGCCCCCCGCCTGCAGTAACCTAGGGACCGTCCCTCGCCCCCTGCCATGCCCTGGCACACACACACAATGCGCCCCCCGCCTGCAGTAACCTAGGGACCGTCCCTCGCCCCGTGCCATGCCCCGCGGGCACACACACACACAATGCGCCCCCCGCCTGCAGTAACCTAGGGACCGTCTCTCGCCCCCTGCCATGCCCCTGCACACACACACAATACGCCCCCCGCCTGCAGTAACCTAGGGACCGTCTCTCGCCCCCTGCCATGCCCCTGCACACACACACAATGCGCCCCCCCCGCCTGCAGTAACCTAGGGACCGTCCCTCGCCCCCTGCCATGCCCCTGCACACACACACAATACGCCCCCCGCCTGCAGTAACCTAGGGACCGTCCCTCGCCCCGTGCCATGCCCTGGCACACACACACAATACGCCCCCCGCCTGCAGTAACCTAGGGACCGTCCCTCGCCCCGTGCCATGCCCTGGCACACACACACAATGCGCCCCCCGCCTGCAGTAACCTAGGGACCGTCCCTCGCCCCCTGCCATGCCCTGGCACACACACACAATGCGCCCCCCCCGCCTGCAGTAACCTAGGGACCGTCCCTCGCCCCCTGCCATGCCCTGGCACACACACACAATACGCCCCCCGCCTGCAGTAACCTAGGGACCGTCCCTCGCCCCCTGCCATGCCCTGGCACACACACACAATGCGCCCCCCGCCTGCAGTAACCTAGGGACCGTCCCTCGCCCCCTGCCATGCCCTGGCACACACAATGCGCCCCCCACCTGCAGTAACCTAGGGACCGTCCCTCGCCCCCTGCCATGCCCTGGCACACACAATGCGCCCCCCGCCTGCAGTAACCTAGGGACCGTCCCTCGCCCCCTGCCATGCCCTGGCACACACACACAATGCGCCCCCCCCGCCTGCAGTAACCTAGGGACCGTCCCTCGCCCCCTGCCATGCCCCTGCACACACAATGTGCACCTACCTGCCTGCAGTAACCTTCCCTCGCCCCCTGCCCCAGCGTAGGCAGCTCTCGGATTTTATGGAGAGTCTGGTGATATTTGGTGTTTTACTCAAGGCTCCGGCCCCAGGAGCCGCACCAGGAAAGTGGGGGAATCTCAGCGCCTGGGGGTTTCAAGCAAGAGACGCTCACAGTAGAAAGCAAATAAGAGCCCAGCACGTGCGGGGTTTTAGCCAGTTGCTTGATTCTGGGTGGCCCGTGGCCTGGGCTTTGACTGCTTGGCAGGGGGGCCGTGACCCGGCCATTGGGAGAGGCCTCACCCTCCTCCTCGTCTGTACTCTCCCCTGCAGCACCCCATCCCCGGCACACCAGGTGGCAGTGCCCCCAGACCCAGGGTGCTGGGCCGCTGGGTAGGTCAGTGCCAGCTGCCCAAGGTCCCTGTGGTAGGCTGGCCAGCTCCAGCCAGCCTGGGCCAGGGCAGAGTACTGGGAGCCGCCTGGGGCCAGAGCCATGCCAGGCTGCATGGGGAGACGCATGGCGCTTAGGGTGGCGGGTACTCACGCATGCACCCCGCTCATCCTGGCTCAGCGCAGTGAATGATCAGCAGCCCCAGCGAGGCCGGAGACGGGGGCTTTCCTGGGTGCCCTCTGCCCTCCGTGCCGGTCGTCGATCAGCCGCCCGGGCGGGAGGGGGCGAGCTGTAAATCCCCGGGGAGTCCAAGGCCGCGTCCGTTTTGCCTTGTGGGTCTCACTGCAGCGCTAGGCGGCTGCACGCCAGAGGTGAGCCCGACAGTTCTACGCAGTCCCAGCTTGCGGGCTGGCTCTACAGCAGAGCCTGGACTCAGACCCAGACGAACGTGATTGTTGGAGAGGGGGCCACTTGGCCTGCATGCAGGGAAACCAGGCCTCAGCGAGCGCTCCGAGTCCTGTCAGGGAGGCCGGGGGCACGTCGGGTACTTGGGCTTTCCGAAAGCCTTGGACAAGCTCCCCCACCAAAGGCTTGGAAGCAAACTCAGCAGTCGTGGGAGGAGAGGGCAGGGCCTCTCCTGGATCAGCCACCGGTTAAAGGACAACCCTGAGGCTTTGACCTTCCCCTGCTGCAGGGCGAGCCAGCCCCATGGAGGGCACCGCGGCTCAGAGCTTGGGTCCTGCAGTGTGGAGACTACGCGGTCTGGACCCAATTGAGCCATGGGCCAGATCCAGCCACAGGTCCCCCACCCTGGGAATAAATTGCCAGTTTTCACAAAAGGAGGAGGTAGACAAGGATGGGCTGATCGGTTACCATGGATGGTAACACGCAGGCTGCCACCGCGCTCCTGAGGAGCCGGCTGCCACCCTGCTCCCAAGGAGCCAGCTGCCACCCTGCTCCCAAGGAGCCAGCTGCCACCCTGCTCCCAAGGAGCCAGCTGCCACCCTGCTCCCAAGGAGCCAGCTGCCACCCTGCTCCCAAGGAGCCAGCTGCCACCCTGCTCCCAAGGTGCCAGCTGCCACCCTGCTCCCAAGCAGCTGGCTGCCACCCCACTCCTGAGCAGCCGGCTGCCACCTCGCGCTGCTAGCTCAGTAGCAGAAGGTGCCTTCCCACAAAGCCCTAGGACCAGGGTAGAGAGACGTTCAGGGATCAGCACAGAGGCCAGGGTGTGTGTGTGTGTATCTGTGTGTAATGGCAATTGCCTGTACTAGCTCCAGCCTTCTAATTCACCGAGACCCAGGTCTGCAGCCTGCCCAGGAAGGCAGCCTGCTCTGAGCTCCCGGGGGACTGGCCCAGCCCCTGTGTGCACGTCTCCCCACAGAGCAGGGCCCTAAGCTGCCTCAGCCTCTCGCTTTGCTTCTGCATCAGGCTGGCCCTTTGCCCGGTGCCTTGACCAACTCCAGCAGGCGGCCGCTGTGACGGCAAGAGAGACCCCGTCACCAGGGGACAGAGCCTGGCGAAAAAGCCCCCGCTGTGCAGTGAGCCAGCGAGACGCGCCTCCGCTTTGCCTGCTGCATTAGCCTGACCCATCCACTTGGCCGCCAGCCGCAGCAAACCTCACTGCCAGCCCACAGCCTGCCAGGGCAGAACTGCAACCATTGCTCGTTAAGTGCATCCCCGCAGCCAGGGCCACGGCTCTTTGCTGGGGAGGCCCGGATGCAATCAAAGCCTGATCCCGGCCTGGTTTTTTCTCTTCCAGGTTCCTCTGAAGACCTGACATTCTGCATCCTCTACCTTGCAGAGGTGAGTAGATCTTACAGGGTCCAGCTAACCAACGCTTTGTCCTGGGGGCAGAGCCGAGAGCGGGTCGATTTCACGTCTCCTTGGAGTTAGTTTGCCAGCTGTTGGGAAAGGGAACAGAGGTGGCTGCAGCCAGCACGGATGAAGCTGTTACGTGGAATTTGTGACTCAGGAGAGAATGAAGCATTGATGTCTGTACCCTTCCCCACCCCCCTTCCAGGCCGGGGGCGGGGCAGCCTTTCCCCACTGCTCTGACTTTTGATTGGTGCCTACGGGTTCTTCAGCCCTCTGATGGATTTATTGGCCAGTTTCTTTCAATTTCTTTTTACAGGCGGTTCCCTGTTCTTGCCTTCAAAATCTCAGACTTATAAACCATGAAATAGGACAAAGCAAGCACGGTGCATAGTAAATTCCTGGTTATCCAAATGGCTTGGGGGTCAGCTAAATCCTTGGGGTAGTTGGGTGTATTTTGAGCTGCGGATTATCCTGCCAAGTGTTGTAGAAGGCTGGAGCTAGTACAGGCAATCCCCCCCCCCACACCCCGCCTCTGAAATATGATTAGGATTCCGTGACTGCAGGTAACTGCTTAGAAGAGCTATACAAACACAAAGCCCTGGATTAGGACTAAAAGGCGTTAAGAGGCTAATTGAGATGTAATTAGCTGGTGATGAACTAAGAGAAGGTTTCAGGGAGGACAGGCAGTAACGAGGATCTCAGATAAAAGGCAATGACACTGGAAAAGACGCTTTCCATAAACACAGCTCTGAAAGAGCATGCAGAGGGAATGTCATAAACATGGTTATAATCACTTGGATGGTGGCCAAGTTCCTGTTGCCAGAAATGAGCTGAGAGCTGCAGAACTTGTTCTTTGTGAATTGAACCTACCCAGTCACCAGATCTTGCAGCTGCTTGCTGTGTGGGGTCCCTTCCCCCTCCCTCCCGAGTAACTCCGGGTTGTGCCTGATTTCAGCGCCTGGTGGGGAGAGGGCAGGAGTTTGGGGCTAGTCCTGCTTGTGCGAGCGTGGCATAGTTGCTTCCCCTTTCTCTTTGCCCTCCAACGCTCTTGTTTGTCTTGACTGTTGTAATGATGAGATGTGCAGCGCAGGAAGACGACCCTGTCTGGGTACGGCACCAGCACAGCAGGGCCCCGGCCTCAGCTGGAACCTCCTGACCCTGCCGTAATACAAATAAATCATCATTTTGTGACCCTAAAATGTAGCTTTTAGTGCCCAGTGTCCAGGCTCACCTTGAAGCAGAGGGCAGTATAAATGTTCACACCAGTGGGAAACTGAAACCGTCGGCCAGAGGTGCAGGCAGAGGCCAGAGGTGCAGCTGACGTGGACATAGGTTATGTTGTGCGGAGGGGTGAATTAGCCGCCCTCTGCGAGATGTAACTTACGATAGAATCAGAGACGATTAGGGCAGGATGTTTAACGCCCCCGACCCGAGCAGGACAGACCCCAACTCAATCATCCCAGCCAGGGCTTTGTCAAGCTGGGACGTAGAAACTTCTAGGGATGGAGATTCTCCCCCTCCCTAGGGAACCCAGCCCAGCGCTTCACCCTCCTTGGGAAACAGCTTTTCCTAATATCCCACCGAGACCTCCCCCACTGCAACGTGAGCCCATTGCTCCTCGTTCTGCCACCTGCCGCCGCCAAGAACAGCCTCTCTCCAGCCTCTCTGGAACCTCCCTGCAGGGAGTTGCAGGCTGCTCTCAAATCCCCCCTCACTCTCCTCTTCTGCAGACTAACTAAGCCCAGTTCCCTCGGCCTCTCTTCATGTCATGCGACCCTCTGGCCCGCCTTAAGGAAAATGGCACCCTTCTATTCCCCCCCCCCCCCGGTCACTACTGACCCCACCGGCTCCCTAGGCTTCCGCCCTATCTCTTCTGGGCCCCAGTTCCTTTCCCAGGGTTTAACTGGCACGAAGGAGATGCCAGAGGCAAGAGCCCAGCCTGGGCACACATTAAGCACTGGCAGGGCCGCCTGATGCTGGCGGGTGCTAGCCAGGTGCCACTGCCAGCAGCAGCGCAGAAGTCAGGGTGGCCTGGCAGATGGTGTGTTGCCGCCCTTATGTGCTGCTGCTGTAATGGAGGGCGGGCCTGATGTTCGGCACGGGGCTCCAGGCGGGCGTTGCGCTGTGGTGTGGGGACCGTGTCTTGCCAGAGCGCATGGCCCCCCTGCCGCCCTCTGGCTGCTCCTGGCTCACCCCTGGGAGGTTTGTGGGGACGGTGGGCAGGGAGGCACCAGGCAGCGCTGCGCTATGTGCAGATAACAGCTCTGGTATGTTCAGAAAGCGTAGCTGTCCGTTCAGAACAGCCAGGAGGTAATACGGCCAGCCCCTCCCCATCCCAGGCCGCAGGCTCTGTCTACACTTGCAGCCTTCAGGCCGCGCTTTGAGACCAGTGTGTTGCAGCCCCCGTGCTGAAAGAGAGCTCTCCCCCAGCGCTTCAGGAAACCCCCCTCCCCCAGGGGCATAGCTCTCCGCGCCACCGGCCAGTGACTGCTCTGACGCTTGCTGTGCTGCGGTGGGGGCAGGAGGAGGTGTGATTTTCACACCCCTGAGCAGGAAAGTTTCAGCACCGTCACTTGCCGGTGTGCACAAGCCCTTCGCGTGCCAGTTCCGGAGCTGTAACCCGGCTCTCCAACGCACGTGCGATACTTTGCCTGCTGTCTTGCGCAGAGCACACAATAAGTGCAGACTGCTTGCTTCCTCTAGCAGACACTCGCTCTAGAGGGGTCGCCCTGGTAGTCTGTAACTAAAAAAAATTAAAAACCAGCGAATGGCCCTGTAGCACCTCGGAGACTAACACAAACATCTCATGAGCTCACCAGTGTGTCACCTCTGCTGGAAAGCCTGGGCCTTTCCCACACTTGGGGAATCTCTGTCATCCCAGCCTGTGCCTTGATAATCTTTCCCTTCCCCCAGTGCCACCTTCCTCTCGGCCTTCGCCCGCTGCTGCTGGAAAGAGCACAGAGCCTTCCTGCAGAACAAGGGTCGATTCCCTGCTCCGCACGGGGCGACAACTGGTTGAGGGTGGCCAAGGGAATTGGACACACATTGCTGCTTGTCTGCAGATACTGGGCCTGCCCTGTGCCGGTGAGGCCTGCTGCTGGCGGAGGGAAGGGGAAATGGTCGTACGCTGTTTATTCAGTCTTCTTCCGCTGTGTGTTTCCCTCCCACTGGGTATCTGGCCAGAGTCACTCCCCATCCAGGCAGGCCGCCTCGCCTGCGTTGGGGGAGCCCTGTGCTGGGCTGGGGCAGAGGAAAGGCGTTAACACATGGGACAGTGTGACTGTGACCGCACAGGAGCGGGCAGGGGCTCAGAGAGAGCAGGTGCAGGGAGATGTGTAATGACGAGGCCCCAGCTCAATGAGTTTGGGAGACACGTCATTCCACGTGTAAGAGGGACACTGAGGCACAGAGCAAGGAAATGCCTTGCCCACCATCGCACCGCGGGCCTCCCAAATCCACCCCCATTTGCATACACTTCACAGCAATGAAACTGTCTCCAGCGTAGTGGCTTTAGCTATTTAAATCTTAAATGTCTTGGTGTTTTAACAAAGCATAAGTATCGGTTATGGTTGACCAGTAGGGACTGGAGCACGCTGCGGGCAGGGGCTGGTGCAGCTCCGCAAGGCCTGTCGCGGTCAGGGGCACTCAAGCCTGGCCGGAGCAGTGCCCATACATGGTGGGTGGCCGCTCCAGCCCAACGGGGGGGTGGGAGGAGCTGGTCCAGCCAGTTGGGTTGGAGCATCCCTCCGCATATCCCCCCCCCCCCCCGTTTAGTCGATTAACCGGTTAAACTTAACATTTAACTGCTTAACCAGGTAAACGGGATTTGGCATCCCTAATGTAACCCTCTAAAGTGCTTCGTCGATATATTTCAGGCTGGGGGGCCTGATCCAAAAGGGGGTGGCAAGGCTGTTGTGGAGAAGGGATCGCACTGTTACCACCCTTCCTCTTGCTGCTTTCAGAGCTGGACACCCAGCTCGGAAAGCAGCACCTCCGCCAGCCACAGCACAGAAGGAAGGGGACCCGGGCTGTGGCCTCCCCATCTCCCCAGATCCTTGCAGTCCCTTTGGGGTCAAGGAGCCCCATTGTGGGGAACACTGGGCACTTGTGCCCCCGGCCTGTGGGCCAGTATCACCGTCCGTGATGCGTTGAATTTGGCAGGGCCCTAAGTCTTCCTGTGAGTCAGTGCAGAGACAGGGCTAAGCTGGGGAGACCTGACTCACGCGTCTGCTCCCAGGCCACATGCTGTCTGCCCGCAGTGACAAAGAGGTGGCTGCCCGGGAAGCGGAGGAGGACGGTGCTGCTGTTGCTAAGGCCCGAAGGGATGAAGGCTGGGTTGGCGGATAAATCACCAGCCTGGGAGCGAGGCGAGCGGGGTCCAGTCTTACCTCTGCTACTGACTGACCCGGTGACCTTGAGCAGGCCACTTAAACTTGTGCTCGGATGTCACCAGGGTGGTGTGCGGACAGGCGGCGTGCTCTGTTCAGCTGCGTGTGTGGGCTCCCTCTCTGTCCTGCCCAGCTCAGTGCAGGGAGCCAGACCCCATGAGAACCCCCAACAACCGCAAAATCAGAGAAGGGGCGAAGGCTCCAGGCCAGGTTTACTGTCCACGAGGCACTGTCCTAGGGACCTGGCTCAGTGGGTAAAGCCCCAGGGGCCAGCAGGCCCCCCCATCCCATATTCAGCATAGGGAAATACGCTCACCCTAGTTCTCAGGAACGGGCGAAGCGGGTTTGTTATACCCAGATCCTTATGCCAAACCAACCTCATTGCCTCTGTAAGTTTTCTTGGTGAAGGCTCAGAAAGCGCCGGGGTGAGACACTGGTCCTAGCTCCCAGAGAGAAAGCAAAGTGCAGACCGGGGGCGACCGGTGAGGAGGGCCACAGGGGGGCACCGGTCACATGACCGCTCCCCTCACCCCGTGACTCCTCCCCGTGTCCTCATTGGCTCCTTTGACAGGGACGCTGGCCCAGGTGAGTGGGGGCAGCAGTAGATGTGGGTGACAGCTACGTAGCTTCCCTTTTTGCCTGGCCCTGGAGCTCAGCCTCCCCGTCGACTGTGGGAACAGCGCTGGCTTCTGTTGTAAACGGGACTTGCAGGGCTGGCGCTGGGTGTGAGCCGGGGGGGGGGGACAGCAAGGAGACGTGTGTTTGCTTAGAGCCGCGCGGGGAGTGAGGCTGCGGTGGGGTGGTGCAGTCGGATTCCTAGGCAGCCCTGGCTACACTGGGCTGTCTCGGCCTCGCAGAGCTGCAGGGCCACATAGGAAGCCGGGCCCGTGGGGAGCGCATCCCGCCGTGGTGCAGCTGCCTCCCACCCTCCAGAGCCCAGCTGCCTGCAAGAGCGCAGGCTGCAGAGCCTGGTTTCCTGGGACTCTGCCTTGCTCTCTTCCCAGTGTCCCTGGGGGATCCCTATCCCATGCTGGCACTGCAGCCCCTTCCTCTTCTGTCTTGGTGGGGCAGTCAGCACCCGGGGCCTTTGCCTGAGACCTGCAGGGCTGCGGCAGGAGGCAAATTTCAAATGGGAGGTGTGGCGGCGCGTCGGGTTCCCCGCCTCCTGCACCCCTGTAGTGACACGAACAGACTCCACCAGCCAGTAGAATAGAGGGAGTTTATTGCTTCTCCAGGGTACAGCCCAGCACAAATGTAATCTGGTTCCAGGGCAGGCCTAGGATGCCTCAGCCCCCCCTTGAGATGGGGGAGCCTGGGCCCCTAAATCCCAGCCCCTTGCTTAGGCTGCTTCCTCCATGATACCAGACAGCAAACGAAAAAACATCCCTTTCAGCCCTGCCCCCAGCCAGGGGCTGGCCTCTCCTTCCTTTGTTTCTCTCCCTGGGAGGTAACTGGTCAGACAGGTTGGGAGCCCCTTGCATACTGACTCATCCCCTGTCCTGCTGGGCCGTGCTACAAGCAGCCGCCAGCGGAGGTCACCCACAGCTCACCGCCCAGCATAGCAACCAGCAAGGTCCCAACGCTACATCACAGGAGGCGCTCTGCAAAGCCAAGGAAGGAGGCTTGTGCCCCTCTTACTCTGGGGGGATTCTGCACCCGTCGTTGCCCCTTTCATTTGTCAAGGATGTTGTTTCACTTACAGCACAGTGGGTGGAAAACAGGAGTGGGCAGCCCCGGAGGAAATCGCCAGCCCCTTGCACCTGAGTAACGGAGCTAGAATTGACCCTTCGTGTCTAGTTGTCAGTCCACACATATTGCAGCCATATGCTCAGTGTTACGTTGTAGGCAGCTGACGAGCAAGCGAGGGCTGGGAACGCAAACTCAGCATGTGTATTGGCTACTGCCCACCTCCAGGAAGGTCAGCTGCAAACTGTTCACCGTTCAAATGATGCTGGGAAACATCTTCCGTCCAAAAATGCAGGCCACTCAATCACTCAGGCTCCCTGGGCATGTATAAGGCCACCCTGCCCTTTGCAACGAGGCTCCTTTACACCTCTGGCAATGTAAAGGAGCCTCCAACTTTTACACCTGGAGAACTTCATTAAGAAGAAAGGGGATGATTCACTAAGCAGGCAGGCTGCTGCGTCCCCTGTCCCTCGCCTACCTTCCCAGAAACAGCCCCGAGCCAGGCCCCTCCACACAGAGCAAGCCACGGCCTTGCCCAAGAGAGACAGTGTGTCTCCCCCACGCTCAGCTGCCCAGCCTTCTCCCTCCCCAGTGGCGATTTATTCTCTACCAGCCAATCCAAGTACCCACACTGAGGACCCTGTGCTGCCGGGGAGAGGTGCATGATCGCTCTGGGGGCTTCCCCATCAAAGGTCATTTTTCTGTGGGGAAGTAAAGAAATCTGCAGGGAACGTGAATTCTGGAAGGGAGAGCTGTTTGCCACGGAAGTTACTAAGACTCAGAGAGCCCCATGGTTGTGTTGCGGAAACTCTGGGTCTACCTAAGAGTGAATTGCCGCCACTTGCCGCCGTGATTTATACTGTGATAGACCGATCCCCGTTGCCCAGGCTCAGTGCTGCTGGCTGGCAAAAAGCCCAACTGCAAGACTCTGAGATGTGTTGACACTTTACTTGCAAAGCCCTACTGCAGTTGTTCTATCTGTCTAGGGTAGACGGTTATTGAGGGAATGGAGCCACTTCTAACTGATTCAGGGCATGCTGCACCAGATCACAGTCGGTCATTTACAGAATCAATGAACACACCTAGAGCTACCGCAAGAGTACACAGCCCTACCCATGAAGGCCCGGCGGGACGGCTCTGGACATCTGGGAGTGCAGAGAACTCTGGAACTTCTCCGCAGTGGGTTCCACCGGAGGGCCGAGGACGTACGCAAGAAATGCGGGACATGCGCCTGGAGTGTTCAAAGGGAACTGCCCGTGAGAGCAGCGTTTTCTGAAGACGGTCACCAGCAGCCAGCCTGCGGAGCTGGCCTGCCGCCATTTCTTGTCCTTAGAAGTGGACAGGAGGAACGCTGGGAACATTTTCGTCGTGACTGAGCGTTCTGCCTGGCACGTGCAAGAATATCCCACATGCGACCAGAGGGCCAGCGCCGTCGCTCCAGTGCTGGAGGAGTGTTTTCCAGTGTGCGGGTTCCTGGCTTGGAGACACTGTGACCAGGGATGGGACATTGAGAGCCAGCTCCTGAAGGAGGCGCTAAGGCTTGCCGAAATGAAGACGTCCAGAACGACACCTGGCCACCCACAAGGAGACCCTCAGCCAGAGCGATTTAGTGGGCCTGTGTTGGCCATGCTGGAGACTTTACGTCCAGGGCAGAAAGCATCCTGGAGCCAGCATGTGGCATTTTTGGTTCATGCCGACAATGCCGCAAAGAAGGGTGCTACAGGAGTCTCCCCATGCCCCTTGATGTTTGGTTGAGAGTCAAGGTTACCCACAGACCTGGGCTGGGGATATTAGAGGATGGAGAAAGCGACGAGATGCAGATGCAGTATATGTCCCGCCGAAGAGAAAAACTGCAGGAAGTCTAGCGCGTGGCTCAGGGTATAGAGCAGACGCCTCATCCCCTCTGTACGTGGTCTCGGTGGGACAGAGCACACCCCCAGATGCATGCCCAGTGGTGCAGAATTCCCCCAGCAGCACCCCAAGATGGCTAGAGGGGGCGGGAGCTGGTCTCCCGTCCTCTGGGCTGGGTGGGAACGGCCTGCCACCTTAGAGAAGGAAGCCTGCAGTAGTGCACAGCGTTCGTCTGAGATCTTATTCCAGGAAGCAGCCGGCCAGCCGCTAGCAGTAATTATACTTTGCGGCCAATCCAGCCTGGCGGGGGAGGTTGGAGCCGTGTTTAACAGCATCCCCATCGCCATGGTTTCTGGGGGCTGAGACCCCAGGCCGACTGGCTGCTTCCTTGGCTTTATGTCATCTCGGCAGCTGCCGGTGGAAGCGCTCGTCTCATGCTGCATTATCTGCATGGCCTCTGTAACGAGCCCCTTCATTTCCTTAATGACTTGGTGAGTCGCACGGGATTCTGGTGCCCAGCACGCTGCTCTCACTCCGAGAAGCCCATTTCTCGGTAGACGCTTGTTCTCCAGGGGCCTAAGAGTCCATCAGCCTCTAGACGCTTTATGAATAAATATTGATTCCCCCCCAGTAATGTAGGCGTCGTCGTAATCGCATCAAGTGTGCTGGATGTGGAAACGCTTCTAGCTGCGTCTCCGGGGCTGTATTTGTTTTGAGCAGAGGGGAGATTTCAAACTTCAGTGATTACTGCTGGGTAGCGGCAAAGCCACGGGGAGCCGCTGCTCGCGCTGCTCACCAAGAGACCCCTCAACAGAGCTTAAAGCCCTCCGGACTCTAATGAGTCGTTACAGTCAAAGCCAGTGCCCGGCCCAGGCTGACTCAGACACAGGTGAGCGTGCGAGTTGGAAGCTCCCTTAGGACACAAACGGCATCTTCCCAGCCCCGTCCGGCGCGCGTGGGAGTGCAGACCGTAGCGTCGCTGGGAGCGTCTGTTCCACACTGCGCTGGGTGCCGAAGGGCAGGCCGACTTTGCAGCGCCTTCCCGTTGCGGTGGTTGGCTTGTTGTTTTACACAACGCGTGTTAATGCTAGAATCGCGTCAGTGACCGTGTTAAAAATCAGACACTCCTGCTACCCAAGGCAGCGCATCCCTGCTGGGCCAGGCATTCGCGGGAGTGTCGCTGGCTGAGTCTTGCTGCCCCACGTCAGGGAAATGGCACCTCCAGACCCCTAGGCACAAAGCCTCACCCAGGACATTCAGCTGCAGGGTCAGGGCCTTATTTCAATAGGTTCAACTTGCATCCTGCCTGCCGGCATGAATCCCAAGAACCCCGTGGACTCCTGAGGTGTTCCCTTGGATTTACACCAGCTGCGCAGATCTGTGTTTGGCCCCGTTTGGCGCGTGGAAGGCCACACTCCACGGTGAATTTGAATCTAGTTTTCTTTTCCAGATCATGAAAAAACGTAAAAAACGACGAATGGTCCCGCCACACCGTAGAGACTAACAACACGTGTAGATGGTGTCGTGAGCGTCCGTGGGCACCGCCCCCTTCTTCAGATGACTGGTTTGTGCCCACGGAAGCTCATGACGCCATCTACATGTTTTGTTAGTCTCTACGGTGCGGCGGGACCATTCGTTGTTTTTTACGTTTTTTCAGTGAGGCTACGTCTACGCTGCGGCGCTGTTTTGGGATACCGGAAGTATCCCGAAATAGCTAGTCCGCATCTTTTGAGCAAGTCCGTTCTTTCGAAATATAACGGGCTCGCTCTTCCGATGTCCCTTTAAACCTCGTTCCACGAGGGTTAAGGGACATTTCGGAATAACGCTTTATTTCAAAATAGGCTATTTCGAGGGAAGGGTGCAGTGTGGATGCACCCTTACAACTAACACG
Organism: Pelodiscus sinensis; assembly: GCF_049634645.1. Taxonomy (NCBI): domain Eukaryota; kingdom Metazoa; phylum Chordata; order Testudines; family Trionychidae; genus Pelodiscus; species Pelodiscus sinensis. Next base: position 3,121,296 of record NC_134732.1, on the reverse strand, counting down.
GAACCCCTCTGAAACCCAGATGATGAGTTAATTCTCCTACCACCTAGTTCAGGCCAAGTCTTTAAACCCAAGATTAATATTTGCATAATTACTCACTGCCTTTTCACTCTGGGGCATGAAAAATGTGGGTAAGTTTTGCTACCACACACACATTTGGGCTGACTGCTGCTTAATTGGCAGCTTAAGGTATCGAAAGCGAGCCCCACGGCTGGGAGAAATCGGCCTAGCCCCTCAGACTCTGTGGACGTAGAGAGTAGCACTGTGCACACAGCGTGGTCCCAGCAGACCCGCTGGGCACGAACCAGCCTGCAGGCTGGGGTGGCCCCGTGGCTGAGCGGACGTGTGCGGAGCTTCACAGGTGACCACAGCAGCAACTGCCCCACTGATCTAGAATCCAGATCAGAGAGCTGGGAAACAGCCGTGGGCTCTGGCCAGGCCTGAATGCTCCCAGGCCCTGTGGCCACAGGACGCCGGTTCCTCTTAACAGCTGGTAAAATTGAACACAAACCCCAGGTCCCGCAGAGGGCCAGAGCCGGCCAAAATGGAGGTGTGCTGAGGAGACACGTTCCCTGTCACCTGGCCGAACGGCGGCGCGCCTCTGCTCCTTGGGAGTATGTTCCTGGGCCCCTGCCTCCATCCCTCCGTCTTTGGGCCCAGGGCTCTGTCCCCTGGCTGGGCTCCGCTGGTCTGGGGACAAAGCCTCTCTGGCGCCTTCACTCCATGCCGGCCTTGCGCCCTCAGCGAGGGCAGCAGTTCTGAGGTCAGCCGAGAGGCTGTAATTCCTGCTCCTCCTTAATGGTGCTGCGGCGCCGGCTCTCGCCACTCTGGGCCTGTGCCGGGGGAACCGAGCGGGCAGGGCGCATCTGCTCCCAGCCCGCCCACCTGCCAGTGCCCTGCCCACCCCCTGAGGCGCAGCAGAGCCCGAGCAGAGGGGTGGGCTGAGCGGGGCTAGTGACCCTGGCTCGGCGGGCCCAGGGGGATCTGGCTGACCCGAGCCCCTCCACCGAGCCCTGCTGTAGCTGGAGGAGGAGTAATTCTGTGGTGGGTGGAGTTGCCCCCTTTGTGTGGGAGCAGGGGCAGATAACCATTTTGCGGGGCCCAGGGCAGCCCAGTTTCGCAGGGCCCCCCTTTGCCACGGCGCATGTGCGGGGCTTCTTGAAGTGCAGGGCCCAGGGCGGCTGCCCCGCTCACCCTGCCCTATATCCGCCCCTGTGTAGGGGGAGCTCTGTGAACAGCCGTCTCAGCATGGCTGTGGGCAGGGGCCATGGAGCCGGGATGCAGGCCGGGAGAGGTAAATGGCTCCACTGGAAAACAGGGCTGGACAATACTGGGAAGGGCCCGCACGCCCCTGATGCTGCCGAGGTAGGGCTGTGTGCCTGAGGGCTTGGCCCATTGCCCTAGCTCAGGGCAGGTCTCCAGCGTGCCATGCTCCTGCCCCACAGCCCGACCCCTGCGCCCACCTGCTCAGTGTGTTCTGGGGCTTCATGCAGTCCCACTTCATGGATGCCCTTGGGGAGAGGGCTGGGCCAGGTTGCTTAACTGAAAGGCACCTGAGTCCCCGCTGGGGTCCTCTGGCTCCCTGCTGCTCCGCCTTTATCCTGCTTGGCTTGGTGGCCAGCCGTGCCCTGGCTGCCACAGCCTCCTGCGTCCCCCATCACCCCACCCTGAGCACCTGCAATAACATGTTTTTCAAAAGCTCTGTGTAAACAGGCAGTGCTCCTGTCTGGCGCGTTCTCTGGTCGCGAATGCCCCTCTCCCACTGTCTGCATCCTCCTTCCCCAGCACGGGGAGAGTCAGCCGCACTTGCTCTTTGCAAACAGGGTTGCCAGGGGTCCGGGTCTGAACCGGACAGTCCAGTGTTTGAGCTTTCTGTTCGGGACACAAATTGAGACAATAGAAATGAGACAATAGAACTGTCCGGTGTTTTCTAACTCCGATGGATTGTAGATTGTGATGTCATGTCAAGTGTGTCCGGTATTTTTGTTGAAACCATCTGGCAACCCTATGCAAACATTGGCCCCCCAATGCAACAGTAGCAGGGCAGCCGGCCCTCTCTGCAGCGCGTTGTCTGGGCTGCATTTCAGTGATCTAGGGGAGCTGGGATCAGCTGGCTGCTGTGAGGTCTGCCTGCCCGGAGAGTACCAGAGTCAGGGCTCCTGGGGTCCCCAATCCCTTGCAGGCAGCTGTGGGGTATGAGTTGGAAGCCCCCTGGGGAAGGGCAGCCGGGGGTGCCCGATACGGGGGGTTCTTACGGCAAGGGCAGTGGGGAGGAACAGCATTGCGTGCGTTTGTGCTGATACCGCCTGTGCTGTTCTCGCCGGGAGGCGTCGGACCTGCCACCCCGCTGCCCCGCCGCTGGATCCTGGGTCGGGCGGCGTCCAGCAGCTGCAGCTCACACTTGTGTAGGGAGGGGGACCGGGCCAGGGGACAGACCCAACCTCTCTCCAAGGGAAACCATTGTGGGTTCTGTCGTGCCCACATGCAGCCACCAGGGGGTGACGTCTCCGCTCCGCAAGGGAACAGCGAAACGAGAGAAATTCAGCCCCTTGGGCAGGGGTAGCAGTCGGGAGGTGCAAGGCCGCGCTGTGCCCCTGCCAAAGTGCCACTTGATAAAGGGGGCGCCGCCTCGTGCCCCCTCGCGGCGCTCTCTGCACCCCCTCCCCCCAATGCACGCCAGCCTGGAGGAGCAGTCAAGGTGCCCTTACAAGCTTTATGCTGCCCGCTCACGGTGCCCATCTGGTTAGCAGGACAGCTGTGCTCATGCTCCCGGGTTAGCCGACACCTGGGCTTCAAAGGCAGAAACCCACGTGGTTCTTTCCCTTCTCGCTGAGTAACACTCCCCTTCTGCAGGTTCCCAGGGGGCCTCAAGTGGGGATCCGTGTCTCTGAACAAACAGTGTGAATTGTTTCGGGGGTCCCCGTGTTAGGGGCCTGTGGCACCGTGGAGGCTAACAAAACGATATAGACTCACGAGCTTCCGTGGGCAAAGCCCACTTCTTCCGATGAGCTTGAGTGGAGGAAAAAAGGGGGACTCTCGGGCTACGGTTACACTGCCTCTTTCTGGCAGAAGAGGCAATGCAAATTAAGTGCTCGTTAGCAACTTCTCGCGCTTCATTTGCATAGTCTCTTCCGATGCTTTTTGCGCAAGAGGTTTTTGCACAAAAACAAGCCATGTAGAGGGATCCGTTTTGCGCAAAAGGCGTGTACAGATCAGAAAAGGAGGGATACAGATCTTGTGCCAAACGGACCCGTCTACACGGCTTGTTTTTGCGCAAAAACCTCTTGCGCAAAAAGCATCGGAAGAGACTATGCAAATGAAGTGCGAGAAGTTGCTAATGAGCGCTTCATTAGCATACTCTCTGCTGGCAAAAGAGGCAGCTGTAGACTTAGCCTCAGACTTTATAACAGAAAAAGAGGGCGGGGAAGTACCGTCAGTTGTGCCTGAGCTAATGAGGCAAATTGAGTGGGCTGGAAGTGACTCAGACTTACCTTTTGATGTCGGTGAGGTGGTGAATGTAAGGAAAGCTGGTCTGAGAACGGCCCATCCAGCTCAGTTGCTGTAGCCAGACACATAGACAATGAATGGGACTGTATTTAAGGCTGGAAGGAGTTGATATTTATCAGTGAATATTGGTTAAGGTCAGTTTCACTGCGCGCGCGCGCACACACGGATGAAACAGATAGTCCATCAATAATAACCATGTTTACACATGGGCAAAGTGAATAAAAAGCTGCTTGAGAACTTACTGGAGTTTGATTTAGGAATCTCTCCCGTGGTCTATTTTGACGTGATATTGTCAGTGTGTTCTTTAACAGCTACAAAGCTCTAACTTCCTGACACTCAGCAGCCGCTGTCTTTACATGGTTATTGCCTGGCCTCCCATTGTGCACCACCCTCATAATTTCCTGCAGCTAAGAACACTGAAATCAATTAAAATAATAAAAAGCGTTCAACATAAACATTGATCTTATCTGCCTAAATTAAGAGGAAAAATTGAATTGTGTCGCGCTGGAGTAGCACGGGGGCTGTCCAGCAGACGAGGGGAGTTCTGAACCATTCTCAGCCCAGGGGAGGTGAAATGCACTTGGCATCTCTGTAAGCCTTGCAGCGGGGGAATTGCTGAAGCTGGGTGTGGACTGTGGAACATGCATTAGTTACAGTATCTGTGCAGTCCTGTGGCTCTCCCTGGCCACACGTCACCGCTCAGGCACTACTGAGTTCTCCGAAACCCTTCACTTCTGCTGCTGCAGACGCCAGAGGTCGGGGCAGAGGCTCGTTCCGTGCTGTGAATGCCACGAGTCTCCTTATGGGAAGCGCCAAAGATTTTGTCTTAACCTGGGTATCATGAGGATCAGAGGGATCGTCTCCCTGTTTGGAACTGGGGCCTGTGGATGGCCGAGGCTGGGGGAGCCGAGCTCAGAAAAGGGGCTTGTGTCACTCTCCCCCAGCTAATATGCAGAACGGGGGCAGGAGCGGCTGTGTCAGGACAGGACTCCTTTGGGGCAGGATGGGAGGAAGCGGGTGAGGGAAATATGGCTTTCGCACCATTAGTGGAACTACCATCTCCTCTGCACTCCAGGGCTGTGGGCAATGTTCCCTCTAATTTTTTCCATCTTGGTTAAATAAATTTTGTTATGTGCACTGAGGCATGTGCAGATGTGCACCACCCAGGGAAACACATGCTGCCGGCTGTGGCGCCCTGCTAATCAGCTGGGTGGCATTTGACTCTCTTGGGTGGCTGCCTAAGCACTCCGCTTACAGGGAACACTGGCTGTGGGACCAGGGGGGCAGGAGCAGGGGTCAGCCCCTCCGCTCCCGCACTCAGCGGTGTCGTCGGGAAGCAGAGCAGCCTGGTCCCAGCCCACAATGCGCCGCGTCGCTCAGGAGCTTGGGGAAAGGGGTGGAATGGAGGTGGGGCAGGGCCAGGAAGAAGTGGGGCGGAGTGGGGGGTGATTTTGGGCCCTGCACCTCCATAGGGAAGGCCCTGCTGGGCGCAGTCCGCAGTAGGGGGAAGGGGCTGGCCAAAGGATGTGGCTGGAGCTGGCACCTCCACATGTGCAGCTGCCTAGGGCACCATGAAACGTGGGGCAGTTTGGTGCCCCGAATGTCCTGGCACCGGATGCGGCTGCGCCCCTCGGTAGGGCCGGCCCTGCAGTGCGCAGGCCACACGCTCCTGCTGGCCCTGCCCCTACGCCGAGCAAAACGGAGGAGACGGTTCCGGGCCCTCTGGGTCCCGCGGTGCAGCTCTGCTGGTTCCAGCTCCTCCCTCGGACCGCCTGAGCCAGGGCAGCCCAGGCCTGGCTGCCTTCCTTAGGGCCGGCTCTGGAGCTCCCCCGCCTGCACCCAGAGACCCAGGCCCTGAATGAGCTCAGGAGCCTCATTTCCATTGTGGGGTCACGTGCTGCGATATTCCTGCCCCTCCGCCCGGCTCCCCCACGGCCTGGGCACAACCCCCCCATCTCTCCCCCCCACACCACAGCCAGCCTGTCACGCTGCCCCCCGCCCGGCTCCCCCACGGCCTGGGCACAACCCCCCCACACCACAGCCAGCCTGTCACGCTGCCCCCCGCCCGGCTCCCCCACGGCCTGGGCACAACCCCCCATCTCTCCCCCCCACACCACAGCCAGCCTGTCACGCTGCCCCCCGCCCGGCTCTCCCCATGGCCTGGGCACAACCCCCCCCATTGCTCCACACCACAGCCAGCCTGTCACGCTGCCCCCCGCTCGGCTCCCCCACGGCCTGGGCACAACCCCCCCCATTGCTCCACACCACAGCCAGCCTGTCACGCTGCCCCCCGCCCGGCTCTCCCCATGGCCTGGGCACAACCCCCCCCATTGCTCCACACCACAGCCAGCCTGTCACGCTGCCCCCCACCCGGCTCTCCCCATGGCCTGGGCACAACCCCCCCCCCATTGCTCCACACCACAGCCAGCCTGTCACGCTGCCCCCCACCCGGCTCTCCCCATGGCCTGGGCACAACCCCCCCCCCATTGCTCCACACCACAGCCAGCCTGTCACGCTGCCCCCCGCCCGGCTCCCCCACGGCCTGGGCACAACCCCCCCCATTGCTCCACACCACAGCCAGCCTGTCACGCTGCCCCCCGCCCGGCTCCCCCACGGCCTGGGCACAACCTCCCCACACCACAGCCAGCCTGTCACGCTGCCCCCCGCCCGGCTCTCCCCATGGCCTGGGCACAACCTCCCCACACCACAGCCAGCCTGTCACGCTGCCCCTCGCCCGGCTCCCCCATGGCCTGGGCACAACCCCCCACACCACAGCCAGCCTGTCACGCTGCCCCCCACCCGGCTCTCCCCATGGCCTGGGCACAACCCCCCCCCCATTGCTCCACACCACAGCCAGCCTGTCACGCTGCCCCCCGCCCGGCTCTCCCCACGGCCTGGGCACAACCCCCCCCATTGCTCCACACCACAGCCAGCCTGTCACGCTGCCCCCCGCCCGGCTCCCCCACGGCCTGGGCACAACCCCCCCCATTGCTCCACACCACAGCCAGCCTGTCACGCTGCCCCCCGCCCGGCTCCCCCACGGCCTGGGCACAACCCCCCATCCCTCCCCCCCACACCACAGCCAGCCTGTCACGCTGCTGCTGCAGGATGGATTTCCCCTCGGTTGGCTCTTTCCCGGCCCCCGGGTGCCTGCAGGGATGGGCGCGGACTCGGCACTCCATGTGCACTTGCACTCCTCAGCGCCGGGGCTGGGGGAGCCGGGCCCCGTGGCGCTGCTAATGCCCTCGCTCTCTGCCTGTCTCCCTCGTCAGAAGTCGGAGTGCTTGCTGCGTTTGGAGGCTCACTCCCAGGAGCAGAAGGAGAGGCTCTGCTGGTGTCTGGCCGAGAACATCGGTAAACAGCAGCCCCCGGCCGCAGCTCCTGCAGAGAACAAGGTAAGGAGCCGGACGGCCGGGCAGACGGGGCCACCTCCCTCTGGCACCGCAGGGCTGGGGCCCTGCTCGTCCCTGGGGCTGTGCCCGGCCCCTGCTCCCACTGGGAGCTCACAGCAAGGGGCTGCCTGGATCCTGGCTGAGGGGCCAGAGCAAGGCGGGGAGGCAGCACTGCTGGGACCCTCCCCAGGGGGGCTGCTTCAGGCTGGCCCAGAGAGGCCCTGTCCATCCTCCACATTGGGGTGGCAGGCCCAGCTCTCCACAGGCAGAGCCTGCCCTGGGCAGACCCCTGGGAGCTGGGCTCGGCGGCACCGGGGAGGGGTGTGAACCCTCGCGCCGTCTGGGCTCTCTACCCCCCGGGACGGCTCTCTGGGGCTCAGGGTCATTCTCGCAGCCCGGCTGAGGACTCGAGCGGCCGGCTGTGCAGAGCAGCGGAGACTAAGCCCCTAGCAGGGCCGTGGTGAGGGCAGCGCCGGGCCCTGCCTACAGGAGCACGTCCCGGCTCTGCCGGCAGAGCTGCCCCGCTCCCAGAGCAGCGCTGGGAGAGCCGCTCCCTCTCCGGACCGGCGCCGGCTTGAGCCCGGCCCCGAGTTGCTCACGCTTGCTGCGTTGGCAGGCGCCGGGTGGGTGCTGTGGGCCAGGAGGGCTCAGCCAGCCTCCTCCGTGTGTGGAGCCAAAGGCGGCGTTGACTTGGCAGCGACCCAGCCGGGGTCAACACAGGCCCCTGCGCTCCTCCCTCGGCTGTCAGAGGCGCTGCAGTAGCTGTGGGAGGCAACACCAGACGCGTCTGAGACCCCAGCTTGGTGACTCAGGCCCCCGGGAAACGCAGAGAACGTGGGGGCAGGGCGCGGCTGCCCCCTCCCTGTCGCGTGACAAGGCTCCGTATCCGTGAGGACGCAGCTCGCGCCTGCAGCCGGCGGAGACGCGCCGTAGGGCCGTGATATCGCATGCTGGCGACTGCCCGGTGACGGTACGCAGGTGACTCGGGCCAGCGGGGACGGGCGGTGCTGCTCCCCCTCCCAAGCTGCCGGCGGTTTGTGGGTGATTCGGTTTTCGGTCTTTTGCCTCCTTCCTTCGTCAAAGGCCCTGGCCGCGGCTGGGCCTGGGAGCTATGGGGCAGCCCCGATCCCGGCCGTGCCCTGCTGCCACCGTAGGGCTCAGCACAAGGGTGGGATGGGTCTGTGAAGGGAAATGTCCATTCCTCGCTGTGCATTGTCTGGTGTGTGCGTCCTTCCCTGGCTTCATCCCTCGCCCCGGGATCGGAGTGAGGCCGCATACGGACTGGAAGGGCTCTGCCAGGGCTGGGGTGGGCGCTCTCCCTGGCCAGGGGGTAGAGGAAACCATCTGAAAGTCTAAACACCAACAGGACCTCTGCCCGGGGCTCTTCCAGGGACGTGCCCGTGGGTTAGCTGCATCTCCTCTCCGAGTGCTGCTGCCCAGGCGGGTTGCGCTGGCACGGAGGGCTCGTGCTGGGCAGGATGGTCCCCAGCGAGGGGCTGTGCCAAAGCTCACCGGACAGCCGCTCGGACTTAGCCGAGGTGTTAGGCTTTGCTGTGGTTTATTAGCAGTTCAGCAGAGACACTGGCAGCGGTTCTAGCCCCGCTGTTTAGTTCTCTCTAGCTGCTCTGCCCGTGCTCTCAGACCTGGCGTGGGGCCCTCCCGAGTCAGCCTTGGCAGCGAACCCGGAAGCCAGGGTGCCCTGCGAACCAACCAGTCCCATAAGGAGCCTCTCCCCTGAGCTGATGCCAGGGGACGCTGCCAGGCTGCAGTTGGTCCCGCACCCGCAGGACTGGTGCTGGGGCACCGAGGGTCGAATTCTGGCCTGGCTGCCACTCGTCGTCTCTCTTGGCTTTGGAATGGGGGCACCGAATGCCAAGGGAGTCCCCCCCCCCACCCACTGGAACGTGTCCCCTGTGACGGCGCATTGGGTTTTCCGGTCTCCTGCACTCGCGTAATGGCACGAACAGACTCCCCCAGCCAATAGAATAGAGGGAGTTTATTGCTTCTCCAGGATACAGCACAGCACTGATGTAATCTGGTTCCAGGGCAGGCCTAGGATGCCTCAGCCCCCCTTGAGATGGGGGAGCCTGGGCCCCTAAATCTCAGCCCGTTGCCTAGGCTGCTTCCTCCATGATCCCAGCCAGAAACCTAACTCACTCTCTCCCAGCCCTGCCCCCAGCCAGGGCTCCACTCCCCTTCTTCCCATTGTTCCGCTCCCTGGGAGATCACTGGTCAGACAGGTTCGGAGCCCCCTTGCATAATGACTCATCCTCTGCCCTGCTGGGCCGTGCTGCAGCCAGCAGCCAGTGGAGGTCACTGTGACGTAGTGGGGGTACTTGCTGGGCTGTGGTGACCTCTGCTGTCTGGAGCAAGACCCAGCAGGGAAAACCTCACTATGCAAAGGTGATGCCAAACTTGTTGAACCAGACACCCCCCATGGAGAGGAACAAAGGAAGGGGGAATGCTGCCCTGGCTGGGGGGCAGGGCTGGAAGAGAGTTAGTTAGTTGCTGTCTGGGAGCATGGAGGAGACAGCCTAGGGAAAGGGGCTGGAGTTTAGGGGCCCAGTCTCCCCCATCTCAAGGGGGCCTGAGGCATCCTAGCCCAGCTCTGTGACCAGATTACATCTGTGCTGTGCTGTATCCTGGAGAGGCAATAAACTTCCTCTACTCCACCGGCTGGTGTAGTCTGTTTGTGCCATTTCGGGGTGCAGGAGACGGGGGACCCCCAACGCGCCGTCACAGTCACTCACAACCCACTGCCCAGCATAGCAACCAGCAAGGTACCCCCCACTACGTCACACTCCTGCCAGCCTGGAAAGGAGGCGGGTCCGTGGGGATTGGCTCAGCAGCAGGCAAGGAGGAGAATGTTGCAGCCGAAGACACCATCACATGCCTGCTTGTTCTAGCCCCTTTGGGGGGCATTGTCTCCCCCCGGCTTTCGGTGGGGAGGGCAGCAGAGAGCAGGCCGGTCCAGAGTTCCCCCTGCAGCACACTAACGGCCCAGGAACCAGAAGCTGAAATGTGCTGGCCCCTCTTGTGGGGCGCTGAGCGTGGGCCTGGAAGGTGTGCTCAGCCAGGGTCTCGTGAGGCCAGTCAGCACGTAGGATCCTGCATGGAGGGCTTGCATGGCGGTGAAGGAGCCAAAGTGCCGATCTGGAGGGATAATGCCTGGGCTGGCTGACACAGGAACGGAATCGACAGGGGGGCTTGGCTCACAGACAGGAACCAGGCAGTTACTCGCTGGGCTGGGTGGGATCAGCCAGCGTCCCGTGGGCCGATGCCTTTCTGGCTCGGGACCGGATGCAGCGGAATCTCATGCTAGTGCTGGGCTGGATGGCTCAGGGGTAACAGTTGCATGTCAACAGGTCCATTCAGCCTGTAGCTTCTCTGCAGTGCAGTACAGCCGGTTCATACAGAAAGCTCCTGAAAAAACGTTGTCAGGGCTGCACAGGGTAGGCAGTTGCTTGTGCACCCTGAGTTCACCCGTTTGCATATGCTGCTTTGTCAGGGGGTGGGTCCCTGGATTGTAGCTTCAGTTCCAACCATGGCTCAGGAGTGCTTTCTAGCTGGCCTCCAGGGGTTGGCCCGTGGGAAAAGCTGGTTCCTCTTGCAGTGCTTGTTCACATCGATTCCAGTCAGGCGCGCGCCGTATGCCCCAACGTCAGAGACTTTCCCTTAAGCAGCCCCCGTCGGGTGTGTCTTTGTGGCACTCGCTATACGACCCTGCCGGTCCAACCCCCTTTCGGTTCCTTCTTACCGCCCGGCAGCGTTGGACCAGCGCTCGCTTGTTTGCAAGTGCCCCCTTAGCCATCTCCGTCAGATAACAGCATCTGTTAGGGTATGTCTACACTAGAAAGTTAGTTCGAACTAACGGACGTTAGTTCGAACTAACTTTCCTATGCGCTACACTAGCGCTTCGCTAGTTCGAATTTGAATCGAACTAGCGGAGCGCTTAGTTCGAACTAGGTAAACCTCATTTTACGAGGACTAACGCCTAGTTCGAACTAGCTAGTTCGAACTAAGGGCTGTGTAGCCCTTTAGTTCGAACTAGTGGGAGGCTAGCCCTCCCCAGGTTTCCCTGGTGGCCACTCTGGCCAACACCAGGGAAACTCTATGCCCCCCTCCCGGCCCCGGACCCCTTAAAGGGGCACGGGCTGGCTACGGTGCCCGTGCCAGGTGCAAGCCTGCCAGCACCCAGCTAGCAGACCCTGCACCTGGCACGGCACAGAGCCACCCACCCGATGCCCCCCAGCCCACCCCCTCTTGCCGGGACCAGGCTGGCGGCTCCCGGGAGCTTGCCCTGGACCGCAAGAGGCGGGCACCTTCCTGGGCTAGTGCGGACATCGTGGACCTCGTCCACGATCTCCGCACTAGGCACAGGAAAGTGGCTGTCTAGGGCAGGAGAGCTGCCAGCCTGGCCACCCAGGACCAGGTGTGCATGAAAATCAAGGGGGTCCACTGAGACCCCCGACACTGAGCCCTGAGCTTACAATGGCCGTCCTGGGTCAGACCAAAGGTCCATCTAGCCCAGTAGCCTGTCTGCCAACAGCGGCCAACCCTAGGGACCCTGGAGGGGATGGACTGAAGACAATGACCAAGCCATTTGTCTCGTGCCATCCCTCTCCAGCCTTCCACAAACTTTGGGCAGGGACACCACTCCTACCCTCTGGCTAATAGGACTCCATGGACCCAACCTCCATCACTTTATCTCACTTCCCTTTAAACTCTGTTCTAGTTGTAGCCTTCACAGCCTCCTGCAGCAAGGAGTTCCACAGGTTAACTATTTGCTTTGTCAAGAACAACAACTTTCTCTTACTAGTTTCAAGCCTGCTACCCATTCCTTTCCTTTGGTGTCCTCTAGTCCTTCTTTATGGGAACTCAGGAAGAACTTTTCGGAATGCACCCTCTCCACCCAACCCCTGCTTTTAGAGACCTCTATCCTGTCCCCCCTCCGTCTCCTCTTTTCTAAGCTGAACAGTCGCAGTCTCTGTAGCCTCTCTTCATCTGGGACCTGTTCCCAACCCCTGATCATGTTAGTTGCCCTCCCCTCTCCCAGCCTTTCTCTTCCCCTCTCCCACCTCCTTTTCCCAGTCTCCCCCAGTTTTTTTCAATAAAGACAGAGTCAATGTTGGAAGAAACGTTATCTTTATTTTGTACATCAATAAGAAGGGGGGCTAAGGAAGGGTAAGTGGAAGGAGGTGAGGGAGGAATGGGGTACGAGCCCCCGATGGGGAGGACTGGGCTGGCTCTGCGGGCTTCTGGGGGTGGAAGCTCTCCTGCAGCCCCCCAATTACTCCCTCTCCCCAGATGGCAGCCTGCGGCAAGTGCAGCCGGGCTGATGGCCGAGTGGTGTGATGTGCCCAGTGTGGGTACTCCGGGCACTCCAAGCCAGAACTTCTTTGCAAGCGGGGCACCCCTTAGAACTGTGTGTCCGGGGTGGGGGTCGGGACCCTTTAAGCGCAGCCCTCGGCTAGCCTGAGACAGTATCTCCATGCTCTAAGTCCTCCTTTTATGCCCTGCCGGCACTGCTTCCGGCCATCCTTAAGCCCTGTTCAGAGTCCACTCAATGTGGACTTACTAGTTCGAACTAGCAAAACGCTAGTTCGAACTAGTTTTTAGTTCTAGATGCGTTAGTTCGAACTAGCTTAGTTCGAATTAACTAATTCGAACTAAGTTAGTTCGAACTAGCGCTGTAGTGTAGACATACCCTTAGTTATTAGTGGCTTGTTAGGGGCTGGTGGGGCTCCTTCTGGCCACGGTTCTCGGCACTGTTCCCAGTCTCCGGTGCCAGGCACCATTCACCGGCGCAGGCCATGCCGCAAGCCCAGGTGGTTACGGCTTCTAGTTCTTGTCTAGTCTGTGTCGACTAGCGAGCCCCCCGCTGGTCCCACCCCCATCTCGCTATTGGTGCAGTACCCAGGGAAACTGAGGCACCCACGGGATTATTACAGGACAGTAGAAATCACATGCACGTATCAAAGTGCAGAGAGCGCATACGGCCCCCCCTTGTCACACAGCCCCCCCCCCGTCACACAGCCCCCTCTTCGTCACACAGGGATCCCGGAGCCTTTGGCCGGGCAATGCAGGCGACCGGCGGAACGTTTCCCAGGTCCGGTGGTCAGGCATTTGGGGCCCTGCTCTGGGTCTCTGCAGGGAGAGGCTGTTCCGAGAGCTGAGCCTCGCGCCCAGCGCTGCCCTTTGCCACCGGGATGTATTTAATGCCAGTCTGGCTCAGCGCTCCGTGTAATCGGCCCCCAGGGAGGAGCAGGGAGCAAGGGTGACCAGCCGGAGTGGAGCGGCCGTTGGTAGCGTCTCAGCCCATGGCTGCTAGAGGAAGGTGCCCGGCCCGTCACTAAGCCCCAGTGCCGGCCCAGGCAGACTGACACGGGCTCTGAAATCCGGCCTTGCGCTTGCCCAGCACCGCTTCTCAGCAGGGCCTTGCGGGACGGGGGGAGGGGCGGGTCCGCACAGATATCCCCCCCTGTCCCCATCCGGCTGGAGGTGTGCTGGGCCATGGGGTCTCCAACTCACAGCCCACGGGTCAGCCGTGGCCCAAGCCGTTCCACAGTCCGGCCTGCACGAGAGCCCCTGCGAGCCGGGGGGTGTCCGTACCCCTCCCCCAAGCTTAGCCCCTGCTTCACCCTCCCCCGCCCATTGCACCTCTTCCCCCAAACCCGTCCCCTAAGGGACACAGCCTGGGAGACACCAGCCTGTTGGGGAGGGGGGGAGGGAGGGGGCGGACCATCCCGTCCCATCCCATCCATCACGCTGCAGCAGGGCAGCCCAGCTCCACAGATGATTCATCAGCCCCGCCCAGTCAGGGGCTCTGGGCTGGGTGCCGGGAGCTGACTGACTGGGCGGGGCTGAGTGATCACCTGTGCAGCTGGGCTGCCCCGTAGTTTAGATAGCCCCTGGCCCAGGGCAAATGCCCCAGACCATGCCACGAGCCCCAGGGACCTGCCAGCAGCGTGAAGCTGCTCTAGCCCCACTGCCAGAGTTCAATCACCTGGGGCCAACAGGCAAGGCTGGGGGAAGTGCATGTATGGGGGAGGAGGGAGTGCATGGGCCAGCAGGTGGGGCTGGGTGAGGAGGGATGTGTGGGTCAGCAGGCAAGGCTGGGGGGAGTGCGTGTATGGGGGGGAGTGCATGGGCCAGCAGGTGGGGCTGGGGGGAGGGGATGTGTGGGTCAGCAGGTGGGGCCGGGGGGGGGGATGTGTGGGCCAGCAGGTGGGGCTGGGGGAGGGGGGATGTGCGGGTCAGCAGGCAAGGCTGGGGGGAGTGCGTGTATGGGGGGGAATGTGTGGGCCAGCAGGCAAGGCCGGGGGAAGTGCATGGGTCAGCAGGTGGGGCCGGGGGGGGGGGGATGCGTGGGCCAGCAGGCAGGGCCGGGGGAAGTGCGTGGGCCAGCAGGTGGGGCTGGGGGGGGGGATGCATGGGCTAGCAGGCAGGGCCGGGGGAAGTGCGTGGGCCAGCAGGCGGGGCTGGGGGATGTGCAGAGGGGTGCATGTGCAGGGACCCCCAGAGCCCTGTCCCAGGGCAGTGCCCCCGGCCTGGCAGCAGGATGTGAGGACTGGCCCTGAGGGAAGTGCTGGGCAGTGCTGTCTCTCCCTGCCCAGCCAGCCAGCAGTAACGGTAATGCAGGCGGCTACGGAGGCGCCCCGGCCCTGGGGCGGATTTGGCGGGGTGCCAGGCCCTGCTCTGAGCTGCGGCACAGAGCCAGCGCCACACCCCGTGCTTTGGGACTGGGCGTGCTCAGAGCCGTGGTTCCGAGGGCAGCTGGTGGGTGAGCACATGCCTGCCCGCCCGGGCATGCGTACGGGGGCGCGGCGCGGTGCAGAAGGGGGCTGGGTCCTGCCTGTAGCTGGACCCTCGGGGGATTCTCCGGGGTGCCTGTTGGGCCGCGGTGGCTCCGGGGCCCGTTCTCAAGCACAGACCCTGCTAACGCACTTGGCGCTGCCACTTTCTTCTCCCTTGGTCGCTTGTGGATCCCTTTGAACGGAGCTGCTGGCGCTGGGGGGGCAGAAGGATGCGCCCGGTGGCCGTCGCACGCTGCAGGGACTGCTGGGGTTAAGGGCTGAGCGACAGCACATATTTTCCAGCCCGGCGTCGCTCGCAAACATAGCAGCAGAGTTTCTATTTGCAGGAAGCACTAAAACGGGTTCTCTTGCTTGGTGTCGCCTGAGGGCAGGGAGAGCTGGAAAAGCTGATGCAAGGGGTTTAAATAGGATCTGTGCATTTGCCTGGTGACACCGTGGCCCTCCACCTCCCTTCTCCCGGCAGGTTGCGGTGCCTCTGGGGAGCTCCAGCAGAGCCCCCGATAGAACAAACGGGCACAAAGGTGCACGCTGCCTGGGGCGAGGCTGGTGCGTCTTCAGCTAGCACTTGCCGTGGACGTTAATTACTGCAGGAGCAGAGGCTGACTGCTGCGCTCGCGTCCCACCGGAGCTCTGATGTGGCCATAATAGGGCACGGCCGCGACTCGCTCTCCTGCAGCCGGCTGAGCTGGCGGTTGGGTCTTGCTGCAGGTAGAGCTGGCGGCTGCTAACTGGGACTCGGCTCCTCGCAGAGGGAACAGATGTGGTAGGTGTTGCATGGGAAGTTTGTAGCACGTGGTGTGTGCCTTGGATCTGGTGTGCACTGGCTGGGGCTTGACGTGCCCAAAGAGGCAGCGTGGGCCCGGAGTTTTTGGAGCAGTGATGTTTTACATCTGAAGGGGTCTCGTCTGTTTTCAGGTCCATTCCCGAGGCCTTGCTCCGGTTCTGGTTTTGATCGCTGGGGGCGGGGGGGGGGAGGGGAGGAAACCGGTTTCTTGCCTTGTAACCTTGTAAAGTGATGCCGAAAGTTTCCTTCTTCCGCAGGATTAGGGGGGGAAAAGGTGGCAGCAGTAGAAGGAGAACTGAGCTGGGGTTTTCAGGGAGCGCAGCTGCTTACAGGTTCCCCTCTGCTGGGCTGTCAGCCAGGCCCTTTGGGGAAATCGTCCTGTGGCAAAAGCCGCTTTTACACTGAGAGCTACAAACAATGAGCTTTCTGCTGGAATGGGGAAGGCGTGCTCACTGCTTTTGCAGCCATTTATCCCAGACGGGTGTGATCCAGCAGCCAGCTTGACACCAGGGGGTGTGTGTGTCTGCATGGGGGTGTGCGCACTTCACTCCTCTCAGCTGGGAGCGAAATGGGGGGTGGGCTGGACGCAGGCAGAAGGTAGCTGGGACCAATCTTCCGTTTCCTGGGTAGGGTGTCCGACCCCGGCAGTTTGGGGAGGGCGGGTTCAGAGCTGCAACTGCAGGTGATGGCACGGGGGGGGGGGGGAGGGGAGATTTCTTTCTCTTAGCTCCTTGTATGTTTCTCCGCTTGCTAGGAGCGTGCTGCCGGCAGCCAGAGCTCAGCTCTGTTGTGCTGAGAAGGGATCTGTGCCCTGCTCGCACGTGGCCTCACACTTCCCAAAGGTCTTGCCCATGCAGGTGAACTCCTTGGCTTTTGGGTCTCCAATGCCTGTTGGCCCTTCAGGCCGGGTGAAATCCAGCCACGCGACATGGCTTCCCATTCTGGGGAGAAGCTGCCAGGTTCCGGGGGCTGCTTGTTTCCAGTGGTGCCTGGCACGCTCCGTCTCCTGGGCAGCAGAGGGGTTTGCAGTTCTGGGGGGTCCAGCGGGTCCTGGGCTGTGTCTCATCTAGCCTGGAACAGGCGTCCCGTATGACCATCTCACCAGATAGAGCAGCGCTGTGGGAGCAGAGGTGATGGGCATCGGGCCATAGGGCTTGCAGCCTGGCTGAACTCAGGGCAGGTGAGAGCCTGAGAGAGCTCATAGCCGGGAGCCAGGCACCACGGCTGCTGCAGAGTAACATGGCGCAAGGAAATGGCTGCAGGTCCAGCGGGCTGCGTGAGCAGTGAAGAGCCTGGGGGTGGGTGAGCCCACGGACCTGGCCGGGAGTGCGTGGGTGCCCCGGGTGTGCTGGTTTTAATTGAGCTGATTGCAGCATTTCATTACGTCAGCAAGCGCATTCCTGGGGGGACAGTGTCCGCACGGCGCCCCTGGCACGGCAGGACTGGCCTGGCGGAGCTAAGCCCGAGGTCTGGACCTGTTCTCTTCCTGACTTTGGACTGATGCAGGTTGAGGAGCATGCGGCTCCCTTGCATGGTCCGTGGGTGACCTCATGGCTTGGGGAGGCACACCACGCCCCACCCCACCCACCAGAGCCCATACCCCTCCCTGCCTCCTCTCCCCCCCCCCCCCATCGCTCCCCCAGCCTGGTAGCACTCCCCAACCTTCCCTGGAGCTCCAGAGAGCTGGCCAGCAGGCATGGGGGTGGGCTGGGCGTGGGCGGGGCCGGGTGCAGCAGTTTCGGAAGGCAGCACCTTTCCCTGCCTGGGATACCTGCCGTCCATGCCCCCTCGATCGACCCTGAGACACTGAAGGCGAGCCCCTCTTTCCAGGAGGCGAGGAGCGGCGTGCCGGCCGCGAAGGCTTGTGTTTGTAACCCATTCCAGCTTGTGACACAGACACACAGGCATGCACCTCCCCCCCGCACCCTGAACGTACACAGCTGGAGATCTGATGGCGGCAAGCAGGGTTCCCAGACATACGCCCCCGTCTCTCTGGGCCTCTGGTAAGGGGGGGGGGGGACTGGCTGCGCAGGGAGTGCCGATAGGTGCCGGTTGGCGGCTTCTGTCTCCAAGATGCCACCCTGATGGGAAAACGTCGTTCCGGAGGCGACCGAAAGTTTGTGTCAAAATCCTTTCTAGAGTGTGTGGAGTCTGGTCCTTGTAGGGCCATGTGGCGGGTCGCGGCGGCAGCGAGGGTTGTGCGAGGCCATCTTAAGGCCTCGTTTTCCCAGAACTATCAATTGGGGATGACAGTAATGAGATTATCCCAGGCTGCTGACACGGGATCATTTCCTCCTGCAAAGGCCTTTGTCTCCTTCCAGGGCCCTGAGCCATTTCAAGCCAGGCTGGCGTTTGGCTTTGGCTGGTTCTAAGCTGCTGGGCTTATTTACACCTGCACCAGGAAGCCCTGCTAGCCCGTTGGCCAGTCTGGCTGCGCTGGCACCGCTTCTGCTGCCCAGCTGGTGTTGCTGTCACGTGTTTTGTTCTTCGCCGGATGAGGAGGTTCCGTGCGGAGTAGATTCAGTCGTTAAGCGGCAAGCAGGGTGCTGGCTGGAGAGGTCTGCAGGAAGGAAGCTCTCCTTGCCAGAGAGCTGGGTCTGACAGAAGCCATGAGTCTCCCCATAGAAGGGTGTGTGGGGCCGGCGGGAAGCACAGTGGTGTGCCCCAGAAGGAGAGGCTGCGTGACTGTTCTGCAGGGGGTAGGGTCAGAGGGTAAGGCCGGTAAGGCGTCCATGTCTGGCAGAAGACTGGTGGGAATGAAGCCGGGGGGTTAAACCTGCACAGAGTTGGTGTGGACTCGGGTGGGACAGTGGGTTTGGGACTTTCGTGCTGTGTTTTGGTGGTTAAACTGTGGATGAGCTAGAGAATAAACCACAAACTTCCTGGGGACCCGCGAGGGAAACTGAGGCGAGGGCCATATGCAGGGCTGCTCCAAGTGGCCATCTGAGAGGAGACCGCCTGTTTGTAGAGGGCAATATAGTTCATGCCAATCCACATGTGTTAAGGATAAATAGGTCACATCTTTTTTGTGATGAGCTTACAAATTAGGTTGGTAAAAGTAATGGCATAGATGTAACCGACTTAGGCTTCGGTAAGGCACTTGACTTGGGACGGCGTGACATTGATTAGAATTCTATAAAACTACCCTATTAAATGCATTACAAATTATCCTACTAATGGATCTCAAAATGTAATTGCAAACATGGATTCGTCACCAAGTGGTTGTGTTTCTAATGGGTTCTGTAGGGATCAGTTCTTGGCCTACTTAATGTTTTGATCAACGAGGTGGAATACAACTGTCCTGTGGCATTGAAAGTCGTTTTTAAAGTTACAGACTAACACGGCTTCCCCTCTGAGATGGGAGGCCAATGTAAAGTCGTCACCGACGTCGGTGTCTGCAGGTGATACCAAAATGGGAGGCATAGTAATTAACGAAGAGAACAGGTGACAGATACAGAGTGATGGGGATCCCTGGGCAAACAGGGCACAACCCACGACTATCATTGAAATCCGGCTATGTGTACACGTACCGACGGCTGTCAGCAAGACTGACGGAGCGGGCGACTGCTGGGAAGTGGTGGGTGCTCTGAAGAGTCTTGGGCAATGTGGTGAATAATCGGTTTGTCTAAAAAGCTCTAGGAATGATTGAGGGCCAGGCCTGGGGTCCGATGGGACCATCACAATGACCCTTGGAATGTCTGACTCGGCTACAGGCACCAGACAGACGTGGCTGCTGATCAGCTGCTCATCCTCTTGGCTGACTGAGCCCAGAGGGAGGCTCTGCATCCAGTTACCAGGAGTCCCCTGAGCTGCCCAGGCCCCTGGGTGTTTTCTTTGGGCCAATAATGTTTCCTTTCCGTTTGGTGCACACAGAGCCATGGAGCTCGTGGCTGCCTGTCGTCTCTGCCATCCCTGAGCCAGCTCCGCCCAATTACTGCCGTTCTCTTGCCTCTCACAGGCTGTGTCTACGCTGCAGGCTTCTTGCGCGAGAAGCTTTTCATGGAAGAGATCTTCTGCAGAAGCGCCTCGGAAAAGCGATGTGCTTTTGCCCAAGAGAGTGTCCTGACTCCACAGGTGTGCTCTCGCAAGAAAGCTCTCATTGCCACTCACAGAAAGGGCACCTGTGCTTCTTTCCATAGGCTGTTTTTGCGCAAACCCCCCCCCGTTTCCCATCCACACACACCTTCTTGCTCAAGAGCTCTTGCGCAAAAAGGAGTTATTCCTCGTAGGAAGAGGAATACCTACACCACAAACCCCCTCTGTTCTGCCAGTGCACTGGACATTTTCTTGCACAAAAACGCGCTTGAGGTGAGGACGCTCCGTGAGGATTTGGGTGCAAAAACTCTGCAGTGTAGACCTAGCCATAGACTGGTCATATCCCTGTCAGCCTCTCTGGGGTGCTGAACTCCAGCCCTACCCGCTTGGCTGAGACTTAACACTCTGGCTGAGAGAGAAAACTGTGTGGCTCTGGAGGGGGCAGATCTGCTCATATCCTGTTCAGAGCAGACCCTGTGATTGAATTTGCCCAGAGATTTAATTTAATCCAAAAATGTTTCTCATCTTAAAGAAGCTTGTTCATTTCCTGTTAGCCCTTATCTGCTCCGGGCAGCCGACAATATTAAACGTGAGGACCAATCTGATAGGCAGCCTTCGGGCGTGAGCAGACACGGCAGCAGTTGATGCGAATCAGGGGACACTAAGGCAAGTCTCCTGGGTAGGTTTTCCCATCGTTTTGTCGTGAAATGAGCATTCTAAAGAATGCACCAACAGAATAATGCCTGCGCTGGCAGGGTGGCTGGGCACCCGGGCAAGGAGGAGAACCACACAGCCAGTTTGGAAACACCCAACATTGGTACAAGACGTTGTCCTGGAGCTCCTGAGCCTGAGCGTCTGGAACGTTTCTGGTTTGACTCCAGATCATTGCGGTTCAAAAGCTGAACAGCGTGATAGTTGTCTGGGCCTGTCGGTGAAACAGTCAGAGGTGTAGACAGACCCCGGCTCGTTGGGAACCAGCTAGTGTGAGTAACGACGATAGTGAGGCCACCGCTGCAGTGCTGGGGTGGCCACTGGGGCGTGCGCCGGGCAGGCGGGGATAGCCGTACAGCTACCCACAGTCCTGCTGCTGCACTGTGCGTGTTAGGTGAGCTGGTGTGGATCTAGCTTGGGCTACTCGTGCTGCCGTGTAGACGCATCGTCAGGGCGTCCCTAGGATTTATGGGCCCCACGCAGCACTAGTGGGGGTGGGGGGCTGTTCTCAATGACAGCCCAAGGAGGGGGTGTCATTTTTTTAGAGATGTGATCGTATTCTCTTCAGCAACACACCACAGGCTGCACCTCTCTAAACCGGGGCCCTGGTCCGCCAACATCCGTGGCCCTTCCAGGATCAGAGTCCAGGTGTGCTGTGTGGGTTGGGGGGCTCAATGCAAGGGGGCCCTGGGAGCCTCACCCGATGTGGGGGGTGGGAAGGAGCCCAGCAGGGACTGGGAGCCAGCGCATGGCTCAGCGGGGCTGCGGTGGGGTGGGGTAAGCTAGGCGCACTTCCCAGCTAGGCTGTGGGGGGAGCAGGAAGCCCAGGTGTACAACCCCGTTGGGATTTGAGGAGCCAGGCAGGGCAAGCAGCGGGGCTGGCAGCAGGGAAGCCAGAAGTGACTTCCCCTGGTCCAGCAAAATCCCTCATCCAGGAGCAGTCCAGTCCCGAGGGTGCCGGACCAGGGAGGTCCAACTGGTGAGGAAATTGTTTTAAAGTAAATGGTTAGGGACTCTGGGCCCTGCTCTGCAAGAGGTCTCGGGGGTGCACTGAGGCTGGCATGTGGGGTGCAGGAAAGGGCCCCAAAGGTTGCTCTAGGACGGAGCCTACTGCCAGCCCAGTGGCCAGGGCCCCTGTGGCATTGCCCAGAGCTGGCAGCAGCTTCCCTGGCGCGTGGGAAGTCTGAGCGCGAGCGACAATCTATACAAAGTGGGTTTGCGGGCAGAAGGAGCGCTTGGCGGCTGGTTCCTGAGCTCCGTGGGGAGAGGTTAACGATTTCCCCAGGGCTGGGAGGGCCTGTACTGAGGGAATGGCTGCTCCTTGGCATTTCGCAGTGCTCCCTTGTTCTTGGCTTTGTGAAGCAAAGGGCTGAACTTCCCCCGGAGACAGGGCTGTTGTGGGAGCCTGCAGACGCCTCACGGGCCAGTCTCTACTTCCTCTTCCCCCACTACCGAAAGAGGGAGCAGGAGAGCAGCAGGGCACCCTTGGGTGTAGCCAGAGCCCTTCAGCATTGCTTGGGACTTACGCACTGAGGAAGCCACGTGGAGGACAGGGCTGTCCCCACATTCTTTCTGGAGCCCTTGTGGAACACCTGATGCCTGAGAAAAGGGGTGTGGGGTGTGTGTGCATTGCCTGATTGTAACACACGGACTCGGGGTCGCATGCTGGAGGCGCACAGTACAGCAAGCAGGGCCTCTCTTTCCCAGCACGCGCCTGTCTTCCGGGGTCCGGACCAGAGCAGAGATGGGCTTCTGCACAGGCCGTGGGAGCGCCGGGGCGTGGGCAGGCCGAGAAACGCGAACCCTGCTGGTCCCAGAGAGGTGGGAAGCCCTGTGGAGGGGATGGCTGCCGAGGGCTGGTTGCCATGGCAGCTGGCCCCTGGCTGGGAGCCGGAGGCAGTGGTTGGTGTCCCACCGAAGAGCTCTCGGGCCCCCACAGGCAGTTGAGGGACCGGGTACCGGCCCTGAGTCACCTGGAGCAGTGCAAGAACCACTGTCCCTGCGGGAGACTCAGCTGCCTCGGTCCCTGGCTGACGCCAGGCAGCAAGACGGGCCGTGACTCCGGCCGCCGTGCCGTGGGCGGCCATTCCTGCAGTCTGAGGGCTGGCGTGGCGTCCTGCCGAACGGGAGCCAGACTGGGCCATTGGGGCGGCTCCAGAGGAGACCGTGTGCGCGGCTTTGCAACCTGCCGCTGTTTAAAGGGCCCTTTGTGGGTGTCTCAGGTCGCACGCACCTTCCCAGGCCCGCTCGCCCCGCCCCAGCTTCTGAGCCTGTGGGTGGCTGAGGCCCCTCGCCACCATGCGCCAGCGCAGATGGAGGGGCAGGATCAGGCCCTTCCTCCCAGGTATGGGTCCGGCACAGAAGCAGCAGGATCCTGCTGGTGCTTCCTTTGGCATCTTTCCCCAGACGCCCCTCTCTCCCGAGGCTCCAGCGAGGGGGTTCCAAGCTGGAGGCTCTAGAGGGTGACTTATATTGGGGGAGGGGACGTCAGGGGGCTCCAGCAGACTTGCCCAGCTGCATGTTGCTGGGTGCGCCAAGAAGAGATGATTTCTTAGTGCCCGCAGGCTGCTTGGGCAAGTCCTGCCCTGTTCCAATCGAGGCCTGGGGCAGGACCGGCCTGGAGCACTGCTCCGCCCAGGGAGGTGGCCCCTGCTGGCCACACACACGGGGCACAGTTTACCTCAGCGTGGCCGTGACCCTGGGCCTGGCTCGGAGCCAGCCACGCAGCAGCAGTCTGTCTGGGGCCCCTGGCACTGGGCAGACAGGACACTGGGCCAGGGGGCCTTTGGTCTGGCCCCGTATGGCCGCTCTGATGCCCTCTTGATGTGCTCACTATAGGCCCAGGGCTGTTTGTCTCAAACCAGAAGGTGCAGAGCCAGCCTGACAATTATCAGCGAGAAGAGCCCGTGTTCTCTGGAGCCTGGCTCATTGGCCCCCTGTGGCGCTGCGGGGGACACAGCCCCCTCGTGAGCAGCACTGCGGGAATGGGAGCTCGGCGCCCCACAGCAGTGGTTCTCAACCGTGGGCCATATGGCTCCCCAGGGGCCACGCCCTACCTCTAGGGGCCCACGTGGAAAAAACGGAACATTAGGTCAACGATGTACCTTTTTTCCAACTAACAGCAGCTATGAGGGGGGCCACAGAGGTAAACGAGGCTCAGAAGGGGCCCATGAGCAAAACAAGGTTGAGAAACACTGCCCCGGAGCACGGGGGGCCGGGATCAGGGAACCCGACAGGCAGGCTGTCGGAACACGCCCGGGCTGGCCGAGCCTCGGGAGCCGGCACTTCCTGGTTGCTTTTTGTTCCTGTGGCACGGCAGGGGCAGGCGCAGGAGCTGCCAGACGAGTGTGTCTGGTTTCACTCCCTGCTTCGTCCTGCGCAGAGTGCGGGGCCCAGCTCCGCAGGATTCCCGGGGGGCTGAGCCAAGTCCCGGGGGCGCTAGAATGCCATGCAGAGTAAGCCATGCCATGCCCTTGGGCGCCTGGAACCTGCACCGGGAGCCTGGGGCCAGCCTGGCCTTGTGTGCGCGCCAGCGCCGCCTCGCCCTGCCCAGGGAGCCTGGGGCCAGCCTGGCCTTGTGTGCGCGCCAGCGCCGCCTCGCCCTGCCCAGGGAGCCTGGGGCCAGCCTAGCCTTGTGTGCGCGCCAGCGCCGCCTCGCCCTGCCCAGGGAGCCTGGCTGCCAGTGACTGCAGCTCTCCGAGGGACAGAACTACTCCCAGAGCCTGGTCCCTGGCGCTCCAGGGACTGTCCGAGGGCGTTGGTGCAGGCGGGCCATGCCATGGTGTAGTGCGCCCCACTTGCCCAAGCCCTATGGCGAGGCGGGGCCCATGGGACAGACTTGGAGGGTGGCCAGTGGGCCCGGACGGGGGCTGTGGGGAGCCCTGGGTTCTGAGGGGGTTCAGCAAGGAATTCTCCAGAGCCACGTTTCCAGGAGGGCTGCCAGGCCAGGCAGGCTGCCCGCTGAGCTCCCTGCCTGGCTCCTTGTTCTGAGGCTGAGGGCACCTGTAGCCACTCCATGCGTGGGGGCAGCCCTGCCGTTGTCGGCCCCTTCTTGCCTCTCCCCTTAGAGCCCCCAGCAGGGATGGGGATGGGGTGTCCGGGCCTGGCTGCTGCCTCATGTCCCCCTGTTCTGAGAGTCGATGATTGGGCCTGAAGGACATTACACAGGGGGATGTTCCTGACCCCCCTCGGCTTATCGTTTCCCCCCTTTGTCCTGTCTTTCCCTAGCAGATGCTTGAGACGGACACCAAGGAGCTGAGGGCGATGCCCTCTGAGGAGGAGAAGGTGGCAGAGGGGGGTGATGCCAGCTCGGCCCCCGAAGGGGAACCAGAGGGGGTGTTGACGGAGGCCATCCCGGCTGCCCCGCTGGAGGAGAAGGAGGTGGAGACAGGGGCCAGGCATGCGGAGAAGCAGCCTGGCTCCAGCCCGGCCTTTGTGATCCCAGAACTGCGGCTGGACAGCACGTTCAGCCAGGGGGCCGAGAGTGTGGCTGAGGGCCCCAGTGGCGAGGAGGATGACGACGAGGAGGAGGAGGAGGAGGAGGAAGAGGACAGCGCCCAGCACTACCTGGAGGGGAACGAGGTCAAGCGCTGCAGCATGATTGAGCCGCCAGGCTGCGAGGAGGCCTGCACCCTGACCGTGCAGGGCTCCCTGCGGCGCCGCACGCACAGCGAGGGCAGCCTGCTGCAGGAGGCCAAGGGCCACTACTTCACCTCCGACACCACCCTGCACTGCCTGGAAAGCCAGCACTCCCAGGCCCGCTGGGCCTTGCCCTCGCCCAGGACCCTCAAGAAGGAGCTCACGAAGAACGGGGGCTACAGCCACCAGCTCGGCCTCCTCTTCTCTGGGCACAGGAAGGTACGTGAGTCGCGCCCCCCTCGCAGCGGGGTGGGGCTCGGGTGCCTTCCCTGGCCGGAGGCCTGCCACCGCGCCCCAGGGGCACAGGCCTGGGGCCAGAGAGAAGGCCCGAGGCCAGATGAATGGCTTCCTCATCTGTTTAGGGAGGGAGGTGCTGCTAGAGAAGTTGGCACGGGGTCCCGAGCACTGTGCGACCCCTCCCCCCGCCAGCAGCATCCTGTTGCCACTGCAGGGCTGTGGCTGTCGCTGTGCGGCGCTCCGAGCCACATGCTGGGCTCTGCAGTGGTGCTGGGGGTGGGGGGAGCCGCCATGCCTCCCCTCCAGATTGAGCTGGGTTCGGGGTCCCCTCTGGGCAGCCAAACGCAAAGTCTGCCCCCATGTCCAGCCCTGACCTCCTGGGACCCATCCCCTCCGCCTCAGGCTTCAATGCACCAGTGTGGCGGGGATCCCCTCTCCTTGCTCCGGGCAGGAGCCGCCTCCCCCGGCAGAGCGGTGACGCCTGGCCTGGAGCAGGGTGACCGTACCGGTGATGTCATTGCCCAGCGCTCTGGCCGCCCCGTCCAATCCCCTCTGCTCGACAGCTTCCTCCCCGGCAGGTGTTCCATGGTCCCTCCCTGGCGCTCAGCGTCCATGACAGGGGGAGGTGGCCCACACCCAGGACCTGCCCAGCGCTGCCGGGATGGGCACAGCTCTGCCCGTGGCCCCAGCGCTGGAAAGCAGCAGGGCCCTGTACAGAGACCGGGATCTGTCACATGCCCCAGGAACTGCCCATTCCTCCCCTCTCCCCCGCCAGGCCTGGGGGTGCAGCTGGCACCAGGCCCGCATGACCTCCATATGGGGGGGGGGGTCTGCCCCTTAATTAGAGCCAGGCGGGGACGGGGGAGAGGCTGGTGTGTCGGAGCATCCCATGTTGGGCCTTTCTGGTGCCCTGCGGGCTTGTCGCGGGGTCGACCTTCTCCTCCCAGGGCTGCCATCCTGCCCGAGCGCAAGGCGGGTACCACCCCTCTGTTGCCATAGAAACGAGGGTGATGTCACGGTATCTTATGACCTCCCTGCTAGTGAGTCTGTCCCTGCAAACCTTCGCGTGTGCCCACACACAGACTAGCGCTGGGGACGGACGAGACCCGTGGGGGGAGCCCAGGGCTGGGACAGCAGGGGGCTGCACGCTGGGGCTGAGGGGCACTGGCAGGGCTATGTGGGGTGCCCAAGGCTGGGATAAGGGGGGCTCCCTGTTCAGTTACCAGGCCAGCCTGTGCTGGGCTCTGTGGGCCGCAGGTCTCGTCCCTACTCGAGCTGCGGTTCCAAGGGTAACTCAGCCGCCTGGCGGACGGCGCTGGCTGCTCCCTGCAGCCCGCCGGGGCAGAGCAACAGCCTTCCACCTCTGAGCCCAGGGCCCTGCAGCCCCGCTCTGCAGTCGCGCACTCGCCTCTGTCGCTGACAGGTGGGAGGAAGGACCCTTCCCCCCCCTTGGCGCCCGGCTCGCTCGGAAGCTTGTCTGGCGGCTCCTGCCCAGGCTCCAGGCTCTGCCCCACACGCCGGGCTTCCAGCAGGGCTGTGCAGGCTTGGTGCTGGTGCAAAGCAGCCTCTAGGCTACCCCACTGCTCCCTGCTATGGGTGAGCCTGAGTGGGCCCTGGCCCTGGCCCCCTCCCCCTCTCCCTGCCTGCTCAGCCGGCCAGGCAGCAGGGTCGGGGGGCAGGGGCAGGAGGGCCAGGTGGAGTCAGCCAGGCAGGCTTCTGGATACCAACCCCCTGGCAGGAGCACTGGCAGAGCCGGGTAAGCCCATGCCCCACCCCACTCCTTAGGTACGTCCCCGGGGCCCACCATGGCCATCCCATCCCACCCTCTCCAAGGCTGGGGGGCCAGTCCCTGCGGCCCCCCCCTCCCCTGCCCCCCATCATTGCCCAGCCATGAAGTCGGGGCCCACCCTGCTGGGTGTGCGCCCCGGGGGCGAGCCAGCGTTCTGCCAGGAACGCAGCAGCAGCCTTTGCCTGTGGGGAGCAGGAGGCCTCGGCCTGGCTGCTCCAGTTGGTGCAATCCCGCTGTTTGCAGCCCAGCCGTGGCGGCGGGAGAGCCCAGGACCTGGCGGGCGTCAGCGGGTGCGGCTCAGCCCCCGTCCTGTGTGCGCCAAGGGAGAGCAGCCTGGCGCCGACGCCACCTGCTTTCCCAGTGGGGCTGGCAGGAGTCCCAGCAGGGCTCTCCGGTGACGCTGCTAGGAGCAGTGCAGAGGGGAGAGCCGGCCTCAAGCCTGACTGGACCCTGGCGCCCCAGGGATGGGCTGTGCCATGCAGCACTGACCAGTGCTGTGCTCTGAGCCCCCTACTGCCCCCCCTTACTCCAGAACTGCAAGGGGTTCTGGGGGGAGTCCTGGCCCTGGAGCTGCCATGCCTGGGGCCTGGGGTCAGACCCCCCCGGCCTGCTTTCTGGATGCGAGAGCACCCTCCGGTGGGCAGCTGTGCTGCTGCGCAGCAGCGTGTGGCTGGGGGCTCGCTTGTCCCGTGTCTCCTTCCCCCGGGGTGGGGCAGGTGAGGCCTGAGGCCCAGAAGGGGAGGGGAGGCTGTGGAGCGGATGGGGATGGGGATCCCTGTGCTTCAGCTGAGGTATCGCTGTGGCTCAACAGGAGGGGGGAAGGAGACAGAGAACAGGAAAGGGAGAGCTTGGGTAGGGCGCTGGAAGGGCCTTCTCCCCACAGCGACCCCTTGTCCTCTGATTGCAGCCCCTCTCCTGCACCAGCCCAGGTACCTGCCCCTGGTTTGGGACCCCCAACCAGCTGGTTTGGGGTGGGGCTGAGGGGGCTGCAGGCTGGGGGGGGGGGAATGGGGTTTCCCCACTTTGCATTTGGGAGCTGTGGAGTGACGTGCCGGGTGGTTTATCCACTTCCTTGCTTGCGGCTGGCCAGGGGAACAGCCGCCCCGCCGCTTGCCGGCTGGCACTGCCTGCCCCGTGCGTCCCAGCCCTTCCTGGGGGACCTGCAGTGGCTCAGGCACTAGCTCCCTTCTACAGGGAGAACACAGCAGGGTGGGTGTGACGAGAGGTGGAAAGGTTCACCGGCTAACCAGTAAGTATACGCCTTACCGGCAGCATGGGAGCGGTTAACCGGAGGTGTGGGGGGCGGGTGTATTCGGCCCGGCCTGGCTGGAGCAGCCCCGCCCATGGTGCAATGCGGCGGGCTGGGCCAACCGCAGCGTGACGTGGGTGGGGGACTGTTCCAAGCCGGCCGGTGTCCCGTCCCCCTCACCGGTGAAGCACTTGAACTAGTTAAACATTGACCCAGGATTTGACATCCCTAGATGAGACCCATCTCTGGCATGAGCCTGACACTGCGGCCCCCACCGGGGAAGCCACCCGTCCTAGGGGTTCCGGGGCTCAGCCCGAGCGCTGCTGCTGGGGGTAACCTCTCCCTGTGTTGGGGTGTGCACAGGACACAGGCAGACACACTTTGTGGCAGCTTCTTTGGGGCCGTCTCCTGCCCAGTGCTGCCAACACGCCAAGCCCGTACCCTGCCTGTGGAGCGCCTGCCCTCTAGTGAGCATCCTAATGGTACTACTGCTGAGAACAGGGAACGCCTCTTGGACTACACTACCCAGAATCCTCCACAGCGGGGGGGGGGGGGTCTCTGCACATTGCTATCAGAACCTCAAGGTGTTTTCTTCCCCAAAGTTCCCTGATTGCCCTTTGAACCCTTCTGCTGCCCCGGGGCCCTCGCGCCCCCCTGCCTGCCGGGTGTTGGGATTCAGAGGCGGCTGGTTTAAGGCCATGTTTTGGGTGGGAGCGCCGGGCCGCATGGGACCCAGATTAGGTGACAGGCTGCCTTTGTCTCCACGCGGAAGTTGAGACTTGCCGACAATGGAAGGAAACGTTCCCAGGGCCGCGAGTCGCCTGGATGGCAGTCACTCGCCAGGGCCGTAGCAGAGGGCTGCATTGTTCGGGGCTGATAAACTCCGGAAGCGCAGAATGGAAGGAAGTCCCGGGGCTGGTGGGCTGGGGAGCACGTTCCCACGGTAGGGCCGGGGCGCTGGGAATCCTGGGAAGCCGCACTAGTCCTGCGTGGCGCTGGGGCTGAGTTGGCCTGGGACGCCAGAGAACGCTGCGGATGGTGCTGAGGCAGGGGGATCAGCCAGCCAGCCCCCCCGCCCCGGCCCTGGCGGGCACCTTTGGGGGGACTGCCCCTATGGCACAGCCTCCCTGTTTCAGCGCACACACGGGACAGCCTGCTTGTTGGGCACCGCTCTCAGGCCACATTCCCCGGGAGCTGCGTCTGTGGGAGGCCGAGCCAGGGCAATGGGGAGTGGGTAGAGGAGGGGCTGCGCTAGTATTGGCACAGGGGCTTCCACAAGGCAAGCCAGCAGTGCTGGGGCAGATCTGTGCCCACGGCCGGGAGGTGCCGTAGCCTGCTCCGAGACCACCGGCAGGGCTCAATGGGAGACTAGCTGCCCCTCTGCTGCCTGCAGCCCCGTTCACACTCCACCCCAAACCCTGCCCTCTCCTCCCTCAGCGCCTCCCCTCCCCCCTGCGCCCCGACTTCTCCAGCCCCTCCTCTCTGCCTCCTCCCCGGACTGCCAGGTGTCCGGCTTCCATTGAAAAGGGACCCTGGTGGCTCCGTTCAGCGCCAGGGGCCAGGCTGGTAAAAGTCCGGTTGGCACTGGACTGGCAGGCTCCTTCCCTGCCTCTGTGCAGTTCCCTGGAAACAGCAACGTGTCCCTGTGGCCCCTCGCCGGGTGCAGCTGGGGGTGAGGCTCAGCACGCTGTCCTCGCCGGAGCGCCCGCTCCTCTGCTCCCATTGGCCAGGGAGCACGGCCCAGGGAGCTGCAGGGGTGGGCCCTGCAGACTGAGGCAGTGCTCCGACCCCCCTGGCCTTGCCTCTGCCTCAGAGCCATAGAGAGATGCCGGCTGCTTCCCGGGACCCCCACCAAGGTAAGCGCGGCCTGCACCCCACCCCCTTGCCCCAGCGGTGTAGCCAGAAGGGCCCACTTGAGGCCCTGACTTCAGGTGCGTGGGCTGTCCTTGGGGGCAGGATTAACCCTTGGTGTCCCCACCCTGCTGCTGGGCTGGAACGCCCTGCTGGTGGGGGTGGGGAGTGGGCCTGGAAGCAAAGTACATGGGCCACTCTGGCACACCTGTGGCTACGCCCCTGCCTGCACCCAAATTCCCTCCCAGAGTCCATGTCCCCTTCTGCGCCCCAGCCCTGAGCCCCTCCCACACTCACGGCCTCCTGGAGCCTGCCCCATCCCTACCCCAGCGTGGAACCCCCCTGCACGTGAAACCTCCCAGCCCAGAGTATCCCAAACCCCATTCTTGGCCCCACTGCAGGGTCTTCCCGCTGACTGGAACTCGCATCTCCTGCCTGTATCCCAGCCTGGCGCCCCCTCCTGCACCCTAAACCCTTAATTCTAGCCGCAGCCCAGAGTCTGTACCCCCATCCCAGAGCCCCCTTCCACACTCAACCCGATTCCCCCCCCTTCCCAGCCCGGAGCCCCTCCTGCACCACAAGCCCCTCATCCCTGGCCCCACCTCAGAGCCCGGCCACATCCCTCCTCCTCTGCCCCTCCACAACTGCAGGGCGGAGGCGTGAGGAGGGCAGGGTGCGGCCGTGTGTCTGTCTCTCTCTCTGTCTCAGGGGCGACCAAGGGTTGGTGCCGCTTGGCTGGGGCAGCAGTTCCTTTCCTCAGCTAGTTCACTGCAACCTTTCCCCCCCCCCCCCCCCCCCCCCGATCCACAAATAGCCGAGCCAGGCCAGGGTGAGGCGCCGACCTCTCCAGGATGTAACAGGATTTCTGCAGCGGGATTCCTCAGCCTGGTGCCTCTGCAGCCGGGCCCCAGCAAATACAGACCCATCTCCGGGGCCAGTCCTGCTTCTGCTGAAGTCAGCAGGAGTTTTACCTCTGACACCAAGCGGGAGGGGGGCGGGGGGGGCGGTGACGTTCCAGTCTCTGAAGTCTCTCACCTCAGCCCCTCCCCTCCCAGTGGACTCCCTGTGCGGGGGCGGTGTTTGCATGTGTGTGAAATCCTGGGTCTGGCCTGCGCCCTAGCTGGACCCCCTACAAGCTGGGAGAGGGGTCAGCAGACCTGGTGTGTGTGTGCGGAGGGTGAGGCAGAGGGCTGTGGCAGGAGGCCTGTTGTCACAGCAAACCGAACATTCTTGCCCCATCCCTACTCCGAGGCCTCACCCTGTGCACCCTCATTCACGCTCGCCCCCCTTGGTCGCTTTCACCAGCCTGGAAGAGGGGGTTGGGGATGGGAGGGGAGAGGGCTCCAGCTGGAGGGGCGGGCTCTGGTGTGTGGCTGGGGCAGGGCTTGGGGTACAGGAGGGGAGGAGATGGAGGCGCCAGGTGGCACTTATGGCAAGTGGCTCCTGGGAACCAGCTGTGTCTCCTAGGCACAGACCTGGCCAGGAGCTGTGCACTGTCCTCTCCCATGGGTTGCTGTTCCCAGCCAATGGGAGCTCAGGGGGCGGTGCTCAGGGCAGAGGCAGTGGGCAGAGCTCCTGTGGCTGCCCCACGTCCAGGAGCCAAGTGGCACGTTGCCACCTCCTAGATCCTGCTGCTCCACCAGCCAGAGCCGCCAGGTTTCCAGTCCAAACCAGACACCTGGTAACCGAGGGTTGGGGGGCAGGTGCCTTGGGGGGGGAGGGAGCAGAGAGCTGTAGTGGGCAAGGGAAACCCCTATTCTGAGGTTTTGCCCCTTCCCAGACCAGTCAGTGGGGGCAGGGGCCTGGCATCCCCAGACCTGCTCCACCCCCAGCCGGCCTGTGGAACGGAGCCGGGAGGAAGCTGGCTGAGTCCTGGGGGGGACCAGCCCTGGGGGGGGGGGGGACACCATTTAAGCTGGGGCTGGCAGGATAACTTTCGCCACCCCTGCGGCGGCTAGGGCCCCGGCAGCCTGCACTGTTCTTCCCTCCCCAGCCAGACCTCTGCAGGCAAGGCTCCCTTTCCCCTGCCTGGCTAGAAGAGCCTCGCGCCCCTGGACTGCAGGCCCGGAGAGCCTTCCCAGTGGGCCCGGGAGGCAGGCAGCGCTGCCCAGCACGCAGGACGCCCCGGCCCCTTTCGCAGACGGTGTTTTTCTGTTTCCCCTGCAGCTCAGCGGCTCGGACGACTGCAGCTGTGAGGACGGGGACGAGGCCTCCTGCAAGAAAAGGAGCAAAAACTTGTAAGTCACCGTGCTGCGCGGGTGGAGCGCTGCCCCCGGAGGGGGAGACCTGCCTCCCCTCGGCTCTGCGCCCTCTGCCTCTGTCTGAAATAACAGGGCTGTGCTTGCTTGCCCCCGGGAACACCGGGCCACAGCAATCGGACTCACTGCAGATTGAGGATCCTAGACTCAGAGAAGACTAGGGCTGGAAGGGACCTCAGGAGGTCACCGGTCCAACCCCGCTGGAGCTGAGGTCTGGCTGGCCTCAAAGGAAACTGGGCTCCCCTCCCCCCGGTCTGGGAGGCAGCGTGCAGGGAAGGCCGACGTTAGGGGTTCCTGGGGCAGGCAGGATTCCCTGGGCTGCAGAGAAGTGGGGGTCACAAAGGGCATTTCTACTAGAGGGAAACTTCAGCCGGGGCCTCCTTCCTGCTGGCCCCTGCCGCGGGGAGGAGCAGAGACGCTTGCAGCAGCTGCTGCTGGTTAACTCCAGGCCCTGCTAAGGGCTCCCAGAAGCGAGTCCTCTGCCCGGCAGAAGAACCAGGCCAGGGAGGGAAGCAAAGCCGGATGGTTCTTTCTATCCGCTCAGAGTTGGTCTGTGCAGACCTTTGGCTGAGTCTAGACTGGGCTGAACCCTCCTCCCCCTTTCCTGGAGGTTGGCTGTAAGTGTGACACGCCCCTTGGCCACAGGTCTAGTCTGGCCATGTGCGGACAAACTCCAGTGTGGAGAGAAGCCCGGGAAGCACCTAAGTCCCTCACGGGTCCCAGCTGTGTGAAAACTGCCTCCCTGCTGAAAGCACAGATGTGGCCAGATGTGCACGTCCTAGCAGCAGGCCTGGCACATGGGCTCTGCCCTCCCTGGGCAGCCCACAAACCCTGGGGCTATGTCTACACTCGCGGCTTCTTGAGCGAGAAATATGCAAATGAGGCTAAGTGGGGAATAGCGCTGAGCCTCATTTGCATACCTAATGAGCTGCCATTTTTGCAGAAGAGGCTGTTGGGCCAGGAGCGGTCTACACGGGCCCTTCTTGCGCAAGAGAAACCCTCCTGCGCTACGTCACCACGCGGATTATTTTCAGGAAGACCCGCGCAGGAGGTCCCGTGTAGACCGCTCCTTCTGGTGCAACAGCCTCTTCTGCAAAAATGGCGGCTCATTAGGTATGCAAATGAGGCTATGCCCCCTTAGCCTCATTTGCATATTTTTCACACAAGAAGCGGCCAGTGTTGCCCTCGCCAGGGGCTATTCGCTGTCCGGCCGTGGGCGCAGGGTGAGGGCCGGCTGGAGAGCCCTGTGCTCCCGGCCCCAGGGGCGCCCTGGCCTGGTGCGAGGGGCGCAGCCGAGGGGGGGGGATAACCTGGGGGGGGGCGCCCCTTGCAGCCGCGCGCGGGGCCGAGCGGGGCTTGGGGCGCACGTGGCGCGGGGCCGCGCGGGGCTTGGGGCGCACGTGGCGCGGGGCCGCGCGGGGCTTGGGGCGCACGTGGCGCGGGGCCGCGCGGGGCTTGGGGCGCACGTGGCGCGGGGCCGCGCGGGGCTTGGGGCGCACGTGGCGCGGGGCCGCGCGGGGGCACTGTTGCCGCACGCGGCGCGGTCCCCGCGGGCTCCTGCTGCAGAGCCCGGCCCGGCCCGTCCCGCGCCGCTTGGCACCGGCTGGGCTGCGGTGGCGCGGGCCGGGGCGGGGCGGAGGGTTGCGGGGCGGCCGGAGCGCCTGGCCTCGCCCCGGGACGCGCCGCCCCCGCTTGGCTCGCGGGCCGCCGGGCCATGTGGAGTGTCTCGGGGGCCGGCAGCTGCGAGCGGGCTCTCCGCGCGCTCCCCCCGGCCAGCGCCCGCCCCCCGGCCGCCCACGGGCCCGGCCCCATGCACCGCTCCGTGGTGGACTTCTCGGAGAAGTACCTGGAAAGGTAGGCTGGCCGGGGGGGGCGGCTGGTCTGCGGGGGGGGTAGCTGGCCGGGGGGGGCGGCTGGTCTGCGGGGGGGGGGGGTAGCTGGTCGGGGGGGGGGGGGCTGGTCTGCGGGGGGGGGTAGCTGGTCGGGGGGGGCGGCTGGTCTGCAGGGGGGTAGCTGGCCGGGGGGGGCGGCTGGTTTGCAGGGGGGGGGGTAGCTGGCCGGGGGTGGGTGGCTGGTCTGCAGGGTGGGGGGTAGCTGGCCGGGGGTGGGTGGCTGGTCTGCAGGGTGGGGGGTAGCTGGCCCGGGGGGGTGGCTGGTCTGCAGGGGGGGGGGGTGGCTGGCCCGGGGGGGTGGCTGGTCTGCAGGGGGGGGTAGCTGGCCGGGGGTGGGTGGCTGGTCTGCAGGGGGGGGTAGCTGGCCGGGGGGGGCGGCTGGTCTGCAGGGGGGCAGCTGGCCGGGGGGGGGCGGCTGGTCTGCAGGGGGGGGCAGCTGGCCGGGGGGGGGCGGCTGGTCTGCGGGGGGGGGGGGGTAGCTGGTCGGGGGGGGCGGCTGGTCTGCAGGGGGGGTAGCTGGCCGGGGGGGGCGGCTGGTTTGCAGGGGGGGGGGGTAGCTGGCCGGGGGTGGGTGGCTGGTCTGCAG
The DNA here is from genome assembly GCF_049634645.1 of Pelodiscus sinensis. NCBI lineage: Eukaryota > Metazoa > Chordata > Testudines > Trionychidae > Pelodiscus > Pelodiscus sinensis. The sequence goes on along the minus strand of NC_134732.1, from coordinate 3,086,553 downwards.
GGTGGGGGGTAGCTGGCCGGGGGTGGGTGGCTGGTCTGCAGGGTGGGGGGTAGCTGGCCGGGGGTGGGTGGCTGGTCTGCAGGGTGGGGGGTAGCTGGCCCGGGGGGGTGGCTGGTTTGCAGGGGGGGGGGTGGCTGGCCTGGGGGGGTGGCTGGTCTGCAGGGGGGGGTAGCTGGCCGGGGGTGGGTGGCTGGTCTGCGGGGGGGCGGCTGGTCTGCCGGGGGGGGAAATGGGGGGGTGGCTGGTCGGGGGGGGTGGCTGGCCCGCGGGGGGGGTGGCTGGTCTGCAGGGGGGGGGGTGGCTGGCCCGGGTGGGTGGGTGGGTGGCTGGTCTGCAGGGGGGGGCGGCTGGCCTGCAGGGGGGGCGGCTGGCCGGGGGGGGAGGGAGAGGGGGCAGGGGGGGCAGCTGGCCGGGGGGGGCGGAATTGTGATGCTGCTGGTTCTGGTCTGTGTGTGCGTGTGTGTGGTTGCTGGGGGCCGTGGGGGGCACGGGCACTGAGAGATGGGGTGAGGGGGCTGCTGTGAGGTGCTGAGATGCCCAGGCTGTGAGAATCGTGGTGGCAGGTCAGTTTCAGGCGTGCTGGCCTGTCATTCCCCAGGATAGCCAGGGCATGGCTGCTGCTAGGCCCTGGGGGGCTGACCAGAATCGCCGGCCCCAAACCCAAGGGAAGGGTTTTCTTACAAGCTGCCCTTTCTGCTGCTACTGGCCAGAAAGCGAGCTCTCCACTGAGGGCCGGGTCGCTCAGGTCGGTGGCTCTCGCCCACTGGTGCGGGACGGTCAGGGCTGGGGCTGTTGTTGGGTTGTGAGGAGGAGCAAGGCAAATGAAAGGACAGTCGTCTCTGGCAGTCAGTGCAGGTGGAATCGTGGCCGGTGGGCCGGAGCGCTAGCAAAGGGATGGGGAGCTGTCTGGGCTGCACGGTCTCAGGCAGGAGACACGGGGCTGTGTCTAGCAGAGCTTTGCCCTGTGCTGCTAGCTCGGCATTTGCATGTGCGCTCTCGCTCACGCCCAGAGCAGGCTCCCCTCCCGAGTGCCGGGCCCATGCAAGCTGCAGGGGCTGATTCTGCAGGGGAACAGCCGCTGAGTTGCTAAGTTAAGACCATGGCTACAGTTGTGGGTTGGAGCTAGGCAGGGCTGTGTGGCCCCCCTTGGAAACAGCCCTCGGGCGTTAGCATTCCTGCAGAGCCCTAATAGGAGACAGATGGCAGTTGAGGGCTAGATTCCTTCTTTGGGCCCTGCTTTCCCACGTCGCTTTCTGGCTGATCCCGGGCAACCGCCAGCCAGCCTCCGAGTCTCTGCCCAGCCGGAACCCCTGCAGCAAGGCACTGAGCCTCCACCCTCAGTGCAGCCAAGTATCCAAACAGGTGCCGGTCTTTAGGTGCTTGGCGCGGCCCTGTGCAGTCAGTGGAACGTCACAGGAGCCGACAGCCACGTGTGTACTTCCCTGCTTGCTGGAGGGGGCCCGAGGGCCCAGCCTCTTGCAGGGCTGAGTGTTAAACAACCTGCCGAGAGACGAGGGAGCCATGGGAGCGGTCCTTCTCTTCTGCTCCGTGGTGCCGAGCGTGGGGTTCTCTCCTCCATGGCCCGGCTGCCCTCGGCACCATAGTCTGAGCAGGGCGGCTCTGGGAGGAGGCCCTGTGCTCTGGCAGAGTGAGGGGAGGCTCAGAGCTGATGGGGGGGGGGGGGGGGGGCGCTGAGCAGAGCCCTCGGACAGAGCACACGGCCCTGGCTCCAGTCGCCCGCCCGCTCGCCTGTGTGCTCTGCCTGGGACACGGGCGTACCTTGCGCCGGGTCCTGCGGGCAGGCAGGTGACAGGGCGAGGGCTGGGGGAAGGGCCGCGAGAGCCTGTATCCCCCCCGCCCGCCGGGGCAGCCTTAGATTCTGCCCGAAGAATCCTTCCCTGAGCCATCCCAGGGGTCGGCTGTATGCCTGGGGCCTGCACTGGTGCCAGGTGACCGTGCTGGGGCTGTGCCGAGAGATGCAGCCCCCCAGCTCCATGAGTCCCCACGGGGCCGGGTGGGCTTGTCCCCTTCATGGGCCAGCCCTGGCGGCAGGGGGCCAAAGCCTGCCCAGCCCAAGGCCCTCGCGAACGATCCGGCCGTGCGTTGGTGTGAGTGGCAGCCAGGGTCCGCCCTGGCCTCACCAGGGCAGCGTGCGCAGCAGGATGGGCCTCTCCCCGGGGAGGTCACACAGCTGGCAGGCTTAGCTGATTTCCCTAGCAAGGCCAGCCCTGCCCCTCCCACCCGCCGCAGAGAGCCGGGCCCCAGGCTGCACCAAAGCCCCTTGGGGTGCAAGCTCCACGTCTCCGTCCCTGTCTCTGCCTGGGCTGGGTGCAGGGCCCTGTCGCTCCCGTTCGGCCCCTCTCTGGTCCTCCCCCGCCCCAGCATTCCTGAGGACGGCTGCTCTCTATAAATAGCTCCTCGTAAATCCCGGCCCGCCGGTTCCCTGCTCTGGCAAAGCCCCTGCTGCTGGACTGATTTTTTTCCACCTTCCTTTGGTTGCCCCAGCAACCCGCCGTGGAGCTGTCCGCAGGCGCTGCGGCCTGTGTGCAGCTGGAGCGCGGCCGCGCTGGCTGGCGCTGACGCCGCCCTGACTCACACATGCCTGTGTCGCTCCGTGGAGCCAGCGCAGCTCCTCCGGCCCGGCCCTCCCACTTCCTGACTTGCTGGCCCAGCGCGCAGCGCGGAGCAGGGAGGCAAAGCCGCCTCCGCCTCCGGCCAGGCTGATCGCTCGCTCGCCTGCTGCCCGGCCACGTCCCTCCGGGGCGCGCTGCCTGGGGTGGGGGACGCTGCCGGAGGCCGGGCTGACCGGCAGCCATGCCCTTCTTCCGAGACCTCTCCAAGCCCCAGGCCCTGGAGTTCCACGCCGACCTGCTGCTGGGCTTGGCACAGCCCCACCATGGGAGCCTGCAGCGCAGGCACACCATGAAAGAGTAGGTGGTGGGGCGCTGGGGGAGCCTGGGGCCAGCCAGCCGAGGGCCGCGCCTAGCCAGGCCTGCCCCGGGCTGCTCCGTCTGGCCCCTGCTCAGCCGGGGGGGCGCCTCTCCCGCTGGGCCCTAAAGTCCCTCTGCCTCTGGGTCAGTAGCCGCCCTCTGGCAGTGGGTTCTGCCGCCAGCTGCCTTGCGGGAGAACGTGGGGCCGTGCCCTGGGACCGTCTCCCCAGCAGAGCTGCCCGCCCCAGGCGCTGAAACCCGCTCTTCTCTCCAGGGCCAAAGACATGAAGAACCGCCTGGGGATATTCCGACGGCGAAACGAGTCTCCGGGAGGCAACCCCAAGCTGGACAAAGCAGTGAAATCCCTCAAGTAGGTCCTGGCGGCGGGAGGCACCGGGCTGCCAGAGCTGCTGTGGGGGGGGGGGGTGCCCATGGCGCTGGGATACCACTCGGTGCAGAGCTGGCCCAGGGTCGCCAGGACAACCAGCTGGGGGGGCAGGAACTGCCCTGCTGCCCCCATCCCAGGCCACAGCTGAGCGAAGCCCTCAGGGCCAGTGCGGAGCTGGCTACTCCCCTTCCCCCCGTGACAGCAGGGGACAGGCTTGGCCAGCAAAAGACACGGCTGTTAAGGCCCGCGTGGGCCGTTGTCCCCATCCCCTCTGAGCTCCTGCCTCACACAGGCCGGCGAACCTCCCCCAAGGCCTCCCGCTCCCCTGGCGAGGGGCTGAGCCACCGTGTGGCCTTCACAGAGGCTGCTGCACAGCTGCCCCCACGGGGCTGTGGCCCACCTGTCCGAAGCCACCGACTCACCCCAGGGTCCCATGGGCCCCGCCGGGCCGTGTGAAACGGCGCAGGGTCTGGACTCCTCTGGCCCCTTCCCTCGCGGGGGAGCCTGTCTGGGCCCAAGCCCTGGCTCCAGCGGCCTGGCCTCTGGTATCCTGGGCTCGGAGCTGGGAACTGGGCGGCCTCGCAGTGCCCAGCCTGGGCCACCAGCCTGCGCGAGACTCGTAGGGGTCCGGACTAGCCGCCGGAGCACTGCCTCTGTCTGCGGCTCTCCTGCCCCCCAGCAGCCCTTTGTCTGAGCCTCGGGCTGGGCAGAGGGGGCTGCCTAGCTCTGCCCTGCTCCCCACCGCCAGGGCCCCGAAAGTGCTGCCCGCCGGGGAGAAGCGGGGTCCCTTCGGCCCAGTGGGGCAGCAGAGGCAGGGTCTGATCCGGCCGGGAGCCCAGGCAGGGCTTTGCCTTTCCAGTGACAGCTCCTTCTGTTGCAGGCCCAGCCCGGAGGAAGCGCTCAAGTGGGGGGAATCTCTGGAGAGGCTGCTGCAGCACAAATGTAAGTGGCTGCTGCTCCTCCCCCGGGGCTGGAGCTGGGGCTGGGCTCCCCCGGCAGAGCAGGAGCCTCTCGGGTGTTGCGCTTCTCGCGTGCGACCCCCCCTGGGGGCTCCGGCGCTCGCTCCCCTCCCCCCTCCCCCCTCCAGTCCGTGGGGCTGTGTTCTCCAGGGACAGTGCTCCGCTTCCGGCTGAGGAGGTCTTCCTCGTGGGGGAAACAGCAGGGCTAGGAAGGTCACCTCCTCCGGGGCAGACTGGCTGGGCTGTGTCCCAGGGCAGGGGCTAGACTAGCCGGAGACGGGTTTCCCAGCTAGCTGGGGTTTCCGTGAACTCCCAGCAGCCACAGCCTTCCCGTCCCCAGGGGCACTTCAGGGGGCCAGGAGACATTACCGGGGTGTCTCAGCCCTTCCCCCAGTTCCGCAGCTGCAGCAGCATTTCCAGCTCCGAGTGGGGACCCCCGGCGGCGGGACTCGCCCATAGGCTGTCTCCCCCCGTATTTGTCTTCCCCAGAGGGGAGAGCTTGTTGGGAGAGGCTGGCGGGGGTGTCAGCGGGGTCCCAGTGGGTGGCTGGCTGCTGGGGCCTGGCAGTAGAGCTGGCTGTGCTCCCGGCAGATGGGCTTGCCGCCTTTCGGGCCTTCCTGCGGACGGAGTTCAGCGAGGAGAACTTGGAGTTCTGGCTGGCGTGCGAGGAATACAAGAAGATCAAATCCCAGTCCAAGATGGTGTCCAAGGCCAAGAAGGTCTTCGCCGAGTACATTGCTATCCAGTCCTGCAAAGAGGTACCGGGGGGCACTTGCCACACAGCCTGCTGCCCCGCTCGAGGCCCTGGCCGGTCTCTCTGCTGGCTGGGGTCCGTCATGCCAGCTGTCAGAATGGCAGAGCACAAGGTGGCTCTACCACGTGCTGAGGGCTGGAGAGGCCCCTTGGTGCTGCCCTGGAGATACTGGCCAGTGTCCCTTGCCAGCGCAAGGCCCCAGGGGCCGGGAATGGCCCGTCTGAGGCTGGCAGTTGGCTTCAGGCTGCCCAGGGACCCGAGCTCAGTTTGCCGATCCACATCCCGGCCGTCCAGACAGGCGGTTCCAAAACCATCCCTGATGCCAGTGCTGCTGAGTCAGCTTGTGGGGGTACCACCCCCCCCATGTTAGCCCCGCCTTGTTACCCGTCACGTGCTGGTGGGGGCTTCACCAAGGAGCAGCCTTTGGCCCTGTCCTACCAGGGCTGGAGGTGCCCTGGTGAAGCCCATTATGAACATGAGCAGCCAGGCCGTGTCAGCGCAAGCGTCCTGTCTGCCGAGGGAGGGCACAGAACCAGTACCCATCAAGTGATCCCTCTCATAGCCCGCTGCTGACGGAGGCTAGGGCACCGTCCTTGGCTAGCAGCCATTAACCAGTGGTGGGCAGCCTGCGGCCACTGCGGTTCTGCGTGTGGCCCCTGAGACAGTCGTTGACCCACACGCCGGGTTACCAGATTCTGCTGGCTTCCATCCGTGTCAGGGTTTTTCCGAGCGGTGTTACGAACGTGACCCTCGCTTGAAGCCCGCGAAGCGAGAGCCAGCCAGACCCAGCGCTGCTGCGGTCCCGTCGGCCCGCCCTGCGAATTCTAGGGACGCCAGCGCAGTTGGCAGACCCACCCTCGCCCAGGAGCCTGGCGTGGTTACGCCAGTCCTGTGGCCACTGAGATGGAGGTCACTCCTGCGGCCCGCTCACCGGCCTCGTTGCCCATCTCTGCATTAAGCAGGGACTGTTTGGTTCCCGGAGCCCGTCCCTAGTGTGTGCCCGGGTCTGTCCCTGCCAAAGCCCTTCCCAAGTGGGTGACGGTTCCCTTTGGAGCAGAGAATGAGCGCCAGGTGGGCCAGGCTGGGAAAGTCTGCTGGGCATGGCTTTAGGGGACTGTCCCTTGTTCCTCTGCAGGTGAACCTGGACTCCTACACGCGGGACCACACCAAAGAAAACCTGCAGACTGTCACCCGGAGCTGCTTCGACCTCGCTCAGAAACGGATCTATGGGCTCATGGAGAAGGACCCTTACCCCCGCTTCCTCCGCTCCGAGTTGTATTTAGACTTAATCCACCAGAAGAAATCCAGCCCCTCCCTGTAGAGCCCACGGACTCTGCCGGGGCAGCCTGGGAGCTGCCTGTTTACATGGAATGGACTGGAGCGATCTTCGGGGAGCTGGCCTTTCTGTGGGGGGCCGCCCGGGGAAGCCAGAGCTCTGGAACCAGCGGATGTGTGAAGAGGCAAAGGCAGAGAGCAAGAGGCCCGGGGGCTGGAGAGCCAAGCAGTCTGGTACTGTTGCATCGTACCCTCCTCAGGGCCTCCCCATCTCACTGGTACGACGCCCTTTGCCGAGGCTCAGGTGTGATTTTAGCCAGGAGGGAACTCCCACGAGACTACTGTGAAGTACTGGCCTGAGCTTCGTCTTTGGTTTTGGGGGGCAACAAGTGACCCTGAGTTAGGGGGCAGCGGGGCTTTGGGGTGGGTGGAAACCAAGAACCTGCTTCTTACCTCAGCAAGAGACACTCAACTGGACCAAACCCCTGTCAGTGGGGCTTCTGTGCTCCGCCCCGAAAGCCCTGCTGGGGGGCTACAATGGCACTTCTGAGCAGAAAAGCCAGTTCCTTCCCCAGGCCAACCACACTCCTCTCCATTTATTTATTGACCTCCCGTGTCGTCGCTGTATGATAGGAGCTCCCTGCGTCCTCTCTTTTCTTCATGTACAAGTGCAATATTTCCGCGCGTCTTGCTGGAGTCCCAGTGGAGTGGACAACCGCCTCTTCGACGAGCGTGTGCAACACTTTCTAACTCTGCGGGGTTTGACAAACTCTGTGCTCCTAGCAGCAGGCCGTTGGGAGCCCGTAGGTGTAAATATCGTTCCGTGACGACGGAGGGTTTGATTGTGCAGATACACAACCGTGTGAATCCGACACTCTCACGACTCTGGATAAACCATATGGTGGTCTGGGAACTTAGTGCTGGATCTGACCAGACAGAATGTCTTGGGTCTACGTGCCCAGTTTACAATACAAAGCATCTCGGCAGCGAACACAAACATATTGAGGTCGTGGCTATAGTGTAAATAAAAGGAGAATATCATTTCTGGTACCTGTCTTTTCTTCATGCTTTCTGTCTTTAAACAGCTGGTCAGTGAAACACGAATGAGGACAACGAACCCAGCCTGCCCTCTTTGCCCAAACAAGGGCTCCAAAGCCAGCTTGGCTGTTTCCTCAAGCATGACTTTCCTCCTAGAAGAACCCACGAATGTTTCCCCCTGAAGGAAAGTCAGCAAAAAATCTCGTTCTGTCAGACTCAGCCTCTTTTCCTGAGGTGTGAAAAATTCAGCCCCTGCAGGCTGAGAATTTTGCACTTGGGTGTGGCCATATGGGACCAATCGACCACTGCTTGGTGTGGCCTAAAGGACTCCTCTAGCTCCAGATTTAGGCTGTGTCTACGCTACAAAGAAAAGTTGGAAAAGAAACTGCAATTTGCGTATCTTTTTCCGCTTTTCTTTTGGAAGAGGCTTTTCCAAAATTTGGCACATCTACACGGCGCCAAATTTTGGAAAAACCTCCTCTTTCGGCACATCCCGTCTTCCTCGACAAGGTTTACAGGGATGGCGAAAACGTGTCCGCTTTTCTCAAACTGTTCGGAAAAGTGGACACGTTCCTTGGACATGGCGCAGCTTTTCTGGGATGCTGGAGGTATTCCGGAAAAGAGCTGCACTGTGTACGTAACCTTGTCTCTTGTAAAGAGACAAGATATTCCTTCCGACCCCAGAGGCATTAAGGCCGTTTCCATGACTTTTTGAACACCAAACGACTCCCCTGCAGTGTTTGTAAGCCAAGCATTGCAGGGCCTGAGCCTGGGAAAGTGGAAACAACCAACTGTCCAAGGGGATTAGAGTTTTCATTATCCAGGGAAGAACCAGCCGTGAACAAGCAGCACCGACAATGACAGGTAAATGCGACTGGTTTGAAGCTTTGTCTGTGCTGGTCTGAAGGTTTATTCCCCCCACTGCTAAGAGACTGTGTTGGAAAGTTTGTTTTTTAATTGCAGTTTTTCTTTGGTCTCAGCCGGTCCGTTCCATTCCTTGTTTGGAAGGTTTTGTTAGAACTCGAGTTCGCTACAGATCATTCCAGAATTCTTTAATTCAGTTCAGTGCGCATCTGTCTGTACAGGGTCTCAAACTCACAGCCCGGGAGCCATCTACAGCCTGAGCAGTTTCACCATCTGACCTGGGAATCCCTGCAGCCCAAGGGGTGTATGTCCATCCATGGCCCCCAAAACCTCCCCTTTCAACCCCCACCTTGTCCTCTGCTCCCCTCCCCCCATTGCACCCTTACCCCAAGGGACATGGCTTAGGGGATTACCAGGCAGGGGGCAGCAGAAGGCGTTGTGATCCCCACACTTCCTGCTTCCCCACAGGACTCCTGGGCTGGACTGTGAAGTTGCTTGGGCTGAGGTCGGCCTGTGGGCTGGGAGTTGGAGACCCCTGGTCTAATAGCTCTGCAGTAGCTCGGCCGGAGGCTCTGGTCTTGAGACAGGAATGGCTCGGTGGAATTCACTGGGCCGTGCTGTGCCGGAGGCCCGACAGGATGATCTCATGGTCCCTTGTGGCCGTAACGGCTATACATCCCCAGGCTCTGTCACAATCCCGCGCAGGTCTAGTCTCTCACCGCGACCACGCTGTGAAGCTGGCGTCTGCGTTCATTCAGTGATGCCCCATTTTATCTTCCAGTCGTGTGCAGCTTCACATGGCCCATGTGTTCTGGGCTCCAGCCAGGGGCCAGGTGCTGCACAAACAGCAGGCAGTCTCCGCATTGACAAGCTAAACAGCCCAGCCTGGCCTTATCAGTTAATCCTCATGACCACACGCAGCACACCCCCTTTGTTGCCTCTGTATCCGAGGCAGCAGCGGGGAGGTGGGAGCCGGTGCCTGTAGGGAGCCGGCTTCTAAGCCAGCTCCCCACATGTGCCAACGCCTGTGAAGCCGCCTGCCCCTCCCTGCTGACTCCCATAGAAGCAGCAGCACAGGTGGGAGCCAGTGCTCCGGGGGAACTGGCTTAAAAGCCAGCAGCCTGCAAACACTGGCTCCTGCCCCCTCTCTTCTCCCCCCCCCCCCAGCGTGTAAACGGGAAACTGCTGAAAAATTGAAACCAACTGCCCCAAATATGCCATGAACACCTCCCCGCACCTGGGGGACAGGTCAGTCCTGACTGGCTAGTGCCCACCGGGAAGGATGGCCAATAGGAGCTGGGAGGGTGGTGTCTGAGGACAGCACAGAGCCGCCTGGCCGCACCTGGAGAGGGGACATGCTGCTGTTCCTGGGAGCTGCTTGAGGTGAGTGCCATCTGGGGTCTGACCCCCTCAGCCCCCCACCTGTGCCCCAACCCTTGCCCCAGCCCTGGTTTCTCCCCTGCCCTTCAAACACTTAAATCCCAGCCCAGACCCCCCCCTCCTGCATCCCAACCCCTCAGCCCCACCCCGAAGCCTGGCCCCCCAGCCGGAGCACTCATCCCCTCCCGCACCCCAGAGCCCCCCCCCCCTCCTGTACCCTAATCCCCTGAGCCAGTTTGGTGAAAATGAGCAAGTAAGGGTGGGTAGAGCAAGCCACAGAAGGAGGGAGGATGGAGTGAGCAGGGGGCGGGGCCTAAAGGAGGGGCGGGGCAGGGCAAGGATGTTGGGGTTGTCTGGTAGAAACGTGACGACCCTAGAGTAGAGACAGCGATGAAGCTCGCCCCTGCCCCTGCCACCGCCGCTGCACCAGCCGATATTTTCTGTGGTAAATTTTTTTCACAGGAAACAAGCTAAGCACTTGGCGGGTCACTGCCCCTAGTCCGCACTGCAGCACCAGGTTAAGCTGAGGTAACAACCGTTATAAAGTAACAACATGTGCACGGCGTAGTGTGTGTGTGAAATGGGGAACCTCAGAGCGGGGGGCCCCCCCGGCTTGCCTGGATATGGCCCCCAAGGTTCAGGGAAGCCTGCCCCATCATGTGGCTGGAACACAAAATCTTCTAGGCTGGGTTTTATGCTTGGTTGTTTTTTTTTTTTTGTTTGTTTTTTTTTATTTTTTTTTATTCTCACTTGTGTGCGGCCCCGACTGATTTTTCCGTGGGTCAGTGGCTTCCGACCCAAAAAAGGTTTCCTCCCCCCCCCCCCCCCCCGAACCATTGGAGTGATAATTCCTTACACAGGCAGTCCCTGACTTACGAACGGGTTACGTTCAACGCCTGGTCGTAACTCGATTTGGTCGTAAGTCGGAAATACCTTTAAATGCGCTGCCCGCGCTGTTCGAAAAACTTGACATACATGGTTCTCAGCTCGAAAATATTATTATGGGGTTAATGGGAGGTTGGTCGTAAGTACAGACAGTCGTAAGTCGGTGTGTTCGTAAGTCGGGGAGTGGCTCAGCACTAGGACCTGAGCTTTGTTGGCAGGGTGGCCAGTGGTGGGGTTTTTAACCTAGCAGGGGGCTGGGTGTATGTAGCGTTTGCCCTGAGAACAGTGCTTCTCGTGGCATTTTCTGCCTTCGACGGCCTCAGAGTGAGCGGTATGACCCCTGGAGACTCAGCCTGCGTCTCTTAGTGACTCTCTGACACGCTGCTCCAGGCCGGGAGTCAAGACCGCGCTGCAGTCAGACGCCTATTTATAACCCTGGCTGCAGCCGCCCGCGCACGGGGATCGGAAGGAAGCTTTCACGTTCTAGAGCGCGAAGGGGAAATCGGCCAGGAAGGGCAGCGCAGACTGTGGCACAGAACCCCGGGTATGGCTTGTGGAAGCCTCTTCTCAAATGCTGGCACAGCGAGACACCTCCTCTCCCACCCGAGGGGAGTCAGGGAGCCCTCCCACAATTTGGACCCGGCTCCAGTCCCGTCTTCTTCCCCCTGAGGCCCCACTGCCAGGGGGTGGAGAGACTTAGGGAGCTGGGGACTTGGGGGAAGGGCACAGGCCTCAGCCCTCCTGTTTAGGGAAGGCTCTGATGTCCTTTCAGAAGGCATTCGGGGGACGGAGTCTGAGTTGGGCCAAGCTGGTGGTTTGGGAAGGCAATGCCTTCCCCTGCCTATTATACTCGCCGCCCCTGCCACTAGCTAAAAACGTTTCCTAGTCTCTAACCTAAATCTCCACAGGTTGGCTGTGCACTGCGTGAAGAAAAACCTCCTTTTGTTTGTTTTAAACCCTCTCCTGTTAATGTCATTGGGTGACCCCTAGTTCTTATGCTATGGGAACAAGTAAATAACGTTTCCTTATTCACTTTCTCCACACTTGTCAGATTTTGTAGGCCTCTATCCCCCTCTAGTCTCCTTGTTTCTACAGTGAGACGCCCCAGTTTTTTCAATCTCTCTTCATCTGGGGCCCGTTCCAAACCCCTCATTGTTTTGGGGGCTCTTTTCTGAACCTTTTCCAATGCCAAGAGGTCTTTTTTGAGATGAAGTGACCACATCTGTATGGAGTATTCAAGAAGCGGGTGTCCCATGGATTTATACAGAAGCAATAAAATATTCTGTCTTATTCTCTATCCCTTTTTTTAACGATTCCTAACATTGTTTGCTTTTTTGACTGCCGCTGCATACCGAGTGGATGTTTTCATAACGACTATCCATAATGACTCCAGGATCTCTCTTGAGTGGTAATAGCTAAATTAGTCCCCATCATTTTGTAAGCCAACTCCCGCTATGCATATTGTGTAGCTGGAGTAGTGTATCTTAAACCGACCTGCCTGGTCTAGTATAGACCAGGCCAAAGGTGCCACTGGACTCTTCGTTATTTTTGCAGACACCGACTAACATGGCTACCCCTCTGAGACTGTTAACTGATGTTCAGCTATTATCCTCCTTCGGTGAATATTCCTTACATGCTTGTTTCTAGATGTATTAAAATGTATATTGTCTGTTTGCCTCAATTTTACCGTGCAATTCTCATTGCTCTGTATCAATGACCTCACTTCTCCCCCCCCAATCTTTGTGTCATTTTCTTCCAGATCATTGCTCAAAATGTGTAAGCGGTGCAGGTACGGTTAAAAACAATTCCTCCGGCACCCCACTAGAAACACCTGCTAAATAATAATTCTGCCTTTACACTTAGAAACCTATCAGCTGGTGTTTAATTCATTAAGTGTGTGCCTTGCTGTGTTAATTTTATATTGCTGTGCATGACACTTTGACTAAAAAGCAGTACCAAGTCAAATGCCTCACCAGAGTCTAAGCATAATACAGCGCTATTCTCCTCTTTACCAACCAAACCTGTAATCCCATCCAACTACAAATCTCAGTAGTGTTCCGGACAAGGATGGAGGTGGTCAGACCAGCAGTAAGGTCCAAGGTTTGAGCTGGGTTCAGTCACAAGGGCTATGTTTACACTCGTGGCTTCTTGCGTGAGTAATATTCAAATGAGGCTAAGCGTGGAATATCGCCGAGCCTCATTTGCATACCTAATGAGCCACCATTTTTTTCAGAAGGGGCTCTTGCGCAAGAAGAAGCATCTACACTGCCTCTTCTTGCGCAAGAAAAGCCCTCTTGCACAATGCGGTTACACCTATTACTTTTTAGGAAGAACGGCCTTGCACAAGAGTTTTTCTTGCGCAAGAAGAGGCAGTATAGACACTCCTCCTTGCGAAAGAGCCTCTTCTGAAAAAAAATGGTGGCTCATTAGGTATGCAAATGAGGCTCAGCGATATTCCATGCTTAGCATCATTTGCATATTGCTAGCGCAAGAAGCCGCGGGTGTAGACACAGCCAAGGGTTGAGAGCTAGAAAGCGGGCTGTGGAACATGGCCAGTACTCAGGCTAATAGGAAGGACCGGAAGTCACAGCCACCTAGGGATACACCTAGCTGCTCAGACAATTTTCTGTGATTCCTCCTCAATAGCGAGTCTGAGCCAACTGGAGAGGGTAGATACTTTGGGGGCAAGTACCTACTGGGAGCTAGGCCCTAGCAGCCTGCACTGTCTAGTCATGGTACCAGTGCACTCCCTGGTGGTGGCTGCAAGCTGAAGCTAGCCTGAAGATACAGAGACCTGAGTTTGAAACCCACGGTTCCTCACTCTTAGTTGGACAGGATCAATTTTACATAATCTCATAGTATTTGGCATTAATTGTATTAGCTTCCTTTAATTCTTTGTTAATCAAGTCCCGTATCAGTAGCTCCATTTTCTTGCTCAGGATTGAGGTCAGGCTGACAGGGCTATAATTACCAGGTCCCGCAGATATTTTTTAAAAAAAAATACGGGCCCCACATTGGAAGAAAACTCATCTCTGGAACTTTCTCAGTGTTCCAAGAATGATTGAAAATGAATATGGATAGCAGTCAGCTCCTTGGGCGGCTCTTTTAAAACTCTTGAATGCTGATTCCGGCCTCGTTGCTCGGGAAAGCATAGCATCCAGCAAGGGGCGAATTCCCTTGCACAGCCATGGCTCAACAGGCAGCACATAGAGCTTTCTCAGGTTCCAGTGCCGTGAGCCTGCCCCAGTGAGTAGCAAACACAAGCTCAGAGCTTTTCCTTTGGCGGTATCCACACTAGTAGCAACGACACTAGTAGCAAGCCGTAGCATTGGCAATAGCAACAAGTCACTCCTAGAAACGTCAGTAGAACTGAAAGACAAAAGAATAAAACACTTCTGTCATTTAAAAAAAAGGTAAAAATAAACACTACGTTCTGCCTTGTATATTGGCCAAACCGGATAGCTTCTACGACAAAGGACAAATGGACACAAATCAGACATCAGAAATGGTCACACACAGCAACCTGTAGGGAAACATTTTAACCTGCCTGGGCACTCAATCGTGGATTTAAAAGTAGCCATTCATCTACAAAGGGACTAATTAGAGAGAGTCTGCAGGACTGGAATTCTAAAGATTTGACAGGCTCTCCCTGGGGCTGAACAAAGACTGGCTGATTCATTACAAAGCCAATTTCTCCTTCCAATTAACATCTGCATTTCCACATCAAAAGCCATGTATGGGACACATCCAGCCCGCTTAATTAGCCTCACTAATTGGGGTCCTGCAATTGACAGGCACTTCTGCTGCTGCTATGTATATCTCTTGGTTTCTGTTATTTCTGCTCCAATTCATCTGAGGAAGTGGGTTTTGCCCACGAACGCTGATGATTCTGTATTTTTTGGTTAGTCCATGAGGTGTTATTTTCCAGAGGCTCCTTCCCTCTCTGGTAAGGACGTAAGCCTGACTGGCCAAGTGCTGGGCAGGAAATCGTGTGGTGGTAGCAATCTTCAGAGCACGGAGAGCTAATTCCGGAAGCATCTCCTGTTGCTCGTGGTGTGTTTCGGCCCTGCATTAGGTCATTCTGATTCCTTGGCTCATCCGACTCCCACATTCCTTTCTCTTTGAGGGAAGGAGGCAAACAAACCCTGGACTCTGAGCTGGCCCTGGGGAGGGAGTCAGGCTGGACGGAGGGCGAGTGAAACATGCCTTGGAGTGTTTCTAAAAAGCCGTGGCCGTGTCATCGCACCCGGAGCGTGGGCTGGAGAAATGCTGGAGCCTTTGGAAACGTAGGAACTGGCTCCAAAGCAGCAAACAGCTCAGCAGTTTCCAAGCTGGCTTCTTTTAAAAAATGCAGCCCAGCCCCTGTGGATAGCAAACGGCAGTGAATCCCTGCTTCTTCTCTCAGGCAGCTCAAGGGTTCCCAGCTGTCGGGGCGGCTAAACGCTGGACTCAATGGCTACGGGAAGTGGTGGAATCTCCGTCACTGGAGATTAAGAGCAAGGTAGTCAAAAACCTGTCTAGATAATACTGAGTCCTGCCTTGAGTGAAATCAGAGCTGATAGGGACTGCGAGAGGGTGTTAGGCCAATGCTGAGCAGCCCTATGAAGAGTGTAACTTCTGCTGGTAACCGATAAGCTTCAGCTTATTGGTTAACTGGTTACCCGGTTACACTTTGCATCCTTGCTGGGAACCGCACTCCCAGCACTGTTAGCTACTCCCCTGGTGGAGGTGCTTTACATAGAGCGCTAGGAGATCTCCCAGCGCTTGTGCCATGGCTGCAGCTATGCTTTAAACTGTTAAGGCTGCGTCTAGATTGGCAAGTTTTTCCACGAAAGCAGCTGCTTTTGCGGAAAAACTTGCCAGCTGTCTACACTGGCCGCTTGAATTTCTGCAAGAACACTGATGATCTCATGTAAGATTGTCAATGTTCTTGCGGAAATACTATGCTGCTCCCGTTCGGGCAAAAGCCCTCTTGCGCAAATGTTTTATGCAAGAGGGCCAGTGTAGACAACGCGGTATTGTTTTGCACAAAAAAGCCCCGATGGCGAAAATGGCGATTGGGGCTTTCTTGCGCAAAACTGCGTCTAGATTGGCACGGACGCTTTTCCGCAAAAAGTGCTTTTGTGGAAAAGCGTCCGTGCCAATCTAGACGCTCTTTTCCACAAATGCTTTTAACGGAAAAACTTTTCCGTTAAAAGCATTTGCGGAAAATCATGCCAGTCTAGACGTAGCCTTAAGTGTAGACAAAGTGTGTGTGTGTGTGTGTGTGTGTGTGTGTGTGCGTGCGTGCACATGCAGGGCCAGATTATCCATTAAGCACAGAGCCTAGGGCCTATGGGAAAATGTATGGCCTAAAAAAAATCAGAATTGACTCAAAAATAAAAGAACTGCTAAATCACATTTAAGAATTTGCTATTTGGATTAGAATACACGTGCCAATTCTATCTTTCCTGTTTTTAATATTTGTGTCTCTTCAAAACCCCGTCCTTGCCAAGTATTATTGTATCACTTTATTATCAGGCCTAAATTAACAGCCTTTCACTGCCTAATTACCCAGGTTCCCTGTAAGCTGGGCAGCAGCCTGGCCTCCCAGCTGCTTAATGAGCCCCACGCAGGAGCTGCTTGGCAGGGAGCTGCCTTACTGGGGAAGGGGTACTTCTCAGCAGGAGCAGTTCCATGCTAGAAAGGAAGTTTGCCTCGTCCAGCTGGTAGGGAGGGGACATCAGGAGCAGGGGTGGGGGAAGGTGAAGGTGAAGGGGAGGATTAGAGGGGGGAGTCTGGCACATCGTGGCTGGGCTAGGCTGGGAGAGGAGAGGATTGGTGTGATTACAGCAGCTGGGTTTGGCTGCACGCTCCAGCCTGCTGGGCTGGGGGTGAGCAGACTGCATGGGGCAGGTGGGTGCCGGCATCTGTGTGGTGAGGTAGGGGGAGTGTGTTGGGTGTCCTGACTCATTCCTGTCTGGGTTGCAACTGCTGGTGCAAGGGAGAGACACAGGGACTCTCTCTGGGCTGGGGGTGCAGGCCGCAGGGGGGGATATGCTGGGGTATGTGGCTATATGGGAGACGGGGAAGCTACTGTCCAAACTTCATTGTCTTATTAATGCATCAGAGGCAACTTGGTCAAATGCATCTTCCCTCTTCTTGCTGAGGTTGGAGTGAAGGGTTGGTATTAATTACCAACTGATTAGTGACATAATTACAAGATCTTAAATATGCCAGGAAGATACGATGGGAGAAAGAGTAACATAGCACCCGCTGTTAGACTTGTAGAGCAAACACAAAACAGCGACTCCTCAGAGGTTCTAGACCAAAATACTTTTCACCTAGTATCAGGAGGGAAAGACAAAGAGCTTGCTTCTGCCCATGCTGAGTTTGTTAACAGAAGGCAACTTCCTGGAGAGGTTAGCCTGAGCTAAAAATTAGTTTGTTTGTCGGGAGACCAATCCAGAGCAGACAAGTAAAGAGGGTGGAGAGATTCTGCATTCACAGATCTTAATGAAAGATCTGACTTTACTTGTATTGGTGGTTTTCTATTGTAAAGCTGTTAGATTGCTTTTGTAGATAGGCCTAGTTCGTGACATTTGCATGATTACATTGCAAAGAAAGTTTACATAGGTTTAAATGGCTTAAGGTATGGTAAAGAAAAGAATTCTTTTAATAGATTTTTTTTGAGTGGGTTTTTTTTTGGAGCTGAAGACTCTGATCTTTATTTTTTTTAAAATATCCCGTGTTATTAACTAATACATGGTAAATAGTTAAAACTAGAATAACTTTGCCATGAAACCTGTTTATTTTTGTTTGACCTTTCAATTAGAGTTGGATTCCAGACAAGTGATTTCCATTAAATTTTAGACTTTGTTTGGGGAGGGGCATTAAGGCCAGATCTTTTATGGTATAGTTCTGGCTCTTCTGAGTCAATGGGTGTACTAGGTGTGATGTAGGATGAAGACTGTATTTGCAAGCTCTTTTTAAAAAATGGATCTGTCTACAAACTCTGAAGCTTTTAAAGTGCTGCTCTGGAGCTTCTACTCTGAGTTGGTGACACACAATGTGAAAGTTGCAAACAAGAATAACTTTTATTTGTGTTTAGAAGTCTGTTTCACTCTCCTAGTGATCCTAAACATTCATTTAAAATACCAGTCACCTGATGTTTTGCTTCCCTTCCTATTTTCACATTTGTGACTTTATTTGCTTTCTGTCTTGCTTTATTACTTATTTTTACTGTTCTATGTTTGTGCACTATTAATCACATTAAGAGCTGACATCCCAGAGATGCCTTTTTCTCTCCTTTCCAGTGTAAGTAAATATTGTATTAATATTTGCAAGAAGAACATGACTGTTTCCAGTTGACTCATAGATTGCTTTAGCATCTTAGAGCTAGCTATGTGTGAATAATACGCATTTTGATGTGCTCACTAGCTTGAGTTGTTAGGATGATAAAATACATGTAGTCCCAGAGCAGTGTTTATTTGATATTAAATAAACATCATAAGCATTGCTCCTTGTTAGTTATCCCTTGTTTTAAAATTGTCTTCCATGCCTACAAGCTGTTTAAAATATATATTTATATCTAGGTTTATTGTTTGTACTGATTGTGTGCATAAGAAGATTCAACCTGCCCAAGGATGGAAAATGTTAGAGGGAACACTGCTTATACAACAGGGTTTGCATTTCACAGTTGTTTCAGAAACCCTAGGTTACTACTAAACACTGTTTCTGGTGGAAATGTATGGCCAGCATCAGCCGATGTACTGTTGTTTTGTAAATGACGTTGAATGATCTTGAGACACGGTGTTGCCAAGTTATCAGCTCTGCGGCGCGATGCGTTGCTTTGGGGATTTTACAGTCGTAGCGGCAGCAACGTCACCTTACTTTTCTCCTCATCAGCTAGTTAACTCTCAAGAGAATCCTAAGAATAACTGGAGTATACAGCAAAATGGCTCTTATTTTAGAATGAAGTGCCATGAATTTCTCACTAAGTGCTCCACTTTCAAGACCACAAATTGAAGTGGGTGATATTAGGTGTATAGGTGAGAGGGCATTTCTCCCTTATATTTTTCTATATTGTCTAACATAAGGGCCTACAATTATGAGAGTGCCTAGGGCCTGCGAACAGCTTAATCTGGCCCCGTGTGTACTTAAACGAGCAATCTCAAATACCCCCAATTCCATCAGGTGCCATCATGCGGACATCCACATGGGTCATCTACAGGTTTACACCCTTTAGTTCCCAACACATGGCGCTAATGGACTAGTAGCAGTAGTAGGTTTTTTCCCTCCACGTAGATTTGTACTGGAAGCTATAGGCCATGTTGCAAATGAGTTTCACAGGCCTTTGCTGATGGCAAAGGAATTGTGGAACCTCACGATCATGGTTTCCCTGCTGCACTCAGAGGGGAGTGCGCTCCAGTGAGCAAAGCTTTCTGCCCATGCATCCAAACATTGGAGCTCTACCGCCCCATCCCCTTCAACCTTTTTACTGCACTCCTGCACCTAGCCTTGGGCTCCTCCCCTGGCCATTCCAAATCTGTGCCCAAGCTCTGGCACCTTGTTCGTAGGCTCCTTCCTCAGCCACCTCCAGTCCTTCCCTCTCTGCTTCTCAGCCTCGCTTTGCCCTCCTTCCAGCTACCTGCCCCCCGACTGCATTTCACTGCCACTCTCCTCTGTCTCAGGCTCTTTGCTGAGCCAGCCCCCACTCTCCCTCCTGCCCCACAGGTTCGGGGTGACGCTGCACTGTGGTCTCATGCTGTGCACGCCTCCCTCGTGTAACAGATTCACTGCTGTGCACAAGAGACCAGTGCTTCAGCCTGCTAACGCGTTGGCCTCCAACCACCCAAGCAGAAGCAGAAACATTGTTCAAGTTTTGTCTCTTGACAAACAGCTGAACCCTTAGCGATCTGAACCCTCCGGAGCTTTTCCCCAATGCTGTTCCATAGTGCGGGTGCCCTGCTCATATTGCACTGGTCCCCCCAGCTCCCGCTCGCCTGCCTCCCGCAGAGCTCAGCCTGGGCTTTCCTGCTCAGGAGGGGTCTTGTCAGAAATGAATGAACGGCTCGATTCCAAAGCTGCCTGCCGTTCCCATGTGCACCAAGGCTGAAAATCCTGAGCACGCTCTGCCTCAGTTAGCCCTGCTGTAAAATGGGCATCCGTGTGTTTTCCTGGCCCTTATCAGTTTGTGAGGGTTTGTTAATGAACGTTAGATGCTAGAGCTCTTTGGGTGGAAGGAGCTCATGAGGGTGGAGGCCAGAGCAGCACCAGAGGAACTGGAAAAAACAGGTCAAGAGCCATGGAAATGGGGTACTTGGAGCTCAGTCTGGCTGTGCACGCGGGGTATCCATGTTGCTGCCGTCAGTTATTTACAGCTGTGGCTTTTGGAACCCTCCAATGCATTTGCCACTTCTGGCTTTCGCGGCCCCGTGAGAACCAGTGCGAATTCCGGCCCAGTACTTCTTGGAAAATCCCAACACGCTTTCAATGGGTAAAAATTCCAGCCAGTCAAAAACCATTTTCCAATAAGGTTACAGCATTTTTGACAAGTCTGACTGTTCTTCAGGAACCATGCCAGGCCATGTAATCACACATTTTCCAGTTGCTCTGCATGCCTAAAATAACCCCTGTGGTTTCCAGAAATACAGCACTGTGAGAAACACTCTTTTTCTGTTTCATCAGCTAACCCCAGTGATGTGCGACAGATCCCTGGTCCAGGCTGCAATTTTTATGGGAGCAGCTACTGCTCTGTCTCAAATAGCCACGGCATTGTTTCACCACGTTTGTAATCTCCAGAGGGTCTGTATAAATCAGAGCCGCATTACGTAGGTGGGACGCAGGCTGGTTCGCTGAGCCAGTCTGTGTGGTCCAACACAATGTCATCTCCTTGGTGAGACAAGACTGGGGCTGATATGAAGCTGACCAACAGCCACGACCTCTCAGAGGGGTGAACGTTGTCTGGTGTAGTAGCAGTGACGGGCAGCTGGCTGCCAGCTCTGAGAATGACATTGCAGAACTGTTCGACCTCGCAGCACATGCAGCTCCCCAGGGTGCTGGCCTGGGGGAGGGTAAGGTATTTGTCACCCACCCCTGGCCCCCGCCCAGGGTCCATTTGTACCAAAAAGGTAGGTTCTTAGCTGGGGTGAGCCATGTTACTCTGCTTTCAGGGCTAGGGTATCTTGGTCATTAACTCAGGTTAGCAGCTTGAGTCCAAGTCCAGTAGACTTTACCTTGAGCTACCGACCCAAGTTGAAAGCCCAATGCTGTGTCTTCACTGCTATTTAACCCCTAGGTCAGTTAAACCGGAGAAGAATGGGGGGTGTGTCTCTAGGCACCAAACACCTTTAAAATCGGATCGTTCGGAACTTAACCCCACTGACTTTCAAGTCACGTACACCCAGTGATAGACTCAGGTTTCTAAGTCACTTCCAGTCTCTTGAAAATGTGATTCTAAATATAAATGTCCTGGCTTGCTCTTATTTCAGTTCATTCCCTGCCAAGATTAGCTCTGCTAAAGAAATAAGAAGAGAGGCAGGGAGCAGAGAGCTATCAGCAATGTTATTAAGGAGTCTGTCAAATGATTAATTGCAATAGTTCTGATCAATCACAGTTTTAATCACACTGATAATACCAATTAAATATTATTATAAATGTATTTGGATGTTTTTCTATGTGTTCAAGTATTCTGATTTCAGTTACAACACAGAATACAATGTGTACAGTGCTTATTCTTGGTTTTTATTATAAATATTTGCACTGTAAAAAAAGACAAAAGAAATACAAGCACTGTAGGGCAATCTCTTTATCAGGACAGTGCAACTCCCAAATGTGGAATTTAGTCTTTTGACCTAACCCATAAGACAGTGTAAAACTTGAGTGCCTACAAGTCCACTCAGTCCTACTTCTTAGTCACCTAATTGCTCAAACCAAGCAAGTTTGGTAATAGTTGTGGAAGATAATGCGCTCTGCTTGTTTACAGTGTCACCTGAAAGTGAGAATAGGTGTAGCCATGAAACTGTTGTGATTCTCCCAAATTCTCATCACGGCTAACTCCATGGTGCTCCATCAAAGCCCTGCAGATTTTCAGGTTTGCCCCAGCGGAGGAGCTGATGGTTATTTATGAGGCAGCGTACCCGGGAGAATGTTGCGAGGGGGCAGAGCGTACCCAGACTGCTGCGTGAGCAGAGAGAATTGCTTCATAACAACTCTGTTGGTGACATAGTATCATGGGGCATTCCATAGGCTTTATGAAAACATGCTTCTGAATAGAACACAACTGGAATATATTTTATGCAAGGTACTTCGTGTGACATATCATTGGACAGGTTATTATATTCTGCATATGATTATCCCATTGGTATACACACATCATTCCTGATTTGCAGTTAGAAATAAGAAGCATAAACCTGTGTTGCTAAGGGAGGGCCATTAGTTGTACTCAAGGAACTTAATGGCCCAGCACTCAGACAATGATTGTTGAACAGACTTGTTTTTCCTGTAAGCCTGGGAGGAAGAGCTATGGTTGGTCCTACCAAGGCATGTCACCATGTCCCCTGATGCTGGGACCCATCTTGGCGGCTGTAATTTTCCACTAAAAGTGAGAAATATTTAAACTGAACAGGGAGAATTCTAGCCTTTTGCATAATCTATGCAAAGGTGGGAAGCCAAACAAAATGCTGTCAGTCCTCTGGGAACCCTGGCTTGCCACCCAGGATGGCTGCTGGAAACATCTGTGACTGAAGGGCGAAGGGCTGAGCCCAAACCGGGAGGCTGTCCAATCTGTGAAGGAAGCGTATCCGCATAACTCTGAGGCTGAGATGTGTCGCCGGACTCTTAGTGCATTAAGCTTAGCTGGTGTGTTCTGTTTCACTTTGTATAGTAACCTGCATTGTTCTGTCTGCTATCGCTAATGACCACTTAAATCCTTTTATAACTGTCAAGGCTGTTCCCCACTTTGGCACTTCGAATGGAGGAGGTGGGGGCCCGCATGAGCCCTCAAAAATCCCTTGCCTCTAGAAGAGGCTTCTGTTTTACAAACTCTCCAAGGTCACCGCTTCCCTGCCCTTGGGGGTGACGCTGCCGCCTCCCAAGTGCAAAACCCCCTTTCTCTTTGAACCCGGGAAGATTCGGTTGGGAACTTCTTCCCATGGGGGGGGGGGGCTCCCCAACTCTTTTACCACAGGAGAGTTTGAAAACACAAAGGGTAATCTGGGATAGCTGACCTCCGGTCCTAGGCATGCACACAGGCCTCCTCCTGCCTCCCAGGAAACAAGGATCGAATCGCCACTTTAAAGGGTATTCTCGCCTGCTGGACCTGGCAGGGCAGTCGGGCCTGCGAGTCCATGGGCCAACAATGAGTTAGTGACTAAGATTCTGCCCGTTGGCGGGAGGAGCTTAGCATCTCCGGTGGGTCGGCACAGGCCCCAGCACGGAACCTCCCCTTTCCCGGAGGCTGGCAGCTGCACCCCCAGCAAGGCCCTGCCCCTGCTTCCTTGTTTCTAGGGCACGGCTGGATGCAAAGGTAATTAGTCCGACTGGCTTAGGGGGCCGCCCCCGCCCCACGGGCCTGGCTAATTCACTCTCAGAAGCCAGCCATGCTGTCTGCCTCGAGGGAGCCGCACGCGAGGCCTGGCTCTGGGCGGCAGCGTGCAACGAGGTTGCCTCTGGCCTAGGAGCCCCTTGCTTCTGCTGGCAGGTGTGGCGCTGAGCCCCTGTGCCACCTGCTGGCAGCCCCTGGAGCTGCCCCTGTGGTGCCGCTACACCCCAGCGAAGCCCCCAGCCCCACCCCTTCGAGCCACGCCCCAGCATCACGGGGAGGGAAGCGGGTGCAGGGCCCCATCCGTTGGATGGCTGGGGAGGGCGCTACAGGGCCTCCCAAACCCTGCGGCCGCGGCCCTGAAGCATCCTATGGCAGGACGGCCCAGCACAGACACTCCGCAGTGCGGGCCAGGCCTCTGTGTGAGAACAAAGCGTCTTTCAGCCTGGGTGCTACCTGCCTGTTTCGGACTGATCGGGACTGTGCAGAATGCCTCCTTCAGGCCCGGAGTGAGGGAGGAGAAAGCAGCTCGAAACCACTCTGGTGGCCCCAGTGCCATTAGCAGAGCCTGCTCTGATTTGCATAACGAGGAACTAATTAGCTCAGCCCAAGCCTTGGCCTCCAGGGGCAGCATGTGCCAGGGCCCCTCAGCGTGCAGCGGTGGTGTGGTGTGTTGTGCCTCTCCCGCGCCCGCTCTTATCAGGCTCAGCTCGTTCTGTTCTGGCTCCATCTGCCTCCCTTCGCTGCCCTCTGGCTGGTGCTGGAGGCCTCGTTCCCGTGGGCGGGTCCGGAGGCAGGGAGTGCTGCTCCCCGGCTCTCTCCCTGCCCATTAGTAATCTCCTTGGAAGGCAGCACAGCACAACATGAGCGCTGGCTTCACAGAACATTCCTGGGGCTTATTCACGGCTCTGTCCCAGATGCAACTTTCTTCTGCTGAGGCTCCTCCTGCCTCGCTCTACGCAGCTCCAAAGGCCAGGGGCCCAGGCTAGGCCAGGAGCATAAGACTGGCCAGGCTAAGTTAGACCAAAGGCCCATCTCGCCCAGGGTCTTGTCTGCCCACCGTGGCCAATGCCAGGTGCCCCAGAGGGATGAACCGAACAGGGAGTCATCACATGATCCCTCCCGTCGCCCATTCCCAGCCCCTGGCAGAGGCTAAGGACACCACCCCAACCCATCCTGGCCTATCCTCGGTGAATTTATCTCCCCCGTTTTGGAGCCCTGTTGAAGTCCTGGTCCTCACAATGTCAAACACAGGCCTTGTTGTGAAGGAAGCTGCTTTCAGTTGCTGAGCACCAGCTCCATTGCTACCATTGGCTGGGAACTGGCAAATGGGAGCTGCGGGGGTGGCTCCTGCAGGTGCTGGCAGAGCCTGTTGCCCCTGCCCCTAGAAGCCAGACATGCTGGCCGCTTCTGGGGCCTGCCTGAGATAAGTGCCACCCAGCCAGTGCCTAGTGCCCTTTGGGAAGGGCCTGGATGCTGCTGCTTCCTCTGCACAGCTCCTGGCCTGTGACGGGTGCTCCCGCAATGTATGTAATATGGAATGTCCCTTTCTCCGTGACCCCCAGTAGCCTGTGGCCTGGCCTGGTCCCAGAGCTGCCCACAGTGACGCCTGCATCTTTCCCATAGCGGGTTAGCGCTCCCGGATGTGCTAGAAATGCCACTCGGCCCGTGTGAGGTGCAGAACCGTGCGCTTAGCTCCATCGCCTGCTCCCGTCTGCACCTCTGTTGCTTAGTGCCTCCCCACGGGCTGAGGCAACTACCTCTGCTTTCTGCGGGCTTCTGCCAGGGCCTGAAATCTCGTCCCCATGGGGGCTGGAAAAGGGACACTCCCTGGCCTGCTTCCAAACCCCCCCGACTCGATCTCTCCGGCCCAGGAGGTTCTGCCTGGAAATGTGACTCAGGTTTGGGGGCGTTTTTAGGCTGCATATTTTTAAAACTCCTTCCCGCGTGTTTCGCTGTTGCCAGAGCTCGGGGCTGGTTTCCAGCCTCGGAAGATGAGCTTTTTGGTTCTTTGTTAGGTAACTGCAGCAAGGGAGGTTTAGGTTGGACATTAGGAAAAAGTTCCTACCTGTCAGGGTGGTTAAACACGGGAATAAATTGCCCAGGGAGGTTGTGGAATCCCCATCTGTGGAGATATTTAAGAGTAGGTTGGATAAATGTCTATCAGGGATGGTCTAGACAGTATTTGGTCCTGCCAGGAGGGCAGGGGGCTGGACTCGATGACTCTCGAGGTCCCTTCCAGTCCTAGTGTTCTATGATTCTAAGCAACCTAACCTGGGCCTAGTAGCATTGCTTTGCACGGCAGCGGCTGTTAAACTTCCATTCCCCCGTCCCTCGCCTGAGGGCTGTGCTTTCATCGGCGCCCTGGGCCCTGCTCTGAGGGGCCCCTTGGGAAGCCAGTGTAGTGACTGTGTCTTCACTCTGCTGCCAACCCACCTCAGGGCATGGCCAGGCCTTCGTGAGGTAGGTTTCCACAGATAGAAGGCGAGTGAATCTGAAATAACTAACCTGGATTGTGCAGTGAAGGGTGGAGTCTCACAGGCAGAGAGTGAGAACTGGACTACACAACGCGGCCGTGTTAGCAGCCTTGGGGGAACGGCGACATGCTGCCCACAGTCCGTTCGACAACAGTTGGGTCGGCCATTTTGGAGCCCTCTTCGCATGCGCGTCCCAGCCCAGCAATTGTTCAGCTCGGTGTTCAGAGCCCCTAGAACAGGGGACAAGTGCACCAGCGCCGAGCAGAGCGGAGCAATTCCCTCTTGGGGGTCTCATGCAGCACTTGGGCCCCTCCCCGCACCCCCGAGGGGGCTCCCCAGCAGTCTCCCTCTAAGCTGCGGGGCCGCACAGCTTCCCAGGTGAGGAATCAGCCTGGCCCAGTCCGTCAGCTCCCTGCAGGGAGCCCTGTGCTGCCGCCCTGCTTAGAGGGAACACTGAACAAGACGGTGACTCTTGCAGTTGTGCTCAGGCTGGGAGGCAGGAAGTTTTCTCACAGAGGCTGCTCTTGCATCCTTCCGCCCCCCAGATAAACTTCCCCCGTTCGGATCGTTTGCAAGTGGCTGGGAGAGTCACGGTAGCTGTCGACAGACCTGGCTGCCGGCATGAGCCACACGGGGTGGGGGGTTCAGGCTGGACAAAGCAGTGCATTCTGGGAAGGGTGCAGTAGCACCAGGAGGCTGTGATCCTCGAACATCTCGTTTCTGGATTCTGCTCCCTGGCAGACGAGACCTTCCTCGCTTTCCCCGTGCGGGGGGACTGGTGTCGGTGGCCTCCCTTACTTGCGCAGACAGCGGGAGCCGGGCATGTGCCAGACCTGCATGGGCATCTTTTCCCTCCAACGTCTGCAGCTGCCAGACCTCCTGTACCCCCCCACCAGCCTCCGCCTGGGGCTCAGTTGGCTGGAGGTGGGTCTGTCTGTCTGTCCGTCCTCACCCCTGCTGTAGCTGACATTCCCCATGGGCAAAACACCCCTTGGGCACAAGGCCTGTGTGTAACCCACTTCTGCTGGGGCCACCGCTTTGTCCCTTTCTAGGGGCATGTCCCCAGAGGGGGGCCCCATATATCCCTCACGTGAGCCCCACTCATTCCCTGGGGTCGAGTTTCGGCCCCTCCCCCGGGGCTCATCCTTTAGGCATGAGCAGCCAGAGCGTGGGGGCAACTGGCCGGTGTGTTCAGAGCCATGGGCGGCCCAGGCACCTTGTGCGGACGTGCCTCCTAGTTCAGGCCTGGCCCGTGGGCAAGACGCGTGAGGCGGTTGCTGTGGCCCCACACGTTCGTGGCCCCGCGCTGCCTGGCTCGTAGCCCTGCCCACCCGGCTGCTCACACACGGCCATGTGGCTCAGCCAAACACTGCGTGCCGCCGTGGGCCCCGCGAACTCCTGGGCCAGGCCTGCCCTAGTGGGGAGGCCCTGTTGTGCCAGCCTCACAAGAAGCTCGTGGGTTTGCCGCACAGACCCAGATTTCAAACCAAGCCTGAGCCCCAAACAACTCGCTGCCACTTTCTCCTTCCTTTGTTCCAAGGGTGCCAGGTCCATCCACCAAGCTGGCGGTGGCTGTCCTGGGGAGCAGGAGGGCTGGCAAGGGGGAGGAGGCAGGGCTCGAACTTGGGCTCCAGAAGTGGTACCTTATCTACTGTGCCACTGGAATAGCCCTTCCAACCTCCCTACATCCTGGGCCCCCCTTATACGTCCTATGTCCCAAGGGTGCCAGCTCTGTCCCTCGGGAGCCTGGGTTGGGTGACCCCGGAGGGTGTGTGTGTGGAAATGGCCCCGTTCCTCTCGTGGTTTCGGTGTCTGACCTCGGGAGTGTGGCACGGTGCACCCTGGCTTGCCAGCGCTCCCGGCCTGGGGCCTTGAGGTTCTGCTGAAGCCAGGCAGGTCTTGGTGGCCTTGCTCCGTTTCTGCCTCTGCCAGTGATTACCCGGCCTGGCTGCAGCCTCATGCAGCCCACGGGAGAGTTGTCGTTGTGCTCAGTTGTCCCCTTCTGCTCCCCCAGGGCGCAGCCAAGCAAAGCCGTCTGGTGGAGTCATTGGACCATGTTCTGCGCCAGGGACACCAGCGTCAGCCCAGCGTAGCCGCATGGACGCCAGTGGGGGCGTTGGGACTGGCACGCGGCTCAGGGCGCGGGAATCTCTCCCCGTTGCAGTTTGACCTGCTGCAGCAGCTGGTGGAGACGTTGGCAGGCCTCCCCGCTCCACCTAACCCTGCAGCCATCTCATTGCAGATCCAGGCGGTTTCCATGCCCCACCTGCTGGGGCGGCTGCCTGCTCCAAGCAGTATTTCCCACGCCTTGTGCCTGAGAAATGCTCAGACCTGGGAACCTGGTGGAACTTCCTCTGGAGACCACATGCTGCCCAAAAACCACAGCCTGTTTCTAGATCAAGTCCATCTGATGTTGTCTCCCTGGGAACCAGCTTAAACACCTCCGAAAAGCAAAACTGTTTGGAGAAAAGGATCCCTGTGCCTGCGTCAGCCCGTTTGACCTATGGTTGAATTTATTCCTGAGGCCGGGCCGTGGTGGAAGGAGCGCGTTTGGCTGACCGCCTCGGTAGAGAAACCAGGCCTGCAGCTAATTCCGTTACTCAGCGACGTCCCAAAGAGAAGCTGGTCACTTCACTGGGCTCATGTTTACCCTGGAATGGGAGACACGCCAAAGGGGAACAACTACAAACATTTCGCCCTCAAAAAACCGGAGCTGTGGAAATAAGTTGCCATCGATTTCGCGGGGCTCCCCCAAACTGGGAACGAAGTTAGCCCTGAACAAACAGGGAACGTTCCCTCACTCCACAGAGACGCCGCAGCAGATGGGAAGAGCTGGGACCTGGCCCAAGATTCAGTGGAGCAAAGGAGAGACGTTTCCACAGTCTCTGGTTCTCTGTTCATGGCCTCTGCAGCACAAGGCCCCAGGGGGGAAGAAGGGGGGCGGGTTGGGACGATCCCTGTCGGGGGCCATCCGGGGAAGGCCTCCTGCTTTGAGCCATGTCACCTGGGAGGGGTCATGCGCCAGGAAGCTGTTGAATGAAAACGGAGGGTCTGTTAGTGCTCCCTGGGCTTTCACTGGCAATGCAGGCTCCCAGGGGTCGTACACTGATGAGACGGGCTGACAGCCAGTAGAGCAGTGGTGGGCGGCCTGCGGACCCCCGGTCTGCCCCTTCCCCCACACGCCTCTCGCACTGGGGGGCTGGAACCCCGCGCTTCCTACTCCTCCCAGCACCTTCCGAGCTCCAGGAACCTGCTAATTTGTGCTCCATCCTCGCCCCGCCCCCCCACCAGAGCCAGAACGCTGCGAACCAGCGGCCCGCTCGCGCTTGGTGGTCGCCCAGCACTGCAGTGGGGAGATCTCACTGGCGAAGGGTTCAAAGCCGAGGTTGCACCAGCGTCAGAGGTACCACCATCCCTGCGTGGAGAGCCACTCCCAGGGCTGACACGGGACTGCGGACCGGGCCGGAGGTCTTCCAGGGTGATTTGCACCCACTCTTAGAAAGCAGAGAACCTGTTGATATCTCGGGTCAAGCCATTGCCGGGAGAGCTAACGGAAGTAAGGCGGGGCTGGGGAGCCTTTTGGGGGTCAGAGGGGAGGGCTGCTGACCCCCAGAAAAATCAGTCAGGGGCCTCACACAAGTGAGAAGCCAAGAAACCAAAACCCTCCCGGAAGGAGGACCCTCCCCACACCAGAGCCTTGGGGGGCCCAGGTTAGTAGATTTTGAGGGCTCCAGCCCCATGGGGAGGATGGCGGGGGGGCTGGAACACCAGCACAGGCTCCCTAATGTTGGGGGGGTCCCCGAGCCTTGGGGGCCGGATCCTGGCAAGCCGGGAGCCGCATCCGGCCCCTGGGCCTTGGGTTCCCCACCCCCTGAAGTAAAGGGTGCTTAGCAATCCAAGGGATGATACAACTGCAGCAGCGGGGCTGGCCATTGGCTCTGGCGAACTGACCCCCCTATGATCTGATATGGAATATTCCAGCTCGCGCACGTAAAATCCCCTCCCTGTGAGTCAGCATGTGCTAGTGAAACCCCCCGGCACAAGGCCACTGTGCAGCACGAGGCTTGTGCAACACGAACGTGCCATTTGGGCCAGCTGCGCAGCAAGGAATTTCATCGGTCACCTTTCCAGGAACAGGCCACACCCCCCCCCCCTCCCCAAGGAACGATTAACAATTGGCATCATAATAATTCCTGCTGCTTGCCTGTCTGGGGGGGCCACGCGGCAGAGCTGCCCAGCTCAGGGCTGGGTAGCCGCGCAACGGGCCTGGCGCCGCAGGACAGGCAGTGACTATCAGTCTGTGTTGCTGGGTGCAGTGGGTGTGTTGCTCTCAGCCTGGGAACAGGCCTTGCAAGGGACTCGGTGACTCTGCCTCGGGGGGAGGGTGGCCGTGGTGACCCCTGAATTCCTCTGTCCCCGTGCTGGGACCAGGACAGGCTGTTAGCCTGGCCAGGTGGCATCTTGCGTCAGCCCGAAGGTGGTTGATGAGATGACTGAAAGAGCAAAGAACAGGACCGAGTCGGGGCGTGAGGCTGCAGGCTCGTCTCACCACGCCCGGGCTGTTCTGAATCAGCCATGGGCAACCAAGCCTAGTGAGGGGGCTGTATGAGCGGCCCTCCTCCGCCTCAATGGGCCGCAAGATTGAAATCCAGTGGGGGGCACCCTGCAGCTCATGCACCCCCCTCCCTGACCCCTTCTCCCCGCGCACTGGGGCACGGGAGCCCTGCGCTTCCTCCTCCTCCCCCTCCATCCCCAAACTGGTGCTGCAAAACTGCCTCGGGAAAAACTGACTCTTTCCAGTTGCCTAATGAACAAGAAAAACCCAACCTGGGCCTGATCTGCGCCCCTACCGATACCCGCCTGCGAGCGCAACAGATTATTTCATAAATCCACGAAGCGTCGGCGCCGCTGAAGAATTCTCCTCGGATTGGCCAACGGCACCAGGGAGGGCGAGTCAGGGCCCGGCCGAGGACGTTTGGCCAGCACGCGTCCTTGCTCAGCTGCTGCTGCGGATGTTTTCCTGTTTTCCAGAGAGAGTTTCTTATGTGTGGCCTTGGAGCCTCCTCTCACAAAGCCCTTTAAGCTTCAGAGGAAAGATTTCGTCACCTCGTCCAGCATTTCCCTCTGAAACCGGGCCGCGTTCTATTTTCAGAGCGAAAACCCTGGAAAGTTTCTGCCTCTCAACCATTAACCTTCAAGCTCCCTTTTCAGCTCAGGAGAAACTCTCCGGTTAACTCCTGGGTGTTTTCAGATCACCTGCGGGTGCTGCCAAGCCCGCGGCCATTCCACGTAATGTAGACCCGGGGCATGCGTTTCGGAGGCCCTAGAAACGGAAGATGTGCGTGGCCACGACACGTACCCAGACCGTGCCATGCGGCAGGCCCGCGCAGGCGGGTGGTCAGGGTTTGTGTGCAATCCTGTGTCACAAAGCCCCCACACTGATGTTACACGCACACCAGAGCCTACAGGGGCCAGGGGTAGCTGCTTTTGTGCCCCCCAGGCTCTGGGGAGAGGCCAAAATTGAGGGGTTCAGTGTGTGGGAGGGGGGCTTCCAGGAAGCAGGCTTAGGCTGTGGAGTCTGGGCAGGAGGGAGGGTGTAGGAGTGGGTTGGGGGTTGGGACAAAGCTGGCTTATGGCTGTCCCACCTTCCTGCAGCCTGAGCCCGGCTTGGCTGGGCAAGGAAGCCCGCTGGAGTGCCCCAAACCAATACCCATCTGGGCCCTGACATGGCCTCTCCCCTGGGCTGGCAGCAGTCGGCTTGTGTGGCCCTTCCCCACCAAACGGACCTGCGCTGGGGGGGGGGGGCCAGCTGGGGAGATGCTGGTGTGGGGCACGGGCCGCGTTCCGGCGGGCGGGAGTGGTCTGGCAGTGACGCACGAGGGCCACTGATGCCACAGCACTTGTGCACGAGCCCAGTGTCATCCCTCAGCTCGCCCCGGCCACGGCCCTGTGGGGCTAGGTGGCTTCCCACAGCACCTTTATTCTGGTCAGAGCCTGCTTTGCCCCCAGCCAAGAGAACGGCTGCTCTCCAGCCGCACTCCCCAAAGCCCTGTGTTAGCCTCCGAGGGGAGGCTGTACTCCTTCCCCCTTTGCGGCCTGCGGGCAGGACTGCAGGGAGCCTCGAATTGCCCAAGCCAGGCCTGCTGGCTGGGAGCAGCCTGGGGTCTTTGCCGATCGCCTCACGCCAGCGTCCGCCTCGGCTCCGCCTTCCCAAGGCATGTGTGCGGCCCGGAACCGCAGCTGGTCATGGCCGCAGCGCCGCGTGGGACTCGGCCGGCACAGATAAGGCAGCGGAAAGGAAACAGTAACGGCTCCAGTTATTTTGGGCTAGCGGAAGGTCTTTCCTGCCAGCATGACTTGCTCACACACAAAATAGCCCTTCATTCCGCGCCGAGGGGAAACAAAGGCCCCATTGATCCCCGGCGCTAATGAGGGCATGGAAAAGACGCTGAGGGGAACTCAGCTGACTGAGCCGTTCAAAGACGGGGCCAGTTCTATCAGGGCTGAGGTCCAACGGGGTTATTCTGGGCCGGCCAGGAGCGGCGGGTTGAGACGCGGAGGGGAGATGTGGGTGAGAATTTCCTCTCTCCGTGCGGACGGCTCGTGATTCCCAGGCCTCTGTTCTCGTTGGCCAGAGCCTTGGCGGGTGCCGGCTGCGAGAGGGGCTGGTGTCTGGGTACCGAGGCAGGAGGGCCCGGCTCAGCCTGGGCAAAGCTTGCTCCTGTGTTCAAATCGGTTTGGGAGCTGGGGGCTCTCCTGGCCTCTGGCAGCAATTCCACTGGGGGCTGGACACTGCCCGGAACGAAGGGAGGTCCTGGGCCTGCCCGGAGCAGGAGAGACAAGCTGCCCTCCTGCTGCAGGAGGAAGGGGCGTGTGCTGGGGGAACGAGCTGTGGCTGGGGCTCAGAGGTGAATCCCGGCGGAGACTGACCCGCCGTTGGCGCCAGCTTCTTTTGTCACAGGCTGGCTCCCCAGTGGCCAGCGCGAAACGGGAAAGAGGGACCCCTGGTCTGCCTCTGAGCCCCCAGGGGCTGTTGGGAAACAATTATCCCCGAAGAGCCGTTCGGGTCAATTTCCAAGGGCAGGTTCTGCCCAAACTATGGGCAGGCCGGCTGGGGAAGGCAGCGGAAGCCCCGCCCTTTCCCCCAAAGCCACGCCCCCTTCCCTGAGTCAAGCTCCTTCACAACTTTCCCCGCCCAACCCCTGATGAGAGCTGGGTCTGCCATGTGACAGGGCCCCAACCTTCCCCGGCCGCCACGGCCACGCACCGAGGCCCTAGCCCTTCCCTGGTGGCTGGGCACCGTAGGCAATTTTGGAAAGGCAATGCCTTCCCTTGCCTGCATTACCTGCCGCCCCTGCCCACAAATGCTGCCATGTCCCCACGGGAACCGCCGAACTGGATCGGCCCGGCTTCCGTCTCGCCCAGTGTCCTGGCTGTGGCCAGCCCCGTGTGCAGCAGAGGAAGTGAAAGACTATGAATAACACACGAACTGTCCGTCCGCCGACACGCACCTGCTGTACACGCTCCCCGTCCCACCGACTGGGCATGCCCAGACACCCCCCCGCTGTAGACGCCTTTGCCCCAGTGCACACGCGGCACGTGCTGCACGGCTGGGGCCAGCTCATGCTGGCTCCACCATGGGATCCGAGAGCCCAGGGAACCCTGGGAGCTGCAGGTGGCAACGAGCCACAGGGAAGGGGGGTGGAAGCTGGGAGGCTCATGCACAGCAGCGCCTTGTGAGGAGCTCTGGCTGCCCGAAGGGGGTGGCATTGTGCATGAGGCGCGTGGGTGTACCAGGGAGTGGTGGCTTTGGCTCCGATCTCGCCCGCAGAAGGTTGCCCCAGGCTGGATTAGGGTTCTGGTGGCTTGAAAACCAGGCATCAGCCAGAAAAACAAAAGTTGCCTGCTGGGGTAGATGGTTTATCTATGGGCCGGAGAGCCTGCGGCTAAGCCAGGCCTGGGTACACGCCGAGTCACACCTGGATTGGACTGATCCCAGGGTCAACCACAGCAGGAAGCTGTAGGGATGGGGCTCCTGTGGGCACAGAGGGTCTCCCGCTGGGATTCCCGAAGAAGGGATCCTGTCATCCCGAGTGGGAGATTGTGTGTTTCTCCGAGAACTTTGTTAATTGAATGAAACCCCCAGACCTAAGAAGGGCTGGAAGTGAAAGAGTCTGTGGAGTTTGATGGGGCGCTGGGGAAGGGAAGACAGGAGGAGAGCCCATTCCAGGCACCTGGGGCACGAAGGGATGCTCGGGTGCTGCCAGCTCGGTGACAGGAAACAAATGTGTCAACAATACAGAAACCAGTGGATGCTACAAGCAGCCTGATGACCTGTTGCTGCCACTGCTCAGTACCATTGTTGTCAGTCGCTGCCACCGCTCAGTACCATTGTTGTCAGTCGCTGCCACCGCTCGGTACCATTGTTGTCAGTCGCTGCCACTGCTCGGTACCATTGTTGTCTCTCGCTGCTCATTACAGTAGGCTGAAAAGCTCATAGGAATTTCCAGCCTCTTTGGTCATCACTGCTGGTGTAACATGCCTGGTCGTCAGGAAGGCTCCTGACACTGCACTTCATCCAAAGCCAACGTGGCACACGTTCCGTGGCCAGAGAAGGATTTCCTGCACAGTGCTCAGAAACAAGGGTTGAGAGAGAACAATAGTATCTATGGGGCACTGAGGGAATCTGTTCTTGATCCAATGACTGTGACTGTTGTGACAGGGTCAGTCCACAGGGCTGCTACCGAGTGGGGAAAAGGCTAAGCAGGGGCTGAGGGCTGCCAGGCAATTAGGAGCAGCTGTCAGGGAGTTGGCCCAGGCCGATCTGGGCCAGCTGGCTCCACTTCAGGACTGCTTGTGGCCTTTAAAAGCCTCCCCAGTTAGAGGGGGGGGGGGGGGGAAGAGGAGGAGAAGATAGTTCTGGGCACCGCGCTTCAGGAAAGAGGTGGAGAAATTGGAGAAGGTCCAGAGAAGAGCAGCAGAAATGATGAAAGGTCTAGAGACCATGAGCTAGGAGGGGAGGCAGAAAGAACTGGGCTTGTTTAGTTTGGAAAAGGAAAGGCTGAGAGGGGACAGGAGGGTGGTTTTCAAGTATCTAAAAGGGTGTCACAAGGAGGAGGGAGAAAACTTGTTCCCCTTGGCCTCTGAGAAGAGGACAAGCAGCAATGGGCTTAAACTGCAGCCAGGGAGGTTTAGGTTGGACATTAGGAAAAACTCCCTGCCTGTCAGGGTGGGGAAATGCTGGAATAAGTTGCCTGGGGGGGTTGTGGGATTTCCATCCCTGGAGAGATTTCAGAGCAGTTAGACCAGTGGTCCCCAATGCGGTGCCTGTGGGCACCATGGCACCTGCTGGGCCATTTCTGGGCACCTGCTGAGTGATCGGGGTCAGCCCTGCCCCCGGACACGTGGTGCATGGGCGGTGCCGGTCCCAGGGTGCGCAGCGTATGGGCGGCTCCGCCCCCGGGTGCACGGCGCAAGGTGCACGGTGCACTGGGCAAGCGGCACATGGGCGGCCCTGCCCCCGGGCACGCGGTACATGGGCTGTGCCGCCCCCGGGCGCCTGGCATATGAGCGTTCTCCCCTCCCCCCCCCCAGGCACGCGGCACAGGAGCGGTGCTGGCCCCAGGCACGCAGCACATGGATGCTGCTGGCTCCTGGGCGTGCGGCACAGGAGCAGCACTGGCCCCAAGAGTGCAGCGTATGGGTGGCCCCGCAGCCCCAAAAGGTTGGGGACCACTGAGATAGACAGACACCTTGCTGTAGATTCTGGGTCTTAGCTCCCCTGTCGTTGCAGGAGCGCTGGTTTTACTGTACTTAGCTCTCCCTAACTGGAGCAGAACGCGTGTTTAATAGACACGGGCTGTGAGGGTTCTCTCGTTGGTCACCAGTTTAAGAAACAGGGTTGAGCTACTTTCCTCGTGGCTGCGGAGAGCTGGGTGGGACATCTCCATGCCACGCTGGCCTGGACCAGAAACACTGCAGGTGCCCATCACCGTGCCCTCCAGCCAGGGATGCATAGTGGTGCCGCTATTCCAGTGCAACCCATTGTGCAGACAAGGGAAGCTGGCATGGTCCCTGCCTGCTTGAAACTGGGACATCGATCTGTGCCGTGGCTTGGGCTGGCATCTGCACGACGGGTCCCTTTCGCGGGCGGGGTCAGGGCCCATCCCAAATATATAGCAGGACTGAATGAGCTGCCTCGGAAACAAGTCCCATGCTGGCTGGTTGAGGAGGAAGAGCCAAGACTGAGCCCTTGCGCCTGGGTTTCTGGCATGGTAACCGCATGATCGCAGGGCCGGGCCAGCTCCTCTAGACAATTTCCGAGGGCGTGCCGGAGCCAGAGTGGTTGGCTGATGTCTGTGAGCACTAAAAACAGCAGCTGGCCTCTCTGCAGGATCTTATTGGCTCTTTTCCACTGTGAAAATAGTGCCTTGAAAAACCCATTCATCAAAAAAAACTTCCTTACTGCATTCTCAGTAGCAATGTACATGCATGAGCCACCGTGAATTATCCCGCCACAGAACCCTGCAGAGGGGGAGGCCAGGCGTCCAGTGGGGAAAGTGAGATTTAAGACTGGGAATCCAGCCCTTGCCTCTGCTCAGAAAGCAGCGTCCGTGACGGGTTGGGTCACAGACTGTCACCCGCTGGGCTGATCGTACCACTGAGCCTGCCAGCCCTCTGGGGCACCTCACCTCCTGGTGCTGCTGAGCCAGAACCTCTGGTCTCCTCCAGCAAAGGGCACAGAGTTGGGGTAACAGCCCCCCCGGCAGAGTGACACGGACAGGGAGAACAGTGCAGCTCTGGAGGGCTGCTACAGGGACTTGACAGCACCCAGGAGCAAAGCCCCAATGGGACCAACCCCCCCCCCCCCCCCAATCCACCTGACTCTGGATAAAGACTGTACACAGAGAAAGCTCATAGAGTTGGCTTCTTTCTCACTGAAAGAGAGAGCTGCCCGGCGGTCGCTCCCCTCCGCCCATCCTGCTAACAGTTACTTACCCTGGGTTTGTGTGACGGGGCGGCCCCGCCC
The DNA here is from genome assembly GCF_049634645.1 of Pelodiscus sinensis. Lineage (NCBI taxonomy): Eukaryota > Metazoa > Chordata > Testudines > Trionychidae > Pelodiscus > Pelodiscus sinensis. Next base: position 3,050,051 of record NC_134732.1, on the reverse strand, counting down.
CGCCCTCAAGCCCAGGGAAACCACCTGGTGCCGGGGGCAGAGAGAGCCCCACTCACACAGCCCTACTGGGCATGCTCCGAGGGGAGCAGAGGTATAAAAGGCTGCTGACCTGCTCAGAAGGGGCGGACCACGGCCCGAGCTGGAGCTAGCGCCCGACTGCCGGAGAGGGAGTCACCATGACCGCTGAACGTGCCGCTGCCAGGCCCAAGCCGGGCTCGCCCCCAACGCCGGAGCCGCCGACCGACCCCCCCCCCCCCCCCCCCCGTGACCCAGGCACCGGACCGGACCCTGCCAGACCCAACGCTGACTGGGGAAGTGCCAGGACAGCCACCCACCACTGATAGGGCCCTGGGTCGGGGCCTGGTGGAGAGGGCGGGCCCGGACCCCCCTACCCCTGCTGCCCGAGACCCCAGCGAGTGGGGGCTGGGATAACGAACTTTGGGACTAGGCCTCTGGGCCTGCGTGTTGAGGACTAGGCCGGGAGGCTGTATTTCCCCAACTACAGTGGACATTGAGAATAGGCCAGTGGGCCATATTTTCCCCTAAAAAAGGGGCATCATGCCCGAGCGGGCTGGATGATGCCCCGGATGAGGGCGGCAGCCCCGAGCGTAAGGGGGGACCCCCGACAGTTTGCCAAAAAACAAAAGTGATTTTATTAAGTCTAAAACATAGCATGGAAGTGGCTGCCAGTGATCACTGAGAGGTCAAGTGAGGCAGTGTGGGGAGCAGAGCCCGGGTCCCATATCCGACTGGAGAGCCCTGACCAGGGGGCTAAAGTTAATTCGGGGAGGCCTTGCCGCCTCACCTGGCCACTGGCCTTCACGAAGACCCAGGTGGGGCCAACAAAGCCTTTTTGTTGACCTTGAACCGGACTTGTGTGATTTGGCCAAACATGCTCCTCTGTGGTGTGACCTGAACCAAAGTGTGTCTCTGCTTTTTCATCACTCCCCATGAACCCGAAACCCAAGGACTTGCCCAGCGCTGGTCAGGACTCGTGTGCGGCAGCGGGGCTGGGCTGGGCCTGGAAGAAGTGATACTGCTTGGGGTTAAAACGCCCTCGTCAGGCTATGGGGGGAGGTTTGCACGGGGCCCCGGACATGAAGCAAAGTCTGGGTGTGGCACTAGTCTTGTGTGCTCACCAGCATAAAACTCATAGTGCAGAATCCTAATGTAACAACCGGGACGTGAAATGGCTAGAGGGCATGTAGAGCCATACCCCTCGCTCTGGGGATATTGTTCTGTGGTTTTGAAGCACATCTGCCTCCCAGCTCTTTCAAATAACTCTTGAGTTTATCAGCAGGAATCATGGGCAGCGGGAAATGCAGACAAGGGAAGGCACAGCTTTCCCAAAATTGCCTACACGCTCCGGCCACTGGGGACCACAGTATGGCAGCCTTCAGATGGCCAGGAAGGATCATGTGGTGGGGTGGGGCTTGGCTCCGGGGGTGGGCCTCACGCGGAAGGTGTGGGGCTGGGTCTTGCCTTCACCCACCGCCCATGGCAGAAATCTTCCCACCTGACAAACACGTCACCTTTCTGTCTGCAGCCTCATTTCCAAGCCGTCGGCATCGCGCTGACCCTCCTCACTCTTGAGCAGCTAAAATGATCTCGGCAGAAGCAAGACAAAAACACTCACAGTTCTCTGAGGCTCTGCAATCTGGGGCGCTAGACTGAGGCCTGGGACTGGCACAGAGCTGGGTTTGGGAGGCCAGGGCCAGTCCTAACCAATTGGCAGCCCCGGGTGACCACCTGGTGAGAGTGCTGAGCAATGAGAGGAGCTTTCAATCTGTAGCTGCCTAAGGCAACAGGCTACGGGTGTGATGGTTTTGTGTGTGTGGATGCAAAGGCTCGTTTCCCACCAGTGCTGCCTTTAGAGCTAGATTTGGTTGAATGGCACATGCAGTCCTGTAATTTGACTGGCAAGCTGATCAACAGGGAAGGGGCTGTAGTTCCATGTTAGTGCCAGCCCCTTGCTTATTCTGAGGACAGAGTTAGGATCCGCTCACCCGTGTCCCGAGACTGTGTGAAGAGTTTGGTTGATTTGATTTGTTACTTGGCAACAGTTTTACATAATGTGCTATTCATGCTTTAGGGGTGTGGAGGTCCTGACACCCCACTAGAAGACTCACCTGGCCTGGGAGTGGGGGCAGGGGGCCCCCACAGGCCTCCCGTCTGTGTTCCCCGGGCCCTGCCTAGGTGAGGTGGGAGAGCACAGGCCTCTCACCAGCACTTTCTGGGCCTGGGCCAGGGGCGGCAGGGGGGAGGGGGATGATGCATAGGACAGACCCTGGAGCTTCCTAGGCCTGGGGGCACCCTCTTGCTCGTGCTCCCATGCCCGTGGGGGAGGCTGTGCAGGCCATCTGACCATGGCCATGCTGGGCAGCCTGATGGTGCTTGGGGGAAATGGGGGGGCTGTAGCTCCTACAGTGGGGGCTGGAGCTGGCTGCTCTGGTGGTGCTCCTGGAGGAGGGGGTCACGGCCGTGGGGCTTTCCCACCCTCCCCCCGATCCAGCACTGGGGACAAGGGCTGGAGGGGAGGGGTTTGGAGCAGGGGGGCCACTTATCTGGGCTGGTGGCAGGCAAGATGGTGAGCCTTGTCCCCAGCTGGCCCCTCCCTTGGGGGTGCAGCTGCCCCCCGTGGTCACTGTGCAGTCTAGCTCTCCCCTGTGCTTGCTGCCCCCAGTGGTGACAGTGAGTATCACGTCCTTCCTCTCCCTCTGCCCCCTCCCTTTCCATGTTATGGAAAACAATCAGATTCCAGGCACATCCCATTTTCCTGGCACAACCACATCCTGACCTCGCTTTAAGTTAGGAGAAGAGGAAGCTGCCTCCCAAATTTGGTGGTCCTCGCGCTTACCGTTTAGGAGGAGTTCTTGAACAAACGGCCTTGCAGACGGATGGATAGATGCACAAATCTCTAACATATATAGATAGATTTTTCTTCCCATCATTTTATTCTTTTGAACTTGGCCAATAAAACGTAGGCATTGGTGATAATTCTTCGGTCTGTGCTGGAGTAGGTGACGGCCCCACAGAGCCAGAGGAATTGTGCAATACGTAGGTGAACGATTAGAATCACCAAACTAATATGAGTCTTCAGTCAGAGCTGTGCTCGCAGTCCTGAAGCCCAGTTTCGCATGCGCTGCACCTCTGCCGCAGAAACACCATTTTACACCAGAGATTAGTTTGAAACAATGTCATTTAGATATTAGTCCTTTAAAAATGGATCTCCTGAAATAGAATGAGGGCAGAGGGAGTGAAGGTGGAAGAAGCTGTTGTCGCCAAAAGAGTCAGGCACAGAAATGGGATTTTGGAAGCTGCTTCTCTTCTAGAATTCCTCTCACGAATGGGCGATGCGACTGGTTAGCAATTTGCGTTCCAGCCATGCTGCTGTGGAGTCGATGGGGACTTTGCCAGCGGAGCAAGCATTGGCCCTGAAAGAGTTCAGAGCTCCTGCCCTAAGTTACAGCTGAGTCCAGATATTTTCAGATGTTCCTGGTCTGCTATTGGCAAGAGATGCAGCTACTTTCTTTTCCTAGGTCTTCCAGCAATGAGGCAGGGGATCACGTTACCCTGGAAAGACCCAGGGCACATCCATTTGGCCGGAAAGCTCTTTGACTCTATTCTGATTCAGTCCCTGGAGGAATAAAACAACCAGATTATATTTTTGAAACGGGAAAACCCACATTTCTAACCCATCTGGAAGGGCTCTCAGGAGCTCCTGCTGTTTGGGTTTACTGACACCTTCTCCTGTTTGCATTGCGATGAAGTGCATCTGCTCTCCGTCTTCCACCATAAAATGTTCCAAAGAGCGTCTGGAACAAGGTCTCTTCCAGGCAGACAGCCAAGCAGCAATACGGCAAAGGTGTTAAGGTTTCTCTGAAGACAATTAAACATGGGATATTGGCTCTGGGTTTAGCTGGGAGTCTCAAACTCCTTAGCTTGATCTATCACATTCCACAAAGAAGAAATTGCCTTCTGTGATGACATACCTGGCTCTGTGGATATGGGGAAAGCAGTGGACATGATATACCTTGACTTTAGCAAAGCTTTTGATACAATTTCCCACAGTATTCTTGCCAGCAAGTTGAAGTAGCATGGATTGGATAAGTGGACTGTAAGGAGGACTGAAAGCTGGCTAGATTGTTAGATCAATGAGTAGTGTCTAGTTGGCAGCCAGTATCAAAGGGCACGTCTACACAGCAGGGCTAAAGTCGAATTAAGCTGCGCAACCTCAGCTACGTCAATTGCGTAGCTGAAGTCGAAATAGCTTAATTTGGCTTTTGGCACTGTCGACACAGCAGGAAGTTTGCGAAAATGTAAATTTAGTTAAAATTCCAATTCTCAGTGGAAACACAGTGTGGACATGTTTCCACCAGCCTGCCCCCTGCAGATGAGCCGAACACAGAGTTTCCACAGTCAGAAATGAGCAGCTGACCCGTGGGGGGTTCAGTGGATGATTTGCAAAGTCATTAGCTCCCTAAATAGCCCACATTCCAATTCATCAAGGTCCCACATATCCCCTTCCACAGCTGCCCTTGGCCAAGGGTGGAAACACGCACGGCCTCTGCTGACAAGGGCCCTGGCCACAGACACCACATCCTAATGTGGCCCCAGACCTGGTCGGGAGCCCATTTCCTGCAGCATTCTGACGATCCAGATATGTGGGGAAGGTGCCACTGGATTCAGTTATCTAGCCCAGTTCTCTGGTGTCAATCCGCTTAGCTCCGTTGACTCCCAGGCCACTAAACAGCAGATGAGAATCTGGCCCCTTGTTTCCATGCACTGCTGGTCTCTCAGCACACCCCTCTATTCCTGCTCAGGACCCACATGGCTGAATATCTCCGGGGAACAGTGTTCCCTGTAAGCTGAGCCCTTGGGCGGCCACCCAGAAGAGATTCAGGTGCTGCCCAGCTGATTGGCAGAGCGCCCACAGCCAGCAGTATGTGTTTATATTGGTGGTACACATCCGCACGAGCTGTGGTGCACAGAGAAAAATTTATTCCGCACATATATGGAAACACTTAAAGCAGGCATGTCCAAAGTCCGGCCCGCGGGCCAATTGCGGCCCGTGTTCTGGTTTAATACGGCCCCACAGGTAATTTGGCAATATCTATCTTTTATGGCCCCCAACGAATCCATATGTATTGAGATGAATACATTGTAAAATCTCAGTTAGTCAGTTGGTCTAAATCAGTTATAAATATATTTGGACACAACATGTATACTTGGTGTTATGTTCCTGTTCATATTTTTTGAACTTAAAAGTTGACAGACAGCCTTTATTACCAATAATATGTAATGTACTTTACAATGTTCCTGACATATATTTCAGCTTCCTGGATTTTTTTTTCATCTGGCCTTCAGATATGAAAGGCAGAGTGATTTAACACCTGTTTAGATTGGTCATCCATGTGACGAAATGAAAAGTATGCTGTTTGCAATAAACTTTGCATAAAATAGTAAATTTGCATTGAATTATAATGGTTCAAAGAATGTCAGGCAAAATGGTCGGCCGTCACGCATGTTCACTTCATCAAATCTGGCCCTTTTTGAAAAAAGTTTGGACACCCCTGACTTAAAGGGAACATTGCCTGGGAAGTCTCTGAATTCAACATCCAAGGAGAATGAGGGTGGCCCTGTAATGGTACTGACCCAGTTCTCAGAACATTGCTCCTGCTACCCCTGATAGCCATTTGGCTCAACCAATTTCCGGTGAAAGTGTAGATGCTGTTGTGCGCCAGCCATGTGAAAAGAGAAGGCGGCAGCATGCCGTGTCCTCTGCGGCCCAGGGTGAGTTCAATACCCCAAGGACTTTTTCTTGGCAGCCTCTGTGTGCAAGTCAATTCCAGCGTCTGTGCAGAGCACTGTTGGAAATCGACCGGCGAGCCCTGGCAGCCGCTCACGGGCAACTCCTTTGCCTCTGCCGACTGGAAAGTTTCGATCAGTTGCAGGGTTTTGTGTTTTGTGCCTCCTGATAATTTGCCTGCCAGGACGTTTATTTATAACCACAGTGTTTGTAGGAGCTGTCGTTTTTCTCTGGTCAGTTTCCAGTGACCCGGGGGGCAAACAGCAAAATGGCGATTTTGTTAGCTGTCAGCACAGTCACCGACACCGGTTTTCCAGATGGGGTTTATGCGAGCCAGAGTCCCAGTGGTGCATTTTTGGCCATTGTTACGAGCTTGATTTTTGCAGAATGCCAGCAAATCAGAGACTTGCTTGAGCCAAGGTGCCAAATGGAGTGAAAATGAACCGTTTATTTCCTGTTTCCCTTGTATTCTAGGTGAGAAAGGAGGAGTAGATGTGAGGGGAAGGTCACAAGGGACATGGGAGGCACCAGGAGAGGAAGTATAACCATCTTTAGTTCTGTACTTGTACAGCGCCTAGCACGGGGGTGGAGGGGTTGGTCCATGACTCTGGCTCCTATGCTAATACAACCAATAACAGGGATTTCAAACACTTACTGTACTACAGCAAATAGACAGCCACAGCTCCCAACCTGCCAGCTACAGCAGCTGCCTTGCAGGGAGGGCGCCTGGTGGTTTCATATCACCAAGCCAGCAAATCAGAGGCAAGCGGGGGGGAGGTTACAGAAGGAGCACTTGCCGACTGGTTGAGGGCAGGCAGGGGACAAAGGAAGGGAGGTTTCGGGGGAAGGGGCAGTTGCTGTCTGGGAAACATGAAGGAAGCAGCCTTAGCTGAGGGCTGAGGGTCTAGTGATGACAATGGACCCCCTAATCCAAGGGGTCTGAGGCATCCTGGCCCTGACTCCTGAAACTACGTCACGTCTATGCTGGGCTGTATCCTGGAGGAGCAATAACCCCCTTTCTATACTGCTGGTTGGTGGAGTCTCATCTTGCTGCAGACGGGGTGCAGGATCGGGAGCTACCCAACGTGCCGCCACACCTTGAACATGCAATTTTACAGGCAGGTGTGTTCAGCTGCCCCCCAGACTTCTCTCGCGTACCCCAAGGGTCCGTGTCCCACGGGTTGAGACACACGGCATGAGAGCAGCGGGTCAGAAATCTGTCACTGGCAGCCAGCCTGTGGAACTGGCCTGCAGCCATTTCTCGTCTTTAGAAGTGGACAGGAGGAACATTGGGAACATTTTAGTCGTGACTGACCATTTTACCAGCTCTGCGCAGGCATATCCCACAGGTGACCAGAGGGCTACCCGGGAAAAAGAAGCATTTTTCAGTGTCTGGATTCACTCAGACCTGACGTAGGACTTTGAGAGTGACCTTCTGAAGGAGGTGCCAAGAATGGTAGGAATGAATTAGTTCGTACCTTACCGCTCCCGAGCTGGCCCTCAGCCAGAACAATTTAATCAGACTCTTACGTCTGGGTGATCTGCCGGTCATCTCTAGGGAGAGAAAGCATCCTGGAGCCCGCACGTTGTGGTTTTGGTGCCACGAAGAATGATTCTACGGGAGTCGCCCCGTGTCTCTTGATGTTTGGTCGAGAGCTGAGATGACCCATTGACCTGGGCTGGGGGGGTATCACAGGATGGAGAAAGCGACGAGACGCAGCTGCAGTTTATGTCCAGCCAAAGAGAAAAACTGCAGGAGGCCTAAAGCTCTCCCACAGCTGCTGCCCACAAAAAGACCGTGAAGGCTGATTCCCCGCTCTGGCACCATTAATGCAGAAGTGGGGCCCGCAAAAGGACTCCAAAACCTTATCTCTCCAGGCTTTGGTATAAAACCTCCCCCCAAAATCCTAAAAACCTAGATTCTGGGGATAAAGACCTGCTGCCAACACCCAAGTAATGATAAGAAAACCAGGGAAGAGATCACTTGGGAAATCTCAGCCCTAAGATAAAACCAAGACACAAAAATTAACCAATATCAGGTCAATAAAAAAGAAAGAACTTCTCACCACAATACTCCTGTTACAAGCCTAGTTGGATTGGCTAGATGGTAAGAGCCACCAGTTAATAAACTCATGGGGAATTTTCTCATGGGAACAAAACTTAGTTACAAAAGAAAGGAAACCCCTTTTCTAAATGCACAGACATCAGATTCCCATTCCCAAGCCATAAAACAATAAAACCTAACGGATTTATCTAGACTTTGCCCTAGTTACAGATGGTGAAGAGTCTTTTCTTGGAGAGAGACGTGTTGTCTGTCCCCCTCAGTATCTGGAGAGAGACTGCCCAGGGACAAAGGAGGGAAACCCCCCAAATTCCTTTGTCTCGGTTTGAAATCCCTATCTGCATTTCTATTGGCTGACTGCTACCTGGCTAGGCACAGTTAACTCCTTAGTCCCCAGGCTGCTGGCCATCCCTCATGACCATGATGAAGACAGATAGGAACAAGCACCAGCACAATGCAAGAGTGCGCCTACAGGAGCTCCAGCCAGGGGACAGAGCTCTGCTGCGGAGGCCGTGCCCGTGCATCTGCGTCTACATTACTTCTCCCTGATTGGTCCTGAATGCTGAGCTCGTAGCAAGCCAAGGCAGCCACCCAGCTCTGCCCAGTAGCACCCAGCTTAGCACTGGTCATCACGGATGTCAGTGGATTGTGGCCGGTCCGCACTTGAAACCCAGCACCAGACAAGTAGTCATGAAGGGTATGTCTAGACTACATGGCGTAAGGGATCGGTCGGCAAAGGCTTCCCCAGCCGACAGATCTGTGTCTAGACTGCCGTGCGGTGCCGGATCAGCTGATCGTCAGCACAGTACGGTGGCCATGTTTATTTTAATGAAGTGGGGATTATTTAAATCCCCGATTCTTTGACTATGCCGGGTAAACTAATTGACATGGCTTCATTGACAGAGCCATGTCATCTAGACGCACCCGAAACGTCTCAGCGACGGCCCATTTCAAGGCCAAGGACTCCAGCTTGTGGACGTGGTGCTGGGTTTCACTGCCAGGCAGTCCACAGCGGGCAAAAGCCACGGGTTTCCATTGCACGTGTTGACCGTAGCCACTCTACGGGGGACGTGCTACGTCGAACTGTGTCACATCCTTGGGCACAGTGGGGACATGCCCCGTGGTCATTACAAAATCGCGTGCTACAAAATCAACCTTAATGCAGTCAACTTTATCTCATGGGCTACGTCTACACTGGCCCCTTTTCCGGAAGGGGCATGTAAATTTCACCAGTCGTCGTAGGGAAATCCGCGGGGGATTTAAATATCCCCCGCGGCATTTAAATAAAAATGTCCGCCGCTTTTTTCCGGCTTTTAAAAAAGCCGGAAAAGAGCGTCTACACTGGCCCCGATCCTCCGGAAAAAGCGCCCTTTTCCGGAGGCTCTTATTCTTACTTTGGAGGGGAACCGCAGGATGGGGAAGGCTCAGCCGGCCAGCTCTTGGTGGTCTCTGACTCCACAGGGCTGCACGTAATAACTGCCCAGCTGCTCCAGGGCTTGGGGGGCAAATTTTGCCCCCGGGGGTATAACATTCTGGCTCCACCACTGCACTCCACCTCCCTGCAAGGCCCACGGGAAACACCCGCCTGTCGACAAAGCTGGGTTCGGTCAGTGAAGCTCGGAGCACCCCGGAGCAGCACAGTTGTCCTTGCATCCATCCCTAGCACAGGATGAGCCTGGGAACAGCACTCACATAACAGCCCTGAGACAGGAGGAGGCTGGTGAAGGGCGTGTTTCCAGGCCGCATGGTCATTAGTGGTTGCTCTAAAAATGCAAGTCTGCCTTTCCCAGCTTCTGAAATCCTTCGTGGTGTCAGCAGCCCCTCCTGGCACCCCGTTCCACCCCCAATTCCCGCTCCTAACCTCAACCAGCAGTTCACACACGTCCAAACCTACCCACCCCAATAGCTGGGGATTGAAGTGGTCCCTGGAGGCCTATCCTATTCCTTCCGGCCTCGTCTCCTTCCCTTTAATTCTTGGCACCCAACGTGGGCCGTGCCTTCCCTCTTGGAGTACCCAGCCTTTTTCAGTGAGTGAATCTGGGGAAGGATCTGGAGAAGGGGGAGAGCTTTACCCCAGTGTGCCGATTAATTTTCGTCTCAGGTCCCTGTCCATTTCATTCCTACTTAAGGTGCCTCTGTGTCTGGCTGGGGCAGTAGAAAACCAATCACAAAGTCAAGCTCTTCTACAGGACTCGCAGTAAGAGGGCAGCGAGATGCTCAAAGCACAAGATCAATGTCGTTCGGCACGGTGCTCCAGCACCAGCACGGAAATGCGGCCACTTCTGGGGTGAGCCACGGCTATACAGCATCCTTGGGAAAGAAGGGCCCGCGATTGTACCCAGCTGGAAATGGAGCGTGCCGCTGAGTGAAGAGAGGTCACAGCCAGAGGGAATGTGCCCGCGACAATAGAGATGCCGAAAAGCACACGACTCACTGCGAAGCAGAGTCCAGCCCACGGGGCTCGGGTGCGGAAATGGAGACTAACCTGTTTGTGTTCCTCGGAGGGCGGCAGCCGGAGGAGGTTTTTGGTCCTGCTCCTAAGATGGTGCCTTTTCTTGTCTCTTCTCAAGGGGCCCAGCAGAAATCCTGGCATCTTGATTACCACCTGCCCCTCTGATCGACTGCCTGTTCCGCCCCGGCAGTTTGCTGCTCACTTCCCTTTGTTTTCCCGGCTGCTTTCCCCTCGGCAGCCCGGCGGGAGCATGGGGCCCAGCCTGCCTCTCTGGGCTGAGAAGCCTCTTGAGACGACCTGGTCCCGGCTCACGAGCCCTCCGGAAAAGGCACCCTGCCTGCAAAACAGCTTCAGCAAGGTGACCCAGGGAGGAGATGACCAGGCACCTCAGTCCTGGGGTGAGCAGCTCCCGTGCCCCCCCATAGAGTCCCCCACGAGCTCTCATTGCAGGCCGCTCTCCAGCCTCATTTCCCGAGCGTGTGGCGTGGCAGCGTGGAGCAGGGAGGGTGGGCGAGGGGCTCAGAGGCCACATAAGAGTCCCGTGAGCACGTCTTGTCTGGCCAGGAGCCGCAGTGCAGCACAGGGGCCAATCTGGCCCCTCACATGTGGCCGTGCAGGCCACAACTATCCCTGCCGGTAACGCGGAGGTGCCGCTTCCAGTGGCTGCAGCCACCAGCAGGGCTGCTGGACGCTGCGTGTGGCAGGGCCGCCCCGCATGTTGAAGAATCAGAGAGGGCAGTGCTGAGTGGGGAGGAAAACTGGCTGCATGTGACCTCGGGGGTTGGGGGGAGAGGAGGGAGGGAGGGAAGAAGGGAGGAAGGGAGGAAGGAAGGAATGAAAGGAGGGAGGGAGGGAGAGGGAGGGAGGAAGGAAAGATGGGAGGGAGGAAGGAAAGGAGGGAGGGAGAGAGGGAGGGAGGAAGGAAGGAAAGGAGGGAGGAAGAGGGGGAGGGAGGAAGGAAGGAAGGAAAGAAGAGAGGAAGGAAAGGAGGGAGGGAGGAAGAAAAGGGAGGGAGGGAGGAAGGAAAGATGGGAGGGAGGAAGGAAAGGAGGGAGGGAGAGAGGGAAGGAGGGAGGGAGAGAGGGAAGGAGGGAGGGAGGAAGGAAGGAAAGAAGGGAGGAAGGAAGGAAGGAAGAAAGGGAGAGAGGGAGGGAGGAAAGAAGGAAGGAAAGAAGGGAGGAAGGAAGGAAGGAAGGAAGAAAAGATGGGAGGAAGGAAAGGAGGGAGGGAGAGAGGGAGGGAGGAAGGAAGGAAAGAAGAGAGGAAGGAAAGGAGGAAGAGAGGAAAGGAGGGAGGAGACCTCATGTACTCCAATGCAGAGTAAGAAACTATATTCAGGCTCTCAGCCCAGGTACGATGGAGAAGAAAGGTTTGGAGGGGGGGCGTTAATCTGAGGGAAGGCATCCCAAGAAGACCTCCATGAACCGGAAGACCCAGAGTGCATTGTCCTAGGGAGAGGGTTCCGCAACGACCACGCCCAAGAGGAGGAGATGGGAGGTGGTGTCTGGGGACCCCCTCCTCAGGGGGATGGAGTCGTCCATCTGCCAGGCAGACCAGGAAACGTGAGAAGTGGGCTGCTTGCCTGGAGCTAGGATTCAGGGTGTGATGGAGTCTCTGCTGAGACCGCTGGGACAACGGCCCCTTCCTGCTTCTGTAGGCAAAGGAATAGGGCCTGCGTGACTGGACTACAAGGTGGCTAGGAAGCTGGGAGATCGTTAGGCTACGTGGGTACAGCTGGGTGGGGGTGAATGGAATCACAACCGTCTGCTGGTTGGCGTTAGACCCGCTCCAGTGTTTGCAGTTGTGTTGTCTGGCAGCACCTGGAGGCCTGAACAAAAGACCCCACCCTGCTCTCCGCCAGAAGGAGAATCTGGCCGGAAAGCTGCAGGCCGGGCTCTTCCAGCGCCAGCTTCCTCCAGCCTGGATGCTGTGGAGTCGTCATTGGAAGGCGGGCTTGGGAGACAGGGTAAAAATAGAGACGCCGGTGCTAAAAAGCACGGGCCCATTTTAAACCTCTGTTGCAAGCTAATTTAGGAAGCTAATTACACAAGAAACTTAATGAGCTTCTAATTTGCCAATTATATATTGCTGCTTTTCAAAGCAATCTCCATTAGGTGCCCCCGTGTGAGTAACTGCGACCAACTACGAAAGCCCCACGGCTCCCTCACGCCAGACGAGGAAGCTGTCTGGGGGGGCGTTTGCTGACCATGGCCCATGAGGGTGGTGCCCTGAGGGGGTGGGCTCCTGTCTTCTCTACATGGGGAATTTTACCAGCACGATTAGACTGTGCTCGTCGAACTCTTACACGTCCAGTAGCCTCTCCCTGTGGACGCCCTTCTGATTTCTCGGACAGCCAGGCTCCCTTTTTGAACATAAATCTCCCCAGGTGAAAGACCAATTTCCTCCTCCTCCCCCCGGAGCTCGTCTCCTGTATTTGCACCAGAGTCAACTGTCATTTCGCCCCCACACCGCTGCTGCGGGGCCTGGTCTCCTTGCGCTGCGCCATATTCTTGTCTTACTTCCTTATTGCTCTTTGCCGCCCGTTTGAAAGAAGCCCTGGGAAGCGCGTCCTCTTTCTATGTCCCAGCTTTGTGGCTCGCGGCCGCAGGTGCACGGGCAAGATGTGGCAAGGCCAAGTCGGTCAACTCGTTTGGGAAACAATTTGGTTTGGTTCACTCCAGCGGCAGTTACGACATTTCTTTCCCATTTTAAGCAATGGGCTTAAACTGCAGCAAGGGAGGTTTAGGTTGGACATTAGGAAAAAGTTCCTAACTGTCAGGGTGGTCAAACACTGGAATGAATTGCCCAGGGAGGTTGTGGAATCTCCATCTGTGAAGATATTTAAGAGTAAGTTAGATAAATGTCTATCAGGGATGGTCTAGACAGTATTTGGTCCTGCCATGAGGGCAGGGGACTGGACTCGATGACCCCTCGAGGTCCCTTCCAGTCCTAGTATTCTATGATTCTATGATTCCTGCTTGTATGGAAACTATGTTCCTCTCTGCATCCCCTCCCTCCCCCGGACACACCCCATGAACACCAACAGCCCACACTTCCAGCCCCCGAGGAGAAGAGAACCCCCACCTTCATAACATACCCCAAGGAAACCCAACTGCTTCCATTGACATGAGATTGCAGTGATATCACAGATTTCCTTTTAGGGAACCAGGAAAATAGCTGTTTGTTTTGTTTGGATAACAATAGTGTGACCGAGTTACTTTGCTGGCTGCAGAGTGAGGGAATGTTTCTTGGAACAGTTCTGAGCGGAGTGACCACCTACAAAGAAGAATCTATGCAGAGATCTCAGAAACTGTGGCTACGGATGGAACCATTTCTGGAAGGATGGAAGTAAATCCTACCCGCCTGGTAGTTATGTAAATCATGCTAGACCAAAGTGCGGAGCAGTTGAGGGGGAAATCTCGCTCCCCTGGGGTACAGAGCCCCCAGAAGGGTCCGAGGCCGGAGGTCAAATCAAATCAGTGAGGCAGGAGAGAAACCTAGAAGAGAAAACTTTATGATGCATGCATGCAGGCTGTTACACCAAGAGTGAAGCAGCAGCCCTGACAGACAGATTCAGGGATCCTTTATACAGAATGCTTAGACAGCTCAGTTGTGGATTGTTTTTCTTTAACATATCAAAGTCTCAGCAGAAGCACTCTGAGACTTCTGTTCACCCCAGGAGAGCTAGACGTAAGTTTTACAGAACAAAGCCATATGAGAATGTGGAGTGGAGAAGTCTACAAGGCAAACTATGACAAAGATAAGGGTTTACATGACAAATTGTGACAGACTAGGAGTATCCATGAACTTGAGATAGGAGGCATTGTAAGGGTCTTTGATTAGAGCTAATTTGATTTCTCTCTGTTACAGGGAGAGAGGCCTGGAAAACTTTTTAACCCTTACAGCAGTTTTCTTTTAGAGAGTTTTGATTTCCTCCACAGTCCCCCCTTTAGACACAATTGGAGTTATTGGATTTTCCCCACACAGTCCTGGTGAAGAGACAGCTTTTACATGCCTGAAATCCCATCAGGTTCCTATCTGCATCTCTAGCCACCGAAATATCTTTACAAATCTGGCCCTAGATGCTCACTTTAAAAAAAGGCAGAATGAGCTAGGAGAGCATCCTAGCTCTGAACACGGGAGAGAGAAACAGGAAGACTCGAAAAAACTCAGTCCCTGGAGGGTGGAGTCAGGCTATTCTCAGAGGTGACATATGACAGAACGAGGAGCAATGGTCTCAAGTAGCAGTGGGGGAGGTCTAGGTTGGAGATCAGGAAAACCTATTTCCCTAGGAGCAGGGGCGGATATAGGGCAGGGCGAACGGGGCGGCCGTCCCGGGCCCCGCGCTTCAAAAAGCCCCGCGCATGTGCCATGGCAAAGGGGGGGGCCCCGCGAAATTATGCTACCCAGGGCCCCACAAAACGGTCATCTGCCCCTGCCTAGGAGGGTGGTGAAGCACTGGGATGGGTTCCCTAGGGAGTGGGTGGAATCTCCATCCCTACAGGGCTGTGTCTAGACAGGCCAGTTTTTCCGGAAAATCAGCCACTTTTCCGGAAAAACTTGCCAGCTGTCTACACTGGCCGCTTGAATTTCCGCAAAAGCAGTGACGGAATTCCTACTGTAAGAAATCAGTGCTTCTTGCGGAAATACTGTTCTGCTCCCGATCAGGCAAAAGTCCCTTTTGCGCAAAAGGCCAGTGTAGACAGCTCAGATTTGTTTTCCACAAAAAAGCCCCGATTGCAAAAATGACGATTGGGGCTTTTTTGCGGAAAAGTGCTTCTAGATTGGCACGGACGCTTTTCCGTAAAAAGTGCTTTTGCGGAAAAGCATCCGTGCC
This sequence comes from Pelodiscus sinensis, assembly GCF_049634645.1. NCBI lineage: Eukaryota > Metazoa > Chordata > Testudines > Trionychidae > Pelodiscus > Pelodiscus sinensis. The sequence goes on along the minus strand of NC_134732.1, from coordinate 3,034,891 downwards.
AATCTAGACGCTCTGTTCCGAAAATGCTTTTAACGGAAAACTTTTCCGTTAAAAGCATTTCCGGAAAATCATGCCAGTCTAGACACAGCCAAGGTGTTTAAGTCCCAGCTTGACCAAGCCCTGGTTGGGCTGATTGAGTTGGGGTTGGTTCTGCTTTTCGCAGAGGGTTGGACTTGATGACTCCTGAGGTCTCTTCCAACCCTTCCTGGGGACAGTTTCCAGGGATGAATCTGCTGAAGCACCACCCAGGAACATCCTATCACCTAGGGGTTCAGCCACTCACCTAAGAGGGGTCACTGGAGGCTCCCTGTTTAAATCTCTTTCCCCCCCCTCTGGTGAATGGGGGGACTTGAAAGTGGGTCTCCCACTTTCCCAATAATCCAACCATGGGGCTACAAGTGTAGCAGAGGGCCTCTTCCCTCCCACCCCACACCTGATACTTAAAATAGCACGGACAGTCAAAGAAAAACGACCCTATTCCATTGCAGTGCAGGGCACTGGAAATGTGAGCGCACTCTCCTTACGTCACTCAAATACATCCTTGCCTTCCTCTCCCTGGGAATGTATTCACCTGTAAAAAGGAGAATAAAAATAGGTCCCGAAAAGCGACATAGGTGGATGGAAACAGGCCGGGGTTGAGCGTGTTCCTTCAGGGGCCCCACTGCAAATTCTTTCTGTCTTTTTTTTTTTTTTTTTGTAGTTACAATACTTTTTTTTCTTAAAAACTATTTCTGGAATTTCTGAAAACTGTTGTTCTAAGGAAATCCATAAGGCCCCCAGCTGTAAGCTCTAAAAAGAGCCACAGACACCAGGCTAAGAATAGACACATTAGCTCATACAGTCCATCTCCCTGCCAAAGTGGGAGTGTTCCCTATAGTATATTCTTCTCCATGCAGAGCTGGCTGCTGACACCCCTGTGAGGGGCCAGGCCTGGGTTAGAGCTCCCTCCGGTCACCCCTGCGAAGGGCTAGGTCCCGCTCAGAACTCCCGCCAGACACCCCTGTGAGGGGCACGGTTGGTCAGAGCTCTTTCTGGTGTGGAGCGGGGTCTGGTCAGAACTCCCCCCAGACACCCCTGTGAGGAACGGGGTCTGGTCAGAACTCCCCCCAGACACCCCTGTGAGGAATGGGGTCTGGTCAGAACTCCCCCCAGACACTCCCATGAGGAATGGGGTCTGGTCAGAACTCCCCCTAGACACCCCATGAGGAACGGGGTCCGGTCAGAACTCCCCCTAGACACCCCGTGAGGAACGGGGTCCGGTCAGAAATCCCCCTAGACATCCCGTGAGGAACGGGGTCCGGTCAGAAATCCCCCCAGACACCCCTGTGAGGAACAGGGTCCGGTCAGAAATCCCCCTAGACACCCTGTGAGGAACGGGGTCCGGTCAGAAATCCCCCCAGACACCCCCGTGAGGAACAGGGTCTGGTCAGAAATCCCCCTAGACACCCCATGAGGAACGGGGTCCGGTCAGAACTCCCCCCAGACACCCCCGTGGTGAATGGGGTCCAGTCAGAAATCCCCCCAGACACCCTGTGAGGAACAGGGTCGGGTCAGATCTGCCCCCAGACTCCCCTATGACAGGAGGGACCCAGTCAGAGCTTCTTTCAGACACCCTTGTGCAGGGCGGGGTCCGGTGAGAGCTCTCTCAAGACACCCCTGTAAGGGGCTGGACCTGGTGAGATACTGGTGCTGTAGCAGTATATAGTGGAACGAGGTTTACAGGAGCTGTCGACAAAGGCTTCCCTTGTCGACCAATCTGTGTCTTGACTCGCCTGCTGTGCCGACGATCAGCTGAGTGGGCACAGCGCGGTGGCCATTTTTATTTTAATGAAGTGAGGGATATTTAAATTCCCGCTTCACTGACTATGTCGGGTAGCCTATTTTACAGGCCTCTGTCGGCAGAGGCGTGTAGTCTAGATGTACCCTTTAAAACCAGGACTTTAACACGGTTCAGAAAAGAACGAGATAGATTCCTGGAGGTTAGGTCCCGCTATTAGCCAGGATGAGTAGTAACGGCGTTCCTAGTCTCAGTTTGTTTGTCAGAGGCTGGAAATGGGTGATAGGAGAGGAATCTGGCATTGGCCCCTGTGGGCAGACAGGACACTGGGTAGATGGATCTTTGGTCTGACCCAGTCTGGCCGTTCTTATGCTAGCACAAATGTTTGGCAGGCAGATGTCAGTTTAAAAATTGTTCTCGAGCTCTGCTATCCAGGCAGACTCTCAGACTCTGAATCTTGCTAAATCCTTGGCTTTGATGCTCTCTTGTGGCCACGCGCCACGTTCTAAGGATGTCTTGTGCGGAAGGGCAAGGCAGTAGGAGGCATGGGAGGCAGGAGGGCTTGTAGCAGACCTCCATTTTCAGGTCCTCACATGGCTTGCCTTTCTCGCCTCCTGCCCCTGTTGACTCCAGACACCAAGATCCAGCTTCTTCTCTCGCCTTTCCACGCAATTTCTCCACCGTGAGTGCAAGAGCTCGCTTCTCTGCATCTCCTACCTTTCACCGCAGCCTGCCTGTGTCTCTCAAAGCCTCTGTGTCACTTTCCTCATGGGAAAAATGGCGCTAACAAAAGCGAATTGTATGGAAAAAGCGAATAAGGAAAAGTTATTTACTTATTCCCACAATAAAAGAACTAGGGGTCACCAAGTGAAATTAATAGGCAGCAGGTTAAAGCAAACAAAAGGAAGTTTTTCTTCACTCAGTGCCGTCGACCTGTGGAACTCCTTGCCAGAGGATGCAGTAAAGGCTAGAACTTTAACAGGGTTCAAACAAGAGCTAGATAGATTCATGGAGGTTAGGTCCATCAATGTCTATTAGCCAGGATGAGTAGTGATGGTGTCCCTAGCCTCTGTTTCTCTGGAAGTGGGTGACAAGGGAAGGATCATGTGAGGTTTACCTGTTGTGATCCCACCCTCTGGGGCATCTGGTATTGGCCACTGTCGGCAGACAGGATACTGGGCTAGATGGACCTTTGGTCTGACCCAGTCTGGCCATTCTTATGTTCTTATGAATTGCTTCCCAACTTTTTCATATCACAGTTAATTCCATGCCCCAACAGTTGTATTACACACGACTAGCTTCCTTTTATAAAATACTGGTTTAAATGTTGCCTACCCAGCCTTAAGGCTGCCCTGTTGGATGTCTGAATTATGGTTCAGACTTTAATTGTTTGATCATGTGCCATTATTTCTGCAGGCTAATTGGAACCATGTGAATCTTAACATTGCTATCCAGAGAGATTCCCTCACTCTTGTTCTTTTTAAAACCAAACCAAGACAATTAAGTGCAAAACAGCATGCTAATGCACCATTTAGGCTACACTGTTGAAACAAACTAACAAAAACCCCAGGAAATGCGTAAGTTATGATTCCAGTATGAAATCTTCATTCCAAATCATATTTTTCATACCCATTGTTCAGGTTAAATGTGCAGGCTAGTATGTGATTTATTCCATAAAAATGAAGATTGTGAAAAGCACCCAAGTTAGGAATTTAGCTATTAGAATTGTAGCTTTTGCATTTCTTGTTCTTCGTGATATTACTGTAACTATTCCACTTAACATTGAATGCATGTCGTTTTTTTGCAGGTAATATATATCAAAACTATTCAGAATGATGCATGCATAGTTAGTGTTAGCTGTAGTCCTAGAAACTCAGATATGCAATAGAAACCAGATTTCAAACTCTCAAATAGTTCCCCGTAATGCGGATATGACTTTACTCATAGAAACACAAGCAGCTGCCTTTAGCATTACGGGAACAGCCTTGCTGAGTGGAATTGCTTACGATGGGTGGGAAGCCAGGCAGCTTTCAACACAATACAATTAAATCATCCTTCACTTAGTTGAAGTTTTGGTCTCAAGTAATAAAAACCATGGATTGCACCCAGCATGTGATCTATATTTGTAACCTAGCATTTGCAGTCAACTTTAAATGCTTTGGGCCTGAGAGAGCCGTGGATTTCTTACTTATGACACAATCTAGCTCCAAGGTGAGTCAGGAACTGCCTGGTTTTGTGCCATGAATTTGCTTTCTTTGATTTTGAATCTGTTTGGTGCTGGTGGAGTTTGCATTGCGGCAGCGAATGAGTTTTCTGCTATGACATGGGTCCCACCCATGTTTGGATCTCTGCTGCGGCTAATAGAGAAAGTCAGTTGCTGCTTCTAGCTTTCCGACTCCCGGCTGCTACGGGTACGGGGAAAGGTCCACACACCTCTTCTTTGGGCACTGGGGACAGCAGAGACGAGAGGCGCGCTTGGAGAGTCCAACCCCCAGATAGAGTGTTTGGGGCAGGAGAGAAGAGCAGGCTCCCTACAGGTGGTAGAGGTGGGATGAAGAGAGAGGATTGTCTCTCAAAAATGTCCACCCTTGGCAAAGGGTCGAGATGGAGACAAGGGACTTACATCCTGAGTGGCTAATCCTCATGTAGAGAATGGGGAGAGAAGAGACCCATCCGCCTGGCTAGTTCTAGGGTGGGGAGAAAGAGAACCTCTAACAGCATGCTCCAAATAGACCCCCATCGTCAGAAACTCACACTCTAATTCCCACACTCTGGCTTGCCTTCCCGTCCCTCCTGCCGGGGTCCTAGGTCCCTTCTCAACAGGAACCCTAATTCAAAGACCTCACCTGTGTCCCACATGATCTACTGCGAAGTATCTGGGAAAATGAGAGTGGCGTGTGTGCCTCATAACGAATCCATGCTGAATAATGACACACACGCTCCAGGGACGAGAATGGAGCCTCGTATGTCATTATTTAGCATGGATTCATTATGAGGCACACACTCCCCTCTCATTTCTCTCTCCTGCTGCTTGGCTGTCTTGGTGAAGTTTTGGCTGTGCTGGACAGTTTTGGGAAGCATGTGGCCGGGGGAAAGGGGAAGACGGTTGGGCAGGGTGGGGAGGAATGGGAGGCCGTTTGTACAGAGTAAACTCCACAACACAAATCTGAATTGTATCCAGATGTGACTTGCCACTTCCATTCTCAGACCCGGTCTATGCTGGGGACGGGGGAGCAATGTCGAATTAAGGTAGGCAACTCTGGCTACATGAATAGCGTAGCTAGAGTCAATGTACCTTAGATCGACTCTTCTCGATCCAGTGGAGTACTGGAGTCAATGGGAGTGCGATCAGCGGTCAATTTAACAGGTCTTTCCTAGACCCTCTAAATCAATCCCCAGGGTATCGATCCCCACAGCACCGATTTCCTGGTAAGCGTAGACACGGCCTCAGAACTGAAGAAAAGGAGCAACAATAACTACCCTCTCTAGCACCAGATTACCCCTTGCCACCATGGGGCAAAGCCCCACAACTCTTGTCACTTTTGGCCTGACCAAAGTCTCCTCCAAACGCAGGGTTGACTCTAGGGCTGTCAAATAATCACAGTTAATGCAAGTGATTAGCTCAAAACAAATTAACCAAATTAAATAGTCGTAATTAATGGCAGTTTTAATCACACTGTTAATAACAGAATACCAATCGCTAACATTGTTTAAATGTACAGATCAGGCTGCCTTCTTTTTATTTACGGTGCCACCTAAAAGTGAGAACAGCTGTTCACATGACACTGCTGTAGCCAGCATTGCAAGATATTTACGAGCCAGATGTGCTAAACATTTGTATGCCCCTTCCTGCTTCCACGTCAAGGCTCCAAAGTTTGACGTTGTTTTGGTTTTGAGGGCGGCTGGGTCAAAACAATTCTAGTCTGTAAGGTGCATGTTCCCGACAAAGTGATTACACTTCAGTACTTGTATGAGCTGAACTGAAAAATACTATTTTTTACCTTTTTTTTTTTTTTTACAGGGCAAACGTATGAAATCAAAATGAACCGCGTAAAGTGAGCACGGTACACTTGGCGTTGTGTGTTGTCATGGAAATCAATACATTTGAAAATGTAGAAAACATCCAAAACATGTATACTGCAGTGAATTGATATTTTATTTTCACCAGGCAATTAAACCTGTGATTAGTTGAGGTCTTTTAGTCATTCGGCAGCTGTAAGGGTTGCTATGTGTGTTCAATGAAGATCTCTGTGCACCCTGGAGGGGAAGTCATGCCAGGGGTGCGGTGGAGGTGAGGCTTGCATTGCACTGGCCGATAGTGCTGCCTAGTGTCCTGCATGGAGCAGGCTGTACCATCCCCTTGCCTCTGGAAATGTAGCCCCACCCGCAGCTCTGCAGGCAGTGGTAGGGGCCTGCGCTACCGGCCATGCAAGTCACGGTGGAACTGGCGTAGTCTTGCCCTCCGAGTGGGACAGTCCGTTCTCCGCCCCCTGTGGGACGTTCCTGTCTTGCCTCTGCCTCTCTCTGCCACGGCCAGGCGATATCCCAGAAGCTGCCTATATGGATGGCTCCCCACATGGTGGTTAGCCCCAGAGCACGATCAGCATGGAGCTGAAGGCAGGGAATTTGGCTCAGCACTTCCTGACCTGCACTAGCGCTCTGCCCACGCCCAGGGCACTACGGCATCGCTTTCTCTCTGCACCCTCTGCCGACTGGCACAGCCCAGTCCAGGGCCAGCCCCCTGGGCCAGCCAGGAAATGCTCTCCAGGAATGCCCTTTGGAGGAGCAGTTACATCATGCAAGCTGAAGGCCGAGGGGGCAGAGACAGGCCCTTTTCCAGCAATATGAACTGATTTGTAACAAAAGAAATCCCTTCTCTTACAGTGATAGAAATGTAGCCGTGTTAGTCTGGTGTAGCTGAAACAAAATACAGGACTATGAAGCACCTACAGCCCCCAACTTAAACCTGTCCAACACATTATCAATAAACTACAGCCTATACTGGAACAGGATACTAAACTCCAAGAGGCTCTGGGAAACAGACCCATAGTCTCCTATAGACAACCACCTAACCTCAAGATGATTCTTACCAACAACCACAGGACATACCACACTAATACCAACCCTGGTACCTTCCCTTGCAACAAACTCCGTTGCCAGCTTTGTCCACATATTCACTCTGCTGATACCATTATTGGACCTAACCAAGTGAGTTATAAGATCAAGAACACATATTCCTGCGCATCCAGAAATATAATCTATGCTATCATGTGCCGAAAGTGTCCGTCTGCTATGTACATTGGACAAACGTCTCAGACACTTCGCCAAAGGATCAATGCCCACAAAACAGATATTAGACAGGATCACAAAGAAAAAACAGTTTCTTGCCATTTCAACCAGAAAGGACATTGTCTCAACGACTTAATTACCTGCATCCTATTTCAGAAGCCTTTTAAATCTGCACTTGAAAGGGAATCCTCTGAACTGTTATTCATGCTAAAATTCGACACTCTACGCGGGGGTCTCAACAAAGACTCTAGCTATCTTACCCATTACAAAGATAGCTTCCCCAATTATCACCTCTAATACCATTAACTCACATTTACCTTTCCCCCTCTGCCCCGCATCCTCCTCCTGTTCTGAAATTTGATTTGTCCTTTTCATATGTGTTAATTTTTTTTAATTGTATCCTTTGGTATATATGGTTGTGACTATTTTCTTCCACTATTTGATCTGAGGAAGTGGGTCTGGCCCACGAAAGCTCATCATCTAATAAACCATCTTGTTAGTCTTTAAAGTGCTACATAGTCCTGTCTTTTGTGTCTTCTCTTACAGGGCACTATTGTCCCTGCCACGCCTGAGAAAACCGACAGCCGTTTTCTTCATAATGCTGCTCCAGTCACCCTTCTCCACCCCTGGCAGCTGGAGGAAGGGCATGTTTGAGAGGCCAGACCAGCAACCATCCGTGCGCAGATGGCCCTGCCCATGTACCACCTGGGCCTGGAAGGAACACTGCTCCTTGCGGAACCGAGAGAGCAGGAAACAGCCAGGAGACGCACAGCCAGAGAGAGCGCGCTCAGCAGGAAAGGGGGGGGGCGCATTTTGGCCGTTCGTACGATCAGGTTTTGGCAGTTCCTCGGACTCGTCTCTGGAGGACAGTTCGTGTATTTGTGCATCTCCATCAGTGAGCTTCATTAGCAGCCTCAGCGGAGGTAAAACAGGGTGGGCCAGGTCCCGAAGGAGGGATATTCATAGATTCCAAGGTCAGAGCGGCTGTTTTGATGATCTAGTTTGATTTCCTGAACAATTCAGGCCAGAGAACTTCCCCAAAACAACTCCTTTTGAACTTGGCAGTGCCATGGCAAGGAAGTATGGGGCAGGACCCCATACGTTTAGGCCCTGGCTTTATAGGCCCCATCTGTTCCTGCCCATCTGAGTCCATTGTCTTATTTGGCCATTTTAACCCGTCACCTGTGTGTGGTGTGGACATGCCATACAGGGCCACACAGCAATCCAGCCGGTTGGAACATGCTGAAGATGCCACCTTGTTCTTCAATACTGAGCACCTAGGTCGTCTACGTAGGATCTCTGAGACCGCGGTGCCCAGTGACAACCGCTGGTATCCGATACTTTTCTTCATTCAACTCTGACTTTTCTAGCATAGACATGGGCGACCAAACAGCTGCCCTCCCCCAGTTAGATGACAGCATCTGAGACCCATGCCAGCTGGCAACCGTCTCGGTCTGATGCTCTTGAAGCAGAGCAGCTCAGCACAAATATTTACCCCCATGGCTGGTCGTGAATGATTTCAAACAATAGAAAAGTGCCCAGATGCCACCATCTGCTGGTGAACATTTTTCAGAAGCAACCTGAATATTCAACGACGAGTTGAAATAATTCCTGAGCTCCACCCGTAACGTCCCCCACTTTCCTTCACCACGGGCACACCGAGGACGCCAGATTGGGTCAAACATGGGAGATGTTTGAAGATACGATACATGGGCACAGAGTCTGCAGGTCGTTGAATGCATTAGCAAATCAATGCATCAACTAATTACACAAATATCCCTGTTCTTGTTAGAGTCTTGCAAAGAGGTTCCAGAGATCAGGGCCCCATTGTGCTAGACTCTGCACAGAGCCCTCCTCCTCTTCAAACAGAACCCCCCCCCCACTCACTCACCCTATTTCCTCAAGAGATAGGGGGTGGGAACAGAGGTGGGGAGAGGGTTTTCTGGGCCCGGATCTCAGGTGGAGCTTGCATGTGGCTATAATCAGGGCTTGACAATTAGTGTAATCTACTCACCCGTGGCAAGTAGATTACTAGCCGGCACAGCCGCGCAGTGCGGTAAGCACATGTGCAGCGCGGTCTGTGCATGCGCAGTGTGCTGAACCACGCAGCTGGCGAGCGGGGATCACTACCGCTTGGCAAGCCCTGGCTATAATGATATTAAATATTGTTTTAGGCTCTACATCTCTGGCTACATTCTAGACTGCATCCCTCTGCTGACAGAGAGATGCAAATCAAGCACTTCAGAAGTGCAAATGAGCCCGGGATTTAAATATCCCGGGCTTCATTTGCATACTCATGTTGCGGCGATGTGTCAATCACGCGCCCTTTCGGAGGGTGAAAGTAAAGCGTAGCCGCAGCTCTGTTGACAGCAGGGAGCTTTTTCGGCAGATCCTGTACTTCTCTGACCAGGGAGGCACGTGAGTATGCAAATGAAGCCTGGGATATTTAAATCTCGGACTCATTTGCACTTCTGAAGTGCTTGATTTGCATCCCTCTGTCAGCAGTGGGATGCAGTCTAGACAGAGCTCTGTTCATCCAGCTGCCCAGCTGACAGCTTATCTGACAGCTTATCTGGATCTCAGGTTGCCAAAAGAAGTTTTGAGAAAACGTGCCCTTCGATCTGCTCGAGGAAGGATTTGCACGATATTTATGGTCTCTAGATACAAAACCCAACATCGTAGGGACCATGAAATGAGAGAATCACAGACACTGCTCAGACGACCGTCTTTCTTTCTGCCGTTGGAACAGTTGGTACAGAGAAAGAGATCAACTTGCCAATGCGTACCCACCTCCGGCCTTCGCCAGACAACCCCTCCGAGGCTGCCAACTTCGCCAACCACTGCGGGTGAGCTTGAGAGAGACCTCAGTGCCCTGTGCCAACCCCAAGTGTTCAGAAATCAGGAATAACCGCAAAGCCCAGGTCAGGGTGAGTTTGGACACTAATTCAGGGCCTGTGAGCTCCGGTGAGGGTGGTGTTGTGGGGCACAGTTATCAAATGTATGAAATGTGCAGGGGACACCAAACTGCGGAGGTGGGTTGCAAACATTTTGGAGGAGAGAGCTAAAGCGCAGAAGGAGCTTGATGAACTGAGAACTGGACTAGAGACAACACAGTGAAATTCAACACAGACAAATGTAAGGTTCTGCACTTAGGGAGGATACAAAATGGGGGATAACTGGCTTGGGAACAGCACTGCTGAGAAGGATCGGAGAGTTGTGGTGGCTCACAACCTCCTCACGACTGGTAATGTGATGCTGACGTAAAAAGAAAAAAGAAGGACTTTTAGGGTTGCATTAACAGAGGTATGCCATGCAAGTCTGATAGTTCGGCTGTACTCCGTGTTGGTGACGCCTCAGCTGGAGTGCTGTGTCCAATTGTAGTCACCACAATTACAGAAAGGATGTGGAGAAACGGGAAAGGAGCCAGAGGGGAGCAAGCAACAAATAGGATCAGAGGGAAGGAATGCAAGCCATATGAGCAAAGGCTGTAAAAACTGGGCATGTTTAGTTTGGGAAAGAGGAGATTAAGGGGGACTGATAACAGTCTTCAAATGCTTGAAGGCTGCCATAAAAAGATGGAGAAAAGTGGTTCTCTCTTGCCACACTGGGCAGGGAAAGACGTGATGGGTTCAAACTACAGTTTTAGATTAAATCTCAGGAAAAACTTCCGACTGCGAGAACAGTCATCGGACAATGGAACAGGCGCCTCCGGCAGGTTGTGGAATCTTCTTCACTGGAGGCTTTCAAAATGAGGCTGGAGAGCTACCTGTTTGGAACAGTGTAGACCCAACCAATCCTGTTTTGGCAGGGGGATTAGCCCCGAGGCTATGGCAGCGCCTTCTAATCCCGTGGTTCCCTGGTTCCATGGCTCAGCGCTTGGATGTCCACATGATGCTACGAGGAGTCCTGTGGCACCGTAGGGTATGTCTAGACTACGTGTATCTGTCGACAGAGGCATGTAAATTAGACTACCCGACATAGTCAATGAAGCGGGGATTTAAATATCCCCAGCTTCGTTAAAATAAACATGGCCGCCGCGCTGTGCCGGTTCAGCTGATCGTCGGCACAGCGCGCGAGTCAAGACGCAGATCGGTCAACAGGGGAAACCTTTGTCGACCGTTCCTGTAAACCTCGTTCCACGAAGCATAAGGGAGCGGTCGACAAAGGCTTCCCCTGTCGACCCATCCGCGTCTTGACTCGCGCGGTGTGCCGGCAATCAGCTGAGCCGGCACAGCGCGGCGGCCATTTTTATTTTAACGAAGTGGGGGATATTTAAATCCCCGCTTCATTGACTATGTCGGGTAGTGTAATTTACATGCCTCTGTCGGCAGAGGCATGTAGTCTAGACATACCCTTAGAGACTTACACAAATATATCTAGTCTCATGCGCTTTCGTGGGCAAACCCCACTTCCTCGGATGAGCAGTTGCTTGACTCAAGGGGCTGAAGCCTTTTCAGTAAGACACTGATTTTTTTTTCTCTTTGGAGAGCAGCTTTTCAATTCTGGAGGGACTAGGTCCAAAAGTGACACCTTCCCTGCCTTTACCAAGGGGTCACTAGCTCAGCGCTCGGTAAAACGGCTTTTCTGAGTCTCAATCCAAATCAGACAGCTGGGACCCCCGGAGGAGAGCTACGGCACACACGAAATAATCGACTAGCCACGAAACAGAGCTCAGAGGAACTTCTATGGACATACTGAGGCTGAAAGTGACTTGACCCATTTGCTATCACGTTGCTGTTGCCTTGCGGAAGCTGGTGCAACTCAACTGAACACACCCAAGAGGGCGCAGGGCATAGCACACGTGTCCATCCAACACTGTTTCCAATGGAAGTTCCCCACTGGAATGGGATGTCCGAATAGTTTAAGAGCTGGAGAATGGAATGTGTGGTTGATAGACCACGGGGCCAAGGGGGACTGGTGTCTAGCAAGGGGAACAATGCCGGAGAATTCTGCTTATATCCGCAGGGCTCATTCCCGGGTCAAACCTAGGCCTGGAAAAGGCAAGTAGTCATTGGAGGGACTCAAGACCCTCCCCCAGGCCAATCAGGGATTGGGGGCGGGGGAGTGCGTGACGCGCTACATGCTCCTGGCAGGGCAGAGGAAACGTTGTGCACTTCCCCCGCCCCCAGGAGTTGGGGGAGCGTGCGAAGCCTCTTCCCACCCTGCCAGGGGCATGGGTGCTTAGTGGGAAGGGGGGGAGGGCAAAGGGGCTCCCCCACCCCCAGGCCTAGCTAGACTGCAGTCGATGCATGTGGTCCCACGTTGACGTTAGGTTTGATTGGAACTTGGAAGCTGTTGGCGAGGGAGTTTGCAAACCCCGCACTGAGGCCGAAGGGGTTAAAGGGCAGTCCTGGGCCCAGCTAGCCCCACCCCACCTGCCCAGGAGAGCAGGCGCCAACTGGCACAGGGTTGACAAGGGAGCAGCCCTTCTCAGGAGGCTGGAAAGGAGTGCAGATGTCTCCCTGCAGCATCTGGACTGGATGCTGAACCCTTGCGGACTGGCAGTTCGTTTTCCTATTCATCGTTCCTTATCTGGGCCCTGAAGCAGAGGGAGCAGTGGTGGGAAGTGTCCCAGGGAGGGTAACTTAGAGGATTTCCCCCACCAGGGGTCAATGTTGTTGACCTTCATAGGGCCATGGGTCTGAGCCCAGTGGAGTGGACTTACTTACCACTACCTTGTGACTGCAGAGGTACTAACCACTAGGCTACCCAGCCCTCTGAGGACCTGACTTCACTCCTTCACAAGTTTCCAGGAAAATTACCTTTAACAGCACAAACCCAGGATCCCAGTGGAAACACTTAGCCCCCTGTGATGTGTCCTCTCCCCTGAAACGGGACATTGGTTTGTATTTAAAGTGCAACTCTGAAAAAGCAGCCTGATTGCATTCCCACTCAGAACCTCTCCTGCCGCTTACGAGCGTTGGAGGATATGCATGATCTCAGGCAGGCAGGTGGTGCACACGTGCGTTGCAGATTGACTCGTGCTGATCGCACGTGCAAGACAATTGGGGAGGGGAAGGAGCAAGGAAAGAACCCCACTGAAAATCAAAGGGGTATCCCGGAGGGCTCTTCCTTTCCTGGCATGGGAAAAAGAAACAAAAGATTCCTGAGCTCTGCTGTGGACTGTACCATGCAGTGCTCATTACTTGGACCTTCCAGTGGTGGATGTTCCACAAAGTACAAAGATCGGCATCCAAATGTGGGTTGGGGCCTAATTGCAGAAAAATCATTGGGGAGGGAATTTGCCATCCCAGTGAGCCGGTCTAAAATTGGAGTGTGGGGAGGCCAGTGAAAGCCAGGATGGAGCCCAGAGAGCGGTGTGGAAAGTGGGAGGTTGGCCCAAGGTTTGGGGCAGCAGCTGCCCCCCTTGTCCCATAGCAAATGACTCGCACTGTCCCATATCCCAGAAGCCTTTGAATGATGTGTTTCAAACAGGCAAGCAAACAAAACAAAGCATGTTCCCTGCAATACCTTCTGGGTAATTTGGGGCATTCAGTTCCTGTGAAGTTGGAAGCCTGAGGCAGTCGAAGCGTAATTGTGAGTTAGTGATGGGCCCTAACCAGGACTCTAAGGCTAGCTCTACACTACCAAGCTTTTGTGCAAAAACTCGCGGAGCGTCCACACCTCAAGCACGTTTTTGCACAAGTAAAATGAAAGAACAGAGGATTTTTTCCGGTGTAGATATTCCTCCTTCTACGAAGAATAACTCCTTTTTGCTCAAGAGTTTTTGCGCAAAAAGGTGTGTGTGGACGGACAACAGGGGGTTTTGCGCAAAACCAGGAAAGAGGAAAGGCACAGGTACCCTGGTGGCCATTCTGTGGATAGCTAACAGCACTTGTGCTTTTGCAGTGTGGACGCTCTCTTGTGCAAGATGTTTTTGCGGAAGGTCTCTTCCGCAAATAGCTTCTTGCGCAGGAAGCCTGCCGTGTAGACATGGCCGAAAATACTCAGTTAAATCTTGGAAATGCCAGGAAAAAGAACAATTCTCGGAGACCGTGCTGAGCATAATCTGGAGGGTCGGACCCATCTTTGCAGGGAGCGTAGAAACCAGCCTGCTCTTCAGAAACAGATCTGCAGTCAGTGTGACGGCTGCTGCCTTGTGCAAAATACGCCAGCTCCCAACATCGGAATTAAAACCTGTCTTATGAAAGGAGATTCAAGGAGGTTGGCTTGTTGACCTTAACCAAAAGAAGGCTGAGAGGAGACAGGATTGCTCTCTTTAAATATATTAGAGGGATAAATACCAGGGAGGGAGGGAGAGGAATTATTTAAGCTCAATACCAATGTGGACACAAGAACAAATGGATATAAGCTGGCTAGTAGGAAGTTTAGACTTGAGATTAGACGAAGGTTTCTAACCATTAGAGGAGTGAGGCTCTGGAACGGCCTTCCAAGGGAAGTAGTGGGGGCAAAAGATCTATCTGGTTTCAAGATTAAGCTAGATGGGTTTATGAAGGGGATGGTTTGATGAGATAACATGATCTTGGTAACTAATTGACCTTTCACTATCAGTGGTTGTGGCGGGGTGGCCCCGCCCCTCCCGGAAACCGCCGGGACGCCGCAACCGCGGGGGAAGGACTCACCCCCCGGAGGGGAGCGGAGCACCGCCCGCCGTCCCCGAACGGGGGGGCCGGCACACCGGGCGGGTAACGAGCCGGGGCCGGCAGGCAGTGCAGGGACGGGGGCGCCGGCATACCGGCCGGGTGACGAGCCGGGGCCGGCCGGCAGCGCCGAAAGGGGGCGGGGCCGAGCAGGCGTGGCGGAGCCGTCATGGGGAGGACGGCCCTGGGAGGGGCCGGAGTCTGACGAGGGGGGTGACGTCATCTGCCTGCGTCCGGCGGGCAGCTTTAAAGGTCGCAGTGTAGCAGCCATGGGGGGGACGCCGAGGAGACGCATCCCCCCCGTGAGCCGGCGAGTGGTCGGCAGTATTGGAGACCCTGGGCAGGGTCAGAAGAAGGGCCGAGGTGAGCCTATGGGACCTGGGGGGAAGAAGCAGCCCAGGGCGGGGACGCGGACCCTGAGAGCAGGGGAGTTTAGGGGTCTCGACCCCCCCTGCTAGGTGGGGGAGTCTTTTTCCCCGACCTTAGGGCCCTGGGCTGGGGTCCGGAGAGAGGGCGGGCCCGGACCCCCTTCCCCCAACCGCCTAACCGAACCAAGCGGAATCGGGCGCGTTAAGGCGTCGATATTCAGAGAACCGAGGGGGGGCGGACGTAAGCCCCTCCGCACAGGGGGAGAACCCCTACAGTGGTAAATAGGCCAATGGAGGGATGACAGGAGTTACTATAGAGAACTTTTCCTCGGTGTCTGGCTGGTGAGTCTTGCTCACATGCTCAGGGTTTAGCTGATCACCATATTTGGGGTCGGGAAGGAATTTTCCTCCAGGGTAGATTGGCAGAGGCCCTGGAGGTTTTTTGCCTTCCTCTGTAGCATGAGGCATGGATCACTTGCAGGAGGATTCTCTGCATCTTGGGGTCCTTAAACCATTTGAGGACTTCAATATCTGAGATATAGGTGAGAGGATTATTCTAGGAGGGGTGGGTGAGATTCCGTGGCCTGCACTGTGCAGGGGGTCAGATTAGATGATCATAATGGTCCCTTCTGACCTTAAAGTCTATGAGTCTATTAAAGTGTAGAGGTCAGTTCCAAGCTCTCAGTTGCAGGGCTCGTTTGACATGGACATTGAGAAGGCGCCCGGGAAGGAAGAGTTTCCAGTGATGGCATTTTGCACTTTCCTCCTCTTCCTTACGTGCATTTCAATGCAGAAACTATTCTGATGCACAAGGGCATAGAGGGGACGTGCCTGGCGTGAGCAGTACAATATGGGTATTGTACCGTGTAAGTGGAGGAACAGCACCTCCTTGTGGTTCCAGTGTAGAATCCACTGATAACAGGGGTCTCTTCCTTCGCACCCTAGAGACGAGATCCTTCAGGTGCCAGCTTAAATGATCGACAGCAGGAAGCATCTGTGCGTTGACGCCTGTGATGTATCAACAGCTATTTCACAGCAACGGAGGAACCGCCAGTGGGAAGAGGCGCCAAAGGGAGTAGCTGGGAGGCAAAGCAAGGGGACCAAGGAAAAGGTTGGTTCAGAAAGAGATGCAGACAAGAGGCACTATGGAGTGAGAGGAGCAGGGGAGAGGGAGGAGGAGACCCTGGAGCGGGAGGAGCAGACTCCTGCAGCGGTATGGGGCAGAATCTGAGATGGGGCCCATGGCATTGGGAAACTGAGGCCCAGAGGCACCAAATCACATTGCCCCCTCGCCCACAGACCTTCAGATTGTCTGGGGACAAACGTCTGTGCTTAGGGACAACTCAGCTGACCCACAGAGCGTCGGAGGGCAGCGGAGGAGCCAGGCTCGCCAGGGTGAAGCAGAGAAAGGGAAGGGCGGGTGCTGTGAAATTCTGGCAGACGGCCAAAGGGGAACTCCCAGGGGCAGGAACAGAGCCATCTGCCCTTTTTGCAAATCACAACAGGGGACTTCTCTTACTCCCACAGGACATGTCTTCTTCCTCCCTGCTTGAAACAAAACTTATCCTGGGGTAATCCCCAGAAAAGTGCATTTCAGCAGGAGCCTGGATTATAAAAGGGAGGTACAAACCCGCCATAGATACTCTCTCTCTCGCTCACTGGGGAAGACAAAGGAACCAGCCCTTTGATTTGGGGACGAGGTGGATCCAGACTTGGGAATCCCTGTGTAAGGATTCGACATTGAACCAGGTCTGGCTTGCTCAGTTTTAACTACTCGGACGTGTTTTATCTGTAGGTGTCACATGTAACCATTTATGGCTTTAAAGCCTTAAACTTGCATGGTGGGCTCAGTGGCAGAGACCCCCTTGAGACTGTCACCTGATGTGCTGCAATACCACTGAGCCCGGCATCCTGCCCTCTGGGGCTCCCCACCACCCGTTCCTGCTGCGCCAGTCTCCTCCAATGATAGTATAAAGTTGGGGACACAGGGTCACGGCCCACCGCAAAGCAACACAGACACTGGGAAGGCTCAGTCAAAGAGACTTGACACAGGCTCCAGTGGGACCAGCACCCCAAGGTAAATCCATCTTACAGGGCATAAAGTTTTGTGCAGCGCAAGCTTATAGATTGTTTGTTCCCTTTAGCAATGCAAGAGAGAGATGCACAGCCGTTGTCCCCCTAGGCAGCAATTATCCACACTGCGTTTATTAGTAAATAAGCATTAATAAATAATATTCTGCCCTAGCTAGCCAGGTAATGATGGAGAGGTGAGTAGAAAAGCGAGAGACATGTCAGGTAATGACAGTGTGAAACTTTCCCAAATGGCCGCCCTTCCCGGAGCAAATTGTGATTTTCTGCTGCTCGCGTTGTCACCAGGCACAAAAATGGAGGCGGAGCTTTGCTGGAAACGGTGCTGGTGATGCTCGAGGCTGAGTAGCGTTCAGCTTGTTTTACCCCAGCTCCATTGTTTTCTTATGGGAAAACCAATAGATTTTCCTTGGACAGTGGAACTATTCGAGTCCAGAGGTTTCTGTGCGTGTCACCCGCTGGGTGTGGTGCACTCTCCCGCCTAGTGACACCAATTAAGAGAGAGACTGATGAGTTTGCTCTCCAGCCTCAGCAGCGAGCTGCCTGGCTTAGCTCACGCTGTAGAGGCTCATCCATTAAGCTCCAGAGGGCCAGGTTCTGCCTGTCAGCCTTACGAGGGGTCATTAATACATTTGTTTTTCTGAGTGTAGCAGCTATTTTCACTGGCACACAGAAGAATAAAAATTAAGCGATCAAAGGCGCATCTTGCAGGAGCTGTTTGACGGGACACCCATTATGAAAGGCGATAAACAGCAATTGGTCTTACAGCCGCTGAATTATATAACTGGGTCAGACAAAACGGCGGAAGCGACCCCAGGAGCAGACAGAGGGGAGGCAGGGAAGATCTGAGCTGTGACTTTTGTAACACTGTTACTTCACCGGTGACATCAGGGTTCGCAGAAACAGACTATTTAAAGGGGCAGAGCACATGTAATGAGGTCAGGTTGAATTGAGAGCCCGCCAGCCTTCTCAGTAAAAACGAAGGGTGAGCTTCGCTTTCATGACTCATCTGTAAGTGAAGTCAAGAAGGTGAGGTCAGGCTATTGTCCGTGGGACAGTGTATGTCTCACAAGCGGTTGTGTAACACAGCACAGCCAGGAAAAAGAGCAGCCAGTGAGAGAGGCCTGCAGAGTTCAGAGTAAGGATGTTAAAGACCGACTAATTGACTAATCGAATAGTCGGTGCATTTTTGCATTGACTATTCGATTAGTCGATAGGGCGCCCTAGGGCTGCTGCTACACTTCAAAGGCAAAAGCGCCGTGCGGAGCCTGGGGTCAGCTGCAGGGAGCTGATCTCGGGCTCCACACGATGCTGCCGCTTTGAAATGCCACAAGGAGCCTGATGCCGGGCTGCATGCGGTGTTTCAAAGTGGCAAAGCCACATGGAGCCCGGGTCTGGTCCCAGGTTCCAAGCGGTGCTGCTGCTTTGAAGTACCCCCTCTTCTCCCCCCCCCTTGCTGCCTCTTTCTGATAGAGGCAGCAAGGGAGGGGGAAGCGACTAGTGGATAAGCCTGTTGACTAGTCCTTCACATCCCTAGTTCAGAGCTAAACATGTTGGGGTCCAGTCCTACCAACTCCTCCGTGAGCAGGCACTGAAACCCACTGCGTGTATTCAGCCACGGCTTGTAGATTTTGGACCCTGATTTAGACTCTTTAACCCTTGTATCTTTCTTTAAAACGTTCTTCTAAAAGCCTCCGTGGGCACAGGGCTCTGTGCCTGTTCGTGAAACCAGAAATCCTGAAGAAAAAAAAAAGTGGTGCAATGTTTTCCCTGAATCTTGCTTCTCCCTAATTTAGGGGTTCGAATCCTGCAGCCAGTTTCAGTAACAGGTTTTTTTTCCCATCGATTCCCAGGCCAGAAGGAACTACTGTGATTATCCACTCTGATCTCCAATATGGCAGGCCACAGCACATCCCCAAATTCATTCCCCCTAGGGCATCATTTTCAGAAAAATGTCCAGTCTCAATTCATAATTTGTCAGTGATGGAGAATCCAGCATGCCCCGGGTATATTGCGCCCAGGGTTATTCACCCTCACTGTTCAAAATGCATACCTTCCTTCTGTTCTGGCTTTGTCTAGCTTCAGCTGCCATCCACTGACTTCTGTTAAATGTGGCTCAGCTCGACTGAGGTGCCTGCCGTTAAATATCTGTTCCCCAGGTAGGTGCTGATAGACCAGGGAACACTTCTCAGATTGGGGGGAAAATTAGCTAGAGAAAAATCAGTCAGGGGCCATGTGACAGACCGGGCCGTGTCTGGGCACAACTGAGGACGTCCGCTCAGGGCGAATTGCTCAAATCCGGGGCTCCTTACAGCCCCCAGACTGGTGACCTCTCCAAACAGGCCACAAACCAGTCCCACAAAGCGCTTCAGCTGCCTGCCTGAAGCCTCACGAGCAAAACCCCTCCCACACCCCCAGCAATATCCGTGCCCCAGATGGCCCCGGGCCTCGTACACAGGTGGGGGGTCCTAGCACCCAATCCCACCTACCCCGAACAAGTCCTGTCCGGTTCCAAGAAACCAGCCACAGATCCCTGGTCAATTTACCCTCTGGACCTTACCCACAAATCACGCTGGGCCAATCCTTTAGAATCTATATCTAAAGGTTTATTATTACAATAAAGAAAAGCATGAGAGTAAGGTTATTAAAGTACAGTACGTTACATGCACCAAATCTCCCAGTCCTCGATGCAGGCTCTAGCAGAGATGTTACAGCTGCTGGTTTAAAAGTTCTTGTTGCACATCCTAGGGTCAGGATGGGTTCACAGGTCTTCCGGGCTCTTCAATCCCTGCACTGCTGCCTCTGGGATGAAGTGCTGAGCTGAGAACAAAATGGCATCTACCACATGGCCTTTTTATATCTCCTCCCTGGCCTCTCCTTGTATGCGGCCGGTCACCTGGTCCTCAGCCTCTCTCTGCTGGCAGCTCTTAGGTCTCCGCCCTCATGCTTTAGGTGTGTCCTCGGCCCATCAAGTGCCATTGTCCCACAGGGCCTCGCTAATCAGCCTGTCCATAGCAATGCTCAACCACATTCAGAGAAATATTCAGCTTTCACACAGATTACAGATTCCTATCTACACACACAGACATTATACACTCACATAAATAGTGTACACAGGATCAGCAAACAACAAGCTCCCATTCAATACCCCACATGGCCCCCTTCTATATCATTGTTGGGGCCAGCACCCCCACCTATGGGTGCGGCAGCGATCTGGCTGCTTCCCTCCAATTCGGTAATGTGACAGGCCACACATAAGTGAGAAGAAAAAAAACCCCACACTGACCTGGCCCCCCAAGTAAGAACCCTGATTGGCCACAACCCCACGGTGGGGGAGAGGGCACTGCGTATCAGAACTGCCCCCCCCTCCCTGGGCAAAATTAACTCTTGTCAGGGTCCTGGGACACTAGGGTGGGGCAAAAATAGAGGGGTTCAGTTGTGGGAGATGGGTTCAGCGTGCCCCCCGAAAGGGAGCTTCAATGTGTCACATCCTCTGGAGAGAGGGTCCCAACTACGGGATTGTTTCTCTCTCTCCTCTTTGCTGTGTCCTTCCCCAGCACTTCCAGCCTCTTCACTCACTCGGAAACTGTGAGACTGGGTGTGGGACCGCTCTACTGTGTGCCAGTAGCCTCATCGACCTGCCTCTGCCTCCCTGAACTCTTCCAGGTCAGCCACACCCATCTCCAGGGCCTGTTCTCGGTCTCTGAGGTCATGAGCTACGTGCACCGAGGGCATGTCGAGACTACATCCCCTTTTCGATAAAGGGATGTAAATTAGACAGATCGAAAGTGCAAATGAAGCCGGGATTTGAATTTCCCACACTTCATTTGCATAATGGCAACCGCCGCTTTTTTTCAAAACGGGACTTTTTTGAAAAAAAATGGCAGTTTAGACAGAGATCTTTCGAAAATAAAACCCTTTTTCAAAAGATCCTGTAAACCTCATTGTTTGAGGAGTACAGGATCTTTTGAAAAAGGGTTTTATTTTCGAAAGATCCCTGTCTAAACTGCAGTGGGGTTTTTTTCGAAAGAGCTCCATTTCGAAAAAAAGCAGCAGCCGCCATTATGCAAATGAAGCACAGGAAATTCAAATCCCAGCTTCATTTGCACTTTCGATATGTCTAATTTACATCCCTTTATCGAAAAAGGAATGTAGTCTAGACATACCCTAAGTGCACACGTATGCCACCCACCCTTACAGCAGGTCACCACAAGGGCTGCATCAGATATTCCCCCACCCCTGGACTTTTGCATATTCCTCCCGCAGCTTTGGTTGGGTTTTTTCAAACATAGCCAGACATTCCGCAGTCCCAAGAACCCACGGTAGCTCCAAATGAAACTGCATCAAGTCTCCGCGCTGTATAATTTCACTTCAGGGCAGGTAAAGCGCCTCTTGAACGAAATCAGAATTAAGTATTGCAGTGCATGTTCTTCCTCCCATCGCAGAAAACTATGTGTCCCCATCAGCTGGACAGAACAACATCTCTTGGACTTTTCTCCCCGCCCCAGAGTGATGGAGCTCTCCATAGAGTTTGTACAGAAATTCATCAATTCACCCAGAAGGAATCCAAAGATACCTGCAGGCATTTGACAAACAAGTGAGGAAGCTAATAAAAGCCAATAAGCTGCTTTGGACCAATACTGAAGAAAGAAGCCGTGTGAGAGCACATGGCAAATGCAGGTGTCCCAAACAGAAGCATGTAGGAAACGTGTTCAGAAACTAAGTGAAACGTGTCAGCTGGAAGCGCATGTCTGGTCTCTGAGAAACACGGGACTGAAGAAGGAAATCAGGCAAGTGACTGGTACAAACAGTGTTCAGATGTCTATTTGGACAATAACACAATTACAGCGTGTGAGTGCCTGAAATAGCAGCAGTGAAAGATAGATGCAGCTTCTAGTGGGAAATGAGGCTGCTGTTAATAGGAAGGGGCACTGGGGAGTTATTACACTCTTTTCATTATTTTCATGTGTGACTCACTTTTCTGCCACATTGTCTATCAACTCTAGCGGTCTCTAAGGGCTTGTCTATGCTGCAGAGAAGATCGAAGCTGCCGCAGTCGATCTTCCGGGGTTCGAATTAGCGGGTCTAGTGTAGACACACTATTTGGAAGTGAGAGGGCGCTCCTGTTGGTACTGGTAGTCCTGCTCCTCATGAGGAGTAATGGAAATCAGTGGGAATGTTTGCTCCCGTTGACTTCCTGCTGTGTGTACACGATGTAAGGTACTTCGAGTCCAGCTACCTAATTCATATAGCTGGAGTTGGGTATCTTAAGTCAACTTTCCTCATTTGTGTCAGCCAGGCCTAAAGCTGCTCTTACCTCTCCCTTTCCTCCTAAAACGTGAGGAGGGGATTGGTTGGTCCCAATTCCATCAGCGAGACCACAGTCTGGCCCAGAGTACAAAAGCGACTCTCTGTTCCAATGATGGGACCAAGTCTGTCCTCACTGACACCACATAGGGTATGTCCACACTACAGAGTTTAGTCAGAAAAATGGTCATTTTTCCAACAAAACTTGAGGAACCTCCACGCTGCAATCACGTTCGTCCGGAGGAAAATTGAAAGACCAGAGGGGTTTTTCCGGCTTGGTAATCCTCATTCTACTAGGAAGAAGTCTTTTTCTGAAAGCGCTCTTTCTGAAAAAGGTGTGCGTGGACGGAGGAGAGGGAGTTCTTTCGGAAGAAGAGGAAAGAGGAAAAAGCATGGGTGTCCTCCTGATGGCCATTCCGTCCACACCAATCACACCATTCAGTCTGGACACTCTCTTTCGAAAAAGCAGATGGCTTTTTCGATGCACTTCGGCAGTGTGGATGCTCTCTTTCGGAAGTTTTTTTGGAAGATCTCTTCCGAAAAAAACTTTTTCCAAAAGAAGCCTGTAGTCTAGACATAGCCATAGAGACTGGTGTCCCACCATTGCCCTCAATATCATGGCTCCAGATTTACTCTGGGATTTGATAACAGCCTTCAGCTTCTTGAAGGGAGGTTCCAAAGAGGCTGGAGAAAGGCTGTTCTCAGTAGTGACAGATGGCAGAACAAGGTTGGATATTAGGAAAAATTATTTCACTAGGAGAGTGGTGAAGCACTGGAATGGGTTACTTAGGGAAGTAGTGGAGTCTCCATCCCCTGGCTGGATTGATTTAGTTGGGATTGGTCCTGCCTAGAGCAAGGGGCTGGACTTGATGACCTTCTGAGGTCTCTTCCAGCTCTGATTCTATGATTCTACTCCCGTCTCTGAGAGCACAATCCTGCCACACATCCCCAACACAAACCTGACACTGCACGTTACCTCACCTGGCTGGAGTCCGGTGTCTCTGGGCCTCACTCTGGCAAAGCTGAGCCCCCAGCGGCTCCCAACCAACAGACACTTACACGCACAGTCGGATTTTGAAAGGGAGCTGCTGGCTTCTGAGCAAAGCTGGGGGCTTCCATGCAGGTTTCTCTCTGCTACGTGAGGTCTCGTACCCATGGACACTTTCTGAGATCTGTTTTCCTGGCGATTTCATGTTTCCAAACTGTTCTCAGCGCAGTGTTGGAAGGTTTCTGTGCACCGGGTAGCATAGGTGCTGCTATTGAGGGGCTACGTCTAGACTGGCATGATTTTCCGCAAATGCTTTTAACGGAAAAGTTTTCCGTTAAAAGCATTTGCGGAAAAGAGCATCTAGATTGGCACGGATGCTTTTCCGCAAAAGCAATCTAGACGCACTTTTGAGCAAAAAAGCCCCGATCGCCATTTTCGCCATCGGGGCTTTTTTGCGCAAAACAGTGCTGTGCTGTCTACACTGGCCCTCTTGCGCAAATGATTTGTGCAAGAGGGCTTTTGCCTGAACGGGAGCAGCATAGTATTTCCGCAAGAAGCACTGATTTCTTACAGTAGGAAGTAAGTGTTCTTGTGGAAATTCAAGTGGCCAGTGTAGACAGCTGGCAAGTTTTTCCGCAAAAGCAGCTGATTTTGCGGGAAAACTTGCCAGTCTAGACACAGCCAGGGTGTTCTTAGGCTGGCGCACCTATAGGAAAAACATAATGGGTGCTCAACCAACCAGCAGACCCACAATTAATACCTCCCTCTCCCCCCAGAAAGACCTGCCAATCAGCATCTCCCCCTCTCCTCCAGCACCTCCCACCCACCGCAGATAGCTGTTTAGCGGCAGGCAAGAGATGCTGGGGTGGAGATGAAGGAGTGAGAGCAGGGGGCGCTTGGGGAAAAAGACAAGTAGGGGCTGGGAGGGGCAGGGATGAGGATTGGGTGAAGAGGGGAGTGGGTATGGGGCATGAGACAAAGTGGGGGTCAGACACCCCCTGGGAAGCTGGCACTTGTGCTGAGCACTGTTTAGATGCTCCAGACGAAGTTCTCCCAGTTAGCTGTGGCTTCCCTGGGGAAGCGGCCTGTAACTCAGGGATCACTTGATGGCAACTGGTGGAGGGAACGGGATGTAGATAGGGTTTTCCAGGATTTCCTGGGTCAGATATAGGTATACTATTCCACCCATGCAGGGGAGGGGGGGAGGTGTTATGCGAATTCTCTACTACGACCCAGCAGTCCACTGGTCATCAGAATCGTTGCAAAATGCACAGGTCTTTAAGGGGCTATATGCTGACACTGAACATCATGTTCTGAAGATCTTGGCTTTCAGGCAGGCCACCTGGAGGGGACATGCCTCATCCAGGTTCCTTTCAGACAGTAGGTAAAAGTCGCCTTTCTTCCTCTCTGTTCATTTGTGTATCATGCATTGTGAGCTTCATGTTCTGGACCTGTTTGCATCCCAAGTCACAGGCTGAAAAAGAGAGTGTGGCATCAACACGGGAGAACATCCACAAAATGAAAATAGCTGGGCCGTACTGTGAATATAACAAAGGTTGGGACTGATGTGCCTGGAGACAGGGGCAAGAAAGAAACACACGGAAGCCTTTGCCTTAGAAGCAAGCTGACTGCATGTCTATCCTATGAAAGAAGGGTCCCTGACCATAAAATGTCGCAAGGATTTTTGGGTGAGGCATATTTGCTTAGACATGAGAGTATCTTGTGAATTAAGTCTAGACTCTAGCATGCAGGCCATGAGTTTATTTTATATGTAACCATTGCTTTCCAAAACGACTTCTTGCTGTTACTTGACTCTCTGGATCTTGTTGAATGAATTGCTCTTTGATTTCATTATAAACACCTCCAAGTGCAATGTGTTAAGCAGAGCGGCGATCAGAGGTGGAACAGGTCCGCTGGGTCGCACTGTTTCTTTGGAAGCAGTGGATCTGTGAATACCAGGCATGTCCCTGTATCGGGGCCTGGGAGATGCTCGGAAGGCAGGAGTGTCCTTTCACTATCTTGTAGAGCAGGGGTTCTTAACCTTTTTACCTTCACACCTCCCCTGAAAGTGAACTTCATGTTCACACTCCCCTGGGAGCCATTTTGTGCACAGCCTAGCCCCGCCCCCTCACCTGACAGGAAGCTAAGGGGCGTGGCTAGGACTATAAGAACTCTGCCAGGGAACTCAGTCGGGGCCCAGCCTCTGTGGGAGACAGAGGCCTGCAGAGAGCTCCTGGCTGACGAGGCTGAGACCTGGCCTGGGCCTCCCACAGCTGCCTTCCCTGAGGTCAGTGAAGGCTTCCCTGCCTGGGCCGCCGATCTCTAGAATTTAATAAGAAATTAATGTTTATAATTGTAATTCATAATATCAATTATGAAGAAATCTAAACCTTAGAATTTTATCCAGTGAGAAGGTAATTGCGATAAATTTTCTGGGAGGCACCTCACACCTCCCCTGTATCCCCTTCACACCTCCCCTGGGTGACAGGGGGTCCTGTGAGGCCTAGAGGCAGGGCTTGCGTGGCCGTAGCCATGGGGACGGGAGAGCTGACCCCTAGCAGGCAGAAACGTGGCTTCTTCGCAATATGGGCAAGTGGTAGAGAGATGCCTCACACAGCCTCAGAAGACTCTCCTAGAGCCTCTTAATTGCAGCTTTCTCCATGTTTGATCTGGTGACAGGCCAAACCCACTCTGGGTCCATGGAAAACGACTCTGCTTCTCCATCTTCTAGTACAGCGTTTCTCCACCAGTGGTACTAGCACCCTTAGGGGCACTCGAGAGAAGTCTGGGGGGTACGGCAACACAACTGAAATTAGGAGAAAACTGAATTTTTGTTTTAAGTTTCATAGCGCTTTATTATTTTTGTACTTTTTACACCCAAAAATGTCATCACCTGCCTGGCTACGATTAAGTTGTTTAAACAAATGAGTTGCAATGGTAGAAAAAAAAATTGTGTGTCTGAAAACTGTAGGTACTGAGGGTACTTATCTTTTATTTTTTTTAAAGGGGTACTTTATAAAAAAAAAAGGTTGAGAAACACGTCTAGTAGAACCCAACACGCCATTCTCCCTTCACTTTCTTTCCGCTCCTTTTTCAAGCATCTAAAAGGATGTTACAAGGAGGCAGGAGAAAAATTGTTCTCCTTGGCCTCTGATGACGGGACAAGAAGCAATGGGCTTAAACTGCAGCAAGGGAGGTTTAGGTTGGACATTAGGAAAAACATCCGAACTGTCATGATGGTTAAACACTGGAATAAATTGCCCAGGGAGATTGTGGAATCTCCATCCTTGCAGATATTTAAAAGCATGTTGGACAGACATCTATCGGGGTGATCTAGATGGTGCTTGGTCCTGCCGTGAGGGCAGGGGACTGGACTTGATGACCTCTTGAAGTCTCTTCCACTTCTAGTGTTTTATGATTCTTTGATTCTGCCGTACCAATGGACCTTTCCTTTAAAAATGCCTCACACGCTACCCAGAGGTGACCAGCAGGCTGAGGGAGTTACCTGCTCCTCAAAGCTGGCCCAAGGTACGGGCTGACCGGGCTACTGCCCGGGGCACCCCGTTGTAGGTGGCGCCGTGTGGGGCTGCTGTGCTGGGTGTGGGCGGGACCACGCATGTGCCCAGCGCCCAGAGGCGGGGCCATACATGTGCCCGGGGGTGGTGCTGCGCTTGCACCAGGCACCTGGGGGTGGTGCCACACATGTGCCGCGCACCCTTGTGGGGCCACACTTGCGCCCGGGGCGGGGCCATGCATGCACCAGGCACCCAAGGGGGTGGCACCATGCTCCGCCCGAATGGCTCAGGCTGGGCCTGCTGCTCCTTCAGCTTGTGTTGATTTGTGTCAGTGAGCGTTCTCACTTGGCCCCAAGTGCTATAGTGAGAGAAGACTTGGGTAGGCAGCCTGCATCCCGAACCCTGATGGAAGGGAACAGTGTACAAATTGGAAGGGGGAGTCTCGGTCTGCCTGGTGATTCTGTCTCCTTTCTGTATGGTTTTATGAAAACAATCCCAGTCCAGACACAATCCCCGTTTCCTGGCACAACCAAACCCTGACCTATAATACTAGGAAACTGAATCCTAGCTCTGACCGGCGAGGAGGCGTTCTTGAACAGACAGGCAGACATACTCTCTCAAATATAAAGTCGTTTAGACCAGCTACCCTGGGACCAACATGGGGACAACAACTCTGCACTCAAAAATCCAGCCCAAGAGTTAGGGAGTTAAAAACAGTTTCCCGGGGAGAAACTGGCAGATCTTGGAAAACTAAAATGTGACCCTTCCTCCTTATCTTTGAAGGCACCAGAAGGATTTATGATTCCATCATGAAAGAAACAGCAGGGCAAAAGAAATGAAACACAATATTTCAGGCGTCAGCACAAGACGCCTTCTGAAAGCAGCAGCCCAGACAGACCAGACCGGTTGCCCTAATAAATAAACAGACCGAAGACAGGAAAGCGTCTGTGAAGTGCTTAGCGGGTGCAGTTCAGTGGATTCAAAGACATGACGTGTGCGCTTGTCATGTGCATTCCCTATGGCACAACCTCAACCCGACCCCCCAAGTCCAGATACCAGAGAGCCCATCACAGGCAGACTGTCCACCCGAGGAAGAGCTAAGACATCAGCCAGCCAGTAATGTGTTTCATTGTTTTAAATTAAGGAGCAGCTCAAGGCACGATGGGTTAACGTGCTCTGTGTCTCCTCTGGAGGCCTTGGGCAGCAGCCTGCTTAGGTCGTTGAAGCAAAATGCAGGACAATGTAGCACTTTAAAGACTAACAAGATGGTTTATTAGATGATGAGCTTTCGTGGGCCAGACCCGTCGTGTGTGTAATGAATGTGGGCGACCGCAGTCCCATGTAAAACCCTGTTTAGTTCATTAACCGGCTCAACGTTAAGTTGAACGTTCAGCTCTGTTGGCAGGAGAAACCCTCCCGCTGACACAGCGCTGCGTGGGGAGGAGGGCGGCGGCGAATAGCACGGCTCTCGGTCAGAATGGCAGACCTGGCCGACCTCTGTCGTGGCCCTGCCTCTGTGACAGCAAGCCCAACCCACTCAGCCTGTGTTAAGGCCAAACCTTATGGTGCTTCTGGCCTGTTCTGCCCAGGGACCCGGTGCTGGGGCTGGCACGGGGGCTGTTTATGACCCAGTCCCGTCTAGGATGCTCTAATGCCGCACGAATGCCCCCGGTCTGTCACTAGGGTGGCCAACCCTCCAGGATTGTTCTGAAGCATGGGTGGCGCAGGGAGGTTAGTCTGCTGGTCCTGCCCCTGGCACGCTGGAGCGCCCAAAACACCACCCCCTGGACAAGGAAAAGCCCTGAAGGGCCCCCCCAAAGATGTGGAGCCCCACTACACCCCATAGTGCCCCCAGCACCAGACCAAGCCTCCCCCGCCCAGGTGCCAGGTCGGCCCCGGTCGGCCAGCAGCTTCCCTCAGCACCAGCTCCTTCTGTCCCTGAAACTCCCCCGGCAATCGCGGGGTTGCCGGCCCCAGCAGCACCTGGCCAAGCCTCTTCAGCTGCCAGTTTCTGGCTCTCTGCGTTGCTCCTCACTCCCCTGTCCTGTGGAAAGAGAGAGAGAGAGAGACAGAGAGCGAGAGAGAGAGAGAGAGAGTGTGTGTGTGTGTGTGTGTGTGTGTGTGTGTGTGTGTGTGTTTATAGAAGGTGGGGGGGTCTCCAAGAAGGGGGGCACTGCAGCCCAGCTGTCTGATGGTGGTCGGCGCCCATGTCTTGGAATCTCCAGGAATTAGAGATTAATCTCCAATTAAAGATTGTCGTGGGATGAAATCTCCAGGAACACGTCCAACCCAAACCGGAAACCTGATCCCTGACTGGGACTCGCAGCGGCTACCACAAAACAGAGACCCCCCCCCTCGCAATAATACCGGCATCCAATGCACCGGCGCCTGGAACCACACGGGCCTGCAATGAGCCGGTCGGGCCCCGTCTCCAGCAGCTCCCAGGGCAGCAGGGTTGACGTCAGAGGCTGCTAGGAAACAGGAGCCCTGCAAGGTGGGGCAGAGCCTGCTCGGTGTGATGGATGCGGGGCTGCCAGACCCCGGTCCCCCGGCACGCTAACAGAGCTGTATCCCTGACTCCCTTCTCGCCTGCCCTCTGAGCTGCTATTTATGGCTCCTTTGGAAACACTCTGAGCTATTTCTAGAGATTTGGGGATGAATGGCAAGAGTGCTCTCTAGTGGACGACAGAGTAGGCCAGTTCTCCTCTGCAACAGCTGCTCCATGGTAACAAAACCCTACGGCCAACAAGCTCCTCCACCAAGGACAGAGGCCTGAAAACTAGAGGTGGTTGAAACTTTTTCAGAACTTTTTCAGTGAGAGGCCTGAGTTGAATCCTACACACTAATCGTATCCGCTCGTCCCTGCTCTGTGAATTCCCGCCATATTTGTACGTCGTTCCGACCCCGAGGCGTGCAGAGCTGCGCACGGTCTCTGAGGAAACTCTCCCCTGTGGCCGGGAATCTGCACGTGCAGCACCGAAGGACAAACATTTTTTTTTTTTTTGCCTCACAATCCCTTTGCAAACTCCCGTGAGGTTCGTGGGTCACCCTCAGGGATGTGACTGTCCCAAACCGTAACACTAGGTGACGTGCAATTCGCACGGCCGGGTAACCTGCACCAGGATTTTTCCATCACACTGCTCCACTAGGATAAAGACCGTCAGCCCTCTTGAAGCCTATTTGCTGCATCCCCACTACATGGAGTCAGCCAGCTCCTCAGAGCAAACACAAAACACCCCCGGCCGGGAAAGAAACGAAAAAGCAAACATGCAGGGGTATGTGGCAGAGCGATTTATTTTCCCATCAGTCACATGTCTGCAGAAAGCAATCCCCTTGCACTGTGCAGAAAGGTGGAATGGGGAATGTTTTAAACAGCTGGCTCCAGAGGAATTTGTATTAATCAGTATGGACTTATTTTATGAAGCCCTCTGAGAGATGGTCTCCCCAGCTCATGTCGCAGCCAGGTCTCTCTGTGGTAAATGCTGCTGTATTTTAATTTGAACTCCTGTCTCAGCTGGTTTTGCCCCTGATGGCACCATCTCTCTGGGTTTGCCTCTTCACCAGCAAAACAAGGGACCAATCTTTCCGAGTCGGAGAGAATTCCCAGAGCTGGGGGCTTGGGAGCATTCAGAACAAGGGCTTTGTCTCTGTGGGAAGACAAATACACAGGGGGTGGGCAGCATGTTCACGGCTAGCGGGAGTGTTGGGTCCTTCCACCAGTCACTAAGTCCCATTCCCCTCTTGCTTAGTACACAGGCTCACAAAGGAATATTGGCTCATCTTGTCTGTTCCCCTCCCCGGCTGATGAGTGGTCAGGAAGCAAATGTGTGTTCCTTCCCCTGTACTGCAACCATCTTCTTGTGCAACCTTGGGAAAATCTTTGGCTACGTCTACACTGCAGGCTTTTTGCGCAAGAACAGCTGTTCTTGCGCAAAAACTTGCCGGGTGTCTACACTACACACGTGTTCTTGCACAAGTAAATGTACAGTACAGTGTCAGAAAACAGGGCTTCTTCCAGAAGGAGTAGTCCTCTCCCCATGAGGAATAAGCCCGCTTGTGCAAGAGCTCTTCCACAAGAAGGCAGTGTGGACAGGCAACATGATTTTCTTGTGCAAGAAACCACTATGGCTAAAATCGCCATCAGAGCTTTCTTGTGCAAGAGAGCGTGCACACTGCTGTGGACGCTCTTGCGCAAAAGCACATGGCAGTGTGGACGCGCTCTTGTGGAAGACCTTTTGCACAAGAACTCTTGCACAAAATAGTTCTTGCACAAGAAGCCTGCAGTGTAGGGCTGCGTCTAGATTGGCATGATTTTCCGGAAATGCTTTTAATGGAAAACGTTTCCGTTAAATGCATTTTCGGAACAGAGCGTCTAGATTGGCACAGACGCTTTTCCACAAAAGCACTTTTTGCGGAAAAGCGTCCGTGCCAATCTAGATGTGCTTTTCCGCAAAAAAGCCCCAATCGCCATTTTCGTGATCGGGGCTTTTTTGTGGAAAACAAATCTGAGCTGTCTACACTGGCCCTTTTGCGCAAAAGGGACTTTTGCCTGAACGGGAGCAGAACAGTATTTCCGCAAGAAGCACTGATTTCTTACAGTAGGAAGTCAGTGCTTTTGCGGAAATTCAAGCAGCCAGTGTAGACAACTAGTGAGTTTTTCCGGAAAAGCGGCTGATTTTCCAGAAAAACTGGCCAGTCTAGACACAGCCTAGATGTAGCCATTGACGTTCTCCCCCCTTCAGCTGTAAAATGGGGACAGAAGCCAGGCCCTGCTCCCTAAGGCCTGGTCTACACTACAGCAGAAAGTCAAAATAAGCTGGAGTCAACATATCTTAAATCGTGTTTCCGCGCCGTCCACATAGAGGGAGGCCGACGGGAGCAAACTCTCCCATCGGCTTCCCTTGCTCCTCACAAAAGGAGGAGTACCAGCCACTGGCCAGAGCTGCCCTCGGTGTTCGATGTACAGCTCCATACGTGGTCCGCTAAGTCGAAAGCCAGAAGATCGACTTCTGGAGCATCAATCTTCCGCGTAGTGCGGACGCGCCGTAAGGGTGGTGCGCCTTTTTTACGGTCTCCAGGCAAGAGGCTCCAAATGAACACTTGGGCTTCCCTGACGGGGGCTCTGAAAATGACGTTCTCCTCAGAGCTGGCTCCTCCTCTGAGGTTGAGAACCTTTTAATTTCCTGTAGCAACTCTAAAGTTCCCCTGTGATGATTCAAAACAGCCACCCTGGCCTCCTGCTGCTATCACAGGGGTTTACAGTGAGCAACTGAATGCATCAGGAACCTCCTTGGAACGGTCTGGGAGCATCTCTCCCTGCTCTGTGCTCTGCTCTGCCACGGTTATTGTGCGTGGATTCATTTAGGGCTGTTCCACAAACACGGCAAACGACTGCTCTTAGAGCTCTGCGAATTGCACCAGACCTGAGCTTGCCACAAACTGGTAACTAATGAAATAACAATACAGCCAGGTGAGTGAGTTGCCAGGGTGGGCGGTGCTATGATCTGTGTGCTCACCTCGGTGATGGCAGACTCGAGTCATTTTCCTGCTCCGCCACTGCCACCCTGTGGGGCCTTGGAGAAGTCACTCAGTCTTTCTCAGGGACTCCGTCTAACAAGGACAAATAGATTAAAGTTTGCACAGCACTAAGACACCACCATGATGGAGACCAGCCACAGAAGCAGCATCAGTATCCCCTGCCACTTAGCATTCGACAGAAGCTCCATTTGCATCATGGGCTCTTCAAAGATGACCCCAAGCTCAGAGGCCTGCCCTTAATGAATGTCAGAAGCTATGGATAGCATCCCTGGCCATCTTAGCTAATAACCATTGATGGACCTGTCCTCCATGAACTTGTCTAGCTCCTCTTTGAACCCACTTATACATTTAGCCTTCTCCATACCCCTGGTCAATGAGTCCCACTGGTGACTTTTACTGCCACAGAATTTCCTTTTGTTTGTTTGCTGCTATGGATTTCATTGGATGACCCTCTGGTTCTTGTGTTAGGGTATGTCTTCACTACAGTGTTATTTTGAAATATCTAATTTCGAAATAGTTATTTTGAAATATCTTATTTTGAAATAACGCGTCTACATAAAAAATGCATTTCAAAATAGCTTTTTGCTATTTTGAAATAGCGCGTCCACGCTGCTTGGACGCTGAATCACATTTAAGGCCAGCTGGAAATGGTTCTGGCAGGGCATCAGGTCAGAAGTTACCTTGTGGCCAGGGCAGCCAGCAAGGCACCCTGGAAAAGGCTGGAGGCCCCCTATTTCGAAACAAGCATCAACACAGCGCTTATTTCGAAATAGCAATTTCGAAATTGGCGCTATTCCTCGTGGAATGCGGTTTACCAATTTCGAAATAAGCCCTCCGCTATTTCGAATTAATTTTGAAATAGCAGTTGGCTTGTGTAGATGCTAGAAAAGTTATTTTGAAATAACGGCTGTTATTTCAAAATAACTTTGCTATGTAGACATACCCTTATATAAATAACACTTCCTTATTCACTTTCTGCAAACCAGCCCTGATTTCATAGACCTTTATCACATCTTCCTGTTTCTTTTCCAAGCTGAAAAAGTCCCAGTCTTTTTATTCTCCCCTCTTAGGCTGTGTCTAGACTGCAGGGTTTTTTCGAAAAAAGTAGCCTTTTTTCAAAAAAACTTCACCTGCATCTAGACTACAGCCGCGTTCTTTCAAAAGTAAATTGAAAGAACGCGGCTTTTCTTTCAACGGCGGTACTCCTCATTTCGCGAGGAAGAATGCCTTTTTTCAAAAGTGCTCTTTCGAAAAAAGGCGTTCTTGAATGCAAACAGGGCTTTTTCGAAAGAGAGCTTCCAGACTGCCTGGGTGCTCTCTTTCGAAAAAGCGGCTTGCTTTTTCGAAAGTACTGCTTGCAGTCTAGATGCTCTTTTTTGAAAGAGGCTTTTTCGAAAGTATCTTTCGAAAAAGCCTCTTTCGAAAGAGGCTTGCAGTCTAGACATAGCCTTACAGACACTGTTGCCCTTCTCTGTATCTTTTCCAGTTCTAATATATCTTGACCAAAACTGCAGTCAGTATTTGGGATATAGGGGTACCATGAATTTATATAGCGGAATTACGATATTTTCTTTCTTATTGCCGATATCTTTTCGAATGGTTCCTAACCCGCTGTTTGCCCTTAGACTGCCACTGTGCATTGAGCAGATGGCCTCAGGGAACTATCCACAATGACTCCAAGATCTCTTTCTTCAGGGGTAACAGCTATTTTAGACCCCGTCATTTTTGTACGTATGGTTGGGATTATGTTTTCCCATGTGCATTCCTTTGCATTCACCAGCACTGAATTCCATCTGCCATTTTGCTGCCATGTAGCCCAGTTGTGTGAGAGCCTTTTGGAACTTAGCAGACCCTGCTTTGGTTTACCTGTCTAGAGCAGTCACCTGCAGAGTTGGTGCTCTCTTTTGACAGCTGCGGGCCGCTGTCAGGCTGGCTGTGGGATGCCGCTCCGGCAATGATCGGCGGCTGCTTTGTGGCACTGGAGTGTGGCTCTGTCTTTGCAATTTAATCGTCACACCTGGCTCCAACAATCCTCCCTGCCATTCCGCTGCTCTTTCTCCTTTCTCCTCCGGGACTGAGACAATTTGACCGACTGGGTTCTGGGGGATATCAGGCACTCATATGTCATAGCAAAGTGAACCTACTGCTCCATCTACAGGCTTCCAAGAAAACTGCTACCACTGCAGATTGGAGTTAAAATGATTGTTCCGTGTTTCCTCTGCCGTTGTCACCATACTGCACTTTCCTATATAGGATTTCTCCCCTGTCTCTTGTCCTGTTCTGCCCCTAAGTCAAATGGAATGATTGTATCTTTGCAGCAATGAAAAGCTGTCCATCAGTAATTGTCTGTGCATGAATTCATAAGCCACATTTTGTTGGTGGTGATTGAATTCCCTTCCTTGATGTCTTTGGAGCCAGAAGTCACTGAGCACAAAGTAAACTGAGGCAGGTCCTCAGAGCGTGTCAGTGGGTGTGGCCCCGTTCAGCAGAGATGAGGATCTGAATGTTAGCTGAACTGAATGTTAGGATGACATAGCGATTTATATTCTATAGTAAGTCTGAAAATGACAATCACCAGGTACACCGAGATGGAAGAAACGTGATAGTGCTGATACTGAACGGGTGGGTTACATTGAAAACTTGGTTGCAGACCAAAGCTGGTCAAATTATTAATTACAATTAATATTCATTTGAAAAATAATCCCTGATTTGTTTGCAAACAACTCACAGAATCATCCCATTTTTCACCCAAAAGTGGACGCTCTTTGCAAATATTCACCGATCCATGTGGATAATTTTCAGTCCGGGGGGGGGGGGGGGGGGGGGGGTGTTGTGAACTCTCTTCTAACTGGGACCAGACTTAGGAAATGGTATAATTTGTGTTCCTGTTGGGATGGCAGCACAATTTTCAAATAAGGGTCTGTCTACACTACAAAGTTAATTCGAACTAACAGCCGTTAGTTCAAATTAACTTTCATAGGCGCTACACACGTGAACCGCTAGTTCAAACTTAATTCGAACTAGCCGAGCGCTTAATTCGAACTAGGTAAACCTCATTCTACGAGGACTAACGCCTAGTTCGAATTAACTAGTTCGAATTAAGGGCTTTGTAGCCACTTAATTCGAACTAGTGGGAGGCTAGCCCTCCCCAGCTTGCCCTGGTGGCCACTCTGGGCCAAGCCAGGGAAACTCTTCTGCTCCCCTCCTGGCCCCGGAGCCCTTAAAAGGCCATGGTCTGGCTACGGTGCCCGTGCCAGGTACAAGCCTGCCAGCACCCAGCCAGCAGACCCTGCACATGGCACGGCACGAACCAGCCACCCGCTGCCACTCAGCCCTCCGCCTCTTCCTAGGACCAGGCTGGCAGCTCCCAGGAGCCTGCCCAGGGCCGCAAGAGGCGGGCGCCCGCATGGCCTAGTGCAGAGATTGTGGACCTCATCCAGGTTTGGGGGAAGCCTCTAACATCCACAATCTCTGCACTAAGCACAGGAAAGCGGCCGTCTAGGGCAGGATAGCTGCCAGCCTGGCCACCGAAGGCCACATGTGAACCCAGGAGCAGGTCTGAATGAAAACCAAGTTGGTCCAGTGAGACCCCTGACCCTGAGCCCTGAGCTTAGAACATAAGAACATAAGAACGGCCGTACTGGGTCAGACCAAAGGTCCATCCAGCCCAGTTGCCTGTCTGCCGACAGCAGCCAACACCAGCTACCCCAGACGGGATGGACCGAAGACAATGACCAAGAGATTTGTCTCTTGTCATCCATCTCCAGCCTTCCACAAACAGAGGCCCAGGACACCATTCCTACCCCCTGGCTAATAGCACTCCATGGACCCAACCTCCATGACTTTATCTAACTTCTCTTTAAACTCTGTTCTAGTTCTAGCCTTCACAGCCTCCTGCGGCAAGGAGTTCCACAGGTTGACTATTTGCTTTGTGAGGAAGAACTTTCTTTTATTAGTTTGAAGCCTGCTACCCATTCCTTTCCTTTGGTGTCCTCTAGTCCTTCTATTATGGGAACTAATGAAGAACTGTTCTTTATGTACCCTCTCCACACCACTCATGCTTTTATAGACC
This sequence comes from Pelodiscus sinensis, assembly GCF_049634645.1. NCBI lineage: Eukaryota > Metazoa > Chordata > Testudines > Trionychidae > Pelodiscus > Pelodiscus sinensis. The sequence goes on along the minus strand of NC_134732.1, from coordinate 2,998,348 downwards.
TCTATCATATCCCCTCTCAGTCTCCTCTTTTCTAAGCAGAAAAATCCCAGTCTCTTTTGCCTTTCCTCATATGGCATTTGTTCCAAACCCCTAATCATTTTAGTTGCCCTTTTCTGAACCCTGTCCAAGGCCAAAATATCTTTTTTGAGGTGAGGAGACCACACCTGTACACCGTACTCAAGATATGGTGTACCATAGTTTTATACTTCCCCTCCTCCTTCTTCCCCTGACTTCCCCCTTCCAGCTCCCTCCTCCCAGGTTTCCCCCTCCCCTCTCCCACCCTCTCACTTCCCCTTTCCCACCTCCTTTCCCCAGTCTCCCCAGAGGTTAATTTCCCCCCCCCCCCCAGTTTTGTTAAATAAAGAGAATTTCTATTTTCGAACACACATGTCCTTTATTTTTTACATCAGGAAGGGGGGCTAGGGAGGGGTAAGTGGAAGGAGGTGAGGGAGGAATGGGGTATGAGCCCCCGATGGGGAGGACTGGGTTGGCTCTGCAGGCTCCTCGGGTTGGAAGCTCTCCTGCAGGGCCTCCTGGATCCTGACAGCCCCCCGATTGACCTCCCCGGATGGCAGCCTGCGGCAAGTGCAGCCGGGCTGATGGCCGAGTGCTGTGATGTGCCGAGTGTGGGCACTCAGGGCACTCCAAGCCAGGACTGCTTTGCTGTCCCTCATCGAGGTAGACAAGCAAGCGGGGAACCCTGAGAACTGTCTGTCCGTGGTGGGGGTTGGGTCCCTTTAAGCACAGCCCTCGGCTAGCCTGAGGCAGCAGCTCCATACTCTAAGTCCTAACCTGATGCCCTGCTGGCACTGGTTCCGGCCAGCCTTAACTTCGGTTCAAGGTCCACTCAATGTGGACATGCTCGTTCGAATTAGCAAAACGCTAATTCAAATTAGTTTTTAGGTCTAGATGCACTAGTTCAAATTAGCTTAGTTTGAATTAACTAATTCGAATTAAGTTAGTTCGAATTAGTGCTGTAGTGTAGACATACCCTAAGAGAATAAGAGTGAATAGTGAACGTTCTGGGGTGAATAGTCATTCATGCCAGAATTCTGAGAAACTTTTGGAATTTGATTCCTTGCACAAAAACCCAGCAGTTGCTGGCATGCTAGTTAATAGCCAAGCAAACCCACGAATCAAACCCAAAGGAACTTACAGTTTTCACAGAAATAAAAGCACTTACCATTTCTTTTGCTACGAACCCAGCTCTGTTGCATACCATACTTTGCAGAGGCTGGCCTGATGAAACAGAACCAACTCCATATTCAGAGGTTGCTGGAGAATTAAGATGAAGTCTCAGAGAAAACTCAAGAGGATGCATTTTTTTTCTTGGCTAGTGAATAAACTACTGATAGCTATGATGGTGAAATGAAGAGGTAAAAATCAATCTCCATGAATGAAAGTTTTCTATGGTAAAAGCTAATGGCTACTGTTTTCTAAAATAACCTGTTAGCATTCACCACCTCAGCAAAAGCAGATGCAGGAAACGAACCCGTAACAGAGTTCCCACCAACCCACACAGAGGGAGATTTTCCGATCCATACTGATAACGAAGTTCAAAAATAGACTCCAGCGTAAATATCCAGAGGCAGATCTAGGCAGTCAAACGATCAGCAATGAAATGCCAAGCGAGTGGGCGGGCCCCGAAACCCCAGAAGTCAGTGCAGTGACCTCCTGAACCGAGCGATGGCTTTGGTGCTCCAAAACAGTCTAAGCGGCGTGTGTCATTCCTGCAGAAACGGCAGGTCGGATTGCCCCTCCTTGGCTGACATTGAGCCTTTCATGGCTTGTGGTTTGTAATGACCATGCAGAAGGGTCCAGGAGCAAGTTCCCCTAAAGACTGAGGGGAAATTTTGTTTCCATCCAAGCATGCCTGTCTGGGAGGCACATTCCCCCCTTCATCCCTCATCCGGGATCAGTCAGGTCCCGAGGGTGCCGGACCAGCCTGTACCAAGCAAATTTGCTGGAACTATAGTAAAAATCAGAGTGATCAAACACCTAGATTAATATGAAGAGGGAAGAGATAACCTGGCTTTTGTAACAGGAAACCATGCTTCACCGATCCCTTAGACTTCTCGGAGGCGGTCAGCAAGCGTGCGCACAAGGTGATCTGGTGAATATAGTCTACTTGCACGTTCAGAAAGCCTTTGATAAGATCCCTTACAAAAGACTCTTAAGCAAATAAGCTCTCATGGCATAAAGGGGAAGTGACCATAAGAACGGCCATACTGGATGAGACCAAAGGTCCATCTAGCTCAGTGTCCTGTCTTCTGACAGTGGCCAGTGCCAGGTGCCCGCAGAGGGAATGAACAGAGGGAATCATCACCCACTCCCATCCTTTGATAAACAGACACTAAGGACATCATTCTTATCCACCCTGGCTAATAGCCATTGATGGACCTGTCCTTCATTAATTTATCTAGCTCATTCTTGTGCTCTGTTAAAGTCCTGGCCTTCACAACACCTTATGGCAAGGAGTTCCACAGGTTGACTGAGTGTTGCATGAAGAAATACTTCCTTTGGTTTGTGTTAACCCTTCCACCTCTTAATTTTCAGTTGGCAACCCTTAGTTCTTATGTTATGGGAACAAGTAAATAACTTTCCCTTATTCACTTCCTCCACACCTGTCATGATTTTATAGACCTCTATCCTATCCCCCTTTAATCTCCTCTTTTCTAAGCTGAAAAGTCCCAGTCTTTTTAATCTCTCTTCTTATGGCAGCCATCCCAAACACTTCATCGTTTTTGTTGCCCTTTTCTGAACTTTTTCCAGGGATAAGACTTTTTTTTTTTAGATGAGGTGACCACATCTGCACATAATATTCCTAGACTAAGTCACAGGTACACCCATATCTTACGCTCCTGGGACCCTGCCTGCAAACCCATGCATGTCCTTTGAGATGTGCTAGGGCTCTCCACACAGGAGCCTGCTACTTGTGACTTTTAAAACCACAATTCTGTTTGAACCGCCAGAGGGCGTTGCCGTCATTCACGGTAGCGTGGCAAAGTGGGAGACACAGAGTGAATGCCATGGCTTTGAAGTGTTTGTCGATAACATGACAACATCAAAAAGAAACCTGAATCCGTGTTCCTGGGCTGACACGTGGCAAATGAAATATGAAGTAAAAACTGTCACCTAACAAATGAGCTGCTGGAGACCTAGAAGGCTGCGGAATGAGCCAAGCCCGAGGGGAGACGCGGGCTTTGCAGCAGACTGTGCTGTCGGTGCAGCTAAGGAGAAGTGAGTTCTACAGACTGAGGAACAGCAGCCTGGGAAGGGAAGAACGGGAGAAGCCAACGCTGTAGAGAGAAAGCTAAAAAAACTGGCCCACAAACACCGGCCTGGGAAAGGACCAGCGAGACTCATGTACATTAAAGGGAGGCCACCGCCCTCCCTGTTTGACCTGTGGGCTCAATGCTGCCATGGACACAAGTGCCATTGGGGGGTCCGCAGGGAGGACTCCTCCATTAGCACCCTCTTGGCATGGTGCCCTCTTCCTCTCTGGTAATTGAAGAGCTTGTTCCTCGGCCCACGCCTGCCCATGGCCCCTCACGGTTCAGCTCCATTCCAGCTGCTGGCATTGCCCTTGGGCCTAGACACAGCAGGGAAGCCATTTCAAGCTAGAACTATTTTTTTTTTGTCAGCTTTTCCATGGTGCCTGGTGGGACGGGATCTCTGAGGAGAGCCGGGCAGTGGTGGGGGAAGTGTGCGACCCCACGTGGGATGCGATGTCTAATCAGAAAGTTTGCTCCATGCTAACATATTGGGGAGCAAGCAGGCCCTTGGCTCTCCGGCTGGGTTAGGGTTTTGTGTGGCTTTCCGTGCAATCAAAGGGCCATTTAAAAACGTCTGATAGTTCTGTGCACGTAAACTAGAAGTTAGAGGGAGCATCTGTCCTGAAAGTGTCTGTGCCGGTGTGAAATGAGAAGAGCAGTCGGTGTAAATCAGCTTGTCGTCAATGGGCCGCTTTCATCTTTGGGGTGGTTGAATTTGAGCAGTGCAGCTACCGAGGAATTAACTCGAACCAGCAAGTGGAGCTGAATCAGGCCCAGACGAGGTCAGGTACCGGCTAAGGATGAAAGGCTGGATTGGTTGAATACCCGAGTTATACCCTTACCTGGTAGCATGGCTTGAGAAAAGGGGGTGAGGTGGGAAGTGAGAGAAAATGTAGAGCAACGATGTGTGTGGGGGTGCACTTAGTTCAGGGGGGGGAGGAAACTTTTCTGAGTTGGGGGGGCCACAGAAAAGATCAGTCGGGGGCCACACACCAGTGAGAAGAAAAAGACCCTCACTGACCTGGCCCCCAACTGAGAAGCAGAAAAAAAGACTCCCCCCTCATTCCCTTCACGCTCCAGCCACATGGGGGCAGGGTGCTGAGGGTTAGGAAGAACTTAACTCTTCTGGGGGTCCCAGGGCTAGCAGATTTTTGTGGGACCCTCTAGGCTCTGTGGTGGAGCCGAAAATGAGGGGCTTGTGGGAAGAGGCTGCCAGTGAGTGGGTTGAAGGTAGAGGTAGAGGGGTCTGGGTGGGAGGTAGGATGCAGGAGCGGGCTGAGGTTCTGGGGTCTAGGTGGGAGGTAGGGGATAGGAGCGGGCTGGGTGGGAGGTAGGCTGCAGGAAAGGGCTGGGGATGCGGAATCAGAGTGGTGGGTAGGATGCAGAAGCAGGCTGGGGGTGAGGGGTCTGGATGGGAGGGAGCGTGCAGTAGCAGGTGGGGTGGTGGTGCGGGATCTCAGGGAGGAGGAGGATGCAGGAGCTGGGTGGGTGTTTGGGGTTGCTGGAGCAGAGTGGGGTGTGTGGAGGGAGGGTGCAGAAGCGGGTTGGGGTGGGCTCTGGGTGGGAGGGGAGTGCAGGAACAGGCTGGGGGTGCAGGGTGTGGGCAGGAGGGAGCAGGGAATGGGGTCACCCACCTGGTGCAGCTCACGGGGGAACACAGGTGGCTCCGTGTGGCTCTGCGTGGTGCAGGGAAGCTCTCCATGCAAGCACCGCCCCCTTCACTCCCATTGGCTGTGACTCCTGGCCAATGGGAGTGACGGCAGGCCATGCCCGCAGGTGGCACTTCCCGGTGGCACTGAGAGCCGACACACACCCACTTCCGGGCAGAGCCGGCTGTCCGTGGGCCATAGGTTCCCCACCCCGACTTAGTCCATTTCTCCCTTAGAAATACCTGTGCTCTTCGCGTTAGGCCCCTGCTTAAAACTGGGAAGCTGCTGATTCAGTGACAGTCTGGCTGTCCCTCTGAGGGGTGTGGTGTAAGGGGGGGGGCTGTCCAGCCCCAATGCTTCGTGTGCTGTTCCCATGCACGGCCTCTGCTTTTACCACCTAGCCACGTGCCGTGGCCCACAGATGTGCCTCACTGTCTGTCACTTTGTTGTGTGAAATGTACGGCAATTAGCTGCTCAGACTTCTGACTGTTTCCTGGTTTTTGCTTTTTCATTCATTTATTATTCATCTCCCCTGCTTGTAGGAGATGTTTGCAAGTCTCCCAGCGTTGAGCTGCGAAGAGTGCAGTTGGGCTGGAAATGCTGGATGGGGGTTTGATGCCAGTAGTTTCTTGAGCAGTTTTGCATTGAGGGGGGACATGAGAGCCGTTTTCAGGTATCTAAAAGGGTGTCATAAGGAGGAGGGAGGAAACTTGTTCATCTTGGCCTCTGAGGATAGAACAAGAAGCAATGGGCTTCAACTGCAGCAAGGGAGGTTTAGGTTGGACATTAGGAAAAAGTTCCTAACTGTCAGGGTGGTCAAACACTGGAATAAATTGCCCAGGGAGGTTGTGGAATCCCCATCTCTGGAGATATTTAAGAGCAGGTTAGATAAATGTCTATCAGGGATGGTCTAGACCAGTGGTCCCCAACCTTTTGAGGTTGTCAGGCGCCAGGGGGCGTGGCCATTCGCCCGCCGGGCGCCAGGGGGCAGGGACACTTGCGCGCCTGGGGGCGGGGCCCCCCCATAGCTACATGCCCAGGGGCGGGCGGGGCCCCCCCCCATAGCCACGCGCCCGGGGCCGGGGCCCCCTCCAAGCGCCGTGCGCCCGGGGCCGGCGCTCCCTCCCCCCCCAAGCGCCGCGCGCCCGGGGTCAGCGCTCCCTCCCCCCCCCCCCAAGCACGGCGCGCCCGGGACCCACGCTCCCTACCCCCCCCCAAGCGCCGCACGCCCGGGGCCAGCGCTCCCCGTGCGCCATGTGCCCGGGGCCAGGCCAGCCCCGAGCACCTGGCGGGCGCATGCAAATGCCCCCGTGGGCGCCATGGTGCCCGCGGGCACCATGTTGGGGACCACGGGTCTAGACAGTATTTGGTCCTGCCATGAGGGCAGGGGACTGGACTCGATGACCTCTCGAGGTCCCTTCCAGTTCTAGTGTTCTATGATTCTATGATATGAACATGGAGACAATGGGCTGCAGGCAGAGGGCTGGAGTTTGCCTGGCTTGGGGGCACTACTGGGCCATACTGCCCCACTGCGGGTGGCAGGGGGCTCCGTGCCTACAAGAGAGACAATGCTTCTTGGACCTCCCCGAAGCCCTCTGCATTACCCATAGGATGTACAGAGGGCCCCTTCCCATAGCCGGAGAGGTGGACCTGTGTCTGAGTCTGCTCCACCCCTCACTTTGAACATCCTGGACGCTGCATGAAAGGTTGCTGAGAGAGGGAGCTGGCCATAACCTGGACAAAATCATGGCACATTTCAGAATTTCCAAGTCATTTCTGGGAAGGCCATCATGTTGGGAGCAGCAAGAAGAAGTCATTTGCAGCACACAAATGCACATTTTATTGTGCGAGCAAAACCCAGACCTGTGCAACGTATCCTTGAGAACCCACAACTGGCACCTTATCGATGAAAGATTTCCATACCTACCTCTCGCCTTCGTAGAGCTCTCCTGCAGCAGCCTCCATTTCCCAGGATTCAGAATGGACCCCCTTTTCCCATCTAGTTCCAACTTGTTCCAAACTGTTGTTTTAAAGACACTGGCTGTTTAACAAAACATCGGTTCCACAAAACAACAACTTTCAATAACCAGTTACAGGCAGTCCCCGAGTTACGCGGATCCGACTTATGTCGGATCCACAGTTACGAACGGGGCTTTTCTGGACCCGGAGGACGGGAGCGGCAGGAGGCCCAGATGAGCCGCGGTCCCACCGCCCGTGTTCTCCGGGATGAGAAAAGCTGCTCCCCGTCTCCTTGGTCTGCTGGTCAGACCAGGGAGACGGGGAGCAAAGCCTCAGAGGCCGCCCGCAGCGGGACAGCCGCGGTGCGCCTGGACTGTCCCGCTGCGGGCGTCCTCTGCGGCTTTGCTCCGCGTCTCCCTGGTCTGCTGGGGGAGGGGGGGCACAGCTAGTGCCCCCTCCCCCGCAGCAGACCAGGCTTTTCTGCCCACAGCGCCTGGGGTAGAGCAGCTGGGGTGCTGCTGGGTTGGTCCCGCAGCGCCGCTCCTCGGCGCTACTGGAGCAACCCAGCAGCACCCCAGCTGCTCTGCCCCAGGCGTCCCCAAGTCAGCCGCTGCTGAAACTGACCAGCAGCTGACTACAGTAAGCCCGAGGCAGAGTTGCTCTGCCCCCAGCTTCCTGGAATCAACCGCTGATGAGTTTCAGCAGCAGCTGACTTGGGGATGCCTGGGGTTCTTAAGTTGAATCCAGCTGACTTGAGGACGCCTGGGGTTCTTAAGTTGAATCTGTATGTAAGTCAGAACTGGCATCCAGATTCAGCCGCTGTTGAAACTGATCAGTTTCAGCAGCGGCTGAATCTGGACACCAGTTCCGACTTACATACAGATTCAACTTAAGAACAAACCTACAGTCCCTATCTTGTACGTAACCCGGGGACTGCCTGTATATAACATTTTGATAAAAATTTCATGTACAATTTTGCAAAACAGCTAATTTCTAAAATTGGGGGGAAATGTTATTTTTGAAGGAAGGCCAGTTTAAATTAAAAACATTTTGCTTGTAACATGTTGCCCGATGCTACTGTGAAGGAAGGCCCTTTCCTTCTCTTTCTCCCAGCAGTGCACTTATTCATGAAGGCTATGTCCACACAACAGCGCTATTTTGGAATAACCTCAGTTATTCCAAAATAACATGGTGCCTGTCTTCACAGTAAGCCCATTATTTTGAAATAAATTCAAAATAACGGCCTTCTTACTGCGACTCCTGTAACCCTCATTGTATGAGGAGTAAGAGAAGTTGGAGTAAAGTTGAAATCAGTTTTGTTTCCATAAAACCATGTTGACTGGTTATTAATTAATTATATTCCTATTCTCAATACTTTGTTGATTGAATTCTATGTCAGCTTTTTCTGTTATTTTGTACAGTATTGATAATGGATTACCTAGATTATTTTTGATTCTCTTCTTGAATTTTGGCACAACATACACACTTTTCTTGTTTCAATTCCAAAATATATTAAAACATTAAACAAGTGGGCCAGAGGTCCACTTAGTCAGAATTTTTAGAACAGTATAGTGGAAGTTATCCAGCCCTACTGATTTAAATTATTTTATCCCTAGTAGATGTCATACAACATCTTTCTTAGCTACTAGTGGACCGGAAAGTTATTTATCATCCTTGTGTGGCATGAATTCATCATTTTATTTCTTTCTAAATACAGAATAAAACTATGTATTGAATGCTTCAATCTTTTCCGCCTCATTATTGACCATTTAACCAATTCCATCTAATAGTGATACAATTGGTCAGATCATTGTGAGGCAGAAAAAGAAGGAACATTGAATAAATATTTTTGTCAGGCTCTACCATTGCTAGGATTTCTTTTGTTCCTGATATACTTCTTAATGTCCATAACCCAACTAACCATGTATTTTTCTCTGATGTCTTAAGCTTCCCTTATCAATCTTCTACTTCTAATTGATCTACTTTATCTTTTTCATGTTATATATATATTTTATTTCTAATAAATAAAATATCTGTCACTTCCCTGCATAAGTAAGGGTGGGCCCTTAATCAATTTGTGATGGCAGTGAAATTGTGGCTTAATAACCATCCAGTAAACTTTTCTTAAACAATTTCCAATTTTCATTCACATTTTCTTCTATATCTTTCCTCTCAATCAATTTTGCTCATAATTTTCTTCAGCTTTCTGCAATTAGCCTTTTTAAACTACCAAGCATATATATTACTGGTTGGGACTGTCTTCTATTAGCCCATAATTAATGTAATTAGGTCATGATCACTGGTCCCTAGGCAACCACCAATTTCTAGGCCAGTGATCAATTTATCTTTATCTGTCATAATGAAGTCTAAAATAGAGTTACTTCATGCTGGGTGCAATACCTTTTGTATTGGAAAATTATCGTGTATAATTTTTAGAAACTGTAATAATAATTTATTACTGGCTTTGAGACCGGTATTGCATCAATCCATGTATATATATATATGCACAAATGAAATATCAAGGTAATTTCTGTTATACGTCTATAAATAGTATTTTGCTATAGTGCACCCTCATTTCTGCTTTATTATATCTCCACTAAGATATAATATACTCAGATACACTCAGGAAACTCAATCTAAATTATCTAGGGGTGTGAATTTAAAGTGGATTAATTCAACCGAATTTAATCTCTGTGAAGATACTCTCATATAGAATTAAATTGACCTTAACTTGGTTTATTTTAATTCCCTTAAATTAAACCAAATAAAGGCCACTTTAATTCTGAATCAGTGTACAGGGATGTAGTTCAGTTTAATTAATGAACTCAGTATGTGAGTTTAAAGTGAATTCAGGTTAACTTTCCTGGGTGTTTCAGTGTAGACAGGTCCCATATAGGACACCGAGTCAAGTGTGATGACCCCTTGGTAATTTGCATAATGATCTAGATTACTCTGAAAGAGCAAAGCCAAATAAATCAGGAGATTTAAGGCTTCAACCTGCCATTAATTCATGTGCACAACTCCAGGGATATCTGTCATACACATAGCCCCGGTAGAGCTCTCCCTTTGGCTTTAAATGCTCCAGGCTGCTATTTTTGGAACCCACATCACTGGTCCTTTGTGGGCCCTTTAAGACTCCTGGCTCTCTGGGGTCTTGAGACATATTCTCTAATTAGTATCCCCTTCTAGGAACTGCAGCTCCCTGGACCAACTGTTCAGCCTTTGAGATTAGCACCGATTTCACAACATTGGCCTGGGTGCTCCGCTACACCCAGTGTAATGCTACAGGGGCACCTCAAAATGAAAGTCAGCAGACCCACCGATTCTAAAGTGTCATTGCTCTTTTCTTAGCAGCACAAGAGCTACACTGCTCCAGATGAAAATAACAAACACAAATGAATTTCCCTGCCTCAGTTTCCTCCCCGCTATGGAGAGGTCTTTGGGTTTGGAGTACCCAGGATGCTTCCCCTGCAGTTCATGTTTTTTTTTCAGCATCATGGAATCATTCTAGGTCTAGATTATTGTCTCTGACTTTGTTGGGTCAAGCATTGAAACTGGATATCCCTGCTACAAAAGCATGCCCATTTCATCCCCTGTTCAGGCCAAAACTTGTTGGGTGAGTCCCTGGCGTTCTTATTTCCCTCTGCAACATTTGATTCATAGCTGAGAATTTTCCACTCCCTCCTCTCTGCATATCATCTTCATCACTGCAAAAAGTAAAAATTCTCCTCAGCAAACAGGCTGCGATAGAATGTCTGACCCACACAAGGCCTGAAGGAGCCAGTTAACATATAGGTCACACCTGGAGGTGAGCCAGGGCATGCTAAGGCCTGATTTGGTGATGAAGGCCAGCTGGGGGGAGAGGGCTGGTTTTATAAAGCCAGGAAGCTGGCCACAGAAAGGGCATTTCTGGGAATGTTTGCAGTCTTCCCTGAGAGGAGAAGGGGGGATGTGCCTGAAACAACAGGAGTCTACAGTTATCAATTTAAGCAGGTAGGCCCAGAGATGAGAAAGGGGATCAGAAGGAAGGAGTCCAAGGAATGAGCAGCAAGGACAGAGGGAAAGCAGACCACAGCTGGCAGCTACAGGGCTGGAACCCGAAACAATGGGCAGGCCTGGATTTCCTTACTGGCCAATGGAGAAATGGCACCATTAGGGCAGTACTAGAGAAGACTGTGGCAGGGCTTTGGGGAAAGCCCCTAGTAACTCGCTAGAGGGCTGAGCCATGAAGAAGGGGCTGCAGGATGGCTGGGAGGAGACGCCATTTTCAGTGACTGGACCTTATCAAAGACATTTTCTGCGAAAGTTTTCATGACCGCATAAAAAAGGCACCTTTCTATCAAACTACAGAGTCAATGAAAATTTTGACCAGTTCTAGCCTTGAATAATTTTGACCAGTTCTAGCCTTCTAGCAAGTCTGGAAGTATTTATATTTCTGTGTGACAGAAGTGTGCCTTTCATCAAGAAATGGGCCAAATGTATTCGCACGCCTCTAGACCAAGTCTTTGTAGAGACATAAGCCGTCTCTTTGTGGAAACAATGGATTATTACAGAAGGCAGAGAAGAGGATGGGAGTGGAGGCTGTTTAAAAAATATATCCTCTCTCCTACTCAAGCTACAAATGGATTATAAAGACTATGATGCATCAGACCTGGATTCATTATTTTATGGGTTTAAAGTCAGACTGTGGGGAATATGTTAAAATGGGAAACCTGGGATTTGTGATGGTTGGGAGGCATTTCTGCACCGGTGAGCTGAGGAGCGGTCATGGTGCCAGACAGCCAAGGTATGGAAACAGTAAGTACTGCTGAATTTCCCTGTTTTGTATCTGCCGCTTGTCCACATCAATTGCATTCTATTGCTCTGCTGCTTTATAAGAAAGTTAACTGGGCTCATCCATGTGCAAAAATGATAGGCTTCAAATATTGCACTTCCATTTGTTTTTAATATCCATTTTTAGCCACTCAATTTGTTGACTTAAAGAATCTGTGGCCATCTAGACTCCAGAATCTCTGATGCAGTAACCAAGGAGAAAGGAAAACTGTTGTATGAGATCTCTGTGACTAACTGATCAAAAAAATCTATTTTTACAAACAAATTCTATATTCGATAGCTTACTTTTGACATGTTTTGATTGTTCACTAGAACTTTAAATGGAACCAAAATGAAATTTTTATTCCATTTCAATTTGGTTTCCAAAATTGTGTGTGTGTGTGTGTGTGTGTGTGTGTGTCCCTACACCCCATTTCGTTTCTCCTTGCCACTAGGTGCACCAGAATGAATGTCTGGGGGCAGGTGTGAGGGAGATGTTCTGTGTCTCTTTTCTTTTTTCCATTCTGTAACTTCCAAAGCTTCCCCGAGCTTGGAAAACTTGGTGTCAAAAGGAGAGAGAGAACCTGCTGTGGGGCTACTAGGGGAAGACCTTTGCCTGTAGTTCAACACAACTGGCATCATCTCAGGAGAGAGGACTAACTGTTGTCTCCGTCCTACATAGTGAGATGGCCTTTAGCTCTGTAAGGGGCCCTCCTTGGCCAGCCCTGGGTCAGACCCTAAATGAGAAGGCAGTGCTTAATCTCTGGCTTTCCTGTCTCATTAGGAGTCTTTGCTCCTTGCCTTTAATTTCTCCAGCATGAGTCCCCTCTGTGAAACCAGCACCACTTCAGTCCCCCTGAAATTATCATCACAAAACTCAGTGGGCCTAGGCTATGTGCTGGTTTTCTGTGCTAGGCAACTTCTACCACCGTTGGGCATGGCCTTCATGGGACTTTCTCCCTCCAGGCAGTAGGACTATGTCTACACTCGCGGCTTCTCACGCAAGAACATCTTGCACAAGGGTTCTTGTGCAAGAAGTCTTGCGCAGGAAAACATCCACACTGCCATGTGCGAGCTGCGCTTTTGCTCAAGAGCGGCCATGGCAGTGTGGACGCTCTCTTGTGCAAGAAAGCTCTGGTGGCCATTTTAGCCATAGGGCTTTCTTGCACAAGAAAACCCTGCTGAGCATCCACACTGCCCACTTGCACAAGGGCTCCTGCACAAAAGGGCTTACATCTATTAAAGAGCGTAGCTCTTGCACAAGAAGCCCTCTCTTACCACGCTGTACTGTAAATTTCCTTGCACAAGAGCAGGCGGGCAGTATGGACGCTCTGCAGATTCTTGCGCATGAACGGCCATACTTACGCAATTACCCACAAGTGTAGACATAGCCTAAGTATGCTAGGGAGACACCGCGGTTGGGGTTGGCTTGGGAGGCAGGCCGCTTACATTTTGCCCGAAAAATTGTATATAATATTGGGAATGGTGTCTCCTCAGAAACAGCAGAGAAACTGTTAAAATATTAATGGTCTACAAGGACGAAAACGTCTCCAGGGAGCTTGCAAAGTGTACAAAAATCTCCCTTAAAAACGGTCCAAATGGGAGTGATTTAGAGAGAGTTAAAAAGGAGATTCAAGAATAGACTTGTTCTAAATGTCTCCATGCTGCGTTCAGTGCCTCCAAATGTGAGGTACAGGTATTTGTGGAGTCGTAAGTAGGTCAGTTATTTTTGTCACTCATTATTACTTGTGAAAAATGTGTGTAGTGAATGTACCGACATACTGCAGTGACTGACTTTGGGAAGCAAGCATTTTTTACACCTTTTTTGGATGTGTGTAAACGACATAATTTCCTGACCTGAAAGTGGATTAGTTTCAATTCCAAAGTCCAGCATCTTTGGCCATGCTGTATGAAGTCTCGTTCTGGTGCCGTGAAGTGGCTTCTGCACGGATCTAACTAGCTTTGTGATAGTTTGGCCCTGAATGGGGATGGATATAGGGTTACTGAGCTAGGTGAGTAAAAACCTCTCCTCCTAGCCACACCTTCCCCTCCTCTATTGATGTTCTGGCAACATGCTCTGACCACAGCACAAAACATGCCACAGTCTCTGCCATGTAGCATGAACCCTGTGGGCCTAGTCAGTTGGCTCAGGTACTTGTTACCCATGGTGGGGGGCAGGGAATGTTTTTCTTCACTCATCGCAGTCAACCTGTGGAACTCCTTGCAAGAGGATATGGTGAAGGCTAGAACTTTAAGAGGGTTCAAAAAAGAGCTAGATAGATTAATGGAGGTTAGGTCCATCAATGGCTATTAGCTAGGATAGGTACAAATGGTGTCTGATACTGTTGGCCACTATCCCGTCTGACCCAGTATAGCTGTTCTTATGTTGGTGTAGATGTTCCCAATGTCACTTTTGCAAATTCTACCCAGGCTGACCAGAAATGACTAGAGTATTTCAGGTGAGGCTATGCAGCAGTTTCTAATGTCTCAGTCATCCCATTCTTCATACATCCTAGTAAGCTATCTGCTGTTTGATTGCTTTTGCACACTAAGCAGAAGTTTTCTTTGAGCTATGTGCAATTATGTCCTATGTGGTGACAATTAATTTAGAGTCCGGCATAGTTCACCTTATGATTTCCAGTGCGCATTACCTCATATTACGGGTGCTGACTGGCTTATTACTCCAATTAATTATATACTCAGTCTATGGCAAAATGTCCTGGTATAATTCCCTAACTCCTTCACCTCTCTTCCATCCCTCTCCATCCTACTTATTTATGTCAGTCCCCTGGGAGCGATGTGTCTGTTAGTCTATGCGCTCTTTGAGGCAGGGAATTACAATTTACTGTGCGTGAAATCGGTGGCCAAAAGTCCTATTGTCATCAATGATGCCAGGGTTTCATCCTGAATGTTTGTACAGCACCAAGCACAAAAGGGCTAGGAAGCCAGCATGCCCCTAATCTACATACTAACTAATCAAAATCATTGCATCTTAAATGCTCTGAGATTGAGATGAATTTGTTAAATACCCCCCACCAAAGACTGAAAGAGCTTAGTCATGTTCAAACAAGAACTGAGCATATGTTGAACTATAGGACAAAATATTACTTCAGCATACATGCTTACAACTGCCTGAATGAAATGCCCCTCACTTTCCTTCAGTCCACAGTGTATTTAAATGTATATGAAAGCATACCTGACTTGAATTTGCCTTGTGGAACTTAATAAAAACAACCATCCCTAATTCCTGTTCCAACCCATGTTTTCTCCACTGCAGTGTTGCAGGATATTTTTAATAATTCAGCTGAAACATCAGATTGTGACCTATCCCATCACACTGCATCAGTCAAATTGTGTTACAGCCAGCAATAAGCCATTGCAGATGATGTTACCCGTTGTGACAAGCCAAATACAAACACAGAGCTGGGAACGGAAAGAAAATTCTCTTATTGGAAGAGGAAAAGAATAGGTGGGCTCCCGTGGCTGGAGATTGTGCTTGTGATGAAGACACACTCGCCTTTCGAGGCTGTGTACCAGATGCTAAGGAGGCCTATTTTGGCAGGCAGTGCTGGGTATGGTCTCATGTCTGGGAGATGGTGGTTTTCAAAAAGTTCTTCAATGTCTGTAGGGCCAAAAGTCCACCTGCTCCTACGCAGGGTGAAGGGCGTGAGCTGGCTGAGAAACGGAACAGGAGGCACGACAGTGAGGAGAGGGATATGGTGCATTTTGTCACTTGTCACGGCTGCAGAGCATCAGCTGCCACAGAACAGAGCATGCTGTTAACACATGGGGCCTGATTCCCCGCCTTTACTCATACACCAAATATCCTCTTGTTCTGTCATTGCACCTGTGTGACGGGGCCTTGGTGCTGTCCTGGCCTAAGAAGGGTTAAATCCAGCGCTGGGAGAGGACTGAGCCTGTGGCGCCAGCAGTTTGCAGCAGATTAGGAGTACTGGCGCTGATGGGAGCGGGTGCTCTCAGCGTTTGATTTATCGGGTCCTGATAAGATTCAGAAAAATCAAATGCCAGAAGATCTATCTTCCCGCAAGTGGAGACATGGTCTGAGATTCAGGGAGCGTGCCTGCCTTTTGGCCTCTTTAAAAGATGTTGACACTAATTTATGGGTGCTGTTAGATTCTCAGTGCTTCCCAGATCTGCAGGTGAGCGTGTTTGGCCATCTTTGCTTGGCAAGAAGATTGCAGCCTTCTTCTCTGATGCAGGAAAGCTGATGCAGTCATCACCTTTTTCACATTCCAACTGAACTGTGGCCTAACTAGAGCCAGCAAACAGAGCTAGGGTGAGGGAGTTTTGTTGGAGGAGAATGGAAGAAGCAGACCCCTCCCCTGTCCTTAGGCACAGTGAGTTGCTATTGGTGGTGCACATTCGCACATGCCTCAATGCAGGTAAAATTATTCTGCACACGGATGGCAAAGATTAGAGGGAACACTGGTGGACGTACCTTGAGATCACCATTTTGAATGGTGAAAATCTTGATCCGTTAATTTTGATTTCTGCCATCTTGGGCCAAATATCTGTGGGAATAGGCATTCTCACAAGAATTCATCCATATTCAAATCAGAGGTGAAATACTGGTCACTTCTAGATTTGAGTCCAAACTGGATCTACATCCACGGGGGTATTTTCAGGCCTGAGGGTTTGATTCATTACAGTTGATTCCAATGGAAGACTAGATTTGACCTGTCTCTGCGGCTCTGCACCCCATACCTTGTACACTTGTTTGATTGTGTGCCATGGATGAACCTAGAGACTGGGCCAGAAAAAATGCAAATCACTATAATGAATTTTTTGAAGGTAAAACCCTATTTTCAATTAAAATGTGCAGTGAAAATAAAGAACTTGGCAATCTTGGAAATTATCTTATTTACAGCATCCTTTGATACTGAGGACACTTCTACTCTTTAATATTTCTTGTGTATGTGAGAAATAAAGGAAATCATTATAGATTCTGTGTTCTTCATCTTAGTCATTTTCCATTATTGTACAGAAAGAGACAGATTGATAGAGCTGAAATTTGAAGCTGGTCTCAGAGGATTAGGTTCACATTCACTTAGTTTCCTGTAAAGTTTCCAAGTTTATACTTATTTCTGAAGAAAAAGCTAAACTGAAGGTTGAAAGCCATTAATGATAACTCACTTAGATTTTTAACTCATTCTGATGTTTACTTATTTTGATTTTAATTTACTCTGATGTTTTGATGCAATTTTATTGGCAGGTCTCCAAGAAAGTAAGATCTGAATTGTTCCTACTTGATATTTGGCAGCAGAATGTACGCTATCCGTGTCTAGCTAACAACCTTTTTCTTCAGGATTGAGTCCAGTCATTTAATTTCTATTGACAAAGATTGAGGTTCACATTGATGCAGACTTGTTTAGATTCTATCTTACGCCAGGATTTCTTGAAAGTCTACAAATCTTAGTGCCTAAATGACCATAAATATCTCTAAATTGTATACAGCCATGAAGGATACCGGTGTATCAGAAACCCACTCTGTCACGGGCTTTGTTTGATTTGAGCACAGAGGGATCAGACAGGCAAGCGACACTGTTTGGAATCCATGGTGTCAGTACATTATGTTGGTAATCGGTCAAAGTGACAGTGTGAGAGCCAGCTCCCGATATGGCATGATATAAATCCGCTCTCCGCATGAGCGGAAGGTCTGTTTGTAGAACAATAGTATGAATCGATTCACAGCAGGAATTCTTGTAAGTTTCCAATACAGCATGGAGTGAGTGAGTCATCTTTAACTCAGTGACTGCCTCCCATGTACGGTCAGAGTGGTACTTCATGCATCAGAAAGCAGTATATGTCCTAGAATAAAAAGTGAAGATAACTTGCTCTTCCAGCCCTTTCTTAGGAAATCTCAGTAGGACTTACTCATGGAGAATTCAGCATATGTAAGGGTCCTGATGATGAGTCAGGCATAGCAAACTCAGTGCCATATGGATGGACACGAAGTGAAGGTGAAAGTAGTTTAGCCAACGTGAAGGTAGAAATAGAATTGCTGTCACTGTTAACCTTGAGCAGAATGCTGAGGGTCTTAGTCAGTTTTTACTGACCTCTCTGAATGTTTATGAGTAAGAACTGCTCGGGTTTGGACGATTGTGAGGAATTAAGGGGCGGTGGCATCCTAAAGCCCTTCCTGTCATCCACAGAGCTAACTAAGAGTAGAAACAGAAGGAACTGCAACAAAGGCTGCAGGATCAGTTTCCTCAATATATCACTCTTAAGTGCCTCAGTAAACTTCAGTTTTGACAAACCTTCACAATAGAAAGACTGTCAGCATTTTATAAACTTTTGAATTGCAAACAATCTCCATAAAGAAACTGGAGACATCCAGATAGCTTTTATGTTTTGTCTGCTTCCCCCACAGCATAAATTAATCTGTAAACCCTTTCCTTTTAGTGAAGAAAGTCACAAACATGACTGTGAAAGGGTTCTAGCTATATTTCATGCATGATTTATACCTCAGAAAATATCAGACAGGATGGTTTTGGGATTAATGTATAAACATCTTCCAGAGTGTTTCTGTCTCACAACCTCAGACTGACTTGTAGCTAAAGTTCTAAGAGCAACTTGTCAAACTTGGAGAAATATGAAGCTATCTTAGAAGTGATTAACTTCTGCAGCATGAGTGCTACAGTCATTACCATAAAAACCCAAGGGCAAAAAAGAACTCCTAAGCTAAGAGTGACGAATTCTAGCCTACAAGCACAAGTCCTATCCCAACAGAAGATATGTTTAGAAAGAGGCACACGGTGTAATAAACGCATGAAATATGGACCTTTTGCAGCTATTTGAAGCACCAAAGCAGTCAGGGAGTTGACTAATATTATAGACAATCGAGACATTGTTTCAGGGATCGATCACTTCCTGGACAATTAAACTGAATATTCATGGCGAGGGTGAGTTCAAAATTAAAACCAGCTCCTGAGATCTCAGAAGGCACTTATAATAATCTTCAACCCCTTCCAGAGCTGATTAATTGTGTGAGTAATCTTTCAATTAATCACACTGTCAAATAATAAGAAAATAGCATTTATTTAAATTGATTTTCAATTACCACACAATACAAAGTGTACAACACTTATTTTACATTTATTTGATTATAATTATTTGCACTGTAAAAATAGTATTTTTCAGTTCTCATAATACAGGTACTGCACTGCAATCTCTATCATGGAAGTTGAACTTACAAATGTAGAAGTAAAAAAAAAAGTGCATTAAAAAAATAAAACCATGTCAAATTTTAGACCAAAATTTGACCCCGTCCTCCAGTTGTGGCCCAGCCAATGCTGAATAAAGCCTCTTTTAGTGCAACCTAAAATTGCATTTGCTTTTTGTGTAACAACATCACATTGCTGGCTCAGGCGGAGTTTGGGATCCACCAAAACTCACAGATTCTTTTCAGCAGTGTTGCTGCCAAACAAGTTATTCCCTCATTTTGTGTGGGATTTTTTTTCCATTTGATTTTTCTTCCCTAAGTGTAGCACCTCACATTTGCCTGTGTTGAATTTCATTTTGTTGTCTATAACCCAGTTCTCCAATTGATCAGGCTCCCTCTGAATTTTAGCTCTATCTCTAGCCAGAGTGTTGGAAAATCCTTTGGCTTTGTCAGTATGCTTTGATTCCTATATACAGCTCACTAATAAAGATGTTCTGGATCCAGAACAGATCTCTGTGGGTCCTCCTTGAGCGCTCCCTCCAGACTGACATCATTCCATTAATAGTTACTTTGTGCTTGTTTAATTCTATCTCCATTTAATGATACATCTACCAAGCCCACATTTCTTATCTGAATGTCTTGTGGTTCTGCGTCAAAAGTCTTGCTGAAGATCAAATGTAACACCTTGTACAGGCTCTTCCATTACTTTGCCCAGCTATCAGGCTAACTAGGCTATAATTACTTGGGTCATCCTGCTTTCCATTTTTTGAGTATTTGCACAAAACTTATTAAAATCAATGTCAGTGGGCCAGACTTCTCCCCAGCCAACTCTTTTGCAACTCTTGGGTGTTGTCTATCTTAGCCTGCTCTTTGAACAAATTCATCTCTACTCGGTGATTACTAATGAAGTGGAAAGTAGTTCCTCCTCCTCCTGGGATCTGAGCACATCGTGTCTCTTTTCCAAATACAGAACAGAAATATTTACTGCTTAAAGTAAGGTCTATGAATAAGTATCTTGGAAAATCAGGTCCATAGCTATCCTGGTGATAGGTATCTTGAAAGACCATAGTTAAAACTGCATTTGGAAACAAGCAAATAGCTTGTGTGTTTGTGGGCACATCGCTGCCAGCTACAGACTGGGAGCATGAAATCGGATGTGCTCCTGTTTTGTGAAGTCTCTGCTGATGATGGATCACAAACAGAGTGTACAAGAGCCGAATATAAGTGTATTCCTCAGCATGGTGCAATGGTTGGCAGGGAACGGTAGCACGATCTACATACCATCCATTGTGGCTATGGCCATAGACCTATTCTGTCTGGAGGTATTGGCTGTTAGAGTAAGGAGAGGTGAATAAAATACAGTATCTAACATCAATAAGAAATAAACAACATTTGGTTTATAAGCAGCAAGTCATGCCGAGCAAACCTGATGGCTTTTCTTTTGCTGCACGGATGAGTTGTTACAGTCCCATGGCTTTTTGGGGGGGGGGGGGGAATGAATCTGTTTCAAACCTTTCATAGTGAAGGTCAAAATACAAGGTGTTCGGGTCTGGGCATTTCAACTAGAAAGAGGCTGATAAATTCAGAAAAGAGCACCAAAAGTAACACACAGGACTGGAAGAATTGGCTCTAGGGAAAAGGCGAAAATATGCTGTACATGAACAGTACCAAAATTCCTTAATATTGTAGTATATTCATTGTGATCTGTTAATTTTTTTTAAACAGGCAATAACAAGCATTCTGAAATAAGATACAACAATCAGTCCCCTGGTACTCGATGGATCTGCACTGTTGAGCAACCTGAAATGTTGATTAATTGCTTGGAAAATTGCCTGGGATGGAATCCAGTAGGGTTGTACTAAAAGATTGGGGTCACAATTCTGCGCTCAGACCTTGATGGCCGATCACATCTCTGATCTGTTAGCAATAGGAGATCGGTGCAAAGCGTGATTTCAAGACCAAAAAGTCCACTGGATTATTTACTAATGCAGAAGAGTGCTGATATGGAGAACGGATCAGATGCTACTAGTTGGAGAATCGGGCCCAGAGTATCTACATGATGTTGCCCTTTGTGGAGTCATTAGCACCTGTGCATTCAGACTTGCTCATCAACTCCATGAACCATGCAGGTAGCAATGGCTAGGTGGGGGAGTGAGGACTGCATGGAGGGGTGTGTTTAATAGAAAGTGGATGGAAGGTTTCAGATGTGAAAAATGGTGTTTAAATAAGGCATTGAACTCTACTAGCTAATGAGGCCCATTCTGCTAGGGTGACACAACATGTCTCTTGCTTGTGTAATTTTCACACTTGGCCTGTGGATTTTAACCCAATGGGTAATTTGGCCCTCACCGCAGAAAGCATGCAACACCTCTGGCATAAGCTGTCAGTACCTTGGGGTGGGCCAGCCTCTCGCTTGGAGTGTGCTGTGCCCAGGATAATGGGCACCATAACAATAACCACTCTACAGAGCACAGAGGCTGGGCTGGCCAGGGGATGCTGATAAGGTGCCTGCCTCAGGGATGTTGCCTGGGCATGTTACGCCTTTGAAAACCTTCGTGCCTCCTGGACTGTGGTGGAGGAAAACATAGTGAATGTTCATCTCCAGTGCGACTTGCACGTGCGTGTGGGCACTGTCCATATCCCACTCACCATTTTAGGCTACATAATCTCCTCTTCCCTACCCCACGCCTTCCAGAAGAGCAGTATGATGTAGCCCTAAACATTAACATATATTGCGACTCTACACCGTCTCCTCCAACGCACCCCCGACAAGCACTTGCTTTGAGGCCTACTGCTTCCGTCAATGCCCACCCGTGAAGCAGCCTCTGCGGCGGAATGAGAACACAAACCAACTGCCAAGCAAAAACCTGCTCCTGTGAATTTTACAGAAAGGGGAGTTTTCCCCACAACTGGGCACGTGACTTGGCTCAGATTTCTGATTATGCAAGTAAATTATTATCAGAGGCTATTCTACGCACCCATTGGAAATCAGAGAAAAGAGCTGAAATCTGTGTTAATCCCCAATTCTGAGCTCCCATTTCTGACCAATTTGGCACATCATAACCAAGAGAGAATTTGACTTTTTAAGTGGAAATAATAAAATGCCCCTTTGAAAGTTCCTCATCTATGAGCCAATGTATTGTCAAACCTGGCTCTGCTGGGATTTGTAGGAGGTGTTAAATGTATTGGGATTTGTCATAAAATATTAAGTGTTACAAAAATAGCTTTGGATCATCTCTGAAAATGTTTGTCAAGGCTGTTGCCCACTCTGGCACTTTGAGTGCAGAAAGAAGGGACACGCAAGAGACTTTAAAAATAACACAAGCCTTTAGTGGCAGGGTAAAACAACCCAAGGTCACCGATTCCCTGGCCTTGGATTGGTATCACTGCTCCATCCAAATGCAAAACCCCTTTGATCACTTAGGAAGGTGCTCCTGGGAATGTTTTCCTGTAAGGTACCCTCAAGGTCTTTTAACCTCTCCTCTGGAGAGGGCTTCAACCCCAGCTGCTGAGATCTGATAAAAATGGAACTTTAGATTCTCTTAGAAGCTTGGCCTTGCAGTCTTCTGCACATGCATTCAGAACTTCCCGCCTTCTAGGACACTGAAATCAGATCACAATCTTAAAAGGGTGATTGTGTTTTAAATGAAAAAAAAAACCACATTGGGAGGAACATTGCTTGTTTGGGAGGTGTTGCAGAGCAATTAAACCCAGAGCATTGCTTATTCTGGGATTCGGCTTGGAAAGTTAGTGTAAAAGGGTAGTTAAGTGTGCTCAGCACAGAAGTCCAACAAAGCCAAAAATAAGGAAAATAACCTGATCACGTCTGACTAAACATTCCCTGTTCTACTCACGCATCCTTCGTTTCAAGACTTAGTCCTTCCCCAGATGTGGATGTTGCTGGATTCTCCATGCCTGGCTCCCTGGCTTCTTACAGGCCTTTCCAGGGGTCTGGCCATGAAACAGGAACAAAGGGCAGCTGCTTCCAATTCAAAAGCCCCTATTCTGTTTTCATTTGCTCTCCTGGCCTCCTGCCAACTCACTACCTGCTTCTGTGAGAATTCCTGGGGACTCTCTAGGACTCGCTGTCTATGGAGGAGTTAACAACTTCTAAGACGACTTTAGTTAAATAGATGGCTGGAACATCCAGAAAATGGTGTTGGGGACTGTAGTGAATGGATAAGAGGGTGAGGTAATATCGACTGGTGAGAGATAGAAACTTTGAGGTTACACGGAGCTACTTTTCTGTCTGGGAAAGGTACTCCAAGTGTCGCAGCTAAACACAAGGTACAAGAGATTGTTTAACACAAGTAGTTAGCACATATTCTAAGGACAATTCAAAGCGGAGAAGCTAATTTACTCACCACTTTAGACCTATGACTTCAGAGGTGTTGAGAACCAATGTCTAGTTCTCTGGGACACAGGCTATTATGTAGGCCCTAAACCTGCAGTTTGAGTTTTAGAGTTTTATTCTCTTGGTTTTGGCAGGTGTCTTCTCTGGTATCAGCAGAAGAGTCACCTCTAATTTCCATCCGCTCTTCAGGATTCTCAGCATTTTTATTTATAGGTGAGCCCATATTTTCATGCTTCTGCAGTGTCATCTTTTCATAGCTTTCTGCCGATCATGTTGACCTGATTCACTCTGAGGGGTCTCAGAGCTTGACAGCTGGCAAAAAAACTCCTGTCACACTGCTGCCTCCCCTAGGCAAACTTCATTCAATTAAGTCTTCATCGTAATCTCTTCGTCCAAACAACATAATCTTAGCTCCATGTGTATCAGATATTTGCCATGTCTCATGAGTGAGATTTTTTTAACCTTTAGGTGACCTTCTATTTCCCATAAAAAGGCAAATGACAAATTAAGCAGAACTGAAAGGTAGCACATACTGCTGTATTGATTACTCTGGAGCAATATTTTTTTGAACTTTCCTGAAGATAAGATTATTGTGCATTGAAAGCTCTGCAGGTTGAGAGAGAACTTTCTACCTGTTTTGCTGGCCAGTTTTTCATTGTGACACTGGAAGAAAGGAACTATAGAAATATAAGGTGTATTTGGAGGCTGACGGGAAACTGATAAATCTACCACAATGAATTTAGTAGTATATTTATAAAACATTGAATTGAATTGTAGTAGTGTCCTTCAACCCACCTGTTTTATAAGATTGATTCTATTCAACTAGGAGACTTACACGGTGTTGCTTGAGTCCTTCAGGGCAGGGGACTGAGAGCGGGGAGTGTGCACAAGAGTTGGGGGCTTCAAGGTAGGTAGTTTGGGGTGCAGGAAGCAGGGCGTTGGGTTGGGGGGGGGTTCAGGCCAGGGACTTTGGGTGCTAGAGTAAGAGCAGGGGTGGGGTGTTCTGGCCAAGGGGCTGGGAGGTAGGTGGTGGCATATACAGTTCTGCAGTTGCTCCCACACCTGCCCCCCATGATTCCTGGGGGAGGGCTGCAGTGCCCTACAGGGGGAGGGGCTGGAACTGCGTGGCCTGGCCCTGGTCCCCAGTGTTGCTCTGTTTGGGTGGTAGGGCTGCTGGCTAGCACCTTCCACCCCCCCACCCCCACCCCCACCCCAATCTGGCACTGCAGCTGAGAGCTGGGGGAGGGGTTTGAGGCAGGAGGACCACTTACCTAGGCCGGTGGCTGTCAACATGGAGAGCCCTGGCCCTAGTAAGAAATTGCGATTTGTAATTTCCTTCCACATCTTACTCCAAAATTGGAAATTCTTGGAGGAACTTGTCCATTACCAGAGACTTTGCACCTTCTTAAAGCGCGCATTATTCCTCCCAGATTACGACGATCGGTGCACATTCCGATGTACTCTGCTGATGACACAAGACCTTTTCCACGAATACTGAAGCACCAGTGACAATTCTGAGATCCGCACTGATTGTTGTAGCTAGAGTAATGCAAGTACATTTTGCCCATGAGCACTGGGGAGGCTAGCCCCGCCCCTTCTTCCAATGGCCCCGCCCTTCACAGGAGCCAAGCCTCCCCCCCCCACCACCACAGGGGCAGGCCTTTAGGCCCCCCACATGAGCTGCCTCAGCTCCAGCCCCTCAGCATGGATGAAGCTGAGGAGCCATGCTGGGGGGACAATAGGAGTAGAGGTGGGGCCATGCCTTCCCCTGCCTCTTAGACCCCCCACCTGTGATTTTGCCTTAATCTCTACCAGTGAATTAAATCTCTGAACCTGTTTTTTTTAATCATTTTATTCTATAATTTAAAAAACCCCAAAATTTTAGCTTGTACAGTGTTAAAGACTATATTATACTGAAATAAAATTACAAGCAGCCAAACCAGTCCAAGAGACTTAATAAACTATATTACCTACATGGTGAATGGCAATGTTTGTTCATATATCAGAAATCACGGCACTAGCACTATGGGTATCCAAATCAGGAATTTCGTGTGTGTGTGTATTTATAAATGCTTGCAGGCATTTAAAAAAATCAGCACAGCGTGCAAATATAAATTATTTCTGGTGAAATTACATTCAAAGAGTCAAAGTAGAAACAGATGTCTTGAAAATATACATACAGGGCTTAATAAATATTTTATCATCAAATATTTCAAAAATGTCATCTTTAAAAAATGTGAAAATTCTGCCTGAGGAGAATCCAATTATTTAATCACTCTCGAGAAATTCTTAAAAGGGAACCTATCTGCATCAGCTTCATTCCAGCAGGAGAATAAATGTACAGGTGCTCTGAGCTATATTTATTTTATTTTCATTAATATCTGTAACTTCACGCAAGGAGGTAGAGTAATCAGAGAGGTCGTTATTAGGTGAGATAACGACTTCTGAATGAGGGGTCTCATTAATCTCATTATGAAATGGGAATAGTGTTTTATTAATCAAGCCGTTAATTGAATCAGAAAATTGAATGCTATAATCACAGTTATCCAAACGGCATGTGCCTGTCTGACACTAATGCTGTGAGAAATTCGGAAGAATTCATGTTTACTATGGATAGGGGCTGGGACAGGACTTCAGTCCCTGGCCTATACAGTGGCAAGTGCAGTAAGTACGCAAATAATTACGGTTAAAAGATTTTTCCTGCACTTCCCACCCACAAAAACCGAGCCTCCGCTAAGAACTGGCAGAAAATGTGGCCTGGCTCCATTGTGACCTATGATCATTACCAGTGGGCAGGTCCCATTTCTGGAGTGGGGTGGGGCAGATGAAGATCTCGTTTCTGCAGAGCTGCAAAGCCTTAGTTTGACCAGCTACGTGCTTGCTCTGTCGGTAGCTGCTGGTTTATTATGTGATCTTCCAAGCGCTATTTGGCCCTTACCAAGTGACACCAAAAGAAGCTGTGCTGAGCAAAAGCCCATTACAGTTGTCAACCCTCACCACGTGGACGCTGGCAAATCTTTCCTCTGTCGGAGGGTTTATAGGGAGAGGATTTAGCTGCGATGTCATGAGAGAAGCCATGAATTGCAAATGTGGCCAATCAGCGTGTTGCATGGAACTATTTTCATTGCAGAGTTTCATTCATTGCTGTAAGGTGCCCGGAACCTCATGTAGACACAAGGAGCATGAGATATGTGGAGTGAAATCTAAGTACCGCACCTGCCAGCCAGCTCACAGATTCGCTGCTGAAAAGGTCGGAAAGGACTATGATGGATTTCAAGAAGGCAGATTTTAGCAAACTCAGGGAGTTGGTAGGTAAGATCCCATTGCAAGTCTGAGAGGGTGGGGGTGGGGGTGGGGGGACCAGTTTGAGAGTGTTGGCAGTTTTTCAAAAAAACATTAAGGGCACATGAGCAACCCACCCCAATGTGTAGGAAAGATAGGAAGTATGGCAAAAGACCAGCCTGGTTTAACTAGGAGCTGAAAAGCCAAAGGCTACGTCTACACTGAACATGCTATTCTAGAATAGTTATTTTGAAATAGCATGTCTACACAGCAGGGAGGGCTCAAAATTAGTCCTAGGCAGGTTTGTCTAATGTAGATGGGTTATCTCAATGTAGAGCCCCAGGAGAAATAACTTAGCCCCTCCCCAGAGCTATTCTATTTCGAAATAACAGAAGTGGAGCGGCTACACATGCTTTATTTCAAAATAGTTATTTTGGATTAGGCATTATTCTTTGTAGAATCAGGTTTACAGAAGTCAGAATAAACCGTCTTGTTTCAAAATAACGGAATTGCTGTGTAGACTCTTGCACAGTTATTTCAGAATATCAGCCGTTATTCTGAAATAGCTTTGCTGTGTAGACGCACCCAAAGAGTCCTATGCAAAGTGGAAGCTAGATCATATTAAAAAGGATAAATACATAAAAACACCCCCAGTGTAAGGGACCAAAACTCAAAAGGCCTAGGCACAAAATGAGATTAAACCAGCTAGATCCGTAAAGGGTAAAAAGAAAAACCAATACATTAGTAGCAAGAGGAAGACAAGGATAGAGTAAGCCCATTGCTCAATGAGGGAGAGGGGGAAATAATATCCAAACATGTAGAAATGCCAGATGTGCTATATGTTTTGATTTTCAGTAAAAAGATTCATAGCCTTTGGACATCTAAAATAACAAACCCCTGTGGAAATGAGAGAGGCTCCGAGGCTAAAGGAGCAAGAGAAAGTTAAAAATTATTTAGACAAGTAAATGTTTTCAGGTCAGCACGGCCTGATGAAATACAGCCTAGAATACTCCATGAGCCAACTGAGGTAATACCTGCACATTAGCAATTACGTTTGAAAACTCATGGAAGGGTAGGAGAGATTCCAGAGGATTGGACGAGGGTAAATCTAGTCCCCTTCGTAAAATGGGAAACAAGGAAAATCCAGGGTTTTACTAAGCCATCTGGTTGAGCCAGAGCCCGTCTTTCTAGAAAGACACTGTCGCTCTCCGTTGGAAGCCTGCTAGTGCCGGAGAGCCTCTGTGTTTATCTGATAAGCAGGACACATTTGGGTCCTTCTTGACTCCCCTCTAATTTACTTTTTGTTTGTTTTCTAGACACACCCTTTGGGACTCCCTGTGTTGCCCCTATGGCTCACTCCCAGAAAAGGGCCTCCTAGCTCAGTCCTCACCATCACGGGCCAACCTTCCTCCAGAGCTGTCAGTCCGGTCCTAAGTCTGTCACAGATACCCTCTCCCATGCCCCCTGACTCAGTCTGCTGCATCCCTACCAGCTAGTGCTGGGGAAGGAGTCACTACAGGGCTCCTAGCAAAGTGCACCCACCCCTCTGAGGTCTGGGGAGCCGGTGCCATGACAGGAGGCTCAGAGGCAGTGCAGTAAGGAGGGCAGAGCTCTCGGCGGGGTCAGGTGGTCCTGAGTTTGTGCTGGTTCTGCTCCTTTGTTTGCTGTGGAAACTTGGAGATGTCCCCTCTTTGCCTGTCTGTGCCATGGGGGTGGGGATGACATTTACTCACCCAGCAGACAGGTGGTGTGAGGCTTCGTTACACTGTGTGTGTGTGTGGGGGGGGGGGGGCTCTGGCAACTGCGTGGATTGGGTGGGGAGACTGAAGGCCCCTGGAAACCAGGGGGAGACTAGGAGGGTGAGTAAAGGCCCCACAAAATGATCGCCCCACTCCCTCCTCACTTCACAGCCCTCACTCACACCCCCTTATGGCCCCACCCTCCTGTCCTACCCCGCCCCCCATATAACCAAGGCCCTGCCCTGACTCCTGTACCCCTCCCCCTCCACGCCACCAGCTTCCTCCCCTGAAGGCCCCAGGCAATGCTGGGCAAGTCGTCTACTTACAGATAAGTTGATTAGATAGGGGGTAATGAAGCCCTTGTGTCTTTGGCAACGTGCTGCCGCCATCTGCTCCGGCATGGTGTGTTGCCTTGTTCCAGATACTCACGGTAGCAAAGGATAGAACTGCCCAAAGCTGGGCCTTACCGACAAGCCCTCTGCACAACTGCCATGCACATACCAGGCTTTCCAGATGTAACGACGCTGACTGGAATGTATTTTCTTGACCAAATGTTTGTGCCTCATACTGCGTGGGTCTGGATGCATCCATTTGTAATGTTTGTAATGTTTTTCTTTCTTGGCCAAAGTGCTGCCTGTAAATAAAAAATGAGCGTTTTTCAAAGAGGATAGTACAGCGACCTAACTCCTTTTTCCTTGAACAGCCTTGTGCATCAGCCACTGGGCCCTCTGCCCCATTGTACAGATAGATATACTCTGTCATCTCTGTCTCAGTCACTGTTTGTCATGCCACCTCTGTCAGGCAGGGAAGGTTTCCAAAAGAACAGCACCACCCTTGTATTTAATTGTTCCATGTGCTTCAATTTTGGGATGCTTCGCTTCAGACTCCTTAGCGCCTCAAAGCAGTAGCCACTTTAGAGGAATATGTTCTCAGAGGGGTAGTTGTGTTAGTCTGTATCTATAAAAACAACAAATTCAGTTCAGTCAGGGTGGATGTGGCTCCTTCCCAGGGGTTGATGGGAAGTGTGAAAGCCAAGAGTCCTAAGTCCTTATTCGGTCCTAATCAGATGGTGTTAAATTTGCAAATGAATTGCAGCTCTGCTTTTTCTCTTTGTAGTCTAGTTTTGAAGTTTTATTGTAAAAGGATAGATTCTTTTACATCTGTTACTGATAAGTAGCTGTTTCAGATACGTGTCCAGGGAGGCTAAAGTGTTCTCCTACTGTTTTTTGTATGTTACCTTTCTTGATGTCTGATTTGGGTCCATTTATCATTTGGTGCAGAGACCGACCGGTTTGGCCAGTAGACATAGCAGAGGGGAATTGCTGGCACATGATGATATAGATCACATTAGTAGGTGTGCAGGTGAATGAACCCTTGAGGGTGTGGTTGGTGTGGTTAGGTCCTGTGATGGTGTCTCACGTGAAATATTGGTGTAGAGAACTTCTACATGCCATGGTGGCAGGATGGTGTTTTCTGGAAGATCATCAATGCATTGTAACTTCTGCAAGAAGTCCATGGTGTCTCTTGAGTGCTGGTAGCATAGGTTCTATCTCCTACCCAAGATCCATAAACCTGGAAATCCTGGATGTTCCATCATCTCCGGCATTAGCACCCTCATAGCAGGGTTGTCTAGTGATGAGGACTCTCGCCTCAGATCCTACGCTATCAGCTGATTTCAATGGGAAAACAGGGCATCCATTTGTAAGTTCCCCTAGATATCTACCTGTATATCTGGGCTCCAAAATACCTCTGAAAATCTGGCCTTTTCTTACTGCACCCCTACAGATACTATATTTCTTTCAGATAAGTGTTCAGTTGCACTTATTAATGCCCTGAAGGCTAAAAGCCTGAAGAAAAATCTCTCAGCTATTCAGAAAAAGGTCAGGTGTATAATCTTTTCAGGAGATGCAAGATTTAAGTGGTGACCCAGTAGATGTTCCAATAGCTCCAGTTAAAATAGGACCACAGAATTCTGCACCACAGAATTTGAGGATAATGTATTCACACTCCCAAATCAATAGAAGTGGTCATATTTCCTAATGCTCGTTTAATAGGTCTATACACAGAGGGCTGCGTCTAGACTGGCATGATTTTCCGGAAATGCTTTTAACGGAAAAGTTTTCCATTAAAAGCATTTTCGGAACAGAGTGTCTAGATTGGCACGGACGCTTTTCTGCAAAAGCCATTTTCGCGATCGGGGCTTTTTTGCGGAAAACAAATCTGAGCTGTCTTCACTGGCCTTTTTGCGCAAAAGGGACTTTTGCCTGAACGGGAGCAGAATAGTATTTCCGCAAGAAGCACTGATTTCTTACAGTAGGAAGTCAGTGCTTTTGCGGAAATTCAAGCGGCCAGTGTAGACAGCTGGCAAGTTTTTCCGGAAAAGCGGCTGATTTTTCTGGAAAAACTGGCCTGTCTAGACACAGCCAGAGATGTATAATTCATTATGGGAACAATTTGGCAATGGGAGGTACATTCGCATCTTACAGATATAAGAACTTGTCACTGGGTATGTAGGCCCTTTAAGGGGATTTAGGCCAACTCTCCTGAATCCGTTGACTGGGATCCTCCAAGCGAAGCCCTGCTCAGAGGAAGCAAAAACGAAAGGATTACATGCCTTGGATTAGGCAGCTGTAGACTAGAAGTAGCGGGGCCAAATGCTGATGTGTTTATGGTGTTTTTACTGGGCCTTTAGTTTAGTTAACTGCCGCTGACATCAGGAACTCAGCTGGACTGTAACGGCTATGGACAAAACAGACACCACCTGTATGGCTGATAGCAGGCAGTAGGCCATGTTACAAATTGCTAACGCTTAACCGCTCTTACTGCATATGTGAGCCCCATGCAATTTTATACCTTGTGTTCCGCTCAGAGCCTCTGGTTATCCTCTCCAGCTTGAAGTAGCTCAAAACCTACTTGAACAAACTAGTTGAAGATATTACCTCAACTAGTTTGGGTCTCCCTTATCCTGGGACCAGCAAGGCTACAACAATTCAAACTGAAATCTGAGAGTTTGCTAGATGTAAGAGCTGAGTGATGACTAACTAACTAACTAGGGTTATAGTTATAAAGGAGAAAATCTACCGTTACAATGAAGTTCCGTTTCACCGTTTATCCAGAGCTCCTACCTTCTCACTGCCTACCCTTAGCAAAGACATGGCATGACAGCATTAACCAGAATGCCGCATTCAGTCCAAGCTTCTAATTAATAAGGCAAGGCCTACTGCTCCACTCAAATTCTCCAATAGTTAGTGATTAGTCGTTTCCAGTTTGGTCTCCTTCTGGCAAGTTTTTTCTCATAAAAAATTAAGCTGAATGCCAGCTGGCCAGACAGGCTGTTCTACTTTTACTAGCAGCTGCCTCATTGGACCAATTTTGCAGGAGCCGGGAAGACAGCTTAACATTTGACTTGTGTGTGTGCAAAACTAAGGATCAGCAAGAGACAGGGTGACTACATACACATTTTGCTGGCTGTTTCTCCAGTAAGCCTGGGCCCCTGGACAGACATGAAGGTGGGATGGCGTGTCGGGGGGGTCCCCGACCCTGCACCCCCATCCATAGCCTAATGTGACTCTCAGCTGGCCAGTAGAGTAGAAAGTTTATTGGCTCACAGAGATGCAGCGTAGCATAGAATCGATGTTAACAGAGCCACCAAGAGCAGACTGCCTTCATCCTCGGGGGGGGGGGGGGGGGCGGGGGGCTTGGTCTAAAACCTCCTCACAGCCCAGCTGAGACTTCCCTAACTCACAGGCCTAGTTCCTCGCCTGGTGACAATCCCTGCCTATCTCCTTTGTCCTTCTCTCGGGAAGAGAGTCATTAACTCCCCAGTATGGCCCCCCAGGTGTCTAGGCCTAGTACACATCTGGTGTGAGTCATCAGGACTCTCATGACACAATATAGCCAGGGAGAAACACAGGGTTACAGCAGTAGACAGCACCCCTACTATGGCACAGAAGGACACTCCTCGCGTATTCTTCACCTTGCTACATTGGGACTCAGCTCCTGCCAGCATCACCAGCCTTCGTCCACTGAGTTGGAATTAATATCTGCCCCCTAAAACAGCAGAGAAAATGTGCATCAAATTAACCAAAAAGGACAGCTGATATTTGTGAAGGATACAGTTATTATTCTGCCGATACAATATTTTGTCTGATCATATGCAGCAGCACTGGGTTGACACTGGAATCTCTTGGTTATCTCAAGCAAAATGCAGGACAATGTAGCACTTTAAAGACTAACAAGATGGTTTATTAGATGATGAGCTTTCGTGGGCCAGACCCTCTTCCTCAGATCAAATAGTGGAAGAAAATAGTCACAACCATATATACCAAAGGATACAATTAAAAAAATGAACACACATGAAAAGGACAAATCACATTTCAGAACAGAAGGGGAATGCGGGGGGGGGGGGGGGGAAGTGTCTGTGAGCTAATGGTATTAGAGGTGATAATTGGGAAAGCTATCTTTGTAATGAATGACAGTTAGCATGAATCTTAGCATGAATGACAGTTCAGAGGATTCCCTTTCAAGTGCAGATGTGAAAGGTCTTTGTAGCAGAATGCAGGTAGTTAAGTCGTTGAGACAGTGTCCTTTCTGGTTGAAATGGCAAGAAATTGTTTTTTCTTTGTGATCCTGTCTGATATCTGTTTTGTGGGCATTAATCCTTTGGCAAAGTATCTGAGACGTTTGTCCAATGTTCATAGCAGATGGACATACATAGTCCTGCATTTTGCTTCAGCTACACCAGACTAACACGGCTACATTTCTGTTACTATTGGTTATCTCAGTCCTTTCCCCTGCCAGACTCAGCCTCTCTTTACCGCGGACAATTCCTTCATGTACCATTTTACTAACTAGAAAGAAAAATCCAGTTCTTAAATAATCCACCCCCATTATCTTCCTTCTGTTGCAAAGAACTCCTATGTTAACACACTCAGACTATCATAATTATTGGCAAAGTTTGTAAAACAACCCCCACCATTAGGTTATAAAAAGAGGGATGTTCTAGGAGCAAATTTGGAGCCAGTATAAAATTAATAATTTGCAAATTATGAAATCTCAGACTTGTTTTTTGAAAACTACAACACAAAAATCCTGTTGAGGCCAATAAATGAATTTGAGCCAATGTTTGTTAATACAGCAAATATTAACGGAGTTTAAAATGAACTCTGTTACTTTCTAATTTTTCTGATCAGTGCCAGAATGTTTCCTACTTTTTTTTCTAATCAAAATTAATACTGGTCTGGTGGTTTTTAAAAATATATCCATTAGAGCATCTATTTGTCAATATTATTTAATAGCTGAAAACCTGATTATCACAAATCACTGTAATCCGCTATTTTCAGCTTAATGGGCCAATCCAGCAGTTACTCATTGATTTGACCTAGACTTCAGTAAGGCATTTGATACACTCTCACATGACCTTCTTATCAATACAGTAGGGAAATACAACCTAGATGGGGCTACTATACGATGGGTGCATAACTGGCTGGAGAACCATTCTCAGAGGATAGTATCAGAGGGGTAGCTGTGTTAGTCTGAATCTGCAAAAGCGACGAGGAGTCCTGTGGCACCTTATAGACTAACTGAAGTGTAGGAGCATAAGCTTCCATGGGCAAAGACCCACTTCATCAGATGCATGCATCTGATGAAGTGGGTCTTTGCCCACGAAAGCTGATGCTCCTTCACTTCAGTTAGTCTATAAGGTGCCACAGGACTCCTCGTCGCTTTCTCAGAGGATAGTTATCAATGGTTCATAGCCATGCTGGAAGGGCTAAACAAGTGGGGTCAGTTTTGGGACCGGTTCTGTTCAATATCTTCATCAACGATGTAGTGGCACAGAGAATACAATTATTAAGTGATCCCAAGCTGGAAGGGGTTGCAGGTGCTTCGCTGCATGCTGCCCAACACCTGGAGGCTGAAGTTAGACATTTTAAACCTGTTTACTGGGCATAAGCAATGTCCCCGTGTGGTTGTGGATCTAATGTCTCGAGAAAGCTGATCCATCCTACTATGGCTCACTTTTTAGTTTGTTTTTTGGGACTGGTACAACTTTGAACATTTTCAGCTATAACGTATGTGCTGTAGCAAGGACTGTGTTGAAAGGAGCTGTGCTTAGAGGGTTGGACTTGGTGACCTCCCGAGGTCTCTTCCAACCCTAGGATTCTATGAAATTGCAGCTCCTCCAGTTCTGAATGGGGGGGTGGAGGGCTGCTGGTCCTGCTTGCAAGCAAGGAGGCTCTGTGGGGAAGCTTGTGATCACAGTATAGAAAGAGCCAGCCTACACAAGGGCTGTGTCTAGACTGGCAAGTTTTTCCGCAAAATCATCTGCTTTTGCGGAAAAACTTGCCAGCTGTCTACACTGACTGCTTGAATTTCCGCAAAAGCACTGACGATCTCATGTAAGATCCTCAGTGCTTTTGCGGAAATACTATGCTGCTCCCGTCCAGGCAAAAGTCTTTTTCTGAAAAACTTTTGCACAAAAGGGCCAGTGTAGACATCAGAGATTTGTTTTCCGCAAAAAAGCCCCAATCGCGAAAATAGCGATCAGGGCTTTTTTTGCGGAAAAGCGTCCTGCCAATCTAGATGCGCTTTTCCGAAAATGCTTTTAACGGAAAACTTTTCCATTAAAAGCATTTCCGGAAAATCGTGCCAGTGTAGATGTAGCCAAGGTGTATTGTGCCTCATTTTCCTTAGGAAACAGCCTGCTTTGTGTCTGTCTGTTTTCAGACACTGTGTGAGTGTTCTGGATTCTGAATAAAAGTAGTGTGATGATGCAGCCTTCCAGCCAGCATATTTTTTGTTTTTAGTGTGTGTGTGTGTTTAGCTTTACACAGAATAAAGTGACAAGGGCATCATCTGGCAGTAGGGACATCCTTCCTCTTTTTCATTATGTTGGAAAATTTTTGCAATATATATTGTAAGACTTGAGCAGTAGTTTTATGCAAATACTGTAGATGACACTCATAAACAAAGGGCTATCTTCCAACTCTGGTGGGGAACACGCCATTCAGGTTATGTCTACACAGCAGCATTATTTCAGAATAACTAATGTTGTTCCAAAATAACATAGTCTGCATCTACAGAGCAAGCCGTTTATTTTGACATAATGTTGAAATCTTGTCGAGCTGGAGGACTTCTTACTCCAACTCCTGTAACCCTCATTTTATGAGTAATGAAATTGGAGGACTAGCGCTGTGACTCAGACTTCCTGCTTGTAGACAGCGCCGAAAGCCAAAATAAGCTATTTCGACCTAAGCTACACAATTGATGTAGCTCAAGTTGTGTATCTTATCTCCGCTTTAGCCCTGCTGTGTGGATGTGCCCTTACAGAGGTTAAAAATGTGTTTCCGCAACAACCTACTGAGCTAGAGTATGAGGACGAAATAGAGATTTTAAAGCAACATTATGCCCTGGTCTACACTAGGGCTTTATTTTGAAATAACCCCCCCGTATGTCAAATTAATAAGCGGAACATCCACACTTCCAAGCCTGTTCCTTTGAAATAATGGGCTGCTTATTTCAGAATATGTGCTCCTGTTCTCCTCATGGAATAATGCTCATTTTGAAATAGTTATTTTGAAATAATGTTCATGTGGATGCTCCAATGCCATTATTTCAAAATAACTACTCCCCGTAGTAACTGAAACTAATTACTCCCCAGGGGTACCTGGGGCTCTAAGTTGAGATAGCACATCCACATCAATAAAGCCTGCCTTGGACTAATTTCGAGGCTTCCCCTTAGTAAGGACACGCTATTTTGATTTTGTTATTCTGGGAGTTATTACATTGATTTTAATTATATTTAATAGTTTCCTAGTATAGACATGCTCTGTGTTCTACTATCAGTTTTTTACTGGAAGGATGTAAGGTTCACTTCAGAAGCCGTATAGAAGGAAAAAGTATGTCTGAATTTTTGGTACACCTGCCTCTTTTTTTTTATATATAACTTTCAGAAAGAGGCTTTCAAAGATCAGTTTGTTTTTGGAATCAAACACCCCACATTAAGGGAGAGGCTGTTGAATATTCTGTATAAAAAAGAGTCACTGATGGAGTACTGTGACTTGAGAGGGGTTGTGTGTAGAAGCAGGGTTGTTCCCTTGACAAAGAGATATGTGACACAGATTCTTCTACAGGCCTGTAGGTAGCAGCGAATGAACAAATATGGCAGCCCTCCCCCATATTACGCTGCTGTGAAGGTCAGTAATGTGATACTGGAAAGGGAAACGGGCACAGGAAAGGCAATGCCCATGATCACCAAAGACCATTTCCTGAGGTAAGGTTAAAAGAAACAAACTGGCTTTTACAGAATTACAATAAAGCACAGATAGGCACGTTAGTCAGTCTCCCTCGCACTGTAACGTACACAAAGGGATCTGTTCACCATTCGAGTTTGTTCGAAAGGAAGGAAAGGCCTGCCTCTGGAGGGTAGACGTGATCGACTACATGTCATTTGGACTGGAGTGTGATGCCCCATGTGCCAGACAGTTTGGGGGAACTGAGCAAACAATACGAAGGTATATTTAGCGCAGACGTGGGTTTGACAAGCATGACTGAGAGGCTGGTGCGCCCAACAAGGTCCTGCCAAGATTCCTGAGGGACAGATCTGGACCATATGCATCATGAAATCCGGGGGAGGGAGGGAACCAAATGAATTGCTAAAGCAGAGCCTCTTTTCATCCATGGAGTTCAGTGACTGGGCTGCACCACTGTGTGTATCCCAGAGGGGGATGGCAGGATTAACCTTTGTGGGGACTGTACTAAGTCCTTAGTTCGAGTTAACGTTTGACTGCCGTGTGTAGCCACGGGCAGTTAGTTTGGACTGAGGGGGATTTAAAAATGGCGCCCGGATGGGAAGATGCAAATAAAGCCCGGGATATTTAAATCCCAGGCTTCATTTGCAACTTCGAATGCCTACGTTAAGCCTCCTTAGTTCGAACTAGGGAGCTAGTGTAGACATACCCTCTCTGGCTGGAAGTGGACCAACATCCAACTCCTAAACCACAGCACTGACAGCGGGGGTGATGTCTATCAAGCTAGACTTGTCCTACTCCACCCATAGGCAGTGATGGAACCAGATTTAAAAACTACCCTAGTCCGGGAGACTGTCTTCGTTACAACAATCTTGTGGCCCACTGAGATGGAGGCCGCTCCATGGTTATGCTGGTTGCCAGGTGCTCTTTCTCCTGTGTCTTTGGCTTCCCATTTGCTCTTCAGCAATGCTCCATGTATCCAAGGTAACGATCCCTCCAGCTTCTGAAAACCCTGTGCGGTTTGCTCCCCCGTTGGGTTACTAGTAGAATAACTGTAACGTGAAAGTGGATACAGGGATGTGCTGAACCTGGACATGCGAGTGTGGGAGTGTGGAACTGCTGCTCAACCCAGCCAGCTGAGTCAAGGGGCATATGAAGATGAAGCGTGGAAGTGCTGTTTGACCTGGTCATGCTCTCTTCCAGTGCGGGGC
Source organism: Pelodiscus sinensis (assembly GCF_049634645.1). Lineage (NCBI taxonomy): Eukaryota > Metazoa > Chordata > Testudines > Trionychidae > Pelodiscus > Pelodiscus sinensis. The sequence goes on along the minus strand of NC_134732.1, from coordinate 2,960,635 downwards.
ACGTGGCATGTGAGGGTGGCAGCTTGGCCCATCCTATCGAGTCCAGGGACGTAAAGGGGGTCATCTTGGGATTGCTGATTAACTAGACTTGCTAAATCAAATTCCAGAAGATCGATTGCGGAAGCAGCGATCTTCTGTGGAATGGACACGAGCCCCGAGTCTCTTTTCGCACATGTAATTAGCACATATTGGAAGGGACCACTGAAAGTGAAGGTTAAAAGACCAAAAGGGGTTAAGTGGGTTACAGTTGATTGTAACAAACCATAAATAGAGTGTCAGTTCAGTCCATGATTTCTAATGTTTAGCACAGTTACAAATGTAAGCTCCCAGGTCCATGTTTAGAACGTGTTGTACAGGCTTCCTTTGAGCATGGGGACAGCTAAGCCAAATTGCTCTGTGAAAAGTTTTCACCCACAAGTGATAGGGCAGGGTTTTTTTGTTTGATCATTTTTCCTGTGAGAGTTCATTTGGGGTATCGTGAGACAAGGATAGCCCATACTTAATGAGGACCCTATCCTGAAGGAAACCTTTCCTGGACCCCCACTTCTGATTTTCAAACCACCTTCCAAGCTCATCAGAAGCACGCTCCCTACAGACCAAGACAGATCGATTGAAGGCCACACCAGGCCCTCCCAAAACAACAGGTGCAAAACCCAGACACACGTCTCCACTGTTACAATGATCAATGCCCCACATAAGACCCCTTTCAAGACCCATGAGTACTATACATAGAAGCATAGAATTCTAGGACTGGAAAAGACCTCAGAGGTCATTGAGTCCAGTCCCCTGCCCTCATGGCAGGACCTAGTACTGTCTAGACCATCCCTGATAGACATTTATCTAACCTGCTTTTAAATATCTCCAGAGATGGAGATTCTACAACCTTCCTAGGCAATTTATTCCAGTGTTTAACCACCCTGACCATTAGGAACTTTTTCCTAATGTCCAACCTAAACCTCCCTTGCTGCAGTTTAAGCCCATTGCTGCTTGTTCTATCCTCAGAGGCCAGGAAGAACAAGTTTTCTCTCTTCTCCTTGTGACACTCTTTTAGATAGCCATTTTCAGGTATCATGTCCCCTCTCAATCTTCTCTTTTCCAAACTAAACAAGCTCAATTCTTTCAGTGTTCTTCATAGGTCATGTTCTCTAGACCTTTAATCATTCATGTTGCTCTTCTCTGGACCGTCTCCAGTTTCTTCACATCTTTCTTGAAATGCGGTGCCCAGAACTGGACACAATACTCCAACTGAGGCCTAATCAGCGCAGAGTAGAGCAGAAGAATGACTTCTCGTGTCTTGCTCACAACATACTTTTTAATGCATGCCTATCGCAACCTGTGACATACTTTTTTCCAGTGCACGAAATGCCCCCGATAACAACTACGTGGGTAAAACCAGATAATCGCTGCGCTCTCAAATGACCTCCCACAGGAAAATGACGAAAGACAAAAATATCATCATTACCGGTGCATGAATGCCTTTTCAGGTGGCGGGATGAGTTCTGGATCTCTGACTTACAGAGCAGCCTGATTTGTGTGTCAGCTTTTCATTACCATCTGTTATTGTTCCCGTTTCTACGAATGAAATTAACGCTGCACTGCAACCTTGCGGCAGAGTATTTTATGTTTTTATTTAATTATTCTGCGGGTGAGTAGCGATCATATTTAAGTGCCTAAGCAACCTGGCTACAGGTATTGCTTTTGGGAGCCCACTTTTTCATTTGTTTGTTTGCTTGTGGTTTTTGGGTTCAGATTTGTTTTCCTGGCTATTTTTCTTCAGAGTTGCCTTTCTTAAAACTCCATTTTTGGTGCAGTAGCAGCTTTAAGTGCTTTGCTGCTGACACGTGCACTAGGAAGGTCAAAGAAAGGCACCTCCAGCAAATGGTCTGATTTCAATGGGACGTGACAGCCGCAACGGGCCATGGCAGCGCAGGCTCTAGAGTGCAGGCCCAGCAGCCAAGCAGGGAGCAAGCTGCGATATTTGTGTCCTGTTTTCTCTGTGAATGTTATCGTATTGAAAAGGCTGGAAGGGCATGAGAAAATTAATTACACTTTCCTTGATTTTGATTTCAAATCCGCGTACAATTTAAGGATGGCACAGTAACGAAGATAACAGTAATTAGGAAGGCAGCCAGGCATATACTGGGATTTCGAAATAAACTTTAGCCTCCGACAGAGACAAAATTAAAACAGAGTCCCTATTCCACTTCATCAAAGACATTGCATTCATTTTCATAGGACCCCTGAGGCATTAGATACTTGTAGCTGTACTGAAGATGAAATACAGGAGGCCACCTCACCCTTTCTATAGAGTAACTCAGCAGATCACATCAGAGGCAGGAATACTCTGTCAAGTGGGCGATAGTTATCAAATAAGCGATTAAACAACTCACTGGGCCAATGAGATGATATTCCTTACCGAGCCCAGCTGTGAGCCTTGTGTAATATCCTACTTTCCCTGAAAATGGGGTAAGTTGGGAGGACCTTCTGAGGACCTAGGAGGGGAGTGGCTCTCTAAACAGCTATTCCCAGAATATTACAAAATCTGTTTCCTAAAAAATGCCATTCGAGGAGCTGTACCAGAAATATGCATTTTAAAGCTTTTGACACTCTCTTTCTATAACACACTAAGGCTACTTCTAGACTGCATCGCTGTGTCGGCAGAGGGATGCAAATCAAGCATGTTGAAATTTCTAACAAAGGAGGGATTTAAATATCCTGTGCTTCATTAGCATAAACATGACCGCCGCTTTTTTTCGATACGGAGCTTTTTAAAAAAAAATGACGTTTACAGGATCTGTTGAAAAAGGGTTTATTTTTGACAGGTCTGTGTCTAGACTGCTGCCTTTTTTTTCGAAAAAGCTCCGTGTCGGAAAAAGTGGCGACCATGTTTATGCTAATATAATATAAAAAAAATATAATGGAGATATACCTATCTCCTAGAACTGGAAGGGGCCTTGAGAGGTCATCGAGTCCAGTCCCCTACCTTCACAGCAGGACCAAGTACCATCCCCGACAGATTTTCCCTGACAGATTTCATATTTGCATTTCATATTAAAATCCCTGCTTCATTAGCAATTTCGACGTGCCTAATCTACATCTCTCTATCGACAGAGAGGTGTAGTCTAGACACACCCTTTGTGAGAGGCTATAGTTCTGGCTCTGTTCAAGTCGGTAGTGTAATGTCTCATGTCCATTACAAAATGTAGAAATTCCAAGGATGTTCTGAGTTTCAAGCGTTATCAACTTTACTTAACGAATACTGTCCATGTTTTGTAATGGCGGGATCTTTCTAACCCTGTATTCCAGGGACCTCACATTGTAATCTTACATTCAAATGAACAAAGAGGCTTTGTGCAGGAATAGATTTTGTGAGCTACTCCCCCATCTACACATAAATACTTGAAAAGTAACAACCATTTGCTCCTGTTATAGGTATTGCTAGTCACACTGCCTGTCACTGAGTGCCTTACTCTTCTCATTATAAAAAGCATGTTGTCAATTATGTATACTTTTTTCTAAAATGTAAGCATTTGGGCTGAAAATGTCCCCTGCTGAATATCTGCTTCAGGTGAATATTTTTTGGACAATTTTAGCACAATCAGTTCCATCGTTTCTCAGATCAAGATTAGCAAAAAAGGCACTGTTGTGCCCCTGTTAAAAAGTTTTTCATAATTGTGCTAAGGAGTTCTAGCACTTGTATGCTTTGGAACCAGGTCTTGAGATAAATGGAGGAAAGGGGATTAGAAATGAAAATGAACATTAGAACTAAAGAAATTCCAACATATAGCACAGGGTGGAAAGCAGAAACGGATAGAAATTGGTGTGTTGGAGGAAAATGATCTAGTATCTCAACAGAGGTTTGTCGAGAGATGTTTGGTTTGGCCACAGAATTCACAAGTGGGTTACACAGTTTTCATCCCAAGCACAGCATGAGAAAATATTTTCACCAGACAGTGATGTCTTCTCATGTGCCTTGAGAATTATTTTAAAGTTTCTTTTGCTCTGATTGGAAGTCAGATCCAGTCTGTATTCCAAGTGCACATGTGCCAATTGCGTGAGATGCAATTGATTTCAGTACTTCTCAGAACAATTGAAATGGGAACATAATTCACATACTGAAAAGGACACAGATGAGGTGAGGAGGACAAATTCACCTTATTATGGAAGTAAATAAAACCCTTAACGACAGTGAGTTTGCCATCTCTGTTATAAAGTAAATCAGGTAACGTTAATAAGCTAACTAGACAGGCCTTCCTTCTCGCACTACTCCTGCCCACCATTTTAATTCACATCTCAGGAGTTTTGGTCCAACAGCTGAGTCAGAGATTCACAATTGCCAAGGCCAGAAGGGACCATCGTGATCTTCTAGGCTGAGCAAAGGGGTTGGTACAAAAGGCATTCACGCTATTAGCAGAGCATGCAGACTAGCCATTGCCAAAAGGGTCAATGAGACGATTTCACCAGGTGACTGATTCTAAACCAGAGGCGTATGATCGGAGACCCGACAAAGCCAAGTGCGTGGAACGACCCAGGGAAACACCCTTGGAGCATTTGACAGTAACAGTAAGGAAATGGGTTTTTTGCTCCTGTGTATCATTGTATTTAAAAATGATGAAATAACTAATTAGAATGTTCTCTCTGCATTTTTCTTTGGATAAAATTAAAAATGTATAAACCCCTCAGTATGTGTATGTATATTTTATTGCTGTATAATTGGGATCTTCGTTAGTTCCCCGGGTGGCACAGTGACAGCCTTTTCATGTGGTACAGACGCTAATGCAGCGAGATGCAGTTTTCTCCTTTAGCTCAGATGCTCCTTCCCAAAGAGCGCATCTTTCCCTAATGAGGATTTACATACAAAGCCTCTTTTGGGGGGCAAAATTAGCTGCTGTAGAGTAGTTGAAAGGAGACACTCCAATTGCAGCAGAAGGGGGGAGGGTTTGGAGACAGTGTTTAATCATGTTCCTCCAAACCCCAGGGTATAATTGCTTCTGCTCTCAGACAAAATGTTACTTTTATCTAAATTACTAAAGTGGGAAAGTGCCATCCTGTCTCATTTAGCACTGCCACTCCCAAGCAGACACACAGTGCGGAGCTAAGGGGAGCTCCTGGCAGCAGGGACGCTCCCCGCAGCCCCGGCCTTCTTCGCTTAAATCAGCGGTTCCCAAACGCAGGGCCGCAGACCAGTGCGGGGCCGCGAACCACGACCGGAGCTGAAGGCGGCTGTTGGCGGCACCTCTGGGGACCGGGGCTGAGGTGCATCCCAGCCCCCTGAGTCTCCGCACAGCAGCTGGTTTCAGCACCGGCAGCCGCCACGGCAGTCTTTGGTAGACCCGTAACACTTAATTTGCATATTCATTACTCGCATAATATTACAAGTCCACCAAAAGTTTGTGAATGGGTTTGCCCGTCGGCAGTATAAAAAAGATTGGGAATCACCAAATTAAATCGCTCCAGATGGTTGCCATCGTTCATAGCGCCCTGCAGCGGAAGCTGGCCCAGAGCAGGCCTGGCCAAGAGTCAGCCAGGCCGAACCTAGGAGGTGGGGAGGGAGGGACAGGAACTTGGGGACATGATTCCTCCACTCGGAGATGACAGCACCGATGAAAATGGCCTTGCTCATACAGCAGGGAGAGGCCCAGGGCGCCATTTCTTTTTCCCTTTCTCTGGGGCTTAATCCCCACAGTCCCACTCTGGTGGTCGACCTATGGCAGTAACGCCCGTGTTACAGCGAACCCTGACTTTTGAAATGGCACTTTGTGGCTCCCAGCTGCTCTTAGTTACACCGGAGGACTGGCTCCATGCCCAACCAGTGCACCAAAGTGGGCTTCAAATACCTTGGCACCCTGTTATGTACCATATGGCCCTAGCACAGACCTCCGGTTCTGGTCTACAGAGCAGTCTAACATTGAAATACACAATTTAAATCGACGCAATCTGTAGTTATAGGTACAACCCAATTATGCCATAAGGAAAAGGCTTGGAGAGACTCTTGCTCATCCTAGGGAGGCTGCAGGTGGGAGATAGCTCAGTGGTTAGTGCAATGGCCTGCTAAACCCAGTGTTGAGTTCAGCCCTTGAGGGGGCCATTTAGGGATCTGGGTCAAATCTGCCAGGGATGGTATATGGTCCTGCCACGAGGGCAGGGGACTGGACTGGACTTGATGACCTCCCTTCTAGTCCTATGAGATAGGTATATCTCCATATAAGTCTGTTCCTATGTTCCACGTGGGTTGATTTAGTTGGGATTGGTCCTGCCTTGGGCAGGGGGCTGGACTTGATGACTCCTGAGGTCTCTTCTAGCCCTAGGAATCTGATTCCTCAATCTTCTTTCTCACTTTGCACTTCTCCCCTCGCCACAGTCCCCTCCATGGGGTCAGCGTGAGGGATGATTCCTTCCTTTGTGCTACAGCCAATTTCCCTTTTTTTCTTTCCCCCTGTGACCTGAACTGCTTGAAGCAAATATAGCTCAATGATGGAGGTGGAAGCGGCACCATGTATACATGCCTAAGGTAAGGTGCGCTGCTGGGGACGAGAACTTTACTTACAAGTTCAAAGGCTCCAACATCCTGGTTGCACTGAGGGTGCGTCTACACAGCAACGTTATTTCGAAATAATTTAGTCCACATCTACACAGCAGGCAGCTGTTTCAAAATGCTGTCCAGCTGGAGGACTTCTGACTCAGACTCCTGTAACCCTCATTGTACAAGGAGGAAGATGTCGGAGGAAGAGTGCTCTGTTTCGAAATAAGTGCTGTGTAGACCAGGCCTACTGAAATCTGGAAGCCCAGGGGGCCACAATGATACTCACTGCACGTGCCGAGAGCAGCAACTTAAGTATGGTTGCATATATATGTAAAGAAGCTACAGCCGATCCCCGAGTTGCAAACGGTCAACTTACGACCATTCACAGTTACGACCGAAGCTGTCGTAAATGACGGACCCCAAGTTACGAACGCGATCCACGCTTACAAACAGCGCAGTCGCATGTAACTCTATGGGGTCCGACTTACAAACAAACCAAGTTACGACCAATTGTTTGGTCCGTAACCAGTTCATAAGTCGGGAAGAGGCTGTATTTCACACTGACGAGCATGAATAAAAAGATTAAGACAAGACTACACAACAAACAGGCCCCATTTAAGACCATTCTGCTGATATTAATAAAATGCAATATTTACCCAATTTCCACCCATATGACAGCACTTTTCATGAGCAATGACAGTCCAGGAATTTCACTGCTAAAACACCTGTCAACAGAAGACCATTCTAGTGACTCGCTGTTGTGGAGTGTGTTCCCAGTGGGGGCCATGTTCACGTGTTGAGCCCTGTGTAAACCCAATCCACACCATGGGCTGCAAACAAACGGGCTGCGGGCCACATCCGGCCCATGGGCCGTGTGTTGAGTAGCCCTGGTGTAGACACTCCCAATTTTGAAATAAGATATGTTATTGATGTAGCTCAGTTTGTGTAGCTTATTTCGAGTTGAGCCCTGCTGTGTAGACGTACCCTGAGACAGTTTTGGTATTTCTTGTGAGTCTCAGGGCTTGTCTACTCTAGGACATTATTTCAAAATAACGAAATTCGACTTAACTCCTGATTTTACAAAATCAAAATATGTCCCCACTACAGGGAAGCCTCAAAATTAGTCCGTCAGGCTCCCTTAATGTGGATGCACTACCTTGACCTACAGCCGCAGGACGCACTGGGGCGTAGTTAGTTTGAATTACTCTGGGAAGTCGTTATTTTGAAATAGCAGCACCGGAGCATCCACACTGCCGCTATTTCATAATTAGCATTGTCCCCCAAGGAAAGCAGGAGTACGGATTTCGAAATAAGCAGCCCGTTGTTTGGAATTAACGGGCTTGGTAGTGTGAACACTGCTTATAAACTCGACCTCAGGGGTGGCCATTTCAAAATAACACCCTAGTGTAGACCAGGGCTTGGAGTCCTCTTGCACAATGCTGTTCTTCCTGAAAAGTAATTGGTGTAATGGCATTGTGCAAGAGGGGTTTTGTTGTACAAGAAGGGGCAGTGTAGACAGCACCTTCTGGTGCAAGAGCCTCTTCTGCAAAAATGGCGGCTCTTTAGGTATGCAAATGAGGCTCGGTGATATTCCACGCTTTGCCTCATTTCCATATTTCTGGCGCAAGAAGCCACGAGCATAGGCAAAGCCCAGGAGTGCTAAACAATGGGACGGTGGAGTATGATGGTGGAGGTCCAGCGTCTATGAAATGACAGACCAATCTCATTTAGGCAGCTCCATAGGGAAGACCTTTTCCATGCAGTGCTCCTGGCGCAACGTCTTTTCAGACTTCACTCTCCAGGAAAACGTGTACATGTGAGAAGCATTTGTACATCTCCTACAGCACAGTGATTAACACTGATAGATGCGTAGCCCTGTCACTTTGTAGCGATAATAGTAAATTGTCTCTGTTGTGTTTTCCTGTAATGACAGGCGTAAAATAATGCTCATGCCTGGAAGTCTGGATGTAAAGATAGCAGAAATATTTGAATACAAATCCCATGTAAGTACTGCAGATTCAGGGAGCGCATGGTGTATTGTACTGGATTAAAAGACAATATGATTCTTCTTCCTGATGTCATAAGTAAGCCTTTAGCAAGAGAGGAATGCATATCCTTTGTGTTACAGATTCCAGTGAGTGTAGAATAATCCAGCAACCCAGCATCTATATTGAAGCCATTCTCAAATTACAAAATGAATGTGCATAATGCTACACACTAATGCTGCAGGATACAGTAATTCCTCATTTAACACTATAGGTATGTTTCAGAAAATGATCATGCTAAGTGAAAACGAGTTATGCAGGGTCAGTTTTCCCATTGGAAATAATGGAAAAGGTGGGGGTTGCATTTCAAGCGGGGGTGTCTGTTGGGACCGGGACATAAGGTTGGGGGAGAAAGGGGACTGGGTTCAGCAGGGAGGGGAGGGGTTTGGCTCTGGGGAAGGGAAGGGGAGGAGAGGGGAGAGGGATTGGGTTGGGATTATGTCCCTGTGACGTGTCTGATGGGACCCACACTGCATCTGGCGGAGGGGGGGGGGGTCACTGGGGAACAGCACGGCGAGTGGCAAACCCTCCGCTGCTTTGTAGGGAGGCCGGGGAAGCCCTGCGCAGCCACCGGCAATGGGCCAGCTGAGGAAATCATGTTATTCCAGGGATGGTTGTGTAATTCAAAAAACGTTCCCTTAACACGTTTCCGTGATAGCACGATTTTTTTTTAAGTGGGCAACTGTTAAATAAGGAATTATTGTACTGAAAACAAGAGTCTGTCTATGTATATGGCTGACACAGGAATTAAAAATGGAATCAAAAGGAACAGGAGAAAGTTGACCAGAAAGGAATAAAAATAATTCTAATTACATACATGAATTGTAGCAATTCAGATTAGAGAGAACAAGTGTCGTTCTTTGTTGCCCATCTTTTTCCCTTGTCAAAGGGGCATCCGCCCGCTCACTATACCCATCAAGCAGGTCAGTACAAATGTGTGACATTAGCATGAGCTCAATCAGCCAGCTTTTCCTGATGGAGTTGGGATGAAATGCAGGTTCCAATGGTAAAACCAGTGCTGGGGGGAATTCTGCAATTTGACACTGGCTCCAAATGCAACAATTGCAACATTCTTCCTGGACTGAGATGCCCCTTGAATTTAAGGGGCCAAGATTTCACAAGTTGGACCTAAGGTGCAGATTATCAAAAGCACAACAGGGAGCTCGGTGTTACACACCTTGTTGTCCTTTGTGCCAGGGCCGGCCCACAACATTTTGGCACGTGAGGTGGGGAGCTCAAATGACACCTCCATGCCCCCTCCCTGCACCAGCAGCTGACACAATTTTCTACTTTCTGGGTCCTAGTGGCACCCCTCTTCCCCCCTCCCCCACAGTTTGGCACCTGAGGCAGCTGCCTCAGTTCACCTCATGATAAGGCCAGCCCCGCTTTGTGCCTCAGGAAGTCGCCTTCTAAATGTCCCTGGGCATCATTGTAATCTAGGAAATGACATCTGCTCCCAGAATGAACTACTCTACACCTAAAAGGATCAAATATTACCACCTCCACTGCAAAATGAGCAGGCTTTAAGCCAATTCTGACCACGCCATTTTGCCGCTGGCCCTGAATCTTGCTGAACCTCAGACCTGAAAAAGTGGAAGGAATGTATTTGATGTATTTGATTAGCTCGGGAATAGTCCACTGGAAAACACAAAAGAGGACCAGGAAACAGAAAACTCCCTCTCCAGCTCTTATAAATGGGACACCTTCACAGCCGTGTGCGTGTGCGTGTGCATGTGCGTGTTACGGAATAAAATTAACAGGCTCCCAAGAGATGATGTTCTTCTTTAAAAAAATAGTCTGGGCCTTGTTTTGAGTCTCCAGCAGAACCTGGAGCATCTCTGGGTACCATGAGTAGGGACTCCCAGTTGACAAGCATGGACATTTTCTGAGCAAAGGAGAGTCCACGGTATGGGGGCTATGGTATTTTTTGGAAAAAACATTATTGAATTTATAGAAAGAGTTTGAGAGGCATGAAGGGAGAAGAAATTTGGGTTTTCCACTGAAAGAAATGGGAAACCGTGACACAGAAGAATGAAGGGAAGGACTTTGTTGATGGAAAGGTTCCCCAGTAACGCTCTGTCTCTCCTTGTGACATTTTCACATGGTCTGTCATTCCGTGTGTATTCTCCAGCTCAAGCAGAAGGTCTGAGTTCCCGCTTGAGGTACCTAGCTCTGATCAAGCCAGGATACCCCCCCCCCCCCCCCAAAAAAAAGTGTGAAGCCACGATGATGGGAGTTGCTACCTCTCGGGCCACTGTTCCATTGGTGCGGAATTTCGTTAAACGTGCTGCATCACGCTCCAAGAAGCTGATGGTCAGCTTCATTACCCATAAAAAATGATGTAAACAATTCTTCAGTTAGGCTGCTTTTTTTTGGTTAGATTAGTCCATGGCCAGGTCTTCACTAAAGGGAAGAATGATGCTGCTGTGACTGATCTTCTGGAGTTTGATTTAGTGAGTCTAGTTAAGACGCACTAAACCAAACTCCAGAAAATTAATCTTAGAGGGTGGTACCCCCATCGGCGTCTGGGCTTCTGGTGGCACAGCTCTGTGGCTTCCGGGACCTGGCTTTCAGTCTCATGGTCAGGTTGCTCCCCCCTCCCCCCACATACACTCTCTCCTCAGGGTCTTCCATCTTCTAGGGCTTTGCCTTTTTCCCCCACTGCCAATCACAGGCTCAGCTGAGGGTTCAACTGAGTTGCAGTCTCAGCTAGAAGGGACATTTGCTTCCTTCCCTGATTTGGCCCTGACTGCTCTTACATTTCCTGCCCCACTCTGAGTCCTGCAGAGAGTGTGGGGTGGGGTCACTTAAGCCCAAGGAGGGGAGTTAACCCCTCTGTAATGGAGGGAGGCAACTTGGCCTAACTACAAACCACAGTAAAAGTATCCAGGCAGAATTGTTCATTGACTTAGCAGAGCCAGTTTCCTTTAACGTGCTACCAGAAATCGAAGTCCTCACGAGTGAGAATTGTCCAAGGCGAGGATTTTCTCGTGTATGTAGGAATGGGAGAAAATAAAGTAATTTTGTGCAAAGGAAATAAACACATTTCAGTGACCTTCAGATGAATGGACATCCTGTAAGCAGTCTGTAATCTCAAAGAGCCTGCAAATTGAGCCCTAGTATTACGATGTCATGTGTTGTGCTCCTGTAATTAAAGGTCTGTCAGTGTTTCCATTGTAAACTCAATTTTAAGGGATTTATACCTTATTTTAAGAGTGCATAGCAAAGACCTAGTTTTGCATTCTAAGCATGTTTTATGGTCATTATTTAAGTGTTAATGTTCCGTTACAATATACAGTAATGAAATGAGACTTTCAGAGTAAGTCTTTCATGCTACTGGCAAAAATGAGTATATTCATCTTAATTTTAGCCTTCTGCACATTTCACAAGCTGTTCTAATTAAACATTTATTTGCTTCCTTTATTTGCACCCTGCAAATAATGGGAGAAAATCCTTGTCGTGAAAACAGTCCTGCCCCATCCGCATGTCCAGAGAGGAAAGGAAATAACTCTTTAGGGAACTTCTCCTTAAAAAGTGAAATGGTAATGTTGTCAGATGCATGCTATTTTCTCATACACACTTAGACCATGTCTTCACTACATGGAAGATTGATGCTGCCACGTTCGATTTTCTGAGGTTCGATTTAGCGGGTCTTGTAAAGACCCGCTAAATCAAATTCAGAGTATGCTCCCATCAGCACTAGTAGTACTGCTCCTCACAAGGACTAAGGGTTAGGGCTACTCCTGTTTGCTCCCACCAGTCTCCTGCTATGTTGTCAGCATGGAAACTCGATTTAAGATACATCGACTCCAGCTACATAATTAACATAGCTGGAGTTGCAAACTTAATTCAACATTCTACTGTTGTGTAGAGATAGCAGCCTTTAACTCCCTGAAGGGAGGTTCCAAAGAGGATGGAGAATTCTCAGTGGTGACAGATGACAGAATGAGGAGTAATGGTCTCAAATTGCAGTGGGCATGGTCTAGGTTGGATATTAGGAAAAACTATTTTCCTAGGAGGATGGTGAAGCACTGGGATGGTTCCCTTGGGAAGTAGTGGAATCTCCATCCCTAGAGGTTTTTGAGTCTCGGCTTGACAAAGCCCTGGCTGGGTTGATTTAGTTGGGGTCTGTCCTCCTTTGGGTAGGGGGTTGGACTCAATGACCTTCTAAGGTCCCTTCCAACTGTATGATTCTATGAAGTTCAAGTAAAGGTGCAGGAGACAAAGCTCTGAGGTTGAAATTGTGCCCAGTTTTGCACAGGTGTTCAAAAGAGCAAGGACACACACACACTCCCCCTGCTCCGAAGGCCTAAGGAATGAATGAAATGAGCCCCAGTGGTTCCAGTTACCCCAATGAGGATGGGGAACAATCAACCCATGGCCCCACTCCTGTCCATACCGGGCAACCCAGTTGGCCACAAGTGGAGCACATGCTGCCCTTTGGAAAGAGGTGGCTTCAGGGGCCATTTGCTCAATTCTGTGTCCCAGGAGCAGTGGTGTCTGAGGGCATGTCTAGACTACATCCCTCTCTCGAAAAAGGGATGTAAAGTAGACATCAAAATTGCAAATGAAGACCGCTTTTAAATTTCCCATGCTTCATTTGAATAATGGCAGCTGCGCATTCTTTCGAAAAAGGGCTTTTTGAAAGTAAAACCGCCATCTAGATGGGGCTCTTTCGAGGAAAAAAACCTTTTTTGAGGAAACAAAATACAGGACTATGTAGCACTTTAAAGACTAACAAGATGGTTTATTAGATGATGAGCTTTCATGGGCCAGACCCACTTCCTCAGATCAAATAGTGGAAGAAAATAGTCACAACCATATATACCAAAGGATACAATTAAAAAAAGTGAACACATATGAAAAGGACAAATCACATTTCAGAACAGAAGGGGGATGCAGGGGGATGGAGGAAGGAAGGTAAATGTCTGTAAGCTAATGGTATTAGAGGTGATAATTGGGGAAGCTATCTTTGTAATGGGTAAGGTAGTTGGGGTCTTTGTTCAGCCCCCCCCCCCCCCCCCCCCGTGGAGAGTGTCGAATTTTAGCATGAATGACAGTTCAGAGGATTCCCTTTCAAGTGCAGATTTGAAAGTCTTCTGGAGTAGGATGCATGTAATTCGGTCGTTGAGACAGTGTCCTTTCTGGTTGAAATGGCAAGAAACTGTTTTTTCTTTGTGATCCTGTCTGATATCTGTTTTGTGGGCATTGATCCTTTGGCGAAGTGTCTGAGACGTTTGTCCAATGTACATAGCAGATGGACACTTTCGGCACATGATAGCATAAATTATATTTCTGGATGCGCAGGAATATGTATTCTTGATCTTATAACTCACAACTGTTCCAGGCTAGGTATTACTTGATTGAATATATTCAGAAAGCTGTGAATGCATAAACCTTTCTGACAAGGTAAAGAGCTCTGAAAACAGAGATGGGGCTGTATGAATCTCGGCTGGATTACACCCACATTTATACCATATGGAAGGTATTTCGTTAGTTGACAAGCTAAATAACTCAGCTACTGTTCTTTGCTAAGGATAAAGTAGCTATTTTAAAGAATAGGCGTTCGAGGTTATGTACTCCTTCACTTTGTTTGAATTGATTTTCAGTGATTCTTTATTGACCTTGCTGTATAAAATAGCAGAAGGGAAATAAAATGTGTTAGAAACTCATTAGAAGGTCCGGTATGAACAAAAGCCAAATTGCTAGCATTAGCCAGCATATCATCCCTAGCTAACCTTGGCCTTTATTTACATTTACCTATTACATTGTCTCGTTTATGCCAATGATTATAGTTACTGATACATCTTTAATTTGGTCATTATGTCTCCTCTTCTGTGAGGCAATTTAAAGAAAGTCCTCATCCAAACCCCAAAACCTTCCTGTAACACAGCAGGGCCATAGAGAGGTCCCCCAGGAAGCTAGAGGGGCTCTGGAGGAACTGGCCAATCAAGGGCCAGGGAGGCCTACAAAAGATGCTGCAGGACAAGAGGCAGCTCATTTGCAGCCCACATCTGGAAGGGAAAAGGTCAGCAGTCGCTGGCCGAACCAAGGATAGCTCGGGGTGGGGAGGGGCACTCCAAGGTATGGGGGGCGGGGTGCAGGTACTATGCACTGACTAGGAGAAGAGAGAAGATATTTGCATGAATTTGATTTATTGTTTTAGATGTATGAAATCCCCTCTAGGTGTCCATCCAATGCTCTTCAGACCCTACGTTCAAAGTAAATAAAGGTGGTCACACTAGTGTTTACTAATATAAATACATATTTCTCCAACAAATGATAAAAATGTAGGAAACCCAAACCTTGAGTCCCTCCCAAACATCACGGGTTACTTTGAGTTCAGGTCAGGCAAAGCCCCAAAGGGGCAGCACCCTGTCAGCACCCTATCAGAAAAAAGATATGAACCCCCCAACAATATCTTGTAGAACATGGAACTGCTTTAAAGCTTGGTCAGGGTTCTAAGGCCTAAAGGGGTCACTCCTGCACATGTGTCAGTTCTGAGCCCTCTGCGTGTTTTTTTCAGATCTGCCTGGGTCGTTCCGAAATGACTCTCACCCACCTGTGTCCCATATGAACAAAGTGTTTGCCCTGCATCTCACTGAATTGGGACATGCCACCACAAGGGAAATTCTTCCACAACCAAACATTTGTATATGGAAATGAGTCGTCATTGATGTAAATGAGGCGTTAAATGCAGGGAAGGCTGATTTTATAATGCAACATCCAGTTAATGTCTTTGTTCAAGTCCAGGCAACTGGTATCAAATTTGCATATGAACGTCAATTCTGTAGTCTCTCTAATTGGTTAGTGAAATTCCTTTGCAGAAGAATGGCTACTTTGCAATCCATTAATAAAGTGCCCAGGCAGGTCAAATTCTCCCTAAATTCTCATCTTAATTTAATCCGATTATCCCTCCTTGATGCAGTACTGGGATGGCGATTTATTATACTGCCATCTAGTGGTGTTTTGTCAGATACCCAATTACAACTTGCTATGTTTTTGCTCATTTCTAGGTGTGCAACCAAGTTATTACTGACAAATGGGCTGTCTTTTGCCTGACAATCTGCAAAGTAGCCAAAAATTACTAAATACAGGACCTTCAGAGCCCAAAATTTCACCAGCCCCATGGGAGTTTAAGCATGGGGAAAATACTGATATGAGACTGCTACAAAGCTACAAAGCTAAAGCAAGTAACAGGAGTAGCCCAGCAAGCCGCATCTCTGACGGACAAAAGAAGAGGAGCATGCTATTTGTCCTTCATTTTTACAAGCAGAGAAAGAAAATGGCTGGGATGAAGTTCTGCCGAAGTCTGATGAGATTTTACCTTACAAAGGAACATAATCCACAGAGGACTATGTTTCTCTGAGGCGATGTCTACACTGCAGGCTTTTGCCAGCAGAGGGTGTGCTAATGAAGCGCTCAAATAGGATCTTGTGCAAAAGGGGTTTTTGTACAAAACAGACCCGTCTACACTGCTTGTTTTTGCGCAAAATCCTCTTGCGCTAAAAGCATCATTAGCATACTCTCTGCCGGCAAAAGCCTGCAGTGTAGACATAGCCTAAGAGATGCAAAGTACTCCACTTAGGAAGGAACAATCAGTTCACACATACCGAATGGGAAGTGACGGTCTAGGAAGGAGAAAGGGATCTAGGGGTCAAAGTGGACCACAAGCTAAATATGAGTCCACAGTGTGACGCTGTGGCAAAAAAAGCAAATATGATTCTGGGCTGCATTAACAGAAGTGTTGTGAGCAAGACACGAGACGTCGTTCTTCCGTTCTACTCTGCACTGATTAGGCCTCAGTTGGAGTATTGTGTCCAGTTCTGGGTACCACATTTCAAGAAAGATGTGAAGAAACTGGAGAAGGTCCAGAGAAGAGCAACAAAAATGATTGGTCTAGAGAACATGAGCTATGGGGGAAGAATGAAAGAACTAGGCTTGTTTAGTTTGGAAAACAGAAGACTGAGAGGGGACATGAGAGCAGTTTTCAAGTACCTGAAAGGGTCTTACAAGGAGGAGGGAGACAAATTGTTCTCCTTGGTCTTGGATGACAGGACAAGAAGCAGTGGGCTTAAACTGCAGCAAGGGAGGTTTACGTTGGAGATTAGGAAAAACTTCCTAAATATCTGGGGTCGGGAAGGAATTTTCCTCCAGGGTAGACCGGCTGAGGCCCTGGGGGGTTTTCTCCTTTCTTTGTAGCATGGGGAACGGATCACTTGCTGGAGGATTCTCTGCATGTTGGGGTCTTTAAACCATCATTTGAGGACTTCAATATCTGAGATATAGGTGAGAGGATTATTCCAGGAGTCGGTGGGTGAGATTCTGTGGCCTGCATTGTGCAGGGTCAGACTAGATGATCATAATGGTCCCTTCTGACTTTAATGTCTATGAGTCTGAGAGTCAGGGTGGTGAAACACTGGAATAAATTGCCTAGGGAGGTTGTGGAACCTCCATCTCTGGAGATATTTAAGAGCAGGTTAGGTATCTGTCAGGGATGATCTAGACGGTACTGGGTCCTGCTGTGAGGGCAGGGGACTGGACTCGATGACCTCTCGAGGTCCCTTCCAGTTCTAGTGTTCTATGATTCTATGGCTGAAAGCTATAACATTCAAATCCAGTTTGAATTCAGGGTTTTACAGTCTGAGCTTATTTAAATATGTGTTGGAAAAAAAAAGCTGTTTTGCAGTGCATCGAAATTTGTGTTAGAAACATTTATGAGTTTGGCAAAATACTGGTCAGGAAAGAAGAAAATATCAGAGACTTGAGATGGGAGTGGACAAGTGAACCATCTGAGAGTTTTACCACTAAAATTTGAATTATGTCAAAGAAATTGCTCACCCTGAGCAAAACCTGGAGCAACTTTGCAGTCTTGTCATATTCTTAATGCTTGGTAGGATTTCCTACTCTGAACTCTTAACATTTTAAAGATAGGGTTATATTCTCCAGGACCTCGAAGGATTGAACATTGGTTATGGAAGTATTTTCCTACACCCTCCAGTAAGACAGTTGTTGGAAGACAATTTCCGGTTATTTTTTAACTTTGCTCACTCCTCTTTATTTATTTAAGATGTGTTGAAAGAAAGGTAGCTAAATATGTTTGCATACCAGTAACTGTGGATGTACACAGATAGCTATTTGCGCATGGCCCTTTTTCAAACATGGCATCACTTTTTGTATCTTTTCTTATATATGTCCTTCCCCCTCAGGGAAATCCTTACGAAAACATTTATAGAAAAATACTATTTTTAGCAATCTGGCAGCCTTCTAACTCAATAATTAGATTTTGTACTGTGCTTTTTATTCCTCTATCCTAAAAGAATTTGAGAAAAGGGGTATTGCAACTGCCCCCATTCACAGACAGGGACGCTCAGAGGCACAGAGAGAGGACGAGAAGCAGAAAACGAAACGCAGAGAGCTCTAGAGATCTCCTATATTTAAGACAAACACTGGCTTTCTATCAGTCTGGGTAGTATACAGAACAACACACTTAGGCTGCGTCTAGACTGGCAAGTTTTTCCTCAAAAGCAGCTACTTTTGCGGAAAAACTTGCCAGCTGTCTACACTGGCCACTTGAATTTCCACAAGAACACTGACTTCCTACTGTCTGAAATCAGTGCTTCTTGCGGAAATGCTGTGCTGCTCCTGTTTGGGCAAAAGCCCTCTTGCGCAAATGCTTTTGCGCAAGAGGGCTAGTGTAGACAACGCGGTATTGTTTTGCGCAAAAAAGCCCCAATCGCGAAAATGGTGATCGGGGCTTTCTTGCACAAAACCGCCTCTAGATTGGCACAGACGCTTTTCCGCAAAAAGTGCTTTTGCGGAAAAGCATCCATGCCAATCTAGACGTTCCTTTCCTCAAATGCTTTTAACGGAAAAGTTTTCTGTTAAAAACATTTGCGGAAAATCATGCCAGTCTAGACGTAGCCTTAGAGTATGTCTAGACTATATGCCTCTGTCGGCAGAGGCATGTAAAATAGGCTATCCAACATAGTCAATGAAGTGGGGATTTAAATATCCCCAGCTTCATTAAAATAAAAATGGCTGCCACGCTGTGCCGGATCAGCTGATTGTCAGCACAGTGCGGCAGTCAAGATGTAGATCAGTCGACAGGGGAAGCCTTTGTCAACCTTTCTTGTAAACCTTGCTTCACGAGGCATAAGGGAGTGGTCGACAAAGGCTTCCCCTGTCGACCGATCCGCATCTTGACTGCTGCACTGTGCCATCAATCAGCTGATCTGGGCCAGCGCAGCGGCCATTTTAATTTTAACGAAGCCGTGGATATTTAAATCCCCACTTCATTGACTATGTCGGGTAGCCTGTTTTACGTGCCTCTGCCGAAAGAGGCATGTAGTCTAGACATACCCTTAGATACTATTTTCGGTAACCGGGTATGTCTAGACTACACGAGCCACATCATCTTCCAAAAGTGACACCAGCTGCTGCCCTGACTTTGACTTTCTTCATTGACGTGGTATGATAGCAGGAAAGCCTGAAGAGCAGAACCGCAAAATGAAAGTAGAGATACCGTATTTTCGTTAGAAAAAAGCTACGCTGTAGGCTTGGTGGAGTTAGAAGCAGAATTACGAGGTATCTGGAGTGCATATGCTCTTCGGTATGAATCAAGGGACACTGAAAAGGACACAAATTAATCATAGAAGATTAGGGTTGAAAGAGACCGCAGGAGTCATCGAATCCAACCCCCTGCCCAAAACAGGACCAATCCCAACTCAATCATCCCAGCCAGGGCTTTGTCCAGCCAGAATGTAAAAACTTCTAAGGATAGAGATTCTACCCCAGTGTTTTTTAAGCTTTTTAAGACCAAAGAACACCAAACAATAATTTTTTTTTATGAGGAACACCAAGGATTATATTTTGCCAGCAATCTTGTTGACATGTATCTTTTTCATTTTAAAAAAAAAGGTCGGGGGAAAAGTTATCGAGGGGGGAAAAAAGGGTCGAGGGAAAGTTATTGAGCAAAAAAAAAAAAAAGTCGCCTGCCCCATTTTGAATTCGGTTCTCCGTGGCACATCTCCAACTGCCTCGTGGCACGCTGGTGTGCTGCAGAACACAGTTTAAGAAACACTGTTCTTCCCCCTCCCTAAGGAACCCATCCCAGTGCTTCCCTATCTGCCTGATGAACTAGTTTTCCCTAATATCCAACCTAGACCTCCTGCACTGTAACTTGAGACCATTGCTCCTTGTTCTGCCACCTGCCCCCACTGAGAACAACCTGACTGCTATCAAATCCTCCCTCCTTTCTAGAGTCCATCACAAAAACCATAATCTTAGTGCTCCTGAATGTGTGCAGAGCTCTTCTTCCCATTTCATCGTACACACCAGTATGCCTGCTGAGCAATGCCTTTAAGATGGCTGCCAAAAATGAAAGAGCTTCTCCCTAGGACACTGTGCAGCAATCAGTACAAGAAATAAACAGTTATTTTCAACTATTTCACCCCACACAATCCATCAAGATGCCTTGGCCTTCCTATGGTGTGACATCACCTGGTGTAGAGAGGGCATCGGACTTTGTCAAGTGGAGCTATATTTCAGAAAAAAATGGAGCAGGTGAGATGTGGGAAATTTTGGGTGCTGAGTATCTCCATTATACAAAGGAGCTAAGACTAATTTAATACTTATTCACTGATATCTGAGTCATTCCTTCTTTCCAGGAAAATGGTGTCTGGAATCCACCATTAGTCAGTCATATTCATCTCATATCGGTAGACTCATCAGCCAGTTTAATTAGGCAAGATTCTTTAGCTGTCCATTAAAATTGAGAACAAAAGTTATGAACTCCTGGTGGTGAGAGGGACGAACATTCAGCTTATGCAGAATTCTTCTTCAGATCTCTTGTTTGTCAAACAAAGTTTTGCTATCGACTCTTAATCCAACAGAATCGTTCTATCTGGACTTTCTGCTTATAAATGTATTTTGTCAGTATTCAGTACTAGGGATCGTTGGAGAAAAATCTGATGCAGCCTTCTCAGTAACAGTTTATTAATTAATAATCTTAAGATCTTATATGTAGCATTTTTCATCCTAGATCTCAAAGATGGGTAGCATTATTGCCACTTTACGGGCAGTGAAACTCAGCCACAGAACTGAGTCCGCAGTTTAAAAAGGATCTTGAAAAATGAGGGAAGGTTCAGATCAGAACCACAGGGACTCATCTTAAGAAGATAAATCTCTTCAGTTTATCAAAGAGAAGATTAAAGAGGTAACTTGAACAAGGTCTCATGGGGAGAAGATTTCGGCTAGTGGAGGGCTCTTTAACTTAACAAAGGCACAATAGGCCCAGTGACTGGAAATTGAATAATTAGATATTTACTCATTAGACCAACATGCCAGGAGACATGATTGATTCTCTCACACGACTTCTTCAAATCAAGCTTGGATGTTTTTTGTACAACATATGATCTACCTCACCCTGACACTGACGCCAAGCTGGGCATGTTTGCAAGTATTTGGAGGACAGGATTAGAATTCAAAATACCTTGAGAAACTGGACAGTCAGTCTGAAATGAACAAGGTGAAATTCATTAAAGATTGGTGCAAAGTATTACACTTAGGAAGGAAAAACATCAAATAGGGATGTGACGGACTAGTTGACTAGTCAATACGCTAGTTGACTAGTTGCTTTCCCTGCCCTTGCTGCTTCTATCAGAGGCAATTGGGGGGGGAAGGGGGGAGGCTTCAGAGTGGTAGCAAGGTGTTTCAAAGTGGCAGCGCCGTATGGAGCTCAGAGTCAGCTGAGGACTCCCCAGCTGGCCCCCAGCTCCATGCCGCATTTCAAAGCAGCAACACTGCGTACAGCCAGGGTCAGCAGGGGAGTCCCCAGCTGGCCCGGGCTCTACGTGGTGCTGCCACTTTGAAACGCCACGGGGAGCAAGGAGGCAGCGGGGGACTCAATCAATCCTCTGCTGACCCAATGCTCCCCGTAGCACTTTTGCCTTTAAGTCAAAGGCGAGGCTTCCTTATAGACTAATCGACTAGGTGATGCAAATTGCATCGACTATTTGATTAGCCTATTACTCTAAATGTAACATCCCTATGTACAAATACAAAATGGGGAATAACCAGCTAGGCAGCTATGGCTGAAAAGGATCTGGGATTTATAGTGAAGCACAAATTGATGGGGAGTCAACAATGTGATGCCGTTGTAAAAAGACAAATAATCCTGGAATGTATGAACAAAAGTGTCATGAAAGACACGTTCAAATGACACAGGAAGTAATTGTTCTTCTCTATTTGGCCTCGACTGGAGTATTGTGTCTGGTTTTGGACACTCCACGTTAAGAAAGATGTGAATAAATTGGAGAGCTCAAAAGAGAGCGACAAAAATGATAAAAAATGTAGAATACCTGACCTATGAGGAGAGGCTTAAAAAAAGTGGGCATGTAAATTCCTGAGAGAATAAATCTGAGAAGGGGAACTGGTAAGTCTTCAAATATGTTAAGAGCTGTTATAAAGAGGACAGTGATCAATTAGGCAGGGCAAGAAGTAATTGGCATAGTCCTGAAGTAAGAGCAATATTACCAATAATTTCTAATAGTCAAGCACTGAAACAGGTTGCTATGGGAAATTGAAAGCCATTGGATCTGTTCTTAAAAATCTCCAGGGGTGAGGATTCTACCATCTATTTATCACTGTAGGCCCCAGGCAATATTACCTGTGTGGCCCCAAAGATGTCACATGTGCCGCAGCTGTGTGCTGATTGGGCTGCAGATGGTCTTACATTGCAGTGGGGGAGTTCTAGGCTGGATATTAGGAAGAACTATTTCCCGAGGAGGGTGATGAAGCACTGGGATGGGTTTCCTAGGGAGAAGTTGGAATCTCCATCCCTAGAGATTTTTAAATCCCAGCTTGACAAGTCCTGGGAGGAATGATTTTGTTAGGACCAGTCCTGCTTTGGGCAGGAGGTTGGACTACATGACTTCTGCGGTCTCTTCCAATCCTAATCTTCTGTGATTCCATGAGATTAGATCATCATAATTGTCTTAACATATGTGATTAACGAAAGGTCTTACAATGAGTCAACAGCACAACTAGGTTTAGAATGCAGTGCGCCAAGACTGTTTCGTAGGCCAGAAGAGATCACAAAATTATCTAGAGCAACCTTTTCCATAATAAAGGCCATTTCACTTGGTTAACCTCATAGGCTTCGTCTTCACTGCGAGGTTTTCTGGCAGAACATACGCTAAGTTAGCATAAGTCATGACATCATTATCCGCGTCTTGACTCACGCGCTGTGCTGACGATCAGCTGTGCCGGCATAGCGCAGTAGCCATTTTTATTTTAATGAAGCCGGGGATATTTAAATCCCCGCTTCATTGATTATGTTGGGTAGCTTATTTTACATGCCTCTGTCGGCAGAGGCATGTAGTCTAGACATAGCCTTAGAGAAGACAATCGGGCCCGTGAGCCCTTGAGCTGTGTAAGAGAAAGAGGAGCACTCGGAGAAAGGAGAAGGCTGCGAGGCACAGTACTGCATCACAAGTCTGACGGGGCATAAAAGTAAGTTTCCAGCCTTGTCACTAGCTCATCTATCTTGACAATACAAAGGGAGGGAACCGGTATCAGCCAATCGCTGGCTTAAGGCTTGTCACGGATGTACCTAAGCAGCATTAAGTAGCCCAGTGCAAGCTTGTTTATAGGGAAGGCCTAACTTGAGATGGAGCTGGATGTCCCCAAATTAGATAGTTGCTCTGCAAATATTTTCTTCTTGCCCTTGTCTTCAGTGGAGTCTTTACTTCATAGACTGGTTCTGAACAACATCCTGGAGCTTTTATCTGCAGGTGACAAACAGAGCCTTACAAACTGGATTGGCAGGAAAACAAAGGAAGCTTTCATCTCCTCATTGCACAAGGTACTCGCAGTCACGTCTCTCGGAAAAAAAATGACGCATCAACATTGTGAGCATCAAGACAATTTAAAAGACATGTTAAGAAACTTCATGTCAGGAAAATAGAGAACATCTGCAAACAGACAAGTATTCAGTAATGTGTTGCCTCGATGATCTGGGAGGAGAGAGTCTGTGAAAAGACTTTAACATATCGTGGAGGGGGGTTTGGCAGACTCAGCGGATCTTGTGGTTAGGGAGATTAAAAATGGCCGCAAGCAGGGTTCCAGAAGTGTGTATGAAACCCAGTTTAACTTTTGATGGCAATGCTTTGTGTCAAGACCATCGACTTAATTCTCTGCCTGACACCTCCGCTAGACATTTACTCCACTGGTAAGGCCGCTGTTCTGATGTAGCAGTATGATGACCGCTGTTTTGGTCAATGTACCAGGGAGTTACAAAGCTAAACACAGTGGCCTCACTGAGGTCATTGGGAGTTTTGCCTTTCTCTTTGGTGGGACCAGGGATTTCAACAGTGCCCCCTCAGCTGGCCAAAGACAAGTCTTTGGGGTACGTCTTTATACAGAGGGGCAAACAAGTTACCCATCACTCCTGGCGTATCAGGTTGCCACCCTCTGATGTAGCTGAGATGAACCTTGAACGAGGGGGGTTCAATCACAAACTATCAAGTCTCTGCAGCTTGCGTTAAAGAAGTGAGCTAAGTAGCTGTGGTCAATCCAGACTCACGTTCTCTGTGGAACAGGCACAGAGATGCGCCCATGCCAGGGCTCGACAAATAATGTAATCTACTCGCCAGTAACGAGTAGATTACAACCTGGAAGAGCCGGCGCAGAGCAATCTGCACATGTGCAGGGCGCAGAACTGCGTGGCTGGTGAGTGGGGCTCACCGTCGCTTGGCGAGCCCTGCTGGGAGCTATAATAGGAGCACCTTATAGAAGCTGCAAGAATAGAAATACTAAATAAAAACTCAAAAAACAACCAATAGTCTTGCAGCACATTAGAGACTAACAAAACATGTCGATGGGATCATAAACTAGGTGGGCACAGCCCATTGCTTCAGATGAATGGAGTTATTAAAGGTCCATTTTCTAAATAAATAGGGGATGGAGTGGGGGAAAGAAGGGAAAAAAGAAAAAAGGGGGAAAGAAATAGTGTTCATGCTACGTGGAGCTGACAAAGAAGGTGCTAATTGTTTGGGGGTTTTATGTCTTTAGGTTGTGGAATGAGTGGGTCATCCAGCCAATGTCTTTATTCATACCTCTATGATAGGAATCAAACTTGTAAACGAAGTTAAGTTCTAATAAAAACAGTAATGCAAGGACTATTAAACAATATTTGGACTGATCTGTACATCTCTGGCTTTTTATGTGGTGGATACTATTTACATTTCTGCTACTAAAGTTTTAAGTCTGTTTTCTGCCTATATAGAAAGCATGCCATTAAATTTCACATTCACTTGCTAACGGGGATATTTAACCATCCTTCTCCCCGCCCCCGCTCCACTAATGAAAGTTACCAGTGTGGTATCTTGACATGTCTCCTACTCCATCTATGATGCTAACCCTTTGGCTGCGTGCATATGGTGTGTTGTGCTGACTTTGTACAAGTAGTTGACACAGCAGACTCAGGGTCAGCCCCCAACCACCCCAAAATCAGATAAGGATTGAAGGCACCAGGCCAGGTATGTTGTCAAATGAAATACAACAACAGTTGTCAATAAACTCTACTCAGTCACTCCGCATATATACCCCCTGACAATGGATAAGCTCAGTCAGCTGGAATGCAACAGTGCCCCCTCAGCTGGCCAAAGACAAGTCTTTGGGGTACATTTTATACAGAGGTGCAAACAAGTTACCCATCACCTCTGACGTTGCTGAGATACACCTTGCCCAGGGCTCCGGCAATAATGTAAAGAGGCCACAACTCTGGCCATTGTCAGTATCTTTTAAATTGCCAGGCTTTAGGACAGCTGCCCTCTTGCCCCCCCTGAATTGGAGGCCCTCAGTACAGTGTGTATTTGCTGTGCTGGTTAAACTTCACTTTTTTCTTTTTTATGCTTCTGCTGTTGCCACAAGATAGACTATGTTGTACTCAACCTGCTCCCAGACCAGCCTGTTCTGTTTCTGGGAAAGAAATGCCATGAAAATACAACTTGTTACATTGATCACTTAGGCCATTGATCACAGTGCGTGGTCAACCTGTGGAACTCCTTGCCAGAGGAGGCTGTGAAGGCTAGGACTATAATAGAGTTTAAAGAGAAGCTAGATAATTTCATGGAGGTTAGGTCCATAAAAGGCTATTAGCCAGGGGATAGAAATGGTGTCCCTGGCCTCTGTTTGTCAGAGGCTGGAGAAGGATGGCAGGAGACAAATTGCTTGATCATTGTCTTCGGTCCACCCTCTCTGGGGCACCTGGTGCTGGCCACTGTCGTCAGACAGGACACTGGGCTAGATGGACCTTTGGTCTGGCCCAGTGTGGCTGTTCTCACATTCAGATGGTGCTAGCGTGGACGCAGAGTACCTGCCTGGGTGTGTACAGATAGTGAGTGCACTGAAATATTTGTACATAAGCCTCTTCTTCATTAATGGCATTTTCAGTGACAAAACATTGTTCCAGTTTCTTCCTCTCCGGACTTGGCAAGACACTGGTAAAGAGCATAAGTAGTCGGCTCTGCCTGCCACCAACTGCTTTTCCCAAGTTTTGACTGTATTTCTGCTTAGCTAACCCAGCTTTGTCACTTGGAGGATGTTCGGGCAATAAAATATGACAGGGTATGAATTATAGTGCAATAACTCACGCCTTGAGCATTGTCAGACACAAGACTGAAAGCTGAGTGCCATCTATGCAACTAGGCATGAATTACTGCGTCATAATTCAAGCCCTGAGGAAACCGTAAGGGACCAGCCAGAGACTATCAATATGTGGGCTGGAGGGGAGCATTACATCCATTCCTTTGAAGGAGGCGATGGTGTTGAATGGAAAAAGAATAATTGTGCTATTTAGGGCATTTTTTTCTGTCTCTCCCCATGTTTTCTCTGCAGAAGTGAGGCAAAAGCACAGGGCCTGGCTTAACCTAGAATGGGAAGGTGGTGCCTCCGAATCCTTAAGGGAATGCCTGGTTGTGTGCAGGCCGGCTGTCGTTTGGGAGCTATCTGTACAGTTCGCCATCTCTGTTTGGCACATTGGCTCCAAAGGGCTTGTCAACACCTTTTGAAGGGTGTACAAATTATAGGCCAGGATTGCTCCCGCTGTCATGGAAAGAGTCGGAGCCCACGAGGAGGAGACAGAAGGAACATCTGAGTTAGAGGGTGTGACTTGCAAGAGGAATTCATTTATATCACAGGTGTAGGTCAAAGCAGGTGACGACATGGTGACCGTGTTCCACACAGCTCACCTGACAGGCCCTTCCCAAGGGAGTAGGCTGTAGTGTACTGACGTTCTGCCAAGGTAGTAATGAAGGACAGAAGCAGACAGGAGGTTAGTTTGCAAGCATCCGATGAGGAAACGAGAGGTAACACAATTTGCATGGGAGTGCTCGCTACTGTGTGGCAAAGATGCGCTAGTGGGGCCAAACTGTGCTCCCCCTCACTGGGAGGAGAGAGCATTAGCCGGAATGGCCCAGGATGAAAGCTCTTGCCTTGGGCATCTCTAGCCTCTGACTGCCAGAAGTTGGGAGTGGACAACAGGGGATGGATCATTCAACGATCCATTTGTTCATTGCCTTTAAAGCACCTGGCATTGCGGGCAGATAGGATCCTGGACTAGATGGTCTGTTGGTCTGATCCTGTGTGGAGGTTCATACGTTCCTAAAGGCAGGTCTGCTGGGCGTGATGTTGACCAGCACTGTTGCTAACATGAGGCCTGCTAGGCTTTCGGCCTACTTCACATGTTACAGTGTGGACTTGAGACGCAGGATAGCACGTCTGAAAACCACATCAGCTGTCTGTTGCTGGACGAAAGGAGACGGTCAACATTGCCCTCTTCTCTCCGCTCCCCAGGAGGTTTCAGGCACAAGATCCTGTCAGAAGAGTACCACCGGTTTGACCCACTTTGGCCATTTTCTTGAGGGCCAGCAGCTTCGGGCTGCCAGATGGGCTGTTTCTGCCTTCAGGCAGGTGATGTCACAGGCTGTCCTGTAGCTGAAAAGAAGTGTGGCGTTGTGCTCCATTGCCCAACATGGAAATGTGCTGAATTATTCCCTGGAACAGAAACTGGGCTTGCCCAGAGGTCAGTAATCATGCTGCGATTTCATTCACGATGGGCAAATAAAGGACAAGCACCAAGCCAGAATCGAGCTAAATGGTTCTTTCCCCTCACCCTGGTGTATGAAATGCAATGTGAAGGAAATCTTTGACAAATACAAACATGAATATTGGAAATTGTTTTATAAAGAATTTACTACATAACTAATAAGTGACCATTCTACAATTGCAAAAGGGTTTTGTTTTGTTTTGTTTGGTAAACCCCCTCCCCAGTCAAGAAGGAAAGTGAAGGAAACAAGTTAAAAACAAACTATATATAAATATTGGAAAAATAAAAGGTTGATAACAATCAATATAAGTGAGCACTTATGAAGAGAAGCTGAAGATATTAGACAAAATTCATGGTCTATTATAGATATACCCCCATTTTCAGGATTCCTTTGTACCAGAAATTTTCAAAAAAAAAAAATTCAGGTACAAAGGAATCCTAAAAATGGGGGTATATATCTATAATGGGAAGGTTTGGCGACAAAAGTGCTGTCAACATGCAAAAGTTGCCAAAAGTAAAAACTGGTCAAACCAGGTTGTCTGCCACCCACGTCTAGATTTCATGACCACTTTGCTAGCACCCTGACAAGAGAGAGAGCAAAGCAACGTGGGTAAGCATCCCATCATGCCTAGCGTCACCTTCCATCGCTAAGCACTGTGGGAATGCGCAGTGTTCCCAACATTTTCGGAATGTAAAAAATGCCCTGTCAGCTGCCTCTTGGCTTCCCAGCCCTCCCTGGGCTTCGATCTTACTTTTGTGCCACTTGAACGACAGTCCTTGCTGCAAACTCCAGAATCTGCTGTGAGAAATCCTGGGTCCCACTGTTCTCTCCCGTGCAGTGTTCAACAGAGGACAAAAACTCGGATGTGGACGACAGTGGTGAGAAGACCAACAAATTGACATGGCATTGGGCCGTCGCAGATCAGCTGTGCACCATAGACCATCGCTTTGGGGCTGGGAAAACCAGCACTGAGTGGGATTGCATTGACAGGCAGGTGTGGGATGGAGACCAGTGGCTTCCTAACTTTCGGTTACATAAAGTGACCTTCCTGGATCTGTGCGGTGAACTAAACTGCGGCACAAGGACACCTCAATGAGACCTGCTGTCTTGGTAGAGAAGTGTGTTGTTTGGTGGAACCTGGCAACCCCAGATTGCTACCGTTCAGCTGCAAATCAGTTTGAAGCGGGGAAGTCAACCATCACGGCAGCATTTCTGCAGGTGTGCAGGGCAATCAATCACATTTTGCTGCGTAGGACTGTGACTCTGGGAAATGTAGATGACAGAGTGGCTGGCTTTGCTGGTATGGGCTTACCAAGCTGTAGAAGGGCAATTGATGGCACTTCTAGTCCCACTGTAGTGTCACTCACCTTGCTTCAGAGTACATCACTCGGAAGGGGTACTTCTCCATGGTGCACCCGGTGCTTATGGATCACTGTGGCTGTTTCACAGACATAAATGTGGGGTGGTCTGGAACGGTGCACGATGCATCTTCAGGAACAGTGACCTGTTCGGAAATATGCAGGCCGGCACTTTCTTTCCAGAAAAGAAAATTACAGTGGGGGATGTGGAAATGTCCATAATGCCCTTAAACGGGGCGCCTGGGCAGCAGTAAGGAGCGGTTCGACCACAGGCTAAGCAGATGCCACATGGTTGTTGAAGATGCCTTTGGCAGACTGAAAGCGAGGCTGAGGTGTCTCTAGGGCAGGCTGGATCTTTTAGAGGCGCTTATCCCCAAGGTGCGTGGCCACATGCTCTTGCTCACATATTTTGTGTGAGAGAAGGGTGAAGCATTTGGCCATGGATGCAACATGAGACACAGAACCTGGATATACAGTTTGAACAGCCAGACACTCGAGGAGCCCCTAGAGTGGCCATCCTTACCAGGGAGGCTGGGAGGAACCACTTTGACAATAATGAGGGGCGCTGCCATTTCTGTGTGTTGGGGTTGCCCCAGTCTACTGCTCACCCTCAATGAGGCATTCCCATGACACCCAAGGGATCGTTCAGGCTTCCACAGGGGCCAGAGTGATTGTGGGTTGAGTGTGGCAGTACCCAGGTCAGCAAGAGAAGCTCTCCTATGACATAAGGTGATAGGGAACACCCAGAAAGGATTTGTAAAAAATGAATCATGTCAAACCAATCTGATAGCTTTCTTTGATAGGATAACGAGTCTTGTGGCTAAGGGAGAAGTGGTGGATGTGGTATACCTAGACTTTAGTAAGGCGTTTGATACGGTCTCACATGGTATTCTTATCAATAAACTAGGCAAATACAACTTAGATGGGGCTACTATAAGGTGGGTGCATAACTGGCTGGATAACCGTACTCAGAGATGGCGAGGAGTCCTGTGGCACCTTACTCAGAGAGTAGTTATTAATGGTTCATAATTCTGCTGGAAAGGTATAACAAGTGAGGTTCCGCAGGGGGTCTGTTTTAGGACTGGCTCGCTTCAATATCTTCATCAACGATTTAGATATTGGCATAGAAAGTACGCTTATTAAGTCTGCAGATGATACCAAGCTGGGAGGGGTTGCGACTGCTCTGGAGGATAGGGTCATAATTCAAAATGATCTGGACAAATTGGAGAAATGGTCTGAGGTAAACAGGATGAAGTTTAATAAAGACAAATGCAAAGTGCTCCACTTAGGAAGGAACAATCAGTTTCACACACACAGAATGGGAAGCGACTGTCTAGGAAGGAGTATGGCAGAAAGGGATCTAGGGGTTGTAGTGGACCACAAGCTGAATATGAGTCAGCAGTGTGATGCTGTTGCAAAAAAAGCAAACATGATTCTGGGATCCATTAACAGGTATGTTGTGAGCAAGACACAAGAAGTCATTCTTCTGCTCTACTCTGCACTAGTTAGGCCTCAGTTAGAGTATTGTGTCCAGTTCTGGGCACCGCATTTCAAGAAAGATGTGGAGAAATTGGAGAGTGTCCAGAGAAGAGCAACAAGAATGATTAAAGGCCTAGAGAACGTGACCTATGAGGGAAGGCTGAAAGAATTGGGCTTGTTTAGTTTAGAAAAGAGAAGATTGAGGGGGAACATGATAGCTGTTTTCAGGTGTCATAAGGAGGAGGGAGAAAACTTGTTCATCTTGGCCTCTGAGGATAGAACAAGAAGCAATGGGCTTAAACTGCAGCAAGGGAGGTTTAGGTTGGACATTAGGAAAAAGTTCCTAACTGTCAGGGTGGTGAAACACTGGAATAAATTGCCCAGGGAGGTTGTGGAATCCCCATCTCTGGAGATATTTAAGAGTAGATTAGATAAATGTCTATCAGGAATGGCCTAGACAGTATTTGGTCCTGCCATGAGGGCAGGGGACTGGACTCGATGACCTCTCGAGGTCCCTTCCAGTCCTAGTATTCTATGATTTCATGATTCTATAATGCTGTCCACACTAGTACATATCTCAGTGTAACATATTGCTCGGGGGGGCTTATTTACACTCATGAGCTACCGAAATTTCGCCATCTTAATCTGTAGTGTAGACATAGCCTGGGTTTCGGAATGGCGCTGAACTACCAGTGCCCCAGTAAGACCTGTATTAGACCACCCAGTCTCATACAAGGGAGCTAATATCCAAGTGTTGGAATCCAGTCCCTACTGCAGTGATTCTAACCCCAAGCATTCAAAGAAAAAAAGTCACAAGTCAAGCCCACAAAATCATGAGATTCAATTAATTAGCTTATTTAAATCCTCATGATTTTTAATACGATGTTGGGCTTATTATTTACCTTCTGGTTTTGGAGTTCTTTGGTGGGGAGGGGAAGATTTAGTCTTTTTCTTCACAACCGTAAAGGGCAAGAAACATCCGCTCAACCAAAACCTACCAGTGGAGATTCTCACTGCCCGATTCTAGGAGGTACCACGTATCTTTAATACTGAAGAGTATGACGCTTGCCATAAAATAGCAAGAGCTGGCAACGATACACCTTTATGCCTAGTCTACACTAAAAGGGAAAGTCAACTTAAGCTACACAGCTCCAGCTACATTAATTACGTTGCTTGAGTCAAAGTATCTTAAATCGCATATTGGCACCGTCCACACAGTGTGAAGTTGACAGGAGCACACGCACCAGTCAAATTCCTTTACTCCTCGTGAGGAGCAGGACTACCAGCACTGACAGGCACACCCTCTCAGTTCGAATTAGCAGGTCCTCACTAGACCTGTTAATTCGAACCCCGGAAGATTGACCGTGGCAGCATCAATCTTCTCAGTAGTGTAGACAAGCCCTTTGAGAATCAAAATGATTGATGCGTAATTGATGCGTAATTATCCTTACTCCCTCTACCCACAATTTTAGCCAGTAGAATGTTACCTCTGTGTGCAAAAAAAAAAACAAAAAACAAAAAAAGAAAAAAACCCACCAGTGCGGACACACCCTGCAGACTGAAAGGAGTGTCTGTGTGAAAGTTAGTTACCTCTCTCTCTCCATAACTACATCTATGTACCTAAGGCTTTGTCATAGTCTTCTCCCTTAACTACACGGGTGAGGTGTCTGGTTTACAACCATACTATTTGTATGAAGGGAGAACAAATACAAGTGAGGTGACTGAAGTTGGCATCTGGGAAGTGTTAGATTTTCTCTGTAATGAAAAACACAAGTTTCAGAATGCCAAAAAGCAATTTAAATGGTAGAACATTTGTGATTGCAAAAACGGCATGTATTATTACCATCTAATTGTAACAGGATACCTTTTCTAGAATAATACTAATAATTTATATTATCTTTAATAATATTAATTCTACTGAAATTTTTCCCTTAATGTTGTTCA
The DNA here is from genome assembly GCF_049634645.1 of Pelodiscus sinensis. Taxonomy (NCBI): domain Eukaryota; kingdom Metazoa; phylum Chordata; order Testudines; family Trionychidae; genus Pelodiscus; species Pelodiscus sinensis. Next base: position 2,928,174 of record NC_134732.1, on the reverse strand, counting down.
TTTAAGGGCAGCTACGTTGCGCTCCAGAACATTTAGCTCAAGGTAGGCAGCAAATCGCTTCTCATTTGCACAAGCGAGGATTCCGTTTAGTAATTTGCAGAGAAATAAAGATCAGTGTCTAGTGAAAGGAAGTCTTAAAAAGTATCATATTAAATAAATAGATATTAAGGTGTCATAGTTAGATTATGAAATAACCCATCATCCGTTCTGAAGTCTCTTCTACCTCCTTATAAGATTTCAAAGGGCAAAAATAAGTTTTTCTGCTATGTTACACTTTAGGCATTACGAGTCTAAATGTTAAAATAAAATTGTTAAGATAACATAAGAGAAATAAAAGCTTGGCAGCAGAATAATGCCCTTTGAGCCACGCATCACAGTTTGCTGGTAATGGAGTTGTATTAAAATTTACATTGTAAACCAAGGACTGAAGCATTATTTTACTAGGTACTTTGAAATTTCACCCAAACCAATGGAGCTATAAACATTTTACTAATAGAGAACTACAAATATTTGCTTATTACTATGTATTTACAGTTATTTAATATCTCATTTGCAAAGCTAATGAAGAGTTAGGACATGAAGTCACAGCAGGAAGTCTGTTCTTTTAGATAGCTGCTCCTTGGGAGAAGGCAGGAAGATAGGGGTAACATTAAGGAATTCTTGGGGGTTTGCATCAGTGAAAGTTTTCCGTGTGGCTTTTGGACTCCTTTTGAATAGCTCTGAGTCTGTGGCTGGTAGGTGGAGCTTTTGCAGGTCTTAATTGGTAACAATTCGCACTGCTCCTACATAAGTGTAGATGAGAATTTGGACCTTTGGTCAGTCAATATTTCTTTCGAGATTCCAACCCTTGAGAAAATCTTCATGAATTCATGTTCTGAGGCAGGTGTTTGTTGAGCATCGAGGTTGCATTCAGGGTACCCTGTGGTGTAGTTGACTGTCCCTGTTATGTGATGGTAGCCTGATGAGGCCTTCCTAAGGGGATACACTAGATCCAACCCTATTCATTCAAAGGTATGTCCACCATGGAGAGAGGAATCAGGGTGGCTTTTGGTATCCCTTTGGGCCCTGCCAGCTGGCATTTGGGGAACAAGGCACAGAAATCGTGGATCTGTTTGTGGATCTCTGTCCATGAAAACCAAAATGCCACTTGTAAAGCCCTAAATATCTATGGATACTCACGTCATGTCTGTGGATGCAGGTATTCATGGACCATTTTCGTGGAGGTGATATTCATGCAGGGCTCTCTCCCCCTCTGCCTGGCTGTCTCGGGTGGAGAGGGAGTGCCAGGGCAGGCCCCCCTGCTGCCAGAGGTGAAGGGGCAAAATAAATTCCTAAATCTCCTTTCACGAGGGGCCAAGAGCCAAGCCAATCCTGTCCCCCCTCCCCACCTGGATTGGATGATTAGTTGAGCCTGGTAGATGCAGATCCACATTTTTATACTTGTGTAGGGCTCCAGTCACTTGTGATGGGTCCCCCCTGGGGTGCCAGCTGGAAGTGGGGTAGCACTGAGCCCCTGACCCACCAGTTTGGGCTCCCTTCTATTATGCTGCTGTGACCAGCCTGCCAAGCGCTCTCCCAGATGCCAGCCTGTGCTCTCTCATCAGCTCACATACAGGTAAGGACAAACCCAGCTACAGTTTGGCTGTGATCAGCTGTGCATGAAGAGGCTTCGACTAGGGAACCTCCCAGCTGCTCAGGTACACACTCCCTAATGGAGTATAAAACCACAATTACACTCTAGTGTGTGGCACAGAGAATGTCACAGCATAAACACCAGGGCTGTGTCTACACTGGGCCATTAATTCTGGAAAATCAGCCGCTTTTCCGGAATAAGCTGTGAGCTGTCTACACTGGCCCTTGAATTTCCGGAAAAGCAACGATGCTCTACTGTACAAAATCAGCCGCTATTCCGGAAAAACTATTCTGCTCCCACTCGGGCATAAGTCTTTATTCCGGAACACTGTTCCGGAAAAGGGCCAGTGTAGACAGCCCAGGAGTCTTTTCCGGAAAAAAGCCCCGATCGCGAAAATGGTGATCGGGGCTCTTTTCCGGAAAAGCGCGTCTACATTGGCCACAGACGCTTTTCCAGAAAAAGGGCTTTTCCGGAAAAGCAGCCTGCCAATGTAGACGCTCCTTTTCCAGAAAAACTGAAAACGGAATAGTATTCCGTTTTAAGCAGTTCCGGAAATTCATGCCAGTGTAGACACAGCCCAGAGATCCAGGCAGTATGGTCTGGGCAGTGCTGAGGGCTGGCTGTCCCCAGTCCTGCCCCTTCTGATAGCACAGAGCTGCCCCCCCACCTTATCCAGAGGCCCAGCAATCCTGTTGGCCCCCCAATCAGTGGTAGCAGTTTGATTTTGATGAGAATGTAATCTGTCTTGGGGGGGGGGGGGGGGGGGGTGATGGATAGGAGGAGTGCTTAACTTTTCTGAATATCCCAGCATTTGGTGATTAAAGGATTAAACTCAGGTAGCTAGTGGGTGTTGGCAGGGAGCCAGGAGAACCAATTGGAGAAGGTGGTGAGATTTGAATTGGAAGATATACCTGCCTGCTGTACTTCTCTGTGTTACTTTTCAGCCAGAAGTTGAGGGAACAAGATGAATTGAACCAGGCAGAGCTACCATACCTACAAAGAACAGTGGGCATAGAAATGGACTAGACCTTGAAGCACAGATTGTAAGTAAATAGGGAAATGGCTATTTAGTTGTGATCAGGTTATTTTTGTTTTGTTTTGTTTGATTTGGTTAAACTTCTCTGTGCTAAAACCATGTCCCCCACCTCCACCTGTACTTTAAGCTGTAGCCCAGGGATTGAATTTTCTGTGTTTTTAAATTGTTCTTTTCTCGGTTGCTCTAAAACACCTAGCAACCAACTATGCTTCGTCGAGTATCTCTTTTTGTTTTCTTTAATAAAATCACCTTTTTTAGACAGTGATTTGACTCTTGTGACCTGGAAGGTAATAGGAAGTTAGTATATGCATGCCTAAGACTGAGAGCTCAGCTATCAGAAATTGCAGTTTTCTCTTTTTATTCAAGCTCTCTTATGTTTAGAAGAGCTTGGGGTACCCCTCGGGAAGAGGTTCCCAGTGCTTCTTCCGGGGTTCAAGAAGAAAGGGTTTTTTTCACTTGGTGGTGGCAGCCAGGGAATCTGTGATCTTGAGGAGCTTTTAAGCAGAAGTTTATAGAGGCAAAGTGTTTTAAGGTGTCTTGCGGACCCTGCCTTCTGCTCTTGGAGTGCCGGAGTGGGGAACAGCCTTGACGGGGACAGCAAATTAGGCATGTGAATGCTTCCTGGGCAGGGAAAGTATTAGGAGTCAGGGAAGTGGAGATGTTAGAGCAAGAGTGGTGTGGGGTGAAGGGAAGAGGGGATTGTGAGGATGAGTGACTGGGGAGGGGAGAACAACTGGAGTTGAGTTGAGTAAGGCCTAGCACCACCCAACTCTTCCTGTGCACCCCAACATCCTGTGCTCCTCACACCTGCATTCTGCTGCTCCTCCAAACCGCACTGCACCCCAGATCCACACTCCAACACACCCACCACCCAGTTAGCAGACAATGGCCAGCACTAGCGGTGTGATGGATAGGAGGAATGCTGGCCAGCACTCCTAAACTGTAAGAGCTAGGACCACCAAATTTGGTATGCAGCTTCCTTGGGTTGTTCCTGGAAACTGGGAAGTGCCTGGAATGGGACTATTTCCCATAACATGGAAAGGGAGGGGGGAAGAATGTGAAAGGGAGGGGCAGAGAGGGGAAGGATGCGATACTGAGAATGGCCACTGGGGGCAGTTGCAGCACCAAGAGAGTGACCAGCAGGGCTGGGACTCTGCCATGTTCCCGGACAGCACACCGGTAAGGAACCCTCCCTACCCCAAACCTGGAGCCTACCTGCCCTCCCGCCCCACTGGGGAGAGCCTGCAAGCCATGGGGGGTGGGAAAAAGCTGCTGGAGGAAGAAGCAGCCCCCAGAGCCTGGCCCTTCCCTAGACTGTCTGCCATCCAGGAGGCATTGGGATGGGAAACTACTGGGGGGAAGCCCCCAGAACCTGGCCTCCCACTGGACAGCCTGCAAGCAACGGGGAGGGAAGCAGGATGGGCACTACAGGAGAGGGCATATATATATTTTTCATTTATTCAAAAACATCCTTCAGTTACAGACCCGAGCAATGCCAGGTACATCTACTAGCTTTATAATATTTGTATCCAGTCTTTTGTCCATGCAATAAGAAGAAATCCAGTCTTTAGGATCTCAACAAATGTTTAGCATTGTGGTATTCTTTGGAAATAGGGTTCCATGGGCCAGTGCAGGAAAATCTATTAATTCAGATACTTTATTCATACTAATACTAACTATTAACATGGGAATGAAATACCCTCTGTTTACAGCAGGTAAGTATGTAGATAGCTAAAGCTGTACATTTTAAATGGGAAAAATGTTATATTTTTGTTAAACAAAATAGAACATGGCCTAAAGAGAATCTTCCAAAAATTAATACAGCAACAATCAACCAAACACTGCTATAGAGGGAGGCAGGGTTTTACAGTACATAGCTGGGCAGAAAATTTCCAACTCGCGTTAGCTTTATTGCATGAAGACCCAATCCATACACTGTTAAGACAGTGAGGCTACGTCTAGACTGGCATGATTTTCCGCAAATGCATTTAACGGAAAAGTTTTCCGTTAAAAACATTTGTGGAAAAGAGCGTCTAGATTGGCACGGACGCTTTTCCGCAAAAGCACTTTTTGCAGAAAAGCGTCCGTGCCAATCTAGACGCGCTTTTCCGCAAAAAAGCCCCGATCGCCATTTTCGTGATCGGGGCTTTTTTGCGCAAAACAAATCTGAGCTGTCTACACTGGAACTGTGGGGTGGTTACCCACAATGCATCGCTATAAGAGTCGACCCAACATGATTATATCTTTGGACTAGAAAGCAGGGAAGAGCTGCAGGTTGAGAGGTATGGGAGGGGGTGAGGGCTCTAGGCTGGGAATACTGGCTCAGGGTGAGGACTAGGAATGAGGCCTTCTGGGTGTGGGGAAGAGCTCTGGTCTGGGGCAGGATGTGGAGGGACGAGGGCTGTGGGATGGTGCTGGGACTGGGGGCTCTGGGTTTGGGAGGGCTCAAGGCTGGGGCCAGGAACTGGAATGCAGGCTTACGGCTAGTGGCTCCTGGACAGCTGTGCAGCAGGGATGCTGAGGCAGACTTCCTGCCTCTCCTAGAACCACAGCAGGTCCGGCTCCTAGGTAGAGGCATACAAACGGCTCTGCATGGCTCCCGTCTGAAGACAGCACCTTCCCCCCCACTCCAATCTTGGAGAAGGGGTCAGTGTGCCCCATTCTCCCCACCCCATTTAGGAGCCAGACCTGCTGCTAGCCCCTTTTTGGGACACAGCACAGTCGGCAGTGCCAGGACAGGCAGGAAGCCTGCTTTAGCACGCCCGCTGGTCACCTTACAGCAAAGTGCCTGACATTGTTACCTAGGGCTGTTGACAAATGCTGGTCTAGTCTACACTAGAGGCCTGGCTACACTGGTATAACTACCTTGCTCAAGGGTGTGAAAACCACACTCCCAAGGAACATAGATCTGTAGAAGGTCAGTGTTGGAAGAGACCTCAGGAGGCCATCTGGTCAAACCCCTGCCCAAAGCAGGACCGACCCCAACTAAATCATTCCAGCCAGGGCTATGTCAAGCCAGCACTTAAAAACCTCCAGGGATGGAGATGCCCCCCGCCTCCCGGTGACCCATCCCAGTGCTTCACCCCCCTCCTAGTGAAATAGTTTTTCCTAACATCAAGCCTAGACCTCCCCCACTGCAACTTGATGCCATTGCTCCTTGTTCTGCCACCACTGAGAACAGCCTCTCTCCATCCTCTCTGGAACTCCCCTTCACCAAGTCAAATTCCCCCTCATTCTTCTCTTCTGTAGACTAAATAAGTCCAGTTCCGACAGCCTCTCCTCATGAGTCATGTGCTCCAGCCCCATCATTTTTGTTGCCCTCTGCTGGACTCTCCAGTTTGTCCTCATCCTTTTAGGGTGGGGTGGGGGGTCGGGGACAAAACTGGGTGCAATACTTCCGATGTGGGCTCATCAGTAATAGTTATACTGACTTTCAATCCTGGGTGTCGATAGCTATTTGGGTGGGACAGTTTCTCTCCCCGATATAGCTACCCCCCTCTCACGGAGGTGGAATAACTGGGAGAGAGCCCTCTCTCGGTGTATTGGCTTAGAACGGCTTCCTTAAGCGCTGCAGTGGGGCACAGGTGCTGCTGTGCCTATGCCACGTTTAAAGGGTAGACGTGCCCTGGTTGCAAAGAACGGCCGTTTTGCCTTGCCTGCTCCAACTGAGTTTTGCAGAGGAGCTGGCACTGAACTTCATCTTGCAGCCAGGGAACCTGCTGGGCTGGTGGCCTGTAAGCAAGTCACCAGCATTAGTTTACTGGTTAGTTGGCAAATCAATAATATTTCCCATATTGCCTGGGGGTTTTGGGGTAGATGGCGAGAAAATGAGAAGTTTGGCTTTAAGCTGCTACTTTCCAAAATCTGTACTGCTGAAACTCATGGCAGGGGGGAGGGGGAGCTGTAGGATTCACCGGTCACCTCAGGTGTGCCAGGCTCAAAGAGAAGTGATGTGCTACCCATACTCTTCCTCAAAGGCTCTCCCATGGGAAGTTCCACAGGACAGAAGAGAAGGGCCCAGGGCTTGCCAGACGCCACACAGAAACTTCTTGGGGGCGGTGGAACTCTGCTCCCGGAAGACAGTAGAAATAGTTGCTCAAACTGACTTTTTAAACGCTCTGCCTGTCAGAGGTCTCACACCACAGGTAGTTTTAGGGGAGGGGGTGGGGCGGTGATTATGAAGCGAGCTCCTCAATTGTTTCCATGACAGGTAGCACTCCCAGGTCCTGCCAAGGTAGGCCCCTGCCCCTGAGAGGTGAACAAACCACCTTAGGCGGGGCAGGGGTGTGAACACCAGCTTCCCTTGTGGGGCCTGAAGGTGGGAGAGGGCTGTGGGGGCCAGGGAAGCGCAGAGCCCTGAGAGGACCCTTCTGTGGGGACTCGCCCCCATTTCTGGCCTGCGGGTGGGGCGAGGAGCGGCCCGTCCGCCCCTGGGCCCCGTTTCTTGGGGCACATGCCCGTGGCAGGGCCCCTCTCCACCAGGCTTGGCGATGGAGGGCACCCGCCACCCTGCTTCTGGAAACTTGCTGCTGTGGGGGGCTTGATGAAAAAGTAGAACCCCGCTGGTTCTTTATGCAGGTGGGTCCCTGGAGCGCAGCATCCCCCCATGCACCCTGCTGGGGAGCGCTCGCCGGGCCGGGGCCCCCTGCCGCGGGGTGCTGCCCAGGCGGGGGACTCCAGCCCCTCGCCCCGTGGGAGCGGCGCTGCCGGGGGCCGCAGCCCGGGTCCTGCCGCGCCGCGCCCGGCCAGACTCAGCCCCCTGCTCCCGCCGCCGCCGCCCGCTCTCGACGCGCTGAGGCTGGAGCTGATGGCGGCAGCGCGGGCTCCGCACCGGGACGCGCCCTGCCCGCCGCAGCGCCCCCGCTGACGGCCCGCGCCCCCGCGGGGGAACCGGGCTGCGGCCGCCCACCCGCGCCGCGGGCAGCGCCCCCGCTCGCGTCCCCGCCGGGCGGAAAGGCGGCGGCGGCAGCGCGCAGCGGATCGCAGGCCCGGCAGCCGCGGGCCCCCCGCCGCCCCCATGAGCCAGCCGGACGCCAGCGCCCCGGAGCCGCCGGGCGAGCAGGTGAGGACGCGCCGCGGGGCAGCCCCCGGGGAGGCGGCGCGCGGGGCGCCCGGCCCGGCCCGGCTGCGGGAACAAAGCGGCGCCGAGCAGCCATGTCAGCTCGGACAGCCCGGGCCGCCCCCCGCCGGGCGCCCCGCACCCCGGGGCCGCCGCGCGCCGCCGCCCCCCGGCCGCCCGCGCCCCCGGCCCCCCGCTTTTCGGGCCCTTGCTCTTTCTCAACACACACACAAAAAAAATTTTTTCTAATTTTTTTTTTCCCCTCCAAACGGTCGGGTTTTTATTTTTTTCCATTAAAACGGCGCCACCTAGAGGAGACTATTTCGTAAATAAAAAAAAAAAAAGAAATTAAAATTGAAAAAAGAGGAAATATTTGCTATTTCTTATTTCTTTTTGGGGGAAAAAAGTTTGGATCGCGAGGGTTTGCGGGGGGGAAGGCAAGGCAGGAAGGGGGATTCTGTGCTCAGAGCAGCTAGTTGGGAGAGCTAGGTTCGTGGGAACAAATTTGGTGTTTTTGGAAGCCAAGCCCTGTTAATATGTAAATGAAAATTAAGCTGGAATTTGGACGAATTCAGTTTTTTTCTCCTGTTTTGGAAGAAAATGGGGTTGGAAAACAGCGACTGCTTCAGAAGGGATCTGATTTGAGTTTTAGGCAAGCCCATGGAAATGAACTGCAATAAAATGTTACTTTGGGGAAAGTAGGAGAATTGCTGTTTATGAAGCAATTATGAATTGTGCTTCATTGTAATTTTTCAACTTGCCAGCGTAGGGTGGCAGGGCAGATTTTGGTATTTTGTAATATTTAAAGTTAGTTCTCTTAAATAATGAAGAAATAAAGAAAAATACAGAATTTTTTTTTCTGTGGACACACCCAAAAAAAATTTTTTTGGTGATTTTTGGATTTCATGCAAAACTGCTTTTAAACAATAAGATCCTATACACAGAGCAGAAAAACAGTAGGGAAAGCAAAATTAAGAGTAGAATGCCAGTTTGGGTTTTGAATTTCTGATTTTTTTTGTCTTGATTGTTTGTCCTGGGATAATTGAAACATAATTTCCAGTAATTTAATTTCCTACTTCTTCTTTTCTAAAGAGAAAAATTTCCATAGTAGGCTTTTTGCACATACCCTGAAACTATTCCAGATACTGTGAATCATACAAATATAGTATTACATGGATTGATTTTAAAATCTGCTTTGATCATACAAAATGTGCATAATTAACAATATCATGAACAAAATTAACTGCAGATTTGAATATTTTAATTTTTATGAAAAATCAAGTAGCTGGAAAGGGCGCTGCCATGATATTTTCCATAATTTTAAAAATCCTTGTCACCTCTCACTCTTTTATAACCTTTCTGGAGTTTGAAATTGAAACCTTTCCATAATTAATGTTTCTCTTACTTTTTTGCACACATTTTGTTATTAGGCTGCCTGCAAGTAGTGGGGCTACGCAAAGTGGGTTGTTATTGTAGGGTTGCCCTTGAATACTGGGTTTTTGGTATTGATCTTTCTAAAATAAATAACAAAGGAGCACTGAAGGTTTCATTGTTTCAATAAAAGCACATATAAACGATATACGTGGCCTTTGCACACAAAAGAGAGTGTGGAAGATTAGGTCAACATTTGAGTCTTACCAACCTTGACACAGCCTCCTCTCTAAAATGGGGACAAAATAGCAAGATGGCTGGCTCCAGAGCTGCAGCATTTAATTTGAAAAGAACATTTTTGAATTTGAAACACAAGTTCCTGCAACTCCTGCGCTTCCTTGCTCCAGTAACTGAAATTTAGCCTCCTTCTTTTTAATTAAATTTCAGTCTGGAATGAATTTTTCTGAAATGAATTTTTCAAATCTGAATTTAACCCCCCTGAAAAGTGTTTGATGTTTGGATTGTTTCACTGTAACTTGATATTCGCTTGAAATTCAAGTCTGGACTTCCTGATAAATGCAGGGAGAAGGATCTATTTTTCACTCTGTTCTCATTTAGTCATTTCGTGTGTTGGGTTGTGCAGGGATGGAAAGACTTGCAAAGCAGGAAAAGTGTTGGGTGGAGGACAAAATGTTCAGAAATGCAACTTTATTTTTTTCATTTTGCATTGATCTCCAGAAAAAAGACCCACCCTCTTCCTGAATTTTTTTTTCAGCAAGTATAGAACAACCTCCCGTAGTCATTAGCAAATAGTGGCACAAACATACTGGAGTATCACGTGTGTAGAAATTGTACACAGTGCATTAAATTGGATTAAACAATCCTTGTCAATATTTTGTTCTTGGTTTCATTCAAAAGCCTTAAAGGTGGTGACTTTTCCAAATTCATGTCCTGCATTCATTCTTTTAATTGAACTGCACACTAGAACTTCAGATTAGTCTAAGAATATACCAAATTAAAACCATTTGGCTGTAATATTTTTGAAGATTAATTAATGTCATGCCCCCCCCCCCCCCCCCCCCCCACTGGAGAACTTTTGACGCGTCTCTTCTTTCCTCCCTGCTCTGCCTATTCCCACATCCTCCCCCTAAAATCTTGGGAGAAGCACTGATAATTGGTGTATTCAGGGCCCAGGGATATAATAAATTGATGGCTTTATTATTGTGATTATAAATAGTGGAATATATTAAGTTACGGTACATAAGAGGTTCTGTTGCATTGTTTCACATTTATTTCTTGGAAGTTTATAATCTAAAATATAAAATTTGAAATTTCAAGGGGCTGTTTATATCTCTACATGTACTAAACTGCTAATGCAAATAAGTGACTTTCCTTATTATAAATAAATATATAGTTTAAAATATCTGTAGCCCATGTCCTCTGCAGAGACTGCAGATGCAATAGCATTAGATTGCAACTTGTGGGGATGTTGTAGGTGTGTGTACTGCAACCTTTACATCCTTTAACTGTGTGCATATCGGTTTCCTTTAAACAATGGCTTCCATTATATCTTTTACTGGTGGTGAAAGCTATAGTTTAGGTTACAATAGAATTCTCCACCCTAACCTTTTTTTCCACAACGCTCTTGCATTCTGGAGAAAGCCTTCTTGGTTGAAATTTTTTGTCTTAGACCCATTTCAAAGGGAACTTGTTTTGGGGAAAATTGAGCAAAAATTGTTTGCCTAATTTTGAGTTATTTGATGGTAGAAAAGAAATTGCTGCAAATAGATTTTAAGACTGAATTTTTGTAGCATAAATTATAGAAAGACAGAACTTTGGAAATGGGAATTTTCCAGGAACCTGGTCCTCAGTGAGGTCACAAACATAAGTAAATAAAATACTAGCATGTTCAATGATACATAGTGTTAGCACAAGCACAATGTGACATTTGATTGTTACATTATTTCCAAAATTATTACATTGTTTAAATACATAATTTCCTAATATATTTCGTTATGTAGGTATAATTACACTGCTGGATGATGTGTAATTAAATTTTTGATTATGCAAGTGTTAGAGAAGTCAATAGAAACTAATATTTTAAAAAGATTTTCCTTTAAAAAAAATGTAATGTAAGATTTTATATTCTTTAGGGTACAGTCTTTGGACCTAGCTCTTGAAGCCCTCGCATGTAGAATTTGTGTATATAGAGGGTCTGTAGGATTGGGCCTTTCAATCCTCAAATGTTGCTACCTGCCAAAGGAGGGGTTACTCTGTACTGCCGTCATTACGTTCAGATCCTCTTGGATTCAACTGGAGGGGGTTGCAAAGGCCCCAGTCCTGCGGATAATTTATGCACGTGTTTAACTTTTAACATGCTAATATGACTATTGGGTTCAGTCAGGCGACTCAGATTCGTAGATTCTGCCTCCCGAGAGGACCATTGTGATGAGCTAGTCTGACCTCTTGTATATTTCAGACCACAGATTTTCCCCCAAATAATTCCTAGAGCAGATCTTTTTTCGAAAAACACTGACTCCCGCTATAAAAATTGTCAGTGGTGGAAACTCCACCATTCGCGACAGTAGGTTGTTAAAAGGATGAATGATTATTTTCAGTCTAAATTTGTCTAGATGCCACTTCCAGCCACTAAATTGAGTAGCCTCTTCCGGATTGAGGAGCCTGTTACTAAATATTTATTCCCCGTGTAGGTACTTCTAGGCAGTAGTCAAGTCACGCCTTAGCCTGGTTGGTGTTAAGCTAACTAGCTTGTGTTCTTTGGGCTTATTATGGTAAGGCCTGTTTTTGATATTCTCCGAGTCCTTTGCTGTTGATCAGTATCCTTTTTAAATGGTGAATGCTATAACTGGACGCAGCAGTCCAGCCTGGTGGCACCAGGATGCATTAGTCCTTGTGGCCACAGTGCTGCACAGGGAGCTCATGTTCAGTAGGTTATTGACTCCCTTCTATCCCTTAGCCCCTCCAAACCCCAAACCAAAACATTCCACTCACAAAAATCTTGTACACACTCATTGCTTCCCAGGTAGAGTTTCCTATCCTGCCAGTCTGGCCTACATACTTGGTTCCTAGAAGTACACAACTGCATTTAAAAGTCTCAGAGGGGTAGCCATGTTAGTCTGTAACTAAAAAAAAATTAATGAATGGGCTTGTAGCACCTTAGTCTCGGAGGTGCTACGTCTACATTTAGCCATATTGGAATACATGGTGCTTGCTTATCTAGGTCTCTCTGGGTCAGTGATCTCTCCTCGGTGTTATTTTACCACTCCCTCACGTTTTGTGTCACTTGCAAACTTTGTCAGTGTTGAGTTTGTTTTCTTCCAGGTTGTTGATTAATAACGCATAATAGCGTAGGGCCCAGAACCAATCCCTATGGCAATCCGGATACACATCCGTTTGATTACGGTTACTTGTTTATAATGATAGCCTGATTATAATCCAGTTAATGTGTTCCGTGTCAATTTTATATCTTTCTAGTTTTTAATCAACCTGTCATGTGGTACTAATTCAAAAGCCTTAAAAAAGCCTAAGAGTATTACATCAACACAGTTACCTTTATCAACCAAACTTGTAAGACTCAGAAAAAATTTGTTAGATTGACTGGAGCTATTTTCAATACACTTATGTTGATTGTTATTAATTATATTACTCTCTGTTAATTCTTTATTAATCAAGTCCCGTATCAGCTACTCCATTATCTTGCCTGGGATTGATGTCAGACTGACAGGCCTAGAGCTACCTACGTCATGTTGCTCATCCTTAAATATTTGCAGAACATTCGCTGTCTTCCATTCTTTTGGGCCTTCCTCAGAGTGCAAAGGCTTGTTGAAAATTAACATTAATGGTTAAGCGAGCACCTCCTCCAGGTCTTTTAAAACTCTTCGGTGCAAGTTATCCAGACCTGCCGATGTAAAAAACTCTCGCTTTAATAGCTGCCGTTTAACATCCTCCAGAGATGAAAGTAGAATAGAAAATGTGGTTTCATATGATATGTCCACATAATTTGTTTTTTTGCCCCAGTTACAGAACATAAATAATTGTCTGTATTATTATGGATAAATCTTACTTCAGTCTAGTTATGGCCAACATCATTCTTGTTCCTGATATGCTTTAAAAAGTCTGTTGTTTTGCTAGCCACATGCTATATTTCTGCTTATGTCCCTTTGCTTTTCTTATCAGTTTTCCACAGTTCTTGGTTTGTGGTATGTATTCATTACTGTTCATGTGCCCTTCCTTCCATTAGTTATTTTATAGGTGCCTTACTTGCCAAATAACACTGACTTTTTTAACCAATACAGCCTTCTTTCTTGACTGTGGGACTCTGGCTTTTCAGGCATCTAATAAAGTGTTCTTAAATAATTCCCAATTATCATGCATATTTTTCTAATTACATTCTTCTGGGCTGGTTTGATATGTAATTATTTCCAGGTATGTGACTGCTAGATTGTACTGAGAGAGATCTCTAGCTCCGTGGTTTGGTGTCAAGCTAGGAGGATGTATCTACTGGAATACTGCAAGGGTCAGTCCTGGATTGGGTACTATTCAATATTTTTAGTAATGCTTGGATAATGGAGTGGAGAGAATGCTTATAAAGCTGGTGGATGACACCAAACTTGGTAGCAAGCACTTTGGAGGACAGGCTTAGACTTCAAAACAACATTGACAAATTGGAGAATTGGACTGAGATCTGCAAGATGGAATTCAGTTAAAACACTTGCAAAATTCGGCATTTAAGAGAGAAAAAATAAAGGCCCAAATGCAAATTGGGGGATAGCTGGGTAGGCAGAATCCGGAGGAGAGCAAGAAAATGGTAAAAGGTTTAGCAAACCTCCCTGACTGATGAGGAGAAATTAAAAAACAAACCAGGCATGTTTAGTCTTGAGAGAAGACCAAGACTAAACATAAATATTTGATAAATCTTCAAATATTTTAAGGGCTGTTATAAAGAAGACCAATGAGTGGTCCTGTGGCACCTTAGAGGCTAACAAAAATATATAGTATCAAGAGCTTTTGTGGGTAAAACCCACTTCATCAGATGATCTAGAGTGGAAATAACAGAAACCAAGATATTTACAATAGAAAAACAAGTACCTGTCTGTTGTAGGACTGGTGCTAACGATGCTAATTAGGCTGGAAGTGTCCCATTCTTAGCTTTTGATGTAAAAATATGTGATTGTTCTCCAGCCATTGAAAGAAGCAGTGTGTTTAATCTGCAACAAGGGAGATTTTGGTTAACTACTAGGAAAAATGTTTTGAATGATTAAAGGTCTAGAGAACATAACCTATGAAGGAAGGCTGAAAGAATGTGGCTTGTTTAGTTTGGAAAAGAGAAGATTGAGAGGGAACATGATAGCGGTTTTCAGGTATCTAAAAGGGTGTCACAAGGGGGAGGGAGAAAACTTGTTCTTCCTGGTCTACGAAGATGGAACAAGAAGCAACGGGCTTAAACTGCAGCAAGGGAGGTTTAGGTTGGACATTAGGAAAACGTTCCTACCTGTCAGGGGGGTTAAACACTGGAATAAATTGCCTAGGGAGGTTGTGGAATCCCCATCTGTGGAGATATTGAAGAGTAGGTTAGATAAATGTCTATCAGGGATGGTCTAGACAGTATTTGGTCCTGCCATGAGGGCAGGGGACTGGACTCGATGACCTCTCGAGGTCCCTTCCAGTCCTAGTTTTCTATGATGATAAGGACAGCTGAGTGCTAGTCTAGGGTTCCAAAGAAAGGCGTGGAATCCCTGTTACCAGAAGTCTTTAGAAACAGAACAACAAATACCTGTTGGTGTGGTTGAAGTTTATTTGGGACCTGCTACCTGCACAGTTAAGGAGGTTTGGGTTGTTTTTTCTCATGCAGAGACATTCTGGTTAGAAGGAGGTACATTTCCTGAAATTCTGAGAAATTGAAACAAATCTTAATGTTACAATAATTTTAAAATTTTGCCTTACTCTCTATGTCCATAGTGAATTGCTTCACTCGTACTGCATTTCTGGGAAGAAGTTTCTGATTTTTAGTATCTTTTTTTTCTGTGTGGCTTAATTGCTTATGATCTGCTTCCTTTTTTGTTTTAGTTTTGTTTCTTGAATATTTCTTCTTTTGTACTACGTGATGCCAGTTTAGCGGTTAACTAGTAAAGAAAGTACATCTGTATGTGTTGACTAGGTACAAACAATCATGGATTTGTTGGGTGTCGGGTAGAAATGAATGAGGCTGTTTATCATGAACAGTATGTGAGTGATAACCCTTTTGGAATAAGCTATCCTTGTTCATTCTATTGATTGGGAAACTGACTTGGAGTATTTTGCTCCCTGCCCCTTTAGCCCATCAGATGGGAATTGGGTTTTTCAGCAATAACACAAGTAGACAAAGACAACATAAGCAACCAGTTTGCATGAGTTGCATGGGAAAGGTTTTGATTCTGTATCCTGTTTAGCAAAGGCAAGTGACTTTTCTTTTTAGTCAAGACAATGATAAGAGCAAGAGTGGAGTAAAGCAGGAAGGGAGACAAAAAGGATTTAAGATTTTATGTTCAGATAATGGAGTTGTGAAACGCCAATGGAAACAATAGAGAAACTGTGGGATAAAATAAGGCCAATATCAGTCATGACTATTGGACTTGATGGGGCACGTCTGTGGGTGGCTCGTTTTGTTCAAGAACTGAGCATTGAGGACAGAAGCTGCTTTTCTAGAAGGGGAAAGAGGGGGAGACCATCCTTCACCCAGTCTGTTATCTAAGGAAGGCAGGAGTGAGCCTGTATTATTTTTGCATTTGGGTGAGTCAGATGAGATCCTGTCTTCTCTGGGCACATGGAAGGTCTGTAATGGCCTTCTGGCATCTTTGACTGACAAATTCATAAAGGTGCTCTTGAGGGAGGATGAAGGGAGGACAACCAATGAGTGCCTTTTACAAGGGTTGGTGGAGAAAAGGGACAATTTCTAAAGTGGGATTGGTAGTGAGGGCTCTGGGCATGTTCTGTGTAGACCCATTGAATACAATGGTAAGTGATGGAGCTGAGAACAAAGCCTTCTCGGATGATCCCATTTCTTTTGTTATTGTATACGGAGCTGGTAGGTGGACTGCAATTAAGTATGTAACTAATTAGTCTGGAGCGGGATTAGAGGTCTTGGGTCTTTATGCACAGGAATTGTGTTTCTGGAATCTGAATTGAGTATATTACGTGCAGATACCATAATGATGGGTCTGTACATTCCTGTAATATAAATCATAATAAAATTTTTGCATTCTAAATATGTATATACTGTGTCTAGATGCACATAGAATCACCATGGTAGGCTTATGATTGACCAAGCAAGTTATTTGGTTTTTAATTAATTTGCTGTCTCTTCAAGACTTCCAAAGTTAATGTAAAAAAGTCTCAGAGAGGTCGTCGTGTTAGTCTGTAACTTTAAAAACAACAAATAGTTCTGTAGTACCTTACAAAATAAAAAAAACATTGCACACAAAACCTTGTGACACTAAACCCACTTCATCAGAAGATGAGCAAAAATGTTAATGTTAATTACAAAAAGTTAATGTAAGATGTGTGGGGGAAAAAGAAGGTTAGGAAGAAAAAGATATCTCCTTCCAATCCATGCACAGTTGAGGAGTATATGGAAAGCACTTGTTAATTGAATGACAGGGAAGTGTACAGTGGGCCAAATTAAGAGGGGAAGTATAAAGATCAGGAAAGTTAATTGGACTTCACACGTAAGGTGTGAATTTTCAACCCTCTGTGGATGCTCTTATGCTGGAATAAAGCTGCTTTATTTCAAATAATTCTAATCCAATTTGGAAGTGGATTACGCTAATTCAAAATAAGGGATTCTTATTCTGGAATAAGAGCTTCTATAGAGGGAGTTAATCAGAAATGACTCCCTGTTTAGACAAGCCCTAAATTAGAACCTGATTTACCCTCGGAAGTCCCTTCATTGTGTCTCTCCTCTGTGTGTAAGGCCTTGCCCAAACAAATTGTGCGCAGCAAGAGGCGTGTGCTGTGCCCTAAGGCCGGGTCTATACTAGATCCGGCAGCTTAAAGTTTGCAACATGCGTAGATGGAGTCGGCTTAACCTAAGCGGAGCTGTGGCGGTGTTTGCACAGCAGGAGGCTGGCGGGAGCACACGCTCCCATCGGCTTTCCATATTCCTCACAAAACGAGGAGTACCAGATGCTGACGGGCTATCCTCAGTGTTTGATGTACGGGTCTATGTTAGAGGTGCTAAATTGAACGCTGGAAGATCAACTTCCCGAGGGTCGATTTTCTCGCTAGTATAGACGTGCTCAAACTGTCCACAAGGACCCTGCTCTCAAGCACTAAGGACCGAGTCCCTGGGTATGTGTGAACCTGCATTGGGTGAAAGCGCCCTGGGGAACTTTTAGTGCAGAATCGCAAGGTCTACGCTGTCGGTATTTGACGCACCAGAGTGCTGTAACTTTACACCTCTACTCGCTGTGCACCCACTGTTCATCTAGAAAACCCCTAGAGGATGTTGATTTAGACTTTATTTTCAATGTCTGTTTGATGACAAATGGATCACTCAGTGATTCCCTGTTGTGTTCGCTCCCTCTGAAGCACCTGGCATTGGCCACTGTTGGGAGACAGGACACCGGGTTAGATGGACCATTGGTCTCTGTCCCAGTATAATTGCTGTCACGTTCTTATCCTGGAACAAAAGTTTGGGGGAAATCCAGATTAACCATAACAAACTTGAGTTAATTGGCTGTCAATTAATTACTCTACTGTAGACAAACCATTACACATTGGTGAAGTTGATAAAAGTTGTCTCAGGCCAGTTCTACACTAGAAACCTGCCTGCTATGGCAAAAAGAATTTTTTTTTCCTCTCTCAGAATGTTTGTCTCAGCAAAGGCTCTTTAAGGTTAGATTAAGCCTTAGTTACTTGAAGTGTTATAATTTACTTTACTGCACATTTTTATATCACTTCAGAATTTGGCCCAGAGTAAGTGAAAATAAAAGTTACAGCTGAGCCAGAAAAATGACTGGGTATTTTAAATAGCCTTACACCAGGTTTACAAGGGATAGAGGAAAATAAAACTGTGAATCAGAGATGGAAGCTATTGAATCTGCAGAAAACAAGGTTGTACGTTTTCAGGGTAGCATAGCAGAGAGTCCGGATTGCCTGTGAGCTGGCCCTGTTAGCCCGTCATTGCTGCTGCCCAGAGATCCTGCATACTCACTGGGAGGAGGGGATTCATTATCTCTCCCAGAAACAAACTATGGTGGGAGAGATAGGAGAACAAGTTTGAACTGACCAGTCCGGCCTTAGGAGTCCTAGAAGCAAGATGGGAAGAAGGTTTAGGATGAACTTTAATCTGTTACTACAAATTTCTTTGTTAAAAAGTGTAATCGTGTGTGATTTACGTAATGTGTGGACTGTCTCTCAGAGCCGGTTATAATAGGCACCTGCTCTCATTTTGTGATGATAAAGCACACAATGGGTGTTTTTACACTTTCCCAATGAGTGTACCATTAGTTTGCAAGATCTAACAGGTTCAATTTTTTAATGATTTTAATAATTGTAATTCTCTGTTCCTCACACTCCCCTTGCAAAAACTGCGGTTGTCTTGTATTTCAATAATCAGTTACAAAAGATTTATGTCCCAGGAAATGTTTTCAACTTTCACATGATTTCTGTAGGTCGCCACATTCACAGCCAAAGAAATTGTGTTCCTAAGGTCAAAATATAGCCAAAGAATGTTGTTACAGCCTCAAAATCAATTCATGGATGGTATGAATGTAATAATACAATTTTTGTACTACTACAGGTAGATTCCCAGAAAGATTTCTGTAACACCATCTCTCAGTCTATGGGAACATGTTTAGTGGAAATAAATAATGTTGTCTTTCATAAAAGTTTGGGGAAAAATACAAGAAAAAATAAGGCTCTAATCCTATAAACACTTCTTACATTTTTTTGAAATAAAAATTTAATGTGATTCCCTTTAATAATATCCTGCTATTAAGTGATTTTTTTTGGTGGGGGGCAGGACAATATATTTACCAAAGATGTATATATTGGTCATTTTATGACTTTTGATTACTGCTAGTATTTTGTACGTAACAGTTATGTTGGTTTGCATGAGGTTTGTGGATCTTTCATTTTTCAAGTATCAGAGGGGGAGCCGTGTTAGTCTGAATCTGCAAAAGCCGCGAGGAGTCCTGTGGCACCTTATAGACTAACCGAAGTGTTGGAGCATAAGCTTTCGTGGGCAAAGACCCACTTCGTCAGATGCATGACTAACACTTCGGTTAGTCTATAAGGTGACACAGGACTCCTTGCGGCTTTTTCATGTTACAGAAAAGTGTGGCCTCCCCATTCCAGCTTAAACAATAAAATATTTGTAATTCATTATGTAACATTCATATTGTGTAATGTGCAGTTTTCCTGACTATAGCCATCAGATCTATGTCCACATTCAACAATTTAACCTAATTAAATATATATGTGGAACTTTATGAATTTCAGCTACTAGCATAAAAAATGTGATTGCCATCCATGAAATCAGGAAGGAATGTTTCGTTTGTACCTGATTTTCCTTTTAGATATCCTTTTGTCTGTAGTGCTTGAAATAATTTATTGTTTTCCTTGGACATTCACTTAGGTCCCAAAAACTATGCAAATGCTTATCTTCACATGTGAGTAGCTCCATTTGAAGTCAGTGGAATTGTTCAGTAGACATACATTGAAGCATGTATCTGCTTCTTTGCAGGAATGGTTTCTTAGATGAAGACAGCATTAATTTGAGTATAATATAATTTTAGAATTGTAATGCCAGGAAAATGTTTATTTTCTCCAATTAAAAATAATGATTTTTTCTGTATATTGACTGACTGTCAAGTCTTAAGCTACAGTTCTTTTCAAGACACACACATTTTCAATTTTATAACATATTGCAAAAGATGCATTGGTATTTTTAAAAAGGATACTAGTAAACAAGGATAATAATAAAGAAAAAATGTAGGAAAACTCTATTGTTAGATGCTTTCAGTGTTAAGTGTTCTTTCTTTCAGGTTAATACATTTTACTTTCTGTTCTGCTAAAGTTTTCTGACCAATTCTAATGACTGACCACATTATGATTGTTTCTTTATAATATGAGCAATCATTTAGTATGCTTTGCTTGTAAGAAGTTGAATCCATTTTATTTACATAATACTAAATGTTTATCTTTCAAGAAGACCAACTAATGTACCAAATATAATGAAAGGCACTTGTTCTCAGCAATCCCAACAGAGTAAAACAAATATCCAGTTACTAGAGCAAGCCATTTTAGAGAGATCATGAACCAAAATAGCAATAGATTTTTTTTGTAAAAAAAAAAAAAAAAAAAAAAACCCTAACTGCAGCCAAATTGTTAGGAAACCAAAACTTTTATATTCTTTGTCTGATTTTGACCAAGCTTTCTGGAATAAGGAGATTGTAGAATGAGGTGTGAATTACAAGATTTTAGGAAGTCTGTCCATGTGTTGAGAAGTGAGGAGGATGAAAAGTGGTTTTACAGTGGAAAGGTAGCTTCTACCCCCTTAGCCGTGAAGCAACCTCTGCCATTGCATAATAAATAAAAAGCCATTGAAATTGCTGTATAAAGCCGGTGAAGTATTACATCATGTAACTGTTTTCTACCTTCTAGGCATTGGCGTTAATTTATCCTTCATTGACTTTTCCTCACAAACTTGCATCACGTTATCATTTCCTGCCTTCCATTCCAGTGCCTTCCATTAACTCTGTTCCAGGTTTTATCACTCATGGGCTTTAATACTGGAAGGAACCGTCGTGATCAGCTAGTCTGATCTGCAGAGAGATGGTCCTAGAACCGCATCCATTCACTCCAGTAATGGGCCCATAACTTTTGGCTGAGTTACTGAAGTCCTCACATTTTGATGTGAAAGACTTCAAGTTCATAGAATCCTAGAACTTGAAGGGACCTAGAGAGGTCATCAAGTCAAGTCCCCTGCCCTCACGGCAGGACCAAGTACCAGAGACCATCCCTGATAGATGTCTGTCCAGCCTGCTCTTAAATATCTCCAACAATGGAGACTCCACAACCTCCCTAGGCAATTTATTCCAGTGTTTAATCATCCTGACAGGAAGGAGTTTTTCCTAATGGCCACCGTAAACCTCCCTTGCTTCAATTTCAGCCCATTGCTTCTTGTCCTATCCTCAGAGGCCACGGAGAACAATTTTTCTCCCTCCTCCTTGTGCCACCTGTTTAGATACCTGAAAACGGCTATCATGTCCCCTCTGTCTTCTCCTTTCCAAACTAAACAAGTCCAATCCTTTCAATCTTCCTTCACAGGTCGTGTTCTCTATACCTTTTATCATTCTTGTTGCTCTTTTCTGGACCCTCTCCAATTTCTCCACATCTTTCTTGAAATGTGGTGCCCAGAACTGGACACAATACTCCAACTGAGGCCTAATCAGCGCAGAGTAGAGAGGAAGAATGACTTCTCGTGTCTTGCTCACAACACTCCTGTTAATGCATCCCAGAATCATGTTTGCTTTTTCTGCGAGAGAGACCTGTTGAAAACAAAGAACACTAATGAAGGAAGAAGCTATTATACCCAGGCTAGAGAAGAGATCAGCTCTAACTTGAAGGATTTTAGGTGAAATAAGAAATATGGAGGAGTTTTGTTTTGTAACAACTTCTCTTAGTGCATTAGGCTTATCTGGCATGTTTTGTTTTATTTTTGCTTTGTAGCTTACTTTGTTCTGTATGTTTTCACTTGGTCACGTACTTTTTATACTTAATAAAAGCACTTTTGTTTATTATCAATCCTCATGTAAATAATTGTCAAGTGGGAAGGGTCAACAGCTGGATGTATCTGTCTCTCATTCATAAAGGGAGCGAACTCTGAGCTTTGTGTGTGTGAAACTTTTATACAGAGTAAGACAGATTTATTGGGGTGTTGGTCTGTGCTCCTGGGTGCTATCAGGTCTGTGTAGCTGAGCCCCCCTAGAGCTGTTATCAGCATCTCTTTCTCTTCTGGGGGGCTGTTACCTCAACTCTGTGCCTTTGTTATGGGAGACCAGAGCATCTTGCCCAGCAGGGCAGGCAGGGCCGTCCTTAGGATTTATGGTGCCCTACGCGAGATTATTAAACTGGTGCCCCGGTGCCTGACTTGCTCTTCCATCCCTACTCCCTCCCCTTCCCAGAGACCCCGGCAGCCAATCCCCTCCCTCAGACTGTGCTGCAGGCAGTGCATTCGGCTCTCTCTAGGACCCAGCCCTGCTGTTACATGCTCCACTGCTTCCTGTCATAGGCGTGCACAGCACATTTCATGAGGGTGTGCACCTAAAGAATTTTTTTTAAATGTACTTTGACCCCCATTAGCCACACCCCCTGACCTCCATTAGCCATGTCTCTGGAGGCAACACTCTCGGGGCAAGATGGACACATGACCAAAAGTAAAAGGTCATGTGACCCACCCCGCTCCCGAAGGACTTTTCCCACCATCCTCCTACCAATCGGGATTCGATTGGCCCCCACCAAACCTCCCTCATGCAACTATCCTGCAATTGCATTAACCCAATGTGTGTGACATTAACTCAGGGGCGGAGAGGCTGGGAGAAGTGTTCCCTCCAAGAGTTTCCTCTCATGAGCAGAATGGATTTTGTGTTGTGCACCAGTACTGAGTTCATGTGGCTTGTTTGGATGCGCCACTGTGGCACCCAAGTTATTAATAAATATCTTATAAACCTCGACCTTTTCCCTCTGCTGCCCTGTCTCCTCCCCTTGCTCCATCAGCTCCCCTGGTGCCTGCTGCCCCCAACCCCTCACCCTCCTCTGCTGTCCTGATTCCTGCCCTTCTCACTGCCCTCAGCCCTCCTGCGACCTGCCCCCTCCACCAGCCCTTCTCTGCCCCCTGTGCCCACTCCTTCAATAGCCCCACTCTGATCATGTGAGCTACCCCTCCTCATCCCCTCTCTTAACACGTCCCTCTATACACCTGCACTGCCTCTCTCCTCTGGTGCTGGTCCCTGCCCTTCTGCTTCACCCCCAGAATCCCCTGGCACCTGCACCTTCCCTTACTCCTGCACCCTCCTGGTGCCTCCCCCTTCCCTTACTGCCCCTGCCCCGCCCCCTTTTTCCCTGATGCCCACCCCCTCACCAGTCTCTGCCCCCGTTCCCCTCTCACGCCCCTGTGCCCTCATACATGACTTGCTCAATCCTCACCCCTTCTTTGAAGCCTTCTCCCAGCACTCCCCCTCCAGCCCCCAATGCCCTTCCCCTCTCCTCTTCTTTCCCAGCATCACCCTGTCTCCCCTCCCACTGACACCTCCCCTCCTTCCCTTTTCCTCATTGTCTGCACTTGCCCCCCTCGGCATTAGTCTCTCCTCCACCCCTCCCTTGGTGCCTTCCCCTTTCTTCTCCTCCTGACCTGCCCCCTCCCATCAGCACGAACACCTTCCTCTCTCACCCCTTCCCCCTGTTTTCCTCCTCGCCCTCGCCTACCTTCTGCCTGCCTGTTTGCAGGGCTGGAGTCTGCTGCGATCGGGCCCCAGAAGTCCCTGCAGCCCAGGCTCCAGACCACATGCCGGAGCCGGAGCTGGGCCACTCGACTCTCGCAGCCCCGGCCCATCACAACAGGGCCGGTCCCGCCTCTAGCGAGGCTCCGCTCCGAGGCGTGGCTTGGCCATTTTTAATAATGGCGCTGCAGTGCCAAGCGGCGCGTGACCCCGCCCCTTCAGGCTCGCTGTGCGTGACCCCGCCCCCGGCGCAGCCCCGCCTCCTCCCGATGCTGCTGCCCAGGCTGACAGCTTCCGTTCTCCAGCCGGGGTCAGCTTGCCAGCCTCCTCGCCGTAGTCCCTCAGCCTGGTGGGGTCTTCTGGCGGGGCCGTAAGTGTTGGCAGCGCCCCTACTGGCTCCGGTGCAGAGCGCACACGGATGCTTCCCCTCCGTCCCGGGCTGGCAGAGTGGTGCCCCAGAAAGTGTGGTGCCCTACGCGACTGCGTACTTCACGTATGCCTAAGGACGGCCCTGAGGACAGGGTGGGGTGGCGTTCCAGAGGGTAGGCAGGCAGAGCGGTGTGATCAGCCGTCTCATGGTGATCCCTCTGATCCAGCCCATCGCAGCAGACATGAGGTGGGTTTGTGCAGTTGGCGTGGGCTTAGGGACAGATATTTTTCACCATTATGTGTTGTTGCGTTATTGTTAACTGAGAACCACAGGATCTTGAATGTATGTGGATGGGAGAGGGAAGGAGTATTGATGGGGGGAATGGTCTGTTACAGACCACAGAATCAAACTAGAGAACAGGATGAGTTTCTTACAAAACAACCATCAAATGTGTAAGGGGGAAAATTGTGTTTAATTTGGGTTACATGCCTGCTGTCTCATACACCCAGCAGTGAAACATCATTTGAGTTTTAAAAATGCTAGATGATGGTTTTCTAACACAATCGGTATAGCAGCCAACATGGAAGTAACTGTATTTTGGACCTCGTTAGGAGAGATTAATGTTAAGTAAACACTGGATTGGAAATTGGTGGTTGCTTAGGGACCACTGATCATGGCCTGATTACATTCCATACAGGCAAACAGAGGACAGTCCCAACCGGTAATGTATATTCTTGCTGCTTCCAAAAGGCTAATTTCCTAAATTGAGAAAAATGATGAGCGAAATTGAGTGGGAGGGAAAATGTGGGCAGAAAAAAGTGAATGAAAATTGCGAGTTCCTTAAAAAGAGTTGATTAGGAGTCCAAAGAGTCACAATGCCACAATCAGGAAAGAAGAAAACTTTGCTTACACTGGTTCAGTGGCACAGTGTAGGCAGAATAGAAATAAAAAAACAAACAACACCCGGTGTGAAGGAAAGGGTGACGGGTTGAACCACAAAAGTCTCCTTAGGATTGCCCTCTGGTGTGCCCATCTGGCCATGGATGCCTACCTTCCTGCTCTCTGAGGCTCCCCACCACCCTGTCTCCCCCAGACAAGGCCCAGAGTTGGGGTTACCACCCCCCTGCAGAACAACACAGACACTGAACCAGCCCAGTTCTGGGAGAATTCAGTTCTAAAGGCTCAGAATCCAGGAAACCAACCCACAAATGGCACTAAAAGGCCAATTAAATCTGTCTTTGTGTAAAAGTTTTGCATAGAGAAAGTTTATAAGGTCCGCCCACTTTATTAATGAAAGAGACCTATGCACATTGGTTGCTCTTCTCCCAGGCAACAGTTATTTACACTGGGCTCGATAATGAACAAAAGTGCTTTTTTAAGTATAAAAAGTAAGATCAAATTAAGTTATTAAATTAAAATGAACAAAAAAAATGCTTAGCTAGTTGAAGAAACTTGTTACATGTAAATTCGTACCCTAAACAGCTGTTCTTATCACAAATAAAAGCTTCAGGTCAGACTTGATCTTTACTCTCACTTGGGTCTACAGCTTTTTCAGAGTTCTTTGTATCCTCCTAGGTAGTAGGGCCAGGTAGTTTCAAAAGCCAGCTGAAGAGAGAAGACTGATGGCTTCCCATTGGAAAAAGGGGACATGACAGCGATCAGCAAAAATTAGAAATGATGATGACTAGAAAATATATAAAAGAACCTAGAAATGGTGGGGGGAAATCTAGGGAGGGTGAGGCTAAGGACAGGCCAGAGGAAGGTTATTAAGTATGCTAGGAACAAAAGAAATCCTAGCAATGCTGTAGACCTATTAGTGGGTAGAGAGGGTAAAATTGTTAATGACGCAGAAAAGAAGTGTTCACTACAGATTTCTGTTCTACATTTGGAAAGAAGAGTGAGGCTGTATTTGTGTCCCATGTGGATGAAGCACTTTCTAGTGCATAAGTAATTAATGAGGAGGTTAAAGATCAGCTGCTAGAGAGAGAGCTTTTTAAACCAGTAGGCACAGATAAATAGCACCCAAGAGTTTGAAAAGAGTTGGGTGAGGTGATCAATGGCCCATTGATGTTAATTTTGAATAAAAGCTGGAATGCTGGGGAGAGTCCAGGAGTTTGGAAGAATGCCAATGTGATTGCAATATTCAAAAAGAGCAAGTGGCGTGACCTAGTTATTCATAGGTTCATAGAGCCTGCCATGCACCCCAGGCAAAATCACGGAAAAGCAGATACTAGCTTCAGTTAATAAAAATGTAAAGGATATGATTTGTGCTAGTCTACATTGTTTTCTGGAAAATAGATCTTGTCAAACAAACCTGATTTCATTTGTTGAGATTACACCTTTTTTAGATAAATGTAACTCTAGCGAGGTAATAGGCATAGACTTTTGTAAAGTGTTTGACTAAGTACCACACAACACTGTCTAAAAATTATATAGTATAAATAAAACACACATTACATGTATTAAGAATTCGGTAACTGACAAACCTCTAAGCGGAGTTGATAATGATCATTTAATGGGGGTGTTTTTGGTGTGAGATTGACACTATTCAGTATTTTCATCAGCGATCTGGAAGTAAAGATAAAATCACTGCTGATATAGTCTGTAGATCTGACAGAGACGAGTGGAATGATAAATAACAAGAATGGGGCAGAATGAGCTGCATCGCTTGGTAGGCTAGGCCCATTCAAACAAAATGTGTTTTAATGCAGCCCCATGCAAAGTGGTACATTTAGAAACAGGAGTGCAGGCCGTATTTACAGAATGAGGTTTGTGTCCAGGAAAGCAGTGACTTTGGGAAGGAAGTTCCCAGTGCAATCTGTCCAAAAGGGCTGATGTGACTTTTGGGTGTTAACTGGGGGGGTAGGGAATAGCAGGGAGGAGAGTATTTTAACTGTGCCAGTGGCTGATCATGGAATGCTGCATTGGTCTTGTAAAGGGATGTTGAAAAATTGGGGAGGGTTCAGAAAGGAGCCACAAAAAATAGGACTGGAGAAAAAGCCTTTCTATGAGAGATGTAAAAAGCTCAATCAAAAAGAAGATGAAGAGGTGACAATGGCAGTTTATCAGGATCTTCACAGGGAGAAAACTGGGGATGCTGAAGGTCTCTTTAATCTAGTTGAGAGAGGCAAAACAATAGGTGGCTGGAAGTTTAAAGCACAAAATTGAATTAGAACTGAGACGCATGTTTTACACTGAGGATGATTAACCATTGGAACAAACTTCCTGAGCCCTCTTGATGTCTTCAGGCCACGCCTGGATGTCTTGCAAGATGTGCTTTAGCTAAGCAAAATGTATGCTTTAGTCCAGCGTTTCCCAAACGACTGGGCCTCAGTGTGGCTTCCGGGAGGGGAGCCGCTGGGAGGAGGTGTGTGTAGGGGGGAAACTGGCCGCCGGGAAGCAGGGTTGGGGGCAGCAGGGCTGTCCTGCAGAGATGGGGGGAGACGGGCAGCTGGCAGAAGCAGAGTTGGAGGCAGCGGGGTTGTCCCATGGAGATCGGGGCTGGCATCCGGTGGAAGCAGGGTTGGGGCAGAGGGGCTGTCCAGCGGAGATCGGGGAGGGCAGGCGGCGGAACCAGGGCTGGCCGGGGTTGGAGGGGGGGGCTGGCCAGGGGAGATCAGGAGGAGGAGGACCGGAGAACCAGCTGCTGGAAGCAGGGCTGGACGGGGGCAGCAGGGCTGGAGTGGGAAGATCGGGAGGAGAAGGGGGCAGGGAGTGGTACTGACCCGGGCACATGCAGACCCTGGCAGACGGGTGAGTCCAGCCGGGGATTCCATCCCCCCCATACCCTCCCTGGAGTAGTTGCGAACTGCCTGGCAGGTAGACACACTCAGGCAGCGTGAGCACATCTACCAGCCAGGCAGTTTGCAGCTATGGACTGATACACCTAATTATAATAAAACTTACCTAATTAGAAAATACCAGGCATTTTATATGTCTGGTAATTTCTCAATTTGTTTCCCAGACAAAACCCTCAAATAGCAGACTGTCCGGTACAAAACCGGACACCTGGCAACCCTACCCCTCCTTGTACCCTCCCTCCTAGCCAGATACCCCACCCCCAATCTGCTCCTGCTCCCGCCTCCTGGAGTGCCCATGCAGCTCCGCGTCCCACAAGCCCTGGCCCAGGCTGGGCGGAGGATGCAGCCGGGTGAAACACTGAACATTTATTCATTTTTCATTTTTTTTATGTGTTTTATATTTTTGGGCTGCAAAAAACAGTACTGAAAAAAGCGGGTTCCAACTAAAGTAAAAAGTTTGGGAACCCCGGTCTAGCCAGCTTTCTATCCATCTTACAGTCCATTTATCCAATCCATATTCCCTTAACTTACTGGCAAGAATATTGTGGGTCACTGTATCAAAAGCTTTGCTAACACTGGCACTGCGGGCTTTGGGAGGACCAGAAACAACTTATTTGAATATTCATCATTTGCTTAATGAATATTCAAATATGCAAATGAATGTTACTGGTCCTCCAAAAGCTCAAGAATGGATTTACTGGTCCCTGTGTCAAAAAGTTCGGGAACCCCTGCTGTAGTTCTAGAGTGGGGAACCTTTTTTGGGTCAGGGGCCGCTGACCCATAGAAAAATCAGTTGGGAACCACATACACATGAGAAACAAAAAACACAAAAACCCTCATTGACGTGGGCCGTGACTGAGAAGGAGAAAGATCCTCCCCACCTCTCCTCACTCACCAGAGTCTACGGCAGGGATGTCAAACTCGAAGTCTACTGAGGGCTGCACAAAGGAAAACTGATAGCTTTCAGGGCCACCTAGGGTTCCCAAATGGTTTGACCAAAAAAGAAAAAAATTGTCATCGAGCCAAAAACAAAAAACCACATCTGGCAACCCTAGGGCCACCAAAGAAAATGTACCTTGTCGGAAAGTTGTAGTTATTTATTATTATAGATTATGTTTTAGGTATATTTTATAATATTACAATAATTTGATGTGTAAAATTGTAACTTGCTCATATTCAATCATTTTAAAAATAATTTTGCATAATTTTTAATTTAAATATAAATTTAAGGTACTTTTACATTTTGTATGATACATAACTTGTTTTGTTGAAATAAAAAGAAGTATAGACCGTGGTTAATCAAATAGAACAGGCTTCTGTGAAAATTTCAGATACTTTGTAAGTTTGAGATTTTGCATAAAGATATAATTATTCATGCAATTGCAAGAAATTGACCTATTTTTATGTAAAATTAATATACATTTTGTGATTTTATTTGGGAATAAATAAACAAAATATTAACAAAATAACCCTTTTCTCTCCCCCTGAGCCAGGCACTCCCATACCCCCATTCTAACCCAATCCCCTCCACTCCCCCAGAGCCAGCTCCCCCTAATCTAATGCCTCCCCCCCCCTTCCCCAGAGCCAGGCACTCCCAGCCCCCCAATTTAATGTTCCCCCCCTCTTCCAGAGCCAGGCACACCCAACCCCCCCAACCTAATGCCTCTCTCCTTCCCCAGAGCCAACCCCCAACCAGGCATGCCCACTTCCCACAACCTAATACCTCTCCCTTCCCCCAGAGCCAGGCCCCCCAACTTAATACCTGGGTCCTGGAGTTGACGTTGCCACCTGAGGTGCTGGGGCGGCGTGAGCACAGCGGCCAGCAGTGAGCGCCTGCTGGAGAGCCCAGTGCAGAACGCCTGGCTGGCGGTGAGCTCATGCGCAGAGTGTCCTGGCCGGCTGTGAACAGGCACTCGGCCACGTGCTCCGAGTGGCCAGCGGGCCGCGCTTCATTCTATTATAAAAATGTTCTGGCAGGCCGCCAAAAAATTTCGATCGGGCTGCATGCGGCCCTCCAAATGCCGGTTTGACATGCTTGGTCTATGGGGGCCTGAGCTAGTAGATTTTGTGTGCTCCAGCTCCACCATGGGGTGAGAGGTGGGGAATGGAGTGCCAACGTGGGCTCCCCGATGCTGGGGGGGAAGCCCTGAGCATTGGGGAGCCCATGCTGGCACTCCAGCCTTTGGAGGCTGAATCCAGGCAAGCCGGGGGGGCCTCATCCAGCCTCTGGGCCTGAGGTTCCCCACCCCTGCTGTCGTCAAACCCAAGTTATTAGGCTTCATACAGGCGTAAGTGGGGACATTTTATTGTCTGAGTTCTACAGGAGGGCAGGCTAGGTGACCTCATGGTCCCTTCTGTGCTCAGACTCGATGAGGATATGTGATGGAAGACCAAGGACAGGGTAGGCCCACTGCTCAGTGGGGAGGGAGACGCAGTACCAGGAAACTTGGAAATGGCGGAGATGCTCAATGACTTCTTTGTTTCGGTCTTCACCGAGAAGTCTGGAGGTGTGCCTAACGTAGTGAATACAAGCAGAGAGAGGGTAAGTTTAGAAGATAGGATACACAAAGAACAAGTTAAAAATCACTTAGGAAAGTTAGATGTCAGCAGGTCACCAGGTCCTGATGAAATGCATCCCAGGATACTCAAGGAGCTGATAGAGGAGGTATCTGAGCCTTTAGCTATGATCTTTGAAAATTCATGGAAGACGGGAGATTCCAGAAGACTGGAAAAGGACAAATATTGTGCCCATCTATAAAAAGGGGAATAAAAACAACCCAGGAAACTACAGACGGGTCAGTTTAACGTCTGTCCCAGGGAAGATAATGGAGCAGGTAATTAAGGAAATCATATGCAAACACTTGGAAGGTAATAAAGTGATAGGGAATAGCCAGCATGGGTTTGTGAAGAACAAGTCATGCCAAACTAATCTGATAGCTTTCTTTGATAGGATAACGAGCCTTGTGGATAAAGGAGAAGCGGTGGATGTCATATACCTAGACTTTAGTAAGGCATTTGATACGGTCTCGCATGACATTCTTATTGATAAACTAGACAAATATAACTTAGGTAGGGCCACGATAAGGTGGGTGCATAATTGGCTGGATAACAGTAGTCAGAGTTGTTGTTAACGGTGCTAAATCCTGCTGGAAAGGGATAACAAGTGGAGTTCCTCAAGGGTCTGTTTCGGGACCCGTACTGTTCAATATCTTCATCAATGATGTAGTTATTGGGATAGAGAGTACGCTTATTAAGTTTGCAGATGATACCAAACTGGGTGGGGTTGCAACTTCTTTGGAGGATAGGGACATAATTCAAAATGACCTTAGCAAGTTAGAGAAATGGTCAGAGGTAAACAGGATGAGGTTTAATAAAGAGAAATGCAAAGTGCTCCACTTAGGAAGGAACAATCAGTTCCATACATACAACATGGTGATGCTGTTGCAAAAAAAGCAAATATGATTCTAGGTTGTATCAACAGGTGTGTTGTAAGCAAAACTCGTGAAGTCATTCTGCCGCTCTACTCTGCACTAGTTAGGCCTCAGCTGGAGTACTGTGTCCAGTTCTAGGTGCCACATTTCAAGAAAGATGTGGAGAAATTGGAAAGGGTACAGAGAAGAGCGACAAGAATGATTAAAGGTCTAGAGAACATGACCTATGAAGCCAGGCTTCATGAACTGGACTTGTTTAGTTTGGAAAAAAGAAGATTAAGGGGGGACATGATAGCGGTTTTCAAATATCTAAAAGGGTGTCACAAGGAGGAAGGAGAAAATTTGTTCCTCTTGGTTTCTGAGGACAGGACAAGGAGTAATGGGCTTAAAGTGCAGCAGGGGAGGTTTAGATTGGACATTAGGAATAAATTCCTAACTGTCAGGGTGGTAAAATATTGGAATAAATTGCCAAGGGAGGTGGTGGAATCTCCCTCTCTGGAGATATTTAAGAACAGGTTAGATAGACATCTGTCAGGGATGGTGTAGACGGAGCTTGGTCCTGCCTTGAGGGCGGGGGGCTGGACTCGATGACCTCTCGAGGTCCCTTCCAGTCCTATGATTCTATGATTCTGTGGGTGCCACAGCATCCTGGAATGTACTGGAACAGCCTGACCGTTGCACAGCGTCTGTGTGTGGTGACACTGAAATGCCTCTAACAATCCGTGGTGCTGTTTGAACGTGTTAAACCGTTGTCCATGGAGCATGCTCCTTGTCGAGGTGACTAACAAAATTCAGATTTCCCCTCAAACATCATTTCATCACGACTCCCTTCTGACAGCAAACATTACAACACTGCGCCGGGGGGGAACCTGAGCCTTCCCATGCCTGGGCAAAAGCCAAGCCCAAATGGCAGCCCAAGAGTTTCAGCCCTGGAGGACCTTAAACCTGACCATGCAGGACTGCAGCCAAAGCAACAGGGATCAGTCTAGTTCACTGAGGCTTGGGCTTTGGCTTGGGCCCACACCTATTAAGATGGTGTCATGATTATGAGGGTTAGCCAGCAGCCTGGGCATAATCATGACAGATGGAGTCACAGCCCACTTTGGAGTCCTGGCCTATAGCTTGAGAACCGCTGGATTAGAACATTTGTTTAACTATTTATTGAGGAAAATGATCATGATGGAAGGTAGAAGTAAGGGAGCGCATTGGATTCAGTTATTAATAACCAGTTTAGCATTCTTAATGCAACCATGAGGCTACTAAGAACTTGACACAAGCTGCATTGCGAATCTTAGGTGTTTGGGAACAGTGCTGCCGAAGTACTGGGGTATTTACAAACCACTGAAAAGATTAAATATATATTAAAATATAATGGAGATTGCCTGTCTCCTAGAACTGAAAGGGACCTTGAAAGGTCATCGAGTCCAGTCCCCTGCCT
Organism: Pelodiscus sinensis; assembly: GCF_049634645.1. Taxonomy (NCBI): domain Eukaryota; kingdom Metazoa; phylum Chordata; order Testudines; family Trionychidae; genus Pelodiscus; species Pelodiscus sinensis. The sequence goes on along the minus strand of NC_134732.1, from coordinate 2,895,535 downwards.
TCACAGCAGGACCTCGTACCATTCCTGACAAATTTTTGCCCTAAATCCCTAAATGGCCTCCTCAAGGATTGAGCTCACAATCCTGGGTTTAGCAGACCAATATTCAATATTCTTGTTAGTCTTTAAAATGCTACACAGTCCTGTTTTTTGTTTCAATATTCAAACCACTGAGCTATCCCTCCTCCTATAATAAATAAATAAATTCCCCTGCACAATAAATTCCCCTGGTGAGGACTGAAGCTAGGAAGAAGGCAACAACTAAACTGAGATGGTTATGTGGAGATGTAAACAGTTTTAGAAGCTGTAAAAAGCTGGCTTTTAAAAAGTATAAACAGTCTGGTAAAGAGGAGGCTAGGAAGATTTGTTTAAAATAAGCAGAAGGCCGCTAAAAGGATAATCAGAGGAGTGAAAAGAAATAGGGACACTCTAATTGCTAGGAGTATTTTGACTTCAGAAGGGTACTTGAGATGTACTCATCGCAGACAGAAGGTATCAGAGGCAGCTTGTCCAGTGATACTGGTGTGAGGAATAGGAAACAGGCGCTTTAGAAACGATGTATTTGTTAAACAGTTATTTTATGTGCATCGAAGGAGGACTGTCCAATACCTGAAAGAGAAGCCCAGCGTCCTGGTGTGGTAGGGGAGGAGTTTTGTGCTCCAGGGAGTGTGATTTAATAAATTGGACACTCCAGCACACATGGCAAATCCTTCAACTGAGTCATATGGGCAACTTGCCAGGAAACGTAAGGCCCAGATTGCACACTTAAGAAATTGAAATTGCATCACCCTCAACGTTAATATGGAGTTATGATTGTCGAGGCAGCGTAATATTGCAAGAAGGACTTATTATGCCATCTTCTTTTGGACCCGCACACCTGCACCTATTGGATAGTTTTTGGCACTATTGGATCAGAACAGATCCCTCACATTCTGAGGTAAACAAACAGCCATCTCAAAAATCCATATCCTTATTTGTGTTGTATCATCCAGCAGCTAGGGAAGGCAAATGCTTCAAAACCCTCCAATTCCATGTGGATCAGATGGTGGATCTTGGAGGGACACAAAGTGACACACACACCATCTGAACTCAGGATTGGCTTTCTCAGAACTATATCTTGCATGAAGAAGTCTGCAAAACAGCTACATAGTGAATCCATATAGTTCAGTGTTTCTCAAAGTGGTCCGCGAAACCATTTTGAGAAACACATTAATTGGCTGCGCTGGTTTGTTTGTTTATCGGTGCCACGGAGCCTCGTGGTTCCTATAGGCTTTGTTTTCCTATTTCCAGCCAAGGGGAGACACAAACAGCGAAACGAAGCCAGTAGGAGCCGCTGTGGCGCTGATAATTAAACAGACCCGCACAGCTAGTTAATGCGTTTCTCAGAGCCGTTTTGTGGCTCACTTTGCGTAACATTGAGCAAGTTAATAGAATCCATGGCAGGAGTGGGGAACCTCTGGCGTGCAGGCCACAAGCAGTTTCGTAGGGTTAGCTGCTGACGGGCTGCTGGGAGGTTTGTCTGCCAACATGGAAACCCTCCATGAGTAGCGGTGGTTTGTCATTGCCAGCCAGTGGGAGCTGCGGAGAGTGGTGGCATGGCCTGCGCCACTTCCTGTCGCTCTCCCATTGGCCAGGAACGGTGAACCACAGCCAGCAGGAGCTGCAAGCAGCCAGGCCTGCGGATGCTCAGGTAAACAAATCATTTCTCGGCCTGCCAACCGGTACCCTGAATGAATCGTGTGGCTGGTGTGCCAAAGGCCCTCCCTCTCCGAATCGATAGAACAGACCTAGACGTTCTGGTCAGTGCTGCTGTATTCAGAAAGAATGTCCATGTGGCGTACCTCCGTGTGTAAGCACCGAGTGTTATCCAATAGAGAGCCCTGCAAATCCACGGCTAGCCGCAGCTCATTTTGCGGGTACAGCGGTGGACACAAATTTTGTATCTGCGCAGGGCTCTAGTTATAAACTCATGTCTGTAGTTAAGGGCTCTACCCAACCTTGTGTCACCCATACGGTGCACCCTCATGTCACACTGCAGCCAAGGGGAGCCGTGGGAAACATCATGGGCTGGCTGCCGCTTCCCACGGCTCCCCTTGGCTGCAAATAGCGAACCGGAGCTGGTAAGTAAGTGTGGCCATTTAGCAGGTTTCTCAAAGTGGATTTGCGGCCCAATTTGATAAACACTGGTGTAGACAAGCACTTAATGGGGAAAGCACAATTAGGATTTTCAGGTATCAGTCTTTTCAATGGGGCTTATTACTTTGATCGGCAGTCCCAAGGAAATAAAGCCTCACCCCTAAAACAACATTCAGGGACGAGATTCAGATTTGTGCTCTGCAACTGACTTCCTGGATGACCCTGTCCAAGTCTTTCTGTACCTCCATTCTCCATCTGTAGTGTGGATGCAATAGCACTTACTGTTATAATGAGGATAAGTAAAGATGATGCAGAGATACTACAATAATGTGGCCATATAAGTGCCTTACGTTTGTTGTATCTATCTAATCTGACTCACTCGCAGTGCGTTCATGTGAAAATTAAGCATGAGCCCGTATTTCAAAGACTTAGTTTGACATCTTGAGAGTTTCGTTCCTTTCCTGAAAGACTTGTTAGGATGTTGATGGCTTCAAAGTGAAATGCTAATCTTAAATATAAATAAAATAAATAAATCAATAAATAATCCTCTTAGCATTTCCAGAGATAAACATATTTATTTATTTTTTAAACTGCCTCTCTCCCTCTCGGGCCCCACTAAAGGATTGTTGGACTCTGATTAAAAACAACAGCACCACCACCACACACACGAATAATATTGTTTTCAAAAATTCTCTAACTCCAGTGAATTTTCAGTAATTGAATGAGCTGTTTGCATCAACTCGGAGTTTGATCAACTCTGATCAAAGCAGGTGCAGAGCTAACTTATATGCAGTATCTTATGTGATCTTCTGTCGTTAATGTGATGTGCATTAAATTACAGCATAGTTACAAACTAAATTATTTATTATTAAAAAGTTATATTTGTTAATGTTAACCTCCTGGGAACAGCTAACATAGCCTCAGAAGATTCTCTTGCCATACCAGTGGATGTACCCTTGTGTCTGGAGGCGCTGTCCAGGAGGACTTTATATTGAGTGCCAGACTGATTTTTTTCAATTTGACTACTGTAGTGTAAACAAGTGGTGTCCAGCTCCTGAATCCAGCCCATGTACCAATGTATGTTTGCAGCACCATGGTATGTTCAGATTCCAAAGAAAGAACTTTGATTTTAAAAATAAAGCCCATGTTTTTAGCTGTTTGCAAAGAGAGATTTCCAAATATGACTTGAGTGCGAACAGATGCAATGTTGGTTCCCTGAGGGTATGTCTACACTTGATTCCTCCTTCGAGGGAGCAATTCAAATGTAGACATCAGAAATTGCAAATGAAGCGGGGATTTAAATATCCCGTGCTTCATTTGCATAATTGTGGATTGCTGCTTTTTCGCAATAGCGCTATTTCGGGACATCAAACTACCCGTGAGGTTATTTCGAGAGGAAAACTCTTCCTCGAAATAACCCTTAAACCTCATTTTCTGTATCCTCATATTCTGTATTTAATCAGTGTGCAGACTTCCCCTTGACATCAGTGGGAGTTCTGCTGCTAATTGCTTGACATATGTAACCATAGGTTTAACCCAGTTCTCAGACAATAATTCAAAATGCAATTCAGCTCTCCCTGCAGGATGATTAGACTCCGTTGGTATGAAGATTTCTTAACTACATCTTCTGTCTTTCAGCCATTGTATATTGACTATGTGTGGATAATCAACTGTACTCCACACCTCCCGACTTAGCTTCGGAGTTCGTTTAGTTATTGGCTCAGATCCAGCTCTGAATCCCGAGAGGGTGACAGTATGTGTGTCCCTGTAGCATAAGGAGTTTTAGACAGTGCAGAGTGGTATAATATGTATCCCAAGAGGCCAGAGTATCTCAGTGATACAATTAATTAGAGCAGTGGTCCAAGTGCAGATACTGGGGGAGCCTATTACCTCTCTACCCTGTGAAAACTGACTAGCTATTCCTTTTGTTTCTTGTCTTTTAACCAGGTACTACTGATCCAGGACAGGACTTTCCCTCTTGTCCCATGACTGTCTACTTTGCTTAAGAGTATTTGGTGAGGGACCTTGTTAAAGGCTTTTGGAATGTATGCTGCATCTACTGGCTTACACTTGTTTGTTTGACCCCCTCAAAGAATTCTAATAGATCAGTGAGGCACAATTTCCCTTTACACAAGCAGGGCTGACTCTTCCCCAATATATCCCATACATCTGTGTGTCTGATCATTTTGTTCTTTACTATCGCTTCAGCTCATTTGCTTAGTGCTGAAACTAGGTTTGCTGGCCTGTAATTGTCAGGATTGCTTCTGGAGCCTTTTTAAAAATAGGTGTTACCTTGACTACATTAGCTGTCCTCGCATCATCTGTTACGTAAATCAGTTTAAGTGTTAGGTTACGTACCACCCTGAGAAGCTTTTCAAGTTCATTTTTGTGTGTATCAATTTATTGCAAAACATTGTCTCTTGGCAGCTCAGTTGGGCCCTTAGATTTTCACCTAAAAGAATAGCTCAGGTGTGGGAATCTCCCTTAAATCTTCTGCAGTGAAGCAATGCAAGGAATTAATTTAGCGCCTCTTCCATGGCAGTGTCTTCTCTGAGTGCTATTTTAGTACCTCGGTTGTCCAGTGGCTCCGCTCCACTGACTGTTTGGCAGGCTTTCTGCTTCTGGTGTATGTAGGGAAAAAATTGCTGTTAGTTTCTGTCTCTTTTGTTTGTTGCTCTCCAAATTCTTTTTTGGATTGCCTAATTGTACTGTTACACAAGGCTTGTCAAAGTTTATGTTCCTTCCTATTTTCCTCATAGATTTGACTTCCAGCTTTTTAAAGGATCTCTTTTTACCTCTGACTGCCTCCATTTCTCTGTTGCTTAGCTATGGTGGCATTTTTGGGGTCCTCTTATTGCTTTATTTTTAAATTTGTTGTGTATATGTGTGTGTGTTTATATATACAGAGAGAGACAGAGAGGTCTTTTTAAAAAAGCTTTCATGCAGCTTGCAGGCATTTCATTCTTGTGACTGTTTTTTCTCGTTTCGATTTAACGAGAATCCTCATTGTTATGTAAAGCCCTCTTTTGAAATTAAGTGCACTGTAGTGGGTTACGTTTCATTACATTATGGCCGTTGTTACTAAGTGATCCATCTCTTGGATCCATCTCAGCTCCTGAGCTCCATTAAGTATTAAATCAAGAATTGCCTCTCCCCTTGTGGATTCTAGGACTAGCTGCTCCAAGAAGCTGACATTAATAGTGTTTATAAATGTTATGTCTGTATCTGTTCCTGAAGTGAAATTTTCCCAATGTGGGGATTCTTTAAATCCGCCATTATTATTGGGGTTTCGGTTTGGGTTACCTCTCTAATCTTCCTGAGTATTTCACAAGCACAGTCCTCATCCTTCTTGGGCAGTCAGTAGCAAGCTGCTGCTCCTACACTTTTATTATTCAAGCATGGAATTTTTATCTGTAGTGATTCTGTGGCACAGTTTGATTCATTTAAGCTTTTTGTGATATTTGATTCGATTCTCCCTTTCACATATAGTGCCTGTTCCACCAGTGTGACCTGCCATGTTATTTCTATATATTTTGTACTCTGTATTATCATGTCCCTTCAATTATCATCATTCCTCCAAGATTCTGTGATGCTAATTACAATAATGTCCTCATTTAATGCCAGTCATTCAAGTTCACATGCGACTGGTCGACTGGCTGCCAGCTCTTGCCCCGGCTGTAAGCATCCGCGGAATGCTGAGAAATTCATTGCTGGAAACCAGACCAGCTCACCTGTTAGTAACGTTCTGGATGGGTGTGTCAGAGTTGTAAAGACGTGTTTAAAATTTAGACTCTGTAAAATGCTTGTCAGTTTCTGTATTAATTAATCTTATTTGTAATAGCTGCATCCCTTGCTATGAGGTAATAGGTAAGGGTTGCTATATTGCTATAAAAATTACTGCTCTGAATGTGTAAACTCCAGCAGGACGCGTGGTTCCTAGGAGTATCAAAACTAAGTGGCCATTTGGAAATCTCCCAGTACCAAGACTGGATTAAGGTGCTGTCACACTGTGAAGGGGCTACATGCACGGAAACTCGTCCCATCAGCTCGAATTCTGGAAGAAGGAATTAAAGATCGGAGACATGAAAATTCTTCAACTCTTAATGGTTTGGATTCTCACAGGACTGGAGCTAGGAAGCGAAAGCAGAGATTCCCAGGATCAAGAAACATTCAGTGCTGATAGATTACTCATCTCTGTTACTTTTGGAAACATAGACTATAACTCATGTGTATATGTGTTGCCTGCTTTAACCTGTACATTCTCATTTCTTTTTCCTAGTTAATAAACCCTTAGTTTACTATAGGGTTGGTTGCAAGTGTTGTCTTTGGTGTAAAATCAAGGGTACAAATTAACCTGGGGTAAGTGGCTGGTTTTTTTTATTACTCATAGGAACCTGCATCTTTTGTGAACTTTGGTGTAAGTGAGCATTTGTCAGTTAGTCAAGCTTGCATGGGTGGCAAGATAGATTGGAGTGTCCAACGGGTGTGTGTGTGAATCCCTGGGAAGGATCTGTAACTTCACACTGAGTTGGTGAAATGTAATTATACAACATACAACCAGTTGGGAGAGTCTGCCCTGCTTTTTGACAGTCTGCCTAGAGGTTGGCACTCAGGGTCGTGAACTGTTGCGGGCAGTGTGACGTCACCCATCTTAGTATTTAAACTTCTTGCAATTGCATGCTACCATGTATTACATTTGCCATTATTTAGCTGTCTGCCTTCACGTGAGGGAACAGAATAGGACTCTTTTTTGTGTGTGACTCTTTCTCTTCAGTTTCTACCTGTAATTTATCAACTTCTGTCATCTTCTGTTTACTAGAGTACAGAATATCCCCTTTCATAAATTCTCCCGTAAGGCATGTGGCATTGCAAATTATGCTTCTCTGGCGCCGTGAGCTTTCGCTGGGCCCTTCGTTTAAATATTCGTCTACAACCTTTTTAGTTTCACATGTCAGCAATCAGGTTCCATTTGGGCGTAGGTGGAGGCCATCCTTCCAATGTAGGCTCCTCCTTTTCCAAAATGTTCCCCTGTTCCTAAGAAACTTAAATCCCTCCTTCCCACACCATCGAGGCCTCGTCAGTGCATTGAGATCTTGCATTTCTGCCGGGTCATAGCTTGTTTGCCCAGCACACGGAACTGGAAGTATTTCAGAGAATGCTGCTGTGGAAATTTGATCTCTTACCTAGCAGCCCAATTTTGGTCTCCAGGACCTGTCTCCTAGCTTTTTCTATGTCATTGGTACCAACGTGTAACGTGGCAACCAGATCCCCTCCTCAGCATTGCACGTGAGCAGTTTGCTGAGCAGGTAGATCTCCCTGCCTTTCTTCTGGTCATCACAAACCCAATTATCGATTTTTAACAATCAGATCCCATAAGAACAGCCATAGTGGTTCAGACCAGTGGTCCTTCTACCTCCGTGTCCTGTCTTCTAACAGTGGCTGTTGTCAGATGCTTCCGAAGTGGTACCAGAACAGGACACTTGATTGAGTGATCCATCGCCTGTCATCCGGTCCTAGCTTCTATGAGGCAGGCATTTAGGGACATCCAGAGCATGAGGTGTGTCTCCTATCTTGGCTACTAGCCACTGACAGACCTATTCTCTGTGAAGGTACTTGTGTTTGAACTGAGTTATACTATTGGCTTTCACAACATCCCCTGGCAAGGAAGTTCCTTGCTCCCCTGTTTATTCCTCTTATTTGCTAGCTCCTCTGGTCAGTTGAGTGGTTTTTTTTAAATGTTTGTCTGTGTCAAACTGGGACGGAGAGGTGGTAGCTCCTGGTTGCAAACAGTGGACATAGACATACTGGACTTGCAGGACTCTTTGTCGGTAGTACCGCTATCCTTCCTTTAGTCCAGGCTGCAGAGCAATGGGGAGATGAGACACGCTATGGGCAGTTCTCATCCTACGGTTGGATCAAAATGTTTCTCTTCCCAGACTAGTAGCAACCAACTGGCTCCATCACCCTCTCACTCCAGTTCCTGAATGGTGGGCAGATCTCAGGCAGTTTCTTCACAATATGCGTGTTAAAATCTCCAAAAGTCAGTGAATTTCACACATACAGGTGACTCTTAAGCTGCCAGAGTTCCTTATCCTACGTCTCTTTGCCTTGACTGTTTCAATGCAGGGTTTCGGCTAACCTCACTGAATCTGACCCTAGATAATTAGAATGACTCAAGAGATCTCTTCTGGGTTGTAGTCTCTGAGATAAAAATACGGTGTTGTTACATCACTCTACTTTCATGGTGTAAGTGTCTCCTTTGCTGTTTTGCTACATAATCAGTGTTAGACTGGTTGACAGAGGACCGTGAATCATAGAATACCAAGGATGGCAGAGACCTCAGGAGGTCATCGAGTTCAATCCCCTGCCCAAAGCAGGACCAATCCCAACTAATAAGTGATGGAATATGCAAGCACCAGAGACTGGATCATCTTTAAACATGGGCCTCCTACTATATGTGGATTGAAGCTAGTTATTGGCACTACTTTCATGCCTCCTATTATGCTTTACGTTTATCTTGAGAGTAGTGATCTGGCTGGTGGGACAAAGCCAGAATTAACAGTCTCTTTCTCTACTGATTTTTGCCAGGGCTGCCACATTCAATTTTCAGTTTTACAGAGATTACAAAATCGGAGGAAGCTTTTCCCCTCTTGGTGGAATCTTTTCTTGGCTAAAGTGAAAAATGCAAAATGGAAACGCTAGCACTTTCTCCCAGCAATCTGGCCACTTGAAAAAGAAATAATCCATATGAGTAATCTATTACAAGTGAAACTTACGAGGTCCCTGCCTCCAACAGACAGACTTCTTAAGATGCTGTCCAAGATGTGACCACCTTGTATTCTCACTGTTCTGCTTTGACAGCAGCCCACACACAGAATTTGGGACTAGAGACGGCAGCGTTCATAACAGTGGAGTAGTGAGATTGACAGGATTTCCATTTGTGAGGTCAGCAACACGGAGTTCATTGTCAGCATTCTTTCCCTGCATGTTCTAAAGGCAGCCTAGAAAATGATCACACTTCTGTCCTAATGAAATATCCGTTACCCCTGTCCGAGAGCAACATGCCTATACGGCAGTGTTTTAGTCCTGCATCTTCATTGATCGCAGTAGCAGTGCTTATATGATGCCTCCATTTACAAAATTTCAAAGTACAATGTATAGGTTGATGTTGACTACAGTAGCTTATAGACTTGCTGGTGGGTGGGTTTAATTTGCATTAATAAAAAGTTACTGACATTAACACTACTGATCAGTGTATTTCGAAGTATTAAGTAGGTGAACTTGCCTCTTGAGGCTTGAAAGACTCATAGGAAATGTTGATACATCTCCAGTTGTTTCTAGAGTCTTTAAGTTGAAAAGAAAAGAAAAAGTTCCGGAGCTCGTTTGGTTGTGAAGGAAGCCTGCCAAGCGTGAGTTTGATCAGTGTCTTGATTCTGAAAACACAGGCAGATGAGCCTGAAACCATCTCTCCGAGGCGTGATTGGTTCACTAGGTGCTAACTCGAGTCTTCTCTGCGTACTGGGATAATGCTTTGGGTGCACACTCTTTATTTGGTCCATCTAGAGTCTGCTCCTGTGCACGACAAGCTTTGTCCGCTGTAATGCAGCAGTGTTTCAAATGCTCTGTTGAAGTGCTCCAGCATGGCGGTTGGGAGATATGGAAGGTAAAGTTTTGGGCTGGTGAAAAAGTGTTTCATACCTTTTATTACATGAATCAGAGGGTGAGCTCAGTAGTTTAAAAGACTAGAACGTCAGGGGTCTTTTGCTGTTCGATCAGTGCTCGAGTGAAGCTGAAAGCCAGATAGGGGAGCTGCTGGGTGCCAAGTGCACTTGAAAATCTGGCCACTTCATAGATGTCTAACAGGAAATTGATACCTTATGGAAAAGTGGTCCTGACTAGCGATGTAGTAGTGCAGTCGATTAACCGATTAACCTATAAACAAAAGCTGTAGACTAAACGTATTTCTCCGCCTCCCGCCCCTTGCCAGTAAATTTTTTAGTAGGCTGGCTAGCAGCCCAGCTTAGTCCCAACTTGCACTGAGTCCTGAACCTATCCCCACTGCAGCTCTACATTTAATGTTTATTAGGAGCCAAGCAGGCAGGCAGCCCAGCTCAGTTCTGGCTCGTGCCAGGTCCAGGAACTCAGACCCCCCACCCTGGACAGGGGCTGCCCATGGACTATAGACTAGTTGACTAACCGATAAGAACTCACGAGGTTAATCGACTATTCAATTAACCGATATTTAACATCCTTAGTCCTGACTGAATGCCGAGCACTTGTGGAAATTCTGGCCACGACATTTATCCCACCCTACTGTTGCTCCCCTAATGATTTATCTGCTCTGATGGGTGCTGGGAAAAGAACCATGGGTCACTAAAATGGTAATTGGGTCGAGGAACAGTCAAGAGTCAGTCGAGCACCAGCATTGCCTTGTTTCCACAATCGCTGCTATTTCTGTTGATTTCTTGTAGTCCCTAATCATATGACAGCCCTTGTCCTGTTGCTGTGTTTGACAAAAATGTGACCAGACCTTTCTCATGCATGATAAGCAGCACCCATAGCTGTGTGTCCAGCTACCTGGCTCATCAGAAAACCCTTCCTGGCCTAGTTATTTTCTTGGTCTGTTAACTTGGTAGGGGGGCCCTTGTATGTTACCAGGAGACTGAGACCTTTAGAAAACATTCCTTTGTCTTCACTCTCACGTTCTTCCTGCCAGCCATCCTGAGTCCAATTCATTGGGACTTTAAAACTCTATTACTGCTCTATTAGAAATCACTTCCTCTTTAAAATCGGCAGGTTCTATGCCTTGTGTTCCACAGATTAATGGATTCCAAGGCCAGAAGGGATTACTGTGCAGCCAAGGCCAGAGAACTTCCTTGAAATAATTCCCAGAGCATATCTATTAGAAAAACATTCAGTCTTGATTTTAGAATCCGCCACAACCCTTGCCAAATCGGTGCAGTGATTGATTGCTCACTGGTGAAAGTATGTGCCTATTTCTAGGCTAAATGTGTCCAGTTTCAGCTTCCAACCATTGGATTGTGTTAGATCTTTCTCTGCTAGATTGAAGAGCTCATTATTAAATATTTGTTTCCCCATGTACGTACTTGCAAGGGAGTGTGATCAAGTCACCTTTAAGCTAAATAGATTGAGCTCCTGTAACCTACCATGGTAAGGCATGGTGTCCAACCCATTACTAGACCCACTAATTCGAACTTCAGAAGGTCAGTCTGGAAGCCTACAGTCTTCCCTGTAGTGACGACGTGAGTAAGCAGCGTCATCAAAACAACTTGTGTAGATTTTGCATGTGTCAGCAACACCTCATGTTAAACAGCCTGAAAGGCAGGTGAGAAGCCTAGTGAATTCAGCATGAGCTAACCTTTCCCCCTTACCGGAAGGAGCCCAGATAGAGAAACCAGTGTATCTCCATGATATTCTAAAGCAGGTAGGAACTGGCCAGTATATAGATTAAAATTTAGTTGCTCTGTCATGACCTTTACAGTGTGTTTTGCTCCAAAGCTGAGGATTGAACCAGGCAGTAATTCGGAAGGCTGTTATTGTCCAGTAAGGACTTCTGGAAGAAAGGCCTTACCGCTAGAGCCCTGCAAATCTGCAGATCTCTGCATCCATACCCGCAGTTCATTTTTGCATCTCTGGACACCACTTGTGTATCTGCGCAGGGTTCTGTTTACTGTGCCTTTTTTTAAAAGGTGAAGTGTGACTTGCCCTCCTTGGTGGCACTTTGAGGAACGTTATTTGAGAGACATTTTAAAGCTACATTAAGGGTAACTCAGTCAGATGGCTAGTCACCCTTTTTTTAGCAAGGGAAAAACCCAAATAAATATTCCATATCGTCCACATCCACTTTTGACTTTTTTTTTTTCCAGAATGAATGATTGTGTTTCCTGGCCTTGTTGTTCAGCTAGGCAGTGCTGCCAGCGCTGTTGATTATTAAGGTTGCCTGATATTTTATAAAGTGCCTGTTTCAGTTGCTTAGAACGTTGCCAAATTTTAACCCACGTGGGGTGAAATTTTCCATGCTGGATGTCAACTTGAGACCAGTTAGTTAGTTATTTATTGGAGGCAAAATTGCAGCCAAAATGGTTCAGCTATTACAGAAAACACGGTTAGGGAAAAATACATTGCGGTGGTGTTTTCTGCTTGACCTTTTCTCTGCAAAGCTCTAGTCCAGTAGCTCTCAACCTTTGCAGACTTCCGGATTTGTCTTGGTGACCTCCAAGTTACACCTCACTTAAAAACTACAAGCTCACCTCCAGATGTGGGTTTTGCCCACGAAAACTCATGACACTGTCTATATATTTGTTAGTTTCGAAGGTGCCAAAAACTACACTCAGACATAAAAATACCAAAGTGCCGTAGCACACTATTGTTGAATACTTGCTGACTTTTTCGCTCTTACCATATAGTTATTAAATAAATCAATTGGAATATAAGTATTGTACTTTCAGCATATACTATATAAAGCAGTGCATATTGTCTGTATGACACTATAGTTTGTGCTGACTTCATTAGTGTTTTTTATGTTGCCTGCTGTAAAATTAGGCAAATAGCTAGATGAGCTGATATACCCCTGGAAGACTTGGGCGTTCCTGCATGAGTACTTGTGTGTCTGGTTGAGGACATTGTTCTAGCCTACCATACTTTGGAACAGGGACTTGAAATTTTGCCATGCCTCTGAAAATCTGCACAATTTTGGCCAAGGTAAGACTTCAAAAAAATTGACACAGCTCGTACATGTTCACGAAGCATAAAGGATCTGTCGACGAAGGGTTGTGGGGTTGGCAGTTCCCCATCTAGACTGCCGCGCTGTGCCGACAAGCAGCTGATCAACACAGCAGTGGTGGCCATTTTGATTTAAATGAAGCGGCGATTATTTAAATTGCTGCTTCATTTCCTTTTGTCGTCCTGCGTCATCTACATGGCTCCATCGGCGGAGCCATGTGGTCTGCACACACCCAGAGTGCCTTCCAGTAGCTCATTAGGTGATGTGACTACACAGTTGGTGGGGGACGGGGAGGAACAGGCTGTCTGAGGGCCAGCATCTCTATGGCCTACACTAGTGTAAACACCATGGGGTTGTCCTTCAGCCTGGTTTGGAATTCGTTGGAGTCCACGTGTCTTTGTAGTTGTAGAAAAGCGCAGGAGCAAATTGTTTTCCAGCAGAATTTGAAGCATTTGTGGTAAGTAAGGTGGGGGGCCATCCAAGAACTCAGAGAGGAAACGAAATACTGAATAGCTACTCAGTCTGAGAAAGATGGTCTCCCAATGGAAGCTCCCAACAGGGCCAAATTGGAGTTGCGCAGGCAACCTTGATTCTGCTGTTTCGTGCCTATCCAGTGCATGACGTTGCAATCTTAATACTCTTTGAACTTTTTACATGTGTTAATTATATTTAGGGTTGAGGCAATGCTTCCATTTCCACCCCCACCTTTTAGAGGTTTATGTACTTTTCTGCAACAATGATTATTTAGTTTGAATTTTCATGACATCTTCACCCAGAAGTGATTATCCTGGAGAATTTGATGAGTCTCCATTCAGCCATATTTGTCGATTTAGCATTCAGAGAAATGTTAATACTCTTTTTGATTAAACATTCCCCCTTCCCTCCCAAAATAAATGTGTAGCAAGCAAAGTAAAACAGTACCTCAGTGCAGTGTTAAAGATCTTAATTGTGGAATCATCAGTAAATTGGAAGCAAATGCTCCGGTTTGTTGGGTCTTTCGTTATGTAATCACACAACATTGGTGCGTGAGAATCTCTTGATTTACTTCATATCAGGTTGCCAAAAAGGTGCACGGAAACCAAAAACGTACATGATAGATGGAATAGACTGGTTGCTTAAGATCATGAAAAGGTTTGTTGGTTTAACTGGAATGACCGTGTATGTAGGCAGGTAAGGCTGCTGGGCTGATTGCATGTACGTTACTGTCTATGACAGTAGAGCACCTTTTCGAAGAAAACGCAGTGGAGAAAAACTTTGGATTTTTTCTGCTATTCTTTAAGTCATTTTACTTCAGTTGCAAACATGTAAGAGATTGTTTTGAATCCAGTTGGCTGATTTCACTGCTCTCTTCAGAACAGGAAACAGAGAAGCTTCAGTGTCAGTGAGGATTCTATAATTAATTAAATTAAATACTTGTTCAATCTTGTCTAAACCAGCAGAACATGGAAATTTATTAAAAGTCAATTAAACATGACTTTACAGAAGGAGGAAGGCAAGGAAATTCCCATTTGTGGGTTTTTTCCCCCCACTGATATTGTTGCTGCATCTTGGATTTAATGGTAACTTCTTTTGACAACATGCTCTCCCAGTCATTAACCTTGCCTTGCAAAATTAAGAACATTTTGCCTCTCCGATATACTTTCTCTTTCCCCTCGAATGCTTGAGAATGATGAAAAAACATATCCATATTTTCCTTGTGGGTTTAAAAAACGCTTGTTGAAAGTGAGTGATTGAGTAGAATTTTAGCCTTTCTAGCCAAGAAAAAATAAATTGTAAAGAATTTTCATACATGGGATATGGCATGAGAAATTCAGAAAAAGGGTTTTCTCCTCCTTCTCCATTATTTAGCCATTAATTTCTCTCACCTGTTTTATTGGCTTTTAGCTTGAGCACAGCAATATATTATGTAATTGGACTAATGAGCTCCAGCCCACATTCTCACTGTGTTGTAACAGCACAGTGCGCAGCAAGATCAGCATGCTTTTCTTTGCCCAGTTCATTTAATGATTTAAAAGTATCAATTAAAAAATCTGTTTCTGTTCACCACTAAACCCTTCTTTTTTTATTCTTTGGAAAGAGAAACCAGGAATGATTGTTAACGAGTATCTAACAGGCTGAGGAATTTAAAATTATTCTCCTTGTGCTTAGCAAGGTCAGAAGAAGAATGCATCCACATTCCCAGTTGTAGGTTTTATTTGTTTTCTTGGGGGGAAAAAAAGAAGCTGAAATACAAAGGTGGTGCTAAGATTTATAGTCATTTATTTTAAAAAATTCTGTTATTGCAGGGCGCCAAGCTAAACATTTTAGTACTTGTACTAAAGTGACAAAAATTACTTTCCAATATGTAAGTTAGGAGGAAAAAAATCAAAATGATTTACACAGTAGCCACTGGCAAGTCAGATGGAAGTTAAGCTGGAAAGAAGTTGCAATTGCTGGGTAGAGATGGCACTTGAATCGATCACAACAGAAAGACAGTTTCCTCAGTGCTTTCTGTTTTTCAGAAAACCAAACCAAACCAACCCCTCAAGTTTACCGTGTTAAAGTACATAAAAGGAATATGGCCTCTAGTCCTTACAAAACCTCTTTTCAAGGAAGGACTTCATGATCCAGAAATAGCCGTCAGCCTGTAAGGATGAACTTCCATTACATTTTCTGGGAGGTTGTCTTTATACATTTTTTTAAAACAGTGAAGTATTTCCAGCTGAAAAAGATTTGAGGGGCAGAATCCCAGCCAGCATAAATCAGCCAATTTTTGCCATCTGAGAATCTGTCCATGATTATATTTTTATTTCTAATTAGGAACCATTCCAGCCCTAAGCGAAGACACGGGGATGTGATTAATCACGAAGCCTGGTCTAGTTGGCTACCGAAAGAAAAACGGTTCCAGGATTTCTGGGTTCTGTTCCTGTCTCTGCTGCTGCTGCTTCCTGTAAATTTGTGCGTGTCCCTTAATCAGTCGGTGTGCTGGTGTCTCGAGGTGTGGCTGACCTGCCTAGCTGGGGAGAGGGTGAACTTTGAAACTAATTTAATGTCTGTAAATCTTTGAAAGATTTTCCGATGAAAGGTGCTATGGAAGTGCAAAGTCTTCCTCTCATTGTTCCGAATTCTAAAGACAAAGGGAACTGGCTGTGTAGCTAGTTCTGCAGTTGAATATAATGGACTTGTTACTGTCCCACGCTCTTTACAGTAACTTGTTTAAGAATAATCAAATCCCCACATTTTTACCAATCACAATTCCTTAACTTGGGCCAAGCAATTTTGATAGGGAAGAGATTCCTCTAATGGTGTTAATGGGTATGTTTGTGTTATTTTCTCACTGTGGCAGGTCACAACAGGAATGGCTCAGCACCCAGCATTTGAGCAATCTGCTTAGCATGTGGGCCGTTATTATTGCCATTTGTTAAGTCCCAGCAGTGCTGTTGGCCACTACTTGGCAGCTCACAGGGTGTGTCTAGACTAGAGGGTTTTGTTGACAAAAGTGGAATTTTGTCGACAAAACTATACTTGCGTCTACACTGCCACTGAGTTCTGTCAACATAACGTTGACAGAACTCAGCAATTTTGTCGATGGCGGTAAACCTCATTCTACGAGGAATAACACCTTTTGTCGACAGAGTCCTGTTGACAGAAGGCGATATTGCATCTACACTGTCCTTTGCGTCTACATTGTTCTGTCGACAAAGCGGCTTGCTTTGTTGACAGAGCTGGCTGTAGTCTAGATGCTGTTTGTCGACAGAAGCTTTATCGACAGTATCTGTCGACGAAACTTCTGTTGACAAAAGCCTGTAGACTAGACATACCCACAGAGTTGGGCTGATGGAAGTCATCTTGCCACAACCTGTCTGTGCGTGTGGCTACACTCAACTCTGTCTCTGGCGGATGCTGAGTGCCCCAGAACAGCGATGCAGGAAAACCACAGCCCCGAATGGCGTTAAGACATTGTTGACCTACCCGTGTTGATACTGTGTGAGTGTAGGCGCTTCATGACCTCTGGCAATCCTAACCGAACCTTCATCGCCTTTCTGGTCACTGTTGCAAACTCCGCTCCCCAAGGGCCATAGAGGCTGGAAATCATCCCCACCGTTTAGTCCTTCCAGAATGTTTTTGAAGTGCAGTCGCCTGATTGCCCACCTTGGCGAAATCTCCTGCCAGCTAACCACTGTGGAGTGCCACTCCTCCACTGACTCCAAGTGCTAGACATTGCTCCTGCCTGGAGTAGACCGCAAGGTTTGGCGCTCCCGGGCCTCTGGGAAGAAGAGGCTGTGCAAGCACAGCTACAGACTAGCCCATAGAAATGTGGGCAGCTTGCATGGGGAAGGCAGACAGGGAGGGGGATTTGCATGGGGAATGCAGATGGCTGTGCCAATCGTGGAAGCGAAGGAACTTTGCCAGGGATGCCACAAGGCCAGAGAGCACAACAGTAGACCTGGGGCTGACAGACAGACAGACAGACTGCTGCTTCTGTAGTGAACTGCATGTCGTACTTAGAATCATAGAACACTAAAATTGGAAGGGACCTCGAGAGGTCACAGAGTCCAGTCCCCTGCCCTCACGGCAGGACCAGGCACTGTCTAAACCATCCCTGATAGATATCTATCCTACATGCTTTTAAATAGTTCCAGTGATGGAGATTCTACAACCTCCCTAGGCAATTTATTCCAGTGTTTAACCACCCTGCCAGTTAGGAAGTTTTTCTTAATGTTCAACCTAAACCTCCCTTGCTGCAATGTAAAGCCCATTGCTTCTTGTCCTGTCATCCAAGGCCAAGGAGAACAATTTGTCTCCCTCCTCCTTGTAAGACCCTTTTAGGTATTGAAAACTGCTCTCATGTCCCCCCTCAGTCTTCTGTTTTCCAAACTAAACAAACCCAGTTCTTTCATT
The DNA here is from genome assembly GCF_049634645.1 of Pelodiscus sinensis. Lineage (NCBI taxonomy): Eukaryota > Metazoa > Chordata > Testudines > Trionychidae > Pelodiscus > Pelodiscus sinensis. Next base: position 2,877,777 of record NC_134732.1, on the reverse strand, counting down.
CTTCCCTCATAGGCCGTGTTCTCTAGACCTTTCATCATTTCTGTTGCTCTTCTCTGGACCTTCTCCAATTTCTCCACATCTTTCTTGAAATGTGGTGCCCAGAACTGAACACAAGACTCCAACTGAGGCCTAATCAGTGCAGAGGAAAGGGGAAGAATGACTTCTGTCTTGCTCACCGCACTCCTGTGAATGCATCCCTGCTCCCTGCAGATCAGCATGGATAGCTCCAAGAAGCTTGAGGCAAAGAACCCTGCTGTGAACAGCAGGAGTATGGGGGAATGTGGCCAGGGACTCCAGCGATGCCATGAGCCAGCACCTGTTTGAGACTTGCCCACAGTCAGTCCTGCCAGTTTGGGGGGCCGGGGAAGGGGAGGGAAGCAGGTACACATGGGCATGTTCTTTTTCCTTACACTGTTACATTTCAAGCTGATTCCCAGCCAAGTTAATGAGACAAAAGTCAACTTTTCATTGTTTTATTCATGTAAGAAGAGGTAATAGTCCCACAGATAGGTAGAATTGTTATCTGCGTTTTCATTTCCTGTAGGATTAAGTGGCGGTGGGCCCTGTGGACGGTCTGTTTACAAAGGGATGTCCCTTTTGTCTTCCGGAGAGATCTCAGTGAACATTCATGGGGATACTCTGTAATCCTCTCCTGAAGATTTCTAGGGTAGGGTGCTTTCTTGTGCCACTCCACAATCATTTTAGCTGGCACCATTGCAGTGAACAGATTGTATAGGACCTTCAGTGGCAGCTGGGCTCTGTGTACTTTTGTTACCCTCAGGAGTGAGATATCGGCTGATACCACCATAACCTGTGGAAAACAGGACAATATTCAGTGTCACGTCCTGTACTTGTGACACGGGCACAGGCTAAAATGTGTAGATTTGTGCAGCAGAAAGTCCTTTTCCCTCTCTCCCTTATGCTCCAAACTTGAAGTTTCAATAAGCATTTCTTATTAAAAGTGTTTCTGGGAATAAGGAAATGGAAATTAAAAACTGAACTTCCCCTTTCAATTAAGAGTGTAGACCCAAAAACACATCTGTCTGTTTTTACCAGCAACTTCCAGGTCTCCTTGTCTGCAGAATCATATAATGATAGAACTGGAAGGGAGCTTGAGAGGTTAGCTAGTCCAGTTTCCCACACTTGTGGAAAAACAAAGCATTACCTGCACCATCCCTGGCAGGTGTGTGTCTTACCAATGATGGAGATTCCACAACCTCCCTAGGCAATTTATTATAGTGCTTAACCATTCTGACAGGAAGTTTTTCTTAATGTCCAACCTAAACCTCCCTTGCTGCAATTTGAGAACTTAATTGCTTCTTGTCCTATCATCAGAGGTTAAGGAGAATAACTTTTCTCTCACCTCTTTGTAACAACCCTCTATGTACTTGAATTTATTCTCATGTCCTCTCAGTCTTCTCTTTTCCGAACTAAACAAACTCAATTCTTTCACTCTTCTCTCTGACCTTTAATCTTTCTTGTTGCTCTTTGGACTTTCTCCAGTTTGGACTTTTTCCACATCTTTCCTGACATTTTGTGCTCAGAACTGGAAACACTACTCCAGTTGCGGCCTAATCAGCGTGCAGTTGAGCAGAAGAATTATTTCTCATATCTTGCTCACAAAACTCCTGTGAATGCGTCCCAGAATCATGTTTGCTTTTTTGCAGCAATGCTACTCTTTAGACTCGTATTAAGCTTGTGGTCCACTATGACCCCTAGAAACCTTTCTGCAGTACTCCTTTCTAGGCAGTCCTTTCCCATTTTGTATGTGGAAAACTAATTGTTCCTTCCTTAGCGGAATACTTTGCATTCGTCCTCATGGAATTTCATCCTGTTTACTTCAGACCATTTCTGTAGTTTGTCCAGGTCATTTTGAATTCTAAGCCTATCCTCCAGAGCACTGGCAGCCCCTCCCAGCTTGGTATTGTTCACAAACTTTGTAAGTTTACTCTCTGTGCCATTATTGAAATAGTTGATGAAAATATTGAACAGAACTAGACCCAGAACTGGTCCCTTCTGCACTCCACTCTGGCTGCCTTTTCAGTTTGCCTGTGAACCACTAATCACTACATCTGGGAGTGGCTTTGCCACAAGTATTTCACCCATCTTACAGTAGGTAGCTCCTTACAGACTGTCTGACCCCTGTGAGGAGGAGACAGGGGAAGACGTGTGCTGTGGGATCCTGCAAACCAGTGCTGATCAGACCATGGACAAAGGGCTTGGAGGCCCTATATGACCAACAGTACGAAGAAGGAAGAAGAGGACAAGAAAAAGGCTCATGAATCCCAGGAGGGCAAAGAGTGGGAAGGGCACCAGGATGTAACAGGTCTTCTAAAACAGCAGACACCAATGTTGACGATCCTGGTTGTTCCACAAGTCTGAACCCCAGACTGTCTCCCATTTGCAGTCCTTGGAGAACATGGTCACTGCTCCTTACACCCCCAACGTCCTACGTGGCGTTACATGCTACCTCCTTACTCATACCAGGTGTCAGAAAAGAAAACCAGTTTCAGATACGCTGAATTGCGAGAGCCATGACTGGTTACAGAGTAGCCACAGTGGACTACATTTGTTTACTCAAATAGACATAAGTGGGTTCTTTTATCATTTTAAATGTTTACCCTGTTAAATGATGTTAAAATTGTCTATAACACTATCTGGGAATGGAGACCGGGCATTGATTCTCAGCACTGTTTTAGCAGTTGAATGTCCTTGATGCTGCAGAGGTGGCTAGTGTGTTGCTTTGTGAACTGTGGGAGCAACAGGTAGGTTGGATCCCCTGGAATCGTAGAAGCAGTGCTTTTTTTGTTTAAAAAAAAAAGGGGGCCAGAATTCCAGGGGAAAAAATTGTTGAGGAAAAAAAAAAGGCAGGGGTGGGCCCACATTGTCCTTTTAAGACACACAGCCCAGCCAACTGTTGGACATTTGCATACGTTCCATTCTTTCCAGGTAAGCTCTGACTGGAGGTTTGTTGGGGGAAAGTCAGCATGGTTTCTGTAAAGGGAAATCATACCTTACTAATCTGCTAGAGTTCTTTGAGGGGGTCATCAAATATGTGGACAAGGGGGAACCTGTGGATATAATATACTTAGATTTCCATAAAGCTTTTGTCAACGTCCCTTACAAAAGGCTCTTAAGTAAAGTAAGTTGTCATGGGATAAGAGGAAAGGTCCTCTCGTGGATTGATAACTGGTTAAAAGACAGGAAACAAAGGGTAGGAATAAATGGTAAGTTTTCTGAGTGGAGAGCAGTAACTAGTGGGGTCCCCCAAGTGTCTGTCCTGGGACCAATCCCATTCATCTTGTTTATAAATGATCTAGAGAAAAGCGTAAACAGTAAGGTGGCAAAATTTGCAGATCTCACTAAACTAAGTGACTGGCAACAAAATGGCAAGTTAAATTTAATGTTGATAAATGTAAAGTAATGCACATTGGAAAAAACAATCCCAATTATGCGTACAATATGAGGACTAATTTAACTACAACTACTTGAGAGAGATCTTGGAGTCGTTGTGGATAGTTCTCTGAAAACATCCACTCGGTGGGCAGCGGCAGTCAAAAAAGTAAACAGAATATTAGGAATCATTAAAAAAGGGATGGAGAATAAAAGAGAAAATATCTTATTGCCTCTATATGAAACTATGGTTTGAATACTGCGTACAGATGTGGTCGCCTCATCTCAAAAAAGATACTCTCGCATTGGAAAAGGTTAAAAAAAGAGCAACAAAAATGATTACAGGTTTGGGACGGGTCCCATATGAAGAGAGATTAAAAAGACTGGGACTTTTCAGCTTAGAGAAGAGGAGGCTAAGGGGGGGATAGGATAGAGATCTCTAAAATCATGAGTGGTATGGAAAAAGTGATTAAGGAGAAGTTATTTATTTATTCCCACAATATAAGAACAAGGGGTAACCAAATGAAATTAATAGGCAGCAGGTTTAAAATAAACAAAAGGAAGTTTTTCTTCACTCACTGCACTGTCAACCTGTGGAACTCATTGCCAGAGGATGTGGTGAAGGCTAGGACTTTAACAGGTCTCAAAAAGGAGCTCGATAGATTCATGGAGGTTACATCCATCAATGGCTATTAGCCAGGATGGGTAGGAATGTTGTCCCTAGCCTCTGTTTCTCTGGAGGTGGGTGACAGGAGAAGGATCACGTGAGGATTACCTGTTGTGATCCCTCCCTCTGGGGAATCTGGTATTGGCCACTGTCGGCAGACAGGATACTGGGCTGGACGGGCCATTGGTCTAACCCAGTATGGCTGTTCTCATGTTCTTAGTGACATGATGTAGGAAAAGCTGAAGCACTCGATGCTTTTTTTGCCTAGGTCTTTACAGACAAGGGCAGTTCCCAGACTACTGTACAGGGCAGCACAGTATGGGGAGGAGGCGGGCAACCCTCCGTAGTCAAAGAGCAGGTTAAGGACTGTTTAGAAAAGCTGGACATACACGGAACCACGGGACCGAATCTAATGCATCCGAGGGTGCTGAGAGAGTTAGCTGTTGTGATTGCAGAGCCACTGGCCATTATCTTTGAAAACTCTTGGTGGTTGGGGAAAGTCGGAGATGATTGGGAAAAGGCAAATGCAGCTCCCATCTTTCAAAAGGGAAAGAGGGAAAATCCTGGGAAACTACAGACTGGTCAGCCTCCCCTCACTCCCCAGAGGATGCAGTCAGGCTATTCTCAGTGGTGACAGAACAAGGACTTATAGTCTCAAGTTACAGTGGGGGAGGTCTAGGTTGGATTTTAGGAAAAGCTCTTTCCCTAGGAGGTTGGGGAAGCACTGGGATGGGTTCCCTAGGGAGGGAGGAATCTCCCTCCCTAGAGATTTAAAAGTCCCCGTTTGACCAAGCCCTGGCTGGGATGATTCAGTTGGGGTTGGCCCTGCCTTGGGCAGGGGTCTGGACTCGATGACCTCTTAAAGTCTCTTCTAACCCTAATCTATGGCCAAAATTTTACACAGTACTCCAGCTAAGGCCTAGCCAATGCTTAATAGAGCAATACGGTCAGACTTGCATGCCTCATGTTAAGGTCATGATCCACCCCATCTCCTGGATCCTTCTCAGCAGTGCTGCTGTCATTCCCCACGTTGGGTTTGTGCATTTGTTTTCTTGAATGTCATTGTGTCTGTAGCCCTGTTCTCTAATTTATCAAGATCCTTGTAAAATTGATCTGTATCCTCCAAAGTTTTGGCAACCTCACTGGTTTTGTGTCCTGTGCAAATCTGATCAGTATGCCGTCTGGTTCTACATCCAGGCAATTAGAAGATATCGAGTAACACCAAACCCAGAACAGATATCTGTGGAGCTCCACTTCACGCCAGATATCCCATTAATAGTTACTCTTAATTTGCAATTGCTTAAGCAATTATGTATCCACTTAAAGCAGAGTGGAGCAGGCTGGGCTTTTTTCTTCCTGCCGCCATGTTCATACAGAGGAACCCGGCTGGCACATGAGCAGTGGAGTGGAGGAGGCTGCTGAGTTGCTCCCACTGCTGCAGGGAGCGTGGGGGGCCTGCTCCCTGCTGCTGTCCCACTTCCAGGCCTCCCAATAATACCCCGCGTCACGTATGTTGGGGGAGTGGGCTTCGGGGAAGGTATGCAGTGGGGGCCAGAGGGAGCAGAACTGGGGCAGGGCTTAAGGGGTGGAATGTCATAGGGCAGGGGCAGAAGAAGGGTGGGAAGAGGCGGGGCAGGACCTGGGATTAGGTGGTTTTGCCCAGAACACCCATAGATACAGCCTTGTCTGTGGGTCCTTGTTTCTCTGTTCTTTTGATATTTGCCTTTCGGAAGTCCAGTGTCCTTGTTTTGCTGTTCTCCTTTCCACAGGAGCTTGAATTCTATCAAATCATGATGAATCCCCCCTCCCCCGCTCAGGTTCCTGACCCCCTTTCAAGTGCACAACTAATTCATCCCTGATAGTCAAAACCACATCCAAAATGATGACCCCCCCCTAGTTTTTTTCCTCAACTTTCTGGATGAGGAAGTTGTTCTCTACACTTGCTAAGAATTTGCAGGACATGTTATATTTTGCTGTAAGAGTCTTTCAGCAGATATCAGGGAAATTAAAATATCTTATTAATACGAACTCGTGTTAGCTAATCGTGTTGCTTACTTGTTGAATGACTCATCCACTTCCTCTTCTTGATGTAGTGATCTATAACAGACCCCCATCAGACCATTTTTACTCCTTTTTTCTCTTTTTATCGTAACCCAGAGACTCTCAGTAGGTCTGTTGCTCACTTCCTGTTGGACCGCACAGCGGGTGTATATGTTCTTAAAGCGCAGTGCTGACTTCTTTCCCCCCATACCGATCCTTTCAGAACAAACTGTGTCCCTCAACGCTGGCACTCCAATTTCAGGAGTTGTCCCACTAAGTCTCTGTAATGCCAGTTAAATCATAATTTTCTTCATACACCATGAGTTCGTGCTTGTTCCCCATAGGTCTTTTATGTGTCTACAGGAAGTGAAGATATTTTGCAGACTGCCCTGTTGCTTTTCTTCTTGTCCTTTTAATCCAGTTGATGTCTAGTCGCTTTTCTGGAAATTTGGTCTTTCCCTTTGTCATTACTTGAGCCTGGATGTGCATTGGCTGGACATTTGTTACCATCCTCCAGAAGATCTAGCTTAAAGCCCTCCCTTTGAAGTTAGCCAGACAATGCTTAAAGATGCTCTTCCCAGTATTTGATGGACGGAGTCCATCCTAGCACATCCTGGCACAACAGTTCATTGTTGAAGAAGTCAGTGTCAAAACCCAAATCAGACCATGTCCTTGCTTTGGAACAAGATTTTTAATGCAATGGCTGTTTTTGTTTGTAAACTCTGAGTTGTTGATGCTGGATGGGTTGGTGGTTTGGCATTGGGAAAAGAGCTTTTCACTGCTTGCTACTGGCTTGAGCAGCAATGGAAATTCATCATAGTCTTGCAGCTGTTCAGTCTATAATGTGAAACGAATTTGTTCAGTCCAGTTTTTTGAAAGGATAATGCAAATTTTAAATTGTTTCATGCAGAAATGGTATTTGATCTCTAGTAGTGAGGGAGAGGAATTTGCATGTGATTATGGATTTTTAAAAAATGTGATTTTTATTTTTTTTTAACTGCTAACAATTCACCGTGGATGGTGCATTGATGGATGGATTTAACTGTCAGATTTTCTGCCTTCTGCATATTTACTTTGCCTTTAACAACTGTCTTTATTAAAGTATGACAAATAGAACTGGGCACTTCGATTACCTTAATTACTCTGGATTGGAAGTGCCATGTCCAATGTGATAGATGCAGAGAATAAATTAATAGAAATATTGTAAATCACTAGACTGATCTTCTAGTGAACTTTCTGTCCCCCTTGCCCGTCCCTATAATCAGCAGATGGTAATGAATGAGTTGTACCTAATTTTAAAATTGTAGCTCAGAAGGGCACTCAAATAGTTGTAAATCCCATAAAAAGATTGGTGAGCTGTAGGTTGTCTCTTGTGAAAATTTGAGATTTCTCCTGTACTTAGCAGCCTACAATCAAGTGAGCAAGATTTTACAGGTACTTAATAGAAACTTAGAAATAAGAAGTTTCTGCATTGCATGTGTCTAATTAAAGTTTAGAAACTCACCACGCCTCTTAGCTTGTACTCAGAGAGCACTGACTCTCTTAAACATATTGTAGACTATAGGATCTTGATTTCCTCTCAGGCACGCAGATTTATTAGAAAAAGGAAAAAAGTCTACTTAAAACTTACTTAAAAATTCCTTGCTTATGCTACTAATGCTACAGTGGGTTATTAAAACTGAATACACTACAGTTATGTGGGGTGTTTTTTTGCTGACTATGCTGTTATTTGCATTGCTGTTTGGATCTGAGGGTTGGCTCATCACATTTACTTTTTATTTTCTCAGTTCTCAGGTGTTGGCATAATGCTTCACAATTTGGATTGCAAATATTTCAACAGAATATTAAAAAAATGAAAAATAGTTGATAGTATTTAAAGTGTTGAAACATTTTTACTAATAGTCCTTGTAAACTGCACCTTCCCCTCCTTCTCCCCCGGGAGCATCTTTTAAAAATAATAGCCCCTGTGTGTGGAACTCTGGTAGTATTTCTTTAAAGTGCCCAAATATTTGACAAGTTTTGAAACCCACCCACCTGTCGGTGCAATTCTCTTTAACTTTATATACCTTTTTGAAAGACCCCCTCCCAGGGAGATTTCTTTTGCAGGATTGCAACTGAGGTTGGTGGATTCTCTCGGGATATCCAGAGAACATCAACTAACCTCTTGTTAATTGAATCAAAAATTCATTTCTTCCCCGTCTCTCCTTTGCTCAGTCTGCCAACTCACAATGAAAGCAATGTTTGCTAACTCCGAAGTGTTGCCATGGACAGTTTTGTTTAAATTTGTTCCTCATTTTATACATATTCGTCCAGGTGCTGTTTCAAAAAATAGCATGCAGTGCTCTTGCGATACAGTAGGCGGTGGGAGGGAGAAAAATTGCACAAAGCACAGATGCTGCTTCAGAGTATTTCTGTTGTTGTGAATTTAACGAGCATCATCTTTAAATAAACAGCGGAATATTGGACCCTGAGAATTGAGATAGACATGCCCTTTGTGCATAGAATCACTCATACAGCCTACAGTCCCGCTAAACACAACTGCTGTGGTAAGGCTGTGTTCTCACTAGCCTGAATTTACTCCCTAAAGCTAGAAAATAGGTAGAGCCTTGAAAATCCGTGGCTGTCTCTGTTATATCCACCGGTATCTGCATCCGCGTATGTGGATATCCGCAGCTCGTTTTGGTGGATGTGGCTGTGGATACCGTTTTTTCATCTAGAACCCTGCAGATTTGTCGATGTCCACGGATGTCAGTGCAAATGTTCACAGTTCATTTTTGCAGACAGGGATGCGGATGCGAATGTGGATACAAATGGGAATCTGCGCGGGGTCTCATTTGGTCACTGTTTAAAAAGCTAGGGAATGCCTCTAGTGGTACTCAGATGACACAGGTGAACAACTTGAGGGGCACTTGTCAAGCTGAACACACAAGCAGAATGAGAGAACCTGGCTCTCTCCAAGGATCTGTGCGGCTTCTGCTCTTCTGTTTTCTGTTAGGCATAATGTATGACCACTGTCCTGAACAAGGCATTAAATGGTTTCTAATGGGAATGGTTAGTGTCTCTTCCATATTTCATACACAACTGTTTACAATTTGGCAGGAAAGCTCATACACCAAGACTAACCAGGGACTCAGCCTGACTGTTTTTGGGCTTAATGTGATGGAATCTGTTTTAAGGCTTGACTCGTCAAGATGCTTAGGGCTCGGGCCCTGATCCAGCAAGATACTCCCGTGCATGCTTACCCTTAACACCGTGGTTCCTTCCAGGGAGCGCTTATCCCCCTGGTTCCTCCGCAGCCGCAGGAAGGGGTGAGGGAGCAGGAACCACCATCTTTGGGGCAGAGAAGAACCAACCCCCACCCCTACCCCCTGGTTCCTCCGGTGAGTTAAAAAACCCGCTGGTGTGTACCATGCACCAGAATATACCCCGTGGGGGGGGGGGGGGTGCCGGGTTTGTAAAAATGAATATAACCCGTGGGTTATAGTCGCTAAATTACGGTAGTCACTTCCGCCCTTCCCCCTACACAGAGGCAGCAAGAGGGGGGTACTTCAAAGCGACAGCACCGCACAGCTGATCCCGGACTCCATGCGGCGCTGTCCCTTTGAAACTGCTGCATTTCAAAGCGGCAGCGCTGCACGAAGCTGACCCCGGGCACTGCGCGGCATTCCAAAGCAGCTTGGAGCCCAGGATCAGCTGGGGACTTTTGTCCATTTCAAAGAGAAAGCGCTCGCATGGAGCCCGGAGTCAGCAGGATTCCCAATGGCCTTGGGCTCCACCTGGCATTCCAACTTTGAAATGCACAAGAGCCCCTATTGGGGCTCTTGTGCATTTCAAAGGCAGAAAGCAGAAGTGCCTACCGACTAGTCGATGAGTCAATGGAAATTCCATCAACTACTCAACTAGTAAATTAATTGCTAGTTAATATCCCTACCCCTCCCAAAAAAACCATCACACATCAGTCAGAAACCTCTGATAAAGGGGTAGAGAAATGGAGCTCCTTTCCCTTCTCAACAGCCAGCAAGCTCTAGAAAGGGGCGAGACCAACCAACTGTTCTGCCTCCTAGCACTAAAGGTAGAGCTATTCAGAGACTGATATGAAAAATGGAACTCACCAATCAGATCCAGAGATGACCCTTTGGTAGAAATCCCAGCAGGTGGAAGTGACAGCACTCAAACCGTCACATCAGCTTGAAACTTCCCACTTCTCATCAACTTTCACACCATCCGATAAGGAACGTGGTAAGTTAAAGAGGTGAGCTATACAGGATTCAAATCACAGACAGCTTTGTAAGTAAAACAGGCCTGACTCCAATGCTCAGGAGTTAGAGATCTGGTCTGCAAACCTGGGGTTGCGAGCTCAAATCTCATTGGAGACTCAGCAAAAGCAGAAATCTGGATGTTCTTCTTGGCCTGTGTTATACAGATCAGACTAACAGGTCACAAAAGTCTCTTCTGATCTTGGAATCTAAGACGGAGTACTGGGCAACTATTGCCTAGTCGATTTCATCCCCTAGCATCCAGTACATTTTCATATCCATAAATCACTCTACTGCCATGCTTGTAATTAATGAATAAATAACTCCTAAAACGGACTGGGAGTTGTGTTAGAACTAAATGACGTGACAGCTACCAATGCTGGAATAAAGCTTTCCCGTATATTAATAAAGAGAACACACTGGTGCATCCTATTAAATTACTGTTTTCTCACTCTGTGTCTTCTGAATGGAGCCAATAATGACCCACTGATGGCTTCAGGACTCACCCTTTACTATTTAGCATTTCTTCCTTTTTTGTGTGTTAATAAAAAATAGCTCCCTGTATTAGCTATGTCATGGAAACATACAGGGAATGCAGAGTTTCTACTTTATGCGGAGTAGGGTGGATGTCTCTGTAAGAGCGTCTTCAAGCCAGCCATCAAAACTAGGGGTGCGTCTATACTGCAACACTATTTCAAAATAACTAGAGCTATTCCAATATAACTTAGTCCGCGTCCACACAGCAGGCAGTTATTTCAAAATAGTGTCAAAACACTGTCACGCTGGAGGATTTCTTACCCCGATTCCCATAACCCTCATCGTACAAGGAGTAAGGGAAGTTGGAGGAAGAGTGCTCTATTTCGAAATAAGTGCTGAGTAGACGCTCCCAATTTTGAAATAAGCTATTTCGAAATAAGATACACAATTGACGAGGTAAGCCCTGTGGTATAAACACATCCTGTGGCTCCTATCTAACATAGCATTTAAGCACATGCTTAACTTTCTGCATTTGAACACTTAAGTGACCTGCACGGAGGCTAGAGGCTGGCGGCTACGCAGGAACCGGGGCGGTGAGTGACTGGCTAATATAACCCCCGCACACTGTAAATTAGCAAATATACCGCCGGCAAATATAACCCCAGCACAGAAAAGTCTTGTATGCCCTGCGGGTTATACTCGTGCGCAGGACATACAAGATTTTTTTTTTACTGAAATAGAAAAAACCACGGGGTATATTTGGGTGCGGGTTATATTTGGGTGCAGGGTATATTCGCTAAATTATGGTAGTCGACTGTCTAGTCGACTATCCGATACACATATGCGTATCGGATAGTCGACCAGTCCTTAACATCCCTAATAGGGGTTGTCAGTGATCGCGGTAAGTATCTGCTATCCATGTAGAGGAAAACATTTCTGCTGATTGGCAGGGTTCTGAGTGGCAGCAGGGGCATTTGGGTTTCTTGTCCATAGACTCAGGAGACCGCCCTTCTTCGTCTACACTCAGTTCATGTTCAGAACCAGAAGTGCAAGACTGTTTATCAGTACAACGAACATTTACATTGTGCAGAAGCCGATTGCTCAGGCTTTTTCGCTCGGCACAGCAACTTTCCTTCTCGCCATAGAATTTTTCAAGCTCTTGACTTAAAGATTCACTTTCTTTCTTTTTGGTATGCCATGTGGCTTGCACTGATGCATTCAGAATTCATGTTTTCCTTTTTTCCTACTGCTTCACTCAGTATCGAGAAGCATGTAGCAGCTAGTTATTGTTACCAACAATTTTTACGTCGACATGCAGCGTAGGTATGCAAAGGAATATTATTCCTCCCTCTCCCCCCAAGATTTGGCAATAACATCACATGAAAAAGTTACTTTATGCAGAGCCCACTTTGGGATGTCATTCTCAGGTTTCACCCTGGACTAAACACATCTCCAGCCTGTGGCTGTGACTATTAAAATGTAGAATGAGCCCAGGATATTGGTTCCACGCCACCAATGCTGAATTAAAGGCAAAAAGCCAGCAGTCTCATTATTCTTAATGTGCTCATGAGCCAGGCCTAGACGAGACCATAGAATAATGCAAGTAATAGACCAACATCGCTCTCCAGCTCTAGAAGGTGGTGTCTGTTACTTTTTGCACAAATGCTCAGTATGTATGATAGATACTACTGTACTACATTCCAACGCTTTCCTTCACTTTAAGAAAAGAGAGAGAAAATGTCCCAACACCTACAACTGACACGTAGGACCAGAGAACAAAATGAGCTTCCTTGGGGGTTGTCCTATCTAAATCCAGTGGAGCTAAATATACTCTGGCATTACACAAAATGTCCGCTGTTCACTGGAAAGATGAAAGAACAGCGACTTTGGGTAAAGTTCTCCGCTGTCTATGACCTCCAAAGCGTGCGGGAGGGCCTCAAACCACGAAACTTCCAGTCCAACAATCACAGCACACTCCGCAGATGTCAGTTGTCCACTTTCCAGATCTGAGATTTGCAATGGAAACACGTGAGTCTTCAATCCAGAGCAAAAACAGGCGTATGAAGCATTGAAGACTGGCCAGGATTGACTCCCAGGGTGTAAACCTCAGAAGGCCAATACGTAGGCCGAAAGCATAGTGCAGTGTGTGAATGGGAGAGAAAGAGCAGCCTGGAGCAATGCAAAGAATTGATCTGTCAAAACACTCAGTAATTTATCTGAACGTTGGAGGGGGAAGCTCTGCATTTATCCTAAAATGAGTCCAGTATGGGCAACGGCAGGGCAAGCTTTTCCCCATATCACTTCCTGCTGCTGTGCTCGAACCCTGCCTAACGGAAATGGGGGAATTCATTCTCAGCAGACCCCAAGATTGAATAGACCGTGAAGAATGAACTCTCCAGAGAGCGCCAGCAAGATCCTCACAAGCTGTGGGTGCCATTTTGTGAGGAGCGTAGTTATCCACTATTATCTGAGTTTGCATCTCTAAAATTAAGCGGCTTCAGAGGGGGAGCCGAGGAAACAGGAAAAACTTAACAAATATACCAGTAGTACCTTAAAGGCTAACAAAACATGTAGATGGTACCATGAGCTTTCATGGGCACAGCCCGCTTCTTCAGATGACAGGAGTGTTAGAAGTCCAGATCCAAGAATGAATAAGGGGGGGGGGGGGGGGGAGAAGGAAAAAAAGAGAAAGAAAAGGAGAAAAAAAGAGAGACCGTGAGTAGATAAGCGTCAGAGGGGTAGCCGAGTTAGTCTGTAACAGGAAAAACAGCAAATAGTCTAGTATCACCCTAAAGACTAAATCAAGAGGCTGATAAGAACCACTAGCACCTCCATTGTTTGGTTGGTAGGCTGTCATAGGATGTGGAAGGTAGTACACGAGCCAGCTGATGGCTTTGTTGAGCAGTTACAGCAATATCTTGGTACCTGAATAAGAGACATGATTTTCAGAGGCGTGGGCACCAGTGTTCCCTCTAATCTTTTTCATGCATGTGTGGAATAATTTTTCAACATGCGCTGAGGCATATGTAAGTGTGTACCACCAGTAGAACAGAAAACCTAGCTGTGAGTGCTGTACTAATCATCTGGGCTGCATCTGAATTTCTCCTGAGCAACCAACCGCACAAGTTCTCAGTTTACAGGGAACCCTGCTGGGCACCAGAAGCTCCAGTCAAGTCAGCCCATCACTGGTTAAATCAGCGCTTTGTCTGCCAACAGAGAGGGTGGTAGGACGAGTGGGAGTCCAGAAACCATGGAGATTTCAAGTTGGATGAATCATGGAGACAGAGGCCTGGACTGAAGAATAATCTTCCTCTGACTCGTTCTAGAAGCCGTCACCTTTCCGCAAAGTGCTGCAGTTTGGCCTTATAGGTAGTTGCATGTGTTGATAGAGTTTTACAGATGTGAGGAGCTGAGAACCTTTGGGAAAACGGCGTGTATTTTAGAGGCGCTGAGCTAAATTTCATTATTTTTCTTTCTTGCTGCTGAAAACTTTAAATTCCTTCTTCATTTCTTAGATTCATACACTGAGAGGCCAAAAGGGACTGTTGGGATCATCTGAATTCTTGCTCCACATAGGCCATAGCATCTCCTCCAGATGCTCCGGTAGGAGCCCAATAACTTGGACGTGGGTAAAGCACATCTTCCACAAGGGCATCCAGTCTTGATTGAAGATGCCAAGAGCTGGTCTGCTCCAGTGGCTAATCACCCTCCCTATTACACATTTGTGCAATAGTTCTCATTTGAATTTGTCGGACTTGAGCTTCCAGCCACTGGTTCTTGTTCTGCCTGTCTTCACTAGATTAAAAAGACTTTTATTCCCTGGCATTGTGTCCCTTTGAGATAATGATACATCTGTCAGTCAGTCATCTGTTTGATAAGCCTCCCCAGTTGAGTTCCAGCAGTGTCTCGCTATCTGCTCTTGCTGCAGCCACTTACCTTTATTCTTGTAATTAAGGCCACCCAATCTCTTTGTTTCTGACGGGTAGATTTTCTCTGTGTACCGGAACAGAGATGCCCTGGCAACTGTCAGGTGGGTCCTGCGTTAGTCGTCTCGATCGATTTTTTTTCTGGTGTCTACATCACACAACCTCCCTGAGTACTGATTGGCCGTCTGGATGGAGAGGCCAAGGATGTGATAGGCATGGAGCACCGTTGCCTTTTCCTCACAGGAGAGGTGCTGGCTCCCGGTCAGGCCTGAAGCATTGGGCAGAGGGCTGTATGGGAAGCGTGTGCTACGCTGGCCCCTGCTTTGCCAAGCCCGTGGGCATACAGACGCTCAGTCTTCATCGCTGTCCATCTGGCACCCTTCTCTGGCACTAAGCTCACTGAAAACCAGCCATTTTTAAAGTTGCTGCAGCTTTGTTTTGTGAAGGGCTGATGATAACCTTTGAAAAGGTCCAGTTTTCCTTTCCAGAGCGGGTCGCCATGACGACTCTCTGTGCAGCGTTGAACAGCCTCTCCAGCAAATGCAGCAGCCACAGATTTGGCTTTTCCCTTTGGATGTAATGAATAGCAAGCAGCTGCGTGTTGGAGAAGAGAAAGCAACTTGCAAAGGTTAAGTGTTTCATTTCAGGGAGCTTCAACTGGATCAGCCAGGGATATAAAACAAGGAAGCTGGGCAGCAAAGGAGGAAGGGGGGGTTGTGTGGAAGAGGTTGATAAGTTCTAGCCAATTTCTTCTCTTCTGCTAGGCTCTCTGCAAGCCCAATCTTGGTTAGGATCCAAAATTTTCTAGCTGCGAAGGTCGTCTTTAGATGATCTCCTGCACCACCAAGGCAGAAAATTTCACTCTGATTCCTGCACCAAGCCCACAACTCCGGAATGTCTCTTTCCAAGAAATACAGTCTTGATGATCAGAGACCTCAAGTGATGGAGAATCTAAGGTGTTCCCATGGCTGGTTACCCTCCCTGTTAAAAATGTGCACCTTAGTCTGAGTGTGTCTAGCTACACCTCAGCCATAGGACCTTGTTGGGACAACTGAGCCCTTGGCTGGATCCATCTTGTTTCCTTCTGGGAACAGGAAGGAATCCCAGGAATTTAGCTGAGGTCTGATCAAATGAGCACTTCCCCAAGTCAGAACAGAGACTTTATTGTTGTAGACCAGGGCTATTCTACTTTGGAAGCCCTGGGGGGCCACAATGATGCTCACAGCACATGTCGCGGGTTGCAACTTAATTGTGGTTGCATATACGTGCAAATATATATGCAAATAGCTTCTTTTACACTGACGGGCATAAATACAAAGATTAAGGCAAGACTACGCAACACGCAGGCCCCCTTTAAGTCAGTTCTTCTGATCTTAATAGAATGCAATATTTACCCGATTTCCACGCATCAGACAGCACTTTTAATGAGCAATGGCAGTCCAGGAACCACTAAAACGCATCTCAACAGAAGACCATTATATTGACTCGCTGTTTTGGAGCACGTTCCCAGTGGAGGCTGTGTTCAAAGGATTCCACCTGCGGGCCGTGTGGTGAGCCCACGTAAACCCAAACCGCACCACGTGTTGAGTAGCCCCGGACTACATTAATGAGGTCCCTGCTATCAGAAGTCTTTTCCCTTCACAAGTAGTTGTAGACAGTGATCCACTCACCTCTAAATCATCTCTCGGATAAGCTAGATTGAGCTTCTTTAGCCTTTTGCTGTCAGGCAGGTTTCTAGTCCTCTTTTTTTTTTTTTTTTTTTTTTTTCTGAACCCCTTTCAATTTGTCCACCTCCTTTTTCAAGCGAGAACACCAGAACTGGTATTAACTGGTACGTTGATTGCTAGTCACCTTTCTTTCTTGATGAAGTACTCTGCTTGTGGGATATATATTTTAACTGCTATTGGTAGGACAGATAAGGAGCACAGTACATGCCAATACTTTTAGACCTCTACTCAGCCCAAAGCCCAGAGGCTAACTAGTGATTTTTATTTCTTCTTAACTTTTCCAAAAAATATATATGTCATGATGCTCAGAGGAAGGTCAGAAATAAGCTGTTTTGAAGCTAAGTGGCTATAATAAATTACTTCTAGCATGTCAAACACCCATATTTAGGCTTGATTTTTATTTCTTTTTTTATCATTTTGATGCATTATATGTATGATTAGTTTAAAGCATTTTCCCCCATTTTGATCAGTTTATATTTTCTCTGTCTAAATGTTTATAGTTGTAGAAATTATGGGGGGAATCAGGCAGTTATTAAATGACTGGAGATATCGAGATTCAAAAAATTAAAGCTTTATAATAATTAAAAAAGAAATTAACATCACATGTCAAAACTGATAATTCTCAATTTTTTTATACATTACTTTTCTATAAATCTTGATGATCATTGATGGAAATATGTGTCCATTTGTGTGCATAAGGGAAAAATGACATTTACTAAAAAAAAACCATAATCCTTCCAGGTCTACCCATAATATTGTCTTTCAGTGGCCAGAGATTGAATACTTGGTGACCTTTTTATGTAATAGGCTTTTTATGCTACTTTTAAAATAAGTGCCAAGATACCCAGCCAGCAAGCTCATCCTGGTTTAGGAATTTTAGCATTAAAATTGGGTGGCCCAGGAACGTTCCGAGGGAGTTGTCGAGAAAGACCTTGGTCTGTCATTGTTGGTAGCCACCGGGTTGTGTTCTAAAAGGGAGATGAATGCTTTCTAGGCTATGGACGTGCAAGGGAACAGAAAAATGTGGGGTTCTTCTTGTAAGCAAAGTTACCTGCCTATGGCACGAGGTTGAGTTAAATACATAAAACCAACATGGCAGTCGATAGCTACACAGACACCTGACAGAGTGGGAATTGGGTGTCACCGGCATAGAAATGAGAGAGTAATATCCAGCCTGAAAGTTTGCAGTGAATGATCCAGATGAACTGTAGTAGTTAAAAAGCTTCAGCGGGGTAGCCAAGTTAGTAGGAGTTAAGAGCACTTAAGACAAATCCATGGAGGAATCCATTGTAATGCAAAGGAAAATCTGTGAAGGGAATAGAAGAGGAGCAGTTACAGAGATATTGTCAAATTTGAACTGTGAGACTAGATTGCTAGAACCGCTGGCTTCTTGTTTGAGACACTCTGGAAGAAGACAGTGCTCAGCTGATCTCACGCGTGAGTTTTGAAACTAAAAGAAGGTAGAGGAAATTGTGACGACTAGGTCGGTAATTACACATTCGTAATGCGTATCTGTATGACTTCCCGTAATACTATGTGTGGTTGTAGATTCACAGTATTCTGCCATATGCATTTTTGTTTGGTCTTTTTAAAAATAAATCTCAGAATCTTTTCAGTAGGGACAAGTATTTACAAGAGCTCTGTGTGTCATAATACATCGTATTTGTAAAATTGAAAGGGTGTTGAATTGTGCCTCATCAATGCAGAACTATGGAAAAAAACTATTATTCGCTACTAAATATAGCCAATGAGTCTGAGAGATTTAACCAGCGACGGAAAGGGCATATGCAGTAGCTGCATGTTTACAAAGGTGACAATCAGACATGTAGATCTGTTTGAGTTTATGAACGATCCTGGGAAGATGCATCTTGGCACAGTTGCAAAGCTGCTACCAGTATCGGTGGCGGTTGTGTTTATGTACTGGGGCATTTTGATTCATTCTGGTTCTTTAATACTCTGACAAGTCCTCACCAAAGGGCCTGCATTTTTCCATGGAGCCTAATTCTGTTCGTTACTGTAGCTTTAACTTTATTACTGTGAGCAACCCACAGAGGCTTAATCTTCTTGAAGGTTTTTAACAGTTTTGGTTCCTTGGGGTGGGTGGGTAGGGATAACAATAGGCTACATTCCCTGGGGCTGTGAGATGGCAAAATAATTAGGGACAGTGTTTCAGAGACTTCCAGGGGTGGGGGATGCTTCAGGAAGTGAGGCTCAGTGGGCAGTGCTTTTCCTTTTGTTTACTGAACCTATATGCTATAGCCTGTTGGGCAGTAGGAAGTGCTGGGCTGTCAGAGGCTATGTTTCGGGGATGCCATAGAAAACCAAACTGGTGAAAAGAGGAGGCTAATGGGAGGACAGACGTCTCTCATTTCTGCTATTCTCTGTCAGACACCAGTTTACATTGTTTTTTGGCACAACAGCAGAAAATTAAACAGCCAAGATAATTCAGAGAAGGAACTCCAGAAATGACCTTAATCTTTTAATAATCAAGGAGGCGTTTGCTTCCAACCTTGTGTATATTGGGATCTGTAGATTATGAGATTATGTAATAAATATGCTGAAATTATTAACTGAGCAGACATTAACCCTCTTAATTCTGAATTGGAGGGATTAGTATGCTAAATTGAAACAGTTGTTTCTTTTGGCACTTGATTAAAAAGCAAGCATCTTTCCTTTGGAATCCTAATTGGCTTTGGAGCGTTCATAAATATTAGCCAATGACAGTTTAAACACTGGACAGGGAAAAGGTAGAATACTAAATAAATAATTTGGTATCCTACCTATTCCCTGTCCAGCGTTTAAACTGTCATTGGCTGATACATGTGTTTGCGAGTGAAGACAAACCTGGCTCAAAAGTTTGTTTGGTTCTCCATCTCTCATTGAGTTGCTACAAAGATGATAGTGTTTCGTGAAGGTGTAGGTTAGCTGGGCACAAAAATCCCTCAATTCTCTAGGGTAATACTAAAAAGAGGCTAGTTGCCATTAAAAGAATTAATTTGGATAGATGAGAATATTTTTTTCAGTTGGGCTTGGGTGAGTTTAATTTCTAAAATGATGAAGCACGACAGATTCTGCTTGGATTTTTTTTTCTTCAGAAGGGATGATATGACTAGAATTTTAGCTGAAAAAATCGACACCTGAAATCAAAGGATTGTTGTGGTTGATTGCTGGTTATGAGGGAGAGGTGATGAATTTTAGTGTTTCAGTTTTTTTGCTATGAGGAACTCTTTCCTTAATATGCTGAACAGGCCTGGCTGATATTAGCAGAGGCATGTTTAAATGTCACTTAGTTGAAATAAAGGTAATATTCTTTGTTACCAAATAACAGACTTGTTGCTTTATTTGTGAACAGCAATGATGTCGTGAGACTTAAAATTCTTTATTTGAAAAATTTGCAAAACCTCAATTTTCAGCTCATGTTTTTGGAATTAATATGATGGGGTCTACAAAAGTTTTATGTCCTAATACATTTCAGAGCTTCTCTCCTGGAGAGCATGCATACATGCAAGGTATCTAAAATGTACATAAGGGCTATGTCTACACTGGCAGCTTCTTGTGCAAGAACGCTCTCTTCCGCAAGAAAGCTCTGATGGCCATTTTAACCACAGGGGCTTCTTGCGCAAGAAATTCATGTTGCCTGTCCACACTGGCCTCTTCTGGAAGAGCTCTTGCACAAGAGAGCTTCTTCCTGGGAGGGAGCGTCAGAGTTCTTGCGCAAGAAGCCCTGATTTTCTACAGTACAGCGTCAATTCACTTGCTCAAGAACGCGTGGCCAGTGTAGACAGGCAGCATGTTTTTGCGCAAGAGCGGCCGTTTTCGCGCAAGAACGCGCCAGTGTAGACACAGCCAAGGGGCTCAGTGACCCCTGCCTTCAGGAGGACCACATTTCAAGCTAATTATTAAATGGTGGCTTAGTGTCTTCCTGTTGTCGCCATACAAAGATAAGCATGACAAAGTGGTTTATTTGTTTAAAAAGGCCCCACGGCGTTTTGGGCACACCTGAAGCAGTGCGCTGTGCCCATGAAAGCTCATGATACTATTTATATATTTGTTAGTCTCTGAGGTGCCACAGCAGGACTGGTTGTTTTCAGAGTTTGGGTGGGCTTTTTAAACTAAAGGTTATGCAGAGTCTGGAAGACAAGTATAATCATTGTAATGCTAAGTCTGCAATCCCCTTGGAAAAACTCTCTCAAGTCTTACACTGTGGTTTTGGGACATGGCTTTGTTTGGATGATCCTTTTAAGAGATTTGGGAATAACCTTTAGACTCAGTCCTCAGCCCACATGGGCATAAGCAGGGCTTGACAAATTGTACAATCTGCTCGCTCGTGGCGAGTAGATTGTAACCTGGAAGAGCCGGGTTCCGGCAATCTGCGCATGCGCAGATCGCCGGACAGCGCGGCTGGCAAGCAGGGCTCACCATGGTTCGGCAAGCCCTGGGCATAAGGATCCCCGTGCATGGAGTCGGGTGGAGGATTTGGGCCTTGTTCTGTCCCTGGCCTCTCTAGCCGTTGTCAGTGTTGTCTGCAGAATGCTAGGATTCAGCCTTCTGATGGATCACGTCCTCTCTCTTTAGAGCTGTGAAGACATGTAACCCCAGACCGCCAGTTCCATAGAAATGCTTAGTGTAGCGGTGATGATTATCAGTCTGGTTTTGAAGAGAAATTCATGGTACGTAACAATTCACAGCTTTGAAGATCTGAATCTTCTGTTGACACAGATGGATGCAGTTGGAAAGTACTGGGACTGGGCAGGTATGGGCTCGCCCAAAACTGAAGGCCAGGTGGACCACTGTGAACTGACTTCTTGAGGCTAAAGCGAGAAGATAGGATGGGAATGAGGTCAGATGTAAAGACTCACGGATCCAGAGGGGGATGCTGATCAGAGAGCCCTGGAGAGCACCTTCTGATCTACAGAGACGCCTCTTAATATGTTTAAAAAGCAAACACACGGAAGCGGGGGACAGAAGGGGGGGAACCAGGAGTGAGCTGGGACAGCTGTTTCCCGTCTTGCTCCCGGTCACCCTCCCTGCACCTCTGCTTTTTAAATGTATTAGGAACCAGGCAGCTCTTCATATATTTAAAAAACAGAGGTGCAGCGGCGGGGACTGGGAGCAAGCCGGGAATCAGCTGATTCTCCGCTCACTCCCAGTCCCCCTACCTGACAGCTCTTAATACATTTAAAAGGCAGAGCCACAGTGGGGTAGCTCCCAGGCTGGGAGCTAACCCCTCTGTGGCTCTGCAGTTCCCCCCCCATCGACTACTCGATTAGCTGATTACACACAGTTTAACATCCCTAATAGGATATTGGCCCATGAGATGTCAGTTGCATAGATCAGAGCTAGTTGCTTGTGCTTGAGGAGGTCTTTCTTGAAGCAAGAAAGCAGGGTTTGTTTGTTTGTTTGTTTTCCCCATAAAGGAGCTTTTTCTGTCACAGAGCCACCTCCAAAGCACCGTGTTATTTCTGTGCTTTACGATGGCCATTAATGCTACAGGAAACAGAAAGAACTGGTTTGGGGCAGTTACGAGACTTCACATTAGCAGAAAAAGTGGCACTTGCACCCCTGAAAACTTAATAGAGTCAACAGTCTTCGTCAGTTTCTTATTTGATCCTCTGTAAGAACTATCTGGGAGTGCACACATGTACACTGCATTTCAGGGCTCTCAAAACTGCATTGGCAACATTTATACAAGATTTGTGTTTCAGAGCAGACTTGGTTATGAAATTTAAAAAAAAAATTGAAGTCAGCTAAGCAATATGGGTGGTGTTGGCCAAAAACGAGTTACATGGTTCTGCAGCTAGAACCTAGGCCTAAGCGGGTCTTTTAAAATACAACTCGGATTTCTATTTAAAATGTATTGCCCTCCTTCTGAGAGGAGATTTGTATTGACTAAGACGGCGTCTCAAGGTGTAGCAAACACCATTTGATTAAATCAGTCCTGGATACGGATTTAAACTCAGCTGGCACAGGAAGGACCTTGGAGTGACAGAGGAAATTGCTCCCTCTCATTTGAGTCAACAAGTATTGTGTGGAATACTTCTCTGTCCCTAGCGCAGGAGAAAGAAACAGTGACGTGACACTTAGGACTTGTCCACACCTACTGGGGATCGGTACTGCAGTGATTGAGCTAAGGATGGTTACATTGCAGTTATCTGGCTAATCACGTAGTCGATACAGTTTGTACCACCGTATCAATACACGATTGGTTGATAAGGGCCGCTCTGCAGAGCCGCAGCAGGGCAGCTCCCGGAGTTGGCTCAAGCCGGGACTGAGTAGTCCCTGTTCGTGCCCGCTCCAGGAGCCACCCGTGCTGTAGCTCTGCATTTTAAATGTAGTAAGCACCACCGGGATCTTACTTCATTGAAAATGCAGAGGCGCCGCACCCTGGACTAGCACAAGCTGGGACTGCGTGGTCCTGTCTCGCACTGAGTCCAGCAGCCCCTGTTCAGTGCAGCCAGGTCAACTTTGCCCTATAGTGTAGATCTGCCCTTAAATGAAACAATTTATGATTCGTGCTTGGTTGCTTTCCTGCATTCTTTTTTTTTTTTTTTTTTTTTTTTTGAGATTTGTCTTAGAGGAATATACTGACATGTGGATTTTTGTGTAAAAGTAGATTGTTTTCACAGGTTTTCTGTTTTACACATTAATTTAGATTTGTACAAATGCAGGAAAAGGGCACCTTACCATATTCGTGGCAGATGTAAAAGCTCTAGATGCTTTTGACAGAACTTAAAAATATATCACCATAATACCTAAACGCACCTGTTCAATTTCATCACGAGTAAGACAGGCAACATAAAATCTCAGATGCCCTTCCCAGCCCCAACAATTAACAATTGCCTAGTGATTTCAACAAGTTTTAGATCAGGACATAATTTTACACTGGTATGTGTTTAAAGCTAGTGCAATTGTTTTAACAGCTTAGAGCGGCTGGGTCTGTATATTGGGCCTCTTCTTAATGGAAACATTTTACCTACCATACAGCGCTATATCGTTGTCCTCCCATTTTAGCTGATAGATTGGGAAACAGAGAAAATATATTCACAAATCCATATACATTTCAACCTGTAGGTTGCCAGAGACTGGATTTCTGAAGTGTTTAAGTGGATATTTAATTGAGAGGGTCCCAAAAGAAGGAACACAGGTGAGAGAGACTGTAAGTCATGCAAAAGAAATCCTTTGGTATTTAATCCTGCAGAGGTGTTTCATTTTTCGTTGATTTCACTGTTTTGTTTTGTTTTTTGGAGGGGCTAGTTGTGTGTTTTTAATGTATATAACATGGACTTACACACCTAGAAGAAAATGTACTTGGATGTTGATAAAATATCCGAACAGCCCATATTCGTTAATTCATCACTTGGTTCTGCGTCAGTGGAAAAGTCCACAGAGCCATTACATGGGATCATCTTTCTGCGGGCAGCTTACTGAAGGCAGAACTAACCCTGTCAATCAAGGCAGGCCGGTTGGGACCACTCTTCCAAAGACCCTCTTTGTTCATTCTGCCTCCAGCAGGGGCAGGCGCCCAGAACAAAATGGGACTTGAAAAGCAATTAATTTGGCTGATGTGACCTGCCCTCTTGGGCTTGTAGTAGCCAGTGTGGCTCCTTTCTCTGGCACTAGGATCTCGCCCTGTGGTCTCTGCCTCCAGGCAGATCCATGGCGGATATAAAGCTAGAGAAAACAAAGTCCAAACAAAAGGTGGGGTGGTATGTAGGTGAAGCTGGTCCCTTGGTGGATTGTAGGGACAGGAGCTTTGCCTCTGTTAGCACAACCTTAAATGACATTGGCTTTTTTGGCACTAGCATCACCTTGCTGACTCATATTGGTCCCCTGCAACTCCAGATTCCTGCCGATCCAGTTATCCCTATGTGGTATTTGCCTAACATGTAGCATAAGAAGGCCCTGTTGTTCTACTGCTTCTAGCTCAGCCCACAAACTCTTCAATTTTGGCAGATATTTTCCAAGCCAGGTTTTCAGCCTCTGGCTGATTTCCAGCAAAAATAGTCCTGCCCTTTCTGATAATGAGGTTTCAGAAAATGTGATTGTTTTAGCCATGGTAAAAATGAGTCTAGTTGCTTCACAGAGCCCTCGTCATTTGAAGCGAGGACTTGAAATTCCTTTGGGGAGGAGAGGAATGCCCTGAGATGAGAGAAGTGTCTTTTGTGTTGCTGTGAAAATGAACCCAGATTCGGCAGGGAAATAACCCTCTGAAATTCACTATGTGCGTAGGCTCAATAGGGACTGAGCGTCTTAAAATCCTCAAAGTTTCCATCTGGACTGGGCATGCTCCATTCCAGAACTGCAGGAGCGGAGCGGCATGTTCCCTCCACCTGCTTCTGCTGGCATCCAATGAGAATTTCTTTCCTGTGTTCTTAGTAATCCCACTTTCTTCCTTGCTGGAGCAGTTAGGGCATGAGACACAGCATGCGAGGGTGGGGGGGGGGGGCAGCGTGGGTGCATAAGAGAGAATCTGGGAATATCGGCACGGAAGGACAGAAAACAGAAGGGTCTATAGCCATTTGAGCCGATTCTTTCTGAGGAACTTGGAACAGAACTGAAGATTTTCAAGTGTCATTGTTCCTCCGCTGTCAGCAAATATCTGTGTTCCTCTGGCTACATATGTGTCCAGTCCATCTCGATTACTTTTACATAGGGGATGATGGCATGCGACTACTATCAGTTCCTCTGTTAACTCAAGTAGTAGCTCTGTTCCATGTGAATCTGAAGTTCTTACCATGCTGTCCACCTGTATGCCACCATTGTTCCAGATGATGGAAGTTCGGTGGGTTTTTTGGTTCTCATTCAGGCACCCTCCAGACCTGACCAGTGCCGAACTAGAGAATTGGCTGACCTTACAGAAGGTCAGTATTTTCTAGCAGCATTACCAACATGTCCACTGCTTAATGGGCTCTGAGAAGACATTTTGGGACAAATTAGAGCTAAATAACAGCACATAACACAGAGAGCCAGGTCCGGTGACTGTAAACAAACTTTATGGGACCACGGGAAACTTGGCCACACTCATAAGTGGACATCTGGCTAGTTAAAATCATGCCGGACCACAGATGTTGCCAGACCAGAGAATGCTTGACGAGAGGTTCCTCCTATGTTTGTTTTTAGTTTGCTTTTTTAAAAATTGAACACTGAGTGAGCCAGTAGTCCTATGTAAAAAATAATTTGTGGGCGTGTCATTAAATATTGTCATCGTAATGCATATACACCAGGGGGCTAAAAAGGCAGCCTTAATTCTGGAATTTCCTAATTTCTGAGCACTTGACTTGGCTGCCTTCATGTTCTTTTTATATCGTTTTTAATGTTAATTTTTGTTACCTCTCCCCTCTGATGTTTTCCGTATTGAGATTTTTTTTATCAGTGCCTTGTAAACAGTTCTTGTTTCTGTTTTCTTCTTTTTCAGTGTAATTGTAGTCTATTGCCTCTTACGATGTTGTTTTAAGATTTTCCATCTCCTTTCCTCGCTGGTGAATTTCCATAGTTTTTTCATTCCACTTTAACTTCCCAGATTTCTTAATTTCTACAGATTTGTTTTGCTTAAATCTGGTATCCACAACTGCTCTGTTTTTGAAACCTATCCCCTTATTACTGCAAATTCGTGGCTCATAATGACTGTTGCCAAGAACCCTGTGACTTTCATATTGTGCTACTTCCTGGGGTGAAAGTAACTTCAATTTCTTATAGGCACTGTACCGTTACAGCCCAGTAGCTGTAAGAAATTTAAGTGCTGGTGGAATGCGGAGGCTCAGGGCAGAGGGTTGGGTGTGTGTGTGTGTGGGGATGGAAGTGTAGGAGCCAGAGTTGAGATGTAGGAGGGGCTCAGGGAAGGGGGTTGAGGTGTGTGGGGGAGTGTGGGGGAGTGTGGGTGGGTGGGTGGGTGTGGGCTGGGTCAACTTACCTGGCCTGGACCAGGCTACTGCAGCCAATTCCACTCCCCTTCCTTCCCCTGCCGCACAGGAGCAGGATGGGGGGGACAGGGCCAAGCCGTCACGGCCAAATTGGGAGCAGAATGTGGGACCTACCCCAGGGCCAGGTCTGCAGTCAGGTCACCACAACTGCAGCTGGACAGGTGCCAACTCCGTGCCCCACATCCTGGCAGGAGCAGGCCAGGGCCAGGCTACCGCAGTGGGAGTGGAGCAATGGCCAGATGGAGGCCAGACTGATTCCACACCCCAGCCCTCGGCAGGAGCGGGGTCGGGCACCATGGCCAGATGGGAGCTGCTGCCAGTCCCTCCCCGTAGCCTGGCTGGGAGCATGCATGCTTTCCCTACCATGTGCCCTCAGCCAGCCCCTTTATATTGCCTGCTTGCCTCCAGCAGAGCGACACACCTCTAGGCAGAGCTGCACACCGGAGCGCAAACGCTGAATTTCTCCGCTGGCTACTTCCCTATTGCTAGGTGGCTGATCTTGGGTAGCAATCACTATTTACCCGCCTTATTATGTTAGGCACTTCTGCAGTATGAATGTTTCCCTGTTTGTTTTCCAGCAGATTGGGGGAGATAATATTATTCTGAAAATTTTAATTCCGTGGATTTGAGTACACTTAAGAGTTGTCCCAGGAATGTTTTGTTCTCCTTTTATGGAATTGGACAAGCCGAAAAGATGCTGTTTCTGGATTTCCCCCTTCCATGTCTGTATAAAATCCTAGGGTGCAGAAAGATGTTGTTTTTCTACAATTCTGTTTTATTTGTATGAATCTGCTATTTTGAAAGTAAAATTTTGTTTAATATTTTAATAGCTTTTAAGGTAATACATTTGAAAGAGGGAGAATGTGATTAGAGAACATTAAACACAGTTCGGATGGAGTGGCGGATTCCTTTTCTCTTTCACCATTTTGTTTCCCTTGATGGAAGAACAACAAAATGGCGGTTCTCATTATTGCTTGCTTGGTGAGACTATTTCTGAATAAACGCTGTGGACGAAGATGTGATCAATCTGTATAGGAGCAGAGCAGTGTTTCCTTCATGTCTTTATTGGATTTTTGTGAGCTTTCCCGTGCTGGGTCATGCATGCAGTGCAACCTCATAAATGTAGCAGTGGAATTTTTTTCCTCTGAATTGTGTGCCTCCAGCACACCCTAACTCCACTGTAAATGCTGAACAGGAAAATTGCAAAAAACCCTGCAGAATTGAATTTGTGTCAAAGTGGAGGGTTAGAATATGGGATTTAGCTTGGGTTAGAGTCATCGTTTAAATAAAGCAAAGAGGCTGGGATGGAAGGGAAGAAGGAAGCACAGTGAAATGATGAGATTAATTTTAGGATTGACCAACTAGAGAACATAAATCTGTAGTATTTAGAAATCAACCCCCAAAGATTCTCCGTGAAGTATCTCAGTGGTTTAAAGATTGAAAAGGAGTGAGCCCAAGAAACCAAACAACGGGTTCTTGTAGCCTCCAGTGTGTGTTGCCCTCTGCTCTCCTTTGAGAAAAGTCTTCTCTGGGCGTTTTTGGTCTGGTGTAAAATTAATTTAATGAGGCCTCACAAACGTGAAAATCATCTTGTTCTTAGAATTTTGTTTTTAAATACCGTAACTTACTGTAAAAAGTTCAGTATTCTAGCCATGAGGGAAAGGATGGGTTAATCCGTAAGGACATGAGCCATCATCTTCATCATTAACATATTGGCTCTAGATTCTTATAAACAAACAGGCTAAGAGAACAAGGGGTGTCTGGTAGGTATCTCATTTCCATTCCCAGACGCTTGTGATCAGGTGAAGCTGCTGTTTTGTCTGGAAGTGGAGATATTTCCCCTTTTACTTATCTTTACGGTGCTGTATCTCTATGGGATAACAGCTACTCTCCTGTACCTAAGTGTGTCACGCCAATAAGAGCATTAAGATTTCACACCTGTACAAGGGTTGTTTTTTGTGGCGGTTCATTATTAATGAGGCCAAATGACCGAAATTAGACTCTTGCTAGTGAGAAATGGGCAGACATCAGGCATTTTTGCAATCTTGCACTGGAAGGCGACTCTCAGGCTGTTTCGAGAGTCCTACCTTTCTCTCTCCCATCAGAGATTGTTTTAAAATGATTTCCGTTTTCCCAGTGACCTTCCCCCACCTCTTTCAAATCTTGCAAGTAAACCCCTGTAGATTCTGCTTTAAATAGGCAATTAAGCTAACAACATAATTATATCCCTTAATGCTCATTTTAACTGGTGTAGAGAAGAAACAAAGGGAAAAAATATCAACATATCTAGAAACAAAATCTTATAATTTCAAGATATTTTGATACCGCTTGTTAATCTACAAAGAAGTGGGAGTTTATTCACTAGTGGTAGTGAGAAAGCATTGAGGTTACAGTTTTATGGGCTAGGGGAGTTTCTAGTTATTTGTCTTCTAAATATTCTTTCAAAATGCTTTTTAGGTGGCTAATTTAGGGGAATCCCAGGAAACTAGAGTATGTCCACTTAATATTGCAACTTAGTGTCTGCCTAGCCATGGCATTGGTTTTTCTTTTCTTGGTACCTATGCAGTTATTCACAAGAGACCAATATGCTGGGTGAACAGACTGCTCTCTTCCCATGTGAATGAGGGCGAAACGTAGACCATTGAAAAATGTTAATGAAAAATTATGGTACTGAGTCCATGCCCAGTTAGTGAAGCTCCTCTATACCTGGGGTGACAGGCAGCCAATCCGTGAGGAGAGCTGGTTTTTAAACTGGCTCCCCTCACAGACAAGTTCCCGCCTGGTTGCTGTCTCCACCTCTGGGGACTATAGAATAGTCGAGGAACCAATAAGAATTCATGAGGTTAATCAGTTAACTGATATTTAACAACCCTAATTCTGACCCATGCACCTTTGTGGAGTTTGCTAAGTTTATTGATCATATTGTAGGATCAGGACCTTAGGATCGAATCTTATTCATAGCACGGACTCATTTGATCACTTCATGTAATTTTGCTTCTCTTTTTCTCTCTGTGTGAAATGATTATAATATATTATTACAAAAAATTACATGAGACATTAGTAGTGAACATTTGTGGAATGCTTTTGGATTCTATCATTATAGGCACTATGGAAGTGAAAAGCATTATTATTCATTGAACAGTATGGGCTCTGTGGGTTTTTTTCAATTCCTGTAGGTGCAAATAGTGTATGCGGTTTAATGTATAAAATGTTTTTTTCAGTGTAATTCAAATCCTATTGACGATTGCATTTTAAACCTTCTCTGTTTAGAACTGTGATACATCTTCCAAAATACATTTAAAATCCTTTTTGATGAAGTCACATAGCCACAATTTTCCAGAGAGGCAGCCAACTACATGCTGAGGAGAATGCACACCGAACTGTCTGCAGCATCCAGAGGGTTAAATCTGGTTTTCATTAAATTTTGCATAAAGCTGGTTTGTGCCCAGGAGCTTATATGTTCAGTGCACCCGCCTCCCCCGCATGTGAACAACTTGGTTTTAATTCTCTAGAAATTTTGGTCCACTTTTTCTAAAGAGTCGAATATTCCACTTGTTCTCCTGTGGGTTGCTGTGCTCTTTGGAAAATTAGGAAAATTTATTTTGAAAATGATGTATACTTCTCTACTATTTGCGGCTGTGGATTTGTTGCCGCATGTCGTGCGGCTGATTTTTTTTTAGCCCTAAATTTCTCATTATGTTTATTGGAGCCATGATTTTTATTAAAATTTCTGTACACTTGTTTGCATCAATGCCACTCGTTAATTCACTCATGCATCAGTGCCATTCATTAATTTTCACTTCATTTGTAAAGTATAAATGCGATGAAAAATTATCTCAACTGAAACATTCCACTGAAATGTATCAGGAGGGCAGCTGTGTTACTTTGGATCCACAAAAACAACAAGGCATCCTGGGGCACCTTACAAATTATAACAGATTTGTTTGGACATCTATTTTCATGGGGAAAAATTCACTTCATCAGACACCTCTGATGAAGTGGGTTTTTACCTACGAAAACGTATGCCCCGCTCTGATTTCACTGAAATATAACTGTTTAAACACCCACAGTTGAAAAATAAAAATAACTTAGATATTTTAAGGCCCCGTTCCTGCAACAATTTATGCATGTACTTAATTTTACTTATGTGGGGAAGTCTCATTGAATTAAGGGGTGCTATTCATGCACGTGTGAAGTTGCACATAAATCTGAGTTTGCAGGATTAGGGCTTAATGGTCAGGTTAAAATAAGGCCTTGTGTGGATGAGGAAGAGTTAGCATGCAGCAAGCTGGGGTATAAGTCAGTGTTTGCATGAGTGTGCCATGCACTCACTGTTCCAATGTAGTTTGCTCAAACTCACTAGAGTGCCTTTAGTGCACTTTAGCAGGATCCAGATGGCCAGGTGTGTGTGCTCTAGATTTATACCCCAGCTTGCCACACACCAGCTCTCCATCTGGACAGTTTGTCCTCTCCACCAAGAGAAGTTGCTCCAATGAAAGGTGTTATCTACATACCTTTTCACTCCCGGATTCTGGGACCTCTAGGACAACAACACCACTGCAAACAATATCTAATCTATCAACTCGTCCATCTCGTTTTGAATCACTCAAACAAAGAGTATCGACACC
Source organism: Pelodiscus sinensis (assembly GCF_049634645.1). Classification (NCBI taxonomy): domain Eukaryota; kingdom Metazoa; phylum Chordata; order Testudines; family Trionychidae; genus Pelodiscus; species Pelodiscus sinensis. Next base: position 2,846,743 of record NC_134732.1, on the reverse strand, counting down.
TTGTTATAATAAGAGTTTAGTAAACTCAGAGAACTGGTAGGTAAGGTCCCATGGGAAGCAAGACTAGGAGGAAAAACAATTGAAGAGAGTTGGCAGTTTTTTAAAGGGACATTTTTAAGGCCCAAAAACAAACTATTCAACTGAGTAGGAAAGATTAAAAAGTATGGCAGGAGACCACCTTGGATCAACTGGGAGATCTTGCATGATCAAAAAGTCATCTACAAAGTGGAAACTAGGCCAAATTACAAAGGATTAATATAAGCAGACAACACAGGTATGCGGGGCAAGATTAGAAAGGCAAAGACACACAAAGAGCTAAATCTAGCTAGAGGCATAAAGGGTAACAAGAAGGTGTTCTACAAGTATATTAAGAGTAAGAGGAAGACCAAGGACAGGGTAGACCCATTGCTCAGTGAGGAGGAAGAAACAACAATAGGAAAGTGGGAAATGACAGAGGTGCTTAATGACTTTTGTTTTGGTTTTCATCAAGAAGATGAATGGTGACTGGATGCCTAACAAAGACTACATCTAGACTGCATTCCTTTTCCGGGATACCTCCTGGAACGCTGCATCCAAGGAACTCATCTGGTTTTCAAAAAAAAATTCAAAAAAGCGGAAATGCTCTTTTGCCGTCCCTGTAAACTTAATTCTACAAGGAATAAGCCAGGGATGTATTGAAAGAGCATTTTTTTCCAAAATTTGGTGCCGTGTAAATGTGCCAAATTTCGGAAAAGCCTCTTTCAAAAGTAAATTGGAAAAAGATATGCAATTTACCACAAATTGCGTATCTTTTTCAGATTTACCAGTGCAATCTAGTTGTAGCCTTAGTAAATGCCAGGGGAACCGGAGTAGGTTTAGAAGTTACAATAAAAGGACAAGTTAAAAATTACTTAGAAAAGTTAGATGTCTGCAAGTCACCAGAGCCTGATGAAATGCATCCTAGAATACTCAAGGAGCTGATAGAGGAAGTATCTCAGTCTTCAGCTATTATCTTGGAAAAATCATGGAAGTCAGGAGAGATTCCAGAAGACTGGAAAAGGGCAAATACAGTGCCCATCTATAAAAAGAGAAATAAGAACAACCCAGGAAACTACAGACCAGTCATGTTAACTTCTATGCCAGGGAAGATAATGGAGCAAGTAATTAAGGAATTCATATGCAAATATCTGGAAGAACATAAGGTGATAGATAACAGCCAGCATGGATTTGTAAAGAACAAATCATGTCAAACCAACCTGATAGCTTTCTTTGATAGGATAACAAGCCTTGTGGATAAGGGAGAAGCAGTGGATGTGGTATACTTAGATTTTAGTAAGGCATTTGACACGATCTCACATGATCTTATCAATAAACTAGGGCAGCTTTCAAGTACCTATAAGGGTGTTACAAGGAGGAGGGAGAAAAATTGTTTTCTTTGGCCTCTGAGGATAGGACAAGAAGCAGTAGGCTTAAATTGCAGCAAGGGAGGTTTATGTTGGACATTATGGAAAAACTTCCTAACTATCAGGATGGCTAAACCCTGGAATAAATTGTCTAAGGGGGTTGTGGAATCTCCATCACTGGAGATATTGAAGAGCAGGTTGGACAGACACCTGTTGGAGATGGTCTGATGGTATTTGGCCCCTTCTGTGAGGTGAGGGGTCTGGACTCAATGACCTCTCAAGGTTCCTTTCAGTTCCAGTGTTTAGGATTCTGTGATTCTATAGTCAAGGGCAACTCAGTCATTCTGCTTCTATTCAGAGCTTGTGCATTCGTGTCCACACAATCGAATCCTCCTTCCGCAGGATGGAAATATAGTTGTCTGAACAATGCCAAACACTTCCCTAGAGTATCTTCTTTGAAGCTTTTGGTTCAGCCTGAGGGGTGGGTTTTGCTCTATTTCTCTTGTTTGATGTGACCAATTAAATGTCCAGCCTTTTTCTTTGTGGCTGTTTCCTTGTATGTAAAATGATTTTGGATTGATTAGGGAGCAGAAGAAATGCTAGATTCTGTAGGTGCATTTCTTGTTGGAAAAGGTGTATAATGGCCACCCTGAGGAATGTATTCAGAATTCGTAATGGGGATAGAGAGACCATCCTATGCTGCAGTTCCCAATTAATTTTGATATCAGGGAAAGAAAATTGAAATGGTTTTACCCCAAGTAAATAAAAACCGATATTGGCAATTGGAGAGTGGTCTCTCTTTCTCTTTGCCTTTTGGGTTCTACTATCTGTATTTTCATAATGGGTAATTATAAACGAGCAGTTCGGAGACGGAGTCAATCTTGATAGGTCATGGTTGGCAAAGACGTACATACTAATCAAAGGATGTTGGTACATTGCTTCAAGAAGCACCAGTGAAGGAATGTAGATGGAGTACTTTTTTTTTCTCCTTCAGAATTTCACTTTTTGAAATATCCTCTTTCATTATGAGGAGACAATGTTTTTACTGTATAGAATTTATTGCAACATCCAAATTACTTCATTTCCAAATCTTGTTCAGAATCATAAAGGCATGTGGCTTCCAGTACTTTTGATCACAGGATCTGCTAAAAGTTATGTAGGCTTAAGAGGTTTGGAAAAAGTTCAGTATAGTAAATTTGTTAGACATTGTTGCACAATCAAGACGCAAAATTTGTCCTTTGTGAAAACTGATTTTGATGTAGCACACTGTGTTCTTTGGATACTAAGTACCTTTAAAAAAATCCACTTGTGGAGCAAAAAGTTAAGAACCCAAATAACTATTCTTTGTGTAGACTTCAGTGCACCGTAACCAAAGCAAGGTGAATGATTATCTCTTCCTTCTGCTGAAACAGCAACAGACAAGTTCAAACTAGCTAGAAACATAAAGGGTAAAAAGGAAACATTCTACAAATATATTAGAAGCAAAAGGAAGAGAGGCCCCTTACTCATGAAGAGGAGGGAATGATAACAGAAATGATAGAGCTGCTTAATAACTTCTTTGTTTTGGTTTTCACCAAGGAGGCTGGTGGTGACTGGGCACCTATCATAGTGAATGCTGGAGAAAATGAGGTAGGTTCAGAAGTTAAAATAGGAAAAAACTAGTGAAAATTATTTAGAGAAGTTAGCTATCTTCAGGACTTCAGGGCCTGATGGAATGCATCCTAGAATAGTCAAGTAGCTGATTGAGAACATATCTGAGCCATTAGTTATCACCTTTGAATAGTCTTGGAAGATGGGAGAGATTCTAGAAGGCTGGAAAAGGGCAAATATAGTGCCCATTTGTTGGAGAATCAAGGAAACTACAGACCAGTCATATCCCACATGGAGCTCTCCGGGGGAAAATCTGGCCCACATGGATACCAGGCAGTAGAGAAGCATGGAGTTTCTGGGGAACCCATCCTTCGGTCTTGAAGCCAGACAAATTCAGATCATGAATAATGTTCAATTCCTTAATAGTGAAGACAACAAGGAGTCCTGTGGCACCATAAAGATGAACAGATTTATTTGGACATAATCTTTCATAGGCAAAGACTTATTGTGTCAGGTGCATTTTGTTCTTTTTGCAGATACAGATTAACATGGCTACCCCCCGATACCTAACAGAGACAGTAATTATTCATTGGAAAAATGTACTAAGGGTTGTGGTCAACCAAAATGGCATTTTTCTGTGAATAAACTATTCACCTGAAAAACGTCACTTGGCTGTATTGATAAACCTGTGTTAGGTGCAGGGGAGATGATCGTGAGGTCACAGACGATTATGTCTATGTGGAGAATCGGTAGCCAGATAAGCTGAACAACAACGATTCTGTGTTCATGCACAGGGTTGCTGAGGGAGTTGGCAGATGTCATTGCAGAGCCTTTGGCCATTATCTTTGAAAACTCATGGGGATTGGGAGAAGTCCCTGACTACTGGAAAAAAGCAGATGTAGTGCCCATCTTTAAAAAATGGAAGAAGGAAAATCCAGGGAACTACAGACCAGTCAGCCTCACCTAGTACCCGTATAAAAATCATGGAAGGGATCCTCAAGGAATCCATTTTTAAGCACTTGGAACAGAGGAATAGTTAACATGGATTCACCAAGGGCAAGTCCTGCCTGACCAACCTGATTGCCTTCTATGATGAGGCTCTGTGGACATGGGCAGGTCGGTGGATGTGATATATCGTGACTTTAGCAAACCTTTTGGTACAGTTTTCCACATAATTCTTGCCAGCAAGTTAAGGAAGTATGAATTTGGATAAATGGACTGTAAGGTGAATAGAAAGCTGGGTAGATTGTTGGGCTCAACAGGTAGTGATCAACGGCTCAATGTCTGGTTGGAGGTCTTTTTCAAGCGGAGTACACAAGGATTGGTTCTAGGGCCAGTTTTGTTCATCATTTTCATGAATGACCGAGATGAGGGGATGGATTGCACCCTCGGCAAGTTTGCAGATGACACTTAGTTAAGAGGTGAGGTAGATAGGCTGGAGGGTAGGGATAGGGTCCAGAGTGACCTAGACAAATTGGAGGATTGGGCCAGAAGAAATCTGATGAGATTCAACCAGGACAAGTACAGCATCCTGCATCTGGAATGGAAGAATCCCACTGTTACAGACTGGGGACCAACTGTCTAAGCAGTAGTTTGGTAGAAACTGGGGATTATAGTGGATGAAATTATAGTGGATGAGAAGCTTGATATAAGTCAACAGTGTGCCCTTGTAGCCAAGATGGCTAAAGGCATATGAGGGTGCATTAGGAGAAAGATTTCCAGCAGATCTAGAGAAGCGATTATTCTCCTTTCTTCAGCACTGGTGAGGCTGCATCCCAAGTATTGTGTCCAGTTCAGGGCCCCCCCACTATAGAAAGGATGTGAACTCATTGGAGAGGGTCCAGCGGAGGACAATTGAGATGATTAGGGGCTGGAGCACATGACCTCCGAGGAGAGGTTGAGGGATTTGGGCTTGTTTAGTCTGCAGAAGAGAAGAGTGAGGCGGGATTTCATGCAGCCTTCAACTACTTGAAGGGGGGTTCCAAAGAGGCTGGAGAGAGGCTGTTCTCAGTGGTGGCAAATGACAGAATGAGGAGCAATGGTCTCAAGTTGCAGCGGGGGAGGTCCAGATACAATATGAGGCAAAACTATTTCCCTAGGAGGGTGGTGAAGCACTGGGCTGGGTTCCCTAGGGAGGGGGTGGAATCTCCATCCCTAGAGGTTTACAAGTCTTGGCTTGACAAAGCCCTGGCTGGGATGATTAAGTTGGGGTTGGTCCTGCTTTGGGCAGGGGTCTGTACTTGATGACCTCCTGAGGTCTTCCAGCCCTAGGAATCTATATATCCACTATATATTTGAGAGAGTTTGTCCGTCTGTCTGTGTCCGTCCATATGTCTGAGAGTTGGTTTGTTCAAGAATTCTTCCTAAATGGTAAGAGCTAGGACCACCAAATTTGGTAGGCAGCTTCCTCTTCTCCTAACTTAAAGCAAGGTCAGGGTTTGGTTGTGCTAGGACAATGTGAAGTGCATGGAATTCAGTTGTTTCTCATAACATGGAAAGGGAGGGGTCTGGTAGGAGGGACAGTTATATTGTAGAATGACCACAGGGGGCAGCAAGGGACCAGTGGTGGGGACCGGGACATGTGTAGACCCATTGGGCCTGCAGGGGTAGGGGTGGAGAAAGGAACAGCTATCTATTACATATTTCCAAGAGTCTGTGTGTCTGTCCCTTGACCAGGGTGACATGTACCTCTCCCCCAGCAGAGCCCGCTGCAGCAACCATGGACAGGCACTTCTCAGCTGGCCCCTAGCTGCTGCAGTGGAAGAGGCAGGGGGTGTCTGACCTACATATAAAACCCTTCCTCTCCAGCCCTACCTCAGAGCAATGATTTAGGAAGAAAAAGCAAAATGTATATGAGTTAAGACCCAAGCAATACAGGGTAAATCAACTTATTTGGAAAGGAGGAGGAAAACACATTCCTGCAGAATGTTTCAGATTTTTCAGGACAGCGAAAGCAAAGTTAAAATTTAGCTGGTAACATTTTTCTTTTTGCTCTTCTTTCATTTTTCAAATGACTCTGAAGGAAACAGGCAAAGCCATCCTTCCTTGCTGCCAGAGAGCCTCTCTTTTTTGTTTTGTTTTTGTTTTTTAAATCTCAGAGGTTTTTTTTTTTGTTTATTTATATCTGCTAGGGGAGTTGATCTTGTGATATTTATAGTGTTTGCGGTTGGCTGGCCAGGAGTTATTTTGCAATAAGAATTTCTAAGATATCTACTTTCAGTCTGTCTAACTCCCCTCCCCCCAGCCTTTTTTTCCCCCAGCTTTTTTCCCCCCCTTCATTTTTTTTCTTTTTGGTAACGTCTTTCTCAGACCATAGTCTTTCCCTCTGTAATTATTCTTCCTTTTTAAGTTTGAAAAAAGTCCTGCTGTATGTGCCTCCCTGCTCCCATCTTCATCTGCGAAGATCAGTTCAGTTTGACTGTCTTTTCCCTTTCCAAATTAGAACTGCCACCATTACACACTATTGGAAAACCATTAACCCCTCCCCCACCCCAAAGGAAAAGAGAGAACATTGAATATCCGTTAGCTAAACTTTCATTGTTAATTGTTTCTTCAGTTTCGTTCTGTCAGTCTTTTTCTAAACTCTTGCAGACTTTAAGACTTCTTTAACGTGGAAACCTCTGCAGATCTACTCTACGTACTCCCTTGTTAGGCAAGTGGTTGGTTCTGTGTTCTTATATGGGACATGAAGGGATATTGTGCTCAGGGGACATTGTGTTTCCTAGTGTTTTCAACCTTTGAATTTAGAGTCTGTACGGTAAATCACATCCCCCCCCCCTTGTCCATTCCTTGCAAAGCCCTCAATGTGCAAAAAAAGTAATGATGTTCACATTTTTGCTTACCCTGGTACATCCAAGCTTGGTAGCCCTGTACAAGAATTCTCTCTTATTTTATTTTTTTTCCTTCTTCCAGTTGCAAAATGAAACACTTCCCTTTATTGTATTGTGAATACATCTTATTTAATCTTGTGGTAGCAGAGCTACAGCATGAAGGAGATATGACCATTCTTGCAGTCCCTTTATCTAGCACCATTTTATTGTGGTCCGGAGTGCATTCCCACAGGGGGTAACTTCTCAGAACAGTTAGGTTTGTAACGCTAGTTATAAATTTCCTGTTTGGATTTTCATGTGTTCATCAAATGCTTAGTGTTTCATTATCAGCTTCTGATTTAAACTAAACTAGGGGGCTGCGTCCCCCTGCTCTCAATGCTTGCCAGCCCTCCTCTTTTTGAGGGTAGGTGTCTGGGCAAGGGGCAGGAGCGGGCTAGGGGCAGGGTGTCTGCCTGCAGGGGGTGGGACAGGGGCAGGCTGGGGCAGGATGTCTGGCCAGAGGGAGGGGACAGGAGCGGGCTGGGGGCAGGGTGTCTGTCCAGGGGGAGGGGACAGGGGAAGGCTGGGGGCAGGGTGTCTGGCCAGAGGGAGGGGACAGAAGTGGGCTGGGGTTATGGAGTCTCAGCAGAAGGGGTGAGGGTGTTGAGAGCTCGGATGGAGGTGGGGATGCGGGGCGGCCCCGGGGCCGGGAGGTGTCGGGCTTGGATGGAGGGAGAGGACGCAGCCCCAGCAACTCCACCCCAGTGGCACAGCCATGAAGCTTGAAGCCAGAGCTGGAGCAGCCCCTGCCCAGAGAGGATGGCACCGAGGCTGGCCACAACAAGCGGCTGAGGTTGACGCCAGAGACCGCGGCAGCATGCGGACTCAGACGATGTCATTCTGTCATCCTGCAGGAAAAAGCTTTTTCTTATATAGAGAGAGAGGTGACACAAATATTGTGTGTTGCTGTAGGCGGTGTGGGGGGAGGGCCAGTTATGGAAGTACTTTCCACGCTCTCAGATACACAACGAAATCGAGATAACGTGGGTCACCACGGAACTAGTCTCCTCTGGCATGAATCGGGGCAGCAGCTGTGCACCGCACGGTGTATCCTCTGCAGATTTAAAGAACAATCAGCGTGCCAGTTGTGTGGCGATTTCCTCCTGCTCCTAGGTTATTACTGCCACGAAGATCTGGTCAGTGGATCTACGCAGGATGATGGTGTATTAATTTAGATGGAATATAGGGGCTTGAAGGAGTCAAGGGGGTTAACCTGATCCTATCCCGACATTAAAGAGTGTTAAACAGGGTCTCTCTGCTCATCTGAGGTGTTCCTCGCGGAAGCTCAAACAGGGTTTGCATTCAGATACTTTACCTTAATATTACCATGATAAACCCTCCATCCTGTCCCTTCCCCCGTGGATTCCTCATCCCTGCTTCTCCCCTCCCTCCCCAGGCCCTCCCTGAACTTGCGGCACACTGGGAGAGCAGGGGAAGAGTTCCTGAGTGGAGCAAGGGGCTGCTTTGCCCCAGACTGCATATGGTGCTGGACTACAGAAATCCGGACCATGGAGGTGCACACATTTGGGCAAGTTTAATTAAACTGGTTTAGACACACTGGTGCATACCTCTATGTTTTCAAGGATGCTCTTATTTCAGTTTGAGGGTGGCTTATTTTGATTTAATGTAAACTGTTCCCAGTTGACTTGAAGCTAGATCAAAACATGCCTAGTTTAAACCAGAACTGTGTTCTGCACTAAAATGTTTTGAACAACACACGCCTTTAGTTAAATGGGTGCAGTTTGTGTGTAGACAAGCCCTCATTTAAACATTTTTCACGCACTTATTCCTTGTGGGATATGTTTGTTTTACTAACTGGGGAGATCTTTAAAAAAATAAATAAATCCTGCCATATAAGCAGTTTCCCCTGATGTTTCCAATGAAACTGGAAACCTGGAGAAAAGGGATTTTTTTTTAGTGAAATACAATCATATGACTTTGCTTTTTTCCACCCAAGTAAAAAGTAATTTTAAAAATGAGCTACGTTTGAGCCACATGCATCCCCTCTGTAAAAATGCCCAGTTGTGTCTTAGTCGTTTATACCATTCGTTTCACTATAAAACCATACTTTGTTTATTACTATTCACGACCAGTAATTCTGCTCTCTGGTCTGCTCCTCTTACTTTCCAGCTTTTCATAATGTACAAGGAAGTAGTCGATGGCTGACCTCCCCCACCCCCCCATCCAAAATTCTCCAGATTAAATTTTATTGTGCGTCTCTTTAAGAATTTAGGAAGAGCAGCATGAGACTGAAATTTTTTTTGTCTTTTTCTGTTGCTTATAACCAAGGTGGATCAATTTAAATTAAGGCAATTTAAATCACTGATTTAATTTGTGTTTTAAATCTCATAGCTTCTAAAAAAACCCATTGATTTAAATTAGGTTGAGGCTTTCCAAAATTAATTTGAACATTTGTGTTATTTAACTTTAGATTAAAATTTATAATGAACTATATTCTAATTGCTGTGGTTTTTTCTAAAATGCTACTTCCAGTAGGGTATCTTATTTGAATTTCATAAAACTGATAAAGGCAAAACCCAAAATATTGAAAATTGAAGCCTTTGTGCTGCCAATACGTAAGGAAATACAGGTTGAACCTCTCTGGTCCAGAAACATCCATCATTCGGAATGATTTTAGTTCTAGCTGGAAGTCCGCTTTCCATAGGTGTGGGCAAGTTTCCTATAAGTCCTATAAAGTTTGTTTATAGCTACCAGTCTTAACTCTGTGTTCTGTGCTGTTATTTAGCTCTAATTTACCCCTAGATGTCCTCTAACAGCTCAGTAAGCAGTGAAAATGTTGATAGTGCTACTAGACCGGGAGTGGGCAAAAGGGTCTCTCTAGGCCGGATTCGGCCCACCAAGTGTGCTCCTGGCAGGGCAGGAGGAGACTCTGCGCGCTCCCCTGGCCCCAGGCCCTGATTGGCCTAGGGGTGGGAGGAGCGCGTGAAGTTTCCTCTGCCCTGCCCCCGCACTGCGAGGAGCACACGGTACTTAGAAATGCTGCATGCTTCTGGCAGGGCAGGAGGAGGCTTTGCATGCTCCCCTGCCCCCAGGCCCTGATTGGCCTGGGGGTGGAGGAGCACGGGAAGTCTCTTCCCTCTGCTAGGGGCATGGGTGCTTGGGGCGGGGCAAAGGGGCTCCCCCATCCCCAGACCAATCAGGGTATGTGGGCGGGGAAGCCCGAAGCATCTTGGCCCCGCCCCTTCCGTTTGAGACCCCACCCCTTCAGGTGCAGCCCGGGGCCACTTCAAAAATTTCTGAAGTGGCCCCCGGCAAAAAATTATTGCTCACGCCTGTGCTAGACAATATTGACCTCCAGTGGTCTGGACATTTTTCTGGTTCAGAACCAGTCAGTTCCCAAGGGTGCCGGACTAGAGAGGTTCAACCTGTACATAAAAGTAGTCACAAATAGTTCCATTGACTTCAGCACAAACTGCAGGGGCACAAGTGTTTTTAGCATCAAAGACTAAAATTTCATTTTGATTAAGATCTCTTTCCTTAGTGGCATCAAATCTGTCGCTTCAAAACAAAATTGCTCCATTTCTGAGAATGAAAGTTCATTTAAACATTCGGAACATTAACAAAGTTATTTTGGTTTTTTTTGGTATATGCATAAGACAAAGTTTTCAAAAACAAGAACCTAAGTTAGTCTCCTAAACCCCATATTTAGGCTTCTAAAGGTAGGCATTTCAAAACCACCTAAATGACTTACAAGGCCAAGTCCTACTGACTTTCAGCTGCAGACTGTGGTGGAGGAGTATAGGTTGGTTGAAGCGTTTCAGTTTGTTCACTTTGAGGAAGTTGAAAGTATCAGAAGATGGTGTGTATTGTAAATAAAGTGCCAATATTATTTGCTTAACAATTTTGTTTTTGTATTTGCATCATACTGAGGGAGTTAAGGCCTAAGGGAGCTAACTAAAGAACATAGGTAGAAAACATCCAAGTTAGTAAATTAAGACTATACATGGTAAGAAACAAAATAGCACCAAGCAAATTTAAAATAAGTAAATAAAAAGTAGATTTTTAGAAATTTTTAAATAATTTTTATTCATCCCACTGATAATTTTTTCAAATGTTTACCTTTTATGCTGAAGTTTTTCAGATCTGGTCTCATCTTGAGTCTGAAATTTTTGGGGAAGCTTGAGCAAAAATAGCTCAGCTGTTTTCAATAGCAAAAAAACCCCAACAATAACAAAAAAAAAAAACCAGTTTAAAGAAAAATAGACTTAAGCCAACACACAGAACGTTGAAATTTGGCATAGAGAGATTCCCTGAGTTAGTCAAAGGAAGTGAATTTATGGGCAAATATCCCAGCCCAGGTTTTCCAGTGTGTTCTGTTGTGCCTTTTGTGTCTCCCTTTAGACAGTTTTGTTATATCAATCTGCTTGTATTTGTATTACAGAAGCTTCTAGAGACCTCGGAGAGATTAGGGTCCCATTGTGTTGCATGTTGTACAAACCTATAGTAAGAGAGAGAAACGGATGTCTTTTCCAGGGGCAGCTAGCAGTTTGAACTAGGCGCACACACACAGAGATGAACTGCACATGATAGTCCCATGATCTTGTGAGTCAGATCTGATGTAGCAGAAGGTTTGCTTGTGAAGGGAATAGTAATATTCAAAATGGCCTTGCTGGCCCATGAAGAAACAAGTCATGTATGTACCTAAGATATTCCACTCGCCATAGGCGTCTAGACTTAACGAGGAATAGTTTGGCTATTTCTCTAATCACAGATTTACACCAAGTATTACAGAATATCGCTAGCTAGATAGAGAGGTACAGATAAATATTCTAAAGGACACAAGACAGACAGTATTTCTTGAACACAAAAGAGAAAACCCTACTTTAAAATCTCCCTTAACTTCATAGCTCCAGGGTGGGCTCTTCCAGTAACCGTTCTGTTTGTCTGTTCAAATTCACCAGGCAGATGGTCTACCTGGTCTCTTCATGCTTTCGCCCCCTTTTGCCTCACAGGTATGAGGTAGAACACTACATGTAGCTATAAGCATTGGGATGTTTTTCTTACCGAAATCCTATCCAATGAGCAGACAATTCCAGCATCTTGTCAGTCTACCGAAAGTATATTCACGAGTCATTTTGCACCTGTGGAGCTGGTCGTTGGCTGTTTCCTTGGCAGTGCTGAAGTGGCTAGCATAGGCTGTGTCCCCCAGAGTTATTGTTGGCTTTTCAGAAGAGCTTCTGGTCTGGAAAAAAGTCCTTGCTTTTGCTTTTTTTTTTATTATTTTTTTTTTAATTTGAGTGTCATGAACCTTCTCTCCTTCTCTTACCCAACCCGCTCGGATGTCTGGGAAGGATCCCTCGCAACCCATGAGCCCATGAACTCCCAAAGGAGTCCTTTCTACTAAGGTGCTTTGTGACCAGGTAGGCTAGTGCCGAAATTGGGATGTGCATGCATCTCCACTTACAAATCCAGCCACTATTTTCTGTACAATGCCAGGAGTCAAGCCCTGCCTTGCAGGTGATGTTTAATGGTCTTACACTATCACAACAGCTCCCATTGTGGATTTTCCACCTCCAAAAGGATTTCTGACTGACGGATTGCAACTTGGTGTTGTAAGTGTCGCTACTCACTTTTCCACCATCAACGTTGCTCTGATTTTAATATCTCCACCCGGCAGCTGGAGGTGAGTTTGGCGCACAGCTCCAAGAACTTGGCATTTCGCGTCGGAAAGTTCTGCAGTTGCCACTCATCATGTCAAACCTGCATTATAATGCAGTCCTACCGATCCTTGGGCCCAGAAATGGTGCCCTACCGTGTGGAACTGCTCCAGGAATACTCGTAGCATCCAGTTACTGTGCTCAAGTATCTCCATACTGTCCCCCTTGCAATCCCAAGTGTGCAAATAGTGGAGAATCCTGCGTCCTGTAATTAACAAAGGAGAAGAGACTTGTGCTCAGCTCTGCAAGCTCCTTGCTTCTGTCAGTGTGGTGGCAGACACCAAAAAATGCCTCTTAGGCCTGTGGGCGTTTTTAAAAAAGATTCACAAACTATGGAATATGAACTCTAATGTGGGATGTAGAAGGTGGCATGGGCAGAACTTGATCTCTAGCATCCAGAGAAATCTCTCGGTGACTTGATACTCCTCTACAAAGTACTTCAAAAATGCCCAAAAGACACTGGGATGCTTACCCAGGATGCATTAGGCTTTTTGTGGCATTACGTGGACACGTGTCCCCGGTGAGTATATATTGCCTTGACACATGCTGCCAAGTGTGCACACACCTGAACATTGTCTAGACTTCATAGGCCGTATGCCAACATAACTTGCATCTACTACATTTTGTAGCATGGACGTAGCCCTATGTTATCTGAGACCGAACCTTCCCTCGGTCTCTGACGAGAGGCTGCTAATGGTTTGGATTTTCTGGTTTGAACATTATAAGGATGCCATGTCTTTGGCTTTTCGACTGTCCTGGAAGGTGGGGTGTGCAGGTCAGGTGCTTTGTTGTACCACTGCATAACTTGGGGCATCTCAAATCTTGACTCCTCCTTTGTGCACCAGACCAGAAGCAGACACATTGACGAAGTTATCAAATGCCCAGGCTCATTACGTGTGGTGTTCCCTCTCGGGACACATGTTGTTCTCTAATGAGATTGTCCACCAGTGTCTGAGGGAAGCTGCCGATGGCCTGGAAAGGGCTTGGTGATACTTGTTTTGCCATCCTTTTATGAAAGACACCTACTCCAATGGGGCTTTATATTTCAGACTAGGGGTTTTAGAATGAGTTCAAGTAATTGTGTAACCACTGAAAAACTCCCTCGTTGCATGAGCATTAACTTCTGTGGGTGTCACCAGGCGTGCTCGGGGGACCAGAAAAAGGACCCTCAGTAATAAATAGGTTGGGGCGAGCGGGGAGGCTGAAGGAAAGGGACAAGCAGCTCCAGAACAGGTGAGGACAGATCCCTCTCCCCAGTGGTTAGACTGGCCAGTTTATGGCAGCAAAGAGCAACTGGATAGCAGACTGGACCCCACTGAACAATCTCCGGCCTCACAACAATTGGTCACAGATTTACGACCTTTCTACCACTGCAGATGCCTGGATTTGGTGATCTGGAGGAAGGAATGAAATCCACAGCAAGATGCAGAACCCGGGCTTGGGCTGGAGGCTGAGTCACTCCCTTTGGAGCGATTAGTAATGAATGAAAGTGAAAAGATGGCAAAACAGCCCTGGCGAGTGCTGGATGATCGGGGAAACCTCCCCTCCCCTCCCCTCCCCTCCACACACACCCACCCACGCCCAGGTGCTTCAGAATGCTGTAAACTGTTGGAGCCGGTGGGGTTACTTCACAGCATCTGCTGTTGGCGGGTCTGAGGGGGAGCAGTGGTTTTTAAAATAGTCTCCCGTTATTTTTCAGTATAACAGAGCGACACCGGCCTACACTAACAGGGAAGGTCGACTTAAGATACACAACTCCAACTACGTTAATTCTCTAGCTGGAGTTGACGTATCTTAAATCATGTTTTCGCACCGTTCACACAGCGGGAGGTTGTCGGAAGCAAACACTTCTGTTGGCTTCCCTTACTCCTCGTGAAGAGCAGGAGTACCGATGCCAATGGGGGAGCCCTCTGTGTTCGAATTAGCAGATCTTCACTAGACCCGCTAAATCGAACCCTTGAAGATGGACATGACCTGGGTGTGTACGTTGTGTAGGGAGAGTTCAGAAGTGTTCTTTTCGGTCTAATGGGGCATGAATGAAGCACAGGTGGCTGTCAGCTTAGCCCCTCCCCTGTGTTGTATAGCAGGCCCGGTTTGAGCTAACGTGAGCCATGAAATAAGACATTCTGAGTCTAAGTTCAGATTTTACAGGTGGTTTTCAGTGAGACCAAGGATATGTCAACACTACAACGCAAAACCTGTGTTGCTCAGAGCCTGGGCCAGCTGGCCAGTGTCGACATTGAGGCTCAGGGTGGAGCAGAGGTTTTGAAATCAGCAAAGGGGGCAGAGGGTTGTAGTCTGAGCCTGAATGTCCACCCTGCTGCTGTTAGTCCCGTAGTCTGAGTCGATTGACCCGGGTTCTGAGACTCAGTTCTTTGGTTTTTTCTTTGCAGTGTGGACATGCACTTAGGGTTCTGAGGGCCTATGTGAATTCTGAAAATGGGATTCTGGTGTTGTTTCGGGCCAGATTTCTGAGGTTATTTAGGTGCATAACGCCCACGGACTTACTTGGGAGTTAGGAGCCTAAACATCTTTAAAAATCTAGCCCTGAAGCACTTCTGAAAATTCTACTGCAGACTGCAAAAGGTGACTGCTGTTTCCTCGTGTGTTTTCCGTTCATTAGCTGTGTTGCTGTTTGTGCTCAGGAGCCATAGTCCTTCTCCGGGATCCCATTGGGTTAGGTGCTAGTCAAGCAAGAAATGAACCCAACTAGGCAAATCTGCGGCTCTCTCGGACCACGTTTGCAGATCGTGAATGGATGTAGATCCACGTTTTAAAACTGCAAATCTGTGGGTATCCGCTTTATATCTGCAGTCGCAGACTGCGTTTGCGGTTCAGATGCGGATACAGATTTTGTATCCACGCAGGGCTCTAAAGAACATGCAAGACCAGGTAAAGCCAAGCTCTGGAAAACTTTTGTCCAGTAATTACCAATGTTTGAAAATGTATCACCATGCATAGCGAATTGAAGATCTGTCGTTTATTTTTGTAAAGCAAGACACCTTTCATGATGAAGTGCTAATATAAACGGTGATAAATTTAAAACTGCAATTTAAAATTCATCAGATTTGGCTTAATGTTTAGATCAGAATGGGATCCCAGTAAAGAAGTCCAATTTTGGGGGTTCCATCAGCAGCAGCTTTCCATGAGTTGTAGTATGCTGTTAGAGCAACTGTCTACATGCTAAACAGTGCAGACACCCTGACACATGCTGTCTTAAGTCAGACTTCATCTCCGGGTAGCATCTTTGAGCAGAACTATTAAAGCTTCTTTTTTTCCTTTTCATTTCCCTTTTCCTTTCTGTCTCTCTCTCAATTCTAAAATTACATGGAAACCCTTTAAAGGAAGACTATTAGAGCCCCCTTTGTGTGTTGTAACGTGCAGGTATGTGCTACTGTGTCCAAGTGGAGCTCCAGTGATAACAGTAGGACTCTGTGTAGTTACACAATCTACTTGCATACTATGCATTGAAGGAATGGGACATAAAGTTCTGCGTGGAGGCCTTCAAAAGACAGGAAATGCTGAAGTTAAGGTGGCATTCTCTGTATGTGATTGTGATCGATGTTCAGTGCATGGTTGTATGCTGTTTCTCAGATTAGTATTCTTTCTATAACTTTAGATAGCTGTCTTGTATTTTGTTGGTGTTACGCTTGACGGGGAGGGATCACGTGAGGATTATCCGTTGTGATCCTTCCCTCTGGGGCATTTGATATTGGCCACTGTCGGCATACAGGACACTGGGCTAGAGTGACCTTTGGTCTGACCCAGTCTGGCCGTTCTTGTGCTCTTAAGGTCAAGTAAGAAAAGAGTGTAAGGGTAGGTCTAGACTACCACGTTTTGTCGACGGAAGTTTTGTCGACAGATACTGTCGACAAAACTTCTGTCGACAAAGAGCGCCTAGACACATTGAGTTCTGTCGACAAAGCAAGCTGCTTTGTCGACAGAACTCCGTAGTCTGGACGCAATGTTACAGGCAATAACACCTTCTGTAATGCACTATAAACAGGGAGAGGTTAAAGGAATCAGCTACTGTATTTGGTGGTGAATTATTCACTTAGCGCTAGATACAAACATAAAAAGGATTGTATATGTAATTACATACATGGTTCTTTGCAAACTAGTGGCTGCATTCAGTTTGAAGATCAGAAATAAAATAACACACGGACACTACAAAAAATAAATAGGAAATATAAGAAAATCTGTAGTCCAAGTAAAAAACTATAAGAATATTTCCCTTAGCAACAGCTCCTTGAAAGGTGTACCAGTGTGCACATGGGATACATGCCTGTTTGTGTGTGATGACAAAATAATTACAATACATACTGTTTTATAGAAAATAATTTCCCCGTTAGAGAAGCATATCACTAAAGATATACAATGTCATGATCATGAGGAGCTCTCTAGCGTGTTTAAGAAAAACAATGTATATCAGGGCTGTATAATAAAATGGTGGCGGTTCGCCTGGGGTAGTCCCTGGTGGGCCAGCGCCGCTATATTTACCTGCTCCTCTGCAGGTACAGGCAGTTGGAGCTCCTGTTGCTCATGGATCGCCATTCCTGGTCAAAGGGAGTTGCAGGAAATGGTATGGACCGGGACATCACTTCCTGAAGCTCCCATTGGCTGGAGCAGCAATCTGTGGCCAACAGGACCTGCAATTGCCTATACCTGCAAAGGCATAGGTAAATATAATGCCGCCGGCCTGCCAGGGGCTAACCCTGGCAAACTGGATCTGGCCGGCGGGCCAGTATTTGCCCACCCCTGCTATACATGTACAGGCAGTCCCCGGGTTACATGGATCCAACTTACATCAGATCCCTACTTACAAACGGAGTGAGGCAACCCTGCATTAACTGCTTCCCCCCAGCAGACCAAGGAGACGCGAAGCTAGTTCCTCCCCCCACCGGGCCCCGCCCCCCCCCCAGCAGACCAGGGAGACGCGGAGCGGCTTTTCTCAGCAGACACCTCAGCTTGAGAATAAAGGACTGAGGGAAGTGAGGTGTGGGAGAATAAAACTGAGCTCTGGAGAAATGTTTGGCTAGAGTTTCCCCTACAATATGTACCATCTCCGACTTGCATACAAATTCAACTTAAGAACAAACCTACAGTCCCTATCTTGTACGTAACCCGGGGACTGCCTGTACCTGAGCTTTTACAAAGTATATATAATACTCAAGGGGGGGTGTGTGTGCGTGGGTGTCTATGCAGGAATTTGTGCATGTACTTAATTAATGTTCAGTTCAGTGGGATAACTTTCAGCGCATACATTTAAGCATATGTCTACACTTTTGCAGATTTGGATGACAGATTTTTAAAAATCTTGTGTTAGGCCCCAAACCTGCAAATGCTTATGCCCGCTTTATGCATGTGACTAGTCACACACCATGCAGTGGAACTTTGAATTTTAAAGTTGTTCATAGAATCATTGGTGTAGCAGGAACTGCAAAGGTCTCCCGGTCTAGCCCTCTGCTAAGATGCAGGATTTGTTGTGTCTACACCATACAAGGCAGTTGGTTAACCAGCCTCCTTTTCAAAGTCTCCAGTGAAAGAGGTTTCACAGCCTCCCGAAGCATCTGTTCCATTGTCCTGCTATTCTTTCAGTTAGGACATTTTTTCCTTACATTTCATCTAAATCTGCTACACTGCAGTTTTAATCCAGTGTCTCTTGTCCTATCCCCCGAGGCAAGAGAGAGCAACATTTTTCTCCATTTTTTTTTTTAACGGCAGTCTCAAGTGTTGGAAGACTGCTATTGTGGCCTCCGTCATGTGTATTTCCAGCATCAGGGCTTTTAAATTTTTGAACAGTAGTTTTTCATCGTTGGTATAAGCAAGTACCATCATACGTATGCCCCCTCCCCCCCAGGGGCAGAGTTAAGGTTGTGTGTTAAGATATAGCTTTTGTATGAGTGTGTGCCCGGGCAAGTTTTAGCTACAGTAAACAATTCTAAGTGTGGAAATTTAATTAAAGGAACCCCCGACATCTCCCTTTGATCCAGGACTGAAGAGTACAGTGTCCCTTATGAGGGCATGTTTTAAATTAAGCATTTCAGACGGATGGAAATACGTATTGTCCCCTACACGTTGGGTGCTTTAGATGGTGGCAATGCCCTAGCACCTGACTCAGTTCCCTGCAGACTCCTTTTTTAGGCACACATGTAATCTTCTAGAAAATGCCCTGAAGGTTGAGCAATCTACCACTTGCAGGTCCCCTTACAGCCTTTTTTCCCGTTGTGTAAGCATGACAAATCATTAATTTTTGATTGATTGCTTTGAATTATGGGAGCTCTGACAGCCTTTTCTGTAGCTGAACAGCTGTATAACAAATGAACATATCAGTGCTCACAAAAGATTGGAGATCTAACAGAAGCAATTACATTGTCAACTCCTCCCTTTTGGCTTTTCCCAGGCAATGGAGGCAGGAAATTTTTTACTAGAAATTCCTCAAGTGACTTAAAAAAAAAAAAGCTGGTTTATAATTGAATTAAATCTTTATCTCTTCATTTCTAGTAGACTGCCCCAGCCATCAGAACTCCAGATATGCCTGTGCTCTTCATGACGGAGATAAATCTCACTAACAAAATTTCACATTAAGAATTTAAAAGAAATAAAATTGCAATTTTTGTTTCCTATTCCTTTAAGATTTCCAAATTGCACCCAGTGCACTAAATGTGACCTCCTCAACTTTTAAATTAAGAATTTATGCTGGCTTGAAATTTATGAAATATTTCAGCATTAAAGAAAGCCTTTTCCCTCAGGAAAATTGAGCAATAAATCACAGCTCTCTGGATTTACAGCCCTACAGCCAGCCATGGATAGGATTTTTCCACCCTTCGTTCTGAAAAAAAAAAAAAAAAATGTAATCATATGAGACAGCTTAGCTACTATCCTCCCACTCTCTAGAATTTTTAATTTCAGCTGTTTCTGCTTGGATTTATTTCCAATATTCCTGCTCGGCTTTTCAATTTCCTCAGTTATTAAATTTTAATTCAGTGCATTAGCATTTAAATTAAAAAAGGGTTTATTTTATCGAAATCCTTGGCTAGCCTCCATCTTGCCTGTTTCTGCCATTTGCACAAAATGTGAAATACAGTTAATGTCTTATAACTTATATTTGCACAAATTCAGAAATAAAATTTCTGAGATTGGAATAATATTGTCTTTCCAAGGAAACCTCTAATCAGAGAATGGGGGGGGGGGGGGGGAGGGAAGAAGGCACAGTACCTAGCAACTTTATGAGGAAAAAATAGTAGCAGCTTCTTGATAACACAGTTCAAGCAAAGAAAAGGTCGTGAATTGGACAATTCACAAATGGGTGAGGGAAAGGGAGTTTGACCCTTTCCAATTAGAGAGAGAGGCAGATTTGTTTAGAGCGGGGGGTGGGGGGACCTTTTTTGAGTTGGGGGCCACTGACTCACAGAAAAATCAGCTGGGGGCCTCTCACAAGTGAGAAGCAAAAAAAAACCCCTCCCTGAGGTGGCCCCCAACTGAGAAACAGAAAGACATCCCCCCCCCCCCACACACACACATTCCCCTCACACACCAGAACCTGGGGAAGCCCAGGCTATTAGATTTTGTGTGCCCTGAGGGCTGGAGTACCAATGTGCTAGAAGGGAGCCTTGAGCCTCGGGGCCTGATCCAGACAAGCTGGTCCCTGGTTAGAGAAACAACAAAGCCAGGCTTCTCGCTGATTCTGGGGATCCAGAAGTCCCACTTTCCACAGGCTGACTAGTTGGGCTGGTTCATCTACGGAGCTCAAGTGGTCGAAACACGTTTTGAGACCCAGAGCTCCTAGGTCCTGACCCAGCTCTGGCTCCGTGCCTGGCTTATGTGGCTTTGGCCAGGTCACTTATACTCTTGGTCTAAGCCTCCTCACTGCTAATGGGATTCATACTTCGCTACACAGCAGCGTTGTGCAGATTGACTGACAGGGAGACAGGAGAGCTTGTTCTGCTACTGACATCTTGTGTCCTTGGGCACTTCACTTAATCTCTCTCTGTCTCAGTTCCCCATCTGTGCAAGAGGGAAAATGCTACTTTTCACCTGTACAATAGTAGGGTGAATATATCATCTGTTAGGGATGTTAAATATCGGTTAATTGAATAGTCGAGTAACCTCATAGATTCTTATCGGTTACTATTCTGTAGTCCCTGGGGGTGGGACCAGCAGCCAATGTGCTCTGGCCCCACCCCCAAGGAGCTCCCTGCCACTCTGCACTGCTGCCTCTGAATCAGGTGGGAGCTGGTCCATGAAGGGAACCTGTTTAAAAACCAGCTCCCCTCGCGGATCAGCTGTCTGTCACCCCGCGCTGCCTGGCTCCTAGTACACTTTAAATACAGAGCCGCAGTGGGGGTAGGTCCTGGACCCAGCACAAGCAAGTACTGAGCCAGGCTGCTGGCCAGCGTGCTAAAAAAAAATGTCCTGGCATGGGGTGGGGAGGGGGGCGGGATGCGTGTAGTCTGTCGCATTAACCTATAAGCGTTTGCTCATCGGTTAATTGACGGCACTATTACATCCCTGACGTCTGTTAGTTTCTTGAAGTGTTCAGATGCTATTTAATAAAGGACAAAAGCCGTTGCTAGTCAAGCACTCCCACGCGGGCTGCTTTCAGGGCCCACGGTTGCGCTGTCCCGTGGGAGCTCTGACCTAGTTATACAGCGTGTCAAAGTGACCGGTCCTGCCGAGACCATATTTAAACCTGCATGGGCAGTTGCATGGCAGAAATATGCTGTGCCACCCTCTGTCTTGGGAGGGACTCTTGTCCTCCCTCCATCCTCTCCAGGAGGTGATTGAATTATGTGCTGCCGGGGCAGGTCTTTGAACCCTGCCCCTCCACCCCCTGGGTTTTTGCAAACTAGCTGTTGAGCGCAGGAAGAGCACAGGAAAGACAGAATGACGCCAGGATCCTTTTCGGTTAGGGAGTTCTGGCGTGCTCGCTGCCCCCGGCAACAAAGCTGCGTTTCCTTGTGCAGAACCTTCCGCTGGTCCCAGGTACGGGAAGGGAAACCAGCTCTTGCCTTTGCTCTTGCATCCGACGGTTCCAGGATTGTAACTGGTGTTGCCTTGGGAATGGATCAGCTGTAGCTAGAGGCTCCAGCTCCACATAAAACAATGCAGTTTGAATCCTAGAATCACTGGGTTGGCAGAGACCTCAGGAGTTGAGTCCAACCCTGTGCCCAAAGCAGAACCAACTCCACAATCATCCCAGCCAGGGCTTTGTCAAGCTGGGACTTGAACACCTCTAGAGATGGAGATTCCACCCCCTCCCTAGGGAACCCAGCCCAGCGCTTCATCACCCGCCTAGGGAAATCATTTTTCCTAATATCCAGCCTAGACCTCCCCCACTGCAACTTGAGCCCATTGCTCCTTGTTCTGTCACCTGCCCCCACTGAGAACAGCTTCTCTCCAGCCTCTTTGGAACCCCCCCCCCTCCCAGGGAGTTGAAGGCTGCTCTCACTTGCCATTTAGCCGGCTATTTATATTTTAATTTCTGCAGAAAACGTGTCTGAGTTTGGGCCAAAGTAGCCCCGCTTGGAGACATGGGCTGTGCAGGAGAGATGAACACAGCCCTAAAATGATCCTAAGACGCTTTGGTGTGGAAAACGGGGAGGGAGCTCATCTCCTCACTCCTCATCACCGTAGGGCTCCGGGCTCCGATCGTGGCTTGCCACGGTTCAGGGCCCAGACTCCCTTTTCCCATTGGGACTCCCACACACACCTGCGCTTCCTCCCATGCTGGCCCTCTCAGATGGAGCACCTCCCTGAACTGATCCCATGAAACTACTTCCCTTCCCTCCCCATTGCTTCTTGGCACTCACCCCTGCCGAGACTAGCGGGCAGGTGCAGGAGTCAAGGCAGCGGTCTAAGGGGCTCATTGGGATCACCTGCAGCAGCAAGGACATCACTGCAGCTGCCTCCTCCTCATGGGCTCCTTTGAAGGGAGGGTCTGCAGACCCTTGGTGGATGGGCTGCGTGGCCCAGCCCCAGCTACGGGCTCCTGAGGGGGCTTCCCACCCCAATCCTGGCAGCTCTTCTGCAGCAGAGGGGGGAGGCTGTCCGGCAGGTCCTCAGGGAGGGAAGGCAGAGCTGCCCGGCTTAGCCCCTGCAGGTCCTCAGGGGGCTGGGACAGGACTGAATGTGCTGGCCCTGGAAGCTCCTGAGGTGGGGTGGGTCCCATGTGGCTCTGGGGCTGAGGACTGGGAAGGGAGTGGTTTGGAGAAGTAGGGGGGCACTTAACCGAGGCAATATAGAGACTTCTGGCCATTTTTTTTTCCTGGTGCAGCCAATCCTTTTGGTCACTCTGCAGTAAAACTGTCCCCTGCACTCCCTGCCCCCCAGGGGTCGTTGTGGAGCATAGCCGTTCCTGCCCTCAACCCCCTCCCTTTCCGGGTTATTTCCGGAATCCAGGCATATCCCACTGTCTTGGCCCAACCACACCTTGGCTTTGCTTTAAGTTAGGAGAAGAGGAAGCTGCCTCCCAAATTTGGTGGTCCTAGCCCTGACCGTTTAGGAGGAGTTCTTGAACAAACGGACTCAGCCAGCCAGACTTACAAACTGTCTAAAATATAGAGAGAGATTGTTCTGGGGGAAAAGTTACAAAGTGAGAGTCTCTGCACTGTCTGACCCTAACCAGCCTTTTTTGTCTTTTGTTCTCTAGGCTGATGAGAGCAGCAGTACGGGGAAGAGAAGCTCTTCAAGCAGGTATGTGACTGGTTCCTCTCACCTTTGGTTTCTGATGTGAATAGCTGTGGCAGGTCTGTCTTCGTCCGGTGCCAGTCTCGGGGGTAGGAGCCTTCTCTTAGGTGGGAGCCAGAGATGACTGGGGAAAAGGTATGCAAAATGATTGTTTGCCTTTGCTTTCAAGGAGGGGGAGAGGATTTAAATGCGTCATGGGAGGCTGATGACATGTATTCAGAACCACCCGTGACAATGTTTTTGTTCCATCAGGCATTGGGAGACTAACTCACAATTCAAATGGGTGGCAGGAACGGTGGGGTGGCTATTCACCGTGCCTCACTGTAAGAGTCGATGGTAGCAGGGATGCACTCCATCCACCAAATGTGCTTAGGGTACGTCTAGACTACATGCCTCTGTCGCCAGAGGCATGTAGATTAGGCTACCAGACATAGTAAAATGAAGCGGCGATTTAAATAATCGCCGCTTCATTTAAATTTACATGGCTGCCGCACTGAGCCGACAAACAGCTGATCAGCTGTTTGTCGGCTCAGCGCGATAGTCTGGACGCGAGGGTGTCGACATCAAAGGTATTTGTCGACCACTCAGGTATGCCTCCTGGGATGAGGTTTACCTGGGTGGTCGACAAATACCTTTGATGTCGACACCCTCGCGTCCAGACTATCGCGCTGAGCCGACAAACAGCTGATTAGCTGTTTGTCGGCTCAGCGCGGCAGCCATGTAAATTTAAATGAAG
The DNA here is from genome assembly GCF_049634645.1 of Pelodiscus sinensis. Lineage (NCBI taxonomy): Eukaryota > Metazoa > Chordata > Testudines > Trionychidae > Pelodiscus > Pelodiscus sinensis. Next base: position 2,822,799 of record NC_134732.1, on the reverse strand, counting down.
TGGCGATTATTTAAATCGCCGCTTCATTTTACTATGTCTGGTAGCCTAATCTACATGCCTCTGGCGACAGAGGCATGTAGTCTAGACATACCCTCTGTGAGGATGTGCACCTTCAACTTCATAAAATCGGATGCTAAAAGTCTACCTCAGGAAATTCATGTAGACATACCCTCAGGAAACTAATGAGACGTAGGCCCTTTTGAAAATAGGGGTTAGGCTCCTACGTCACTTAGACCCTGCTTTTTAAAAGTATTTGGTATTTGCTTAACTCCAGTCCATGATTTAAGTGTCTCATAACTTTGAAAATCTGGCCTTTGTGAACATTTTACCTGGCAGGTTTTTTGAAGGTTTTGGACTGTACTCGTGGCTGTCATGTGATTAATTAGCTCTTTGTCCTAATGCTGTAACTGAGCTGTACAATCCTAAATCTTATCTTCCTTTCATCTGTGCTGGGCGGTCATTTTGTGGGGGAGGTGAAACCGTTTCCACTGCAGTGCTGACCAAGCTGTAGGACACTGAGAGCAGATGCAGATAAACTCAATGGAATGTCTTCCAACAACTTTGCCTGTGCCCCGCTGCCAAAGCCACCGCCACCTTGTGGCAAGACCTCATATAACCCTCCGCCGGCATCTCTGTGGTGGTGGTTGTCGGCTGTAGGGCCTGAAGGCTGGAACACTGCTCCATCCGTGATAGGAGACAGAAGATGGCCGGCTGGCGCACGCTCACGCACAAGAGAAAAATCACAGGATGGCAGGAGAGGAATCACAGAAGTTGTTGAATTTGACCCCGAAGCCCACAAGTTCAGTCGTTTCTGGCTTACTTCCCCATTGTGTCTCCGGGGCACAGAGACACAACAACCAGAATTCACAGAGTGCAGCAGTGAAGCAAATGTCTATCAGGAATGTTCTAGACAGTCTGGGTCCTGCCATGAGGGCAGGGGACTGGACTCGAAACCTCTCGAGGTCCCTTCCAGTCCTAGAATTCTATGATTTTATGATTAAATCATCATGGGATGCCCACTTAATCTGCACAAAGCCCATGCTATGTTTACACACTGATCTGTATTGGGATTGAAACCATTTTATAGAGAATACGTAGTTGTCGGAGACTTCTTAATATGCACCAGTTAGTGCAAAGAAATTCAGTGTGCGCTAATTCGCTCACCTCCATGTAGCCAGGGCCTGAGTCTGTTGTCAGTCGGGCTTTCTCATTATTCTTCAAAGGGTGCGCAGCAGCACTGGAGTATAATAGATCTTCTCTGGACATGATGCTCTTATCTTGGCACCTCTAGCTCCCTGACATTGGGCAGCTGAAATCACTGCTCAATTCCTCTTTTAAAGCATTCTGTTGTGCTTTTGCTCCCCTTCCCCCATTTGTTCACATGCGCAATTCCTGTCTGTTTACTAATAAATAAAGTTTAATCCATCAGGTAGAGCAGCGTTTCTCAACCTTTTTTTTTATAAAGTACCCCCTTTAAAAAAAAAATTATAAGTATCCCCAGTACCAAGAGTTTTCAGACACACACACACTTTTTTCTACCATTGCAACACATTTGTTTAAACAATTTAATCATAGCTGGGTGGGCGACAACATTTTTGGGTGTAAAAAATACAAAAATAATAAAGCGCTGTAAAACTTAAAACAAAATTTCAGTTTTCTCAAATTTCAGTTGTGTTGACGTTACCCCCCCAGACTTCTCTCGAGTACCCCTAAGGGTACTAGTACCACTGATTGAGAAACACTGAGGTAGAGCACCTCCTAGCATGGCACAGATAAGCTCTTCTCTCCCAACTGCCCTGTCGTATCCTTCGTTCCTCCATAACTAAGCCAGTGTCACTTGATCATCTGAAGAGTGTCATTTGTCTTTCCCTGTATTCACTTCCCACACTTCTTAGTTGTCTATTAATTTGTTGCTCTCACTTACTTAGAACTTCTGGATGCTTAAAAGTAATAAATAATGACAGTAGCTCAGGAGCATGCCCCATTGCATGTCTTGATGGTCTTTAGCAATTCTAAGTAGCCAGCCCATCTTTGGAAGACTTCTGGATAACCAGTCCTCTTATTGTAAATGTGTCTACTCAAGTGTCATTACTACAAGACTTACATATTGTTAGGCTCGGCAGAACTAAAATTTTGTTTGCTTTATAATTCTGATGGATAATTTTGATGTTTAAAAATAAACATTTTGTATCCATATACATTTTCGCCATATGTGAAAGTGGTCAGGTGATAATTATTTTATACCAGTCATCACTGAGCTTCAAAAACATAACGCTTTTATAACCCTTAAAACGCAAATCATCCATATCCCATGTAAAAATGTCCGAGGTCGAGATCCTTGACTGAAACGCTAATAAAAGTTCTGAAGCAGCCACTATCAAAGGAAATATTTTTTTCATTTTGTGTGTGGGTGTGTGTGTGGGCGTGTGTGTGTGGTAAAATCGTTTACAGCCATTTACTGATAGAAATGGAGTCCTTCCAAGCCCACATCCTGTACATGCAGAAGATATTTGAGGAGGTGCAGAGAAAAAAATCAAAACAATACAGGGTTTGGAAAGTCTGATGGGCCAGAGACAATTGAAATAACAGAGTCTGGACAAAACATGGGAGGAACCAGCTTCGTATTGGCCACCAGAAGATGAATGGCCAGAGGGCTCTAGTAAATCTTTTCTTTCCCTAATGTCTCTTGTCCTGCCCACATCTAGTTCAGTTTCCTTAGTTTTCAATACAGATTTTTTTAGCATCGGAATTTGTGTGTGTGCTACTGCGAGTTCCTCTAAGCATGACATGCTTCTCGCCTGCAGTTATTCAGTAGTCACCTGCCTTTTGAATGTGCAGAAGTTACACTCGTATCATTTTGTGCCTGCAGTTCCTTGTCGGTGCAAACCGTACCACTTAGGTGAGGACCTTGCTTGTACACACGCAGATCAGAGTTTATTCCCATACATTGTTGTTGTGCACAAGGAGTGAGGGTTGGCGTTTCCCGGGCCTGGTCTTGTCACAATCTTTACCTAGTTTTGGAAAGTCAGAGCTAAGTCATATTAGTCATTTTATTTTATAGGAGGGTAAGGGAAAAAAACTTTCCCAAATTTTTAAAAAAATCTAGGAGTACCTTTAGACAAAGCTACAAAAATGGTTGTAGTTTCAAATTTGGCTTGGACGACATCCTCAACAAGGCTTCTGTTAGAGATATTTGTTACTGCTTTTATCAAGTTAAGTCCATTGGAAACTGCCCCTTGTTAGTTGTTAGCCATAATATAAGCCCTTCGCTATTAATGTGCAGTATATCATAAAATATACAGGCAGATTAGGGTTGCCAAAGCAACCTTATCTTTTTAGGGTTTCTGAATTTGGTGTGCTTGATCTCACAACCTTAATGGAGCTGAGCTCCTTTATAGTCATTTATTCATTGCATTTAATTGATTTTATACCATTTAAAAGTCTTACCTTCTCTGCTGTTTCAATCTGAAGTGTCTGGCACTTGCTGCCTTTGAAATAGCTCCAGTTCACTCGACCGCTGTTTTAAATTGCGAATTAGTGATGTGGGAGGGAAAATCTCAACTCCTTTCTAACCTCTTCACCTGCCTGGGACCCCCACATATCAGTGCATGCTCGTTAATGTGAAATTTTGAGAACTGACAATCATGATTAAGGGCCTGGAAACCATTTGCTACGAATGGTGACTGAAAAAAAGAGGACTGCCCATTTCAGAGAGGAGGCAAATCAGAAGGCAGATGCCCATCTAGTAGAGAATGGTCTAGAGAAGATAGATCAGGAACTTCTATTTTCCATTTTATAATTCAAGAAAAAGCAGATTTTCAATTCAATCAAAACAGCAAATTCAAATCAATGAAAAGATGTTTTTTTTAATATATATTACTTAAAGCCCTGTTAGTAGCTGGAACTCCTTGTCACAAGACATTGTTGAGGCCACGAGTTTAGCAGGATTAAAAAGATACTAGACATTTATATGGCTATCGAGACCATCTAGAACTATAAGAAGGACTATTAAACGAGTAAAGTAGTTTGGAAAGGTTGTAAGCCATTCTGTTTTGGGGCAAAAGCCATGTGTTCAGGTTAGGAGGAAAAATTCCCAAGGGCAAGTTATTCCACATGTGTCTGCTGTAGCATTTCATGCACAGTCCTCTGAAATATCTGGTACCAGACTAAATACACCACTGGTCTGATATGCCTTACTCCACAGTGTGGCCATCCGTAAGTTCCCTGTGTACTTGTGACAGGAATCCTTTTGAGGGCTGGGAATTGTTCAGAAATACACTGTTTTCAGTTGTGAAGTATTGGGAATCTGGGTAATACTGAGTTGATGCTACTTCCAAACGGTAAATATCAGGATTGAATGTTGGGCTTTGGATCTTACAACAAAGATTCAATCATGTCTGACAAACCATTTAGTTCTTATACCTTCCTGCGTCACTAGGCTCCCATGGGGACTCGTGCAAGATCCAGTTTTGTGCAAGTGTTGTGATCGTACAGCGTGTGGCTGGGGAAGGAGAGCTGGCCCCTCTCTTGGCTGACTATCTTAAAGAACGGTTAGTTGTTTTCATCCTTCACTGCACTTCTGAAGTATGTGGAACCCCGGGTGAGATCAGCCCTGACCTAGGAGCTGGATCGGCTTGAGGCAGGGGACTGGAGCTGGATGGAAGCTCTGGAGCTTGTTGTGCAGAAGTGATGTAATCGCTGTCCCTTAATGGAGCTAAACCCTCGTACCTTCCAGGCTGAGAACCGAGGTGTGAGGTGGTCTGTGTTACAGAGTCTGACAATGCTGTAACCGAGTTCCCCCAAACAGCTGTTGTTTAATGTGGTGTTTGCAGGGTCTCAGATGCTTCCTTTTCTGGAAGGGCTGTGCTGAGCCGGTGAGTGGAGGGGAGCCCTGCAGTGTTTGAGCATCCCTGATGGGGATATGGGCAGTGTTCCCTCTCATTTTTGTGCCCATGTGTGGATTGGCTTCCCTTGTGTGCACCTCCATGCAGACCGTGTGTGGCAGGGGTATGGGGTTGGTGGGGTGGGGCTCCAGACTTAGGCACCTGCTCAAATGTCGGTGGTTCAGAGGGTTAAAAGACCCACATGCTGGAAGAATTTGAGCCTGTTTCATGCTAAGAAGCTTGCACCCAATGGTGGATGTTTAACATCATCATCATCATCATCATCATCATCATCAAAGAATTACAGTCAGTAATTTTCTGACTTCCGATCTCATTGACCTCAGTGGCCACTCTAAAGTCTAGCCACTGAGGTTGCATCTACACAGCAAAGTTATTTTGGAATAACATCCGTTATTCCGAAATAACTACGCAAGCATCTACACAGCAATTCCGTTATTCTGAAATAATTTCAAAATAATGGACGGCTTATTCTGACTTCTGTAAACCTCATTCTACAAGGAATAACGCCTAATCCGAAATAGCTATTTCAAAGAAAGGCATGTGTAGACGCTCCACTTCTACTATTTTTAAATAGCCCCTCACCAGGGCCATTCTATACTATTCCTCCTGGGGCTCTACATCGAGATAGCATGTCTACATTAGGGAAGCCTGCCTCGGACTAATTTTGAGGCTTCTCTGCAGTGTAGACGCTCTCTTTAGAAATAAGGTATTTTGGAATAACTATTCTGGAATAGCGTATTCTGAAATAATTGTGCAATGTGGACATACCCTGTGGAGGTTGTTCCCATATTAGTGTATTCTCTAGTGCTTTGTATAGTGTAACTGTGAATGTCACCAGTGAACTGTTTCTAACACTTTGCACCAGTCTTCAGTCCAACAGCTCTTGTTATCATGCAGTTTTGTTTACTGTTCTATCCACCTTTTCCTTTGCTTATTCTCATCCCACTCATCCTGCAGGTCTCATCTCTTGGGCCAGCACAGTATCTGTCTAATCTAATCCATTTCAAGCATTTATACCATGTTTGTCTCTGTAGTTTCTGAGTACATACAAATATTTGTGGGCAGTTATCACAATCTCCCCTCCCCCATCATCTCTTAGTCAAGCAGTATAGATTGACTTTTTCATGTTTTCCTTATGTAAATCCTTAATCTGTCCTGTTCTATTTGTCCTTGATTTTCTTCCTCTTTGTTGACATTTCTATGCTTAACAATGTAAAGATGCTGGCAACTATTTTATTACAGACTGAAATTTAGGTTTTAACCTCAGTTTGCAAGAATTCTTTTTTTCCCCTTGACTGGTTACATTCTTTTCCATGTGGCAAACACTGAGCTTTTCCTTTTTTTTTTTTTTTTTTTTTTCCCTTTAACAGTGGCTAAACCAGTAAGTGTTTTGTTAGGCTTTCTTCTTCCAGCTATCCTCAAGGTGTCCTTAATAAGGACATCTTAGTTCTTGGAATGAATTTTGTTAATACCACATGGATTCACTGTGGCTCTTCTTTTTTGTTCTGTTTTGAATTTTAACTTTTGTTTGCTAGAATTCCCAATAAAGAACCTGATAAAGTTTTATACTTCCCCTTTTTTTAAGAAAAAGAGCTGAAACAATTCAGCTTCCCTGGAGGATGGGCAGACAGTTAAAATGCTGCATTTAGATTGCGGAGGAGATTTTTCAGCAGATATACCAATTGAAGTCAAGTTTTGAGTCTCTGTTTCTTGATTTCATATCATGATCCCGTTGTGTTAGTGCCATTGGTTTATATATCATAGTTAGGGCATGGGCAGTTAATTTATGGCATTTCTTTGACCGGACAAAGTTAGGATGCAAAGGCCCTAACAGGCACCATTAGGTGACTGAGACGTGTAGCCAGTCTTGAATGTGGTGGAGTGCACTGTGTTTGGCTCTTCTTTGAGACATTGCTGTTGTATATTTCACGAATCTAAAGCCCCTGTGAATATTACACCATGTACAATTGTACCCTTTTCCTGCCCTATGGTGTTGCATGACGTTGCTTTGGGCTCTCCAACAGCTGTTGCATTTTGCTCCAGCGCCAGCAGCATCTCCCTGGTGGGTGAAATGATTCTCTGCACTGCGTAATTGTAAAATCCTATTAGAGTCATCTGACTTAAAGCGCTATTGCATAATATTGGCATTTATTTAGCACCTGTCATCTGGGGAACCCTAAATCTTGGTCTTTGTGCCTTCGTCGTGGTGTCTGGCCAAACTTCTGCTTTTCAGCCCATGTTTTGAGGGGATGCAGAAGAGCTGGAAGTTTTCTGCTTTGGAGGCAAAAGGCAGGCTCATTCTTCTTCCACAGAGGCAGCATGTCACATTTCTCTCCTCTTCTCTAGTGAGAGCAGAAGCCACTTGGCAAACTCATTCCCTGTGCTTTCATGTGGCTTGTGGCCCAGCAGCTGGTCGGTGGGGAGCCTTTGCCTCTTCTGTGGCAGAGGGGAGGGAGGAGTTTTAGTTTCATCATGCACTGAGCCACAGTTTTGCCAGCGTGGGCCTGTTTCTAGAGTGCCGGGGTGTGTGGGTGGGGAGGGTTGTGGCTAATCAAACTGACCCTGAATTGGCGACCGATTGCTGAGGTTGATTTAAATCAAAGCCTAGGACGCTGTAAATATCCATCGTTGCCTGGAGCTAGGAATGGAATGCCAGAGAAACTGCAGCTCCTTGGACGTGCCAACCTGGAGTGCATGGGACCCAGCCTGTTTCCCGCTTAGAATATAACGCACCGTAGTCAGTTTGCCCTCCCAAATGCAGACCAGGCCTTGCCTTTCACCCCCAAATAATCAACTAAAAGCGAGAAAAACAATCGTCATGCAAATGCCACAGAATGCTAGCCTGCAATGAGAGCCTTTGCTCCAGCACTGGCCGGAGGGGCTGCTGCCGTCGGTCTCGGGCATGCTGGGATAGCTGTGCCCCAACAAGAATTCGGCAGGTGTGGGGCAGCAGCTTGACTCACATTGTGGCTCTTGAAAATGGGGTTAATCTTTGGGATTAGCGATGCTACCCCAATGCAAATAAGTGGGTGTAGCCTCTGGGTTTAAAGTTGGAAAGACTCTCTCTCCGCTGGAGGAATGATCCATTACTAATTGAGTCATTAATCATCAACTCACCTGACCAGATCCCCGTAACTGGGGTTGGAATATGGCTTAGCGTAGATGAAGCAAAACTCTTTCAGACGTTCATACAGAAAGCACGGGGTTGAGCACAGGGCCCATCATGTTTCTATAATGATGTTGAAAATGGTTGGATGTGTCTGTGCCCATTAGTAGTTAAGTTCCCGTCACCCTCACTTGAGGGTGATGCCAGAGAAGACCTGTTGTGGAGAACATTGTCGGTTGGGGTCACCTTCCAAGTGTAGGCCGACATGAAATGAAAGAGCTTAATGTCTTTAGAATTGTTTTGCTGAGCTGTCTCTAATGGGGCGTGTTGGACAAGTGGCAGTGTAGAGAACGGCTGGTCTATTTTAATGAGGAGAAAATTCTTTTCACCTCTGAAGTTAAGATGCTTGAAAAATTCTCAGCAGTAAATTTCATGGAAGAGCTGTGGCTTATAAATGGACAATTTCAGTCAGCTGTATCAGAATAAACTGCTAGGTCACGTGATACAATCCCTACTTGTTACTTTACAGTCCCTACTACAGGATTTCCCCCGCCCATCCAACTATTCTTTCCACAACTCGAATGGGTTTTCGTCACTTATGGAGAAGTCCAGCTCTGAGTTGTGCAACCTCTAAGAATTTGGGCAATAGTAAAGATGTCTTTACAGGTATCTGACACTGAGACCAAATTAGTGTGAATTCCTCATCTTTGCTTTCTGAAAGCACCAAAATCCTTCACATTTTTATTTTCCGGGGACGTATTAAGCTGCTTTGCATCTAAGAGTCACCCAGGAGAAATGCTGTGTTGCTCTTGGATACTGATTCGGGAGCGAGGTAGAGTGATCAGACATCTGGCAGTGGCAGTTTCAACCGAGTCTTCTAGTGCATGGCAAGAGGAATTGTCTGTCCCTTGTTTTAACGCACACATGTTCAGGCCCATGTTAGACTGTAGCAAAGCTGTTTCCCTGAGTATGTAAACACCTCGTTTTTGCCCTCTTGTCAGAGATTCCCTTCTCATACGTCTCTTGCTCCTCAGTTTTCGTGAGCTCTTCAAAACTCTCTTGGTGCCGTGTTTAGCACTTGGAACGTATTTTTAAGGCACAGTCCTCCATAGAGGGAGTAGCTATGCTACTAGGGCAAGGCTACCAGAAAATTGCAGGTGTGTCCTAGTTAATTTTAGTTTTTTTAATTCACGTATTAATGAGGAGGATCTTCATTAAACGTCTGAATAACAGAAGCTAAAGCACCAGCATTCTTATGACTACTTGTAAGAGCATAAACCAAACCAGCACTGACATTGCAACAACACTCACAAACACAACGGGAGCCTGTCAAAAGTCCAGGGTCCTGTGGAGATTGGTTCTTGGCATTATGCTATTTAACATTTTTATTAATGATCTGGAAGAGAGTGTAGTAGTTTGAAGCAGACACAACATTTGGGGGGAGTGGTAAGTAATTCGGATGCAAGAGCTTAATCTTTTGAATGGTTAAATCGGTGTCTGGTCCAGTTAAACTCCTCCCTCCTGGAATGACCAGCTTCCAGCTGCTGGCCCCGTTCCTGGGGAGCTGCCGGCTCTGCTCCCAGGGAGCTGGCTGCCGGCTCGTGCTGCAGGCTCTGCAGTTCAAGGTTTATCCTGAAGAACCCAGAGCTCAGCGCCATTCTGAAAACTGACTATTCCTCCCCTCTGTTTCCTGTCTCTTAACCAGTTACTAATCCATGAGAGACCTTCCCTCTTATCCCATGACTGCTTAGAACAACCTGGAAGTTGAAATTATACAAATCCAGACTAGAAAGAAGGTGTCAGTTTTTAACAGAGAGTAATTAATCATTGAAAACTTTACCAAGTGCTGTCCGGTCATTTTTAAGTCAAGGTTGAATGTTTTTCTAAAGGTCTACTCTAGTTCAAAGAGAAATTATTTTGGAGAAGGTCTGTGGCTGGTTAGATGAGATGGCCATGCTTGGTTAGGTACACTTGGGTCCTTTCACCCCCCATCAGCCATTTCAGGGGAAGAATCCAGGATGCTCCACATCCAGTGTCCATGGAAAGCTGGACTCTCTTCACAACCCTTTTCACAACTGCACCTACGCTCTTCTCTGCTCATTGAGAAGGGGCAGAGGAACTGACAGCTGAAGGCTGGGTCTTTGTTGATCTCTTCCTACCCCCTGAGAGGCTCAGCAGGATGAGTGCTGTAAAAATCCCTCATTAGATGCCTCTGAATACATATGCAATCACAAATCACTCAGAAGGAACGTAGCGTGTGTATGCCGCTGTTGCTGTCTTCGGAGAATTACATGACAAATTATTCCTGGCTGGAAGAAATGTCCTTTTATAATTGGGGGTTTTCTCGCATTCTTTCATAAGGGAGGAGCGTGTGTATTTTCAAGTAGCTTTTAGTTACTTTCATTATTTATGAGAGCGATGCTCCAGATCAGAAAAAGCAAACGGAAACTGCTAGTTTCTTCTGGCTGCAGCAGTTGAGGTGTTCTGTTTGCTTTACGTCGTAGCTGGTTTCATTTGTCGCAGCCACAAAGATGGCTCTCCAAGGATGCAACGTGGTGTGAGACCAGGCAGGGCATGAGCCATTGGCTCCCCTAGGGAACGCAGCCTTGCAGTGGAGTGTCAGTGCCCTGTAGTCAGGCCAATGGTCAGCCATTCCTGTTTAATTCCTTAAATATTCCATGGGCCGGGTTCTCTGCTGTGTCTGGTTCACGCAGATTTTCTCTCCAGCCCTAGGCAGAGAAGCTAGAGGGCTCTCGAGGGACCAACTGTCATCTGGAGACTGCAGAATATATTGTGTTCCTACCACTCTCTGCTACCCGCTTCAACACATCACCTGCATCCGGGACCTCTACCACCTCCGGGCCTGTTCTGGACTCCCCCCGCTCTGGCATATGCCAAGCAGAGAGGTCAAGGGATGTTTCTGCTCCATTTTTGCAACGTAGGGTAGGGCGTTGTAATTCACACACCTCCTGGCTGTGGTGTTCTGGCCCCTCCAGTGACACTGAGACCTCTTAGAGATGAGTCAGCTACAGCCTTAGCTAAGAGACAGGTGGGCAACCTATGCTGAAGAAGGTCCACTCCTGTGGCCCTCTCACTTCCTCAGTGGGCCACAAGATTGATGTAACCAAGATTGTCTCCCGGGCCAGGGTAGTTTTGCTCCCTGCGCTTGCGTGCCTAGAATTTGCGGGGGGTGCCAATGGAAGTGTAGCAGCGCTGTGATTGGATACAGAGAGATCACATGGCGCTCATAGTCAGTGCTGTGTGCAATCAGCACGCGCCTCACTTCACATGCTCTTGCTTTATGGGCACGTCACATTAGTAACACCGGTCGAAAAAAACTACACGGGCGGAAACCAGCGGAACCTGGCAACTCTGTGTCTGGGCAAGGGTAAACAAAATGTCTGGCGGGCCACACCTAGAACCCCAATGGGCCTCGAGTTGCCTGCGACTGCTTTTTGCTCTTCCATTAGAGGCTCATGTCTTTAGCTCTTGAGGTCCCAGGTTTGATCCTGCTCACCAACGACCAGGGTCGGTCGGTGTTACACACTCAGAACTAAAAATTGGACCCACAGTCTTTATCTAGTGCCTCTTAACTAGGAAATTAGCCATTTTCCCCTATTCTTTCCCCAGGGTTTGTGGCACATGGACAAAGTAGCGTAGGAGCAGGAGGATGTGACCATGTCTGGAACAGTCTGGCGACAGGGCTACCATTGTTACCCTGTATAATTAGGGCCCTGCCAGATTTGCGGCCTTGAAAAACATGTCAGACTGCAAAATCTGGTCTCTTGTGTGCTTTTACCCTCTGCTATACAGATTTCCTGGGAGAGACCAGAGTTTCTCCAGTTGAGAGTTCTGACCCGAAAGGGAAATACAGGGTCATTTCAGGGAGGTTGCCTTCAGAGCTGGGCGACCGGAAAGCAGTGGCCGTTGCCTGGGCGCCCGCTTCTAAAGGCAGTGCCCCACCAGCAGCAGCGCAGAAGTAAGAGTGGCAGTGCCCTACCTTGCCACCTTTATGCCTGTGTTGCTGCCATCAGCGCTGGGCAGCCAGGGAGTGGTGACTGCTGAGGGCCCATGTCTCCAGGCAATACCTTGCCATGAGCAGCTTCTGGCCAGCAGCCGCTGCTCTCCACTGCCCAGCTCTGAAGGCAGTGCCGCTACCAGCAGCAGCACAGAAGGGTAGCAGTATCGCAACGACGACACAATAACCTTGCAACCCCCCACAACGTGGCCGTGAATTAACCAAATGGAGTGTGAGTTTGGTAGGGTACTGTGTGTAATGTTGACTCTTCGAGGTGCTCCATATTTCCTAGAAAGAATTTGTGACAATTGTGAAGCTGCTATGTAACGAACTAAGAATATAAATGTGTAATCTAATTACCAAGAGACTGTGTAACTTATATTGAGCGTAGTGGAGTGTTTATTACCCATCTGGACAGCTTGAATGTTATGGGGATTGGGTAGGAAGGCAGCACAGTTTCTCCTTAGATAAAACCATCCGGGCACTCTACAGAAAGACCAAGGGGGAGGATTTGACTTTGAGGATCTTCTCCACTGAAAATGCAAGCCAGGATGGAAGCTCAGAGATCCAAAGGATACTAACTAGGTGAAAGCATTTGGAGGAGGGGTGTGTCAGTGGTGTGGGGTTGCTATAGGAGTTGGCCCCACCCAGAGAGTCTCTGAATAGGAGTCCGCAGGACAGCAGTGTGGAAGATGGTAAGGTTTGTGATAATGGGGAAAACTACCTGGTAAATTGCCTGCAGGGTGCATAGATTGCAGATCTCCAACAAGATATCTAGATAGATGTATGTGCAATGCTGAGGAGGAACTTATGGCTGGCTGAGGTACAGGCGGTTTCAATGACATTGGGAAAGGTAGGAGAGAAGTCTTGGAGGACAAAGTTAGGCGTTTTGGTAAGAGACTAAAATCCGGGACTTCTCTGAAATGCTTCCAGTTCCAGGAACAATTTAATTGGACAGACAGAACTACAGAATCTCAATGTGTGGATAAGATGATCGTATAGGGAGAAAGGTTTAACGTTTAGTAGCAACTGGGGAACCTGTTGGGAAAGGAAGAGGCTATACTGGAAGGGTGGGCTCCACATGAACCAAAACCAAACTAGATAGCTGGCATGTAACATTAAAAAGGTTGTGGAGGAATTTTTTTTAAACTAAGCCCCGGGGAAGCTGACTCTTACAGCAGAATACAGGCAGTCCTGCTCTGGGCGCTACTGGACCAACCCGGCAGGACCCCAGCTGCTCTGCCCCAGGCGTCCCCAAGTCAGCCGCTGCTGAAACTGACCAGCGCTGACTACAGGAAGCCCGAGGCAGAGTTGCTCTGCCCCGGGCTTCCTGGAATCAGCCGCTGATCAGTTTCAGCAGCAGCTGACTTGGGGACACCTGGGGTTCTTAAGTTGAATCTGTATGGAACTGGCGTCCAGATTCAGCCTGTTGAAACTGATCAGAGGCTGATTCCAGGAAGCCCGGGACAGAGCAACTCTGCCTCAGGCTTCCTGTAGTCAGCCGCTGATCAGTTTCATCAGCGGCTGAATCTGGACGCCAGTTCTGACTTACATACAGATTCAACTTAAGAACAAACCTACAGTCCCTATCTTGTACGTAACCCGGGGACTGCCTTTATATCTATTTGGGGAAAAAAATACCTTAGGAATTAATTTCTTAACGAAGGTATTTTATATCAGAGTGAAGATGACGAGAGAAGTTAGTAAAGTACAGGCAGGACCCAGTTAAGAACAGTCAAATGTAAGAATCTCATTAAACAGAGCACATGAAGGCAAGCAATGTTGACAAAATGCTCCAAATGCTAGAAGTCTAAATATTAAGATGGGTGAATTTGAGAGGCTGGCATTAAGTGAGGATGTTAACGGTACAGACATGGAAGCTGAATGGAACAATGATAATTAACGGGATGTGGTAAAACCAGGGTATAAAATATAAAGCAATGACAGAGAAGGCCATGCTAATGGGGAAGTGGCATTATGGGTAAAAGAAAGCAAAGAGTCAAAGTATCATAACATTTCTATGGATAGAAACATGATGGTTGGCTGTTGAGAGCGTAGGAGTTGGAATATATTGTCAACCGCCTGTCCGTGATGATCGGTATTCCTTTTCACGCTCTGCAACCCAGGGACTCACTTGTCACAGCTGTGTCCACTTTAGGTTGGGGGACCCACCTCGGGGACCTCTCCACGCAAGTTATGTGGTTGACAGATGAACTGTTGCTCCACAACAATGTCCGCAAGCTCCGGGCAGTCTTCTCCGCATACCTCACTTTTCTGCCATACCTTCGGGGCGTCATGGTGTGTGGTATCATGATGGACCCTGATCACCATGTAGTACATCAATGAACAGGCGGAGCCTGGTCATTCCTTCTGTGCCTGGAAGCCCTTCATCTGTAGTAATTGTGCATAGCCCATTCTATTCACCTGGAGTTGTCATGCCTCTTGGGGGTCCACAACCAGCTGGTGGATCACCTGAGCTGCCACTTCACTCACTAGTGATCGACCTGACTGGATGTCCTCCACATCATTTTCCAGAAGTGGGGGGTTTCCCCAGCTCGATGGCTTTGCCATTTGGGCCGACCAGAAGTGCCTGAACGTCTGCTCATTTTCAAAACCTCAGCATGAAGTCCATAGTTCTTGATCCCGTGACACAACAGCCTGATGTACGTCTTCCTCCCGTTCTCGTTGGTTCACAAGGTGTTCCTCAGGCTTCTCAGAGACAGGGCAAACGTCTTCCTGATAGCCCCAGCGTGGGCCCATCAGCACTTCTACCAAAAACTACAAGAGAGTCAGATACAACTGCCCATCCCGCTTCCTCCGACCCTGGACCTCATCACTCAGAACCACGAGTGTCTTAGCCACCCAGACTTCCGCTTCCTTCGCCTCATGATGTGGCGGCTTTGTGGCTAAACCCAGACTAGTTGGCCTGTTCAGAACAGGTCTGACAAGTCTGAGTTGGGTATCGGAGGCACTGTTCTGCAGTGGTTCTGGACTTACCTTTCAGGACACTTTCAAAAGGTAGAGCTAGGGGGCTGCTATTTGACCCGATTAATCAGCTAAATGTCAATTTGCATCGACTATTCGATTAGCTGACAAGGGCACCTCCACCTCCGAAAGCCGGCTCTTGCTACATTTCAAAGGCAGAAATGCCGAGGGGGAGCACGGGACCCACGGGGGACTCAAGCAGTTCCCTGCTGGCCCCATGCTCCCTGCTTTTGAAATGTACAAGAGCCAATGTACTAGGGACATTTCAAAAGCAGAGAGTGTAGGGCCAGCAGGAGACTGCTTGAGTCCCCCACTGGCCCCATGCACCATGCGCGCTTTGCTTTTGAAATGTACAAGGGCCCCCCTGGAGTCGTTTTAGAAGCAGGGAGTGCAGTGCCAGGAGGTGACTGCTTGAATCCCCCCTTGCCCTCTGCTCCCGTGGCGCTTCTGTTTTTGAAATGTAGCAAGAGCCCTGTTCTTGCTACATTTCAAAGGCAGAAGAGCCACCAGTTCCCCCACTGCGCCCCCCCCCCACCACCACCACGGAGACAGTGCTGGGGGGAACCAGCTTTTAAGCCGGCTCTCCCTGCACCGGCTCCTGCTCCCGCTCTGCGCCTTGCTGCTACTCTCTGATAGAGGCAGCAAGGGCAAGGAGCGACTAGTCGAGTCGACTATCCGATAAGCATAAGCATAGAGGGGTTCCCCAGAGTTCTGTAATGGGGCCAGTGCTGTTCAACATACTCCTTCATTATCTGAAAAAGGGGGGAACCAGTGAGGTGGCAACATTTCCGGGTGATACAAAATGACTCAAGATAGTTATGTCTGAAACTGACTGCAAAGAGTTACAAGCAGATGTCACAAACCCGGTGACAGGACGACAAGATGACAGATTAAATATAGTATTAAGTGCAAATTAACGAACACGGTAAATCATAATCTGAACTGTTTATACAAAATGCTGGGGGTCTAAATGAGCGGTTACCACTCATCAAAGAGATCTTGGCGCCCTCCTGGATAGTTCTCTGAAAACATCCGCTCAGTGTGCATTGACTTACATTGTACAGGTACAGTATTCTACAGCCGCCTTTCCAAATGACCGAGAAAGTTTTCAGAAAATAAGGAAAAAAGGCAGAGAGAGGAGAAAAGCATCTCACTTCACCGACTGTTACTTGCAAAATAGAAACCCCTGTCTGGGAACTTGCCACAAATTCTACCTCATTTGGCTTAGTTAATTGGAAGGAGCTCTTTAACAGTGGTATCTTTTGCAGAATCACACATCAGAGAATATTAAATTGCATCATACTTCCCTGAGTTACTTTGAAGGTTTTTCTAAATCCGTGGCTTTTTATAGAAGCAATCACTGTTTTACTTTAAAACCTAAATTAGCACCAAGTTGCCAGTCAGAAGGGATATGCGGGTAGATATTTTTATTAAACTTTTTGCAAAATCTGTGTAAATATAGTAATCAGTCTCCTTTGTTTTTAGTTCTGGAGAAGGAATAAAATGTCCATCTACATAATGCCTCTAACATTGTCTTTAGAAATTGCTGGACAAACCCTAATGGAATGCATACCTAACTTTTATGCCACCTTTCCTTATAAAGTAATGTATTTTTCATAAACATTCATAGTTACTGGAAATTAGCACCTTAGCTATAAAGGAGGCTTATTAATCTTACTAACGCTTGTCTGAGTAAATAGCCCAGCATGAAAAAGCAACCCCAACCAAACAAAAGCTGTAAAGACAGTTTACCTGTATATACAATTTGTAAAGTCTGAAGAAAGTTTTCCATCCCATGGGATGGTATAAAATCCCTTGTCATTTACAAGGAGCTTTACAATAAAAAAACCCCAACATTTTAAGAAAAACAAAGACTTTATGAAAGAGCAGAGATAAAACTGCTGGCATATGCCACCTTCTCATCCCCCATCTACACACTTTTCCTGTGTTCACTTTCAACAGGAGCATGCATGCAGGTGTTTTTATTAGACTTTTACAAAACAGATATAAATGTAGTAATTTATGGCTTACATCTTTTGATTTCTGAACCTGGAATAAAATTCCCTCTTTCTACATAATTTCATTAGCATTTGTCTTTAAAAATGGTAGACGGACACTCCCCGCCCCCTCATGCAAGACATATCTATCTTTTATGTCAATTTCCTTTATTCCATTTATTCACGGAAATGTAGTTCTTCATAGCCTGTTGTATTAATTGGAAATTATTGCCTATTAGATTAAGTTGCATTGGAGATCCCTCAAAATTTCTAATGTGTTGAAGGACAGATAATAAAAATAAATCAGTAAAACATGAAACACACAAATATCACCACTTCCTCTTCCATCCCCCACCATGTTTTCCAAACCATTATATATACTCTTTCCTAGATAAACCCCTATAAGCATACATTCAGCTTAGATCAATCACTAATACATATTCATTTTTTCAGCATTATTTTTTTACAACACACATGCAAACTCTCACATCCTAACCGAAAATAAATCTGATGATGTACACATGAGTTAATACACATACATGAGACAAAATGCAGGCCTCATTTAAGCCATTTTATGTAAAACGAGTTGGTAACAGTTTTTACCAGTTTTCCCACAGACTGTGCCTTGTTTGTTAAGGTAGACTTGCGACTTTTGAGAAATTTACGGTATGGAAAGTAGCTTAATCAAAGGGATTAAACTTGGATTTAATAAATAAGATGAGGAATAAGGTATTAGGGAAAACTATATTTAATATGCAAGCGGCAGTAGATAACAAAAAGTTTATATTTTATTGTAAATGCTTTATCAGTAAATATATTTCATTATAACCTTATTTGGCACATTTAACTAAATAAATTAAGAGGAAATAAATCATGAGAGTGAACAAGAGTAATACAGACTTTTAAAGGTAATTCGAAAAAGTAGCCTGAGGATAAGTGTGTTGGTCTGGATTTTAAGGGATGTTTCAACAAATGTTGGAAGAAACAATCTTGTCTGTCCTCTATTAGGCTTTGTCTGCACTGGCAGACGGAACTGCCAGCATTGCATAGCACTGCTCAGAGCTCTCCCACAGAGCACCTCCTCGTCTTGCACCGCTGATGCTTGTGAGAAGGCAAAGCGGGGAGGTCATTGGGAATTCTGGGCTCTGTTTTGATGTCCCATGGTGCACCTCTTCGCATCCCAGCTGCCCTTTTGCTTCTGTCTGCATTTGGTGCCAACTTTCACGACTTTTGTGCTTTGCCCTCTACTCCTCTGTCTGCAGGAACGGAACCTGAACTGGAGAAGAAAACGCTGATCGGTCTCGCTAACATGTCACAAATGCACAGTGACGATCAGGTCAGACACTGATCCTGCCACGCCTAGTGCTATGACATGTGATGTCTTGTGGTGTTCACTGAGGTGCTGACCCCAGTGGAACACCTCTGTTGGGCTCACGAAGCAAGCACGGAGTGGCAGAATCACATTGTCATACGAGTCTGGGATGACGAGCAGTGATTGCAGAATTTTCGGATGAGGAAAGCCACTTTCATGGGACTGTGATGAGCTCACCCTCACCCTGTGGCACGAGGACACGAAAACGAGAGCTGTCCAGGACACAAAAACAAGAGCTGTCTAGCCGGTGGAGAATCAGCCAGTGATTGCTGACTGCTTCAGACAGCTACCAGTCAGTCACCAATCAGTTTGAAGTGGGGAAGTTGCTTGTTAGATTCCTGTTGATGGAAGTCAATCAGTCACATCCTACTCTGAAAGACCATGACTCTGGGCAACGTGTGTGAAATTGTAGGTGGCTTTGCACAAGGGGGCTTCCTTAACTACAGAGGGATGGTAGATGGGTGGGTGAGATTATTCTAAGAGGGGTGGGTGAGATTCTGTGGCCTGCACTGTGCAGGGGGTCAGACTAGATGATCATAATGGTCCCTTCTGACCTTAAAGTCTATGAGTCTATGGCACAAACATTCCAATTCTGGAACCAGATCAGCTAGTCTCCGAGTGTGTTAATCGGAAAGGATATTTCTCCATGGTTCTCCAGGTGCTTGTGGATCACCACGGGCGTTTCATGGAGACTAATGCAGACAAGTCCAGAAAGGTGCAGCACACATCTTTTGGAACACTGGCCTCTTCAGGAAGCTGCAAGTTGGACTTTCTTTCCAGCTGAGATCACTGTTAGGCCATGGTTCTCAATTCATTTCAGTCCACGGAACACCAGGCCAATCAAAACATTTTTGTGGACCACCTCCAGCACATGTAGCACAGGACAAATGACACAGCAACCACTTAGCATGACGGCGGCAGCTACACTGACGCTCAGAGCCTCAGATGGAAGTTACTGGCAACACAACACTATTGTGTCCTTGGTGACGCTATGGATGACGTGCCGTGTGCTTGTGAACATGGCGTAAAACAGCCTAACGGTGGCACCTGCTCACGCTATGTGACTTTGGACAGTGTTCCTGTGGACCACCGAAAAAGTCACCATGGACCACCAGTTGAGAACCACAGCTGTAAGGGAAGTTAAAATACCCATTGTGATTCAGGGAGACCCTGCTTACCCCTTAATGCTGTGGCTCATGAAACCTTATACTGGGAGCCTTGGCAGCAGTAAGGAGAGGTTCAGTAACAGGCGGAGCAGGTGCAGAAGGGCAGTGGAGTGTGGTTTTGGCCATTTAAAAGCCTGCTGGCGATGTTTGTACGGGAAGCTGAACCCGGCCGATGACAACAGCCCTACGGTTATCATTGTGTGTTGTGTCCTCCATAATATTTGTGAAGAGAGGCATGAAAGGGAAGGACTGCTAAGGCTCAGTGCCCGGAGGCTCATATTGAACAGCCTGAGACCGGGGCTTTTAGAGGAACAAAGTGTGGGACCATAAGGATGAAGGATGCCTTGAGGCAGCAGTTTCGGGCAGAAAGTCAGTAATATTTGTTGCCATGCACAAAAATGCAGTGGTTGCGAAGCTAGTAGGTGACTGTGATTAGTTCATACGCTGCACTATTGTTTTGCTGGGGAGTCCTTGCTTCCTTTCAGGGAATGGAATAAAGTTTGCTTTCAAACCCAAGAATTTCATTTATTAAAAGCAGCAAACGTAGAATACATATGCAGCGCCACTGTGTGGGAAGGAGGAGGGGGAAGTGAGGAGGGGAGAATCTAGCACATTCACAGATGGTGTATGTCCAGGTATCACATGCAGCCATACCGTCCGATGTGCTAAGCAATGGGAGCTCCAGTTCAGCATGGCTAGCCTGCGTGGGGATGGGGTTTGAGTGCACTGGGTGCGTGTGGGAGGCTGCAGGGCTGGATGATGAAGGGGTAAGTGTGAAGTGCAGCGGGTGCCGACTAGGAACAGGATGGTGACCAATAGGGATGTTAAATTGCATGTGATCAGCTCGTCGAGTAGTCGACTACTCGATTAGTCAATAAGGGAGGAAACTGCACAGCCCAATGGGGTTAGCTCCAGGCCCCCAAGAGCTAACCCTGCGGTGGCTCTGCCTTTTAAATGTATTAAGAACCTGATGGCTCTTAATATATTTAAAAAGCAGAGCTATAGCAAGGTCTGATTCCTGGCTTGTGCCCGGTCCCTGCTGTGCCTCTTCCTCCCCTGCCCCTCCCTTCCCTGAGATGGTGTTGGGGAGAACGGGCTTTTAATAAAATGTTGGAAGTCTTTATTTCCTCCCAGCACCGGCTCCTGCTTTCCCCTCCCCCGCCCTTGCTGCCTCTCTCCGATAGAAGCAGCAAGAGGGTGGGGAGGGAAGCGACTAGTTGAGTCACTACTCGATTTCCCAATAAACATATGCTTATCGGGTAGTCAACTAGTCGCTTGCATCCCTAGTGACCAAAATGTGTTGGCAATAAGAGGGGGGCACGTGGAAGCCCATTTTGGGCCACAGGTCGACCACTACTGTCCAATACCCGGTGTTTTAGATTAACATAAGAGCTGTCATGTAAACATGGAAGTCTTCCTTGATAACGTTTTCCTGCCTGGAAATGAAGATGCTGAATTTAAATAGCTGGGTATAACTGTGGCTTAGTGAGGTGTGGATTCAGCCAGAGTAAAACACAATGGGTGTGTCTAAACTACATGGCTCCATCGATGGAGCCATGTAGATTTGTTTGTTCGGCAAAGGGAAATGAAGCCGCGATTTAAATAATCACGGCTTCATTTAAATTTAAATGGCTGCCGCGCTGAGCCGACAAACAGCTGATCAGCGCGCTAATCTGGACCCTCCCGCGCCGACATGAAAGCCCTTTATCGACCTCCCCGGTAAACCTCATCCTACGAGGCATAACGGGGAAGTCGATAAAGGGTTTTCAGGTCGGCATGGGAGCGTCCAGACTAGCGCGCGCTGAGCCGACAAACAGCTGATCACCTACAATTATTTAAATCGCGGCTTCATTTCCCTTTGCCGATCAGCCTAATCTACATGGCTCCATCGATGGAGCCATGTAGTTTAGACATATCCAGTGACCGCTTGCCTCAGGCTATTTCTATGTGGATGGCCATGTGGTAAGCGCAGATACTGTATAAATAGCAGTGCTGGCCGTGTGGCGCTGCTCAGGTGTGTGAGGTAGAGACATGGCAGAATCTCCCCCATCTCTGCTGTTGGTTGTAGCGGTCATAGAATCATAGATCTGGAAGAGACCTCAGCAGGGCATCAAGCCCAGCCCCCTGCCTGAGGCAGGACCAATCCTAACTCAATCATTCAGTCCGGTGCTGCCAAGGGCAGCTGTGACTAGCTTTGGAAGTGAGAAATGTAACAGCAGGGAAGCAGAGGAGAGACTCTGGTAGTGCCCAGCTGCTGGAGCCTTTTCCCACTGCCTCTGCCTTGCTAGAGCTTTTCTCTGCCATGTGGACATAGCCTGCTTTTCACTGTGGCATGTACCTGTTAGTAATCTACATGCCACTGCAAGCACAGATGAGGCCTGCCATGTCAGATGATGGCTGGCTGGAAAGTCACTTGAAATAAGGTATTTAGGGTGCGTCTACACTTGTACTTAAGCGACATGTCATTCATGGGTGCTCAGCTCCCTCCCTCCTTGCATGACAAAGCTTGGCTGAAGCAAGTGTAAATGTGACTGGTGTCCTACCGACAAATCAAAAGCCACTCCGGCGGTGGAAGTATTTTGCGTTCACCCATGCTGACTTAGTGACACAGCCTTGTACGTGTGGACGTACCCTAAATGAGAGGAATAATGCAAGAATGTGATCTTAAAAGAAGAAAAATCTAGAAGCCCCAGTTAGGAATAAGCAGTGAATGTAAAAATTCTTGACTGAATTATCTGTGTCTATGAAACAGTATGTGACAGTAATGTGTGACTGCTGCAGAGTCACAACAGAATGGAAACTAAACTCACCCCAACTTAAAATGTGTTTGCATGTGTGACTGTTGTTTCTTGCATGCAGGAGTCCTGCAGTCTGGTTCAGTGGGGTTTTATAACTGCAAAAGAAACTCTGACCTCTGTAGTGAAGAACTGAAAACTGGCAACTTTTTAAAGCTGTGAAAGCAGCAGGAAGTGGTCAGGAGAAAAAAATCCAACTCGTCATCCTCCAGGATGCTGTCACAGATTAAGTAGTCATTTTATGTAATGAATAATGCCTGCTAACCTTTTTTTTTTTTTTTTTTAATTAGTGGTTATGACCAAAAGAGAAGTAATTTTTTATAACTGCCTCATTTTCATCTACATGCATCCCATAGTTTTTGCACAGTTGTGGGTTGAGCTATTAGAACAAATCCAGTAACAGTAGAAATGCTAAGGCCTTTTCCCCTCTTTTACCTTCTGAGATATGCGGGATACATCTGGTGACCTGTGCTGTATCTGAGCGTCACCCTTTCACTCGTAACAGGAACTTGTTGAGTATCTAGGAGATGAGAGAAAACAAGCTTGAGTGGCTTGAATATCAAATAAGGCCATATGGACAGTAACCAGAATATCATTTGTAGTTTGATTTTGATGTGGATGTGAAATAAAGATTTGCAGTCCCAGTGGAGGAAAATGTCTTGTGTGAGCATCGAGAGATATATAGAAAGGAGGCTAGCTGTTTATTAAATAGATGGGAGACCTGCCTTTCTGTTAAAATGGAGCCCTTTGTTAGTTTCAGAACTGATGCTTTAAATAAGTATGTGTTGGTGCCTGTTTGTGTCATGGGCACTGACTCATCAGTCAGGGGCTACACACAAGTAAAAAAATACCCCACGGATTTGGCCCCCAGTAACCAAAAGAAAGAAGGGAGAAACTTGCCTTCATTATTAAACCTTTGTGTCTAATTTGAATTAATTTTAATTTGTCTGGTTTCAGCTTCCAGCCATAGATTCTTGTTCTGCCTTTCTCCACCTTGCATAGTTGTGGCTTGTACCCTTGCTCCTAGAAGTATGACTTTTCATTTAGCTGTTGTAAGACGCACCTTTAAATGGGCCTCGTTTACCAAGTGAGCCAGATTGTTATATGACTTAGCACTCCAGTCATCTTTTATTTGTTCAGCAGTGCTTTTATACTTACTTCAAGCTCACTGAAGAAAACTCAAATAGCTTCCGCCCTAGAGTCAATCCCGGCGAAACCCCACTAGAAACGTCCCATTCCATTATCATTTGCATAGGCCTGTGCTTTTTGGGACTTGCGAGGTCATCAAGTCCTTAATCCATTAAACTCGCGCTCTGTCAATATTCTCTGGTGCTTATTTTATCATATTATTTAACGTATTATGGTACTAAATCATCTGTCTTACAGAAGTCCAAGTATATTACATCTGCAGTTACCTTTGTCAGCCAAACTTGCAGTCTCATCAAAGAATGAAATCAGATTTGTTTGACAATATCTGTTTTCCATAAAACCTCTTAGCATTAATTATATTTCTCTGTTAATTCTTTTATTAATTGAATCCCATATCAGCGTTTCCCTTATTTTGCCTGGGACTGATGTCAGATAACCAATCTATAGATCATCCCTTTTTGCACATCGGCACAACATTAGCACCCTTCCGTCTTCCGGAATGTCCCTGTGTAACAGGATGTCCTCACCTCTTGCGAGCACCCCCGTGACCGGATGTCTGCGCCCTCTCTCTGTTTGTCCCTGCTTACAGGGCCTTGTCTAGGTCCTTTAATTGCTTCTCTATTTCCCTGCGGCCTTGCACTGTCTTCAGCCTTACCTCAGGGCTTTGTCCTAATGGAGTTCCCACAGCCAGCTCAGGGTGGCTCCTGGAAGCTCCGGTCAGCCAGCCACACACCATCTACAGTGCTGCAGCCACAGCAAGGAACTGATGATTGGCTCTGCCCCACACAGCTGCTCTAGGCAGCTCAAAGGGCCTTCTTCACAGCCTTTTTTTCGGGGTGAGGTGTGACGGGGTAATGAGATTTCCAGCTAGGAGTTGCCAGGTGTCCGGTATTGACCTGGACCATCCGGTATTTTCGCCTCCTGTCCGGTAAAAAAAAAAAATTCAGAAAATACCGGACACCCAAAATGTCTGGTATTTTCGGATTTTTTTTCCCATCCAGGAGGTGAAAATCCCTGGTGCTTACTGGGTTCCGCAGGGGAGCTGTCTGGCCGGGAGCAGGAAGACAGAATAGTGGGCAGCCTGTTAGGGCCAAAAAGCATTTCTTAAAGGGGCCATGCTGGGGTTTTTTTTATTGTTATTATTTTATTTCTTAGCTTAACTCTCAGGGTCCTTTTTTTTTATTTATTTTTCGCTTAACAACTTTGGTCTCCCCCTTTTTTTTTCTCAACGGAATTTTTTCCCTGTTTTTTTTGGGGCGGGGGGGGGGGGATGTGATGGTAGTTTTGACTAAACAATCTGGCAACCCTATCTCCAGTAGAGAGTCTCAGAAGGTATGGTATATCCCATCACACCCTGGTGGTGAAACATGACCATCAGCAGGCCAGAGATTTCTTTACCAATTCTTTTAGGACTCCTGGGTGCCTGTTATCCAGGTTTGTCCATGGTAGCTGATAATTAACACTCTCCTTGGTTACTAATGGACTGTAGAGTACTTCATTATCCTCCTGTGATATAAGTACACCACCTTGCTTCTTCCCAAACACACAACAGAAATATTTACTGAATACTTCTGTGTTTTTCATATCATTAACAATTTTCCCATCTCTATCTAGAAATGGACCTGTGCCCTCAATAGGATGCTTTTTATGCCTAATATATTTTAAATATTCAAACAAAAAAAATCAAAGATGCCTTCCTGTTATCGTTAGCTCTTCCAGACATAGATTTTTTCCCGTTATGTCCTTAGCTTTCCTTATCAATTTTCTGTATTTTATAACTTTTAATTTAGATTAGTTGTGACCTATTTTCCCCTTTTCCATTTGTTATATGTTACTTTTTAATTTCTATTTACTGCCTTCATTTTGCCATAGAAAAACTTTTAGCCAAAGTTGTCAGGACTTTTTGGCCATCTAATAAATTCCTCTTAAAGAACTCCTTATTTTTATTGACATGTTTCTGTGTAAATTCATCTTTATCAATTATAAAAGCTCTGAATGATTTTCAAGAAAATGTGGCTAGATAAGAGGAAGTATGCCTCTATTGGTGGTTTAGGAATGATTTTCCTTTCTGATTGGAGGCCATTAATTATACATTTCATTTTTTAATGAAAATGAAGGAATGAGGACGTATAATTTCTGACTTGTTGGAACTGACCCATTGAATCAGCAACTCCGTACCTGTATAGGAGGTTGTGCAGTAATTGTTACTAAAGATTGTTCGCATTGTTCAATTACTCCTCTCCTTGCCATCAACTCCCTACTGCCCCTGTGCATTTTTTCTTTCAATGATAGCGGTTGATAATCCTGATTAGTTGCCTCCTTTCAGTAGTATCGTGCTAGTTTGACGGTGTGTTTATTAGTGGTGTGGGATGTCTTCATTTCAATATCCGAGGCAATGGGATGTCCTCCTCCTCCACTATTTAATGGTTAAACAGATCTTTGGAGTAGCAGATCTTAACCTGATGGTCATCCTAAGTTTTCTTTTATTTAATTTCATCCATTATTCCTAGTTATAATAGCACATCTTACTATTTTAGAAATGTGTCTGTCTGTCCGTCCATCTGTGAGTCCATTTGTTCAAGAACTCCTAAACAGTCAGAACTAAGACCACCACATTTGGCTGGCAGGTCAGGATAATGGGATGTGCATGGAATTCAGTTGTTTCTCATAAAATCGTAGGGGGAGTGGTCTGGTAGGAGGGACAGTTATACTGCAGAATGGCAGCAAGGGGCAAGAGATGGAGACCAGGACAGCCATAACTCAACTGGACCAGCAATGGGACAGAGGTGGAGAAAGGGATACCTATATCTGCTATATATTTCAGAGAGCTTGTCAATTTGTGTGTCGGTTTGTCTGTCTGTTCCTTAGTCAGGAGACATGCATCCCTCCCCTGGCTTAAAAGCTGGTTTCCCCTTCCCCCCAAGCACTGGATCAGCTGGGTGGGCAAACGGGAGCTGGTGATCATGGGGAGTCATTTTTAAAAGGGACTGCATTCTGATGATTCTTCTGTCTAAGAAGACCAAAATTGTTTTCATTTTGTTTTGCTGCCATATCACATTACCAGAGGAGAATGAATTTGCTGCCCATTATTAGCTTTAGCTCTCTGTCAGACTTTTGATTTCCAGGTTTCTCCCTTCTGGTAAGTATCTGTGCTTTAAAAATACTGTTTTCCTCCAACATAGTATTAGCTTTGTTTTTCCAACGTGGAATCTCATTCTGTTTCCTTATCCTATTTCTAAGCTTTCTGAATCTGAGTGAACAACATTCTAGGGTGTATCCGAAGGAGTTGTGTAAGCAAGATGCAAGAAGTAAATCTTCTGCTATATTCAGCGCTGATAAGGCCTCAACTGGAGCCACATTTCAGAAATGATGTGGATAAATAGGAGAAAGATCAGAAGAGAGCAACAAAAATGATTAAAGGTCTAGAAAACATAACCTATGAGTGAAGATTGAAATAATGGGGTTTGTTTAGTCTGGAAAAGAGAAAACTGACATAACATTTTTCAAATACATAAAAGGTTGTTACAAGAGAAGGGAGACGTGTTCCTCTCAAGACAGGGCAAGAAGCAATGGGCTTAAATTTTCAGCAAGGGAGGTTTAGGTTGAACACTAGGAAAAACTTCCTGTCAGGGTGGTTAAACATTGGAACAAATTGCCTAAAGGGGGTTGTGGAATCTCTGTCATGGGAGATTTTTAAGAAAAGGTTAGACAAACATCTGTCAAGAATGGTTGAGATAATACTTAGTCCTGCCTTGAGTGCAGGGAATTAGTCTAGATGACCTCTCAAGGTCCCTTTCAACTGTAGATTTCTATGATTCTCTCTTTTTTCACTTGTTCTCTGGCATTTGCAGCTCTTCACGCTTTAATATCATCCCTGATTTATGTTAATGTTTGGATTACTCTCTTCCATGCCATGAACGTGATGTTTAATCTGATGCAGGCCCATGTTGAAGGGTGGCCGTGTTGGGGTTTGCATTGCAGTGAAGGGTATGCAGCGGAAGGAGCTGCATTCTTTGGGGGCGTGCAATGAAAATGTTGTCAAATGTGGGGTACACAGGAAGCCCGGTGCATCAGATTCAGAGATTTTATTTTCTGAACCGTTGTGAAAGTTTCTCCAGGTTGTAAAGCAAAAGGGTGAGAAGCAAATTTTCTCCTTCGAGGACATATCACTTGGACTATTTGCTTTCCTCTGATGCATCAGATTCTGAGCTGTGTGGGAGCAGGTTCTGGACTTGGAAGGACTAATGGCTTGGTGCAAACATTTGCATTTCATGAGTGAGTTCATTTATGATAGTTAAGGTTGTTTTCATTACTAATAAACAGTTTTATGACTTTTCTAAGTACTTATCATTTATCAAAGACACATACAAACACAGTAATCTTAAATGAACCGTAAAAACAAAAGTACCTTTACTTTGGTGTCAGTAACTCAAAATTGAGCTAGAAAATAAGAATTCTTATTTTTTTCCTCTTTCCTGTACCCAGGGAGCACTTGAAAAGGAGCCCCAAGAGCCCGAAAGCAGAGGGCTCCGATTCTGTGACATCTCAGTCCTCGCCGAGCGAAGAGCCCGGCACAATGACTGAAGTGAAGGTGAAAACAGAGGTACCAGATGACTACATTCAAGAGGTGATCTGGCAGGATGACACCAAAGATTCCAAGAAGAACGTAAAGGATGGGACAGGAGATGTGCCAGCCGAAATCTGTGTGGTGATCGGAGGGGTCCGCAACCAGCAGACACTCGGTAAGCTACTACCTGATACGTCTGTTGGTGGTTGGGTCCTTATTTCAGTATGAGTCTTATAAATTCCAAGGAGAGCAGAGAACCTCTGAGTACTGAGCTGATGCACACAAACACTCTCCCTTTCTGTTTCTCTCTCTATACAAAAGGATTTACAATCTAAATAGACAAGAGAAAGGAAGAATTATTATCCTCACTTTTCAGATGAGGCCCTGAGCTTCTGAGAGATTAAATGACTTGGGCAGCAGCACACAAGACCTCACAAGACAAAACTGGAGGATTTCCTTTTTGTAGAAATTTTATCCAAACCCTCAAACCCCCAAACTCTTGGGCTGGAACTGGGACACTTTTTGGATTTTAGCTGAAGTGTTTTGTTTTTAACAGCTGTGGACTGACGGCTTTGGGCAAAAGCTGCCAAACAGTGAAAAATGTTTGGTTTTTCTGACATAGAAAATTGCAATATTTTTGAGGGACACAGTCGCTTTTCATGAAAAGTGTAATAAAAACCCAAGTTTCAGTCAAAAAAAGTTAGAAAAGTTTTGGAAGGTTTTTAACCACCTCCTGAGTCAAGTGCCTTGAACCACAAGACCCTCCTTCATCTTTCTCCTGAAAAGTATTCCAGAAACTGGACATTTCTGAAAGAGGGAGAGAGCTGCTTTCAACGGTGACTCCTCCACCAGCTGTAAATGGAGAAGCTTCTGTCGTCAGCTTAACAAGGCTGAGCTCCAAGAACAATTGCTCAAACAAGAATAAGTCTGTGTGACAGGAAGAAGAAGGAGTTACACCATGGGGAAAGTAGTTTATTAGATTTAGGGACTGGGAAGGAAACTAGGAAGATTTGCCTGTGGCCGTCATGGTTTATTCGCTGTTAGTATTAATGTTTCATCTGCCCCAAGGGACTGTTTCTGATCATAAATGCCTAGGGCTGGAAGAAACCTCAGGAGGTGATCGAGTCCAGCCCTCTGCCCAAAGCAGGACCAATCTCAACTAAATCATCCCAGCCAGGGCTTTGTCAAGAGGAGACTTAAAAACCTCTAGGGATGGAAACTCCACGACTTCCCTAGGGAACCCAGCCCAGTGCTTCACCATGCTCCTAGTGAAATAGTTTTTCCTACTATCCAACCTAGACCTCCCCCACTGCAACTTGAGACCATTGCTCCTCGTTCAGCCACCACTGAGAACAGCCTCTCTCCGTCCTGTTTGGAACCTCCCTTCAGGAATTTGAAGGCTGCTATCAAATCCCCCCTCACTCTTCTTTTCTGTAGACTGAAGCCCAAATCCCTCAGCTTCTCCTCATAGGTCGTGTGCTCCACCCCCTAACCATTTTGGTCGCCCTCCGCTGGACCCTCTCCAATGAGTCCACTTTCTGTAGTGGGGGGCCCTGAACTGGACGTAATACTCCTCCTAATGCACCCTAATATGCCATTAACCTTCTTGGCAGCAAGGGCACCCTGTTGACTTCTATCCAGCTTCTCCTCCACTGTAACCCCCGGGTCCTTTTCTGCAGAACTGCTCCTTAGCCAGTCACTCCCCAGCCTGTTACAATGCTTGGGCTTGTAACCCCCGTTGCTGCAGAGAGAACCTCTAGAACTTGTCATTAGCCGGGGGCTGGTCCAGGGTATTGTTTTTTTCTTCTCCTCTGTGTTTGCCGTCCGCTCCCCGGCTAGAACAGCTGTTACAAAGGATACTTTCCTCGCTTCGGGTAGGAGGTACCAAGCAGCCCATGGGACCCAGCTGGCGACTTTCATCAGCCTAAAAAGGGAAAACTGGTGTCTATAGAGGGGAAAGAAAGGGTTGAGAGAGACACTGCAGGCCTGCTTGATCCCATCGTTTGATCTACCTTCGTATGCGTATAAATTGGTATAAAATCTTTTCCAACTTGTAAGGGGCAGTGAGCACCCACAATTCCCTGCTGGTGAGGAGGAATGCAGAGCGGGGTGGCCTGCTGGCCAGACCAGAGCCCCTCAGGGTTGTGCTAGAAGGAAGGTGAGGATCAGGTGTCCCCAGGGATCTCTGTCACACCAGTCCCCGTGCTTTTTGGCAGGGCACCCCAGAGGGGCTGTGACTCCAGAAGTCTGCAGCGTGTCCTCCAAAGAACTGGGCGAGAGCTCCCCCTGCTGGCTCCATGTCAGCAAGCAGCCCACAAATTCCGTTCCCACAGAGCCCTTCCCCAGATGACAGGGACAGTAGCCCTGTAGAAATGGACAGAGGGCAGCCATGTTGGCATATGCTGAACTTGCATCAGAATGCCATGTCTGGACCCCAGCCCTGGGGAGGGGAGGGGAGGGGATGCGGTGTTACAGGTCGGGAGAGGTTATGTTGTGGGCGGGGGAGGAGATGGTATTAACAGGTTTGAAGCAATACAGAGTGAACTGAAAAAGGCACCGGGAAAATTCTCCCAGCCAGTAGTGCCCCCTTGAAATGAATTGAGCATCGCGGTGGTTTTTTAATTTTATTTTATATCCTAGCTGCTGGTTTTCATTAAAGCCGCCTTGATCCCGAAGCCATTGGCTGCGAGCAGCTGATTCCATTGTCCTTGGAGTGTACCCACCCGTCGGGCCACTCGCGTTGCCCCTCCTCGCCAGGGAGGTGGCACGCTGAATACCTTTTCTGTGTGACCCCCGCCTGCTGCGCCTTGAGGAAACAGAAGGGCCTGGATCAGCATCTTGTGGCTTTTCAAACAGTTTCTCCCTCAGTGCCGGGGCTCCACCATTCACCATTACTGCCCTTCAAAACCACAACCCGGCAGTAATCCCACAGCTGCCAACATCATCTCTGCAAATTGAGCACTGGCGGTATTTTGCTGCTGGGCTTCGTTTGGGGTTAGCAAGGCTTAGGCGGGTTGGTAAGGAAAGGCCTCGTGTTGTCTGCCGCCAGTTGAGGAGTTCTCTGCGAGAGTTGCCTTCTGAACGCTTGACTGTGAGTGGAACCAGGGGCCCGTTGTTTTGGTTGCTTCAGCAGTGAAGGCAAAGCAGGGCGGGTTTTACTCTTCTTCATTGAGATGTGGGCTCTCTGAAGGGGTAATTGGTCAGGGGTGGAGGAGTAAAGGAGCAGTGAGAGGGAGGGAATGTGGGATCCTTTCCGCCAGCCTCACACGGTATCACTTTCCATGAGAGCAGCATTGTCCGTTCATCAGGAAATGGATTGTTCAGATCAGAACTGCTGCATGTCCCTCAGCGACCGTGACACTGGTGGTGACAAAGCAGATGAAGGCTCCACGGTGACAAGGAGCCTTCTTCATAAGACAGAGTTCTGACTCCGGAGGTGACTGGAAAATCTGGATAAGGCGACTTGGCTCCTTGTCTGAGACAGAGGTCGCCCATCAGCTTGCTCAGCCTCAGCCAGGATGTCCCCTTTCTGTTGTTATTAGCTCTGCACTGTTTAAGGCAGATACCTAGATCAGCGGTTCTCAGTTCTCTTATTCAGTTACCTCTCTCTGGAAGTCTGGCCTGCTCCAAACTCTGTGGCAAGAGACCTGAGGAGTCATCAAGTCCAACCCCTGCTTAAAAGCAAGACCAATCCCAACAAAATCATCCCAGCCAGGGCTTCGTCAAGCCGGGACTTAAACGCCTCTAGGGATGGAGAGTCCACCTCCTCCCTAAGGAACCCATTCCAGTGATTCCCCACCCTCCTGGTGAAATAGTATTTTTTAATATCCAACCTGTACCTTCCCCACTGCAACTTGCGACCATTGCTCCTCATTCTGCCATCCGTCACTACTGAGAACAGCCTCTCTCCATCTTCTTTGGAACTCCTCCTTTGGGTATTTGAAGGCTGCTCTCAAATCCCCCCTCACTCTTCTCTTCTGCAGACTAAACAAGACCAAGTCCCTCAGCCGCTCCTTGTAGGTCATGTGCTCCAGCCCCTGCATCATTTTTTGTGGTCCTCCACTTTGTTGAAAGTGAATACAGTTCAGTGTGATGCATGCAGTGGTCCCTCGAGCTTGTTGACATACCTATGCTGGTCCATCTCTGTTAGGAGCTCTTCATTCCCAAAGAACACTTGCACCTTCTCTTGGGCGTTGTCTTGCCATTTGGGCATCACAAGCAATCAGAGTTTACAGAACAATTGGCAGCAGCTTTGGTCGATGACAAAATTCTGGCAACCTCAGTCCCTCTGTTCTCTAAATCTTGGCAGGCAGGCCTAAGGAATATCCTGATGATACCGTCTGTTATTTCTGAACTACACGCTGTTAGAAACTGTCATTTTACTGGTGACCTCACCTGCTGCCTTCGAGCCCCAGGCTGTCCGAATAGCTCCAGCGCTGCTGTTTCTTGGAAGGGCATAGCTTGGGAGGCAGGCAGACGTTCCCTTAAAAATCTACCTGGGAGCCAACGAGCAGAAATGGCTCGGGAAGGTGAGAGAATGGGGAACTGAGACTGGATGGGATTTTGTGAGTGGCCCAATGTCTGTCTTGTAACATTGGGGATTGGCTCATTCCAGTATTTGGATTTGGGGATTTTATCGTCTGGGGTTTGGTCAGGAGGAATTGTGCATGAGACTCAGTTTAAATGAGCACAGCAGGGCAGTGAAACGCCATCAGAACTTCCTGAAGAAGACTTGTCAAGTGAAGTGGTGGGGTTGTAACTGTTCGAGGAGGTGAGGCTTGTGATAGTGATCCTGTCTGATCCGAGACCCTCAAACTAATTAGATTTAATTCAGTCTAAGAGGCAGATCCATCACCTGCTAAGCTACTTTGGGGCTTCCAATATTTATTCTGAATTAAACAGTGGTGCACAAACCTTTAGAGAATGCAGTGTGACCTTTAACATCTTGGCATAAGCACACGGCATGGCTCAAGTGTGTGACATTTTTACTTGGTTTCAACCCTCGTTATCTTTTGGAAATTCATCCACTTTAAGGGCTCTTGTCTGATTTTCTTTTTGTGCAATTTAGATGGAAAAGCAGTGGAACACAGCTCTCCCGCTGGATATACACGAACTCGATATTCGGGCACCTGGATTTTTGACCATGCATTGAGATACACCTCCGGTATGTGGAAGGGTGTGGCAGTTTAACCAGGGATCACAGAGCAAGGGGATGCTCTAGATGCAACTGACGTGTTGCACGAGTTCCAAACACAAGACTCAGGGGGGAAAAAAAATCTAACGAAGTCTTGCGCACCCATTAACCACACCTCTCCCCTCCCACTTTCATCTTTTTCCATGCTTTAGGCAGTTTTAACCTGCACGACAGGTCCCGACATGGCCAATAACCCAAGATGTACCCATGACCATAGTAACAGTGCCCAAGGCTACAGAGGCATATTCCTTGTAAGCCACAAGCATGCAAGATGTCTCTCTTCATCTTGTCTGGCCACCTCCTTAAATAACACATTGATTGGGGCAGTTCGTTACTGCTTTCTCTTGTTTTGGAGAGGAGCGTAGCTGTTTCTGCCTCCTCTTCCCCAGAAAGCCACTGTATCACAGGCTCTTGTTCTAAACACAGGCCTCTCCTTTTGGGATTTCTCGGTTATAATCAGAGGACTACAGTTCCACAGAGTACTTGCTTGCATCCCATGACTGTAGCCACACATTGTCCCGTCTTCAAGGCATGGAGCTTTAACGTTTCTCACCTTACCCTTGAAGGGCTCAAAGGAATTGGCTAGATGGACCCTCCTCTGAGGGTGTGAAGCAAACAGCTGCTGGGAAAATTAGCCGAGAGTCCAGGAAAACATCGGCACAAAGATGGTCTGTGCTGAGTCAGCCCTCCTGCTTCTTTAACGTTATGGAACAAGCAGGCCCTGTGCACCAGGTGTTTCTGGAAGCTGCTCTTTTAGGGTTCAGTACAGTGTAAGCTCAGAGTCTTCATTCATGTATACACGGAGAGAAATAAAAGGGTCTCAGTGACAGTAAATTTAGAGCGCTGGCCTTTCACTTTTGGAGATTTTGAGTCCAAGTGCTGCCTTAAGGTGATGAGGAGTTTGGTGGGGCTTTCCTTTTGGCCCCGTGCATCCACGTCTCAGACCCTCACAAGTTGCTTCACTAGTGGGATCTGCCCTGGAGAAGGCAAAGAGTCAAAGGGTAACAGAGGGTCAGCAGCCTTGGCAAGCCATGGGCCCTGTAGCTTGCACTAACAGCCTGTCACCTCTTTTGGCATCCGATTCATGGACACGTGTTTAGATAAGAAATCTCGTGTGTTCGTGATGGACATGCACGTTCAGCTTCAGGTTTCTGCTAGAAGGCAACACGTGGTTACAGACGTGGGCTGTTTTTCCCCCCTTTGTGGAATGCTGCTCAACCAAATGTACTTATCTGCGGCAGATACCATTTCCAGGGGAGCGGGGAGAAATAAAAAAGAAAGATACCCGGGCAAAAAAATCAGAAAAGAGGCCCTTGCTCTCTTTGTTTTCTCCGTGATCTCCATGGCTATTTGGCTGGTAGGCCATTGGTTATCAGTCCTGTTTTCCTGTTGTTGTGAAGGAGCTTAACAGTCAGATGGATTGTTATTCTTTGTAACCTAAGTGGTGAGGCATATATTCATTGACTGACTCTATTTGGTTGTGAGTACTTGTATAACGAGAGAGTTTGGGTTTTGGAGCAGGTATAATGAATAGTTTAATATGCAAAATGATGTCAGAGGAGTATATCAACCTGTTGAGACCCGGAATTTGGCTACTTTTCATTGGTTGAAATCTGCTATGCTTTGACTCTTCATATTTTGGGGGGGATGGCTCTTGCTAAGATACAGGGAGGGAAGCAAACCAAATCCACTTCCATCCAAGTGTGATTCCCCTTCTGAAAATAGAGACAGCATTTTCAATACTGTTTCCAAAATATCTTATTCGGACATTGCTCTAGCACACTGTACTGTGGTGTATTCTTGTGAATGTCCCCTGAGCACCAGTTGGTGACCAAGACCCTTCCCAACACAAAGAACATTCCCATAACAATGTTGTTGGTTCAGAGACAAAGAAGACGGGTCATTGAATGAGAAGGAAAGAACATAGGCAAAAGAATACAGAGAACTGGTTGACGCTTTTCCCTTGAAAGACATCGCTCAGCTGAGCAAGTATAGAAACAAACAAACAAAAAAAGATGGCGAATATTGATTGGAATGTGTATGTGTGCACTTTGGCTCCTTTTATATTTACTCACTTCTATGAGTTTTTCTGGCTCTGCATGGTCAGGAAAAGAACATTTAAAAGACACATTCTCAGATAGCTGTGGCGATCAAACAATGCACTCATATAAAGTATTGTTTTCCCTTCCACTCATGGGCTCTTTCTACCAGGGAGCACAAGCAATAGTCCATGATTAATCATAGCTAGCCAATACAGCACCAATAATGACTTATATGTATTGCAAAGAATGATTTGCAACCAATCCAGAGCCATCTAAGAATTCTAAATGACAAATATATTTGAGGGTGTCTCCAATTGCTTGTGAATTTTCCATGAACCGAAGAGGCTAAATTCATAGAAAAATAATTTTGTTGTTGCAGATTATTCTCCCAGCTCAACTTTGCTGTCTCTGCAACTGCTGACTGTAGATGTCTGTCTTCTGAGATTAGATAGGAAACCGAGAGGCAGAAATACAGCACTCAAACGAGTTTTCCCTATAAAGGTCTTAAAGTTTTTATCTATCTGGTATCCTGCAAGATACTTACCAGATCGCTCTGTGAGATAATTACATTGCTTGAGAAATTATGAAGATTAAAAAAAGCTTACAGGGGGTATTTGCGAGGTTTATTCTGACAACTAAAAAAATTATTTTGTCAACTTAAAATTCAGGCCATTTTTGGCTCTTCCAAACTAATAAAATGACAACGATGTAATGTAAATGTAGCAAAATATGTCAAATACTCTTCAATTAGTCGGCAAAAAAGGATCTAGAGGTAGCCAGTGAAGTACAAATTCCCTTCACTTAACTCCACAAACCTCCCAACCCTCTTTTGCTGACAGCTGCACTGTTATCCATTTGTGGTTGGGGGCCATCTGCCTGTTGTTGATCTAATATGGTGATCTATACTTTTCTGTCCTGTTTTTCAGGGTCTTATGAATGTGGAATATGTGGGAAGAAATACAAGTATTACAACTGTTTCCAGACCCATGTGCGAGCGCATAGAGGTATCTCTCTCCTGCTCAAACCTTTGAGAATCCTAGGTTACCACTCGGGCTTTTGCGATTCCTCTTCTGCTACTGCCTGTCATTGTAAGAAGCCCACCTTACCAAGTGCTACCACCTTGCCATTGTTGGGATGAATGCTTCTGCAGTCGGAGGGAAGGGGAAGCCATCCTCCAGCTGTGTTCTTTCTGCACATCCCCGCTAGCTACTGCGTTCAATAAGATATCAGTGAGGTTTTCTACAGGGCCTTCTTCCTGGGAGGGATTTTGAGCATGTGTGTGTGTGGGGGGGGGGGGTGCTTTGCTGTACATGGGCTGTTCTCTCTGATGCAGCATTCCAAAAAGATCAGCAATCCAGTTGCTGTAGCAAGGATGGTCCATGGCACCCCAAACTCCTGGCAATCTGTATATTTTAATCCTTTCCTATTTTGCTGAAAATCAATTGGGTAATGACGGGCCAAGAGAAATCGTTGCGTGTCTCTAAAGATATTGGTGCATTATAAATAGATTATCCAGAGGCCTTGTGTATCTTCCAGGAAGGGAATTCTGTGCAAGTAACACATGGAAGAGTCTCTTGTTTGTCACTACTTAAATACTTACTGAGATTCTTTTAACAGTGGCTGCTAAATCCTTCCTCGTATTTTTCTGTAGTGGACTGTAGTGTCTCCCTATCATCTTTGTGCTGGAAGTTGAAATGGCACTTCCAGTCAAAATCCCTTTTTACAGTCAATTGCAACTTTCAAAATGTACCTCTGGTGTGAAATTTCTCATGCTTGGTCTAGTGAATATTGTGTGAATGTTTTCTAAAAGTCTGGCCGTGTTTAAGTAATCTGAGGGTTGAACGTTTAAAGTACGTGCTCAGTGAAAAACCAGTAAAAAGTGTAATAGCATATAGAGAGAATGTTATCTCTTGAGCCCAATATACTGGACCATTCCAATAATGAGGATGATTTAAGTGAAATTATAAAAGAATGAAAGCAATGTATTGCAAGAAGCTTTACATGTGTATATGCAGGGCTCGAAGATCACGGTGAAAACCCACTCGCCAGCCCCGCACCGCGCATGTGCCAGACCCGCACTGCGCATGCCTGCACCGCTGGTGAATGGGGCAACCGGCTAAAATCTACTCGCCCATGGGCGAATAGATAAACGGATTTGTCGAGCCTTGTGTATATGTATCAAAAGTTGTAGGTAAAAAGTAAATCTTATATTGTAATTCTTAACTGTATGAGCTGGCCATGTTAGGAGTTTATGGTCCAGTGAAAAGTTGTAGATGCAGCCCTACCTTTGGCACTTCTCACACCTGAGTTTTTAATTTCATAATTTTACATCCTGTAGTTAGATCTTAAACCCAAACCTTTTGGTGACACTGGTCCCCGCAGCTCTGTTTGGCCTTCTAAGGCACTGGTGCTTGAGTATCTCCCACTAGAGCTGGGCAAATAACTAACTTTTTGCTTTCCTTTGGCAATTTCAGAAAGGTGATAAACATTTGTTTGGGGCTGAACTGTGCACAAACATTTTGGAAATTTTCAACAAGTTTCAAGTGAAACAAAGCATTTCATTTTGATTTTGAGCATTTTAAACACTTGACTTTTTAATACAATCACTGGCCTCTTCTAAATGAAAAGTCATTTTACAGCAAAAAATCAAAATATTTCATTTTAAAATGTTGAAAGGGTCAATGTTTGATTTCTTTTTTCTAAATCGTTTGTTAAAACTGCATGAATTAATGAAACTGTGTTTTGAAAAAAAAATAGTTCATTGAAATTTTTCTCCAGCTCTACCCCTCCCTCCTTCGTGCACGTTGCATCTGCCAGTAGCTCACTCCTGGAATCTTGTAGTCACTTCCTCCTGACAGTAATCGGGGAGGAAGCCTTCTTTCAGTACCTCAAGCTTCTGACTTCATACACTACTGCTGCTTGGATTTCCAGTGCCTTTTCTCTGAACTTCCCAAGCCACCAGCGTGTCCACCGCATTTATCCTGTCTGTCTGTAGTGTTTGATTTCTCTTGGCAAGTTGACCTGACCACAACAGCTCTTTTTCAAAGCTGAACAACTCATTGGTGTGTGGTACCTTCACCACTTCTTTGGGGTCTTTCCTTCCATTGCGTGTGGGTGTGGGTGGTGTGGTTTTTTTTGTGGAGAAGTATCCAGTTCTCCTCTTCACTGAAAAATGGTTTTTATTTTTTTTCTGGAATAGACTAATGCCCTTCAAAGATCCTGCAGGTTTTTGTTTCTTTTGGCACCAAGTTAGTAGGTTTTTTTTCTGTCATTAAAAGGACCCTGTCTGACTACATGGTTTTCCATTATGACCTGGCTGGCCTGCAGCTAGAAGGTCTTGGACCCTCAGAGACAGGCCAACTAGCCCTCAGATCTGTTCCAGTTCAGAATACAAAATTGAAAACACTCGTACAGTGCACACCACTTTACATAGGGTTATTATTTCCAGGAAAGGCTTGTGGGAGGAATATCATCATTCAGCGGTGCCTCATGGACTCTCTGGCTTCTTTGAGTTTGGTTCCTTTTTGGGATGTTTCTTATAGAGGAGTTGGCTTTTGTATTATGGAGGATACATCCAGTGGAGTCTCTATATCTATAGCAGTTGGCAGATGTTTTGCCCCACTTTCGTTGCCGATTGGGCTTGTCTTTTTACTAGTTCTACTGCCTGATGCTTCACTTACTGTTTCTTTTTCTCTTTCAAAACCACTATTTTGAATGGTTCATCTCCATGAGCCAGAACCCTTGTGCTGACGTCTCTAAAAAAAATTGGAAAATGACTTTTTTGGGGGTAATCCTGGCTTTTAGAAGAACTTTCATGAACTTTCTGTCTTTATCCACCTCCACTGCCTTCCCCGTTTGTGGGGTGGAAGGTTCTATTTGGGAAGTGGCATGTTGCCCTTTAAACAGGATGATTTGTTCCTCCTGGGAATGGTTTGTTTCCTATTTGAGAATTTGGCATTTACCTACACAGAAGAGCCTTCCCTGTATAATTCTGAAATGGTCGGACAGTTGTAGGGAATGAGGTCCTGGCAGTTTGTGAGTTCCGAGTGTTCCTGGGGCTTTTGTTCAAGTGCTTGTGTCTGAGAGCAAAGCCTTGTAAAATTCCTGCCCTGAGTGTAAACACATCTTCACAGGCGCAGAAGTGCAGATAACAGATTTCTCTTCCATCCTTTTTCAAGTGCGAAGACTAACAGGGCAGAGGAGGGGACATGATGAAGTTAAAGTAGCTGAAAGATTCCTTTGTGGTAAGCTTAGAAGCCCTGCAAAAGCAAGACGACTTTGCTTCCTGTGCAGGTTCTAAGTCCATGGTGTCCAACACACTAGCCACATGTGGCTGTTTGGCTGGTGGAGCGTGGCTAGTTGGCTCACAAAATTATTTACATTTTCAGAATAATGTGGCTCGTTTGCTATAGCAGTAGCGGCTTCAGAATTGGTTGGACACCACAGTTCTAAGCTGTGCTGGAGCACAAAGATTTCCAACTATAATGCATTTTTGCAGCGATATCTCCACCATACCAACTAGCTGTGACAGTAGATATATCACACATGCCAGCATCAGCAAATGCTACTGCACGTGCATGACATCCAGTTCTTAAGAGCTTGTAACTCACCGTATTTTTTGTTTGTTTATAGCTTTTTAAACCACAAAAGGGCCGAATCATCAGTAGTAAGGAAGCACCCTGAATGTTATAAATTGTATCGTTCATTTATGTTTGAGTCAGGTGAGCAGAAAATCATCTAAACATTTTAAGTGGGACAACTGTCATTTCTTTCACTTTTCCATAACTCAAACATGATTGAATTTATTACAGACGTTCAAAAATAAATTTAAAATAAAAAAAATAATCTGAGCTGAGACCACACAGAGAAAACCTTTGCCCCAAGGAATATTTTTCAGATTGGTGTGAACAACTGAAAAGAGGGTTATAAAGCTTACTTTAATTCTAGCAAGAGCTATCGGTTCTGCTAGAATAATTTGAGGGTACTTGAAGATAATATCTTATCCTTGAATGAATGATAACAGTTTTTATGCAGCATGTTTTTGCTTGATATTAATTAGTAATTGTGCAGCAGACTTACTGACTGTTCTCTTTTGGCATGGCTACACCAGCTGTGTCCTGAGTCTATTGTAAATCAGGATAGCTCAATCGAAGTCAGTGTAGCTGTGTTTATTTACCCCATCTCAGGATGTGATTCATTATTGTGATTACAGCAGGTTCAGAATTGACATGTTTAATTTAGGTTTCTATTTTTGTTCTCTGATAACTTTGCAAAGTTTTCAGATTTAAATTGTTTAGCATTGGTATCTGCCCAAAGTTGATTTAAAAGAAACTGATGGGGGAAAAACAGGTTAGCTGTTTGAGAATGGAAATAATACACTTTTCCTAACATGCATATTTTGACAACCTCTTTTAGAGCAGGTCTACTGCTAAAATCTCTGGGTGTAGAAATCTGACTGGCTGATAATCCTTCTTGAGGAGAAATAGTGTATTTCTGGTACTGAAGGAAATTGGCTTTGATTTACCCAAATTATCTGGCTTTGAAAATCACATACCAAGAACATGTAGATTTTTTTTTAAAGCCAACTGAAATGCATTGATATAGATTTGATGAAGTCTAAAATTTTGCATCCTAGGTCTCAGCCAAAAGATTATTTGAGGACTGGTATAGTTTTGGCTTTTGTTCATTAAGCCTCTTTGAATTACACAAATAGGAAAAATATGTTTTTCCCCTTTAAAATAATTACTACTTTTCTGCACATATATAACTCAGAAATGGCTGAACTTTAAAATGTCAGAGGGGGCTTGTTTGAAAGTACCATAACAAATTATCCCAAAAATGCTTTTGTGCATGCATAGTTCTCAGTTTTCATTGTTTACTTATGTTGTTACTCATGCACCGCAGAATAGAATTCTACAATACAGCATTGTATCTCAGCTAGTTTTAGTGATAGAATGGTGTCATGTCCAACCTAGACAATTTGCGGAGAAGTTGTATGACTTGGTAGTTCCATAGATGACTTTTGTGTATTTTTAATCAGGTGTTTCAGTCTCCTGCAGTGTGCAAACTTTATTACACATTTTATTGTTTTTAAAATAATTACAAATGTGTATAAAAATCTTCTTTCCTATCCGATAGAAAGACTTTGAGAAGGTCCCTCACTAAAGGCTCCTAAGCAAAGTAAGCTGTCATGAGATAGGTCCTGCCATGGATCAGTAATTGGTTAAAAGGCAGGAAACAGAGGACAGGACTAGTGTCAGTTTTTACAGAGGAGAGAAGTAGAGGGTAGAGAAGTAATAGCTGCACCCCCCCAAATATCGGTATTGTGATCAGCACCATTCAACATATTTATAAAGGACCTGGAAAAGAGGGTAAAGAGCAAGATGGCAAAGTTTACAGAAGATACAGTATTGCTTAAGGTAGCTAAGTCCAAATCTGACTTGCTAAGAGTCCCAAAGGGATCTCACTGAACTGGGTGGCTGGGCAATGCAATGGCAGATGAAATTCAGTGTTGGGAAGTACAAAGTAATGCAAATTGGAAAACATAATCCCAAAGGTCTGTGCAAGATGATGGGGTCTACATTAGCTGTTGCCTCTCAAGCAGGAGAGTTTGGAATCCATGTAGTTAGTTCTCTGAAAACATCTGCTCATTGTGAAACAGCAGTCAGAAAAGCTAACAACGTTAAGAACGATTACAAAAGGGATAGGTGAATATAACAGAAAATGTCCTTATGTCAGTGGGTACATCCATGGTCTACCCAATTGCAAGCCATTCTGGTTGCCCCGTCTCTACGAACACACGGAAAAAGGACCTGCTAGAGTTAGGAAAGGTACAGAGAACGGCAACAACAACGACTGAGGCTATGAAGCAACTTCCATACGGAAACGATTCAATAGACCGGGACTGTTCCGCTTAGGACAGAGATGACTAAGAGGGGACGGGATTGAGGTCTATAAAATCATGGCTGGTGTGGAGAGGGTGAATGAGGAAGTGTTATTTACCCCTTCCCATAACACAAGAAGCGGGAGTCACCCAATGGGTAGCAGGTTTAAAACAAACAAAAGGAAGTACTTCTTCACACAACCCCGTCAACCTTGGAACTCCTTGTCTCTGAAGTCTGTGAGGGCCAAAAATGCAAGTGGATTGGAAAAAGGATTAGATAAGTTCAGAGAAGATGGGCCCATCAGTGGCTATTAGCCAAATGGTCCAGGACGTAACCCCATGCTCTGGGTGTCCCTGAACCTCTGACTGTCAGGCGCTGAGGCTGGGCAACAGGGAATGGATCATTTAATTCTTGCCCCGTACTGCTCATTCTCTCTATTGTATCTGGCACTGGCCACTGTCGGAAGCCAAGATGCCGGGCCAGCTGGACCATTGGTTGGACCATTGGTCTGACCCGCAGGGCCAACAGAATTGGACAAATCCAGAAGTTCACAACCCCATGTTTTTATTTATTTTTAAGGGGGAAATTTTTAAAAAAATGTCTGAATGAATTGGGGTTGCAGATATAAAAAAGCTATGAAATGCTACTGTTAAGGTTTTCACAGTAACAAACTTGCTTTTGTGGAGCATCCTACACATTATTATTAAATAAGTAGGTTTTGAAATATGGGACCAATCAACCTGTTTTTTTAAAATTCAAATGCTTAGGTTTACAGTTTTTCCAGCTTGCAGTCTTACCCGGCCTGGTTCACGCAAGCCCTTGAATATAATCACAATTTGTGCTATTTCTGGTCAGCGCTTTCTTTCCTACGTGCGACATTAAAAGCCAAAAACTGCAGTGTAATGCTAAGCAGTTGGAGAGGGAGACCCTCAGGCTTTTGTCCCATCTTTTGTACCGATCTTTCCCTCGCTCCGCTCCTCCGTGCTGCAGTTAGCAGGGTGCTTTCTCTGAATTTGGAGACATAGAGGGCTGGAGTCACAAAGGAATTGATGCCATAGGCATCGAAGTCCCAGATTTGGGGACCAGTGGTGTTCACTCTGCAGGTAGAGGTGCTGAAGTAGTTTGTATAGTGGGAGTGCGGAGAGTCACTGAATCAAACTGAAGGGTGTATGTGATGGAAACCACTTCCAAGTGCGGGGTGTGGCAACATGCCCAGCACCTGTGTGTAGGCACCTAAACTCATTCACTGCCTACATTTTTGCCGTGAAAGTGTGACAGTTTGGATCACACAAATCCTCATGAGACTGTCACCTGGGCAGATCGTACCACTGAGCCTGATTATCTGCCTCTGGCGCACCTTACCATCTGTTCTATGGTCTCCCCCAGCAAAGCTCCGAGCTAGGGTTACAAAGCAACACAGACACTTAGAACAGCTCAGCAATGGAAAGGTTCAGTCACAGGGACTTGACACAGCACCCAGGCGCACAGCCTCAGTGGGACCAGAAGCCTTGAGAAATCTATCTGACTCCGCATAAAAGTGTTACTCAGAGCAAGCTCTTATGTTTGTCCCTTTTATCAATGAAAGAGAGAGATGCACAGCTGTTGCCCTCTGTCCCGCGCCCACCCCTTAACAGCTATTTACACTAGGTTTGATAATAAACAAAAGTGATTTTATTACTTACAGGTATTTATGACAAGTAGGTTGCAAGTGTTCACAGACAGATCAAAGTAAGTTACAAAGCTCAAATAAAACAAAAGAGCCCAGCTGAGCCTAATACACTAAGCGAAGTTGTTACAAATGATACTTTATCACCCTCGTTCTCATTTCATGTGAAGTCTTTTCAGGCCAGAGCTGTTCTCTCTGATCTGGGTCCATTTCCGTCCCTATCACTCTTTTGTTTCCAAGTTTTTTCATGTGTTCACTCAGGATGG
Organism: Pelodiscus sinensis; assembly: GCF_049634645.1. Lineage (NCBI taxonomy): Eukaryota > Metazoa > Chordata > Testudines > Trionychidae > Pelodiscus > Pelodiscus sinensis. The sequence goes on along the minus strand of NC_134732.1, from coordinate 2,778,688 downwards.
GGAGCAGTCTGCAGAGCCAGCTGAAGACAATCATCATTCATGTCTCATTGCTTATGTAGAATTTCCCCAGGTGGGAAGTCTTTGTTCAGTTCCCCAACCCTCTGTGGAAAAGTACTAAATTCAAGATATATTCCAGCACCAGGTGGCATAGTCACATGGCTTTGTAGGACCAACCATAATCCAGTTTATAGGAAAAACAGGGCTCTTCACAGATTATTGTCTTGAGCACTGGGCTATTAAGTTCCTTGAGTACTGCTAATGACTTCATTAGCATATCTATATATATGAACGGGTTTGTACTTCATCAAACACAGGAATGATACATGCACACAAATAGAGTATACACATTTCAGGGGATTAGCAGCTCTCCAGTGACAGGGTACATGCCCTTATTTGCGCAAAGCATATTTGCGTTATGCATATTCAAAAACTTAGTTCCATAAAAATATGGGGGCGCAATGCCACACAAAGTTTCTTAGTCATCTGCATTTCTGCCTCTGTACTTATGCACTGCAGACCCAGACCAGAGATCTAGCTACCTAAACCCCAGAGCAAGTCACACAAAAAAGTCCTCTGCCGAACTGTACACAGATAGCTCTGGAGAGAGAGAATTGTTGGAGAATGGGGATTGGATCCCTTACCTCCTAAGTGGATGCTTTAACCACCAGGCTGTAGCGTCACACCTGTGCTTGTCCCCTCTCTGGCCCAGTGACTTTTTCTCTAGCCACAGTGGAACAATAGGAGAGACAGAGGCAAATCTCAATCTCAGAATCTCCCTTTGTTTTGAGCATTCATGAGCGAGGTGGGAAGCCCCGGTTTAAATCCTTTTTCATTTGAGAGGGGCCTTGAATGTGAGGGGTCTACCCCATTCCAGGTGAGCACTGTAACCACAGGGGGCTTCTCTTCCTTCTCCCCTGGCTTCTGGCAGAAAATACCTTCAGCTCCTAACTCTGAGATGGTTCACAGCTGAGCCATACAGGGCCTCCTGCAGCCTGGGCATAACGCATAAGAACGGCCATACTAGGTCAGACCAAAGGTCCATCTAGCCCAGTAGCCTGTCTGCCGACAGTGGCCAGCACCAGGTGCCCCAGAGAGGGTGGACCAAAGACAATGATCAAGTGATTTGTCTCCTGCCATCCTTCTCCAGCCTCTGACAAACACAGGCCAGGGACACCATGTCTATCCCCTGGCTAATAGCCTTTTATGGACCTAACCTCCATGAAATTATCTAGCTTCTCTTTAAACTCTGTTATAGTCCTAGCCTTCACAGCTTCCTCTGGCAAGGAGTTCCACAGGTTGACTACATGCTGTGTGAAGAAGAACTTTTTTTTATTAGTTTTAAACCTGCTACCCATTAACTTCATTGGTGTCCTCTAGTTCTTCTATTATGGGAACTAATAAATAACTTTTCTTTATTCGCCCTCTCCACACCAATCATGATTTTATAGACCTCTATCATATCCCCCCTCAGTCTCCTCTTTTCTAAACTGAAAAGTCCCAGTCTCTTTAATCTCTCCTCATATGGGACCCGTTCCAAACCCCTAATCATTTTAGTTGCCCTTTTCTGAACCCTTTCCAAGGCCAAAATATCTTTTTTGAGGTGAGGAGACCACATCTGTACACAGTATTCAAGATGTGGGCGTACCATAGTTTTATACAGGGGCAGTAAGATATTCTGTCTCTTATTTTCTATCCCTTTCTTAATAATTCCTAGCATCCTATTTGCCTTTTTGGCCGCCGCTGCACACTGTGTGGAAGTTTTCAGAGAACTGTCCACGCTAACTCCAAGATCTCTTTCCTGATTTGTCATATCCAAATTAGCCCCCATCATATTGTATGTATAGTTGGGGTTATTTTTCCTGATGTGACTTATCCACATTAAATTTCATTTGCCATTTTGTTGCCCAATCACACAGTTTGGTGAGATCTTTTTGGAGTCCCTCACAGTCTGCTTCTGTCTTGACTATCCTAAGCAGTTTGGTATCATCTGCAAACTTTACCACCTCACTGCTTACCCCTTTCTCCAGATCATTTATGAAAAAGATGAACAGGATTGGTCCCAGGACTAACCCTTGGGGGACACCACTAGTTACCCCTCTCCATTCTGAAAATTTACCATTTATTCCTACCCTTTGTTTCCTGTCTTTTAACCAGTTCTCAGTCCAAGAAAGGACCTTCCCTCTTATCCCATGGCAATATAATTTACACAAGAGCCTTTGGTGAGGGACCTTGTCAAAGGCTTTCTGAAAATCTAAGTATACTATATCTACTGGATCCCCCTTGTCTGCATGTTTGTTAACCCCTTCAAAGAACGCTAATAGATTAGTAAGACATGATTTCCCTTTACAGAAACCATGTTGACTTTTGTCCAACAAATTATGTTTTTCTGCGTGCCTCACAATTTTATTCTTTACTATTGTTTCGACTAATTTGCCTGGTACTGAAGTTAGACTTACCGGTCTGTAATTGCCAGGATTGTCTCTAGAGCCCTTTTTAAATATTGGTGTCACGTTGGCTACCTTCCGGTCATTAGGTACGGAAGCCGATTTAAAGGGTAGGTTACAAACCACAGATAATAGCTCAGCGATTTCCCACTTGAGTTCTTTTAGAACCCTTGGATGAATGCCATCCAGTCCCGGAGATTTGTTAACATTAAGTTTTTCTATTTGTTCCAAAACCTCCTCTAATGACACTTCAATCCGGGACAGTTCCTCAGATTCATCACCCACAAAGGATGGTGCAGATTCGGGAATCTCCCCAACATCCTCAGCTGTGAAGACTGAAGCAAAGAAATCATTTAGTTTCTCCGCAATGGCTTTACCGTCAGGGTCCCAAGAGGTGCAGGCCGTAGGACACACCCAGCTCCCTCTGGCTAGCTTTGGCAGCTCAGTATGCCGGCTCTTCTGAATCCCATTGCTAGGTGCCTGACTCCATTCATTGTCCGGGGTGGGCTGAGTGTGCGGGTGTTGAGCAGTCTGTCGTACCCAGGTCTGACAGGATCCCTTCTGGCTTTACCACTATGACTGACTCAGATGTAGGAATCTCAGTGTTACACTAGGCACCTAAAAGTCATGGGTTGCAACATGGAGCATCCCAGGGCCCTAAAAACCCTTGTGATTCGAGCCCAGAGTATCTGGAAAAGTGACAAAGTGGCCCAGAGTTCTGGCATCCCTTAGGGAGAGAGCATCCGCTCTCCCTTTTACATTTGTATTTGTGTGTTTACACCACTTGTCCAGACTTGAGGCATAGGGATTTCAACAGTCATTTACAGGTTGAGCCTCTCTGATCCAGAAACATCTGTGGTCCGGCATGATTTGAGTGAGCTGGATGTCCACTTTTCATGAGTTTGGCCAAGTTTCTGGTCCCATAAAAGTTGTTCACAGCCACCAGTCCCGGCTCTTAGTGTTCTGTGTTGTCCTTTAGTGCTATTGTACCCCTAAATGTCCTCTAACACCCTAGTAAGCTGTGGAAGTGTTGGTAATACTGCTAGACAATCTTGACCTCCCGTGGGCCATAAAATTCTCTCATTCGGAACTGGTGAGGTCCCGAGGGTTCCAGACTAGAGAGGTTCCACCTGTAGTAGAAAATGTTGGATTTACATTTACAAATTCAGTTGGTAATACCTGAACTGTTGAGCAAACTTCACCCAGCCTGTCTGGCCATTCCCGCCACAAATCCACTGGGACTATCTGCTCTCACACCAACACTTGTGCAGTCTCCAAAGTTTTGCATTTTTTTGAAAAGGGAGGACATAAAGAGCCAATGGGGCCTTGCAGAACCACTCATTCTCTGCTCATCTCTTCAGTGATAACATCTGGGGGAGAAGAATAGCTGGGGCTGCAGCCAGCCGCAAGGTGGGAGATCAGAGAGATCTCTGCCATCTAGCGCACCAGAGAGAGAGGCTCTGGTCTCCCGCCTGTGCTGACAGGAGAGCCTCTCCTGACCGACACAGGCACGCCACCTCCCTGAGAGAACTGTGCACCAGGAGTTGAGTCAGTATAACGGCATCGCTCAGGGATGTGGACAACCTGGGAGCCTTTCATGACCGAGAGCCCCCAAACAGCTGCACTTTGAGAGAGAGACCTGGGCAGGCCTCATTCCCCATCCCCACCTCCTGATTAAGCTGCTTAATCTGGAGGGAGCCTTCAGCATGAGGCCTGCAAAGACTCATGGTATTCTCCTCCCTCAGTAGGACCAGGCACACCCGGACTGGCTCTGCTGAATTAGGGCTGAGTTCAGAGCTGCAGTTAGTCAGAGTTGGCATCCCTGGGGGCTGGTCTCTGTTGCATCTGCTGTGTCATGCGTGTTCTAGAAAAAGGGACTTGCAGCCAGCTATGGCCTGGGTATTACAGAGCCTGGCGGACAGAGACTGCAGAGCCAGAAATTACAAAACTGCAGCTTCCCCCCTCTCCCCCCGCCCCGAGACCCAGGCGACGTCGCTGTGTGCTGTCAAACGTCTGGTAGGATGTGCTGGCAAGTCTAAGTGCGGCTCTTTCTCTTTGCAGACACTGAAGCTGCCTCAGGTGAAGGAGCCTCACAAGGCAGTAAGTACTAACTTCACTGTGTGTGTGTGAGGGGGGACTGGCACCCGGTGCCGTGGCTGCGGGCACGTTCCTGGGGAAGCCGTTCACCTCTCAGCCAGGGAAACCTTCCCGTTGAGTGGTACGGTTCGGCGCATGTGGGACGGTCCCGGCTCTCACGGCAGTATGGGCATGACGGAGTTTACCTCATCTGGCTGGTCGCTCCCCTCCCGTTTGTGGGGCTGAGATCTTTTCTGAGGTGACGGTGACTTACGCAGCTCAGAGGGGAGACACGGAGGGGCTGGGTTTGGTATGGCAGGCAGAGTTCAGTCGTGTGACCGTTCTCTCGCTTTAAAAAGCGGCAGGTGAGTTGGCTTGGAACGGGACAGAAGGGGGCGATGTCATTGTTATTGTGCGAGGCACAGACGCCTGTAGTCTCCTCACGAATTAAAATGGTTCCTATTAATGACAACAGTGAATTGTCCAGCCCGTCCCGCATCTTTGGTTGTAATTGGGCAGATCCCTGTGTTTGTGCTGATCTCTCGTGGGAGTTGTGCTGTGCTAGGCCGCATTCCCTCGGCACTTTTCCACAGAGTACCACAAGAGGGCGACTTGCACTGTGCTCACGAGCAAGCCGCGCGGGGCGCGCATTCTGAGTTTAGCGCACGAAAGGTGCTTTTTCCTGTTTCATTCTGTCCATTGAAATTTGTGGTGTTAGGCCAGTGCTTTGGGCTTGGCCTTGCTTTGGGCAGGCTGGACTCGATGACTCCTGAGGTCTCTGCCCGCCCTGAGATTCTACAGTTTGCTGCTGTGAGACCATTCAGGCAGTTCTGACACTTGAGGTGGCTTTACCACACGCCCTTTTACGCACCTCGAGTGATGCTGAGTTTGTCAGTGGAGCAAGGCCACAAGGAAACGGAGACATCTCAGTGTGCCCCAAATTCCCACTTCTTTCCACACTTTCCCCAGTGCTCTAGCACGGTGTCATGGGAATTGGGTGATAGCCAAGTGACATGGTCATTGGTGATTCTGTCTCTACGGTGCGTATGGCTCAGGGAAGAGGCTCCTCTTCCTTCCCAGTAATGCTGTTGTGAGGCCGTTGACTCCTCATTCTCCAGGAATCTCTTCTGGGTGAAACACTTCCCTCTTTCTGCCGTGCTCTGAGCTGGCAGAAGCTGGTTCCGCTGCACAATGGCGGCTGGACCGTGAAGAGACACGTGAGAAGTCCTCCTGAAGGTCCTGGGAGCTGCACTCCACCAGCCCTCTCTCCAGGACGCCAAGCACGGGGCAGTGGGGAGCCATAACAAAACAAAGCCATGTCCATAGAAACCCAGGAAGGGCTCATTGCCTTAGCCATCTTCCATCTCCACCCTGATGCCTGTCTCCCACCAGCCCCTTGACCAAAGCAATGAGCAGAATCCATTGAGTCCCAGTTTGCAAAAAGCTCTTCCTTGCTAGGAACGTATTGAGGGTTTCCAGTTAAAAAATGTATCAAGAGTCTTGAACTGCTGAGTGTTCTTCTTGAAGCCACAGCTCATGGAGGCCTGTCATTCCGTGATGCCCTGTGCTTTCATTGAAAAAGAGAAGCAAGTTTCCAGCCATAGTAGTTGTAGAACATATTGTGATTTTTATTTTTTGGGGGGGAGGCCAGATTCATGGTACCTGCAGGCTTGAGGCTAGTGATACGTGACCTCCAGGGACTGGTGTTGGTGTCTCAGAGTTGCTCTTCCTCTCTTGGGGCACATCTAAACTACGTTTTAATTTCGAATGAGGATATGCAAACTCCACGGGAATTTGCATATCTTCTTCCGATTGCTTTTTCGAAAGCGGGTGTTTAGGAAGTGAAAGTAGTCTGGACGCAGTTTTTTCAGAAAAAGCCCTTTTTCGAAAAACCACGTAAACCTCCTTTTTCTTAGGAAGAGCAGTTTTTTTCGAGAAAGGGTTTTTTTCTGAAAAAAATGCGTCCAGACTACTTTCACTTTCAAAAGACCCGCTTTCAAAAAGATGTGCAAGTTCCCATGGAGTCTGCGTATCCTCTTTCAAAATGAAAACGTAGACTAGACATGCCCTTGCTTCACTAAATGGCTCAGGGTTGTTATTCACCAGGTGTCTCCCTCTCCCGTTGACACTGGATGCTGCAGTTTCGTCTTTTATTCTGTAGCAGCTTCTCTGCAGCTGCCTGGTGCTTCCCTTTGTCCTTGGTGATACCCCAGCATCTTTCCAGCCTCTTCTCCACCATGCGTCTTAGTTAACAGACGCTTCTGTGTCTTGCAGTGCCTCGGGAACGCCCATTGCATGTTCTGTGGAGGAGGCTTTTATATGCTGTGCTTATTGTGAATTAAAATCCACCTTGGTCATCTGTAAAGTCAGAGGACACAGGATCTAGCAAGGCAGGATGCCTGCTGACAGGCCAGGAAGGAAAACAAGAAATTAAGAAGAAACTGAAGAGTTTTAGTTGCTTTAAATTATTTTGTGCTCCCCGTACGATTTCCATTTGTCATGGAAATTATTTTCTCAGCTGAATATTAAGCTGTTTGGCTGGAGCTGCTGTTGGTAAATTCACATGGTTCTGATTTCCAATTAAACTTTCCTTCCTCTTCCTCCTTGTTGCTATGATGATTCTCCTCATCTTCGTCATTTTCTCCCTTGTGGATGAATTGAAGCCCTGAGCAATACTGGCCTTCCCTGGACGTTCTCCATTTCCCTCTCAATGGCTTTCTTGTTTCCTCGTCGGTCTGTTTGCGTCTAATTTATTTTAAGAACTTCTTATTTATCTTTCTTTCCTTGCTATTTTTGTTTTGCTCGCTGCTCCAGTCCCGTCCCCATGACCCAGTTTGGATCTGAACTTCCTTTATATTAACAGACTTCCTTATTGTTTCAGTCTTTCTTTGCTATTTTTCCTCATTGGCTATTCTAGCCTTTTGGCTTTCCGTAGTCGTTGACTCTCTAGACAGGGCTCATCCTCTTCCTCCCCAGAGCTTCAAGATTTCAGGGGTGCAGTAAACTTCTGGTTTCTCTCACCTTGTGAGAGTTTCCTGCTTTTCCCATTAGTTCCCAAGCGGCAGGAATCCAGGGATGCAGTTTCCATTTACCCTAAACTGTTCGTGGGACTCCCCCTTCATGCAGCCAGAGGGCCTGCAACACCAGCTCAAAAATCAAGGAGAAATGCCAGCTCCGCCACACGTCCTGTCGTGTACCGATTATTTTTGTAGTGACTCCCTGGAGCCAATTCTTGTTCATGCCAGCATCTTCCACATAGTGTTCTCAGGAAGGGCACTTGTGAAATGCCAGCTCTCGGCAAAGGACAGTGGCGTAAACGCTCCTCCCTCCTATGGTCTTGTTTTGCACAGTGGTTTGTCTGCTTGCTTTGTTGTGTTATCAGCAGGGCTCGACAAATAATGTAATCTACTCGCCCTGGGCGAGTAGATTACAACCCGGAAGAGCCGGCGCAGAGCGATCTGTGCAAAACGCAGAACAACGCGAAACCATGCGGCTGACGAGCGGGGCTCGCCGCCGCTTGGTGAGCCCTGGTTATCAGTATAGTGAATAGAGCTGTGAAGTGAGTGTACTGCCCCTTGTGTCCTGGAGGAGGAAGTTCTGGGAGTGCTTCACGGAAAGGGAAGGGCTGAGATACACCTGAAACCAGTTAACCTGCCTGCAGTCAACCTTAGCAAGAGATGTACGTGTTCCAAACTCCTGCCTGAAAGGAGCTTTGAAGACTCCCTTGGACTCATGATGGGTTAACCATTTTAAAAAGGCTGCACCTTGCTTTGAGGTTCTAAAATCAGCTGGGTAATCTCTGCATGTCATCTGCCTGTTTTGACTCAGGCTTTCTTCTGAATGGGACAGAGACCAGATTTGGAGGCGAGGAAGTGGTCTTGGGGAAGGCACTAGAGTCACTTCCTCCCAGGCTACTGAGCAAAGTTCCCAAAACACAGAGGACAGTGTTGCCATGGGTCTCAGACCTGACAGGGTTAAAGTGTTAATAAAACCCTTGTTCAGCTGTTACAACATTCAACAGTTATCGCCTAGGGGAAAAAAAAGAATTTGAAAAAATTGTTTCACCGTTCTTTGACACAGGTGTCACTAGTATTTAGAGTCGCTTTTAGATATTTTCAATAATACTTTAAGGTATTTAGGTTACTTTATATTGTCCATTATAACAGACTTTTGTGGCCTTGTTCTGAGACGTTCTCGCATCCCCTTGCTTGGAGCAGGCCTTACATATTCAGCACGGAGAAACTTTTCAAAGACAATAGTGTTGATGTTATATATTTAGAATGCTGTCATCTGTTTGACGTGGTACTGCACAACATTTCAGTTAAAAAACCAAGGGTGATGTAAAATCCGCCTGGCACACATTAAATGGACACAACTGCTCATGGTTATGAAATGGATTGTGTAACCTAATCGATAGATCTCAAAAGCGAATGGCAAATGGGGAGTCACCATCAAGCAGGTATGTTTCTAATGGGGCCCCACAGAGATCAATTCTTGGCCTGATGCTCCTTAACATTTTTTATTGGGAGTGGGGCTTGGGTGGAAGGGGTGGGTTTGGGGGCTTGCCTCCCCCAGCCCTACCTTCACCCACCTCCCATTCAGATTATTTTACCTTTGCGTTTGGAACTGATGGTTGTGACCGCAGCTGTATCCTTTCTGGTGTCCACAATTCCAGGAGGACCTGGAACGATGGATCTGGATCCATGCATGGAGTTCCAAGGCACTATGGTCATACAAATAATAACCCATTTGGTATAAAAGGTCAGGTTGTACCTTCCAGCCGTAACAGAGCTCTCTGCTCAGGTTCTTAATTTCTTTGGCTAGTTTGAACATTGAACATCCAACTTCCACTCTTATCCCTCCCGATGACTAACTCTCCTTCCCTATTGCCAAATGTCGTAAATTCCCCAAGGGTGCATGTTTCATCGTGAGGCATGATTACAAATTGAAATACCTTTCCATATGTTCAGGCATTTGACCTATGAAAAAGGTGGAGGTGGAAGAAGGATTACTGCTGCCATACTGCTGGTTGAAGAGATGGTCCTGTGTGTTTTATCACTCTACTGCCTGGTGTGCGTTTGATGAAGTATGCCTATCTTCCCTACTTCATGTGTCCCTGACCTTGCTGTAGGGAACGTAAGAAAATGGTAACTTAGATTCAGGGTGTGAATTATCCTCTGTAAAGCACAGAGGGTTCACTCTCTATCAGTATGAACTGGATCTAAGAAAGTTGCGAAATAGGAGAGACATTTTGGTTTTTAGCCATGCATGTTCAGACACACCAGCTGTATCTTCCATGGTGCAGAACTTCATCCATAAGGCGCGTGATCTCTTTGTTGCATGCTAGAATTGAGTTATGAGAGGTCAAAAGAAAATTTAAACTCTTCAAAAGGCAATGCATTGTAAATATTCACAGCCTTATGAAACCAAAAATGATTGGCCTGCTCTTTTAAAACTTTATTTCCCTTTGGGCTGAGACTGAGCATGAGAAAATTCAGCCTGAAGGGAATTTCATGTAGAAAGCAATAAATGACTGGAAATGAGGATGTGGGCTGGAATGCCATTAGCAGATTTCACTGTGGAGTCCCAGGAATACCCTGCATGTGCAAAGAGAGCATTACGATTGTGAGTTTAAATCATAAAGTTAATAAATGCAAAAGTGAAGGGTTTCTTGCACCCACAAGATATATTGAATGTAACAGTCCAACTACTAATTGAAATGAATGTTCAAACTGGGGTAGTTAATGTTAACTGAAGATTAAATAAGAACCTTTAATATCTCTCTCTCTCTCTCTCTCTCTCTTTTAGCACACACACACACACTCAGATTTGCAAGTTGATGTTTCATTAGAATAGAGTTTGGCATTAAATTGCTGCTTGAAAAAAGTCAGATAGCAGAAGGTAGAACAGCTGACTGTGGAGTTATGCACTTGTGATTGGTGTAACTCATTAGTGCTATACACATTATCCAGTTCAAATTCTAGCAGAAATTTCATACCGTGTGTCTGGAAAAGTGAACGTTTAGGCACTTCTAACTTCTTAATTTAGATCTGAAAATATCCAAACTTATTACTGCTTTGATTCCCTAGTGGGAACTAGCCAAGTAGTTTTTTTTTAAGAGAGCAAGGGGGGTGGGGGGGAAGGAGAGGCAGGGCTATAAGTGGGTAATTGCCACAAATGGGTGACCTTACCAGCTGCAATCACCAGAGAGGAATCTCATTACTCTCAGCACTTGGGAAACATCAGGTGCATCTATCCTGAAATGTATGAAGGAACAAACAATCCTTCAACTTAGAGTGGACCAAATTGATTTTGGACCCCCTGAGATCACGTGTAGACCATATTGTTCTTCTGAGACATATTACAGAACAAGCACTTCTTGTGGTAAATTTTATAGATTTCCAGATGACCTTTGACAGCCTACCCAGCACAGCAAAAATAATCTGAATAATCAAGGATCGACATGATATTGCAGCGTGTGCAGTCAGAGCTGGTGACATCAGCTAATGATTTGCAGTGGTGTCTGGGGGAAGGCACTTTTGTTTGTACCCGCCATTGATTGTAGCACGGGTAAATGAACTGCAGAACTAAGGAATGTTCTGAACAAATGATGACGCACAATCCTGCCCAGGCTAATGTTTTGCTTAATGGAAGAGAAGTCCCATCTTTTGGCCGATACAAGTCGGTTTGTTCATCAGCAAGCAACCATCTATTTTGTCTTTCATCAGTGGGCAAAAGAGAACCATTAGAATTATGTCCTACTGTATTGACACTGCAACTGCCCTATAGACCTCCAGCTGGGACAACAGATCCTCTTTGGATGCATATATCCATTATCAGAACCCAAGCTCAGCCCTAAATGAATACCTGGCCCTCCAAATTCCCTGCTGGAGCTCCCAGCCTTTTTGTTAAAATGAGGATGAGACATTGCCCTTGTATGTTGATTAAGGGGCTCTCAAAATTATTACCATCAAGAATAAACACTCTCTTCTGCTGATCACATCATATTGGAGAACAGCGTTCGTCTCCCACTTTTAGCAGGAATTCGTCCTCCTTGTAGACATCAGGCCATGTCTCTGCAACTCCTATCATCTCCAAATAGATGGGCAGTCAGAATAGGTCAAACAAGTTTTAGAACAGTACCTGTGACATTTTATCAGCCTCTACCAGAATGACTGGGTCCAATTTTTGCCCCTCACCGAGTTCACTTACGACAGCCCAGCAAAGCCCCGTTTTTCCCTAATGATGGTTTCCATCCCTGGTTCCTCCTGCCCCTCCCTTGACTTCTCATGTCCCTGCCAACTTTGACCTGGTCAGACATCTCCCTCACATCTAGGAGTAGCTAAGACCCCAGATGGACACTGCCAAGGCAGATTTCAGGCTGTTTGCTGCCTGCTACTGCCAGGTGAAACACCCTTCACTGTCTCGGCAAGGTTTGGCTCTCCACAAAACACTTGGGCATCTCCCATTCCTCCCACAAACTTGACTGCTGATACCTTGGGCCTTTCCTTGTTATCCAGCAAACTAACGCAGCCACATTCCACCTCCAGCTACTCCCCTCTCCCCCACCAAGTGAATACGCTCTGTATTCCATGCCTGTTTGCAGAAAAAACACAGTCCCTCAGCTTCCTGTTGGAATGAATGCAGACCGCTTGGATGGTAATGGTGGATGGTCAGGAAGAATACCTGGAGAACTAAAGCCTCAGTTCCAAAGCTCTCCGAGGGAAGTTCCTCTACCTGGTAGAATGGGAAGGTCTTGACCCTAGCCTGTCCCTGGATCTTGATTCCAGTGTCACCCTTCGTCCCGTCCCAACCCTACATCTGGTTCCATCTCTGCTCCATCCCTTAGGCTTGACTACCAGGAGACGGTACATGACAGTACTGCCAGGCAAAGTTATTATTTTGGCACCTTATTTTTATATGGGGAATTGGATCTTTTTCTTCTGATTCCCCTGTCAGGGCCAGCAGTCCCCTCATCTCTTTTCTGCATGGGAATTCTGTTGCACATCTCCACATTAATGCACATTGTAGCCATACTAAAAGTTCTATAGTTCATGCAGATGCTGCATCCTAGAGGTCACAAAGCCCTGTTGTTTCTCTCCTGGCCTATATGATATTGCAAAGACCCTGGCACTGAGAAGAAAAGTGCTAGCATTTGGGGGTTTATAAATGTTGATGATCATCACAAATGATGTACAATAGACTGCCACAGAATTGGTAATAAACACAAATTTAAAAAAACCCTGAAAATTCCTACCATACAGAATGCATCGATTAAGTTACTATACATAGACAACCAGATATTGACATTTGGCAAATTTCATATAAAGTCTCCAGACTGTAAAATATATTTATTCCAGCATAAGGAGGTAGAGTTGGAGTCAATTCTAACGTTTACTCTAATTCATCAGTTTGTCCCAGAAATGCCAGTAAAATCGGTTTTGAAGATTTTTTTTTAAAAAAAATCTCTCCTTTTGTAGTTAGTAAAAGATACAGCCATCATCTTCCAATGATGCTTGAAATTTAGCAGGTTGAGGGGGGCATATTTACTAGCCCCAGTTTTTTGCAAGTTCTTCCATGTGCCTGAATTCTTGGCCAACTAAATTACACGGTGACTGTTTCAGTAAACATTACAATGTGATGAACCTAAAAAAAAGTCTTGCAAAAATCTATCACCGTTCTTTACAAACTGAAAAACAATTAAGACTCCAGCATTTCATCCTGTCTACTAATTCCTCTTCTCTTGAAGAATTTCTAGCTGTTTTCACATGTCAAATCTTTTATAATAAAGCAGAACAAGAGGATTATCATCTTCTGAGCTCTCCCTTAAACCTAGCACATCAATGTTGGATGTCCTGGATGTATTAGCAGTATTGCGGTGCATAGTATTACGTAGTAGTACTGAGGTGCGTCCTGTATCCCTCCATGTCAAATTGTAGAAGATCCTATAAACCAACCCCTGTTGGAATTAATTTGACTCCACTCAGGATAGAAGGTAGGTTAGAGCTGCTCAAGGTGGAAGATAAAATTTCAGTGGGGAAATCTACACCAGGTTGTCTCCTCAGCTCTGCTCATTACATTTCTAGCCTTGTTTAAAGTTCTCAGCTGTCCAGCTTCCATCTTGGCGAGTGTTACCCAAAGAAGCCTCATCAGGAAGGAGAATCAGTAACCCTGGTGGCAATGACACACAGATGTAATCAAGAGAACGGGATAGAGGAACAGTCAAGACCATGACTATATAATTTTTTTAATGAGTAAGAAAATCAAAGTCAAAAATACACTTCTGCAACCAGGTTCTTTTGATTCCAAATAGGATAAAAATGTCTCTTTATGGTGTAAGAGCCAATCGCGGCTCCACAGTGAAGTCTGCATTGAGCTTTGCACTTACAGAAGGGATTTGGCATACTTCTTATATATGGAAAATACATTCTGTCCTTCCCAGCATTTATTCAAGCACAGAGGACTATTCTGAGGGTTTGCAAATAAATACATTACTGATGGTTTCATTACTCTGGGTTTAAATTCATTTGTAAATGGGTCCTTTAAGAAATGTAGACCCTTGGGTCAGATTTTTTTTTTCCTTTGTCTTGAATGCTCTCATCTCATGCGTTGTCGAGCCACACAGAAATGTTGTTGCCATGGATAAATTTTAAAAGCATCCTTTAGGGCATTTTGATCATTATCCTTCCTAAATGAAAATTCGTAAGTGGCCTCTGTGTATGCCCACTTCCGCAAGATAGCGCTGTTGGCGTTGAGCTGTGGAATTTTCCTACCAAGGAGTGGCACTGTCTGTTCCTTTGTGACCACTGATAGTACAGCAAGTTTGACTCACACATAGTGTTCTGGATGCTTTCCTCGTCTGTTTTTCTTTTGATTTTGCCCTTGAGCGCCTCTGACCGTCTGAGTTTGGTACCCCGGTCCTTTTCTCACTTCCGTTGATCTCTGGCAGGCCGCCAACCAACTTTGGAAAGCCTTCAGCGTGGTGGTTCTCCAGCCAAGTCACAGAGTCTAAGAGAATCCTTTCTGGCTTATTAATGAGTCCGATACATAGGTCTTCGGTCTCAACTCTGGCCCGTTTAAATTCATCCCCTTGTCCAGGCTCCCAAGTAAGCTCTGTCCCCTTGGGATTTCTGCCACTTTACTGAAGCTAGAAGAATCATGAAGAAATAGTGCTCATAGAGCACAGATTCATCTGGATGAGATGCTGCAGTGGAAGAGCTGCTCTCACACAACCCTACAGATAGGCAAAGCTCCTCAGGCAAAATATGCAAGTCGAGCACCAACTTTGGACATTCGCTAGCCTCAAGTGACTATGTGGCTGGCTTAAGTAACATCTGCTTCCTGGTGCCATCCGGATGAGCCAGTGGCTGAGCTCCCAGTGCCAGCCAGCACGTTGATCCCCGCAATGCTCTGCGTGGCCTACCTCTCCCCAGGTAAATCATCCAGCCTTTTGTGGAAATCATTCCTTTGGTGGAACCCCTTCTGGGAAAAATCTGTAGAACTCTAGTTCACGTTTCCAGAAGTTTTGACTAGTTCCACGACCTGGAAGTGTCTGAATGAGCTTGGAAGCCTTTCAGCCGGGTTCTCTCAGCAACGCGGCCTTCTGCACTGAAACCTTGGAAATGTTCCTTGGCCCAGATTGAATTAGCTCCAGTAACTACTGGCGTGCCAGGCAGTGGCTTTCCACCTACCCGCATGACTAACACTTCCAATCCGAAAGTAATGCCGAGACATCGAGAGTAATGTTAAAACATGGAAGGCTATGAGTGCCTTAAGACATGCACTGGCATTAATGTTTGGTTTCTGAAGACAGAGCATCGAGAGCTTTCTTAGGCTTTGCTCCATCATCATCTGCTGATGCTGGATCACCGTGTCTGTGGACTTCCTCTTCCTGTGTGCAATGAACTGCGTGTGGACAACCCCAGAACTACCAAGGATCAACAATAAATACATTGAAAAATGAATGTGGCCACCCACTCCTGGAAGCACACTACTTAAGTACCAAGCCTTGGTTCTGGTCACTGTTGGAACCTCAGCTGCAAACTCCCCTGATGCTCTAGTCCTGGAACCTTTTCTGTTGTGGCGCCAGGAAAACCTTGGCCATCTGCTTCCCGCACAGGTGCCTCGGAAATGTTCTCAGATTGTTTTAAATGTAACTTACTGCCTGAATATTCAGGCAGTAACAGTGCCCAGTGGCAAAGCACTTACCATGTAAACCGACGGGTCCTGCCTGAGGTTCAGAACGCCAGTTTCTCAGAATTGTTGGATTGTAGACCAGTCCTGCAGGCAAAGCACGTGAAGCGACATTGACATTGACTCATGGCAGAAGGTGATCTAGACTCCATCTCTGTTACATCAGTCCAGCTAGTCACAAGTATCCAGGAGATGTTTTCCCTTTAAAGCCTTAAAATGAGAGCGAGAAGAGAGACCCTTGTTGTTCTGACTTCATATAGGCTGGTCATCAGAGCATTCATGTCTGTATCGAGACTTTGATCCTCAGGAAGATTCCTAAAGGGTGTAATTCAGGGCTTGGCAAAATACGGCCCGGGGGCCAGATCTGGCCCGCCAAGCCACCAGATCTGACCCGTGGACCATCCTGCCGGGACCCTCAGGCACAAACAGCTGCCACGGTTTAAAACACAGTCCCTTAGGCTCTGCTTTGCAGAAAGGGGGAGGTTTCATGTGATCTCCCCGTCCCTGGCCCAATCCTCAGATCCTATTGGCCAGAAACAACTGGCCAGTAAGAACTGACCTCAGGCAATCTCTCCACTCCGATTGGCTGGAAACAGCGGAGCTGAGAGATTGGCCTGACAGACTGGGGCGGGGCAAGCCTCTTCCCGCACCGGAGTTGAGAGCCACTTGGAGGGAGCAGCCTGCATTTTCAAGGGGGCTAGGGCTGCAGCAAGCCGGAAGCCCAGCCTGCCTTGGGGGTGCTGCAGTCTGCTGGCCAGGAGACACTTAGGTAAACTCTTCCCAGCCAGCGCCTGGCTCTGGCACCCCAGCCCCTCCTGCATCCCAGCCCCCTCCCCCAGATCACCGTCCTAACCCTTGATTAGCCTGCCCCAGGTAACAACTCCTTCCCAGACACTGTGCCCCCGCCTATACCTCTCCCCAAGCCAGAATCCTCTCCTGCACATATACCCACTCCCTGACTCTACACCTCAATCCCCTGACCCAGGTCACAACTGCCTCCTTCACCCAAACACCCTCTCAGATCCCACACCGTCTCCTGCACCCCAGTCCCTTACCCCATGCACCCTTCTGCACCCAGCCTCCAACCTAGACCCCGCATCTCCTCCACAGAAAAGTTCAGCCCTGGACCACTTCCCAAAATCTTGGAGTGGCCCCCCCGACCAAAAATTATTGCCAACCCCTGGTGTAACTGGATGGCTAGCCTGGCCTTTTCCTCGGCCATCTCTGTGGCTCCCATAAGATTGGTTATAAAGCAACATGCATTAGTAATGCTGCTTACTCGTGAGCCATTTATGTCGCAGGTCAGCCAAGATGCCCAAAGTGAATGTAACACGGGCACAGCATGGAATTGATTTCTTACCTCCCTTCTCGGTAATATTTCCAGATGTTATACTGCAACGGCACCATGTTCTCTGGGCTTTTTAAGGCCTTTGGGCTGTATTAGAAGTGAAACCTCAAGTTGAAGGCTCAGAAGTTGAGTCATCTGATTAGCCTGCAAGACTTCCTCCCTTTGATGAAGACCAGAGACTCATCTGCCAAAAGCACAGATGTCTGTCTTACATCTGTGTAGATTATCTATTATGTCCGGATCAGACCTCTTCATTACCATGAAGAGCATCTAACGTCTCCAGTTCTGCTGGAGGAGCCATTTTAAGATGTGATAGAATACCTCATGTATCTCAAGGACCAAGGCTTTGTCTCTCAGGGTTCATCTGGCCCGGCATTCCATCCAGCCGCTCTATCTCTTTGCAAGCACCCAGTTCCATCATGAGATCTCAACTTGGTTCTCTCCGTCTGCACGGGACCACCCTTCGAGACCGTGGTCACTTGCTTCCTCCTGTATCTCCCTTGCAAGGTGGTATCCATCACCTCAGCCTGGCATGTCTCAGAGCTCTGTGCTGTCATCTGAACCGCTGAACTCTGTATTTCATAAGGACAAGGTTCAACTGAAACCTCAACCAACTTTTCTTCTGAAAGTGAAGTCCAGCTTCCATACTAGCCAGGATATTTTCCTGCCAGTCTTCCACCCGAAACCTCATAAGAGTTTGTGGGAGCAACAACGGCACTCCCTTGACACCAGATGGGCTCTCGCCTTCTACGTCGATTGCACCAAACCCTTCTGGGAAGCCTCCCCAGCTCTTCGTTGCAGTGGCAGAATGAATGAAAAGTTTGCCCGTGTTGGCTCAGCACATCCCTTCCTGGATCACGTCCTGAATCCAGACATGCTGTGATAGAGCCAAGATCCCTATGGCACCTTTTACGGCACATTCAACCAAGGTTCAGGCCTGCTCAGCTGCTTTTCTAGCCCACTTTCCTCTCCAGGAGAGCTATAGAGCAGCAACATGGGAGTCTGTCCATATCTTCACATTGCATTACACCATCATGCACCAGGCTAGACCAGATGCAGGGTTTGGCACAGAGGTGCTCTGGTCAACGACTCGTTGACTCCGACCCCTCCTCCTGGGTCAGGCTTGTTAATCACCTGAATGGAATTGATTTGAGCAAGTACTCGAAGAGAAAATGGTTACGTACCTTTGTAACAGTTGTCCTCAGGGATGTGTCGTTCATATATATCCCATACCCACCCTCCTTCCCCTCTAAGCAGGGCTGGCTCGAGCCATTCCTGCGCCCCAGGCAGCAGGTGCACGACGCATGTGCGGCTTCACCCCCGGGCGCATGCGCGGCTCCACCCCTCCCCCCCCCCGGCACACTGCGCACTTTACAGCTGCAATCAGGTGCGCGGTGCCCGATTGCAGCTCTAACGGCTGCCGCGCGGCCCACGGGTGCACGGCGCCTGATGGAAACTCTAAGGGGCGCCGCGCAGCCGGGTGCGCAGCGCCCCCTATAGGTTGGCACCCCGGGCAGCTGCTCAGTTAGACCCCCATTAATCCGGCCCTGCCTCTGAGTAGCCAGCAAGAAGTAACCGAAGTGAGGGTTAGGATTGCAGGGTCATATGGGCTACATCTACACTGCTGCGCTATTTCGGGATACCAGAGATAACCCAAAATAGCTATTCTGCATCTTTTGAGCATGCTCTTTATTTCAAAATATAACGGGATCGCTATTCCGACATCCCTGTAAACCTCGTTCCACGAGGAGTAAGGGACGTTTCGGAATAGCCGTTTATTTCGCAATAAGTGCTGTGTAGACAGTGCCAAATTTTGAAATAAGCTATCTCAAAATATCATCGAAATAAGAGACGCAGTTTGTGCAGCTCAAACTGCAAACCTTTATTTTGACCTATGGTGCAGTGTAAATGCACCCATGTAGAACTCCACAGCCAACCTGACAGGTAGTACCTAGGGTGAAAAGCTTCTGACAGTCCTGCACGCGGTGCGCAAGCACCTGAATGGAATAGAGATGAGCAGCACATCTTGAAGAACAGGTTACAAAGGGAAGTGATCATTTTACCTGTGGCCTGTGCTCATACTTTATGTTAAATACAGGCAATCCCCGACTTACGCGGATCCGACTTATGTCGGATCCGCACTTACGAACGGGGCTTTCTCGCCCCGGAGATCGAGGTGGCGGATTGCTACCTGCAAGCTCCGGGGCGAGAGAGCCCCGTTCGTAAGCTGCTCCGGTGCCCCTGGTCTGCTGGAGACCGTCTCCAGCAGACCAGGGGCACCGGGCGGGTTCCCGCGCTTCTGAGGCTTTGCTAGAGCAAAGCCTCAGAAGCGCGGGAACCCGCCGCTGCTGTCGCTTCAGTCCGGGTGCCTGTGGTCTGCTGGGGACGGTCCCCAGCAGACCACAGGCACCGGGACTGAAGCTGCAGCCACGGCGGGGTCCCGCGCCTCTGAGACTTTGCCAGAGCAAAGCCTCAGAGGCGCGGCACCCCGCTGCCGCTGCGGCTCTGCTCCCCGTGTCCCTGGTCTGCTGGGGGCGGGGGCGGAGCTAGTGTTCCCCCCCTCCCCCAGCAGACCAGGCTTTTGTTTTGGACCCTGGGGCAGAGCAGCTGGGGCGCTGCCGATTGGTTCTGCAGCGCCGCTCTGGGCACTACTGGACCAACCCGGCAGCACCCCAGCTGCTCTAACCCAGGTCCTGATTCAGCCGCTGCTGGTCAGTTTCAGCAGCGGCTGAATCAGGACGCCTGGGGCGGAGCAGCTGGGGTGCTGCTGGGTTGGTCCAGTAGCACTGAGGAGCGGCGCTACTGGAGCAACCCAGCAGCACCCCAGCTGCTCTGCCCCAGGCGTCCCCAAGTCAGCTTCTGCTGAAACTGACCAGCGCTGACTACAGGAAGCCCGAGGCAGAGTTGCTTTGCCCCGGGCTTCCTGGAATCAGCTGCTGATCAGTTTCAGCAGCAGCTGACTTGGGGACGCCTGGGGTTCTTAAGTTGATTCTGTATGTAAGTCAGAACTGGCGGTCAGTTTCAGCAGCGGCTGAATCTGGACGCCAGTTCCGACTTACATACAGATTCAACTTAAGAACAAACCTACAGTCCCTATCTTGTACGTAACCCGGGGACTGCCTGTAGTGTTGGGCCAAGAGCCAATCCCTGCGGAACCCTCCCAGAAACACATCGCTTGAGGATGATTCCCCATTTACAATTGCACGTTGCGACCTCTGGCTTAGTTTTAGTCCATTTAACATGTTCCATATTAATTTTATGTCATTCTCATTTTTTAACCAAAATGTTGTGTGGTACCAAGTTATACACCTTGCCAAAGTGAAAACATATTATAGCAACCCTCTCAGCCAAACTACAAATCTTGTCAAAAAAGTGAGCGGGTGAGCTTGACAGGACCTCTTTTCCATACACCCATGTTGATTTGAAATTAATCACATTGCTCTCCCTCAATTCTTTATTAATTGAGTCCTGCGTCCGCTGCTCCGTTATTTTGCCTGGGATTGATGTCAGACTGGCAGGCCTGGAATTACCTGGGTCATCCTGTTTACTCTTTTTAAAACTTGGCACAACATTTGTCCAGTCTTCTAGGACTTCCCCACTGCACCGCCTCCAGGCTAATTCATTTTCTATGGATTTCAGTTTCCTTTCTAGGGTGGGCGGCTTCATCTTCTAACCTGTCGTTTAGTCCCACTCTCCCTTTGCAACGTACTAGTTTCTCCTCTTCTGGAAATGTGAAGGAGTTTCATCACCTAAACGTATTATAGCCAATGTTATCTTCTCATAGAGCAAATTTTACTCAGTCCTTTCTCAGACTAATTCCTCAAGGATAGGGAAGAATTGCAGTCAGACCGCTCCAATGCTTCAGTGGAGACACTACCTATGCTGATGGTTGAGGTTGGGCCCTCACTGTACAGGTAATCCGCTTCCCTGAGAGGCAGTCGCCAGATCGAAAGCAGAGTTGGTCTGTTGACCTACCACTGTTCACGCTGAGGGTCGGGCTGATATAGCTACGTCTCTCAGCGGTGTGGATTTTTCACACCCCAGAGAGACACAGCTATGCCGATGTAAGTTCCCGGTGTAGACTAGCTATCACTGCCAGGTTGTGGGTGGCCAGACCCAGCAGCCAGTACCCAGAGCCAGCATCTGCCACCACAAGACAGGAGTCAGCTGGATCAGGACACTGGGAAGTTAGGTAAATTGGAGATCAAGACCGTGCATCAGGAACCAGAACCAGGCTGAGTCAGGATTTATGAATCCGATGCCAGGAGTCCCACTGGGTCAGGATGTGGGAGTGGGAGCAGGAAGCGCACAGTCCAAAACAAGGTGGAATTCAGACAACTTCCTGCTGGAGGCTTAATTAGGGCCAGGAGGCCAGTCAGCTGCTCTGGGCCTCCTCCATTTTTACTGCAGGGTGATTTGCATGGTTTCTGGCGAGGGATCTGGTACAAGAAGCTACAAAGGGTCTCTATTGTGGGACGCGTTCGTGGCCACCAGAAGAAATTCAGTTGTCACCCTAAGAGTCCTGCGAAGGTGGTGTCGTGGCACAGCTGAACCGCCAGCTTCTCAGGTCTTTGGGGAGATCAGAGGCTTTCTCTCACAAATGTGATTCCCTTCCAGGTCGACGAGGAGTCCTGTGGCACCTTATAGACTAACTGAAGTGTAGGAGCATAAGCTTTCGTGGGCAAAGACCCACTTCGTCAGATGCATGTAGTGGAAATTTCCAGAGGCAGGAAATTCATGTGCAGTTCTCACTTGACAATGGCCGGCTTGCTAAGTGCAGTGATGGAGACAGCCGCAGAGCAGATGAGGGCAAGCAGGTCCTGGTGGCAAGATGCATTCAGAAAGTTATGGGACTTGAAAATGTGGGCTGGTTCCAGACTGGGTCCTCGTGGGCTAGAGCCGTATCTTTGGGGCAAAGCATCGGCCTTGCTGTTCCCGGTTCCAACTTTACATCAAGGTACAGTTGGACTGGGAGAAGAATAGGGCCCCTCAGAGCTGTGATTGGTTCAGGGCCTTAGCCCTGTACAGGTGCACCTGGTTCTTGTGGGCTACAAACACTTGGGCCAGCTGTGCTGTGTTGGGGAGGGCAAATACGGTGGAAATGGTGTAGACGAGCCTCAGTGCAGAGCTGTATGCTGGGCCTTGGGTGACCCATGAAACTTGGCGTTTTGTCGGAGTAAGGCTGTTGGGTTCAGCCTGTTTCAAAAGAATTTGATATGAACCTGCCGAAGAAGTTTGCGACGCCTGAATAACACATCTTCCATTCGTCTCCTTCTCGGAGACAGAGGAAACTGTAAGCACCCTGGCGAGTCAGTTGCATGAATATGCCAACTGTGTGTCCAAGTAACTCCGGGATCGGGGGAGGGGGTAACGGCTCCAAACTGTCCTCTGCTTAAGGGTTTGGTGATCAGCACAGATGTGGGGGCTGCCAGCCTTCCTTTTACAAAAGAGACCAAGGTGCTGGCTTGTGATGTTAATTTGCGGATGAGCCCCCAGCTTGGTTCTCTTGGAAATATTCTTACAATGCCCATCAGTTCAGGCTCCGACATTGTATGTAACCATCCGAACGATGGCTGGGCTACGTTCTTCTTCTCCAAGGCGTCAGTGTAGTTACGGTACGAGGAGGGAAGCTCCATAGATCCCCAGTGGGCAGCCCCCCTACTTGAGCCATTTTAGGTCGGGGCGAATGTTCGCTGGTCCCTGGCTCTATGGTCAGCAGAGGTCTGATGGGAAGGTGACTGTTCTCACCAATGAATGAGGGGACCATGACGGTTTGGTCAGGAGATGCCGAGGATCAGGGACAGTGCAGGGGATGGATCACCCCAAACTATATGAATAATGACCTCCAGCTGAGCTGCCTTGCTTGCTCCTGCAGCCGCTGATTCGCCATGGTCAGCTGCACAACTTGGTCATGGTACCAGCCCTCCGCTGTGTTGGCTCTGCAGAACTAACAAGTGTAGGCAGGAGTAAAATGTCTTGGTTGCTACAGCCGCTAGATCTGGCAGATGCCCCAGGAACAGCTCTGCGGAGCGTGACTGCCCTGGTCACAGTCCCTCCAACAGTGGAACTACATGTCACAGAGCGGGAGTGGTACCTTCCCCCCCCCCCCAGAAACATCAATATGTGCAGTGCTCCCGAAATTACCCTGCAGCCAAATATACTCTGTGCCTAGGTTAGTCAATGGTTTGTCAATGGTCAACGGCGCTTCAGTATCTGCAGCTATGGAATTGCATGCTTGTTGTGGCTCCTCTGTAGTGCTGTATGGGTCCTGTGTAGGTTTTACTGGGCAGCAGAACTGGTTGGCTTTTTCTGTGACCTGCACTCGTGAGATGCGCCCTCTGCTAGGGGGCGCGATGCATACCTGGCTAGGAATGAAGCAGTGATAACTCCAGTGGGTTAGCCATTGGAGAGAAGCCGGGAGAAAGGGGGCCTGGAGTCCTGTCGTTCAGAAGTGTCCGCTGGAGTGCTTGCTTTTCTCCCCCGTGTTTCTAAAATGAGTTTGTTCCTTCTTCCCACAGACAATTTTAGGTACACGTGTGACATTTGTGGGAAAAAATACAAATACTACAGCTGTTTCCAGGAGCATAGAGACCTGCACGCAGTGGATGGTGAGTCCTGCTTTGGCACCTTCTCAGATCGGGCTGGGCAATAGCGGCTGTTTTGTGTGGGGTTAGACGGGATGTGACTCACGGGCAAAATGCTGCCGGGGCTCTTCCAGTAGTGGACAGCCACACTCATTCCTCACAGAGAGCGCTCCCTCACGCTGGGGCCTGCCGTCTCAGCACACCAGGGCTTCATACGCACTTTGAGGAGTCCTACAAATTTGTTGTCGTTCTGGACCTCAAGGTACATTGGCAGGCTAGCCCTTAGCTAGGCATGGTCAGGTTGTGTCTAGTTTCTGACCTCAGAAGGCCCAGTTTTAGCATGGCGCTGCAGGTAGCCTTGCCAGCCAACGCAGCGCTGAACAGTGGCCGTGGTTGAGCCAGTGGACTTCAAAGGAGACTTCAGCAAATTTTTTCTACCAAAACATTTTTTTTTTTTCAATGAAAAATGCAGATTCCGGTCCAAAAATACTTTGAGAATTTGCATCGATTTTGACAAATAGGCTTGGTTGAGAAAAATCTTTTTTTGGAAAGGTTGGCATGCTTTGTTTTGACATTTCTGAAAGGAATTCCTGGTGAAATTCATAAAGGGACTGAGGGGAAGTCTACTTGGACCTAATAGCCCAGTGGCCAGGCACTCACGTGGGGTGTGGAAGAGCTAAGTTTAAGTCCTTTCTCCAGAGCTAGGATTATTTATACAAAGACCTGGCCCAGAGCAGTGGTTTTAACCTGGAATTCCCCCATCCCAGGTGAGTGCCTGTGCTACAGGGCAGTTCGCCAGACTTTTATGAATGGTGCCTAAAACCAAAATATTGTGTGTTTTTTCTTTTAAGAGAAATGAAATTATTTTTCTGACTTTTTCATTTCCGGAGAATTCCATCTGAGTTCCTGTCAGGCCCAGAATGACTTTTTTGTTCCCAGAACTGCTGGTGAATTGAAAAATGCACTTATTCTCCTTTAAAGGACTGTTTTCCAGTGTGAACACCTTGAATTGGATCAGTATTACTGCATTGCCCCAATGGTTTTCACCAAGCATTTAAATATATATAGGCTGTTTCCGATTGAAATGTTGGAACCCCAAGACTCGTTCTGAGCTCAGTTGGCAACCCGCCCCTCCCCCCGCACCCTGTCAAGGTGCTGGAATCTCCATCCTTCATGCAAGGTCATCGACATTAGGTCACTGGGATGGAAAGACAGGCTACACACGTCTGCTCCTCCCTGGAACGTGTCGCCCTTACTCTCTAGTTCAAACTTCATGAGGAAGCCGAAACTTTACAGATGGCTGCCGCTTGGGTTTCTCCAAGGCGCTGCTTGCGTGGGTGCCTTAGAGTGGCGGGGTGTGTTTCAGCAGACGTGGGTGTGTGGCAGGTGTCCGTGTGCTCTAACAAAGGCCTTGAGGATCTATGTACACTAGGGCTGGGCATACTCAAGTATTTCCCTGTGTGAATGCTGCCTGGGAGATGAGGGAATGGGAGAAGGGAGCCCGGCTGATTCCGTGGTGCTGAGCTGTCCTGGCCCTTTGGCTGAAACACCGGAGTAAAACAAGGCCATTTAAGAAGATTTAATTTCTGTTTTGTTTCTTCCCCCACCCTTCTTCTATTCTGTGTTAGTTTTTAGTGTGGAAGGGGCCCCAGAAAACCGGGCAGGTAAGCAGCGATCCTTTGTGTGCTTTCTTTCACAGACCTTTCCCAGCATTCAGTATTCCCAGGCACAGTAAAGCCAGTTCTGCCCTCACAGAAGCCAATGGCATTTTGGCCTTGACTTCAGTGAGCGCCGGCTCAGTCTCTCAGTGCATAGCATGGTTTCGTAAGCCAGTAGTGTGATGCCCAGCCCTATTAGATACCAGGCTTTTGTTGCAGGTGCGTTTAATCGAGACGTGCGAAAATCAGAGAAACGAACGATAAGTGTGAGTCCTTTTTGTGGCATAAATGATGTTAATTTATAAAGTGGGTTGGGTTCTGATTGGCTGCTAGCTGTGCCGTGAGATGGCCATTGGTCAGGGAACCTATGGCCCAGACCATATGGCCCAGTGTTTGCTGGTCTGCTCAGAATGAGTCCTGCATTACTAGGCCCAGTTTCAAACAAGGTAAAATGTTTGGTTTCTCAGGGAGGGGTGCAGTGGAAGACAGAAAATATAGACCAAGCTTTGAAATTTGCACCATCTTTCTCTGATTTTTGATTTATCTTCAGCTCATGTTGTTTGGTGAGAAGGGATTAATAGCTGGGTGGACATGAGGAAAGAGGTGTGACAAGGCAGAGGGACTGAAAGAAGGAAGTTGGATCGTTGTGCGTTGTCAGATAACAATGGACCTGCATGTGCCAATGCCTTCGGTGCCATGTGAGTGTGTACAGAAAGCCATGGGGAGTTGTCAGCTTCCAATTGGTTTTGTTCTTTTGCAGATCCTTATGACCAGACAGTCATAGCAGCAGATGAAGTGAAAGAAGAGGAGCCCGAACCGTTTCAGAAGATTGGTCCAAGTATGATTGATAATACCGTTTTGGAGGTCATAAAACTTAGCCTAAGGTTTTGAACCTGGCACTTGCCAAGGTGCCTGCTGGGTGACAGTGGGAGAGCAATACACTCAGGTGAAGATGCTGAAACTGAAGTGGTTGCAGCGTGCGTCTCATTCCTTATCAGTGGGAAACTCAGCAGCTACGTAAACTGAGAAATGTAATTGAAACATCTGCAGAAGTCCCCTTTACATGTCTGTTACGCATCCAGGAAATGGAGTTTGTTCATAATGCAAATCCCCTTCTTGTCTGCATTTTAATACAGTACAGGCTGGCGTTCCAAGGTGAGAACTTTCACCTTGGCCACCTGGGTTCAAATCCAGAATTAGGTGACAGATGAAACGAAGTTTGGTAGAGTTGATCCGAGCTGCAGGTTGGGGGGTTGAGGTGCATTGGCAGAGCTGACTGCTTGGTGGATGGGCAAACCAATGTAAGTAAAACAAAGTCTATGTCTACGCTTGCTAGTAGATTGACATTACTGCAATCTTTGCCGCAAATGTTGATTTACTGGGTCTGGCAAAGGCACACTAAGGCCAGGTCTACACGAGACCCGGCAATTCGGCTTAGAATACATAGCTGGAGTCGGCTTACCTTAAGCCGAGCTTGGCGGTGTCCCCACAGCGGGAGGCTGACAGGCGAATGCTCCCATTGGCTTCTCTTCCACCTTACAAAAGGAGGAGTGCCAGATTCCAGAAGGCATGCCCTCTGAGCTGGATTTAGCAAGTCTTAGCTAGACTCACTAAATCAAACTCCCGAAGATCAATCGCATCAGCGGCGATCTTCTGTGTAATGAGGATAAGCCCTAATTCTCCCTTCAATTTGTGTATTCCACCTCCCCAAGAAACGTAAGGGAAGTTACAATGTAGTGAAAATACCGCGGTAGCTAGATCTAAGTATGTCAACTTCAGTGACACTGTTCATGTAGCTGAAGTTGTGTAGATCAATCTACCTCCTGTAGTATAGACCAGGCAAAATGACCAGACTTTGACCAAGCTTTATGCTGAACCTTTCCAATTTGAAAATGTTGAGTTAACTTGTTTGCTCTCTTTCGGTATTTGCAGTTCTGCATTGACCTGATCTCTCTGGCTGTGGCTGGAAGGGATGGTGCTAAACTACCAAGTCATTTTTGTACTATTGGCACCATCAGCCACAGCCGGTATCGCAGGTCTTGCAAGATCTTTTCACCTGAGAGTTCCAGTCCCAATAAGCTCTGGAAATATGAATCCAAATTTGCACTTCTGGGTGCTTATGTGAACACGCCGTGGTTTATCCATCACTTGATGTGGGTAGCTGCTGCCTCTCCATCTGCAGAGGCAGTATGGCTCACTGGCTCCTACACGAGACAGGGAGTCAATAGCCTGGGATTCGCGCCCTTGACTTGCAGCTCTGAGTTTGGCAGCCCACTTAACCTCTGAGCATCTGGTGCTCTGTTCATATCTAGCCTCTGAGCTTTAATGTTCCCCTCTGTGGGAGAAAAAAGGCTGCAGGTGGTGGGCACCCATCACAGGGCTTCACCTCCCTTGGTGAAATCAGTTCTCGGCGCATGCTTGAGGTGCCCCGTCTGAACGAAGGCCCATGAGTCATGGGTTTTCTTTTTATGAGTTTGCACCTAAAAAGTAAGGGAGCGAGTCATTCTGTGAGAGGCTGCTGGGTTCTTTTCTCACGGCGTCTTTCTTTCATCTTCACAGAAACTGGCAATTACACCTGTGAATTCTGTGGCAAACAGTACAAATACTACACTCCCTACCAGGAACATGTGGCGCTACACGCACCTATTAGTGAGTATCCTGCTGGAAAGCCATTTCATTGCCGAGTATGAGTTACCATGGCGGTCGCTGACTGTAGGGGCATACTGGAGAGAGGGATTCCGCCATTCCACCCAGTGTACATACGGCTCTTAGGCAGCAGACCAGAGCGTTGTAGAGCAGAAGTGAAGCCATTTCTTAAAGGGATGCTGTTCAAGTTAGTAAGACCCATAATCTGACCGACCATTTTACCAGCTCTCTGGAAAAGCAATGCAGTTCTGGGGGTCTGGGTTTTTTGGTTTTTTTTCCAGAAAAAAAACAACAAATGGTCTGGTAGCACTTTATAGACTAACAAAACATGTAGATGGCATCATGAGCTTTCGTGGGCACAGCCCACTAACAAGCACCAGTACTCTGTATACACAAGCATACTCCTGTACAAATTTCCGCCTGCCCTCCCAAGCAGCCATAACGTAACAAGCCAGCGTCCACAGCCAACCTCTCCTAAGCCACACTAAATAACACACAAGCCTGCGTTGTCTTACACGCTGCCGAGAAACCGTTACAGAAAGCTCCAAATGGTTTTTGAAATGACGAAAATGACTTGGGCAGGTTGCGGCTAAATCGCAGGGCCGATGAAATGTGTGTGCCGGGGAGTCGCTGCGTGCTACAGACACTGAAATCGACTCTAAAGGGCAGAGCTCTCAGATGAAGGAGAGGTCATGAGCAACTGTTACACAAAGCTCATATGTAAACTTCTAGTGAGCTAGTCCAGGGAAATTCTAATGACATTCGTTCTGGCAGAGTTTGGGGGCTGGTTCGGATACTTCCGCTTTCATCCGTGTGGTCCTTCCCCGGGTTTTGCCGCGCACTGTATTTTATTGCAGTGGCCGGAAGCCCATGTGGATGCTGGTTTGCTCTCCTTTCTTCATACAGCAGTGTGATGACTGTTACTGGAGGACGGATGTGCATGGCTCTGGAATTAGATTTTGATTAACTGCTCACCGTAGCCAGCAGGGGGAGCTCACACCCTGTATCTTCAATAGTTCACCAAAATCGTGGTTCCGATAGTGAGGTTTTGAATTCTCATTATTATGCTTATTTGGAATGGAGTGGGTGTAAATTTTACCCCCCACAGAGAAGTAAACTGGGGACACTGTCCACCAGCCATCTGTATTTTTAAGGAAGGTCAAATGTAGTTGGCTCTTACCAGCGTGGCTGTTTCCTTACCCGTTTTGCGGAGTGTTGAGATGGTTTCCAGGACCGTAGTGCAAGGTAGGGAAGCACAGGTCATCTCTGGCACCCGCTCTCACCAAGTAAGTGTTCTAAGGCCCTAGCGACACGAGCCTACGTTCCCAGCTGTCCTCAGGAGGTCTCCCCTGGCTTCCCCCTGGTGCAGTAGGCAATGGTTTCCACTATAGGTGTAGGTGGCATCCAAGGAGCGCCACCACTGGTGCATGGATGGCTCCTCAGCTAGCCAAGGCTCTGGGGTCTCCAGTCCAAGGCGCTACACCGTAACCAAGGGGAGTCAGTACCGGTGTGAATAAGGAACATTGGACTGGCGTTAGCATGGAATCTCGGCTCACCTAGTGTAAACTCCCCCTTCCCAGGACGTGCCAGAATAAAGGTCTCTCCATTCTTCCTGGCAGTACGACAGTGGATTCTAGTCATGGCCCAGATTGCCCCGGGGGCTGAGAAAGACAAATTGATCATTATCATGGTGCTGCTGGATGACCCACCAGAAAATTTTCCCCTTCCTGTTTTCTGTGGAGAACATTTTGGATTTTCAATCCAGCGTATGACCCATACTCGCAAGGCAAACAGGGTGGCTGCATTTGCGTCAGTGGAATCCTAGATTCAGGGTCTCTTGTGTCTTTAAAAAAACCCTCATGATTTAGGACATTCCGGGAGGGGGAATTGAGTGGAGCGAGAGACGGTGGAATTTGACCCATTTCACTGAGAGCCAGGAGAGCTACTGAGGTAAAACCTGAGTTGCAGGGAGGCTAAGGGATCGGGAGTGCTCAGAAGTAGGGTGACGTCTGCATTCTAGGAGAGGCCCTGGATTCCAGAGAGGTCTCTGGTTGTTGGAGGAAGAGGATGAGTTTCCAGAGCTGGTGCGAGAGGCCTCCTCACACACCGGCTTCTGCTGCTGCGTTAGCAAAGGGAAAGGCAGTGAGGCAGGGGTGACAGAAAGGTAGCCGGCCCTCTTCCCTGCTCTTCTTGGGTGGGAGAGTGGCTGTGTTGGTGTAAATGGTTTTTAATGAGTTTTAAAAGACATTTTAAAATAATGTCACCTGCAACTTGAAGGGTTTTTTTTTCGACTGTGCATTTTTGAGTATCCCCCTCTTATTTTCCTTGCCCAGACTTTTCACATAATTTACTGCAGGTTGAACCTCTCTGGTCCAGAACTCTCCCTGGTCCGGAAACGTCCGTCATCCCGAATGATTTGAGTTCGCCGGATGCCCACTCTTCATGGGTGTGGTCAAGTTTCCCGTAGTCCCATAAAGTTTGTTTATAGCCACCAGTCCTGGCTCTCAGGTTTCTGGGCTGTTATTTAGCTCTAATTAACCCCTAACTGTCTTCTAACGGCCCAGTCAGCAGTGGAAGTGTTGGTAGTGCTGCTAGACAATATTGGCCTCCCGTCATCCGGAAAATTCCCTGGTTCAGACCGGTCAGGTCCCAAGGGTGCCAGATGAGAGAGGTTCAACCTGTATGATAAAACTTTCATCTGACACAGTGAGTTTTTGCCCACAAAAGCTTATGCCCAAATAAACCTGTTAGTCTTTCATGTGCCACAGGACTCCTTGTTGTTTTTGCGGATGCCGACTAACATGGCTACCCCTCGGAGACTTTACTATGACAAGCCCTAGTGACTGAGAGAGACGGGCTGGTTATTAAAGCCAGCCAGCTTTTGGGGTTCTCCTGGGCCTCATAACCTCCTCACTCTCCAAAGTCCCCATGAGGTAACTTTGAACACTTCAGTTTTCATGCAGTGGGTGACACTTACCAATTATCAATGCCCTGGCAAGCTGGAGAATTAAAGGGGTGTTCATTTTAATCCCAGCCCGTGGCATTGCAAATAATGAGTCCTCCCGCCAATCCAGACGAGCCAGAGTGGGGCCAGGCAAGGAAAGCTCCAGCCGTAACTCACGGATTTTCTGTGTCTCACTTGGGTCCAGCTTCCCTTCTGTAGTGTAGCTTTTTCTTCTCTGATGCCCTTTGAAAACGAGACCAATAGCAGGATGAGCAGAGGGCTCCCCTCCTCAGGCGTCTGCAGCAGCTTTCAGTGCGGTTGTGGGTCCACGTCACTGATTTCTGGGCAGATTGGAGACACGTTCCTGTGTGGGATGGAGCATTTGCAGGGAATGAGGATCATCGCCAGGAGTTCTTAATGCAAAAGCGCCTCAGGAAGAGACACGTCTGTGCTGGGTTTGGGGAAGAGCGCCTATGGGAGTTGGGGGGTCATTTTCTAAAAATGTTCCTGTGTCACTGACAGGTCCATCTAGGCTAAATAAAAACCTGTGTTGGGGGACCCATGTACAATACAGTTCACACCAGGGAACATAGAATCATAAATCATAGAATACTAGGACCGGAAGGGACCTTGAGAGGTCAAGTTCAGTCCCCTGCCCTCACGGCAGGACCAAGCACCATCTAAACTATCCCTGATAGATGTCTATCAAACCTGCTCTTAAATATCTCCAGTGATGGAGATTCCAACAGCCTCCCCAGGCAATTTATTCCAGTGTTTGACCACCCTGACAGGAAGTTTTCCTTAATGTCCAGCCTAAGCCTCCCTTGCTGCAATTTAATCTTCTTGTTCTATCCTCAGAGGCCAAGGAGAACAATTTTTCTCCCTCCTCTTTGTGACACCCTTTTAGGTACATGAAAGCTGCTCTCATGGCCCCTCTCCATCTCCTCTTTTCCAAACTAAAACCCAATTCTTTCCATCTTTCCTCCTAGGCCAGGGCACCCTCCTTCCTTGTAAGTGAGTTTTAAACATTTCCCAGCCATTGCCGCACAGCTGTTTGTGGCTGACGAAGATTTAGGAGCATGTTGAAAACATGCATAAAGTCTCCACCTATAGTACAAGATGGACCTGTGTGTTCTCCATGGTAGAGGATGACTGTGTTGTGATTAGAGACCCCTCACCCAGTGGTTTATGGGGTTGCCAGAACAAGCACAGCTGGGATGCTGACCAAACAAAAAAGCCTCAAATGTCGTGGCTTGGAATCTCGCAAGGGAGAAAACCCAGAGCGCTACAGATGTGCTAGCAAACTTCAGAGTTGCTGGTACAGACTGGTAGGATCTGATAAAACCTGCATGAGCATCTGCATCCATCACGCGCATGAGGGAAACCTCTTCTTTAAGGCCAGGCCCATCCAGCCCTTCAGAAGGGAGGCATTATCAATCCCAGTTCCTGACCAAAGAGGACAAAGCTCTAGTTCTCATGAGGTTGGCTAGGCCTCTCCTTAAGCTTCTTCCATTTCAGGGGGCCATACTGGGGAAAACCACATCACCCGGTCTGTCGCTGCCCTGGCACCAGACAGGATGCTCCAGAGGAGACTTGGGGCTCTTCCCTCGTAGACAGAAAACTAGATAGTTGTGAGCACAGATATATAGATATATATATATTTATTTTTTTACCTGGACGGCCACTGTCCCCGTGGCAATGACGTCAGCTCCGTGTCTCCAATTCCAGGCACTGGAAGCCGTCACCTGCTACCACGTTCTTCCAAGTTAAGAGAGTCTTGCAGAGCATCCCAGATTCCTTCCGGAGTTCACGGTGAGGTTCCGTCTCAATCAGGCAGCTGCCTCTCCAGCCTTTATTACCACAACTGTCCTTTAGCCTGGCAGGATCTTCCTTCAGAAACTTGATGTGGAAGGGGGGAGTCTTTTCCCTGGAGTGGACTAAAGTACTTAGAAAGCCCCTCCCCTTCCCCATCGTTTTATTTCATTTGACACTAAGTAGGTTTAGCACATTGTTAAAATGGCTGCGTGACTGTCTTCTACTGTTGCCATCTGGCAGGCGTAGAACTTGAAACTCCAGTCCCCTGATACAAGGTAACATTGCTATAGTGGAACATGGTTTGTCTA
Source organism: Pelodiscus sinensis (assembly GCF_049634645.1). Lineage (NCBI taxonomy): Eukaryota > Metazoa > Chordata > Testudines > Trionychidae > Pelodiscus > Pelodiscus sinensis. The sequence goes on along the minus strand of NC_134732.1, from coordinate 2,745,672 downwards.
GCCCGGTCTCCTGCCTCTGCCCATGGCCAGCACCAGATGCATAAGAGAGAGGTGCAAGAAATCCTATGATGGGCAGATAGAACATGACCTACCCCCCACATTAGATCTGCCCCGGTCTCTAATATTTCGAGATTGGCTTCAGCCTTCCAGTGCTCTTGTTGTTGGTACTGACTGTTTCAACTCAATTGTCTTGCTATTCATGTACATGTCCAGTTTGCATTTGCATCTTGGCCTTCACAATATCTTGTGGCAGTGAGTTCCACAGGGGAGACCTCCGTGTCTGTTCAGGAGAGGAGCGAAGGATCCACACGAGCCTGTCAGCATGCAGTCATCAAGCATAATTGCTTAGATCTGGACTGCAGAGCGAAATTGCAGTTTGTTGTCTCAAAGAGTAAAAGGATCCTTTTGTCACAGGCCACTGGAAATACTACTGTGACACCTGGCAGGCTGTGGCCTGTCCCATAGGATTTGGGCTGGCCATCCTATTTCAGATGCGGTAGCTTCTGCTGCTGCCCTAGCTCCTCACTGAATGACGCTGAAGTACCACCACTCAGCATCTGGCAGGGAAGGAGAGTATAGTAAGCCCCACCCTGACCACGTGTGTCCTCAGGAGACGTGGCGAGACATAGTCTCCATTTGCACTGGCCAGTGTCCAGAGTAGGGATGTTAAGTATCGATTAATTCAGTAGTCGATGGAATCCCCCCCTTCCCCACTGCTGCTATGCTTCTTTAAAAATGCAGAGTGGCGGCGGGGGAGGGGAACCTCTTGTGCCGAAATAGAGAGGTGGGACCGGCAGCTGCCACTTAAAAATGCAGAGGGGCAGGGTGAGGGTTGTCTGAAAGCCGGCGCGAGACCAGAGAATGAGCCAGCTCCTCTCTGTCCCTTTAAGAGTTGGCGGGGGGGTGTTCGAGTAGTCGATAGGGCTACCCAATAAGCTCCTGCGTATCGGGTAGTCGACTACTCGACTGCTCCTTCTCATCCCTGGTCCAGAGAGGGGAGAATCTGTTAGAAGTTGTCAGGTTGTCTGGGCATCACCGTTCAGGCTTCCCAATGAGAGCAGTGCCTGGAGCGCAGCAGGACCTGGGCTAGCCTGGCATGGTCCTGACGCTGACGTTTGGCCGGGTCCCATTGCTTTCTCTTGGTGGAGATTGGGCACAAAGCAGGAATAGACAGGAGCAGCTCCCGGGGCTGCTCCTCGGCCATCAGGCCAGGAAGGACCATCATGACCTGTCTGACCTGCACGTCGCAGGCACAGAACCTCTCCCACCCAGGCTTGGTGAGACGTAGGCCGGGAACCACCCCTCCTGGCACTTGGGCAGCCGGATTTTCCATGAGGACTGGAACGAAGCCTGGAAAGCAAAATCAAGCCCTCCTTCCACTCCCCACCCCCAACTCAGCTGGCCACACGCTGCCTGTGCCTACGCTGCCGTAGAGCCACCAGCCAATTCCTCTGTGGAAGCCCATTCAGAGAAATGCCACCCTAGATCTGGGCAGACCAACACCCTGGGTTGAAGGTTCTCGTGCCCACTGGGCGTCCTGGTTTGTAACGCTCAGATGCTGGCATAGAGTAAATTGATGAAGAGAGAGGGTGACGTCATAGGGGTCTCTAGCACCTGCCAGCTCAGCTCAGTGCGAACGAGCCGATATCCTGGGTCTGATGGAGTTGCTGGGCTGGGGGGGGATTTCTCCTTATTCTCCTTTTGTAATGTTGGCTTGCGCAGGACTTGGTTTTGCTTCAAGTGGTTGGGCTGTAGAGAGCAGCTTGTAACAGGGTGGCTTGTCCAGTCTGCAGAGCCAGGGGGTAGGCCAGCCCTAATTATGGAATGAGCCCTGCTGAGGGGAGCCAGGCAATTCCCTCTAAAGAGCAGAGGCAGCTGCAGTAAGTGGGGGAAGCTTAGGGAGCTCCAAGGTCCTACGGGGCCGTGTCACCACAGAGCTTGGATGGTCGAGCCCAACGACCAGGGGGCAGGAAACCCGGACTGCATTTGGGACTGGACTCCAGAGGCCCAGCAAGGAAGAGCTAGAGGGAGTGGCGGAGAAATCAGAACGGGGTGGGAGAAAATGCCAGTGCTAAGGCCACGTCTTTGCTCTGCGGAAGATCGATGCTGCTGCAATCGATCTTCTGGGGTTTGATTTAGCGAGTCTAAGTAAGGCTCACTAAATCGAACTCAGAGGGCACCCTCACCAGCAACCGGTATTCCTGCTCTTTCGAGGAGTAAGGGAAGCCGTGAGGAGCATGTGCTCCCTTCAGCCTCCCGCTGTGGGGACCCCGCCCAGCTCAGTTTAAGGCAAGCTGACTCCAGCTATGTAGAATATGTAGCGGGAGTTGCATACCTTAAGCTGAGCTGCCAGGTCTAGTGTAAACCTGGCTTAAGTCTGGACTTCTCTTTGGGAGTTGCACTGGACTCTGAGCTGTTGTAAAATGGCTCTGGTATTAAACTAGTCCCAGGCAGGGCATTGCTAGCTAGAGAAAGCCTTTGGGAGTTCTTCAAGGGCTCTGAGGTGAGGAAGGCAGACACACACCCCGGCCAGGAGGCTGTGCTCCATAAGCAGTAACCCCATTCCACACGTGTTGGCGTCCGCCCTACAGTCTTGAGGGACTGCACTGGATCCTTCATCCCCTCAGTGAACAGAGAGTAAGAACGAGCTCTGGTTGAGGGGCAGGGAGAGAAATTTCTTCTCGGTGACCTTCTCTGGTGGGAGTTTGGCCCAGGGGCATTTGGCTCCAGGAGCTGTGTCTGAGCCTCGGCTGAAGGGCGTTTCTGAGAAATTGGGGCAATTATTGGGTTGCTCCGTCTTCTAATATTTTTTTTAATGTTTTGAGTGTGGACAGGGACTGCTCTGCCAAAGGATGTTTTGGCATTAAGAATTGCTGGTGATCCTCCCCGGTCCCTGTAGGTCAGGGGACACTCAGAGAACATAACCCCAGTAATGCCCAGAACTCGCCTACATCTCACCAGCTCTTTTGACTGGAGATGGCATTCGAAGGACCTCACCTGACTCCCTCCCCTCCCGACTGACCATACCTTAAAAAAAATAGCCAAATTGGAGGGGAAAGCGAGGCAGACACAGATCTCCAAAAGCTTGGAGGCGTTAAGGCCCAGGGCTCAGGAATGGAAATTCGTCCCGCTTTTTCACGAACAAAGACACAAATGAGAGACGCCATTTCATTGAGAGGCGAAGCGTAGCTGTGTAGCGACGCCCATCCAGCGCTTAGCATGTCCCCGTTCAGACAGACAGAGCCACTAGATGGCCTGGGTGTGGCTGACACGGTGGGAGAAGGAGCAGTGGGATTCCCGGCCGTTTGGGGTTGGCCAAGCAGCAGCTACCGGCGTGCAGTAAATCCGATACGCATGCAAAATCTGTCCCTTTGGGTGCGTGGGGAAAGCCAGTCTACTGTGTGGGACTCAGTGGCTCCACAGTCTCTGCAGGCCCCCTTGTAAGGGAATCATGAGCATGACTATGGGAACGCTACCCTCCCAGCCAGCACGCGCTCTGGGAGCTGACTGACTATCCTGGCACTAGTTCTGAGTCTTCATATCCAGAGTTCTCTCGATCTCCACTCTTCGTGGCAGTGAAGACCCAGGCGAGCCAATCCGGCAAAAAAACACCGGCTTCCATAATCCGCTGTTCCACCCTCCTGCACCGCTCCCCGTCCGGTATCCCACCGGCATCCCAATCCCAGATGTTCCGCGCTCCAAATTCTGGATCCCCCGGAAGCAAGGCCACCACAGGTACCAATTGCCTTTATATCGTCGCCTTTCTGAACCGCTTAGCGCCCCCTCCTGCCCTGGGTTGGCTGTTGCCCTTCACTAAGCTCCAAAGCCGCTGCCATGGAGGCCGTCCAGAGAGGCGGTCGCAGGGAGGAGCTGAGGTAGTGGCCATGTGCTGGTGGTGGTTCAAATCAGCGGTCCTCCAGCTCTTCCCATCCCTAGCTGCGACAGATTTAGCCTTTCAGTGCAAGGGGATTGAAAAGCCTCGTGCTGACCGCAAGGCACCGTAGAGACCCTGGTTCAAATCCTGGAGTTACAAAGTGAGAAGAGCTTCCGGAGCGAGGTTTGTTCAGCGGGTCGTCAGGTTAGTTAGCCTCAGGGCATTGCTTTTTGGGCTTGCCCCTTAGCTGGAGGAGGGCAGAGTCGTACGCCGCACGCACTTTCTCACCGTGCTTACTCCACCCAGGGGCTCCAGCAGCAGGCTGAGCAGAATAGTTGCATTGTGGACACGCAGGAAGAATCAGGCTGGATTATCTGTCCCCTCCTTTCCTGCCCCCTGTTTGAATGGGAAATGAAAACCGCTGGGATTTTATTTTTTTCAAAGAGGCCCGAGATGTAGGGTTCACGTTTCCATACGATAGTGAGACGTTGGCTTTGGTCTCTGGAACGGGTAGTTGTCTGATAACTGGCCATCTACACTGTAGTACTGGGGATGGCTAGTTAACCAGCCTCTTCACTCTGGGTTAGGCAAATGTCTGTTTAACTCACCCCTGAAAGGTCTGGCCTGGGCAGATGCCTGGAATGTGCAGGTGTGGGTGGGGAGAGAGACCTCTGCTTTCCCGCCTTCAAACAGGGCCAGTGCTTAAGTCATTTTTCTGAGGTGACACATGCATCAGCTCCTACCTCAAAACTACAGGTGACCCCGTCTTCTGACAGCAGCCGTCACTTACGATCCTGCCGGTCCGTATTGTTACTGCAGTCCCTGTTCGTTTCTTTGATTTTGTTCCCTTCGTTTCATCTAGCGTAGGAGTCCAAGTGGAGACTTTTTGTTCTTTGTTAACTTGTGACAGCTTCGTCCAGTTTCCATGTTTATTATATATGTGAAAAAAGCCTCATTAGGGGCTTTTGTGGTCAAAGGCCAGACTCATCCGGGCAATCACTGGGCAATATATTTTGGAAAGGGATTTTCCCCTTTTCTAGTCAAAAAATGTGTCAGGGAATTGGATAAACAGAATAACTCCCCCTCCCCTCTCTCTCGAGACGTAGCATGAAGCCTGAGCCTTGCAGATTGAGCTTGGAAAAAATAATTTAAAACTAAGGGTTTACCTTGTCCATTTGGCTGCTTCAGTGGAATGGCACATGGGTGTATTTCCAGCCATCTTGTCCTAAGAGAATTTTAGCAGCTGCTTAGATTCCTAGCACAAGTACATTGGCCAAGAACTCTGTCCAGGCAGAGCAGCTCCCAAAGCAACGCCTCTTTAATGCCCCATTTAACCCGAGACCTTCCCTCTGGGTCCGGATGGGACCCAGAAAATGGTGGGAACCAATATGATCCTGGCAGACCCTCCAAAAGGGTGGGATTTTCCACAGGCACCCACCCACGGGACCAGTGTAGTTTCCTGAGGTTGACTTCAGGTTCAAGGTTTGGCTGACGTTTTGCTTTGGATGCAGGAGATTTCACTGTGGAGATTCAGGTCTCACGTGGGAAGTGGAGAGAAGCCCAAAGAGTCCAAGGAGAAATATTGGACCTTTGTTTCTCTTGTCTGTCTGGCAAAACATAGAAAAGAGAGAAAAACCAAAACCCTGGAACTATTTTTTTCCATACATGTCCAGAGGCCTCCAGTTCATTTTCACTTGTGACAAAAGCCAGGATTTGAACCTGGGTAACTACAGGTAAAGGTTACCCCATAGTGTCCTACAGTCCCTTCGTCCCACTCTGCCAGCCGGCAAAGCCCTGGCGTTCCTACCGGTTGTGTCTGGACTGCTGGAGTTCAACGACTAGGCTTAGTAATCGTGACTCAGCTGCTGAGCAGATTAGAAAGCAGCCTTGTCCCGCTCTCCCTTGTTTCAAAATATCGGTATTGGGGCTGCCCACCAATTCCGCCTTGTAACCTCAGAGCCAGTCAGTAGCCACCTGTCTCCAGTGGGAATTGACTGGCCCGTATGACTGGACCAGCAGCCTCATACAATATGGCTCTCCTGTGGCCGGAATCAAAGAGAAGGTCCTTCGCCCCGGCTCAGCAAAAGAACGCGATGGTGCTTTGGCCAGGCACAGTCGGTTTATGACCCCCCCCCCCCCCCAGCTCTCCCGGTGGGTTAATTCTCAACATTCTCAGGGTCTGATACCACTATTAAAGGGAATGGTTCGACCCTGTCACCTCTGACATCAGGTCTCTTTCCTCGCTTCACCCTGCAACTTCTCTGACCACAAAATCCATTTCTGCCCCCTGAAGAAAATACAGCAGAGCCTCGCTACTTCGCCTGGGCCCCTTGAGAGCTGCCAAGTCGGTGCACAAGGAAACACAGGGATAAAAGCAAGAACAGCATCCAGGCCGTTTGATTTTGGCAGCTTTAACTATTTATGATTGATCCTTCCTATGGAGGGCAGTGCATTTCTTGCCAACCCAGTGTGAAAACGTAGCCGTACGGATGAGATGAGACTTCACTTGAACCCGTGCTCCGGGTCTGCCGGTTATGGGATGAATTAGCCAGGTTCTGCTGTACATTAAGGCTCCAGGATGCTGCAGGGCTATTGACCTTGCTGTAGGATTGTCACATGCGCTCTCCTCCTACAGTGTGTGCTGAATTCCTTTGGGGATTGCCACCGGAGGTTTTGGTCACATGTCCAGAGTAGGTGACAGGCTGGGGATGCCCCTGCATGCTGGCAGAGCAGGGCAGGAGATCAGAGCCTGGGTCTATGGAGGTAGAAGGAACTTGCTCACTTTATGGACGCAGAGGGAAGGGACCCCTTGTGTTGTCTCTAGTTACCCCCAAAGCTGGTCTCGTGAATCATTCCTGATGGGCTTCCCAAGAATCTTTCAGTCCTCAGGTGTAGATGGTCGGGGAGAATCTGCAGAATCAAATGCTAGTTATTCAAAAAAGAGAGCAGGCTTGATGGTTGAGTCTCTACGCCCTGGGAAGGACCTCTGTTCATCCCCAGGCCTGGCCGCCTGCCCGGCAGGCCGTGAGGGCAGCTCGTTCCCTTGAGAGGGGAAAGATGAAAGGGAACGCCTCACACCGCTCTACTCCGACCCTTTGGGCCAGCCAGGAATGGCGCTTGTAGGCTCCGTAGGAGTTCCATCCAGGCCTCCTCTGCCAGAAGGCAATGTGCAGAATACCTGCCTGTTCCCCCTGGGTGAACGTGGCCCGTTGCCTCCGAGATGCGGGACCCGACCATTCTGCTCTGTTCAGGGTCTCAGGTTGCATGGCACACGGGCATGACATCTGCCTCCCCTCTCAGCAACCCTGGATCCAGGATGGATCACTCACCATCCCCCTTTGTTCTCCACCCAGCAGAGAGCGCCTTCAGTAGGAGAGTGGAAAGCAAAGCGCAAAACAACTTTGAAGAAACCAACAGCAGCTCCCAGAACTCTAGTGGTAAGTATCCCCTCCCCCTTTCCAGTCTCCAGGGCCAGGCAGAAGTTGACTTAAACTGGGATCAAATGATCTATTTAGCAGCCGCCGTCTGTAAAGTTTGCCATTGCTCAGTGTTTTCCTTGGCATCACCCCAAGGTTTGTGCCATCCCATAGCCTGTTTGAATTGCGGTACATAGGTCCCCGGCTCAGATTCCTTTTGAAATGGAGACAGACGTCCCGATCGCAGGATCATATTGTTGCTAGGGGGAGCCTGAGGTAAAGTAGGCCTAGCTGTTTGTGGGAATACAGGTCACGTGTTGGTGAAGCCAAGCCGTTTTTCACACAGCAGCTCTCCTTGGAGGGGTCGGGTATAAATATGTTATTGGTAACCCTTGTACCAGGAGCCTGTCTCAGAGCTCATTGGATCAGATATAACGCATCAACTGACAAATGGATGAGCATGTTGCAGTCCGCCCTTACACTTGGGGGACTCAGTTGTATCCCCCGTCCCCTTCCTGGGGCTTCCTTTGGTTAGGAACTGAAAACAGCAGCAGCAAAGCCTACCCCTCAGCCTAGACAGTCACCCCTAGTGGGGCTGTTCGTAGCATTTTTCCTGCAGCAACTTCTGTATCTCCCCACCTGGGAGTTCGCTCGGCCTCAGAGTGATCCTCCTGCCCTGAGATTGGCACTAAAGGACACCTGGTGTAACTTGAGAGACTCATCATAAATATCTCAGCACGGCCGATTCTCAGCCCTGCCACGTGTCAGACTCTTCTGTTGGGCTGTCGTGCGGTCGGGTCATTGAAGCTTGCCTGGAAGAGCTGTTTCAGGATAAGAGAAGCTTCCTTCACAATTCTACTAACTGGACTTGAATGGCTAAGGGCTCGCAACCGTCTTGCTGCAGGGATAAGCCACCCGTTGCCTGCCGGGGCTTTCCTCTTCCCCCGGTGCCGCGGGTACAGCTCTCTGGGGCGGTGGCGGGAAGGGGTAGGGAACGATGTGGGAAATTCCACAAGCACCCATGCAGAGGGAGAGAGCTAGACGTTACTGATGTCAGGCCCAGCAATGGGGGGGACGAAAGGGGACAGCTGCCCCAGGGCCCGGAGATTCCAAGGGCCTGGCGCTCCCGACCTGCTGCTGCTACAGTAGCAGCGGCCAGAGTCCCAGGCCCTTTAAATGGCCGCCAGAGCAGCGCACTCGGGACGGGGCGGGTGGTGGGGGGAGAAGGAGATCCGGGCAGTGCTACGGACCACCCAAGAGAGGGGGACTCACCGGGGCAAACTGCTGCAGCTCCTCCTGGGGGCCCGAGGTTGCACTGCCCTGCTGGCTCCTCCTGCAATGTCCAGCCCTCCCCCACTCCCATCCTGGCTGACGGCGCCAGGTGGGGAGGGACGATCCGGTGGCTCCTTGGGGAGACGGGGCTGGGTTTTGGGGCTCGTGGGGAGGGGCAGGGTGCTGTTCAGAAGTCGTTCTTGAACAAACGGACTCGCGGGCAGACGGACGCACGTTTCTAAAGTATATAGCGAGACAGACAACCCTCCAATCCTCCTCCTCCAGTTGGGCAGCAGCTCCCACGGGTGCCTAGGCAGAGTCCTGGCCCCTCTTCATGTGACTGGTGTCTCATCGCCTTGACCAGCCACGCCAGGCAGGGAGGAATGACAGGGAAGTCCTTCGGTCCATATGAAGCGGCGTGGCACGCCGCAGTTCTGTGACGCAGCCCCTTCCTACCTGAGATCCACTGCCCTTATTGGATCTCCAGCCATTAGCCTAAAAGCATGTCACTGGGATTTCAAACAGTGCACTGTGGCATTTAGAAAGCCAATGGGATTTGGGTGCCTAACTCCTGTAGAAGCCCCAGCCAGGGTGTATCACTCTGTAATGGTTGGGAGCCCCCGAGAGCCTGCTCAGTTCTGGGAGCAGGACTCTAAGTTCTCTTTCCTCCTGTGCATCATCCCCAGAGCTGTTCTCTCCAGTCAGGCTACGTCTACACTACGAGTTTTCTCGGCAAATGAGGGAATCTCATTTGCATATTTTCTGCCGATCTCTTTTTGCGCAAAAACAAGTCGTGTGGATATTTTCTTTTTGCGCAAAGCCCCCTTTTTCCGCAAGATCCTTATGCCCCCAAAAAGGAAGTCTACCGATCTTGCGGGAAAAGGGGTTTTTGCGCAAAAAGAAAACATCCACACGGCTTGGTTTTGCACAAAAACCCCTAGCGCAAAAACAGATCAGCAGAAAATATGCAAATGAGATTGACCCATGCAAATGAGTCCCTCATTAGCATATTTTTGCCAAGAAAACTCGTAGTGTAGATGTAGCCTCAGTGAAAGACCAGTGCGTTACACCTGCACAAACTCCTGACAGGTGTGCACACGAGGCCAAATCAGAGCTAGTGGGCTGGGCAAACTTCTACTGCTGGTGAATCCACAAGAAAAGGGCCCTACTTATCTTTTAGATCAAGGGGGGTTTGTAGAGCTGGCAGTCAGACAAAAGTTATTTCTAAAACGAGTATATTTTATGTCTAGCCTTAGAAAACTATGCAGCCTTGCCATACCTGTTTTATAGTCACTTTTCACATGATCCCGTAACATAAGAACTAAGCATCACCAAATGAAATTAATAGGCAGCAGGTTTAAAATAAAAGGGATTTTTTCTTCATGCAGCATACAGTCAACCTGTGGAACTCCTTGCCAGGGGATGTTGTGAAGGCCAGGACTTTAACAGGGTTCAAAAAAGAGCTAGATAAATTCATGGAGGATAGGTCTGTCAATCCTTATTAGCCAGCATGGGCAGGAATGGTGTCCCTAGTCTGTTTGTCTGAAGCTGGGAATGGATGATGGGTTAGATCACTTAACGATTCCCTGTTCTGTCCATTCCTTCTGGGGGCACCTGACATTGGCCACTGTCGGAAGACAGGACACGGGGCTGGGTGGACCTTTGGTTTGACCCAGTCTGGCCGTTCTTCGAACTCTAAAGACTCTGTCACTAGATACAGGAGAGTCATGTTGTAATGCTCCTGGGTTACGAACCTGTTCTATTGGCTTAGTTGTCAGGAGGAGAAATGAATGAGGAAATGAGAAATCAGCAGAGCCGAAAACACAAACCGTGAGAAAAGGGGTGACTCTTGGGGGTACCGTTAGGAAAGTCTGTTCTGCCAAAAATGCTTTAAATACAGATACATCCAGCTCCTCACACCAAATCAAAACAGTCTCCTGGCTCTGTTGAGCCCACTTGTGTCTGCAGCGCATTGCCAGGAACACCTCGGGGGAGCTCAGGATGCCCTGTGCAAAAATCTTTTCTCTGAGCCTGAGTTTTCCATGGTTTGTGCCTCTCCTGTCATCACGACAAGCCCTGCCGCTATGTTTGTTTTATTGTCGTCACCTCTGTCAGGCAGGCTGCAGGGAGAGGGTCAGTGGCTAGCCCAGGCTACTGCTTAGCCCGTGAGAATTGACTGACACCAGTGAGCCATTCCAGGCCAGTTCTCAGTGGGTCGGTGCCTGAGGGTGGAGAAGAGGAGGGAGGGGGGGGCTCCTTCTGAGATGAGAAAGCAGGAAATCCAGGCAGCGTGTGCCTTTCAGAAGCCAGCTACTGCACCGTCAGTACCGGCTGTGGTCCTCTCTGGGGCACAGGCCATCACGCAGGTCACTGAGTAAAAGTAATGAAATGGCACCCTGCGACTATGTCTTGCCTCGCCCCCTCCCCCTTTCCTTCTCTGTGTCTCCTCTTCTCTTTCGTCTCTCCCAGTTCCATTCTTTTTCTTTGCTCCCCACGCTTGGAGCCCTTACGTGCCATTTCCCATCCTGCCCTCCTCTTTGGCTCTTGCATCCAGCCACCTTTTTGTTCCATTCCCTGATACTCCCTATGACAGGGCGGACCAAGCCCCAAGGCCCCTGCTGGAGGCTTGTGGCCTTGCTACACCCCGCCAAGCAAACCATAGAGAAGTCCTCCAGGAAGGCTAGAGTGGCACAAAGGACACGACCAATCAGGGCCCGGCAAGCCTATTAAAAGGAAGCCGTTGGCTCAGAGTGAGGCAGTTCCTCCTTGGAGAGCTGAGCTGCAGGAGGGCAGCCACAGCAAAGAGTGCAGGCACAGGCCCTTGGCCACACACAGGGCCCCTCGCGTGTGGCAAAAGTGCCTCTGCAAGCAGGACTGTGACCTGTACAGTGACTGACCCCGAAGGCCGGACGGGCCACGTGGATACCTAGCTAGGTAGCCAGATGCTCTGTGCAGACCTGGTGTGTTAGCAGTTGCTGTGCCTTGTGCTGTCTCTGGCCTGTCTTCCGTTGCTTCTTCCTTCAGTGTGGTGTTAAAATTGTGGGAGAAACGTCGTTAGTGTCTCGCGCGCCTCCTGTGAGTCAGTGTTACAGTAACAGGCACCGTCTCTGGTTAGAGCTCCCGATGCAGCTGTTCCCACCGGCACTGGCCATTAAAGGCACGAGCCCAGCAGCCAGGCAAAGGCTGCGGGTGGGAGGGAGAGAAGTGGTACCCGGAGATGTGCCGTGGTGGGTGAGGGAGAATCAGGATGTGACATGCAAGCAGTGGCAATGGGGGGGTCAGGAATTGAGCTTTGCAAGCCCAGGCAACATGCCAGTCTCTCTGGTCTGAGGCTGCCAGCTTCAAACCTGCTCCGCATTTAGATTTTTGTTGAAACCAAACTGTGTCCGTGGCACTTTTACCGTCCAGTCCCATGGAAACAGCCAAACCCTCTGGAGTCCACGCAGCCTACACTGAGACCCTGGAATGGCCTAGATCTTGCTGGCTTTCCTTCTGCGAGCTGAGAGAGGCAGAAAAGAATCAAATGGGAGTCACTCCCTGTTGGTTGTTTACAGAGCTAAGGCTCCACCCCGGCTAGAAGGGCCTTCCTGACCTGTATCGTTCCGTCATTTCAAAAATGTTTTATATCCTCAAAACTTTCCCCAACATTGTTGGTGGATCGGCCTCCTGTAACCAGAAATGTCAGCTGTGTGAGGTCACTTGGCCTGTGAGGAGAAGAGAGGGAGGAAGAGAGCAATGGGAAGGCAACCACATGTGCATTTAGCATGTGTTTGATAGCATGCGCGCACACACACGCGCGCGCGCACACACACCGAAGAGGAGGCAGCATTGTCCAGTGGGTAGGGTTCTAAGCTAGGACTCGTAAGTTCCCGGGTCACCTCTGACTTGTTGTGTGACCTTGGACAAGCCATTTCCCCTTTTTGGCTTTCCTGTTTCTTTTCCCATTCTTTTTGTTGTCTAATTAGATAAGGTCTTTGGGAAATCACTCAGTAACATCAGCAGCTCGGATGGGCATGGAAGAAGTCCAGGATGTATCTCCCCTGTGCCACGTCTATAGAGAAAACCAAGATTCTCTACTTGGTCCTGACCCCCTAAGATACCCGACTCTGTTGTCCAGCCAGGTGGGAGAGCCATGCCCCAGCATAGTGGCATCAGCAGCTGTCTAGAGAGACTAGAAGCAGCTGATTGCTTTGGGGTTGCTGTCAGCATGACCAGGCTCCATGGGGACCCCGAGTGGATGGATGCTCTGGCTGTTCTGGTTTCCCACGTAGCTAGCTGTGCTGGGCCTGGTGGTTGCGTGATGCTGTGTCACAGGAGCATGGTAGGGATTACACTGGCTACGTGTACAAATGGGTGTTTTGCCATCAGAACACGCTCCCCAGGGACATGGTAGCTTCTCCGTCTCTCCCTGTCTTCGAGACCAGATGCCTTTCTGAAAGGCGCTTTAGTCAGACTCAAGCTATTGGGCTCGGTACAGGGTAACTGGGTGAAAATGTAGGCCCTGTGTCATACAGGGGGCAGAAGAGAGGAGCTAACTGTCCTCTCACTCGGCGATTCGGTGAAAAGGGAGGTGTACACAAGGAGCGGCCCCTACTCTTGTTGCAGACTGTGGCATACCAGAGACCCAGCACATATAGCCAGAGGCCATGCCGTGGGGCTAGGGGGTGGGGAGGACTGTTCGGCAGGCAGCGTGTGTGGCCCTGGGAGCATGGGAGCGTAAGGCCAAGTAGAATGATGTTGGGTTTTGCTTCTTTGCTCTACTGTCCCGGGCCTGGCTAGCTGCTGAGCGGCGTGGAAAGCCCTACAAAGGTTTTACTGACAGGGCTGGCTTTACCGTGAGGCAAACAGGTGGCCACCTCAGGTGCCAGACTGTGGGTCGGGGGGGGGGGCACTAGTTCACACTTTTTGAACAAGGCATATTAAGTTGTTAGTTCTCCTTTATTGGGGTAGGCAGCAGAGCAGTACCACGAGAGGAGTAGAGCAGGAAGAAGGCAGAATTGAGACCTTTCCAAGTTTGGGCCCAAGCGACAGGGGAGGGGGGCGCCATTTGAGCTCCCTGCCTCAGGTGCCAAAATATTGTGGGCCAGCCCTGCCCTTAGGACAATGTTTCTGAAAGAGGGGGCCTGGCGAGGGTCAGGATAGGTTGCCTGTCATTTCCGGGGGGGCCTGCGGGCCCCAGAAGCTCTCCCCCTCCTACGTTCCCACTTCACTGGCTGGGGCAGTATAGGAAGCAGTGTCCAGGCAGCAGACACAGGAAGGAAGGAGCTGGAGCCAGCGAGCGGGCAGCTCCCTGGAAGCAGGCGAGGGGCTAGCGGGGATTGCAAGGCTGGGAGAGCTAAAGCAATGGGGCAGGGAGAGGTTGCTTAATACAAAATCAATATCAATGTTGCCCATTTACAGGAATTTGTGTATAAAATGCCCGTTTCTGGGTTTGCACTGGCTCTGGCCACGTGGTCTAGGCCTGTGGCTGTCTCGCCAGCGTTCTTACAAAACATCCATGAACATTTCCAAATCCGAATTCCTCAGACTTCGAAAGAACCACACCCTCCATCCGGGGGTGCCTGCTGAGACAAAAGACAGGGCTGTACGTGTAACCCTTTGCTCTGGTTCTAGCGGTACGGGACAGGGGCAGAAAGAAAGGAACCGAATGGAGGGGCTAGACCCGTGGAGGATGCACCAAGGTCTCTGTCGGTCTCAACGTTTCAATTTCTTTCTTTTTTGCAGAAACCGCAAGTCCCCTGATTTCAAATCCTTTCCCGCTTTTACAAAGTAAGTGTGTGGAGGTGTGTGGTGCACACCGCCTTCCTGCTTGTCCTCTTAGTTTTTTCATGAATGGCTGTTTTTTGTGACTGTGCCAAAACAGAGAAAGCATCTCACCTCTGTGGCTCTTCAGGGTTTAAACGAGATCGGCCCGAACCCAGGGCGCTAAGGGGACAGCCTATGCTGTGGGTGGCTGCCAACCTTCGAACATCAGGTTTTAGCGAATGGGCCCCAAACACATGTTCTAATGGACCCGAAATGAAGCCGTCCCTGAGGTGCGTGTATAGACAGGAACATGTCCCTCGCTGGCTCCGCACATGGGGGTCACTTCCCAGAAACAGTCCCCTTTGATCTGAAACCAATACGAGAAATGTCAGCCAAAGACGGGTCTGGCAAGATGAGGGAAAGGGCGGCCGGCTTCGGTTGGATGCATTCCTGGGGATTTCATCCCATGACATAATCTTGAATTCTTGGAGTCTCCAGGCCAATCCTGGAAAATGCCCTAATAATGGCTTTGATCTGGATTGGCTGGGCCAACCTCTGTTTGAAGGTTCTGCAGCTGTCACTCACCTTCTGCAGGAGATGAGACGCTAACAAGCGTCCCTGGGTTTTTAACAGAGTGCTGATTACATGGGGCAAGTTTTATCTTTTTGTTTTTGTTCTTGTTGCTTGGCTTATTGGTGTGTTTCAGTGGGGTTACCTGCTCTGCAGGGCTCCCGTTCCTGGGTCTTTAGTCCCTTTACATGAGACAGATGTAAAGTGTCGCGGTGCTTCTAGGCAGTGGTTTTACCCTGGAGGGCGGCGGCAGCAGCAGGAGAGAATATTTGCTCTCTTTGTTCTTTAGGAACTTTAAAAAAAAGGGGCTTTCCATTGGTCAGTTTTATGCATATCTCAAAAAATCAAATTCACTCTGAACTAGATTAGACAATTGTCATGCGCTTGAGGTGATCGTCTGGAAACTTGTGTCAGCATAAAATCTTCTGTCAACGGCACATTAATACTGCGGTTCCAGAATCTGCAGCTTGCTTCCCATTAGGTACCAGGTGGAGTCCAGGGGGTTTATTTTGTCCTACAAAGGCCTTGATGCCTAAGACAAGGCAGGAGAGGTTCAGGGGACCATCTTGAAAGTACGAGCTGTAGGACTACAGCCAGTCGTTCTCAAACTGTGGTTTGGGACCCCAAAGTGGGTGCTGGCCCGCTTGCCAGGGCTGGCGTTAGACTTGCCGGGAATGAAGCCGGAGTCCCTCAGCCCAGAATTAAAGCGAACGCCTGAGGGACTCTCCTCAAGAACGAAGCCCAAATCCCTCCCCCCAGGATGACAGGGCTCAGGTTATAAGCCCCCTTACCTGGGACTAACACCCTTGGGCTTTAGCAGCAGCTCCCCAATCCGGGTGCAGGGGGTTGGGCCGGGCTCAGGCTTTGGAGGAGGGATGTAATAGTGTAGTCGATTAGCAAATGCTTATAGGTTAATGCTAGAGACCACATCCATTTCCCTCTTCTGCTTTGCCAGTAAATTTTTTAGCAGGCTGGCCAGCAACCTGGCTCAGTCCTGGCTTGTGATGGATTTGGGAGCTCAGACCACCACCCCCTTCCCCTACCAACAGGGGGTGCTGCAGCACAGAGCAACAGGCAGCTGGTCCGCGAGAGGAGTTGTTTTTAAACTCGTGGCAGAGGGCTCCTCAGGAGTGAAGCCGGAGCGCACTGGCTGTTGGCCCCGCCCCCAGGAGCTATAGAATAGTCGAGTAACCGATAAGAATTCACGAGGTTCCTCGACTATTCAGTTAGCCGATATTTAACATTCCTACTTTGGAGCCTTCTCCTGAGGTGCTGTCGGGTTTTTTGTGGTCAGAAAGGGTTTGTTTTGCAAAGACGGAGGAGAACTGCTGAACTACACAGCGTCCTTCTGCAGGTCTGGGGACGGCGGGAGCATGCCTGGGCTCACGGATGGCGGAGGTGGTCACTTGCAACGAAATGGCCAATTGGGGGTTAGATTGTTATGCATAGAGAGTCTGTAGTGAGCGTTTAATGATAGCAGTGGAGTGTTATTAATCGTGTTATTAATCGTCGTAACAAGCCATAAAACCAACATCCCTGTCAAGTCCATGGTTTCGGTGGTTAGCAGAGTTACGTCCTTGGGGACGAGTACTGGAAGATCAGACTAGAAGCGATCGCTTTGTAGAGGTGCTTGCTTCTGGGTTGCAGGGTGTTTTTTCTTCCATCATTTTTCTGAGAGTTCATTCAAAAGTGTAGAGATTATCTGGTTCCACCTACTTAGTTATTGCGGGGGAATCAGATGCACTGGCTAAAGATACAGTGACATGGATGAGGCCTTAATTACCTTTTGGAGTGTCCTTTGAAACTCATCTTTTTATCCAGCCCTTGGAAGAAGGTAGGGCCACACAAGGAGGGGGAGTTTGGGTTGTAGAAAAGTTCCATTTATCTTGCCGTGTTGCAGGTGCGGTTTTCCAGGAGTTGCTGTTGGTTTTAATTGTATTGTTTATGCAAACAATGGTAAGCGTGTATGGAATAATAGATTGATGCCCTTCTTATCGGGCTACCAATCAACCAGTACGTTATTTACGATTGGAAATAGTGGAAAATTTGAAGAAGAAAAAAAAAAAGTATGTGAATATTTTTGCAGCAGTTTCTTGTATTGCTGTTGGTAAGATTTTAGCAAAAAATGTTGACATTTTCCATGACATCCTCAGCTCTGCCTCACCTTTGGTGGGACAGACCCCAAACTAAGTTGGACAGTTTTCTCTGGCTTCCTTGTGGGGCTGGGTTATTTGATTTGGATTCTGGTTTTGTTGGGGTTGGCTGATGCGATCAGTTTGTTGTTGAGTTTTGGATTTTTGTCCTTGGATCTGGTATATTTAAAATACCAATAAAAGGGCCTACAGCTGCTAGGGAAAGATACCTTACTGGAACCCAAGCAAGTGCTTGTGAATATAGACTTGGCGACCTACCCAGAGAAGTTAGAAGAATGGAGTAGTCTCTGCTCCTGGAGGTTCCTACAGAGGATTCACGTCAAAGAAAACTTGCCCAAGCACTCTGGCAAGCCAGAAAGCCCCCTCTCTGCCCTCTCCTCACCTGCAGAGATGGTCCCAAAGGGAGTTAGCGGAGGAGAGAGCGAGCGGCTGGCAGGCCAGGAGAAAGGCAGGCGCCTTGTAGCTGCTGCTGCTCAAGAGAGAAGCCCAGGCATGCGGGGAGACGGGAAAGCGGAGGAGAGAGACGGGGAAGTGGATGGGGCAAGCTAGACCACTGCTGGGCGGGGTGGAGTAACTGTCAGATTTGGGGAAGGGATTGTGGAGTGAGACGGCTGCCTTGGACCGATGTGCAAAGGCCACATGTCTGTTGCATCGACTTTGTCCTGTGCCCATGTAGGGACCACATTTGCCATCTCAGGAGTCTTTTTCTTGCGCTGAGAATGTTCTCTTGACCAGGACTTGGCAAGTTGCAGCAGCCCCCTGAGACAAGGTGCCTGTAACACTAACAGTACCGTTAGAACCGCGCGCGGGCCAGCCATCTGCCTGTCCGGGTCACAAGCAGCCCAAGGCTCCGACCCCATCCCCAGCTCGACAGCTGCAAAATTCCCTGGCTGCAGAAGTGGGTGAGGCTCAGCTCCACGAGATCCGGGAGCGAGATTTGAAGAGTGGGAGTTGTGAAGCACAAAGGGAGTTGTGCTTTCTGTGACCAGCACCAAGCCTGCCGCTTAGGGGCTTCCCGCGCGGCAGCATGTGAGCCGGACAGCATCGTGGATCTGCTTGTAGCCAGGATCGCTGGCCTCCTTCCCCCTGCAGTGGGTGTGAGAGAGACGTGGTGTTTTTCTTCAATCACTGAACAGAATTAGCCTCCATTGAGTCATTCCCCTGGCTTGTTCTACCCCTTGGAGAGCACACGCCCCTCATACACCCTTGCCTAGCTATCTGCTCAGGCTGGGCACTTCAGCAAGGTTTGGCCCTTAGAGCTGTATTGTGCACAGACAGCTGGGTGGGCGAGTGGGATCCACCCACTAGTACAGTGGAGCAATTAGCGATTTATGACACCAGGCATCGTGCTACTGGCTGACTCTGGTCATGGGTGAGTAGGATTCGGGTTGTTGAGTTTTCGACGCTCATTCTTCAGAGCGGTGAAGCTGCGTCTTCTACACTACACGGCAGCATTTCACCCCCCTGCAGGAGTCGGGTCCGTTTCTGCGCCTCGTGCACACAGGTACAGTCTTCCTTAGATTTTTGCAAGCCAGAATTTTATGTTGTTGGTTGATCAGGAGAGACAGCCTGCCCGGTCTCTCTGCTTGTCTGGAATGCGCTGGTTCAGTGCAGATGAATTAGAAAGACCTGACCTTTTTACGGGGCCAGAATTTAGAGTCCTACAGTCCTTCAAAACACAATCGGTCTCATTGTCTCCACTTGGCCTGAACTCGGCAACCAGAGAAAGAACAAAATAGAGAGTCAGTTCCTGACAGGGTTGTGTTGCCCTGTGGCAATTCATAATCCAGTGATAGCTGGGATTGTGTAGCATCATGGATCCCATTTCATAGCAAGCAATTGGGCTAATATTCAGCCGTGTCTGTCTTTGGGGCCTACAAGGCCTCTGATTTTAGCTTTAGACAAAATCAAAGTTTCATTTTAAGAGCTGTAAGTGGCTGGGATGATTTGAATGTGGAAGCAGCTTTCTGGGGCAGGGCGTTTGTTGCAGTAACGTTTCCCGAAGAGCCGCCGGACGTTCTTTCAGTTTCGCTCTCCCTGCCTCCCATTCTCACCTGTGGAAGATGAGCAAGGGGGATGATCCCTTTAGGACTAATGCAGGTCGCTTCCTGACCATCAGCTGGGGAAGAGGGGCTCAGGGTGCAGGCTGCCCTGGGGAGAGAGGACAGCCCCAGCCCTCTCTCTGCAGCAGCTTGGGGCCAGGTGAGAAGCACCTCTCCATGGCTGCTGTAGCTCCAGCGGGAGGAGGGGTGCATCTCCCCCAGCTGGGGCAGGTCCAAGTTACTCTGCCCCTGCGCTCCCCAGCCAGAGTGAGGGATGCAGCAAACTGTGCACTTTCCCCTCGCTCCCTGAGGAAGGGGAACAGCCAGGAAGTTGGGGCAGTCCCAAACAGGGTGGGGCAGAGGTAGTGCCCCCAGCCTCCTTTCGTCTGCCGATGATCTCGTCTTTTTTCTGCATGGTTTTTTGGCAATCCCAAGCCGGGTGGCGAGGGGGTGAGACTCGAGCCACCACCCCCAACCTTAAGTTATGATCAGAGGAAGCTGCCACCGCATGTGGTCATCCTAGCTCCTGCCAGTTAGGAGAAGTTCTGTCGAGTCGTTCCCCGTACGACCCAGGGAACACGTAACAGGTTCTGTTGCAGAGCGGAGCAGCAGCGTTCCAGCTTTGGAAACGTGACAGTAACTTTTTAAGGGTGAAGAAAACATTTGAAACGTGACTCATGTGTAAATGAAGGCGGCGCTGCCTTCCTGCGTCTGCCAGCAGCCAGAGCCACATTGTGAGCCCTGGGAACTGCCCCACTCACGTTCATCGTTCACACATTTCTGTTGGCTTGTCCACTGCTGATCGCGTCACTGGAAACACCCAGCATTCTCCATCAGCTTCCCCTTCCCAGCAAGTGCCCAAGCACCTACATGCATTGTATTCAGTGGCCAACACCTCCCGCTCTCCCCTCCCATCTCTTTCGATGTCGTGAGCGCATTTCCAAATGTCCGCACCATCCTAAAAGTGTGGCAGAGGCATCAAATAAATGCAGGAAGGAAGTCACGTTAAGTCAGGTGCTGAGTTGAACTGGAACAGCCTCAGTATTCTCGTTTCCACTAGACAGATGCTTATGCACCTTCTACCTGTTGTGTCTGCGGGAGGTTCCCTGCAATGTGTTTAATCCCTGCAGTTGTTTTCTGATGCCTCAGTTTCCTAGGTTTCTGGGAAGGGGGGGGGGGGCTTGTCAATTTTCCTGCTCCCACCTTGTACAGTTCTGTTGGTGACTTTCTGAGAGGGATGACAGCAGGGGTTGTAACCAAGTTAGCTGTCCATGGAAAGTGAGAGTTTGGGACCTTTTGAGATGCTAAGTCTGTGGTTCTCAACTGTGGTCCATGGTGACTTTTTCGGTGGTCCACAAGAACACTGTCCAAAGTCACACAGCGTGAGCAGGTGCCGCCATTAGGCTGTTTTACGCCGTGTTCACAAGCACACGGCGCATCTTCCATAGCATCATGTAGGACGCAATCGCATTGTGTTGCCGGTAACTTCCGTCTGAAACTCTGAGCGTCAGTGTAGCTGCCGTCGTGGTGCTGAGCGGTTGCTGTGTCGTTCGTCCTGTGCTACATGTGCTGGAGGTGGCCCACAAAAATGTTTTGATTGGCCTGGTGGTCCGTGGACTGAAACGAGTTGAGAACCACTGTGCTAAGTGATCCCTTTGTCCATATGCAGTCTACAGTGGCATTTCTCAGTTCTAGAACGTGTAACATCACGTTTGGTCCCCGCGAGTGCAGGGAAACATCTTGGCGTATTTTAGCACTATTACGCTTTGTGCCTGAGGGAGGTCGCAAGAGTCTTTTAGACACAGAAGATATGTCATGCTGTATTGCAGCTAGTGTGGGAACAGCGCCGGCGAACAGCACAAACGTGCTGGCATCTCTGAAGGGACAGAGCGGCATCACTACTTGGCAAGACATAGTGGGTAGATAACGCATCCCATGATGACGCACAGTGACTTATACTGGTATGAAAACGAAGCAACTAAAATCAGCTCCTTGCAAAATTAAGTTTTCAGTTTACTTGTCGGATTAGAAATAAACTAGCATTTAGCATCAGTGTCCCATGTCGGAGTTCCGTATACACATTCAAATGGCTCAAGATAGTTAAGACCAAAGGAAATTGTGAAGAGCTTCAAAAAGATCTCCCCAAACTAAGTCATCGAGCAACAAAATGGCAAATGAAATTTAATGTTGACAAATGTAAAGTAATGCACATTGGGAAAAATAATCCCAACTATACACACAATATGATGGGGACATAATTTAGCTACAACTACTCAAGAGAGATCTTGGAGTCATTGTGGATAGTTCTCTGAAAACATCCATTCAGTGTGCAGCGGCAGTGAAAAATAGAATGTTAGGAATCATTTAAAAAGGGATAGAGAATAAGACAGAAAATATCTTAATGCCTCTATATAAAACCATGGTACACCCACATCTTGAATACTGCATACAGAGGTGGTCGCGTCATCTCAAAATAGATATATTGACAGTGGAAAAGGTTCAGAAAAGGGCAACAAAAATGAAGAGGGGTTTGGAACGGGTCCCCTATGAAGTGAGATTAAAAAGTCTTGGACTTTTCATCTTAGAAAAGAGGAGACTAAGGGGGGATATGATAGAAGTCTATAGAATTATGACTGCTGTGGGAAAAGTGAACAAGGAAAAGTTATTTACTTATTCCCACAATATAAGAACTGGGAGTCACCAAATGAAATTAATAGGTAGCAGGTTTAAAACAAACAAAAGGAAGTTTTACTTCACTCAGTGCACAGTCAACCTGTGGAACTCCTCGCCAGAGGATGCGGTGAAGGCTAGAACTTTAACAGGGTTCAAAAAAGAGCTTGATAGATTCATGGAGGTTAGGTCCATCAATGGCTATTAGCCAGGATGGGTAGGAATGGCGTCCCTAGCCTCTGTTTCTCTGGAAGTAGGTGACTGGAGGAATCACATGAGGATTACCTGTTGTGTTCCCTCCCTCTGTGGCATCTGGTATTGGCCACTGTCGGCAGACAGGATACTGGGCTAGATGGGCCTTTGGTCTGACCCATTGTGGCCGTTCTTATGTTCTTATTCATACTGACTAAAGACCGTTTGAACAGCATTTCCACTAGAGAGATGAATGGGTAACCGGGTACCCGGTAAGCATTGCCCTTAACAGGTGATGCTTACCAGGTAATGGCTAACCGTTACGCGGGAGCAGCCCTGCGCCCGCCATTGGTGGTGGGCTGCTGCAGATCCATAGGGCTGCTGGGTCCCAGTATTGCGGGGGGGAGAGGAGGAGGTGGCCAGCCTCATGCACACGTGGGGGGGAGCATGCTGGGGAGCTGTAGTGGTGGAGATGGGAGGAGCAGCAGGGCAGCTGGGAGCCAGTACCCCCTCCCCCCCTCCACTGCCAAGTCCCTCCCATCCACATGAGGCTGAGAGCCAGCAGCCCTGCAGGCTGCTCACACATAACAGTAAACTAGCTCAATGGGATTCCACATCCCTCCTTTCCACCCTCGCCTCTGCCTGGTGACTGGCTCAGCTGCCTGTGCAGCTCCGTTGGCCATGCTGCCCTCCGGCTGGGACCCTCTGCCCGGCTTAGCTGCTCAGTGCTGCTAGGCTCTGGGCAACCCTGCTCTGCTCTTGGCTGGTGGCCGGAAAGTGAATCCTCGTGTGCCCACGCAACACTCCTCCCAGCCCGTTCTGAGCAGCCGGATTTGTCCCAGCCTAATGTCCGGCTGGGAGGCCAAGCTCTGACCTCCTGCCTCCAGCCCAGTCTTGCTCAGGAAAGGAAGTAACAGAACTGCTTCTCAAGTTCCGTTCCGTTAAAGACGATAAAGGCTAAAGAGGAACGACAAAAAGGCTGAGTTACAGAACTGCTACTCCATGGGGGAGCAGTACGTTTTGTAGGAGGGCTGCTTAATGAGTTTTGCTATGTGGTCATGGGTTGGCTCCACCCCCGGAAGGGGCGGGGCCTGGGAAGGAAGGGGTGGGACTGGGGATTAACCTCCCCCCAGAATTGTCTGGGGCTGGAGGCTTTGAATTACAAACACAGCAAAGAGCTCACAGCTCCTGGTCCCGCCGCTACCGCATTGCCTGGCAGTCGTCCGGGGTTGCTGCAGCTGTTTCACATGCTGGGACCTCGGCCCCTGCCAGGGTAGCACCACGGCTGAGAGCCATTTAAATAGGATCCTGCGGCCTGAGCCGCCGCCTGGGAATTCGGTGGCATGGGCAGCAGGATATAAATAGAAAGCTGCCAGGCCTCCGGGCTGCATCTTGCCCAGCCCTGTGTTATTCTGTAAACGCACCCGTACTTAAGCCCCAATCTTGCAAACATTTCTGCATGTGCCTAGCAGTACTTCTAAGCGCCTACTTCTAGGGGACTTCTAATGTGAGTCAAGTTAAGCAGCGGCATAAATGTCTGCTGATTTAGCACCTAAGACCATAATTCAGGCTATGGGCTCAGTTCTTCAAACCCTTGTTCACGTGCCTGATGGCTATAAGGAGATCAGGTCTTCTGCTGTGATGGATGGATTTCTGACTCGGGTTCTAAGGCAGGCAGAGCCCCGCTAGGAAATGTGCATGAGTGCTCTTTCTCCACGCACACGGTATGACTCGTCTGAACTCATCTCTCCCACACAGAACCTTACACCTGCGGAGCTTGTGGAATCCAGTTTCAGTTTTATAACAACTTGCTGGAGCACATGCAGTCCCATGCAGGTAAGCCGGGTGCTTCTGATTTGTTTTTAAAGGCTTCAGGCAAAGTAGGGTATTAAATTCGTCACTTGATTCCTCGTGCCAGCCTGGTTGCATGTCCATAGAGCTCCCTGTATTTACGCTTCCCAAAGTGCCAGTAATGCCGCCTCTGCAGGAAAAAGGTAGACACCAGGGAGCATCAGGCAGTGGCTACAGGCGTGCCAGGCTCCGATGTGGAATTTGAGTGCCTATCTGAGGTCACTTTTCAAAGGCAGATTGAAAGCATTTGTACCGAGCATGTCGAATGAAATCTCTCCTGTCCCATTTATCCCTACAGTCTCCAGTAACCCAGGCAGATAGACAACCTGGTCTACTCTGCATAGTTATTCTAAAACGGAGAGAAAGCTCTTGTCCCACACTTCCTGCCACATGTTTGTATGGACTAGTACTTTGCGGGGGGTGGAAGGTCTATTTCACGAAGGATTTCACAATAGTTTTCCCCATTTGACTTCATTCCTGCAAAAACAAGCCGTGAAATTTGTACTTTCTCCATGAAAGACAGCTCTAAAAAACAATCCATTTTGAGTCAATCTAAGGGTGTGTCTACACTGCACTGTTATTTCGAGATACCTAGCGTTATTTCGAAATAACAATGTGAACGTCTACACAGCAATTCCGTTATTTTGAAATAAGTTTGAAATCAGACGGCTTATTCTGACTTCTGTAAAGCTTATTCCGTGAGGAGTAACGCCTATTCCGAAATAGCTGTTTCGAAATAAGGCATGTAGATGCCCCACTGCTGCTATTTCGAAATAGCCCCCTTCCCAGGGCCGTTTTAAGTTATTCTTCCCCAGGTCCTCCTGGGGCTCTAAATCGAGATAGCGCATCCACATTCAGGGAGCCTGCCTCGGATTAATTTTGAGGCTTCCCTGCAGTGTAGATGTGCTATGTCGGAATAACTATTCCGGAATATCTTATTTTGAAATAGCTGTGGAGTGTAGACATACCCCAAGTGTTGCAAAAAGTCAAAAAGGGACATTTTGACATTGTCCACATTTATTTTTTCCCAAAAAAACCTCAACTTGGGTGAAATCGACATACTCTCCCAAAGCATTTCACCTTAGGAGCCGTATTCTCCAGCAGAAAAGCTTTCCATCAAGTTTTTCTTACCTGGTGTGTGCTGTGGGCAACTCTCCCCCTCTCCTTGCACTTTGGTAAACTGTAAACAAACAGCTGGGACTCGGCAGATGGGGTGGGAATGGCGCAGGGGTAAGTAAGAGATGGGGACAGGCAGGGAGAACGGTCAGTTTAAAGGCCAAATGTAAGTATTTCAGACATGTGATGGCACCTCTTCTTCGCGCCATCTCATCTTCTGCACTAACAAACTCACGGGCCTTGTTTGCATCTCTTCTGCGGCGTGTGCGTGATTAGCTTAGGACACGCTTGTGGTAACAGGAAGCTCCCTGGTGTGATTTTTATTCCTACTGGGCTGTGTCCTCACCCTGCTATCTGGATACTTATAAGTCACAGTGATCTGACTGGCTGCAGCCCTCAGAATGTCCCGTCCGCATGACCAAAGAAAACATAACACCTTCTGTGCCTGTCACCTAACCTAACCCCCGCCTGACCCCGGCACCCCTCTTTCTGCCTGTCCTGGATCTCCACGTAGTGCCTGTTGCATTAGCTCTCCTCTTCCCCGGGGAGCATTCATCTCTGCTCCCAGTTGAAGCGGGTACTGCTCGCTTGATATCAATGACTTTGTATTTATTATTGGGGTTTGAGGGACAAGTCAAGGTGGCTTATTGGGATGTCAGATTCTGAAGGCAGTAACCACCCAGGACAGTGGTGGAAACGATATAATGACCACCGTCAGAGAGACCTGGTAGTCACAGCTTCAGTGTGGCGGTCTGTGTAAGTGAGAAGCAAAGGCAGTTGCAAGTGAGTGTTCCTGTTGCATCCTTGTACTCCAAATGACAGGGGCTTTTCAGCATTCTGTTGAATGACTTAATTGTATAATCAGTGACCCACAACACGGCTTGACGCCCTTCCCCAGCTGTCCTGAGGAAGCGGGTGTAATTGTGGATTGTCGAGTGCAGTATAACGGTGCTCCTGGTAGAGCGGCTTGCCCGAGCTGTGCTGGGTCGGGCGTAACCACGCACACTCAATGCATTTCTGGTGCCCCTCTCCATAAGTGACTGAAGTCCAGGAACATGCTGCTAGCCCGGAGGAGTGAGAGCAGGGGCTTGTTGGTCCTTCAGTGATTCTGGAGGCTAAACGGGTAATTAGACAAGCTTATAGCCACACAATGGGAAGAAGCAATTAGAATGCAAATTGGCGGCTGAGATGCAGAACTAGAAGCGCAGAATCCAAGGCAAAGGAATTTGTTCTGTAATTACACAGGACAATATCCAGCTTTCCCTCCCTTTGGAGTACTTTGTTCAGGCCGAGTGCTGCCATATAATGCCCTTTCTGCAATCTAGTATGAAAATATAAAAAGGACAAGGAGGCTGAACCTGGATTAAAGGATTGGAGGCATGAAGAGAAATTAAGGAACCATGATCTGTATAGTTCCCAAACTGACTGATAAGGAGGAGGAAACTGAAATGCACAAATCTTATTAACTCCGTATTGAACACCAATGGATAATTGCACATAATAAATCCCCTACTATTATGAAACAGATAAAGAAAAAACTGTTTTCCCCTGCCAAGGCCAGAAGGCTGATGAGTGAATGGGCCTTAAAGGAATAAAATTAATAGCAGCCTTGAGGCGTGACTCATGAACCTACCGGTAGGCACGCAGCGTTAATGCCATTTTGGATGTTTGCGATGGAGCGGTTAGACAGACCTGGGCGGGGACCAGTCACTTCGGATATGCTATCAAGCAGGGACACCCACTTTTGCTGTCTGCCTGCCACGCCCCCAAAGATCTGACATGCTAGCAGCTTCTCTTCAGCTGATTGGCGCATGGCACTGGGCCCTGCAAACTCTGAATGGTCCATTCTTGGCACACCAGGTAAAGCTTTACCTCCTTCAGGCGTGTCGAGGGACCCATGGCAGGTCATAAAAGCGGCCAGTCTGGGTCCATCCGGCCCAGTGTCCGGTCTGCCCACAGTGGCCAATGCCAGGTGCCCCAGTGGGAATGAACCGAACAGGGAATCTTCACGTGATCTCACCCATTACCCATTCCCAGTCCCGACAAACAGAGGCCGGGGCACCATTCCCACCCATCCTGGCTAATAGCTACTGATGGACCTGTCCTCCATGAATCTATCTCGCTCTTTTTGGACCCATGTTAAAGTCCCGCCCTTCACAACATCAAAATGACAGAGATGTCCCATCGGAATAAGGTGGAAACTTGAGTGGCTCTCCCACATCCAAGCCAAGTGTCCTAACCATCTGGCTGTTAATTATTCTGGTCCACTGCAAATCCCCACCATGTTACACTTGATCTTCTGCGGCAAATAGCAGCTGTGTTCAGTTCCATGTTCAACAATTTCCCGACTCTTTTAAATGAGATCGACTGGGATGATGTGCCAGCCAGTGGGGCATGCAAACACGGTGTCTCTCTTCCAGCTTCCAGACTCCGCGTTCTCTGTCTGGCTGGTTCTTCCTCCATGAACTCCGTCCATGCTTGTGACTGGCTCAGTGGACTGCTTGTCCGAATTAGTCCATGCAGAAGCCTCCCTGTCGGGCACAGAAGGGAGTTTTAGTTCCTTCAGTCCCTACCTTGATTCCAAGCATGCTGCTGTAAGTCATGCCTCCCTGGCATGTCCTCTGTCCCCCTCTCAGGGAGGCTGGCCCACCTAGAGGTTGATGACCGAGCTGGCTGCTCAATTACCTGAGGCCCTTTCTGCTCATTGAGGTAGCCCGTGCAATAATATGGTAGGGACTCCGAGAGGAGCTGGGAAATCCCAGATGGAAATTACCCACAGATCGGTTGTTTTCCCGTCCTAAAATAACATTGTTTTCTGCTGTCGGTAAAATATTCAGTAAACGCAACAGCAAATGTTTCTGGTGTCACACGATTAAGGAAAGCAAAAGTGAATGGTAAATAGTAAATGGAGCTTGTTCCCCCTTTTCTGTTCAGCTCTTTTATCCTGCTGTCTTCTGGAGAGTCGGCATTTCTTATAGCCCCACAACAGATCCTGGCACATGGCTGGCTGTGTGTGTGTGTCCCTTTGCATCGCGGGGAAATGCTCCTCTTGTGCCTCTGATTAACGCCTTCTTGTTTGTGCCCCACAGCTGACAATGAGAACAATATTGCCTCTAACCAACCCAGATCACCTCTGACTGTTGTGGAAGAAAAGTGGAAACCACAGCTCCAAAGAAACAATGCCAATAATAGTATGTAGCCGTGTTTTCTCGTACGTTTCCCTGTAGGCTTGGAACCTATGGCTTTGTACCTTGGGGGAGGGGGTCACAGCAGTGGTCAAAGTCCACGTCCTGTACTTGTCAGCCATGCTTTCATCGTGTATTTTTTCTCAGCTAGTCCCACCAGATCTCAAGTGCTATTAGCATCCTATAACCTATTGCACTCATTCCCCCTAAAGCAGGGTTTCCCAACCTATGGGTCGGGACCCAAATAAGGGTCGCCATTACATTTCAACAGGGTCGCCAAGTGTCTCCCTAGGTGGCTGTGCCTCTCCTCCTTCCCCTGTTTTTGAATTGCCCTGGGTCACCAAGTCTTCCTGAATTGTCAAAATGGGTCCCCATCTGGAAAAGTTTGGGAACCGCTGCACTAAAGCATCTTTGAAATATGTGCAGAGGATATCTGGGAAGTCCGGGGGAGATGGTGGAGAGGTTGTCGTAGTAGGAAAAAGGCTGAGAGAGTGTTATTGTCTCTGAAGTACTTCACAAAGCCAGTCTTACTGGGAGTTGTAACTTCTTCTCTGGGGCCAGGTCTACACTACACCTGGAAGATCGAGTCGGGGTATGCAACTCCAGCTATGTAAAATATGTAGCTGGAGTCAGCTTACCTGAAGCCGAGCTTGGCGCCTTCTTCACAGAGGGAGGCCGACGGTCAGCTTCCCTTATTCCTCGTAACTGGGAGGACTACTGATGCTGACAAGAGCTGCACTTGGTGTTCGATTTAGCAGGTCTTAACCAGACCTGCTAAATCCAACACCAGAAGATCAATCTCTGGTGCAGCAAGTGAAGGCGTGGCCACAGTTTGGATTTCTTTGCCATAAGGAAAGAAATCAGTGCAGTAGGTGTCACCAGAGGGCAGCCAACAAGATTTTTGATTTCATCACTGGACCTTGGGCAAGTCACATGATCTTGAGCTTCAGTCGCAATCCATGTGGGAAATGGGGGTATTTATAGATAAAAAAAGCAGCAATGCTAAAAAATCAGAGCTGAGCTTCCCTTGGATAAACCAGAGGCATTAAATACCTAATATTTGTGTGGCCCAAAATGTCGGAAACAACACGCAAGCCTCAGAGCCGTCACAAAAGCAAACTAGAGCTGAGGAAGGAGAAAGAAAACGTTAAACTGTACAGCAGGGCTACTCAACTTTGCAAGCCCCAGGGGCCACAATGAGACTCACAACACACAGGCCCCATTTAAGTCAGTTCTGCTCATATTAATAAAATGCAACATTTACCCGATTTCAACCCATATGGCAGCACTTTTCATGAGCAATGACAGTCCAGGAATTGAACTACTAAAAAGCATCTCAACAGGAGACCATTATATTGACTCACCGTTGTGGAGCATGTTCCCAGTGGAGGCCATGTTCAAAGGATCCCACACGCAGGCCATGTGTTGAGTCCTGCATAAACCCAAACCGCACCGTGGGCATGCGGCTCGCAGGCCATGTATTAAGTAGCCCTGCTGTACAAGTTTGACCATCAGGGTAGTTCACCAAAAAATCTAGACTGATTGTGCATATAAAACCTAGGTAGATGCAGCTCTTATTATAAAAATGTTGCGCGAACACGAGTCCCGACTTCTAGACAGAAGAAGAATGGAAAGGCCAACCTAGCTCACTGAGACATGCCAGGTGAATCCAAGACCTAACTGATAACCCTGATGCACAGTCAACTCGTACCGTGCGTAATTATAACTTACGTAGAGAACCCCTCGCTGAGTCCCTCCAAGAGGTCTCCAGGGAAGGACAGAGGACAGCTGCCTGGGGTATTGTGCTGAATCCTGCGTAATCCCCTTTTGCTGTGCTATGTCTGAGTCAGGGAAAACATACCGACGAGCTCCTTCCTGCTGTAAGCAAATGAAAATGTCTCTCCTTGGATCTGGAGGGGCCGCCTGAATCTAGAAGCCTGTTGTGGGGGAGGCCCACTGGGAATCTTTGCTTCAGGAATGGAGCTGTGCACCTGCCTTACCCTGGGCAAGTGCCGCCTGGTTGGGTCGCTCGCAGGGGAGAAATTCTGGCCTTGTTGCTGGTCCGCGTGGAGAAGGAATGACCCTGACCAATCCCTTTCTGCTTCCTGTTTTTTCTGCAGCATCTGCAGGCGGGTTGATAGCAAACAGTGCGATCCCCGAGAAGGAGCGGCAGCACATTGGAGAACGGCTGCTGCGGGTGATGTGCACCGACCTCGGAGCCCTGAGCGTGGTGAGCGGGAAGGAATTCATCAAGCTGGCACAGACCTTGGTGGATAGCGGGGCGCGCTACGGTGCTTTCTCGGTCACAGAAATCCTTGGCAACTTCAACACGCTGGCCCTGAAGCATCTGCCTCGGATGTACAACCAAGTGAAAGTGAAAGTCACCTGCGCCCTGGGCAGCAACGCGTGCTTGGGGATAGGGGTCACTTGCCACTCTCAGAGCATCGGCCCTGACTCCTGCTACATCCTGACAGCATATCAGGCTGAAGGCAACCACATCAAGAGTTATGTCCTGGGAATTAAGGGTGTGGACATCCGAGATAACGGGGATTTTATCCACCACTGGGTGCAGAACGTCCTGTCTGAGTTTGTGA
The DNA here is from genome assembly GCF_049634645.1 of Pelodiscus sinensis. Taxonomy (NCBI): domain Eukaryota; kingdom Metazoa; phylum Chordata; order Testudines; family Trionychidae; genus Pelodiscus; species Pelodiscus sinensis. The sequence continues at coordinate 2,714,992 of NC_134732.1, read as the reverse complement.
TGTCAGAAATCAGGACAGTGTACGTCACAGACTGCAAAGTCAACGCCTCGGCGTTCTCCAAGGCAGGCATGTGCTTGCGCTGTTCGGCCTGTGCCTTGAACTCAGTCGTGCACAGCGTGCTGAGTAAGCGCACGCTGCAGGCGCGCAACATGCACGAAGTCATCGAGCTCCTGAATGTCTGTGAAGATTTGGCGGGATCCACGGGCCTCTCGAAGGAGACCTTTGGCTCCCTGGAGGAGACGTCTCCCCCACCCTGCTGGAACTCCGTGACTGACTCCCTCCTGCTCGTCCACGAGCGTTATGAGCAGATCTGTGAGTTCTACAGCAGAGCCAAGAAGATGAACCTCATTCAGAACCTGAACAAGCATCTTCTCAGCAACCTGGCAGCCATTTTGGCCCCGGTGAAACAAGCCGTGATCGAACTGAGCAATGAGAGCCGGCCCACCCTGCAGCTGGTTCTGCCCACCTACGTGAAACTGGAGAAACTGTTCACTTCCAAAGCCAATGACGCTGGCATAGTCAGCAAGCTCTGCCACCTCTTTCTAGAGGCCCTGAAGGAGAACTTCAAAGTTCACTCTGCACACAAAGTAGCCATGATCTTGGACCCTCAGCAGAAGCTGCGGCCAGTCCCACCGTACCAGCACGAAGAGATCATTGGCAAGGTCTGTGAATTGATCAACGAAGTGAAAGAGTCGTGGGCAGAAGAACCAGAATTTGAACCTTCTACCAAGAAACCACGGGCAGCAGGTGAGGCCCCTCCAGCTCAGGAAGACGAGCAGTTTGGGAAAAATGAAGTCTACGATTATTTGCAAGAACCCCTCTTCCAGGCCACCCCTGATCTATTTCAGTACTGGTCGTGTGTTACCCAAAAGCATACGAAACTAGCCAAGTTGGCCTTTTGGCTCTTAGCAGTGCCTGCTGTCGGTGCCAGAAGTGAATGTGTAAATATGTGTGAGCAGGCCCTCTTAATCAAAAGGAGGAGGCTACTCAGTCCAGAAGATATGAACAAACTCATGTTTTTGAAGTCCAACATGCTTTAAAACTGTCTTTTAATTAAAAAAAAAACAAAAACAAACAAAAAATTTTAAAACACTGTTCCAAACAAAGAAAAGAATTTTAAGTTCTAAACACTGTGGACCTCATTATAAAAGCCCCTGGAAACCAAGTGCTTATATATGTGTGTGTATGATTTTATATATATGTGTGTGTGCGTGTGCGTATACATACATGTATATGTACATACACACACACACACATATATATATATATAAAATATAATAAAAAACGTAAGTTTCAGAGGGAAGCCGAGCACGAGTCAGACCCAGCCCTCTGCCAGGAACATGCTCCTTTCTGTTAGCTAGCATGTGGACTTGACAAACTTTCTAATGTTTTCAAGTGGGCGCACCAATGGGAGGCTGACATTCTAAAATCTTCAGGCAGCTGAGATCAAAAGTGACTTGAAGTTTCTTTTATTTCCCCTTCACCCCACCTCTCCTCTTGTCCCCTGGGCCACTTTGCCATGGATAATCAAACAGCATTGAACAGACCAGGTCTCTACTGGGCTTTGCTCCTATCAATAATTATACACCTTGAGGGCATTCGTTTGTAGCCTCCTTAACATATGTTGCATGTTATCAAGGCAGCTGTGTTTTACAAGCACTAATATCTGTAGAAGTCAGGAAGGAAGACTTTAAGGAAACACTTTTTTTTTTTCATTTTAATTTAAGAAAAAAATATCAAAAAATATGCTCTTGAGTTGAACATTTTAGCTAGTCATTTTACCTTTTTGATTGAGAACAGAGAGAAATTATGGCAAAAAGTATAACCGTGATGTTTTATAGAATTATTTTTACAAGATAAACTTTTTCTCAAGTCCCGCTGTAAGCTTGCTCATCTCACTTGTACAGCTGATAGCAGTGGTTCTTAAACTGGTTCCTAGAATGGAACACATCTTCAGGGCAGGATTGTCATGGCCCATTGAGGACCAATGACGTCCCTGTGAGAACTGCAGCAATTGCTGACGTGGAGAGGTAAAGAATGAGTGTCGTTCAATACACTTTAACAGCTAGCACGGTGTGACTGGACAGGTCTCTGTGGACCACCACCAAGTAATCCATAGACCACTGATGGTCCACAGGCTCTACTTTGAGAGCCACTGATATACAACATTTCTGTAAGCTTTCCCGATACACATATCAAAAGAGTTTTCACTTGGTCAAGAACAAACCAGGGGTGTGATGTTTCAGGGCAGCAGAGGGTGTCAGGTTCCAAATGTAAGTTTGAAGGAAGCTAAGATAAGCAATTGGGCTCAAAGATCTGTCTGAATGTAAGTGTTCCCACTCAAGTTCAGAGCACTTCTCACGGTATTCTGAATGGTTTCCTCTGCTAGCACGAATGTCTTTTCAATACCTTCTAGTGCATTACACTACTTGTTACACAGCTGGATCATTTGGCTAATAAGGCCCTGTGACTTTAAGACTTCTTGTTCCCTGTCTTTTGAGACATGTATCCCATTCCCAACTGCAGTATAGGAGATCATCCTCAAATCCAAGTCCCATGAGTCATTTCTGCTGGCAGTCAAGGAGAGCTTTCTCGGGGTACTGCAAAAACTCACTGGGCAGCAGTGAGTCACAGAGCAGGGCTAAAAATAGCAGGGGAGATGTACCCCTTTGGGCTGGAACGGAGGCTCTGAGGCCTCCTCTGCTTGCTGAATCTCCGAGGCTGGGCACCAGCCCAAGTGGAAACATCAACACTACAATTTTTAGTCCCGAGCTATGAACCTGAGTCGTTGGCCAGGCTCTGAGATTGACTGCTGCAGTGTGAGTGTGTGTGTGTGTGTGTGTGTGTGTGTGCGCGCGCGCACATGCAAATCCTGAAAGGTCTCGTGCCAGCACACAAAGTTGTGCGGTGCCCCAGATGACTTCTTAGCTCTGGTGTTCTTGGGCAAATCCAGGCTCTTGGTACCAAACGTAATTCTCCACCAAGTCAATTGCTTTCTTGAGGCCTCCTCACACGTCAAGCCGTTTGCTCCCTACTGGGAATCGCCGGGGACAAGAGATCGGTCTGGCAGATGTGGGTGCCCCAGAGGAGTGTCTAGAGCAGGTTGGTAACTGAAAGGTGGTGGGTTGAATTCCCTGAGCAGGAGGTGGGTATGCACTGCATCCTGCCAGTGTCTACTGGGGACAAGGAGGCAGGTGCACACTTAGAGGTACCATCCACGGAACATACAATAAGCCAAAGTCCCTTCTGCCCATCTCTGGTTCTGGTAACAATTACAGGTCTCAAGACACTTGTTAGAAACAGAGGTTGTAAAGTCCAGAGTCCTGGCCAATAAATCCGTCTCCCACTAGAACAGGTGAGGACACCTCTGTCGCTGCTCACTTGCGATCTCTAACTTCGAATCCCTGGTTATGGCAGGCACTGAATTACGTTCTGGGTGGCCTGTATTGCTCAGAGCGTTCTTGCAATAGTTCCAGGCACCTCTAAGGACAACTTTTTGTATGGAGATCTCTTTCCCAACGGGCCTCTGCCCCTTCCCAGCTGGGAAAGCAGCACCATGTGCCGATCAGACAGGCAAGAAGCCAACACAATCTTCAGCCTAAGACATCAACCCAAAACCAACCATCTCCTACTGAAATTGTGTGTGTGGTTGTGGAGGTCTTTGTTCTAAGAAGGTTTCTAGCAAGTACAGCCCCCGTGCTGCTACCTGCTTCAGCAATAATATCATTTAAAGGCATCACTCAAGGACAGGAGACCACCCACAATGTATTTTCTCATGCAGTGGACTTCGCAGAGACATTTCTTTGTGGAATTTCTTTCTCCTTCAGTGCAAGGGGTTTTCTGTTTATTTCCTCCTACATGAGCCTGGCCTTTTTGAGCAACCCTACAATCATCAAGCTGTTTGCACATGCAATACAGGAGAAAAGTTTAATAAACAGAATTGACATTTCGAGCTAGCAAGGAGAAAAAGAAGCAGGAGAGAAACCCTGACTGTGAAAACTGAGAAATCTTCTGTGACATGTTTTAGTGACCTTTGGGAGAAAATAGGGATGCTTACACAATAAAATAAATACAATTAACAATGACCTGTTCCCTACCAAGAGAATGGAAGAGTCCCCAGCATCTAACAAGGGAGAGAAACAGATTCCAGGCACCAGGCACTTCACCTGCAAGCACCCATTAGCCGTTTGTGCTACCCACAGGATGATAGTAGCCTAGATTTTGTGATGATGCTCCTGCTTCCTAGTCCTATTACTCAGGCCAGGTCTACCCTACACCTGGAACTCCAGCTACGCAAAATACCTTATGGTATTTTATCTTAAGCCGAGCTTGGTGCCGTCTTCACAAGAGAGGCCAGTGGTAGCAAACTTTCCCTTTGGCTTCCTTTACTCCTCCCAACTGCCAGGAGTGCTGGCACCGGCTGGGGTCGTCCTCAGCATTCAATTTAGTGGGTCTTCACTAGACCCACTAAATCAAACACCAGATCAGTCTCTGATGTGGTAAGTATAGATGTGGTCTCCGACAGTAGCACATTCCACGGAGCGCGAATAAGTTGCAAAGGTTGTGAATTTAGGGAAAGGTTTTCCGTTGATTTGCCAACTTCTCTATTTATTTACTGCTGCTTAAGAGCTGCCAGTCCTGCAGTGGGAAATGGTAGGGCAGGGAAGGCTGTGGCCTCATGGTAGGGCCGTGTGCGCAGCCTGGTTCCAATCCCTTTCAACTAGAAGCTCTTTCATCCAGCTGTGGGTGTGTTGGGAATCTCCCCTCCCCATTCCTAAGAGGGACACATCAAACCTAATACAAAGCTTATATGTTTCATTGGTGAGGGTGGGGAAAGTTCTTCTTCTCTATGCTGTCCACGATGTGGCTGTTACTGAGGAAGCCAGCCACTAAATCGGTTTGTGCCATGTGATTAAAATGCTGACAAACTATTTGGCTACACTGGCCTGGACACCTTTTGGGGGGATAGTTTTCTGTCCTGCAGCCTTGGCTTTTTGAACAACCCTGCACAGATCTGCGTCAGTGGCTAGCAAGTGGAGTGGAACATCCGGTTGCTGTAGAAGCAGTGTTGTCGTGCGCTGTCTACAGGCCCTCTGATGCATGCTTAGGAAACTGCAAAACACGTTGCTTCCCTCATTCAGTACTGAGACACATGTCTGTGCATGAAAACGGAATCTCGGTTCTGTAGGAAGAAATCTGTTGCTGCTTATTCTGCCCCGGATGTCGTATTTCTCTGGGACTTCACCAAGTAAGTGTGGAAATCATGGTAATGTCAGAATTGTCACAGAAGCAAATGAGCACCAAGAGTAGATGAACGCTAAAGAAACAAAGTTCCTCTTTTCCTGTCCAAATATCTTTACCAAAGGCTGAGAACTGAAAAAAATAGGATATAAAGGCAACATTTTTCTCAGCAGAAAGTTCTGTTTTTTGAGAGGACCTGGCAGCTGAGATGCCCATGGGACATTGCTGAACCTATAACCCTCTTCTCTCTCTCTCTCTCTCTTCTCTCCTTTCCTGCAGCAATGGCATGTGTCCAACAATGTTCCACTCCACTGAGGCCATCTCCAGAATTGTTGGGAACTGGGTAGTGTCCAGTATCTTTGTTGGGTTTCAGGCTGGAGTGAAGGTTGTGAGCAAAGATTTGTCCGTATGAGAAAATGTGTAACAGTTTAACTAATTTGTCAGTTTTTTAAAAAAAAACAATTTAAATCAATTTAGTTTAAAAAAAAGAGTCTTAGTGAAACAAGTTAAGCGATGACTTACGTACCTGGGAAACAAATATTTAATAATGGGCTGATCAATCTAGAAGAGAAACATCTAACAATCCAATGGCTAAAGGTGGAAGATAGAAAAATTCAGATTGGAAATAAGGCCCAAATGTTTAACATTGAGAAGAATTGGACATTGGAACAATTTACCATGTGTTGTGGTGGGTTCTCCAGCACCCGATAATTTTTATGTCAAGATTAGCTGTTGTTTTTTCTAAAAGCTCTGCTCTAGGAATTATTTTGAGGACAAATAACAGGAGGTCGTATCACAGGGGTCCCTCTTGTCCTTGGAATCTATGAAAAATTGGTTCAAATCCCTAATGGAGACATTTAAACCAATCTAAACAAATGTTAAATTGGTTTAGCTTGAGTCTGTAAATTACAAAATTAAGTGAAACTAATTTAAGTAGGAGTGAAACTGGCAACATCTACATTAGAGGTTTCTGCCAATTTAACTAGATTCATTTACTGAACACGGATGTCATCTTTCTCTTAAACAAGGTGTAACATTTTAAAAATATCTAAAGGCCAGATTTAGACACCTAATCCCCTTTAAAATGTATTTAGACACCTAATCCCCTTTAAAAATGTGTCCTGGGATTACTTAGGAGCCTAAATCCCTTTTGAAAATGGGACTTTGGTGCTTCTGAAAACATGCCCAAGGTCTGAATTGCCATGTTGGAGAGTTCTTCTGGAGTCTTATATTTTGTTAGTCTCTAAGATGCCACAGGACTCCTCGCTGGTTCCATATGGTGCCTCGAAGTTCTGTGGCTCTCGCACCCCAGGAAGTGGCTCTACCCTCCTTGTGCGTTCACACACTGTAGCAGTGGGAGGGTTTTCTGTAGGAAGAAATACGTTTGTTGAAGGAGGAATCCATGCCGCCATGGCCAATCTGAAGCATACTTTATAGCACCTTGAATCCAACAGTGGCTGAACTGCCAGGTAATGTGACACAGAGGAGGGAGATCATAAAGAAACACTACACTAACGCGAAAAGACTGTGTTTACTTCTGGACACCACAAAGTTACCAACAAATCGGAAGCAATGGGAGTAGGTGGACTGACCAATGAAGAAAGATCTAAATCTAGTTTAGCTAAGTGACGGCCAAGAGAAGACAAGAGAATCTGAGTATCTGCAAGCTACAAATTCCAAGGGTGGAGAGGTGCGGCGTTCTTTAGGGTGGCCCAGGTGGAAGAACGAGCAATGGGTGGAAAAGAAAGGAAATGCAAGCTGCGTCTCAGGAATCCTGTCGTGTTGCAGAGGAATCTGTTCCATCTCGTCTCTTGAGAATGGGGTTGAAGCCCAGCATTTAAAACAAGACCAGACAGAGCAGGGAGGCCAGACTGCACAGTCCTGCGGTGGCCCCTCTGGATGGACAAAGTGACCCAATCGATTTTTTTTTCCCGTCTCGACTATTTATACATCCACTTTAGAAGTTGCTGGTTGGCTTGTGGGGTGGCACCAATTCTGAGAGTCTCTGGGTACAAACAATAAATGGCTGCATCTCATTCATTCTCCAAGCAACAGTGGGAGATGGCAGAGAGGTAAATCCCACCGTGCAGCCAGCTGTGTCCCACCGAGGTTCTGAGTCCACGGGATCAGCTGGGTGTCCATTGAAGCAGCAGACCCAATGAGACGCTGCAGGTAAAATTTTCAATGGGACGTGGGTTCCTAAATCACTTTAGGTGCTTTTGAAAATGTTGCCCAGTGGCAATAAGTTCTCCCTTGTTCAGCACCTAGGACGACGCGTCTATACATCAGGGAAATGTTAGGCTTATGGAAACTTCATGAAGCCAAATGTGATAAATTTGCAGTGGTAAAACAAGCACAGATCCTAGGTGGAATGGCCCCTTGATACTATTATTTTGCTTACCCTAGGCCAGATATGGTAAACCAATGAGAGTGTATTGCCCTCTATTTCCTATAATAAAAGTTCTTCTGGGATGTCTGTTTAACTGTGTTGATCAGTTGAATTTTCGGGGAGGGGGAGTTTTTTGGGGCAGGGAGTTGTGATTTTTTTTTAACTATTCCGTTTGTCCTTTGTTTTATAACTTGACAGAAGAGTTTTGCTCCCGTTAGAGAACACTGTATCCAGTAGACCTTTTAAGGTTTTGTAATCTGTAAGCAGCTGAGTTTGAAATTTTTAGTGTAACTTCTGCAGTCGGTCACATGAATGGCTCGTTGGTGCCCGACATGGTCCACGGACTGAAAGGATTGTTTCCTCCTATATTTGAGTGTCACAGACAGCAATTGTCTTGGTATCCAGATGTGCAGCATCGCCTTAACAAAAGGGAGGTTTATCTGTGGAATTGATGGATAGAGACCTGTAAAACTCTTGCTATGTACAACCAAAGTTCCTTAAAGAGACCCTTCCAGCCTCATAAGCCTTGCGTAGTCTTCTGGGGATCCTGGGGGAGGTCTTTGAAATGTGTGTGGTTAGGGTATATTTTTTTATTTGTGATGACGTTATCTATGGAGAAGGACCGGTCAGCTTGAGAAGGGAGGCGCGTACTCTCAGAAGAGCAACAGAATCTTAGGGCCGTTGCGGATGTTGCCAGAGTCCTTTTAAATTCACTGGGAGGCTTTTATTTTCACCGTTTTAAAAGGGCAACTGATAATTGATGGCAGGTAGGAAGACACCTCATCAAGACTCTGAGGATTCCAGTCAATTCTGTAGCTAGAATGTCTCCTACCAACAAAATCACCAGGAAACCCTCATCTGCAGCCAGTCTCAAAAGTTCTTCATTATGTATGTTAAGTTCTTGAAACCTCCTGTTAGGAGCTGAATTCCTCTGATTTCATCAGGAAAATTATTAGCAGAGTTCTCCTATTCCTCCCCCTTTCCCTTCACCCAGTAACTTGTGTGCATTTACCTTCCTTTCTGTAGATGCAGATGTTCTAGGCAATACCATAGATGCACCCGCATGTGTATCTCCACGTGCGAGTGCAAGAATCTCATGCCATCTTAAAAAAAAAAAAAAGAAAGAAAATATACAAAAAATATCTTTTTTAGGCCAGAGTTTTCTACAGGTATTAATGAATATTTTTCTTAATCCTTATAAGTTTTATGTGTTTAATATTTCTTAATACCAGTAGCATTAATTTATACTTTTGTAGCAACACAATATTTTTATAAACCGCCACCGCTGGCTTTATCTTCATAATGGGGAAAGGTGCAGGCAGCTGGGCCCGCACTGTACCATGTACTGTATTTAAAAGGTTATCTAATGTCACACTTGCTGTGTTAATAAACAAAACAAAACCTGTTTGAAGTCTCATGTATTGTTGGTGTGGATCGAATGACTCAACAGAGAGCAATATTGCACGGGATTGAGTTGCTGATTTTCATTGTGATATATGAATGCTTGAGGCTAACTCAAGTTCTTTTAGGTTTTTTCTTTCTAGAATTTTTTGTTTGTTTGTTTTTTACAACTAAATAAATTCAGTGCTGTTTGAGACATAGACTGACGTCAAATGAAAAGGATTCTTTAAAAAAAAATCAAGCTGTTTAAATGTTGCTGTTTCTACAAGTCTGTTGCTGCCCGAATGGAAATATTCCATGTGTGAAAAAGGAGTAATTCCACGTAGGATCCAACTAGCTCAGAGCTCCAGGACAGAGTTCAGTTACTTGGAGAGGTATCTTAGAGACATATTTCTGCAACATTCTTTTCAGAGTTGATGCCAAGGCAGAAGACAAACTGTAAGAAAGCATCCGTTGCTTGAGGATTTTCATGTCAGTGTTGTATTTATGGTTTTACAATAAAACAACCTTAGGAAAAAATAAGTGTGTCAGGTTTTCTCTTTTTTTAGGAACGTATCTGGGACCTCTTGGTAGCCCTTTGTTATTACAAGTGTGGAAGTGGTGATTACATTCCTTGAGATCTGAGACTGTAGCTGTATAGTCTTTGGTGGACTGTATGGACCAGCCATAAAACTCTGCAGTAGGCCTTATCCTGTGTTGTACCCAAAACGCCTGTTAAATATAACTGGTGTTCTGGGTCTGAGGAATGTAGAAGGAAGAAAAGTAAAAGGGAGGGGCATGCTAGCGGTTGGCTGTATTTAGCCCCAGAGCAAAATCAATCTCTGTTTTCAAGAGGAGGCCACATGGAATACGCAGGAGAGAGGCAGTGTAGGTGGCAGGAAATGTGTCCTTTTTATTTATTTTTATTTTTTAAAGGAAGACCAAGTAGTGAAAAGGTTTGCTGAGTATTACAGGTGTGGTTCAGAGCTGGGGGCGGAGGGTGAGCCCCAAGCCAAACTGTGGGCCACAAGTTCCTGACCCCTGCTGTAGGGTACAGACGATTTCTCAAGGGGAGTCTGTCTCATTTTCTCATTGGAGAGGGGACCCACCCAGAGCTACCATACAGTTCTGACCACAAAGCCTATGCCAGGGCTTCTCAAACGGCGCGTTGGAACTCCCGAGTGGGATGTGACCCCATTTTAATGGGCTCATTAGGGCTGGCTTAGACTTGCGGAGACCCAGGGCTGAAGCCGAAGCCTGAGGCCCACCAGCCAGACCAGAAACCTGAAGGTTGCAGTCCTGTGTGCTGAGATGCGGGTGTGCAGGTTCATTATCTTGCTCTGAGCTTGAGTGTCACTCTCATTGGCGAGGCAGGGAGGAGCCTTTGGACAGCCAGGAGGCCCTCACCAGTCCAGTCCATCCTTCTGGCGAGTGAATCTAGTGCTGTTCTTGCTGTAAAATTGAGCAAACCAGCGTCTGTGCCTTTGGATTGTGGAATCTTCTTTGACCAGCAGCGGCTTAGAAAGATACTGCTTGTTATTCCAGATCATGATGTCACGTTCAAACTGTTGACGGGAAGAAGCAGAATTATGGTAAGTACATGGACCTTTGAACAAGAGGCTCATTCACGCTACCAGTTCACTGGTGCTGCTGCTCGTGCAGCACACGAGTGGATCCAGAGATCCCACTGGTTCTGAAAAAACTCAACCGTTCAGCTTTGGCTGACACTGTATTGAATTAGCTTTTCTTAGCCACAGAGCACCCACATTAAGTCCCGGCAACCGCGTCACATGTGCAGGGGGATCTTCACAGATTGGTGGTGGTCTTTTCTGCCCCACTCATGGAGGTTAGGTCCATCAGTGGCTATTAGCCAGGAGGCGTAGATGTCCTTAGCCTCTGTTTGTCAGAAAGTGAGAATGGGTGACAGGGTGGATCACGGAATGATTCCCTGTTCTGTTCATTCTCTCTCGGCTACTATCGGCAGATAGGACACGGGGCTAGATGAACCTTTGGTCTGAACCAGTCTGGCCGTTCTCATGTTCATTTCTTTATCAAAAACCGTTTTTTGCAGCTGTGGGGGATTTCTCAACATTTCTGTCATCCTGGAGGTCTGCCCCCTTAGCACCACTTCAGGTTTAGAAGAGTTTCTTTTTGACACTTCTCACAAGCTCCGGGGGGGCTGAATAATAGCGTTTCCCTTCCCTGCCTAACTATTCCAACACCAAGCAGATGTGGGGCTAAGCTTGGCATGGATGGGCCTTTTAACAACTCTGCAACTCAACCGCTCCGTCCACAGGACCACGAACAGGCAACAAGCCTGGACTCTGGCAGCCCAACATGGAAGGCCTTGTTCCAGAGCGGCTGGCCTTCCGGTAGGAAATACCCGGAACGCACGGCCTTCCCTCCAAGAGGGAGGGTGAACCAATTCAAGGGTTTGAGCTCGTCAGGCCGGTAACAAGCGCTCCCTGGGGCAGGCGCACTCGTGTCTAGGCTCCAGATGTGTCAAGACTTTAATGGGGTAAGATGAACAACTTAAATTCCACCCAAATATAAGATCAATGGAGCTCAATTTGCAACATGACCTCTGGCGAGACTAGTACTTCCAAAGGCTGTAATGGCCGCTGGCTGCTTCTAGCCAAGGAACCCTGCGCCCTCTGAGCTACCATCGTCAGGCAGAGCAGCCGTCTCCAGTTTTCATGGAGTCTACACTGTCAGCTGTAAACTGGATGCAGGCCTGATGGGACAGAAACCACTGAAGGAATGGCAGGGCCTGTTGTTGGCAGAGACTGCCAACGTCTCCTCAGAGAGCGGGGCAAGCGGCTTTCCTGGTGCCGTGCCTGCTGACTGCGGTGGGGGGGTGTTCTCAGGCACTGGGCAGAGACTCAGGAATTCTGGATTCAGTTAAGGGCACAGACTTTGGGCAAGTCACCTGATTCTTCTGCCTCTGGGACTCCTCTCTAAAACGGGGCATGTCCTCCCCACAGAAGTTCTGTAGGGCAGGGTGGGTGGGTGGGTCTGTCTATCAGGGCACTGCAGGATGGGGCTCTGAGCTCAGGTGGGATTTTGAGAGGCTACCAAAACTAAATCAGGGCTTTGCTTTCCATCATGCACTCTCCACCTGAGAGCACCTTGCGGCTGCAGCCAGCTGCTGTTAACAGAGCTGGACTGGCTCAGCTGTGGGCCTATTCCTCTGTCAGAGAGGTCCCAGGTAGTAGCAATGGGCAGCACAGCCTGTCACTTCTCGGGGAGGCAGGGTGAGGAGGTAACCAGGAGTCAATGGAAGATTCGGGCACCAGGACTCCTGCGCCCAGCACCAGGTCTTGTGAAGCACTGGAAGGAGCTGGTGCCGCCCATAACTACACCCTTATTTGGGGGCATTTGCCTCCCCTTGCTCAGCAAACGTGATCTGAGGTAGTGGAGGGTTTTTGTTTCTCAAGGACTTCCAACCACCAAGGCCAGAAACTGCACCTGGCCAAGAAACTGCACCAAGGCCAGAAACTGCACCTGGCCAAGCGCCCATGGACTCCTGGAGATGCCTCTGGCCTTCGCTCCTGCCACTTTTGTGGAAGCCCAAGCCAGACTCACCCAAGTTTTGCACCAATCCTGCCCGCTCCAGCGCCTTGAGCATTCAGCCCCTAGGCCTGGTACGTGCATCTGTCCAGTGCATGTGCAGCATGGCCAAAGGTTGGGGGCAGACAGGAAACAGCCTTGCTGGTAATCCCAGCGCCACAGAGTAGCTGTGGCTTGGCAGGTCTTACAGCTGCCCCCAGGAGAAGCAGTTCTTTGGAGCATGGGGGGAGGAGGGGGTAATTCCCACCTGAGACACATCCCTGCATAAGCCCAATTGGAAGTGGCTTTGGCGCGAGCAGTGGAAGGAGCTAGCTGCTCCGCATACATACCAGTGTCCGGACAGGACCATCCTCCCATGGCCTGCCCTGCCCGCCCTCCAGGCTTAGCCCGCGAGTGCGATCAGAACGAGGGCAGGAGTCCCAGCCCGGCTCCACTGGGCGCCAGCCCCTCGGCCACTTACCTGAATGCACTCCACATTCAGGATGAACTTGGGGATCGCCGCCGGCATGGCCCGCTGATAATAGATTCTGTGGACCACGTGCTGCAGGAGAGGCTCCACAGGAGTGACGCTCTGCAGAATGACCCCGCGGCCCAGGAAAGCATGCTCAAAGGTCAGGAAGACAAGCCCCGGCCCCACCTTCAGAGAGAGAAGGAATCCGCTCAGTCCCTTCTGCATGCAGGAAAGGCAGTGGGGGTCATGGGAGGGGGGCAACGTTACACCCTTTCGATGAGGATTCCCCATTTATAATTACACCCAAGACCTATTTTTCATTATGCCGTTTCTTACACCACCAGCCAGCACCTCGTCCAAACCTTTACAGGTGTCTGTTAAAGCAAACTCCTCAACCAAACTTGTAATAGACAAGGTCTATTTTCCGTCCACTCCTATTGACTGGGAATGGTTCCCAGCCTTTAATGCTTTATTAATCAAGTCCCATATCAGCCATTCCATTATTTTGCCAAGGATCTACATCAGGCTGACCTAGAATTACTTCAGTCATGACCATTTATCCTTTAGCTTTTCTTCAGTCCTGTGGAATTTCCCCGCTGCTCCATGCAAACCATCTGTTTCTCCCGTAAGTTTAGACATAAACAAACGCAGTCACTCTAAGGCTGTTTCTCTTCCTCGTGCTGCTAATGTTTTGCATCTTCAATCCTCAGGAGAGCGCGCTCTAAATGCGCCGGTTCCCCTGGGCCCAGAGATCTGTATGAAAATGTGTCATGCTTGCACGAGCCAGCTTGCCTCTCTTTTGACAGCTCTAGAACTTAGTGAAAGCCTGAGCGAACGTACGAAAGAGCTCAAGCGTCACCACGCTGTCCCCTGAACTCACTAGCACTTCCTTGGTTCCTGGAGCTTGTGAGTCCTGTCGTGTGAAGGGTGTTACATACCTGTCTGGCTCTAACAAAGAAATCCAGAAAGGAGAAATGCTTCCCAAAGACGGTGAGACTGTGTTGAACCACCATCTGGGAACAGTGCTTGTTGGGTTCTGGCTCCGGCTGCCATTCCGCCTAAAAGCGATTCAGGAGAAGTGACTCAGTCGAGAAATGCAGGGGAAAGTACAAAGCAAGACCGATGGGGCAGAACTGTAGTTTGAGCACATTGGAGCTATTCTGAAGTTAAGGTAGAAAGGGAAGAGGCTGGTTCTATTTGTGAGGAAGCTCTGAACATATCAGCGTGGTTGGAGGGCTGAAGCCAGGGGAGTATGAGACAGGAGAAAGGCACTCAAGCCAACCCTAGGCATGTTAGCAATAAGAAGGTGGTCAGGGAAGGTATGGATGGAGGAAGTAACCTAGTGACAAACAATGTGGGAAAAGCTGAAGCACTCGATGCTTTTTTTGCCTTGGTTTTCACAGACAAGGTCAGCTCCCGGACTACTGCACAGGGCAGCACAGTATGGGAAAGAGCTGGGCAGCCCTGCGTGGAGAAAGACCAGGTTCAGGACTATTTAGAAAAGCTGGACATACACAGATCCACGAGTCCGGATCTAATGGATTTGGCCTATTTAGTCTGTAGAAGAGAAGAGTGAGGGGCGATTTGACAGCAGCCTGCAACTTCCTGAGGTGGAGTTCCAGAGAGGATGGAAAAAGGCTGTTCTCAGTGGTGGCAGATGGCAGAATGAGGAGCAATGGGCTCAAGTTGCAGTCAGGGAGGTCTAGGTTGGAGATTAGGAAAAACTATTTCCCGAGGAGGGTGGGGAAGCACTGCGATGGTTCCCTAGGGAGGGGGTGGAGTCTCCATCCCTAGAGGTTTTTAAGTCTCAGCTTGACAAAGCCCTGGCCGGACTGATTGAGTTGGGGTTGGGGTTGGTGCTGCTTTGGGCAGGGGGCTGGACTCGATTACCCCTGACGTCTCTACCAGCCTTGGGATTCTATGCTAAGGGTGCATGAGAGAAAAGAAAGGCAGATGTTACAGAAAACTCCAAAGCAAAGGGAAGTTTGAAGTGGCCTTGCTAGTCAGTGCGGTGACTCACACCTAAGAATCGTGTGACATTGATACTTTTACCTTCCAACAGTGCTTCACAGAATCCCACAGCTTGGAGCGGGTGTATCTCAAGTCAGTTCCACTCATGAACACAGGTCCGTGGAGAAAAGTTAGATGAGCAAAGTCTGCGGCATTTTCAGGGATTTCCTGCATGTGGAGAACACTAACTGTTACCATCCGTGCAAGTCAATTTGTTCCAAGTTAGCTGTACATTCAGACACTGGCAATGTATCTTTGCAATGTACTGCAGCAGCCAGACAGGACAGTGACAGTCCCTGCCTCAGAGACTCTAATAAATAAAGGACAAGTTGAAACAGATGGAGGAGACACGTGTGGATACATGACGGGGTGTCAACACAGACTAGCAGGCTGTACAGCATTTAGCTATTCGGCAGCAGTCATCACAATTCCAGATAGAATCCTAGAACTGGACGGGACCTCCAGAGTTCATCAAGTCCACAACCTCCCTAGGCAATTTATTCCAGTGTTGAACCACCCTGATGTCCAACCTAAACCTCCCTGGCTGCAGTTGAAGCCCATTGCTTCTAGTCCTGTCCTCAGAGGCAAAGGAGAACCATTTTTCTCCCTCCTCCTTGTAAAACCCTTTTAGATACTTAGAGGTAATACCTAGCTCACATGACGATGGAGTTAAGGTTACTTGTATATTAGTCATTTAGGGTAAAGACCAAGCATCATGAACCCAATGAGAGCAGAGCTAAGGTTAAGCTGAAAGAAGCACAAAAATGTTAGGCTCTGAAAATGCCCTCGGCCCTGGCATGGCATCCTGGGGCGAGTCAAGCACTGCAGCACGTGTGTTCCCAGAGGAGACTTGACTTAATCGATTTGGGGCCACTCCTCCCCACCGCGCGAATCCTTAGCCAAAACTTGTACCAAGCCAGTAGATGGCAGCTGTGTTCAGGCCCTCCGCAGTAGCAACGGCAGCCTGGAGAGATGAGCCAAGCAAGCAGAGAGCGCAGAATTGATTTGCACTGGCAGCGCGGATGCAATTCCTCTCCCAAACTCTCCATCCCGCTTGCTCTCCTACAGGCCCATGCACGCCTGCCCCAACGCACACATTCTGCCTCCTCTTTTCCTGGGCACCCCCCGAGTTTCCTCCTCTCTGCTGAGTGGACCCCGGGAGCTCTTGGAAAGGGACGATTTGGATTAACAGTCATTCTGCTCATTCCTTTTCATCCACAGACATTTCTGCGGGCACAGGCTCGTCAAAAGTCTTCAGAGCAGCTCAAAGAATTCCCCTTCTGTGCACACGGCCACCCTGGTCTTGGTACAACAGACAGAAGCCCCCCAACTCGTAGTGAAGATGCCCAGTTTCAAAGCAGCCACTGCTTGCCAGTGCTTCCAGCACGAATCCTGCCGGGCACCGTTTTGGGCAAGAGCATCTTGTGGGTTCGGTTCTATGTGGGATTCTACGTCGTCGAATATTTATCAGCAGCGGCTGAAGGAAAAAACCCTTTGTCATGAAGATTAGTAGCAGAAGAGTTACCAGCGATCAGACACGTCTCTTCGAATGTACGCACAAGCTTACAGTGCATGTTAACGAAGTTTAACGCATCTGTGCTATTCAGTACTTCATAAGAACAGCCAGACGGGGTCAGGCCAATGGTCCCTCCAGCCCAGCGTCCTGTCTGCCCACAGCAGACATTACAAGATGCCCCAGAGGGAGGAAACACAACAGGGAATCCTCACGTGATCCCTCCCCTGTCACCCATATCCAGACACGCAGAGGCTAGGGACACCACTCCTCACTTCGGTCGTCCAGAAGAGAGACCTCTTGCAAGGAGGAGTATGTTTCTTCGAGGAGCCTTTTGTAATCCCACGCTAAATTCGGAGTCATTTGTCAGTTCTCAAGGTGCCCTTTTGAAATTCAGAGAGAACCTGCCCTGCATGTGGGGAGCTTCTGCTGCACTCTCTGTACACAGCAAAGCTCTTGAACTCCTGCTTGAAGGCCGGAGGCCAACTAGCGCTTAACTGCCGAACGGCACAGCGGAGCCCCTGCAATAGGGGCTGTTCTTTCCATTGACTTGTCCTGGTGACCCGGCAAGAACTCGCTCCCGGTTCCAGGGGAAAAACTAGGCAGGCTGCGTGTTTGAGGGCTACAGCTCTGAGACAGGTTCTAGAAGGGTTGTATGGCCAAGTGAACTGGGCTACCTGAGAGAGGCAGCCCTTGCACCAAAGCCTCGTGTTTATTCCCAAGTGCCATTTAACGGAAGCAGAGAAATGGCCGCATCTTGCGCTGGGCTGAAATTTCTCAGAGGAGCCTGCAGGAGACGGGCTCCTATCCCCCTTGCTATTTAATTGCCTCTCTGTCTTGAGTGTCTTTCAACAGCTCCAGCCACCTCCACATGCACTGGCTGTTGCAACCGAGTGGCTGGCTCATGCATGCTAAGCAAAGCTCCTAGCAGTGTTGTACCAGAAGGGCCCAGTTGGGTGGGCCCTGACTTCGGGTGGATGGGCAAGAATGGAAGGACTGGGGGGAGCAGGACAGAAGCACCAGGGTGGAGCAGAGCAAGTCCCAGCAGTCTGGTCCCTTTCCCTGGCTAATTCACTGGGCAGGCTGGAGAGGGGTAGGCCTGGGTGCAAGGCAGGTGGGCCCAGGCCCACCTGTAGCTACGTCCCTGGCTCCTAGTGAAGTTAGTGGGCATTCAGCCTGCACTGGGCTGTAGGAGGAAACAGCTAACATGGAGCTAAGACCCTTTGTCTAGGGTTCTACCAGCTCCTCCCCTACTTGTAAGTCAAAGTCTAAGAGGGAACGTTTCAAGGTTGCAAATGACAGTGCTGTGCTAGTGACGGGCAGAGCTGGCGCCCTCCTCGGCTTTCGGGGGGGACAGTTTCCAGAGCACAAAACCCTGTGGCACAACCCAAAGTCTGACCGGACGCAGTAGAAGGCTGCTACCTGAATGTGGGCACTGACAAAATGCTCGGTGTAGCCACGATAGACCCACTCCTTGGACGTGATCTCCGCCTGTTCCGGGACAGCCCACTCGGGAGCCCCGCCATCACAGTGATACCAGACAAGGATCATTCCATTCACTTCGCACGAGGGCCAGGTTTTAATCTGTGCGAAGTCCGGCACTGCGGAGGGGGAGAAGGCAGTTAGTGCAAAGCAGAGGTTGCCACGTCAAACGCTGCGTCGTAGCTTCGCTGCAGCCCCCCCCCCCCCCGCACAAAGGGGCAGAGGAGACGGACCCTGGGGGCCCAAACAGGGTGGCTACACATTGATGGGCTTTTAAAAACGTGTCACTGAATTTTTGAAGCTTTGATTAAAATTAAATCGGAAGTTATGACACCCTATGTAAGGCTCCAGTTTGCTAAATAAAATAATTCTCCACAAGCAGCCCCCGTATCTGAAGAGCTAAGTCGTGTTCTTTTCCAATTATATACAGACTCAGACGGGGGAGAATCATTTTTCACCTGAGGTCAACTCAAACGACGTGAATAACACGTCCTTCAAAGAGTCATACGTTCCAGAAGGGACCATTGAGATCAAGTAGTTTAACCTCCTAAAGAACACGGGCCAGAGAATTGGCCCAAAATAATTCCTGACCCAAAGCTGTAAAACCGCCTGTCTGCGATGGAGAATCCAGTAGGACCCCTAGTAAACTGTTCCAATGATTCACTACAGTCACTTAAAAATGTAGGCCTCATGGCCGGTCTGATTTGTCTACGTCAGCTTTCGGTCACTGGATCATTTTTGACCTCTCTCTTCTAGAATGAGGAGTCCACTTTTGAGCACCTGTTTCCCAGGTGGATCCTGACAGACTTTAATCAAGTCATTCCTTAGCCATCTCTCTGTTAGGTCAAACAGATTAAGTTCCTTAGTCTATCGCTGAGAGGAGGCTTTCAGACACTTTACTCCTCTTGTGGCTTTTCTCTGAACCCTGGCCACGTGACCCACATCCTTCTTGAACTCTGGACACGCTATTCCAGCAGCGCCAGAGACTGAGGTAA
The DNA here is from genome assembly GCF_049634645.1 of Pelodiscus sinensis. Classification (NCBI taxonomy): domain Eukaryota; kingdom Metazoa; phylum Chordata; order Testudines; family Trionychidae; genus Pelodiscus; species Pelodiscus sinensis. The sequence continues at coordinate 2,695,961 of NC_134732.1, read as the reverse complement.
AATACTTCTCTGCTCCTCCAGAGTTTCCCGTTTCGTCATCGAAGGATCGCATTAGCCCTTCTGGCCACAGTGCTCAGCTGAATGGGAGTGTGGGGGCGGAAGGGCAGCAGGCTGGAGGTATGGGCGGGGTGCAAGAGTGAGAGTTGGGGGGTTAGGATGGGCTCAGGGCAGGGGGGGGGTACTATCCGGCAGGGCTTGCTTTCCTCCCGGCCTCCAGGGGCCTTCTGCCTATCACCCTACTCCCCTGGCTGCCAAGAGCCTTCTGCTACCCTCCAGCCTGTGAGGCCCCAGGGGCCTCCCCCTCCCACTCTGGTACTGCAGCCAAAGGCCGGGAGGAAAGGGTTCGGAGCAGCGGAGCTATTTACCCAGTCTGGTAGCAGGCAAGATAGTGGAGCCCCACCGTGCTGGACACTCCCTTGGTGGGGCAACTGCCCCCAAGTGGCCACTCTCATATTGCACTCGCTGTCCCCTCCCTTTCCATGTTATGGAAAACAGTCCTGTTCCCGGCACTTCCGGTTTTCTTGGCACAACCAAACCCGGACCTTGCTTTCAATTAGGAGAAGAGGAAGCTGCCTCCCGAATTTGCTAGTCCTAGCTCTTACCGTTTAGGGGGAGTTCTGGAACAGACAAGACTCACAGAGGGACAGACAGACATTTCTAAAACACACAGATCGATATGGAGACCTGTCCATGGTGATGTTTCCGGAATGTTCTGTACCACTGCCACGAGGGCTTGGTTGCAGTCGTGGGGAGGGGAAGAGAATCACCTTTTTCAGCGTATGGGATTGTAGTGCATTTTCCATCTTCTCCCCGGAACTGCCATCCATGAAACGGGCACTCGATACAGTCACCCACCACGCGGCCACCAACCGCCAGGTTAGCGCCCAGGTGTGGGCAATAGGCATCGACGACATGCGCTCGTCCATCCATAGCCCGGAATACAGCCACCCGCTCCCCTGCACAGAGAGGTACAAAGACGCAGAGTTAGGCTGGGAACGGGGATCTCATTTGCAGGGTGTGGTCAATACGCCAGTCGCTGTGTCCCTTGCAATACTTTCAGAACTGTCAAGTGTCCTCTGCAGGAGTTGACGCAGGAGGTGGAACACATCAGGGCATCAAAATGGTACGTACCTTATATCAGGCATTCGTTTGTACACTCTACCGATCTGTAGACATTGTTAGCTTCAGCATTGCTAATATTATGCAGATTCACTGTAAACTGTGCTATGATAGTGGAGAAAAGTTAATAAAGGATTAAATTGCAATGCTGGCCTGGTCTCCTAATCCTGAAATGACCATTTTGATGTGGGGACGGAAAGGTGAGCTCTGATTCTCTGGACAGGTGAGCTCTTACAGGTCAAGAGGGCCAATCATGCAGTCGGTCTTATCTCCTGGGATACTTCTTGGGAAGCCTTGCTTGTAGCCCAGGCTGGATGCCCTGATGTGTTCCACCTCCTGCATCAACTCAGGAGTCCCCAAATCAAGGGAATTTCCAGTTTGGCATAAGCCACAGAAACAAGCCCTAGTAGATCTAATTCCTGAGAAGCCGTTCCTTCAAGCTATCGTGACTTAAAAGCTGGTTTTAAAACATAGCTACATATTTGTAAAAAGTTTCTAAAGAAAGGCAATTGTTGTGTTCTGCTTCAATGGACTTTTATTCAATGAAAATGAAAAAAAAAAGAGGGGGGGCCAAGAAAGTATTATCATTTTTAAAAGATAAGTTTTTAACTAATCACGGCCTTTCACATTTATATGCTCTTTTGCACTCAAGGAAGATGTATGATACATTGTAAACAAGATTTTGATCAAGTCTGGTTGGAATTGGCCATGGCGGTCATACATCAGATGGACTGTATTGTGGTTGTCTTCTATCGGAGTAAGAGATGGGACAAGAAGCAAATACTTGACTGTTCCGCCAGTGGCTTTGGCCAGTCTCGTTTTAAGACATACTAGTCCAGGGGATCATGCTGCTTGCCAGGGAAGATCAATACAAGATCAAATACGGCTCCCATTTAATCGCAAATACCCAGTCCTGGGTTTACAAAAGTGAAGGGCTTATTGGGGAGGGAAGGGGGCTGGGGTGGGGAAGAGAGAGACAGGGTAGTAACGTCTGATTGGGAAGAGGGGAGGTTTGTTTTAAAGACCAAAACCTGGAGAGGCGTTCCCCTTGCAGTGTGGCCACTGGTTTAGAGTGAGGACCGAATTAAATGGGGAAGCAGGTGTGCGTGTGGCACAACCGAGGGGGTCTTAGACCCTCCCAGGAGAGAGCACGGGGGGGCAACCCTGTAAATACCGTTATGAGGATCTGGCATTGGCGAGCATGGAAGGTTGTGTGCGCCTGTCCCAGAAGCCACAGAACACAAAGGAGAGAGGATCCAGGGTGTGCTGTTTGGCCACAAGATGGCACCACGCTGCAGCCCGACTCGAGAGGCTGACGAGGATGCCGATCTGGCTGGATTTTTGTCAGAGGGGAAAGGATCCTAGTTCCCAGCAGACTGTGGCCAGAAGGTGTTTGTCCAGGATTAGGGCAGGCCTGCGAAAGGTGTGAAAGTCCCCCCCCCCATGGTCCTCCAAGTACGCATGCTCTGGCTGGCCAGGGGAAGGCTGGGGCTGATTTCCCCCTACTCAGGGGACCATGGGGGGGGGGGTGCATTCACACCCTAGCGGTCCACATTTACAAAAAAACCACCCTTCCCCCCCCCCCCAGAAATTCCTGCCTATGGGCCTGAGGAGTGAGTCCCATACCCTTCCCTGAGATGCGTGTCAAGGGCATCCCGCCCTCTGCTCAATTGCTAGAGAAGGAAGGGGTCTCAGCCAACTCCTCTAATCCAGGGGAGCCAATCCCGCTCAATGCAGACCCTTCCGCGGCCCGCCAGCCAACCCCCGATGATGACAAAATGGGTGCAGGAGGAGGAAGGAGTGCAAGGTCTGTGCAGGAGGGAGGGTGCAGGAGCGGGCTGGGAGTGGAGGGTCTCGGTGGGAGTGGTGTGTGTGATGGAGATGGGGGTCAGAGTCTGGGCCTGAGAGGGATGGGAGACATTTACCTGGCTCTCATTGGCTGGGATTCTGGCCAATGGGAGCAGCGGGGGAAATCTTCAGGTGAGTGGTTTCCAGGCACAGCCATTCCCTCAGTCGGGGGGAGGGGGAGCAGAGGTATGTGGAGCCACTTCCTGCCCCCACGAGCCAGATCCAGCCCGCGAGGCTCCGGGCTCCCCCCTGCATGGGGAGCCTGGCGCTTACATCCAACCTCATAGGGGGCTGCCGGGCAGAAGTGCCAGTGCGGGCTCACCCTGCGGGGATGCGGGCGAAGCCCCCAGCCCACCGCCAAGATGATCGTGGACCAATAGTGGTCCGTGGCTCACACTTTGAGAACCGCTGCTCCAGCAGCCTCTCTTCCCAGCCCCATTATTCCAGTCTAAGCCTGCAGCACAGGTGTCTTTCCAGTATTGTGACAGCATCGGCTCAGGAGATTGCAGGCAGCAGCATCCTCGTAGTAGTGGGCACTGGGCAGTCAAGACAGGGTCATCACCGCCTCTTGGAGAGGCCTTGGATATTGCAGAGGGATTGGTGACACCAGCAGGGGCGGCTCGTCCATTTAGGCAAACTAGGCGGTTGCCTCGGGCACCAAGTTAAATGGGGCACCAAATGTTGGCGCAATATCGAGGGGTTTGGAAGTGGGGGCGCCGATTGCATGGTTTGCCTAGGGCATCAGTTGCTGGCAGCTAGTCTAGGACCGCCCCTGGACACCAGAGCTGAGCCCTGGAGGGCTCGTACGTGGCCCACGGCAAAACCAAACCCTGGAAAGCACCCGCTGGCTAAAACAGACGCCAACACCTGGCCCATGCCCCCATCAACCCACCTCTCAGGCTTCTACAGCTGTGAATTGGGCATGTTACTTTTTTCTAGAGATTTAGCACCTCGATAGCATCCGTGTGCGGTTCTGCAGTATCTCCCTGAGCCAAGTGAGCATGATCAGCCCCTGCACGCACAGGCCGACTGACCCAGAAGTCCCCGAGTTGCCGAGGGGCCCTGCGGATTAGCCTTGCTAGATCATCTCGGGCAAGTCCCATAACTCCCATTCCTGAGAACCGCCTCGGGAGCGAGTGGCTAACAAACACGTACCCAAGGGCAGAATTATTTGCCAAACTTGTCAGGGGGAGCTTCCAAGAGCTAACTCAGCAGCAGCTGTCAAAGGCAATTGATGCAGATAACATCTAACTAGCACCTACTGGTAGTTCAATTTTAAATGGATTAAAAAATGTCTCCCTGCCTGATGGGAAAACTCTGCCTACTCCATGCCCATTCATGAGGGCATGCTCCAGAGCAAGCTGATCCTACATTTGTTGGAGAGATTTTTATAACATCAGGTGAAGAGCCATTTTCTCAAAGAGAAAGAAAACAACACCCAGCCCCGTTATGCTCAGCTACTGAGGTCAGGTTTACACGAGACCCAGCAGCTCGGCATAGGGTATGCAGCTCCAACAATGTAGAATACGTAGCTGCAGTGGGCTTACCTTCAGCCACGCTGAGCGGCATCCACACAGAGGTAAACCAATGGGTGCAAACGTGCAGTAGCAGTACTGACTACTGGTGGGGGCACCCTCTGAGTTTAATTTAGCGTGTCTTCACTAGACTCGCTAAATCAAACTCCGGAAGATTGATCGCAGCAGTCCACAGTGAAGACAAGGCCTCAGAGTTGCTTCCAGAAACTGCCAGAGTTTTATATTGGGATGGTGCGACATTTGTCAAAACACTGCAGCCTTTTCTCCAGTTGCATGTTTATTTCTTTGGATTGCTAAAGAGCTACTGAAATTATATAACCCACAGTTTGTGTGCCCAGGTGTAGGAGATCAACCAAGCATGCTAATGAGGATGCCTGCCTAAATGTTGTGCCTACAGCAACTGAAAGTGTGTCAAAAATAAGTCTGGCACTAAGTCAAACAGCTGTTCTGACAGAGACATCAGCATGCCTGACACCACGAGGCAATCAGAGAGTATGTATGCCAGCTAGCTGTTGGACTCGGGGGTAATCAGATGCTGAACACAGCCCCGGGACATCAGCATGCCTGACACCACGAGGCAATCAGAGAGTACGTATGCCAACTACCTGTTGGGCTCGGGGGTAATCAGATGCTGAACACAGCCCCGGGACCAGCTTTAGAAGCAAGCCTAGATCTTTGACCAAGACGGAGGAAGACTTGGCAAAGGGAGAATCCAACCCGGCTACTCAGGACGCAGAGGCGGGCAGTGACCACTACATGCCACAGGCAGCAGAGTAGCATGCGGCTACCGGGAAGAATTATGGAGACTGAAAGCTTCCTACCTGTACAGCTGGGCTACTCAACGCAAGGCCTGTGGGCCGCATGTGAACTGCAGCCTGTTTGATTGTGGCACACGGTGCAGTTTGGGTTGACACAGAGCTCAACACATGGCCCACAGGTGGGAGTCAAAACAAACAACTACTCAATATGATGGTCTCCTGTTGAGATGCGTTTTAGTAGTTACATTCCTGGACTGTCATTGCTCATGAAAAGTGGTCATGTGGGTAGAAATGGGGTGAATATTGCATTTTATTAATATCAGCGGAACTGACTTGAAAAGAGCCTGTTTGTTGTGTGTCTTGCCTTAATCTTTGTATTCATGCCTGTCAGTATGAAAGAAGCAATTTGCATATATTTTTGCATGTCTATGCTGTGGAAGAAAACAGGTCCTCACGCTACATTTGTAAGCAACAAGTAGCCAGAGGCAGTTTATTCGAGCAATATTGCAAGGGAAGCCTGATTCGGATGGGGGGGAAACACCCCCCCCCCCAACCCCAGGCAGATCGTGGAATACAAAGTTATGACGCAGCTTATATACTACGCAACGATGGCTAGACAATGATCTCTTAGTTCCTTCCAGATGCTACCTTATCTTCAAGGTTCTCACTGGAGTCAGCATTCCATCCTTGCCTCCGTATGGAGACAAGAGGCGAAGGCAGCATCTTATTACAGCTCTCGCGTTGTCAAGAGTCAGCCCAACCCTTGCTCTCTTGCTAACAAGACTAGGATGGCCGCATACAAATCCCCTTATCCCCGTTTCCTGCTTCCATAATGCAACCATACTTCAGTTGCAGCCCTCGGCATGTGCTGAGAGTATCATTGTGGCCCCCTGGGCTTCCAAAGTTGAGTAGCCCTGCTGTAGAGCATCTATACCCGGAGCAGCCACTTAGGGACTTACAGTACCCTCCGGAAGTTTAGTTCTCCAATAATGCAATTCCTCCTGCTGCCCACAGCTGGTTATTTTTTTAAAAACTTCAGTGAGCTCTATTCCCAATTCCATTAGTGGCCCAGCGGTGGGCAGGGAAGTTCTCCGTTAGCACAGGTAGCAGGGCACACCTGGCTCTTAGGAGCTGAGTGCAAAGCCCCACGAGGCAGGACAATGAGGAAGTGCCGGAAAAGCAGCACCAATGAGCCACTGACCTCAGGGTGAGGTGGCTGTTCCTGTGCCCCAGCATGCCACGGGCAGGATCGAACATGCCGCATTTGCTGACACAGCACGCAAGCTGCTCCCTATTGAAATGCAGAAGCTGGGAGCTTTACCTTGGAACACCTTCTGTGGTGTGACTCCGCCTCCTAACCCAGTGGAGTTTTCCCGCGGGACACGGCCCCTGCATCCCGTGCTCTGAGCAGCCTTAGGGGCCAGCTATTAACTGGAGCAAGGATGGGGGAGTCCCGAGGCCGGCTTGCACCGATTCCCTGCCTGTGTCCAAGCCCACACACTGCCTAGGTGGTCGCATGCTTAGCCTGCAGTAAACGTAAAGAGCCAGCACCACAAAGGTAGTTGTGCCTGGAGCATCGTCGGGACTTCAGCACAAGTGGCATTTCTTCGCCCTCCCAGCAAGCCCGTGCAGACAGAAGGCTAATGCTAGGGAGGGAAAATCCCGTTTAGTTGGTTAGCCAGTCAAACTAACGATTAACCAGTAAACGGATTAAAAGGGGGCAGGCGGAGGGGGGCAGCTACAGCCTGGCTGGGCTGGAGTGAACCCCCCACCTGCTGTGGACAGGGACAGGCACGCGCACAGAGAGAGCCAGAACTGGTAAACCTCATCTGTTAAGGCTCACTGGCTAATGGGTTCACCAGCCCCAGCTGAGGCCAGAGCAGCCGCGTGGAGGGTGGGAGTAGCGCACTGGCAGTGCCCTACGCGAACACAAGCAGCTGCCTTAGGGGCTGACCCGATGAGCCTTGCATGGAAATCAGAGGAGAGCAGTTGACTTCCTCTCTGCAGCCCCTAGCACCATTCTGGGCCCTTCCCCCTCTAGATCTTTCTTTAGCCCCGCTCTTGACTCAGACTCCAGGGGCGCAAACGGCGTCACCAGCTACAGTGGACACTGGGTGGGAACGAAACGGTGCAAAGATTCTACAAACGGAGCCACCCGGATACAAACGAGGACCTTTCCCGTGGGCGCCTGCTGGGGAAGGGGGGGGTTACAATGCAGCACTTCAGTGCAGGCTACGAATCACATCCCTGGAGCCGGATGGATCGGGACCCGAGCGTAGATAAGCCAGAGAATGGGAAAGTCCAAGGCCGAGGTGCCATCTAGCAGCGAGATCACCCACGTTCAGACTTGCACGCGTGGGCTGATCCCTCGGCGTCTCTAGCCAGATAATCGAGGGTTGGACCATTGGGGTTCACTATAAAACTATTTCCCTAGGCGGGTGGGGAAGCACTGGGGTGGGTTCCCTGGGGAGGGGGGGGACTCTCCATCCCTAGAGGTGTTTAAGTCTCGGCTTGACAGAGCCCTGGCTGGGTTGATTGAGTTGGGTTGGTCCTGACTCCTGAGGTCTCTTCCAGCCCTGGGATTCTATGATCATAGTCTAGCCTGCTCCTCCCACTGCTCTGCCCTGGCCAGCTTGCTACGGGGACTCAGGATGGCTGGCACTGGGGCCCTGCTGCCTGCCTGGCCACCCGCCAGCATGCTAGGACTGGGGGCGCTGTGGCCATGGTGCGGGTGCTCCAGGTGCCCGTGGGGGAGGGAGGGCAGAAAGGAAAGGAGAAGACATGTAGCCTTCGCAGGGGAAGGGGCAGGAGCCAGCATCCCCCACCGGCCCCGGTGCAGTTAGTGTCTCAACCAAGGCGCTGCAGCTGGCCCTGCTGTAGGACTGAGTGCGACCGGAACCAGGCAGGGAGGGGACCAGCCAGGCAGGGAGGGGCAAGGCCCAGGCTCGGGAGTTACAGGAACTAGCCCCAAGCGCCTCCGTTCCCCCTGCGCTGCACGGCTGGGCCGCCTCCCGTGAGGCCCCGCTCCGGGCTGCCGCGGCTGGAGCAGCTCTGGGATGGGGCCAGCAGGGAAGCAGCCGGCAGCAGCTCTGGCTCCTGGGCGGGGGGGCCATGGGGCGCCGCAGGTGGCCTTCCCTTGCAGGTGAGAGCAGCACAACCGGAGCCTCATGCACCCCCTTGTTGGAGCTGGACTGGCGGTGCCCCAGGCCAGACAGGTACCAGGCAGCCTACCTTCGTATGGCTGGCTAGGAGCCGCCCAGGTAAGCCTGGCCCCCAACCCTCTGCCCCACCCTCTGGCTCCCCAACCCAGAGCTTACCCCAAACCCCATGGCCCACACCCCTCTCCAGAGCTTGCACCCCTTTCTGCACCCCACCACCCAGGCCTGAGCCCCTCCCCAAACCTGGAGCCCTCTTGAATCCCAGACTCTCATCCTCAGGTCCACACCCATACCCTCGTCCTCTTCTGCAACAACCCTCCTGCCTCAACCCAGAGCCCCCTTCTGTGTTCTTGATCCCTCAGCACGGCCCTCATCCTTGGGGCCACCCCTGCTCCACGACCCTCTATCCCAGCCCTGGGCACCTCAGCCCCACCCCAGAACCCGCACCCCCAGCCAGAGGCCTCCCATGTGCAGAACCCTTTGTCCACCAATTGGTGAACCCCTTGGTTCACCAATCTGAAGGTGACGTGTTGCACATCACCACCACATCGCACGGCCCCTCCACATTGGTGTGCAAAACAAAATTCATTCCGCTCCGAGGTGGGAAAAATTAGCAGGAACATTCCAAGCAGCTAACGTTAGCTGTCCCTGGGTGGCAAAAACAAAGTCAGTGGAGACACTGAAACAGAAAACTCCTGTCTTGGAAAACTAAGGAAGGAGGGAACCTCCTACCCTTGGCCCCTCAGGCGGGGATAGTCAGAGAGAGAAGAAAGCCCAGCAAACCCTGTGGGAAGGGAAAGAGGGTGGAGGGAAGGCTAGCCAGAAGTGGGGGGCCAGCACTGACGTAGGGGGCTGTCCACGAGCGCTGGCTCACCTCTAGGATGGCGGCTGCGTTAAACTGAGGCTAGAAAAGGGGATTTAGCCGAGATGGAAGTGGCGTTTGAGCTTGGGGCTCTGGGTAAGTCGGCGGCGTTGGTGGTTCCTGACTCGCCGGGGATTGGAGTCCCGCACCTTCGCTGGCCACGGCCGGAGGGGGGTCGGTCTGTCAGGCCCAGCGAGGTGCGGTGGGACAGACGGGAATCCAGCGCGGGCCGTCCGGCTGCCGCTCCTTCCGCTCCAGGCAGACACGGGCGTCCTGCCCTGCTGAGACTCCGGCGCGTCCCCCGTGGCAGCACAAGGCCACGCTGTCCCACCGTCCCACGAAGAGGTGAGAAACTCGCTTCCCCGACCTCTGACCCGGGGGGAGAACTCACTGAGCGGGGGAGGGCGCCATGCTCCGGTGCGCAGCTGGAAGGCAGCATGGCCGGGCAGGACGCCATCTGAGGAATGAGAGAAAACCAGCTGCCGCTCAACAGAGGTGGGAGGCGGCCAGGGGAATGCTACTCGTCAAGGCTGGGCTGCCTGGCACTCAGTGACGAGCTCTGGTGGGGGGGGAGCTGCGATGGGGGAGAGGCCGGGATGGAAGCCAAGTTCCTCTTGCAATTACCCTCAGGAGAGGAGACAAGAGACTCCTAGATAACTAGCACTGGAAGGACCCTCGACAGGCCCCCAAGTCCAGTGCCCTGCCCTCGTGGTAGCAGGGCCAAGCACCATCTAGACCATCCCTGACAGGCGTCTGTCCAACCTGCTCTTACGTATCTCCAGGGATGGAGATTCCACAACCCCCCTAGGCAATTTATTCCACCCTGAGAGTTGGGAAGTTTTCCCCCAGGTCCCACCTCCACCTCCCTTGCTCCAATTTAAGCTACTTGGCACTTGCTCCTTGTTCTCTGACCCCTGCCACTTCCTCCCTAGCAAGAAGTTTCAGGTTTTTCTCATCCGAGGAAGGTCTATTTCGGAGGCACAGAGCAGCCTCCTGCTCAGCCTGAAGAGTGTTTGGCTGCTGGTTCCTTGCCAGATCCAGCTCATTAAGATCAATGTGATTAGAACATGCTGCAATTTATTACACTGGGGAACATCCTCTTTTTATTCTCCTCCTGGCGGAGGCCGAGTCTTATTCTCTGTCCTTGCGCACAGAAGCTTCTCACCATGGGCAGAGGGTGAAGGTAGGGATGGGGGAAGCAAGCCCCTAGCCCCGCCCCTCCTGCCCAGGCCCTGCCCCTCAGCAGCACAGGGAGGTAGGGTGGCACGTGGCCCCAGCCCTGGAGCACAGGGAGGGCGGGCGCTGGGGGGAGCCACACTCTGCATGCAGTTGGGACCAGGCTGGTGGTGTGGGAAGGCAAGTCCTTCCCCCACCTAGCATAGCCGCCGCCCCTGCCTGTCACCACTGTGCATGGCCAGGTCCCGCCTCTATTGCACATCAGAGCCTCTGTCCCAGCCTTCCAGTTCCACCAGGTTTTCCTCGGGCCGTGCCTCTCCGGCCGCGAGCACCACCGTGCCCCAGTGTTTCCAGGTTTCCCTGTTCTCTTGAGTTGGGTTAGTTCTGTCCCCACCTCCTTGTGCTGCAACCAAAGGGCACCCTCCAACCAAACCTGACACTTGCTTTGTTCCTTAGACTCACAGGTCCCAGCTCAGGAAGCCAAGGCCTCTTTGACCGAAGTAGAGTCCAACCACGGTGAGAACCTGTTTGGATTTCACTGCTCCAGGCAGCCCAAACCCACCTCTGCCCCACTCCGGCAACCTGTTCTTCACTTGCTCCGGGCAGCGAGAGAGCTGAGGTTACCCGCTTCCTGTCTCGAGGAATTCCAGCTCATAGCAAACCGTCCTTCGGCAGCGATCTCGTTTTTCATCTCGAGCATCTAGGACCTGACCCCGAAGAAGTCAAGCACCTCGTTCCTCCACATCCCAGGGACACTCGGAGGGAAGGAGCATGGTGCAAAATTCATCCCCAGCCTGATCTCTTCACCTGGTTTGTGGGCCAGTGGCCAAGCAAGCTCCAACTCCTGTGCATGTAAGTCTCACTCTTGAGGTTGGCAGTGGCATTGCTCCGGTGTGAATGCAGCAGCTGTGGGAGACCAGGAACCAATCAAGTGACTTGGGCCACGCCCATGAGAACATGGTAAGTCACGCCTCCCTCCCATGCTTCATGAAAAGTGGCTTATAAAGATGCATAACTCAAAGATGCTTTATGCAAAACAGGGCCTGGAACATCCATTTTAAAGTTCCACTCTGCTGAACGTGTCTCTTCTAGTTTTGTGCGTGTATCATTCTTGCATGTGACGTTAGAAAAATGAATCTGCTTTTAATTCTAAATGCGGGAATAGGGGCCAGGAGTGATACTTGAGGAACTTAATGGTTCAGTGCTCAAAACAATGACCCATGAATGGTTTTATTTTTCCTGTGAGCCCAAACTGTGGTTAGTCCAAGAAAGCTGTGACCAGGCCACCTGGTTCTAGAATCCCATGGGGATGGGGAGACTGAACAAAAGGTTCTCACCTCCGGGGAAAGTCTATTTAAGGAAGGGCTACTCAACTTTGGAAGCCCCGGGGGCCACAGTGATACTCACAGCACATGCCAAGGGCTGCAAGTTAAGTGTGGTTGCATGTGCATGCAAATATATATGCAAATAGCTTCTTTCACACTGAATGGGCATGAATACAAAGATTGAGGCAAGACTACACAACACGCAGGCCCCATTTCAATCAGTTCTGCTGATAGTGCATTTTATTAATATCTACCTGATTGCCACTCACATGACAGCACTTTCAGTGAGCAATGACAGTCCAGGAATTGAACTACTAAAATGCATCTCAGCAGAAGACCATTCTATTGACTCCCCATTATGGAGCATGTTACCGGCAGAGGCCATGTTGAGTCCTGCGTAAACCCAAACCGCACCACGGGCCACAAACAACCAGGCCACGGACCGCATGCAGCCCACAGGCCACGTGTTGAGTAGCCCTGATTTAAGGAATGGAAAACAATTAGGTTTTTGTCTTCAGTCAGCTTTTGAAATTCCCTTCCCTATCTTAAGAGGATGCACGTGAAAATTTTTGGAAACACAAACGTGTAGCAAAAGGGTGAAGGCAAAACTGCTAGGCCCAGAAAAAGATCAACTCTGGCCTGAGATAAGAACAACTGTTTAGCATAAGAATTTGCATGCAACAAAGTCTCTGAGGGTATGTCTACACGACATGGAACGAGGTGTACCGGTAGTTCGGATTAGAGAGCCTAATCCGAACTACCTACTCTGTGCCGCGTGTAGCCGTGGGCACGGAGTCCAAACTACCGGGGCTTTAAAAATGGCGGCGCACGGCAAGATGCAAATGAAGCCCGGGATATTTAAATCCCGGGCTTCATTTGCAACTTCGGTTGCCTACATTAACCACCCTAGTTCGAACTAGGGTGGTAGTGTAGACATACCCTTAGTGTGTTAGAATTAGCTGGTCTGTTTTGTTTATTTTGGCTTAGTAATTTAGCAATCGCTTAATTCCTACTTTTAATAAACAAAGGTATTTCTACTAAGTATAATCAAGCCCCAGTGTAAACAATTGTTACCTGGGAGGAAGTAACCAGTGTGCATCTCTCTCTTTCATTGACAAAGGGGGTGAAAAACTTTATGAGCTTTCTCTGTATAAAACTTTTCCACAGCGCAAGAGAGGGGTCCTCCCAAAACGGAGTTGGTTCAACATCTCTATTGCTCTGCAGCGGGGCGGTACCCCAGCTCTGTGTCTTGGCTGGGGAGACCAGAGCTTCTAGCCAGCAGGACAGAGTGGGGAGGAGCCTCAGAAGGCATGCATTGGTGGCTTGATCGTAAGAACCAGCATTCTGGCTAATAAGTATAGATGGACCTAACCTCCTTGAATAGATCTTGTTCCTTTTTGGACCCTGTTAAAGTCCTGGTCTTCACATCCTCCAGCAAGGAGTTTCACAGATTGACTGTGCACGGCGTGAAGAAGTACTTCCTTTGCTTTGTTTTAAACCTGATTAATTTCATTTGGTGACCCCTAGTTCACTAGGTGACAAACCCAAAGTTTTACATGGGAGAAGTTCGAAAATCTGCCCCCTTTATCAATAAGAGAGAGAGATGCACAGTGGTTTCTTCCCCCAGGTAACAATTATTTGCACTGGGTTTGGGCTTGATCTGCTTTAATCTCCTGAGTTGGCCACTCTCCAGCTCTGTGAATCCCAGAGCTTTCCTAGGCACCTGGAAGAGAGACGTGGCATCGCTCCATGTGCCCAGTGCCCGAGGGATTTCTCCCTTCGATCTGTGTTCCTGGCTGGGTTCCTTAGGAACAGCACGAAAACATCCAACGTTCCACCCAGAAGTCATGAGACACCCACAACCCCAGAGGCAGAGCGAAGCCGCAGGCTTATCGCCCCATCAATGTGCTGGCTCATAGACCCATTTCTCAAGTTTAATTAAAAAAGAAAATCTCTTAATTTAGAACCTGGGGAGTCAGGCTAAGGCCCGGGGTTGGCAGGAGACCCGAGTGGTGCGAGAAGGAAGATCCAGGGGAGGGTTGTAAAGACCAGGATTTTAATAGGGATGAAAAAGGGTTCGATAAAGTCCTGGAGGACAATTGTTATTAGCCGGGATGGTAAGAACGTGTAACAATAGAGGGATCACCTGATTCTTTGTTCTGTTTGCTCCCTCTGGGGCACCTGGCACTGGCCACTGTTGGCAGACAAGACGCTGGGCTGGATGGACCTTTGGTCTGACCCAGTCTGGCCGCTCCTATGACTGGTTTATATGGGACCAAGATTGTCCAAAGTTATCACAAGGAACCACTGAATGTGGATGGCTGTGAACTCTGGACAAGCTCCAGCAAGGAGACCAGTGGGGCGGGGGGAGGTTGTCCCTTGTTGTGTTTGTAACCACAGGGCTCTTGCACCTTCCTCAAGCATCTGGTGCTGGCAAAGACACAACGTTGGTCTAGATCGGGGTGGGGAACTCGTGGTCTCGGGCTTCCTTTGATCAGCCCCACAAGGCTCCCCCTACCCCTGAGCAGCGTAATCTGGAGCTTCTGCTCCAGCCACGCTGGGGGGCACCATGGTGAGAGCACCAGTGGTAGGCCCCTGCTGCAGGGGTGGGGGTGAGCCTAGCGGGCCCAATCAAGGCTCTGCCAGGCAGGGGCTAGGAAGCGGCTTTGCGTGCTGCAGGGAAATGTTCCCTGCCCCCATCAGTCCCGCTGTCTGGGGAGCCGTCCCTGCAGCATGCAGAGCCGTGCTAAGCCACCTGCACCCCACCCTGGAACTGCACGAGGGAGGTACCCCAGCCCCCTGCCTGATCCTGCCCAGACCTCTTTCCCCCAGCCTGCTCCTGTCCTCTCCCAGACCCTGAACCCAACTCCTGCGCATACCCCACACCCCCACCAATGTTCCAATTTTCCTCCACCCGTGTGTGGAATACATTTTATTCTGTGCACCAAGGTATGTGCAGAGGTGCACCACCAGTAGCAACTCCCACCACTGGCTGTGGATGCTCTGCTAACTAGCTGGGTGGCTGCCCCAGCATTCAGCTTACAAAGAACAATGACCCTCCCACCCAGACCTGCCCGCAGCCTGCTCCCCAGCAGCCCCCTCCCACACACTGAACCCCTCCCTTTTGGCCTCATCTCAGAGCCTAGGGGGCCCGCAAAAAATCTACTAGCTCTGACATTTCCCCCACCCCCGCAAAGAGTTAATCCAGCTCGGGCAAGCCCAGAGCCTCGATTCCTCCCTCTGCCCCACCTGCAGTGGGGCTGGGGCTGGGGGTGTCTTTTCTCCTGCTTCTCAGTTGAGGGCCACTTCTGTGAGGAGGTTTTCCCTCCTCAATTGGATGCCAGGCCAGTGTTATTCCCCTCCCCTCCTTGTATGCAGCCCCTGACTGATTTTTCTGTGGGTCAGTGGCCCCCAACCCAAAAATGGCTCTGCCCACCCCAATCTAGATGGACCTGGGCTCTGATCCAGTCTAATCCTTCCAGAAAGCGGGGGAAGCCAGAATAGGTTGGAATGGCCCAGAACAGCATTGGACTAAATAAACCCTCATTCTGCAGGCAGTGGATACAGACAGACAGCCTTGAGGAAAATATTCGAGGAACGCGAGCCTCTGATTGGCAGCCAGGAAGTAGCGTGCTCCGCAAAGCTTCCTTTTACACGGAACCCTGGAACAATCTGTCCCAAGCGGCACACAAACAAGAAGTGATACATTGGCCCCACGTGGGCGTGAACACCAGCGGGCAGGGAAAGTCTGTTTGAATCCACCTTTAACTGGCCAGTCCATGCAATAAAGAGCTTCATGGCTAAAACCACTCCCCCGGGAAGTCCCCAAGCGGCACAGAATGAAATGAAACCGATCACACACGCTGCAAAGACCCCCACGCTACGAGAGAAAACCTTTGCCGAGTTAACCTTCATGGGCCCCTTCCGGGCACTAATTAATAAAACCGCCCCGAATACTCTGTTTCAGAGTGACACAGAAGACAAAGAATGATACATAAAAAGGAGCTCAGTTTTTTCGGGGGGGGGGGAATGCAGCTGAACTGACTTAACTATCCACCCCTGGCAACAAAGGGTTAATCATCAATAAACTACCCAGAAAACTTCGTCTGACATTGCACAGAGAACCTAAATATTGCATCTAGCGGAACTAAGTGAGAACCTAATACTGCTGGACATTAGAGGCTATGTCTACACTAGCGGCTTCTGCGCAAGTCATACGCAAATGAGGCTAAGCGTGGAATATCGCCAAACCTCGTTTGCATACCTAATGAGCCACCATTTTTTTCAGAAGAGGCTCTTGCACAAGAAGGAGAGTCTACACTGCCTCGTCTTGCGCAAGAAAACCCCTCTTGCACAACGCTGCTACACCTCTTACTTTTCAGGAAGAACAGCGTTGCGCAAGAGGGTTTTTCTTTGGAACGGTGGAGTTCCTGGGTCAAAGGAGAACATGCTGGTTTTGCTTGCAGATTTCTGTGGACTATTTAGGGATGTGAATGGTGACCTTACCAGGCGATGCTTACCGGGTAACGGCAGCAGCGGATATAGGGCAGGGCGAGAGGGGCAGCTGCCCCGGGCCCCGCACTTCAATAGCCCCCACACCCTGGGCCCCGCAAAACTCTCATCCGCCCCTGGGTAACCGTTAACCAGTGCCTGGAAGCAGCCCCCACATTGGCAGCCTGCTGCGGGCAGAGGGCTGCTCCAGCCCCATCAGGCCCCTGGCTGGGCCAGGAGCTGCTCCCACCCCCACCTACGATCCCGCTAAGTCGGTTACCCATTAGGTACACTGGTTAAATGTGATGTGGCTATTCTGAGGTTTCTTGTGCAGCATCAAGTGCCTGGTCACTCCTCAGAACGGACGCCAGCGTCTGCAGATCGTCCTGTTAGCGTGTTTCCGTACAGCCAGATCTGCCTTCTCTTGCATTTGGGCTGAGTTTTCGGACGACCCCGCCCCCTTCCCAATTGCACATCTACCTGTTCACTTATGCGCGGCCAACACAGGGCAACATGTTTGAGAAGTGTTGCAGGAACATGTTTCAATTGGGATTAATGTAACCACAAACACCTTTTTTGCTTCATTTGGCATCACCCTTCGATTGTAATGCAGCCAGGCTATGCTTGTAAAAAAGAAATCAACAACGGTGATACATCATCAGCGAGACTGCCCGTGGTCTTTGAGCCAAGCACGTTCTGTGTTACGTTGCCCCGGCTTTGTGAAGTGTACGATCTTGTCCACTGGGGTGCTGTTAGCCGGCACTGCCAAATGATCAGGATTTCGCTTTGTTAGCAGGCTGGGGTTACCAGCTAGCCATTCCCAAAGTCACACTGTCCTAAACCCTGCAGTTAAAATGTTTGCTGGCAATAGAAAGCCAGCCCCGGAGTGTCTATCTGCACTTCCTGGAGCACCGTTAGCCTTTGCAGCCCGGAATTCACACTTGGATACATTTGTTGTAATTCTGCTGGTTTTCCCACGTACCGCCCTTTCTTCCAACAGCCGTTTTCCAACCAACAGGGGAGTCACAACCGTGCTACCTTCCCATACTGCTGACAGGGAAGAGCCTGGCCCAACATTTCATTTGGCCCACCCCTGAGCTTCATGCCACTACAACTGGGGCTAGCCCCCCTGGACACAGAGCCATGGGAGCTGGACGGGGTCCGGAAGATGCACCCAAGAGGAAGGAGATGCAAAGGGCCTGTCGCAGCTGCAGCATCCAGGACAAACGAGCCAGAGCACGAGCTGCTCCCATGGGAAATGCTGCCTCGCTGCACGTACGGAGAACTCTTGTCCCCGCTTTCTCTGCCTCCCAGACCAGGGAAGTCACTTAGTGGGGTGGGCAGGCCTAGGGACACCCACGCTGGTGGCTCCCATCCTGCCTCAGGCTCAGCTGCTGGTCCCAGCTGGGGTGGAGGCAGGAGAGGCCAGGACTGCAGGAGGCAGCCACGCCGGGTCAGACCGACATCCAAAATCTGCTCCCTGCTGTAGGAAGAGCCTCACCCTGTCCCACCCCCACCCTGCTTCCACTGCCACCCCACCCCCACAGATCCAGACCTCCCCATAGCCAGATGCCCCTGCCCCCCAGAGCACCCCACTCCCCCTGCGTCCAGACTCCGCTCAACACTTCACCCGGGGAAGGACCCATCCCCTGCACCTGGATGCGCCCCATGCACCTGACGCGCTGCCCCCCCATAGTCCTGCCAGCTGCACCCAAACTTTCTCCCCACTTCCCCAGCACCCAGACCACCTCTGCCAGCCCCATCCGCCCGCCCACCCACAGGACCCCCCCCTTGCTTGGCCCCAGTCACTGTCACCTGGGTGATCCTGCTGATCCTCCTGGCCCCGTACTCAGGACTAGGCTTGTAAAATCCCATTCAAGTGGCTAACCAATTGTGTGGGTGTGGGGGGGCGTGAGTGGGGCTGCACTGCCCCTCCCCCCACCGCCAGGAGGGGCTGCACTAGCCAGCAGCCCCTGCCTGCAGCAGGCAAAGGCACCCATAGGCTGGGACTGCTCCAGCATCCCAGCCGGAGCTGCCCCTGTCCATGGTGCCCCCCCCCCCAGTTAAGGGTGAGGCTTACCAGGTAACTGGCTAAACCTTCACACCCTTACTCAGAACCCCCTATGAGCCCCTTTGCACCCAGATCCCTGCCCACCCCAGGCCCCCGCTGAGCCACCCACCCCCAGGCTGCCTCTCACACCCCCTCACCCCCCAGGCTGCCTCTCACACCCCCTCACCCCACACCTGGATCACACACCCCAGGATCCTGTTCGACCCATCCCGCCTGCCTCCTCCTGGTGCAGCTGGCAGAGAGACCAAGGCCCTGGGGTTGTTTCTGGGGCAGGCCCGGCCGGCGGGCTGTCGGGACTGGGTGCAGCCTCACCACGGAGTCCCTGTCGCGGGGGAGGGAGGGGAGCTGCAGGTGGATCTCCCACCTCCATGCAGCCAGGGGCCTGTGCTCCCCCCTGCCACGCCGGAGCCTCCACATCTCTGTTTGGACAAATACAAGGAGCAGACTGAAAATATCGCGCGTGGCCCTTTTCATGGGTCGGTGCCAAATTCCAAGCAGTGCACGCACAAGGCCCACCAGCCCGGCAGCACACACGGCAAACCCCTGGTGCTGCCCGCTGCTTCGTGCGCCCCTGGAGCAAGCACCCCACGCCAGTACATCTCCTCCACGCTCGCTCAAGGCCATGCCAGCAGGGAGCATCTGCGCCGATTCCTGCCAGCTTGGCAGAGCGCTCATCGGACCCGCTCAGGCTGTGGGAGACGGGCCTCCCCAGCCCCAGATGCCCCGTCTGCTCAGGGATGACTTGCCAGCCAGAGGGACGGCCAGAAACCGCACCCGCCAAGAAAGGGCCCGCTGCGCCGTGCCAGGCTGCCTACAGCTCCCTCTCAAGTTACTGCCAAGTCAGAACAACTGCCCCGTTGAAGAGCAGCCTTTCCTCCTGTCTGCCCCATGGGCACTGGCGCCGCAAGGCAGGACAGAAACGCTCACCCGCCAGGTCTGAAAAGTTCCCCCCAACGTGCTGACCCAGGACTGCTCCCTTGACTCGGACAAATGGCCCCGTGGGGGTAATTTAGGGGCCACAAACCCCCGTCCGTTGTTCTCAGCGACACGGCATACCCTCTGGAAAGGCTGGTTTTGACAGGGTCTTCGGCTAAAGCCCAGACCGTCCAGAGGCCTAAGTAGCCGCCGGGCCCGGCTGCCGGATCCCCCTGCCCCGTTGGTAAGAGAAGAGCCGCAGGGCTCAAATCGTTTACCTTTCATACGCGAGGTGGCAAGCCCGGGCCCACCAGGGCTACAAACCGCCCAGGGTAGGGGCCCCGGGACTCAGACCTGGCCCACACTGAGCTCTGCCCTGCACGCAGGGAAAGCAAAGGGGCACCCTGCTGCCATCGCCCAGCGTGGGGCGGAGGCCAGGACGGGCCATGGCCTTGGGCACCAAGATGAGCCAAGGGGCTGGAGCAAGCAGGGGGCCGCACTGGGGCCCAGGGGCCGGAGCAAGCAGGGGGCCGCCCTGGGGCCCAGGGGCCGGAGCAAGCAGGGGGCCGCCCTGGGGCCGAGGGGCAGGCCCCTCCAGCACACCCCTCCCCCCCCTCCGCCCCCACGTCCAAAGGGCAGAAGGAGGCAGCCCCCTGCCCCGGCCCGGACTCACCCAGCACCGCCAGGCTGCGCACCCCGCCGCGGGGCAGCTCGGGCGAGTCCAGCAGGCGGTACCAGCCGTTGGGGTAGAGGGGCGGCAGCGCCCCGACCCGGCGCCGGCTGCAGCCCGCCTCGGGGAGGAAGCCCACGCTGTCCGGGGCGCGCCGCACCACCAGGGGCCGGGCGCAGCGGCGCAGCAGGGCGGCGCCTGCGGCCACCAGCAGCAGCAGCGGGGGCAGCGCTCGGCCCCAGCCCCCGGCGGGCAGCAGGAGCAGCGCCCCCGCGGCGCACGGGAGCAGCAAGCGCCAGGGCCCCATCGCGCCGCGCCGCGCCCTGCCCGCCCGGCCCCTTATACCTGCCGGCGAGGGGCGGGGGCTGGGCGGCTCCAGCCCGACCGGTCCCTCCGGTAGAGCGGGGCCGGCAGCCTCTCGCCCTGCTGGGGGCAGGTCCCTGGCCGGCTGGGACCACAGGGCCAGGGATCCCCCGGAGCCAGGGGTGCTGGGACCACAGGGGCAGGGATCCCCCGGAGCCAGGGGTGCTGGGACCACAGGGCCAGGGATCCCCCGGAGCCAGGGGTGCTGGGACCACAGGGGCAGGGATCCCCCGGAGCCGGAGGTGCTGGGACCACAGGGGCAGGGTTCCCCCGGAGCCGGAGGTGCTGGGACCACAGGGGCAGGGTTCCCCCGGAGCCGGAGGTGCTGGGACCACAGGGGCAGGGTTCCCCCGGAGCCGGAGGTGCTGGGACCACAGGGGCAGGGATCCCCCCGGAGCTGGAGGTGCTGGGACCACAGGGGCAGGGATCCCCCCGGAGCTGGAGGTGCTGGGACCACAGGGGCAGGGATCCCCCGGAGCCAGGGGTGCTGGGACCACAGGGGCAGGGATCCCCCGGAGCCAGGGGTGCTGGGACCACAGGGGCAGGGATCCCCCGGAGCCGGAGGTGCTGGGACCACAGGGGCAGGGTTCCCCCGGAGCCGGAGGTGCTGGGACCACAGGGGCAGGGATCCCCCGGAGCCGGAGGTGCTGGGACCACAGGGGCAGGGTTCCGCCGGAGCCGGAGGTGCTGGGACCACAGGGGCAGGGATCCCCCGGAGCCGGGGGTGCTGGGACCACAGGGGCAGGGATCCCCCGGAGCCGGGGGTGCTGGGACCACAGGGGCAGGGATCCCCCGGAGCCGGGGGTGCTGGGACCACAGGGGCAGGGATCCCCCGGAGCCGGAGGTGCTGGGACCACAGGGGCAGGGATCCCCCGGAGCCGGGGGTGCTGGGACCACAGGGGCAGGGATCCCCCGGAGCCGGAGGTGCTGGGACCACAGGGGCAGGGTTCCCCCGGAGCCGGAGGTGCTGGGACCACAGGGGCAGGGTTCCCCCGGAGCCGGAGGTGCTGGGACCACAGGGGCAGGGTTCCGCCGGAGCCGGAGGTGCTGGGACCACAGGGGCAGGGATCCCCCGGAGCCGGGGGTGCTGGGACCACAGGGGCAGGGATCCCCCGGAGCCGGGGGTGCTGGGACCACAGGGGCAGGGATCCCCCGGAGCCGGAGGTGCTGGGACCACAGGGGCAGGGTTCCGCCGGAGCCGGAGGTGCTGGGACCACAGGGGCAGGGATCCCCCGGAGCCGGGGGTGCTGGGACCACAGGGGCAGGGATCCCCCGGAGCCGGGGGTGCTGGGACCACAGGGGCAGGGTTCCGCCGGAGCCGGAGGTGCTGGGACCACAGGGGCAGGGATCCCCCGGAGCCGGAGGTGCTGGGACCACAGGGGCAGGGATCCCCCGGAGCCGGAGGTGCTGGGACCACAGGGGCAGGGATCCCCCGGAGCCGGAGGTGCTGGGACCACAGGGGCAGGGATCCCCCGGAGCCGGAGGTGCTGGGACCACAGGGCCAGGGTTCCCCCGGAGCCGGAGGTGCTGGGACCACAGGGCCAGGGATCCCCCGGAGCCGGAGGTGCTGGGACCACAGGGGCAGGGATCCCCCGGAGCCGGAGGTGCTGGGACCACAGGGCCAGGGTTCCCCCGGAGCCGGAGGTGCTGGGACCACAGGGGCAGGGTTCCCCCGGAGCCGGAGGTGCTGGGACCACAGGGGCAGGGATCCCCCGGAGCCGGAGGTGCTGGGACCACAGGGGCAGGGATCCCCCGGAGCCGGAGGTGCTGGGACCACAGGGCCAGGGTTCCCCCGGAGCCGGAGGTGCTGGGACCACAGGGGCAGGGATCCCCCGGAGCCGGAGGTGCTGGGACCACAGGGGCAGGGATCCCCCGGAGCCGGAGGTGCTGGGACCACAGGGGCAGGGATCCCCCGGAGCCGGAGGTGCTGGGACCACAGGGCCAGGGTTCCCCCGGAGCCGGAGGTGCTGGGACCACAGGGGCAGGGATCCCCCGGAGCCGGGGGTGCTGCGACGAGGGGTGCTGCGGACACACCCCTGGCCTTGCAGCTGTTCCATTCTGTTCAGGGTTACAGTTTGGGCCAGTGGCTCTCACCACCTACAACTGCGCACCTTGGTCTAGCCCCCTCACCACTAGAAGTTGGGCCCTTCAGAGCCGTCCCACGTGAGCGGGGGCCGTGGCTACTGATCAGCCAGGGTGGGCCGGGAGGGCGTCCCGAGCCTGTTTGCCAGGGGCCGGGATCACGTGAGGATTCCCTGTTCTGTTCAGTTCCTCTGGGGCACCTGGCGCTGGCCGCTGTGGGCAGACAGGGCCCTGGGCAACGTGGGCCTGTGGTCTGACCCCATCGGGCCGTGCTGATCTTCCATCTCAGGCCAGGCTCACTGGCCACAGGGCTGAGCTGGCAGCCCGGTCTCCCCATGCAGGCCTCCCGCTCCTGTGACCTCCAGGCACACATGGCTGACCTCACACACCAGCTGCTCATCCAGGGCTCCCCCAAGACCCGGAGTTCTGGCTCCCGCCCGTCACATGGCTCTTGCCTCGGCTTGCTGCCCTGGGGAGCCCATTGGCAAGGGAGCAGATTGATAGGGGACCTGGATTCTGTTCTCCCCTGACCTTGGGGAAGCCACTTCCCAACTTTAGTCTAGGCTAGAACAGGGCCCTTGCTTAGCAGGTACATTCTCACCCTCTCTGTACCGTACCTGCCTTAGCCGAAAACACCCGCCTTTCCCTACCGCCCTGGAGGGGCGTGTGCCTGGATGTAACCTCTCGCCTAGCACCCTGTCTCCTCCCCTTTTGCATCCCAGCCTTCTCCTTTCCTTTCACCAGCTGCCTCATCTTCCCCCCTCTGCTGGAACCTGCTTTCCACTGCGCCTGTAGTTCTGCACACCACAGAGTGGGGTTGTGTCCAGGAAGATGAGGTTGTCCGGGGCAGGGTCACACACTTTTCAGGTTGGCAAGGCCTTCCTTCTAGCTCCTCCCTCAGCTTCCAGAATTCTGCCCCTCCTTGTCCTCTCCCCCACCGGGGTGCATGGGCACAAGCAACTCCGCCCTGGTGCCAGCGTGGCGTCGGGTTTGCTGGCAGTGGGGAAGAGAGGCTGATGTCCCAGCTGATAGCATGGCCTGCCCCTGGCATCCTCCCCAGTGGTGCTCAGCATGTGGGCTGCAATTGTTCATGCCTGTGTAAACACAGCGCTGGGCTTGAACCTGGGGCTCGCGATACAAAGCGCTTCTGCCGGTTGTTGCATGCTGGCCTGATTGACATTTATCGAGGGCTCTGTTTCGGGGGGCTGTGTGCCGAGCCTAGTGGCCTGCTCTGTCAGGTTGAGAGCTCTGGGAGTGACATTAATTGAAATGTCTTACAGCTACTGTCCTATTGCAACCCAGGGCCCTGCCAGCTCTTCCAAAAACTCCCTGCAGGAGCAGTGCACCGGGGCGCACCCTCTTACCTTCACCTCTGCTTTGATCCCCAATCCCTTTGGATCCCTTGATGGGGGGGTGCAGCTAACTCAGGGAGAAGGGGGTTGGAAAGCCAGCATGTAAGTGACCAGAGGAGCTCGCAAATAGGGGCAGCCAGCTACCCAGAAATATTCTCTAGACCGGTAGTCACCAGCCAATAGATCGGGATCTACTGGTAGATCTTGGAAACTGATAGGCGACCCTAACAGGTTTGGCACTTTGCCCCTCCCAGCACTACCCTCTTCCCTGGAGGTGCCCCTCGCTCCCGGAAGCCTCCTGCTTGCTGTGCATGGCACGGGAAGAAGAGGAGGGTGCTGCTGATGTCAGGGTGCCCCTCCTCTCACCCTGTACCCCATCTCCACAGAGCAGAGGGGGGCAGGGATGGAGAGAGTTTGCTGGCTGCTTTTGAGGGCCAGGGGAAGGGTGAGCCTGCCTTAGCCCCCTGCATCACCCCCCAGAAGCCACATGTGGTAAGAGGTGCCCAGCTGGAGCCCACATTCCAAACCCCGGCCCCAGTCCTGAATCCTTCCTGCCCCCCAAACCTCTGCCCCCAGCCTGATAAAAGTGAGTGAGGATGAGGGAGGGAGGATGGAGTGAGCAGGGGCGGGGCCTTGGAGAAGGGGTGGGAAGGAGGCGGGGCCAGGGTGTTTGGGTTTGAGGTAGAGCCTGGATTGCACTTAAATTCCAAAAGTGATGTAGTGCTTAAAAAGCTTGGAGACTGCTGCCCTAGAAACCAGTAGTTCCCAACCCGTGGTCCGCGGACCCCTGGAGGTCTGTGACAGTACTGCAGGGGGTCCTTGGAAAGTTTAAGAATAAGGATCAGGCCCACCATGAGGGGCCCGATCCTTACTTTTCTTTTCTTTTTCTTTCCTTACTTTTCTTTTCCTTTTTTCCCCTCCCCCAGGGAGGGAGGGTCCACGGAATTTTAATAGATTGAAAAGGGGGTCCATATGCTCGAAACAGTTGGGAACCCCTGCTCTATACATGGGCCCCCACAGCCCTAAGTTATGTGTCCAGTGACAGGATGAAAATAACTTCATGCAGAACAGGTCCTATAACATCAATTTTACAGTTACAAAGTGCTGAATCAGCATATCCTGTTTTTGTGCATGTATCATTCTTGCATGGGAAATATGTATCAATATGAAGCGTGAATCTGTTTAGAATCTGACTGTTTTCACTTGCAACCACTTAAATCCTATGTCTGTATTTAACAAAACCCTTGTTTAAGACAAGCTCAGTGTAAATAATTGTTACGTGGAAAGGGAGGACAACCACTGTGCATCTCTCTCTTTCACTGCTAAAGGAGGCAGATCTGACCAAATGAGCGTTCTCTGTGTAAAACTTTTATACAGAATAAAACAGATTTATTTGGGGTTTTGGTCCCTTTTGGGGGTTGGTTTCCTGGGTGCTGAGCCCTTAGAACTGAGCCCTCCTATAACTGAGCTATTTCAATGTCTGGGTTGTTCTGCAGGGGGCGGTAACCCCAACTTGGTGACTTGTCTGGGCTCAACCAGAGCATCTGGCCCAGCAGGACAGGGTGGTGAGGAGCCCCCAGGAAGGTGGGTGTCGGTGGCATGATCAGCACACCGGGCAACCCGCAGGGGCTGTCTGTGATTCAATCCATCACAGCGACGCAGCGAACCAGGTAATGTGCACAGCGGGTTGCTCCGGATGCTAGCAGGGATTTGAAATGTGTTCTAATTGTGGTGGCTGGTGAACAGGCAGAATGGTTCCCAGTTTATTGTTTTCTGTTTGCTTATTTTGGGCAAGGGAAATAGAGGCAGAAAAATCAGCAGAGTGAGAGTGAGGCTCAAAATAAAGTGAAACTTCACAGGGCCCAAGGTGCAGTGGAGGAGGAAATTCATAAAAGGCCAATGGAATTAAGGAGGCTTGAGACAGAAGCACACACTCCCAGCGGAAAGGCTGCCCATGAGAGAGCCACGGAAGCCCAGGCTACGTCTACACTGCAGCCTTTGTCGGCAGAGACAATGCAAATAAAGCGCTCATTAGCATTTCTCACCCTCTCATTTGCATAGTCTCTTCTGATCCATTTTGCAGAAGAGGTTTTTGCACAAAAAAACGCCGTGTAGACAGGGCCATTTTGTGCAAAAAAAAAAACCCTTTTGCGCAAGAACCCGTATTCCTCAAAAAAGCAGGGGGTTTGCCCTGTCCACACTGTGGTTTTTGGAAGAGACTATGCAAATGAGACAAAAAACAGGACTATGTAGCACTTGAAAGACTAACAAGATGGTTTAATAGGTGATGAGCTTCTACCACTATGCAAATGAGAGTGTGAGAAAAGCTAATGAGCACTTCATTTGCATTGGCTCTGCCGACAAAGGCTTCAGTGTAAACGTAGCCCCAGAGATTAACCTGCAACTGAAGGAGAAAGAATTAGAAACCCAGAAAGCTGCCCATGAGAGAGCCTGACACTGAAACTATTTGAAAAAGACACAGAAGAGAGAGCCCAAAATGCTGCTCCTGAATTGGCCCTCGAAGCCCATAAAGCTGCCCATGAGGTTGTGTGTAGGCTACACAGTTCTTCCGGAACAAGATACACAAATTGTGAACCGCACTGTGCTTATCTTTTTTCAGAAGCAGCTTTTCTGACATTTGGCCCGTCTACACTGGGCCAAATGTGGGGGGGGACATCGCATCTTTTTCGGAACATCCCTTCTTCCTTGTAAAACAAGGTTTACAGGGAGGCTGAAAAAACACATCTGCTCTTCCGAAAAAAAAATTGTTCCTTGCACGCGGAAGAGTTTTTCCGGGATACAAAAGTCTGCAGTCTAGCTGTACCCTGAGAGAACCTGGGAAGAATTAAGCCAAAAGGTGGCTTGGCAGGAGAGGGAGAAGGCAAGACACCATGAACTGGCTGGATTGGACTAGAACTAGTCAGCGCCCCCAGAGCGGCAGGTTCCCCCTCTCCAAAAATCCACACGTGGGATTGACTGCACCATGCCTCTGATGACAATGCCGAATAGTTCCCCACCCCAGTAAGCCTGCGCATCGTGCCTGTGGTTCCTGAGGATCAGGAAATGCCCATTCTGGGGGCAAAACTGCAAGGCAGAGCCTTGGCCTTAGGCAGTAAGATGCCTGGTGCTGATGCTTAGCCGTGGGAAATGGAAAAGTTTGGTTTTCAAGCCATTTCAGGTGACAGCTGCAACGTCCAGGGTGCAATGTAGGTCCCATAAGAGAGGGGCGGGGCTCAGTTCAGTCCCCAAATCTCCTGTGCAGACAAAAGAGGCCAAGATGTCCCCACTGTGATTCCACCAATCACTGGAGGAACAAATGCCAATCGCTGGAGGGGAGTGAACAGCAAGGAACACGTGGGAATGCTGCTCCCAGACCGTCGCTCTCTCTCACCGAGCCGGCTAATTCAAAGCCAGGCAGCACACACATGAAGCTTGTCGCGGGAATGGCCAAGACATCCCTGCATGGAGGGATATTGGGGCAGAAATGCTGTAGTTTGAAGGGACTTGCTTAAGGGGAAGATCTCCTCCTTGGGGCTGAATGAGATTTGGTTGGTGGCCATAAGATCCTTGCACCCTTGGCCAGGTTACAGGTGCGGACAGGATAAAACAGCGCTCATTTAACTGTTGCTACTGTTACTTTGCACCTTTTATTTTGGGAGAGGACTTTTTTGAAGTGGCCAAGTCCATCCCAGGAATTGTTAGCAACAAGAAGGACCCTTGAGGGGTTGGACTCGCTGACCTCCTGAGGTCTCTTCCAACTCTACGATTCGATGACTGAGTTGAAATCCCAGAGGGAGAGGGGAAACCCTGGGGCTAGAGAGGAAATAAGAGATGGCCTCTTTAATTCTGAAGAAGCTGTAGTCCTGGGCTAGACTGAAGATCAACGCTGAGTTGAAACGTTTTGCTTTGGGGGGAGAGGGCCTGGCAAGCCACATTGCATCATGATGCTTTTCATCACCGCGCCTTTGTGTCGTCACCTGTCCGTATTTCACTGTTACGTCCAGATGTCGCTACAGTGTGATACATACAATCGGAGCAGGACAGTGGAGAGGGGAAACACCCTGGCTAAGTGCAGTTGCTAGGCAACTGAACCCCCATTGTATGGTGACTGGAGGTGAGCTGCACCTCGGCATCTCTGTGTTCTCATTAGCATGAGTGTACCTTATACTTCGAAATAAATTAACGGCCATATTTTATATAACAAACTCCCACCAATGTTTAAAGCTTTGAGGAGCTGGTGATCCAACTAGAGTAGATAAAATAATTAATACATAAAATCTACCATGACACAAATTCTCCTGCACCCTCCCCCGCCCCCCTATACCTTGTGTGCCCCAGGGGTATGCATGCCATAGTTTGAGAATCCCTGCCGGAGCGGTGATTTATTAAAGGGGATACTCTATAGCAGTGATTCCCAACCTTTTTCTCATGGAGGAGCCCCTAAAATAATTTTTCATATCCCGAGGAACCCCCACCTATGAAAATTGTTTGCTAGGCCAGAAAAAGTTGACAGCGGGGAGCACAATTCAATTACTGCTAAATTTTTTCAATAAAATGTATTTGTAAAGAGCTGGGGTGTCTGTGTGTGTGTGTGTGTGTGTGAGAGAGAGAGAGAGCTTACACTGTAAGAAAAAAAATTGGAGTATTTTTCCTGTCTGTTTTTGTATTATCTAATCTTTTTTTTCAAATAGCAAATATCCTCCCCCTCCGGCCTCTCTCTCTCTTTCTCTTCTCCTCCCTCTCCTGCCTCTCTCTCTCTTTCTCTTCTCCTCCCTC
This sequence comes from Pelodiscus sinensis, assembly GCF_049634645.1. Classification (NCBI taxonomy): domain Eukaryota; kingdom Metazoa; phylum Chordata; order Testudines; family Trionychidae; genus Pelodiscus; species Pelodiscus sinensis. The sequence continues at coordinate 2,667,460 of NC_134732.1, read as the reverse complement.
TCCTGCCTCTCACTCGCAGAGCCCAAATGGCAGCTTGCTCCCGCACAGCAGCCCAGCTGAGCAGCGCAGAAATCAGCCAAGCTCCAGGGCGGGAGGCGAAGGCTGTGACAAAGGCTCCAAGCCCCCCCAGCTGAGCAGCGCAGAAGCCAGCCAAGCGCCAGGGCGGGAGGTGAAGGGCATGACAGATGCTCCAGGCCCCGCCCAGCATTATTTATTCCACGATTTCTTGCGGAACCCCCGACGATGGTCCACGGAACCTTGGCTGGGAAACACTGCTCTATAGCCAGGAGAAGATAGAAGCTAACAAAGGGCAGGTAGGAGCTGAAGAGAAACCATCAAATGAGAGAGAGTCTCGTTCAGTTACACATATGAAGGCAGACAGCTAAATAGTGACACCGTTTATGTGCATGTTTGTGCAAACTCTAGAAATCTAAATGCTAAGATGAGTGAACCTGAGTGCCCAGTATTGCAGGAAGATATTGATATAACAGGCATCTGTCAAGTGGTCAGCTCAGTACTGCCTCCTTGTGTCTGGCCCTGGCATAGCAGCTCTCTCTGTCCTGGGGGCAGCAGCCACCTCTGTGGTGGTGAGTCCCCTCCTGTAACTTGGCCCTCCGGCTAGGGCCCATCCAAGTCTCTCGCCCTCCAGCATCGTTCTTAAGCACAAAGGGCTTGTCTACACTATGGAGAAGATTGACCCTCCGGAGATCCATCTTCTAGCGTTCAATTTAGCAGGTCTAGTGCAGACCCCCCAAGTCACACACTGAGGGCAGCCCCCACTGGCGCTGTGTACTCCTCGTTCTGTGAGGAGTACGGGAAGCCAACGGGAGCATGTGGCCCCGTCGGCCTCTCGCAGTGAAGACTCCACAGTGGCTCGGCTTAAGGTAAACCGAATCCTGTTACGCATTTTGCATCACTGGATGGCGGAGCTTAAGCCGACCTGCCTGGTCTAGTGTAGACCAGGCCAAACTAGCTGAGTTAGTTAATGTGGGGGGGAGATAGAAACTGCAAGAAAAAGTATCAGAGGCAGGTCCTCCCTTTCCTGAGAGAACCTTGGGGCAGTTGTGGTGTGTGTGTTGTTATCTGATGAAAATATTAATCATCTGATTAAAATGTGGCACATAGCCAGAAAGGGTTAACCGGCTCAGAGGTTGACTGATCCAGGGTCAACCTGCAAGATGCAAAATGATAAATGGGCTGCCAAGCTAGGTGAGAGTAGAGTAGCTATTGTTCTCTACATCATCAAAAGAAAAGCTTTCTATTGAGCCTCTTCCAGTCTTTTCTTTAGGAAAGGAAGGAGAAATGTCTAACACTAATTCCTGTGGCACACTGTGTGCTTTGAATTGAGAAAAACAGAATGTGGGCTTCTCTGTACCACGGCTTGCTCTATGCGTCGGCGTGGGCCTTCAGAGAGTCCGCAAAGCAGTGCATTCTTCATGCAGGGATTGCTCCAAAAGTAACATGATAGCCAAGCCTGCTCCCCTTGAAATTACTCAGCAAACTGGCCTGGTGAGAGCCGTCGAATGTTACATGTTTGTTTAGGGTCTTGTGGTATGAACAGACAGTCCTGGCTGGTTACTATAGCGTTGATTCCAGATCAGAAGGGAAGACTAACATTGGTGATGAAACTTGACCAAAGCAGTAGTATTGTTCATAGGTCTCTTAGAACGTGGGGGCAAATTGTATGTAAACTAATGGAAGAATTACCTGCTGCTAATTGCCAGGAGGTTTGGGAGATGGGAGGTTTCCTCAAAAGCCAAGAGACTGCTGCAAAGGTATAAAGTCCCTTTGGGCAGAGTCCTTTTTCCTCTCCTATGATGCTCTGTGCGGTGTGGGGGGGCGAGCTGCAAGCCCTAAGGGGTGAGATCTTAAGAGATCCTGGGTCCCTTACAAAGAACTTTGGCTTAATAACCCTGGACTGAGCTGAAAAACGTCCATCTGCAACTTCCGGAACCCCATCTCTATTATGTAACTGAACCTCCAGAACTGAAGGCATGCCTGGAAGTATACTGATCTTTTCTTGCTTTCTCTTTTCTTTTCCAATACATTTCAGTCTAGTTCGATGCTTGTAGCCAGCTCTTGCTTTTTGGGATATGGGCTGAAATGCTGATTGCCTTGAAGGGCACTTAGCAACCTGAACTGTGACTCACTGGGGGGTTGGGTTGGGTGTGGGGTACCTCCGGGGAAGGTTTGTTGTGCAGACACTCGTTGGTCCAGGTAACGAGAGTCCAACTGCTCTCCTTACATAAAACTGTTCATAAAAATCAGCAAAGGTTAAAGACCAAAGGATCGGATCAGTCTAAGCCAGGCCTGGGGAACCTTTTGTGGGTCAGGGGCTGCATACAAGTGAGAGAGGAAAAAAACCCAACAACCCTACTCCTCACCAGCATGGGCTCCCTAATGCTGGGGGGAGCCCTGAGCCTCAGGGACTGGATCCAGGCAAGTCGGGGGCTGCATCTGGCCCCCTGGCCTTTGCTTTCCCACCCCTGGTCTAAACAGAGACACTCTGTTGTGCTGGAAATGGAGCCTATTTGCTGAACAGAGTAATGGGCTGTTCCACCAGCCCCCTTGGGGCTCCCTCCTCCCGTTGGGGGAGAGATGAAATCGGGGGCACAGACGGATTGAAAGGAGTGAGCACGGCCAGCCTAGCGCCAACCCCAGAGTCGTCTTGGATCCGTCGTGACACAACAGCCGCTTTTAGAGTCCTGGTCCAGCGGGGTGTCCTGAACAGACCCGGCCAGCGTGAGGGACCCAGGTGACTCCGCAAGGAATGTGAACACGGTCTGTTCCCGCTCTCGTACCTCCCTCCTGACTCCTCTTCCTGCCTGGTTCCGCCACGCCCCGGACACGAGGGCCAAACGGCAGAAGGCACTTTGGAATCCTAGTGCACTAGAACTGGGAGCGACCTCAGGAAGTCAGCAAGTCCCGTCCCCTCATGGCAGGACCAAGCACCATCTAGAGCATCCCTGACAGGTGTCTGTCCAACCTGCTCTCAAACATCTCCAGGGATGGAGATTCCACAGCCTCCCTCGGCAACTCATTCCAGTGTTTCACCACCCTGACAGGTAGGAAGTTTTTCCTAATGTCCAGCCTTGCTGCAATGTAAGCCCCTTGTTTCTTGTCCTATCCTTGGAGGCCAAGGAGAACAATTTTTCTTCCCTGTCCTTGTAACAGAATAGTGATAGAAATGGAGCTGTGTTAGTCTGGTGTAGCTGAAACAAAAAACAGGACTATGTAGCACTTGAAAGACTAACAAGATGGTTTATTAGATGATGAGCTTTCGTGGGCCAGACCCACTTCCTCAGATCAAATAGTGGAAGAAAATTGTCACAACCATATATACCAAAGGATACAATTTTAAAAAAATGAACACACATGAAAAGGACAAATCAAATTTCAGAACAGAAGGGGGATTGGGGGGGAAGGTAAATGTCTGTGAGCTAATGATATTAGAGGTGATAATTGGGGAAGCTATCTTTGTAATGGGTAAGATAATTAATGTCTTTGTTTAAACTTAGGTGTAAAGTGTTGAATTTAAGTATGAATGACAGTTCAGAGGATTCTCTTTCAAGTGTGGTCTGAAAAGGTCTTTGAAGCAGGATGCAGGTAATCAAGTCGTCGAGACAATGTCCTTTCTGGTTGAAATGGCAAGAAACTGTTTTTTCTTTGTGATCCTGTCTAATGTCTGTTTTGTGGGCGTTGATCCTTTGGCGAAGTGTCTGAGACGTTTGTCCAATGTACAAACCAGATGGACACTTTTGGCATATGATAGCATAAATTATATTTCTGGATGCGCAGGAATATGTGTTCTTGATCTTATAACTCACTTGGTTAGGTCCAATAATGGTATCAGCAGAGTAAATATGTGGACAAAACTGGCAACGGGGTTTGTTGCAAGGGAAGGTACCAGGGTTGGTATTAGCGTGGTATGTCCCATGGTTGTTGGTAAGAATCATCTTGCGGTTAGGTGGTTGTCTATAGGAGACTATGGGTCTGTCTCCCAGAGCCTCTTGGAGTTTAGTATCCTGTTCCAGTATAGGCTGTAGTTTATTGATAATGTGTTGGACAGGTTTAAGTTGGGGGTTGTAGGTGATGACAAGAGCTGTTCTATTGTTGGTTTTCTTGGGTCTGTCTTGAAGTAGCTGGTTTCTAGGTATTCGTCTGGCTCTTTCAAATGTAACTTGTAACAAGTTACTGAGGGTGGTTTGCTGGTGCAGCCTGATACAGCCTCAGTGTGAGGCACAAGGATCTCAGTCCCCTGGGAGTGGCACGGCCGAGTTTCCTCCACCTGGGCATGGCGAAGGGGCTGTCGTCTGGCTGCTAGTGGCACCACATGCTCACCAGGGTGTACCGGATGACAGTCCCCCTGGGGATGGCTGTGGTGGCCTGGCATTTCTCTGTGCCCAGCCAGCTCTGCACACCCGAGGTGACGCTACACTCCGCCCAGCGTCAGGCGCTCGTGAGGGTCCAGAGTGGCGTGGAAGACGGGCGCCTGCCGACGTGCACCCGCTCCAGGCTGGGGTCCGCACAGAGATGTGAAGCAGATGGAGTTGCGGCCCCTCCTTGCCGACCCAAATGTCTCACCCTGATCTCAGCAACCCCCAGCAACTCGGCCCGAGGCCTGGGGTCAACAGGGCGGCCACCCCACCTGACAGGGTGTGACGACGTGGCTGGAATACACCCTGTCCCCCCTTTCCAGCCGGCTTTGGTGGTCAGGCCAGTGTGAGTCTCCCACAGGAAGGCCCAAGCGCCTGACCACCTGCAGAGCCCCTGGTTCCTGTGAAGACTCCCCTACCGCCCCCGAGTGAGGTGAAGGGGTGGGTCTCGTTGGTGAGGGACTGAGGTTCCTCCTGCTTGGGAGCACTAGCCTCCCCTGCGGAGCCACCCCCTCCATGGACAATCCCAAAGGTCGTCGGGGACTCACAGACGCTGCCGGCCTGCTGGGAGGCTGCGGTACCCGGCTCCCCTGGCCAGCGCGTGAGGCCTGGAGGATGAACTCAAACTCCTGCCAATCCTGGGGAGCGAGCCGCAGCGTCCCTCTGGCTCCAGGGAGGGCTGCCAGGCACTGGCACAGCCCAAACGGCAGCGTGTCAGCGGCCCACGAGCGCTGCAGACTCAGCCGAGCCCACGGACAGCTGGATTCACTCGGGGTCAAGCAGCCTTTGGGCGGGGACACGAGGGCCCCTCCTGCGAGGGTAGCAGTGCCCCCCGCGTGGCCGTGGCCGGCTCCGCCTCTGCAGTGCAGATCAGCCGTGGAGCCGGAGGGAGAACAGCTGCCCCAGGCTGAGCCGGGAAAGGAATTACCAGTCCTGCCTTCCAAGTGCTGCCTTTGGGAGGGGGCCGGCCCCAGGGACAGCAGTGGTGCAGCACGGGGAAGGCTCAGTGGCTTCGGGCTGCCGGTGGCAGAGCCGTCATGGTGCAGCATGAAGCAGCGAGGAGGGGACGGTGGGGGGCAGAGCCAGGACGTGCTGAACTTTCCCAGCCGCGCCAAGCGGAATCGTGACATTTCTGCCCCGCGTGGGCGGCGAATCCAGCAGGACGCGGCTGTCTGCTCCTCGTTTCTCCCTCCCGCTTCCCCAGGGCCACTCCCCCCGCCCCAAGCCACCTGCCCGCCCCCACCTGCTGTCTCCAATCTCGGCCTTGGCCTCCCAGCTGTCCACTTCTCTACGACCCGCGCGCCTGCCTGAGACGCCAGCCAGCGCTGCCGTGCTGCGGGGCCCAGCCTTCGCCACCCACACGTTGAATTCGGACACGTGCCCGGATCGGATGCCTTCTCCCACTGCCAGTTGCGACTTCGGACTGGAGGATGAACTCAACCGCTCCCTGCGCCTCTTCTATGCAGAAGCTTGGCCATTTATTTAAAGGAAAACATTGACAAAAGAACCCAGCATGGCCTGCCTGACTATCCTATCACATTCCCTGCCCGTGCCCCATCAGACACTGGGACGGGTTCCTGCTTCCTTCTGGAATCCCCTCCGTCTGCCCCAGTGACCGTGGGGCTGTGTAACGTGCATAGGGGTCTGGGATGGAGTAAGGAGTTGAGCCACCGGGGGCATTACCCTTGAACGTGCTCTTTCCCCTTGTTTTGCAGCCTAGAGAAGTAGATGAGCATCCGGCTGCTCTGCTTAGTTGCCTCTTTTGCTTCTCTTCATTGGCTCTGTAGAAAATATTTTCAGGGTTAAATTGCTTGTCATCTCTGTAACCTGCTGATTTGGAAAGTTTGTCGTGTTGCTTTGATTAGAAATTCTGTGCATAGTAATTAGGGGGAGGGCTAGCTCAGTGGTTTGAGCATCGGGCTGTGAGTTCAATCCTTGAAGAGGCCATTTAGGGATCGGGGTAAATCTGCCAAGGATGGTACGTGGTCCTGCTGTGAAGGGAGGGAACTGGACTGGATCACTTCTCAAGGTCCTTTCTAGTTCTAGGAAATAGGTAAATCTTCATTTATAGGGGCGGGTATAATAATATTCATCACCTGCTTATTAATATTCATTGTGTGGGAGTTAACATTACTAAATAAGGTTTTAGGAAAAGTAGTGACAGACGTGTGAATTAACGCACTAAAACAGATAAAAGGGTGTAACTGGCATCAGGTTGTTGCCACTCGGACGTTGTGTTGAATGTCTGAGGTAAACGTGCATGGGCAATAAAGCAGTTCCGTGTCCCCCCACTGCTCCTGGGTCGACTTCATCCCATCCCCCCAGCGACTTCATCCTGCCTTGTTTCTGAATCCCCCTCCCCCACCCGGCCCCCTCTCTTCTCCTCAGCCTCTCGCTCTCCTCACCCCCGGGCACAAACAGGCATTGGTCTCTCCTATCACCTCGCACTATCATTGGTCCCCATCTCGTTCTTCTCTCTCGACTCCAGAGTGCGCCATCTACAGCTGCTCTCTGGAGTTCCCCTCTTCCAGCTCCAGGTCTCTAATGGCCTTTTCCTGGCTGCTTGTTCGGGCCGGTTTTCCATTCTCACTTCCTCGGCCTATTGGCTGTCTTTGACTCTAGTGACCGTACTTCTCAAAATCCTTTCATCCCTGGGGTTTCCAGGCTATGTCCTCGCCCGGTTCTCTCCTTGCAGGTGACCCTGGGAGACACCACTCAGAGGGTTAGTTAATTCAGGGCAAATTGCTCAGAGACAGAGCTACTTACAGCCCAAGACTGGGGGGTCTTCCACTGTAAGACACCAACCCAGTCACACTGAGCCCTTCTGTTCGCCACAGTGGCTAGCAAGAAACCATGCTAGCAATTCCCGAAGACTCTCCAGGTCTCCCGTGCCACCACCAGGAGCACTCTTGGTACAGGGGAGAGGTTCTGAAAACCAGTCTCACTAAATCAGTGGTTCTCAACTCGTTTCAGTCCACGGACCACCAGGCCAATCAAAACATTTTCGTGGACCGCCTCCAGCACATGTAGCACAGGACGAACGACACAGCAACCGCTCAGCATGACAGCAGCAGCTACACTGACACTCAGAGCCTCAGACGGAAGTTACTGGCAACACAACGTGGTTGTATCCTAGGTGACGCTATGGATGACGCACCGCATGCTTGTGAACACGGCGTAAAACAGCCTAACCGTAGCACTTGCTCACACCATGTGACGTTGGACAATGTTCCTGTGGACCACCGAAAAAGTCACCATGGACCACCAGTTGAGAACCCTAGCACTACATGAAAAGGTTCTTCTGATCCCAGAGGATCAGCCACATTCCCGGGTCAACTTATACCTTAGATCAGGACTACTCAACTTTGGAAGCCCCAGGGGCCACAATGCCGAGGGCCACAACTTAAGTGTGGTTGCATGTACATGCAAATAGCTTCTTTCACACTGACGAGCATGAATACAAAGGTTAAGGCAAGACACACAACTCGCAGGCCCCATTTAAGTCAGTCCTGCTGATCTTAATGAAATGCAACAGTTACCCAATTTCCACCCACCTGACAGCACTTTTCATGAGCAATGACAGTCCAGGAATTGAACCACTAAAACCTGTCAACAGAAGACCATTACTTTTTTGTTTTGGCTCCCACCCATGGGCCATGTGTTGAGCCCCGCATAAATCCAAACTGCATCGCAGACCACAAATAAACGGGCCGCAGGCCACATGCAGCCCACAGGCCGTGTGTGGAGTAGCCCTGCCTTAGATCTTGCCCCAAAAGCACGCTGTAGTCCATCCTTCTTTGAAATGCACAAGAATCCCCAGCAGGGGTCTTGTGCATTTCAAAGCCACGGTGCCCTGGATCAGCAGGGGAATTCCCCCCTCCCCCGCTGGGGAGTCCCCAGATGACCCCAGGCTCCCCTGCTACTGCCCCTTGAAGCGTGCCGATGCATGGTGTGATGGCACGTTGGGGGTCCCCAGTCTCCTGCACCCCGAAATGGCACAAACAGACTGCACCAGCCGGTGGAATAGAGGAAGTTTATTGCCTCTCCAGGATACAGCACAGCACAGATGGAATCTGGTCACAGAGCTGGGCTAGGATGCCTCAGACCCCTTGAGATGGGGGGAGACTGGGCCCCTAAACTCCAGCCCCTTTCCCTAGCCTGTCTCCTCCATGCTCCCAGCCAGCCACTAACCAACCCTCTTCCAGCCCTGCCCCCCAGCCAGGGCAACATTCCACCTTCCTTTGTTCCTCTCCATGGGGGGTGTCTGGCCATACTGGTTGAGAGATCCCTTTGCATAGTGAATAGTGATAGAAATGGAGCCGTGTTAGTCTGGGGTAGCTGAAGCAAAATGCAGGACAATGTAGCACTTTAAAGACTAACAAGATGGTTTATTAGATGATGAGCTTTCGTGGGCCAGACCCACTTCCTCAGATCAAATAGTGGAAGAAAGTAGTCACAGCCATATATACCAAAGGGATACAATTAAAAAAATGAACAAATATGAAAAGGACAAATCACATTGCAGAACAGGAGGGGGATGCGGGGGGGGGGGGGGGAAGGAAGGAAGGTAAGTGTCTGTGAATTGATGATATTAGAGGTAGGGAGAGTGGGATGTTTGTGAGTTAATGGTATTAGAGGTGATAATTGGGGAAACTATCTTGGTAATGGGTGAGATAGTTCAAGTGTTTGTTGAGTCCTTTTTGGAAAGTGTCGAATTTTAACATGAATGACAGTTCAGAGGATTCCCTTTCAAGTGCAGATGTAAAAGGTCTTTGTAGCAGAATGCAGGTGGTTAAGTCATTGAGACAGTGTCCTTTCTGGTTGAAATGGCAAGAAACTGTTTTTTCTTTGTGATCTTGTCTGATATCTGTTTTGTGGGCATTAATCCTTTGGCGAAGTGTCTGAGATGTTTGTCCAATGTACATAGCAGACGGACACTTTCGGCACATGATAGCATAGATTATATTTCTGGATGCGCAGGAATATGTGTTCTTGATCTTATAACTCACTTGGTTAGGTCCAATAATGGTATCAGCAGAATGAATATGTGGACAAAGCTGGCAACGGGGTTTGTTGCAAGGGAAGGTACCAGGGTTGGTATTAGTGTGGTATGTCCTGTGGTGGTTGGTAAGAATCATCTTGAGGTTAGGTGGTTGTCTCCCTACCTCTAATATCATCAATTCACAGACACTTACCTTCCTTCCTTCCCCCCCCCCCCCCCCGCATCCCCCTCCTGTTCTGCAATGTGATTTGTCCTTTTCATATTTGTTCATTTTTTTAATTGTATCCTTTGGTATATATGGTTGTGACTATTTTCTTCCACTATTTGATCTGAGGAAGTGGGTCTGGCCCACGAAAGCTCATCATCTAATAAACCATCTTGTTAGTCTTTAAAGTGCTACATTGTCCTGCACTTTGCATAGTGAGTGACTCATCCTGTTTTGCTGGGTCGTGGTACCCACGGCAGCCAGTGGGGGTTACCCCAGAGCCAGCAGCATAGAAACCAGCCAGGTACCCCCCACTACGTCACTCATGGTTCAAAGGGACAGCCACCACAGAGGTGATCCATGGATTCGTGAATCAGCTGTTCGGCAGCTGTCTCTTTAAACCACGCATCTGCGTGATACAAAGGGGCAGCTGCCTGGAGCCCGAGGTCAGCTGATCCTGGGCTCCCACAGCATTTCCCCAGAACTCTGGATTCGCTCCAGGTTTCCTAAAGTGTGAAGCCCAGAACTGGACTCCAGCTGAGGCCATGGAATCTGTGAATCTCTGTGTGTGGATTTACCTTCAGAGGAAGATCTGATCCTGCACATCTAGACTGCAAACAGGCGTTACCCCCCTGTGGCGCAAATAGGGCATTAATATTAATACAAGTTCCCATCTGACTGTCCCCAGCAAGTTCGTTCCAAGTGTTGCCAGACATAAAAAGTGGAGCTGGCCCATGCACTTCCCTGTGCCTTCTCTTATGTGCCCGTGCGGTAAGCGTTTGTAACTCAACAGAAAATCCGCCCAGAGACCGTCTTAGTGAAATTCCGTCTTAGTGAAAGCCACGGAAGCCGCCACACGGGCAGGACACACGTCCCCTTGAGAGGCTAATGTGGTTGTGGGGCCAAGAAGAAAGCGTTTCTACTCCCTACAGGCTGATCCCACTACGCTACCCAGGGCCGAGCTGTGGTCGTGGCTGCTGTTTACATAAGTGCCATGCTGGGAAAACTCCCATTGTGCACCCCGTTGTCCTCCGATGATCAAAGAGCCGGAGGACACAGCAAGTCAGCTTGTCGTGCGGCGATGCCTTCCGCACCGGCTGAGCCCGGCTTCTGCGCTCTGTGACCTCGCCGCTCTGATGCAGGGAGAGTGCAACCTGGCAGGAGACGGGGCTGTGGAGGGGCGTGGGCACTGCTCGGAGCTCTGGGATGCTGTCTGCCTGGAGCGCTGGTCGGCGGGCACGGAAAAGAACTGAGCAGAGAGCAGAAAAAAAAGGCAAGTCCCGTTCTCTAGCCAGGTCCATCCCCGGCGCACAGGGCCTCGGAGACGCCTCCCCTCTCCTTGCAGGTGGCTCCATGTGCTACTGGGGCTCCAGAGTTTCCGTGGAAAGTGCAGGCAAGCCGGACAACGTTTCCCAGATCTGCCTCTTCCGCGCAGGCCGGATGTGCCCCTGCCTTGGCCAGTGCTTACTGTTGTTACTCCTGCCCTCGGGGCTGACGCGTGACGATGCGGCTGAGAGAAAGCACTGATTGCCGTTAGCTGTCGCATGCTGGATGAGTGTGTCGCTGTTTGGCTCTTTCGGGGTCCTTAATTTCATGCCCTTTGCTCACACATGCCTGTGCTGTCCAGTCAAATTCACCCTTTAATGTCGAACTGGCCAGGAGGGGCTCTGGGACTCTGTTGGAGAGGAGGGCGTGTACACACCCCTAACAGCGGGTGGGCCGTGTCTCAACTGCCCCGTAGAGGTACCCGGCACGGAGACGGTCAGCGGCCTGCAATCCTGATGAGGCAGGCCAGGGCCACGGTTCTTGCTTCCCAAAGAAATGCGAGTCCAGCTGTGTAACTGCATCCCTGGCCGCCCCCAGAATCCAGCCCCGGGGAATTGATTGGAACTGAGTGGGAAGGGCTGGGTGGGGTGTCCATGCTCGGAAGGGCAGAAACAGCCCAGCAGCGGGAAAAAGCAGGGACTTGGTGTCCCTAGTGCCCGGCTGGCCTTGCGTGGGGCGCGGAGGGTGGCTAAGCTGTCCGTGCCTTGCTGCACAAAGCTGGGCAGGGGCTGAAGTCAGCAGGGCCTGTTTTTGTTTTCGGAGCGGGAGCGCCCCAGCTGCGATCCACCTTCGTTGCAGGCTTTGGGGGTGGGACCCCCCCCTGCAGCCGCTGCGGGATGGGCTGTTCCCTCCACCTTCCGCATCGGGCGTCTGCACACAAAGGCCATTTTGCTTCAGCCTTTTCCACCGCATCCATTTGAGCACATGGGACGCTGACAAAATGGTTTCCATAGCAACTTGCACTTCAAAGACGTCAGCAGGGAAATTTGCAGCGGGGGAAAAGAATCCCTTCGACTCGTGTTCGGAAAGAAACCGGGGGCGGGCTGGGGCGAGAGTCTGGAAATGGCCCATATAAACATCCCAGTGGTTTTCTCCACAGCGCTCTCGGTCCTTTGTCCTGTATGCACCGGGGACGCTGATGGCGTCTGGCCCGTGCTTTTAGAAGGGCAGGTCTCTGCACTCGCCCCAGCTCACATTTTTCTTTTCATTTCTTGCTGCTGAAAGCAAAGTTCTGGGGATCCCTGCAACTAGAGACCAATCTGTGACTAACCCTCCTAGCCACGGGCCACGCCCCGACTTGGAGAGACCTGCCCCTGGGTGATTTCCGGACCCGTTCAAGCTGAGACGGCTGCACTCGAAGAACTGTCAGGTGAGCCCCATTGTCAGGGGTATGGACCCAGCACCACGGACCAGAGCCCCACTTTCCTTATGGCCCAGAAGCCTCCCCTGGCCAAACAAGTCAGCTGAGTGGAGGGCCCCCCCCCAAGATATCCTGTAATTTACCAATCCCAAAGTCCCAAGAGTGGCCTGCACAGACATTCGGGGGAAGGTGATTATTTCCTGGGCTCACCCCAAAAAGCCCAGCCAGTAACTGCCCTCCCCTCAGCCTCCAGCAGTTAGCTAGTGCACCTAGAGGGCAACATGACCCCGGCAGAAGGCCTGTGCCAAGCCTGCGCACCAGGTAGGTCTCCCTTGAAGCCTTTCTGGCTAAGAGGCATGTAGGCCTAGGGCTGGTTGTCTGGACCAGGGAGAATTTCAGCCCTAAATCCTGAGCCTCCTCCCCACACGCACTCCCCAAAATCACTGTCCCCCAACCCAACTCCTGTAACGGGAGCCCCAAATGTGTATTGGCCAAAGCCCTGTAGACCTAGGAATCCTTCACTGCTTGGAGGCTCCAGAGGCCTTTGCCCACTGGAAGCCTCGCGCAGCTGGATCCTGCCAAGGGGGTAGGAAACCTCGGAGCACAAAATGCTCCATCGTGCCCAGCTCCGTGCAGAGTGAAATGAGTTCCCGCAAGACAGCATCTGCTTTCTGCTGCGGCCGTGCGCGGGATTAACCCTTCCCTTGCTGAGGAGTCTCGAATGCACACGCCCTTATCTCCCCTGCCCTCGCTGGCCTTAGCAAGTGCCCCCTCCTCACCGCAAAAGATCTGACCCCTCGTCTCATTCCTTATCCTGTTGCAACCCTCCAGCAGGGCTGGCTCCCTCCCTCTGCCCAAGCACATGCCCTCAGAGCACCGCAGCTCCCCACATTGGCTCCCTGCCAGGCAGCCACTTTGGGAGAATACAGGGTGTGGGAAGGACCTGCCAAAGATCCAAAGCTGGGCCAAGGCACAATAACCTCCAGCCTCGAGCCCCCTGTTCTCCCCACCTCCAGAAACCCTTCCCCCGCCCTCACGCTGCCACACCGGGCCTGCAAAATTCTAAGGCGACCCTCCCAGATGCCCCCTCCCCGTGCCTGGCCCAGGCTGTTTATGGGCATCACGCCTCCTGGGGGGGGGGGCTGTTTGTTCGCAGAGCCCCATGCGGTGCTGTGGAGAGGCACTTCCTTAGCTTGTGCTTGCGGCCTGTGTTCTCTGGAGCGGTGCAGGGTGTTTAGCAGGGTCAGGAGCGGGAGGTGCACGCACCGCCAGAGGATGGAGAGAGGCTGTTCTCAGTGGCGACAGGTGACAGAACAAGGGGCAATGAGGGATTGGGGGAGGTCGAGGCCGGATATTAGGAAAAGCTATTTCCCTAGATGCATGGGGAAGCACTGGGATGGGTTCCCTAGGGAGGGGGTGAAATCTCCATCCCCGGGGCTTTCTCCGCCCACCTTGACCCAGCGCTGGCCGTGATGATTTAGTTGGGGTTGGTCTTTGGAAGCCAAAGCATCACCGTAGCTCATGCATGGTGACCGCTGCCTTCCTGTGGCTCTTCTGCCAGACTCACCCAGAGCCAGGGCATTTAGCAGAACAACCCGCCAAGACACACACGTGCCCAGTCCTGAAAACATTGCACCCCAAGAGTCCACACCCACAGGCAGGCCCCGGCCCACTTCAACGCTCAGCGTGAGCAAGGCTGGAGCAGAACGAGTTGTGAGGATCAATCTAAAGCCCAAGGAGTCTGTCCCCAAATGCACCAGCTACCTAGGGGCTGCTCTATTGAGCCCAATACACTAGCTCTCAAGCCATTGAGCATAGAACCCTAGAACTGGAAGGGACCTTGAGAGATCAAGTCCAGTCCCCTGCCCTCACGGCAGGACCAAGCACCATGTAGATCATCCCTGACCCGTGTGTGTCCAACCTGCTCTTCAACAGCTCCAGCGATGGGGATTCCACAACCCCCTGGGCAATTGATTCCAGTGTGTAACCCCCCTGACAGGCAGGAAGTTTTTCCTAATGTCCAACCTAACACTCCCTTGCTGCAGTTGAAGCCCCTTGCTTCTTCTCCTGCCCTCAGAGGCCAAGGGGAACAATTCTTCTCTCTCCTTGTTACACCCTTTAGGTACCGGAAAGCTGCTATGGCCCCTCATACACACCACGTATATATCATTCGATCTGCCCCCGGCAGACCAGCGCTTGGCTCCCTCTCCCCTTACACTTCTATCCCCACTCCCCCCCACGCACACACACTCCAGCTATCGCTGGCTTCCCCCAGACCGCTTGGCCGGGTATCTCATGACCACCTTCCACCCCAGCTAGCTGTTGATGATCTTTCCCGCACACAGCAGCTGTCGATCGACCTGTGCGCCTTCCCCCACCCCAGTTCTCTATCAAGCACCCCGTGCCTGTCCATACCAGCTCTCTAGGCTCGACCTAGCCCCACGCCCACCAGCTCTCTGGCCAGCCCCGGGACCGGACCTCCCTCCGGCAGTGGCCCCAGGCCCCTGAGGCGGGGAGCGGGGTTTGCAGGGGACCCGGGGAGCTGAGCCGGGGGGTCGGTCCCGTTGGCTGGTGCTGGGGGGTGTCTCTGGGAGCAGCAGCGGGAGCGCAGGGCAGGGGAGACGGGTCTGGCCGGCTCCTGGCAGCCCGCGGGCCGGGCAGGAGGAGTCTTCCTCGGTGGGGCCGGGCGCAGCGGCCCTTCCCCAATCCCGGGGCCAGAGAGGGGCGGGCGGAGGCTCCGCAGCGCGCTGCGGTGACGCGCCGGCTCAGTCCCGCGCCTGGCGGGCAGCGCAGCGCAGCGCTCTGAGCTGGGAGGCGGCTGGTGGGCGCAGCGCGGACCCCGGCCCGGGGCGGGGGGCGCAGGAGGGGCCGGAACCGCGCCCTGCGCCATCGCCGCGCAGGGACCGGGCAGTGGGGCGCGGGGCAGAGCCGGGCAGCCGGCGCGGGGCGCGCCGGAATTTCAGCACCTCGGAGAGCGCCGTGCGCCCGGGCCGGCTCCCGCCGCGCTGCCCGCTGGCCCGCGGGCCGCATGGGGCGAGCCCCGCTGCTGGGCGCGGCGGGGACCGGCGCAGCCTCCTGCCCCTGGGGGGGCGCCCCGGGCCGGCGCTGAGCCGAGCCCCCGGCCCATGAGCACCATGCGGCTGCTGCTGCTCGCCCTGCTGGTCTCCTTCTCCTTCGCCCGCGCCGGCTGCGAGCCCAAGATCGTCAACATCGGCGCGGTGCTGAGCACCAGGAAGCACGAGCAGCTGTTCCGCGAGGCGGTGAACCAGGCCAACAAGCGGCACGGCACGTGGAAGATCCAGCTCAACGCCACCTCGGTCACCCACAAGCCCAACGCCATCCAGATGGCCCTGTCCGTCTGCGAGGACCTCATCTCCAGCCAGGTACCCGCCCTTCCCGGCCAGCCCCGGGCTCTACCGGCCAGGTACCGGCCCCTTCCCGGCCAGCCCCGGGCTCTACCCGCCAGGTACCGGCCCTTCCCCGGCCAGCCCCGGGCTCTACCCGCCAGGTACCGGCCCTTCCCCGGCCAGCCCCGGGCTCTACCCGCCAGGTACCCGCCCTTCCCGGCCAGCCCCGGGCTCTACCCGCCAGGTACCGGCCCTTCCCGGCCAGCCCCGGGCTCTACCGGCCAGGTACCCGCCCTTCCCGGCCAGCCCCGGGCTCTACCGGCCAGGTACCGGCCCCTTCCCGGCCAGCCCCGGGCTCTTCCCCAGCCAGGTACCGGCCCCTTCCCGGCCAGCCCCGGGCTCTACCCGCCAGGTACCGGCCCTTCCCGGCCAGCCCCGGGCTCTACCGGCCAGGTACCCGCCCTTCCCGGCCAGCCCCGGGCTCTACCCGCCAGGTACCCGCCCTTCCCGGCCAGCCCCGGGCTCTACCCGCCAGGTACCCGCCCTTCCCGGCCAGCCCCGGGCTCTTCCCCAGCCAGGTACCCGCCCCTTCCCGGCCAGCCCCGGGCTCTTCCCCAGCCAGGTACCGGCCCCTTCCCGGCCAGCCCCGGGCTCTTCCCCAGCCAGGTACCGGCCCCTTCCCGGCCAGCCCCGGGCTCTACCCGCCAGGTACCCGCCCTTCCCGGCCAGCCCCGGGCTCTACCCGCCAGGTACCCGCCCTTCCCGGCCAGCCCCGGGCTCTACCCGCCAGGTACCCGCCCTTCCCGGCCAGCCCCGGGCTCTACCCGCCAGGTACCCGCCCTTCCCGGCCAGCCCCGGGCTCTACCCGCCAGGTACCGGCCCTTCCCGGCCAGCCCCGGGCTCTACCGGCCAGGTACCGGCCCCTTCCCGGCCAGCCCCGGGCTCTACCCGCCAGGTACCGGCCCCTTCCCGGCCAGCCCCGGGCTCTACCCGCCAGGTACCGGCCCCTTCCCCGGCCAGCCCCAAGCTCTACCCGCCAGGTACCGGCCCTTCCCGGCCAGCCCCGGGCTCTACCCGGCCAGGTACCGGCCCTTCCCGGCCAGCCCCGGGCTCTACCCGGCCAGGTACCGGCCCTTCCCGGCCAGCCCCGGGCTCTACCCGCCAGGTACCGGCCCCTTCCCGGCCAGCCCCGGGCTCTACCTGCCAGGTACCGGCCCTTCCCGGCCAGCCAAGGGCTCTTCCCGGCCAGGTACCGGCTCTACCCGGTCAGCCCCGGGCTCTACCCGGCCAGGTACCTGCCCTTCCCCAGCCAGGTACTGAGCCGGCCCCACGGAGCCCTACTGGGGGCAGCGCGCTGGGCACTCCTCAGACCGCCCAGTCCTTGGTGCTCACCTATCACCACCTCCTCTCCCAGCCCCTCCCGCTCCCCCAGCCATGTCCCCCAGCCTTCTCCCTGCCCCCAGCCATGTCCCCCCAGCCCCTCCCCCTCCCCCAGCCATGTCCCTCCAGCCTTCTCCCTGCCCCCAGCCAGTCCCAGCCCTTCCTCACCATCATTGCAGCCACCTCCCCTCCCCAGCCATGGCCCTCAGCCCTTGGTCTGCTCCCCCAGCCATGTCCCCTCCCAGCCCCTGATCTCCCCCCTCCTCCCCCCCCGCCATGGCTCAGCCCTTCATCCCCATCTCTCCATCCTCCATCTTTCTCTCCCTGCAGCTCCCTTCCACACACCCCTGCCCCCCATCTCACTGCCAGGGCAAGGGGCCACTCTACAGCCCCAGCAAATCATGTGTGAGAACAGACAACCAGCCCTTGCATTCCCCCAGGTGCATGGGGCCAGGGTTGGCAGGGATATCTGCATGTGAAGGGTGGGTGGGCTAGTGAACAGGTTTGACGTCTGTGTGAGTGACCTGCAGTGTGTGCTTTTGTGTGGGTGCACACTGCATATGTGTGAATGTCAGTCAGGGAGTGTGTGCACTGTGTGTGTTTGTATGTCTTTGTGTGTGTGCGCATGCAGTATGTCTCCGTGTGTACACTGTATGTCTGATTTCTCTGTGTGCGTGTGTGTGTTTGTATGCCTTTGTGTATGTGTACGTGCAGTATGTCTCCGTGTGTACACTATGTCTGTTTTCTCTGTGTGTGTGTGTGTTTGTATGACTTTGTGTGTATGTCAATTGTGTATGTGCTGTAGGAGAAGTCAGTTCATGCCAATAGATAAATCTCTAACATTTGGAATATTTCTGATGCTTTTTAAAATCCTTTATGGAAAATCTCAGAGGTAGGTAATCATCTATAGCTGTCTCTATTTTTTTCCTATCTCCCATGGAGAGGCTCAATATTCTTCTTTGCTGTAGGGGGTTTTGCTCTATACAAACATATATTCAGACCAAGTGTTACCGAAGGAGAAATAAATGCGAAACCTTTTCCATCTGGGTCTTCCGAAATGGACGCATTCAGCTTTGGAGGAAATAAATACAAGTACAGCCGCACGGGTAGTGATATGGGGCTGAGATGCAGGAGGATACCATGAGACATTCACATAGAAGCTGAAAACAATGTGCCCAGCCCTTCTTTGTGTGCCCAGCAGGAATATACTTCCAAATGCATCCGGCGACTGCAGCTGGTCCAGCCATTTGCCTTTATTTTCGAATGCGGTCATTGAGGGTGACGTTTGTCACCATTAAATCAAAGGAATGATCCCACATGAATTTTGTCACTGTGTTGGGCAGGACCGGACTGCTGCAGGGCGACGGGGTGGGGGCGGAGGCCTTGTGTTCGCGTGGTTTTTCAATATGGTGATTCGCACGGTGCTCCGGCAATTTGTGCTTGTTCTTGTGTCAACCGCTGCGTGACACCAAGGCAGGGCCTTGGCACAGGCAGGAACAGCCGCTCTTCCGTGCCCACGCGGAGCCTCAGTGCTCACACATGACTCCGGGTGGCCTCATTTTGTGTGACAGGCTCTCCCCTCCCCCACCCGCGGCTGCCTCACTGAATTCCAATGAAGCTTTATCTGACTGCATTGCAGCTTTTTATATAAGAGCATTTCGGGCCGCTCACACATGGCACTCGCATGCACGTGCGCACACGCAGTTAAACACTCCCTGTTCCTATGCCCGCCATAAAAGCTACAGGATTCGCTCAAATATTTGGGCTAAAAAATAATGACTCAAACTAATTCTCAATACACAGGACCAGGCATTACTGGGGAGACAGCCGAAGGGCTGTGAGCTGTCTGCATGGTGCTATAAAACCTTCAGCGTTACAAAAGCATTTCATTAAATGCCAAAGATCAACCCTTTAAAACACCTCTCTCTGCCACACACACACACACACCCCCACCCCCCGCTGTGCATACCAGCACACGCAGAGCATCATAGACATGCTTGGCTGCAGCCAGGGGACCTTGAGAGGTCATCTAGTCCAGCCCCCTGGGCTGAGCCAGGACCAAGTAACCTTAAACCAGCCCAGCTGTGTTTGCCCAACCTGTTCTTAAACTTTACAGTAATAGGCAATCCCCCTCCCCCCCTTCTCTTGGAAGCCTATTCCAGAGCTTAACTGCCTTTATAGTTAGAAAGGTTTTTTTACACACTCACACGTGCACATACACACGCGCACATACACACACACACACACACACACACATACACACACAGGAGCTACGTCTAGACTGGCATGATTTTCCGCAAATGCTTTTAACGGAAAAGTTTTCCGTTAAAAGCATTTGCAGAAAAGCACGTCTAGATTGGCACGGATGCTTTGCCGCAAAAGCACTTTTTGCGGAAAAGCGTCCGTGCCAATCTAGATGTGCTTTTGTGCAAAAAAGCCCTGATCGCCATTTTCACGATCGGGGCTTTTTTGCACAAAACAAATCTGAGCTGTCTACACTGGCCCTTTTGCCCGAATGGGAGCAGCATAGTATTTCTGCAAGAAGCACTGATTTCAGACAGTAGGAAGTCAGTGTCTTGCAGAAATTCAAGTGAACAGTGTAGACAGCTGGCAAGTTTTTCTGCAAAAGCAGCTGCTTTTGTGGAAAAACTTGCCAGTCTAGACACAGCCAGGGTGTGTCAACACTGCACCCTTACCTTGAAATTAAACTATGCACTTTGAGCTATGCAGATTGCGTAGCTTATTTCAAGGTAATTTTGAAATAGCTTATTTTGTACAGCGCCAAATTTCTAAATAACCTGCTACTCTGAAATGTCCCTCAATCCTCGTGGAACAAGGTTTGCAGGGACATCAGAAGAGCGAGCCCATTATAGTTCAAAAGAACGGGCTTGTTTCAAAGACACAGAATAATTATTTCAGATTACCGGAAATATCCCGAAATAGAGCTGCAGTATAGACGTCCCCACACGCACACATTGGAAATGTACATGGAGAGACCAGCTCTTGGAAACTGGATGAGTCTGTCACATCTTCTGGCGCCTCTTATTGATGAGGGGGCTGGAGCACATGGCCTTACAAGGAGAGGCTGAGGGATTTGGGCTTGTTTCATCTGCAGAAGAGAAGAGCGAGGGTGGGCTTTGAAGCAGCTTTCAACTACCTGAAGGGAGGCTCCAAAGAGGATGGAGAGAGGCTGTTCTCAGTGGTGGCAGATGGCAGAGCAAGGAGCAATGGTCTCAAGTTGCAGAGGGGGAGGTCTAGGCTGCATATTAGGAAAAACTCTTTCCCTAGGCAGGTGGGGAAGCACTGGGCTGGGTTCCCTGGGGAGGGGGTGGAATCTCCATCCCTAGAGGTTTTTACATCCTGGCTTGACAAAGCCCTGACTGGGCTGATTGAGTTGAGGTCGGTCCTGCTTTGGGCAGGGGGCTGGACTCGATGATGCCTGAGGTCTCTGCCAGCCCCGGGGTTCTAGGATTGCTCCCATTCAACTCACACCAAGAGCTGAGCAAGTAATGGATTTTTCCATCTGTGACGTAGTGGGGGTACTTGCTGGGCTGTGGTGACCCCTGCTGTCTGGAGCAAGACCCAGCAGGGAAAACCTCGCTAGGCAGAGGTAATGCCAAACTTGTTGAGCCAGGGGCCAGACACCCCCCATGGAGAGGAACAAAGGAAGGTGGAAGGCTGCCCTGGCTGGGGGGCAGGGCTGGAAGTTAGTTAGTTGGTTGCTGGCTGTCTGAGAGCATGGAGGAGAGCCTAGGGGAAGGGGCTGGAGTTTAGGGGCCCAGTCTCCCCCATCTCAAGGGGGCCTGAGGCAGCCTAGCCCAGCTCTGTGACCAGATTACATCTGTGCTGTGCTGTATCCTGGAGAGGCAATAAACTTCCTCTATTCCACCGGCTGGTGCAGTCTGTTTGTGCCATTTCGGGGTGCAGGAGACGGGGGACCCCCAACGCGCCGTCACACCATCCTTCGCCCCCAGCCCAGCCCTCACCCCTGCACCATCTTCCAAAGGCCAGGCTGGGAGGTCTGACGTAGCACCTGCCAATGCCTCATGCAGCCCAGCCTGGATACTCCCGCTCCTGCCGCATCATGCAGGGACAGCGGGACCGGTGCTGACATGTAGGGACTTTGGTAGGAGGCTGTTTATTTATCCCCCGTTTAAATCTGAGCAGATTAGGGCTTTAACCTCCAGTACGTCCGTTTCTGGGATTTTCTTTATTATTTGCTGAACATGGAGCCCGGGATTCCCCTTCTGCAGCTGCCACCATTTCTAATTGCTGCAGGACAAGCACCCTATTGCTTGTCCATAACTGACGGGGGGAGGGAGGGCCTGCCTATTTCTCACCTAAAGGGAGTTTGGGTTAGATACTAACATGCAAAGCAATTACCCTGCAAAGCCGCTGCCAGCCTGCCAACGCTCAGAGCCCTGCACAGACATGGAGCTGGGGGGCCGTCTATAGTGACACCAGTGTTAAGGCGTCTAAAGTAGAACTAAGATCCCTTTGGCACAAGAACTCTGCAGGGCACAATTATAATTGTGATATAATTATTAAGATGAAATATCTTCAAACTTCTGCAAAGAAACAGTTTGGATGCTCATTTTTTGCAGTGTTGTTCTATTGCCTTCACATTTTGGGGGGTAGTTGGGTTCTTTGCCCACACAAGACACAACTCTTACAACCCCCAAACGTGTCACACACACACACACACACACACACACACACACACACACACACACACACACACACACTGATACTATCCTGGACATTTTAAACTTTTAAAATTAAGCATATGCACGTCCAAGGCTGTCATGGGTGGGTTTGCAGAGGGAGGGGACAAAGGTGGTGAAAGGGATGGAAAGAAAGAAGCAGAGGAAAGAGTGGTTAATCGTTTTTGGTCCAAATAGTAGCTGGATATGGCACAATTTTCCAAAAAAATACCATGCAGATGTCTGGCAGCCAAGGAAAGTCAGAGAAAGGTACAGGAGAAAGCAAGGAGAACCCCTGAAAAAGGTATTTCCCTCCATAGCAACTTATGCTGATAGCTCATTAGAACAGCAAAGAGACAGTGTTCATGTGTCTCAATATAACAAAGGACAGTTTTCAGAGTAATTTAGAGTTCAAGTAGGGACTATCTAGTGATCTCTCTATCCCCATACACACACTCCTATCTATAGTAATAGAAATGTAGCCGTGTTAGTCTGGGGTAGCTGAAGCAAAATGCAGGACAATGTAGCACTTTAAAGACTAACAAGATGGTTTATTAGATGATTATCTAATAAACCATCTTGTTAGTCTTTAAAGTGCTACATTGTCCTGCATTTTACTCCTATCTATCTATCTATCTATCTATCTATCTATCTATCTATCTATCTATCTATCTATCTATCTATCTATCTATCTATCTATCCCCATTGACCGTCCTGTCTGTCTGTCTGAAATCCAACCACCAGACAATGATCAAACCAGCAGACAAAGGGGATACCAGTGTCATCTTCAACCATGATGACCACATCAGTGAAGCCAACCAACAACTCTCTGGTGCCACCTACTACAAAGAGCTCAAAAGGCCTCTCCCTGTCTCCCTCCCCCACCCCAGCACAGTTCACACAGAAATTTAATGACACAAACAACTCTGACATGTGCTCCAGCCTCCTCATCATTTTCGTTGGCTTCCGCTGGACCCTCTCCAATTTGTCCTCCTTTCTGTAGTAGGGGGACCCCAAAACAGGACGCAGTCCTCCAGATGTGGCCTCCCCAGTGCGGACTAGAGGGGAACGATCACTTCCCTGGATCTGCTGGCAATGCTCCTCCTAATGCAGCCCAATATGCCGCTAGTCTTCTTGGGGACAAGGGCACCCTGTTGATTCCTCTCCAGCATCTCATCCACTGTATTCCCAGGTCCTCTTCTGCCGAACTGCCACTTAGCCAGTCGGTCCCCAGCCTGTGACAATGCCTGGGGGTTCTTATAGAATCCTAGAATCCCAGGGCTGTCAGAGACCTCAGGAGGTCCCTGAGTCCAGCCCCCTGCCCAAAGCAGGACCAGCCCCGACTAGACTATCCCAGCCAGGGCTTTGTCAGGTTGGGACTTAAAAACCCCTAGGGATGGAGATTCCACCCCCCTCTAGGGAACCCAGCCCAGTGCTTCCCCACCCTCCTAGGGAAAGAGTTTTCCCTACTATCCAACACAGTCCTTTTTTAAATTATGCCCCCCTCCCCCAATCGTGTGTCGAAGGCTGCCTTTCAACAGTTGGCAGCGAGGTAGCTGCTCTCCTACATATGAAACCCTGACCCAGAATTGAGTCAGCTACAAATGATTTAGCACCAGGTTCCCCACGAACATGCGGTGCACAAGAGGTGAGAGGCGGCTCTCTCCTGCCGACGCTCTGGTCCCGACGTGAGTGGCTCTCCTCACCAACTCCTACCTCTTGTGGTTCTTCTCGTGCTGAGCAGGTGCACTATGGCCTGGCTACTCTTCCTCCATTCCAAGCCCAGATGCTTCACTTGTCTTCCTTGAACTTCACTGGGTTTCTTTTGACCCAGTCCTCCAATTTGTCCAGGTCACTCTGGTCCCTCTCCCTACCCTCCGGTGTATCCGTCTCTCTTCTCAGCTTAGCATCATCCATGATCTCGCTGCGGGTGCAATCCATCTGAGCACTACATTGTTAACGAAGATAGTGAACAAAACTGGACCCAGGACTGACCCCGGGACACTATATGTGGTACCGGCTGCCAACTATACACCGAGCTATTGATCACTCCCCATTGAGCCTGATCATCTAGCCAGCTTTCTGTCCGCCCTATAGTCCGTTCCTCTAAGCCAGCCTTGCTGGCAAGGATTCTGTGGGAGACCACATCAAAAGCTTTTCTAAAGTCAAGGTCTATCACGTCCACCGCCTTCCCCACGTCCACAGAGCCAGTTACCTCGTCATAGAAGGCAACCAGGTGGGTCAGGCAGGACTTGCCCTTGGTGAAACCATGTCGACTCTTCCTGGTCACCTTCCTCTCCTCCAAGTGTTTCAAAATGAATTCCTCGAGGATCCCCTCCATGATCTTTCTGGGGACTGAGGTGAGGCTGACTGGTCTGTAGGATTTTTTTAGTCTCCTTTTCCCCCTTTTTAAAAGATGGACACTGCATTTGCCTTTTTCCAACTGCCCAGGATCTGCCCTGATCACCACACGCTTTCGAAGATACTGGCCAGTGCCTCTGCTGTCACATCAGCCAACTCCCTCAGCACCCTCGGATGCGTTAGATCCAGCCTCATGGCTCTGTGTATGTCCAGCTTTTCTAAACAGTCCTTAGCCTGCTCTTTCACCGCCGAGGGCTGCCCGCCTCCTCCCCATCCTGTGCTGCACAGTGCCGCTGTCCGGGAGCTGACCTTGCCTGTGAAAACAAACAAAAAAAGCCCTGAGTGCTTCAGATGTTCCCACCTCATCTGTCACTAGGTTGCCTTCCCCATTCAGTGCGGGTCCCACACCTTCCCTGACCTTCTTCGTGTTGCTACCATACGTGTAGCAACCCTTCTTGGTCCCCTTCCCATCTCTTGCTAGCTGCAATTCCAGTTGTGCTTTGGCCTTCCTGACTACACCCCCGCATGCTCAATCAATATATTTACACTCCTCCCTAGTCATCTGTCCAAGTGTCCCCTTCTTGTCAGTTTCCTTTTTGCGTTCAAGCTCTCAAGAGATCTCTCTGTTAAGCCAACCAAGTTTCCTGCCAGATTTGCTATTTTTTTCTGCACACTGGGATGGTTTGTTCCAGCACCCTCAATAAAGCTTCTTTAAAATCCAGCCAGCCCTCTTGAACTCCTTTCCCCTTCATCTTAGCCTCCCAAGGGATCCTACCCATCAGTTCTCAGAGGGAGTCTGTGTCTGCTTTTCTGAAGTCCAAAGTCCATATTTTGCTGCTCTCCTTTCATCAGGATCCTGAATTCTCCCATCCCATGGTCACTGCTGCCCAGGTTACCACCTGTCTACGTCCCCAACCAATTCTTCCCTGCATGTGAGCAGCAGGTCACCCGGAGCATGGCCCCTAATTGGTTCCTTCAGTGCTTGCTCCAGGAAATTGTCCTCAATCCTCTCCAAAAGCTTCCTGGATTTTCTGTGCCCTGCTGTATTGCTCTCCCAGCAGATGAATTCCCCCCATGAGAACCAGGGCCTGTGCTCTGGAAATCATAGAATCATAGAATCATAGAATAATAGGACTGGAAGGGACCTCGAGAGGTCATCGAGTCCAGCCCCCCGCCCTCAAGGCAGGATCAAGCTCCGTCTACACCATCCCTGACAGATGTCTATCTAACCTGTTCTTAAATATCTCCAGACAGGGAGATTCCACCACCTCCCTTGGCAATTTATTCCAATATTTGACCACCCTGACAGTTAGGAATTTTTTCCTAATGTCCAATCTAAACTTCCCCTGCTGCACTTTAAGCCCATTACTCCTTGTCCTGTCCTCAGAAACCAAGAGGAACAAATTTTCGCCTTCCTCCTTGTGATTAAATGTCTTTTAATTGTCTGAAGAAAGCTTTGTCTACCAGAACCTCCTGGTCTGGTGGTCTATAGCATGCTTCCACCACACCGTCACTCTTGTGAACACCTGTGAAAGTCTCTAGAACACGCCCACGGCAGCATCAGCTCCCTGGACACCAGGGTCAGTTTCAACAATAGAAGCCTGCAGACAGCTACGTGTAAGACACAGATCAGCCCACCTACCATCAGAGATCCAGTACCCCCCTGAGCTAACTGCTACCTACAGCCCAGCACGCAGAAACACAGAGTTGACTCAAGAGAAAGTCTGGCAAACGCGCCTTCATACCCGTCAGACCACTGTCGCCAAGCAAGGACACCGCCACAAAGCAGAAAAGGGAAAAAAGCCTCCGCTAGCAGTTACCACATAGGAACTCATAGAGGGTTCCGCCAAACAATTCCTGATGGGGACCCCCCACCCCGGATGGAATCGTTCCCAACCCCTTCTCCTGGCCTTCAAGCAAGCAGCCCCAGATCCTGCCAGGACAAAGTTGAAGCAATATCTCTAATGCTACATTGATCAACACCTTTCAAGACCTGGGGGTCCTACCCATGCCTATCACAACATGGGGGGCACCTCGGCCAGTGCATTAAATACCCCGACATCAACAAAGATCTCTTGGCATTGGAAAAAGTTCCAAAAAGGGCAACAACAATGATTAGATGTTTGGAACTGCTGCCATATGAAGAGAGAGTACGGAGACTGGGACTTTTCAGCTTAGAAAAGAGGAGAGTAGGGGGCATAGGATAGAGGACTATAAACTCATGGCTGATGTGGAGAAAGTGACTAAGGAAAAGTTATTTACTTGCTCCCATAACACAAGGACTAGGGGGTCACCAAATGAAATGAATAGGCAGCAGGTTGAAAACGAACAAAAGGCCGTATTTCTTCAGCAGTGCACAGTCAACCTGTGGAACTCCTCGCCAGAGGACGTTAGGAAGACCAGGGCTTTAACAGGGTTCAAAAAAGAGCTAGATAGATTCATGGAAGACAGGCCCATCAAGGTCTATTAGCCAGGATGGGCAGGGATGGTGTCCCGAGCCTGTTTGCTGGGGGCTGGGAATGGGCGACAGGGGAAGGATCACGTGAGGATTCCCTGTTCCGTTCACTCCCTCTGAGGCACCTGGCACTGGCCACTATTGGAAGACAGGACACTGGGCTACCTGGAGCTTTGGTTTGACCCAGTCTGGCTGTGCCTTTATTCTTATATTCTTATGCAACAGCGATGGTGGGTGCGGAGGTGAAAGGAAGCTAGTGCGCCCCAGGGCATCGCTCTGGCAAGATACCGGCTGGCTGTTGCACTTGACTGGAGAGGGACGGGCAGGACACTCTATCCTGGCTCCTGGGGTTTCCTACAGGCTGCCGCACTGAGCAGCAGGCAGCCAGGCAGGTGAAAGGGGCTGGCTGAGGCTACCCTCCCTTCCGGGACTCCCCAGCCCTGAGCCCCCTCTCCTGGATGCTGTTTTGGGAGCATGGAGGCTGCAGCCGCACGTTCGAGGTCACTGCTGCTCTCCTTCCCCTTCCGCTAACTAGGGAGCGTGGGGAAAGTGCCCCAGCCTGCTGCATCCCCTCCCTGCTGGCTGCCCAAGGGCGGGGCAGAGGCCAATGCAGTACACTGGCATGCAGGAGGTGCTGGGAGGCAGGGAGAGGAGGATGGGGGGTACTTGGGGGAGAACAGGACGGGGCAGGAAGTGGGAGAAGCGGGAGAAGGGAAGAGTCACAGTGGGCTGGTGGGTGTGGGGGAAGGGATGGAGTGGGGGTGGGGCAGGGATCAAGTCCCCCCGCAACTTCCAAAGATGGCACCCAGGGTCCGCTGGCACAGGCCCGCCATGGGTGGCTTATTGCAGTGTAACACCCTGAGCTGTCCCGGGGCTGAACCGCCCAGCATGGGCAGCTCCCAGACTCTCCATTCTTGGCTCCTTCCCGGCTCTGCCAGAGGGCTGCGTCCTGCTCCGTTTCCTCCTTGCGCTGCGCTGTTTTCACTCGGGCCGCCATGCCCCCAGCCCATCGGGCAATGCCCGCTTGCATGCCCCCGCCCATCGGGCAATGCCCGCTTGCATGCAGCCCAGCCCATCGGGCAATGCCCGCTTGCATGCCCCCCGCCCATCGGGCAATGCCCGCTTGCATGCCCCCCGCCCATCGGGCAATGCCCGCTTGCATGCCCCCCGCCCATCGGGCAATGCCCGCTTGCATGCCCCCGCCCATCGGGCAATGCCCGCTTGCATGCCCCCAGCCCAGCGGGCAATGCCCGCTTGCATGCCCCCGCCCATCGGGCAATGCCCGCTT
The DNA here is from genome assembly GCF_049634645.1 of Pelodiscus sinensis. Taxonomy (NCBI): domain Eukaryota; kingdom Metazoa; phylum Chordata; order Testudines; family Trionychidae; genus Pelodiscus; species Pelodiscus sinensis. Next base: position 2,639,657 of record NC_134732.1, on the reverse strand, counting down.
GCATGCCCCCGCCCATCGGGCAATGCCCGCTTGCATGCAGCCCAGCCCTTCCCACCCAAACTCGTCCCCTGGCAGAGCCCCGGTGCACGTCTCATGCACCCTTTGCTTTGCCCAGCACCGTGGAAGTGCTGCTGCTACGGCGTCTCCCTCCCTCAGCTCCGGCCAGTGAACGCTCTGCCTTAGATCCCTGCCCCCATCTGCAGGCCCGTCTCTGCTTTCCTTCCCCCACTGCTCCCCTGTGCTCCTCTCAACACAGACCGTTCCGCGGGCCTCCAGCCAACCACCCTGGATGACAAAATGGGTGCAGGAGGGGATGGGGGTGAGGGCTGGGTGCAGGAAGGGATGGGGGTGAGGGCTGGGTGCAGGAGGGGATGGGGGTGAGCTCTGGGTGCAGGAGGGGATGGGGGTGAGGGCTGGGTGCAGGAAGGGATGGGGGTGAGGGCTGGGTGCAGGAGGGGATGGGGGTGAGGGCTGGGTGCAGGAAGGGATGGGGGTGAGGGCTGGGTGCAGGAAGGGATGGGGGTGAGCTCTGGGTGCAGGACGGGATGGGGGTGAGGGCTGGGTGCAGGAAGGGATGGGGTGAGCTCTGGGTGCAGGACGGGATGGGGGTGAGGGCTGGGTGCAGGAGGGGATAGGGGTGAACTCTGGGTGCAGGAAGGGCTGGGGGTGAGGGCTGGGTGCAGGAGGGGATGGGGTGAACTCTGGGTGCAGGAAGGGATGGGGTGAGGGCTGGGTGCAGGAGGGGATGGGGTGAACTCTGGGTGCAGGAAGGGATGGGGTGAGGGCTGGGTGCAGGAGGGGATGGGGGTGAGGGCTGGTTGCAGGAGGGGATGGGGTGAACTCTGGGTGCAGGAGGGGATGGGGGTGAGGGCTGGGTGCAGGAGGGGATGGGGGTGAGGGCTGGGTGCAGGAGGGGATGGGGGTGGAGATCTGGGTGGGATCAGCGTGTGTGATGGAGTTGGGGGTCTGCACCTGAGCGAGATGGGAGGTGTTTACCTGATGCGGCGCCCCCCCATCACTCCCATTGGTGGGATTCCGGCCAATGGGAGCAACGGGGAAAGCCTGCAGGTGAGCCGTTTCCAGGTGCTGCCGTTCCCCCAGCCAGGGGCAGGAGGAGCAGCAGCGCACGGAGCCGCTCCCTGCCCCTGTGAGCAGGCTCTGGCCCGCAGGCTCAGGGCTCCCCCCTGCAGAGGGAGGCTGGTGCTCCAACCTCGCAGGGTAGTGCGGTCCTGGAGCGCCAGCATGGGCTCCCGCTGCAGGATGGTCGCGGGCCACTAGCGGCCTATGGCCCACGCCGCTGCTCTAGCTTTACGCTTCCTTCCGCTCCCAGTTATTGCCCGGCCTTGCACGTCCCTTCCTTACACCCCACCCCAAAAGCCATTGCTTCCGGGCAGGAGGAGTTCGAAGCTGGCTTGGGCACTCTGTGTGTGCTGCCGTCACCGCGCTGGTTGCAGTATGGACAGACCCCCAGCCCGGCAATGCTCGGGGGGCAGAGAACGTGAACAGGAGCTTGGGGCTAGATCCTAACCAGTGCAAATGGGTCTCCCTCCATTGACTTCAATGTGGTTCCACTGAGTTACCCCGGCTGGGGAGCTGTTGGTCAGGTCCCAGGGACATTATGGGGCTGGAAACGTGAGTTCACATACAATAATATCGTCACCTCGGCCATCACATCAACCCTGCTTTGCTGGGAGAAGAGAACGCAGCTGCTCAGACCTATTTTAGCCACGTTGCTTCACGTCCTTACCTGTGCGCTGAGCATTCTCCCGTGCTCCCCCCGCCCCCGGCTTTGTGATCTGTGTGCATGCTTGGCAGGCAGCTGGCTGATTTGTTCTGTGTTTCGACTCCCTCCCTCTGTCTGTCTCTGGCGCTCTCGCGCACCGAATCCCAGCTGACCACTTTGTGTGTAATAGTCCTCAGAGGGGAATTAGAGGGGAGTATTAAATGTGCGGTTAAATAAATCGCATTACCTAGCGTGCCTGCAAGAGAGAGGTTTCTCTTTAATCAGCAAATCCACCAGAGCGAGGCGCTTCGCTTGCCAAGCGGTGCGTTTCCATTCCGAGGAATCCCCAAACAGACCCCGCTCTTCCCACTGGCAAGGGCTTCAGGCGAAGGGCAGAGGCAGCCTTTTCACACACCCCTTCCTCTATCCACCAACCCCCCACGTCGTGTGTGGCTCATGGATGGTTTGGTTATTTCTGTCTCCTGGTGTCTGAATGCCCCGACCGGGCTAGCCCTGGGCTGCTTAGTGTCTAGCAAAGACAAGGACATTCACATTTCAGGATTGTTCTGCTGCTGTCAAATAACGTTTGTATCATGTGTCCTGTATCCTACAGGTCTATGCAATATTAGTTAGTCACCCACCTGCTCCAAATGATCACCTAACACCAACACCCGTCTCATACACAGCTGGCTTCTACAGGATTCCTGTCATTGGTCTGACAACACGCATGTCTATATATTCCGATAAGGTAACTGATGCATGCTTCCTAGTCCGTATCTCATACATGTGGTGTAAATGAAGAGCGTCCATCAGAAGTGACTAATGATTTCTATACTCCTTTCTCCAGAGCACCTCTCTCCATCTCTCTCTCTCTCTCTCCTCACATGCCACCGCCCCCTCTCTCTCTGTCCTCTCCAGAATGATCGGATGCCTCTCGCTTTTTCTCTCCTCTGGCTCTCTCTCAATACCTTCGCTTTCCTGTCTCACAATGGTGACCTACATATGGCTGGATCAGTTCGGCAGCGTGTCTGGCTCTGGCTGCCGTCTTCACAGTTCTGTGGCCAAATCAAATTCATGGGCTAACCCCTGAGCTGCTGACTAGTGACAGCCGCTACCTCCCGGGTGGTCCCTGGATGCTGGAGGAACGGCAGAGATGGAGGAGGAGACTCATCCTGCCTCTTTTGGTCTTCAAGGCTGTTTGGTGTTGTTCAGTCTGGGTGTGACTGGAAGTTACCACCGCTAAGGTGAAGTTTTCCTCGGGTTTGAGAGAACACCCGGCCTGCCAAGAAATACCAAGTCCAGTTGCAAACTGAGCTCCCCATCCCTGGGAGACTTTGGGGTGGTCACTTTGGGGTGAGGCGGCCAGGCTAGGAAGAGGTGCCATTCATATCTGACACCCCCCCTATTTTGAGGGTCTCTGTTGCCTTCTTGCCTAGGGTTTGTGCTGGCTTCCTGCAGAGAGGTGAGTTGGATACCGGTGGCCATGTGCCAGGACAAGCGGGGAGTACAGGGGGGGGGCTCCTTCGTGAGTCACTTCTCACTTCAGAGCTGCCCTCACCCAGGGTACATCTAAACTACATGGCTCCGTCGATGGAGCCATGTAGATTAGGCTGATCAGCAAAGGGAAATGAAGCTGCGATTTAAATAATCGCGGCTTCATTTAAATTTAAATGGCTGCCGCGCTGAGCAGACAAACAGCTGATCAGCGTGCTAATCTGGATGCTCCCCCGCCGACATGAAAGCCCTTTATCGACCTCCCCGGTAAACCTCATCCTACAAGGCATAACGGGGAGGTCGATGAAGGGCTTTCAGGTCGGCGCGGGAGTGTCCAGACTAGCGCGCTGAGCCGACAAACAGCTGATCACCTTTTTGTCGGCTCAGCGCAGCAGACATTTAAATTTAAATGAAGCCGCAATTATTTAAATCGCGGCTTCATTTCCCTTTGCCGATCAGCCTAATCTACATGGCACCATCAATGGAGCCATGTACTTTAGACACACCCCTAGTGTCCTTTTGTGACAGCAAAGAAGTACCGCAGAGTCCTTGCAGGTGACGGCTAGCTTAGGGCTGTTGGTGGCTATTAGCCAAGGTGGCCAGGGATGCAACCCCATTCTCCGGCTGTCCCTCACCTCCGTTTGCCAGAAGCTGGGAATGGGCAACCGGGGACGATTGCTGGTGGTGTTCACTCCCACCGAAGCACCTGGCACTGATGGCAGGCTGGATACTGGCCGAGATGGAATTACGACCGGTGTCCACAAAACCAATACAAGTTCCGACACCCAGGCTAACGCTTCCCAGAGATCTGCCCTCAGTCTCTTGGGACCCTGAGAGGTTCCGACTTTCCAATCCTTCCTCAAGGACAGGACAGGAGGCCCTGGCTGTTTCCTGGATCTGAAGAAAGGCTCTGTGCCCGCTTGAGCTCCAGCTTCCAGACTATTGAAATCCAGTCGTCCCTCCTTTGTCTGTCGGCTACTGGAGAGCCCAGCATTTTGGAAATGTTGAGAAACCTTGACCTACTAAGGCCCTATAAGACTGATCGGTGCCACCAGTAAGCAGGTCGCCACATTAGTCTGTATCTGCAAAACCAGCAAGGCCTCCCGAGGCACATTAGAGACTCACAGGTTTATTTGGGCATCAGCTTGCGTGGGCAGAATCCCACTTCATCGCTGGTAAGCTTTTTCTCATGTGTGTGTAGGTTCTTGTACTGGTTTTCTTGGGTGTTCTTTGTGATGCTGTTACCTTAAGAATAAATGTGCTTGCTTAGAAGAAGCAGTCGTCTCTCATGCTTTTCAATCAGAAACACGGTCAACAATATTATTGACAATGAATACCAAGGTCAGCTCTGCTTCTTCTAGGCCACACATTCAACCACCCCATGCACAGGTCTAGCCCCAGAACACAAGAGTGTCCGACATTGGCGCGAGTGTCTGCCGCTCCACCCAAAAGGGGAATTCCAGACTGCAGAGGCCAACTAAAGATTTGAGAGCCAAAAGCCTCTTGCTACGAGTCACAGAAATGCCTGCGCGGCGAGACTTCCGGGCCCGGCCCTGAACTTGTGGAGCTGAGTGGTCCGTGAGCCCTCGGTGGGCAAGCATGAGCTGCAAAAGTCTATGTCTAGCCTTTGTTGTTCCTTACAGAGCATCCACCTCTCCTTCCTGCGCACTGTCCCGCCCTACTCTCACCAGTCCAATGCCTGGTTTGAGATGATGCGTGTATACAACTGGAATCACATCATCCTCATCGTCAGCGACGACCACGAAGGTCGCGCCGCCCAGAAGAAGCTGGAGACGCTCCTGGAAGAGAGAGAATCCAAGGTCAGTATCGAACCATTGTCGTGTCGTTTTGTTAAAGAGCAACAACAAAACTAGGAGTCTCAGGCTGTTGTTTGTATGTAGATTCCTGTATGTAAAACACCTTTTTCTTTCCATTGTAACATGGCTAACATTATGCTTAAAGCATCAACAGTGTCTGACTAGTACCTGACAGAACTTTGTACTTTATTCATTTCACTTGCTTTGCCATGGTCAAAATCTCCTACGTGTAAATCGACTACCAAACGAAGGGCAGAATAACCTGGAGCTCTGCAAATACCTCGCCCGGGCAAGGCCCACCCAGGGAGGGGACCAATCGCGCAGCTTAAGGAAACGCCCACCCCCATTTGCACTTCCTAAGGGTACAGTGCAGGCTTGGCAGAGCCAATTAGGAAACAGAGTCCGAAGAGCAGCTTGATTGGCCAACTGGCACTTGCTTAGGGGATTAGGCGATAAGGGGAGTCGGTGTGCAGCTGTACAATGGTACAGAGCCTTCTCCCTCCCTAGAGGTGTGTAAGTCCCTTCTGGACCAAGCCCTGGCTGGGATGATGGAGTTGGGGTTGGTCCTGCTTTGGGCAGAGGGCTGGACTCGATGACCTCCTGAGGTCTCTTCCAACCCGAGGATCTGGCAATTCTACGATAACGTGTCCCCTCCACACAGCTCTCAGCTCTTCGGCTGTCGTTATATGCCCAGGCCCATCCCCACTGACGCACACGCTAAACATGCTTCCCTGACATGCACTGCACCCAGTTTCCGTGTCAAACAAAGGGGCGCATCACCAAGTCCAGCCTAGTCGAGGTTCTCCAGGTGCGCCGGGGGCTCATCTGGTTCATCAGGGGGCCAGGGGAGCCGGAGCTGCATTGCTAAACGGGAGCAGGTACAGATAAGACGGGAAGCCCCAGGGCTGCAGTCCTACTCGGAGACGTTTCCGAGGGAAAGCCTTCTTCACGACTGGCCTGTGGGAGCGACCATTCCCACCCACCGGCAGGGATAGGCTCAAGCCGATCTCAGGTAGGACACGGCCAAGTCTCTCACCGCTACATTCCTGCCTGCCCGGCAGCCCCGGTGAGGGATTCCGCTCCTCGCCTGTGCCTGGCGACGCCTGTAATTCGTTAGTGTCCGGGTATAACAGCAGCGGCTGGGCCGCCCGCCAGTTGTGGCCGAGCGGGCGGTGGATTGGCAGACACAGCTGTGGCTTGTGGTGGCTGCTTAGAATCAGAGAGACCTTGGTGTTGGGAGGCGCCTCTTCTAGCTCATGCCCATTTCTGCAATGGCCCGGCACCAAATGAGCCATCCCTGGGTGCATCCTGTCAGCATGGGCTATCCGCACTGATGGGTCCCCTTGCAGCTTCTTCCATAGCCCAGAGGGTCCTCAGAGTCCAACATTCCCCCCAAAGAGGAAGCCTGTGGGTTCCTTGCGGCAGCAGTTTCATAGACTCCTAGACTTGGAGGTCAGGACTACCCAGATCATCTAGTCTGGCCTCCTGCACTTCACAGGCGGCAGAACCTTCCCCACCTGCCCCTCAGACAGACCCTGACCTCTGCCCACGTGAGGGAAGTCCTCAAATCATGGGCTACAGATGCCACGTTACAGAGATGCCACCACTGACACTAGCTGAAACCTGCAAGTGACCCATGCTCCCTGCTGCAGAGGAAGGTGAAAATATCCCAGGGCCTCTGCCCATCTGCCACAGGGGAAAATTCCTTCCCGACCCCAAATATGGGGATCAGTTAGACCCTGAGCTCGTGGGCAAGACCCCCGCAGGCAGAAAGAAGCTCCGAACCCTCCTTGACTGGTGCTTCATCTACAGCTGCCGGGGATTTTGCACCAGCTCATTGACTCTTCCGCGTGGTGGCATTTTTGCTGAGACCTCCCGCATTGGGTCCAGCTCACCCGCCTCATTATGTTCCCGAGAGCTTTCAGGGTCAATGTCACCCTCGTTCTGAGCCAATGTGCTTGTGTCCCCAGCCTCAGACCTTCCGCCTACAACTTCCACGCTATCGTCTCTGCTCTGCTCCCGGCACTGTCCTTTGGCTCAAGCAAAGAGAACATCCCCCCGCTCATGGCCACATTCTGGTCCTTTGTCACCTCTTGCCCTCAAGGGGGTGCTGCCCCAGCTCTGTGTTATCCTCTTTGTCAGCTGATCTCTTGGAAAGGGGAACCACCACAACTTGGGGGGGGGGGTCTCTCTTGTGGCCTGCACTGGGTTTGAGCTGAATACATGACACTCCCCTGTGTCTGCTGCGGCCTGCTTCAGACAGTGGGACCCGTCTCTTGGATGAGAGGCTGCCTTCTCCTTTGCCCCTTCTTTGACAACTCCCAGGCTGTCCTCCTCCCTTTCCCTTTTCTATGGACTAGGTTGCTCTAGTCTGCTCTGGACTAGTCAGAGTGCATGACGTTCTAGAGCAGGCTGATAGGTTCCGAGTCTAGAATGGACTCTTGTGACGATCTAGGCCAACCTGCATAATGTCGGTGATCGGTTGGGTTCTGCACTTCTCCCCCAGTCTCTCCTGGTTCTTTGCCCTTCTTATCAATGAGAGGTTGATCCCTGGGCTTTTGTCCAGTTCCTTTCATTTCCATGGCCTGCACCCTGCCTTGGTCCTGTCTCCAGCCATACAGACCGCACATGGACCTGGTGCAGAAAGGAGAAGCTGCTGCCCAACCATCAAGCATTGCTGCCATCCGTCTGGGCAGGCTGAGTATTCGTGGTGATTGCTCATTGTAAAATTCATCTTAACGCCAACCCCGCATTCCCTTGCACTTGGGGACTGAAACCTCTGGTGGCAGCAATAGGATTTCCGGTCATGTCACCTGAGAGCCTCAGATTGTCCAGTCAGGCTCTGAGCGTTACCCTGTGATGGTGCATCGGGGACCCCCGACCGTGCACCCCCGTAGCAGCACGATGAGTCTCTGCCAGCCAGTAGAATAGAGGGAGTTTATTGCTTCTCCAGGATACAGCACAGCACAGACGCGATGTGGTTACAGGAGTCAGGGCCAGGCCGCCTCAGGCCCCTTGGGGTAGGGGTCCACCGCCCCCCTCTACCTCCAGTACTCAGCTTAGTCTCTTCTCTCCATGTTTTTCCAGACTGTCCATCTCCCAGGCCCTGCTCCCCACCCAGGTGGCCACCTCCACCTCCCTTCCTTTGTCTCTCCTTCAGGGAAGAGCCTTGTTATCTGCTCAGGCTGGGACTAGGTGTCTGGGCCAATCCACGTGTGGGTGAGTCAGTGGGAATCCCATGTCACAGCGCAGGGGGACCGGGTTACAGAGCAAACAGCCCCCCCCACTGCGTCACACCCCCAAACACTGTTTTGGTGCCTGAATAATTTAAACATGGGCATTTCTGCCTGGCATTCCTATCCAGCGCGGACTTCTCTGGGACCAGCCGAATTTCAGGTTTGGTTCAAGTCCATCTCCAAGGACTATCAGCCTGATCGAGCTGGTCTTGGTCACACGGAGGCGCTCTGCCGGCTGTGAGCAGTGCGATTGTTCAAGACTGCAATAAATTCCCCCCACAGACATTTGCCTTGGTAAGTGACTCTGTTCCGACTGTGCCCTGGGTCTGTTGTGCTGCCGTTCTGCGAGTGAGCCAGAAAACCAGCACGCTGGCAGGCGCCTCTGGGTAAACCATTGCTTCGAAGCAAATGCTGGAGAAAAGTTCTGGAAAGTGCATTTTTAATTTGTGACGGTGAGTCTTTGCTTCAAACACCTGAGTCTAAAAGATACGCGTACCAAACAGGAGCCAGCTACTCAGAGAGACACTCATCCAATCAGGAGCCAGCGACTCAGAGAGACACTCATCCAATCAGGAGCCAGCGACTCAGAGAGACACTTGCCCAATCAGGAGCCAGCTGTAGAACCCTACAACCCATGCATCCCCTCCACACATTTTGAATCTCAAACCAGCGGCTGCACAGAAATGCTTTGATTAGTTAATGCAAGATGGTGGCTAAAGGAGCCACATGGAACAATGCGAGGGGTTCTGCTGTGCTGTGGGGAGTCCAGCAGGGACGTAGAGCAGCTCACGGGATAAGGGATGTGTAAAGGAGTCTATCGGGGTGCCCCCGGACACCCCGCACTCTCCGCCTGAGTCTCATGTTCCCCTCGCCCAGAGGTTCACCGTCGGGCGTCCCCAGTCAACTATCTCCCTGGCCTAAGGTGCCCCTTTTTACACCAGGGGTCTCCGAGCTTCCCATAGCAGGGAGAGGGGGGTCCGGGCCCGCCCTCTCTCACGGACCCCAGCCCAGGGCCCTAAGGACTCGAAACGCTTATGGCGTCCGGTCCGGCTGGTGGGGCGTCTGCCGTAACGCACCAGCCCTCAGGCTCCCTTTGCCTGCCCTGGGCTGCTTCCTCTCCCTGCTGCGCTGCCTCACCGAGGCGGGGGCTTACCTCCGCGGTTTGGTGTCCTCCCCTCTCAGGCAGCCATGTCCGGCCTTTTTAAATCTCCGCGCCGCTTGTGGCCGGGGGTGGGGGTGGCTCCGCCCCCTGTACGTGGGCCTACTTCCGGCGGGCGGCGCACCCACCCTCTGGTACCGCCCCTCGCGTGGCGTCAGGCGTGGCCTCAGCGGGTGTAGGCGTGTTGCCGCTTCCGCGGCCTGGGAACACCCGGCGCATCGCCGCTCGCCCCGCACTGGGGCCGCCCGGTTTGTCCTCGGCGCCTCCGGCTCCCACCTGCCCATCACCGCTCGCAGTGTGGCTGGTGTCGGGGCTTCTCGCTCCGACCCCTGGGGTGCCGCGAAGGCAACTTCCAGGGGGATCAGAGTGCGGGGCGCCTCTGCCCCGTCACAGGATGGAAATTAAGGCTGGGCAAGACGAGGGCTGTAGGTTTGGCATTTTGCATCAAAAATCAATGGCTGGTCCCAGTAGATTTAGGACACGTCTGGGTTCCAAGGGAAATGGTGACTCATATCACGGGAATGTCATTTCCAGAGGGAGGCCAAGTCCTGCCCCTGGGGTGGGTTGCAGAGGGGCCCCATCCTGCACTCCCCTGCAGTGATGGTATCTGTTCCTTGGGGACACCCTCCTGCTATCCCCCCAGCAGGCATGCGTGAGAGCGTTCCGAAAAGGGCAACAGCAATAATGTGCTTGGGACGGCTGCCATAGGATGAGAGTTTAATAAAATTGGGACTTTTCAGCTTAGAAAAAAGGAGACTAAGGGGGGATAGGATAGAGGTCTGTAAAATCATGGCTGATGTGGAGAAGTAAATAAGGAAAAGTTATTTATGCTTTCCCATAACACAAGAACTAGGGGTCACCAAATGAAATGACTAGGCAGCAGGGTTAAAACAAACAAAAGGAAGTTTTTCTTCATGCAGTGCACAGTCAACCTGTGGAACTCCTCGCCAGAGGATGTGGTGAAGGCCAGGACTTTAAGAGAGTTTAAAAGAAATTAGATAAATTGATGGAGGAAAGGTCCATCAATGGGTGTTAGCCAGAAGGGTAGGAATAGTATCCCAGAAGCTGGGAATGGGCGACAGGGGAGGGATCACAGGATGATTCCCTGTTCTGTTCACTCCCTCTGGGGCACCTGGTGCTGGCCACTGTGGGCAGACAGGGCCCTGGGCGAGGTGGATCTTTGCTCTGACCCAGTCTGGCCGTTGCCATGTTCTTATGTTCATGGCCCTCCCCCGCGATGCGCTGCTCTGCCTCCTTTCTGGCCCTGCTGAATCACCCGCCCCAGCCGGGATGGGCTGGTAAAGGAGCCGGGCCGTGATCTGGGTCACACCCACCACAGCGCGACAGCCCATGAAATCCCAGATTCAAAAACAAAAATCCCAGACGCCGAGCAACGTGCCGGACAAAGCAAGAACTCGCAGCGCCCATGAGGTTGTGCGCCCACGTCAAGCCTGCAGGCCTGGGACTGAGTCTTTAGGTCCCGTCTTATCTAGCACGAAAGGTCCAGATAGAACCACTCCCCTCTCTCCAGCCTTTGGTCCAGTCCACTTCCGGGACATCAGCACAAGGTCTCTCCACCTGGAAACCAGAAGGCCGAGGAAACCAGGGACCTGCTGCCTGAGCGAGGGGGCCACCCAGTCTGGGAGGGAGAGAACGGTTCACGTCTCCTGCCACCAGGCCCGGCTTTGCGCTGTGTGTCTCCTGGGGTGATGGTGAGACGTGGCAAAGAGGCACCAGACAGTCCTACCTTGGCCATCGGGAGACGGAGCCTGCCATGAAGACAAAACTGGGCTCGGGGTGTGACGTAGTGGGGGTACCTGGCTGGTTTCTATGCTGCTGGCTCTGGGGTAACCCCCACTGGCTGCCCTGGGTACCACGACCCAGCAAAACAGGACGAGTCACTATGCAAACTAGTATGGCCAGACACCCCCCATGGAGAGGAACAAAGGAAGGTGGAATGCTGCCCTGGCAGGGAAGAAGGAGCTGGGGAGGGGGCTGGGACTCCCCTATCTCAAGGGGGGCACTGAGGCCTCTTAGCCCCAGTTCCTGTAACCAGATTACATCTGTGCTGCGCTGTGCTGGAGGAACAATAAACAACCTCCATTCTACTGGCTGGTGTCAGAAGTGGGATGCACTGCACCCCGTGGATGAAGCTCCCAGCGGCAAGCGACAAGGCGTCGTAGAAGCAAGAGCCCTGGAGCCAAGCGTGCTGGAGGCAGAGCGAAGCGGTTCCAGGGAATCGTGGGGCGCTGCAGCACTAGACTGGTGAGTCTGCACCAAGGGGACCAGCGGGCTGATGGCCTACGCCCGACTCTTGAAGGCAGAGCTGGTGGGGCTGTGCAGGAGACGGGGGACCCCCAACGCGCCGTCACACGGGGTACAGTCTGTTTTCTCAGATTCCTTTGTACCCCAGACACAGGCACGTTGTAACGTTCCAGATTCTTAGGGAAATCAACCCCCTGCCAGATTTATCTGGAGGTGGGTTCAAGGAGGAGAAAGACAGAGGAAGAGTCCCCCCCTTTCACCGTCCAGCACCCTGCGAGCATAGCGCAGGCAGGAGAACTAGCAACGACTCCTTAAGAGAAGCATCCACCAGAGCCCGGAGGGGGCGATCAAGGCTGCGTGCAGATCAAGCCCAGAGACGAACGCGACGGCGCTTGTCAGGGATGCCTTGGGGAGAAATGTGCCCCAGGGCCCCTTTCGAGTAGGCGCACGGCGGAGCCCCGTTGGGGATTTCGTTCGACAAAACGTGGAACACAGGGTTGAACCCCCCGGCCTGAGCCGTTTGGAACTGGGGGGGGGGGGTGGCTGAACGCCGTCTCTGGCTTTCATGCACATCTGCTTGGATCCTGCATGTCCGAGCTGTCCGGGGGGGTAGGGGGGGAGCGCGTGAGCCCTGGCGTGACAAGTTGCTGCAGGGTCAGGGCCGCTGATCCCTGGAGCAACTGGGAGGAGGCCAGCCCAGAGGGAATCCCGCCCCGCTACAGCTGGCTCCTCTGAGTCCCAACCTTCTGGGACTAGCAACAGAACATTGCTCAATGCGCGAAGGGGAGGGGAGAACTCGTCTATCCAAGGTCCGGGCCAGGGCTTTTATCCACCGTGCCTGCCACGGCTGCTGGGAGGGCTCCCCAGACGGAGGGCCTGCCCGGTGCGCCGAGGCTGTAGCAATCCACAGAGCAAAGGGGACCGTTTTCTCCTCTCTCTGTACCGGGCCAGGGCAGGCGCCCAGTCTGTAGCTGGATCACCGGGGCGTGCTCTGGTGACCTGCCCTCCCGCCTGGCCCCATGCAGCAGGGAAAGGCCGGCCTGTCCTGACCACCATGGCTTGCACATCCTCACACGTTGCTCCGGCACCGACTGTAGCTACGTGGAGGAGAGTCTGGCTCCCTGCAGCAGGGCCCATACAAGCGTTTCCCTTTCAACTCTGGCTCAGGGGGAAAATGACCGTCATCAGATAATCATCATCATCCTAATAATACAGCAATAATAAAGTTACTCATCCTAAGACTGTGCATTTTTCTAGCGCTTTTCCATATAAAACATTTTGTCCTTCCACCGTAATTCGATGGAATTACAATAGCTCAAGTCCTTCTAGACACGTAACTTGTCTCTGAATTTAAGGGACCCATTTCATGCTGAAAAAAAAATCCTTACTCCTACATGGCAACATACAACTGCATCGCACCCATCATGCCATTCAGGCGTGTTTCAATAAATGTGGCCCGGCAGGCTCCTCTGTTAGGAAGGGTGTTTGCAAGCTCCAGCGTTATAGAGACCCTTTAGCAAACAGTGGAGGAGGAGGTGGATGTTGGATTGCTTTACTACACGTCATTTTCAACTGTTTATAATATTCTTCTGTGTCTACATATTTTCTCTGTGCACATTATTCATCAGAGTAAAAAAAGGAACTATGAAAACCTCGACCAACTTTCCTATGACAACAAGCGAGGACCCAAGGTATATATGCATGGACATGCACGCCGCCCACCAATCTAACTAGCCAATGACAAATAGCCACAGCCACCAAAAAAAGAAAAAAAAAGAAAAGAAAGAAAAAAAAAGATCCATGACTATGTTTCTTGGTAGCACGTTTTTATGTTGACATAGTTTTGGTTTGAACTTGAGAATGGAAATCTAGCCAACTGACCCCGAAGGATTTCTTTTTGAGACATGCATGTGAACCAGTAATTAACTTGCAAGTTTTTCTTTTTGAAAGCTGAACCGACCCCCTTTCCTCCCCAAAGGAAATGGTCCCTTGGTGTAAGCTGTTCACTTGTCCTCCTAAAGGTTACCCCCGTGCGATATTTTTTTATTTCCCATGTTTTTGAAAAACAACACTCGTTTGAGTTTTCAATTGCATTGCAAAAGCCTTTTTCTCTCTCCTGTACAATGCACGCCTCTTTTTGGGTCTTGACTGACTTCAGTTTGCATGCACAGTGCAAAAAACCCCCCTAAAAGCAAGCAAACAAAAAAAAAACCTTAAAACAGAAAAGAAAGAAAGAAAAGCAAAGAAAGAAAAGAAAAGAAAAAAGAAAAAGAAAAAAAACCTAGTTAACCTACCATATCTAGCAGAGCTGTATCAGTTTAATGAATTCTCTTGAACCTTTTCTAGATAGAATGGCTCTCACCAGCAAGCGTTAGGCTGCTGCACTAACCAGCTTTGCTCACACTAATCACAGGCTGAGAAAGTTCTTCAGTTTGATCCTGGCACCAAAAACTTGACGTCCCTGCTGCTTGAAGCGAAGGAGCTGGAGGCTCGAGTTATCATCCTCTCTGCCAGGTAAGGAGCGGCCCGGCGGATCGGTCCTTCTGACTTCTGCTCCCGCCCGCTCTGGGGAAGCGGAGTGACCCAGCTGGGAGCGGGCGGCAGGGCAGAGCAGGCAGCTGCATCACTCCAGCTCCCGCTGCCACGGCAAATGTAGAGCAGGGTGTGTGTGACCCTTATACAGGACGGCTCTGTGACACGCCCATCGCTGTGCCCGACACCAGGGCCGGATTAAGGGGGGGGCTAGCCAGGCAGCTGCCCGGGGCGCCAACGTATGGGGGGCGCCTGACTGAAGTAGTGAGGGGCGCCATGCTCCCGGGGCGGGTCCGCACATGCACTGTGCGCCGGGGGGCGGTTCTGCGCATGCGCCGTGCACCTGGGGTCGGGTCTGCGCATGCGCCATGCACCAGGGGCAGTTCCGCGCACGCGCCGTGTGCCCGGGGTTGGGTCTGCGCATGCGCCGTGCGCCGGGGGGCGGTTCTGCACATGCGCCGTGCACCGGGGGCGGTTCTGCGCATGCGCCGTGCACCGGGGGCAGTTCTGCGCATGCGCCGTGCACCGGGGGCGGTTCTGCGCATGCGCCGTGCACCGGGGGCGGTTCTGCGCATGCGCCGTGCACCGGGGGGCGGTTCTGCGCATGTGCCGTGCACCGGGGGCAGTTCTGCGCATGCGCCGTGCACCGGGGGCGGTTCTGCGCATGCGCCGTGCACCGGGGGCGGTTCTGCGCATGCGCCGTGCACCGGGGGCAGTTCTGCGCATGCGCCGTGCGCCGGGGGGCGGTTCTGCGCATGCGCCGTGCACCGGGGGCAGTTCTGCGCATGCGCCGTGCGCCGGGGCGGTTCCGCGCATGTGCCATGCGCTAGGGGTGGTTCTGCGCATGCGCCATGTGCCCGGGGTCGGGTCTGCGCATACGCCGTGTGCCCGGGGTCGGGTCTGCGCATGCGCCGTGTGCCAGGGGCGGTTCTGCGCATGTGCCATGTGCCCGGGGTCGGGTCTGCGCATGTGCCATGCGCTAGGGGTGGTTCCGCGCATGCGCCGTGTGCCAGGGGCGGTTCTGCGCATGCGCCGTGTGCCCGGGGTCGGGTCTGCGCATGTGCCATGCGCTAGGGGTGGTTCCGCGCATGCGCCGTGTGCCAGGGGTGGTTCTGCGCATGCGCCGTGTGCCAGGGGCGGTTCTGCGCATGTGCCGTGTGCCAGGGGTGGTTCTGCGCATGCGCCGTGTGCCAGGGGTGGTTCTGCGCATGCGCCGTGTGCCAGGGGTGGTTCTGCGATGCGCCGTGTGCCAGGGGCGGTTCTGCGCATGTGCCGTGTGCCAGGGGTGGTTCTGCGCATGCGCCGTGTGCCAGGGGTGGTTCTGCGCATGCGCCGTGTGCCCGGGGTCGGGTCTGCGCATGTGCCATGCGCTAGGGGCGGTTCTGCGCATGCGCCATGTGCCCGGGGTCGGGTCTGCGCATGTGCCATGCGCCAGGGACAGTTCCGCGCATGCGCCGTGTGCCAGGGGCGGTTCTGCGCATGTGCCATGTGCCCGGGGTCGGGTCTGCGCATGTGCCATGCGCTAGGGGTGGTTCCGCGCATGCGCCGTGTGCCAGGGGCGGTTCTGCGCATGCGCCGTGTGCCCGGGGTCGGGTCTGCGCATGTGCCATGCGCTAGGGGTGGTTCCGCGCATGCGCCGTGTGCCAGGGGTGGTTCTGCGCATGCGCCGTGTGCCAGGGGCGGTTCTGCGCATGTGCCGTGTGCCAGGGGTGGTTCTGCGCATGCGCCGTGTGCCAGGGGTGGTTCTGCGCATGCGCCGTGTGCCAGGGGTGGTTCTGCGCATGCGCCGTGTGCCAGGGGCGGTTCTGCGCATGTGCCGTGTGCCAGGGGCGGTTCTGCGCATGCGCCGTGTGCCAGGGGTGGTTCTGCGCATGCGCCGTGTGCCCGGGGTCGGGTCTGCGCATGTGCCATGCGCTAGGGGCGGTTCTGCGCATGCGCCATGTGCCCGGGGTCGGGTCTGCGCATGTGCCATGCGCTAGGGGTGGTTCCGCGCATGCGCCGTGTGCCAGGGGCGGTTCTGCGCATGCGCCGTGTGCCCGGGGTCGGGTCTGCGCATGTGCCATGCGCTAGGGGTGGTTCCGCGCATGCGCCGTGTGCCAGGGGCGGTTCTGCGCATGTGCCGTGTGCCAGGGGCGGTTCTGCGCATGCGCCGTGTGCCCGGGGTCGGGTCTGCGCATGCGCCGTGTGCCCGGGGTCGGGTCTGCGCATACGCCGGGCGCCAGGGGCGGTTCTGCGCATGCGCCGTGTGCCTGGGGTCGGGTCTGCGCATACGCCGTGCGCCAGGGGCGGTTCCGCGCATGCGCCGTGTGCCCGGGGTCGGGTCTGCGCATACGCCGTGTGCCCGGGGTCGGGTCTGCGCATGCGCCGTGCGCCAGGGACGGTTCCGCGCATGCGCCGTGTGCCAGGGGCGGTTCCGTGCATGCACCGCGCGCCCGCTGCCCAGAGCACAAGTATGGCTCGGTCCGGCACTGCCCAACACACGCAGGTTGTGAGCCTGTTAACCCACTGCATGGGCAGCTGCTGCTTTAGCATGGGCAGCCGGTGTAGCCCTGGCTGAGGAAGGCAAGCCCCAGCCCCGCCCCTTCTGCCCGAGGCCCCGCCCCTTCAACAACCTTCCCCGCCCCCTGGAGCCAAACCCCATCCAAAACCAGCCCAGTCCTTCCTGGCCACCTGCAGGCCCGGGAAGCTGGGCTGCCGCGCCCCCAGCCCTCCCCTGGCAGCCCGGGGAGCGTAGGCCGTTTTGGGAAGGCACTTCCCTTGCCTACGTTACCCGCCGCCCCGCTTTGAGCTCTGGCGTGAGCCGTCTCAGCTGCCCCTTACTCAGGGAGACTCGCCAGGTGGAGAGCTCAGGCAGCAGGCCAAGCTAGGGCCACAGACCTGGGAGACCACAGGCCTCTGAGTCTGGGGTTAGGACCAGATGGATTATGGGAGGAACGCTGATGAGCCACCGGGTCTCCCTTCAGCTGGTCTCTCCTTTTCCTTCTCCCTTCTCTACAGCAGCCAGGTCCTGGAGCAATGGGTACTCGCATGGCCACTGCCCCATTGCTGGATTCCTTCTCTGTTAGAACGGGGGAGAAAAGAAAAGCCAGGAACTCTCCCCCTGAAGCCAGCAGGAGGCGCATTGGCCCCCGGGCCAGCCTCCCGGCTGTCTGGACTCTCATCCCATGTGCAGCGTAGCCCTGTGACTTTCTCCCCTCTGCCCCTGAAGCTTCCCTTCGGCACAGCTCTCTCCAGGCCCCGCCAGCCTTGCCGGCCTGGCACGTAGTGCGACCTTCGCTCCTGGCTGCTCAGGGCCGGGCTTGTCCATGGCACCCCCTTGGTGAGGTGCGGCTGATGGGCCTGCGAGCGGTGGAGGGCGGGGCGCTGTCCGCAGGGACACAGGATGGGAGCAGAGGAGAAAACTGGGGTCGTGTGTCCAGTTGCGGACACGGCATTTCAGGAAAGGTGGAGACATTGGAGAGGGTCCGGAGAAGAGCAGCAGAAATGGTGGAAGGTCTAGAATATGGGTTCCCAAACTGGGGGGGGTGACCCTCTGGGGGGGCGTGAAGAAATTCCGGGGGGGGGAGGTGCGAGGCGACCCAGCCCCACACACCCCGTCAATCTCACCCCAAGTTTTGCTGCTATTTTTTTGGGGGGGGGGGGCGTGAGGGTTTCTCAACAATCAAAAGGGGGGCGTGAAGCCAAAAAGTTTGGGAACCACTGGTCTAGAAGACAGGGCCTGTGAGGGGAGGCTGAGAGAACTGGGCTTGTTTAGTTTGGAAAAGAGAAGGCTGAGGGGACGTGATGGCGCTTTTCAAGTATCTAAAAGGGTGTCACAAGGAGGAGGGAGAAAACTTGTTCCCCTTGGCCTCTGAGGGCAGGACAAGCAGCAATGGCCTGAAACTGAAGCAAGGGAGGTTTAGGTTGGACATTAGGAAAAACTTCCTGCCTGTCAGGGGGGTGAAACCCTGGAATAAATTGCCTGGGGGGGTTGTGGAATCCCCATCTCTGGAGAGATTGAAGAGCAGGCTGGACACACGCCTGCCAGGGATGGTCTAGATGGAGCTGGGTCCTGCCGTGCGGGCAGGGGACTGGACTTGCTGACCTCTCGGGTCCCTTCCGGTGCTAGGGGTCTGTGGTTCTAAGCAAAGACGGGACGAGGCTCCTCTGTGGTAACCTGTGCTTGAACCTGCCATGGGCATCAATCCCCAGGACTTGGGTGGAGCCAAGGGCTCCCGCTATGGACACTTCTCAAGCTCAGGAAGCCGCCCAGCCTGACTCCCCCTCTCCTCCCCCCTCGGAGATGGGGAAATGGACAGAGAGGTCCAGGCAACATGTCTGGCCTCCATGGCTTTGGGGAAACTGAGTCCAGAACGAGTGACGCCTGGGGATGAGCCCAGCTTGTCAGCCAATCACCATTGCTTGCGGCTAGGATGACCCCCTCCCTCTGCGCCTGGCTTTGCAGGCGGTGCAATGGGGTGCAGGCAGGGTGGGCCTCGGAGGGAAACCCCTGCCCTGTCCGGGGGGGATGGGCGATGGAGCTGGGTCCTGTGTCAAAGGCCAGGAAATTCCCCCTCTCCCCAGACAGACCCTAGTCCCGGCTGGGCTCCTTCCTGCTGTGATGGAGCCAGGCAGAGTGAAAGGGGAGCGAAAAGCCACTCAGCACCCCTATGCCGAGCCAGAGTCAGACCCAGGGAGGCCCCGGGCACACTTGGGTAGCCTGGCTCGTTCCTGCTTCCGCCAAACAGGCGCCACGTGGCGCCCTGCCACGCCCGCTGGGAAACCCGAAGGCCGTTGTCTCTGGAGAGGGAGGGGCTGGGGGCACCTGCTGGCTTTCTCGGTTTCTTTATCAGTTGTAGAAACCAGGTTGTTTCTGCCGGGAGAGTCCATCTTCTTGGGCTAGTCACCCCCCACGTGCCCGGGGCATTTCCAGACCCGGGGGAGGGTCAGGGATATCCCGACAGATTTCCAAGCCCTCTCCCCCTCTGCCTGCCCCCACTGGGCGCGCGCTCATGCCCCCGGGGCTGGCTGTGACACACCGGTGTTTGGGGGGAGACTCAGGGCCGGCTCCAGCCATTCCTGCACCCCGGGCAGCGGGCGCGTGACGCATGTGCGGCTCCGCCCCCAGGCACACGGTGCCCCTTACAGCTGCCATCGGGCACCCCCCATAGGTTGGCGCCCTGGGCAGCTGCCCAGCTAGCCCCCCTCTTAATCCGGCCCTGGAGAGACTCCCCAGGTGCCGCCAACCTTCTGCCTTTCTCCTCTGGAAATGGCGCTCGGGAGCCCCAGCCCCGCGTGAGAGGAAAGGGGGCAGGGAATTCTCTCTGCCCCAGCCTGCTGGCTCTGAATCAGAGCAGGGGAAGGGAGGCTGCTAGGACCCCCGGAGACCAAGACAGAGGCTCATCCCCTGCATTCTCTTGTGTCTCTCTCCAGCGAGGACGATGCAGCCACCGTGTACAGGTCGGCGGCCATGCTGAATATGACGGGCTCGGGATACGTGTGGCTGGTGGGGGAGAGAGAGATCTCTGGCAATGCCCTGCGATATGCTCCTGACGGTATTTACTCCCACGGCTCTCTGCGAGTGTTTTGCCACGGGGGCCGTGCAGCGGGCTGCTGGCCCCTAGCTGGGACTCCTAGGCGCGATGGTCATATGGCCGCTAGGAAGGCAGTTCCAGCCGCCCCACACCGGCTGCGCTTTGCTCGGAGGGTGTCCGGGCTGCCCCAGGCCAGGCTGAGAGAGGACACAGCTTGTTGTCCAGGATGTTCCCCCCGATGCAACCCCCAAACCGCGCAGGCCCAAAGAAGCAGCAGCAGAACACACAGGTACGTTGTCAATCCACATAGGTACGAACCACGAGCCAGGGAGGGCAGCGACCGTGGGAACAAAGCTCCGTCATGATCCCCCCAACAGAGGGGCAGCCGCCGGCACTGAGTAGCCGTGCACGCCCCGTGCTAGGCAGGCGCACGCGTGCACACTCGCTGACTTCACCTGCTGCTCACCTTAAAGCACCGTTGTGGTGCACCGGCCCCAGCTGGTCACATGAGATCCTACGCAGCAAGGGCATCCTCTTCCTTGTGGGTCACCCCTCAGCAGGCAGCCTGTCTCGCTGGCTAGCTATGCGTTCTCCCAGGGGTACCACGCTCCCCACACTTTGGACCCTGAAGCTCACAAGATCTTGCCACAAGGACGGAAAGCACATCCAGGCCCTCCCCTGACATGCCCTCCCCCTCCAGAACAGACCACACAGAGCCTGGCATGGCCACGCTTGCTGAAACGGGCACGTTTCTGCCACACATCAGTTGGCTCTGAGGATGGCGGTGGCATGGGAGGAGGTGGAATCTCCATCCCTACAAGGTATTTAAGTCTCGGCTTGACCAAGCCCTGGCTGGGCTGATTGAGTTGGGTTGGTCCTGCCTTGGGCAGGGCGCTGGACTCAATGACTCCTGAGGGCTCTCCCAGCTCTATGATTCTATGGGGTGAACCGTCGTCAGCAGCATAGACAACTTGGTCCTCCTAGTTTGGCTGAAGAGCCAACAGAAAAGGGTTTCTCCAGTGCTGTCACGAGAGGTACCCCCAAGATAAGTAAAGCCCATCGTGCAATGTAATGCTCTTCCCCCAGCATGTGAAATACGTGCTTTCCCCGATTCCCATGCAGCCTTCACTCTCTTGTTCCCTTGGGCATGGTACAGAGCAGAGGTATAAAGTACTTGTACCAGTCCTCATTGGAGAGACCTCCAATACAAGAGGCGTCCCACTGCCTGGGAAAAGGCCATCTGGGAGGCCAAATGGAGTGAATACAGTAGGTAGGTAAGAAACGAGCTTCTCTGAGACGCCTTGTGAAATTGTGCCTGCAGTGGAGCAAAGTCGTAGTCGATAACGGTAAACCAGGCATAGCCATGCAGTGCAACTGAAGGGCCGCTAATATCCACTGAAATATTCTGCCGTGGTCTGTCTGCAGCCACTGGTTTTAAAGGTGCCAGAAGAAACAGTTCTCTGCGTGTCCCTCCGTGTCCTTGTGCAGCCCTGACCGCCAGGCATAACTCCACAGACGTTCCTTCCTCTTTAGTGACTCCCAAATCTCCTTCATGCACCGCATGCGGGATGCTCGTCGCAACACTGCTGGGATGCTCGCCCAGGCATCCCGGTATTAGATATCCAATAGCACCTTTCCAGCAGGAGCTCAGAATGAGCGTTGTGGACTGTCAACAAGTCTTTGGCAAGGACTGGCTCTGCCCAACCTCCTTGCACAGCTCGGCACCTTTATCCGGCACATCCTTCAGTCAAAAGCCTATGGCGCACGCTGCCGTTTCTGCAGGCCAGAGTGCCAAACCAGCAGAATTTCTCCAGAGAGGATTGGCAAGTATGTTACATCTTCCTTTTATATGCACCAGACCCAAGTCAAACCTGAAGAACCCACCAACGCAGCCTCATGGGCAGCAGATCAATGGCCTTATAACAGAGGCTTGGAATAGGCAAATGATCAGTTTCAAAGGTGAAATGTCTTCTAAGTGACCTTTGAAGCAAGTCATAGCAAAACCGATCGCCAGGAACTCTAGCTCCGCCTTGGAATACTTTGTTTCTGCTGGGTGAGAGCAGGGATTGCAAGCAGAACCGGTCCTCCTTCCCAGAGCCGAGCTATGTCCAAACACTGGCTAAATGTATCACTTTCACTTCCGTGGATCAAAATAAGCACAGGATTGGATCTGACACAGAGCTTGATGCAGGGTTTCCAATCCAGGATGAAGTTTAATAAAGACAAATGCAAAATGCTCCACTTAGGAAGGAACAATCAGTTTCACACACACAGAATGGAAAGCGACTGTCTAGGAAGGAGTATGGCAGAAAGGGATCTAGGGGTTATAGTGGACCACAAGCTGAATATGAGTCAGCAGTGTGATGCTGCTGCAAAAAAAGCAAACATGATGCTGGGCAGCATTAACAGGTGTGTTGTGAGCAAGACACGAGAAGTCATTCTTCCGCTCTACTCTGCGCTGGTTAGACCTCAGTTGGAGTATTGTGTCCAGTTCTGGGCACCGCATTTCAAGAAGGATGTGGAGAAACTGGAGAGGATCCAGAGAAGAGCAACAAGAACGATTAAAGGTCTAGAGAACATGACCTATGAAGGAAGGCTGAAAGAACTGGGTTTGTTTAGAAAAGAGAAGATTGAAGTTTGAGGGGGGACATGAGAGCCGTTTTCAGGTATCTAAAAGGGTGTCATAAGGAGGAGGGAGAAAACGTGTTCATCTTGGCCTCTGGGGATAGAACAAGCAGCAATGGGCTTAAACTGCAGCAAGGGAAGTTTAGGTTGGACATTAGGAAAAAGTTCCTAACTGTGGGTGCGTCATTCCACGAGGAGTAGCGGTAGTTCGAATTAGGATCTTAAATTCAAACTACCTACTCCGTGCCGGGAGTAGCCGCAGGCATGGGGTTCGGACTAAGGGAAATTTAAAAATGGCGGTGCCCGGGAACATGCAAATGAAGCCCAGGATATTTAAATCCCGGGCTTCATTTGCAACTCCGCTTGCCCTCATTACCCTACCTAGCTCGAACTAACGAGCTAGTGTAGACGTACCCTGTCAGGGTGGTCAAACACTGGAATATATTGCCCAGGGAGGTCATGGAATCCCCATCTCTGGAGATATTTCAGAGTAGGTTAGATAAATGTCTATCAGGGATGGTCTAGACAGTATTTGGTCCTGCCGTGAGGGCAGGGGACTGGACTCGATGACCTCTCGAGGTCCCTTCCAGTCCTAGTGTTCTATGATTCTTTAGTCCGAACCAGCTGTCCCTGGCCCTGGGTTAAATCCTGTCACACAAAAGCGCAGCCACCTATGTAACAAGCTAGTCCAAGGAATAAGCTCAGCTGCTCCGATCAGCAGGTAATAGTGACAAAGTGACACCTGGTGGCCGTTCAGGTGTTGCATTCACACCGTGGGCTGGCAGAGAATGCCCAGGAACTTCTACCGCATTTTTTGCAAAATTGCATTTGGCTGTCTTCAATTTTTTGTGAGCTAGTTGGGGTTGGGTTAGTGGCTGGTCCAGAAGAGCATTATGCTCAGGAAAGGTTTTAGCAAAGATGAGAATGTCCTCCAAATAGCAACATGTTATGAAAGAGCTGAGAGAGAGAGAGAGAGCGAGAGAGAGAGAGAGAGACCATTCTCTGAAATGCTTCTGGAGCAGAGACTAAGCCAAAGGGGAACCATGTTGCAAAACATGCTATTGCTGGGAATGCCTGCAAAATGTCCCTAAAACATCCAAAAGCCTGTTTCTCTGTGAAAAAGACAAGAGGGGTGGGACTGAAAGGGAGTCCCAGGCAGGACTCAGGACAAAAGTATGTTCCTTCTCAAAGGTCATGTATGATGTTGCAAATATGCAAGTAATTGTAGGGCCTGATCTCGGCTGCTTCTGCCAGCTTCCCCCCCACCCGATGGCAGGAGGGGAATCGCAGCTGCTGTTAGAGCAGCTCTTAGTCCTTCTGTGCAGCCCAAGGGGTACAAAGAGTGTGCCGATGAGACCAGGGCTATAGTCCATGCACCACTGACCTCCTGGTTCACCGAAACTAACAAGCAGCCTGCCTGGTCCGAGAGGCACACTCGGAGCACGGAGAGTGAAAGATCTGTGTTTTCGGCTGGTCTTGCACGAGAAAAGTCTGTTTCTCCTGGCTTGTTCTCAGTTTGGTCTGGTCGCCCTTCTCCCTCGTGCCCAGACATCACCTGCCCAGGCGTGCGCAAGGAGATCCAGGACCAGGCAGAGAAGCTGTCTCAGAACCAGAACTTCTCCATTCCACTGCTGCACTTGATCCCTTTCCCTCCCCTCCCTGTGGGTATGGTTCAGGATCCCAGGAGGAATCAAGGGAGCGGAGGGTTTCCGAGACCTTGTGGGGGAAAGCCAGCCTTTTTCATAGGCCCCGCCCTTTCCCAAACTGTGATTGGCCAAAGCAAGTGCCTATCACTTCTGATTGCACCCTGAGAGCACGTTGCAATAGCAGCAGCCCAGTATTTGCCGGAGGGGACTCAGCGAAACAGGCCCTGAGGAGCATTCGTGGGGGTTAGTGTTGCTTTGCACTGCAGCACTGAGTTCCAACAGTCATCGCTCACCGAGCTCCCTTCTCTGGCTGCTTCCAGGGGAACACGAACCGCTGTAGCAGACAGCTCTCCTGGATTCACTCCCCCCTTGCCCAGAGCAAGCACCCCGGCCCCACTGCGGCCACCCTGGCCTCTTAAACACCCATCTGACGTCTAGTGCTGGGGCTTCCTCATACACTGCCCCCCCCTTGGGCCACCTGTGGCTGCCTGAGTTCCCAGCGTGCTCCCCAGAACACCTAGCAGAATAGCAAAGAGCCCTCCCTGGCCCCAGCCTGAGTCTCATCCCGGCTCCCTCAGCACCAAGGCTGTAGGGAGTGAGTCTCCCATGGCCCAGAGTTTGTTGGCCACGTGGTGGAACCCTGCTAACAAAAGGACTCCAGAGCTGGTGAGACAGACCTGTGGGGGGGGCACGTCCGCCTGGAGGTCTCTGACTTGGGCCCTGTCTCTGTTCGCTGCAGGGGTGATCGGTTTGCAGCTCATTAACGGGAAGAACGAGTCAGCTCACATCAGCGACGCGGTCGCAGTGGTCGCTCAGGCAGTGCACGACTTATTCGAGAAGGAGAATATCACGGACCCCCCGAGAGGCTGCGTTGGGAACACCAACATCTGGAAGACGGGCCCTCTTTTCAAGAGGTATGTGGGCTCCTGCATTGTCCCTCCCCCTCTGCACCAGTATTTACCACCAAACATGACTTTGGTAGCATCTGGATTTATGAGTTCCCCAAATGTTTGAAGAGGCAGTATGAACTAGTGGTTGGAGCACAGGATTTGGTGTCAGCCTCCCTGAGTTCTGATGCTAATTCTGCTGGTGAATTAATCCACTGTTGAGAGAGGGAGGCAAGGAGATCTGAATTGCTATTCAGACCATGTCTTCACTAAATGGAAGATCGATGCTGTCGGGATTGATCTTCCGGAGTTTGATTTAGAGAGTCTAGTTAAGACACAGTAAATCAAACTCAGAGGGCACCTTCCCCCCTCAGCACAAACGTTCCCATCAGCCTCCTGCTGTAGAGATGGCAGGGAAACTCGAAACAAGGTACGTTGACTCCAGCTATGTAATTAACGTAGCAGGAGTTGTGTGTCTTGATTCAATGTTCCCTTTTAGTGTAGACTAAATATTTTAAATACAACTACATGATTATGCCACTCAGAATGGAAAGTAAATCTGGAAAGAATAATTAAGAGCAACAACCATCACTGCAGGAAACTGGGGAGAGAGGGCATGGGTATAACCACTTTCAGTCTGATCATCTCTTTTCAGATGCTAATTTTCCAGGGAATTGACTTTCCCTTGGGTATCTATGAATCCCTGAGCACAGAGTCTATTAATATGGGACTCATAGGGAATGAAAAAATACAAACCAGAATCTTGTTCACAATAGAAGAAAATGCCAGCAACGTTGTAGTTATATTTGTGTTGGTCTACAGCACAACAGCACGTCAGCTTGAAACGTCACACAGGAATAAATCCAGTTGGGGGTCGCAAAGAGGGCTGGGGGAATGGCTTTTGTTTTCAAAAGGTGTGAGTTTTAGAAAATTGGGCACCACACAGGCAAAGTAGATCTGGTCATGGGATCGGCAGCTTTACACCTAGCAGGCTAATTGCTCTGATCGGGTGTGGGGGTGCTCTTTGGAGTTGGGGTGCCTGGGAGAGCTATAGGCTGGGTTTGATCTGACTGGGAGTAGGGGTGCTCTTTGGAGTTGGGGTGCCTGGGAGAGCTATAGGCTGGGTTTGATCTGACCGGGAGTAGGGGTGCTCTTTGGAGTTGGGGGTGCCTGGGAGAGCTATAGGCTGGATTTGGTCTGACCGGGAGTAGGGGTGCTCTTTGGAGTTGGGGGTGCCTGGGAGAGCTATAGGCTGGATTTGGTCTGACCGGGAGTAGGGGTGCTCTTTGGAGTTGGGGGTGCCTGGGAGAGCTATAGGCTGGATTTGGTCTGACCGGGAGTAGGGGTGCGCTTTGGAGTTGGGGTGCCTGGAAGAGCTATAGGCTGGATTTGGTCTGACCGGGAGTAGGGGTGCTCTTTGGAGTTGGGGTGCCTGGGAGAGCTATAGGCTGGATTTGGTCTGACCGGGAGTAGGGATGCTCTTTGGAGTTGGGGTGCCTGGGAGAGCTATAGGCTGGGTTTGGTCTGACCGGGAGTAGGGGTGCGCTTTCGAGTTGGGGGTGCCTGAGAGAGCTGCAGGCTGGAGGGATCTAGTCTGACCGGGGTTAGGGAGAGCTGCTGAGGAGAGCTGCAGGCTGGGAATCTGAACTGCGGGGCTGAGTTGCAGATCTCACGCTTGCTTGGGAAAAGGCAGGCGTACGTAGCCTCACTCGCTTGCTATTCTTTCGGCGCCCAGCGTCCCAGACGAGCTCCCGTGGTCTGGCTCATTGGGATCTGGGTCTGCCCCAAAGGTCAGGGCTTAGAGTAACACTGGCTGGACTCCATGTCCCACCCGCTTTGAACCCTTCAGGGCCGTTCCTGGGCTGGTTGCAAGCTGCCGGGGCCTAGCTCGTCTAGGGAAACCAGACCCACAGCGTTTATCTCACTGACTAACGGAACATCTGTTCCCCGGGCTACCGACCCTCTTCCCCAGAGAGCAGGGCAGCTTCTTACCACCCTGCTGCCCTGGGTTCTGGGAGCAGAGAACACGAAGAAACTTGTCCTGGCACCTAACCATGGGTCTTCTTTGTAGAGTGTTGATGTCCTGCAAGTACATGGAGGGGGTGACCGGGAGACTGGAGTTCAATGAAGACGGGGACAGGAAATACGCGAATTACAGCATCATGAACCTGCAGAACCGGAAACTGGTGCAAGTTGGGGTTTTCAATGGCAGCCACGTACGTATGGCCCTGCGGGAGAGCCGGAGACGGAGGTGTGGGCCCGGCCCCAGGCATCTAAAGTCTCTCTCGATGACTCTCGCAGGTCCTGCCCAATGACCGGAAGATCATCTGGCCGGGGGGAGAGACAGAGAAACCTGCGGGCTATCAGATGTCAACCAAATTGAAGGTACCAGCAAACGGCCTGTTCGTGGTGCTCCAGCAGCACCGTGGGGCTGCACCGTGGGAGTGCCCTGAGTTCCTGGCACTGCCCAGCCCCCGGCCATCAATGCAGGCCCAGACGTGCTCAGGGTCACGTTGTCGGTTTGTCAGTGGGTCCCTGCGCAGGGCTGTCCGGCACAGTCCCTAGGGCATAGCTCCAGGGGAGGTGTTTTAGCTGGAGCTGGTGTGACCAAGGCGGCAGGAGACCGGGCTGCTCCTTCTGGCTCTCCCACTGGATGGTTGAGTGGCCCTAGATAAGCTCCTTTGCTAGTCACTCTGCACCCTGGCTGGATGCCCCCGGCCCTGCTCCTCCACGGCCCTCGCAGGCTAAAGGGGCCTTGGGCTGGCTGTGGAGGGCAGCGAGTGCAGCCTCCTCTGAGCACGGCTCACCAGGCAGTTGCTCACAGCACCCCCCTGGAAGGCAGCCCCCCCCTCCAAAAAGCGATGCCTCCCCGTACCAGGCCACGCTCACTTCTGTGCTGCTGCTGGCGGCGGTGCTGCCTTCTGAGCTGGGTGCCCATCCAGCAGCCATTGTTCTCTGGCACCCAGCTCTGCCACCAGGTTTCACGGTGGAGACCAGATGTCACAGTCCGTGCTGTGGCTTTCGCGGCTGTGAATTCGGTAGGGCCTGTTCACTGGTGATGGGCACGGCGGGATCCTTGCCACAAAGGAGAGACTCCGGCCAGTCGAGGCAGTTTGTGTTTGACTGGAGCCAGCGTGTATCCCTCCTCCCCCTCAGGGAATGGGAAGGCCCTCGGCAGAGGCCGAGACTGAGGCAAACGGTCCTTTCCGCTTCCTCCCCAGATTGTGACAATCCACCAGGAGCCCTTCGTGTACGTGAAGCCGACCCAAGCCGACGGGACGTGTAAGGAAGAAATTACCATCAACGGAGACCCTGTGAAGAAAGTCTTTTGCACCGGGCCCAACGAGACCATTCCAGGTAACGGTGCGTCTGGGGAATGAAAACGCAGCCGCAACTCATCCAAAAAACGGAGGGAGCCTAGTTCAGGGAGCAGCTCCCTGGCAAATATGTGAGCACCAGGCCCCCTTTCAACCCTTCTCCAGCCTTCGCGTCTTCTTCACTCCCTGTGGGTGCTGGGAATCTCAGTGGTCGCTGCTCAGAACCTGGTAGCCCCCTCATAGCTCTCTCCTCTCTCTGCATTTCTCTCCTCTTCTCCGTTCTCCCTCTCTCCGCCTCGTCGCAAGCCTCTTTCTTTCCCCCACTCACTGGCCCCTTCCTCTCTTCTCCCCTTACTTTTGTCTCTTCCCCCATACTATGGTCAAACAGCCTTGACAGTAAACTCCACGGTGGGAGGCGAGTCCCCCGGCAGCATCTGCTGAACTCGATATTCTCCTTCGTTTCCTACCCAACGGTGTGGAAAAGTGTTGCTGTGAGCTGTTCCACAGCCACTGCATTCCACCCCAGTGGTGGATGCATTCCTGTGGCATGGAAAATTTTTCTGGATAGACCCAAGAGGGTGTGAATCTTGTCCATTCCCTGCACACATAGTTCATGCAAAAATCAAGCCTGGGTGTTTCTTGTCTCTGAGCACGGGGCTGCAGCGCGATCTCAGTGCTGTGACTTCACCCCGTGAAACACCAGCGCTCCTGCAACAATCCCCACACAAAAGCAGTGACGTGGCACAGAGCGGCCGCTTTCCGTCTGCAGTCACTGAACTTGTGGGTTAGCTCACATGCCTGCAGCACTCTGCTGCATACCACAGGCCTCCTCCCGTCCTTCGCACGGGCTCTGCAGGCTCAGGCACCGAGGCGCTGAATCTCCGTGGTCTTTATGGTGCTACATCACCATCCCTCCTCCCTGCCCCCTCTTCCCACTGCAGGCCGCCCCACTGTGTCGCTGTGCTGCTATGGCTTCTGCATTGACCTCCTCATCCGCCTGGCCGGGGTGATGAATTTCACCTACGAGGTTCACCTGGTGGCCGATGGTAAATTTGGCACCCAGGAGCGGGTGAGTTTCGATGTGCCCTCTGCCCTGAGTTGAGAAACGTGCCTGGGCAGCTGCCAGCAGCAGCGGGGGTGGCTGTGAGGAGCCTCGGCCAAAGCCCCCCCTTTGCCCGGCGCCGGAGGAGGCGAGCCCCTTGGGGCAGCCACAGTGGGGGGCTGACCTCCACGCTGGCTCCCGCAGGTCAACAACAGCAACAAGAAGGAGTGGAACGGGATGATGGGGGAGCTCCTGAGCGGCCAGGCAGACATGATCGTGGCGCCCCTCACCATCAACAACGAGCGGGCGCAGTACATCGAATTCTCCAAGCCCTTCAAGTACCAGGGCCTCACCATCCTGGTGAAGAAGGTAAGGGGTGCAGTTGGGAGGCGGGACTTCCTCCGTCCACAGGGCATTAAGCTCTCCTGGCCCAGTGTGGGGCCCACACACCCCATCACACTTGCACGGCGGAGACAACACGCTGAGCTCACCCGGGTGGGAGGTACCACTCGCGCCGCTTCCCCGGGTCGCTCCCTACCCGATCTGGCTTTGGGGTGACCCACATGGCTTCCGGGTCCTCTGATTCCGCAGCACCAGTCTCCCCCGGAGCTTCCACCGGCTCTGGGGGCTCAGTGCCGCCTCCCACATCTCTGGCTCTCAGCGTCAGGAACTCTGACTGGGTTACCTCTGGGGCTCCTGTAGCAAGTCCTTCCTCCTTGGCATCCAGCCCAGACTGAGCTGAGCTGCTCCCTTTTATACTGCTCCCACCCCTGGAGCATGCCCAGTGCAGTTGGGAGGCGGGACTTCCTCCGTCCACAGGGCATTAAGCTTTCCTGGCCCAGTGTGGGGCCCACACACCCCATCACACTGCCTCAGGCCTCTCATCCGTCCTTCTCCATTGAAGGCCCCTCCTCCTGCCTCCCAAGATCTGCCCTGCTCTGGAGTCCAGGCCCTTTGCAATGCAGCGCCATGGGGGAGGGAGCCTTGTGCTCAGTTGTGGGGATTGGTCGGGGGTGGGGTGGGCATGAGACACTGGTGACTCCAGGGGTGGGACTGACGCCCCCTCCCTCCCACCTTTCAGCACTACCCGGAGATGTTCCCCCCCGGGCTCTCTCGGCCCCATGGGTAGAATCCGGCCCCAGCCTGCCCAGTCTGTTCCCTGCAATGGCTGGAGTGGGAGGGGCAGTATGGCTGGCCCTGTGGTTTGTTACAGGGGCGCTAAGTGACCTGGGCATGGGGGGGGGGGGTCAGTTACTGCTGCGCGATGGACGAACATCAGCACGGTGGCCTTTTAGCAGCACTAGCACCGTCGCCGGCCTCCTCAGCCCCTCCCCCCAACCTCCCTGGTGCAGCCGAGCCTCCATACCCACCATCACCCCACCGCCCGCGGGACCAGGAGCAGGGGGATCCCTAGCCCCTGCCCTCGGGTGTCTCCACCTCAGAGCTAGCCACGGCAGCGCGGGCCCAGCTCCCAAGCTCCCCCCGTCCCCGGGCCCGGCTCTCTTGTGGCGGTGCCAAGGCAAAGCAGCTTTCCTGAGCTCGATTCGAGAGCCCTCTCGTCCAAGGCTGGAGAATGGGCATGTGTGACGGCGCGTTGGGGGTTCCCCGTCTCCTGCACCCCGAAATGGCACAAACAGACTGCACCAGCCGGTGGAATAGAGGAAGTTTATTGCCTCTCCAGGATACAGCGCAGCACAGATGTAGTCTGGTCACAGAGCTGGGCTAGGATGCCTCAGGCCCCCTTGAGTTGGGGGGAGACTGGGCCCCTAAACTCCAGCTCCTCTCTCTAGGCTGTCTCCTCCATCCTCACAGACAGCCCGCAACCAACTCACTCCCTTCCAGCCCTGCCCCCCAGCCAGGGCAGCCTTCACCTCCCTTTGTTCCTCTCCATGGGGGGTGTCTGGCCACTGGTTCAACAAGTTTGGCATTACCTCTGCCTAGCGAGGTTTTCCCTGCTGGGTCTTGCTCCAGACAGCAGGGGTCACCACAGCCCAGCAAGTACCCCCACTACGTCACAGCATGTCCCCTGGTCCCTCTTTGCTGCGGGAGGGGGACCTCTCCTGGGGGCTGAATGAAAATCAAGTGTCTTTGGAGCCTCTTCTTTACAGCACTGGCTGCAGGCCCCCAACTGCAGGCACAGCGAGCGCCATGGGTCGCTCCAGCTCCACCCCAGAGAAAGTCTGTGGCTCCCCTTGCTCCAGTGAGGAGGGGCCAGAAGATCTGAGCGCCCAGCAGGGAGGGGCCAATACACTCGAGTGCCCGGCGGGGTGGGGCCAATACACCCGAGTGCCCGGCAGGGCGGGGCCAATACACCCGAGTGCCCGGCGGGGTGGGGCCAATACACCCGAGTGCCCGGCGGGGCGGGGCCAATACACCCGAGTGCCCGGCGGGGCGGGGCCAATACACCCGAGTGCCCGGCGGGGTGGGGCCAATACACCCGAATGCCCGGCGGGGTGGGGCCAATACACCCGAGTGCCCGGCAGGGCGGGGCCAATACACCCGAGTGCCCGGCGGGGTGGGGCCAATACACCTGAGTGCCTGGCGGGGTGGGGCCAATACACCCGAGTGCCCGGCTGGGAGAGGCCAATACACCCGAGTGCCCGGCTGGGAAGGGCCAATACACCCGAGTGCCCGGCAGGGCGGGGCCAATACACCCGAATGCCCAGCGGGGCAGGGCCAATACACCCGAGTGCCCGGCGGGGCGGGGCCAATACACCCGAGTGCCCGGCGGGGCGGGGCCAATACACCCAAGTGCCTGGCGGGGCAGGGCTGATACACCCGAGTGCCCAGCGGGGCGGGGCCAATACACCCGAGTGCCCGGCGGGGCGGGGCCAATACACCCAAGTGCCTGGCGGGGCAGGGCTGATACACCCGAGTGCCCAGCGGGGCGGGGCCAATACACCCAAGTGCCTGGCGGGGCAGGGCTGATACACCCGAGTGCCCAGCGGGGCGGGGCCAATACACCCGAGTGCCCGGCGGGGAGGGGCTGGGAGAGCGGGGGACCGGCAGGGATCTGGTTTCCCAGCTGACTCTTTCCAGCCAATGCGCCTGCCCTCTCCTCCCTGTGTGCTAGGAAATCCCCCGCAGCACCCTGGACTCGTTCATGCAGCCCTTCCAGAGCACGCTGTGGCTGCTGGTGGGACTCTCCGTGCACGTGGTGGCCGTGATGTTGTATCTCTTAGACCGGTTCAGGTGAGTGGCCGTTGGGGGGAGGGGCCGTTTTCCCCGAGGCTCCGGCGACTGCACTGGCCCCTGCTCACGCTGAGAGCCGTGGGGCTCTCCTGGGTCGCTCCAGACACGTGGGCACCTGACTCGGCCTGACACCGGGGTGACCCGAGCTCCCAGCCCTACAGGGGAGGTAGCGGGGGCTCTGGATATGCCAGAGCCAGTGGCCGCTGGAATTGGCTTCCCTCCTTTCCCGAGAGGCCCAGGGTCCCGCCCTCTGTGCTGTGACGCCCCCCTCCCACGAAGCCCCGTTGCTGCGGGGGCCGCGCGCCCGTTCCCGTGAGGGGGGCTGAGTTCGTTCACGCCTTGCAGTGGCTGATGGGCTGGGAGCCGGGGGGAGGGGGGGGAGGGGTTAGCATTTTCCCTTCATGGGCCCAGAGACTGGAGCTGGGGCAGCACGAGGGGCTAAACCTGCCCAGCGCAGACGTGCCCCCCCCGGCTCCGGGAGACACTGTAGGGGGCAGGGGGCTGTAGGACTGGGACAGGGCCCACCCGGAGGGAACACCCAGGCAGTGGCTCACCAGTGGAGGGGAATGGGAAGAGCTACCAGCACAGACAAGTCCTGGGAGGTGGGAGGTGGGTGTGCAGTGCTGGGGAAGGGGCGTGAGGTCCATGGGGCGTGGCCATGTGTGGCTGGAGATTCCGAAGGGCGTGGGCCCGGGGTGGGGGGCTGGGGAGCAGCATGGGCACAGGACATGCCGGGCAGCCCGGGTGCGCCGGGGCCGGGGCGTGGCAGCAATGCGGTTGGCCGTGTCTTGCAGCCCGTTCGGCCGGTTCAAAGTGAACAGCGAGGAGGAGGAGGAAGACGCGCTGACCCTCTCCTCGGCCATGTGGTTCTCCTGGGGAGTGCTGCTGAACTCTGGCATCGGGGAAGGTGAGAGCTGCTGGAGGGCAGGCCCGCAATGCAGGGCGCCGCTCCGGGCCCGTCTCGCTCGGAGCCCCGCGACTCGAGATGGCGTGATGACGGGAGGATGCTGCAGGGTTCCCTGCTGGGGCACCTGGCACTGGCCACTGTGGGCAGACAGGACTGGATGGACCCAGCCTGGCCACTCGGAGGGTCGTTGCATTCTGGCCTAACCTGTCTGCCCCTCCTCCAACACCGTGCTGGGGAGCGGCCGTGGCCACGGGTGGGAGGACACAGCACTTGTGCCACGCCAGGGAACTGGCTCGCTGCTGACTCAGGAGGATAAGTGCCCCGGCTGACACCACGTCCCCTCTGCGTATAGCACCCACTCAAGCTCTGGGCTGCCCCGCTTGGCCACGAATTCTCTGCTGCAGCTCACCTCCTGAGGAAGGACCCACCGACCCAGCCAGGCAAATGGTTTCTCTGCCACGTGAGCTGGGAAACGGTTCCACCAGGTCCCTGACCCTCAGTAGCTGCTCCCCATTGTGGCGAGAGCTGCCCGAGCCTTTTCCGGGTTGGGCAATGGGGCGGGTGGGTCTAGTATCAGCGTCCGGGCTGCCGGGAGCCCGGCTCTCCCTCCATCCTGCCAGAAGGAGCTCCAGCGAGCCACCGTCTTGGCACCAGGGCCCAGCCTTCCCCCTGCCAGGGGATCCAGCCTGGCGCCCCCACGGCCCCGCTCCTTAGAGAGAGACGCTGTGGTGGGGCAGGCAAAGTCTGGCCCCGGGGTCTCCCCAGCAGCTCTAGCCTGGAGCAGATGTTTCCAAGCGATGACTCGGGTAAGTCTGGCTGAGCTGACGGCTCTGAAAGCACCATACGGGGGAGCAAGCAGCCCCCAGAGCCAGTGTCCTCCCTTGGTGCCTGGAGCCAGCCCTGGGACTCCCGTCATGCCCCGGGGCTGGGAGCCCCAGTGGGGTTCGTTCTCCAGCCCGGGGGATGAGATCCTGGGGCCCGTCCTGGGGCCTGTCTGCTCGGGGCAGCCCCTCCTGGCTGGGACACGCGGCGCCGCAGCTCGGTGCCTACCGCCGCCTCCTTTTCTCCCACAGGGGCTCCCCGGAGTTTCTCGGCCCGCATCCTGGGCATGGTGTGGGCCGGCTTTGCCATGATCATCGTGGCTTCCTACACTGCCAACCTGGCTGCCTTCCTGGTGCTGGACAGACCCGAGGAGAGAATCACCGGCATCAACGACCCCAGGGTAAGGGGGTGTTCGGGAAGGGCTTGGGGGTGTCTCGTGTCACCCAGGCAGGAAATGCTGAGGCAGAGGATGGGCCGATGTGCATCTTGGGGCCGGGCAGCAGGGCCTGTCGCTGGCTCACTGGGTGCTCAAGCCATGGGTCTGTCTAGACTGCATCCCTCTGTCGGCAGAAGGATGCAGATTAGGCAGGTCGACATTGCAAATGAGGCAGGGATTTCAATATCCCACGCCTAATTTGCATAAAAATGGCCGCCGTGTTTTGCCGACTCAGCACTTTGTCGGCAGAAAGCGGCCATCTAGAGGGGATCTGTCGAGAAAGAAAGCCTTTTTCCACAGCTCCATTATGGCTCCTGCAAGGAGGTTTACAGAATCGGTGGGAAAAGGCTTTCTTTCTCGACAGATCCCCTCTAGACGGCCACTTTTTGCTGACAAAGTGCTGAGTCGACAAAACGTGGCGGCCATTTTTATGCAAATTAGGCGTGGGATATTTAAATCCCTGCCTCATTTGCAATGTTGACCTGCCTAATCTGCATCCTTCTGCCGACAGAGGGATGCAGTCTAGACATACCCCATGAGTCCTTAGGGCCCCACACAGGTGCTTAGGAAACGGTCCCCGTGGGTCCCTCCCAGCTCAGGTATCCCGCCTCCCCAGAGCAAGTGGGAGGCCCAGGTGAGCCTGCTGGCTCATCCCACCTGAGACATGAGGCCTGTCTCCCTGCCCATCTCCCGGTCCTGCTGTTCTCCAGCGGGAGAGAAAGCAGGTGCCCAGGGGAAGGGAGACCCGCAGGCGAGGGCAGGAGCGGGGAAGGGTAAGAGCCGACACCATCCCAACCCCCACATGAGGAGCTCACGAGGGATCGGAATCAGTGACGGGGGAGGAGTGAAGGTCCCAGTGAGTCCTGCAAAGCTGGTGGCTCCTGTTCAGCACGTATGGCGGAGGACAGACGCCCTGCCCCTTCCCCCCCCCCCCGCCCGGTCCGGGTGTCTCAGAGGCAGGCGCAGGCTCTTGCATGGAGCAGTGAGAGAGAACAGATGGACGGATGGACGGGGAATCTCATCCAGAACTAGCACAGAGCCAGGTGCTGTGGCAGTTCTTAGGGAACTTGCACTAATTGGACAGGAAACGACTCGATAGTCTCATTATAACAAATCCAATCGTGGCGCCTGTGACGTAGTGGGGGTACCTTGCAGGTTGCTATGCTGGGCAGTGGGTTGTGAGTGACCTCCACTGGCTGCAGCACGGCCCAGCAGGGCAGGGGGTGAGTCATTATGCAAGGGGGCTCCGAACCTGTCTGACCAGTGATCTCCCAGGGAGCGGAACAATGGGAAGAAGAGGAGTGGAGCCCTGGCTGGGGGGCAGGGCTGGAAGTGAGTAAATTTCTGTCTGGGAACATGGAGGAGACAGCCTAGGGAAAGGGGCTGGAATTTAGGGGCCCAGTCTCCCCCATCTCAAGTGGGGCTGAGGCATCCTAGGCCTGCCCTGGAACCAGATTACATCAGTGCTGTGCTGTATCCTAGAGAAGCAATAAACTCCCTCTATTCTACTGGCTGGTGGAGTCTGTCCGTGCCACTACGGGGGTGCAGGAGATGGGAAAACCCCAACGCGCCATCACAGCGCCCCGCACTTTCCAGCGACAGGCCCTGCCACAAAGCATTACACCCAGTCTGGAGGATTGCGACCGGTTCTGGGCCCCCCACTACAGAAAGGACGTGGACACATGGGAGAGGGCCCAGGGGAGGGGGCTGGAGCGCATGACCTACTAGGAGAGGCTGAGAGCTCTGGGTTTGTTTAGTCTGCAGAAGAGGAGAGTGAGGGGGGATTTGATGATGCCTTTAACTCCCCGAAGGGGGTTCCAAAGAGGCTGGAGAGAGGCTGTTCTCAGTGGGGGCAGAGGGCAGAACAAGGAGCAATGGGCTCAAGTTGCAGTGGGGGAGGTCTAGGTTGGATATTAGGAAAAACTATTTCCTTAGGCGGGTGGGGAAGCGCTGGGCTGGGTTCCCGAGGGAGGGGTGGAATCTCCATCCCTAGGGGTGTTTATGTCCCGGTTGGACAGAGCCCTGGCTGGGTTGATTGAGTCGGGGTTGGTCCTGCTTTGGGTGGGGGCTGGACTGGATCTCTCCTGAGGTCTCTGCCCGCCCTGGGGTTCCAGGGTTCTACGATTACCGCGCCCAGCTGAAAGCAGACGAGCCAGACCCCAGCGGACGGGGTGAGCTCAGGGCATTGCCGGCGAGGGCCGGGATTGGCAACGGGAGTCAGGTGCCAGGCGCCGGCGCCCCAGGGAGCAGAGCAGTTAGGGCGAGAGAGGGGGCCGGCAGCTGGGCCTGCCGGGCAAGGTGGGGGGACAGCAGGCACGCAGGGAGCGTGTGACCCCCCCCGTTCCCAAGCACCCCCTCGCTGCGCCGGCCGGGCTCACAGCCGGGCCCCCCTTGCCTTGCAGCTGCGGAACCCCTCCGATAAGTTCATCTACGCCACGGTGAAGCAGAGCTCCGTGGACATTTACTTCCGGCGGCAGGTGGAGCTGAGCACCATGTACCGGCACATGGAGAAGCACAACTACGAGAGCGCCGCCGAAGCCATCCAGGCCGTCCGCGACAAGTGAGCGAGGGGCCGCGGGCCGGGCAGGGAGCGGAGCCGGGCCCAGGCTGTCTGTGGTGCTGCAGGCCACGCCGGGTCCTTCCTGGGAGACAAGGCGGGGACCTGGCGCTGAGGGAGGCATCGGCAGTGCTGCTTGGTGGCCAGGCGGGCTGGGGCGAGATCCCTGCACAAGGCTTCGCCGGCTGAGGCTGGACCCTGGGCCGCAGGACTGATACCTGTCATGACAGGAGCGGGGACACTCAGCGGTTTCCAGGACTGTGCTAGTCCTACAGGGCAGGCCCAGGGGGATACGGCCTGGGGGTGCTAGTGCCGTAGGGACCAGTGGTAAATGCCTGGGGGTGTTAGTGCAGAGTGGGGGGTTCCCGGGTGTGTGAGTGCTACAGCGGTACGGGGTGGGGGGTACCCGGGTGTGTTAGTGCTACAGGGGTACGGGGTGGGGGTTACCTGGCTGTGTTAGTGCTACAGGTCTATGGTGCGGGGTGGGGGGTACCCGGGTGTGTTAGTGCTACAGGTCTATGGTGCGGGGTGGGGGGTACCCGGATGCGTTAGTGCTACAGAGGTACAGGGAGGGGGGTACCCGGGTGTGTTAGTGCTACAGGGTTATGGCGTGGGGGATAGCCGGGTGCATTAGTGCTACAGAGGTACAGGGTGGGGGGTACCCGGGTGTGTTAGTGCTACAAGGGTACCGGAGTACCCAGGCGTGTTAGTGCTACAGGGGTACGGGGTGGGGGGTAGCCGGGTGCGTTAGTGCTACAGGGGTACGGGGTGGAGGGTAGCCGGGTGCGTTAGTGCTACAGGGGTACGGGGTGGAGGGTAGCCGGGTGCATTAGTGCTACAGGGGTACGGGATGGGGGGTAGCCGGGTGCGTTAGTGCTACAGGGGTACGGGATGGGGGGTAGCCGGGTGCGTTAGTGCTACAGGGGTACGGGGTGGAGGGTAGCCGGGTGCGTTAGTGCTACAGGGGTACGGGGTGGAGGGTAGCCGGGTGCATTAGTGCTACAGGGGTACGGGATGGGGGGTAGCCGGGTGCGTTAGTGCTACAGGAGTACGGGATGGGGGGTAGCCGGGTGCGTTAGTGCTACAGGGGTACGGGGTGGAGGGTAGCCGGGTGCATTAGTGCTACAGGGGTACGGGATGGGGGGTAGCCGGGTGCGTTAGTGCTACAGGAGTACGGGATGGGGGGTAGCCGGGTGCGTTAGTGCTACAGGAGTACGGGGTGGAGGGTAGCCGGGTGCGTTAGTGCTACAGGGGTACGGGGTGGAGGGTAGCCGGGTGCGTTAGTGCTACAGGGGTACGGGGTGGGGGGTAGCCGGGTGCATTAGTGCTACAGGGGTACGGGGTGGGGGGTTACCTGGCTGTGTTAGTGCTACAGGGGTACGGGGTGGGGGGTTACCTGGCTGTGTTAGTGCTACAGGGGTACGGGGTGGGGGGTAGCCGGGTGCGTTAGTACTACAGGGGTACAGGGTGTGGGGTAGCTGGGTGTGCTCGGGGACGGCATGTGGAGCAAGCCCAGAAACGTGGCATGTTCCTCTGGGTGGGGCGGGGTAGGGGTCACAGGTGGGAAGGGCCGAGAGCGGGGCTGGCACTTGCCTTTCCCCTGGGGACCAGGCGCTGGCGTCGCTGCGGAGCCGCGGGATTCCGGCACCGGATGAGCCCCGCTGGGTTTCCTGCTGCTGTGTAGAGCAGCTCCGCTCCTGCTGCTGGTCGGGGCGGGCCGGCCAGGCTGGGCGTCGCTTCCCGCAGGGAGCCAGCACCTGGCCGGCGGATGACACTGACTCGGCTCCTTTCTCCGTGCCGCTGTAGCAAGCTCCACGCCTTCATCTGGGACTCAGCCGTGCTGGAGTTCGAGGCCTCCCAGAAGTGCGACCTGGTGACCACGGGGGAGCTGTTCTTCCGCTCTGGCTTTGGGATCGGCATGCGCAAGGACAGCCCCTGGAAGCAGAACGTCTCCCTGGCCATCCTCAAGTCTGTACCCGCTCACGGCGCTCTCTGGGCATTGCCTGGGCTCGAACGGGGGTGGGGAGGGCAGGGCGAGGAGCTAGCGCCGCCGCCTGCTGCAGGGACTTGGGGGACCAGGGCAGGAGATCCCAGCTGTGGGATCAGAGGCCACGTGAGCCTGATTCCACGTGACAAGCCAGGGCTGGTCCCTGGTAGCGTGAAGGTGACGGTTCCTGCCCGGGTCTCAGGGTCGGCACCAAGGGCTGCAGGCGCACTGAGCACACACGTGGCATGTACACATGTGCGGTGTAATACCCACGTGGCGCTCTGCCTGGAACCGCCGGGAGCTCCTCTGCACGTTTGCACACGCAGTGTGCACGCCGTGTAACCGCCACACCCACAAGTTCACTGCAGGCATGCTTGTGTGTGCACGTGTGGGTTGCAGACACACGTGAAATGTACACACGTGGCGCTCTGCCTGGAGCTGCCGGGAGCTCCTCTGCACGTTTGCACATGCAGTGTGCACGCCGTGTAACCGCCACACCCACAAGTTCACTGCAGGCATGCTTGTGTGTGCACGTGTGGGTTGCAGACACACGTGAAATGTACACACGTGGCGCTCTGCCTGGAGCTGCCGGGAGCTCCTCTGCACGTTTGCACATGCAGTGTGCACGCCATGTAACCGCCACACCCACAAGTTCACTGCAGGCAGGCTTGTGTGTGCACGTGTGGGTTGCAGACACACGTGAAATGTACACACGTGGTGCTCTGCCGTGAGCTCCTCTGCACGTTTGCACACGTGCCCCACCTGCCACAAGCAAGTGCCGGGTGGCTCTTTCTAGCCTCTGGCCGACGGGGCACGGGGGCTGCTGAGCAGAGTGGGGTTGCCGTGGGCCGGAGTGAATAAGAGGGGCGGGCTGTCTGCTCCCGGTGTGTCCGTGCGAGCTGCCGCGGGATCTGCCGGTGCCCGGCAGCGGTGCCCAGTGAACGCACTACTGTCTCCTTGTGCTGCAGGTCGCACGAGAACGGCTTCATGGAGGATTTGGACAAGACCTGGGTGCGGTATCAGGAGTGCGATTCCCGCAGCAATGCCCCGGCGACACTCACCTTTGAAAACATGGCAGGTTTGTTCTGAAGCCCCTTTCTTCCTGCGGGTCTCCAACCGCTGCCCTGCCCTGCCCCCAGCCGCTCTCTGGGGGCCATGCGCCGCGGCCGGGGCTGGGGGAGCGTGCGGGGTCCTCTTCCCCCGGGGGCCCACAACAAGCCCTGCCCCCCCAATCTTCCCCTTGGAGTCCCAGTAGCGTTCCTGGGCTTGGCGCCATCACCATCACGCCTCACCGCCCGCTCCGGGGCAGGGACGTCCCTGGCAGGCCCCAGCCACCCAGCTCGGGGCTCCAGGGAGCCAGGCAGCAGAGGGCAAGCTGAGCAGCCGGTCTAATGGCTAGAGCAGGCGGCTGGGGGCCGGGACCCAGGCCCACTATGTGACTTTGGACAACTTGCTTCAGCCCAGGGTCTCCCTCAGAACATGGGGAGAATGAGACCTGCTGGGGGAGGGGATGGGTAAGAAACCGCCCTTCGTTTGGCCTGCAAAGCGAGAGCCGGGGCGTCAGAGCGCCTCTCCCCTCCGGGACGCGCCGGGGGGTCACAGCAGCATTGCTGCCTGCGTGGCGTCTTCCCCAGCACATTTCGGGCAGGGGGGTCGGGCAGGCGGGGCAGACTGGATGCAGCGCTGGCCCGTGTTCCCCGAGCAAGGGTAAGACCTGCCCAGAGAGGAACCGGGTTCCTCCACCTCCTCCTCTGGCTTGAGACGCCCCACGGCCCCATCCCTCTGCGACCGATTCCCCCCGCTCCTGCTCCAAGCGGGGCCACAAGAGGCTGCCACGGGTAAGGGGCACCAGGCACAGCCTCCCC
The DNA here is from genome assembly GCF_049634645.1 of Pelodiscus sinensis. Taxonomy (NCBI): domain Eukaryota; kingdom Metazoa; phylum Chordata; order Testudines; family Trionychidae; genus Pelodiscus; species Pelodiscus sinensis. The sequence goes on along the minus strand of NC_134732.1, from coordinate 2,598,635 downwards.
CGCCCCCGATTGGCCACGGCTCCCCTGTCTGTGTCTGTCCCTGACTAGCCACGCCAAAGCTCCAAGAATTAGGGGTCCAGGGCACCCTTGTGCACTCTGTGGGCTGGCAACGGGCCCTTCTCCCTCACCACAACCCCTCCGGGCCACACATGCCCTGCTCAGAACTAGCATCCCGTTCACATGCTGCCTTGTTCCCTTCGAACTCCCTCTTTCCGCAAGGGCCGTAAAGGGTTAACCGGTAAACCGGGAAGCATTGCCTTACCGACATGCTTTCCGGGGTAACCTGCTGACCGGCCCCGGCCCAGCCGGCGCACTCCTACCCCCACAGTGGCCTGGCCAGGCTGGAGCGGCCCGCCGGGCCCGGTTCACCGGTTAAGCCTAACGTGTTACCGGTTCGCTTTTTCATGGGAATTTTCCACCCCAACTTCCCGTGCCGGTAAAGTCGCCACTAGCCCGTGTCCAGGGAGCGCGCGCCGAACGGCTGTCGGCACGGCATTGAATCACCGGGGCACAGCAAACTCAAAGACTCCGCGCGGCGATCTCCACCTTCGGCCGCGCCAGCGGGCAGCATTCACGGCGGCAGGACGCGCCCCGCCTCCGCAGGGCGATTGTGACCCTACGACGGAAATGAAACGTCACGAGGCTGTTGCCATTGTCCTCTGTGTAACTGTCCTGCTTATTTCAGGTGTATTTATGCTGGTGGCTGGAGGTATTGTGGCCGGGATATTTTTAATATTCATAGAGATAGCTTACAAAAGGCATAAGGACGCACGGAGGAAGCAGATGCAGCTGGCGTTTGCGGCCGTGAATGTGTGGAGGAAAAACCTGCAGGTAGGACAACCCGTTTTTAGAGCAAACCTCCAACAGGTGCGTTTTCCATTACTTCACCACCTCAGGGAGTACAGAGCTCTGGGGTAGCACAGGGCCCCTCCATCCCGCCCCCAGGGTCCCGACTAACGCTGGGGGTGGCTGTGCTGCTAGTGACCAAGCCAGGCAGCCCCTGCTTTCCTGTGGGAATTCCCCTTGGCACTAGCACACCGGCCGACGCGATCTCTCCCGGGAGGTGAGTTGTGCACCCATCTAAGCAGGACACAAATCACGTCATTCTCCACGGGGCTCCCAGGGGGATCTGGTACCTGGCTCGGGTCTCGTTCTGTTTGAGCAAACAGTGCCTGCCCCGCCCTTCCAAACGCCAGCTGCTGTCGGTGAGCGAGTGCCCCCGTTCAGCTGCTGCTCTCGGGGGGGGGGGAGCGCTCGCGGGACCGTTAGCCAAACTGCCAAAGCAGCCCCCCTGCGTAAGTGCAGCGGCAGCCTGGGACCGAGGCCAAAAAGCGGCGGCGTGTGCTCTTGTCAATTGGAGGCCACAGATCTGGAGACACGGGCATCTTGCCACGGCCCCCATTCCTGCGGGGGCTGGCAAGGCCCGTTCCCGGTCCACCCAGATTCCCCGTGGCTCGTTCCAAGGGGCCGTTGCTTGCTACGAACTCTCGTGGCTCCGGAGGGGTCATGTCTCCGTGCCCCTGTTGGGTCTGACACCTTGGCATAGTGACATGCAGGAGCCAGGGCCGGGCTGAACTTTCTGGCTTTCCGAGCTGCTCTGGGATTAACCCTTGGCCCCAGATTAGGACCTGTGGCCTCTCTCTCTGAACTCTCTGGGCTGGTTCTCATGTTTGGGGACGCAAGCCAGCGCTCAGCGGGGCCCGGAGCCTTGAGCTGACCGAAGGAAACTGCTGTCCAAAGCCAGAGAGAGAGAGGCCCAGCGACAGGACCCCCGACAGCCTCCCTGCCGTGCGGAGGGGAACGAAAGGCCCGTGTGACGGCGGCACGGACGGGGATGGGGAAAGGGCTGCTCGGGTGTAAACGGCCTCCCTGGCAGCAGCAGAGGGCAGGAACAAGAACCAGCTGGTGGATACTCTATTAGACTGAGTGCACGTTGCACTCGGCTCCCTAATACAGTATTGCAAGAGCCGTCTCCGGCCCCCTTTGCTTCCCAAAAGCAGCAGCACTGAGGCGGTGGTGCCCACGGGGACGGAGCGCTAGGGTCACGCTGCCATTTTTCACTTGCCAACCTTCTAGAAAATACTGCACTGGGTCACTGGGCAGAATCAGTGGGACTGTAAGCTACGCATGTCACCCTGTGGGTATAAACAGAGTCTCCTGATAAAGATCCGTTTGACAATGTAAGACTTTTCCACAGGAGGAAACGTCAGACCACTAGTATCTGGTACATTACTAGAAGGTAGGCAAGTGGAAAGATTTATTTGTTCAAACAAACAAACAAAAATAATGGTTTGGGGATCACAGTTTTGCCATGGCTATTTCCTGAGATGCCATGGAAGAAAAAGACATTTCATTCCATCCATCTGGCTTTCTTTTCTGTTTCTGCATGTCCGCAGCAGAGAGTACGGAGGAGGAGGAGGAGGAAATGTATCCCCGAGCATGCACTACGCACCAGCGGGATACATTTTGGTTACCCCCGGGTGGGGGGAGAGCCAGCCCTGGTTACGCCGCCCCTTCCAAAAGCTCACGCACGTGGGCACCAAAGCAAGTGGGGAGGAAATGTTTGGCCATCGTGGTATCTGGCTGGTCCCCACGGCTTCCCCCTCCCCTGCCCCAGCGGCTGGTGCTCCCAGTCTGTGCTAACCAGGTCCGGCTGTCCGACACCCATGGCTACATTTCTGAGTTCTGGTTTTCTTTGAGTTCATGCCAAGCCCCGATGACATCATAGCGCTAATGCTTTGCTTCTTTCCTTTCTTTTCCTTTTTTTTTTTCCTTTTCCTTTTCCTTTGGAAAACGTTCTGCTTTGCTCAAATGCATCATTGAAATTTTGGAATACATTTTTTACAGAATATTCATACAATGACTTCTCTTTCAATGCAGTCCTCTCTCTCTCTTGTGGCGCTAGGATTCAGCTTCAGAAAAGGCCCAGAGCATTTTTTTTTAGTGGTAGGTGCAGCATCTCACCTCTCGGTCTAGCTAGACTAGTTCTGGAAGCAAGGGGCAGGCGTCTTGCAGGCATGTCTCTTAGGAACAAAATGTGATTTAGCCGCTGATTTTTAAATGGCTCCCCCGGGAATGGAGGTTAGCCATGCAGACTTTCCACGGACACAGAAGCGAACAGGGCTGCTTCCCCCACGGGGTTTGCATTTCTCCAGCTCCTAGGCCGTTCCACCTAGTCATAATATTTCAGCCCATTTGTAATTGTGTATTGGAGTTAGGGCCACGCTGGCCCCTCATGGAGGAGTTGGGAGTAACACCAGCAGAACCTCTCCAGTAGCCGTCTTACCTAAATGAAGGACAGAAATGGGGCAGTTTTCAACTAGATTTAGAGATTCCAGCAACACACTAGAGATCTAATCACTTATACATATTCATTTTAGGATAGAAAAAGTGGTAGAGCAGAACCTGACCCTAAAAAGAAAGCCACTTTTAGGTCCATCACCTCCACCCTGGCCTCCAGCTTCAAGAGACGTAGGTCCTCCAAAGATACGGTAAGAGGAAGAAGAACGATTCTGCCCTCTCTCTCTCTCTCTCTCTCTCTCTCTCTTTCTCTCTCTCTCTTCTGTCATCCCATCGACTACCACACACCCATCCCGAAGCTGCCAGTGTACATGCATAGCCTCATGTTCGTCAACAGTCAGTCAGTCAGTCAGTCAGTCTTCCCGTGGACCTGAAAAGGTTCGGGGACTCCTGAGCGCAGGCAGGAGCTGGTCTGTAGTCCTGTGATGAGTTTGGAGACGCTACGCAGTTTTTTTGTTGTTTTTGACTGGATGAGTTTGGAGTTGACTCTGTTCTTTGCTCACCCCGCTGGCGCGGACGTTTGGAAACCAATGACTTGTTTTTTCCCCCCCTGTTCCTGAGCGTTCCTGTAACTGTTTGTCATTGTATGCCTAAAACAATCACCCAGGTTTAATTTAGGCACTGTCTCACCTCACTGAGAGCCATGCGTGTCACATTCTCTACATGTGATTTTTGTTTGTGCTGGGTAGCGTTCCGGACGTACTGCTAAGGGCCAGGCTGCAGCGGTAACTCCCTGTGGGGAGAGGTTGATTCAAATCGTGGGTTTCTCTGCTCCAGTGCAAGTGCTCACCCGAACCTAGCGGGAACCTGTCCGTTGCCCTGCTAAAGCCCCACTACCATCCAATGGAAATACCAGTCAGCGTCTCACACAACCCAGGCAGGCCGGGCTCAGAGCCAGTCCCCCATCTGTGCCCACTGCATGGGGCTTTTCCGTGGATGCCAGCTGGGCTAATCTGCGGGGGTCCCTTGGGGCCAGGCCTCGCAATGAACAGGCTGTTGCATTCCCCTGGCAGATTGGCTCAGGGCAGGGCCATGTGGAGGCCGTTCCAGGCTGCCCGGCTGCAGCCAGAGAGCCAGCCAGTGAGCCAGGGTGGCTGAAGCACGGCTCACCATTTGCTTAATCTGTAGCACCCAGGCGCAGCCCAGAGAGTCGAGGGACGTTCGGGGCGCTGCTCCGCCTGGTTCCCAATGCACGATGGGGCCGGCAGTCTCCCTGGGCCGCGGCTCTGGATACAGCCGGAGGCGACTGAGTGTTAGGCTGAAGCAGGGGCTTGCTCCCTAGCAATGGGGGGCAGCACTCGGGTCACACCCGCTGTGCTGTGGGGGGCTGCCGGCCAGCCGAGCCCTGCGCCAGGCCAGGTTGGGCTGCCCCTTCCTCAGACCCCGCGGCTGCTGCCTTCTCTCCCGTGCGGCCCTTCCCTTGGCTGCCCTCTCCGGCTGCGCAGCACAGGCCGGCCGGGTGCAGTGCGAGCAAGCTCGGTCCCCAGAGCCAGGCGAGCGCAGAGGAAGCGAGGCCCTCGGCTCCGGACACGATCCCTGCCCCGGAGCAGGGCTGGGGCCTGTGCCCTGGCAGGGGTGGAGTGTGCTGGGCTGGACTAGCACAGGGGAGCTGGCTGCCCTGGATGGGGCATGAGGGCCGGGGCCGGGTCAGAGGCAGAGCAGCTGGGGTCAGGGAGCTGTTTGGGGCGGGAGGGATCCGGGGCGCATGTCAGGGCTGCCTGGGGCCTGCAGCTCCCCCTGGCGGGAAGGAAAGCCCCCCCCAATCCCGCCCCGGTTCTCACGGAGCCACGCCCCTCCACCCACCACTGCTCTCCAGCACCTCCCAGCCCGATGCCCCCCCACCCCGGTGCTGCTGGCCCAGCCGCATGGCACCGGCACCCCACAGCGCAGAAGTGCCAAGATCACCCCCTCTAGCCAGTCCCCCAAGCCCCGGCACCCCGAGATCTCCTTGGGACTCCTTCTCCCCAGCACTGGAGTGGCCACGGCTCCCTGCCTTGCTGGGAGGAGGGGGTGGGCAGAGGCTGTGTGGCCGCCACGGGGGAAAACATCCCTCTACGCCCGCCTGGCCTGGCCTGGCCTGTGTCCCCGGGCTCCCAGACGAGATCCGGGACGTTAGATCGTTGTCTGTTGTTTGTCGCGCCAAGGCAGACGTCGGGTCGTTTGGGCACCTTCATTTCCATACCGTAACATGCTCGAGTTTCTTCTCCCTTCACGTTAACGCTGGATTGCATGGCTTCCCGGCACTTGGGTTGGGGGAACCGACGCCACCCCCCAGTCCTGATAAGTGCTCGCAACGTGTACGCCCGCTGACCGCGGCTGCTCTCTGGACACTTCCTTAGCTCTGCTAGGATCCCGGGTCTCGGGTCGGGGCGCTAACCAAGAAACCAGCCACCCGCGGCCCGGGCGTGCTAGCGCTTGGCAGATACGGCCTTCCACTCTGGAAGCATTAGCTTGGCCAAATCACCGAGCCACCGGGTACCAGACTGGGGCAGCCAGAAGGGGCTGGCCAGTTAGAAAGGGCCTACAGCTGCTTTGTGTTGCCAGTGCAGTGCAAATCAGCCAGAGCACGCTTCCACGTGTGCTCCCCTTCCTGCCGGCCAGATTCCCCGGAATGCCATCTCTCTCCTGCGTCCCATGCAGTGCCTTGCACACACGTGGGCACGGGCACACCCACGTGCAAGCAGGCACTAGTGCCAGCTCTTGGAGCAACCCGATTTTAAGGGCTGCTGGAGCTGCTGAGCTCCAGAGAGGCTCTGTCTGCTCCCCATCTCCCCTTGCCATCCCTGCCACACCAGGCCTGCGAAGGGGGAGAAGAGGGCCCGCCTAGCCCTGACCCCCCGTGTCTGGGGGAGGGGTGGAGAGAGCCTCTGCAGAACGGGCCCTCGGGGGCAGGAGGGGCGCTGAGCCAGCAGAACCGAGGCGGCTCCGTGGGTGGACAACACAGAGATCTTGCCATTGGAATAGTTGGGCTGGGCAGTAGCTAGAAGCGTCATCGCCTCCGGCAGCATTTTGTATCCAGGCCTGTGCTACGGCCTCAGCCACGGGGCTGGTCCTGCCACGCCGCACAGCCGGGCGAGTAGCTGACACGCGCCCCCGCCGGGCGGAGGGGAGGTGCAGAGTTCAATCGAAAGACTGACCAAAACCCACGCAGGCCAATATAACCCCCAGACTTGGGGCCAAGCTCATGATATTTGGGCATCAGACGCCAGATGACAACGTGTTGGAGTTGGCGCTGCCGTGTGTGTAACACACACACACACACACACACACACACACACACACACACACACACGTCACTGTCCCTCTTCAGCCAGGACTTCCTCCCTACGTGTTCGCGCCTTCAAAATGGTGTCGCCGCTTCCTCTCCGTGGGTCTCAGGCCCTTCCCAAAGACGGCCAGCGCCTCTCGGGTGTCTTCACTCAAAAGGAAGCCAAATTGCTTTCGGAGCAGGGCAGTCAAAGGCCAGGCAAGAGCCCTGTGCAGTACCAGTGAATGGAATTAGGCAGCATCTTTCCCACAGAGAGGGCAGGAAACGGAAGCCATTTTGACTGAGCGAACACTCGTGGCGCGCTTCTCCAAGGGGCGGGAGTGTAGCGCTTCAGCCTCTGCTCGGGGACAAACGTTCATTTATGAACAATAGCAGGGAAACGTCCTTCAAAGTTCTTGCCTCAGATACACTCGGGATTTACCTCGGCTGGGCGCTAGGCAACCAGCCCATGGTTGTGGGTTTGGGACCATTAAAGGTCCTTTCATGAAGGCCCAATTTTAACATTAATTTTACCTCATAAACATATTACAGGAACTGCCTGTCAGGTCCTGAACATTCATTTAGTGGTGAAAGAACCACAGCTGGACTCTTTCACACCAACGTGTCTTCTTCATGTAGCACAAAGCGATGGCAATTGGGCTTTCAGTGTAAAATTCACGTCGGCTGTAACGAGGGAGCCTTGCCGAGTTCCTCCTATCTAGACGTTGCTTGTGAGGCATGTCACAGCCCCTGGCCGAGCACAGAGTCCCCCACGACTTTCCTTAAAACCGGACCAAGGCACACGGGCCATGCAGAGTCAGCTCCCATCGCCCTGTCGTAGGATGGCGTTGGAGGGGCCGTAACTCCCCAGACAAAGAGAGACTCAGCCCAATCTCAGGAGATCCAGAACGAGAGGGACACAGTCATGAAAAACACAGCACAAGGCAAACTAACGCCGGACACGCCCCAAAGGTCCCGCCGAGAGCACGCAAGCCACTGAAAAGCACTTGGATGGGCACCCAATCATTATAGACCCCACATGGCCTGGACAAGGCCTCAGCGTCCCTGTCCCACACACACAGCCAGGGCGCTGTTGATTTGTCCTCTGTTCAGGACAGACACCCGGCCCCTGGTTAGCGGGGGCAGGGCTGGGGGGGAGAGGGGTGTCTCTGAGACTGGATTTTTCTGTAAATAGCAAGTGAGGCCCACATGGCGGACAGGTGGAGGTGCCTCTGCAGGGCCTGGTTCATCGCCCTGTGGATTCACCATCCTTTGGTTTCCATGGGCGCTGGCTCGGCCCTTAGCTGTGGAGGAAGGTCCAATTGCACCGATGCAACAAGGAGCCGGGACTGATGGGCCCTGGCTGGGGTCCGTAAACGCCCTCAGTTTCCTTCTGGGTAACGAGGGCCCCCTTCTCGGAGCTGGGGGGGTTGGTTGGCAGCCAGCGGCCTGGGGGGTCCACGGCCAGGAGGGAGCGGATCAGCAGAGAGGAAGTCTGCCTGTTTGCGAGGCCTTTCCTTGGGGAGGGAGCCGTTCGGGGCACTAGCCGTTCCTGCCCCCGAGAGGGGTGGCCTGTGCAGCAGGGAGGGGGCGGGAAGGGGCGTTCCCCAACCAGCTCTCGCCAAACTTGCACAGTAGGAAAAGCAGAAACCAAATTCCGGGCGGCGGCCTGGGGCGTGTGGGCGTTTCTCACGGCTGAGTCCCGGGGCACGGAGGGGATGGCGTGGGGCAAGGAAACTGGGGGAAATCAGGCAGCCCCAGGCTCCGTGACTCCAGGTGCTGGCTCCCCTTGGTTCGCTCCAGACTCGCTCGGGGAGCTGCCGTGGCCCGTCAGCACGCGGCTGCCTCCGGGGCGCTCTCCTCCGAGCACAGCTGTAGGGACTTGGCATTGACACGGAGCCTGGGAGCCAGCCTGTTGGGGCACCTGTGAATGCGCTGAGCCGGGCAGGCCACCGCCAGGGCTGCCTGACACCTGGCTCTCCCTGTCTGTCTATTTGTCTTTTGCAGCAGTATCACCCCACGGACATCACCGGGCAGCTCAACCTCTCCGACCCCTCCGTCAGCACGGTGGTGTGACCTCCCGCAGCAGGGGCCACGGGGCCCTCCGCGCAAGTGGCCCGGCCCAGGACTTCCTTTGCAAGGGACGCAGCTGGGTCCTTAGCCGTGAGCCGACCGGGACGCCTCCTCCATCCGTTCGCAGTGACTCCCTCCTCCAGCTCCCTCCCGCCCCGGGCCTGCTGGCACGGACCGCCCCGGCTTGCCCACGGGACCGTTCCGGAGCGGGACGGGCGGGCGCTCCCACGTCGTGGGGTTTCTGTGCTCAGCGCTGCCCCGGGCTGCGGAGGAGCTGGGATGAAGCAGGCGGGGGCGGCTCCTGCGGAGCCCACGGAACAGCAGCAGGCGAGGCCGGGAAGGCGTGGCTGGTTGCACCCACGTGGCAGGGGGAGGGGAGCATTTGCTGCGCCCTTGTTTGATCCCAAGCACGTGCATGGAGCAACCTAGCCTGGGCCACGGACGTCACCTGACACAAGAGGACTGCGCCGGGGTCCGGTAGCACTAGCACTGCTGGCCCCTCCGTGCAGCTCCGCATGCGACGGACGCGCCTGCCTCTGCTGGAGCCCGTCCTTTCGGGGAGCCGTGCGACCCGCCGGCGAGACCCGGACCCTGGCTGCAGCTGGGACGAGCCTTTTCTCCGGCTCTCTTCATGGCCAGCCGACGAGAAAGCCCTCAGCTCCCTATTCGCCCACCTCTCCTGCCTGCCCCCGGCTGCTCACACGTTAGCCGCCTGGTTTTAGGTGGCACTTGCCGGATGGGTCACACCGGTCCCGTCTCCTCCCCCCCTCGGCTCCCCCGCAGCTGGCCCCCTCCATGCAGCTCTGCACAGGCCTGGCTGCCGTTGGGAGCGCCTCTCACGCCGCCGGCACGCCAGACATTGGGAAGGGCCAGGCCACGCTGCCGTGTTCCATCACAAGACAGGGCGGCCCTGGCCCCGGGCACTGGCAGACGCTGGCTTGGCTCCAGGATCACAGGCTGCTCTGTCCTTTGGCTTTGCCCCAGCACCTCCGTAAGCCACGTGTGTCCCGGCCAAGGGCTGGCAATGAGACGCCCGGACTTTCTGCCCAGTCCCCGCCACCGGGGAGCAACGGACGTTCCTGCTGCATCCCCCGCAAGCGCTTCTAGCAGTGCAGGGTGGCCTCCCGGTGCTGCTGCCTGGGTCCGCTGTGAGCCGTGGGCCCGTGGCAGGAATCCACCCGCCCGGGCAGGATCCAGGATCCAGACCCACCGACCTGAGAAGGGAGCTCACTTCCTGCCCGACCAGGCCTCCCTGGAGCTTGCAACAAGCGCTCCCAGTCAGCCTGGCATCGCTATGAAAGGAGACGGGACCTGGCCCACCCATGGTCACCACGTCACCCCCACCCAATGGACAAGCTCTGGAGGGGGGGGCGCAGAGGGACCTTTGCCCATGCCCAGCGTTCTTGTCTATGCTCTGCCCAAGTCGTCCTGCCCAGCTGTGCCCGTAGGGTCAGCTCCTGGCCCTCCCTTTGTGCAGGCAGTGGGGAGTTCCCGCGGCCTGTGAGGCCGGCCTGGGCGCCCCGTTGCAATGTTCCCAGCAGCTGCACAGCCGGCGGGCCCTCCCCGTGTACAGCGTGTGTGCACAGCGCTCTGGCTGTCTAACCTCCTGCATGTGGAATGTAGATTCGTTTTCAAAAGCCTGTCTGCAGCGGGACACTGAAACGCCGACCTGCCCGGCTGCCCTGCCCTGTGGCCTGGCGTAGCAGCAGCTACCTCCCTCCACCACAGGGAGGGGGGTTAGCCCCCAGGTTGGTGGCCCTTGCAGAAGGAATCGGACTGTACAGTATTTTTTGGGTCCCTGGACCATACCCACAGGTGGCTTAACGCGGCATCTTGCCACGGGCTGCAGCCACGCCCCTGAGGCCAGCGGGGTGAGGGCCGTTTGCCCCCTGGGGGCCCGCGGGCCGCACTGCGTATACTGTGATGTACTGTAACTGAACACTGTTTTGCAAGCGTCGGGTAACGTTCGAACTGGCCCATAAAGAGGTTTAGTCCAGCGCCTAATGCCTCCCTTCATTTGTAGCCAGGCCACCTGAAGACCCCGCCAGCCAGCCCAGCAGCTGCCACCAGCTCTCGCCCGCTCCTGGCATCACTGCCAAAGGGTTCCCAGATTAGCGACCAAAAGAAGGGATGGAGCAATGCAGCTGGGGATGGAGCAATGCAGCTGGGGCAAAGCTGGCAGCAGGTGCTGCCTAAGGCAGCACTTCTCAAAGCTTTTGGCCCGCGACCCACCCCACTGAACACAGACCTTTCTGCGGCCCACCCACCAACCACCCATGATGACAGCATGGGTGAGGAGGGTTGGGGGTCTGGCCGGGAGATAGGGGGCAGGGGAAGGCTGAAGGTGGGTGGTGGGAGGGAGGGAGGGAGCAGGGGAAGGCTGATTGGGGTGTCTGGCAGGAAGGTGCGGGAGGGACATGGGGAGCCTGGGAGGGAGAGTGCAGGAATGGGGTGGGGGTGCAGGGCCTGGGTATGAGGGGGTGGGGGGGCGTTTACCTGGCTCCGTGCCTCAAGTCACTCCCAGGCACCGCCCCTCCTCTGCTTCTATTGGCTGTGATTCTGACCAATGGGAGCAGCAGGGAAAGCCTCCAGGTGAGCTGTTTCCTGCGCTGCTGTTCCCAGTCAGTGGGGGTGGGGAGCAGCAGTGCATGGAGCCATTTCCTGCCCGTGCATGCTGGAGCCGGCCTGCGAGGCTCCCCCCCCCCCCCGCCCCCCCGCAGCAGGAATCCGGCACTGGTGCTCCAACCTCGTGGGGGCATGGCTGGAATGCCAATGCTGGCGGGGGGGGGCAAGCCCCTCGCCCGCAGCCCACCTGCAAGACAGTCCTGGTGCTCAGCCCACGCTCGGGGAGCCGCCCCCCTGGAGGGGAGCCCCTGCGACAGCATCAATACAGGCCCCCGCGCCGGGGGGCCGAGCCGGAGCTGGCTCCGCAGGGCGCGTGGAGCCCTGCAAGTCGAGCCACTCCCAGAGCTGCGGCAATGCGGGTCTTGAACCCCGGCGATGGAGCACAGCCTGAGCACCGCTGACCACAGCTGCACCCAACCCCGGCCCCTCCGGCCCCCGGGCCTCCTGCTAGTCAGCTACAGCGGTTCTGAGCCCGGCCACCAAGTCACTAGCCGGCTGAAAGCCAGGGCAGGCAACAGGCCACATGCCTGAGATGAACACACCGGAGAGCTGGACGGGCAGCCCGCTCCGCTCTAAGGCCGCTGCTCGCCGCGCAGGGGAGAGCTCCTGGGCCAGAACGGACCTAGCCAGCAGCCCCAAAACACTCCAGCTGAGAACTCCACCATTTCCGGCTGCTGCCCTCCCCAGCCCCCATCACGGCATGCAAGTGCCTGGCAGGCTGGGGCCTTGGTCCCGGTACACAGGGGTGGGGGCTGGGGCGATGGGGGAAATCTCACCATTGCAGCAGGTTTGCAGCGTCCTGGGGGGTTGGTGGCTTTTCAGCCCAGCTGGTGTCAAGTGATGGAGGGCTCTGACCCCAGGACACCCAGCACTGAAGATCCGCCCCAGGGGCTCAAGCTCCGCTCTGGCTGCAGGGGCCCTGCCCAGCCAGCACCCCGGACGGAACCTGGCCTTTCCTAGGAAATAACGGGAGAGCTGGAAAACTCAGCTCTGGGCGCAACGAGCCAGGAATCCTGCCCGTGCTGGGGACCCGCACTTGCTGCAGGACTGAAGTCACATTGCGCTGGCGATACACAGAGGCACCGCTTCTTCTTGGCGCTCAGAAGTGCATTTTGCACCCCTTGGCTGGAGCGACTTGTCACGGTCAGCACCCTGCGATAGCCAGGTCCCGACCCAGTCAGGGTTTTGGAGAGGAGAGGCAGGGGGCCGGATAGGGGAGGGACGTGGCGGACCGTCCAGAGCACTTCCGGTCAGCCTGCTCCAGTAGCAAGCAGGCTGCAGCCAGCGCGTCCAGGGAGAGGGGTTAGTCAGACGCAGGGACAGACGAGTCCAATGGAAAGGCAATGGAGGGGGTGGTGAGGTCTTCCTGAACCTGGTACAGCTCTGGGGTAGATGCAGCCTGTTACCTGGGAAGCCACCTAGGAAAAATTCAAATGACACCCAGCTGCTTAGCAGAGCGCCCACAGTCCCGCTTCCTCCCCCCGACAGCAGCATGTGTTTCTATTGGTGGTGCCCATTTGCACATGCCTAGGTGCACGGAACAACGTTTATGCTGCATGTGGATGGAAAAAATTAGAGGGCCCATTGGCTGTGAGGACTGGCGCTGAGCCAGAGGGACCCAAGCATGGTGCACGCTTTGGGACACGGGCTGGGCCCTCGGTGTCATGGCTGGTCTGGCTAACCCAAGAGCAGGCCTCCCTCTGCCTCTCAGCAGCCCCTCGGTTGCGCTGCTGCGGTGCTGGAGATGGGCTAGTGGGCGCCACAAGGTGCCCAGCAGAGCCTGAGCCAGCACGGGCCAGGGAGTTTACAACCAGGGTGCTAGGGCCCACTGGAACACATGCGCAGCTAACACCCCCCCCCAAGCTTTGATTGGCGGGGACTCGACATCTACCCGCTCCCAGCTCCTCTGCTCTGACCCGTCCTGGCACCTCTACCAGCCACCAGAGGGCAGCAGGCGCCTCCACCTCCATCTGGGGGGGCGAGGCTGGTGCCGCTGGGGGCTCAGCGGCAGTGCAATGTGGATCCCGGGGCAGTACCCCATGGGGGCAGGGTCCTAGATTCCTGGGCCAGCAGGGCCATTGGGGTGTCTGGTCCGAGCTCCTGCCCAGCCTGGGACAGCGAAATGCCCCATATGGAGCCTGCAGGCCACCGGCAGCGATTTCACAAACTCCAATCGTGAGTCGCAAACGGCCGGTGCTGGAGGCGCTGCCCCGGCTCTTGCTAAATGGTTCATTCCCCTGCAGCCGAAAACGTGCACCCCCGTCTAGCTGCCCCGCCCAGCCATCGGCTCCGCTTAGGCCCTGCTGCGCACCCATCGCTAAATCTGCATGCCCCACGCGGATACGCAAACACGGGGGCCGAGTCGCTTCTCTTTGGCAAGCAGGCTAGAAGGGGTGCCGGGCGCCGGGCGCTCCAAGGCAGGCGCGCCAGCCCTAGTAAAGGCCTTTCTGGCCCCCTCCTCTATCAGCAGCCTTCTTGACCGGAGCGCGCCGATGCCAGCCGCAGTCGCACCAGGGCCAGGCTAACGCGACTGCCCGACTCCCGCTGCTACAGAGACGGACGAAATAACGAAGCGACCAGGCTGCATGAGACAGAGTCAGTGTTGCCCCTTGACATTAAGTCCATAAATCATCGTTAGAAAGGCTCCCCTCCAGGCGTTCACAGCCAAGGGCCCCCCCCCCCCAGCTTGTCCCTGCCCCCCCGGCGGGGGAACAGGAACCTGCGTGCCAGGCTGGAGAACCACAGATCTCTGCATCCCTGGACAGGAGCGAGGCCCCCTCGGCCCGGGGGTGAGGAGTGACTGGCTGGGGGGGGTCGGCCCCTGACGGGACGGGGTGCAAAGGGAAGGGGTGCCAGCTGAAAGCGACCCAAGGCCCCAGAAGGGTGCCAGGCCTGTCTCATGCCAATTCCAGCTGCACCTGCTTCTGAGCAGAGCGTGGTCGGATTAACCCCACCGCCACCCCATGGGCACACAGAGCGGCTGAGAGAGGCAGTGTTCAGTAGGTGCAGTGGTGAGGGGGGGCAGCCTGCAAGTGGGGCAGTGTGTGAGGCCAGGGCAGCAGGGCAGGGGAGATGGAGGCCCTAGGGCCGTAAGGGGATGGGTGGAGACAGGCTGCTGTCAGATAACACAGAACTAAGCACGCCTGGCGGCCGCACTGCATCCAGCAAGGCTGTGGGAGGGGGAGAACCGTCTGTCCTTGCCCCCTCAGCATGGCCCTGGCAAGCGCCCTGGGGCCGCAGCTCTCCTGGGAAAGGAACCCATTTTCCACAAGTGCTGGAGAGCCCCTCTGCGGCACGACCGCCTGATCAGTTGGCCACCCCGAGGCTGGGGTGCACCTGGGCTCTGGGAGCACAGGCCGGCAGGAAGAGCTGGAGCCATGACTAATCGGTTTGCCGGGCAGCCGGCCCTGGCCTGTGTGTGCCCCAGCGCGCTCTCCGGGTGTGAACGTGGCACGCTCGCCACAAATGGTCTCCACCCAGTGTCACGTTGCTGAATTGGAGGGAAGCAGCCAGATCGCTGCTGCACCCCTAGGTGGGGGTGTTGGCCCCAGAAATTGGTGTGGGGGGAGCCATGTGGGGTATTGAATGGGAGATTATTGTTTGTTGATCTTATGTACGCTATTTATGTGAGTGTATAATGTCTGTGTGTGTAGGTAGGAATCTGTAATCTGTGTGGAGGCTGAATATTTCTCTGAATGTGGTTAAGCATGGCTATGGACAGGCTGAATAGCAAAGCCCTGTGGAACAATGGCTCTCAATAGGCTATGGACACACCCAAAGAATGGGATTTGTCACCTGAGGGCAGCCAGCAGGAAACATAGAGATTGGCCTCTGACCAGGTGACTTGCTGCAGACTAGAAGAGGCCAGGAAGGAAGTATAAAGAGGCCATGTGGTCGATGCCATTTTGTTCTCAGCTCAGCACTTCATCCCAGAGGCAGCACTGCAGGGATTGAAGAGCCCGGAAGACCTGTGAACCCATCCTGATCTCAGGATGTGCAATAAGAACTTTTAACCAGCAGCTACAACATCTCTGCTAGAGCCTGCATCGAGAACTGGGAGATTCGGTGCATGTAACGTACTGTACTTTAATAACCTTACTCTCATGCTTTTCTTTCTTGTGATAATAAACCTTTAGATATAGATGCTAAAGGATTGGCCCAGCGTGATTTGTGGGTAAGGTCCAGAGGGTAAATTGACCAGGGATCTGTGGCTGGTTTCTTGGAACCGGACAGAACTTGTTCGGGGTAGGTGGGATTGGGTGCTAGGACCCCCCACCTGTGTATAGGCCCGGGGCCATCTGGGGCACGGATATTGCTGGGGTGTCGGAGGGGTTTTGCTCGGGAGGCTTCAGGCAGGCTGCTGAAGCGCTCTGTGAGACTGGTTTGTGGCCTGTGTGGAGAGGTCGCCAGTCGGGGGCTGTAAGTAGCCCCGGATTTGAGCAATTCACCCTGAGCGGACGCCCTTAGCTGTGCCCAGACACGGCCCGGACTGTCACAGTGGCGTAGTCGGCAGGATCCACAGATCTTGGTCAATTAAGCTTTGGGATCAGGACCCCACGCTGTCTAAATTTGATTTTTGGTGTTGAGAGTTTGGTTGATTAAAGAGCCGCTGCGATGATCCCGGAATTATATGAGAGTCTGAGCAAAAGTGCTCTGAAGGATTTGTGCTTGGGGAGAGGCATTGCCTTTAGGAAAAGGGCCTCTAAACTAGATCTGGTAGTGTTGTTACTAACCAGAGATGTGGATGAAAGGGATCAGAAGCGAGCCAAGGAAGCTGCTGAAAGAAGGCAGAAGGCAGATGAAGAAATTGCTAAGAGACAGAAGGAGATGGATCGGGAACTTGAGGAGAAAAAGGCAGAATATGCTGAGAGACAGCGGAGGGAAGAGGTAGAGCATGCAAAGAAGATGGCCCTAGCCAAGGAGGAAAATGCTAGACTTGACCTCCAGCTTAAGAGACTAAAAGAACAAGAGAGACTGTATCCTCCTGAAGGTTCAATGTATAACTCTGTGGGTATGGGGTGTGCTTATGATATGGCAGATGTATTTTACCCAGCTGATGTGATGACCCAACCCCAAAGCATGTGGGAATGCAAACCTTTTGTGTTACCTGTAGCTAACAGGGAGGTTTGGGAAGGGGGTGCATGTGGGTATGGAAAGTTTCCTGGAGCTGGTCAGTGTCCCTGTAACCAAGGGGAAAGTGTCTCTATATGTGAGCCTGGGGTGAGGGCCCGTCTGATGCCTCAGAGGTGAGGCTGGAATCAGAACCAGGGCAAGAAGAGCCCAGAAATCAGGGAAATGTTTCTCTGGGGCAGCCTGGAGTGGCTGGCCGGAGTGAAGTTTTAGTCGAGGAGCTGGTGGCTGGTGAGGTTTGTGGAATTGAACCTGCACAAGCTGAAAGTGATTTGTGTGAAGAAGCACAGTGTGTGCAAGCTGGCAATTTGGCTGGTGGAAGTAGCAAGGGGGCAGTAAAGGAAGCTGTCCCAGTGGCTAGCTGTATGACTGAGATTAGCCAGGGGTGTTGGGACAAGGGAGAAGCTGTCTCTGGTTGTCTGGCTGTGTGTGGGGAAGAGTTTCTTCCTGTGTCTGAGGAAGGTGCCCCACAGCCTGTGAAGGCTGAGAGCAGTGTGGTTGTCCCAGAGTTGGGTCTGGATATGGCTAAGGCCCAGGAAGGGGGTGGCCCAAGGTTTGTGTCTGCTGGGGAGAGAGATGAGGTGACTCAGGTAGAGACAGTCAGTGTTTTACCAGAACCCCAGAGACCAGACAGTGGTGACCCTGATATTGTGCCTGATGCTGCTGTGATGCTGGCAGAGGGGGGAGCTACTCGGTGGGAGCAGGGAGACCCCTTAGCCCGGGCACAAGGAGAGAATGAGGGTGTGTTAACTCTGGTGCCTAATGATGGTGTGGACGTTTACAGCCATCTAGAGAGCTGCACAGGGAGTGAAGATGCCTCTGACCCTGTCTCTTGTGGGTCTGTCTATGTGCCTGAGAGGGGATTATCTGTGAATCCACCTGAGGGGCCAGAGATAACTCAGGGAGTAAGGGAAGTGCAGGAGGAATTGGTTGGGGCTCAGCAGGGCAATGCTACTGCAGAGCCAGGGAAGGGTGAACTGCTGCTTAAGGAAGCTCATAGGGAGGAGAGTCCTGGCAGTGCTTGTAGCAAGCAGTTTGCAGTAACTGAGAGAGGTGACGATGCCTGGCTTGGAGAAGGCATTCAGGAGAAAGCTCTCCCTGTAAAAGGCAGCAGCTTCTTGTGTGAGGCACTTGTTTTGGTGCCTGGCAGACAGAATTTGTCTGTTAGCAGTGACTCCACTGACTTGGGTTTAGGGAAACCCAGGGTGGATGGTGGTGGAGAGGTCTCAGAGGGACTGAGGGTTGTTCCAGATGAGGCAGGAACATCCAGAGAACTGGAGCAGGCTGCTAATCCAGTGACTGTGTGTGACCAGCTTGCTGGGAAGTCAGTGTGTGTGGAACAGGATTGTTCCCAGGTGAAGGAGGAGAGTGGGAACTTAGTGTCTCAGATTCAGGAGAAGGGCTGGGTAGCTAAGTATGCAGAGCAGAACAGCTGTGTGGTCACTCTCCCTAGGATGCAGGAGATGGCAGTTACGCTCCCATCTCTGGACACTGTGGACACTCATAATCAATCAGGGAGGTTGATATCTGGTTCCATGTGGAAACAGAGGTTAAAGAGGGACAGAGGAGAGACTTGGGAGTCTACAGCTCACTGCTGTTACCCCACTGAGTGGGGGAAGGGGGAGAATTCCAGGGCCATTGTGAGCCAGGGAGTCACACCCAGCCAGCCCTTTGTCTTGGTCTGGCCAGAGGTTTCAGGCCTGGAGCCCAGAGGACAAGGGGGAGGGGCAGGACTTGCTTTGACAAAGAAGATTTGCAGGTTGAACCTGAAGGGAAAAAACTGCAATGGGGTGGGGCCAGAGAAGGGGCATGATGGGGAATGTCAATATACACCTGATATAGGATTGTTTTTGTCACTGATGTTAATTCTTGTAACCAATTGTGACGTAGTGGGGGTACCTGGCTGGTTTCTATGCTGCTGGCTCTGGGGGAACCCCCACTGGCTGCCGTGGGTACCACGACCCAGCAAAACAGGATGAGTCACTATGCAAACCAGTGGCCAGACACCCCCCATGGAGAGGAACAAAGGAAGGTGGATGCTGCCCTGGCTGGGGGGCAGGGCTGGAAGTTAGTGAGTTGGTTGCTGGCTGTCGGAGAGCATGGAGGAGACAGCCTAGGGAGAGGAGCTGGAGTTTAGGGGCCCAGTCTCCCCCCAACTCAAGGGGGCCTGAGGCATCCTAGCCCAATTCTGTGACCAGACTACATCTGTGCTATGCTGTATCCTGGAGAGGCAATAAACTTCCTCTATTCCACTGGCTGGTGCAGTCTGTTTGTGCCATCTCGGGGTGCAGGAGACGGGGAACCCCCAACACGCCGTCACACTGGTGTCAGAAGTGGGATGCACTGCACCCCGTGGATGGAGCTCCCAGCGGTGAGCGACAAGGCGCAGTAGAAGCAAGAGCCCTGGAGCCAGGCGTGCTGGAGACAGAGCGAAGCGGTTCCTGGGAATCGTGGGGCGCTGCAGCACTAGACTGGTGAGTCTGCACCGAGGGGCCCAGCGGGCAGATGGCCTACGCCCGACTCTTGAAGGCAGAGCTGGTGGGGCTGTGCAGAGAGAGGGGCTTGCCTGTGCGGAAAGCAACCAAGGCCCAGCTGATTACCCAGCTGGAAGAGAATGACCAGCCACAGGGCCAGGATCTTGTCCCCAGGGGAAGCAGCCAGACCCCCCCTGAGAGTGTGTCAGGCTCAGAGAGGGGGAGGAGCGCTGGAACCCAACGGAGAGATGAGACAGCGTCTCCCGGGAGGCCTGCAAGCCGTAGCCCATCTAGGGCAGGGGCCAGCCCAGCGGAGCTGCGGCGGCTGGAGATCCAGCTGCGGATCAGGGAATTGGAAGTAGAGGACCGAGAGAAGGACCGCCAGGACCGAGAGAAGGAGCGCCAAGATCGAGAGAGGCAGCGACAGCATGAGCTGGCCATGGCAGAGCGGAGAACCGGCGGGGCACCGGCTGCGCCAAGTGCGGATGGGCCCCAGGGTCCCGGGACTGCCAGACGCTTGGAGAGGCTCGTGGTGGCCCAATTGAAGGACATGGGTGACATAGACGGGTTCCTCAGTGCCTTTGAGAGGGCCTGTGGACTGCAACGGGTTCCCCCAGCTGACTGGCTGCAGGAGCTCATCCCCGCACTGAGCCAGGAGGCGGCCGGAGTGCTCAGTCAGCTGGAGGACCTACAGCCAGGGGATTACAACCGAGTCAAGGAGGCCCTGCTGCACAAGTTCGGGCTGACCCCCGAGATGTACAGGAAGAAGTTCCGGGGGGTACAGAAAGGGCCACGGGAGACCTATGTGGACCTGGCCTCCCGCCTGGCGCAATACTGCCGCAAGTGGGTGTCTGGAGTCGGAGCCCAGACCGCAGAGGAGCTGCTCAAGCTGGTCATGATGGAGCAGTTCTATGAAGCGTGCCCACCCAAACTGAGGCTGTGGCTCAAGGACCGGAGACCAGAGAACCCCCAGGAGGCCGGGAGACTGGCGGACGAGTTCACGGAGAGCCGGTCCGGGTGTGAACGGGAGTCCCGGAGAGAAAGGGAACCGCGCAGAGACCGGATCTCGGCTGAGCGACGGAGGGAGTCAACTACGGGGCGAGACCAAGGAACAGGTCGTCTGCGCCCCAGAGAACCAGCCAGGGCCTGGACAGAGACAGCCCAAAGCCTAACTTGCCAGCGCTGTGGGCAAAAAGGCCACAAGAGGGCTCAGTGCACCAGGTCCCAGGACCGGGGACTTTCCAGGGTTAACTGGCTGGGGCGGGAGGAAGGGCAGGCTGCCCCAGAGGCAGGGGCTGGCAGGCAAACCTCAGCTCAGAGAGAGGGGAAGGATGCTCTGTGCACCTCCCCTGGGAGGTCTGATTCTCAGGAGGCGGATTTCTCCGTGTACCGGGTGGGGGCAGGACGGCCCCTGCGGAGCGAGTGCCTCATACCCCTGGAGGTGGATGGTAGGAAGGTGACGGGCTTCTGGGACACGGGGGCGGAGGTGACTCTGGCCCGATCTGACATAGTGGCCCAGGAGCGGATACTACCCCACGCGCAGCTGACCCTGAAGGGCATAGACGGGTCCCCGTTTAAGGTGCCTGTAGCCAGGGTGCATCTGAAATGGGGGGCGAAGGAAGGCCTCAAGGAAGTGGGGGTGCACCCGCACTTGCCCACCGAGGTGCTGATGGGGAACGACCTAGAGGAGTGGCCCCATGAATCCCAGCGGGCTCTAGTCACTACCCGGAGCCAGAGCCAGCGGAGGGCTGACAACGTGGGTCCAGGGAAGGACTCCTGGCAGCGTCCTCAGGGTCCCATCCCAGTGGACACGGGGTCCAGCCAGGCTGGGACTCCGGACCTAGGCAGAGGTGGGGGACAGGTCCCGATCCCTGCCTCAGCAGCTGAATTCCAGGCTGAGGTGCAGGCAGACCCCTCCTTGCAGAGGCTGAGGGACCAGGCTGGCCTCCATGCAGCTCAGCCCCGGGGGAGAGGTGGCCAGGAGAGATTCCTGCGGGAGCGTGGGCTCCTGTTCCGTGAGTGGCTCCCCCCCAGGAAGGCGAGGGCATGGAGGGTAGAGCGGCAGCTGGTCGTCCCCCGAAAGTATCGCCTCAAGCTGCTGTATTTGGCCCACGATTCCCCCGTTGGGGGCCACCGGGGGATCCGGAGCACCCGGCTGAAGCTGCTCCAGCACTTCTATTGGCCGGGAATCTTTACAGCCGTGCAGCGGTACTGCCGGTCCTGTGACTCCTGCCAGAGGGGCGGGAAGGCCCAAGACAGGAGGAAAGCGGCTTGGGGGTCTCTACCCCAGATAGACCCTCTGGGCTCGCTGAGAGAGTTATGGGAGGGGAAGTCCTCCCTGGATGGAGCATCGGGGGTGGAAGCCGCCCTGGCTGTCCAGAGAAGGCTCGCTGGGCTCATGGCCCCGGCCCGAGAGACCCTGGCCAGAGATCAAGGCCAGCGGAAGGGTGGGTGTGACCCCCGAGGACAGGCCTGGGCCAGTCACCCTGGAGCGGGGCGGCGAGTGGACAGAGGGAAGCCAATTCATGTGGGGCCTCGCCACGGCCGGCCCGAGTCAAGGGGAGCACCCATGTCCCCAGGGCGGGTTCCCACGCAGAGGACCCGAACTTCCCTAGGTCACGAGCGGAGTGACCCTGCTCAGTTCGCTCTCGGAGGGGGGAGAACTGTGACGTAGTGGGGGTACCTGGCTGGTTTCTATGCTGCTGGCTCTGGGGGAACCCCCACTGGCTGCCGTGGGTACCACGACCCAGCAAAACAGGATGAGTCACTATGCAAACCAGTGGCCAGACACCCCCCATGGAGAGGAACAAAGGAAGGTGGATGCTGCCCTGGCTGGGGGGCAGGGCTGGAAGTTAGTGAGTTGGTTGCTGGCTGTCGGAGAGCATGGAGGAGACAGCCTAGGGAGAGGAGCTGGAGTTTAGGGGCCCAGTCTCCCCCCAACTCAAGGGGGCCTGAGGCATCCTAGCCCAATTCTGTGACCAGACTACATCTGTGCTATGCTGTATCCTGGAGAGGCAATAAACTTCCTCTATTCCACTGGCTGGTGCAGTCTGTTTGTGCCATCTCGGGGTGCAGGAGACGGGGAACCCCCAACACGCCGTCACACCAATGTATTATTGTTGCAGAGAATTGTAACGGTATACAGTGTGCATGAGCTTATGAAAATACCATGTAATCTGTCTGGAGATGTACCAAACGACAGACGGTATGTAAGGGGACATTGTGATGTTGCTATTTCGTGGTTAACACTTGTAACTGGTTTTGGAACTTCTTACAGGACAAAAAGGGTTCCAGCCAGAAGGTCCTGTGTAAGAAGGAAACTGAGGCACACCACCATTTTGACGGGGGAGGCCTGTGATGCCCTCAGTGATGTTACTGGCATCACTTCCTGCATCAATTTTGCGTTGGGGGTGTCACGTTGCTGAATTGGAGGGAAGCAGCCAGATCGCTGCTGCACCCCTAGGTGGGGGTGTTGGCCCCAGAAATTGGTATGGGGGGGCCATGTGGGGTATTGAATGGGAGATTATTGTTTGTTGATCTTATGTACACTATTTATGTGAGTATATAATGTCTGTGTGTGTAGGTAGGAATCTGTAATCTGTGTAGAAGCTGAATATTTCTGTGAATGTGGCTAAGCATGGCTATGGACAGGCTGAGTAGCAAAGCCCTGTGGAACAATGGCTCTCAATAGGCTATGGACACACCCAAAGAATGGGATTTGTCACCTGAGGGCAGCCAGCAGGAAATATAGAGATTGGCCTCTGACCAGGTGACTTGCTGCAGACTAGAAGAGGCCAGGAAGGAGTATAAAGAGGCCATGTGGTCGATGCCATTTTGTTCTCAGCTCAGCACTTCATCCCAGAGGCAGCACTGCAGGGATTGAAGAGCCCGGAAGACCTGTGAACCCATCCTGATCGTAGGATGTGCAATAAGAACTTTTAAGCCAGCAGCTGCAACATCTCTGCTAGAGCCTGCATCGAGAACTGGGAGATTCGGTGCATGTAACGTACTGTACTTTAATAACCTTACTCTCATGCTTTTCTTTCTTGTGATAATAAACCTTTAGATATAGATTCTAAAGGATTGGCCCAGCGTGATTTGTGGGTAAGGTCCAGAGGGTAAATTGACCAGGGATCTGTGGCTGGTTTCTTGGAACTGGACAGAACTTGTTCGGGGTAGGTGGGATTGGGTGCTAGGACCCCCCACCTGTGTATAGGCCCGGGGCCATCTGGGGCACGGATATTGCTGGGGTGTCGGAGGGGTTTTGCTCGGGAGGCTTCAGGCAGGCTGCTGAAGCGCTCTGTGGGACTGGTTTGTGGCCTGTGTGGAGAGGTCGCCAGTCGGGGGCTGTAAGGAACCCCGGATTTGAGCAATTCGCCCTGAGCGGACACACTCAGCTGTGCCCAGACAAGGCCCGGTCTGTCACACCCAGCGCCCTTCTTAGGGGGCCAGGGGGCCGGTTTTGAACCAGACAGTCCAGTAGTGGCGCTTTCTGTTCGGGAAACACAGAGACACTAGAACTGTCCGGGAATTTCGAAATAAGCTGGAATGTCGAGTGTGATGGAATGTCGATTGTGATGGAATGTCGAGTGTGTCCGGTATTTCTGCTAAAACCGTTCGGCGTGCTCAGGCTCCCCCACCAGCAGGCCAGCGAGGAGGCGCCGGCGAGACGGAGCGCGCTGCAGACCTAGCGGCACTGCTCCAGCGGCCCGAGCCAGGCTCCTTGCGTGCCGGCCCAGTCGCATTAGCCGGGAGCGGGGTCGCCTGGGCACTGGGCGGGGCAGGCCGGGAGGCGGCGTTGCCCTTCGGCTAACGCTGCTGGCCCGCAATGCTGGTAACGCGGGGGGGGAGGGTCCATCTCCGTGCGGGGGGATCGAGCAAACGTGCGGGCAACTCAGGAAGCAAAAAGGGGCCTGTATCCTCCGGGGTGCTGGTGTGAACTGGGGCAGGGGCAGAACACAATGGGGGGGCGTCTCAGCCCATGCCTGGGGGGCGCTCGCTCGCTGGCAGGCCCGGGGCGAGAGCTGGAGGGCCCGGGGTGCTGCTTGCCGGAGCTGGCCAGCTCTGGCAAGGGTGGGGGAAGCCTCGCTAACACCTCGGGAGCTCCCGTCGGTTCATTGCTGCCGCTCCAGGGCGACAGAGCAGGCTCGGCAGCCCTGGCCACCGGCCTGCGGGACACAGCCAGCCCTGGGCCGCTCCCTGGCCCGCCAAGCTCCTGCAGCCAGGCTCCGGCCCCGGGCGCCTCACCAGCTGCGGCGCTGCCTCTGCCGGTGGTCGGCGAGCACGGCCAGGGAGCCGGCCAGGAGGCAGAGGAGGACGCTGGCCAGGAAGGAGGCCGGGCCGACGAGCAGGAAGAAGACGTAGTCCCGGGGCTGCAGCGCGCCGGCCTGGCAGCGGCTGAAGGACTCGTTGCCAATGGCCAGGAGCGGGAACTGGTCCAGGTGCGCCGGGAAGCTGCACACGACCAAATTCTCGTCTGCCGGAGAGAGGCACAAAGCTCAGGCCGGGCCCTGATCCCTGGAGGCAGCAGCACGTGGGCGGCCGCTGGGGGGGCTACAGGCTGCTGCCCACACCGGGGAGGAAGGGCAGCCCCGGGGAGGGGGGCAGGGCAGGGCAGGGCGGGGTGGTAGCAGTAGGGAATACCTATGCCCCTGCCCCGCCCCTTCCCTGAGGCCCCGCCCCTTCTCACTCCATCCCCCTCCCTCTCTTGCTCGCTCCCCCCCACCCTCTCTCATTGTCACTGGGGTTCGGTGCAGGAGTGGGAGGGCTCTGGCTGGGAATGAGGGTTTGGGGTGCAGGAGGATGCCGGGGCAGGGGTTGGGGTGCAGGGGGGAGGTGAGGGCTCTGGCTGGGAATGAGGGTTTGGGGTGCAGGAGGGGATGCCGGGGCGGGGGTTGAGGTGCAGGGGGGAGGTGAGGGCTCTGGCTGGGAATGAGGGTTTGGGGTGCAGGGGGGAGGCTGGGGCGGGGGTTGAGGTGCAGGGGGGGAGGGGAGGTGAGGGCTCTGGCTGGGAATGAGAGTTTGGGGTGCAGGGGGGAGGCTGGGGCGGGGGTTGAGGTGCAGGGGGGGAGGGGAGGGCTCTGGCTGGGGGTGTGGGCTCCAGGATGGAGCTGGAGATGAAGGGTCTGGGTACAGCAGGGGGCAGTGTGGGAGAGGAGGGGCCGGGGTACCGGGTCTGGGGGCGGGGTACTGCAGTCGCTAGGTGGAGGTGCAGCCAGGCGGCTCTCGCACTCGCTGCTCCCGTTGGTCATGGCTCCCAGCCAGGGGCAGCAGAGGAGCCTCCCGTCTGCCCGTGTGCCCGGGGGCCCTTCACCATTCCCCAACTGCCCACCCTTGGCTGGGCCACGGGGCCGTCCCTTGGCCTAGGAGCCAGGGCGGGGGCCCCTCCCTCCGTCAGCCCGAGCGTGGCTCCCTGTGCACCGTGCCCCGCCAGCCCGGCCTTGCTCCTGTTGTCGCCAGTGCCAGGCCCCAGCGGCTTCGTTCAGAGGCGCCATCGGCCCACGTGGAACGGGCGTGTGCCACGCAGCCACGTGCCCAGCTGCAGGGGGAGGGGCACCCGAGGGAGGCCACCGGCCCAGGCACCCTGCCGCTGGCCGACAGGCTGGAATGAGTCCGCCCCATCTCCCAGCCCTGGGAGCAAGGCACTGGAGTGGGGCGAGCTGGACACGAGCGCTCGGCGGCAGGAGGGAAGCGAGACCGTGTCCAGCCAGCCAGGCCCTCCAAGTGCACAGGGGTTGGGCAGGGACTTCAGCCTGGCTCCCTGGCCTCCTGGGTGGGGCTGCCCCCCGCCGGGCCCACGGCTCGTCTCGCTGGCCCGCGGCCGGAGCTCGGCGAGGGAGAGACGGCAGCCTGGGGCCTGGCAGAACCGGGGGGAGCGGCGGAAAGGGAGCCAGACTCGCCCACGAGGAAACCCTTCCGCCCCCCTTACCTCGGAGCGTGTCCCGGTGGCCCAGCAGCCAGAGGAGCAGGGGCTGGATGTCGCAGGTGCAGGCCCAGGGGTTGCCGTGCAGCGTCAGGGCGCGCAGGGCGGGCAGGCCCCGCAGGACGCCGGCGGGCAGGCCCCGCAGGGCGTTGCTGTGCAGGGACAGCTCCTGCAAGCGGGGCAGCGCGCTCGGCACCTCAGGGGGCAGCTGGCCCAGCCGGTTGGCTGCCACGTTGAGGCTCACCAGGCCCGGGAAGGGCAGCAGGGTCCCGGGCGCCAGCACGCTGAGGTAGTTGTGGCTCAGGTCCAGCGCCCGCAGCGCCCCGAGCCCGGCCAGCGCCCGGCTGTGGAGGCTCAGCAGGAGGTTGCTGCGCAGGCTGAGGTTGAGCAGCGCTGGCTGGGCGGGGAAGGCGTGAGCCCGGAGCAGGGCGATGCGGTTGTTGCTCAGCCACAGGGCGCTGGCGTTGGCCGGCAGGTCTCCGGGCACGGCGCGCAGGGCGCGGTGGCTACAGTCCACCTCCCCCCCGGAGCAGCTGCAGGCGGCTGGGCAGCCGGGGCAGCGCGGCAGGCAGAGGAGAAAGGCCAGGAACGTGGCCGGGCCCCTCCCGCCTGCCATGCTCAGCTGCTCAGCTCCTGCTCCTCCCGTTCAGCCAGGTCTCCCGGGGCCGGACCCGCCCAGCCTGCCCGGCCCTGCTCAGCAGCCCAGGCCGGTTGGCGCGGGAGCCGGGCCGGGGGGCGGGCGGCGCCTCACCCGGACTCAGACGCCCGCGGCTCCTGTTTGCGCTCGCATTCCCGGGCAGCGTCACCTGCGCTCGGCAAACACCCAGCGGCTGCTCAAGGCCAGCGGCTCGCCGGGTCCGGGCGCCTCAGGGCGGAGCTGCACTTGCTTAGCAAATCTTTTCACGGGGCAGCCCGGG
The DNA here is from genome assembly GCF_049634645.1 of Pelodiscus sinensis. Taxonomy (NCBI): domain Eukaryota; kingdom Metazoa; phylum Chordata; order Testudines; family Trionychidae; genus Pelodiscus; species Pelodiscus sinensis. The sequence continues at coordinate 2,571,947 of NC_134732.1, read as the reverse complement.
GCCTCCTCCCCCGGCTCCAGGGCGGGGTGGGCAGCCGTGCGGCCACGCTCCTGAGGGGCTGGCCAGACCCCCAGCATCCTACCCACGCCGCATTCTCCCCCTCGGCACTTGGCCGCTCAGCCCCAACCCGGCAGGGCTCTGACGCAGGAGCCTGGACCAGGGGCACTAGCCCGTGCGCTAACCACCAGGCCGCACAGCCAGCCCCCGCCTCATGCCCTCACACTGCCACTCAGTCGCTTGGGCCGGAACGAGAGGCCCGGCGCCTGAGCCGGGCTCTGCAGCCTAGTGGTCAGAGCGAGCACCCAGCTCCCAGGAGCGCCCCAGTCCCCCTGCGCCCGACTGGTTCAATAAGTGGCCACAGTGCACCAGCGTCACTAGGAGCGACTGAGGGGCCCCGCACCGCACTAGGCCCCCGCCAACCTCCCCCTCCCCATTAGGCAGCCGGGTCTTCATGCCCTTGGGCTCAAGTTCGGGCCGCGTTCCAGGAGGGGGCGGCGACTGCTCCGTTTGCAGAGGAGACACGTCAGGGCGGAGGGTGCAAGTCCTGCATGGATGCATGCGTGGAGGGGAGTTAGGCGCCTGAGGGTTTCAGCGGGGGGAGGGGTGCAGTGCAGGGAGGTTAGGCACCTGCAGGTGGTCTGTGGAGGAGGGGGTTGCACTGGAGGGGCAATGAGCGCAGACAGCGGTGTGGAGGGGGGGGAGTTAGGCGCCTGCAGCGTTTCCATGGGGGACAGTCGGGGAGGGCGGGGCAGTGACACTGAGCGCAGCTGGAGGAGTGCAGGGGGGTTAGGCGCCTGCAGGGTTCCCACGGGGGGGTGCAGTGACACAGAGCGCAGCTGGAGGAGTGCAGGGGGGTTAGGCGCCTGCAGGGTTCCCACGGGGGGGGGGGTGCAGTGACACTGAGCGCAGCTGGAGGAGTGCAGGGGGGTTAGGTGCCTGCAGGGTTCCCACGGGGGGGTGCAGTGACACAGAGCGCAGCTGGAGGAGTGCAGGGGGGTTAGGCGCCTGCAGGGTTCCCACGGGGGGGGGGTGCAGTGACACTGAGCGCAGCTGGAGGAGTGCAGGGGGGTTAGGCGCCTGCAGGGTTCCCACGGGGGGGGGGGTGCAGTGACACTGAGCGCAGCTGGAGGAGTGCAGGGGGGTTAGGCGCCTGCAGGGTTCCCACGGGGGGGTGCAGTGACACTGAGCGCAGCTGGAGGAGTGCAGGGGGGTTAGGCGCCTGCAGGGTTCCCACGGGGGGGGGGTGCAGTGACACTGAGCGCAGCTGGAGGAGTGCAGGGGGGTTAGGCGCCTGCAGGGTTCCCACGGGGGGAGGGGGTGCAGTGACACTGAGCGCAGCTGGAGGAGTGCAGGGGGGTTAGGCGCCTGCAGGGTTCCCACGGGGGGGGGGGGTGCAGTGACACTGAGCGCAGCTGGAGGAGTGCAGGGGGGTTAGGCGCCTGCAGGGTTCCCACGGGGGGTGCAGTGACACTGAGCGCAGCTGGAGGAGTGCAGGGGGGTTAGGCGCCTGCAGGGTTCCCACGGGGGGGGGTGCAGTGACACTGAGCGCAGCTGGAGGAGTGCAGGGGGGTTAGGCGCCTGCAGGGTTCCCACGGGGGGGGTGCAGTGACACAGAGCGCAGCTGGAGGAGTGCAGGGGGGTTAGGTGCCTGCAGGGTTCCCACGGGGGGGGGTGCAGTGACACTGAGTGCAGCTGGAGGAGTGCAGGGGGGTTAGGCGCCTGCAGGGTTCCCACGGGGGGGGGGTGCAGTGACACTGAGCGCAGCTGGAGGAGTGCAGGGGGGTTAGGCGCCTGCAGGGTTCCCACGGGGGGGGGTGCAGTGACACTGAGCGCAGCTGGAGGAGTGCAGGGGGGTTAGGCGCCTGCAGGGTTCCCACGGGGGGGGGGGTGCAGTGACACTGAGCGCAGCTGGAGGAGTGCAGGGGGGTTAGGCGCCTGCAGGGTTCCCACGGGGGGGGGGGTGCAGTGACACTGAGCGCAGCTGGAGGAGTGCAGGGGGGTTAGGCGCCTGCAGGGTTCCCACGGGGGGGGGGGGTGCAGAGACACTGAGCGCAGCTGGAGGAGTGCAGGGGGGTTAGGCGCCTGCAGGGTTCCCACGGGGGGGTGCAGTGACACAGAGCGCAGCTGGAGGAGTGCAGGGGGGTTAGGCGCCTGCAGGGTTCCCACGGGGGGGGGGGGTGCAGAGACACTGAGCGCAGCTGGAGGAGTGCAGGGGGGTTAGGCGCCTGCAGGGTTCCCACGGGGGGGTGCAGTGACACAGAGCGCAGCTGGAGGAGTGCAGGGGGGTTAGGCGCCTGCAGGGTTCCCACGGGGGGGTGCAGTGACACAGAGCGCAGCTGGAGGAGTGCAGGGGGGTTAGGTGCCTGCAGGGTTCCCACGGGGGGAGGGGGTGCAGTGACACAGAGTGCAGCTGGAGGAGTGCAGGGGGGTTAGGCGCCTGCAGGGTTCCCATGGGGGGGGGGTGCAGTGACACAGAGCGCAGCTGGAGGAGTGCAGGGGGGTTAGGTGCCTGCAGGGTTCCCACGGGGGGGGGGGTGCAGAGACACTGAGCGCAGCTGGAGGAGTGCAGGGGGGTTAGGCGCCTGCAGGGTTCCCACGGGGGGGTGCAGTGACACAGAGCGCAGCTGGAGGAGTGCAGGGGGGTTAGGCGCCTGCAGGGTTCCCATGGGGGGGGGGTGCAGTGACACAGAGCGCAGCTGGAGGTGTGCAGGGGGGTTAGGCGCCTGCAGGGTTCCCACGGGGGGGGGGGGGGTGCAGAGACACTGAGCACAGCTGGAGGAGTGCAGGGGGGTTAGGCGCCTGCAGGGTTCCCACGGGGGGGGTGCAGTGACAGAGCGCAGCTGGAGGAGTGCAGGGGGGTTAGGCGCCTGCAGGGTTCCCACGGGGGGGGGTGCAGAGACACTGAGCGCAGCTGGAGGAGTGCAGGGGGGTTAGGCGCCTGCAGGGTTCCCATGGGGGGGGTGCAGAGACACTGAGCGCAGCCAAAGGGGCCTCACGCCTTTCACACGCTCAGCCCCCCCCCCCAAGGAGCCGCTTGCCAGGCTCCGCTCAGGCCGGGCTCCCAGCCCCACCCCGCGAGATCCGGGAGGGGAGGGGCCTGGCTCTGCAGGTGCCTGTGCCAGCCGAGGGCTGAGCCTGCATCCTGGAACTGGCACTTCCTTGGCCCGGGTGATCTTGGCTACGTTCGACTGGCCCCTTGGTGCAGCCCCTCCTGCCCCTCCCCTTGCGCCCTCAGGTGCCCCCATGTGGCCCTGCCCCCCCCCCGGTGGCCGCGCAGGGGTAGGGGTGAGGGTGGCCGCTGTGCGCACTGGGCCGGGGGGCCGGTGTGCCGGGACCATCGCCCCTGGCCGCGCCCTTTATTGATCCCACACGGGAGTCAGGCTGGCTCTGGGCCCTTCCCCGCCTGCCCCCCAACTCCACGCTGCCGGCCCCGCCCCACACACAGACCAGAGCCACGGGCCGGTTGGGAACGTCCCAGCACGTTTACCGCCCGCCGGCAGCACAAGGCCAAGGGGGGGTCGCGGCTCCGCGGGTCCCAGCCTCCCCGGCGCGCTCAGGGCAGCTGGCGGCTGTAGACGATTTTCGAGGCGTTGGTTTGATCCTGCTCGTTCTCCGAGGTGAGGCTGAGGGACTGGGACACTTGGAACTGCACCATGGACACCAGGGCCAGCTCCTCGGGGTCCAGGGAGCCGAGGCTGGAGGCTGGAAGGGAAGGGAAGGGAAGAGCGCGTGCTCCACGCCGCCCTGCAGAACACAGCAGGCCCCATGGCTGGCAGCTGGGCCCTCCATGCACCGCTGGGGCCCGGGGGCAGCTGCCTCCAACAGCCGGCCGTGCACAGGGCCCTGCAACACCAGCCAGCTTCCCTGGGAGCTCCCATGAGATCCTTTGGGGCCCAGCCCCTGGCACACAGGGTCTACCAGGCACTGAGCGCCCCCGGCTGCCAGCGCCACGGGTCCCTGTGGCACGTCCAGCCCAGCAGTCCCGGGTCGGACCCTGTCCCTGGAGAGGATCAGCTGCCCAGATCCCAGGCCAAGGGCCAACTTGGGTTTCTTCCTGCCCCGGCAGGCCTGGCTCCCACAGCCCCCGGCCATGTCCCTTGCGGGGCGCCAGGAACCAGGCTCCAGCCCTGGGACTGGGTGGAAGCCCCGGAAGCGCTAGAAAGAACCTGCGCTGGCTACTGCCCCAGGACTCCCCTCCGGAGAGCAGGGAGCTGCCCGGGGCTGGTCCTCCGCTGGCCATGCCTGGGGGCCGGGGGCAGCGAAGGCTTCGCTCTGGTGCCGCGTGACCCTGAGTAACCAGGAGTCCCGGCTCCCTGCGGGGTGGAGCCACCATCGGAAGAAACCCTGGAGCCTCCTGGCTTTGAGGGGCTGCCACTGGCCAATGCTCTGAGCCAAGGAGCGGGATGGCTGGAGCCGGTCCCCCCCCCCCGTGCTTGGGAAGGGGGAGCAGTTAGCAGATCTGCCAGCCCTGAAACGGGGCCCTGGCAGCACCCGGGGCCGCCTGTGACCAGCCAGCTGGGGTTGCCGGGGCCAGGCCCCGTCTACACTAGTATTTAGCGCCCAGTCACTACCTCCCACTGGCTCACACAGTAGTAGTGAGCCTGGCCCTGCCCTGCCCAGAGGCAGCGACCCCGCAGCACACCCAGGAGGGGACAGACCCTGCACGCCTCGCTGTGCCAGACCACAGGCCGCAGCCTTCACCCCCCAGGCCCCCGCGGGCTGGCTGCCCTGCCGCTCCCTGGCTGCTCGCTGGGGCTCTGCCTCCGTGGCGGGGGGGGGGGTGCATCAGGGCTTTGTGACCAGTTGTCAGCCAAAGGCGCCCCGGGTGCGCTCCGGGGAGGGGACAGGCGAGCCCAAAGCCGGACACGGCCAGGAGAAAAATGGAGCCGGGGGCGCCCCGGGGCCTTGCCCGCCGTGCTAGGAGCTGGTTCCCCCGCCAGCCGCGGGGCGGGGGACTCACCGGAGCAGAGGGGCAGGCAGAGGGAGCAGTTGCTCCGGGCTGTGGTGCGGCGACATGACTCCACACAGCTCTGCACGGCGACACCGCACACTGCGGAGGGAGGCGGCGGTTACACGGCACAGCGGGCACACGGCCGGCCCCTCCTCCCACCTGCGACCTCCCAGCCCAGCTGGACACGACCCCCCCCAGCTGCCCTGGCCCTCTGCCCGTTCCCAGGTGGGGTTATACTCGCCGCACACCTGTGTGCGCGGATGCCAGCATGACGGCAGCAGCCCAGAGTCCTTGCAGGAGCCTGCAGGGGGCACCAGCATCAAACGCCCAGCCCCCGCCCCTCCATCGGGGGCTCAGCCAGGAGGGGCAGCAGTCGGGGTGTCTGTCCCGCCCGGGGGGGGGCAGCAGAACGTGAGGCGCTAAGGAAGGGCGCCCGGGAAGAAGGGGGCTGGGGCCCAAATGCCGAGGGAGGCTCTGGCCGCCCGCAGCTCCGTCCCAGCAGGGCACTGAGTGCTGGTGCAGGCTTGAGGGGAGAGCCCTGCCGGACCCCCACCTCCTCCCCACTTGTGGCAGCAGTGGGGCTCCGGGCTGGCAGAGGCTGCGGGGAGAGCTGGGCTGGCCGAGGCTGCGGGGGGAGCCGGGCTGGCCTCGGCGCCCCTGGGGAGGGGGCTTTGCCCGCAGAGGAGCACACAGGGCCCCGCTCTGCCGAGCCGAGCAAGCAGCGGTGCCTGGGGCGTGTCCTGGATGGGGCCAGGCCGTCACGCTCCGACCGGCCGGTGGTAGCCAGCCTGCAGCTCCGCGCGCCACGGGCCCTGGCAGGGCACAGTCGCTCCTGTCCTGGCGCCGCAACTCGGCTGCGGATGTCTGGCCGGGGACTGCAGCGAGAGACGGGGCACTCGAGCCGAATGTATCGCTTCGTAGGCACCCGCGCGCACACGTACCTCCACACACATCACATGTGCACACACAGCACACAGCACACGCACACACAGCACATGCATGCACACATATGTGCACGGACACACAAGGCATGCATCCCACCAGTACACAGGAACACTCGCGAACATGCTCGTTGCAATGGTAACAGTAACCAGCAGCCAAACCTGCCAGAACCAGTGTAACCACCCTGGCGGGCGGGGACGGGATTCCTCCGTCCTGCAGAACAGCCAGGATTGTGACACTAATCCCCAGCAAGAATGTGCTAGGTGGCTTCCGCCACACAGGCTTGCCCACGCACCACACCGCCCAGAGCGCGCACCACACCGCCCAGAGCGCGCGCACCACACCGCCCAGAGCGCACACCACACTGCCCAGAGCGCACACCACACTGCCCAGAGCGCACCGCACCTCCCAGAGTGCACCGCACCGCCCAGAGCGCACACCACACTGCCCAGAGCGCACCACACCGCCCAGAGCGCGCACACCACCGCCCACAGCGCGCACACCACACCGCCCACAGCGCGCACACCACACTGCCCAGAGCGCGCACACCACACTGCCCAGAGCGCGCAACACACCGCCCAGAGCGCACACCACACTGCCCAGAGCGCACCACACCGCCCAGAGCATGCACACCACACCGCCCAGAGCGCACACCACACTGCCCAGAGCACACCACACTGCCCAGAGCGCACCACACCTCCCAGAGCGCACCACACCTCCCAGAGCGCACCACACTGCCCAGAGCGCGCACACCACCCAGAGCGCGCGCACCACACCGCCCAGAGCGCGCGCACCACACCTCCCAGAGCGCACCACACTGCCCAGAGTGCGCACACCACACCTCCCGTCAACGGAGCTGCGTAGTCTAGACATACCCCAGGGCACAAATACCTCATCGTGGGCTCCCCAGTGCAGCGGGGAAAGGCGCAACACAGGCCAGGGGCCGGAACGCGCAGCTGGACAAATTCACAGTGGCCGTACGGCCTGGGTGCCGAACGAGGAGCCTACGGAACCCTTGGAACAACGGCCTGAGGGTCGCGGTGGATTCCCCCTCCCTGCCTGGACGCTCTTGTCACCGCCCTGCGCCGGGAGTGAGCGGGGGGCAGGTTTCCAGCCCCGGTTGTACTGGGGGGCGGGTTCCTGTTCGCAGGGCGCTTTCTGGCCCTAGAATGGGGGAATCTGAGCCCGTTGCTCCGTGGCTGAAGCCCAGCCGCTCCCAGCCGTTCTATCCAGCCGTTAGCTCCCTCCTCAAGCGCCCAGGTTACCCTTCCCCCACGGGTCAGGTCTTCGGGACCGGCCATTTCGGGGGCTTCCCCCAGGCCTCAGAGCTGGCCACAGAGCTCCCCAGAGCCTCGCAGAACGAGCCGGTTACCTCCCGGAAGCTCTCCTGAGGCTGCTGCGCCAGGGTAGCCGCGAGCTCGTCAGCGAAACCGCCGCTGCCCCGACGGCTGCTTCTCCCCGCAGGGCGGCTCACCCAGCTCCGCGAGTGGCCAGGGACGGGCGGCGCCGCCCAGCGCTGTGTGTGGACGGAGCGACCCAGAGTGCGGCTCTGGCCGTGCACACAGCGCTCCTCTGGAACCGCCCGCAAGGGTATTCCCCTCTCCCGCAGCCCGGGGTGATCCCAGGCCCTTTGCGCGGTGGGCCAGCTGGCCAGTTCGGCCCCGGGCTGCGGCTGGGCGGGGGACTCTTCCTTCCCTCGCAGAGGACGCCGCACCCGCCGGGACCGAATTCCAGCCCGCTGGCGGCGCCGGGGCTAGCGAGGGGCTGGGCTGAGGTGGACGGTGGCTCCCAGCCATGTCTGGCAATGCAAGGCTGAGAGCGTTCGACCCCTGCCCCCCAAAGGCCCCCCCACAGCGCCCAACACACCCAGCCCCCTTCTCTCCCCCAGCACAGGCCGCGGAGGGCCAGGGCCCCCCAAAGGCCTCCCCACAGCGCCCAACACACCCAGCCCCCTTCTCTCCCCCAGCACAGGCCGCGGAGGGCCAGGGCCCCCCAAAGGCCTCCCCACAGCGCCCAACACACCCAGCCCCCTTCTCTCCCCCAGCACAGGCCGCGGAGGGCCAGGGCCCCCCAAAGGCCCCCCCACAGCGCCCAACACACCCAGCCCCCTTCCCCCCCAGCGCAGGCAGCGGAGGGCCAGGGCCCCCCAAAGGCCCCCCCACAGCGCCCAACACACCCAGCCCCCTTCTCCCCCAGCGCAGGCAGCGGAGGGCCAGGGCCCCCCAAAGGCCTCCCCACAGCGCCCAACACACCCAGCCCCCTTCTCCCCTGCAGCGCAGGCAGTGGCGAGCCAGGGCCCCCCAAAGGCCTCCCCACAGCGCCCAACACACCCAGCCCCCTTCTCCCCTGCAGCGCAGGCAGTGGCGAGCCAGGGCCCCCCAAAGGCCTCCCCCCCACAGCGCCCAACACACCCAGCCCCCTTCTCCCCCCAGCGCAGGCAGCGGAGGGCCAGGGCCCCCCAAAGGCCTCCCCCCCACAGCGCCCAACACACCCAGCCCCCTTCTCCCCCCAGCGCAGGCAGCGGTGAACCAGGGCTCTCACCTTGGGTGGCCGACACCCGGACTCTGCCGCTGCAGTCACACAGGGGGGGCTCCGGGGGCGCCGAGTGGCTGTGACAGCGTGGGCCGCTCCACCCCTCGGCACAGACTGCAAGCAGAGAGGGGAGGGCGCTCAGCAGCCGGCACCCGCCCGGTGGCTGGGGGAGCAGAGCCGGCCTTCGGCCCCCGCCCAGAACTGCCCTCCCAGAGCGGAGCAAACATTGCGCAGACCCTCCTGCCACGCCGTGCTGGGCCTGGCTGGCACCCCTGCTGGGCTTGGTACAGAATTCACAGGGCACGGGCTTCCCTAGCCCTGCCTCTTCCCTCTCCCTCCCCACAATCCCAGCTCCCACTGGGTCTCTGCCCCACCCCTGGCCCAGAGGATGGACAGGGTAATACAGAGTCCCCCAGCTTGCCTTCCCGGCAGCTCAGCAGTGAATCTAGGGCTGGGGGAAACTGAGGCACGGATCGACGTGCTTCGCTGAGCCAAGGGCACACAGCAGGTCAGTGGCAGCGCTAGCACTAGAGTCCCCAGGCTGGATTCTCTCCGCCCTGCACCAACACCTGGCACGCCCCTGGCAGGGTGTCCGAGACTCCACAGGGAGCCTGGCAGGGCAGGAGGCGCCCAAGGCCCTGCGACCTCTCTGCAGATGAGAACAGGAGGCATCCGAGTGGGGATCTGCCCTTACTGGTCCACACGTGGAGCGTGGAGTTGGGTCTCGAGAGGATGCCAGCCAGGGAGCCGATCAGGTAGAAGCTTGTCCCAGCCTGCCAGACGGCCGCGCACGCGCTCCTGTCACGGAGGCACTCCTGCTTGGCCTGCTCCAGGCTCTCGGCAGAGGGGTGCAGGGACGCCGGGTCTCCCGCCAGGCCCCGGCCACGCTGCTCCACAAACCACTCGGTCGCTGGGGGAAGCAGAGGGGAGACGCAACGTCGCCGGGTCTCGTGGGAAACACTTGCCTTGGCAGAGACGCGGCTGGGAGCCACAGGCCACCTCCCTCAGCACAGCCCCACGCTGGCTCCTGGCGTGCGGCCCAGCGGGAGGCGACGGCCCTGCAGCGCGCGTGACAGCGACCAGGAACCGAAACCCGGAGCCGCCCAGGGAGCCCAGCCCAGCGCTGTCTGTGCAGCCCCAGCCAGCAGTAAAGGCCAAAGGGGCGGCAGGGCCCGGGCAGCGCAGGAGGATGGTTACGGCCGCGGGGCCGGAGGACGTGTGAGCAGCCGCAGGGAAAGTCGATGCAGAGAGCCGCTAGCCGGCTCCTGCCAAGCCAGCATGGGGCTCAGGCCCTGGGCCCGTCCCTTACCCTCGCTGCTCTTGCAGAGGAACGGCTTTCTCTCCTCGCAGCCGGCGTCCGCGAGAAGCCCGCTGGCCGTGTCCAGCCACACGCAGTCCTTCGGGCCGCCGTCCGCCAGGTCGTCCCGGAAGTGCCTGCAGAGAGGAGCAGCAGAGCTCGTGCGACGGGCAGCCCCGGACGCCGCTAAGCCTGGGCCCCTCCAGCCAGCGCTGCCCACCACTCCTCCCTGGCGGGGGCCTAGCTGCCTGGCAGGCTTCTCTCGGGCAGGAGGGTGGCACCTCCCAGGCGACCCTGGCCCTGCTTGCTCTTGGCTCCAGAGCGAAGCTGGACTAGGCTCTCTCTGACGCTCCCTGCCCCCGCACAGTTATCTGTGGCACACACACTCACGCACACGCGCGCACACGCACACACACGCGCGCACTACGCATACACACGCGCGCACACGCGCACGCACACACACGCACACACACACGTGCCCCGAGCCACTGATCGCTGAGGAATCTTTTCACCTGGGCACCCTGGACGGGCAACCAGCCGCCTGCTCCAGCTTGATTGACTAGGGACCTTTAAAGCTGGGGGGCCATCAAGTGGCAAAGCTGGGAACTGACACGTCCAGGAGCTAGGCCCTGTGCCCAGCGCGCTCCAGCCCTGCCAACCCGCGGTTCCCCGCTTCATAGCCACGTGCCCCCCAACCCGCCGATACAGATGGGAGCAGCCACGGCTCCCCGCTTCATAGCCACGTGCCCCCCGCCCACCGATACAGATGGGAGCATCCATGGCTCCCCGCTTCATAGCCATGTGCCCCCCCCCACCCGCCAATACAGATGGGAGCATCCACGGCTCCCCACTTCATAGCCACGTGCCCCCCCCCACCCGCCAATACAGATGGGAGCATCCACGGCTCCCCGCTTCATAGCCACGCCTCCCCCCCGCCCGCCGATACAGATGGGAGCATCCACGGCTCCCCGCTTCATAGCCACGTGCCCCCCACCCGCCGATACAGATGGGAGCATCCACGGCTCCCCGCTTCATAGCCACGTGCCCCCCGCCCACCGATACAGATGGGAGCATCCATGGCTCTCCGCTTCATAGCCACGTGCCCCCCGCCCACCGATACAGATGGGAGCATCCAAGGCTCCCCGCTTCATAGCCACGTCCCCCCCGCCCACCGATACAGATGGGAGCATCCAAGGCTCTCCGCTTCATAGCCACGTGCCCCCCCCACCCGCCAATACAGATGGGAGCATCCATGGCTCTCCGCTTCATAGCCACGTGCCCCCCCCACCCGCCAATACAGATGGGAGCATCCACGGCTCCCCGCTTCATAGCCACGTGCCCCCCGCCCGCCGATACGGATGGGAGCATCCACGGCTCCCCGCTTCATAGCCACGTGCCCCCCACCCGCCGATACAGATGGGAGCATCCACGGCTCCCCGCTTCATAGCCATATGCCCCCCCCACCCGCCAATACAGATGGGAGCATCCACGGCTCCCCGCTTCATAGCCATGTGCCCCCCCCACCCGCCGATACAGATGGGAGCATCCACGGCTCCCCGCTTCATAGCCACGTGCCCCCCCCACCCGCCAATACAGATGGGAGCATCCACGGTTCTCCGCTTCATAGCTACGTGCCCCTCCCACCCGCCAATACAGATGGGAGCATCCACGGCTCCCCGCTTCATAGCCATGTCCCCCCCCCCCCGCCCACCGATACAGATGGGAGCATCCATGGCTCCCCGCTTCATAGCCATGTGCCCCCCCCACCCGCCAATACAGATGGGAGCATCCACGGTTCTCCGCTTCATAGCCACGTGCCCCCCCACCCACCGATACAGATGGGAGCATCCACGGCTCCCCGCTTCATAGCCACGTGCCCCCCCCACCCACCGATACAGATGGGAGCATCCACGGCTCCCCGCTTCATAGCCACGTCCCCCCCCCCCGCCCACCGATACAGATGGGAGCATCCATGGCTCCCCGCTTCATAGCCACGTGCCCCCCCCACCCGCCGATACAGATGGGAGCATCCATGGTTCTCCGCTTCATAGCCACGTGCCCCCCCCACCCACCAATACAGATGGGAGCATCCACGGCTCCCCGCTTCATAGCCACATGCCCCCCCCACCCACCGATACAGATGGGAGCATCCACGGCTCCCCGCTTCATAGCCATGTGCCCCCCCCACCCACCGATACAGATGGGAGCATCCACGGCTCCCCGCTTCATAGCCACGCCCCCCCACCGATACGGATGGGAGCATCCACGGCTCCCCGCTTCATAGCCATGCCCCCCCCCCACCAATACGGATGGGAGCATCCATGGCTCTTGGGCAGACACAGACGCGGGGTGGGGACACATGCACCTGCATGGGGCTCTCTCTAGAGAACTGCCCCAAATCAGCCCCAGTGCAGATCTCCAAGCAAACCCCCCAGCCTTGATCTGAAAGGGGCCAGTGATGGAAATTCCACCGAGCGCTGCCGGGAAGCTCTGGGGGAAGGGGGCGGCCCTGCCCCGAGCAGCAGGAACGCATGCAGCGCGCTTACGCAGTGCGCCCCTTGGCCCCCCGTGCGGCTAGACCACAGACAGCCGCCAGGGCCAGCACCCCCAGCTGGGATTCCGGGGGAAGCTTTTCGGATGAGCGTTACCCCTAGCGGGGGACCCAAACACCCGCCCTGTTGGAAGAGCCTGGCCTGGCCTCTTCCGGGGCAGCCCACTGGGCGGAATGGACGGTGTCTGCTCCGGACTCCTGGTGCCTCTGCCTGGCCAGGACTCGGACAGGCCCTGCCACGACAGCATCCACGGAGGGCCCGTGGCAGCAGTGCCAGGAAGCCAGGCGCTCACTCTGCAAGCTGCCTGGCGATGGGCTCTCCCGTCGTCCACTGAAACACCGATTCCTCCGTCTGATCGTTCAGGCCTGTCCAGAAGGGCCCCTGGAAGTGGGAACAGACCCAGTCCTGGAAGGAAACGGGCCGGCTCAGGACTCTCGCGCACGGTGCCTGGGCAGCCTTCTGCAGACAGCCGGGCCCAGCGTCCTCGCCTAGGGACTAGGGCCAGCTCTGCGGTTGGGTGCTGGTTCGGAAGCAGTGGCCTGGCTGACAGATGGGGCCTGTTTCCTACACGCACAGTTACAATCAGCCTGTTCCAGCCCCGTCCCGTTCCTCCCAGCCGGGGCTACGCTGGGGGTGCAGAACCCCCTGTGCGCGGCTACACAGGCAGACGTGCGGCTAGCCCCACGTTTAACCCACTAAAGGGGGGGCGGGGATGGAGCAGCTGCCCCACCCGCTGGGGCCTGGTTGCTCCCCTCCCCACCGGCAGGTTCACACCTTCTCCTGGCGGGAGGCCAGGTACAGCAGCTCGGTCTGCCTGAACCGCCGACACACTCGCAGCCCCTCCTGCCAGGTGCTGGCCAAGGACGCGTCCCAGTAGTAGCAGCTGCCGTTCCAGTGTCGCCAGCCAGGCTCTGTGGGGCAGCGGCTCCAGGGAGCTGCATGGAGAAAACCCTGGGAGTCAGGCCGTCCAGAGCCCCGTCCACAGGCCACAGGCCACCTCTGAGCACAGCTCCCGGGAGCCTTCAGCCCACTCCCTGGTGTGGACGGGGCACATTCCCTGCCAAGCCTGGCACAGCAGCCAGGGCACCTCACCCCCCACCCACAGAGCCAGCACTGGGGACTGGGGAGCTGCCCCCCTCCAGTCCTTGGGCAGCCCCATGAGCCCCCCCTGCCCTTGGGGCTGGCACAGGAGACCAGCTGCCAGAGCAGGCACTGCCGCGTGGTGAGTGGCACCGAGTCTGGCCGGTGCCCCAAGCCGCCCTGAGCATCCCGGTGCTGAATTCTCCATCCGGGCTGCACGGCGGGTACTTACCCTCGGCTCCTTCGCACACCCAGGGCTTGAGTCCTGAGCAGTTGGAGACGACCAGGCCAGGCTGCCCAGGGGCGCCGATGCCCAGGCAGCCCCCCGGGGGGAGTGGCACCCCGGCCAGCCTGAGGGGAAGCACAGACAGTCTCTCCACAGCAGCCGGGGCCTTGCCACACCGGGCGGAGCAGGGCAGGGAGCTGGGGCAGCTCACACCCTCAGGAGCCCCACCCTGTGGGACTGGCCACTGCCTCAGCCCACCCGAGACACACGGAAAAAGGGGGCACCTCTCCCTGGGCACGTGGGCCTCCTGATGGGGGCAGGGAGAGCAGGGCTCAGGCGGCACCTTGGCCCCTAAAGAAAGGAGAAGGCTTCCATAGGCGGGGGGAGAAACATCCCAGTGGCCAGATACATACCCCAGGCCCCTGGCCCCATGGCGATGGAGGGAAAGAAAGCACCTGGCCCCATGCATGAGGGGAAGAAATGCCCCAGGCCCCCAGCCCCATGGGTGGGGGGGGGGCAAAGGAGGATGCCACCCCATGTGCCGATCCAGGCCTGGATTAACTCTTCTGGGGGCCCAGGGCTATTAGATTTTGTGGGGGCTCCTAGGCTCCAGGGTGGGGCCAAAAATGAGGGGTTCTGAATGCAGAAGAGGGCTCCAGGTTGGGGTGTGGGCTCTGGGGATGAGGTTTGGGGTGCAGGCGGGGAATCCAGGCTGGGGCAGAGGGGCTTGGAGTGAGGCAGGGACCCAGGGCTGGAGTTGGGGTGCAGGGTCTGGGCAGGAATCGGGGTGCAGGAAGGGGCTCAGGGTTGGGGCAGAGGGTTGGGGTCGGGGTGCTTACCTGGGGCAGCGCTCCTTTGTTGGCACAGGCTCAGGGAAAGGACAGGGGGTGCTGCCCACTGCGGCTGCCATGCGCTGGCCTGCAGGGCACCACCCCCCACAGCTCCCAGGGGCAGCAATTGCCAGCCAATGGGAGCTGCGGAGGCGTAACCTGCAGGCTAGAGCATTTGAGGCAAGGCAGCTCCAGCCTAGCCGAGGGGGGGGGGATGGCAGTGCACAGAACCCCTCCCCCCGCCAGGCAGGGCCAGATAACATGCAGGGGCTTGCGTACCCGCAGCCCAGAGCCTGGGGACATGATCTGCACCTACAGTCCCTCGCCTGCCTTTGGAGCACCAGCCGCCCCAGCCGCTGGCCGCACGGTGGGACTGGCTGGAGAGAGCCCCAGGTCTCAGTGGGGCAAGCCCCAGCCGGGGTGTGAGGGATACCCCCAGCTATTACTGCCCTGCCCTGCCTGTGCGGGGTAGCCCCTTCCCACAGGAGCACACCCAGGCCCCCTAGCAGGCCCCTCTGGCACCGTCAGCCCCTGGCTCACCAGGCGGCCGCACCATCCATGTGCTGACCCGCCGCCCACGTCCAGCGGCCGTCGCCGTCTAGGTCGTTGAGCCCGATCCAGCTGTCCCTCTGCACCATGGCTGCCAGCCAGGCCTGCGTGGAGCCAGCCGCGGGTTAGTGCAGGGCCCAGCTCCGCGCTCGGGCTCAGCAGTGCTTGGGGGGGCCCAGGGCAGCCCACGAGGAAGGAGACCAGGAGGACAAGTCCGGGGCAGGGATGGGTCAGCCAGGAGGCACTTACCCTGCCCCGCGGCCCCTTGAAGCTCCTTCCTGGCTCCCTGGCACCCTGAGCACATCCTGGGGGGGTGGGGTGTAGGTCACAGAGTGTATCCCTCCCCCTCCCCCGCACTGAGAGGGGACTGCCCCAGAGCCTCCCCACTCTACCCGCTGGGCACATTGCTGTTGCCCCGTCCCTTCCCCCTGGGCCAGCTCCAGCCAGGCCATGCTCCACGTCACCCATGAGGGAAGCAGCCAGCAGCCACGGGCCCCGAGCACGGGAAGGATGCGCTGGATGCGAGGGGACAGCTCAGCCACACAAGGACAGGCCAGTGCAAGCCCCCCCCCCCTCCCTGCCAAGCCAGCTGGGGGCAGTGCGAACGCTCAGCTGGCCTCTTGCCTCTCCCAAGAGGCACTGGCTGGGGGAAATGCGGAGGGGCCCCAGGATGGTCCGTAAGCAGACCCTGGGAACAGGAGACCTTCCTCTGCACCCGAGGGAGCAGCCAGGCGTCGGAGTCAGGAAGCCCCCTCGGCTTCCTCCCTGCGTCCCAGTGTTGTGCTCTAGGAAGGGCCCCGGGGTGCTGCCTCAGGCTGCACTTCTCAGGTACCTTCTCCTCCAGGCTGTCGAGAGCCAGCAGCCCCACGCCTTCTCCAGCGGCGCTGCAGGCTGCCTCCGCCTGCTGCCACGTCTTGGCCTCGCTCTCCTCCACGTAGTAGCAATGTCCGTCCCAGTACCACCAGCCAGCGCGCCCAGGGCACCTCCCGCTGACCAGACCTGGCGAGGCAACCAGGAGACGGCTCCTGCTCCTCACCAGGCCCATGGCCACTGGGCCAGGGCCTGCAGCCCTCGCCCACTGACCTGTCTGCACCAGCCCAAGGCTGGGGCAGAGTCAGAAACCAATCTCTGTCCCGACTCCCACTCCCAGCCCCCGTCCCCTCACAGACACTCCCTGGAGCAGCCACTAGCCAGGCCGGGCAGAAGCCAGGGCAAAGGCGGGCTGTGACCCTGGTCACGTCTGGCTCACACCCCCCACGTATGCACCGAACGTGCCTTGCGGTGCCACAGGAGAGCGAGCGACGCCCTCGTTACTCACAGCATGTAAAGGGCAGGCGCTAACCTGTCACGTGACCTTATGAGTCCCTGCGCCTGGCGCTTTGAGAACGTGTTTGAGACCAGACAGCCCAGCCCAGGAAAGGAGACAAATGTGCCTGTCCCAGACAAAGGGACGTGGTGCCCTCCGTTGACAGACTAGCAGCACACAAAGCCTGGGGAAACCGGGGGGTTGTCCTGCTCCCGAACCCAAGAGACAGAATTAACATGGCTGCCGCCCCCAGGGCCTGCGTCCGGGCCCCTCCTGACTTGTAAGACACGTCCCTGTGGGGCAGGGACACCTCGCTGCCCTTCACCTCTGCAGACCACGCGAGCCGATGGCCGTGCTGGGGCCCAGCCAGGCCGGCCTCTGGGAAGCTGGCAAGGAGACTGGAGATGACAGAAACAGCCCACCCCTGCCTCTTGCTGGTAAGGGCGTCCTGCACCGGGACGTGTTCTCACCAGCGCCGTGGTGCCAGGCGGGAGGCCGGAGCCAGAGGCTGGGCCTGCCATGCCCCTGACGCCGGCTGCCAGCCACGCTACTCCTGGGGAATACGGGAGGGAGCAGAGCACACAGGCCACAGGCCAGAGCTGCCCCTGCACCCTCGGCCGGGGCTGCAGCCAGGGTGTCCCGGAGGGGGCGCTTCCTTGTGCCCTGAGTCCCAGACTCCCCTTGTGCCCTGGAGCAAGAAGCCAGATGGGCAGGGGGTTCTCCTCTCCGGGGTGAGTGGGGGGGGCGGCCGCAGGGCTGGTCACTCGGCCCAGCTCCGTTCATCTCCTTTCTCCTGGGCTCCACCCCTTCCATCCCTAGGTCACAGAATGGAGATACCTCCCCCATTGCCCTGCCTGAGCACACTGCCCCCCCGCCCTCCTGTGCTGCCCCCCGCCCGCACACACTGCCCCCACCCATCCACACTGCCCCCCACCTGCCCGCGCTGCCCTCACCCATCCACACTGCCCCCCACTCGCACACGCTGCCCCCACCCATCCACACTGCACCCCGCCCGCACACACAGCCCCCACCCATCCACACTGCCCCCCGCCCTCCCGTGCTGCCCCCCACCCATCCACACTGCTGTGGGGAAAATCAAATAACTCCAATTGTGTCAAAGGGGGGACTGTGCAGAAATCAAAACTCTGAAAGAAAACTGCTGTAAGGGTTAAAAGTTTTCCAGGCCTCTCTCCCTGTAACAGAGAGAAATCAAATTAACTCTAACCCTATCTCAAGTTCATGGATACTCCTAGTCTGTCACAATTTGTCATGTAAACCCTTATCTTTGTCACAGTTTGCCTTGTAGACTCCTCCACTCAAGTTCTCATGTGGCTTTGTTCTGTAAAACTTACGTCTAGCTCTCCTGGGGGGAACAGAAGTCTCAGAGTGCTTCTGCTGAGACTTTGATATGTTAAAGAAGAACAATCCACAACTGAGCTGTCTAAGCATTCTGTATATAGGATCCCTGAATCTGTCTGTCAGGGCTGCTGCTTCACTCTTGGTGTAACAGCCTGCATGCATGCATCATAAAGTTTTCTCTTCTAGGTTTCTCTCCTGCCTCACTGATTTGATTTGACCTCCGGCCTCGGACCCTTCTGGGGGCTCTGTACCCCAGGGGAGCGAGATTTCCCCCTCACTGCCCCCCACTTGCACACGCTGCCCCCACCCATCTACACTGCCCCCCACCTGCCCGCGTTGCCCCCACCCATCCACGCTGCCCCCCGCCCGTGCTGCCCGGTGTGAGAAGGGCTGCACTGTTACCGTGGAGACAGGATGGGCCCACGCTGCGCACACAGCTCAGCATCCCTTCGCAGCGGCCGCTCAGGGGGTTCCAGGTGCGAGGGCGGGCGCAGGGCAGGCAGGGTCTGGCGCACCCCGCGCCGTGATAGCCAGGGGAGCAGGCTGCAAAACAAGCCCAGGCGCTCAGCGCCACCGCGGTGACGGGCCCCGTCCTGCTCTCGCTTGGGCGGCACTTTACCAGCCACTGGCGGAGCCGGAGCGGCCAGGCCCGGCCTGGAGAAGCCATGACAGGGATCCAGTCTTCCCGACGCCCCAGAGCCCCAGCACCCGGGTCTGAGCCCACGGGGGGGAAGCGCCCCGCCTCACGGCCGCCCTCTGGCACCCGCCCGCCCCGAGTGGCCTCGCCACCTGACTTGACGTAGAGGGTGACGCCGGAGCCAGGGCTGTCGACGAGCACGGTCCCGTTGACGGTGTAGTAGGCGCCATCCCGCCGCACCACCCCGGTGCAGTTCTCTCGCTGCAGGAAGCAGGAGTCCGTGGCTGCCCCCAGCGAGGCATGGCTCTGCCACGCAAAGGCCTTGAAGGACACCAGCAGCTTCTCTCGAAGAGCCGGCAGCCGCACGTCTGCAGAGAGGGGTCCCCACAGCCCCTGTGAGTGACAGCCTCCCTGCCCACTCCCTGCACCCGCCCACTCCTTGCACCCACAGCTCCCCGACCCACACCCACAGCCTCACTGCACCACAGCCCCCCGGCCCACACCCACAGCCTCAGCCTCCCTGCCCACCCCCTGCACCCACCCACTCCCTGCACCCACAGCTCCCCGACCCACACCCACAGCCTCAGCTTCCCTGCACCCACAGCCCCCCCGGCCCACCCCCTGCGCCCGCCCGTGCCCTGCACCACAGCCCCCCGGCCCACACCCACAGCCTCAGCCTCCCTGCCCACCCCCTGCACCCACCCACTCCCTGCACCCACAGCTCCCCGACCCACACCCACAGCCTCAGCCTCCCTGCACCCACAGCCCCCCCGGCCCACCCCCTGCGCCCGCCCGCCCGTGCCCTGCACCACAGCCCCCCGACCCACACCCACAGCCTCAGCCTCCCTGCCCACCCCCTGCACCCACCCACTCCCTGCACCCACAGCTCCCCGACCCACACCCAGAGCCTCAGCCTCCCTGCACCCACAGCCCCCCCGGCCCACCCCCTGCGCCCGCCCGTGCCCTGCACCACAGCCCCCCGGCCCACCCCCTGCGCCTGCCCGTGCCCTGCACCACAGCCCCCCAGCCCACACCCACAGCCTCCCTGCCCACCCCTGCGCCCGCCCACCCCCTGCACCCACAGCCCACTGGCCCACCCCCTGCACCCGCCCACTCCCTGCATCCACAGCCCCCTGGCCCACACCCACAGCCTCAGCCTCCCTGCCCATCCCCTGCCCCCACCCACCCCCTGCATCCACAGCCCCCTGGCCCACGGCCTCAGACTCCCTGCCCACTTCCACAGCCTCAGCCCCGCTGCCCCTGCAGGCATGTGGGGGGGGGGGCTCTGCTTGGCGATCCCTGCTAGATCCCTGCTGCGGGAGCACGGAGAATGGGAACCGCCCTCCCCCTGAGCTCCTGGCCCCACCCAAGAGCAGAGAAAGATGCCCACAGGGAGGCCAATGCTCTGACCTTCGGCTCGCTGGCAGGACCAGAGAGAGCCGGAGGGGCAGGGCGCCGCAGGGCCTCGCCCGCCGGAAGGGGTCCCGCAGAGCTGCAAGAAGCAGAACATGAGGGTGCCGCGCTGCAGAAATCTCCCCTAGGGCTAGTGCTGCCCTGCCGGCCGCTGGGCCCGCCCAGGCCAGAGCTCTGAGCTGAGGAAGGCGGAGGCGAGAGCTTGTTCTTCTGAAGAACGTGTTCCAGGCCACGCCCAGGCCTGCGCTGACCAACCCCTGGCGCCTCCCGTGCCTTGCTGCACACAGCCGCCCCAGACTGGCCCCTTGCAGCCGCCCTGGGCTGAGCACAGGCATCGCCTTCTTGGGTGTACGGCGGAACGAGCCTCGCCCGTGTCCATGCAGCACCAGCCGTGTGCCGCGGGAGGTGTGCAAGCCGTGTGCCGCGGGAGGTGTGCAAGCCGTGTGCCGCGGGAGGTGTGCAAGCCGTGTGCCGCGGGAGGTGTGCAAGCCGACGCTGCGCTGCTTCCGCTCCCGTTGTCCACACGCAGGGCTGGGGTTTGTATTGGGAGTTACGAGTCGTGGCTCTGCGCTTGTATTGCTAACGTTTGCTTCTGGGAGAGGCACACGGCCCCGCTCCTGCGAACGCTCGCGCGGAAAGCAATACGCACTGACAACGGGCCCCACGAGCGGCCAACGCCCCTCGCAGGAACCCCCCTGCGAACCTGCCGTCAGACGGGCCCCCCAGGGCCGCTCGCCTAAGGACGTGGACCGGAGACTCACGCCTGTGACAAACTCCATTTTGGGGAGGTACGTTCACCCCGGAGGACAATGGGATTCCCCCCACACGGGCAAGATTATCCAAAGGGCCCTAGAGGTGCCTCCATTTTTGTCGCGTTCCAGCTCATCGCTTCAGAAGCACCTTTGCTAGGTGCAAAGGGCCCGGAAGGTTTTGTTGACCCATCCTCGCAAGGGATGATTTTGGAGACTTTCACGAGAGCAGTTTCTCTCTGTACGAGCCTGTGCGACACGCGTGTGCAATGTGTTCCGTTAACAATTGGACGCTCACCCTTTGCTTTCTTTTCAAAGCCTTTCGAGCAGTGAGCAGTGGGTCCCAAACTTTTCGGCATCACGCCCCCTTTTTGATTTTTGAGAAACCCTCACACCCCCTCCCCCCACCAATAGCAGCAAAACTTGTTGAGCAAAACAAAAAGGAACTGACCAGGGCCGAAAAAACAAGAATAGCAGCGAAACTTAGTGGGGGAGATTGGCAGGGGGGCTGGGTCACCTTGCGCCCCCCCCCCCCGGAATTTCTTCACGCCCCCCAGTCTGGGAACCCATGCCTTAGATGGTAGATGCTAAAGGGCTGGCCCGGCGTGCTCGTTTGGGTCAGATCGGAGGTACCCATTGCCCTGGGAATGGGGCTGGTCCTTGGGACCGGGGGAGCCTGCTGGGAGTTGGTGAGATGGGTTTTCATAGGCTCCCATTGACCTCTGTAAGCTGCGATACTGGTTGCGGCGCAGGAAGAGCTGCAGGGTCTAGAGGGCTGCTTGCGTGACGGGAGACGGGCTCTCTAGCAGCAAACCCAGGCAGGACAGGACCCCTCTGCCCTGGGATGCCGGTCCCCATCAGACAGACGCGCCCAGCCACCCTCGGCTCCAGACTCAGGGGTTAGTCAGTATTTCCTCACCGCATCCGGGGAGGGCTTGATCTCCAGCACATCAGCAGCCAGATACCTCCTGCAGACGGACTCCGCTTCCTGCCGACTGCCCCTGTGCTCCAGCCACACACAGGATCCGTGCCTGAACGCCCAGCCGGGGAAGGGCGGGCATTTCAGGGAGACGTATGCTGCCAAGAGGGGAGAGCCCGGTCACCCGCACACTCAGAGGGGATGAGGCAGGACAGGAGGGTGTGAGGGCACTGCTGGGAGGCTCAGGAGCGCGGCCGGGAGGAGGGTTACCCTAACCCTCTGTGACACAGTGGGGGGTACCTTGCTGGTTGCTATGCTGGGCAGTGGGTTGTGAGTGACCTCCACTGGCTGCTGGCTGCAGCATGGCCCAGCAGGGCAGGGAGTGAGTCATTATGCAAGGGGGCTCCGAACCTGTCTGACCAGTGATCTCCCAGGGAGCGGAACAATGGGAAGACAGGGAGTGGAGCGCTGGCTAGGGGCAGGGCTGGAAGGGAGTTAGTTAGTTTCTGCCTGGGAGCATGGAGGAGACAGCCTAGGGAAAGGGGCTGGAATTTAGGGGCCCAGTCTCCCCCATCTCAAGGGGTCTGAGGCATCCTAGGCCTGCCCTGGAACCAGATTACATCTGTGCTGTGCTATATCCCGGAGAAGCAATAAACTCCCTCCATTCTACTGGCTGGGGGACTCTGTCCGTGCCATTACAGGGGTACAGGAGATGGGAAAATCCCAACGCGCCGTCACCCCCCCCCCCTCCACCAGGGCTCCTCCTGCCATTAGGACACTCAGAGGATGCACTGGGCATGTCCTGGTGTGGTGCGGGGGGGGGGGCGCCTATCTGCTCTGTAACCCGGGTCCCCCCGCGCTGGGCTGTGATTCCCATGGACTCCCCCACGTGTGGATTGGCCCAGACACTAGGCCCAGCCGGAGCAGGTAACAAGGCTCTTCCCAGGGAGAGACAAAGGGAGGGAGGTGGAGACGGACACCGGATTTCGGGGGAAGGGGCAGTTGCTGGCTGGGAAACATGAAGCTGAGGGGCTGGGGGGCGGTGGACCCCTCCCCCAAGGGGTCTAGGGCTGCCTGGCCCTGACTCCGGTACCCACATCACGTCTGTGCTGGGCTGTGTCCCGGAGAAGCAATGACCCCCCCTGTCCTACTGGCTGGCGGGGTCTGTTCTTGCTGCTACGGGGCTGCAGGATCAGGGGGACCCCGACGCGCCGCCACACCTGGGCCCGAGCGAGTGGTGCCCCGAGGGGGCCTGGGGAGCTGGGCCTTTCAGGAAAAGCCGACTGTCCTTGGGATGAACAGAGCCGGGTGGGGCTAGAGAGGCCCTGCCGCTCCACAGGTGCCAGGAGAGGGCCGGGTTTCCGGCACCAGGGCAGCCCAGAGGAAGAGGGGCTGGGATGCGCTGGCAGGCGGGTGCTCCACCCCAGGCAGGGTGGGCTCTTGCTTGTTCACGGCACCCCAAGAACGGACACAGGGAGGGAGAGCAGCCCCGAAAAGAGGAGGCGACCTGGCTGGCCACAGACCGGGCCCCAGCAGACAGCAAGCTCCATGGTCAGCTGGGGCAGTCCCCTCCCCTCCCCCCAGTCCAGCAGTGGCAGTGCAGCCACAGACCTTCATCCCCCCCATTCCCCCCAGTTTGTGGGCAGGGCAGCCCCTGGGAGCCCCAGGACGGGAGCCCAGCACCTGCGAATGCCCCCTGCAGCTCCTGCGAGGTCCCCTGGCCTTCGCTCTTGGGCCTCCCTGCAGACAAGGCTGCCGCACTCCCCTGCCGGACACAGCCAGCCACAGCCGGCCACTGGGCACTGCCCAGAGTCCTGCCCACCTGCCTCTCCCCCACACCGCTGACCTGCTGCCAGTGGGCCGGCCGGCCGGCTGGAGAACAACAGGCCGTCACAGGCGCCTGTCAGAGGGTTGCAGCTGACTCCAGCTTCACACGCAGGGCACTGGGACTGACAGTCCGGCCCCGCGTAGCCCGGAACACACCCTGCAGCAGGAAACAGACACACAATCCAGCCCTGGCACATCGCTCTCCGGCTCGGCAGCCCCCCATTCAGGGCCAGAGCCGGGAGGTGCCCCAGGCAAGGGGAGCAGAGACGGGGCACAGCCCCCCGCTGCACTGACAGTACCCAGGCTCCCTGACAGCCAGGGGGAAACCTCCCGGCCCTGCTCCGGGCGTGAGACGGCCCCACCGCGCCCTGACGGCTGCAGGTACCTGCTTTGACGTGCACAGCAGCTGCCGGGTCCGTGGCTGGATCCTCCAGGCTCACCAAGCGTGTCCCGCGATAGAGGTAGTACGCGCCGGCCGTGCTGACCACCGCGCTGCAGGCCCTGCCCAGGGCGGTGCACTGGGCCTTGGCAGCGGGCAGGGAGGCCAAGCTCCCCTCGGCAGACAGGCTCCCGTACAGGGATTTCCCGGGGATCTCCACGTAGAACCCTGCGGGTGCCAAGGAGCCAGGGGCGGCTCTCAGCCTCACACCCTCCGCTGGGCACGGCCTCCCAGAAGCAAAGCCGCTGCCCCTGCAGCCGGGGCGGATGCTCGTGCCAGCCGCCCTGCACGCCCGGGCACACCGCAGCTCTCGCTGACTGCACCACCCGGCGCCGTGGGGGGAGCCCGGCCCCCAGGGGAGGATGCTACTGCAGCAGCGGATCACCCCTCAGTATAGTCCGCCCCCTCTAATTGCAGAGCCCAGCTCCTTTCCAGAAGCAAGCAGGTGCCCCGCAGACTCTTACGGTTCCTCTGCGGCGTCTGGCACACCCAGCGGTGAGGTCTCCGGCACGGCTCCTCCCGCAGGGAGCCCGACGGCAGCAGCAGGCCACAGAGCGTCTCACTGGGAGCTTCGGCAGGGAGAATCCGGCTGGCACGAGAGGGGAAACCAGTGAGGAGCAGCACGGGAGGAGGTGGGGCCCATCCCCCAGCGGGCACTAGAGGGGTCTCCTCCAGGGCTCAGCGTGGCCACGGAACCACCCCAAAGCGTATGGCCAAGAGCACGGTGTGGGCCTAGCCTGGTATGCGCTGCAGCCAAGGGCTGCTCCAGGCCTTGGGGCTGGGGAGGGGCGTTCCCATCGCCCCCTACCCGTCTGCAGAGCTCGTGCGCCATTCCCAGCCATTGCAGCTGGGTACTCCATGCACAGGCTGCACCGGCACCGTGGCACACACACCGCCCCCCTCCCCAAGCACAGGGACCGACGGCTTCCCCTCGCCGGGGGCGCTGCGCGTCTCACCTCTGCAAAGCCTCGTTCAAGGAGGTCCCGTCGGCCCACCTGCGCGGAGAGCCCCCGCGGGCGCCAGGCAGGCCGGTCCAGACGCTCCAGGACAGCTCCTCCTGCCACCAGCTCTGGGGTTAGCACAAGGCGGCTCGGTCCGGGTGTGACGGAGAACCAGACACCCACGACACACGCCAACGACGCCTCGGCACCTGCCCCTCGCCTGCTCGCGGCCATTTCCGGAGCTCTCTGACAGCCACGCACAGGAGGAGACCCTGACCCCCTGAGCACGAGGGGCGTGTGTGCGTTGTGCGTGCAGGTGCACCAGGGCTGGCCTTACCATGAGGCGAACTGAGGCGGCCGCCTCAGGTGCCAGACTGTGGGGGGAGGTCGTGCCACTACGACCCAGAGCGTAGAAAACTGTGTCTGTTGCTGGTGCAGATGGATTCTCTCTGCTCTAGGTGCACAGAGATGGGGGAGTGCTGGGCTGGGGGAAGGAGGGCACAAGAGAACTGTCAAAGCTTTGGCCCAAGTGAGGGGGCCTGGGGCGTCCTCAGGTGCTAAAATGTTGTGGGCCGGCCCTGGTGTGCGTGCATGTGTGTGCATGTGCGTGTGCGCTTGTGTGTGTGCGCGCATGTGTGTGCGCGCGTGTACGCTTGTGTGTGCGCGCTTGTGTGCGCTTGTGTGTGTGCGCGCATGTGTGTGCGCGCGTGTACACTTGTGTGTGCGCGCTTGTGTGTGCGCTTGTGTGTGTGCGCTTGTGTGTGTGCGCTTGTGTGTGCGCGCTTGTGTGTGTGCGCGCTTGTGTGTGCGCGCGTGTACGCTTGTGTGTGCGCGCTTGTGTGCGCTTGTGTGTGCGCGTGTGTGTGTGCGCGCATGTGTGTGCGCGTGTGCGCGTGCACGCGCATGCTGGGGGGACGGAGAAAAGGCATGTTCCCTGTGACACAAACACCTCCAGCAAGGGGGAGGGCATCAGACATCCGCAGGGGCCTCCCCAGAGCCACTTCTCTCCTGGGGAAACCCTGCTGCAGAGATGGAAGCGGCGCCTCCTCGCACCCGCCAGCCACCGCCCGGCCTCCGGGGAGGGGGACACTGGAGAGACGGCGCCCTAAGGCATCTGGGGTCCCTGGCTCCTTCCCGTGGAGACGCCCGTTCGGGGGGCAGAGCACGGGCCCTGGCGAGGAGGCCGGGAGTCCCATGCCCTCCCGCCGGCGATGCTAAGGGCAGGGGGCCTAGCGCGTCCAGCTGTCAGCCCTGGGACCGCGGCAGTGGGGAGTCCCCAGCCAGCCCCGGCCACGGCTCACAGGCGCAGGGAGGGGTCGTCTGCTCCGGCTGTGGCCACGTTGTAACTCGAGTGAACCGGCTGCCACGGGCGAGTTACAGCGCGCGCCGGGGGTTGCCAGGCTGCCCTGCACACTGTGTTCCAACGCCAGCTCCCCTGGCGGTGCCACGGCTGCACACCGGTGAGCTGGCGGATTAGCGCCCTTGGCACGGGGCAGCCTAGAGCCCGGTGTCCGTCCCCTCCAGCCCGCGGGTTTCAAACGAGGCGCTGGGGGGTGGGACGTCAGGCCCTGGGGCTCATGGCTGCTGGGGATCAGGTGACCAGTGCGGGGGCGTTAAGGCAGCTCCCTGCCTGTCCCGGGACCGCAGATTGTGCTGCACCCCAGAAGCAGCTGCCGACAGGCCCGGCTCCTAGGCGGGGGGAGCGTCCAGGGCTCCGTGCACCGCCCCTGCCCCGAGCACTAGCCCCGCACTCCCACTGGCTGGGAACATGCTGCCGGCTGCTTCTGGGGGCAGCGTGGCCTGCAGGGCCAGGAGAGGCAGGAAGCTGCCTTAACCCTCCCCCCCCCCACTGCACCACTGACCGGAGCCGGTCGAGGTGGGCCCCTCCTGCCCCAGCCCTGCCCCCCCAAAGCCGGAGCCCCCTCCTGCACCCCAAGGCTCCATCCCCAGCCCCACCCCGGTCCCATTCCGTGGCATGGTCATGAGAAGCAAAGTGGGAACCCCTAGGCTGGCGTCTGCGCCCCCCGTCCTGGGGCAGAGGGAGCTCACCAGATCCTCTGGGCCGCTCAGCGTGAGGAGGCTCCCGCTCCGGAACCGCTGGCAGTACTGCAAGGCCTGCGCCCATCCCAGGGCGGCGCCCGCCACCACCCGGAGGCATTTCCGGGCCCTGGCGCGCCAGCCCTGGCCCGGGGGGCAGTGCACGTCTGGCGGGAGAGAAGCGCGGTCACTGGGGGCGCAGGCAGCAGGGCCCCAGCTCCCCTCGCGCTGCCCTGATGCCAGGAAAGGAGCCACGTCCCTGCACCGGGACCCGCCACCTCCCCCTGCCTGGCCGACCATTTCCCTAACTGACCCCAGCCCCCGTCCCCAGGCGGGGGCACCCCGCTCAGCGCCTGCTCCCACCGGTGCCCAGAGAGAGGCAGGGCCGGACACCTGGGCCCTGCTGGGGCTCCCCTGGCTGGGAGACTCCAGCCGGGCTCCCGACTGCCCACCCGCCCCTTGCCACGGCCCCCCTCAGCTCCCGTGCGTGCCGGACCCGTGTGCTGGGGGGGAGGGACCCGCTCACTCCATGGCAACGGGCCTGGCCCTGCCCAGGGCAGCCGGAGGGAGCTGCGTGCCCCCCCCCCCGCTGGCACTGCCCCAGAGCCCCCCTCACTGCACAAAAGCTCGGTTCTGCCAAAACGGGTGGGACATCCAGGCCAGGCTTAAAAAGGAAACGCCTGGCCAGAGTGGGACCCGCTGTGCCCGCGGCTGTAGGCACAGGCGAGGGGAGGGCCAGGGTGCACTGGGGAAAACAACCAGTTGGAGGAAGTTAGAGCAGCCCCCAGGCTACCCTAGCCTGCCCCAGGAGCTGGCTGCTTCCCCTCTCCCAGGGGCTGTCCAGAGCCAGTCAGCCCCTGCCCTGCTCTCCCCGGGGCTGTCCAGAGCCAGTCAGCCCCTGCCCTGCTCTCCCCGGGGCTGTCCAGAGCCAGTCAGCCCCTGCCCTGCTCTCCCCGGGGCTGTCCAGAGCCAGTCAGCCCCTGCCCTGCTCTCCCCGGGGCTGTCCAGAGCCAGTCAGCCCCTGCCCTGCTCTCCCCGGGGCTGTCCAGAGCCAGTCAGCCCCTGCCCTGCTCTCCCCGGGGCTGTCCAGAGCCAGTCAGCCCCTGCCCTGCTCTCCCCGGGGCTGTCCAGAGCCAGTCAGCCCCTGCCCTGCTCTCCCCGGGGCTGTCCAGAGCCAGTCAGCCCCTGCCCTGCTCTCCCTGGGGCTCCTGCAGCCCCGCCGGGAAGCAGCGGAGAGAGCAGGGGCCCTGCCCTGCTGCGGGGAGCCAGCTGGGAGAGAGACCGACAGGGGATTCCCACCCTGGGCTGCGTGCTCCCAGCGCGCCCACGACCCAGCCCAGCGCCGGGCGTGTGGGGCGTCGCCTGCGAAGGCCTGGTCAGAGCGGGCTGGACCCCTGGAAGTGGGGCAGGGTTCCAAGCGAGGGCCCCCTCTAGCCAGGACCCGTCCGGCTTAGCCCCAGGGCAGGGCAGGGGGTGGCCCCCTCCTGGCCTGGCCTTACTCCCAGCCAGAACACCCAGGGCTCTTGCTGAGTCAGTCGCTGCAGATGGGCCGGACCCCCCAGCAGGCACTTGGGGGCGGGGCGCTGGGTGGTGCCCGTGCGAAGGGCATTGCCACCATCACCTTCATGGAGGGCGAAGTGCAGGGCCCGGGCGGTGCACGGCTGCAGGCGCAGCCCGGGGCTCCGGGCTTTCTGAAAGACGCAGTAGCCGGCGCGCAGGCTCTGCAGCCGCTGGTCCGGCAGCAGGCGGAAGGAGCTCCGCCCATCGGCCGAGCAGTCGGGGCTGCACCCGAGCGAGACGCCGTCCAGCCCCACCTGGGGGCAGACACAGGATCAGCCGCGAAGCGGGGAGAGGGCTCTCCCGCGGGAAGGAGCCAGGGCAGAGCATCTCTGGAGCCCCCCACCCGGGCTGTAGGCTCGCTCCCAGCATGCCCCCAAGCAGCGGGGCTTGCCAACCGCCCGGAGGGGGCGCACGGCCTCCCGCCCACCGGCCAGGGACCCCTCCCCCACCGCGGGGCTGACGTGCAGCAACCCCCGGCCACAGGAGGTGCCGTGTATCCGCCAGGCTGCGCCCTCGCTCGGGAGGGGGGACAGCCCAGGAGAGGGGAGCTGGCCAGGCTCCAACGTGGCTGTGGGGCTGGGTCCGCAGGCGCAGCCACCGCGCAGCGCCCTGCCGCCCCGGAGCGGGCTGTGCCGTCTGCCAGGCCGCCGGAGACCCAGGTCTCCCGCCTGAGCCGGCGAGAGGGGCTCCCTTGGCGTTAACCAGGACCAGACCCGCGATCAGCCTGGCGCCCCACAGCCAGCCAGCTGCCCGGCCTGCGCCCCCTTTACCAGCAGGCAGGAGGACGGTGCCGCCAGGCTGCGGAGTCGGCCATCCAGCTGCAGGCCCCAGAGGGAGCCCTCGGGGCAGCGCTCCACAGCAGGCGCCACGTAGGGCAGGGCACGCGCCGGGTCCGCGCACAGGACCGAGGGGCGTCCCGCCAGCCGGAGCGAGCCGAGCCACACGAAGCCGGCAGCTGGGGAAGCAGAGCAGGCTGGGGTAAGGCCCTTGTGCGAGGGCGCCCCGCAGCCAGGGCAGAGACGGGGCGCGCACACGCTCGCACACACGTGTAGCCCACACCCCTAGGGCGGGTCACTGGCCCCTGGAGTGGCACTTAGGCCACAGCCAGCCAGAGGTAAGAACAAGGGAGCTCGACAGCCCCAGCTGGGGGCCAGCTGGCTCTATAGCTCAAGCTGTAAATGTGCCTCCATTAAGCCCCTGAGATCCCCCTTTCAAATCCACCTGCTGGTAGTTCCATAGATATCCAGTCAGAGCCCTGGGGCCATGGGTGATCCAAGTAGCCCTTCAACTCCCAGGGGGCTGCTTTGGGGACACCTCATTGGTGTTTTGCCCCCTGTGGGTCTATCCACCCCCTCCCAGCAGAGCGTGGGGGGGCTGCAATCAAAGCGAACCCACCCAGCCCAGGGCAGGGGCTAATGCCGGGATACCACTGGCAGCTGCAGCCCCCCCACCCCCCCACACACACTTTGCAGTGGGGATGCAGTCTAGCGAGGCCACCAGTGCTGTCCCACAATGCACTGGGCGAGGATCAGGGAGGTGCTCAGCTCACTGCAGCGCACAGCATCATGGGACATGCCCCAAAGCTCCCTGCGACCCATGCGGGGGCAGCACTGGTGGGGGAGGCTGGGGTAAGGCCGGTGCCCAGGCCCGGCTGCCGCGGGCTCCAGCATCCCCGTCCACCCCCAAGGGCAGGGAACCGGGACCGGCTCTGGGAGACGCTCCTAGCCTGGCACGGCCCCGCCCTGCCACAGGGATGTGCTGGCTCCCCAGGCCGGCCCCCGGCGCACTGGGCTGGCCTGAGATGCGACTGGAACCGACTCCCGGCTCTCCCAGGCCCCTGGTGCGTCCTGGGCAGGTCGCTGCAGCTGTCTCAGTGCCCCTCTGTACCTGCCTCCTTCCTCTCCTGGCCTGCAGCAGCTCCCCCCACGGGCCTGGGCAGCCCCAGCCCCACAGCGACCTGCTCTCCACAGGAGCCGTTTGGCGTCATCGGCCCAGTTATACCAGCGCCCCGGGGGCCACCCAGCAAGGCCACGTTCCTGGGACCCGGAGCACCACGCTGGGGACTCTGCTCGCGACTCCAGGCCACTCCCCCACCTCGCCCCCCCAGGCCTGAGCCGGGGGCAGACCCCTGGAGCGCCCCGACTTGCAGCCCCGCCCCCAGGCTCCGAAACGGCCGCTCTGGCAGCCAGGGAGACAGACAGTGAAGCCCGGCGCCCGGGGGGCCAGGCAGAAGGGTCGGGGGCCATACCGGACAGGCCACGTGCGCCTCCTGCCACGGGCAACCTCCTCTTCCCAGCTCCGGGAGCTGCGGGCTCTGCCGACGGGCTGGGGCAGCTGTGCCCGCGGCTCCTTACCTGCCCTGGGGCGGGCCGTGCTGAGCTCCACGGCTCCAGACCTCGCCTCCGTCAACTGGCTCCAGCTCACCACGTTCCCAGGGAACTTCCATTTCTCTCCGGCGGCTGCCAGCTGCTTGGCAGAGAGTCTGGGGAGGGCTCGGTCCCACAGGTTCACCTCACGCAGCTCCCCCGCGTACGGGCTGCCCAGGGCCGAGCCCCCTGCAAGGCCAGACCCACGCCGTGAGCTCAGGTGCCTGGGGGGGAGGGGCGCAGGCACCTCACCACCCTCGTGGGACAGGCCCCGGGCAGCGGTGGTGCCCATGCCCGACCGGGGAGGGGGCAGGTCACCTGCCCCGTGCTGAGGGGAGAGGAAGTAAAGAGGAGAAATGCCCCTGGCTGAGCTCTGCAACTCCCCGCCGCCACCCCGCTGCTTTGGAGGCTGTTCCCACTGTCACCACCACCAGTACAGCCCCCAGGGGGCGCTAGTACAAACGGGGGGGGGAACGGTCCGAACTTCAGCTCCCGTGTTTTCTATCCTCCTCCCCTCCCCCCGAAGGGCAGGTCCACAGGCCATGCAGATGAAACGGCCGGTGGGTCCCCCCTCCGCTATGCCAACACAAAGCAGCTGCCTCAGGATTAGCAACCCGGAAAGAAATCAAGCCTGGGGGTGAGAGAAGTGAATGTGTCTGCGGTAAATACAGGGGCTCTATCCCTCCAACACACAACACAAACACAGCAGCACACACACACACACACACACACACACTCCCCACCACCACAGCACACACGGGGGTTGTGTCCCCAACACACACAGCACTTTTCTGGGATAAGGCAACGCCGCATGCAAGGAATGAATCTGCTTTTCTGAAAAAAATGTGGAAAAGCGGACGCGTTCTTTCGCCATCCCTGTAGCCTTGCTGTCCGAGGACGAAGGGACGGCTCGACCGAGCAGGTTTTTCTGAAATTTGGCGCCGTGTGGACGCACCACATTTTGGAAAAGCCTCTTGCGAAAGAAAAGTGGGAAAATGCTATGCAAATTGCGACCCACGATGTGTGTATCTTTTTCCGACTTTTCTTTGTAGTGTAGACGTAGCCATACTCACACTGCAACTCTCCCCCACACGCCATATCAAAACACAAACCAGCTTCTCCACGTGGACACACACACACACCTGTACATTCAGCATACACCAACACACCTTGCTATGCAGACACAAGGCTTTACCACTGTGACGTAGTGGGGGTACCTGGCTGGTTTCTATGCTGCTGGCTCTGGGGTAACCCCCACTGGCTGCCGTGGGTACCACGACCCAGCAAAACAGGATGAGTCACTATGCAAACGAGTAGGGCCAGACACCCCCCATGGAGAGGAACAAAGGAAGGGGGAATGCTGCCCTGGCTGGGGGGCAGGGCTGGAAGAGGGTTAGTTAGTTGCTGTCTGGGAGCATGGAGGAGACAGCCTAGGGAAAGGGGCTGGAGTTTAGGGGCCCAGTCTCCCCCCATCTCAAGGGGGCCTGAGGCATCCTAGCCCAGCTCTGTGACCAGATTCCATCTGTGCTGTGCTGTATCCTGGATAGGCAATAAACTTCCTCTATTCCACCGGCTGGTGCAGTCTGTTTGTGCCATTTCGGGGTGCAGGAGACGGGGGACCCCCAACGCGCCATCACAATCACACACACCCCATCACATTCCCCCAGTAACAACAACTCGCTGCATCCGACGCACAACACACACAACACACACACCGCAGCACCTCATACACAAAACCACCACCAGCGGCTACATCACAAACAACACACCCACAACCACGCACACCCCACCACAGTGCAGAGCCAACACACACACTTGCACTTAACCGTGCTTGCGAGTTTGCAGCCACCCCATTTGTGCGCCCGTGCCCGCCGGTGCCAGGGCTCAGCTTGCTGCAGCGGGCAGGCGGCACGGGAGCGCGCCCCTCAGCTGGGCAGCCTGCAGGCAGAGAGCTCTGCCCCACAGCTGCGCGTGTCAGGCGGCGGGTGCAAAGGTGGTACCCGCAGAGGGCAGACACTACCCAACCCCCTCCCGCTTGCTCTCGGCTCTGGGCTGCTTGGGGCAGGCGAGGAGCCGGGGTTGCAGTGGGTAGGTGAGCTCAGACCCACACAACTCAGTGCCGGGCTGGAGGGACCGGGCACTGCCCAGGCACGGGCACCGAGAGCTGCTCCCCCGGGACGGAGGGTCCCACCCAGGCGCCGGTCTCCTTTTCGGTCCCAAGAGACGTTTGTCAGAACCCGGCCGCCGCCCAGCTCACCTTCATCCACGGCCTCCCGGCATCCGAGGGTCAACTCCCCTCCTGCTACCAGGCCCCTCTGCAGAAACCGGGCGCTGGCTGCGAAGTCTGGCTCCCAGGGCTCCCCGTCGATGAGCACCAGGTAGGGGCTGGCGGCGGGGTCACTGGAGATAGCAATGGCGAGATGGTGCCAGGACCCGTCTAGGAGAAGGCCCGCGGTGCCCCTCAGCATCACAGCCCTGCAAAGAGAGGCAATGGGGGATTGAAGGTTGAGCAGACGCCCAAATGAGTCCCCCTTTCCAGCTGCCCCTCGGGCCTAGCTCCCAGCAGGGCAGGGCCCATCAACTCTTTCGCCACTGGCCCTTGGCCCCGATTGCAATAGGAAGAAACGCACGTGGAAGGCTCAGCGGCGAGTCTATGGCCACCCAAGTTAAGGACAAGCAGATTTTTTGAATCTGTCTGGAGCAGTAGGGAGTCTACAAGCAGTGCAGGGCCGTTCTGAGACGGACTCAGCAATCTTGTCTGCCATGACGCGGCAAGGCGCAAGTCTCCAACCGTGCGTCTCTGGAGGGTGAAATAGTTTCATTCCCAAAGGCAGCGCGCGCGGCTTTAAACAGCATCAGTTCAAACATGCTACGCTCAGCAGTCAGGAAACTCAAGAGTTTTAAAAGAGCTGGCTTAGGCGCATTGATGTTCCTGTTCAAACAGCCTTGGACAAATGTGGAATTTCCAGAAGGGGAAGAGACGGACGGCTGTGCCTGTATTTTACCAGGGAAAATAGCTTGAGCGGAGTAGTTAGAGGCCAGTCTACCTGGCACTGATCCCACACAAGGGCATGGAATGGCTGCGAGAGGGGAAAGGCCGGCCCCCTGGCTAACTCTGAGAAGCCCCCCACGTCCCATCCCGCAGAGGGAAGCAGACACCCCCCCACACCTTGCCTAGCCCCGGCCCCGCACAAAGCCACCCCGTGGTGCCGAGGGACTGCACTCACCCTTTGAGCCAAACCTCCAGGCCCGCGGGAGCCAAGAGGGAGAGCGCGAGCTCGGCTGGCCTGGCTCTCAGCACGTAGCTGAGGAGGCACATCCTGCCGGCAGAGGCAAAGGGGCTTTGGAGCCACAGGCCCAGGGTGAAGCTGCGCAGGTAGCGGGTGACGGCGTTCTCCAGCCGCACGCTGCTGCCCAGGGCGGGGTCGCCGCCGGGGAGACGCAGGGTCGACGACGCCCCGTACTCTAGTGAGGATGCAAAGGGCAGCCATGAAACCGAGGCTGGGAAGGGGGACGGCCCAGGCTTCCCTTGTGTATCGCCGCTGGCTCCAGATCCCACAGGCTCGGCCGGCCCCCAACCGGAGTGACACGCGCAGAGGCAGTCACCGCGTCTGGGCTCCTGCGCACGGCAGGCACCGACCCCCAGCCCCGCACGCTGCGCCCCACAGCCGAGCAGAGCCGAAGGGCAGTGCCCCAGGAATGCCCTGGCAGAGAACAGGAGGGGGGGGCCCCACAGTGCCAGGGAATTAGCCCACCTGTCACCAGCAGTACGGGACCAGCAGGCGCGAGCCCACACAGGCTGCCTCGCGGGCAGGACTCAGCTCCTCAGCCGGGACTCGGGTTTGGGTCACCAATCTGCATGTGCAGGAGCCAGGACAAAACCCAGCCCCCCGTCCCCCCAGCCAGGACAAAACCCAGCCCCCCCGTCCCCCCAGCCAGGACAAAACCCAGCCCCCGTCCCCGCAGCCAGGACAAAACCCAGCCCTCGTCCCCCAGCCAGGACAAAACCCAGCCCCGTCCCCCCAGCCAGGACAAAACCCAGCCCTCGTCCCCCCAGCCAGGACAAAACCCAGCCCCCGTCCCCCCAGCCAGGACAAAACCCAGCCCCGTCCCCCCAGCCAGGACAAAACCCAGCCCCCCGTCCCCCCAGCCAGGACAAAACCCAGCCCCGTCCCCCCAGCCAGGACAAAACCCAGCCCCCCGTCCCCCCAGCCAGGACAAAACCCAGCCCCCGTCCCCGCAGCCAGGACAAAACCCAGCCCTCGTCCCCCCAGCCAGGACAAAACCCAGCCCCCGTCCCCCCAGCCAGGACAAAACCCAGCCCCCCCGTCCCCCCAGCCAGGACAAAACCCAGCCCCCGTCCCCGCAGCCAGGACAAAACCCAGCCCTCATCCCCCCAGCCAGGACAAAACCCAGCCCTCGTCCCCCCAGCCAGGACAAAACCCAGCCCCCGTCCCCCCAGCCAGGACAAAACCCAGCCCCCCAGCCAGGACAAAACCCAGCCCCCCGTCCCCTCAGCCAGGACAAAACCCAGCCCCCCGTTCCCCCAGCCAGGACAAAACCCAGCCCCCCGTCCCCTCAGCCAGGACAAAACCCAGCCCCCCAGCCAGGACAAAACCCAGCCCCCCGTCCCCTCAGCCAGGACAAAACCCAGCCCCCCAGCCAGGACAAAACCCAGCCCCCGTCCCCCCAGCCAGGACAAAACCCAGCCCTCGTCCCCCCAGCCAGGACAAAACCCAGCCCCCGTCCCCCCAGCCAGGACAAAACCCAGCCCCCCAGCCAGGACAAAACCCAGCCCCCCGTCCCCTCAGCCAGGACAAAACCCAGCCCCCCGTTCCCCCAGCCAGGACAAAACCCAGCCCCCCGTCCCCTCAGCCAGGACAAAACCCAGCCCCCCAGCCAGGACAAAACCCAGCCCCGTCCCCTCAGCCAGGACAAAACCAAGCCCCCCGTTCCCCCAGCCAGGACAAAACCCAGCCTCCTGTTCTCTGCCAGGGCACTTCCTGGAGCACTGTCCTTCGGCACCTAGTGCAGGATGGGCAGCATCCTGGGATCTGCATGCGCCAGCCCCGCTCCCCACCAGCTGGTTCCCCCCCCCGCCTGCTCCCCCTGACCTCCTCCCAGCCAGTCCTGCTCCCCACCAGCCAGTGCCGCCCCCCCATCTTCCCCGGCCAGCCCCGCGCTCCCTGCCAGCTGGTTCCCCCCCAGCCAGCCCCGCTCCTCCCGACCCCCTCCCAGCCAGCCCTGCTCCCCCCAACCCCTTCCCGGACAGCTCCACTCCTTGCCAGCCAGTTCCCCCCGGCCAGCTCTGCTCCCCCCAGCCATTCCTCCCCACCCCCACCCCCCGACATCCCCCAGCCAGCCCAGCTCCTCCCAACACCCTCCTGGCCAGCCCTGCTCCTCCCAACCCCCTCCTGGCCAGCCCCCCGCTGCCCCCGCCCCCAGTCTGAGATCATGTGTGTCTGGTATTTTTTTGAAACCCATCTGGTAACCCTACCTCCAACCTGCCCTGGAGCAGCGAGAGGGGCAGTTTGCCTCTGGCACTCTGCTCCCTGCCCTGCGTCCGGCCAGGCTGGGAGGTGAAAGTCTCCGTATCCCTCGGCGCCAGGGGCCGGACAGTCCCCACCCAGCCGACCCGGGCTCGCGGCAGTGGTGCATCTGCGCTGCTACACCTGGTCCCTAGGAAGTGAGCAGAGCCCAGCAATTCCCTGGGCACAGCCCGCAGGTCTGCCTGGGGCCAAGGAGCCCGGGTTTCCCTGCCTCCCCCGGCCCCCAGCACAGGCGCTCACCCAGAGACGCGTTAACCACGGCCACCCCGGAGACCAGCAAGGCGCCCAGGCTGGCGAAGGAGACGGGCCGCTCGCTGGCCACGCGGAAATGCTCCTGGTGGTTGAAGAAGCCGATCACACCAGCCGGGAGGGTGATGAAGCCCCATGTGCTCTGCCCAGCGGAAAAGGGCACCGGAGCCAGCTCCTGCTGCAGGGACGCCCCGGGGAATTCAGCAGCCAGGCTGCCGTACACATGGGTGGCGTTGGACTCCAGGCGCAGCTGGAGGAGCACCGCCCGGCTGGAGGCCTTTGTCAGCACCACGGTGCCCACGGCATGGCAGGGCATGGAGAAAACGACATCGGCTGTGGCATACGGGCCCATCCCGCCGGGGAGGGGGAACTCCACGGGAGCGGGGGGCCCGCAGGAACCTGGCAAGAAAGCACACGCTGGGCTGGGCTGCATTGGGAGGCTCTCCCCTGGCCTCAGCCTCTCCAGCTCTCCCTCTCTGGCCGAGTTTAGAAGAGACAAACGTTAGACCCGCTGGGCTCTAGCAACACCGCAGCTGAAATCGTCTGGCCGGTCACTCACAGGACACGCTCAGCCTTAAACAGGGGAGCTGGGCGAGGTGTGGGGAGCGGCTCTGCGCCCCTGAAAGAGGCGGGGCCTCAGGCAAAAGGGGCGGGGCATCGCCCGGACATGCCATGCCACCCCTCCCCTCCCCCCGGCTCTCAGAGCCACCGTGCCTGCACCGTGCCACGCAGTGCTCCGGCAACCATTGAAAGCCTCATCTCGGCCTCCCTTAGCAGCTCCAGTTCAGCCACCCTGGTCTCCCAAGCCCGGACACGGCCCCTGAGGGCCAGGGCCTCCTTGCACTGAGGACACACCCTCCACCACCCGTCCAGAGGGCAGGTCTCCAGACACGCTACACTGGGTGCCATGAACTGGGGAGCCCCTCTCTGCTTTGCCGGGCTCCAGCCTGCAACCTCTGCGCTCCCAGAGCTCGTCCTGCCTGGCCGTTTGTTGGAGTGAAATCGGGCGGTTTGGGTTTTAGCTTAAAGAAAGGTAAAGACTGAAGTGCAGCTCGCCCCCTCGACCTCCGCTCTAAACCACGTGCGCCCGCCCTCGGCTGCACTCCTGGGCCTGCAGAACCCGGCAGCGCTCACAAGCCTTCGGTATCTTAATCCCCCCGCCTCTGCGTCGAAACAAACTCCCTACCGCAAAGCTCGTGCTGCTCCCAGCTGCCAGATTCGGCCCATGTCACACTCCGGCTGGGCTGCATGAAGAGCTGTATCTGGGGCTAGGGTGGGTAGGGGTGGGGGCTACAGCCCCTCTAGCCCCCTGCCCCATGGCACCCCGGCCCTCTGGTCCTATGTTCCCCTGAATTGCCCTGTACAGATCCCGTGATTGCTGGCCAACAGCCGTGCCCTGAACTCGTGGCCCAGTGCTCAGCAGCAGAGTTCTGGCATCCTCAGCTTTCCCTGCTATGAGAAACCCCCCGTCCGGATTGCCTGTTTTCTCTGCACACCCCGGACACGTCACCCCACGCGGCTGGCACCCAGTGGACACCTGACCCCAGGCCCAAATGTGCCGGGGAGGTAAAATGGGGCCCACAAGTCAGCCCCTTTGTGCACTCCGGTCACCTCACCATGGCTGGATTTGCAGAAGAAGCCGGTGGCTTCGGCATGGGGCCGTGTGTCGCAGCCTCGGGGCTCCCATGTCCCGTGTCGAGAAAGGTCGGACGGGTGGAGAGACATCACTGCACACCGGCCGGCAAATTAGCCACGGCTGCTTGGAGAGAAGAGAGAAACTCCATTTGCTGGGGACTGCGGACTCCTCTGCCCAGCGGCCTCGGTCCAGACTCCAGAGAACCTGAGCAGTAGCAGGAGCTGGGGGGGGGGGGGAGCGTGGGATGAGCCTTGCTCTGGGCCCTGGCAAAGGTGGGTTGGGTGAGCCTGTCGTAGCCCTTCCTGGAGGGGTGCTCTTATCCCAAAACTGTCATGGGGCAAGGGGCATGTCCTGGCTTAAAGCAGCCAGGGGCTGCGGGTTCTGGCTGAGGGGTCTCTCTGGAGCTTTGGGGGCAGGGCAGGAGTGGAAGAGCCAGGCGTGGGGCATCTCTTCCTCGGCAGAGGAGGAGGGCCGGCCCGGCCCGGCTGACAGACGTTTTCCGGTTTGCTCGGGAGAGCCCCGGGAGAGCCCGTGGCGGAACACGTACGGCGATGCCACTTGAAGAAGACAGGCTCCGAGGAGTCGCTCCATCGCCACGCCCTGCTGAACTGCAGCCCAATCCACATGTGCCAGCCGTCTGCAGGGGCGGCATCTAGGGGACACGCAATGCCCACAGCCGCCACTGAATGCCACGCGTGCTGGGTACCCCAGGACAGAGCCTCTCCCAACCCCAACCTGTCTGAGCGGAGCAGGGCTGGAATCGCCGGGACAGGCCCAGGCCCAGGTTTCCCCTGGTATTTAGGCACCGAAAGGTGCAGCTCGGATGGCAACCGGGCTCAGCTCTGCACCGGTAGGTGCCCGAATACCTTTGCCAATCTGGCTCTAAGCAACTTGCCCGGACATGGGGAATGAAGCTGGGGCACGTGAGGGCCAGCCCAGCACCCATCAGCGCCACAGCCTCCCCGTGGGGCCGAGCCGTACCCCACCCTGCTGCCAGCTGCACAGAGCTCTCAGCCACTGGCGATGCCAGAGACCGGCGCAGCGGGAATACTGACTGCCGTGTAGACGCACCCAAGGGGGCAGGCCAGCCTAAGCCACTTTGGCGGCAGACGAAGCCAACGCGCACACAGGACTCCCGGTGCAAAATGGGGTGTCCATGGGGAGCTTGTGTGGAACGGCTGCTGGGCCCCCCATTCAGACAAACCCGGAGACTTCCAGAGTCCAGCTCCCTCTGCTGCTGGCCCACGGAGACCTTCCTTCACCGGGCTCTCGCGGCACTGGGGCCCCTTACCAGCCAGAAAGGCATTCTCCTCCTCATCTCCGACACTTGCCAAGCTCCCCCCCCACTGCTGGCAAAAGGCCAGCGCTTGGGGCCAGGTCCGCATTCCCCACGGGGCCGGGAAGTGGAAGGCATAGCAGTGGGAGCGGAAACGCGCCAGCCTCACGGAGCCAGGGAAGGCGTCTAGGAGAGAAGGATCAGACACTAACCAAGGCCTGCAGGAGCACCTGTCCCCATGGGCCTTCCCCAGCCCATCCCGGCCCTGCTCTCCCCACAGCCCCAGGCCAGGCCCCCGAAGCGCTGGCCCTCTGGCTGCATCTGTGGCTCCCGACAGGGTTCCACAAAGCGCTGTCTGTCCGTCCGTGTGGGCCCTTTGGGGGTCCGAAAGGCTCCCTGAAGCTGTCCGCACACACGCGGCATGACAGAAGCGGGGCTTCCCCAGTTTTGTCCATCTGTCTGTCCCGCTACAGCCGTGGCTCTGGAGAGAAAGCCTCTTGTCCCCCAAAGTCATGCGTCAGCTCTTCCGAGTAGGCACATGGCTCCAGGGCTGCAGGGACCCCAGAGCCCTCCACCTGTCCGCTGGGAATATTCCCCGGAGGGTGCCTCTGACCAGCCGGGCGCCCCCCACCTGCAGCGGGCATCTCGCAGATGAAGGAGCAGCTGTGGTCGCAGTCCCAGTCTCTCCACTGGCTGAGGTAGAAGCCCACCAGCTGCACACAGTGCTTGTCCTTGGGGTGGCTCCACAGCCAGTTCCTGGAGACAAAAGGCACCGAAATCCCAGAGGGGGGTTAGGCCGAACTAGAGGCAGTGGAGGAACAAGAGGACACGGCTCAGATGGCTGAGAACTCCCGACCAAGCAGGGAACGTGCACAAACCAGAAGAGAAAAGGCTTCTCCCCGCCCCCCCATTTTGTTATCAGTGGGAAAGGCAGGTGCCCCCGGAGCTGCTCACAGAAAGCAGAGCGGAGCGACGGCCCGTGACAGCGCGTCGGGGAGCCCCGACCCTGCACCCCCGTCTGCGGCCAGCTGTGACTCGCCAGTAGAATAGAGAGGGTATATTGCTGCTCCGAGGCTCAGCCCAGCATAGGACCGATGCAGGCGGAAGAGGATGGGCCGACAGCCCTAGTTCCCTTGGGAGAAGGGGGTTATAGGCCCCTGAGCCCCCTACACTGGTTAGTCTGCTTCCTCCACGCTTCCCCACGCTCTCCCTGCCCCCTCCCCACGCCACACCCGTCCTTTGTCCAAAGCCCTTCCCTGGTCATGTCTAGGAGACATGAGGGCCCTCAGGGGCGCCCCCCCGCTGGGCCGTGCTTACAGACAGAGGCCAGTAGGGGTCAGCCACCGCCCAAGCCTAGCGACCAGCGAACGCCCCACCAGAGTGGGCCTAAGGCCACTAGAGTAGACAGCCCCCCACTACGTCACATGGCCCCAAACAGAGCTCCAGGGCCAATAGCACACCTGGGCCACCCCCTCCGCCTCCGCTGCCCGTGTGCGTCACGTGCCACCAGCCGACACGCAGGGCTCCGGTACTGGGCAGCACGTTGCCCTGGAGGGGGCAGAGAGCGAGGGTTCGGAGGGCGCTCCCCGCGGGTGAATTAAAACCCAGGGGTTTGGAAAGGAAAAGTGGGAAGAACAATTCCCTCCCTTGCAGCCAAAGGCTCCAAGCACAGGGACCATCCGCAAGGTTTGGACTGCACAGCCACGAGGAGGGGGCCTCCTGTCTTCTAGACCAGCCACGTCACGGGGAGGACACGCCCTGGGAGACACCAGCCAGGTGCTCCTGGGTTCTCGGCCTGGCTCGGGGAGGACAGTGAGCTTAGGCACTGCAGTACAGCCCTGTGGCCCGAAGGCCCGTTTGGACGAGCTGGGAGCCCAGCTGCCCCAGTGGCTCTGCCCCAGCACAGAGGCCGCACTGCAGCCGCGCCAGTTCCGCCAACCCTCCTGCTCCAGCCCTGCCCTGCAGTCCTTGGCCCGTCCCCCTGGAGATCCCCAAAGGCCCCTGCTCCGGGCCAGGCTGCTGCTAGGAGCTATGGGCCCGGAGCGTCGGGACTCTCCCCATGCCCGGGCCCCGCAGGGGCTGTCTGAGCTACTGGGGAGGTGGCAAACAAGCCAGCCCGCCCCTTCCTTCCCAACACGCCTTTCCCAGGGACACAGCCATTTGCTCCATCTGCTGCACCCGGGGGAGCAGCGGCTCTGCAGTGCCCCGACCCCCGGCTGAGCAGTGGCCTAAGGCTGCTCGAGGACCCAGCAGGGAGACGCCGTCGCCTACCTGTACCAGCTCTTTGAAATTGGCACGCCATCCACCCAGGTGAGCTCCGCCTCTCCCGCCAGCCGGGCCAGCCCCATCCAGTACTGAGAGCCAGGCCCCCCTCCGCCGTCCGTGAGCTCCGCCAGGAACATCTGCCCAGCAGAGACCAAGGGGAAGGAAGCTAGAAAGGCCAGCGAGTCGGGCAGGTGCTGGGAACGTGCCCCATGCCCTGGCCTGCTGCGGGGGGAGGGGAAGAGACAGGGTGGGGCAGCCCAGCAATGCAGCAGGCCCCCGTATTCGGGTTGGGCCGGGTGAGTCACTGGGCACCTGTGATATAAGCCCTGTCCCCCACTCGTCCGAGCCCTGAGTCTAACCCTGCCGGGGGGCTCGGACGCCAGCCGACTTAGCAGCTGGGCCTTAGGAACCGAGCCTGCAGCCCCTCCCCAACGCGGACTAACCCCAGATTAACCCTGTGGAGCGGGTCCCCTCTCTGATCCCGATCTCTGCCTGTCCTCCCTCCCTCGGTGCCGGGGGCACCTGCCCACGCCTGCCTCCTGGCACGTGCCCCGGGGCTCAGCCCGTACCTGCTTCTTGTGATCCCTGATGACAATTAACTCTGCCCGTCGCGCCTGGCAGAAGGCCCTGGCCTGGCTCCAGGAACGGCCAGGCCCCCGGGCGGGGACGAAGAGGCAAAGCGAGGCCCCGTATGGCACCCAGCCGGAGGGGCACAGCCCCCACCCTGCAGGACAGCAAGAGAAAGGGGAGGGCTTGCGACCCAACACGGAGCCTCCGCCTCACGGGCCCCGGCCCCCTCGCTCCCCCAGGGGCCCAGACGCTGCAGGCAGGGGCTGGCAGCGGAGACCAGGCCAGGGCAGGGGCTCGGGGCTGCCACGAGGGGGGCAGAGAAACTCCCGTCC
The DNA here is from genome assembly GCF_049634645.1 of Pelodiscus sinensis. NCBI lineage: Eukaryota > Metazoa > Chordata > Testudines > Trionychidae > Pelodiscus > Pelodiscus sinensis. The sequence goes on along the minus strand of NC_134732.1, from coordinate 2,529,558 downwards.
GAGCCGGAGCAGAGGCTGCTGGTTCGATCCGGAGGCTCCCCGGGCGGCTCCGCTGATGCCGTGCGCAGGGCGCGCGGGGGCCTCTGCCAGGCAGATACCCGGGCAGGGGGCTCCCGGGGTGAGGCCCGAGGGGGGCTGAACGAAACGGGCTGGGGCAGGACCAGGAGCCCTCCCCCCGGGCTGGCTCCTCGGAGAGCAGGGAGGGGCACAGGCCGCCACGCGGGACCCGCAGCCATCGGCAGGGCAGACTCAGTCCCCAGCCCCACCCCTCCTACGGCCCCCCAGTTCCTCACCCCAGCTGGCCAGGGACAGCGCCAGGGCAGGCAGACAGCCGGGCGCCAACACCAGCCAGGCCTCCCCATGGCAACGCCTGCGTCCGGCTGGAATCAAAGCACAGTCACCTGCCCAGGGCCCCCTGCCACCAGGGTGCACCCCTCACCCGCCCAGACCCCCCCCGGGACGCCCCTCACCCGCCCAGACCCCCCCCCCGGGACACCCCTCACCCGCCCAGACCCTCCCCAATGCCTGGGACACCCCCGGAACCCCCTTCACCCGCCTAGACCCCCCCGGGACGCCCCTCACCCGCCCAGACCCCCCCCCGGGACACCCCTCACCCGCCCAGACCCTCCCCCATGCCTGGGACACCCCTCACCCGCCCAGACCCCCCCGGGACGCCCCTCACCCGCCCAGACCCCCCCCCGGGACGCCCCTCACCCGCCCAGACCCTCCCCCATGCCTGGGACACCCTCACCCGCCCAGACCCCCCCAGGACGCCCCTCACCCGCCCAGACCTCCCCATGCCTGGGACACCCCTCACCCACCCAGAACCCCCCGGACGCCCCTCACCCGCCCAGACCCTCCCCCATGCCTGGGACACCCCTCACCCGCCCAGACCCCCCCCGGGACACCCCTCACCCACCCAGACCCCCCCCGGAACCGCCTTCACCTGCCCAGACCCCCCCCCGGAACCCCCTTCACCCGCCCAGACCCCCCCCCGGGACGCCCCCTCACCCGCCCAGACCCCCCCCCGGGACGCCCCCTCACCCGCCCAGACCCTCCCCTATGCCTGGGACATCCCCTCACCCGCCCAGACCCTCCCCCACGCCTGGGACGCCCCCTCACCCGCCCAGACCCCCCCCCGGGATGCCCCCTCACCCGCCCAGACCCTCCCTCCCGGGACGCCCCCTCACCCGCCCAGACCCTCTCCCACGCCTGGGACGCCCCCTCACCCACCCAGACCCTCCCCTATGCCTGGACGCCCCCTCACCCACCCAGACTCTCCCCCATGCCTGGGACGCCCCCTCACCCGCCCAGACCCCCCCCCCCCGGGACACCCCTCACCCGCCCAGACCCCCCCCCGGGACGCCCCTCACCCGCCCAGACCCTCCCCCATGCCTGGGACACCCCTCACCTGCCCAGAACCCCCCCGGGACACCCCTCACCCGCCCAGACCCTCCCCATGCCTGGGACACCCCTCACCCGCCCAGACCCTCCCCCACGTCTGGGACACGCCCCTCACCTGCCCAGACCTTCCCCCCCCGAGACGCCCCCTCACCCACCCAGACCCTCCCCCACACCTGGGATGCCCCCTCACCCGCCCAGACCCCCCTGGGACGCCCCCTCACCCGCCCAAACCCTCTCCCCCCCCCACACACACCCACGTACCTGCGCCCTCACCCGCCCACGGCGCTCGCCTGCTTCCCACTCCTCCCCCCGAGCATTGTGGGGCCTCTGCAGGCCACCCCCAGCGCTGCCCCCCAGCCGCCAGAGCAGCCCCGGGCCCTGGCCGTGACGAGCCGCGAGGGGCCGACGTTACCTCATGAGCCCAGCCTGGCCAGGCTCACGGTGCAAGCCGTGCGCTAGCCCCCCCCCCGCCCGCCAGCCCCCCCCCGCCCCCCCTCCGTGCTGCTAACTGGGCCCCCAACGCGCCTGCCTGGGGGCCGAGGGGCCTTTCCCACCGAACCGACCCAGGAATGAAATGTGCCACCGAGGGCGGGGGCTGGGTCCCACCCCTCCGCCCCCAGCTCGCCCCGCTGGTCACAGGCACGCGGCTCGTACCGGCACGACGCCCTTCTGCTGGGGCAGCTGGTTCCCCGCTTCCCCCCGGGGCGCTAGGACCCACGCGGGTTCCTCCGCCCTTCAGCGCTGCGAGGGGAGGCCAGGCCCACGCCCTGCGCCGGGCCAGCTAAGGACCCTTGAAGCAGGCGGGAGACTCCTCCGCTGCCCTGGGCCCCTGCCTCCCGGCTCTGTCGGCCCGTCTCTGGGCGCTGTCCCCAGGCAGCATCTCACCAGCGTGTGGGCAGGACGTCCTGTCCCCAGCCTGCTTGCTCCTCCAGCGGCGCCCTCCTCCTCTGGTCTTCTACCGGCAGCTGTGCCAGGCCAGCACTATACGCCCCAGGACTGTCACCTCGGGCAGCGGCGCTAGCGTGCGTGTAGACGCTTCGAGCGTTTGCTCGGTCATGCTCCGCCTGCAGGAATATCTGGGCCTGTTTCAAAGGGGCTGGGGGGGCTCCTCTTTGTATTGCCAAACCGCTGGGCGCAGCCGTCCAAGAGAAAGGGGAGTTGTCCTGGCGCACGCACCCCCCAGCCCGCGAGGCGGAGGTCCCAGGGGTGCGTGGACACCACGTGCACTGTGTGCAGAACACACGAGTGTGTACGAGCGCTGGATACCCGAGGGTGCTGCCAGTGAGGGGCAGAACCGCTCCGGCAGGCCCCAGTGTGAGTCCTGCTCAGCAGAGACCGAACATTGTTGCCATGTCGTGGGGGCGTCGGCGTCCGCCTGAGCTAGGCCGGTTGTTAGGTGTAGGAGGCTGCAGGGCCCTTGCTGTGCTATTACAGGTTAGGCTGCTCCGGGCTCTGGCCTTGCAGCTCCGCTGTTATTGGCGCGAGCAGCCAGTGCGGCCGGCTGCGTCAGCAGACCCCAATGCTACTCATAGAGAAGGCGCACAAGCCCTGTTCGGCGACAGAGGGACCCGGACAATGGGCGGGTTTCTTGCCATCAAGACACAGAACCAGCGTCCCGTCCCAGTCTGCTGCCCCCATGGCCCCACCAAGGGTTACGGCTAGTACGCTGCCCCCCATTTCCAGACAGCCAAACAGCGCCCCAGCACCCTGGGCATTTCTCAACCAGTGGGACGAGTTCCCTGAGGGGCACTCGAGAGAAGTCTGGGGGTGCGTCAACACAACTGAACACTGGAGAAAACAGAATGTTTGTGTTACGTTTTCCAGCGCTTTATTATTTTTGTACTTTTTATCCCCAAAAATTTCATCACCCGCCCGGCTACAATTAAGTTGTTTAAACAAATGTGTTGCGATGGTAGAAAAAAATTGTGTGTGTCTGAAAACTGTAGGTACCGGGGGTACTTCTAATTTTTTTTTAAAGGGGTACTTTATAAAAAAAGGTTGAGAAACAATGTTTTACGACATCTGCTTGTTACCTCGCCTGCAGCCTGAGATCGTGGATAAAACCCCCCTGTTCATTATGTGATCAACCCGTCCTGGACTAGGGGTGACTGCTGGGGAGCGACACAAGGGGTGCATCCGCCACGTGACTGCCCCCCCACGTGACTCCTCTCTGTGCCACCCTTAGCCCCCTCTTCCTGCCCCCACTGCACCCCAACTCTATCCCCCACTCCTCCTCTGTCCCTCCATCTCTTCCCCAAGCAACATGGCCCGGGGACTAGCAGTGCACACGATGCTGGTTGCAGAGGTCAGGGCCTGCCCACACTCACCAGTGATGGCGGCAGGAAACGGAGCTGCCCAGCCCCAAACTGCTCCACTCCAAGGACCCAAGCCGTGTCGCTCCACTTCCGGCCGCCGGTGAGTGCAGGGGGGTTCCCCCCCCTTCTCCCAAGTCCCCTCCCCAAAGCAGTGTGGCTGGAGCCGGGTCACTGTGCATCCTGCCGCTGCTGCCGATGAGTGAGGGTGGGGGGCTTGTTCTTTGCTAGTGAGGGGCCAGGCCCCTCACTAGACCCCCCCCCCAGTCCGTCTAGTGCCCCAGGAGTCCCTCAAAGCGCCGGGCCTGGGGCGGTTGGATGAAACATCCTATGGATGGGACAGTGCCCGCCTGCTGGCCCCCACTGGCCCCAAGGCATTTGGGGCACATAACACTTCACGCACGCCCAGCATCGCCCCCTCTCAGATGTAGCCGCACTTGCCGCAATATATTTACATCCAGATGTCGGGCCTGGTGCTTTCACCAGAACCGTGCCGGGCTCAGGCACCGAGCTGCCGTGGGTTCCTGGCCCTTGGTTCAGGCTTAGGCCGTGCACCCGGCCCGTGGCCCAGGCTCCTCTGCTCTGCATTCCCCTTTTTGGCTTCTGTGGGGAGGATGTTCCCCCCAAGCCACAGACAAGGCGTCGCCTCCTGTTTGAAGGGGTGCACCCCTCTGCCTGCGCCCGCTCCGCCTCGCCCTGCCACCCACGAAGGAAACTGCCTGGCCCAGCCACCTGCGTCCCAGCCGTGCGCCTGGGCACCCCATCCCGCACTCCCCCCACAGGGCAGCTGTGGGGCTGGGCCCACCTTCCTGCTCCAGGCATCGCAAGGGTCTCAGGTTTGGCCAGGCCACGTTTCAGTGGCTCTGACCCCGAGGGCCGGGTTCCCTGCGTGGCAGGCTGGGCCCAGCTGCTGTGGGTGTTTCTGTGGGTTCAGTCGCACCCCTGGGCCACCCACAGCCCGGGCAGGCTAACCGGCAGGGAGACGGGCCAGGGTCCATCTCTCTCAGGAGAGCAGAGGCAGGCTGGAACGAGGAGGGCCCACCAGGGAGCCACGGCCCCGTGGGATGAGCCAGGTGGCTGAGAAGTCTGCAGGCTCCAGGCCCAGGGAGTCGACAGGGCTCGATGACTCCCCCTCCCCAGGGGCGACAGAGCCAGGGGCTGCAGCGGGGCAGCCTGCCCTCAGAGACCCGGCCTGCTCCCTGCCCAGCCACGATGGAGTCTCTCTTCACCCCTGCGAGCCGGGCGCGGCCTGGCTAGCCCTCAAAGGCTGCCACGGCCCCGCAGCACACACACTGGCCGCAGCAGCGGCTTCGGGGGAACTGCGGCTGGGGCACCGTGTCCTGACAGAGCCCCACGGGCTGCTGGGTGACCGGCGTCTCTTTGGAGGGCGCTTTGAAGGAGGAGTCGGACTCCGGCCGGCCGGCCGCCCGGGGCTGATCCTTCTCGGCCTTCACCGCCAGGAAGGTGGCCAGGTCCAGGTCGAGCATGGCGATGCCGCCGCGGGGCGTGGGCGTGCTCTGGCGGCACTGCGGGCAGGGGATCCACCGCTGCTCGTTGGCTACGGTGTCCAGGCGCTTGAGGCAGGCCTGGCAGAAGGTGTGGCCACAATAGAGCCGGCGCGGGAGCCTGCTGGACAGGTTGTAGGAGGAATAGCAGATGACGCAGTCGATCTTAGGGCCGCCTTGGCTGGGAGGGGCGGGGTCAGCCTCAGCTCCAGGCTCCGTGTCCTCCGCGCTGTCCCTGCCGAGGGACTCAGACATGCTGGGGAGGGGCAGGAGAGAGGGTCAGAGACTTGGAGAAGAGCTGCAGAGAGCAGCCTGGGCATGGATGAAAGGCCAGGCCAGCAATGGCACGGGGGAGAAAAGAGCTGCTTTGGGTCAGGAGCCGCCAGCCAGGCAGGATCCAAGCTGTGCTGGGGTGACCTGGCAGCCAGGGGTGACCCCAGCTCTGCTGAAGCGGGGCAGGTGAGACTCAGATGGTCGAGCTAGTAGGGCCCCAGCTGCTCTGGACCGTGAGGCAAGACCCCAGCTGCTCCAACTCAGCCCGAAGCAGAGCGGGCAAAGAACACAGGCTTTCTGGCCAGAGCGTGGGGCGGAGAAGTGGGGCGCCCCAGGGCAGAGCAGCCGGGGGGGGAGTAGCCCCTGCCGAAGGGCTGGCGCTGAGAAGGCTTGTGCACCCCACACTGGTCAGGGGAGGGTTAATCCCACAGGCCGGGCTGGGGAAGGCAGGCTCCTGCATTCCCGTGGGGCTGGCCGCTCCTCCCTGCCCGGGCTTTGGGGCGCAGATAGTGCCGGGCATGGAGGACAGGAAGGGTCTTGCTTCTGTGACATCCGGCATGAGAGCTGCACCCTCCGGAGTCTCCCCTTTGCAGGATAATTTGGGGGGTCAAGACAGAGCCAGGAGCTGCCAGCCCTGCCGAGTCCTACACTAGGCACAAGGCAGACTGGACCCACAGCCGGGGCCAGAAGTCTGCAGGGCTTGCCTGGCCTGGGGAGCAGAGAGGCAGGCAGGTGGGGGTGCGCGGCAGAGCCGTGCAGCGGTGCCCTGGGACCCTGCAGCTGCAGATTGGAGCCCCACTGGGCAGGAAAAGGGGCTCTAAAGAGGGGGTCCCAGCAGAGTGCCCTGGGGAGCATGTGGGGAGCATCTGAGGCCTGGGAGACACAGGCAACCCAGGGAGGCGACCCCCAGCGGCTGGTCTCTGCTGCCCATCCCTAGCCTGGGTGGCAGGCACGCAAGAGCCCCCGGGTGCAGAAAGCCACACTCCTACCTGTCCTGGCAGCTCTTTCACCCCCGGCAGGGCTCAGCAGAAGGAGAGGACTGCACCGGGCCGGGGGGCTGCCACCTCTCATGAGGAGCAGCGTGGGGCCTTGGCATACGGGTGGCTCTTCGGAGGGCGTCTTCACGCAGCTCCCAGCTGCCGCTCCCCTCTCCGGTAATTCTCCGGGTTCACATTTCAGGGGCAGGCGCGCTACTGTATCTGCCGGAGGGAAGCCAACCCAGCCAGGTTGTGTTACCAGAGCCCGGGCTAACAATGGCCTCCGGAATCCAATAGCCCCCTTCCTGGCTTCGCGGGCGGATTGAATACCCGGCTCGCCCCGGCGCAGAGCGCTCGCCCAGGAAAGACGCGATTTGCAAGGCGCCCCGGGCTGCCCCGGCGCAGGAGGGGTTCGGAAAATCAGCTTTGCCCTGTGCGAAGGCAAGGCGCTGTCCGCCCGCCCGATCTTCAGTGGCAGCGGGCACCACCGGCGGAGCGAACACCAGCCGCCTCCGGGCAGGCGCTTGCCCCACCGTGGAGGCCTGTGTGCTCGGCAGAGCCCTGGACCGAACGGGTTCGGGAGCCCGCAGCGTGCCTGCCGCTTGCGAGCGCGGGTCGTACCAGGAGGCGCTCGGTCAGCTCCTCGGTAAGAGCCAGGAGGCCGGGCACCTCACTACCCCCGTTAGCAAACACACCACGTCCTTGCGGCTTGCCCACTGCGGCAGAACCCGCTTCCACGACAGCGCACCCGGCCTCCCAGACAAGCTTTCCAGGCTCGCTGCTCCCAAGGCCTTGCCTCGCTCTCTCCCCTCCTCCCTGCTGGCCACCTTTTGCCTTTGCCCCCTGCATTTAGGCCCTGCTGTTGAGATAAGGCTGGTATATGGGGTGGGAAGGGCCAGGCTGGCTTATTCTTGCATGGCCCCTCTGAGACCTTGTACTTAGAGCTTCCCTGTACTTCGTTACCACACACCTCCAGCCCCGGACAGCAAGCGCACCCCCCACCCCCACTCCTAGCCTGGCGGGTGGTGCGCGCCCCCCTTTGCTGGTGTGGACGGGAACTGGGCAGCTCACTGGGGAAGTCAGGTCACCAGCAGCAGCGTCCCCGTCCGCTCCGGGGGTGATGGCAGAGTCCAGGAGGAGAGCAGACAGCCCTGGAGCCGGGCATTGCCCCAGGCAGGACTCCATTGCTCCCTTGGCTGCATCCTGCTCCTTGCCAGGTGCAGCTTTGCAGGGACCCTCCGTTCCCAGCAGGCCAGGGCTAGAGACAAACCGGTCCGTGCTCTGCAAACTATGGCGCAAACTCCAGCCTCGAATGACTGGCGGCTCCTTGGCTGAGGCCCCACAATGGGCGTGGGTCTGCACCCCCAGACCACAGGACTCCTGGCCCTGCAGGGCTGGGGGAGAGAGAAATGGCATTGTCCATCCCTCCCTCCCAATTGCCAGAGGAATGGGCATACGGCACCCTGCCTGGAGCCAGGAGCAGCCTGAGGTGGGCTGCGGCAGCTGGCGCCCCAGGGGGAATGCGTGATTGGCACCCCCGCCTGCACGGCCATCAATGGCTGTGATGTAATCATCGGGCGCCCCGAGCGTCCCGTTGAAGGCGGTCCCTAGGCGACCACCAAGTCTGCCTATACTCACGGGCCGCCCCTGCCTCCTCGCCGCGCGGCCCAGGGAGGCATGCACATGTGCGGCGGGAGGGATTTTCATGGTACTCAGAAGTGCACAATCGAGCAGCAGCACAGACCAAGAAAAGCAGCAGCAGCACACAGAGTAGAGCAGCGTTTCTTAAACTTTTTAAGACTAAGGAACATCAAACAATGATTTTTTTTTATGGGGAACACCAAGGATTTTTTGTTGAGCAAAAAAAAAAGTCACCTGCCCCTTTAAGGGTGGGGATTTTGAAATCCAGTGTGCCAGGGAACACAGTTTAAGAAACACTGCATGAGAGGGCTGAGTTAGAGCATCAACTGTTACAAATGGCTGGGGGAAGGGCAGGTGCTGTGTTAGTCTGTCACTTTAAAAATGAGAGATCCTGGGGCACCTTAGAGTCTAACCAAAATATGGAGGATCATGAGCTTTCATGGGCAAACTCCACTCCTGCTCCAATTCATCTGAGGAAGTGGCTTTTGCCCAGAGTCTGTATTTCGGTTAGTCTCTAAGGTGCCACAGGATCACTCGTCATATAAAAAAGGGGAAAGTTAAAAAAAGACTTGACAACGCCAGGAAACGTTCTGGGCTTGTTTCTTTTAACGCCAAGGGCATTTCAATTCCACGTGGAACGGTTTTAAAGCTATTTTAAGTCGATGTGAGTTGTAAACGTTTGGGAGAACACCCAGAACGGTTTGTGCCGCTACCGCCCAGCTGCGTTCTCGGGGGGTCGGAACGCTGATGTTCCGTCTACTGCCCGGCAAGGAACGGTCACTAAGACAAGGGATTTACGTGAATACACAAACCAACAAACAGGGTGAGCTGGGGGTGGGGGAGCAGGCTGGGATTAGGCTGGGAGGGGCAGGAAGGGATGTGACAAGAGGCCTGCCCCAGACCGAGATGCCAGCTGAGGGCTGGGCAGACTGGTCAGATCACATTCCAGGCCCTGGGGATCTTTCTGGAAGAGCAAAAGTGAAAGCGAGCAGGAGACCTGGGGCTATCCAGGCTGCCCACAGCAGGGCAGGGCCGGCTGCTGGCAAAAGGGATCCCTTTCAGTGGCGGCCCATCAATACAGGCGATCTAGGCGGTCGCTTAGGGTGCCAAGAAAAATGGCCGTTGAGGGCTTTGGAGGCAGGGGCGCCAATCGCACGCTGATCGCGCGTTTCGCCTAGGGCGCCAGTTGCCGGCAGCTCCTCTAGGGCTGTTCCCTTTGGCACTAACTCACAGGGTGGAGGGGGCAGCAGCAGCTCCCCACGTCCAGCGTGGGCCATGGCTGGAGTTGGGAGTAGCTGGTGGCTCAGGGTAGCTTGAGGTATCCAGCCGTGTTTCTATCCCCGCCGCCTGCCCCAGCCCCTTGGCGCTGCTCCGAGCTCCGATTAATCATTGCCAAGGAAGCAGGCAAGCAGGGCTGTGCCCAGCGCTTCCAGCTCCAAGGTGCAACCTCCCAGGCAAAGTTTAAACAAACAGCGAGTGACAGACAGCGCGTGACGTCACCGTGCTGACTGGCACGCTCAGGGCCCTGCCCAGCCACAGACAGGCAGGCGCAAGCCAGTCATGTGCTGAGCCACAAGCAGAGGCCCCTCTAGAGTCCATGTGGCCCAGCCAGGTCTTAAAATGCTGCTGTTTAACATTCCATCCTTAGGTTTCAGAGTCAACATGCTCCAGGGGGCGGGCCGGTCACTCCTCTCCCAACCGTTGTTTCCGGCTGTCTGGCAGAGAGCCCCCTGGGTTTTCTTTGTAATCACACGGGCAGGTTTGGAAAGATTAGACTTTTATCAGCAAATCTCCACGAACATCGATTTTACGAGATACACCCAAATGCACCAAAACATTTCTATGGTGAATCCCTGAAATTTACAGCTAAATTTACAGTCGCCTAGCACCGTGCGCCCAGCCATGACACATCCCCGGAGCCAAGCCCAGCTCGGAGAATGCGCTGCCGTGTGTGTTTGCCCTGGGGCGAAGGGGGGGGTCTGGAGGGGAGGCAGCCGAGGGCTGGCAGGATCCGTGTGCCAGGCAGCTTGGCAAACAGAGTTTGCCCCACTCGGCCGTGGCAGCCAAGGGTGCGTGTTACCTGCCCGGTTCTACCAGCCCGAGTCCCGTGGACACAGGCAGAACCAGATCCAGGGGCTGTGTACCAGCATGGCTCATTGCCCTCCCCCGCCTGGCACGGCCAGATCCATAGGAGCCCCCCTCTCCCCCAGGCTAACTGCAGCCCCACACACCGCAGCTCTACAGTCACCCTGCAATCCAGGCTAATATAGTCCCAGGGCGCAGCAGAGTCTCAGGCAGCATGGCCCTGGGGCTGTCCGTCCCAGCCTCCTCTGCAAGATGCCACTTTCCTGAGGAGGCTGCGGCAGGCGGGGGTCTGAGCAGGGACGGCTGGGGTCACGGCGCGCGGGATTAGGAGACGACGCAGCAGCATTTCCGGCAGCAGGGGCAGAATTTACAGCAACAGCAGCCGCCGTCCGAGCCCGCCTCTGGGCCCTTGTGGTGCTTGTTTAGCTCAATGGTGTAGAGCCCATCCGGGGACATGCCGTTCATCCGCTCCAGGCTGGCGTACGGGTTATACAGCTGGGCCAAGGACTCCTGCGGGGCGACTTTAAAGCCATCCCAGCTGGCCAGCCCCAGCGGTTTGCTGGCCCCGTTCAGCAGCTCCGAGGCTGGGTACGTGGGCACGGCTCCGGGATTGACGATGACCGTGGGCGAGGGGGGCTCGTCGCCCAGGTAGCGCTTAATGAAGCTGTTCTCGAGCTGCGCGCGGGGGATGGTCACGCTGGCGTAGGGGTTCTCGAGCGTGAGGCCGCCGCGCTCCATGCCGCCCCGGCCCACGACGCGCTAGCCCGGCTCCTCTCCAGCAGCGCGACTGCCCGGCACCGCCAGCCGCCTGAGACACCAGCCTGCGCTAGCGGGAAGCCTGTCCCACCATGGGCCCTGGCCCCAGCACCGCTCTCCGGGGGCAGCAGTGCTTCCCGGCTCCTACAAGAGAGACCCCGTTAGCCCCGGAAGGAGGTCGGCAGCCGCCCTGGACGGGCCTGGGCAGCCGTGCCAGGCTCGTGACACATGGCAGCCATTCCCCCGGGCAGCGACGTGGCTCCTGGGCCACTGAGCCCCTCCCCCGGGCTCCAGCTAAAGCCAACCCCAGCCTGAGGGGCACATGCTGGGCACGGAGAGCGTGCCAGGAAATCACGGCCCTGGGCCCAGGCCCGGCCGCTGGGCACTGGCTGGGGCGTGTCCCTGGGAAGGGCCACAGGCCCCACTGGCAGAGGGGTGTGAAACAGCCAGGCCTGACCAGGCCACACAGACCCACGCTGGCTCGTGGCACCTGCCTCTGGGGGCTACTCAGCAGCGACCGAACCCAGGCCAGGCCCCAGCTTGCACTGGCAGGGAGTGGGCGCAGCGTGGCTGTACCCCACAGCCAAGTGCTGCCAGCTTGTGGGGCGCTGGCCCGGCCAGGGGCAGGGAGGGGATCCCAGCTCCCGGGTTCTCATTCAATATGGCCAGAGAAACGTGCGCCAGGACAAAGCCGCCAGCCTGTGCCCACCCAAGGGCCGCGGCGGGCAGAGGCGGGCTCAGGCTGGGGAGTGGAAGGAGGCAGGCATGCCCCGCTCAAGGGACCACTCCGCCCCAAACCAGCAGGGCCCTAGGGCTGGAAAGCAGAGAGGCTCATGGCCCAGGGCCCTGGTGGGGTACAGAGAGGAAGGAGATGCAGAGTCATGGGGGAGAAGGGGGCTACATGCTGAAGGAAGGGAGGCTGGGAAGAACCAGGCTCTGCGGGGAAAGAGAAAGGAGCCAGGCGCCGATCTGGGGGGCATGGAGAGAAAAGGACCAGGTGCTGGGCCAGGAGAGAAGACAGAAGGGGGCCAGGTACAAGGGAGGGGGCCTGCCAGGGAGACCGAGGGCAGGAACTGGTCAGAGGGAAGACCAGGTCAGGTGCTGGCCCAGAGGGCAGGGAGAGAGAAGACACGTGGTGTGGCGGGGGGACAGAGGGAGCCAGGTGTGGGGTGCAATGGGAGGGGAGAAGAGGTCTGGGGCGGGGGAGGAGGGGAGAGAAAGGGGGGGGGGAGAGTGGGAAGAAGGGGATGGGGGGCAGGAGCCAGGGACGGGGGGGGGGAAGGGTCTGGAGATGGGGGTGGAAGGAGCCTGGTGCGGGGGGGGGCAGGAGGAGCCAGGGGCCAAGGTGGGAGAAGGGGTCTGGGAATAAAGGAGTCAGATGCGGGGGTGGGGGGAAGGGACAAGAGGTCTGGGGGCAGGAGCCAGGTGCGGGTCGGGAGAAGGGGTCTGGGGGCAGGAACTAGGTGCGGGGGGGGGGAGAAGGCGCCTGGGGTGGAAGGAGCCAGGTGAGAGCAGGGGGGCAGGAGCCGGGGCAGAAGGAGCCAGGTGTGGGGGGGGCGGGAGAAGGGGCCTGAGGGTGGGAGTGGAAAGTGCCAGGTGCGAGGACGGAGCCAGGTGCGGGGGGCGGAAAGAGCCAGGTGCGGGGGGGGGAGGAGAACGGGACTGGGGGGGCAGGAGCTAGGTGCGGGCAGGGGGAGAAGGGGTCTGGGGGCGGGGAGGCAGGAGTCAGGTGCGGGGGGGAGAAGGGGCGGGGAGGCAGGAGCCAGGTGCGGGGGGGAAAAGGGGTTGGGGGTGGGGGTAGAAGGAGCCAGGTGCGGGGGGGAAAAGGGGTTGGGGGTGGGGGTAGAAGGAGCCAGGTGCGGGGGGGAGAAGGGGTTGGGGGCAGGGGTGGAAGGAGCCAGGTGCGGGGGGGGAGAAGGGGTCTGGGGGCGCGGAGGCAGGTGCCAGGTGCGGGGGGAGAAGGGGTTGGGAGCGGGGATGCAGAAGCCAGGGGCGGGGGGGGGGGAGAAGGGGCGGGGAGGCAGGTGCCAGGTGCGGGGGGGGGGGAGAAGGGGTTGGGAGGCAGGAGCCAGGTGCGGGGGGGAGAAGGGGCGGGGAGGCAGGTGCCAGGTGCGGGGGGGGGAGAAGGAGTCTGGGGGCGCGGAGGCAGGTGCCAGGTGCGGGGGGAGAAGAGGTCTGGGGGCGGGGGTGGAAGGAGCTAGGTGCGGGGGGGGAGAAGGGGCGGGGAGGCAGGTGCCAGGTGCGGGGAAAGAAGGGGTCTGGGGGCGCGGAGGCAGGTGCCAGGTGCGGGGGGAGAAGGGGTCTGGGGGCGGGGGTGGAAGGAGCTAGGTGCGGGGGGGAGAAGGGGCGGGGAGGCAGGAGCCAGGTGCGGGGGGAGAAGGGGTTGGGGGCGGGGGTGGAAGGAGCTAGGTGCGGGGGGGAGAAGGGGCGGGGAGGCAGGAGCCAGGTGCGGGGGGAGAAGGGGTTGGGGGCGGGGAGGCAGGAGCCAGGGGCGGGGGGGGGGAGAAGGAGTCTGGGGGCGCGGAGGCAGGTGCCAGGTGCGGGGGGAGAAGGGGTCTGGGGGCGGGGGTGGAAGGAGCCAGGTGCGGGGGGGGAGAAGGGGTCTGGGGGCGGGGGTGGAAGGAGCCAGGTGCGGGGGGGGGGGAGAAGGGGTCTGGGGGCGCGGAGGCAGGTGCCAGGTGCGGGGGGAGAAGGGGTTGGGGGCGGGGGTGGAAGGAGCTAGGTGCTGGGGGGGAGAAGGGGCGGGGAGGCAGGAGCCAGGTGCGGGGGGAGAAGGGGCGGGGAGGCAGGAGCCAGGTGCGGGGGGCAGAAGGGGCGGGGAGGCAGGAGCCAGGTGCGGGGGGAGAAGGGGTTGGGGGCGGGGGTGGAAGGAGCTAGGTGCGGGGGGAGAGAAGGGGCGCGGAGGCAGGAGCCAGGTGCGGGGGGAGAAGGGGTTGGGGGCGGGGGTGGAAGGAGCTAGGTGCGGGGGGAGAAGGGGTTGGGGGCGGGGGTCCCAGGCCAGGCTGGGGGGTCCCCTCAGGGCCACTCACGCCCGGCTGGTTCCAGCTCCGGCCCTTCCGCGGGACGCTCCTGCCAGCGGCAGCTCGGTGCCCGGAACCTCGGTGGCTTCCTCCTGCCCTGCGACCGCACCCCGTGCGGGGCAGGGCTCAGCCGGAACGCGGCTCCCGGGCCGGCCCCCCGCCCCTCCCCGCCCGGGCCGAGCCAGCCTCCCCCCCCCCCCGACACTTTGCTGCTCGCTCCTTGGCCCTGCCCAGCCCCTCACCGCTACCTGCCCCCGGACCCACCGAGCTGGGGCCAGACCCCGAGTCACCGCCCCGCGGAGCAGCAGAGGGGCCCGAAGCCCTGAGCTATGGCCCGAGCGCACGAGCCAGCCGCAGGGGGATACCGCGGCTACAGCGGGAGGGGAGAGACAAGCGGGGGGGGGGGGGCAGCATGTCCTGTGCCGGGGGGGCTGGACAAGCCGGGGGGGGGGCAGTGCCCGGCAGGGATCCCTTGGCCCTGGCCCCCCTCCCGGAGCAGCCTGAGCGCATCCCACTCGGCTGCGGTTCCTCGCCTTTCGGGGGGCAGGCGGGCAGTCTCTGCGGGTGTCCCCGTGTCCGTGCCGGGGTCCTGGCCCTTCGCGGCGGGAGGAAGCCTCCCCCTGTCCCGGGCCACCCGAGGAGGCGAACGGGAGCCAAGGGAACGGGAACCAGACGGGTGCTGGGTGTCAGGAGGACGGTCCGGGGAGTGCTGGGGGGGGGAGGGGCCCAAGCCGCTAGTCCCTAAAGGCCTGGGCCCTCGAGCCTGGTCGGACATGCGCCCCCCCCCCCCCCCCGACAGCGAGCAGGGCTGTGGACGCCCGAACCTCCAGGGAGAGTTCTCAGGCCTTGCAAGAGATGGGGGCGCCCCACGCCTGGGGGCGGGGTATCGGGGGCGCTTTGGGGAGCGGGGTGCTCGATACAGCAGGTCCCCGCAGAGGGGGAGGACAGACGTGGGGGGGGGGGGGGGAGTCGGTAACTCCTGGTACTTGGGGAAACTGAGGCCAGGCCGGGCAATGCCCTGCCCAGGGAGGCATGTCCCGAGCGCCCCACTCTGCGGCAGGGCGAGCTCCCCGCTGGCGGGGCCGGGCGGCCAGAGCCCCCCAACGCGCGCTCCGCCTGCAGCCAGGCTGCCCGGGAGGGGCCCGCAGCCCGCCAGCGCCCGGGGCCGCGGAACTACGTTTCCCACAGGCCCTTGCGAAGCGAAGCTGCGTCCCCGGACCGCGCGCTCGGCTGCTGGAAGCCCGCGGGGGCGGGGGAGGCGCTGGGCGCTGCTCAGACCCGCCTGGGGACTGGCGCTCCGAGGGGGCGGGGCTGTGCTGGCTCCAGCTCTGCCCATCGCGGGCGCGGGGCGCCCTGCAGGTGCCCACGAGCTGGGGGAGCTGCAGCTGTGCCCGCTGCCTGGCAATCCCTGGGGCTCCCTTCCCAGTTGTGCTTTCCTGGAGGGAGGAGGAGGAAGAGCTGCATGTCCCGGATCGCAGGGGCTTGGGGGAAACCCGCCTCTCAGGTGAGGGCTCAATCAGCCCAGCAGCCACTGGTGAGCGACACCAAGAGCTGGAAGCCAAGAAGAGCCGAGCTGTCCCGTTCCTGCCTCTCCTCATCAGTCCCTTCTGCCAGGGCTGAGGCCGACGCTCTGGGTACCACCCTGGGGCTCTGCTGCGTGGTCAGCCTGACAGAGTCTCCTTCGTGTGCCCCCGGGGTGGGGCTGCAGCGCACCCTTATTCCGGACATCTCCTGCGGGTTTGACTCTGCAACTTCAATGTTTTCTTTGGGTCATTTAGACCGATTTGTAAGACCCTCTCCAGGGCCCTGTTCTGTTAATTAGCGCACGTGCTGCACCACATGGAATAACGAACCGCTCACTCAAGGGTTAACTGGGGGCCGTAAATAACCTTAACTCTCCCCGAAAGCCTGGCTTGGAGACAGCTAATCAGCGGTCTCCCAGGGCCGGAGTGGGCTGTGTGGGAATTCTTTCCCACCCCATCCTGGTTAACACGGGATGCTGGCCCCTGCTCAGTCGGAGCAGGGGTACAAATGAGATTTTCCATCCTCTGCACTAGAAAGTGGGTGCGTTTTAACTGAAGGAGGGAGGATCCATTTGGTGCTAACTCCTGCATGTGGACATTCTGATTGTGCTCTAGAGTGGCTTAAACCTGTGCCCAATTGGCTTAGCCCAGACTGAAAGACGCCTATTCACTCACCTTTTGACACTGGCATGACCAAATCGATTGTAGATCGATGTGAAGTCAGATCGGTGCCACTCGGTGTAGACAATCCTCAGCCCTACTGAACTGCCGTGCCTGGGTCTGTGTGCTCCCCCCACCCCGGTTGGCCTTGGCACATGGGCAGGGTCATGTCCAGATTCTCTTTCTTCCAGCAGCCAATGGGCTTTGGGGTGACAACGTGGAGGAGACGCCTGATCCCGTGAAAACTGACCTGCCGGGGATGCTGCTCGGGGGATCCAGCGGGGACCTTCTCCTGAGTCCTGAGAGCGACTGTGGGGTGGGCTGCGAATGGCCAGGCCCTGCGAGCCAACCCACTCCTGGTGAAGGAGCTGCAGGGAAGCCCCACGATACTGCTGCCCAGCCAAGAGCCTCCACAGGGGACAAGCCCTACAACTGCACCGAGTGCGGCAAGGCCTTCAGCCAGGGCTCTGACCTCATCCGGCACCTGCGCACCCACACGGGCGAGCGCCCCTACCACTGCCCGGCCTGCGGCAGGGGCTTCCGCAACAGCTCCACCCTCATCAAACACCAGCGCACGCACACCGACGAGCGCCCCTACACGTGCACCGAGCATGGCAAGGCCTTCAGCCTCAGCGCCTACCTCCTCCTGCACCAGCGGGTGCACAGCAGGGAGCGAGCCCACAAGCGCGCCAGCTGCAGGCGATGCTTCGGCTGGAGCGCGGAGCTGGCACAGCACCAGCATGCCCGCCTGGGCGAGTGCCCCTACACGTGCACCGAGTGCGGCAAGGGCTTCAGCCAGAACTCCGACCTCACCCGGCACCAGCGCACGCACACGGGTGAGCGCCCCTACCAGTGCCCGGCCTGCAGCAAGGGCTTTAGCGACAGCTCCACCCTCATCAAGCACCAGTGCGCGCACACCGGCGAGCGCCCCTACGTGTGTGCCCAGTGCGGCAAGGCCTTCAGCCTCAGCTCCACGCTCTTCCAGCACCAGCGCACACACACGGGCAAGCAGCCCTACCCGTGCGCCCAGTGCAGCAAGCGCTTCAGCGACAGCTCCACCCTCAGCAAGCACCGCCGCACCCACCTGGGGCCGTGCTGCTGTGCCAAGGCTTTGGGGGACTGTGCCACGCTCCTGCAGCACTCACACACCTACCGGCACGAGTAGCCCTACCAGGGCACCCAGTGCAGCCAGGCCTTCATCCAGAGCTCTGGCCTGTCCCAACACCAGCACACCCCCAAGGTCTGGCCCCTCTGGGCCATCGTGCCCTGCCCCTGAGCTCAGGTGCCAGGTCCTGGGAAGTGCCACGGGGCTCCAGGGAGGGAAACCCCCACCGGAGGCCCTGCAGCCCTCTGGCAACACCATAGCAGCATGGGATACGAGGGCTGCAGGAGCAGAGGGAAGTTGAGGCTGCAGCCGTGCAGTGCTGGCTGTGAGAGGGGGCTAACACAGCACGTCCCACTCCACGTGCCACGGGCACTGCCCTCCCGGGGAATTGGGGGAGAACCCATTTGAGTGACAGGGGCCTTGGCGTTCCACTGGCGTATGAGAGGCCTCTCTGAGAACGACAGAGGTCAGCAGAGGCTAATTCCCACTCCCAGCAATGGGCTAGAACTGAGGAAAAGAAAATCTAGGCCAAGTCCTGAGGAAAAGCTTCTGCCCGCGAGCTCCGGGGAGGGCGCAGAGTTATTTAAAACTGAGCTGGATTGAAAAGGGCTTTCCTGAGAAGTCAGGCCTTCAAAACTGTCTCTAAACACGGGTGGAATTGGGCCTGTCCCGAGTAGCGCGGTTCAGGACGGCAGCGGCTGTCCCACTCTCAACGTGCCGCCACCGCGGGGGGCCCGAAAGCCGGGAGGGATTATCGTCCGGGGCGGTTTGGGTCTGACTGGGAAGGAAAGGTGCTCTGCCCGGGGCATGTGCAGTCTGTGGGGAGCCAGCACAGGCGGGAGGGCTCGGGCCCGGAAGGAGCAATTTGTTCTCTCTATGCTCGTTCTCTTTCTGGGTTCTGCCCAGACTGTGTGTGGGGTTGTGAGACGCTTCCGAGCGGTCTGACCTAGCGCTGCTACAAAGTGAGTCCAGCAATGAGACAAGGTGCCTGGTAAAGCACAGAGCCCATTTTAATGTTTTCCGGGGAATCCTTCCTTTCTATCCTTCCGTTATCTGTATCCCCTGGAGCCCCCAAGTCGGCCAGGTACATCTGTCAGCGATCAGAAAACAGGGCCCTTCCCCCATGAGTTCAGAAGACTCTCTTCAAAGCTGTGGTCCAAGCCCAGAAGCAGACAGCCGGCCTTCAGCTCCTGCTGCGGTTTCTGACTTGCTGGAGCACGGAGCAGTGAGCCAAAGCAGGCCGTGCAGAGGATCCCTGCTGCTCCAACAGAATCTCTGTGATCAGCTGCCAGAAGTTTAACACTTCCTGGGGAGGCTGGATTAGGACAGGCCATAGCCGCTGGGAGCGTAAACAGCCCAGTGGGGTGAAGGAGCAGAAGCAGGGAGCCTCCACCAGGCGCAGTCTGACTGGCTTTTGGGAGTGGAAGCCGGTAGGTAAATCTACCCTCTGAGCCCCCCCCCGAGTGCGGAGTGTCACCACTTCACTTCTAAGATGGCCAAAAATGGGTCCATTCTGTAAGTAATGGGATGAGCTATTTAGTAGCGCTAAGAAATTCCATGTGATGAACCCGAATTTTATGACAGAAGCGTCTACGTAAATCGGTTAGGAAATGCAAGCCTAATGTAAGTGACGGGAATTACTGAATATTCTGAAACCAGACAAGTCATGAGCAACCTTAAATCATTTTTCAACATATTCATAAAGGATCTGGAGAAAGGGGTAATGGGTGAGGTGGCAAAATTTGCAGCTGATACCAGTTTGCTCAAGATAGTAAAGTCCACAGCAGACTACAAAGCGCTTCAAACGGATCTCATAAAACTGGGCGAGTGGGCAGCAAAATGGCAGATGAAATTCGGTGTTGATAACTGCACAGTAATGCACATTGGAACATATAATTCCATCAATACGTATAAATTGCTGGGGTCTACATTAGCTGTTACCACTCAGAGAGATGTTGGAATCGTTGTGGATAGTCCTCTGAAAACATCCACGCAATGTGCAGCGGCAGTCAAAAAAGCAAACAATGTTGGGAATCATTAAGAAAGGGATACAGAATAAGATGGAAAATACCATATTGCCACTATATAAGTACATTGTATATCCACATCTTAAATACTGTGTGCAGATATGGTCGCCTCGTCTCAAAAAAGATGTACTGGAATTGGAAAAGGTTCAGAAAAGGGCAACAAAATGATTAAGGGTATGGAACTACAGCCATATGAGGAGAGATTAATAAGACTGGAATTTTTCAGCTGGGAAAAGAGAGGACTAAGGGAGATATAGAGATCTATAAAATCATGACTAATGTGAAGAAAATGAATAAGGAAAAGTTACTCCTTTCCGTAACACAAGAACGAGGGGTCACCAAGTGCAATTAATAGACAGTAGGTTTAAAACAAAGGAAAGGAAGTATTTCACACAATTCACGCTTCCTGTGGAACTCCTCGCCAGAGGATGTTGTGAAGGCCAGGACTTCAACAGGCTTAAAGAAAAACTAGATAAATTCATGGAGGTTAGGTCCATCAATGGTTATTAGCCAGGATGGGCCAGGAGGGTGTCCCTAGCCTCTCTCAGAGGCTGGGAATGGACAACAGGGGATGGATCACATGGTGATTATCTGTTCTGTTCGTTCCGTCTGGGCATTGGCCACTGTCGGCAGACAGGATACTGGGCTAGATGGACCTTTGGTCCGACCCAATATGGCCGTTCTTATGTTCATATTAAAGTGCAACCAATTAATAGTTCAGCTGGGAAGATACTATTATAAAATGAACTCCCCACGCCCAGATCGATGCTGGAAGTCTCATGCAGCCAGTAATGAAACAACATCAGAGTTTCTAGAAATTGTAGATGACCATTTCCTAACACAAACTTGTTTGCTTCAACACATGACAGGTTTACTTTGAATCTCATGAGAGAGAAAAATGTGGCAGTCGGTGGACTGGCAGTTGGTGGCTGCCTAAGAGTCAGTGATCATGACCTGATTAGCATCACTATGGGCAAAGCTGAGGAAAGCTACTAATGAAGTTGATTGGGGGAAAACATTAAACAACGTGCATTGGGATTTCTTTGAGCGGAATACGTTGACTGGCCAGAAGTCCCTCCAGCCAAGTTGTCCTTAGTGACTGGGAACTAAGTCAAGAGGAGAAGGGAAGATCACAATTCAAAATCTCACACCCAGACCGACATGTATGGGGAAATGGGGGAGTAGGTTGCAATCAGTATTGAAGTGTAGAAAATGGATAAGGGAATCTAAAGAAATAAAGAGGACAAGCCCATGGCTGCAAGGGCTAAGGGCAAGAAAGGGTTCTTTGGCTGAGTGAGGTGAGGGCCGTGGCTCCCCCGACGGGCATAGTCTGTAACTCAGTAACTTTGGAACAACCCCTCTGCCCGGTGCCAGACAGGAGGAGACCATTCTAGGCAGCGTTAGCAGGAACCCTCCAGGGCTCTTGTTTCATATGTGACTGTTCATACCACCTCAGAGCTTCCAATGCCCCTCTGAGCCCCTGGTCTCTCCGAGTGCACCCCCACTCAGGCCTCGTGCCTCCAAAGGGGGTGGGATCACCCACTTCCTGCCCCCCCGACACTGGGCCCTGGCTGCAGTCCCCTGGTGTTACTTCAGCAGGTCTGTCTTAGGCCCAATCCCCGCAGCGCTGCTGTCAGCAGTACTCACTGACCAGCCCCCTTGAAGGAAAGTGTCACTCAGGGCCAACGTATGTCAGAGAACAGGTCTTCAAACTCCGCCACGGCCTGGCATTGCCTGCCGGTGTTTGCTGGGGGCAGGGGGCTGCTTCGCTCAGGCTGCCTCTCTCCAGGGCCTTGCACAAGTCTCACAACTTCCCCAAGTCTCCTCTGCTTAGCCCACTCCCTGGTTTCTGCACCTCGGAGCCCCAGCCTTCAGCAGCACCCTGAGGTGGTGCAGCCCGGGAAGGAGAGCCTGGCTCGGCCCTGCCTTCGGGCGGCCAAGAGGTCACATTTCCCTTAAACAGCCCAAAGGGCTAGAAACGTGCCGCTCTGACAACGGAGCCTGGACTCAGCGTTGCTGCTGTTTTCACGTGACTACTGCAGGCCCGAATGCCCCCGCCCTGCTCACACGCCAGGCGCCAGGACGGGACGTGCCATGGCCCAGGAGCAACGTGGCCAGGTCACCTGCTTAGAGCCTGGGGCCAGGCCCAGCCCCCCCGAGCGCTCTCGCCGGTCTCCCACCTACACTGGTTTGCTCACGTCCTTATTGGCATCGGCCCCAGCTGGTCCGCTCAGGAGGCCGCCCGCTGGGTCGGTCCTGCCTGGAGACACCCCTCAGAGGGGAGGCAGCCTGGCCGTGCCAGCGCCCTAGGCCCGGGGGTGGGGGGACGTTCACAGTCAGCAGGGGGGAGGCTGGACTGCGGACACCTGGCCCGAGGAGAGTGAACGGCTCTGGGGCTGGGCGTGAGCCAGTCTGCCTGCCATGTCCCCTTTCCGCCACCGGAGGGCACGGCAGGGCACAAAAGCTGGGACTGCGGCCGGGCGCACGGGGGGCAGGCCTGCGTGTGGCAGGCTTCGTGCTGTGCTGCAGCCTTGACGCCCGGCGCTGGCATGACCGTGCCCCAGACCGCGCTGTCCTGCCCTGCCCGTAGCGCTGCCTGGCGGCACTGGCCCAGCGGGGCTGCTCTGCTGTGCACTTGCAGCCTGAACCCGCCTGGCCGGGTGCGTCGCCTCCAGCGTGGCTGGCAGGTGGATGCAGTGACGCCGGGTGCTAGGGCTGGTGCCGGTCCTGCCCCACTGTGGCCCCAGGAGCAGGACCGGCCTCCCTGGGCCCAGGCGCGCTGGCTTGTCGCCCGGTTGCACCGGAATCTTTGCAGCGCCCGGCCTGCCTTCTCCGCGGGGGCGGGTCTCCTTTCCTGGGACCGTGGGCCTGTTTACCCCCCCCCGGAGGCGGTGAATTGGCTGCTGACAGCCTCAGCCCAGCCCCGAGAGCAGGGTGGCATCTAGCAGAGCCCCCTTCGAAAGGCCAGGAAAGGCCGGAGCCCTCGCCTCTGCCGGCGGCTTTTGGCAGAATCTTCTGCTCGTTTGGAGTCAGGCCCCTGAATGCAAAGCCAGAGCCCCTGCCCCCAACGCAGGGACCCGGCTCTGCTCCTCGGGTTCAGCCACCGAGGCGGCAGGCTGGGCCGGGCGAGGGGCAAGAGGCAGCAACGTTCACGCTCGACCCAAAGCGCTAAGTCCGCCCTGTTTGCTGGGGGTCGTGTGTGACTGTTAGCGGGGGATGGGGGTGGCGCGGCTTGGGCAGTATTTCGGGCCTGGGGGTGTCCCAGCCCGGGGTCTTGTCTCCGGCCAGGCAGGGACACGGCTGCGTTCCTGGTACGTCCATGCTGTCAGTGTCCATCTTGCTTTGTGCTGGCCGGCAGGCACTGGAGACAAGCTGATCTCCGCAGCCCGAGCCCAGCAGATGAAGGCTCGGTCCATCCAGCCCGTCATGCAGGGCCTTGGTGCAAGGGGGGAAGTGCGCACTGGGCTGCCTGCCGGGGCCTGGCGGGAGCAGAAAGCAAGGATTCCCTGTCCCCCAGGGCCCTGGCAGGCCCTTCCCACCGGGCCACGTGCTGGCAGCAGGCGGCCCACAAAGCACCGGCCGCACCTTCTGGCCCTTGGCTTGACCTGAGCTGCTGGAGGCAAGTCCCCCTCCCCCACCTGCCGCTCTCCACTGCTGGGGCGCCTCTCGCGCCAGCTCGGGGTGCAGAGGGGACCAGGGGCCATTGCTAGCTGGGGGGGACAAGCTAAAGGTTCAGCCGCCCTCCCAAACAGCCTGAGTCACGGCCCCCTCCGGGCAGGCCCAGCTGGGGGGTTCTGCCCATTGGTCACCCCTGACTCCCTGTGCAAGACCAACACGCAGCAGAGCAGGTGACCAGCCCCATAGGCCAGTGACCCCAAAGTGGACCCCGCCCTGCAGCCTTGGGCGGGGCAGGATTTGCCCCCCATGCGCAGCCCTCAGGCCCTGACTGGGGGAGGGGCTCCCCAAAAAAGAAAAGTATCAAACTGGCAGAAATGCAGGGAAGGGAGCCCCGCCGGAGGCTGCGTGGCTGCTCTTGGCCTGCAGGGGGCGTAGCGAGAGACGGCATGTGGAGATGCTACCCCCCGGGAGTCCCGACCCCAGCCAGCCAGAGCCCCTTCCTGACCCGGCCCCACTGCACAGCTCCAGGCACTCACCCCGCCAGACCGAGCCTGCAGGGAGCAAGCAGACGGGGCCACACTCAGGGGCTGGAGGGCCCTGTCCAGCAATGGCCAGGACTCGAGTAGGGTTGCCAGGTGTCCGGCACTGACCCAGACACGCCGGTATTGTCACCTCCTGTCCAGTAAAAAAATTCAGAAAATACCGGACACCTAAAACGTCCTAAAACGTCCAGAATTTTCTGACTTTTTCCCGGCCAGGAGGCAAAAATACCGGACACCTGGCAACCCTACGACACGCTCAGCAACCGGGCCCAGCCCCTGGACCCCCCGCCGGTCCCCCCTCCCGCTTACCTGCTTCTGCAGGGGCTTGTCTTGGGGCTGAAACAGAAAAACAAAAATGGCCACTGGCAAAAAAAAGCCTCTTCTTAAAGGGGCCATGCTGATTTTTTTTTTTTTCTCAACAACTTTGGTCTCCCCCTTTTTTTTTCCAACAGATTTTTTTTCCCGGTGGGTTTTTTTTTGCGGGGGGGGGAGGGGTGTTCGGTATTTTCGTTTAAACCATCTGGCAACCCTAGACTGGAGGGGAGCATCCTTCTGCCTCCCACCCAAGCCAGGCCCTTGGGCACAGCCCCCTCTGCTTTCCCTGAACAACATGAAGGGCTGGGGCAGGAGGGGTGTGGAGAACTCCACCCCCACACCCGGGCCCCCTTCTGTTGAGAGCCGGAATAGAAGGCGCCCCACACTGACTGAGGACAGCGCGGGCCATGTTCTGTTTCAACGCGGGACCCCCTGATGGCAGCACGTGCTGGGAGCCAGGAGCTGCGGAGCCCGGGTGCAATGCCTGGGGCATCCCAACAGGCCCCATGGGACGGCCAGGGAAACGGCTGCCCCCTTCCTGCTGGCTGTGTGCCGCTGCTGTGGTCTCTCCGCTGCCAGCCCACACCACAGCCTTCCGGCCCTGACTCAAACCTGGCCCGAGGCAGGGCTCTGCCGGAGGCCGCAGAGAGCCTGGGACAGCAGCCTCCCTGGGCTTGGTCGGCCCCTGCCCACAAGAGGGAGTCAGCGGAGAGATGCCCCTCCCGCCCCCGGCCACCCCTCAGTGTTCGCTGGGGTCAGGTGGCCCAGGGGTCCCACTTCTTCAGGGCAGCACCGCCAGGCGATGCGTATGAGGGTCTCCCTTCTTCCTAGCCCGGCCTCCTGCTCTGACCCCGGCAGCCTCTCTGCTGAGCCGCCTCCGCTCTGGGGCCAGGCCGGCCCCTGGGAGAGTAATCAGGGATGCAGGGTCTGGGTAGCTCACTTTGGTCCTTGCTTTAGTCCTGCAAGCCGGGACTCCGCCAGTGGAACAGGAGGGTTTATTGCTTCTGCGAGATACAGCCCAGCCCGGGTTCGATGTGGACATCGGAGCAAGGGGCAGGCAGCCTCAGACCCCGTGGAGCAGGGGTACCCAGGCCCCGATCCCCAGTCTCTTCTCTTTGTGTCTGCCTCTTCTCCAAACCACAGAACACTCATCCCCCTGCCTTTGTTTAAACCCCTTCTCATGGGCAGGTGAGACGCCTCTGCTGGCCATCGCCTACGTGTGTCTGATCTGGGAGACCCCCCCCCCCCCCCCACACACACACACCCCGCTGGGCAGTGCTTACAGCCAGAGGCCAGTAGGGGTCACCCACAGCCCACACAGCAACCAGTCACTGCCCAACCACAGTGGACCCAACCCACAAGAGTAGACATCACACCCAGAGCCGGCCCAAGCAACAGGCTGACCGGGCTACCGCCCGGGGAGCCCCATTGTAGGGGGCGCCAGGTGGGGCTGCTGGGACGGGCGGGGGTGGTGCCATGCATGCGCCGGGCACCGGGAGCTGGGCCACGCTCCCAGGGTGCACAAATGGCTCAGGCCGGCCCTGAGTACACCCCAGCGTGTCCTCCCGACTACATCACACTAGCCTAACTAAAGCTAATCTCTTACCCAAAACTGAACATTGCTTGCACACTAAGGCCATGTCCAGACTGCAGAGCTTATCCGGGACAACAGAGGTATCCCAGAAAAGCTCTGCTGCGTCCAAGGAACGCGTCCACTTTTTGGGAACAGTTTCCGAAAAAGCGGACGTGTTCTTTCGGCATCCCTGTATTCCTCTTGGTGAGAGGAGTAAGGGCTCTTCCGAAAGAAGCCGACTTTTCCGGGCAGTGTAGACATAACGTAGGCTGGGAAAAGACCATGTGTGAGTGCACCACCTGGTGGCACCTTCCACAATAACAACAAATAGCTCGGGATCCTGCGCTGCAAGGCTGGCCGGGGATTAGAGGGAGGGCATGGGACAAAGCTGCTGTCCTGGGAAGCTGAGATCCCCGCTCCATAGGGCTCTGGCTGTGCTAGGCACACGGGGTGTGTCCGAGTGACGGAAGAGTTGCGTTTTGAAGCAGAGGGTCCCCCTTTGATATGGCTGAAGACTGCAGCGTGTCCTCCCGACACAGAGCAAAGAAGGATTTTTCTGAGACTGAACCAGGCGATCCAGCCGTTAGTTGGTCACTGCGCAGGGCCGTGCTCTGGGCCGTGCTTTGCTCGCCAGCAGTGGCTGCAGGACAGCGAGACCGGTGTGACGACCAGACGTGCTCCCCCCGGGCCGGGTGGGCCAGGCGGGTGCCCTGCAGCCAGTGCTGCCAGCCCCAAGTGGCCAAACACCCTGAGTCAAGCCAGCAAACCCACGGAGACCGGGCAGGGTTTTAAAGCCAAATCACTGCAGCGAGGATCTGTTCATTGCAACGGGCATCACTTGACTCCTGGAGCTGCGGCCTCAAGGGAACAAGGCTTGTGAGGAGACCCAGACAAGAGCAGGAGTTGGCCACACTAGTCACTGCCCCAGGGCAGCTGTCACAGGGAGGTAGAGTGGGGGCAGGTCTCCCCTGGAGAGCCGGGAGCTCTGGGCCACGGCTCAGCTCGGCTCCTGCTCTCGGCGCGGGCTGGCCGGTTGCTGACCCGCCGTCCGTTTGTTCTTCCCCTCTTTGAACAACCCCCGTTTCTTTGGCTAGAACTGGGGCCTTTTGTCTGGGCCACCCCCTGACAATGGTTCATTGTTTCCCCTCTGCTGGCTCGGCTTGTGCCCACACTGGCCTGTGTCTGCTTCAGCAATTATCCCAATTAACGCAGCCCCCTCCCAGGCTCCCCAGGACACCCCCCACTCCCTGGTGCCTCGCCCTGCCTGGCAGACGCTGCTGCTGGCACGTACGTGCAGCACTGCCGTCCTGGGGCCCGGGAGCACAGCTCTCTGGGGCGCTCAAGGGGCAGCACCTCACCGTGTGCAAGGGGCTAGGCAGGCCCACCCTGCTGCAGCGGGACACTCCCGGAGAAGTGGTTGCTGAGATTCTGGGAGCCCAAGGGGGTGAAGATGCTGGACCCACAGGCCTGTAAAACTTGCTGGAAGGGCTGAACGAGTTTGGTAACTTTCTCGTCCGGCTTCTCCCAGCTCTGCTCCCGCCAGGCTCCCCCCCCCCCAGCCTCTTGGTACCTCTTCTGGCAGGGATGCAGCGGGTGACGGCCGGGCGAGAGCCCCATCGTGTGGCCTCCGTCCTTTAGAGCAGCCCCTGCCACGCGGGAATGGACAGCAGGCTGCGTACGGCGCTGCGGGATCTCACGGCACGACTCGGCGCCGGCACAGTGCGGACTCACTGGGTGGGAAATGGATCTCCAAGCCCTGGGCAGGTCTCTGAGCTGTTACTGATGCTCCAATTCACCTCCTCTGGCTGAACCAGCCCTGTGCCTAGAACTGGGGGGAGGGGAAGCTGCTGCCTGGGCAAAGCTTAGCTGAAGCCTAAACCCAGGGGCCTGACCCCTGTCAGTCAGAAACCCCACCATGACACCTTCCGTAAGAGCAAAGAGCAAGTCCTGGCCACACGCCACTCTGTGCAACTACCTCCTGCATCTAAAGCCCCGGAGCACTGACCTAATGCAGTGTGTGACACTCCTTGCCCCTGTATTGTGGACTGTTCCTGCGCACTGTTAAACAGCTGCCTCATTCCACCCCAGAGGTAGGCGCATCTCTGTCTGTGCCTGCACTGGTCTTGGGGCTGTGGGACATGCACATGCTAGCTTTGAGCCAGGGCACTAGAAACAGCAGTGCATGCAGCAGGATGGTCTTGCCCACCCGGGCACAATTCCATGTAAGCCCCTAGGTACGGAGACACATAGTCTGTCCTGTTACCCATGTTGCTGTGGCTCCTTGTAGCCCGTGTACCCCTGCCCAGGTTGGGAAATTGAGCTCCAGCTCCAGCAGCCGTGGGAACAAGGTTGCTTCCTGTGCACTGTCAGTTCTGCTCTGACTGGGGCCTCCCTCGCACTCGGGTCAGGTAACGCCTCCGCCGTGTGGCTGAAGTTTCCACTAGCAAAGCTGGGGAGATGCTGACGCTGCTTGTGCTGTAGCTGCTCTAGTTTTCCAACCCGTGCTGTCAGCAGGATGCCCCGTGAGGGGAAACTAGCTGGGGGAGGCCTCTCACCTCGACAGCGACAGGCTTTTGGTGACAAAGCAGCGAGAGCATTCACACGGTGATGCAAATTGTCAGAAAAAATGCCCAGTTTGGGTGACAAAATCCTTCCAACAAGAGACTTTTGGTTTTTCCCCTCGATACATTTGTACTGACAAACAGCCGGTGTAGGGAGCCCACTTACTGCAATCACGGTGACTTCCAAGATGTGTCCCACCAGGCCCATTCTGACCGCTCTGAGCAGCAGTTTGAACTCCACGGCTCTGCAGCCAAGTACACAACTACCCGCCCCGCCCCCTTGCAAGCCCTGGGAATTTTGAAACTCCATTTCCTGCTGGCTAGGCATGGCGAGATCCCATCACAATTTCCCTATATGATCTGAAAATCAAAAAGGAGTCGTATAAAAAGTGGAAGCTAGTCAAATCACAAAGGGTGAATATTAGCAAACAACACAGGTATGCAGAGGCAAGATTAGAAAGGCAAAAGCACAACATGAGTGAAATCTAGGTAGAGACATAAAGGGTAACAAGAAGACATTCTACAAGTATATTGGAAGCAAAAGGAAGACTAAGGGTTGGGTAGGCCCATTGCTCAGCGAAGAGGAAGAAACAATCAGAGGAAACCTGGAAATGGCAGAGGTGCTTAATGACTTCTTTATTTCAGTTTTCATCAGGATGGATGGTAACAGGGTGCCTGACATAGTGAATGCCAGTGGGAAGGGGGTAGGTCTAGAAGTTAAAATAAAAAAAATGAACAAGTTAAAAATGACTTAGAAAAGTTAGAATGTCTGCAAGTCCCCAGGGCCTGATGAAATGCACCTAGAATACTTAAGGAGCTGATAGAGGAGGTATCTGACCCTTTAGCTGTCATCTTTGAAAAATCATGGAAGTTGGGAGAGATTCCAGAAGACTGGAAAAGGGCAAACATAGCGCCCATCTATAGAAAGGGAAATAAGAACAACCCACGGAACTACAGACCAGTCAGTTTAACTTCTGTGCCAGGGAAGATAATGGAGCAAGTAATTAAGGAATCCACTTGCAAACATCTGGAAGATAATAAAGTGACAGGTAGCAGCCAGCATGGATTTGCAAAGAACAAATCACGTCAAACCAATCTGCTAGCTTCTTTGATAGGATACCGAGCCTTGTGGAGAAGGGAGAAGCGGTGGACGTGGTATTCCTAGATTTTAGGAAGGCGTTTGACACAATCTAACATGACCTTCTTATCAATAAACTAGGGAAATGCAACCTAGACGGGGCTACTATAAGGTGGGTGCATAACTGGCTGGAGAACAGCTCTCAGAGAGTACTTATTAATGGTTCACAGTCATGCTGGAAGGGCATAACAAGTAGGGTTTTGCAGGGGTCTGTTCTAGGCCTGGTTCTGTTCAATATCTTCATCAATGATTTAGGTATTGGCATAGAGAGTACGATTATTAAGTCTGCAGATGATCCCAAGCTGGGAGGGGTTTTGGAGGAAAGGGACATAATTCAAAATGATCTGGACAAACTGGAGAAATGGTCTGAGGTAAACAGGATGACGTTTAATAAAGACAAATGCAACGTGCTCCACTGAGGAAGGAACAATCCATTTCACACACACAGAATGGGAAGTGATTGTCTAGGAAGGAGCACTGCAGAAAGGGATCTCGGGTCATGGTGGACCACACATTAAACATGAGTCAGTGTGACACCGTTGCAAAGAAAGCAAACATGATTCTGGGATGCATTCACAGGAGTGTTGTGAGCAAGACACGAGAAGTCATTCTTCCGCTCTCCTCTGTGTTGATTAGGCCCCAATTGGAGTCTTGTGTCCAGTTCTGGGCACCACATTTCAGGAAAGATGTGGAGAAATTGGAGAAGGTCCAGAGAAGAGCAACAAAAATGATGAAAGGTCTAGAGACTGAAAGAATTGGGCTTGTTTAATTTAGAAGAGAAAAGACTGAGAGGGGTCATGAGAGCAGTTTTCAAGTATCTAAAAGGGTGTCACAAGGAGGAGGGAGAAAAATTGTTCCCCTTGGCCTCTGAGGATAGGACAGGAAGCAATGGGCTTAAATTGCAGCAAGGGAGGTTTAGGTTGGAGATTAGGAAAAACTTCCTATCTAACAGGGTGGTTAAACACTGGAATAAGTTGCCTAGGGAGGTTGTGGAATCTCCATCACAGGAGATATTTAAGAGCAGGCTGGACACACACCTGCCAGGGATGATCTAGATGGTGCTTGGTCCTGCCCTGAGGGCAGGACTGGACTTGCTGACCTCTCATGGTCCCTTCCAGTGCTAATGTTCTATGATTCCCAGGTGATCGTGGCTGGCTACCACACCACACACTTTCCTGCTTGGACCACTGCGGCGCTCTTGGATCTGATCAGTAACGGGGAGCGGAGTCTCTAAGTCCCAGCTGTGTCTGACTCGTAGGAGTTGGGACACCTACTTGTCCTGGCTTGCAAGAGAAGGGCCATGGTTGGACACGCTGCCGTGCAGGGTGAAGATACAGGAGAGGAGAAGACCTGCCATTTCCAATAGGGAGCGGGACACTATCATCGGTGGTGACCCCACCTCCACCGGAAAGAGCCCTGGGGATACTTCAGAGGCAGTGGACAGAGGACCTCACCCAGCGGGTTGAAGAGGTGGAGTGGGACACGGCTGTGGCGCTCCTGGCAGGGTCGCTGGTGGGGCAGGCACCCAGGAACTGTTCTTCTCCCCAGAGGTGCCTCTCCACCCTCAGCAGATGCTCCCTGGGGAGCAGGAAGCAGGAGGTGAGATACAGGGTACGTGCCTGGAGTGTGTGCAGTGTGGAGGCGGGTTTAGGGTCTGGAGGAGTGGGAGTCTGGCTGTGTGTTTGGGCGGGACAGTTCCCTGGGCAGCGAATCAGTACAGCAGAACAGAGGTAGAAACACACCAAGATCTCCAGAGAGAGCTCCAGGAAAGTTTCCTAGAGATGCTTGTCAATCCTCTGCCGCAGGTTCCATGGCAGAGCAGCTTTGTTCCTCCCCCTGGTAGGACGCTGTCCCGGGCCAGGCTGCAATCTTGTGCCGGGACCCAAGCAGTACACAGGGAGGCAGCGTAGAGAGCAGGACAGATGCTGCACCCTGCTTCCCCTGTGTATTCACAGCAGTGAGATGTCTGCTACATTCAGCATTTGCTCCCTGGTGCGCCGCACTCACACCTTGCAAAGCCTGGTGCACTTTTGTCCCCGTGGAGCCCTGAATCCCAGCAGCGCTCACCAAGCTTTGGGTGCTTGCAGAGATGTGTGCCATGCACGGGTCCATGGGAACGAGGTGTGCGTGGCGCAAAAGGTGCATGTAATGGAAATATTTCTCTGTTTTGCTGGAATTGAACCATCCTGCTTCTGTGCATTGTCCCCTGTGCTGCACCCCTGTGCTGCTCCAGCCGACCGTCCCTGCCAAATATGAAAGCGCCCAAGAGGCGTCCCAGATGACATGCGTCGGAGGGACTGCAGGGCTCCCCTCTAGAGAAAAGGGAACGCAAGAAGCGCTGGGAAGCCAAAAAGAGACTCACGTGTTGTGACGTAGTGGGGGTACCTGGCTGGTTTCTATGCTGCTGGCTCTGGGGTAACCCCCACTGGCTGCCGTGGGTACCACGACCCAGCAAAACAGGATGAGTCACTATGCAAACCAGTATGGCCAGACACCCCCCAAGGAGAGGAACAAAGGAAGGTGGAATGCTGCCCTGGCTGGGGGGCAGGGTTGGAAGAGAGTTAGTTAGTGGCTGTCTGGGAGCATGGAGGAGACAGCCTAGGGAAAGGGGCTGGAGTTTAGGGGCCCAGTCTCCCCCATCTCAAGGGGGCCTGAGGCATCCTAGCCCAGCTCTGTGACCAGATTCCATCTGTGCTGTGCTGTATCCTGGAGAGGCAATAAACTTCCTCTATTCCACCGGCTGGTGCAGTCTGTTTGTGCCATTTTGGGGTGCAGGAGACGGGGGACCCCCAACGCGCCGTCACACGTGTTGGTTAAGGATGCAACTGAGCGGATGATGAAAGCGATGGAGGAGCAAACACAGATGCTCGATTCTTTAATAACGCTGCAGACAACGTCAGGCTCAGCCTCCACTGTAGCACATTCACAGCCCTAACCATGCCCCCCACATTCCTTTCCCTTCCTGGGACTCCTCCGTTTGCCTGGGACTCCACCCTCAGACAGTGTTCACTGCGATAGCTGGACTGACACACAGCTGTGAAGGTTCCTGCTTTACCAGGGTTGGTGTGTTCAGTGGGCTGGTTCTTGATGAATAAAGACAACGTTTTATAATGGTGAATCTTCATTTTGTCTTCTACAGTCAGATCGCAAGCGCTACTCATACACGAACAGGCATCCTAATCGTTGTCTTACTAGGGTGTGCAACCCCAAATGTCACTGTTGCCGCTTAGGATAACTCCATGAAATGTAACACGGAAGCACCTCTGACAGATACTTGTCAAACTGCTTCCTCAAAGCCGCCCTGATTTGAATTGCTGCCCTCTGGGTCCCTCTGACAGCTGTGGCAGCTGCCTGCTCAAACTCAGCAGCCAAGCACCGAGCCTCAGCACTCCACCCCTGAGCAAACATCACAGAGATTATGCAAAGTACAGCACGCAGCTATGACCATGGGCATATTAGCCTCACTAAAGTCTGATCAGCCTGCCTTTAATCTGTAGGCATGTTCAACTGTCACCTGACACCTACTCAGTGTACTAATGAATCGTTCCTTTCTTCTGTTCAGGTGCCCCGTGTAAGATTTCACAAGCGAGGGCTGTACGAGGTAAGCTGGGTCTCCCAGGATCGCTATAGACACTTCCACATCCCCACTGTAATCCTGAGGTCCGGAAAGAAAGTCCTGCGTGAAGCTTTCAGTACAGTCCAGTGTTCCTGAAGATGTGTGCATCATGCACCTTCCCAGACCATCTCACGTTGGTGTCAGTGAAAAGCCCACAGTGGTCCACAAGCACCTGCAAGACCATAGAGAAATACCCCTTCCTATTGCTGCACTCTGTCGCAAGGTGGTCTGCTGCTAATTTCAGAGCATGTGTGCATCTGTGGGCCCTCCACCCATTTCTGCAAAGCAGCCCACTATTTCACGCACGTTTCTCAGAGTCACTGTCATCTGTAGCAGGATGTGATTCATTGCCCTGCACCGCTCCAACGGCCAACTTCCCCATTCCAAAGGGACTTGCAGCTAACTGGAAGCAGCCTGGCGTGGCCCCTTTCCAGACAGCGAGTGCCACGTGCTTCTGTGCCCGTAGGACAGCTCTCATTGTGGTGTCCTTGTGCTGCAGGCCTGGGACAAGCTCTACACCGTTGAAGGAATGTAGATTTCCACTTCCAAAAATACTGGAGCCGTTGCTCTTTGCCCCACACCTGCCTGAGGATGCGATCCACATTCAGAGCTTGTCTCCCTGGCCCACAAGTGATGACCTACCCTATACAGCTTCTCTGTGAATGCCAAAAGCAACCTAAAGTTGCTCCTAACCATATCACACAGAACGGCACATGCCTGCGAGTCTTTCTCTGCTAGGAACATCATGGTTAACCGCACTGTCATGCAGATGTCTTCACAACACTTGGCAGAATCCATCCCTTCTCACAAAAAATGGCCATTGAAAGAAGAGCCTGAAAGAAAGCCAGAAGCCCATGGAGGACAGAAAGCAATGCATCATGGGACAGTTAGCATCGTCCCCAACTGCACCACGATCCACTCCGCCTTCCCACAATACCTAGCAACAGAAGGTACTGTGGGATACGTATCCACAAAGCATTGCTCACACTGTTGCTGACGGAGCTAGCATGAACAATGTAGTCCAATTTCTCCAGTCATCTGAAGAAGTGGGCTGTGCCCATGAAAGCTCATGATACCATCTACATGTGTTGTTAGTCTTTAACGTGATACTAGACTATCTGTTGGTTTTTAAGTTTTTCCAATTTTTAGTATGTCGACTTTTGGGTGTCGACATAAGTTTGGTCGACAAAACTTGGTAGTGCAGACAAAGCCTTAGGGAATTCTCGCAGGAGCATAACACAGATGTAAAGGTTTTAAGGTTCCTCTACCTACCGTGCCAGAATGCAAGTGAAAGTCCTAGACTACTCAGCTAGGAACTTGTGTGTTTTCTTGCTTCGTTCCTGGGCCATAGTATGGGCGGGGGGGAGGGGGGAGGGTGTTAGATCCCAGCTCAGGATTGATTTTCCTTGCCCATTTTTTAAAAAGACAGGGAGTGTGAGGGTAAATGAACTGTTTATCAAGCTGTCAGTTAAACGACAGGACAGTCAGAACCAAGCATTTCCCAAAGTAGCCAGCCAAGACTCTACCCGGAATACAGGGCACAGAGTACCAACTGGTTGTAACTTTCACATGTTTAGGAAATGGAGACTAGTCAGTCCGACTCGTTCCTGTTTTGTAGTTTCATAAATTACCCAAATAACTGAAAGGGGCTTGGTTACAGCATTATTTGGACAAGGCGTAAGGGAAGCTGACGGACACATTTGCTCCCATCAGCCTCCCGCTGTGAAGACCAAACAGAAACTCAAGTTAAGGTACCTTGACTCCAGCTATGTAATTAACGTAATTCGGCCTTCCCCTTTAGTGTGGGCTGTTGCATTCGGCAGCATAAGGCAAGATCCAGTAAACAGCTCAGAGACAGTTTATGAAACTTCAAAGAAAAATACGGACAAAGAAATTACTGCCTCCAAGTTTCAGCTAAACATCAATGCTCCCTCCCGAGCTCCGATCCGATCGAGTCCAGTCACCGACAGGAACCGTCTGGTTCCAGCGTTAATCTCTAAGGGTCTGTCTACACTACCCCCTAGTTCGAACTAGGGTGGTAATGTAGGCAACCGGAGTTGCAAATGAAGCCCGGGATTTGAATTTCCCGGGCTTCATTTGCATCTTGCCGGGCGCCGCCATTTTTAAATGTCCGCTAGTGCGGACTCCATGCTGCGCAGCTACACGCGGCATGAAGTCCGCACTAGCGGACATTTTAAAATGGCGGCGCACCGCTTTATGCAAATAAAGCCCGGGAAATTCAAATCCCGGGCTTCATTTGCAACTCCGGTTGCCTACATTCCCACCCTAGTTCAAATTAGGGGGTAGTGTAGACATACTCTAACGAGGCAGGCAAGCACTGCCCCAT
The DNA here is from genome assembly GCF_049634645.1 of Pelodiscus sinensis. NCBI lineage: Eukaryota > Metazoa > Chordata > Testudines > Trionychidae > Pelodiscus > Pelodiscus sinensis. The sequence goes on along the minus strand of NC_134732.1, from coordinate 2,494,560 downwards.
GCAAACTCCCCCACCCCGCCAACAGGACGAGTCTGCGTCTCAAAGCTCTGCCCTGTCTAACATGGATTGGTCAGCAATGGGCCTAATCACCACCCACGTACTCCTCCCGTGTCGCCTGGCAGTGCCACCGGAGGCACATGTGCCGTGAGCCAGCACCGCCAGGCCGTCGTGGTCCGTCCAGCCAGGGCCCCATCTCAGCCCAGGGCCGCCAGCGCCAGGTGCGCCCACGGGAGCGAACAGAGGTGCCGGGAGTCGTATGGGTTGCGCTGTTTGGTTGGTCTGAGTGCGGAGCCGCCCACTCGGGTGTGGCACTGCCACGTGCCCTCCGCACAGGGAAAAGAACATGCTCCTGCCACTGGCACTGCCTCTGCTCCCAAGGGGCCTGGAATGACCCTCCTGCACATCCCACACGGGCGTCCTAGGCAGTAAGAAGAGCCCATTACAAATATTTCTCTCTCTGGGAGGCCCCTTTGTGAAGCTGTGAGCCGCCTGTGGGCAGATGCGATTGGCTGCCATTAGCCAAATTGGATGGGGAGCAGGTGGGGGCAGGCCCGGCAGCTGCCTGTTGTGAACGAGGATCAAGTTACAAGGGCAGCGTGCGGCAGACAGCCCGGAGACACGGCCCTGACAGACAGACAGACAGACAGACAGAGACGGTCTTGCTGCCTGCTCCATGCTGAAATCCATGGCCCCTTGGATGGAGGGGAGCAGCAGGCCTCCATGCACCACCTGGGGCAGAGGTAGAGCCCGGAGCTGCCTCCCCCAGCTAGAGGCATCCAGACACGCGCCGGCAGCCAGTTGCTTCCAGAAGTGGCCTGCCTGAGCCCCGCTCAGCTGCTGCATTTTGGGGGCCTGCCTGTTGTGGGGGGCCCCAGGACACCACACATTGTGTCATTGGTAACGCTGCTCCTGGGCTGCATATGCTCTGCTGATGGCAGAACCTCTCCTCCCACCTTCTGGGACCTCACGCTGGCCACGGGGTTAGACTGGTTTAACTGAACTGGATTTCATTTGCAAATGTAATACTATCATCTTAGGACCGAATAAGGATCTGACCTGGTCAATGCTGTACAAAGGCAATTTCCTCTCTCTTGATAATCAACTCTCCACATCAACTGCTGTGAATGAGCCACTTCCCCCGTACTGGATTAGCCTCATTAACACAACTTCTTTCTTTTGTTGTTCTTATATACACCCCTGCCTCTGCAGCTTCCACTCCAGTTCATCGGATGAAGTGGGTTTTACCCACAGGAGTAATGTTATCTGTTAGTCTCTAAGGCTACGTCTACACAGCTATGCTATTTCGGGATATCGGAGTATCCCGAAATAGCTATCCTGCGTCTTCACAGCAAGCCTGTTGTTTCAGGCTCGCTATTCCAACGTCCCTGTAAACCTCATTCTACAAGGAATAAGGGATGTTTTGGAAAAAAGATTTATTTCAAAATTTGGCGCCGTGTAGACAGCGCCAAATGACGAAATAAGCTAGTTTGAAATAGCGTCAAAATAAGATGTTGAGGTTCAGCAAGGACAAGTGTAGAGTCCTGCACTTGGGATGGAAGAATCCCAAGCATTGTTACAGGCTGGGGACCAACTGGCTAAGCAGCAGTTCTGCAGAAAAGGACCTGGGGATTACAGTGGATGAGAAGTTGGCTATGAGTCAACAGTGTGTCCTTGTAGCCAAGGAGGCTAATGGCATATTAGGTTGTATTAGAGGAGCATTGCCAGCAGATCTAGAGAAGTGATTATTCCCCTTTATTCAGCTCTGGGGAGGTCACATCTGGAGTATTGTGTCCAGTTCTGGGCCCCCAATTACAGGAAGGATGTGGACGCATTGGAGAGGGTCCAGCGGAGGGCAACCAAAATGATTGGGGGGCTGGAGCGCATGACCTCCAAGGAGAGGCTGAGGGAGTTGGCTTTGTTTAGTCTGCAGAAGAGAAGAGTGAGGGGGGATTTGATAGCAGCCTGCAACTTCCTGAAGGGGGGTTCCAAAGAGGCTGGAGAGAGGCTGTTCTCAGTGATGGCAGATGACAGAACGAGGAGCAATGGTCTGAAATGGCAGAAGAGGTCGAGGTTGGATATTAGGAAGAACTATTTCACTAGGAGGGTGGGGAAGCACTGGGATGGGTTACCTAGGGAAGTAGTGGAATCTCCATCCCTGGAGGTTTTTAAGTCTCGGCTTGACAAAGCCCTGGCTGGGTTGATTGAGTTGGGATTGGTCCTGCTTTGGGCAGGGGGTTGGACTTGATGACTCCTGCAGGCTCTTCCAGCCCTAGGATTCTGTGAAGATACACAATTTGCATAGCTCAAATTGCATCTCTTATTTCGAGTTATGGTGCAGTGTAGTGTGTAGACGCACGCTAAGGTGCCACAGGACTCCTCGTTTTTGCAGATACTGACTAACAGGGCTACCTCTCGGAGGCTTTCTTGTCCAGTCTCATTTTCTTTGTGTTCTGTCTCCCCATCCCCACACCTCCCGCCCACCCAAAGCAACACTTCGCCAACGCCTCTGGGTGGAATCACACATGCTTTTGCTAACTGCAGGGTGGCTTCACACCTCTCAATCTCAAAGCAAGGGTTCACCCAGCTAATAACAGTCGTTTTTCAGCCAAAACTATTTGCCGAATTCATTTCAAATTTGCAAGTAGTTCCGGTCAATAGTTCCGGAAACCTCATTTTGGTGGATAAATTTTGGTGGTCATTGAAAAATGTAGCCCAGGCCCAGCTCTCATTTACATCTTGGTAGTTTCCTGCTTTTGGAAGAACCTCCCCTTCCAGGCAAGAATGCTCACACCCCTCAAGAGCAGCAGCGAATAACACTGGGGCTATGTCTAGACTACGGGGGGTTTCCAGGAAATGGGGGTTTCCCCAGAGGTATCCCAGGAAAAATTCTTCCGTGTCCAGGGAACGCGTCCACTCTTCCGGTTTCTTTTTCGGAAAAGCAGACACGCTCTTTTGGAAGCCCTGTATTCCTCCTCCCATGAAGAAGAAGGGCTCTTCCGAAAGAATTTTCCCCCCGAAATTTGGGCCAGTGTAGATGGGCCAAATCTTGGAAAAGCCTCTTCTGAAAAAAATATCAGAAAAAGGTTTGCAACTTGTGGAGCACAATTTGTGTAGCTTTTTCCGATAAAGCCCCGTAGCGTAGACAGAGCCTGATTCGAAGTTTCAGAGGGGCAGCCGAGTTAGTCTGTAGCTGGAAAAACGTAACACACAACCAATAGTCTTACAGCACCTTAGAGACTAATCAAACATGACTGTAGACAGTATCGTGAGCTTCCGTGGGCACCACCCACTTCTTCTTCCGTCTCCTGATGTCAAGAGTGTTCCTCGTTCCAATCTGAACAGCCCAGAGACGAAGGATCTTTCTTTGAATCCATTCTTAGATCTTCTGACAGAAGACGAGCTGACAGAGTCTGTCCCCTTGTGAACTTTTCTTCTGATGACAATGCAGTGAGTGAGGAATTCCTTTTGGCCTCCAACCATCACACGTAAAGGCAACTTGCTTTGACATTAGCATGTTCTGTTCGGCTATGTCTACACTACAGAGGTTTTTTTCGGAAAAACAGTTGGGTTTTTTTCGAAAAAAACTCATGGAGCATCCACATCTCAAGTATGTTTTTGTGCAAAAAAACCGAAAGAACAGAGGGGTTTTCCAGAATAGGTATCCCTTATTCTACGAGGAAGAATGCCTTTTTGCAAAAGAGCTCTTACACAAAAAGGTGTGTGTGGACGGGGAAGAGGAGTTTTTTGCACGAAAAGAGAAAAGAGGAAAAAGCATAGGTGCCCTGGTGGCCATTCTGTGCATAGCAAACACAGCTTACTTTCAGGAGAGCGTCCATGCAGTCTGGATGCTCTCACAAAAACACATCACTTTTTAAATGTGCTTTTTCAGTGTGGACGCGCTCTTGCACACGAAGTTTTTGCAGAAGATCTCTTCCGATAAAAGCTTCTTGCACAAAAAGCCTGCAGTCTAGATGTAGCCTTGATGTCCTTAAATCCTTCATTAGCACGTCACAAGTTTTCTTAATGGATTATTTAGTTACCTGGGCATACACAACATAAATGTGTGCTATTGCGTTAGCACAGGAACAGATCTGTGAAAACAATACAGGTAACAGCCCATCAGTTTTCATGAAGTTTAACGATCTGCATACTCACTTACCGATTACTCATCTCAATCTATACTAACACACAAGCAAATTGGCCTGTGACCCTGACCTGACCTGGTCTGCCAGCATCACAATCATCATAGTCCTCATTGTCATGAATGTATCGACTCTTTGGCCACTCAGTGGAAATTATAATCGCATATTCCCAAACGTACCCGCTTCGAGACCATTATGAAGTCTGCAGCCTGCCCTGGGGAGTTTATAATTGTCAATTCCAGAAATCTGGATCCAACAGCATCTTTGCAGAATGTGCCATAAGCCAAGAAACAAGGACTTGTGAACTACTCTGAGCCCTGTAACAGTAGAAGTAGCCCATTCAGGGCTATTGCAGACTGTACTGTGAGCACGGGACTGGCTGGATCTTCTTGACCATTATAAACGTGCGGGTCTCTATGCTGGTTTATGAGCCGCCAGAGCAGAAAGAGCTGGCTTGCAACCCTACATTCGGCTGGCTCCCTGGCAGACTTTTTAATAGCTTCCAGCCTTGAAATGTGTTTACGCCCCTTGCTAGAGCTGTCTGCATTATGAGCTACGGCCAATTTAGTCAACAGTTATGCTGGGGGTTGGGCAAAACCTCTCAGAAGCTGGTGACGTGCCAGCTGCCTTTCATTCACGATGAATGTCAGAAGCAGGTAAACTCCTTTGGGGACTGAGATAGCAGCAGCAATAGGAGCCGCTTCCCAGAACACCGCACACAGGCAAGGGTGGTCAGAGGCTGGGTGGGGGAGCGCTTTCGTTGGGGGCTGAATCCGAGTCTGGGAGCTGGATGCTGTTCTGCGGGAGGTGGGTGTCTGGGAGCAGAAGCAGACCGCAGCAGACAGCCAGAGAAGCATTGATAACACGGCTGGGAGAGAAAGCCAGGAGGGAGAGCTTTCATGGCCAGGGATGGCTGGAAAGGGGCGTGGAGCTCCGAGCAAAGCAATTGCCCCCCGTGGTTTGAGTCCCTGCTGTGGGCAGGGCAACGGCACTTTGTGGACATTTTTGTAAATAAACAGGATTTCATCAAAGAAGTTCCTTTGTCATCAGCGTCTAACGGAAACGGCCCACAAGGCCTCGCACGCTGGCTAGCTGCCCAGGTCAGAAGGGATAACACAATGTGCGGCCGCCATTATTCTCTTTGGGGATCCGTTCTGAAAACGCTTTGTTCTCTCCCAGCGCCTCTGCTGCTCCGAGCGGCGTGGCCCACACGCGCCGAACGCCGATGCGCTTCGTGCTCTGGGTTCTTCAAGAACTTCCCGCCCTTTGGCGCCGCGATGCGACTGCTCAGCCCCGGTCACGGGGTTTTGTTTCCAGCGCCTGGCTGGGCACACGTGATCGCCAGTGAGCCTGAGGGCATGATGAACAGGCTGGGCCTTGGATTCCCTCGGGGAGTGGGTGGGATGTGGGGGCCGTGAGGAGCAGCGACTCTGGAAGGATTAGAGAATCTTAAAGACATTTTCAATCCTTCCCTGGCCTGAGACATCCCTGCACGGAGAGCTGGGCTATTGTACTCGCACAGGCAGACAGATTGCACGGGAACCGCTCGTCACACCCGTCCAACGTTCCCGCTGGCGGGATGAGGCCTCTGCTCCCAGCTCCATAGACTGGGGCAAATCTCTCATCGAACTGATGCGGAGACGTGGCTCTGGCCCCGTGCTAGCCACAGTGCCCACGTTCCCAACGCGCCCCTGCGGTCAGGGCTGGCCTGTGGGCCACTGACGGTCATGCAAAGACCCTGGCATGCAGACTTCGGGGGGAGCTGGACGGGCCTTGCGCCAGACCTGCCTGCAAAAGATGCAGAGAAGCAGCCGATCAGCACAGAGCAGGCTCAGATAAACGGAGCTACAGGGGCTGAGCGGGTCAGTTGCTGGCAGGGGCAGAGGATGGGGGGCTGCCCTCTGGCCAGAGGATCTTGACCGGGTGAAGTACAGGCCCGAGGACGCAGAGGGCTTGTAGCCCTTCAGCGAGGGGTGGCAGGAGAGGGGCTACGTGGGAAGAGCCCAGGAGAAAGCAGCAATGAACTAGGGGCAGTGAGATGGGGCACTGTGTGTAGGGTCTCTGGGCTGGAGCATGGAGTAGTGGACAGGCCTCAGTTCCCCCATCAGCCACTGGGGAGGTGGCCTGACCCCCAAGAAGGGGACAAAGCTTGCTGAGAAGCCCGAGTGTTAATGGGCCCCTCATTCCTGGCCCCACCCCAGAGCCCGTACCCCCAGACAGAGCTCTCGCCTCCTCCCACTGCCCCACCCCCTGCCCAGCCCAGTGAAAATGAGCTAGCGAGCAAAGAGTGAGCAACAGAGGGAGGAAGGATGGAGTGAGCGGGGGTGGGGGCTCACATAAGGGGTGGGGCTGGGGCCAGGGAAGGATCAGGGCAGGGGGTGGGCGGTTTTCTGCAACCGGAACGTCGCACATGCTCCGTTCCAGGCCGGCTGAGTCCCACGAGTTCTGTTCTGTTCTAGTTTGTATTCTCCATCCCCACCACATGCGAGAGCCGGTCCTGTCACGGAACAAGGAGAGCCTCTCGCGGGCGACCCACCTTCCCAGCGCTCTGGGGAGAGCTTTCCAAATGTAGGCCAACAAAGAAGGATTTCTGTTTTCTCAGGGGAGACCCCAGACCTGGGTTCCAGCATGTGCCAGCTGCAAGACACGAGCCTCGATCTTCTTCTCCTTTTGGTGTGTCCAGGCAGCACTGGGACTGAGCGATACAGGAAGGGAATCACCACCACAAAAATCAATGGACCCGAGGGGCACCCAGGGGCGAACACGCCCTCAGAATCTGGTGGAGGCTCAGAACGTTCGGTCTGCTGACGGTGTGAAGACGGATCCTCGTGTCCCGTGCAATAGCGGAGATACTTGGTAGCGCTGCCGTGGCTCTGCAGAGGGAGGCTGGTGTCTTCATTGCGTGTGGTCCGGGCCCCAGCTGCCGATTACACAAGTGAGAGCTAGTTGACAAGGCACCTGGTCGGAATGTTAATTTAACTCCTGGCTAAATCGGCACCGTCCAGGGGAGGAGACAGTCCAAACGAAAGAAACTCCTTCAACCTGCATGGACTTTTATCTCCCTGGGCCGCAGCCTTCTTCTAGGGCGGGGTGGGCAATAATTCAAACATTTTTTGAAGTGGCCCCAGGCCACACCGGAAGGGGCGGGGCCTCAAATAGAAGGGGCGGGGCCAAGATGCTTCCAGCTTTCCCGCCCACAGATCATAGTTGGTCTGGGGGTGGGGGAGCCCCTTTGCCCCTCCCGTTCCCACTAAGCACCCATGCCTCCGTGCTCCTCCACCCCAGACCAATCAGGGCCTGGGAGTGGGGGAGCACACGAAGACTCCTCCCGCCCTGCCAGGAGCACACGGTGCTTCTAAGTGCTGCATGCTCCTTGCAGGGCGGGGGCAGGGCAGAGGAAATGTCATGCGCTAATTGGCCTAGGGGCAGATGTACCTTGGCCTTGTGGCATTCTTGCTTGGATCCCAGAGACAGGAGAAGGTCCCACAGGCCCTTTTGCCCACCCCTACTCTAGGGCCTGTGGGACCTTCTCCTGTCTCTGGGATCCAAGCAAGAATGCCACAAGGCCAAGGTGCATCTTCTTTACAGGAATTGAGCTGCCCGGTGAGACTTGCCTGTTCCGTTAGAGACCTACCTATTAAAGATGCACTATATGAATCTGAACAGCGAACGGGTGACCTGATTACCTGCGATCTGAGAGCAATGCACAACGAGTGCGAGAAGGAGACCGGAGGTAAGAAAGAACCGTGGATATCTGCAGGGCTAGTGAACATTCTACTTCCCAGCTGCAAGTGTTCACAGGGAAACAGAAACGCATCCAACGACAGAGGCACAGGAAGGCACAAAGAGCGAACTCACGGGACACAGACACAGTAAAGACCAGAGCTGTTCACAGTCAACGCGGAGGCAATCGCAACGCAACCCCAAGAGCTCACTCCCAGGGACCTGACCAACATCTGTATCCCATGGACGCACATCTGGGGAGTGTCCTCGTGCATATGTGCAAAGCGCTGGTCAAAACTGCAGCCTAGCTATTCGGAGAGGGGCCAGCCCAGAGTGACGGTGTTAAAGCAGCCATGTCGTAAGGGCATCACTCTGAGCAAGACCTGCAGGGAAGTGCAAAAGCAGAATAAACTCCTGAAAATGCAGCTAGAGGCCAAAGTTCTGATGCTGATGTTGCTGATGATGCTGGAATTTAGGGCCAAATTCTCTCCTGCTATAATTGATCTCAATGGAGTTATGTCAGCAGAGAGCTTGGCACAGAGCCCTTTGTCTCTTCATCAATTTACAAAGCAAGGGGCGAAAGGATCGGGCTTTGACACGATTTCCCAGGTAGACGCTGGAGTCGAATGACAGCAACCACAGCCAGAGAAACCCACAAGCACCTGATCTTAAGACAGGAGGGCTGCGTCTAGACTGGCATGATTTTGCGGAAATACTTTTAACGGAAAAGTTTTTCCGTAAAAGTATTTCCGCAAAAGAGCGTCTAGATTAGCAAGGATGCTTTTGCGCAAAAAGTGGTTTTGCGCAAAAGCACCCATGCCCAGTATAGACGCGCTTTTGTGCAAGAAAGCTCTGATGGCCATTTTAGCCATCGGGCTTTCTTGCGCAAAAAATTAAGGTGCCTGTCTGCACTGGCCCTCTTGCACAAGTATTCTTGCACAAGAGGGCTTATCCCTGAGCAGGAGCGTCAAAGTATTTGCGCAAGAAGCACTGAATTCTTATATTAGAACGCCAGTGTTCTTGCGCAAATTCAAGCTGCCAGTGTAGACAGCTTGCCAGTCTAGATGCACCCCAAGTGTTTGTACACAGGCATAAAGGGGGCCTGTATGTGGACTGGCAGGACTTAGGAGAATTTGAACAGTTGAACGGAAGGCACCTGAAAAGCTGCCTGCCAATGCAGAAGAGCACGAGGGGGCATAGTTTGTCTGGGGAACAGGATGCAAACGAACCTCTTAAAGAATTCAGCGAGGCTTTTTAACGGACCAAAACACGTAAACGATAGCACACATCTGTCACGCTGCCTGGGTGGGTTCATGACCATGAGTGCCTCTCTCAGGGTGGACTGTCCAAAGCTGGACAGACACCCCAAAACCGTGGTGGGTTCTATAATTAGATTTCAACCCAGCAGCAAACGTGAACTCCTTGATCAGTGTAACTGTCTTACCACGGAGTTACTGGCAGTCTCTTTGGGCTCTCCAATGACCCAGGCAAGCTGAACTTTGTGATAAGTGGTCACTTACATCAAAAATCACAAACTATTCAAGTTGCTTCCAGTCTCTAGGAGTTAGTCACTGACCCCAGATTAATTTAGATCTCAGATCGAAGACAACACTGGTAGCCAGGCCTAGCGTAAACGAATTAAGGGTTCATTAATTAGGAAAAAGAAATGAGAGTTATTCACAGGTTAAAGCAGGCAATCTATATGCAGGCTATGGTTCCAAAAGATGACAGAGAGGTAGTAATCTGTCAGCAATGAATGTCTTTTCAGGGCTAACCCAGGTTGATCCTGGGAATCTCGGCTGTTTTTCCTTAGCTTCAGCCCTTGGAAGAGTCCAAACAACAGAGATGAAAGGTCTTCATGTCTGCTAGCTTTATTTCGCACTTCCAGCATTCTGACTGATGGAACGAGGCCTTTTGCATGCACTTCTCCAGGGGTTGATGAGCAATCGTTTTTGTCCCACAATGGCCCACTTTGGATATGAGTGGACGATCTAAGCTCAGAAATTCAGTGCAGGCATTTTTACAATTATATAGCAAACGCATTTTACCTTGTTGCACGGAACACAGACGTCAGAGTTCCCTCTAAGAGCCGTGTGCTTGTGCAACCACTCAGGAGAGATTCACATGCCACCTAGCTGATGAGCAGAGTGCCCACAGCTAGGTTGTGTGTTTCTACTGGTGGTGCAAAATCACACATATCTCGGTGCACATCAAAAACTGTGTCCCCGCTAGCAGTTTGTCGGTGCTCAGCTGATGCCTACAGACTTAGCAAGAGCTGGCGCTGGTTTACCAGCATCACAACATCACATTAATATAGGTCCCACCCTAAAACAAAAATACACACACATGCGGCTATGTCTACACTGCAGGCTTTTTGCGCAAGAACACCTATTCTTGCGCAAAAACTTGCAGAGTGTCTACACTACACACGTGTTCTTGCGCAAGTAAATTCACAGGACAGCGTCAGAAAACAGGGCTTCTTCCGGAAGGGTTAGTCCTCTCCCCATGAGGAATAAGCCCTCTTGTGCAAGAGCTCTTCCACAAGAAGGCAGTGTGGACAGGCAACATGAATTTCTTGTGCAAGAAACCCCTATGGCTAAAATGGCCATCAGAGCTTTCTTGCTCAAGAGAGCGTCCACACTGCCATGGATGCTCTTGCACAAAAGCACATGGCAGTGTGGACGCGCTCTTGTGGAAGACCTTTTTCACAAGAACTCTTGCGCAAAACAGTTCTTGTGCAAGAAGCCTGCAGTGTAGACCTAGCCACAATGTAAAATGCCATTGGCACCGAAAAATCAGTAATAACGTGGCTGAGACACGAGTAGTTTTTACGTGGGGTGTAACCAAGACAAATCACAGTCCTGAAAGGGTTACAGTTGTTTGGAAAGTTTGAAAGCTTCTGCCTAGCATGTCTTCACCGAGTACTGTTCTAGGGTTTGGTTGTGGCTGTTGTGTTCGGGGGTAGCTTGGTTGTTCGGATGTGGATATTGGTTGCATTGCTGGCTGTCTCTTGGGATCAGGTGTGACTTTGGGGTGAGGATCTAGCTCTTGTGTCTCTGTGGGGTTTCGGTGTAGCTGTGGAGTTAAGGATTTGGACCTTGTGGCTGGTGGATCTGGGTGTCACTACTGGGTATTGGTGTGGCTGATTACCTTTTGGGGTTGTACATTTTTTTTCTAGAAGGAGGAAGCGGAGGAGGTGGGGGGTGGGGGAGATTGCTGGTGTGATCGGAAACTGAGCCCTGACACATGACAGAGCTGTGAGCATTCGCAACACTGCCCTGTGTGAGACGATTGGGCTCTGGAAAAAACGAGCCATTTCTTATCTGCTCTTCTGGGCACCACATCCCCTTTTCCCTGGCCAGAGCCACCAAGCAGGCGACACGATTGTGAGATTTTCTCCCTCCCGACCGAGGGACCGTCCTGCCGACCCGTCTCCAAAGCCGCCCTCAGGTACTGAACGAAGGGCCGAAAGCACCTGGGCCTAGCGGTCCCCGAGCCCCAGGCGGGGCGAGCGTTGGCCCAGGGCGGCTGGGCCTTGTCGCCACTGCAGAGCCGGGGGTGCCAAGAAGACCCCCTGGGCAGGCTGTAGGGACCGGCCTGGCAGCACAGCCCCTGGGGCCAGGCTCCTAGCTCCGCACCGCAGCATGGGCAGGCCGGGATGCTGAGTCACCGCAGGCCCCTCCGAGAGGCCGGGCCCCTGTCCGTCCGGGGGGCCCCAGCAGGCCGCGCCAGGGGTCCAGGCTCTGGGCCAGCCCCCCCCGCGGCAGGGGGCACGTGCTGGGCTGGGAGGCTGACCTTGGGCGGCCACGGGGCCGAGCCTCGCTGCAGCAGCAGCCGCCGGCAGCTGCAAGGTGGAAAGCGGGGGGGGGGGGGGGAGGAAATCCAGCCCCAGCGAGCGGCGCGCTGCAGCCCGGGGGGCCTCCCCCGCCCCCGCGATCGCAGGCGCTGAGCGCCAGGCTGCGGCGGGAGGGGGAACGGCTGCGGGAGCCGGCTCCGGGCACTAGGCGCTGCGGCCCGCTGGGCTCCGTGCTGCTGAGAGGGGGAAATGTGAGCCGGCTGCATCACTGCAGTACCCACTGCAGACACCGCGCGGGGGGAGCGAGCGGCCAGCCCCGGCGCTGAGCATCCGGACCGCCGGCAGCCCGGAGCATCCCCCGCCAGCCCCGCACCTGCCGCCGGAGATGAGCCCAGGCGAGCGCCTCGCCCGGTAGCGGCGGTGCCCGGGCAGCCTTGCGCCCGCCGCGGCTCCGGGAGGCGCAGCCCTCGGGAAACGCGTTCGCCCTTCGCCGCTGCAGCCTTGGCGGCGCCGCATCCCGGGGGCCAGGCGGGAGCAGCGCGCACAGGCCTGCGGGGCCCTCGGGGGCTGCCCCCCGCGCAGCGTCCGGAGCAGAGCGCGGGGGGGGGGGGCTGCCTCGGCGCCCCTCCGGGGATCGGCGCCGCCTCGCAGGGCCCCGGGGCCGCTGGGCTGGGTCTGAGCAAGAGCCGGGCTGGATTTGGGGAGAGCGGGGCCCACGGAGCGTCCCCCGAGGGGCCGGAGCCTGCATCGCTGCCTTTCAGATAACCTCTGCCGCGGGGCCTCCAGCCGCTGGCCCTGGCCTGGCCCCAGAGGAGCCGGAGCCTCCGTAGCTCACGGCCGCCCAGCCCAGGTAAGGGCATCCCTGCCTGCCGGGGTGGTCAGCTGGGCAGCGCCTGCAGGTGTGTGCGCCCTGCCTGCGCTGCCAGAGGGCTCGGCTGCGTGTCTGCCAGGGGCCCCCGTGCTGCCTGCCCTGTGTCCCTGTGTGTCTGCCCTGGGCCCCTGCGTGTCTGCCCTGTGTCCCTGCGTGTCTGCCCTGGGCCCCTGCGTGTCTGCCCTGTGTCCCTGCGTGTCTGCCCTGTGTCCCTGCGTGTCTGCCCTGGGCCCCTGCGTGTCTGCCCTGTGTCCCTGCGTGTCTGCCCTGGGCCCCTGCGTGTCTGCCCTGTGTCCCTGCGTGTCTGCCCTGGGCCCCTGCGTGTCTGCCCTGTGTCCCTGCGTGTCTGCCCTGTGTCCCTGTGTGTCTGCCCTGGGCCCCTGCGTGTCTGCCCTGTGTCCCTGCGTGTCTGCCCTGTGTCCCTGCGTGTCTGCCCTGGGCCCCTGCGTGTCTGCCCTGTGTCCCTGCGTGTCTGCCCTGGGCCCCTGCGTGTCTGCCCTGTGTCCCTGCGTGTCTGCCCTGGGCCCCTGCGTGTCTGCCCTGGGCCCCTGCGTGTCTGCCCTGTGTCCCTGTGTGTCTGCCCTGGGCCCCTGCGTGTCTGCCCTGTGTCCCTGCGTGTCTGCCCTGTGTCCCTGCGTGTCGTCCCTGTGTGTCTGCCCTGTGTCCCTGTGTGTCTGCCCTGTGTCCCTGCGTGTCTGCCCTGGGCCCCTGCGTGTCTGCCCTGGGCCCCTGCGTGTCTGCCCTGTGTCCCTGCGTGTCTGCCCTGGGCCCCTGCGTGTCTGCCCTGTGTCCCTGCGTGTCTGCCCTGGGCCCCTGCGTGTCTGCCCTGGGCCCCTGCGTGTCTGCCCTGTGTCCCTGCGTGTCTGCCCTGGGCCCCTGTGTGTCTGCCCTGTGTCCCTGCGTGTCTGCCCTGGGCCCCTGCGTGTCTGCCCTGTGTCCCTGCGTGTCTGCCCTGGGCCCCTGCGTGTCTGCCCTGTGTCCCTGTGTGTCTGCCCTGTGTCCCTGCGTGTCTGCCCTGGGCCCCTGCGTGTCTGCCCTGTGTCCCTGCGTGTCTGCCCTGTGTCCCTGCGTGTCTGCCCTGGGCCCCTGCGTGTCTGCCCTGTGTCCCTGTGTGTCTGCCCTGTGTCCCTGTGTGTCTGCCCTGGGCCCCTGTGTCAGCCCTCGGCTCCTGTGTGTCTGCCCTGGGCCCCTGTGTCAGCCCTCGGCTCCTGTGTGTCAGCCCTGGGCCCCTGTGTATCTGCCCTGGGCCTCTGTGCTGCCTGCCGTGTGTCCCTTTGCTGCCCCCGGCCTGCCAGCCTGGGGGGTGCAGGGCCTGCGAATGCTGTGTGTGAGTTTTGTGGTGTGGGGTGTGCTTCTTGAGCCAAGTGTGTCACTGCTGTGTTGTGTAGCTGGGTGTGTGCTATGTCTGTGCTGGCTGTGTCATTCCCTTGTTGTGTAGTGGGGTGTGCTGTGTGTACTGGGTTTGTTGTGCCTGTGTTGTGAGATGTGTGCTATGTGTCAGTGTGTGCCGAGAGCCTCACTCTTGTGTTGTGTAGTAGGGAGTGTGTTGTAGCAGGGTGTGTGCCAGGAGTGTCACTGCTGTGCCATGCAGCACGATGTGTGCTATGTCTGTGCTGGCTGTGTTGTTCCTGTGTTGTGTAGTGGAGCGTGCTGTGTGTGGTGGGTTTGTTGTGCCTACGTTGTGTTGAGATGTATGCTATGTGTCAGTGTGTGACTGTCACTCCTGTGTTGTGTAGCAGGGTGTCTGCCAGGGTGTCATGTCTGTGTTGTATAGCAGGCTGTGTGCTGGGGGTGTCACTCCTGTGTTGCATAGTGGGGTATGTGTTGGGGTGTCACACCTGTGTTGTGTACCAGGGTGTGTGCCTTGTGTGCTGGGGGTGTTGCACCTGTGCTGTGTGTGCGGGGGTGTCACACCTATGTTGTGTACCAAGGTTGTGTGCCAGGGTATCATGCCTGTGTTGTGTACCAAGGATGTGCGTCAGGGTATCACGCCTAAGTTGTGTGCCAGGGTGTGTGCCAGGGAATCACTCCCGTGTTGTGGAGCGGGGTGCGTGCCGGGTATCACCCCCGTGTTGTGGAGCGGGGTGCGTGCCGGGGTATCACTCCCGTGTTGTGGAGCGGGGTGCGTGCCGGGTATCACCCCCGTGTTGTGGAGCGGGGTGCGTGCCGGGTATCACTCCCGTGTTGTGGAGCGGGGTGCGTGCCGGGGTATCACTCCCGTGTTGTGGAGCGGGGTTGTGCCGGGGTATCACTCCCGTGTTGTGGAGCGGGGTTGTGCCGGGGTATCGCTCCCGTGTTGTGGAGCGGGGTGCGTGCCGGGTATCACTCCCGGGTTGTGGAGCGGGGTGCGTGCCGGGTATCACTCCCGTGTTGTGGAGCGGGGTGCGTGCCGGGGTATCACTCCCGTGTTGTGGAGCGGGGTGCGTGCCGGGTATCACTCCCGTGTTGTGGAGCGGGGTGCGTGCCGGGTATCACTCCCGTGTTGTGGAGCGGGGTGCGTGCCGGGGTATCACTCCCGTGTTGTGGAGCGGGGTGCGTGCCGGGTATCACTCCCGTGTTGTGGAGCGGGGTGCGTGCCGGGTATCACTCCCGTGTTGTGGAGCGGGGTGCGTGCCGGGGTATCACTCCCGTGTTGTGGAGCGGGGTGCGTGCCGGGTATCACTCCCGTGTTGTGGAGCGGGGTGCGTGCCGGGGTATCACTCCCGTGTTGTGGAGCGGGGTGCGTGCCGGGTATCACTCCCGTGCTGTGGAGCGGGGTGCGTGCCGGGGTATCACTCCCGTGCTGTGGAGCGGGGTGCGTGCCGGGTATCACTCCCGTGCTGTGGAGCGGGGTGCGTGCCGGGGTATCACTCCCGTGTTGTGGAGCGGGGTGCGTGCCGGGGTATCACTCCCGTGTTGTGGAGCGGGGTGCGTGCCGGGTATCACTCCCGTGTTGTGGAGCGGGGTGCGTGCCGGGGTATCACTCCCGTGTTGTGGAGCGGGGTGCGTGCCGGGGTATCACTCCCGTGTTGTGGAGCGGGGTGCGTGCCGGGGTATCACTCCCGTGTTGTGGAGCGGGGTGCGTGCCGGGGTATCACTCCCGTGTTGTGGAGCGGGGTGCGTGCCGGGGTATCACTCCCGTGTTGTGGAGCGGGGTGCGTGCCGGGGTATCACTCCCGTGTTGTGGAGCGGGGTGCGTGCCGGGGTATCACTCCCGTGTTGTGGAGCGGGGTGTGTGCCGGGGTATCACTCCCGTGTTGTGGAGCGGGGTGTGTGCCGGGGTATCACTCCCGTGTTGTGGAGCGGGGTGTGTGCCGGGTATCACTCCCGTGTTGTGGAGCGGGGTGCGTGCCGGGGTATCACTCCCGTGTTGTGGAGCGGGGTGCGTGCCGGGGTATCACTCCCGTGTTGTGGAGCGGGGTGCGTGCCGGGGTATCACTCCCGTGTTGTGGAGCGGGGTGCGTGCCGGGGTATCACTCCCGTGTTGTGGAGCGGGTGCTGTGTTGTGGCTGTGATGGAGGGCCCGGCCGGCCCAGCGGATTCCCCAGCTCTTCCACCCACCTCCTGCTGAGGCCACAGGGCGGGTGGGGTAAACTCCCTTGGCCAGTTCCCTCAGCTGGCCCCTGGGGCTGCCCCACAGCCAGTCAGCCCTGTTGCGTGGTCCTGTGGCCAAGCAGCCCCCTCTCGGGGGTCCCGTGGGCCCCTGGCCCCCAGGCCGGTCCGTGGGAGCTTGGCCGGAGCAGGCAGCTCTGTGCTCACACAGGCTAGGAATTTGCCGGGCCTGCAGTGAAGGAGCCTTTGGCGTCCTCTGCCGAGGGGCAGGCTTGTTTGTCTCCTTGCCACTGGGCAGGCAGCCCCGACAGCCGGGCGCCCCTAGACCCTGGGGCCTCCTCAGCCCCGTCCCGAGAGCACTGGGGGGCACAGAGAAGCCCGGGGGGGGATGTGGGGAGAGTGAAGCAATCGGCGTGGGGGTGCACGTGGACAAAGAGCGCCTGAGACCTGGGCCTGGGGGGAACAGGATACTTTTGCATTGGGATTTCGAGGGGAGGCATCGGAATCCGCCCCCAGCCTTGCCCAGGGTGGGTGCGCCCCTCCCGCAGGGCCCCCTCCTCCCGGGGAGCTGCCAGGTAGGCCCCAGCGAGCCAGGCCTTGCAGCTGTGCTGGGCGGGCGCCCGGGGGGCTGCCGAGAAGCGGAGCGCGAGGCGATTCCCCACGGGCCACTGGCCCATGTCACCTCTCCCTGGAGCCGCGGCACCAACTTCCTGTTGCTTTGTGTTTCCAGCTTTTTCCTGCAAGTGGCTGCGGGGCCCAGAGAGCTGAGGCCGGAGCCGCGGGGCGGCGTGGCGGCTGCATCCCTGCAGCGGGGCATGCCAAGGTGAGCCCCTTCCTTCCCCCACCCCGGCAGGACGCTCCCCGGGCTGGGGCCCCGGGACGGCCCCGCAGAGCTGCAGGCTCCAGGAGCAGCGGCAGTGGGAGAGCCGGAGGGTCAGCGCGCAGGAATTCGCACACATTCTTCAGCCCTGCCAGGACCTTCCCCAGCCAGAGAAACACCCGCCGGGTGGGGGCAGGGCACCTGTGGGAGCTTTCCTCGCTGCCGGCTGCGGATCGGAGCCCTGACGCGCCCGGCCTGGCCTGACCCCTCTTGCCTGGCTGCTCCGTGCAGCGGATGCTGCTCTGGCTCGCACAGAGAGAGCGGGCGCTTGCTCCACGTCACGGGCTGCCGCGGAGCCAGCCCCCGAGGAAGGGACTGCGGGGAGGAAGAGCTTTGATCCTCACCCTGGAGCCTCGGCGGCGAAAGGCTCCGCTCGGCAGGATGGCGCTGTGACTCCAGCCGCTTCCTGTGCACGGCTCCGACCACGCGGGCGGCACCTTTCGGCTCAGCGGGGGCGCCCGAGGGGCTGGAGTCCGGCGGGAAGGTGGCTGCCGACAGCTGCTCCTTTCTCCCAGGATGTGCCCCTGCACCCGGGGCTTTCTCCAGCCCTGCCGCTTCGCCGCCCGCCCGCGATTGAAAGCCCCGCCCGCTGCCGGCGCGCTGTAGCCTCATGCAGGCGCCCCTGGCCGAGCCCCGAGCAGCGGACAGCAATGTGAAAACGATCCTCATGTCGTGTCTCAAAGGGCAACAGGTCATCCTCAAAATGGAGGCCATGAAGATCATCCACCCCGAAAAGTTCTCGGAGCTGCAGGCCTCCCAGCCGCGCTACGCCCCCGCCTCCCGCCGGGAGCCGCCCCTCGTGGCCAAGCGCGCCTGGCCCTCCGAGTCCGAGATCATCGTCAACCAAGCGTGCGGGGACATCCCGGCTCTGGACAGCACCCCGGGCTCGCTGGGGCTGCCCCGGACGCCGCCCCTGCCCCGGCGAGAGCGACTCTACCAGGGGCAGCGCAAGGGCAGCTCGGAGGTGTGTTACCACCGCCAGCCGCCCTCCGACGAGGTGATCGTCAACCAGTACGTGCTGCACCCCTCCACGCCCTGCGAGCCCCTCGAGTGCCCCACCTGCGGCCACACGTACAACTTCACCCACAAGCGGCCCCGCATCCTCTCCTGCCTGCACTCGGTGTGCGAGGAGTGCCTGCAGATCCTCTACGAGTCCTGCCCCAAGTACAAGTTCATCTCCTGCCCCACCTGCAAGCGGGAGACCGTGCTCTTCACCGACTACGGGCTGGCCGCGCTGGCGGTCAACACCAGTATCCTGAACAGACTGCCCGCCGAGGCCCTGGCCGCCAACCCCGGGCAGTGGAGCAGCGACGCCGACCGCAGCTGCTACCAGACCTTCCGCCAGTACTGCGGGGCGGCTTGCACCTGCCACCTTCGAAACCCGCTGTCTTCCTGCACCATCATGTGACCGGTGCCCGCCCAGCCCCGCACCGCCGGCCAGGCCCCGGGGACGCCAGGCCCGAGCGAGGGAGGCGGGTCTGACTCGCTCCCCTGGCGCTGCGGGTGCTGTGCCCGTCCTGCCCCGGCCCGGCTCCCTTCCAGCGCAGGGCCCCCCCGCTCGGCTGAGCAGAGCACCCGCCTGGGCCTGGCTTTGCCCCAGACTGAGGGTCGTTCTCTCGCTCACCAGGTGCCACTCCCTGGGCAGCTGCTCCCCGGGGCCGAGCTGTGCGGAGGCCTGAACGTGCCTCCCGCCGGGATGGGCCGGGGACGTGTCACCGGGCCGCCAGCTCCTCCCTGCGTCATTTGCCAAAGCTTTGCTCTCTGGGGCCAAGCCCCCCGCGCCCACGTCCCCATAGCCAAGCAAACCCCCTGCATTCGCGCACGGCCCGGCCCCCCGCAGGCCCTGCAGGAAAGCTCCCATTTGTCCTCGTTTTGGAGGATCCGTGTGCGTCCATCCCTGCCCTGGGGCGCTTTGTGCGGCCAACGCCGTTGGGTTGGGACCCAGCTTCGTGTGCCTCTGGGAGGGGCCGGGGCTCCCCTCACACGGCTTTTCTGCTCCCAGCAGCCAGCTGAGCAGATGCCGTGCTCCCCGCCCCTCGGCTGCCGGGCCCATCCAGCCCTCCAGCGAGGCTCCCGCTCCCCAGCGGACAGCCCAGGAGTGGGGGCCCCCCCCACATGCTGCTAGCGCCAGAGGAGGGGTGACCCCTGTGATGACAGGGGCTGGGGCGAGTGGCTACCCGGCCCCCTGCCCTCTGTTTTCTTGCCCAGTGGGGCGAGCCGGGGAGCAGCGGCCCTGCTAGGAGACTCTCCGGGACATTTTGGGGAGGGCTTGCTGCAGAAAAGCAAAAAACAAACCCAGAATAAAACAAGCCATAAGCTGCGAGGTGCCACAGAGCGGGCGCGCCGGCTGCACGCTCCCTGGCCACGCTGCCCCGCCCGGGAACGAGGCGTGAGTCCCGCTCGGCCGTCCGGGGGACACGCCGGGATCCTCGGGGCCCTCAGGCCAGGCTGGCTCTGCCCCAGGCGCTCTGGACGCCCAGCTCAGCTCCCCCCACAAAGGCCGGCGTGAGATCCTGCCTGCTCCTTACACTGCCACAGCCCAGAGCCAAACACCCAGCCAAGAGGCCCGAAGCCACCCCCTCTCCCGGTGGCCAGAGCTGGCTCCCTGCCATGTGGAGAGGGGAGGGGAGAGCCGGCAGCAACCCCCCTGGGCTCCCATGGACACGGGTCCCGCAGGCGGCCAAGGGCCACGCGCCCTGGCAGGGGTGGGACAGGGCTGGGGGAGAGCAGGGCCTGACATTGTCTCGTTTTCGCTCTGCCGATTCTCCTGCTGCTGGTTGTGACGATGCTCCTGTTTTCTGCCCGGCCTTGTGAACCCTGCTCCATCTCCCAAATAAAGATTATACCGGAACGAGCCGCCCCGAGCAGCTGTCACATCTTGCACGGGGCGCGGAGCGGGGGCCGGGCCAGGATCCCGGCGGAGACGTTTGCAGACCACCCCAGAGGCCTGCTCCCTGCCCTGGCTGGCAAGGCCCCGGAGCAGGCTCTTGGGCGTGAGCCCTTGACGGGGACCTGCATCAGCTCCGGCTCTCGGCCCAGGACTGGGCTCCCGTGCCTGGCGTGAGTGTCAGAGCTGGTGCCAGGAGCTCATCCTCATGCAGCTCTTGTCCGGCCTGAGGGACGGGGCCTGGTGGGTCTCCCAGTGGTGCCTCTTGTTCTAGCCCGGAATAGCTCTCTTCGGGCTGCTAGTCTCCCACAGGTGTGTGTGTGAGGACCGGGGCGCAGTGGGGGTGAAGGTAGGGTGCAGTGGGGTGAGGGTCAAGGCGAAGTGGGGGTGAGGGCCAGGGTGCAGTGGCGGTGAGGGCCAGGGCACAGGGGAGATGATGGCTAGGGTGCAGTGGTGAGGAGGCCACAGTGCAGTAGGGCCAGGGTGCAGTGGCGGTGAATGTAGGATGTAGTGGGGGGTGAGGGTAAGGGTGCAGTGGGCATGAGGGTCAAGGTGAAGTGGTGGTGAGGGCCAGGGCACCGTGGTGGTGAGGTCCAGGGTGCAGTGGCGGTGAGGGCCAGGGCCAGGGTGCAGTGGCAGTGAGGTCCAGGGTGCAGTGGTGGTGAGGGCCAGGACCAGGGTGCAGTGGCGGTGAGGGCCAGGGTCAGGGTGCAGTGGCGGTGAGGGCCAGGGTCAGGGTGCAGTGGCGGTGAGGGCCAGGGCGCTGTGGCGGTGAGGGCCAGGGCCAGGGTGCAGTGGCGGTGAGGGCCAGGGCCAGGGTGCAGTGGCGGTAGGCCCAGGGCCAGGGTGCAGTGGCGGTAGGCCCAGGGCCAGGGTGCAGTGGCGGTAGGGCCAGGGCCAGGGCGCAGTGGCGGTAGGGCCAGGGTGCAGTGGCGGTAGGGCCAGGGTGCAGTGGCGGTAGGCCCAGGGCCAGGGTGCAGTGGCGGTAGGCCCAGGGCCAGGGCGCAGTGGCGGTAGGGCCAGGGCGCAGTGGCGGTAGGCCCAGGCCCAGGGTGCAGTGGCGGTAGGCCCAGGGCCAGGGCGCAGTGGCGGTAGGGCCAGGGCCAGGGCGCAGTGGCGGTAGGGCCAGGGCGCAGTGGCGGTAGGGCCAGGGCGCAGTGGCGGTAGGG
Organism: Pelodiscus sinensis; assembly: GCF_049634645.1. Classification (NCBI taxonomy): domain Eukaryota; kingdom Metazoa; phylum Chordata; order Testudines; family Trionychidae; genus Pelodiscus; species Pelodiscus sinensis. The sequence goes on along the minus strand of NC_134732.1, from coordinate 2,473,561 downwards.
CCAGGGCCAGGGCGCAGTGGCGGTAGGGCCAGGGCGCAGTGGCGGTAGGGCCAGGGCCAGGGCGCAGTGGCGGTAGGCCCAGGGCCAGGGCGCAGTGGCGGTAGGCCCAGGGCCAGGGCGCAGTGGCGGTAGGCCCAGGGCCAGGGTGCAGTGGCGGTAGGGCCAGGGCGCAGTGGCGGTAGGCGCAGTGGCGGTAGGGCCAGGGCGCAGTGGCGGTAGGGCCAGGGCCAGGGCGCAGTGGCGGTAGGGCCAGGGCCAGGGCGCAGTGGCGGTAGGCCCAGGGCCAGGGCGCAGTGGCGGTAGGGCCAGGGTGCAGTGGCGGTAGGCCCAGGGCCAGGGTGCAGTGGCGGTAGGGCCAGGGCCAGGGTGCAGTGGCGGTAGGGCCAGGGCGCAGTGGCGGTAGGCCCAGGGCCAGGGTGCAGTGACGGTAGGGCCAGGGCACAGTGATAAATAAGTGAAAGCAAAACCACAGCAGAGTTGCTGCTCTCCCGCTACGTAACAAAGCCAGGATGTGGTGAAGCAAAGCGCAGCTTCCCTGGGGCTCCTGGCGCCCTGCCGGCACGGTTCACCGCACGCCGGGGCATTTTTGCCGTAACGGTGACCATGAGCGGCATGTGCCAGTGGGGCAAAGGCGTCAAGTTTCCAGTATCGACGGGGTGCGTGGGGGGGTGTGCGGGTGCGTATCCTTCTGTGTGTATGGAACTGCGTATGTGTGTGCATGCACCTCTGTGTGCAGGTGCATGTGCACACCCAGCTCTGTGAGTGTGTGTGCATGGATGCACCTCTGGGTGCATGTCTCCCCTCCCCCCAGACACTGCAGCACGAGGCTTTCCTGCCTCTGGCTAGCCCCAGCGCACCGCTGACCTGCCACTCGTAGCCCTGCACGGGGGGGGGCGATTTCCCAGGAGCCCCTCCAGCCAGTGGGCGGCGCTGCCCTGCACTGGTGCAGCTGATGCAAGGGAGCTGCAGGACCATGGAGAATTCAGCCCCCTAACTCCCCACTGAACCAGAGCTCACCCTCCCTAGGGCCCTGGGCTCTGCAGTGCAGGCAGGGGACAGCAGAAACAGACCCTTGGAGTCCAGCACAGAGAGGACAGATCCCACAATGCACCAGGCCGCATGCAAATGAGGCCCCAGGCCAATGCCCTGGGCTGGCGCTCCCTGGAGCTGGGCCAGGGGCAGTGCTGCCTGGGGCCCGTTCCAGCCGAGCCAGCCCCCGTGGGGCAGAGGGGTCTCGGCCGCGTTAACAGCTCTGGGACCCGCCGGCCACGGCACGTGCTAGTGAGCAGGCGCGTGGATCGGGGTCGGCCAAGGGTCACTGGCTCCCCCCCCACCCGAATGTGGCTGGCCTGGCACCCTGCCCCTCACCTTCTCCCCAGCCACGGAGCCCAGGCTGCTGCAGAGCCTCCACCTGCCAGGGGCGGGGGGCCATGTCCCCCCCACGGCCTGCCCCCAAATGTGGGGGAGGTGAGCACAGCGGGCCTGGAGCCTGGGGCGCTCTCACATCCTGGCTTGGCAAAGTGAACCCGCCGGAGGAGACGGCGCCGAGGAGGATCCGGCGCACGTGGGGCTAAGAGGCGACACACTCGTGTGCTCCCGGGGGCTGGGTAAAGCCACGGAAAGGTGGGCGCGAGGGCCAGAGCCAGGCGGGTTACTTAGAATACGCCGAACTTCGCCAAAGGAAGCAGGGTTTGAGCCTCCCCCGACCGCCGCGCCGGGTTGCAGCTCCTCCCTCCAGGGGCTGGCGCCACCTCCCCCAGCACAGAGTCTTGGTCCGCCAGACGTGGAGAGGGGAGGCAGCGGCCCAGGGAGCCTCCCTGCTGAGCCCTGGCGGTCAGGCAGTCTGCCCGGCTCGGCCAGTCGCGCTGTCTGGGCGCTGCCGCCACACGGCGTATTTCCGCCACACAGAGGACAGTATTTCCTACCGTCCCACATGACGCCCGCGCTCACCCGCCAGCAGGACGGTCCCGTGCAGCAGATCAGGATGCGGAAGACGCGCGCCCAAGACGGACTTTAACAAACCCACCGGCAGCGCCGGACCCTGGTGAGCAGGAGTCCGGGGGCTACGCTGGCGCTGTCTTTGGGGAGCCGCCGACGGCGCCGGGAGCCAGGCTGTGCGCGGGCGCCGTGGGGGTGTCACACCCCCGCAGCACAGTCCAGCGCGGTAACATGCCAGTGCGGACAAGCCCCTTCGGGGGAGCCTGGCGCATGGTTCGCGTTCGGTGACCCGAGCTGGCTGTACCAGAGGCACCCGCGTAGCGGCGGCTGCTGGCGCCCCGGGAGCTGGCGGCAGGTGCACGGGACCGTGTGGCCGCTGAGTTCCCAGTTCCCCGCATGTTCACATCCCTGGTACCACGTGGCCCAGGGTTCGCCGGCCTGGCCTTCAGCGCACTGGGTGGCAGCTCCCCCCCGGGGCCGCAGGGCAGAGCTTTTGGAAACGCGGCCAGCCCGGAGTCACAGGCACTCGGCCTGGACCCCCCAGCCCGTGGGAAGGCCCTGCCCCGCTACACACTCTGGGGCCGGCTGGCTTCCACTTCCAGCCACGGGAGCTGGCCTCACCTTTCCCAGGCAGGTGCCTACAGAGGCCCCGCCCGGCTCCTGCTGTCAGGAAGGCCGTGACGCTGCCCAGGAAGTGCAGGTTAGCAGGGTCCTCGTGGGCCCCAAAGGCCCTTGGCTTTGGCCCCGGAGCCGGGGCGAGCCCCATGGCTCCTTTCCTGGCCGATATGCCAAAGGGGCTGCCATTGGGCCATTCATATGACCCTAACGAAGTCACGCCCCTTGTCTGGCCAAACCCGCCTGTCCAGCCGGCCTGGGACAGCGGCTAGGAGCTACCTGCGGTGGGGGCCGGAGCCTGGTCCCTCGGCACGTTCCTCTTGCAGCCACGTGGGTTCAGCTCGGAGTGAGTCCCCCCCCGCCCCGGCTCTGGAAGCAGCGTTGGGTGCAGTGAGTTTGTCAGGCCTGGGGGCGTTGCTGGCGCAGAGCAGTGGCCCCCTGGCCAGGGGCTCGCCGGGGAGGGTTGCCCCGTGTCGAGCCTCCGTCCTCTCCGGGCGGATCTGTCGCGTGCCAGGCCAGGCCCAGGGTGTCTGCCGAGCAGAGACGCTGCCAGTCAACGCGCTTCCCAAAGGTCCCCCCTACGGCCTCAGCTGCTGGGTCCCGTCCACCCAGCCCCCGGCTCCCAGTCCTGGGAGGGGTCCTGCGCGGAGCCGCTGCCCGACGGTGGGTGGCGCGTCCTGCACTTGCACCAGCCCCGGTCACCGTGACAGGGAGCAACATTGCCCCCACCTCTAATGAGCACCCCCCTGCGGTAACTCCCACCTGCCCCCCTCCCCCCCACGGTATCCCCCACCTGCCCCCCTCCCCCCCACGGTATCCCCCACCTGCCCCCCTCCCCCCCACGGTATCCCCCACCTGTCCCCCTCCCTCCTGTGGTAACCCCCACCTGCCCCCTCTCCCCCACGGTATCCCCCACCTGTCCCCCTCCCCCCCACGGTATCCCCCACCTGTCCCCCTCCCTCCTGTGGTAACCCCCACCTGCCCCCTCTCCCCCACGGTATCCCCCACCTGCCCCCTCCCTCCTGTGGTAACCCCCACCTGCCCCCTCTCCCCCACGGTATCCCCCACCTGCCCCCTCTCCCCCACGGTATCCCCCACCTGTCCCCCTCCCTCCTGTGGTATCCCCCACCTGCCCCCCTCCCCCCCATGGTAACCCCCACCTGCCCCCCTCCCCCCCACGGTATCCCCCACCTGTCCCCCTCCCTCCTGTGGTAACCCCCACCTGCCCCCCTCCCCCCCACGGTATCCCCCACCTGTCCCCCTCCCTCCTGTGGTAACCCCCACCTGTCCCCCTCCCCCCCACGGTATCCCCCACCTGTCCCCCTCCCTCCTGTGGTAACCCCCACCTGCCCCCTCTCCCCCACGGTATCCCCCACCTGCCCCCTCCCTCCTGTGGTAACCCCCACCTGCCCCCTCTCCCCCACGGTATCCCCCACCTGCCCCCTCTCCCCCACGGTATCCCCCACCTGTCCCCCTCCCTCCTGTGGTATCCCCCACCTGCCCCCCTCCCCCCCATGGTAACCCCCACCTGCCCCCCTCCCCCCCACGGTATCCCCCACCTGTCCCCCTCCCTCCTGTGGTAACCCCCACCTGCCCCCCTCCCCCCCACGGTATCCCCCACCTGTCCCCCTCCCTCCTGTGGTAACCCCCACCTGCCCCCCTCCCCCCCACGGTATCCCCCACCTGTCCCCCTCCCTCCTGTGGTAACCCCCACCTGCCCCCCTCCCCCCCACGGTATCCCCCACCTGTCCCCCTCCCTCCTGTGGTAACCCCCACCTGCCCCCCTCCCCCCCACGGTATCCCCCACCTGTCCCCCTCCCTCCTGTGGTAACCCCCACCTGCCCCCTCTCCCCCACGGTATCCCCCACCTGCCCCCTCTCCCCCACGGTATCCCCCACCTGTCCCCCTCCCTCCTGTGGTAACCCCCACCTGCCCCCCTCCCCCCCACGGTATCCCCCACCTGTCCCCCTCCCTCCTGTGGTAACCCCCACCTGCCCCCCTCCCCCCCACGGTATCCCCCACCTGTCCCCCTCCCTCCTGTGGTAACCCCCACCTGCCCCCTCTCCCCCACGGTATCCCCCACCTGTCCCCCTCCCTCCTGTGGTATCCCCCACCTGCCCCCCTCCCCCCCACGGTAACCCCCACCTGCCCCCCTCCCTCCTGTGGTAACCCCCACCTGCCCCCTCCCCCCCGAGGTATCCCCCACCAGCCCCTTCCCCCCTGCGGTATCCCCCACCTGCCCTCTCCCACCGCAGTATCCCCCACCAGCCCCCTCCCCCCCGCGGTATCCCCCATCTGCCCCCTCCCCCCCACGGTAACCCCCACCTGCCCCCCTCCCCCCCATGGTATCCCCCACCTGTCCCCCTCCCTCCTGTGGTAACCCCCACCTGCCCCCCTCCCCCCCATGGTATCCCCCACCTGTCCCCCTCCCTCCTGTGGTATCCCCCACCTGTCCCCCTCCCTCCCGTGGTATCCCCCACCTGCCCCCCTCCCCCCCACGGTAACCCCCACCTGCCCCCCTCCCTCCTGTGGTAACCCCCACCTGCCCCCTCCCACCGCAGTATCCCCCACCAGCCCCCTCCCCCCGCGATATTCCCCACCTGCCCCCTCCCCCCCCGAGGTATCCCCCACCTGTCCCCCTCCCTCCTGTGGTAACCCCCACCTGTCCCCTCCCACTGCAGTATCCCCCACCTGCCCCTTCCCCCCTGCGGTATCCCCCACCTGCCCCCTCCCACCGCAGTATCCCCCACCAGCCCCCTCCCCCCCCGCAGTATCCCCCATCTGCCCCCTCCCCCCCACGATATCCCCCACCTGCCCCCCTCCCCCTGTGGTAACCCCCACCTGCTCCCCTCCCCCCCACGGTATCCCCCACCTGCCCCCCTCCCCCCTGTGGTAACCCCCACCTGCTCCCCTCCCCCTCACGGTATCCCCCACCTGCCCCCCTCCCCCCCGCAGTGTCCTCTTCCTGGGAACTGGAACCTGGCATCCCTCCCTGAGGGTCACCCCAGCTTCACTGTGCAGCGCCCCTGCCCGGTAGCCTGTGGGCGTCTGCAGCCTTCTCCCTGGCCGCCAGGCCCCCCCGGACCATGGAGCTGCGGGTCCCAGTCCGGCACATCCCAGGCTCCTGCCAGGGCGCTGCGTGTCGCAGGGCTCCCAGGCTCCGGGGCCGCCTTGTGGGGCACCCAAGGGTGGAGAAGCCCCGGCCTGGCCCCCGTGCAGTGGAGGCAGGAGGAGCGTGGCTTCTGGCCTGGCCCAGCACCCAGCACGGCAGCTCAGGCTGCCAGCAGGAAGGGGCCCAGACCAGGCTGTCTCCTGTGGCCCTGGGGGCCGGCCCCCCACGGGGACGTTTCCAGCCCAGGTCTCTAGCCCAGGTCTCCGCTTGCCCCCGGCCTAACCCTGGCCGGCGATCTCTGTCCCCGGCTGCACAGACAGATGCTCCAGCCACGTGCCTCACAGCACGGCCCCCTCGCGGCGCCACACTCCAGCCGGAGGGTCCCAGCGCCCGGGCTGCAGCCGGAGCCCAGACGTCTCACCACAATTAAACAGCCCTGCAGACGGAGCCGGGAGTCCAAGCCCGGGGTCCAGTCTCAGGCCGAGGCACCCCCAGGGACGTGGGCTCCTCCGGGCTGTGGCACGCCGAGGCACCACCCTGCCCGGGCCACGGGACCCAGCTCCGCTCCCCCTGCTGGCCAGTGGCCGGGGAACGGCTCAGCAGAGACAAAACTCGCCCTGCTGAGATATTCCTGGCCCTGCCCAGCCCAGCCCCCCAGCAGCGGCTGCTTCCCGGAGCAGGAGGCTGTGCACAGGCAGAGCCCCTCAGCCCTTGCCGCTGGCTGGTCCGCCCGGAGAGCCGCGCTGCCCGGGAGCAGTGGGTGGCACAAGCCCGGTCTGTGCCTAGGAGCGGCGAATGCAGGACGCCCCCGGACCGGGTGCTGGATGAAGGGCGGCTGGAGGCCGCATGCTCTGGTCCGGGTGCTCGCCAACACTCTCTGCTGGAGTAGGGGTCCCTGCTTGGCAAAGGGGGTGACTGTTATGTTGGCAGCTCCGGGAGTCTGAGGGCCTGCTGCACTGCTAACCTCTGCTGCCTGGCGGGACCCCTCTGGCCACACCAGGGCCCAGCCGTGCTCCTTGCCCACATCCAACCCCCTGACAGGTCACGTCCCTTGCTCAGGGATGTACCTCTGCCAGGAGCCATGGCAAGAGACGTCTCGTTCTTTCCTGGCCCCAGGCCGATAGGTAGTAGGTTTCAAACAAACAAAAGGAAGTTTTTCTGCACACTGCCAACCTGTGGAACTCCTTGCTACAGGATGTTGTGAAGAACCAGGACTTTAACAGGGTTCAAAAAAAGAGCTAGATTCATAGAGGTTAGGGCCATCCATGGCCATTAGCCAGGGATGATGTCCCTGGCCTCCGTCTGTGAGGGCTGGGAACGGCAGTGGGAGAAGGGAGCAGCACAGACCGGACCCGTGGACGTGGGAGAAGCCCTTCCTTGGGGAAAGGCGGCTCTGATTTTTCCCAGGACTAACCTGGAACAATGAGCTGAGTGGCTGGGCACAAAGGCCCCCTCTGTCCTCCACCTGTGAGTTCCCAGGAACTCGTCTCCCCCGGCGTCTCTGCTGCACTAGCTGGCCGGGTCCAGGCCCGTGTCCTGAGCAGCAGCCCGCTGGCCTCCCAGCCCCCTAGCGACAGGGCCCAGCCCTCCATGGAGCGGGAGCTGGCGGTGGGAGCCCGTTGTGCTGCTGGCCAGACCCAGCGTAACCAGGCCCCGGTGGCTGTGCAGCCAGGATGGGGGCTAGGAAGGCCGGAGCAGGGCAGAGCAGTTCTGGACAGTGGGACCCCTGGGGAGGCCCCTGTGGGGGGGCAGAGAGGAGGCCCTGGGAGGCCCCTGGGAGGAGTCAGAGAAGGGTCCCTGTGGAGGCCCCTGTGGGGGGGGACAAAAGGGGGTCCCTGGGGAGGACCCTGGAGGGGGGACAAAGGAGGGGTTCCCTGGAGGCAGGGGCAGAGGGGGGTCCCCGGGAGGCCCCTGTGGGGGGGCAGAGGGGGTTCCTGGGGAGGCCCCTGTGGGGGGGAGGCAGAGTGGGTCCCTGGGAGGCCCCTGGAGGGGGGGGCAGAGGGGTTCCTGGGGAGGCCCCTGGAGGGGGGGCAAAGAGGGGTTCCTGGGGAGACCCTTATGGGGGAGGGGCAGAGGGCTGTACTCTCTCAGCCCTGGTTGCACAGAAGTTGCACGTGGGTCTCTGGCGGTGCCTGGGACAGGCCCAGCTCTGACTTTACCTGCCCTTGGGGGGCTGGGCCGCCAGCTCCCTTATCTCTGCGCGGGAAGGACAAGCAGCAGCCTGAAGGGCACGGCCAGCGAGGCAGAGGCAGGACGTGGGACCAGGCAGCAGCTGCCAGGGACAGCCAGGGGCTGGCTCTGCACTCAGGGGCCTTTCTGTTGCTAGGGGCAAGCCGGCGTGGCACCCCTCCCCCAGCACTGCAGCATACGGGCGGGAGGGGGCAGATGGGGCCCAACACAGCTCAGGGCTTTCCTGGCCCCAGGAGGGGGGCAGTAACAGGGCCCCGGCTCAGCAGAGCGTCCCGCCCCCAGGTGGGTCAGGCTCCCCCAGAGCGGATCTGAGGTCAGCACGGGCAAAAGCATCACCTGTGCAACCCCAAGATCTCCCTCGCTGTCCCCGCCATGGGGCGATGGGGTCGCAGGGCTTGGGGGGCAGAGCCCCTCTGTGCTGGAGAGGGGGCGCCCAGCAGCACGGACAGGCAGAGGAACCAGCCAGTCCGTGGAGCAGGCACCAGTGGGCTGGCGGCAAGACCACGGACACGGAGCCGCTCTGCTTTACAGCCTGCGCTTGCTGGGACAGAGATTCTGGGGCTGGCAGAGCCCCCAGCTGCACTGGGCTTGTGAATCCAGCTGCCTCCCAGCTGGCAATGTGGCCCCCAGCCTGCTGGGCACGGTTCAAGGCACGGGCCGTCCACGCGTGGCTTGTGTCCTGCCTGGTCACGGGTGCAAGGAGCCTGGTGGGTCAGTTCCCCTTGGTGCAGGGCCCCGAGCCCCGCAGAGCTCAGCGGGTGGCAGCGGCGCAGGAGCAGGTACGGGGCAGACCCGGGCAGGGACAGAGGGGGTTGCAGGGCAGGAGGGAGGGGCATGGGGGGCTGGGCTGCAGGTGAGGAAAGTGGGGAAAGCCCATGGGGCACCCCCCGCCAACTGCAGCCAAAGCCTCCAGCTGCACGCGCAGGCCCTGCACTCAGCCAGACGCCTCTCAAGTCAAGCGTTTGTATTTTCAGCCTGGGACGGAGGACACAGAGTCTTGCCACTGCACCAGGGGGAACCAGACACGAATGCCCCCTGCCTGGCCCGGCCCAGCCCTGCGCTCACTGCTACGGCCCCACCTCTGCTCCAGTGACACTGGCGCACGTGGCCTGGCTGCAGGGACGTGGCCCTGGGTCACAGTTTGGGACTAGCCAGCCCCTGGCCTCAGTTTCTGCCCGAGATTTGTCAGAGTTCAGCTCCCCCTGCCTTCAGCTCACACCCAGCCCCTCTGCGAGCGGAGAACCTGCCCCGCTCACTGGCACGGCCTGCCCAAGGGGGCCCAGTGGGAAGGGTTTTGCCACTGGGTTGCTGAGCCCACCCGATCCCCTCCTGGCCTGCAGAGCATCGCAGCCCATCACCTGGGCCTTACCCTTCCTGAGGGCGGTAGGAACACCCTGCCTGGCCTTCCCAGGGCCCCCCACCTCCCCGTACAGCCCCCCTGCCCTTCTCTGGCCTGGCTGGGGCGGCCTCCGGCACGGCTGGCGGGCGGCTACTTGTTCAGGATGAGGAAGAGCAGCACGAGCAGCCCGATGGGCAGGAAGATGAGCAGCAGGCTGAGCGTCTCGGCCGCCAGCAGCAGGGCCAGCGAGAGCAGGTAGCAGCAGCGGCAGCGGCGTCGCAGGCCGCCCAGCCCGCGGAGCAGGCACAGGGGGTAGCGCACGCAGGGCAGGCAGCCGAACATGCGGCTGGTGTGGAAGCGCACCTGGAAGTGGTGCTCCAGGGCCCCCAGGAGCCCCGGCCCGCGGGGGGGCAGGGCGGGCGGCATGGCCAGGGCCGGCGGGGGGGCCGGCGCAGGCTGGTCATGCAGCAGCAGCAGCTCCTCCTGGAGCTTGCAGATCTCCCACTCCAGCATGGGCGTCTTCTGGCGGCACATGGGGCAGCGCACGCGCCCGATCTCGGCGGCGCCGGCCGTGTCCATGATGGCGTGCAGGCAGCCGCTGCACAGCACGTGGCCGCAGTTGAGCAGGGCCTGCGTGTGCCGCCCGCTGTCGTAGGGCTCCGTGCAGATGGGGCACTCCTCCTCGCCGCTGCCTGCTGCCGCCTGGGCTCCTGCCCCGCCGCCCGGGGCCTGCTCGCCTGGCCCCTTGCCCCACAGGCTCTGGCTGGTCCTCTCCAGGCCAGGCAGCTCCAGGAGCACCACAGGGCTTGGGCTGGGGCCAGATGTGGATTCCAGGCTGAGGCTGCTGCCAAGTGCGAGTGCCGGGCTGCGGCTGCTGCCAGATGTGGGCGCCAGGCTGGGGCTGCTGCCAGCTGTGGGCACCGGGCTGGGGCTGTGGCCAGATGTGGGCGCCAGGCTGGGGCCAGATGCCGGCACCGGGCTGCTGCCAGCTGTGGGCGCTGGGCTGGGGCTGTGGCCAGATGTGGGCGCCAGGCTGAGGCTGCTGCCAGATGTGGACTCCAGGCTGAGGCTGCTGCCAGATGTGGGCGCCAGGCTGCGGCCAGCTGCGGGCTGCGGGCGGGGACTGGCTGGGGCTGACGCCGGACACGGGTACCCTCCTAGCAGAGGCGCACTAGGGGGGGCGCAGGCAGCTGGCGCCGGGCGCGGATCCAGCAGAGGCTCCCGGGCTCCCTCCTCGCTCTGCGGGTCCCGGGGCGCGCCGCGCACCGCTCCCGGGGCCCCGCGGCTCGCCGCGCCAGGCTCCCCGTGCGCCAGGGGCGGCTCGAGCGCGGCTGCCATCCCGGCGGCCGATCCACGGCAGCTGTGGCCGCATCTGGCCCGTCCCATGAGCCGGGAAGGGGCAGCCCGAGCCGGGCAGGCGGGACCCGGCGCCAACCCCGCCCCCAGCTGCGCGCAGCGTCTCCGGCTCCGCCGCCCCCGCCCTGGTCCGGCTGGTTTGGCGGCTCCGCGGGCCGCGCCCCTGCTCAGCTTCGCTCCCGCTGCCCTTCCCTGGGGCCACAGCTCCCCTGGCCGCACCCGGCCCCCGCAGCCTTCTCCAGCCACGGCCACCGGCGCCTGCCCAGGGACCAGTGGGACTTCCCCCCCTGGAGCCGCTGGGCTTCCGTCTGCTCGCTGCTCGGCCCGGCTGCCACCCTCCCCAGCCAGTCCCGGCCGTCCTCTTCCGGGGACCCAGGTCTGACACCCCCAGCCACACATCCTGTGAGCCTCCCTCGGGGCTCCGGCGCCTCGCTGCCTGCTCTGGGCGCGGCCCAGGGGCGCACAGCCCAGTCCGGGCACAATGAGAACAAGTGCGCCCAAGCCAGGCTGTGTTGCAGGGGCCAGGTAGCCATGCGCCACTGCCCTGCCTGTCCGACTCCCCCCTTTGCCCCACCAGACACACCCAGGCCTGAGTGGACGTGAAGGGGGCTCCCCATTTCAGCCCCAGGTCACCCCTGCAGGCCACCGGGACGCCTGGTCTGTCAAGCCAGCCCTTTCCAGCACACACACTGCCCCTGGCAGAAGGCTCCTGGGAAGAGACACACCCAGTCCCCACTTCCTCCAGGCCCTGTCTGCAAACAGAGCAGGGCAAGGCCAGGCTGGAGCTGGAACAATCCGGGGTGTCTGCTGCCCATTCGGCCACGGAGGGCCCAGTTTATCCGGGGTAGGAGCCTGCACCGCTCCCTCGCTTCCCTGTCGTGCCCGAGAACATGCCGCCCTGGCCTAGGGCAGGAGCCCGGCTCACAGCCGGGTCACAGCCAGGGAGCTAATTACTGTTTACAGGGTGGCTCGGAAATCCAGCGAGCCGTCCGGGAGGGACGGGCCCGGCCCTGCAGACGCATGGAGCCAGGCAATGGGCCACAGCCACACACAGCCGGCAAAGGCCCACACGGCCGGAGAAAGGCAGAACCCCCCTTGGGAGCACCAGGAACACGCGATAGCAGGTTCCCTAACCCTAACCCTAACCCTTCCCACTAACACTAGCGCCTGCCTCTCCAAGCGCAGCCTCGTGCCTGCTGGCAGCGGGGGCCCGAGGAGGAGCGGATACTTGCCTGCGCAGTAACTGGAGTTCTTGGAGATTTGTCCCACCAGATGCCACATGACAAGCTGCGTGGGCACCCGGCCCACTCTCACGTTGCTGCTGGCTACGGCAGATGGGGCTGCCGTGGGCAGTGCTTAATTCACGTGCAAATGAGACGTCCCGCCGATGGGAGCAGCAGCGTAGACGCAGCCTCGGTATTAATGCCCTGGTAATCGATTTGCCAGGGTTTCTCTTTACCCGTCGGTAAATGGCTCATTTGCCACGGCGGGTCCCAGTCCACATGAGCTCTGACCACTAGGCCGCAGCCATGCCCGTGGGCTTGTCTACACTAAACACACCAATGGCACTACAGTGACGCCAGCACTAGAGCGTCTCTGTGCCGTAGGTGCTCCACTTTCCTGAGAACGCCCCCTCGGCCCAGCGCTGTCTGATCGCTTTCTCAGCATCACTCGGGCATGTGGATTTTTCACACCCCAAGTGCCATAGTGATACCAACCTAGTTCCTATTGGCAGCCGGGGCGAACTCTTTCAGCCTGCCCTGAGCACAAACAGTCCTTTCCCACCCCCGGCTAACAATGCCCGCACGGGACTCACAAATCTTACTGAAAATTCCCAGTTCATCGCTCCTCTTCCCTCCTTTGAGACGGAACTGAGCAGGTCACTTTAACCGGTCAGCTGGGGACGTTTGACCCCACGTTACCAGAACACGCCCCTGCATCTTTCCCATGCCCATGGTAGCTGGCCTATCAGGTACCCCCAAGCCGCTTCCAGCACAGCTGCTAATCAAACAATTTCCAGTATAAGTTCCGAGCAGCATCACTCACCCCGATCTGGTCTGGTCGCTGGCACAAGCAGGGGGTGCAGGTGAGGTTTGCCTGCTGCCCCTGGGCCCTTTTGCCAAAGTCTCGAGGCTTGACACAGGGTCTGCCACTCCCTCCTCCACCAGCAACCCTGCACTCAGCCACTGCTGAGAGCAAACGTGGCTCCGGGAGAAGTCGTCCCCCCCCCCCGCCCTCCGCGTGGCTGTTTGACTGGGTGTGGCCTGGGGCCAGCTGGACCACCACCCTCCCTTGTGCCAGATTCCGAGTGCAGGTCCTGCATGAACTCACTGGGCTGGGGGCTGAGCTGGACAGCACCCTTCCCCTCCCACTTCCCCCTTTTTCAGCTGCCTGCCTGGCCCAGCAGAGATACAGCCCGGCCATGGGGACGGGGCAGGGACTAGCCAGCTCAGTCCGGCCGTGCGGGGAAGTTCACATTTCTGAGTCACGCGTCAGGCGACTGGCAGCCTCCAGCAGGTGAACACCTGGTTCAAGCATGCGAGGGCTCGTTATCTTCTGCCGCAGGAGACACTCTCAGGGAAGAAACGCCAGCCACAGTGGCCTAGTTTACATGGGCGGGTGAGTGGGTAGACTCAGGCTTCTGCCATGGCTCACTTGGCCTGGTCACGTCCTCTCTCTGTGCCTCAGTTTCCCTGCTAGAGAACAAGGAGAACAAGACTTGCCCCTTTTGAAAGTGCTTTGAGCACCGCTGAGAGACAACGGGTAAAGAGAAACCCTGTCCCTGAAGGGAGTGCATGTCTACAGCCCCTGGTAGCACCCAGTGGCCTGCAGCGCCAGCTCGTGTGCATCAAACAGCTGTTCTGTGCCTTGCCTGAGTGGCCAGGGGGCCTTGGCCTAGACAGGCCAAGCACCAGCATGGCTTGCAAGGAGACCGAGCGCCCCCTACAGGCCAGGGGGAGGGGCACGGGCAGCAGGAGGGTCACGCATGCTGCTGCTCTGGATGCAGGGGCTGGTGTGGGGACGAAGCCAGCCCGTCCCCGGAAGGGCAAGGGGGCCAGCTGAGACCCTCGGCCTGACATGTGAGGCTGATGCAAGGAGCTGGGGGTTTATTGGATGGCCCGTCTGTGTCCGGACACTCCCGCAGAGCTGCAAGCGTTGGGCTGGGCAGGGACTGGCCAGGAGCCGGCAACCCCAGGCTCACGACCAGGTTTCCATCTGGAAGCGCTGGGCTCGCTCCAAGGCCGTGAGATACGCCTCAGCCTCTGGGGCGGACAGGCCCCCTTCTTCCTGGCACACGGCTCTCAGGGCCTCGGCCACGGCTGCCGGCATCTGCTTGGCGTTTCTGGAAGGGAGAGAGTCTCTGCTGTAACTCAACGCGCCAGCGCATCTGCCCTCCCCACTGCCTCTCAGGCCAGCGCTGCTCCCCAGGCACTGGGGCGTACCACAGAGGGGGGATACTCAGCGGAGGCATGTGGCACCAAGCAGGGGTGCCGGGGCACTAGACTCCTCAGCACGCCAGAGGCACCTGCCCGGCTGTGCCCTGCGGGAGACCTGGGCGGCTCCTCTGGACACAGCCCAAAAGAGGGGGTTCCAACAGCAGTTGGGGGGCGCCCTGACAGACGGCCACTATCTCGCTGTGCAGCTACAGGCCTGAGCCCTCCAAACCAACGATCTGGCCAGCGACAAGTCTCAAACCTCGCCCCTCGCACAGCACAAACACCAGTGTAAGGCCACGCCCCTCTGGTCACGGAGCAGCGGCCTTCGGGTGGCCCTGTGCACAGGGCGGTTTGTCCGCCTGTCTGCACCTAGTGTTTGGATTGCCATTTGGGTCACCAAGAGCCTCGCTGAAGGGATTTCGGTACGTGAGAGACCCATCGCTGCTGCGGAACGGGCAGTGGCGTGTGATACTGGTGGATCTAGGGCAGCCACAGACCTTGTGCGGAAGAGGGTCCGGAGAGCAGGTGAGCGCTGGCTTGGAGTCCACGGCTGCCCCTATAAACTCACGTGGCTTTGGTTAGGCAGCGGCACGGCGTATGGCAGGCTGCTTCCCAGCAATTTGCTGTGCACTGTTGGAGCTGAAAAGCCTCTGAGACAATCTCTGAGGCATCCCTGGAAAACTCCTAATTGGCTTGTCGTTACCGTCTGGTCAAACGTGCGTGGCAACACTGCGCGCCAAGTGAGACGGTTCCGCTGCACGGTGTTACTCACACATGTTCCACGGCTGGGCGTGGCCACACCACTTCCTCAGCCAGGTGTAAACAAGGTCAGTGGGACAGCGCCTGGAAAGTGGCCATTCGTGGGCAGAAAACTGGGCAAGGGTGAAAAATTGGCGTTTTGCAAAGAAAGCGGGGGGGGTCCCCGTCCCCACAGACTGGCACCCTGTGCCGCCAGCTGGACACACTGCGAAAAGGGAGGACAGGGCTATCCAGAGACGGGGCAGCACCCCGATGGCCTTCCTCCTCCAGGCTCTCTCTCTCTCTCTCTCTCTCTCTCTCTCTCTGTGCATCGATTCACGGCACCAGGAGCTGCCGAGACGCCGAAGAACGGCTCCCGGCCTAGGGAGTTTGGCGGGAAGGCGGCGGAGAGCCTGTCATGAGACCCTCCATGGGAGCGCTTGTTGAGGGAGGCGTCTGCTCTTTGGTTTTCTTGTAACCGCTTCTGAGGCCTCGTTTCTCGTAGCCACTTACAATCCAGTTCTTTGCAGTTAATAAGCCGGTTTTGTCTCGTCTGAAGGGGAGCGTGGGGCAAGTCCACTGGGGTAACAAGACCGGGGCATGTCCATAGTTCTAAGGCTAAAATGTCAGTCTCTGTTGGTGCTTGTCTTGTGCAGGAGCGGCTGGGCGGTGACAGGCACATTTCTGGGTTCACGCTGGGCCTGGGGACATGCCGGGCTCGCTCTGCCTGTGGCTGGCAGGCTGTAATTACACGCGCACTAAGCTGGGGTGACGTCCCTGCTGGAGGCTGTTTGTGAGCAGCGCTGACAGGAGCTGCAGCAGCAGAGCCGTGCAAAGGGCAGCCCAGCCTAGGGGGCGGGGCGGCTCAGCTGCTCACCCTGGGTACGTCTCAGCAGGGCTCCCTGCTGGCCTTGCAATGGGTGAGCATGCACCACTCGGGCACCCGCCCTGGCGCTGTCTGGCACGATCTAAAGACACAGCAGGAAGCAGGGAGTGGCCACGGCCGTGCTCAGACTCACAGCCATGGCTGGCAGGAAGGAACTGAGTCATGGCTGGAGCTACCCTGGGCTTCGGGGCTGCAAGGCAGCCCTGTCCGACGCTGGTGACTTGCAGACTCTGCGACCGAACACAGGGCACGTGCCTAGATCCACATGCCCAACCCTCTAGCCAACAGGCCTCTCCCGCGTGGGGGCCTCCTGCGGGAGCCGGGTGCCTGCTTCGGCTCCTTGGTCCGAGAGCAGCGGCCAGCTGTTCCTGGGGATGAAGGCACCTGGACATGCTCCCTGATCCGGGGGGGTTAGGCCCAATGGCCTGGCTCGTCCAGTGCGAGAGCCAAGTCCGTGTGTTTGCTGGGCACCAAGGAAGCCGTGGTGAGCACGTCCAGGGATGCAGAGGGCAGTCCCCCAGCGGGGAGATGCCTATTCTTGCTGTGGACTGGCAGGAACCATCCCTCCTGCAGTTGCCATCGGTGAGGTCAGAACTAACGCTCCTCCGCGTTACGAGGCACATCACCTGTCCAGGGGCTGGACAGACACCACGTCAGCCTTCGCTAGCCCCATTCCGCTGACGGCCCACAAGCACTTCACAATTGTCAGCAAGGCCTCGGAACTGCCTTGCGTGCGAGAGCGAATATCACCCTCATTCCATGGGCGGGGAGACAAACGTGATGGGACTTGACCAAGGCCACCCAGTGAGTCAGGAGCAGAGCCGGACATAAGCCCAGAACTTGTGGTTCCTCAGCATCTCTCTAACCACTAGACCCCACTCTCTGATTAACAGCCCCCAGCTGTGTCCCTGTCCCCCAGGCTCCCTGCCTGGCCACAAGGTGGCAGGTCCGCAGCTCCAGGCAGGCTCCCCGCACTAGCCAGGCCCTGGTGGGGGGGCACCTCGGAGCCTCAGCTTGGTCCTCGGGTAGAGCCCTGCACATCCAGAGCCCCGCAGCCCCGGGAGCAGAGAGCTGCAGGGAATTTTTGCAGCTCGGCTGCAGAAGCACATTCCTGCGGCTGCGCTCGGGGCGCTTTGCAGGTGGCTGTCCAAAGCTTGGCCAGTGACCAGGCTGGCGGGTAAACCTGGCCGTGGCGCAAGGCAGCGCATGGAGAACGGCCCGGAGCTGGAGCCCGGCTGCCCCAGGGTCTAACGGCGCGAGGCAGGCTCCGACGCCCAGCGGTGCCAGGCAGAGCCGCCCGCCCAGGGCTGATACTCACCCCGCCAGGTAGACGTGAGCGTTCCCACGGCTCAGCAGGTCCCACACCAGGCCTTTGTTCTCCCGAATTCGGTGCTGCACATAAATCTTCTCCTCCTGCAGGGAAACACACACCCATGGCAGAGTCTTCCTGAGCAGCCTGGCTCCCACGTCTAGCAGCCAGCAGAGACACCAGACACTGGGGGGGGGGGGGGGGAGGGGAGCAGGGCTGTGCCTGAGTTATTCCCAACCATGCCCCGTGCACAGCAGAGGGCACCAGCCCAGCCACTCTGTCGGCTCCATAGCGAAGCCCCTATGGTCTCCGCAGGCCCGCGGGTGGCTGAGGCCCAGAAGGGGCACCCCACTGGGCAATGGGGTAGCAGAGGGGTCGCACACGGAGCTGGGCCGCTGCAGTAACTGGCTTCCTTCCAGGGCACTGATCCTGTCTCTGCTCCGCCCCCGCAGGCAGCTCCTGGCACCAGCTGGGTCGGAGACGCTCCAAGGAGCAGGGGACCTAGACGCACCCCCCCTCCCCCACCAGGAACGCACCCTGCCCCCCAACTCACAAACTGAACCCAAGTCAACACTGGGATGCAAATGGCAAAAGGGCTAATGTGATGCGGGGGAGGGGGTGTTAACAGGAATGCTGGGTGCCAGACACAGCCGGGAATGGTCCCCTCCCCTTTAGCTCTGGCGAGGCCCCTGCGGGAGCACAGGGTCCAACGACCCGTTTAGGAAGGACGTGGGCAAACTGCAGCGATTCCCGGGGAGAGCAACAAAGAGGATCTGAGGTTCAGAAAACCTGCCCGGTGCGGAAAGGTTGAGCAAACTGGGCACCTTTCGTCTTGAGAAAGGGGCAACCCGGTCACACGCCGGGATCAGTCGTTGGCCGGGGCCCCGGCGGCGGGACACGAGCAACGGGCTGCACCTGCAGCAGGGGAGGGGGAGGAAACCCTGTGCGCCAGCAGGGGAGTTACGCTCTGGAACAGGCCTCCTAGCGCTGCGGGGTCCCCGGCATTGGAACGTTCCAAAGCAAGCGGGGCAAGCGCCGGTCAGGGATGGGCCAGGCTCACTTGGTCTCCCCAGAGCAGGGCTGGCCCCACGGGCTTCGCAAGCTTCCCTCCAGCCCTGCCTTTCCAGCATTCTGGGTACACATCATCCAGGGGTCACAGGGAGTTCCAACGTGAATCCTTCCAAGGGGCTGTCAGAGCCTTGAGACTTTGGTCCATGCCCCCTTCCAGGCCGCCGACAGAGGCGCTTACAGAGCTACTCGCTCGGGCTCGGAAGGGACAGGAATCATTTACTAGCCCTTTCTCAATGCTCGACAATGCAGCCTTACCGCAGCCAGACCCTAGACACACCAGGGCAGAGGCCTGACCGAAGCAGGCCCGTGGAATCTGGTACGATATGGGACCTGAGGACAGGAAGATCTCCCACAGGCGGGCTCCTCTGAGCTACATCTGGAGACCTGGAGCACACTGTTGCCACGGGAAATGTCCCAAAACAACATGTGATGCTGTGACCAGCTGAACAGCAGCTACGTCCAGTCTTCCCAGGCGGGAGGCCAGGGGGTACTCGCAGGCGCACAGCTCTGTGGGTCAGACTCTGGCCACAAAGGTCACTAGTGTGGCAGCCATGGCCAGTCAATGCTCAATGTCCGCATCAGTCACATTCATTGGTGACGAGCTGTCAGTGACCCTGCCGCCAGGTGACTCACAGCTCAAGCGGCTCTCCCACTCTGGGAGCAGGGGCCAGATCCTGCTCAGCTCGGGACAGGGCACTCAGAGGGTGTCTAAACTACATGGCTCTGTCCATGGAGCCATGTAGATGAGGCTGATCGGCAGAGGGAAATGAAGCTGCGATTTAAATAATCGCGGCTTCATTTAAATTTAAATGGCTGCCCAGCTCTGCCGATCAGCTGATGATCAGCTGTTTGTCGGCAGATCGGGGCAGTCTGGACGCGCCGCGGTCGACAGGTATGCCTCATGAAACCAGGTTTACCTGCGCCGGTCGACAAAGGCTTCCTCGTCGATTGCGGTGCGTCCAGACTGCCCCGATCTGCCAACAAACAGCTGATCATTAGCTGATCGGCAGAGCGGGGCAGCCATTTAAATTTAAATGAAGCCACGATTATTTAAATCGCAGCTTCATTTCCCTTTGCCGATCAGCCTCATCTACATGGCTCCCTCGACCGAGCCATGTAGTTTAGACACACCCAGAGGCGTTAACAGGCATGGACCGTGGATCCGCAGAGCCTTTGGGCAAGCTGTTCCTTTAGGCCACGTTTCCTTGGAAACGGAGTCAAATAATGGTGTCTCTGCTATTCTCTGCACATCGCATGTACGGTGCTCTCCCTCCTAGGCCTCCCCAGGGCTTGTACCCTGGACTTCTCCTCCCCGTTCCAGACAGAGCGAGAGAGGAGAGTTTGAATCACCCCTCGTCGCCACCCAACGGGGCTCGAGAGCGTCTGACCAGAGAGGAGCATCCAGGCCAGCCCAGAATGGTTGCCATAGTAATGAGCCCAGAGCAGAGGCACTATAAAGGGACGTCAAAGCGCCCCAAGGGGTTACAATTCCCCTGGGTCTCCAGAAAGATTCTGACCTGGCCCCTCCTGGGAGATCAAGAAAAACGCTCAGGAACAAAGGGCAAAGTCCTGCTGCGTGACAGGAAAACCCAGGCCAGCAGCGAAAAGCCTGAGCTGACTGAAGAGGGGTCATCCTGGCTGGCCCTGGGGATGTGGCTCCCCTGGGTTACTGCGAGATGGGGAGGAGGCAGACAGCACGTGAGCGACACGTACGGATGAAACTGGTCGTCTCGGCCCTCTCCTTCTGGCGCCTATGGGAGCAGAGTGGGGCGCGGGGTCAGCGTTCTGCACTTCGGGGGCAGTGGGTCCACCTGTTGCTCTTGTGCCCCGTTAAGCAGAGGCATTCGCGAGTCTGGACATGCGCCCTGCTTTTCATCCGAGGCTGGAGGGGTTTAAGAGACCAACGCCAGAGCAAGAAAGGGAAGAACTGGGCCAGCGAAGCGAGCTGGAAACAAGAAGAACCATTCGCACCTTATTCGGCAGACAGCTGGTTTCAGAATCGTTTGGGGCTGGAGCCACCCTTGAGGGCAAAGAGTCAGCTCACGACAAAAGCTGGTTTTCTGGACAAGCACAACCCCCTACACCAGCAAAGGGAGACAGGTAGGAGAAATGGTGCCGGCCGCTTTACAGTGGCCAGCTGATGGGGAACTGCCAGGCAAGGGAAGGTTTGCCTGGCTGGCTGGCGCTGGGGTTTTCATGGTGCTTCCAGATGAGATCCGAGTGGAGAAAAGCAGGCCTGGAGGCACCAGAACGAGGTGGCCTGGTGTGTTGGGCAAGGCGTGCAGGAGTCGCAGCCCGGCAGCCTGGGCCTCCAGGGGAGCTGCAGGGTTGTTTGCAAAGGTCTGACACTTGCTTCAGCCTCCCCCCGAGCTCTCCCCTCCCGAGGGGGAGGTGCTGCGCGGAGCCAGCCGGCTGGACGCGGCGACAGAGCTGGGCGTGGGGGCTGCCAGGCTCCGTCCACACAGGGCTACCGGTTTCTGTTTGCTCAGTTGGCTATTACCATGGCAACCTCCGACCCCCAGAGGGCTGTGGACTCTTATCTACCACGCGTTGCTCTCCCACCGCCGGTGAACGCACATCTGGGCGGGGTTCCCACTCGCACGAGCACCCTTGGTTAGAGCCTCCTGCTTCTGCAGGCCCACCCCGACGGCCCATCAGTGCATCCCGCGGCCTGGCCGCCCTACGCCCCTGGGGTGCCCTGCTCACGCGGCATGGGCAGCCCCACAGACGCTACCCGTCGGCTCAGAGCACAGCAGGACCAAGCTGCGGATGCGGTGCCATTACCCCACCTGGCCTCTAGGTGGCTCTCCAGCCCCATGGGCTCCAGTGCAGGTGGCCAGCAGGAGACGGGGACACCTCCCCCCCATCCCCACTGGCCTGGGCAGGGCGCTGGGGGCTCGGCTGCCTGCCCAGAGGGGCTTTGCCAACCGGAGGCCTCCCTGCCGCTTTCCAGGAGCTGGTGGCCCCCTCCCAGGAAGCGGGCCCGGCTGCTCCTTGCGCCATCACTCACCTGGTCCCTGGAGAAGGCAGTGAAGAGAGTCAGGTGCCCGCTGCTCACCAGCGCCTGCCACTCCGCCGCGCAGTAAAAGTCCTTCGCTTTCTGGCGGCAGCCAAAAAATAAACAGCTCCCTGCAGAGCAACCGAAGGGCACGTTGGCGCCTCCCCAGGACTCCCCCAGCAGACAGGAGCCAGCCCCCCACGGGGGGACGGGGAGGGCTTGGCAGGCGCCAGCCACGAGGGCACTGGGCCCAGCCCTGCGATGCCCCCGAGGCCCTGTGGGCAACCGCCCAGGCCTGGCCCTGGCCCGCGTGAACAGTCCACTGTTGCCAGCGAGAAGCTTGCTGGGACTCCCGGGGCTGCCGCCGGGCCACAGGCAGGGCTGACCACGCCCTGCTGTGCCCGATCCCGGCCTCGCTCTGGGCCCCAGCACACCGGACAACCAACCAGGACAACCAACCAACGCCAGGGCCCCTGCCCCTCCCCCAACCCGAGGGCCATGCACCAGGCATTTCCCCAGCCTCCAGGGTTTGGCCCCCACAACTTGAAGGGACATCCAAACTGCCCCTCCCTGGCAGACCACAAGCCGCAATCTGAGGGGCCCATGGGACCCACATATTGGAGCTGCCTCACAGGGCCAGGCGCCCCCACCCTGCTCCAGAAATGCCCACCACTGTCCCCAGGCCACCGTCCACCAGCGGCGGAGGCCCCAGGCCCCAAGAGCGGTTTACTCTGGTCTTCTTGTGCCTGGATCCCCCCTTCCCACGGGCACGCCCCTCGGCAGCAAGGAGGGGGCCTGGAGTCCCGGGCGAGCGCCTCACCTTTCCTGCCCAGGGCAACGCGCTCTTGTACAGCTGCTCTGAAGGGCGCCACGCCCGTGCCAGGGCCAATCATGATGACCGGGGTGTCTGGCTCAGCAGGGAACTTCATCCCTCCCTTCTTCACCCAGAGAGGCACCCGGACGTCCCCTGCAGAGGGAACGGGCACCCCCAGTCATGCCTCGACCCCGGCAGGCCCCTGCCTGGCAGGGCACTGCTCTGGGGGCAGCTCAGCTTTGTGCCACTCCCCTTGCTTTGGGGGAAACACAGAGAGCGCCAGGCCACGGAGCAGAGACGCACTCGGCACCTGCACGTCAGGGGCCCGGGGAACCATCCAGGAGGGCGCGCTCAGGGCCTGTGTGCGGGGGGGAGACGGACTCAATGCGAACCCCCCCGTTCTTCCGTCTCTTGCTGACATCCACGGCACCAAATCTTCATGGTTCTGCCAGGTACCGGAGCGAAGCCCAGAGACCACGGCAGGGCCAGCTCCCTGCCCTGTGGGGGGAAGGGTGGAGCTGGCAGCATTTACCACCGGGGGAGCAGCGCGGGAAGGCCCGGCTGCCCTGACTAAGGGATTGATTCCTGCTCTCCCCTCTCCTCCCCGGAGATCCCGTCACCAAGCAGCCGGGGCGGCCGAGGAGCAGTGGAGCAGCTGGCGCGCTGCCTCCGACCCCGAGGGACCCGGTACCTTGGCGTGGGCTGAGGGATGCCAGCCAGGTAGAGCAGAGGCCGCGGCGGGGTTTGCAGAGGCGTGTCCTGTACTGCACCACAGCCAGGAGGATCTGGATTCGGTTGGGGAGAGCCTGGGGGCAGAGAGGTGCCCCGTGACGCAGCGTCCCGAGCCAGAGCAGCCTGGGTGCTGGGCTGAGCCCGGAGCCAGCCAGGCCCGCCCTGCAAACCGCATGGAAGGTACCACTCTGCAGAGGGCAGCGGTGGCTCCCCGCGTACCGGGCCCAGCCGGGCTCAGCTAACGGGGCAGGAGATGGGACGCCGGAGCGGCGGGCGCTCTGCTTTGCAGGGCAGGGCCATGGTCTGACTGGGGGGCAGTTCCCGGGCCCTCCCCACCCCATCGGCCTTCCTAGCCTGATGCTGCCATGCTGGCAGCAGGACAGGGAATCCCACCCTGCAAAGCTCTGCTGCGACAGCCAGGAGTGGCCCCTCCCTGCAGGCGGGCGTCCTGGCAGAGGCCCCCGGAACGCCGCTCGGACGAGGCGGGCCAGCCCCAAAGGCGGAAGGGAGAACCCTGCCGGGAACTGGGTGTCTCCCCGCCCCCGCTCACCCACAGGACAGTCTACCAGCGGCCTGGCCTGACCCACGCTGGCAAAACAGCCGCCTGGTCACAGCCCTCCCCGGAGCACAGCACGGACCCACGGGGCACACCAGCCCGGGCAGCCCTCACCCGCAGGTCGGCAACACAGCAGGGCCCGGCCCTCCTGCTGCTTCAGCTCAAAGCGCCTGCGATGCCCAGGGCCACGCAAGTGAGGGAACGGGAACGGCCGGGGCTGGTGGCTGGAGCCCCCCCAGCAGGGGCCACTGAACAGTTTCCACAGCCCGGGCACTGGAGGGGCCTTGGGACCAGCTGACACTTTTAACTCGCTACCCGGCCCCATCACAGCCGTGGGTCCTGGCCTGCCGGTCCCTCAGCGGCCTGGGCTGCTCGGGCCCAGCGTGGCTGGTACCACCGGAGCTCACTGGCCAGCCTCACGCACCGCGGCTAACCGTTTAACATCCCTACGGGGGCCCTGAGCGAAGAGCCGTCTGGGCGCCTGGCCTGGCCCCGGCGCCTCCGTGGGAGCACAGGAAGGCTGGCGCTCCTTACCAGCATGGAGGAGGCGATGGAGAAGGCCCGGGGCTGGATCCGGGGGATGAGGTCCAGCAGGTAGTCAAGCGGAACAGCACACGTGGTGTGAGGGAAGTCACAGAGCACCTGAGAACAGCACAGAGATGGGAGGGAGGGGGCAGGCCCAGGGAGAGACACTCCCGGGCTTGGCAGACGCAGCCCGTCACTCACGCCCACGCTGCTCCCTCTCCCGAAGGAGCTCCCTGGGGCTGCTGGCCACGCTGCCTCAGCCAGCAAGGAAGATCCTTTTCTTGCCCTCCCTCCCCCGCATTAAAATTCCACCGGGAAAAAAATCTGACGGGAACAGTGAGGTCACAAATAAAAGCCGAGTCCGGGGCTGGGCCAGCCAAGGGGCCCTGGTCCGTGAGCGTTTCCAGCCCGCGCAGGACGCTGCAGGGCTTCTGGCCCCGGGCCTGCCCCGGCCAGCAGGAGGGGAAGGGCTGCGGCTCGCTGCGAAAGAGCCCTCGCCCTGCAGGGGGGCAGGGTGTCCGCGCCAGAGAGGAGCAGGGCCGGAGGGCTGAGAACCATGCCCGGCCTAACCAGCCAGCGCCCTGGGACAGCCCTCAACCCTCGTATGCAGTCCTGCCCCTGCCCCCGCCCCCCGGAGCACCACGCACCCCACCGTGGCCCCAAGCCAGGGCTCTGCTGCTGGCTGTTACCGTGCCGGGGCTCACTCGGCCGCGAGGGCCGCCCATCCCGCCCCCGCGGAGAAATCTCTCTGCCTTGCGCCGGCTCCATTGGCCCGGCTTGGGGGAGACGGCCAGGCCACGCAGCGTGGCGCCCTACAGACAGGCGACCCCCGCGGCGGGCTCCTCCGGCCGCCCTACCTCCAGGGTGGTCCTGCGGGGCCGGTGGCAGTAGCTGTAGAGCTCCTCCTGGCCCTGCGCCGAGCTGAACTCCTGCAGCTTCTCCCGCTCCAGCTCATCCGGGGAGAACCAGGACAAGAGCTCGAAGAAGGAGCGGCGGGGGACGCAGGAAATGTCCAGGTAGCAGGCGACCAGGTGCTGGATGGTGCAGGGCTGCGGCAGGTGGGCAGGCAGGGGGGTTCCTGCAGGGGAAGGCAGGAGGCCAAGGGAGCTCGTGAGGCTGCCACGGACCCAAGGAAGGGGCCAGAAGCCTGGAGGCCGCCGGCGAGACGCTGCTGGTCAAGCCCCACGCGCCAGGGACTCAGAGCCCTGAGCATTTAAACCCCAGCGCATCGTGCCCCTCCCCGCTCTGCCCAGAGCTGCCCAGCTGACCCTCCCCGGCCCTGCTGCACCTCCCTGCCCCGCCCAGGGCAGCCTGGTGCCGAAGAGCTGCCGACGGCAGGGGAGCGCCGGGGCTGGGGCCGTACCGGGCTCAGAGGGCTGCAGCACGAAGCATCGGTCTGGCTCTAGGCGCAGGAGCTGGCAGAACTGCTGCACGTCCTCCGGGGCGTTCTGGGGCTGGATCATCACCACGTCTCCCGCGCTGAACCTGCGGGGCGCACGCACGCCAGCTGAGCCCGGCCAACAGCAGCGGCAGGACGTCTGGACGGGGGCTGGTCCCCCCCGCTGCCCCGTGCACGGACTCACTCTGCCGACCTGGCTGCTTCCTGTCTCCGCCACTGCGCTCCCCGACGGACCAATCCCCATCAGCGCCCCGGGCCCAGCGCAGCTCTCGGCCAAATACAGCCCAGCCGGCCACAAGCTCCGCCCAGCAGGGGCCAAGCAGCTGGAGCCCATGAACCCCAACATCCTTGCAGCACCCCACAGAGGGGTGGCCAGGGACAGGAGATGGCCCACGTGGCCTGGCCTGGGGGCACGCTCAGCGGGACCAGCTCCCCGCCCCTGCCTCGCGCTGCCTGGGCCATCGCTCGAAGGGCTGCACAGTGGCAGCGACCCAGAGCAGTGGGGCCGGCGAAGAGCCTGACAGCGGGACGAGGGGTGCAGCAAGCCGGACGCTGACGGCCTGGCAGGGACCGATCAGCCCGCGGACCGCAGCTCTGGCCAGCCACAGAGCCTTGGAGCAGCGATCCCGCAGGGACTGGCTGAGGTCCCGGGGTCTCTGCCCCAGTGGCCCCCGTTCCAGGCGGACCCTCGGAAGCCCGGGGGTCTCGGGGTGACTCACTCGATCCCAGAGCCTGTGACATCAAACTCAATGAGCCGGACGTCCTGGAAGTGCGATTCCGCGGTGACCCGCAGGTTGGACACCAGCTGGGCAGCAAAGGGGTGCAGCTGGGAGGGGGCCTGCCCGGCGGCCTCCTGCCGCGGCTGCTTCCCAGCCCGGTCCCTGGAGCGCTCATCCAGAAAGTGCAGAGTGAACCTGGGGGGTAAGCTGCAGGGGAGAGCAAAGCGACAGTCAGCTCCACCACACGGCCCCTCGGGGCGAAGGGGGTTCACGCCTGTCACCCCCACAGCCCGAAGCACGGCCTGGGGCCCCTCTGCCGGCTGCTCCCCAACTCACGGGGCCCCCGATGTGCCTCAAAGCGCCGAGGTGCCGCAGGTGGCTCCGTAGCAGGAGCACAGGCTGAGGGGCCCGTCTGCAACCCCCCGTTAAGGCTGAAATAGGGCCGGAGGCATTCACAGCTAGTTGGGGGGGGGGGCTCCGTTCCTTAACACTCTGCCCTGCGGTTGGTGCTCTGAGCCGCTCCCATGCGCCTGACACTTCCTGTTCTACTGTGTGCCTCGCGGTGTAGCCTGGCTCTTTCCCCAGGGTGCGTCTGGGGCTCTGGCAACCTCGGGCAGCAGCCCCTAGCAAACGGGCAGGGCAGAGACCTGGGAAAGCAGCACTCCAAGGCAGCCCGTGCAGCTGACCTGCTCTCCCGGCCAGCGCGGCTGGAAGGCAGCAGACCGTCTGCCCCCCCTGTGGTACTCACAGGACGTCGGGGCCGATAATGCCAAGGCCAGAAGGCAGAGGGTACAGGGGCAGGATCCTTCCCCACAAGTCCAGTAGCCAGGGATCAACCACCGCGTCTGGCCTGCAGAAGGTAAATACGCACAGCGGCCGGGGCTGTATCACTGAGCTGGGCGGCTGCTGGGACCCCGCGACCCCCCCACTCCTCCTGCAGTGCTGCACTGGGCGGTCGGGCGCGGGGGGGCCACAGCAGGTGGCACTGAGGGATCTTGGATGCTCCTCCCATCAGGGCCACTTCTCCCAGCATGGAGGGCGGATTGCCAGGCCGGGCCCTCCGCAGTCCCACGGGGGGCAGCAGTAGGCAGAGGTGACCAGACAGATGCGGGAGAGGTAGGCGCTGACCAGCCTGCCGCTGTGGGGAGACCAGCCTGCCGCTCCGTAGGCGCTGACCAGCCTGCCGCTCTACGGAGCCCTCAACCCAGGCTCTGCATTCAGAGCCAAGGGCAGGGGCCTGCCCCGAGCTCCCACTGCAATGACAGCAGCACGTCCACGGCCCGTGGGCTGCCCCACGAGTCAGGGCGCTCCGGGCAGCACAGCCGGCCCAGCTGGAACGCCGGGGTGAGATCCGACGTCTGCGTGAAGTGGGGTTCAAACGTGGCACCAGGGCAGAGCACCCACCCTGCTGGACGTGTGGCCACGTGACACAACCACAGGCCTGGCTGGGATACGGGGCAGTCTCCACAGGCCTGGAAGAGCTGGTGGGGCTGCAGGTCAGGAACGGGGAACATGGGCGGGGCAGGGGAGACCCGGGGCAGAAGGGCAGAGCCGGGAGGGGAACAGGGAGCCAGGCTGGGCACGGGGCTCTGCGGGAAAGCCCTGAGGTGCGTGTGGCGAGGGGGGGATACAGCTGCTGCACTGTGGGACGGACCCAGGCCGGGAACAGCTCGTCAGAATTCAGGGCAGGAGCGGAGCCGGCGCTGGGCATGACACAGCTGGGGAATCAGAGCAGGCCACCCTGCCGTCCGGGCCACGCGGGCGGGCAGCCTCACAGCCCTGCTTCTAGCCAGAGGCCCACGGCCCTCCAGCAGCCCCTCCCCCATGCCGAGCACTTACCCCAAGTCGTGC
The DNA here is from genome assembly GCF_049634645.1 of Pelodiscus sinensis. Lineage (NCBI taxonomy): Eukaryota > Metazoa > Chordata > Testudines > Trionychidae > Pelodiscus > Pelodiscus sinensis. The sequence goes on along the minus strand of NC_134732.1, from coordinate 2,445,976 downwards.
TGGTCGTCTCCCAAGGCCACTGGCAGGAGGGGGCTGGCCCCGAGCTGCAGCAGCCGCTTGTGCAGCTTCTTTGCCACAAAATTAAACCTGGGCCACGAAGAACCAGAGACACGGAGGCAGTTGGAGGGGCCTGTCCCACGGGGAGCGCGCGGGCCAGGAGCTCGCGGTCCTGGCTGCTCTGCTCCACGTGCACATTTCTGTGCTGCTGCCCAGCCGATATGACTGCCTGGCTCCCTCAGCTGCAGGACGCACGCAGCTCCAGAGGGCTGAGGTCCCCGTGGCCCTACTAGGCCCCAGGGAGGGGCTGGCTAGGTCGCTAGGATCTTTTTAACAACAATAGAAAAGAATCTTCCACCTTCCCGTCAGCCGCTGAATGCACAGCAAAGCTGCCCCTGCCCACACAGCTCCTCCCCCACAGCTACCCTGCCTGCGCGGAGGGCCGGGACCGTCCTGAGGGGATGCAGGGCCCCGGGGTAACGTCCCCAGCGGAGCCAAGCACAGGCCCAGGGCACCCCCAACTTGGCACAAGCTCCACCCCTGGTCTATCCCCTCCCTACCCCCCCCGAAGCAATGTGGGCTGGGAGATTACGGGGGGCCTGGCACAGTGGCAACCGGGGCACTCTGCTCCCACCACCGCTGAGAAGCCGAGCGCAGCGAGCCAGGAGGCGGCGGCAGGGCTGAGTGGAGCAGGCTGCCAGGCCAGGTAATCCCATGTGTCCCATCCATAGGACAGCTGAGGGGGCCCCCATGGGGCTCCCAAAAGCGTGGGGCCTGGTACGGCTGCCCCGAACCGTCCTACAGACAGGATGGCTCTGCCCAGGGCCTACAGACACTCCTTGCAGGAGAGAGCCGCGGGGCTGCTGCTGGGTAAGAGGGGACGCACAGCACAGCTCGGGCTGCTGCCTGCAGGCACGCCACGTGCCCAACCCCCAGCATGCTGCCCTCTCTCTGCAGGCGTGCCGCTAGGACGGCCCCAGCACGGGCTGCCCTCTCCGTGGGCGCACCGCGGGGCCAACCCGTGGAACAGGCTGCCCTCCGCTGGGGGTGCTGCTCAGCCATCTCACCCAACAAAGCGTGCAAAATGACAGTGACTTTTATAAGATGATTTTAAACCATCGCTGGTCGAGTTCCACCCCGGCTCTCTGAGCACAGTTCTCGGGGCTGGGAGCGGAACCGCCAACAGCTGCAGGAACCTGCAGGCCCGGATGGCACCTCGGCAGCCGTGCATGACACAGCAGGGGACCGGGGAAAAGCCACTCACTTGGGATAGGAGGAGTCTCCGAGGCCCAGCACGGCACAGTCCATCTGGCAAAGGGAGGTGGGTGGCAGGTTCTTTCGGAAGATAAACCGCCAGAAATTCTACAAGCAAACACAGTCAGAACCGCCGGGCTCCAAGGTCCCTCCCCACCCCCCAACCCTCAGACTGCTCTGCCCCAAGGGCCCAGTCTGGGGTCTGTTTCAGGGGGCGATCGGCTCAGCTGAGCCCTTGGAGATGCAGAATACAATTCCTCTGGTTTATTCAGCAAGCTGAAGCCAGGAAGCAAGCAAGTGTCGGCCTTCCCTGGTGCCAGTCGGCAGGGAGCCCTCGGCAAGCACAAGGCCCTGCCTTGCCATGGCAGTGGGACAAACCGCAAGCTGCTGCAATCGCGCCACCTTCCACATTTGCCCCTAGGCCTGCCAAAGAAAGGCTGTGAGGGGGCTCTGGTCACATGGGGACCCCAGGGCACATCCGCAGCTCTGAGCACAGGGCTGGGGGGCATCTGTAGCCCCATGATCCCCCTCTCTGGCTCCCTTTCTGGTCCCTGTAATGCCTCCTCCGCGCCCTACACATCCCCACCCTTCCCCAGATTGCTGCAGGCAGGTGCCACCTGCTGCCGCCTGCGTGTCTAGGAACAATCGGTTCTCAGGAAACAGTCACAGGAGTCAAACCAGGAGTAGAAACTATCAACAAAAAGGACAGGGATGTGGAAAATGGCACGTCCTACCTTCATGTTGTCAGGCGGGTCCCCTTGGCCTGTGGTTGCACACACAAACACCACCAACGGCTCGTGGATCAGCTGTGCCTGCATCACAACAAGCATGGACACACACCATCAGGGCCAACAACCTTCAACATCCACTGGTAAAGCCTCCCCACACAGCCTCCCCCACCTGCACAGCCAGCCCCAGTATCACTCCCTTCACAGCCCCAGCTGCAGACACTGCTGCCCCCCACAACGGCACACAGCCCATCCCCACACCACAGCCCCAACACACTGCCCTCGCACACCACAGCCCCCCACATAGCCACAGCCCCACACCCCCCTCACCCACACAACCAAACCCACACGCTGCCCGCAAGAGGACACGGCACAGCCCCTCACCCCACAGCATGCCCCCACCCTCCAGCCACAGCAGTACAACACATACACTCCCTACCCCCGCACGCATGCTGCTACCCCCAGCCCAGACACCCTTCCCATGCACACACAGCCCTGGCTGTTTGGCCACAGTAATGCGCATGTCGCCGCTACATGCCGGTGCAGGTCACAACCCCGGCACGCTGTGCAGGGCGTGGATGCTCACTGCCGTTCACCTAGAGAAAGCAGCGTGAGGGCCTTCTCCTCCAGAGAGCTGGGGCAGAAAGCCAGTTCCACCAGCCCTTCCCCTAGCAGCTCAAGGGGCACCCTGCACAGCTCTCCAGCAAGGGACCCCTGCGGGTAGCTGACGAGGAATGCCCCTAGCTTGGAAAGGTGCGTGTGGCGGTGCCACACTGAACTCTCTCCATCCAGCTACAGCACAGCCTCACGCATCCAACTGTCCTGGTGACCGCGAGGGGATTTATAACAGAGCAACAGATCAGACCAGCCCTCCCAGCAATGGTAATTAACAGGAGTGGGATCAGCAACCAGCAGAGAGCAGGATGGCACGCATGGCCCAGAGCCCAGACAGAGGGTATGATTAACAACACTGATAATGATTCACAGTAATAGCAACAAACAAAACTTGAGGAAATAAGTACAGAGGCCTGGGGTTCTCTGCCTCCCCCGTATCTCCTAGGCCCCAATGGGCCATTGGGCAGTAACGCTTTTCTCCTGCGTGACCTGCACTGACCAGTCTAGTGTCTCCAGCCGTCCAACAAATCTGCTGCCAGCACTGCCCAAACCCTTCGTGCAGCCACAGAGCACAGGTGCCAGCAGGGAGGCATTCTGGGACAGACAGGCAAGTGGGCACAGAATGGGTCGTCTCGTCAGCAGGATCTGGGGTTTACATCTGTACAGCCCTGACCTCAGAAGGGCCTGGCCCACTTTGTCAGAGCATCTCATCCCCCACCCCCACGCAGCACTGACAACTAGGGCTGTCAAGCGATTAAAAAAATAATCACGATTAATTGTGCTGTTATAAGACTCTAGCTGACCCCGGACTCCCCCTTTGAAACATGACAGCAGCATTTCAAAGGGGCAGCGTGCATGGAGCTTGGGGTCAGCTAGAGACTCCAGCTGACCCCAGCTCCACTTTGTGCTGCCCCTTTGAAACGTGGTGGCAGAGTTTCAAAGGGGCAGCATTGCAGAAACGTCTGTGATTAACTCACATTAAAAAAATTAACACATTAATTCTGCCCTTCATTAATTGACAGCCCTACTGACAACAGGTGTTAGCAAGACCCATTTGTGTTTTGTGGGAACGATGCAAGTGCCTTGTTTTATCTGATTCTGGCCACAGAAACCCCAGCTCTCATTTCTGCAGGACATGCTCATGCTCTTTGTCTTATAGAAAATGGCTCTACTGAACTCACCGGGACACCAGTTTGCTTGAACGCAGCTAAAAGCATGTTTTACTCCTTCCCTGGTTCTCAGTCTTTTACAGCAGACTACAGCAGGCGTGCCAGGTAGGTGACTCTGAGGGACAGCATGCAAGCCAGGGCCCAGGTGCAGGGTGCCATCCAGCACACCCTGGAAGGAACTCAGTGGGGAGGGATCAATACAGAATCTGCACAGAGCTCTTCTCTGCCTCAACATCCATTTTACCCCCTTCCCCCGCCCCCCACTCACCACAGGGTAACTGTCCAGGGCCTCCACCCTGCAGTGAAAGTGGCGCCGCTTGGCTTCCCTGCCAATTCTCTCGGCCGTATCCTGAGCTGTTCCCGTCTGGCTGCCAAAGAGAACGAGGAGCTTCCGTTCCGCCATCTGGAGGAGGCAAAACTAATCAATAAAGCACAGAGGAGCTGCAGCTCCCGGTCACCTGCCCCACTGCACCCTGCCTGCCCCCCAGGGCCTCACCTGCCCCACTGGGCCCCGCCTGCCCCACTGCACCCTGCCTGCCCCCCAGGGCCTCACCTGCCCCACTGCACCCTGCCTGCCCCCCAGGGCCTCACCTGCCCCACTGCACCCTGCCTGCCCCCCAGGGCCTCACCTGCCCCACTGGGCCCCGCCTGCCCCCCGGGGCCTCACCTGCCCCACTGGGCCCCGCCTGCCCCCCGGGGCCTCACCTGCCCCACTGCACCCTGCCTGCCCCCCAGGGCCTCACCTGCCCCACTGGGCCCCGCCTGCCCCACTGCACCCTGCCTGCCCCCCAGGGCCTCACCTGCCCCACTGCACCCTGCCTGCCCCCCAGGGCCTCACCTGCCCCACTGCAACCTGCCTGCCCCCCAGGGCCTCACCTGCCCCACTGGGCCCCGCCTGCCCCCCAGGGCCTCACCTGCCCCACTGCACCCTGCCTGCCCCCCAGGGCCTCACCTGCCCCACTGGGCCCCGCCTGCCCCCCAGGGCCTCACCTGCCCCACTGCAACCTGCCTGCCCCCCAGGGCCTCACCTGCCCCACTGCAACCTGCCTGCCCCCCAGGGCCTCACCTGCCCCACTGCACCCTGCCTGCCCCCCCAGGGCCTCACCTGCCCCACTGCAACCTGCCTGCCCCCCCCGGGGCCACACCAGGATGCGCCCCCCCCCCCGTCACCTGCTCTGCTGGGCTCCACCTCCCCCGTTCACCTGCGCTGCCGGGTCCCCTCTAGGCCCCGCCCCCCGCGCGCCCCCTAGCCCCGGCCGCCCGCCCGGCCTACCTGTGCGGCCGTCCGCGCGCTCCTTCCGCTTCCGGTGACGGCATCCGCGCGCGCCGGGCCGGGCCGGGTCCGCCATGCTGTTCTCGCTGCGGGAGCTGGTGCAGTGGCTGGGCTTCGCCACCTTCGAGCTGCTGCTGCAGGCGGGGGCGCTCGCGCTCTTCTCGCTGCTGCTCGTGCTGAAGCTGGACGGGGTCGCCGCGCTCTCCTGGTGGGGGGTCTTCGGGCCCTTCTTCGCCGCCGACGGGCTCAGCACCTACTTCACCGCCATCGTGTCCGTGCGCCTCTTCCAGGACGGCGAGAAGCGCCTGGCGGTGCTGCGCCTCTTCTGGGTCCTCACCCTGCTCAGCCTCAAGTTCGTCTTCGAGATGCTGCTGTGCCAGAAGCTGGTGGAGCAGACCCCCGAGCTGTGGTACGGGCTCATCATGTCGCCCGTCTTCATCCTGCTCCAGCTCCTCATGATCCGCGCCTGCCGCGTCAACTGAGCCCCCGCAGGGGGACGCGCGCTCGGCCGCCTCGTGTCGGGCCACTCCCGGGGGCGCGTTGGGACTTCGTGACAGTATGACGTACTCTGGGCCCCACGGGGAGACGCGGGCCGCGTCGTTCCGCTGAGGCGCCTGGGTCTTCGTGGGGAAGTGCCGTGACGTGCGCGCATCGCCTGCTCGTGTCCGTTGTTTTGTAATAAAAACGTATCCGATGATATTTAGTCCTTCGTTCTTAAGAAAGCCAGCGCTTGTAACTGTTGCTTGGGGCATGTGAGCTCGCTATGCCTTGACTGAGAAATTTGGACCTGAACAAAAAATAAGTGACTACCCAGTAAGGATGTAAAAATCTCCTTTAATTAGTTAACCGGTCAAATGTTAACGGGTTAAATGGGGTTGGGTGTGCTGGAGAGGCCCCCATGCCACAGGCAGAAGCTGCTCTAGCCCATTTGCTTCCGGACCTGGACTGGGAGTTGGCAGCCTTGCCCATAGTACAGAAGTGGCAAATGAGGGGTAGAGGGGAAATAATCTGAGATTTTCTCACTAGCCAGAGAGAGTTTCATGGGCCTGAACTAGGTGAAAAGCCCTGCATTGAACTAGGTAAATCCATTGGCAATGAGAAAATAACATTTACTTCTGTTTTCTCCCTTTAAACTGAGTTAATGGTGACACAACTGGTTAAACTCTTCCATCTCTAGTTAGTAAACTGATAAACATCGGTTAAACGCCTGGCCACTGCTAGGAACCTGCAGGACCAGCAGAGGCAGCAGCCACCACGAAGCATTTAATCGTGTAACCAATTTAATTTCAATTGGTTCCACAGTTTTCTCTTTTTTAAATGTTTATATCCCTACTACTAACCAAGCAGAGGCAGCAAATTCTGGCAGATATTGCGGGGAGGGGTATGTCCCCACATGTTGCCTCTGACTTTGGGGAGGTCTCAGGGTTTCGGCCACAAGGGCACATCGGCCAGGGCTCAGGCCTTCAGTAGGAGTGGGGCATCAGCCCTGAGCCCCAGCAAACACACCCTGGCTCTTGAAGATTGTTGTATGCAGCTTGGAGGGTCAGTAAGTTTGGACATTCCTGTATGATAGTAAGGATGTAACATGTAACTCTGATAGTGGCACTAATGCTGCTTCTGCTCTGCTGCCTAGGGGTATGTCTACGCTTGCACTCTAGTTCAAACTAGGGTGCAAGTGTAGACATACCCTAAGAGTGTGGGAAGTAGAGTGACCTGTGAGGCAGCCGCTCCGAGAAGAGTGCAAGTGCAACATGTACTGGACACAGCCAGTGAAAATGTTCTGAGTTACTGCATTGGGGAAATCTGCCACCAGGAATGGGACCCACTTGCACAAACTTCTTGACCAACCGCCATTACCATTACTAATTGCTCTGTAGCACCCCAGTGGATGTCCCACTAGTGCCCCTCCAACGCTCTAGTGCGCACCCTTGCTGTTGTCCCCTACGATGGATTGTACCCTTGTGTTCACACCCAGCTGTACTAGTATTTGTACAAGATACGCTTTGTGGGATATCAGTTGCAAACGCATAACTTGCTGATCAGAAATACCATGGCAAAGTGCATACAGTAGCATTGTGTGCACTTCAGTCATGATTCCATATTCTTAAGTGTATTTTCCAGATAGGTCTGCGGAGTGGTTAATCCAGTTTCTTGAAGGCAAGCTCCAGCCAGATGTCAACATAGCTAAGGGGCCAGTACCTACTAAGTGGCCATTCTTTGGCAAAGAAGGGGGACAGGCCCAGGGACAGAGATCTGCATTTTTGCAAAGAAACAGCACAGTCTCTGCCTTCCGGCAGACTCTGTGAGTCTCCTGGTTCTCGGGTGGAAATACCTGAGAGGGACAAAAAAACTATAAAAACACCCGAAGCAACCTTTCCATCTCACATTGTCCACTTTGTTCTCTGCACCTGAGATGACAAAGGAAGCAGCTGTTGGCCTCAGGGTGAGGGGTCCTGACTGAAAGAATTTGCTCAGTAAGACTACTGAAAGTGTGTGGTGAGAATCTTTGCTTGAATCCAATACTTTAATTTAAACACTAAAAAGAGTTTTAATCTTAATTTTTGTAACCATTTCTAACTTCTGAGCCATGTTACTTGTACTCAATTAAAATCTGTCTCGATAGTTAATAAACTTTTTATTGTTTGATCTAATCCAGTGGGTTTAGGTTCAAGAGTCTGGGTAACCTTGATAACAAGCCAGTGTATATTATTCCCTTAAAAGAGTAAGGCTGCGTCTAGACTGGCATGTTTTTCCGCAAATGCTTTTAACGGAAATGTTTTTGAAGTAGGAATAAGAGATCCTCCGGAAAAGGGCTTTATTCCGGAGGATCGCGCCAGTCTAGATGCTTTTTTCCGGCTTTTCCCCAAGCCGGAAAAAAAGCGGCAGACATGTTTATTTAAATCCCGTGGGGAATATTTAAATCCCCCGCGGATTTCCCTATTCCAAAGTGAGAAATTAGCATGCCTCTTCCGGAGAAGGGGCCAGTCTAGATATAGCCTATTTGTATTGTCCAGGAAAGGGCTAAGCAATAGAAGACACACATTTCTGGGGGGAAACCTGGGACTGGGGAGTGTGTTGGGGTCTCCCTACATTATCACCAAGGCTGGTGAGAGCCAGAATGTGACTGGCTGGCTGCTACTACACAGACACAGGGCCATGACTGACCAGCATGCTGGCAAGCTGTTTGGGAGCGTTCCCGGTTGGGAGCTACAACAGCAAGGCATTGCAAATCACCCAGGTTACAGGCAGGAGTGACACAACCCCGCCACGCCCACTGGTCAGGGTTCTACACATACAAGGTATGTCATGCACCAACACTGTCACACTGGTGTGTGCTAGAGATATAAATCCTGTTAATTGTTTAACTGGTTAACCAATTAAAAGGGGGCGGGCTTGAGCACCCCTGCTTGTGGAGGGCGGGGAGTTGCTCCAGCCCCCACTGGTTAACTAACCAATAAGCCTCACTCTTTAAGGGTGAGGCTTATTGGCTAGCCAGTTAATCATTCACATCCTTAATGTGTGCCCTTCCATTGTCCCTCTGTTTTCACACCTGTGTGCATGTCCTGCCTCTGCACCCTGCTATCACAGAACAGAGTCCTTGGCTCAGTGCTGCTCTGCAATCTTTGATACTAGATTCTGGCTGTAAGGAATTCAGAGTAGGGATGTAAAATCCCTTTTAATTAAACAGGGCTGGAGTGGCCCTGTCTGCAACATTCTGGCTGGGCTGGTGTGCCCCTGTCTGTGGGGGATCTCATGGGGCTGGAGCAGACTTCTCTCCATGGCGGGTGGGGGCAGCTCCAGCCCCTTCAGGTTACCCATAAACATCTCTAATTCAGAGGGACCTCTTGGTGGTGTTAGGGCTCTGGCTCCCATGGAACATGCATGGAATTTGATGGCTGGATGATTTTGCTAAAGCATAAGAACGGCCGTACTGGGTCAGACCAAAGGTCCATCTAGCCCAGTATCCTGTCTGCCGACAGTGGCCAGCACCAGGTGCCCCAGAGAGAGTGGACCGAAGACAATGATCAAGCGATTTGTCTCCTGCCATCCCTCTCCAGCCTCTGACAAACAGAGGCCAAGGACACCATTTCTATCCCCTGGCTAATAGCCTTTTATGGACCTAACCTCCAGGAAATTATCTAGCTTCTCTTTAAACTCTGTTATAGTCCTAGCCTTCACAGCCTCCTCTGGCAAGGAGTTCCACAGGTTGACTACACACTGTGTGAAGAAGAACTTTCTTTTATTAGTTTTAAACCTGCTACCCATTAACTTCATTGGTGTCCTCTAGTTCTTCTATTAGAGAACTAATAAATAACTTTTCTTTATCAGCCCTCTCCACACCACTCATGATTTTATATACCTCTATTATATCCCCCCTCAGTCTCCTCTTTTCTAAACTGAAAAGCCCAGTCACTTTAACCTCTCCTCATATGGGACCTGTTCCAAACCCCTAATCATTTTAGTTGCCCTTTTCTGAACCCTTTCCAAGGCCAAAATATCTTTTTTGCGATGAGGAGACCACATCTGTACACAGTATTCAAGATGTGGGCGTACCATAGTTTTATACAGGGGCGGTAAGATATTCTGGGTCTTATTTTCTATCCCTTTCTTAGCAGAAGCTAAGAGTGTCCCGAGGGCGTCTGTGGCTTGCTATCATACTAAACACACCATTCTGAACGCAAACTGGTGAGCGCATGTGACTCTGCGCAGTGGTCGCAGTAAGCCTTCATTCTGCAACTAGAGATTGTTAGCCCTCGCTTCAATGATTCCTACAAGCACCTAGCCAGTTTCTGGCAGCAGGTTATTTTGGGAAAGTGAAAGTATTTGCAAACCACCTTCATGCCACATGTCATTTGAGCTTTGTAGTGCCAGGATGTGGCTAGTCTAATGCTCTTTTGCATGTGTAGAGCAGCATACTATCCTGTGATCCAAACAAGCCCTAACTCCTCCTGCTTTGCAAAATCTTCTGGGCAGCAGAGTGTAATTGGCTGGTGCTCAAGACCCAGTGACAGGATCAAGGGCCTCCTGCAGGACACAAAGGGTTGTTTTTCCACCTTTCCTGTATGAGGAAGTGAAACTGCTCTTGTTTAAGCAGTGGGCTGCACCTGGGAGTGGCTCATGAAGCAGGACAGCAGGTGAAGAAGTCAAGGCAGGTACCTGCACAAAGATCACTTACATAATTTCATGCGGACACGTGCGATCTGTCCCACTGCAACTTCTCATGTATGGACAGGGTTTCAGACTCATCGCTAAGTAAAACTCCAGCTATCTGCGCTTATCTGATGCATGGCCAAATGATTACGTGAACTCTTGGTTATCCAAAGAAAGTTGGTGTCAAAGGCCTTTACTGGTATGGGCATGGCAAAGGCTGGTGCTGAATGTCCTTCTGCTGCGTGAGGAGCAAGTTCCCACCCGAAGAATCAAAAACATGTTTCTCGTTTTCCTTCTTGTGTCACATCACTTCTCAGCAGCACTTCTTTGCTGGCCCAGGGCACAGTGAGACCTGGCCTTCCTCCCCACCACTGCTCTTCAGCTCCCACGGGATTATGGAAACTGCATCCGCTGCTGGAAACATACAGGTGCCTCCACAGGCTTAGCACCAGGAGACTCACCAGGGAGATAAGGCCTGCGTTAGAGTGACACTTTTTGACAGCCCTCACTTTTTGACAGCTTGAGCAATAATAATAATAATAACGATAATAATTCCAAACATCAAAATTGTATCTTTTCCCTGTTCCAGTTTTCAGTGCATCTACCACATAGTATACAGTGCATCCTAGAGAGCTAGCCTGCCTGCTTGCCTAAATATTCTTTATGGTTTATGTTTATTATTGTAATAGGTTTATATTAAAGCAGCTTGGCTGTAATGCAAGGGACATACAGATCATATCCTGTATGCTGAGCGAAGACAGAGCTAGCAGATCTATCCCTGGGACCTTTCACCTAGATAGCAAAGGCAATATGCATATATTCGGGTCCTTTCACCGATATAAAGCAACCTTCAATGGCATTGGGGCTTCTAAAAATACCCTCAGACTTAACAGGGACAGCACAACTTGGAGAAAAAAAACCAACAACCACTTAAGACCAAACCGAATAATCGGGTAGGACAAAACTAATAAATGTGATACATAACCCCAACAGGGGCCATGGGAACGAATTGACGTATATGATAAGTTGAGATCAATGGTACACTGAGCTATCGGAAAAAGCCACTTCTCCATTAGTAAGAGGAGGAAACACAAATATGGAGAAAGGAAAACATCCCCTACTGAATATGCATCGAACACAACCACCCCAGTGTAACAGATGATACAAGTGGCATCCCACCCTAGGGGCAGTCGGAAAAGGAGATGTAGCCCTTGCAAGGTGCCACTGATGAGGAGGAGGAAGGCAAGGTTGTTCTAGAAGGGATGGTGCGAGCATATGGAAATACAGATGTACATTTCCTACCTGCCTTGCCAAGTCAGGGTGTGTGTGACTGCGCTAAGCGTTTTTATAAACTAGATTTGTAAATATACAAGAGTTGCTATTGTGTGAATGTTGCAATTGTGCACAAGGGGGTTCCCACCCATACTATTTAAATAGCAGGTCTGATCCTGGGACAAGGCTCTGACCACCCTCAGAGTGGTAACTGGCAATTCACTGACAATCTACATAATGAATACACAATCTAAAGACTGGGCAACAGCTTCGGTTGTGTCTTCCCAGAGCAATACCCTCTCAAGCACCTTCCCCCCATTTACACCCACTGTGCTAAGCAGTGATACTGCAGAAAATGGGACTGACTGTGTAATCCCACTTATAGAGGGACACAGCTTTACGGCATTATTTACAGGGGAGCTCAGCAAGTGTCCCATGGCCACTGCTACCTGGGAGACAGCCTGGGTTCTACTCCCTTCTCAGCTGTGCCCTGGGCTGGTGTGGTGCTGACCAACCCTCTACAATGTCTTCATCTTTTGAGAATTGTTTCCCCTTCAGTTTAGGAATGAAGCACCTTGGTGAGCTGCTGGGTGCCTGGGAAGTCTGTAGCTGGGGTTATTAGTTAGTGGGCGTGAAGTTCTTTAAAGATAAAATTCACTACTCAGGTGCTAAGTATTCTTCTTCAAGGGCTACTGGTTGGCTTCTTTTCACTAACAAGTACTAAGTACAACCAAGCCAGTTAGGGCTTCTCTAGGCACAAAGTTAATCCTAGTTAGCTATTATGCTTTAAATCCACAGTCTACCTTAATTGGAATGAACTTTCAGGCATAGACAAGCCTTCTGAGTGAGTGTTTGTGGGGTCACAATTGTCACAGTGCACAGGCTCGTTTTCTCTCATCTGAAATGTACCTTTGTACTGGGGACTAATACCTAACCCTTTCTATTTCCTTAGAAGATAAGGCTATTCAACGAATGACCTTTTCCCGCAATACAACCTACCTCCTTATGAAATCTGTTCTAATTAATAAGGACCATTATGACTCTTGAGCCAAGTCGGTCCTAGAGCAGCGGCTCTCAATCTTTCCAGACTACTGTCCTTCTTCCAGGAGGCTGATTCCTCTTGTGTACCCTCAAGTTTAATCTCACTCAAAAACTTGACAGAAATCAGACATAAGAATACAAGTGTCAGAGCCACACTACGGCTGCCAAATTGCTTGTTTTCTTGGTTTTATTATCATTATAAAAATCACCTGGAACATAAATACTGTACTTACATTTCAGTGTCTAGCACTAAGAGCAGTATAAACAAGTCCTGTCTATGAAATTTGTGTGTGACCCGCCTTGGCTTGGGATTACCCTGCAGTGGTTGTAAAGCAGGCCACATGCTAGTGGAGTGGCTACACCCCAAAGGCGCAGGACCTGGCCCTAGACACTAAGGGTGTCTCTAGACTACAAGGTTTTGTCGACAAAAGTGGACTTTTGTCGACAAAACTATACCTGCATCCACACTGCCTTTGAGTAATGTTGACATATGTAAACCTCATTCTACAAGGAATAACACCTTTTGTTGACAGAGTTCTGTCGATAGAAGGCATTATTGCATCTACACTGTCTTTTGTGTCCACACTGTTATGTCGACAAAGCGGCTTGCTTTGTCGACAGAACTGGATGTCATCTAGACGCTCTTTGTCGACAGAAGAATACCCTGTAGTCTAGACATACCCTAATGGTCAGAAAAACTCTTGCAGCCTCAGTTGTTAAAGTAACTTAACATTTCTTACAGGTAGGGTGTGTCTAGACCACAGGGTTTTGTCAACAAAAGTGGGCTTTTGTCGACAAAACTATACCTGCGTCCACACTGCCTTTGAGTTATGTTGACATATGTAAACTTCATTCTACGAGGAATAACGCCTTTTGTCAGCAGAGTTCTGTCGATAGAAGGCATTATTGCATCTACACTGTCCTTTGCGTCCACACTGTTATGTCGACAAAGCGGCTTGCTTTGTCAACAGAACTGGCTGTAGTTTAGATGCTCTTTGTCGACAGAAGCTTTGTCAACGGTATCTGTCGACAAAAGTTCTGTCGACAAAACCCTGTAGTCTAGACGTACCCGTACTGTCCTATTGTAACCCAGGTCCCTGACAGCTCTTTGCGAGTACATCTACACTGCAACACGCTTTCAGGATACCAGCGTGTCCGAGGTAGCTATCCCGCGTCTTCCCAGCAAGCCCGTTATTTCGGGCTCGCTGTTCCAACATGCTTGTCACCCTCATTGCAGGAGGAGGAGGGGACGTTTGGGAACCGCTGTGTTTAGAAAGGGATGAAATAAGCTATTTCGAAATAGCACTGACACGGGAGACGCCAGCAGGTTGCGGGGCTCCACTCTGCAGCGGATGCAGCCCGGACACGCCCGTGCACCTCGCTCCCTGCCGCAGCTGCGCCCCAGGGCCGGGCGCACCCGCTTCCTTTCCCCTCTGCCCCGCCCGCGGTCCGGGGTTCTCTGCTCGGTGTCCCCATCCGGCTCCCTTATTTTGAACCTCTAACCCGCACTCCTTGATCCTTTATTCATTATTTGTCCCAAGGAATTAGTTGGACATGGGTCCAGTGTCCCTCCCATAAGGCTGGGGAGGGGCTTTTAGAAGGTGGGCGGGCTTCGCCCGCCCACCATCCCATGTTTTCAAATAGTTGCCCCGCCCGCGGCGGCCACGCCCACGCGGCTCCAGTGACCACGCCCACGCGGCTCCAGCCACCTGGTCGGCAGCCCCAACCCCAACCCGCCGGCGCGTGCGCACAGCGCCAGCTTCCCTCCAGAGACGTCTCGCGCTGGGCGGCCACCCAATGGCCGGCCTCGCCGCCTCAGCGCGGCGGCCCAATGGGCGCGCGCGGGGGGCGGGGCGGGGCAGGTGGCGAAGCGGCCGGCGGGCGGGCGCAGTCGGTGCCGGGCCGCGGCGCGCGCAGCATGGAGCCGCCGCTGCCCCCGGCCGGGCGGGCGCTGCCCCCGTGGCAGCGGGAGCTGCTGGAGCGCAAGCGGGCCAAGCTGGCGGCGGCGCGGCCGGGCGCGGCGCCCCCCGACGAGCGGCGGGTGCTGGGCGAGAGCCTGGGCCCGCTGCGCGAGAACCCCTTCATGCGGCGCGAGGGCGAGCGGCGGCGGCGGCGGGGCGCGGCGCGGCCGCTGCAGGAGCTGCTGGAGCTGTACAGCGCCGTGCCCGGCCTCCGCACCATCCGCGCCGACAACATCCTCATCATCGAGTCGCGGCCCGACGCCGCCGCCTGCTTCGCGCCGCGCGAGCCGCCCCGCGCCGAGATCCGCGCCGCCCGCGTGCTGGTCTACGAGCCGGCCGAGCCCGCCCCGCCCGGCCGCGTCAGCCGCCTGCTGCAGCGCTTCGACCAGCGCCCGCGGGGCCGCCCCCCCCCGGCCAGCGGGGCCGCCCCACGGCCGCTCCCGGGGCCAGGCTCCTCGGCCAGCGCCGCGGCTCCCCGGCGGGCCCCGGCTGCCCCGGTCAGCGCCTCAAACCGGCGGGCCCCGAGCTCCCCGGTCAGGGCCACAGCTCCCCAGCCGGTCCCGAGCTCCCCCGTCAGGGCTGTGGCTCCCTGCCCGGTCCCAGCTGCCCCGGTCAGCCCATCAAACGGGCCGGTCCCGAGCTCCCCCGTCAGGGCCGTGGCTCTCCGGCCGGTCCCGGCTGCCCCGGTCAGCGCATCAAACCGGCGGGCCCCGAGCTCCCCGGTCAGGGCCACAGCTCCCCAGCCGGCCCCGAGCTCCCCGGCCAGGGCCACAGCTCCCCAGCCGGCCCCGAGCTCCCCGGCCAGGGCCACAGCTCCCCAGCCGGCCCCGAGCTCCCCGGTCAGCGCATCAAACCGGCGGGCCCCGAGCTCCCCCGTCAGGGCCGTGGCTCTCCGGCCGGTCCCGAGCTCCCCGGTCAGCACTGCTGCCCCGCAGCGGGTCCCAGCTGCCCCGGATACCTCACGGGCCAGTGGCTTCCTGCACAAAATCGGCTCCAACTCCTTCACTGTCACTCCCCGGGGTCTCCGCCAGGACAGTGGTGCCCCGCTCACGAATGGCCCCTTGGAGCACAGTGCCAGCCCTGGGGGTAGGAGCCTGCAGGACAAGGCACCTCCAGTGCCATCGCCAAGCGTTTCTGTTGCCAGAGCCAACACCCAGCCAAAGCCGGAGAGAAGAGAAGAGATCCAGCCACCCCAACCCAGTGCCACCCCTAGCTCAGGCCAGCCACTTTCGGCATCTGCTCTCAGGAATGGGGGCTCCTTCGAGATCCGCCCAGCCCCCAAGCCGGACCTGGCCACCATCCCAGCTAATGATCTCCAAGCGCAAGCCCTGGCCAATCTGCGCCTAACCTCACGGAACTCCTTCCTCTTTGTCCCCCGCCGTGGTGGAGGACAGTGTCTGACAGAACCTGCAGGGACTGTAGCACCCCTGAAGCCTGAGTGTGAGCAGCAGGAGGAGCCCATCACCCCCCCACAGGTCTCTCAAGATCTTTTGGTGCCTGTGACTTATATTGATGATGACATTGTGGAGCTGGATCCTGGGGGCCTACCTCAAGAGATGGGCCCTGCTGTGGGACTGAAGGACTCAGAGCAGCCCCAAGAAGCTACCTCAGCACTGGGAACAGAGGCTACTGCTATACCTCTGTACAAACCCCACCCTGTCTCCTCTTCCCTCCAGCAGAGAGGAGGCAATACCTTTACCATAGTGCCCAAAAGGAAGCCACACAACACTGGGACGGAGGTTGACAGTAGAACCAGCGGAGCTCAGCAACCAGAAGAACAAGATGAGGAAAGCGGCAGCAAGGGCAAAACCTTGGGGAGCCCTGGTGCACTCCTCCTGGACCTCGGGCCACTGCTTAAAAAGCGCTATCCCACTGTGCATGAGATTGAGGTGATCGGCGGTTACCTGTCTCTGGAGAAGTCCTGCATGAGCAAGACAGACTCTCGCCGCAAAAAGGTAACCTGATGGGGGTGTCGGGGATGGTTCTGTTCTAAAGTGACTGTGCCTTTCCCATGTGGCTCAGCTCATGGTGTGAGCTGCCCTGTGTGAGAGTAGGGAAGCAACGGTGTTAAGGACTTCTGCTCCTGTTAGCCATGTGAAGCCAGCACAGCCCTTGGGAGGCAGAGTTGTGTTGTTTACATCCTCCGTATGAGAGCTGATCCATGGGGTGTACTGCTGTAGCTTTGCAGGACAAGACTGCATTTCATTTAAACATTACAAATTTTGAACATTAGTAAAAGTGAGTAGTAGATGGCTTTGGGGGGTGACCTTTTTTCCAGTGCTGCATGCTGTGTCTAATGTGCTCTATAGCACTGCTCTTCCCTTCATGGGCTTGCTATCTTGCTGTTCTATTTAACAAGGTGACATAAACTTGGCTTCTTGTCTGAGTTAATAAGGTCTTGTTGGTGGGTGAGGGATTAGCAGGGTCTCACTAGGCAGGGCATGTGGGATGTCAGCACCGCTGAACTCTTGAGAATATAGAGCCCCATACCTCTGTTTAGGACGGAGCCTGTGCACAGCTCTGAACTACTCAGAGAAATACATAGCTTAGCCTGGACTGCTGTCAGATGGCTTTGAAAGATCTGACTGCCAGATCTGCTCGCCAGTTGGAAGCAAATTTTGCTCTGGTGAGGCTGAGATTCAGAATCATGTTTGTGCATGTTTATGCTAATTTGACAAAGGTGTAATTTTATTGATATGATGGTCTGTTTCCAAGACAGAAGCAGCACCTAATGCTAAAACACATTGTTGCACTGCTGGTAGTTAAGAACATATGTCACTGACTTTGAGGTTTGAAACAGGACACCAAATAGCTTTTGTTTTTATCACCTCAAAGCAGGAATTGCAGCAGGAATATGTAGCCTTTCCTCAGACTTTGAGGGACTGTTCACAGGGTGGCCTGAGCAGATGTAATATTTAAAGGAAACTTCAGATTTGGATGAATTGCATGTGGAAATTTAGCTCTGGAACACAGCAGCTTTGCTGTTTTTCACTGGTTAATGTTCATCTATGTTCCTTTAACTGGAGACTATGGACTCCTGGAATTCAGTGGTGATTTTTTAACTAATTTGCTGGGTTGAACCATGAGGACCATGTATTAGAATTAGCAAATAATTTAATACTAGCTACACGTAAAAATGTAGCTAGTATTAAATTAACTGGTCTGACCTTGTGTGTTTGAATAGGGGAATTGGCTGGGACTGACTTGCTTCTTCTCTTCTTTCTTGGAAGGGCTGAGACTCGCTATCGTTGTGGCAGCTGCAATTTGAGGTTCAAGTCAGACCATACTAATGCAATGTGCTGTTTCAGGCAAAAACTAAAGAATATCTTCTGAAAAGTAGGGACTCTATGGAGCATGCTTCCCTTAGCTGCCATATCTCCCACACTTGTCATCCAGCCCATTAGGCTCATGATGGGAGGGAGGGGAACCAAGATGGGAGGGGCAAACTAGGGATGTAATAGTGTAGTTGATTAACTGATAAGTAGAAGCTTATAGGTTAGTGCTATAGACTACATGCATTCTCTCTCCTCCCCCGCCCCTCCCCCCCCACTAGTAAATTTTTTAGCAGCCTGGCTCGAGCTGGGTCCAGGATCTACCATTGCTGCGGCTCTGCATTTAAAATGTATTAGGAACCAGGCAGGCGGGCAGTCCAGCTCAGTTCCAGCTTGCGCTGGGTCCCGGAATTCAACTCCCCCTTCTCTCCTGCAGACAGGGGCTGCTGTATCAGAGGCAGCAGCATGGGGCAACAGGCAGCCAGTCCATGAGGGGAGCTGTCTTTTAAACTGACTCCCCTCATGGACCAGCTTCCACCTGACACCCCCGCGCAGCTGCCTCTGATACAGAGGCAGCAGCACAGAGTGGCAGGGGACTCCGCAGGAGTGGGGCCCAAGTTCACTGACTGCTGCCCCCGTACTTGAGAACTATAGAATAGTCGAGTAACCGATACAAATTCATGAGATAAATATCAATTAATTGAGTAGTTGATTAAACATCCCTAGCACAAACTCCCATAGATTTTTTTTTTCTTAACAGAAAGATGGAGGCTGATCATTCCTCCTGCATTTAGGAAGGAGTGGGGGATCTTGGTTTCTCCTAGAAAGAAACCACCTCCTGAACTATAAACATCTGTTAATGCAACCTCTGGTACCCAGTAGAATTACAAGTCAATGGGATAATGTGCTAGCTGCCTACATATTGCCCAGAAGGGGCATCTGAAACTGGAGAGAATGGGTAGTGTGGTGGTTCCAGTGCTAGTTTGGAATGACTCCCTGCTCTGCTAGACTGCCTGTGTACCCTTGGATATCAGAGAGACGCTGAGTGATTTGCCCAGCTATACAGTGGAGACTGGAAGTGGGAGAGCAGTTTGGGCCTGAGGATCTGTTGCACAGTGATACCATTCTGAGGAGAGAGAGATGGCTATGCAGTGCAAGTTTAAGGATACTGTACACACTCCACACCCTAATCCTGATAGGATTATGATACTGGCTTCCACATCACAAAACAGGAGTTGTGTGCAGTGTAGAGGAACTCCAAGAAATGCTGACTCTTGGTAAGGTAATAAGTACTCTACCCACAGTTTGCTGACCAAAGTGTCACACTGGGACATGGGTAGAGATTTCCCAACAACTTCTTGTATCAGCTAGTTCTGGAAGCCAAGAGGGAGACTGTCTTGTCTTATTCTTAAGTAACACTGAGAAACTGATTCAGCCAAGTTAGTCGCTGTGACACAAGCAGTAGTGTCTACAACACAATAAGGTTCGTCTTCCTTTGAGGCCATCAAATTTCAAGTGACAGTTCTAGAAAAGGGGTTCTAAAGCAAAAAATGAGGAAATGAAAATGGTTAGACTCAGCATGCAGGCTGGTCAGATACCACGAGTCCCAGGAAGCTTGTGTCCCTAAACTAGAGGGGGGTATGAAGGCAAGAAAACCAGTGTGGTTAAATAGTAAAGTTCAAGAGCTGGTCTGAACCAAACAAGAATGCTCTAGAAAATAAATCAAGCTGAGCAGCATAAACTGTCCGGTATTACGTAAGATGGGAATGAGGAGGGGTTTGAAGAACAAATTCAAAATCTTTACCTTGGATCAGAGGCAGTGAACCTGAGGAATCAGTAGGCCTCTGGATCAGGAATGTTAACATGATTATTAACCCATTAAACAATAACACTTAATTGGTTAACTGTTTTAATGTAGGGTCTGCCAGGAAGTAACTTTAATAATATAATTAACCTGAAGAACTCAGTGCCACAAGATAGTATTGAAACTGTGTACAAAGGTTTGAAAAACGGCTGTTTACTTATATGGATAATGACAACCTCCAGGGATCACTTCAGTGCTATAAACTCTCCTGCTTCGTGACATAAGCTAATGAGTGAGCAGCACCAGACATTTTCCCTGTGGACAAGCTATTACATAATCTTTCACCCAAGTGGGTCTTTTTTACCTTCCCCTGAAGCATGCATTGCTAGCAACTGTCCGACAGATACAAGGCCGAACAGACCACTGATCTGGACTGGGCATTCTTTTGTTCCTGTGGATGTAAGTAGTGTCTATACCTCGGAGGTTTCTGCTGTTGACAGCCTTAACAGTTGATGATTGTCAGTGAGTTTTGGCTCTTTGCTTCTGATAGCTACAAACTAGCCATGTATCTGAACAAGAGCAAACTCCTGTCTCTGCTGCTGACTGGCCAGTGAGGAGAGGTTGCTCCCAAGACGCTTGAAGTTTGCAGAAGAACAGTTTATTTCTTCAGATGCCTAGAATCTATTCCCTGGTGCCTCCCATAAGCATTGACAAAGGGCTGGATGTTACTAGATCTGCTTGAGCTCACACCTGTCCTACTAGAGAAATGGGAAAATCTGCTTTGTACTGTGCCCTGGAGGCCAACAAATCCAGGCTGTGGCTGCAAGTTCCAAAATGTGAGCCCCTGCCAGCAGCTCCTGCTCACTTACGCTGACGGAGTGCCTCTGATTTCAGTGCTGGCAGTATATTACCGGGAGTGTCTCAGCACCTTGTGCCCCAGGAGTTTCTTACCATGCTCTGTGGGGAGCCATATGTTCTTGGTTTCTGCTGCTGCTTGAGGTGTCCTGGCTTTCCATGGAGTGGATGTCTATAAAAGTAGTGAGAAAAACACAAATAACCAGCTTAGCTGCCACGTAGCTTTGTAGGAGTCAACAGAGTGACCTTGGGTACTGGTGCAAAGAGGGTGCCTAGGAGAGAAGGGCCGCATTGTGCACAAGGAGAGAGGCCTGAGCAGTGACAAATGCAGTTTTGCCAAAAAAGTCAGGGTGTCAGATACAGGGCTTAAAAGGGACTGTCCCAGCCAGCATGTCACACGTAGCTTCAGAAGGGTAGCTGGGTTAGTCTGTAACTGGAAAACCTTAAAAACCACAGTCAGTGAACATCCGGTGCTGTCTTTAGTCACGCACCAGGCCATCGGAAGCTTGGTAAGCAATGGGCAGGATTCAGGAATGGCTGGAGAGGTCCCTGCACAAGTGTGACTTGCTCTGTTTGGCACATCATGGAGCTTGCTACACTGGATGAGTTGCAGCTAGGTACAGATACAGAAGTGAGGTCCAGTGCTTTTCTGCTACTGCTTGTGAAGAGCTCTTCTTGGAGCTCTTGTCTCCCTGCAGACATGCATGCCATGTTCCAAGCTGCTGCATTTCCGAATGTCACTGTTCTGCTTAAAAGTGTCATGCAAATATCCATTTAGAATTAGGCTCTTCAACAAAAATGCTGCTCTTCTTGGGTTGAGGAACAAGACTGATCATTCTGTCTGCCCTTCTGCTACTCAACCATAGTGGTTCTCAAGTTGTCTCTGGGACACTAAAGTGGGTCACAACTAATATTCTCTTTCCATCCATGTGTAGAATAAATTTTGTTATGGGCACCAAGGCATGTGTGGATGTGTACCACCAGTAGACACACATGATGCTGTGTGGGCAGCTATGTGTGCTCTGCTAAACAGCTGGGTGGCATTGGATCTCTCCCAGTGGCTGGGGCATGCCTCATTTTAATGGTGTCTCCAGAGGTGGTGTTAGGCTCCCCTGGGGCTGAAGCCAGAGGTTGGAACAAAGCTGGGTTGGCCAAAGCCCACTTATAGCTTGATCCCCTGTCTGAAGCTGAAACCTGATCCCTGACACCTGGGTCTTAGGCCCTGGGGGGTAAGTCTCAGGTTAGAGGTCTCATGCCCAGGGCTGAAGCCTTTGGCCCGCCTGCCCAGGGTGATAAGGTTCAGGTGGGCTCAGACTTTGAACCAAACTTCTGGAGCTGTGCAGTGATTTTTGTTGTCACAGAGGTTGCGGTGCAATGAATCCTAGATCTGAAATCTGAAATTCGAGAAATTTTGCCACCAGTTATCCTCCAGCATAGGTACCAACTTCCCCTCTACCCACGGATGGTCAAACTTCACCCCCTCACCCCCGGCCCTCCTCACTCTACCCCTTCCCCCAGCCCTGGAGCTCCCATGGAGACGTGCCTATCCCCCAAGCAGAACTGAGTCATTGGGACATGCTAGTGCTGGCAGGTAGGCCAGGTGCTGGCAGCCACAAACCTTGAAGCACCACTGTGCAGACTTGCCCTGATTAGGGATATAAGCGACTAGTCAACTATCTAATGAGCAGAAGCTTATCGGATAGTTGATACACTAGTCAACTAGTTGCTCTCCTGTCTCCCCTCCCCTGGCCTTACTGCCTCTATCAGAAAGAGGCAGCAACGGGTGGGGGGGAGAGAAAGAGGTGCTGGGGGAGATGGCTTAAAAGCTGGTTCCCTCCAGCGCCTTGGAAGGGGGCAAGGGTGCAGCAGCTGCGTTTCAGTCTTTGGAATGCACAAGAGCCCTGCTGAGGCTTTTGTACGTTTAAAGCGGAAGCGCTGCGTGGAGCCCGGGGCCAGTGGGGGGGGGGGGGGGCGCGCTCTATGCCACATTTCAATCTTTGAAATGCACTTTCACCTTTGAAGTGTAGCAACAGCCCAGCGGGGTCTTGCTGCATTTCAAAGTGGACGTACCCTCATCAACTAATCGATGGAAATGCCATTGACTATTTGATTAGTGGATTAATCTAATTTTATCATCCCTAGCTCCGATCATAGTCCCATAACGTGGCTCTTAAATCTTGGTGACCTCCTGGCATCTGACTTCCTGCAGCTTCTAACACCCATGGAGCTGATTGGCTGGTGGCAGGGCTGACAAATAGTTTCACCCATACTTGGTGTGGGCGCCCCTTTGCACGATAGAGCCTCCCTGAGGGTGACGTGAATGTGACCTTAGCAGAGTGCTGCTGCTCCAGGAATGGGTTCCTGCCTTTGAGACGCCAGCCCAGCTGACTACAGTTCCTGTCACTGCTGGGAAGAACACACCCACTGCCTGCCCACACCAGCTGGGAAGTGGACTGTAAAGCAGAGATAAATGGGCTCTGTGGTCAAAGTCCTGTTTCAGGAGAGATCCGGTCTGGAGGGCAGAGCCTCATTTGATCGTCAGCAAATCGGAAGGCGCTCTGATCATAGCCAGGTGTGTGACTGTAGTATAGACATGTCCTCGAGTGCCTCTCCCAGTCCCAAAGGAGCTCGAAAGCTTGTGTGTCTCACCTCCGTGTTTGGTCTTTGTGAGCCTTCTACCAGGAGCAGCAATTCTCCCCGCTGCGCTTATGCTGCTGCTTCTAACCAGGAGTGGGGAACCCATGGCCAGCAGGCCACATCCGGCCAGCAGCTTGCCTTGTTCCAGGCCACAAAGCTCAGGACTTCCCTCCCTGCAGCAGGGCGAGCCAATGCTGGTGCTCCAGCCACGTGGAAGAGTGAAGTTCAGCCCTCCCTCCCTCAGGTGTGGCTGGAGTGCCAGCGCTGTGCTGCTTGGGGTGGAGAAGCCCCGCTGAGCTTCTCGGGGTGGATCAAGGCAATCTGCTGGCCAGATCAGCCTACAGGCTGGTGAGGGGTGTGGGGAGGGAAGAAGCAGTGCTGCACTGTGAATGGCAGCACTGGGCAGTTCTGTCCCCTGTGCTACTTGCAGGCTCCATGCCTGTTGCTCCCATTGGTTGGAATTCCTGGTCAATGGCAGTAGTGGGGGGCAATGCCTGCCATCATGGAGCCAGCAGTGCCCGCAGGGAGCTGTGCCAGTAGGTTGTCCCATCTGGCCCAGATTCCCCATTCTCTACCTGTTCCTGCACTACACCTCTGGCATCCCCCTCCCGCATGCTGAACCCATCCTTTTTGGCCCCATTCCAGAGTGTAGGGAGCTCCACAAAATCTGCTAGCTCTGGGCCCCCAGAAGAGTTAATCTGGCCTTGGGGGAAGCCATGTACTTTGGCTCCCAATCTAAAAAAGGTTGGCTGCCCATGTTCTAGATCATTATTGAGAGAAGGGAGAGTGCATGAAGCAGGCGCTGTGCTGTCCACCATGGCCAACCAGCCGCAGGCTCTTGGGCCGGGAACACAGTGGGAGGTGGTGCGTTTGGCCTTGGCTGGCTTGGAGTACAGCGTTCTCTGCTGCAGGTCTGGCTGGGCAGCAAGAGTCTTGGGGCTTGTCTGCACTTCAAAGTTTGTTTGGCTTTAGCATAGGCCAGGGTGTGAAGTTATAGTGCTATAATTATTCTGGAATAACTCCATGTGTGGAAGGGACTCATGGCCAGGAGAGCAGTTATTCTGCCCTGCTCTCTGTGGATGCGATCTGTCATTTGGAAGTGGGGAAGGGAGAGGTTGTACAAGGGATGTAAAAAGGCTGTTAAACAGGTAACCGTGTAACTGCTGAAAATCTTAGCAATTACACATGCTACAGGCACTCTAAGCTTTATACTGCAGAGCCCTCAGAAGCCTCTCCCGGGAGCAGGGCTGGCAGTCTCTGCTGGCCCCACTTCTGGGGAGCCAGCGGGTAACCTGGGATGGGAAAGTGAGGGGGCCGGGCCCACCATGGACAGGGATTGTGCTGGCCGTCTGGCTGGAGAAGCCCCCGCGGTTGGCCCCCAGGTGCCTAGTGGAGCTCTGAGGCTGTTGGGGCTGATATTGACAGCATGCTGGGTTCTGGAGGAGCTCTACTTCCTGATGCCTTTGATGCCTCTCTACTGTCTCTGCTCACCAGGAATTTGAAACTAACTTCCCCGTGTCTTCCCTTACATGGAGTTTAATATTTCGAGTCCGGGTGCCTTCTTCCCATCTACCATGTGCTTCGGTGTATTGATTACACAGAGCGGGGTTTTGTAAGGGGAGATCCTTTTGTTGAGCAGCATGGCATGGGAACCGGTGCCTGATCCTACAGACACTCTCCTTTGCCAACAGCCCAGCACTCCCGGGCATGCTAGCCTGTGCCAATCTTACTCTGTGTGGGTAGAAACACTGACTCAATTCAAGAAGCAAAAGTGTGCTAATCTTGGCAGACTCTCGTGGGATGGTATCGAATAGTCTAGCGTGGAGTCACTTCACACTGACGCCTTCCTGCCTCCATGAAGAGTGTGACAGGAGAGCCGTGTTGGGAAAATAATCCAGGCAAGGCTCTTCTAGGGCCCTAACGCTGCTGCTGGGGGTGCAGCTGTAGTACTGCAGTCTGTAGCCTGTGATGGGAGAGCTAGTGCCAGGCTCCGCCATCCCCATGTTACTGTGGGCTTCCACCAGCCAGGACCTGGAGCTTGCCTTTTAAATCTAGACTGAGATTTAAAATCTTCTTGAATTGGTTAACTGGTTAAACAGTATGTTCAATGATTAGCCAGTTCAGTGGGATTTTACATCCCTACTTCCTGCATTGCTGTCGTACAAACACCCTGGGGAAAGAAGGAAATGTTCTCCCCACCCCCACTCCCAAGCAGTGTTCTTCCTTTCCTTGGGGTGTAAAGCTCTGAGAAGCCTGCACGGACACTCCCTTTTTTTCTTTCCTGACCAAACCGAAAGGATAACTGTATTGCTAGGCCCCGGGGGAGGGGACAATTAAAAGGTCAGGGAGATCCCTCCCCTCCCTGCCCCGACTCTGCCTCTGCATTTCTTCAGGGTCCCAGAGACTCCTGCTTGCTTGTTCCACCTGCTTGGCACAGTACCAGAGAGTGAGTGGCACATGGAGCCCTTTGGCCTGCAGAGGTGAGCCGAGATCATAACTTCCCCTCTCCCCAGTGACTTTCTGGGCGCTACCAGCGTTGTTCCCACATGCTCGATGGTGTGTTTACCTGCTCGCTGACCTTCTAGAACACACATGGGAGCTGGCATTCAGCCCCTGTATTGGAAGAAGGTCAAAGCAGCTGGGCGGCACCAGGCTGCCAAAATGCTGCTCAGCTGGTCAGAGACCTGTTACAACATGGGAAAGTCCCAAGTCTATTAAGGACTCCCAGGAGCCTATGGGGTAAATGCAGGGGCCTGGGGAAACCATTCTGCTCTCCTAAACCTTAAGGGGTGTACATCTGACAGTGGTCCCCTCTAATTTTTCCCATGCATGTGCAGAATGAATTTTGTTATGTGTGCCGGGTTGGAAATGTGTGCATCCATATTGGTGCACATAACAAAATTAATGTGGTGGGGCTAGGGCCAAGGGATTTGGAGTGTAGAAAGGGGACTCAGAGCTGGGGTGCAGGAGCGTGAGGGCTCTGGCTGGAGGTGAGTGTTCTGGGCTGGGGCCAGGGATGCAAGGTTTGAGGTACAGGCCGCCCTGGGGCTGTCTCAGGGAGAAAGGACTCCCTCCAGCCACACCTGCAGGACAGATGCCTCTCCCCAGCTGCAGCAGGGTGAGGGCTGGGGCAGAAGTGCCTCTCCCCAGCCACATAAGGTCTGGGCTTGGGGCCAGAGGAGAGGCCTTTATAGTCTACTGTGTAGCTGCACAGCTTAGAGGGAACTTAGATGTTGGGTGCTGGCTGACATGCTGCTTAGCATCCCCGACAGCCCCATCTTCCACTCACTGGCCGTATTTCCCCAAAGTCAGTAACCCTTCTAAACCCATCTCCAAGTGGAGATGGGCCTGCCATTCCTTGATCCTAATTGTAAAGGGCTCCATAGCTCTCCCTAACACTGTCTGTGTCCCGGAGGATTTGAACGTCCGCTCTGTCAGCAGTACAGCAGTGTTCCTCCAGCTCCGTCTCTAGGCTGCCCCGACAGGCCTGTATCTCTGCAGTTCTCAAGGGGAGCTGTGGCGGGGCAAGGGCAGTACTGGGGTGGGAAGTGGCAAAAGAAACCAGGTGCTGCAGGCTCTATAAATGGCGATTGCCTCACTTAGCTGGCAGAGCTGCAAGGGGTGGCTAGGAGGGGCGCTCTGCTCTCTTTGGGACCTGATTCTTTGGTGGTTGGAGGTTCTGGCTCTCGTCCACAGCAGGAGGGGTATTAACTGGGTTTTCTGGACGAGTTGCAACTCTGATCATTGCGCTAACTTAAACTTCCTGTAGGGTTGGCATTCGCTGCACTCTGTGTAATTGGGGCATGCTGCACTGTGCATCGGTGCTGCCTGCTCGCTGGTGAGGGGAGGAAAGCTTGTGTATGTGTGAAACTTGGCGGTTGCTCTGGCACTTCTGGAACAAGAGCCACCAGGGAGCAAGGGTCAGTTTGACGTCAGGGGATCTCGAGGGTAAAGTGAGCTGAGGGCGGGGATTGGCGTGCACTGGGAACAGAAGGAGCTTGTTTGCACTAGTGCTGTCAGGGTAAGCGGCCACTCATGCAGATCTTCTCCTCCACGCCCAGTCCTGCGCAGTGAGGCGGCTGTTTGTTCTGCATGGATGGCCCAGAGCGTTCTCTTGCTGTCTCCCCTCTAACATCTGCTGAGCCCGGCCTCGTTGCATAACTGGCTCATTGGCTCTGCCGCTTGCAGCGTGTCACTTGTTACCAACACGCTGGGTGATGAACACCAGTGAGGTGGCCACGGAGACCTGGTCTGCATGGAGGCGTCTCGCTGTGGGTTAGCTGCATTGCTGCAGTTCCTGTGGTGCCTGCCCCTTCCAGTGGGGCAGGGGCATGTGGTGTAACAGCCGTTAGTTGCCCAGATAAGGGGTTTGCTGTGCCCCGTCTTTGGCAGGCTTGTGTGGGAAGAGAAGAACTGGCAGGCTGCCAAAGGCTGGCTAGCACGGCTCGCCGAGCACTCGCTCTGTCACTAGGGCTTGGCTCTAGAGTCATGCAGGGAAGGGGACCAGGCGGTTTAGTGCCCAGACCAAGCAGTCCTGCCTGGCATTCCTCTCGCCCCTTGCCTCGGTGTGTCTCAGGAAATCTTCACGTTATGCTCTCTGCTTACTCCTTGGGCCTTGCCCCCTGCGCGGTTACTGCTCCTTGGCTAATGTCTTGGGTGCTTGCGAGATGACACACCTGAGGAACAGCCCGCAGTGCTGCAGCTGGGCGCTTTTTGGCTTCTGTTTCCTGTCTTTTGTCTGTGTGCCATTGCGGGCACATTGGCTAGTCTGTCTCCACTAGGGATGTTAGTTAACCTCATGAATTCTTATCAGTTACTCGACTATTCTATGGTTCCTGGGGGTGGGGCCGGCAGCCAGTGCACTCCGGCCCTACTCCTGAGGACCCCCTGCCACTCGGCGCTGCTGCCTCTGTATCAGGGTGCCAGGTGGGAGCTGATCTGCAAGGGGAGCCAGTTGAAGAACCAGCTCCCCTCACGGACTGACTGCCTGTCGCCCTGCGCTGCTGCGTCTGATACAAAGGCAGCAGCCCAGGGTGGCAGCAGCCCTTGTTTGGGTGCAGGGGCTGAGCTCCCAGACCTGGCACAAGCTGGAACTGAGCCAGGCTGCCTGCCTGCCTGCCGGGCTCCTGGTACCCTTTAAATGCAGAGCCAGGCCTGGCAGGTGTAGGTCCCGGACCCATCACAAGCCGGGACTAAGCTGGGCTGCTGGCCTGCCTGCTAAAAGATGTACTGGCAAGGGGAGGGGGAATGCATGTCGTCTGTAGCACTAACCTATCAGCTTTTGCTAATCAGTTATCGACTACACTATTACATCCCTCGTCTGCAGCTGGTCTTTGGCCATGGAATTTGAACTGGATTTGATCAGTTGCCTTCCTCAAGGCTCTGTCCCTTCTGACCGAGGTGGGGTCCCTCTGGCCTTTCCAGCTCCAAGTTAACTGCTGGGGACTGATCCCCTCCCCTCCCCTTGGTATCTGCCTTGTTCAGGAGCAACTCCCGCTTGTCCTAACTGGCTGAACTTCTGTAGGGGCTGTCTTATTTGACCTCCCTTCTTCCTCCATGCCCCAGTCTGAGGACATCTGGGCCCAGCTCAGGGCCTCCTTTAGCACGTGTTTACAGCTGCTGTTTGTGCTTGGGAAGGCTGGGTGCGCCTTGATGGTGAGCATTGGAACAAAATTGGTGTAGCCTCATAATGCCAGACTCTGTCCCCCCTCCTCCAACACCTTCCTCTTCAGCCCAAGTTCCAGGGGTCACAGTCAGCTGTTAGGGGCAGGGATCAGGAACACCTGATATTCCCCTGGTGCAGAGTGAGGTGGGGGCTCCCTAGTGACAGAGCTGGTGTTTGGTTCTGACCTCACCGGTCTCACAGCCTTGGGTGCAGGTGGCATGATGAGGGTGCAGAGGGGCAGTGGCTGTTGCAGGCTGCGCTTCAGCTATCCCCAAGGAGACTGATGCCAGCTAGTGTTAGTTAGGGTAGTCCCTTCCTCCCGCACTGCTCTGCCCAGGGCTGGGGCAGAGAATCAGGAACTGCTGGTTGCTCTCACTTCTCCTGGGGACTGTGTGGGGGCCAGGAGCCATCTGGTGCTGGATGCTGCCCTAGGCTCAGGCAGAGCCAGTCAAGCCTCTAGGCTCCCAGCCCAGCTCGGAAGCAGCTGACCAAGCAGCCAGAGCTCCTCTCCCCCTGCAGTGCATCAGGCAGCCAGTAGGGGCGCTGCGGAGCAGGTGCTCGTGGCCTGTGGCAGAGGTGCTGGCCCTCTGCCCCCTCCCCACAGCTGTAGAGTAATTAAACTTCAGAAGACACAGGAATCCGAGCAGCGCTCGGCAGCCGTCCTTGTGCCCCGTCTCCCTGGAGATTGGAGTCCGGACGCCATGCAGTGCCGGCTTGTCTGGAATGTGCTGAGTCCTGGTGGAGTCTCATCAGCCGGCTGCCTGCTGCTCTTCCAGGGCGGAGGCTCTGCTGGGTGTGCTGGCATGCCAAGCCCCTCCTGCTGCTGCAGCTGGAAGGTACTTTCTCCAGTCTGACCTTGCTGGGAAGAGGCAGGTGCCCCTGGGGTGTTGTGCTGACTCAGGCGAAGAGGAGGAAGGGGCGGGGGGAGCCTGTCACGTGCTCTGACAGGTGAGCAGCAGGGCAGGGATTTCTGCCCCTCCCTGGGAATGGCTCTGGTCTCTGCTGCTTGGAGCACAGGTAATTGATCAGACTCTTTATGCTTCCTCTGCTGTTCTGGACAGTGTCAGGGAAACTGACCAGAGGTGCCTGTGAGTGTGTCAGACCAGACCTGCACAGGTCTCCCTACAGCCTAGCCAGCAGTCTGGCCTGTCCAGGAAGCAGCCAGGACAGCCTTCTCGTGGGGACTCTGGCTAGCTCCAGGCAAGGGCATTTATGGCTCTGACTGTGGAGGGTTTGGCACTCCCCTCTTGCCCCCTGGGCTGGCAGAACTGTTGGGACAGTCCTGTGGTGCTCTGCTTCGGGGGCAGGGAGGGCGCTTCTCACCTTGGAGAAGACAGGTACGGTTTAGTGGGTGTTACCCTGGGGCTCTGTAGTTAATATGTCCATGGGTGGGTCCTTTTCCAGCCTTGGCTGTGGGTCCTGCCTGTGACTGGGCAGTTGAGTGCCCGGGCAGAGGAGGGTCCTGCACTGAAGTCCCTGGCAAATTGTGCTATGGGATCTGAGCTCCTGTGGGTGGGAAGATACCTCCTGGTCTTGGAGCAAGGTGGCTGTCCCCATGTCCAGGCAGGGCCTGTGAAGGGGGGAGCCCCAGATGACTGGGTCACTGCAGTGCACTGCATGCGAGCCCCTGCGGCCAGAGCCATGCATGGCAACCGGTTGGGCAAGGGGTGCTCCTTGCAGGGGCAGTGGAGGTGATGCTGCATTTGGATGAGGTTTGGAGGTTGGGTTTGACCCAGAGTTTCCTTGGGGTTCTGGGGCCTGGCTTGCTCTTCAGGGGCACCATGACAGGTGAGGAGCCCCTGGGCAGGAAGAGGAAGCAGGAGGCCCAGAGAGCATCTGTGGGTTGCATGCCCTGCTCCAATTTGCCGTTTGCCCTTTAGATAGTGCTGAGAAGCTAGCAGGGTCTGCAGGCAAGTCAGGTCGCTCTAGGGCACCTTAAACAGGGAGCAAAGTCACAGCATCTGTCCTGGCCATTGTGTCAGCTGGCAGCGTCCCGGGCTGAGCCGGGATAGGGATTGCAGCTCGGTTGCCTTGTTCCCAAGATTCCTTGCTCTCTTCCAGATGAAGATCTCTTTCAACGAGACAAGCCTGCAGACCATGTTTGAGTACCCCTCCGAGAGCTCGCTGGTGGAGGACGGGGAGGAAGAGTCTGTCTCAGAAGGGGAGGAAGATGATGATGAGGACAAGCCCTTTTCCCTGTACATTCCACGCCCAACCAGCACCATGGTCGCTAACGTGCCCAGCTCAGGTGAGCCAGGCAATGTGACGCCAGCCTGCTCCTGGCCTGCCCTGCAGACAGGCTGAGCTGGCACCTACTGGGTTTAGGCAGCATCCACGTGGCGTGGGCTGGCAGCAGCCAGCCCAGCAGGACACCCCCACTCCCAGACCAAGGGAGATCTGGTGAACAGCAACAGGCAAATGGATGCTTGGCTCCTGACTTCCCTGTGCACTGCATGGCGGAAGTGGGTGTTAGAGGAATGTAATCAGACAGGGCCCGAATGGGGGAGGGGAGTTCCACGTGCCTCCCACTGAGATGCCCACACAATAGACTGTGGTGTGAGTGCTTGCCCTGTTGGTCCCTGCAGGGAAAGAGGGGGCAACTGCAGCCACCAGAGCCAGGGCAGAAGTTGCTGGGTCCCACACTAGGAGCTGAAGCCTCCATTAGCTCCCATATGACCCCCTAGCAGGAGCCTGGCAGTGAATCCTCCAGCTGGGCCGGACCCTCTGCAGGTTGGGGGAGGTGGCCCTGAGGAAATCTGCCTTCAGGAGAGGAGCAGCTGGCTGGCTGCTGGGCTCCCTGCTCTGGTCAGTAGCTCTGAAGTGTCCGTGTCCCCTCCTTGCAGGTTTCTCCAGCTACACCCCCAAGCACTCCGTGGAGTTCAGCAAGTGGCAGGAGCAGGAGTACGAGAAGCCTGCCACCACCGCCAGGCCGCTCCTGAAAGAGGCCAATCCTCCAGGGAGCCAGGTCATGGTGAGAGTTCAGAGCAGGGGTGGCTGGGTCATGTGCTCCCCTCAGCCACACTGGGCCGGGGTGGGGGGGTTCTTCGTAGGGCTGGTGAGCTGTGCCGGGCCAGCAGAAGCCGAGGAGAGAGCTGGAAGTGGCAGGGAGGGGTTGTGGTTTTTGGGGGACACAGGTGTGGTTTTCTAGAAGGGGGCTACCCAAGGGCAGCATGACTCAGCTGTTCTGGGGTGGTGCCCCCCACTGTCAGCAGGTACAGGTCGTGTCTGGTTCAGACCAGGACTTTCTGAGCCTGTTGCACTGTGCCCTGGCTCTCGGCCTAGCCCTGAAGTGCTGCTGCCAGCGTGGTGCAGAGGAGAGGGAGAGATCCTTCCATGCTGAACCTCTGCATTCGGGTGGAGTGGGGAGCCCCAGTGGAACCAAGGGCCAGACAGGCCAGCAGTAACCACTGCCTCCTTCTGCCTATTGGCAGAGGGTCAGCTGCCGGCCTCCATGCCTTCCTCTGAGAGTGGTAACGTACGTTCAGCATGGAGATGGGGTGTAGCCACCAGCCCCAGCAAGGTACCAGGTTAGAGCCTGCAGCATGGGCCCCTGGCTGTACCCAGGACTGGCAAGGCTTCTGCTCAAACACCTCTCTCCTCTCCTGCAGCTCACTCCGGCTGAGCAGAGTGGCCTCTCCGACTTCAGCAGCGAGCCTGCCCTGTACTTCTGACTCCTGGGCCATGCACCTGCAGCACTCCCTCCGAGCTGGGAACCTGGCAGCTTTCCCTGTGTCCTTGGCTGCGCTTTGTGGGCGGGAGGCTTTCTGAAGCCCCACAAGGAGCTGGTGGCACTCCAGCCTGGCACGGGCCCTGCTGCCTGAGGGGGACGGCATGCCACTGGGCACTTCCGAGAATATTTGCACTGGATTCTGGGACACCTGCAGCTGCTGGGTTCTGCCTGTGGCCTTACACGCTCCTCCTTTGGGAGTAGCTGCCAATAGACTTCTGGGAGTGACTGAGAGCACCTTGTGAGCCCCATGCTGGACGGAGACCCTAGGACTGTCTGCTGGGCTCCGCCCACCCGCAGGTGTGACCTGAACAGGCACCTGCGGCTCTGAGCTGCCGCTGGAGCCAGCGCTTGAACGGCTGGAGAGCTCTGCTTGCGGAGGAGGCTCAGGTTGGCAGTCTCGGCTGTGTGAGCGCTGAGGGCTCTCCGGGGGTTTGCCAGGGTGTGGGCACTCAGGGAGGGTGGTAGGAAGGGGAGACTGCTCTCTGCTCAGATGGGAATGATAATTAGAATGGGAGCGTCCCCAGCCTCCAGTGCGGCTTTGCTCCCTATGAGTGGCTGGACCCGCATGAGGCGACACTTGGCCCCTTGCATTCCGAAGCACTGGCGGGAGCTTCCCTAGCACAGCTGTTGGTGTCAGGCTCTAAGCACAGTCACTCCAGCCAGGGTTTGCCTGCTCTCCACACGGCTGTGGCTGGCTTCTGAACCTGCTCCTGTTTGCTGGGCCTCAGACATGTCCAGCCCCTGCACTCCCGGCCCCGGCGCACACCTCAGTGTGGAGAGCTCGCCTGCTGAGTCAGCCAGTGCTGTCAAGCCTGCACCTGGCCCTTCCCGCCCCTCTGCTCCAGGCTCTCCCCTTCCTTCCACAAGGAATAGGTGGTTCTCTGGCTTTTTAGAATTCCCCTTCGCTAATGGTCAATGCAAGCCAATATACAGTCAGTCTGCTAGGCTGCCACTGCTTGTGGGCACATCGCTAGTACTGTAGACTCAGGGTCAGAATAGCATGTTCTGGGAAAGACCAATGTTAGTGAACTGAACGTTGCTGCTAATGTGACTTTACTCCTGGGCCAAAAGGAAGGATGACCAGCCCAGGGCTGGCCTCTGAGGCACTGTGGATGGGAGGACAGTATCCGAGTCTGCCACCTTCTCCAAAGGACCGAGCTCCTGTCTTTCTGATTTAAATCAACCGATGCATTCAGTTTGCTTCTCCAATAGAGCACAATCAAGCTGTCTGTGATTGTGGCTGAATTGGAAATGTCTCTTGCACTTGCTTGGGGAAGAGCGTCTGCAGAGTCAGAAGGGGAGGGTGTGTCTGTGTACTCTGGTGGTGCCAGCTCTCTACCCCAGTGACCCTGCTGGGACCTGCTGCTTCTGAAAACAGCCCACGAACTTCACTGCTCCACTGACACGTTGCCAGGCTTGCCAGAGGAGCCAGGTACTGATGCACCTGTACACTGTGTGCTTCCAAAGCCGATGAAAGGCCCCATGCGTGGTAGTGCCCGGTGATTTGTAGTACTTTGGAATTACGGCAATTCAAAAGAACTGTCCTGGTGGTTTGATAAATGGGGGGGTCTAATAAATTTCATAGCAGTGAGCCCTTGATGCTGATGGTTGTCCTTGCCAACGTGGGGTGAGGTGTGCGATGAAGTATAAGCGTTGCTGAGACAAGAGCGGGAATCTGAGGGAGACCCTTTGTTTTCAAAAAGGGTCGGGGGGGCAGTACATGGTATGGCCAGTGGCACCCCCTTCTCCCATGCATTTAGGGAAGAAGAGTGGGAATTCATGCCAACTGTGCCCTAGGCCAAGGACAGAAGGGTAGGGGGAGGTAGTGACTAGGAGAGGATTCCTGAAGGGGCTGCAATGTGGGGAGCCTCTAAAGCAGAGAGGGGGCCACTAGGCCCTGTGCTTCCTAGCAGAGCCCTCTGCTCCCATGCTGCGCACATGCAGTGAGGAGGTAAGGAACGAGGGCGGGCCAGTGAGCAGGGCCTTTCCTATGCCCTGGCAGGGGGAGGAAAGTCCATTTACCCTGGCCCAGAGGGAGGATAACAGGAGCTGTAAGTCCAGCCCAGAAGCTGAACCTGCCTCTGTCCCACATCCTCCAGCTTTGTCCTGCAGCCACACTTCATCCTGTAGACAGGGGATCCCTTCTGCAAACTAGGGGACAGCATAAGCCAGTGGCTCTGGTGAGGCTGTGTGAGCTCTCACTGGAGGTATGCAAGAAAAGTCCTGTGATGGGGACAACACGTTTTCTAAAGTAAGACTTGGCAATCTGTTCACAGGCATAGTGTGACCTACGCTCCCTCCAACTTTCCCATCCATGTGCAGAATACATTTTATGTGCACCAGAGCATGGGTGGGTGTGCACCACCAGTAGAAACCCAAACCCTGGCCGTAGGGGCTCTGCTCATCAGCTGGGTGGTATGTGACTCTGAGCAGCTGCACATGCACCCAGCTTACAGGAGCACTGACTGCCACCCTGTCTCAGGCAGGTGGGCGGGCGGGGCAGACTGTTTGGAAATGGGCATGCAGCCTAAGAAGTTTGAAAAGCACTGACCTAAACCCAAGTGCCTGTAATCTGTAGGCACTAGGTCGAGTGGCAGCAGCATTCCTTCAGCTCTCAGCTGCTTGGCTGGGGCAAGGCAGACCTTTCTGCCATAGACCAAAACGCAATCCTGTTGAAATCCCAAGGGCACAGAGACCTTGTTCAAACGGAACCATCTGTGGCGGCCTTTTCCTTCTATTCAGCTGCCACATCAGTCCTGCTTGAGACTGTCTCTCTGCTGCCCTCGGAGCTTCCCCTGCAGCTCACCAAAACCTCCAGCACTGGGAAGCAAGTTGCTTAAAATTAAACGAAGTTATTAATGGACGTCACAGAACTGGCCCGGACTCCAGTTCTAACAGCCATGCCAGGCAACCGCTAATGCTCTGCCTGTGACGTGCAAGCTGCTGACTCCAACTGGGCAAGAGTTCTCGGGCAGATGTGTGGGGCCTGGCCCACAAATGCACGTGGCCTTGGCTGTGTGCCCTCCCCAGCTAAAGTCTTACTTCAAGGAGGGTCCTGAGGCTACTGCGCTTCAGGCTACACATTGCCCCAGCAGGGGTGATCTAGAGGGGAATGCTGCCTACCCTGGGAGGAGCTGGGGGCTGCTGGTCCCTGCCCTGAAGGGCTACTCTCTCGTAGCTCTAGGGCGGGGTCTGGATGTGGCCCTTGTGGCTCAGACCTCCCCTCCTAGCACAGGGGAGCCTGCGCCTACTGAGGGACCGGAGCATGCGAAAGCTACAAACCTGGCCCCCGCTAGGCTCTGGGGTGTGAGGGGAACGTGGGGAGCGTTCTCCTCAGTGAGGGCTTGGGGTTTTTTGCTCTAGAAATGCGGCTTCTCCATCCTGGTGGGTGTTTCATCCCTCGTGTCCCAGGCACTGGGCATGGGCCCCGAGGGGGTGTGGCAGTGGGGCTGTCCTGAAATGCAGCTCTCCCGCTGCCCCGAGAGTCGTGGCCCTGCCCCTCCATGCTCTTGTGCTCCTGCTTCCCAGTGTGCTGTAGGAGTGCCCTGTCCCATCCCTCCAAATGATTTTTCTGGGGGTCAGCAGCCCCTGCTCTAGGATGTGCGCTGCTGCTGCCACCTCCCATCTGCTGCACCCAGGCCAGCAGCACAGCCGCTCGCCTCCCTTGGCGTCTGCATGCGCCAGCAGGCTGCTTCCACGCTTCCCACCCTTCTGCAGTGGCCCCTGGCAGCTGGGCTATGACCTCTACAGGGCTTCCCAGGGCTTTGGAAAATGGCTCCTGCCAAAGCAAACTGTGCACTGGCTCTGAAGGGGGAAGTGCGACATCCTGAGGCCCCTTTCTTCCCCAGGCTGCATTCCCAGGGCATCCCAGCCCTGCTCAATGGCACCTGTTGCACACAGCCTGAACGGATCCCCACCTGGCCCCGAGGCTGTTCCAAAAGGACTGACTTCTGCAAAACAAAGATTTTATTAGCCATTGCTTCCCCCAGGTCACGCGCTCAGCATGCTGGCCAGGGACGCTGCGGCTTCCCAGAGTGACCCCCAGAACACTCGAGTCCACGTGCTCAGCTCTCCTTCGTGATGCTACTTTTCAGGTCTGTGGCTCTGCTCAGATTCCCTGCTTCCCTCTTCAGCACATTGAGCAGCGTCTGGGAACTCTCCAGGATCTGGGCAGGCAGGAAACACAAGTTACTTCATTTTACAGAAACTGAGCAGGTCTCTTAGCTGGAGCTGGATTTTGAGCAAGCGCCCAAGGAAGCAGGTGAGCGTCAAGCCTGGGTGTCTCCTGAGAGAGACACGTTAGCTCAGCCTCAGGTTCTGGGCTGGAGGCAGGCAGTGCTGGGTGAATGTGTTGTGGCTGTTAAACAGGAGCAGACGAGGGTCCTTCTGGCCTCCCCATCTAGCAATATTAACGCAGACCGGTTCCTTAGAACAGGGATGTTTAACTGGGCAAGTGCTGCTGTTTATAGATGTTAAGACTAGAAGTGACCCTTGCTCATCCGGTCTGACTTGCTGCGTAACTCAGGCAATTCCTCTGTCAAACCAGTAACGTGGAGTTGAACTCGTGTATGTTAGAAAGAGATGTCCAGTCTTAGACTCCAGTGGCTACTGCAGGAACCCCTGCAACTGGAGAAAGAGCCCCACCCCAGAATGCCTCCTATGATTCAGTGGTCAGGGCATGCCCGTGGGCCATGGGTGATCCAACTGCACGTCCCTGCTCTGATTCAGCAGCAGGGAGATTGAACCCAGTCCCCCTACAAGCTGTGAATACTCTGACCCCTGAGCTAGTGGGGGAGCACTTCCTCCTCGGTGTTCCTGTAAAACGACAGATTTCTCCTTAGTCACAGCTGGCCCTAATTAAACACACAACTATTTAAAATGTACATTTAGTGGGATGACATTTCTAAGTGTTTGTTCCACTTTTTAATAATGCCATTTTCTGAAGGCAAATCAACTGCCCCTTACCCCACAGTATAACAGTGCTGGTGTCAATATTTAACAGAGCTGAGGCCGTGCTGGAGGCTGACTATTTCCCAGGCAACCACCGCAAGCCCCATCCCCGTGACTGTTGGACAGTTCTGAAGAGCCTGGGCCATGCCCAAAGTTTAACTTCTTGGAAACCGATGGAATGTGTCCTTGCCATTTTGCAAGAGCTCCTTGAATGAGGAACTGGCTTTGACAGACTACAGATTGTGCACGTCTCAGCTCCCTGTGGCTGTCAGCCTGAAGGGTCACTACAGGTAGAATGAAAGCTGTAGGAGTAACTACAACCCTAGAAGCCATGGAGGGGTTCACTGACGCCTGGAACACTCAGAGCTGGCCCCTCTCAGATGGCAGCTTTGAGAGCAGGAGGGAAGTGGCACTGTTCCTTGTTCTCCTATGGAAAGTGAAGCATCCCCCTGCAGCTGTGTACAGTTCCCAGAAAGAGCAGACAACAGCTGGCTGAATTCCTCCTCCCAAGCAGTGCTGGTATATTTAGCATCTTCCTGTTTTTCAAGGGCTGGAGCACAAGTGAGGCTTGGTGTAGATTGATTTATGGTACTTCCCAGGAACCCCAGCCAAGGGTCACGGCCCTCCTGTGCTAGGTGTTGGACCGGCTCAAACTCTGTGGCTACGTCTACACTGGCCCCTTTTCCGGAAGGGGCATGTAAATTTCAGCAGTCGTCGTAGGGAAATCCGCGGGGGATTTAAATATCCCCCGCGGCATTTAAATAAAAATGTCCGCCGCTTTTTTCCGGCTTTTAAAAAAGCCGGAAAAGAGCGTCTACACTGGCCCCGATCCTCCGGAAAAAGTGCCCTTTTCCGGAGGCTCTTATTCCTACTTTTTTAAAAGCCGGAAAAAAGCGGCGGACATTTTTATTTAAATGCCGCGGGGGATATTTAAATCCCCCGCGGATTTCCCTACGACGACTGCTGAAATTTACATGCCCCTTCCGGAAAAGGGGCCAGTGTAGACGTAGCCTGTGTGACTGAGGGGATGCCATAGGGGCTTGCTGGTGCTTGTGGCCAAGACCAAATGGGAGGGGTCTCTCTTTGAGCAAATGCTCTGTAGACATATCTGCATAAAATGACGCTCTGCCAGGGTGGGGCATGGCTCAGCCACTTCAGAACAGTCCCAACCACCAAAGAGTGGGGACTTGCAGCGATCTGCCAAGTAGTTTGTCACCGACATCCTCAGCTCTGTTACTTACTGACATTCAGAGCCATCTACAGCCTGTGAATGGGAGTTGACCTGCCTCTCCCTAAGCGTATTCTTGAACTAGGAATCGCTGTTACAGAATTCACTGTTATCGGGCTAACTGTTTTTTAACCTGCTCTAGAGGTCTGATTGACCAGACAGAGCTCAGGACATGGAAGGCTGGGGCAGAAACACTTTTCATTATGCTCAGCAGCCAAGTAGCATGCCCAGTTGGGATGCTAAATGGAGATTATTTTAGTAATCGAGTAGTCGATAGGTTTATCGACTACTTGATAGGGGAAGGCAGCCCCACTCAGTCCTGGTTTGCACCAGGACCAAACCCCGCTGCGGCTCTGCAATTTAAAAGGCAGTAGGAGACAGGCAGCCTGTCCTCGGCTCCTGCTACGTTTTAAATTGCAGAGCCACAGCAGGGTTTGGTCCCCGAGCTGGCACAAGGGAATGAGCTGGGCTGCCTGCCTCCTAAATTTAGTAGGAGCCGGCCGGGTAGATAGTCCGGCTCAGTTGCTGCTCGCGCCGGGTTGGGGACCAAACCCCGCTGTGGCTCTGCAATTTAAAAGGCAGTAGGAGCCAGGGACAGGCTGCATGTCTCCTACTGCCTTTTAAATTGCAGAGCTGCAGTGGGGTTTGGTCCTGGCGCAAGCTGGGACTGAGCACGGCTGCCTGCCCAGCTGGTAACAGCCCCTGTCTGGGACCCCTGCCCACAACCTAGTAATTTTCATCCTGTTGCTGCCTTGGGAAGCTGGGGCAGAGGCCCTGGCACGGGGTCGAGTCCAATGCACAGTGGTGAAAAACTCTTTTCAAAATGGAAACTGAATTCCTCAGCAGTAAATGACGTTATTCGTTATCCCGTTATTCCGACCCAGTTTTAAATGGAGGCCACGCAAGAAGGGGCACCACTGAACTGGGCACCACACAAATGTAGAGTAAAACATTCCCTGTCATGCAGAGCTTGCAAGTCAAACCGCAGGGAAAGGGACAGAATACGCAAGCAGGAGGAGTCGTTCTTCCGCTCTACTCTGCGCTGATTAGGCCTCAGCTGGAGTCTTGTGTCCAGTTCTGGGCACCTGCTCAGAACGTTTTGGAGAAGGTCCAGAGAAGAGCAACAAGAATGATTAAAGATCATGAGCTACGAGGGGAGGCTGAAAGAATTGGGCTTGTTTAGTTTGGAAATAAGACAGAGGGGGGGACAGGATGGTTTTCAGGTATCTAAAAGGGTGTCATGAGGAGGAGGGAGAAAACTTGTTCTCCTTGGCCTCTGGGGATAGGACAAGAAGCAATGGGCTTAAACTGCAGCAAGGGAGGTTTAGGTTGGACATTAGGAAAAACTTCCTGCCTGTCAGGGTGGTGAAACACTGGAATAAGTTGCCCAGGGAGGTTGTGGAATCTCCTTCTCTGGAGATATTGAAGAGCTGGTTACTAGACCTCTAGCAGGGTGGTCTAGACAGTGCTGGGTCCTGCCATGAGGGCAGGGGACAGGATTCGATGACCTCGAAGTCCCTCCCAGTGCTAGCGTTCTGTGATTCTACAAGCAGAACAGGTCCCTGGGGTTTGGTGTTCTAAACTTTCAGGCAGTGTTAGGAGGGGGAGGGAAATAGCTACAGGGAAAGACCGGGGGGGGGGGGGGGGGAGGTTCCTCAGCATCTATATTGAGACAGTCACAGTGCAGGGAAACCAGTGTGGGACTTTCATGCTCCCATCAGTGCCCTGGGGTCCTATTGAAACCATCCTGCAGTTGCAGAGGCTCCCTCTCTAGCTGGCTCCTGCCTGTGTCTCTCTCAAAGGCCATATGGCTGAGGGGAGGGGAAGGCTGCATGGCTACTAGTCCCCCTGGGGCATGGGATAAGGAGATTAAGAGAGAGTCCTGTTGACTAGTCAGTTCCCCCGCTCCCTGCTGCCTCTATTAGAAGAGGAGGGGGAGAGAATACTTCCGGCTCCATGCGCTGGTGCTTTGTACCTGGGCTCCGTGCGGCGCTGCCCTTTTGAAACGCTGCCACTGTGTTTCAAAGCAGCAGCACCACATGGAGCCGGGGGGAGCTAGGGACTCCCCAGCTGATCCTGGGCTCCAGCCTGGCATTTAAAAGAGCGCAGAGCCCGGGATCAGCTGGGGAGTCCCCGGCTGACCCTGAGTTCTGCAGCAATGCCCCACAGAACCCAGGGTCCCAGGCAATGGTGTGTGGGGTTCCCAGCTGACCCGGGCTCTGTCACATTTCAAAGCAGCCTTGCAGCATGGAGCCCGGGGTCAGCGAGGGACTCTGAGTCCCCCGCCGACTCCAGGCTCCACCAGGGCACTTCTGCTTTGAAATGCGCAAGAGGCCCCGCTGGGGACGTGTGTACATTTCAGTGTGCAGCCCGGGGCCAGCGGGAAGTCCTGCTGACTCCGGGCTGCAGGCAGAGTTCCGCATTCCTCCTTTGAAAGGGTGCCCTGAGAGTAAGCTGGTGGGGTGGGTTCTGGCGTGGCCTAGGGGATTGGGCATTCGCCTGGGGAGAGCAGCGTGGCGGGTTCTGGTCCCTGGCCCACCCCCAGGGGGAGCTGGGGGCTCCTGTACATTTCAAAGGAGGAATGCAGAAGTGCCTGTCAAGTAATCAATGGAAATTCCATCGACTATTCAACTAGTAAATTACTTGTTAGTTAACATCCTTACTGTGGAGAGGCCAAAGTTCTGGGCTCTGTTGGAGAGCAGTGACCCAGGCTATGCCCCAGTTACCTTCCCCATCCTCAACTCTCTGCAGGTCTGGCCCCTGCCCTCAGTCCACACGCTTGAAAAGAAAAGGCCCTCCCCTCTCTAGCTCCTGTTGAGGGGGTTTCTCAAGCCTTGGTATTCAGCACGGCCCTGTGCTCCTCACACCCTTTCCAGAATGGGAGACGTGTGCTGGCAAAACTCAAGCACTGCAGCAGCAAAGGCGACACTTCCCATACAACACAACCACAGAGCCTTGCCCCTGCTCTGAAGTGTTCCCTGGGGAGATCACTGCATCTTACTCCCCCCCCCCCCAAGATTCTGTCTTGTAGGAGAGGGCAGCCAGTCCTCCCTGGGGCCATGAGGCTGTGCTAGGCCCAGGCTTTGCTAAGGCACTGTGTGCCATGAACGGAATGCCAGTGGGCGGTGACGGACCGGAAGAAGAGAGATGATGCACTGGGATTGGAGCTGAGAGTCTACAAGGCAATGCAGGAGGCTCTCAAAGAACTGCAATTTTACAGAGAAGAAAGAAATCTGAGGTTGCACAAGGGCACTTTGGGTGGAGCTGGAATCAAAACCACCAACTCGAACCCCTAAGCCTCACCCAAACTGCCTTCTGAAACGAATGTGCCAAGCCCCTGCTTGCTTACCCTGTCTCTAGCAGTCATTCTAACCACTAGGCCCTAGTGCTCTTCCAGAACCAGGAGGAGAGGCCAAGAATCCCAGTTCCCAATGTCCCCCCGCAACGCAGCCAAGTGGCAGAGGGCCGTGGTAGGGGCTGGAGGTCCCATGTGCAGTGCCTGGTGTGGTTTTCTCACAGCAGTACCCTTTTTGGGAGAGCTGTGGAAAGGCCTTAGCTAAGTGCTCCCCAGGGTGGGAAGTGCCATACCCAGGAAGGCAGCCCCCACGTGCAGTGGCACCTTTCAACTCACTTTTGTAAATGACCACAGGATTTTGGCCGAGTGAGTTGAACCTAGTTCTGGTTCAGCCACACCACAAAGCCCTGCTTTCCCTGGCCTTTTGATTGCAGTTCAGAGCTGGTTCTACACGAGGCCTTGCTAACTGGAGAGACGCCATGCCTCTTCGGCAGTACCACCCAACCCCCCACGCATCGGGCAGCTGCCTTGGAGAAATCCAGCCCCCGGCGGCCAGATACCTTCGTGTAGGCGGCCTCAGTCTCGACGATGGTTTTCTCAAACTCGTTGCGGGTGGCCATCTTGCGAGCCAGGCTCTCGTTGACGCGGGCCAGCTTCTCGGTCAGGAGCCGGATGTCGTTTTGCAGCTTGCTCTTCTCCTCCTCCTCGTGCTGGATCTGCTGGCTCAGCTCATCCCGCTTGGTGCACAGCTCCTCGATACCTGGGGCAGGAGGCGAGTCAGGGCCAACTGTGGCCAGGGGCTCAGGGCCCATCCCTCTAGCACGCACGCAGGCGAGACATGTCCTGAGGCACCTGCATGGCCTCCCTGCACGGGGAGGTGGGGCCCACCTGGCCAGTGCAGAGAGTGTGGGGGAGTATGGGGAGGGAGGGGATGCAGTGCACAGAGCGGGCACAGGGTGCATAGGGGGGCAGTGCACAGAGCAGAGGGGGGGTGCAGGGTGCATGGGGGCAGCGCACAGAGGG
This sequence comes from Pelodiscus sinensis, assembly GCF_049634645.1. Classification (NCBI taxonomy): domain Eukaryota; kingdom Metazoa; phylum Chordata; order Testudines; family Trionychidae; genus Pelodiscus; species Pelodiscus sinensis. The sequence goes on along the minus strand of NC_134732.1, from coordinate 2,403,056 downwards.
GGGCAGGATGCATGGGGGCAGTGCACAGAGCAGACGAGGGGCGCGGGGTGCATGGGGGGAGGCGCACGGGGGGGCAGAGTGCATGGGGGGGCAGCGCACAGAGCAGACGGGGGCGTGGGGTGCAGCGCATGGGGGGTGCAGGGTGCATGGGGGACAGCGCACGGGGGGCAGGTGCATGGGGGGCAGCGCACAGAGCAGGCGGGAGGCGCGGGGTGCATGGGGGCAGCGCACGGGGGGGTAGGGTGCATGGGGGGCAGCGCACGGGGGGCAGGTGCATGGGGGGCAGCGCACAGAGCAGGCGCGGGGTGCATGGGGGGCAGCGCACAGAGCAGATGGGGGGCAGGGTGCATGGGGGGCAGCGCACGGGGGGGTAGGGTGCATGGGGGCAGCGCACAGAGCAGACGGGGGGTAGGGTGCATGGGGGGCAGCGCACGGGGGGGCAGGGTGCATGGGGGGCAGCGTACAGAGCAGACGGGGGGGCAGGGTGCATGGGGGCGGCGCACGGGGGGGCAGGGTGCATGGGGGCAGCGCACAGAGCAGACGGGGGGCGCGGGGTGCATGGGGGCGGCGCACGGGGGGGCAGGGTGCATGGAGGGCAGCGCACAGAGCAGACGGGGGGTGCATGGGGGCGGCGCACGGGGGGGCAGGGTGCATGGGGGCAGCGCACAGAGCAGACGGGGGGCGCGGGGTGCATGGGGGCGGCGCACGGGGGGGCAGGGTGCATGGGGGCAGCCCACAGAGCAGACGGGGGGCGCGGGGTGCATGGGGGCGGCGCACGGGGGGGCAGGGTGCATGGAGGGCAGCGCACAGAGCAGACGGGGGGTGCATGGGGGCGGCGCACGGGGGGGCAGGGTGCATGGGGGCGGCGCACAGAGCAGACGGGGGGTGCATGGGGGCGGCGCACGGGGGGGCAGGGTGCATGGGGGCGGCGCACAGAGCAGACGGGGGGCGCGGGGTGCATGGGGGGCGGCGCACTGGGGGGGCAGGGTGCATGGGGGCAGCGCACAGAGCAGACGGGGGGCGCGGGGTGCATGGGGGCGGCGCACGGGGGGGCAGGGTGCATGGAGGGCAGCGCACAGAGCAGACGCGGGGTGCATGGGGGCGGCGCACGGGGGGGCAGGGTGCATGGGGCGGCGCACAGAGCAGACGGGGGGCGCGGGGTGCATGGGGGCGGCGCACAGAGCAGACGGGGGGCGCGGGGTGCATGGGGGGCGGCGCACGGGGGGGGCAGGGTGCAGGGGGGCGGCGCACGGGGGGGCAGGGTGCATGGGGGCAGCGCACAGAGCAGACGGGGGGCGCGGGGTGCATGGGGGCGGCGCACGGGGGGGCAGGGTGCATGGAGGGCAGCGCACAGAGCAGACGGGGGGTGCATGGGGGCGGCGCACGGGGGGGCAGGGTGCATGGGGGCGGCGCACAGAGCAGACGGGGGGCGCGGGGTGCATGGGGGCGGCGCACAGAGCAGACGGGGGGCGCGGGGTGCATGGGGGCGGCGCACAGAGCAGACGGGGGGCGCGGGGTGCATGGGGGCGGCGCACGGGGGGGCAGGGTGCATGGAGGGCAGCGCACAGAGCAGACGGGGGGTGCATGGGGGCGGCGCACGGGGGGGCAGGTTGCATGGGGGCGGCGCACAGAGCAGACGGGGGGTGCATGGGGGCGGCGCACAGAGCAGACGGGGGGTGCATGGGGGCGGCGCACGGGGGGGCAGGGTGCATGGGGGCGGCGCACAGAGCAGACGGGGGGTGCATGGGGGCGGCGCACTGGGGGGCAGGGTGCATGAGGGCAGCGCACGGGGGGGCAGGGTGCATGGGGGCAGCGCACAGAGCAGACGGGGGGTGCATGGGGGCGGCGCACGGGGGGGCAGGGTGCATGAGGGCAGCGCACGGGGGGGCAGGGTGCATGGGGGCAGCGCACAGAGCAGACGGGGGGTGCATGGGGGCGGCGCACGGGGGGGCAGGGTGCATGAGGGCGGCGCACAGAGCAGACGGGGGGTGCATGGGGGCGGCGCACGGGGGGGCAGGGTGCATGAGGGCAGCGCACGGGGGGGCAGGGTGCATGGGGGCAGCGCACAGAGCAGACGCGGGGTGCATGGGGGCGGCGCACGGGGGGGCAGGGTGCATGGGGCGGCGCACAGAGCAGACGGGGGGCGCGGGGTGCATGGGGGCGGCGCACAGAGCAGACGGGGGGCGCGGGGTGCATGGGGGGCGGCGCACGGGGGGGGCAGGGTGCAGGGGGGCGGCGCACGGGGGGGCAGGGTGCATGGGGGCAGCGCACAGAGCAGACGGGGGGCGCGGGGTGCATGGGGGCGGCGCACGGGGGGGCAGGGTGCATGGAGGGCAGCGCACAGAGCAGACGGGGGGTGCATGGGGGCGGCGCACGGGGGGGCAGGGTGCATGGGGGCGGCGCACAGAGCAGACGGGGGGCGCGGGGTGCATGGGGGCGGCGCACAGAGCAGACGGGGGGCGCGGGGTGCATGGGGGCGGCGCACAGAGCAGACGGGGGGCGCGGGGTGCATGGGGGCGGCGCACGGGGGGGCAGGGTGCATGGAGGGCAGCGCACAGAGCAGACGGGGGGTGCATGGGGGCGGCGCACGGGGGGGCAGGTTGCATGGGGGCGGCGCACAGAGCAGACGGGGGGTGCATGGGGGCGGCGCACGGGGGGGCAGGGTGCATGAGGGCAGCGCACGGGGGGGCAGGGTGCATGGGGGCAGCGCACAGAGCAGACGGGGGGTGCATGGGGGCGGCGCACGGGGGGGCAGGGTGCATGAGGGCAGCGCACGGGGGGGCAGGGTGCATGAGGGCGGCGCACGGGGGGGCAGGGTGCATGAGGGCGGCGCACAGAGCAGACGGGGGCGCGGGGTGCATGGGGGCGGCGCACAGAACAGACGGGGGGGGCCAGGGTGCATGGGGGGCGCAGCGCACAGAGGGCGGGGAGCAGCGCACGGGGCTGGGGGGGGGGGCTGGCCGCCGGCCCCCCCCGCACCCTCCCCCCCGCGGGTCCCCCCCCGCTCACACTTGACCAGCTCGTTGTTGTAGCTCTGCAGCGCCGCCCCCTGCTGAGTCATGGCGGCCCGAACCCGGCCCGGCGCGCGCCCCGCCCCGCCCCAACCGCCCCGCTCGCCCCGCCCCTCGCCCGGCTCCGCCCCCGCCCGCTCGCCCCGCCCCCGCCTCACGTGCCCCTGGCGCGCGGGCCGGATGGCGGCGGGGCCGGGCCCGGAGCTGTCGGCGGCCTGGCACGCGCTGAGCACCGGCCTGGTGCCGCCCGCCGCGCTGGGGCTGGTGAGTGAGAGCGGCCCCCCCGCAGGCCCCCCCTCGGACCCCCCATGTAGACCCCCCCGTCTCGCCCCCCGACGGCCCCCCCCAAAACGGCCCCCCCCATGCAGCCCCCCAAAACGGCCCCCCCCATGTATACCCGCCCAGACGGCTCCCCCATGTAGACCCCTGTCTCCCCCCCCGACGGACCCCCCATGCAGCCCCCCTCGGACCCCCCTGTCTCCCCCCCGATGACCTCCCCACACGGCCCCCCCATGTAGACCCCCGTCTCTCCCCCTGACGGACCCCCTATGCAGCCCCTCCTCCCACACGGCCCCCCCATGCAGCCCCCCCAAACGGCCCCCCCATGCAGCCCCTCCTCCCACACAGCCCCCCCCATGCAGGCCCCCTTAGCCCCCCCCCAGATGGAGCCTCCCTCCAGGCCTCCTAATCAGCCCCAGACAGCCCCCCACCCTGCAGACAGGCCTAGCCGTGCCCCCCACCCCGGATCCCAGCCATTTCCCCCAACCCCCCCGCCCCGTTTTTGTCCTGAGAACCCCTAAGTGCGTAGGACAGTTCAGTTCGGGTGGGCCCCGGAGAGGGTGTTGGTTGCAGATAAGGCAGCTCGATTTTCTAGTTTTGTTAGGGCATCACTTGGGCAGCAGATTTAAGGTGGTGCCTTTGCACCTCTTCTGAGTGCAGACTTAAGGCTGAACTTCCTGGGGGTCTCAATGTTGTTTCTATCCAATTGCTCTTGCAAGGTCGCAAACCAGAGGAATGGATGTCTGCCCGCACCTTTAAGTGCATTCTCACCCTGGTGTGTGGGAATTGCCTTAGCTTTTGTTCTTGCCAAGTCAAAGATGGTCGCAAGAGAGGAGCCTTGGGATCCCCGCAGGGATTCAGGGCCACCCCTATTCTTAGAATGTTCTAATTTGGAAGCTCATTCACTTAACATTTTCTAGGAAAATGCATATTGTTTCCAAATTGAATCTGCCTGTTCCGAGCCACTGTATTTTCGCTGGTTTAGAGGGAGCAAATTATGGAAACTTCTGTGCACTGAATGGCTGGCATTGTGGCTTTGAGCTCTTCAATAAATAGGCTGCTCACCTGACAGCTCCCATGGCCGCTGTCAGCAAGGGGAGCAGTTGATGCCAGTCACGGTGTGGGTGCTCATGATGTGAACACCTTCCTATCAGCAGGATTGAGACCCCACCCTCTCCACCAACAGCAGGTGGTTGGTAACCTACAGCCGCCTGAAACGTGACCCAAATACCAGTGGGGGACATGCTCCATCCATAGCCTGCTGGCTGTTCTTTGAGGTGGATTTGCAAAGCCCAGCCTCAGTGATTTGTAGGTGCCCAGGCTTGTGTTTAACTTGGTGTGTCTCTTTAGGCAGGCCCCAGATCAGGTTCAGCAGGGCTGCTGAAGGACAGTGACTTGCAGGCGGCCGTGGAAGTGCTGCAGCGCTATGACTTGCACTCTGTCCTGGAAGAATGGTTCACTGAAGTTTTACAGACAGACTTGCAGGCCAATATAGCTCCTGAATTCTGGAATTGTATTGGCCAGTATGAAAACACGGCGGAAGAGCCACAGTGCTCCTTGCTTCTCCTGGATGCCTTTTGTCTGCTCAAGTGCCGCCTCGACCCTTATCTGAACAGCTTGGACCTTCTGGAAAAATGGACCAGAATGGGCTTGCTCCTTGGAACAGGCTCCCAGGTGCTGCGAGAGAAAGTCTACACCATGTTCAAAGCCATCCTTTTCTTCACCACCACCGAGACGTTCCAGGAGATGATCCAGCAGTTCTACAGCCGCACCTTCAAGATTTACATGCGCCAGGGGAAGAAGGGTGAAGGCGGAGTGAAGGCGTGCGAGAGCAGCATGAGTGAGAACGAGCCAGAGAGCGATCCGGAGGACGGAGGAGACGGCCGGCAGTGCCTGGGCTGCAGCAGTAAGAGAGAGCAGTGCTGGTGTCCCACAGCCATGGAGCAGTTCCAGCAGCTCAGTGAAATCCTGTGCGTATCTTACAGCAAGGTGGCGAGTTGTAGGGGCCTGCGCTCCCCCCCTCCCCCTCGCGTTTGCTGGCTCAGGTCTCCCTGAGTTCCGCCACCCTATGCTTGCCCCCCAGCCCCGCCTGCTGTCCCTGGGTGATTTTAAATGCCTTGGGGGGGCCCCCACTGCAAGCAGCGCACAGAGACCCACTCTTCTCCCCCCACCCTCCCAGGCCCCTCGGAGGTGCTGGCAGCCACGCAGAGTGAGCGGCAGGAAGCCTCTCTAGCCCCGCTGCACTGCTGATGGGGGCTTCCAGGGTGTGTTAATTCACCTAGGGGCAGCAGGAGGAACCAAAGGATGCGCAGGGCGGAAGGCATGTGAGTGGCAGGTGGGGCGGGAAGAGCAGTGGGAGCAGCACCGTGCACTAGGAGCTGCTGCCAGAGGGTGGTGCCTCCCAGGTAAACATGGCACCCTTTACCCTGGTGCTGCCCCCAAGCTCCAAACTGCCTCCCAGAGCCTGCCTCCTCCTGCGGCTTCCTCCCCCACCCCAGGCCAGAGCCTGCATCCGGGCCTCATCCACATTCCCTCCCAGAGCATGCACCCTGAACCCCTCCCGCATCCAAACTCCCTCCAAGAGCCTGCACCCCTCCTACCCACCGATCCTCTGCCCAGACTCTTGCTAACAAGACCAAGATGGCTGCACACAAACTCCCTTACTCCCTTTTCCTGCCTCCACACTACTGATTGTAATGAGAGATTATGGTATGCTGATGGTATGAAATTTGCATATAAATTCCAGTTCAGCAGTTTCACCTTGCAACCTGGTTTGGAAGGTTTTTTTACGTTGGAAGTTTGATATTTGATATGACTTGGGCTATATCACGCGATCCTGTAGTCTGTTGTTTAGAATCCGAGAGTGTTCTATTGTCGCATTTGCTTTCCATTCGTGTCAGATGTTAACATTTGGCTGCAGTTGCCCTGTTTTCTGTTTTTTTTCCTCTCCTAGTGGATAAAATCCCTTTCCGAATAACCACCCTGCTTACTGAGCAAACCCCATCCCCATAAGTCTGTGGCACTGTTGTCCAGCTAGAGATTTAGACAGCTCACCGGGGTATTGGCTCACCGAAGTACCGGGTTGACATCTGGCAGAGTTGTAACGATGTTTGTCTGGGCTACTGGCTCTGTGGAGAAGGAAGCCAGTACCTAATGTGACCCCTGCTAGCCCATGTGCGGTACAGGCCCCGTCTCCGGTTACTTCACACTTAGTTTCATGCTTCCCTTTCTGTGTGCTCTAAATGAGGCCGGTGTTTGTCTGCAGCCACAGGCTGAACTTGCTGGAGAGAGTGAGCGCCGATGCTGTCACCACCATCCTGCACAGGATGCTAGAGGAGAGGATGGAGCGCAGATGCAGGGGCGAGTATGAGCGCTCTTTCCTGACTGAGTTCCAGGAGGTAAGGCCTACAGCAGGCTCGGAGGGGGGACACAGCACTTCCCTGTGGAAGGGATGATATCAAAATGAAACTCCTGTTTGGAAAAGTCCCAACCTGGCCCGCTAGGCGCCCCTCCTCCCCCATTTCACTGTTTCCCTTGTGTTAATTACAGCATTAATACAGGGAAGTCCTATGGCCTGTGTTATGCTGGAGGTCACAGTAGATAATTGCCCTTGGTCTTTTGACTCGATGAATCTATGTACTGAGCCCAATAATTGGTGTATGGCTGAAGGATTTCTAGAAAAGCAGCCAGTCTTGATCTGAAGACCTCAAGAGATGAAGACTTCACCACTTGCCTTGGTTGGTTGTGCCAATGGTAAATCACCTTATTAAAAAAATTTAGCTTAGCATCTGATTTGAATTTGTCTGTGTGACGTAGTGGGGGTACCTGGCTGGTTTCTATGCTGCTGGCTCTGGGGTAACCCCCACTGGCTGTCGTGGGGACCACGACCCAGCAAAACAGGATGAGTCACTATGCAAACCAGTGGCCAGACACCCCCCATGGAGAGGAACAAAGGAAGGTGGAATGCTGCCTTGGCTGGGGGGCAGGGCTGGAAGTTAGTGAGTTGGTTGCTGGCTGTCGGAGGGCATGGAGGAGAGCCTAGGGGAAGGGGCTGGAGTTTAGGGGCCCAGTCTCCCCCATCTCAAGGGGGCCTGAGGCATCCTAGCCCAGTTCCTGTAACCAGATTACATCTGTGCTGCGCTGTGCTGGAGGAGCAATAAACCACCCTCAATTCCACTGGCTGGTGCAGTCTGTTTGTGCCATTTCGGGGTGCAGGAGACGGGGAACCCCCAACGCGCCGTCACAGTCTGGCTGGAGCTTCCCACCACTGGTTCTTGTTCTGCCTTTTTCTGCTTTAGAGAGACCGTTCATAGCTGCCATTTTCTCCCCCAAACGGTACAACGTCACCTGGCATCTTTGGTAAATTCAACAGATTGTGCTCTCAAGTCTCCCACCACCAGGCGTGTTCTCCAGCCCTGCAATCATTGTTGTGGTTCTTCTCCATCCTCTCCAGCTGTTCAGCAGCTCTTTAAAAATGTGGGCCCCAGAACTGGATGTGCTCTTCTAATATTGGCCTCGCCAGTGCTGTGCGGGAGGTAGAATCGTTGCCCTGCTCGCACCTCCTGTGCTTCCACATCTCAGGGTCACACTAACTCTCTTTGCCCCAGGATTGTGCTGGGAGTTCATGTTCAGTTGCTTGTCTACTGTGCCTCCCTCAATCCTTATCAGTCACTGCTCTCCCCCCCCCCCCCTTCATTCTTGGTTCCTCCCCCCTCTCCCCCCCCGGTCTGCATTCTTGGTTCCTCCCCCCTCTCCCCCCCCCCCCCCCGGTCTGCATTCTTGGTTCCTCCCCCCTCGGTCTGCATTCTTGGTTCCTCCCCCCTCTCCCCCCCCCGGTCTGCATTCTTGGTTCCTAGACGTTTAACTTTGCATTTGATTGTGTTCAAATGCATTTTGTTTGAATGGATGAAACTTACAAAGGGATCCAAATGGCTCTAACTGCACTGACCTCGTTAGTTACCACTTCGTCAGGTCTGATTGCAAATCTGGCTGCATCTCATTCCCTCACCCCAATGATGCTTCCCCCAGCTGCAGCCCTGGCTATTGCAGACCAGTGATCTCCAGCCTGGGCTTGGTTTGGGCCAGAGCCAAGGGCAGGGCTCTTCCCAGGTGGCTAGTGTGGAGTTGTGAGCTCTGGGAAGCCTGCTGCGAGTGTCCTAGATTCCCAGGCCAGAGGGCACCATTGGGATCAGTTTGACTGACAAAGGCCAGAGACCTTCCCCAGAATAATTCCTACAGCAGATTTCTTGCTCCAGTCTCGATTGAAAAATTCTCGGCTGATGAGTGCCCCACGTCCAGGGCCCTGGGTAAATAGTTCCAGTGGCCAGTTACTATTAAAAATGCACCTTCTGTCCAGTCTGCCGGAGGCGAGCGGGGTGGGGGCTGGCACCGCTGGGCTGCGGCTTTCTCCATCGTGTCCCTCTCGTTGTGCAGTGGATTGAGAAGGTGATCGGCTGGCTCAGCAGAGTGTTCCTGCAGGACAGTCCCATGGGCCACTCCACCCCCGAGTCCAGCAGCACGCTGAAGCGCTGGCGGTGCCATGTGCAGAGGTTCTTTTACCGCATCTATGCCAGCATGCGCATCGAGGAGCTCTTCAGCATCATCCGTGGTGAGACTCTCCCCTCGCCGGCCAGCCAAGACCTGCCCCACAGCCGCGCAGTTCTGCCTTCCCCGCCCCGTGTCCCGTCTTTGCTCTCCCATCCTTCCTTGGAGGCCCCGGCACGTCCTCTGACTGGTCTTTGGCTTTAGATTTCCCAGAGTCAAAGCCAGCTGTGGAGGATCTGAAGTTCTGCCTGGAAAGGACCAATCAGCGGCAGCAGCTGCTCAGCTCCTTGAAAAGCGCTCTAGAAATGCGGCTTCTCCATCCTGGTGGGTGTTTCATCCCTCATGTCCCAGGCACTGGGCATGGGCCCTGAGGGGGTGTGGCAGTGGGGCTGTCCTGAAATGCAGCTCTCCCGCTGCCCTGAGAGTCGTGGCCCTGCCCCTCCATGCTCTTGTGCTCCTGCTTCCCAGTGTGCTGTAGGAGTGCCCTGTCCCATCCCTCAAGCTCCCCGTTTCTCTGCCGTGCAGCAAGGAGCCGAGTAAAGGTTGTCTGTAGGGATGTTAAAGACTAGTCGACTATCCAATAAGCATTTTCTTATCAGATAGTCTTTTAACTAGTCGATTTCCCCCTCCCCCTTGCTGCCTCTGAGATAGAAGCAGCAAACGGGGGAGGGGTACTTCAAAGTGTGTGGCACTGCCCCTTTGAAACCCCAAGGTGGTGTTTCAAAGGGGCAGCCGCTGCCCCTTTAAAATGCCACCTCCATGTGTTTCAAAGGGGCAGCAGTGGAGCCTAGGGGCAGCTGGGCCTCCCCAGCTGATCCCGGGCTCTGTATGGCATTTCCCCAGATCCCGGGGTCAGCTAGGAAGTCCCCAGCTGACCCCATGCTCCACAGCAGCTGCCCCTTTGAAATGCCAGAAGTGGCTTTTTTAAGGGGCAGCCGCTGCACAGCTGATCAGCGGGGGCTTTTGTACATTTCAGAGGAGGAATGCGGAAGTGCCTCTCGACTAGTTGAGTAGTCGATAGAAATTCCGTCGACTAGTCCACGAACCGCATTTTAACATCCTTAGCTGTCTGTGCTCGAAGGCGTCTCCACAGTGCTGCGTGGCTGTGCCAGCGGTCTCTGATGCTCCCGAGCACACCGTCTGTGCTGAGCTGGTTTCCACGCAGCCTTCCTGGTTGGCACCTCCTGCCTGGGGCCTCTGTCCCTCCACCTGACCAGGGCACTGCAGCAGCAGGCACTTCCCCGCCAGCACTGTGGGTCTAACTGGGACTCCCCATGAGGCCCTTCCTGGGCCTGCGCTTTGCGCTCTGCTCTGAGACTGCCTGTCCTTCCCCTTGGCGTTAGGAGTCAACACGTCGGACATCATTACTCTCTACATCTCGGCCATCAAGGCCTTGCGAGAGCTGGACCCCTCCATGGTTATCCTAGAGGTGGCGTGTGAGCCCATCCGGAAGTACCTGAGGTAAGCGTGAGCGGCTTTTGCTGAGCTGCCGACAGATGTTAAACCTGGGCTCTAACAAACTAGACCTGCCCGTTTGGTAAAGGGGTAGATTTTAATTAGGGCAACCCCTCTTCACTGAGTCCAGGGAGAGCTGGCTTGCTAATTCTAGTTCTTGGGTATTTTACCTGGGATCGTATCTCTCAGATCGGGACACTTGGTTATTCTTCGCCAATTAACAGTTTACTAATGCACAAAGAACCACATTACTAACCAGTCACCCATCAAATGTTTTAGGCATGTACAGAATACACATGCAGCTCTGTGCTGGGACCTGAGCAGCTATGCAAGGAATAACCGACTTGTGATCGCCGGCTGTTGACTCTTCACAGTCATAGATTTGTCCCACTTCCCATAATTTTCCAGGGAATAAGGCAGCACATGATTTAAGGCATGTCTGGGAATATAGTCCCTGCTCTTGGAATTGTTTGGCACGAAGAGGACTCATTTAAAGCATCAAGGGCAGTTGCTTAAAGCTGTTCAGTAAGTTTCCCTTGGGCAGTTTGCTTGGCCGTACAAAGGAGGAACATGACTATAGCATTAGTGACTTAAAACCCAAACTATGGTGCTTGGTTTCATTAGGAGGAACGTAGCCCCAGCAGGGTAGCTCTGCTAGTCACGTTAACACAGAAATACAGTTGCTAAATGAACTCATCACTGTGTAATCGTAGTGACAGCTGGATTTGGAGTGTCCATGTGGCTCGTCCTGGTGTCACTAGCAAGTCACCTGTCCGGGTTCTGCAGCCTATAGGCAGAGTTGAGTCAGAATTCGAAGGCCGGTGAAGCTGGAGGAAGAGGGGCCATTTGTAACAGTTCTAGGTAGTTCTAGGGATGTGCCTCCTCTTAGAGGCAGCAAGGGAGGAGGAAAAGAGGAGGGGGTACTTCAAAGCAGCAGTGGTGCTGCCACTGTGAAACACCATGCACAGTCCAGGGCCAGCTGGGGTGTCCCCAGGCTGCACGCGGTGTTTCAAAGCGGCAGCACTGCATGGAGCCTGGGATCAGCTGGGGATTCCACCGCTGACCCCGGGCTCCCTGTGGCCCTGCTGCTTTGAACCGCTGCAAGGAGCCTGATGCTGGGCCCCCCACGGCGGTTCAAAGCAGCCACGCTACGCGGAGTCCCCAGCTGACCCCGGGCGCCCCGCGGAGCTGCCACTTCAAAACGCCCCATGCCCAGCGCTTTGGCCTTTCACGTGGAGCTGCAGCCTTAGGGCTGTTGCCACGCTTCAAAGGCAGAGGCGCCCTATCGACTAATCGAAATGTAACATCCCTAGTTCCTCCCTCCGAGGCAGGGGGCACCTGACCATGCCCCGTTATCTACGCTGGGCGCTCCAGCACTTCCTTACCGCTAGTGGGGGCAGCCCTCCCTTTCGCGCACCTTCTGCCGTCTCTGGATGAGGGCTCAGAAGGAAAGTCGCAAGCCCCAGTGTGTCGCGGGATACTCCCTCCCTGTGGCCCAGCACAGAAGGGGGTGGTGAATCGTTACGTGCTGCCAGCGATCGAGCACCCAGGTAAGAGGGCCGGGGGGCAGTCGCTCTGGCTGGGCTCAGCACGTCTCTCCCTGGGAGTCCGTGGTGCTTGTCTGGGTCGGGCGGGCCCGGTGCTGTAGGTGAGAGCGTGGGGAGCGCTTAGCACCCCCGGCGTGGAGTAGATTCCATTGGGTACAGGCGTTGGTTTGGTTTGTCTCGGTGCCCCGCTACGCTCGTGTTCCAGCACCCCAGGGCCAGGGTCAGGCCTCCCGTCTAGGAGTTCTGTCCGTGGCTTTGGGAGTCACTCCATAGTCCCCTGCTTAGGGCAGTTCTGGTCCTCCTCCCGCTGCTGACGGCAGCCTCCTCCCTACCCTGCAAGACTGGCAGGGCTGGAGGGGCAGGGCTACCCCCTACCTGCTGCCAGGACTTCTCAGCACTTCTCTCGTCTGCACGGTGTCGATACTCCCTGGCCACGTGGGCGTGGCCGGTCCGGGGTCCTGTGCCGTGGCCTCGGCTTCCCCACGTGAGCGCAGGTTAGTTGAGTGCTGTTCTCACTGGACACTTGCTAGTGGCACTCAGGCAGCGGCTGTGTCTGTGCCAGCTCCATTGCTACCCAGCGGGTGGGGCTGGCACAGAGCGAGCGGCTCGGACCCTTTTCCTGGTGGCGGGCTCGTGTGCTGCTGCGTCCCCGGGGCCCGTCGGCCTGGCTCGTTGGGCCGCTGGGTTGGATCCCGCAGCGCTGCGCTCTGGTCAGCTGCTCGTTCTCTCTGCTTTGTGCCACGTATCGCCACGTTCCACCGCCAGGAGGGGCCATTGTGGCCGGTGCCCGAGGTCGGCTCCCAGGCTCGCTCGGTCACGGCGGCAGCTCAGATTTGGTCGTTTCCAGGCTAGCTCCAGCCTGTGCGCGTGGCCGGCGCTCCTCGGAGGTGCGTGGAGCACGTTGCCGGGGCCCTGTCTGCCGAGCGATCTGGTCCTCGTTGCTCGGGAGCGTGCAGGTCTTATTTCCCACTCCCCAGCGTGGCCATGCTGTGCTACTCCCTCGCTGGCCCCCCTTTGACCACTGCACCCCCTGCTCTCAGGACCCGGGAGGACACGGTGCGGCAGATTGTGGCGGGTCTGACGGGCGATGCTGAGGGCTCTGGGGACTTAGCAAACGAGCTCTCGAAAGCTGACCCGGTGACGCTGGAAAATGGCCAGGAGAGTGACGACGACGTGTCGGAGCCAGAGGACTGGCTGCCGGACCCAGTGGATGCTGACCCAGGTTAGCCGCGAGGGCCAGAGGAGCCGCAGGCGGCTGCACCCACCCTGACCTGACTGTTCCTCAGCCCACAACTTCCTCCTGGTTCTCTTGGGGCTGCTGCTCGCCCTCGGGGGGGCAGGGGCAGAGTCGGGGGGAGTGAGGTGTCTCATGTTCTGCTCTGGCCTGTGTTGTCAGGGAAGCTGAGTTCGAAGCGCCGCTCCTCGGACATCATCAGCCTGCTGGTGAGCATCTACGGCAGCAAGGACCTGTTCATCAACGAGTACCGCACGCTGCTGGCCGACCGCCTGCTGCACCAGTTCAACTACAGCGCTGAGAGGTGAGGGCTGCGCCCGAGTCTGGCCAGGCAGTGCCGGGGAAAGGCTGGTGCGGGGCTGTCGCTGAGATCCAGGGTCTCCTCCCGGCGCCTGTGGCCGTCGGCTTGGACGGATGTCATCGGCGCCAGCCTGGAGCGAAATGGCCTCTGGCTTGGTGGGCCGGGTGCAGTGTGGGCCAGGACCCTTCGAAGGGAAAGTCAGCCACGGAGCCGAATCCAGGCTGTCCCAGGCCCATGGGGCTGCCCCACATGCCAGTGGAGCCCTGAGACACTTGGAGGCAGGGACACGGCGGCTCCGGGGAAGGAGCAGTGGAGTCCAGGGAAGAGCAGGTCCCCCTGCCCCCCCCAGGATCCTCCTGGCTCCATCACACTGAAGGCCTGCAGAGGCTGTTCTGTGGGGAGGCAGCATTGCCAGTGAGGAGAGCACAGGACCGGGGGTCAGGAGACCGGGATTACATCCCCAGCTCCTCCTCTGACTGGCTCGCTGCCCTTGGCAAAGTCCCGCTCGCTTCCCCCTTCGGAAGGGGGTTATGAGGCCCCTCCCGTGCCCGGCGCTCTGGCTGGCGAGGGGGCCAGGGGATGCTGCGCATTGTGAGGTAGGCGTGGCGGGGGCAGGTACCAACTGCCAGCCCGGCCGCGGGGGGTGGGAAGTTCGTGCAGCAGTCCCAGGATTGGGGTAGAAGTGCTGCGTGTGGGTGGGTCCCTCCATGCCTGGCACCACCCCGAGTTAGCAGAGGCTGCAGGGGCAGCTGGTCCGTAGGGCTGCCGTGGGCGCCTGCCGGGCTCTGCCTGGGGGGGCGGGTATGAGGCCGGCCTCGGCTTCTCCCTCCTCGGTCTTGCTTGCGATCGCTGCCCCTCTGTTGCCAGGGAGATCCGCAACGTGGAGCTGCTGAAGCTGCGCTTTGGGGAAGCCCAGATGCACTACTGCGAGGTCATGTTAAAAGTAGGTCCTTGGTCCTGCTGGGGGGGTGCGGGGGGGCCTGGTTTGAAATGAGCCCCCGTGGGGGGGGGCTGCTGTGAGGCCTGTGGCAGGGGCAGAAGTCTTGTGAGCAATGGGAGGGCCTCGCTGTGGCCCTGGGTGAGAGGGGGAGGGGGTGCTTTGGGGGTCCCAGGACTGGGGTCAGGTCTTGCGTGTTGCAGCTGTGAGCGGGGTGGGCTGGAGAGCCGGGGCCGTCGTCCCATCTGTCCCCGAGCGGGCCCAGCAGAGGCAGCATTGTGCCTGCAGGCGTGGGGCGATCCCAGCGTCTCCCTGCCGGGTGCGCGAGCACCGGACTGGCGCCCTCCTCGGCGCGCAGGGGGGAAATGGCGACGGCCTGCCGTGTCCCCGTCCTCCCCCCGACTGTTCTCATGCCCCCTTCTCCAGCTCAAGTCTGCTCTGGCAACGGCCCCGTGACGCGGGGCCCAGCCCGGCTCTGCTCCGGCGCCTGCCAGGAGAGGAGCCGGCGCTTGGAGCTGAGTGCTTGGCCTGCCTCTCCGCAGGATATGGCCGACTCGCGGCGCATCAACACCAACATCCGGGACGAGGAGGAGAAGCTCCCAGAGGGGGAGCGGGCCCCCTTCAGCCTCGTTGCCGTCGTCCTGTCCAGCGAGTTCTGGCCGCCCCTGAAGGAGGAGAAGCTGGAGCTCCCGGAGCAGATCAAGGAGGCCATGGACGCCTACTCCAAGAAGTACGAGAAGTTAAAGGTGAGGGAGCCCTGTGACCAGCTGGACCAGGCTGCCTTGGAGCTAGCGAAGCCCCCAGCCCGGCCCCCCGGCCCCTCGGCCCCGCTTCAGGAGGGGAGCAGCGCCGCAGAGGCCGTTCCGTTTACGTGTCGTTTGCACCGACACCGCGCGTAGTCGATAAGGGCGCCTCCGCCTTGGAACGTAGCCAGAGCGTCCTGCCGGCTCTTCCGCGGGGAGCACGGTCCTCGAGCCGGCCCCGCCCTCCCGGGGGCTTAGTCCCCAGCGGCCCCCGCAGCGCCTCTGCTTCGGCAGCGTAGCGAGCGCATTGCAAAGGCGGCAGCGCCACCGCTTCCCCGCGGGGTCCCTGCCCCTTTCCCCACGGAGACTGTGCTGGGGGGAACCAGCGTTTAAGCCGGCTCCCCCAGCACCGGACCCTCCTGCTCCACCCCCCTCCTTCCCCCCCGCCCGATTGCCTCTCTCTGGTAGGGGCAGCAAAGGGGAGTCGCAAGTCGACTAGCCGATAAGCAATGCCTGGCTAGTGGCTCCCATGCCCGGTACTGCGCACTCCTAGCCGGTGTCGATGGGGAACGCGGCTGGGGGGAGGGGCTGCACAGTGGCCTGTATGGGGAGGGAGGGCGGGCCAGGGGGGCGGGCCCAGAGGGCTGGCCAGCTGTCGGGGGAGGGGCTGGGCGATGGCCCCAGCGGCTGCGCCTGTGTCTGGGCGGAGGGCAGTGGCCGAATGGGGCTGAGCACGGGGGAGGGGGCTGTCCCAGCGCCCAGCCTGCCAGCTGCCCGCGAGCGCCCTGCCATGCACGGGAGGGGTGAGCAGCTGCTGCTTCCGCTTCCAGGCCATGAGGACTCTCAACTGGAAGCATCACCTGGGCCTGGTGACCCTGGATGTGGAGCTGGCGGATCGCACGGTCTCCCTCTCCGTGTCCCCGGTGCACGCAGCCATCATCCTGCACTTCCAGAGCAAGAGTGAGTGAGGCCCGGGGGTGTTCACTGCCCCCTCGCGCCCACAGCCCCTGACCCAGACCACGGCCCCGCTGCTCTTCGTGCTGCTCCGAGCGGCCTGTTCCCCTCGCGGCAGTCGGCACACAGCCTGCTTCCTGGAGCACGGTGCCAGGGCCCTGGTTCTCTGCCTGCCACGGCTGCCTGCCCGCTCCCTGCTCTCATGCCCTGCCCAGCCCCCTCCCTGGGGTGCCAGTTCAGAGCCATCTCGGCCGCAGAGCCTCCGCAGCAGCTCCCGCAGCTCGGTGCCTGTTTCCAGCTGGGGGCCAGGCCGACTGAGGGGAGAGGAGAGGCGATAGGGGGGATGAATCTGACTCCTGCACTCAGGGAAAGTGCAGGGCAGCGTGGCTGGCCCTGGCAAACGGAAGCCAGCCTCGTGCCCGGCGTAAGTAGCCCGCAGGACTCCAGCGGCTAGAGACGCCGAGGGCGTAGCAGGTTCAGAAGAGGCCTGGCCGTTGAGACGGAACGAGGCAGACACCGCTGCAAGGGCTGGAACCCTGCCAGGCGTCTGAGCCAGCCCTTGGCGCCCAGGGCGCGGGAGGATCGGGTGGTCCCAGAGTAGCCCCCCGGGTTTGGCAGGGCTCTGGGCTGGGTGCCCCTGTGACCTGCCCTGGCCGTGCGGGTGCTGGTGGGAGGCGGGCTCAGGCCTGTCCCGCGTCGGGTCCAGCCCCCAGCCCGGGAGTGACGCTGCGGCTCCTTGGGGCGCCCGGGGCCCCCCCAGGCACGTGGGCTCTGGCAGAGCTGAGCGAGGTGCTGAAGGTGCCCGTGACGTCGCTGCGGCGGAAGATGACCCTGTGGCTGCAGCAGGGCGTCCTGCGGGAGGACCCCCCGGGCACCTTCACCGTGATCGAGGAGGAGCAGAAGGACCAGGTGGACAAGGTGGTTCTGATCGACAGCGATGAGGAGGGGGACTCGGCCATGGCTTCCCAGGCTGACCAGAAGGAGGAGGAGCTGCAGGTACTTTGCTCAGCCCCTGGGGCATTGCCAGCCTGGGAGGCCCTGCCCTCTCCTCTGGGCGGTGGGTTGTTGCTTGGTCCAGTCACCTCCGTTAGCAGCTCGCCCAGCCGCGGGTGCTGGCTCGGAATCGCCCCTGGCCGCCAGAGGGGCCCTGGGCCGTGCTCTGGGTTCCTGGGGAGGGGGGTGGAGTCCAGCAGCAGGAAGCTGCCTGTGAGGGTGGGCACTGGGAGCTGCCGCGGGGCGTGGAGGGGCTCACCCTGCCCTTGGCCGCTAGACTCATTCGTGTGCCGCTGGCTGGAGCTTGTTTCTGCAGCGCTCTGGGGCACCGCCCTGGGGGGGCTGCGCGGCGCTGGGGCACCGCCCTGGGGGGGCTGCGGGGCGCTGGGGCACCGCCCTGGGGCGGCTGCGGGGCGCTGGGGCACCGCCCTGGGGCGGCTGCGGGGCGCTGGACGCAGCGGAGTGCAGCCCATGTTCTGCCAGCCCTACAGACCTGTCCCGCTGACTCGGGGGCCTGCGCTCCTCATGCCTGTCCCTGGCGTATAGCGAGGCGCAGGGGGGTTCGGGGGGGGGCCGGGCTGGGATTGACCCCTGCCCTCCTGTGTCCCGCTGCAGCTTTTCTGGACGTACATCCAGGCGATGCTGACCAACCTGGAGAGCCTGTCCTTGGAGCGGATTCACAGCATGCTGAAGATGTTTGTGATGACGGGCCCCGTGGTGACCGAGATCGACATCCAGGAGCTGCAGGGCTTCCTGCAGAAGAAAGTCCGGGACCAGCAGCTCATCTACTCGGGCGGTGTCTATCGCCTGCCTAAGAACTGCAGCTAGAATCGGGCCTCCCCACGGACCCCGGCGCCCCGCCTGCATCACCCCCGTCCTGCCTGCGTCCCGCGGTGGCTGCCTCGCGGCTTGGGGAGCTCTTGTCCCGGTGGCTCGGGGTACTCGGGGCTGTCGCGCAGTGCAGCTGCAGCGCCCCTCGGAGCCGGGCCAAGCCGCGGGGCTGGTGCCAGCCAGTCAATTCCGTCTTGTACGTTGGCCACTAGGGCCCTCTCCCTTGTTAATAAAAACTGTGTCTATCGGAGAGCCCCGACTGCTTTGCCGCCCCTCCCCCACGGTGCGCTCTGGCGTCCCGCCCCGGCGGGGGGAGCTGGACGGCCCGAGTTCGTGTCTGCAGGGCAAGATGCTCTCTGCTGCCCCCGCAGCCGCTGTCAAAGCTGCCTGGGTCCTGTAACGCGGCCGGAGCAGCCTCCTAGAGCTTGCTGTGTGCTGGAGGCCCCCGGAAGGCGCATGGCAGAACAGGGCGCTCTCTGCCGCGCTTGCCTTGGCCTACGCAGAGAAGTCGGCTTCTCGTCCCTCCTCCCTTCGAAGGGAAAGGCCCGTGGAGGGACCAGCGATGTGCAGTGGTACCGGCCTGGTTGCTCCGGGGATGGTGGAGAGGGGCCTTGCATGGGCTGTTCCAGGAAGATGGGTTGCTAGGAAGAGATGGGATCCACCAAAGGAGGAGCGTCTTCGCAGGCTTGCTGAGCTAGTGAGGGGGCTTCAAACTAGGTTCCCTAAGGAGGGGGTGGAAGGTTTTTAAATCCCGGCTTGACCAAGCCCTGGCTGGGCTGGTTGAGTCGGGGCTGGCCCTGCTTTGGGCTGGGGGCTGGACTCGGTGATCCCTGAGGTCCCTTCCAGCCGTGGGATTCTGCGATTCTCTGGCACGTCCTCACGCCGGCTCGGCCCCTGCAGGGCTCTTGGGGCTGAGCGTTCAACTGGGGTAGCCGTTCCAGCCTGCTGCCGCCATTGGCCCCCGGCACTGGGCGGGCACGTGGCCACATGGACCCTGCGGTCCGGGGGCTGGAGTCGGCTGGGAGAGGTGGCTGCTTAGGGGGAGGCTCGGAGCTGGAACTGTTCCAACAAGTGGCTTCCCGGGGTCCCGCAGTTCTCGGTGCATCTCCCTTCCGTGGGACTCCCCGGCGCCGAGTGACCCCGGTGGGAATGGGGCAGTAGCAGCGGCGGTTGGGCTGCGCTGAGACCGTCCCCCGGCCCTGCTGCTGAGACGGGAAGGCAGCCACAGCTGTCCCTTTGTCCCCTCGGATGAGCCGCCGCCTCCCGCTGTCCCTGGGGGGTTTTCTTGCAGTTGTGGGGGCTCAGCTCCCCCAGCCCCAGCTGGCTGCCAGTCAAGTGTGTGCTCTGATCAGCTCACGGGTGCTGCCCAACGGGCTGTGGGGGAGAGCCGGGAGGGGCCTCAGGAGGGGGGTGGAGCAACCCCTGGGGAACATGCAGCTCAGGCCCATGGGGTCACAGGTCTCCCCGCAGCAGGGCGGGAACCCAGGAGCTCTCCGAGCTTGCGTCTCCTGGCCCCCTGGCTGAGCGGGAGCCGTTCCGGCCAGTTTCCTAGCAACTCCGCGGTCCCCAGCCGGGGAGGTGATGGACACCCCATGTCCCTTAGCCTGCCCGGGTGCAGCCTGGAGTCGTCCCCCTGGGAGCTGCGCAAAGTGTTGGGGAAACGAAGGCTCGCAAGGACAATTCCCGCTTCGCACACGCCGTGTCGGGCTCCGCTCCAGTGCCTGGGTTGGTGTCAGACTGGCAGGCCAGTAATGCCCGGGGCCGTCCTGCTAAATACTGGCTGGGGAGCTTTCTGCTGCTCTGCCGGGGCTGCCCCTGGCTGCGGAAGAGTCTGGGAAATCCACAGGAGCGGTCCAGCCCCTTGGCTACCTCCTTAGCCAGCCTCTACCGAGGGGCCGCTTGGCGAGCGGCGGGCAGGGAGCAGCCTTCGTCTATTGTGACCCGCTGCAGTCACAGGGAGGGGTTATTGTGACACGCGGCGCTGGGGCTGCAGGGGGAGGGGTTATTCTGAGATGCTGCTTTGTCAGGGTGTGTTCCCATCAGTCAGGGCATCGCAGTGCCAGTTACTGAGAGATGCTGTGGTGTGTGTGGCAGCTGTTGTGAGTGTGTAGGGGATGCTTGAGAAAATGGTGGTGACCATGTGATTTAGCCAGATGCTCTCTTCTTGCTGGCTATGACAGTGCTGCGGTTGGTGAGCAGGTGGGTGGAGGGGCGATTGTGACATACTACAGCTGGGTGTGCGGAGGGGTGATTGTGACATTACAGCTGGGTGTGCGGAGGGATGATTGTGACATGCTACAGCTGGGTGTGCGGAGGGACAATTGTGACATGCTACAGCTGGGTGTGCGGAGGGACGATTGTGACATGCTACAGCTGGGTGTGCGGAGGGGTGATTGTGACACGCTACAGCTGGGTGTGCGGAGGGGTGATTGTGACATTACAGCTGGGTGTGCGGAGGGGAGATTGTTACATGCTACAGCTGGGTGTGTGTGGAGGGGTTATTGTGGGTGCTTCAGTATAGACGTAAGTTTAGGAGATTTTGAGATGCGGGGGTCACGCCATGTGAGAGATCTATTGGCCAAGTAGGGGCCCAGGTTCCAGTGAGATGCCAGGCTGAGAACAGGGTTGCGAGGGGGGGCAGACGTAGGGAGAAAGGGGGATGGTGTGAGCTGTGGGAGGGTTATTGTGAGGGGCAGGCTGCATACTGTGCAAGGCAGCGGCGCTCAACCTTTCCAGACAACTGAACCACTTCTAGGGGGCTGGGTTGTCTTGCACACCCAAGTTTCACTGCACTTATCCTAGGAAAAAGTTCCTACCTGTCAGGGTGGTTAAACACTGGAATAAATTGCCCAGGGAGGTTGTGGAATCCCCATCTCTGGAGATATTTAAGAGCAGGTTAGAGAAATGTCTATCAGGGATGGTCTAGTCAGTATTTGGTCCTGCCACGGGGGCAGGGGACTGGACTCGATGACCCCTCGAGGTCCCTTCCAGTCCTAGTGTTCTATGATTCTACGATTCTATCCGTACACGAGTCCCAGCCGCCCCATTGCTGGCAAATTGCCGACGTGCTCGGTTTGCCGTGTAATTATCCAGGAAAGCGACTGGGATTTAAACCGTGCACCTGCCGCCAGTGTGCAGTCTGTAGAGCGGTAGGAACAGGCCACTGTCTGCCTGACACTGGGTTGTGCCGACTTCGCTGGTGCGTTTCTGTAGCCGGCTGTGAAGGGATGTCCCTGGGGGGCCTGTGTGGCTCCCGAGAGGTGCACGTCCCCTGGCTAAGAGCCACTGTGATCAGAGGGGGGGGTCTGACCGAGTCCCTGATGGGCGGGTTGCTGGGAGGCGCACGGTGGAGCCAGCCTCTGTTCCCTGAGCTGGGCGCTCCCTGTGTCCCTGCAGCGTCAGAGACGTGCGAGTGCCCCGGCGGGCCGGGCCAGGCCACCCCTGCAGCCATTGTTGCCACCTTGGCCTGTCTCAATGTGTGCGCCCTCACTGTGCTTCTCCTGGCAGTGGCCCTCGTCCTCCGCCCGGCCCGGGAGCAACGGTGAGTGACAGGTGCAGCCGCGTGACAGCTGGTAGCGCCCTGGCCCTCTGCCCCGCACTGCTGCTGCTGGATGCTGCGCCCTGGGGAGCTGACGAGGCCCCTCAGTGGGCTAAGCCCATTGGGTTCCTCAGAACCGTTCTGGTGCTGGCCTGGCTGACAGGAAAGGGGCCAGTGGCCCCGAGTCCCCGGCAAGGTGCCTCCGACCCAGCAGCCAGACCGTGCGCGTTTCCCCCCCGCCGCCTTCTCCGCTAACACCCGTCTCTTGTTTTCAAGGCTGCTCGGCCAAGAAGCCCCCGGCCCCCCCGCCGTCCTGTAAGTCTCTCAGCGCCCGGGTTCGTGCAGTAAGTGCGGCCGGGGCCGGGGAAGGAGAATCCGCTCTTCCCGGGAGCGGTCACAGGGCGGCTGGCCCGGGGGGCGTGTTGCCATCGCACTGCAGCGAGTCGAGATCTTTCGCTTGAAATGGTGGCTCAGTGGCCAAGCGCCCATGGAAAGCCCCCAGGCAGGGAGAAGACGCGTCAGACGCAGCCTTGTCCGTCTCCGGGGGCCAGGCCGGGGCTCCCCTGCAGCCCGCGCTCTGGTGCATCGTTCCGAGCAGTGGTGCTTCGGCGGAGAGGCTCCTCCCTGTCCTCCTGCGTTTACGTTTTCTTGCTTAGTTCGAGCCCGTTCCTCCTCCTAACTCCCCTTGCACCCCAGCTGCCTCCCCGGCGGGTCACGCCGTTCTTGCCTCCCCGTTGGGCCGTACCTGCACCGCAGCTCACGTCGGCAGGACGCGTGTGCTCCGGGGGAATCAGCCAGCCTGTGGCGCCCTAGGAGTTACGCCGCCGGGTGGACGGTGTGATGCCGAACGGGAGCGCTCCTCCTCCCGACACGGCTCCTGCCGCTCGTGGGGCCTGGAGCAGCGACGTCCGCGCGCTGCCGGTTACGTGTCCTTCCCCTCGCTTCAGCCCCAGGGGTTCCAGCATGAGCCGAGTGCCCCGTGCACCAGGGAGAGCATGCGGTGCGCTCAGGCGTCCCCGGCCACGGAGGCTGGCGCCCTGCTGCTCTGCCTGGGGCAGGGTGGGCATGGGGCGAGGCAGGGATCCATCCCACCATTGCTTATCGGATTCTCTGCAGGGCTGCTCAGCCAAGGCCCCCTTCAGCCCAGCACCAGGGAGCAGCAAGACGTGTGGGGCGGATCCGTGTCTCCCTGCCCATTGTCCTTTGCAGCATCGTGGCTGGTTTTTCCGTGTCGGGGGGGCCCTGGGCTGGAGGGAAGAGGGGCTTGGGGCTGCAGGTGTGGACAGTGACTGCGGCAGTGTCTCTCCCCCAAAGACCCCTCCCTGCTCCGTGAATTGAGGCGCTGTGATCCGTTCTCCGGGAGCCCGGCAGGAAGGCGTGTCCAGAGCAGGGGCGGTTGGGGTCGTTTTGTGGCCTGTTCTGTGTGGCGCTTGTCTGGTTTCTCTTCAAACCTTTTGTATGGTAGGAAGCCTTTAAATCTGGCTGTTTTGGCCTCGCTGGCCGATCCGTACCTCAAACCTGTCTGCAGCGCCAAGCTGAGAGCACAGAGATTTGTGGGGGGGGGGGGGGAGGAGATGGTGCAAAAATGTTGCTTTTAAGAAACGTTTTAGGCAGCGTGTCACATTCTGATTGGAAGCTGAGATGCCGTGCGTGGAAGCCTGACCGAGGTATTGGCTGGGAGCATACGTGAGCCTGCGGGCTGCAGCGAGTGGGCTGGGTGCAGAAAAACCTTTCTCCCTCGTCTGCCACCCTCTGTCAAATTTTAGCCTATCGCAGAGGATCACTTGTGTGCAGCTGCTGAGAGAAAAAAGTGGCTGGATTTGTACCACGATAGGTCCGTCCACTCTGTGTCCAAATCCCAGCCTCAGATCAGCTTTACAAACACACGTGTTCTTGTGAAGAGTTGTGTTACTGCGCATGCAGCATGGCTGAGCCCAAACCACAAAGGCCAGGCACTTAAGCTGAGCCCTCTAACAGTGCAGACCCTGTACTTCTCCCAGGACAGACACACACACCTGACCATTACCACAATGGCTGAACACCAGTGCTCATGTACCGCAGCCTTAACTCTGTCCCCCACATGTGCAGGCCTTGCATCACCCCCGTCAGCCACCCTTCTCTACGCTAACCATGGCCGAGCCGCCGCCTCCCAACCGTCGGCTGCGACAAACACCCACAACTACCAGTGTTGAGGAAAAATGCTCTAGGGCAAGAGGTGTTCAAAAGGGGGGGTGTGGGGCAGAGATAAGGTTGCAGTGTGCAGCACCACAGTTGTAAGGGGGAGTGCTGTGCTGTTGTGTATGGCAATTGGGTAGCTTTTCATACTTTGGGAGCCGTCTAGTGGCCCTTTCTGTTTCCTGTTGTGGACGCCCCCAGAGTCGAACACAGCCACCGTGGAAGGCTGAGAGTGGTCAGCGAGCCCGGCCGTGCACGTGCGGCGTCCTTGTATTGTTCCTGTTGAGTTGTGTGGGTGGAGGAGCCGAGGGCGTCCCGCTAAGTGGCTTAGCTTGGGTGCTTCAGGCCTGTGGCCCCAGGCTGTGCACTGCAGCTCAGATCCTGGGGCCAAAGAGCCTCAATTCTCCGTTGGCTTCAGCTCTCCTGGAAGCCCTGGGGCCGCGGGGAACAGCTTGGGGGGGGGACCTGCCTTGGGAGTCGATGGCTTTCAAAGTCAACTGCCATTCTGAGCTGCATGTGGCCCCTCTCGGCCAGGGGGCGGGGGGGAAACGGGCTCCCTGGGGCTCTGTCACTTCTTATCCCTGCTCCCTTGACTGGCAGCCTGTGTGAGGGGCCCGGCAGGCAAGGGCACGGCCCAACGGCAGGAGCCTGGTGCCTGCCCGAGGGGGTTGTGCTGCCCCGGGGGATGCCCCCAAGTCAGAGCAGTAGGGGCGACCCCTGCTGGTGCGGGCTGGGGCACTGAGCCCTCTGTGTTGTTGCAGGCCCCGGCCCGAGAGCATGTACGTGGATCCCAGCGAGCTGCACCCAGGACCCAAGTGAGTGGGAAGAACAGGAGCCGGAGCCCCCCGGGGCAGGCAGCTTGCCGAGGGTTTGGGAAACACGGGCGCCCGTCCGCTCCCGCTGCCTGGAGACCGATGCGGGGCCCAAGCGGCCCGTTCCGAAGAGGCAGCACCGTGCCGGCTGGCTTTATCTTGGCAGCATCCTGGGTTTGGCCTGCCTGCAGGAGGGGCTCCTGCTTGGGGTGCCGGGTGCTGGAGAGGACGGGGCGCCCCCCTCGAGTTTCAGACCACGGGAATAGGAGCAGCTGTGAGTGAAGGTAGAGCTGGGGGAGGCAAGCCCCCAGTCCTGCCCCTTCCAGCCAGGCTCCTCTCCCAGCACCATGGGGTGGTGGGGCAGTGCATGGCCCCAGCCTGCCCCGCCCCGGAGCACCAGGAGGGAGGAGGGGGTGTGGCCCCAGCCTGCCCCGCCCCGGAGCACCGGGAGGGAGGAGGGGGTGTGGCCCCAGCCTGCCCCGCCCCGGAGCACCGGGAGGGAGGAGGGGGTGTGGCCCCAGCCTGCCCCGCCCCGGAGCACCAGGAGGGAGGAGGGGGTGTGGCCCCAGCCTGCCCCGCCCCGGAGCACCAGGAGGGAGGAGGGGGTGTGGCCCCAGCCTGCCCCGCCCCGGAGCACCAGGAGGGAGGAGGGGGTGTGGCCCCAGCCTGCCCCGCCCCGGAGCACCAGGAGGGAGGAGGGGGTGTGGCCCCAGCCTGCCCCGCCCCGGAGCACCGGGAGGGAGGAGGGGGTGTGGCCCCAGCCTCTCTGCCCCAGCAGGCGTCCTGGGGCGAGTCTGGGTGGGCCAGGCTGGTGGCTTGGTGGCAGGGTGAGATTGTGGAGTTGCTGTTGGCCCAGGGCTGTCCCTGAGCAGCGGAACCAGCAGCTCCCCTCTCTCCGCCTTCCTCCCATGAAACTGGGGGTGTCTGAGCTGTGCCGCCCGGAGGGGCTGCCCCTCCGCGTCGGGGGTGGGGCTTGTATTGCCTTGGGAGCCTGGGGCAGACACCCCTGCACCGAGCGAGGCCAGTGTGGTTCCCAAATGCCCCCTCTGGCAGGGAGCCTGGACCGGCTTGGTTTGTCAGGCTGCACCTGGCACCCAGTTACTGCAGGGAAATGGCCTGTACCTGGGCCTGCCCGCCCTGTGGCACGCCGCTGATGTGACGAGCGCCAGGGAGCCGTTTCCGGCCTGCCTCTGTGCAGGGAGGAGACCTGCCAAGCGCTGGGCTCCTCGCGCCTCCCCCGCCAAGAGCAGCTGTACTGTCCGTGGAACAGCGGGTGCTGCGCTTCGCACGCCCTGGCTCCTGCTGGGAATCAGCCGTTGCTGTCCGCGCCTCTGCCGCTCCCTCCGCAAACACGCCAGGGCCCTTCTTGCATTATCCTGCGCCTCCCCAGGACTTGATTCCTCTCAATTCCTGGGGGCTGAATCCTCCCCGGTTGTCGCAGCCTTGGCCCCAGGTCTCGGTAACTCCTGTGACATACGAGTGTGTCCCAGAAATGCCATTGTTAGAGGCAGATTGTCTTAGCCACGGCAGGGGATCTACCTTTGTAACGGCAGGGGCAAGGGCCACAGCTGGGTCCCGGGCGGTCCCTGCTCAGGATCCCGATAGTACGTTCTAAAACGGGCTGGTAGATCAGTTGTTTGTAAATGCAAGTTCCATTTAAAATTGCTTTTCCGTTTTTTGAGTCTTTGCACCTTCCGTCCCTTGCCCTGCAGCGTGTCTTCGTTTGCGCTGGGGAGCGAGCGGCTCAGGAGGTTTGACGTTCTTTCTAACCGGCAGGTTTACCCAGTGTTGCGTGGGTCCTTAACAAATGCGCGCTTGTCTTCATTTCAGTCAGTGCTCTGGGGTGTGCTGGGGAGGGGGGCTCGGGTGCAGGCTGCTCCAGGGAGAGAGGACACCCCCAACCCCTCCTCACTACAGCAGCTTGGGGCCAGGTGAGAAGTCCCTGTCCATGGCCACTGCAGCTCCAGTGGGCACAGCCCCGGGAGGGGGCATCTCCCCTGGCTGGGGCAGGTCCAAGTTCACCTGCCCCCTGTGCTCCCCAGCCAGAGTGTGGGGTGCAGCAAACTGCACTTCCCCCTGGTTCCCGACAAAGGGGAACAGCCAGCAACATCCCTGTATGAATTAGGGTGGGGGGGAGTTTCAGCTTCCTCCCCCTGCCTCTTAAAGAGTGCCTGGGGCTGGGAGGTTCAGGGATGGGGCAGTCCTGGGCGGGGGGGACGCATCCCCAGCCAGCTCCTTTCACTGCCTGCTGAGTCTGTCTCTTCTCTGGTTGGTTTTGTGAGCAGCGATCTTGTTCCTGGCACATTGCGGCTGCGTCTAGACTGGCAAGTTTTTCCGCAAAAGCTGTCTATACTGGCCGCTTGAATTTCCGCAAGAGCACTGACGATCTCCTGTAAGACTGTCAGTGTTCTTGTGGAAATGCTGTGCTGCTCCCGTTCGGGCAAAAGCCCTTTTCCGGAAATGCTTTTGCACAAGAGGGCCAGGGCAGACAACGCGGTGGCGAAAATGGCGATCGGGGCTTTCTTGCGCAAAACCGCGTCTACATTGGCACAGACGC
The DNA here is from genome assembly GCF_049634645.1 of Pelodiscus sinensis. NCBI lineage: Eukaryota > Metazoa > Chordata > Testudines > Trionychidae > Pelodiscus > Pelodiscus sinensis. The sequence goes on along the minus strand of NC_134732.1, from coordinate 2,376,145 downwards.
TTTCCCGCAAAAAGTGCTTTTGTGGAAAAGCATCCGTGCCAATCTAGACGTGCTTTTCTGCAAATGCTTTTAACAGAAAAACTTTTCCGTTAAAAGCATGTGAGGAAAATCCTGCCAGTCTAGACGCAGCCTCCGTGATCCTGGCCCAACCCCAGCCCCACCCTGACCTTGCTGTCCCTGTGGAGAAGAGGAAGCTGCCTCGCAGTTTGGGGACCCGAACTCTGACTGTTCAGGAGGCGTTCTTGAACAGACAGACACACAGACACACTCGCACAGACAGTCGATTACCGGGTAACACGTCCCCGTTGGAACAAGGCGCTAACACTTATCGACTGGAAATGCACCATCAGGCCTCTGAGCACTGAGAGGAAAGCCATGGCAGCCAGTCTGTCCCGGGAGCTTGTCTGTCTGCATCTTCCATCTTTCTATAGCAATTAGATAAAGTGCGCCTGTCTGCTAATTCTTATCTGCAAAAGCCCTGGAGTTTTGGGGTGCCTAAGTCCCCTTGGAATCCAGGATAAAGTTGCCCCCCAAAACTGAAGGGTGTGTCTGACATGGTCACTCAAAGCTCTCCCGCAGCTCCCCCTCCCCACGAATGAGGCAGGTAGGGCGCGGTGCTCGTGCAGGCTCAGGGATGGGGAGGGCACACTGGCTCGTGAGGCCTGGCCTGGGGGGGAGGCTGCTGGCTTGTGAGAAGTGGGCAGGGAGTCGCGCTGCTGCTGTCTGAACTCCGACAAGTCTGCAGGCTCCTGCCTTGCCTCGTGGGCGGCCGTGTCACTGGAGTTGCATCTCACAAGCTTCTGCTCGCCTCTTTCAGGAAACGAAGTCCTGTGCGCAAAGACAAGCCGCCGAGCGGGTAAGCACCAGGCAGCGCTGGCGAGGCTGCAGCCAGCTCCAGCAGCAGGGCGGGAGGTACCCGGTACCTGCCAGGGGCTATTGCTGGCTGCAGAGGGGGTTGGTGGGTAGGTCAGGAGGCAAGTGAACGGATTCTGCGTAGAATTAGAAATTGCATGAAGCGGCCCCCGTGGTTGAGAGGCTCGCGGAGCCTCAAAGGAGACGCTCTCCCTGGTGCAGGTTACAGGCTCCTGGTCCCCCGCGGAGCCCTGTGAGCAAACTGAAGGGAGCCACCATTGCGGCAGCTTCCCTGAAACCCCCGCGGGGCACGTCAGCCGGCTGGCTGCCCAACGAAGAGCTGAAGAAACTCTGGGCAATGTGGCCGCCGGGTCCCATGGAGCACGGCCCAGGCGGAGCGGGGAGGCCGGCTCCGGGTGGAACAAGCTTGTGTCTTGGAAACACCGGTTCCCATTGCTCCGAGTCCCCTCTGCCAGCATGACACACGTCTCCAGGGAGGAGGGACCGGTTTGGAAGCACCCAGTCGGCCTCTTCCCACCCCCCGAGGAAGGGCAGAGGGGCTCTGGCAGCCCTTAGATTTCAGGCCGGGCTCAGAACGCTTCCAGGAAGAAGCACCCAGAGGAGGGTCCTCGGGGGAGTTGCAGAAACAGGGCTGCTCTGGGGGAGTGCCCACGGTGTCAGCGCAGGGCCAGGCACGGGGGGGAGGGAGGTGCAGAGGCTGGCTCTGAGGTGCCACTCTGGCGGCTGCTGCTGTTCCCCAGGGGAAGGGACCTGGCAGACCAAGCGACCCCGGGAGGTGGCGCAGGATTTGCACGTGCCCAGGCTGTGCCAGGCCTTCCTCCCCTTATTTGCTGGGCCTGGCTCTGCCTGGCGTGCAGCCCGTTTGCAGGGAGTGGCTTGCTCCGTGCAAGGGAGCTGTCCGGCAGGGTGACAGCAGCTCTGCCTGCATCAGCAGGGCTCCCGGAGCAGACAGACCCGGCAGCAGCAACGGGGCCGCTGGGCTGAGATGGGGGCGGGGGGGTTGGAGGGATCTCTCAGCTTTTCAGTTCCGCCTGGGCTCCCTTGTACCATCCTTGGCTCTTGCCAGCAGGGCCCCGCTGCGTCGCCTCCATCACCTCTGCTCCCGGTGCTGGGATGCCGATGGAGAGGGCAGATGGGGGGCTGGGCGGTATCTGCCGTGGGTGGGACAGATGCCCTGGTAAACGGTTACACTCCCGGCCCCTCGCGCTTAGTGTCTGTGGCACATCCCCAGGCCAGAGCGCCTGCTTCTCCACCTCCGCCAGCCCGGCTCAGGCTGCGACGGGGGAGGGAACTTTTTAGACACCCCTCCGGTGACCCCCTCCCCCACTCAGCCTGCCCCTGCCCCGCGCTGCCGAGGGCCGAGCGCTCAGACCCGCTCCTGCCGGCAGGCTGTCCCCTTGGATCCGCTCGCGGGTGCTGTGCACGCTGGGCCCTGGGGGCTTTCCAAAGCCTGCACGGTGCGAGTCAGCTGCCTGGGCCTGGCTCTCCGCAGAGCCCCGCCAGCCCCCTGGGAGCTGGGGCCCACGGGGAAAGCCCTCCCCGCCCGCCGGCCGAGTCTCTGCGGGGAGGTGCTGTGTGCGCTGCCGGAGCACGGTGGAGCCATTTCCTGTCTGTTCCAGAGCCCTTCCTGAGCCCGGCTGCAAGGCCACGCCCGCGCTGAATCCTGCCCCGAGGTGAGTGCTAGAAACGGGGCCTCTGCCCGGGCTGCTTTCCCCGCCTGCTGCCTGGCGCCCTCTCCCCCGGCTCCAGTTCAGTCCCCAGCCCCAACGGGCGGAGACGGCGCCGTTGGCCCCTGCGCGTCCACCTCCTTGGCTGGCTCCTTGTGCCGCCTCCCGGGAGGCCAGAACCGGTTCCCTTCCCGGAGAGGCAGGTCAGCCACGCGGTCCAGGGGCGAGGTGCTCAAGGAAGCCGAGTGCAGTGGCCGTGGGCTGTTCCCGCCCCTCCCCGAGCCAGGAGCCTGTGCCTGGCCCGCAGCGGCGCTGAATCCTACCGCAGCCGGCCGAAGCCGCCGGTTTCTTAGCCAAAGGGCTGCAGGGCTTCTGCCCTCAGCCGGCGTCCGACTCAGAACGCTCAGCACCGCCCCCCCTTCCCTCGGAGCCTTCCCACGGGGTTCGGTCTGGGGGCTCTGGCTAGCCCAGGCCTGTCCGGCACTAGCGGGTTTCTTCCCCTTGCTCAGCCTCGGCTGACTGCGCCGGTCACTCCTCTGAGCCAGGGCGGCCGGTGGAAAGCAAACACGCAACGGGGTGGGGGAGGGTTTGGTTTCTCTTCTGCAGTCCTCTGGGGGCTCCAGATTTCCACGTCCCGAATGTCCGAGGAGGGCCGGGCCCGCCAGGGCTTGAGTTCAGAACACGTCGGCGAGTCCCCTCCCTTGCTGCCACCTTGGCGGGGGCACCGTGTGGGTCCTGTGGCCCCTTAGAGACTAACCAGCACCTAGCGAGCGTCATGAGCTCTCGTGTCCCCGGCTCCGCTCCCCAGAGGACGTGGCTCGGCCCACGCAAGCTCGTGCTCCTAGCTCCATGGTTTGGTTCTGCTCCGGGGTGCGGCAGGACCACGCGTTCCTCCGATCTTTTTGGAGGGGAAGTTTCGCAGCTGGGGAGGTGAGCAGGTACCAGCAGCCCTCCTTGCTCCCGGGGCGCCCGCTGTGTGCTTAGGCCCACAGGCTGCCTGCGTTCGCCCCTCCCCGCCCCCCAGCTCTGCGGGGGGGAGACAGGGCTGCAGGAACAAGAATCCCAGCAAGCTGGGCCCCGCTGCAGGCCCGGCCTAGGCCGCAGGCGCGCGCTCAGCCCGATTCGCGGCAATCCCCGCACTGCCCGGCGCGGGGCTGTTGGCGAGGCTGGGCGTCCTGGCCGACTCCCGCCAGCTGGGGCGTCCTCTGGGCCTGGCAGCGGCCGGCACCAGGCCACGTGCCAGGGCAAGTGTCCTGTGGTTCCCCCAGGCTGGAAGAGGAGCCCATTTACGAAGAGGTGCATTGACAGCAGGCCCAGCCGGCCGAGGGCTCGGCCAGGAAAGCGTCAGCAGCCTCCTCCCGGCGGGTCCCGGAGTGAAAGCTGGTGGGTCTCGCCATTAAAGCGCCGTGTGTTTCTGGGCCTGTCTGCTCTGCTCCCCCGGGCACTGGGCTGCGAGCGGCCGGCCGGCTCAGCTGCCTTGTTTGGAAACCAGGCTTCTGAGTCCGCAGGTGGGAATTCAACTGGCCAGCCTTGCAGGGGAGGAGAGGAGCGTGGGCCTGTGGGTGCCAGGAGGGAGCTGGGGGCGGGTGCAGGGGAGGAGAGGAGCGTGGGCCTGTGGGTGCCAGGAGGGAGCTGGGGGCGGGTGCAGGGGAGGAGAGGAGCGTGGGCCTGTGGGTGCCAGGAGGGAGCTGGGGGCGGGTGCGGGGGAGGAGAGGAGCGTGGGCCTGTGGGTGCCAGGAGGGAGCTGGGGGAGGAGAGGAGCGTGGGCCTGTGGGTGCCAGGAGGGAGCTGGGTGCGGGGGAGGAGAGGAGCGTGGGCCTGTGGGTGCCAGGAGGGAGCTGGGGGCGGGTGCGGGGGAGGAGAGGAGCGTGGGCCTGTGGGTGCCAGGAGGGAGCTGGGGGCGGGTGCGGGGGAGGAGAGGAGCGTGGGCCTGTGGGTGCCAGGAGGGAGCTGGGGGAGGAGAGGAGCGTGGGCCTGTGGGTGCCAGGAGGGAGCTGGGGGAGGAGAGGAGCGTGGGCCTGTGGGTGCCAGGAGGGAGCTGGGGGCGGGGGAGGAGAGGAGCGTGGGACTGTGGGTGCCAGGAGGGAGCTGGGGGCGGGAGGAGCAGGAGTGGGCCCGTGGGTGCCAGTGACAAGCAGCTGGCTTACACCTGCCCTGCCAAGGGGCTAGTGCATCTCCGCATGCAGCGCTCGGGGCTCCCTTACGGGGTGCGTGATCCCCAGGGTGCAGGACTGCCCAGGATTGTGTGTCTGGGCTGCTGGGCGGTTCGGAAGGTAAAACAGCCAGCCGTAGTTAGAGGAGCCCAGGGCGTTACGTTGCGAGGTGGGGGGGGGGCCTGTAGTCCCTGTGTGGCATGTGATTTCTACTGCCCTGTAGTAACCCTGTGTGTGTGCCTCAGTTTCCCTGGGCCCTGCACCACTTTCTAGCCAGGGAGGGGAATGCCGGGTGGGACTCGCTGAGGGGGATGCTCAGGCCAGCACCTTCACACAGGCCCAGGCTCCCTGCAATCTGAGCCTGGGAGAGGGGTGGGAGCAGGTGCCACCTTTTGCCCGGGACACTGGAGGAGGCAGGGCTGAGCTGCTGCTGGGGGAGAGGGGGGAGTTTTGCAGAGTTGAAGGGTAGAGATGGGGGGCAGGGCCCTGGGCCCCTTTCTCCCCCCCACCGTCCCCCCGCTGGTACTGGCTGTGTCTGGTCCCTCTGCTACCAAGCCGGTTCTATGCTGCATCTGAGCCCATAACCCTTCTGTTCTCCCTGCCACTGAGCGTCCCTGCTGGCAGCCGAGTGGGGTGTGGGGCCCGGTGCCACATGCCTGGGGGGGGGTCAGTCGGTACAGAGCTCCGGCCGCAGCATCGGTCAGGTGAGTGCCCCACAGCGAGTGGGCACCAGAGGCAGGCGCTAGACCCCCTCCCCACTGCCCCCAACCCTCTGCCCAGGGGAGCCTGCTTCTGCATGGCCTGGCGGGGGCCTCCCTTCACCCCGGGCCAGGGCGTCAGCGCTCAGCCCCGGCGCGGTACTGTCCCCTCGGCACGGCTCCCACCATTCACACCGTGGCTGCCGGGCCACTGCCCCGTGGGGGCATCCGAGGGGCTGCCGGGGTCTCTTCAGGGCCTCACAACTGACAAGCATGCGACTGGCCACACGCCACTTGGCCCCTTGTGAGCAGAGAATCCAGATGCTCCTGGAACAGCCCCAGATGGGCAGGGACGTGCCTGACAGAGACCCACCCCCCACAGAGACCGAGCCGGGCTTGCGGGGCCATAAACATTTAATGCAAATCAAAGGGTGGCCTCATGCCAGCGAGGGGCGACTGAGGCTGCGTTGCGCAGGCACCGGGCCAGGCAGGAGCAGGTCGCGCAGCCACTGGGACCAGGCCCTGCAGAGCCAGGCTGCTGGATTTGCCAGGCAAACGGGGCCGCTGCTGGTCGGCCGCTGCTGGGGATGCCGCAGGGCGTGGCTGAGCGGCGGGCCCTGTCGTCCCTCCCGCAGCCTGGGCCCGGCGGGGTCGCTCTGCTCCCAGCCTAGTCTCCTGCCCCCTCTCTCGCAAGGCTTCTGAACAAGGGGGGCAGCACCTCGCGGTTCCCCTCGCAGACCTGGTCAAGGACGATGCACTTGTAATGCCAGAGGAGCAGCAGCCCCATGAGCAAAAGGGCCGTCGCGATGCCCAGGGCCAGCAACAGCTTCTTCCCGGAGCAGGCGCCAGGCCCGGACGGCGCAGCCGCCAGGCAGGCCCTTCCCTGCTCGGCACTGGCCGAACGTGCCCCATGCTGGAGTAGCCATTTCAGTCTTGCGAGGAGCACGGAGCGGCTGCTTCCACCCCTCCGGGAACCTGCCCCAGCCGGGCGTGGAGTCTCCAGGTCCCCCCGATCCAGCCGTTCCGTCTTCATGGTCGCAGCCGCCACCAACGGGGCCTCAGTCTCGCGCCCCGGCCTGCCAGCCAGCCCTTCGCAAGGCCCTGAGGGACACGGAGCCAGGGGCTGCCAGCTAGGGGTGCAGCTTGTCCTGTGTGCTGGGGAGAAAGGGGGGAGCGTTGTAGCCGGTACCAGGGACCCACCTGATGGAGTCCAGGCTGGAGGCCTTTGCCTGGGCAGGCTGGAGGAATCGGGATGTTTCTCTGGTTTAATAGACTAGGAGCTGCCCCCGGAGGGTCTGCATTGGGCCAGGCCAGCCGGACAGATGAGCTGGCGAGCGACCCCAGGCCCAGAAGGGGTTTTGCAGCAAAGTAGATGGCTGGCTGAGGGGTCAGGCTTGCAGCCGGCACCTTCTGCCCTCCACAGCATGGGGGAGAGATGGGGGAGGGGACACAATTTGTAGGAGACACCCGGCTGGTCTTGGCCCCCGGGGACAGCAGCAGCAAAGCTCTCCCGGGGGGGGGGGTGCTCCAGCGCCACCAGCAGGACCCACCTGCCTTCTCCAGAGTCAGAGGGGAAAGTCCCTCTTCTGCGCTGGCAGCGCCGGTCACCACGAGCCGCCGGAGCGCGCAGGGAGCCTGGAGGGGGCGTCTCGGGCGCCAGCCGCCCGCTTCTATCGGCTCCGACGGGAGCCGCTGAAGCATCTCCAAGCAGCGGAGCCGGGAGGGGAGCGGTTACTAGAGGCTCTAGTCTAGGAGTCAGCCCGACCCCAGGGGGTGGGAAAAGCAGGAAATTAGCCTCCGGGGGCTGGAGGGAGCGGGCGCCCCGAGTCGGCTCATCTCGGACGCCCGGCCCAGCGGGGTCAGAGGACCCAGGAGGGCCCCCTGGCGTTGCTGGCCGCAGTGCCTCAGCCTGCAAGGCCACAAGCAAGGTCTGTGGGGATTCCTGTGTGCACCTAGCGAAGCCGAGCCCCCCTCCAGCCAGGCACCCCCCTCCCCACGCTCTGCTGGGCAGAGGTGCCCGCCCCTCGCCCAAACTCTGCAGAGCCGGGCTTTCCGTGCCGCTTCGGCTCCCCGGGCCCAGGCACACAGGGGCAGGGTGTCGACTGGTTCCATTGGGTGCCCACTGCCTCCTGTTTGCCCCACACGGCTGAGTGCCCCTCCCCGCGCCAGGGCGGCTGGACCCACACAGGGCCCTGGTGCCTGGCCCGGGGGTAGGGGCTCGGGTGTGGCCAGCTCGGCTCCGAAAGGGCCTTTACGAGGCCTGGATCCAGGCTCCCCATGGTCTTCCCGCAAGGCTGCACAGCGGGCGTGGGCTTGACTACCCCAGAAAGCCCCGAGCTGGCCCCCGGCAGAGTCCAGGGGCCTTTGGCTTTCGTGCCAGCGATGGAGTCGGGGGGACCTCGGTACAGGCAGGGCCCCTTAGGGGTGTCACAGGGCGAGACCGGAGCCCCTCCCCCAGCAGCTGTGAGGTGTCACATCACCTGCTTTTGGGGGGCAGGGCTCCTTCACAAGCACCCCCCGGTCATCCCTTGGAGGCCCCCAATGCATACAGCTGCCAGGCCTGGCGGCTGCTGATCGCCTCCTGCTGCTTCAGCACCCGTCTGCCAAGGGGGGGGGGGGGGGGGCAAGGCTACTCCCCGCCAGGCACCGGTCCAGAGGCTTTCCTAAGGGGGCAGCTGGGTTTGAGACAAGGGTGGCTGCCCCCAGGCCTGCTTGGGGCAGGGAGGCCAAACCGGCAGCAGCCCACTGCGGAGAGCCGCTTCCCTGCCCGAGACGGGACTTGGTCCTCTCAGCTCCAGCCTTTGCTTCCCAGACGGGCCGCTGACCACTACGGAGGCAGCCCGAGCAGGGCCTCGCGGGCCTGCAGCTCCCTGGCAGGAGGAGGGCTCCGCTGCGGCCAGGCGGCTCGGCTCGGGCCCTGGCAGGCTGGGGGGCTAGGAAGGGGAGCGGTGCACAAGCAGCACCTGCCTTACCTGAAGGAAAGGCCCCAGGCAGCCTGTCCGTCTGCAGCCCCGCTGCTCCTGTGCCGTTAGCCAGCCCGGCACCCAGAGCAGGTGCAGCCGAGCAGGTATTTACTGCGGCTCCTGGCCAATCAGGCCTGGCCACTCCTAGAGATGATCTCAGCTGCGGAGGGAAGGAGGCTGCCAGGCTCCAGCCACAGGCCTGAGTGGGGGGGGTGCCCTCCTGCAGCCCCCAGGCAAGTTACTGTCCCTTGTAAACACCAGCTGGGCCATTTTCTGCTCCGGAGCTGTTCCTGGTCCCCCGCGGAGCCCTGTGAGCAAACTGAAGGGAGCCACCATTGCGGCTGCTTCCCTGAAACCCCCGCGGGGCACGTCAGCCGGCTGGCTGCCCAACGAAGAGCTGAAGAAACTCTGGGCAGTGTGGCCGCCGGGTCCCATGGAGCATGGCCCAGGCGGGGCGGGGAGGCCGGCTCCGGGTGGAACAAGCTTGTGTCTTGGAAACACCGGTTCCCATTGCTCCGAGTCCCCTCTGCCAGCATGACACACGTCTCCAGGGAGGAGGGACCGGTTTGGAAGCACCCAGCCGGCCTCCTCCCACCCCCCAAGGAAGGGCAGAGGGGGCTCTGGCAGCCCTTAGATTTCAGGCTGGGCTTGGAACGTTTCCAGGAAGAAGCAACCGGAGGAAGGGCCCCAGGGGAGTCACAGAAACAGGGCTGCTCTAGGGGAGTGCCCACGGTCTCAGCGCAGGAAGCAGGTTGTGTGCCGACTGCCGTGCAGGAGAACAGGCCTCTCGGAGCAGCACATGCCTACGGGGGCGGGGGTCAGTCGGTACAGAGCTCCGGCCGCAGCATCGGTCAGGTGAGTGCCCCACAGCGAGTGGGCACCAGAGGCAGGCGCTAGACCCTGTCCCCACCGCCCCCAACCCTCTGGCCAGGGGAGCCTGCTTGTGCATGGCCTGGCGGGGGCCTCCCTTCACCCCGGGCCAGGGTGTCACTGCTCAGCCTCGGCGTGGTACTGTCCCCTCGGCGCGGTACTGTCCCCTCGGCACGGCTCCCACCATTCACACCGTGGCTGCCGGGCCACTGCCCCGTGGGGGCATCCGAGGGGCTGCCGAGGTCTCTTCAGGGCCTCAAATGACAAGCATGCGACCAGCCACACGCCACTTGGCCCCTTGTGAGCAGAGTAGCGGGATGCTCCTGGAACAGCCCCAGATGGGCAGGGACGTGCCTGACAGAGACCTCCCCCCACTTCCACACTGGCAGAAGTAAGTACCTAGAGGAGGGTTTACTAGCCCCGCAGGAGAATAATCGAGGAGCTGGTGACCGTTGCCCAAAGGCATATCGGGATTGGCCGTCTGAGGTACTTGCAGAGACCATGCCAACACGTTGCTCTGCGGCGCTCAGCCAGGCAGTAGAGGTCACATCTATAATCATGGGCTTGGGTGGTGTTTTGCCAAATTACGTGGGGAGTTTCGATTCTAACATTTATAATAGTGCTGGGGCTGTCCTGGCGCTTCCAAAGTAAATGAAAAAACCCTGAAACTATTGTATTTAACCTGGCGGGTTAGAGAGCCCTAAAGGCAAGAGGAAGGACCTGTGGGGGTAAACTGAGGCAGTCCGTGGTATCTTGCTGAGAACTGACAACTCAAATCCTAAATTTGAGGTAGGCTTGGGAACTCAGCCCAAACAGTTAAACTTGACCCTGGTTTCCCTGGCAACCACATTCCAACGGGGCCTTATCAGAGTGGCGGGTCCCACAACAAACCGTGCAGAAGATTTTCGCACAATCTCCTTATTCCTAGGAAATAAGCTTGGAGCCAGCCCAACAAAATCCGGCTCCCAGCAATAATTTTGCTGCCTTGCTTGCATCCCCCCACAGCTAATGGTTTTGCTGTTCTAAATCTTTGCTGAGCCCTCTGAGATCCTGACAGGGCGCCCGATGTGACTACCGCCAGCGCCCCGCTGACCTGGCCCCGATGGACAGTCACTTAATGGAGGATGCCATGCTTAGTTCCCGCCAGGCGCTAATGAAATGTGTTCGGTCTCTCTATTCCCAGGTAAAGGAAGGGGACCCCCACCGGCAGCTGTCTGTAGCACGGCCCAGCAGGGGGTGCCCTACCGCCCCAGGACAGGGGCTAAAACCAGCTCTACAAGGTAAGGGAAGTGTGCGCTGGGGGAAGGGGCAGTCTGGGGCTGGGACCATGAGGGGACAGACTGAGGTCACTGGGGCTGGGGGTGATGGACCCCAACCCAAGGGGGCTGAGGCATCCTGGCCCCAAATCCTGTAATCACCCCACGCCTGTGCTGTATCCTGGGCTATGTCTAGGCTCCATCGACGGAGCCATGTCAAATAGTTTATTCGGCTTTGTCAAAGCAGCGGGGATTTAAATAATCCCCGCTTCATTAAAATAAACATGGCCGCCGCGCTGGGCCGACGATCAGCTGGTCCGGCCCAGCGCGGCAGCCTAGACGCGGCGCGGTCGACAAGGGAAGCCTTTGCCGACCGCTCCGGTTTGCCTCGTGAAACGACGGAGCCACGTAGTCTAGACAGAGCCCTGGAGAATCAATAAAACCCCTCCATTCTACTGCTGGAGGAATCGGTTCTTGCTGCTATGGGGGTGCAGGAACGGGGGACCCCGACTGCGTCATCCCACACCAGCTGGGCCGTTTCCTGCTCCGGAGCCAGGCTCGGCCTCCCGCAGCGTCACCACCCCTGCTAGTGCTGGGTGCCCCAGGGACTGTCCAGGTATTGGCTGGGCCCCTTCCCCGGTGAGGGACCCTGGCCTGGGCCTGAGCTCCCAGGGCAGGGCTTAGGGGCCGGGAGAGCCTCTCATGGAAGATGCTGGCGCTTGGCTCAGGGCAGAGCCGCCCCGCTGCAGAAGGAAGGGCCAGTGACTGGAAAAGGCTCCGAGTGCCAGGTGCCCTGCTGGGAGCTGGCCCTCGAATGAGGATGGGGGCCAGTGTTCCCTGTAAGCTGAGCCCCTAGGCAGCTGCCCAGGGAAGATTTAAAGGCCGCCCAGCTGCTTAGCAGTGCGCCCACAGCCAGCAGCCTGTGTTTCTGTTGGTGGTGCACTTCCGCACATGCCTTGGTGCGCAGGATAAAATGTATCCCGCACATGGATGGGAAAGATTAGAGGGAATGCTGGTGGGGGCCCTGGCTGGGAATCAGACCCCAACCGACGGGGTGGGGGAAGATGTGGCACCTGCTGGCACAGGCACCCTGCTAGAGACTGGGCCTCAGGCAAGCAAGGAACCTGGCAATGTCCCAGCCCAGTCTCCCCCCCCCCCGCCCCGAGGAGGGAGGAAGGGCCCACGTGACACTGGCACGTTTGTAGCTCCTTACAGAGCTGGGGGGAAGGGTTGTGCCCCCCTCCCAACACTGGGGGGGAGGGGCAGGCGGCCAGCAGCTGGCAGGAGCCCACGCTGCCTGATGCGGAGCCCCCCTTTCCTGCCAGGTAGTGGGAGAGGAGGGGAAGAGGCAGCGCAGCCCCCCGCCCCCACACTCCCAGCCCCCTGCCTTAAGGCCCTAGCGGGTAAATGTGCTAGTCCATGAATAAAGGGGAGCTCAGCCAGGCAGGGGCTAGAAACTCCCCTGGGGCGTTAAAGAGCAGGCCCAGGCCCGTCTGCGAGTCTCCCTTCCCCTTGGGGTGAACATGGAGAGCTACATGCAGGAGGAACCTCCGAGGCCTCTGGGAGCTAATCCAGGGCTCCCCCGCTTTGGGGCAGGCTGGGGTCTCGGCTCAGACAGCTCCGAAAAGTGGGGGAGGGGCATTGAGGGGAGTCAGCCTGAACCCAGCAATTGTGAAAAGCATCCGAGAATCAGAGTCCACCGTTCCCTTTGGCTCGAGCCCAACCCGGCCCTCCGGCCCGAAGCGAGCGGGGGTTTGATTTCCAGGCTCTGGTTCACTCCGGAGGAAGGGAGACCCAGTCCCCAGCCGTCCCTTCTGGAACGGAGCCGGCTGCAGGGCTCTCCGGTGAGCGAACGGTTCCCTTTCCCCTCGGCTGCCTGCGGGCTGGGGATGCGAACCCGGGCGGTTGCTGCATTGCAGGAACGGGTCTGTCCCAGGCTAGAGGCTGTCGGGGGGCAGCGCTTTCTCCCGCTGATGCTGTTCCACCGAGTGTAGCCAGCAGGGACCTCGGCACCGCCGCAGGGATTACACACGGGACCCCCACGGCTCCAGGGAGGGTGCCGCGGGTCAGCCAGCGTCTCCCAGGGAGCCCTGCGTGTCCCAGCCCTGTCCTGCCTGCGCCAGCCGCTTCCCCGCCACGGGCTGTGTTGATTTGGTGGGAGGGCTGCAGGCGAGGGGATCAGTCCAGAGTAAACAAGCAGGAAGCAGGCCAGGGAGCATCTGCTTGTGAGGCAGCCCCTGGTAAATAGCCCAGCCTGCCCCCCCTCCCCAGAGCCACTGTGCAAACCGCCAGCCGGAAACGTGGGAGCAGGGGAATGTCGCGTCCCTTCAGAGCCGTGCTCTGGGCGAGGTCCCCGCGAGGGGCGGGTGACGCTGGCGGGGCCTTGGGCAGCAGGGGCCGGTTGAGGGCTGGAAGTGGCTCTCTGGGGGAAGCGGCCTGGCAGGTTGGGGTCCGGTTCGGCGGGACCGGCCCGGTTCCAACCTGCTCTGGCTCCGAGATGGGGAAGAGCCGTTTGCCCCTCTCCGTGTGCAAGGCCTGCTGAGGCTGCTGCACTGCAGGCCGGAGGAGCCCTGAGCACTGCTCCTGGGGGGCGAGCCCTCCTCCGCCCCGCTGTGCCCCCTCGGTCTGGGCAGAGGTTCCCCCTGGCCCTGCCTCACGACCGCGAACCCGCCCAGAGAACCCAAGAGACACACAGCTCACTCCCTGGAGCGAGTTCCAGCTCCCCACATGCCCAGGCCAAACCTGCTGCAAGCCATGCAAGCCCCCCAGTAACGCCTAGCTGCTCGCCAGGGCTGTCAGCCGGGGAGGGCCCTGCAGTAACGCGCCAGCCGCCCGTCTAGGAATCAAAACCACAGAGCACTAGATTCATCGAGAACATCGAATCAGCCAGTCCTAGGGTTGCCAGGTGGTTCCAACAAAGATACCGGACACACTTGGCGTGACCTCACAATCGACATCCCATCTGATGTACAAGGTCCCCGACAGTTCTATTGGCTCATTTCCATTTTCTCAATTTGTGTCCCGAACAGAGAGCTCAAACACTGGACTGTCGGGTTCAATCCCGGACACCTGGCACCCTATCGAGACCAGTCCCCTGCCTTCACGGCAGGACCAAGTACCTAGCTCGCCCCTGACCGCGTCTGTCCAACCTGCTCTTCAATATCTGCAGGGATGGAGATTCCACAACCTCCCCAGGCAACTTATTCCAGTGTTTGACCATCCTGACAGGTAGGAGTTTTTTGTAATGTCCAACCTGAACCTCCCTTGCTGCAGGTTAAGCCCCTTGCTCCTTGTCCTGTCCTCAAAGGGCAAGGGGAACAATTTCTCTCCCTCCTCCTCGGAGCAAGTGGAAAGCTTGGTGCCCCCAGCTCTCTTCTGTCTCTGAAGAGCAGCTACAGCTGCGCCTGGACTAACTCCTGCAGGGAGCCCACGCACCGGGGCGGGAGTGTCAGAGTGCAGGGAGCAGTTGGGAATGTCTGCCTGATACCCACCGCGCTGCCGGTGGCTGGGGGATCATGGCTGCAGCTGCCCTGCGCCTGCTGGCTCAGAGGCTCCCACCCTGCGGAACGCCTGGCCCACGGGGCACGTCCACCCTACAAAGCCGGGTTCCTTTGGCTTTGAGCAGCGGATGTCGCAGGTCCCCGCTCGGTGGCTGTGGTGGCCGGAGTACACCCCCACTGCTGGGGTTGCGTTGTCACAAGGTGCGGTGCCCTGGGGGAGCTACCCCACGGTCCCTGCCGCAGCCTGGAACTCTGGGTGAGGGTCCCAGCGCCTCGTGGGATGGAAACACTGCCGCGGGTGGTCATGGGTGCATGTTGGCAGCCTCCCATGTCTGTCTAAGCGCCTTTCTTGTCAGGCGGCAGCGCTGTGTGGCTCTGGGGTAGCCCGGATACACCAGGCCCTGCGTGATTACTGATTTTGGCCTAGTGTAGCCCTCCAGCCTAGTCCATATAGTTTAGTGCCCCTCTATCAGGGGAAATACAGCCCTCCAGCCTAGTCCATATAGTTTAGTGCCCCTCTATCCGGGGGAATACAGCCCTCCAGCCTAGTCCATATAGTTTAGTGCCCCTCTATCAGGGGAAATACAGCCCTCCAGCCTAGTCCATATAGTTTAGTGCCCCTCTATCCGGGGGAATACGGCCCTCCAGCCTAGTCCATATAGTTTAGTGCCCCTCTATCCGGGGGAATACAGCCCTCTGGCCTAGTCCATATAGTCAAGCCTTTTTCACCAGCTTGGATGCTGGATTACGGGGGTTTTGGGGGAGGTAGGGGGACCCGGGCCCTCCCGCTCCTCTGGGTCCCAGCGCAGGCCCTATTGGCAGTGTCAGTACCCACTGCCTGGTTGGTGGGGATGCCTGCCGGAACACGCCGACCGCCCGGAGGTCCTTCCGCCGCCCAGGGCTGCTTCCTACCTCTCCCCTGGCCGAGGCGATGTCCTGGGGTCTGTGCTTTGGCTTGCAGCAGGCCTTGCTCCAGCGGTAGCGGGGATGGCAGGTCTGGCTTCTGGGACCGCTCAGGATCTCAGTCCTTCCCCTTGGGCTACCTCCCCCGACTGCCTGCTTCCCCTGGCGTTTATCCCCGGGCCCGTTCGTGCGCCTGCCCAGCAAGGCTGCTGGGGTGGGGTCTGCCCTGCCCCCGCGGCCAGGTGCACTCTCTTGGCTGCAGTGCAGGGTCCTGCCGCCCTGCCACACCTACACACCAGTGTTTCTTTTGCTGCTTCGGTGCTCGGCCTCCCCCTTCCATTCCCTCTCCAGCAGTCAGAGCCACTGGCTCCTGCAGGCTCCACGCTGGAGGCGTTTGTCACCCGGGCCATGGTCCCCGGGCTGTGAGCTCGCCGCCTGCTTCACCAGGAGACGAACATTGAAACGTCCCCGGGGCTGATGCTGCCGCAGTCATTGCTGTGGGGCCGAGGGCGGGACTGGGTCAGTTGTTCACGGGTTAATTCCCCCTCTCCGTTGAACAACCAACCCTTCTGCCTCACCTGCATCTGTCTAGCTTCAGCATCCAAGTTCCTCCGAGAGCCCGAGCCGCTGGAGCTGAGTATCTCTCACTTGCTTTAGTGGCCGTGGCGATTCGATTGGACAGGAGGGGGGGGGGGGGGGCGACAGGAGTGTGTGGGGGGGTCCCCCCCTCATTTTAGATTTGCCGCAGGGGCCCAAAAACCATTTTGCAGCCTGACTCCCGAGTGTTGGCGACGGTGCTGGAGCTTTTGCTGAGCTGGTCGGCAGGGAAACGGCAGCGGATTAGCTTTGTTACGGGGAGGAGACATTACTAAGGTGCTGGGCTTCTTTTTCGGGGGGAATCTGAGGAGTGGCTGGAACTAGCCAGCAGGAGGCCAGAACATCCCACGGATCAGCACTAGGGGGTGCAGCTGCCTTTACATAGCAAGTAGCCGTCCAGCTGAAGAAAACGAGGGACCATTGCCCACAAGTTTCGCTGAAAGCTGTGCCTCCCTGCGGCGTCCTGCCTGTGCAGCTATGGCCGCGTGGGGGTGGTGTACTGCTGCTGACAGAGAGAGAGGAGAGAGCTCTTTTGGCTGCGTTGCACGGCTGTGCCGCTGCAGGGTCTGTAGTGTAGACGGAGCCTTAGGCTTCTGAGACAGTAAAGCTTGGGCCCGAAAGTTCCTGTATAGCAGAAGTTCAGTTGGTAACCTCCTCGGCAGCACGGGGTCACAGCAGGCATTCCTGGGGTGAAGAAGGGTAATGTCTGTTGTTGCTTTAAGACAAGTCTCAATTTTCTAGGTGGTGCACACTGATAACTAGTTGAATTGATTAGCATGCGGCTATTAACCATTCAAGCAGCTCATAGGCAGTTTACCACGAACTTCACAGAGAAATAAAGACAATGATCTTATTACCCCTCAAGTTCCATGTAAATGTTAATTCCCCCTTTTGAGTCAATAGAGTATAGGAATGAAACATAGTCAGGAGTCATCGTTCAGCATCTACAAGCTAATTAGATCCCCTTCTAACGAGATGTAGATAAACAGAGACAAATACAGTCAGGCCCTACTTCCGATTCGCTAACCCTACATGCCTACGTATGCAGGGCTGTAGTCTATTTAACGTGGCTTTGCCCTGTTTGCCATTTCAATACTCTTCTAATATGTCTTTGGGGGTTGTTCTCAAGTCTCACAATCTGCTGGTTGCTTAACCCTTGCTGGCTCACGCCTGGAACAGAATATGATGAAAGCCGCAGTTACTGGCATCCACACGGGTTCCTGAGTTTGTTTACAACACAGAGCTTTAAAACGGGAGGAGCTGAAATAGTTTAGTTGTAGCTTTTTAAAATCAACCTCCTGCTTTGGTCCCCAGAGTCAGCGGGGACTGGGCTGTAAATGGTCCCTCCAGGGGTTTTCTCATTGTACAAAGGCCTGCAGGTGTCAAAGACAATTTGTGATCCCCAGTTTGTCTCTTTGGTTCTGGAGCGTTCACTTCTCTAGTTGCTTTTCCTTTCTGAGGACTAGGCTTGATTTCATCTTTGGTTTCCTATCCCAAAAATTCAACTGGTGTAGGCAGCAAATACCCATACATTCCTGGTTTTCTGTAGAGCGGGTCACATTGATCTGCACCGTGCAGCCGGCTCAGAGAGTCTCATAATCGTGCCATTCTTCCTTATGTTCTTTAACTCAGCTTCTACTTCGTGAAGTCATGTGATAGGAATTGTGTGGGGTGCACGTGAAAACAGTGCAGTTCAGCCTTGTGCCTTGCAATTGTTTCTACTGGATCTCCCTTTAAAAGTCTGAGACCAGGGGTACGTCTGGACTACATGGCTCTGTCGACGGAGCCATGTGAAATAGTTTACTCGGCATTGTCAATGAAGCAGGGATTCAAATAATCCCCGCTTCATTAAAATAAACATGGCCGCCGCGCTGTGCCCACGATCAGCTGATCCAGCACAGCACGGGAGTCTAGACGCGGCGCAGTCGACAAGGGAAACTTTTGTCGACCTCTCGGATATGCCTCGTGAAACGAGGTTTACCGGAGCAGTCGACAAAGGCTTCCCTTGTCGACTGCGCCACGTCTAGACCGTCCCGCTGTGCTGGATCAGCTGATCGTCGGCACAGCGCGGTGGCCATTTTTAGTTTAATGACGCGGGAGTTATTTGAATCCCTGCTTCATTGACAATGCCAAGTAAACTATTTCACATGGCTCCGTCGACGGAGCCATGTAGTCCAGACGTACCCCAGTAGTCCATTGATTTCTTCTACCTTTCTCCTTCGGCCAGAGGTGGCCAATAAAACGGTGGCAATTCGCTGGCTTCACCCCTGCTGGGCTGCTGCTGCTAGATTTACCTGCGCCTCCGCAGGTCCCAGCGACTATAGCATGGGTTGGAAGTAGGGATGTAATGGTGCAGTCGATTAACCGATTAGCAAAAGCGTATAGGTTAATACTATAGATGACATGCAAACCCCCCCCCCCCCGCCAATAAATGTTTAGCACCCAGCTCAGTCCCAGTTTGCACTGGGTCCTGGACCTCCCCCCGCTGCAGCTTTGCATTTCAAGTGTAGTAGGACCCAGGCAGGCAGGCAGCCTGGCTCAGTTCCGGCTCGTGCCGGGTCCAGACGCTCAGGCCCCTCCGCCCCGGACAGGGGCTGCCTGTGGACTATAGAATAGTCACCTAATCGATAAGAATTCACGAGGTAATCGACTATTCAATAACCGACATTTCACATCCTTAGTTGAAGCTGCTCGGGGACTATTAGAAAGGGCCTCCTGCCCCTTTCCCTAGGTGGGGTGACCCAGACACGTATTAACGAGCCTGCGCCTGCAGGGCTCCTGTCCCTTGCACTCTGGATAATCCCCCGTGAGCCAGGAAGCAGCAGCCTGCAGGCTGAGCCAGCAAAGTGTGCCTTGTGCACAGCCGCTGGGTAGCCCCCTCCTCGGCCTGCGCCAGCACGTGCTCTGGGAGGCCCCACCCCACCCCATCCAGCGCCCTGGCCTAGGCCTCCCCAGATCCTGGCCGAGCACGGCAGCGTCACAAGTTGCAGCTCCTCCGGCTGCTCCCCTCCTGCACTTCCTGCTGTAACTTATCTGCAAATTGCGGCCACCTCTGGGGAGGGGCGGAGGACTCTGCTGCCCGGGCCCGTGGCTCAGGGAGCCGGTAGCTGCCCCATGCTCGGGCTGTTCGCCGGGGTGGCGTGTGCAGCGAGGTCGTGAACCTGGTGGGATTCACAAGTGCCCGGAAGTGGCCTTCGCTTCTCTCCAGGCACCTTGGCAGGGGCTCACGCTTCCTCCCTTTTGTTTCGTGCTCTCCCCCTCTGCCCCTTGTTTATCTGAGCTCATGCCTGAGGTTTGTGTTTCCTTCTTGTGCTTTCTTGTGTCCCTTCCCTCCGCTGCCGCTCACAGCCGGTGCTGCAAACAAAGGAAGGGCTGCCTCATTGTGATCCTGAGAACCCGCCTAAGCCAAGCCCTGTGTTTGTGGTTCTCGGCCTGGCGTTCTGTGGGGCAAGGCAGACTGGAGCCAGCGTGTGCGTTTTGGGTGCCAGAATGAGGAAGTCCCTCGAGAAAGGCTCTGGGAGCGAGGGCTCCACAGAGATAACGGACCTTCGTTAGACAAACCACGGAAGTATGCTCCACTTCTCCACCCCATTCAGCACACGCAGCATGTAGAAAGGGCTTGCAGCTCTCGGGCAGGGAGACAGACCCGTGGTGCTGCAGAAAGCAGCCTGGCTAGGAAAACGATTAAAAGCCCCAAATATTTGTCTGTT
Source organism: Pelodiscus sinensis (assembly GCF_049634645.1). Lineage (NCBI taxonomy): Eukaryota > Metazoa > Chordata > Testudines > Trionychidae > Pelodiscus > Pelodiscus sinensis. Next base: position 2,356,955 of record NC_134732.1, on the reverse strand, counting down.
TCTGAAACAAGCGAGCGGGGGGGGGGGGGGGGGGAGGAGTGGGAGGAGTAATGGAGAAGGTAACAACTTTGCATTTAGCTCAGCCACTCCATAATCTTCCCTGCAGAGAGCTCCAGCCAGACCAGCAGGGCTGAGCCCCATCACAACCAAACTAAGCAGGACCTAAGTGATTTTCTAAAAACCATGTTCTGGTGGCTCAGCACCAGTCTGAGGCAGGTCACGGCGTGGTGCACGTGTCTGTCCCCCAGAGGCCAGGGTGGAGTTGGGGACATCCTAGTTCCATCACACTTTGTGACTGTTGTGTAGGAGCAGGTTTGGGATGTGACCCTGGGTGGAAGACCTTTGTAATATTATAGTTACCAATATTACTACAGTGAAATGACTCGTACAAGCTCTGCCGTGGAAGGCATCAGTGATCAGCACTTTATTAATGACCGGGATGAGGGGATGGATTGCACCCTCTGCAATTTTGCGGCTGACACTAAGCTAGGGGGAGAGGTGGATACGCTGGAGGGCAGAGAGAGGGTCCAGAGTGACCTGGACAGATTAGAGGACTGGGCCAAAAGAAATCTGATGAGGTTCAACAAGGACAAGTGCAGAGTCCTGCCCTTGGGACGGAAGAATCCCAGGCATTGGTACAGACTGGGGACCGACGGGCTAAGCAGCAGTTCTGCAGAAAGGGACCTGGGGATTCCAGTGGATGAGAAGCTGGATATGAGTCAACAGGGCGCCCTTGTAGCCAAGGAGGTGAATGGGGGTATGTCTACACTACCCTCCTAATTCGAACTAGCGGGGTAATGTAGCCATACCGCACTTGCAAATGAAGCCCGGGATTGAATTTCCTGGGCTTCATTTGCATAAGCCGGGCGCCGCCATTTTTAAATCCCGGCTAGTTCGAACCCCGTGCCGCGCGGCTACACGGGGCTACACGCGGCACGGAGTAGCTAGTTCGGATTAGGCTTCCTATTCCTATACTAGCTGTACTCCTCGTGGAGTGTACCCTGGCATATTGGGCTGCGTTAGGAGGAGCATCGCCAGCAGATGCAGAGAAGTGATTGTTCCCCCTTATTCGGCTCTGGTGAGGCCACATCTGGGCTATGTCTACACTGCCCGTTTGACGCAAAAAACATGCAAACGAGGCAAAGCGTGGAATATCGCCGTAAGGGGGGTTTTGCGCAAAAATGGAGCCTCATTAATTATGCAAATGAGGCACGGCAATATTCCATGCTTCGCCTCATTTGCATATTTTTTGTGCAAACGGGGGCCGTGTAGACATAGCCCTGGAGAATGGATGTGGACGCATTGGAGAGGGTCCAGCAGAGGACAACCAGAATGACTCGGGGGCTGGAGCACATGGCCGATGAGGAGAGGCTGAGGGATTTGGGTTTGTTTAGTCTGCAGAAGAGACGAGTGAGGGGGGATTTGAGAGCAGCCTGCAACTTCCTGAAGGGGGGGTCCAAAGAGGATGGAGAGGGGCTGTTCTCAGTGGGGGCAGGTGGCAGAACAAGGCGCAATGGGCGCAAGTTACAGTGGGGAGGTCTAGGTTGGATATTAGGAAAAACTATTTCCCTAGGCGGGTGGGGAAGCCCTGGGCTGGGTTCCCTAGGGAGGGTGGAATCTCCATCCCTCGAGGTGTTTAAGTCCCGGCTGGACAGAGCCCTGGCTGGGATGATGGAGTTGGGTCGGTCCTGCTTTGGGCAGGGGGCTGGACTCGATGCCTCCTGAGGTCTCTGCCCGCCCTGGGGTTCTACGATTCTATATGCATGTGAGTCAGTAGCACAGGAAGGGACGTGCCTGTGGACAGGGACTCCATGAGCTTTCCCCGTGCCCCTGTGCTTGGGACAAAGGCCGGTCAAGCCACATGGCAGAGATATACAAAGGCAGCTGCATCGTCTCCATGTTTATTTGGTTTCTGCTTCTCACCTCTGGAGTAACTCCTCCACGAAGCGAGGCTTTGAACGAGGGACTGACGGGCCCACCCAAGCTGTGGCTGAGCTCCAGAGAGACTTCACAAGCCAGCCAGCTCCCCACTGCCAAGAACCTGATCCCTGGACTCTGTAGCTGGTCGCTTTGACCATGCAGCAGCTCTCTTGGGCATTTCTTGTATTGAAACCCCCCTTTGTTCTTAGACAGGAAAGGACGGGGCAGCAGTATGGTAATTGGGGCAAGAGCCGCCCCGCTAGCGTTGCCGTGGGCACGGGGTGGTGCCTTTGGGGGTCGGAGGAACGTTCTGGGTAGGAAATAGAGTCTGAAATAACGTCTATTTGCAGATTGTGAGCCGGGGGCCCGAATGCCCTGAGGGGGAGGGGCTGTGGGAGTTCTTCTTTTCAGCCAGTGGGAGGGATGAAGAGCCCAGTTTGTGACTGGTTTGTGAATCTCACTGCAGTGTTAACCACCAGCTGGGGGGAGGGAGGGTCTGCCTCCTCTGGGGAGCCTGGTCTGACCCGGGCGTTTCCAGCATGGGCAGCGCCTCGCCCCACAAGTGCTTTTACCTGGGTCTGAGCAGCGGTGACAGTGTAGCCCCCAGACTGTGTGGGGCGGGCCCTGCCCCCTGGCGCAGCACTTAGGCCTGTCAGAGAGAGAGAGAGAGAGAGAGAGAGAGAGAGAGAGAGAGAGAGAGCGTTTCCTCCGAGTGGCGGAGAGAGGCTCGTGCACTAAGCGCCGGAGGTCCCGGGTGCCGCTCCGCCTGGGGCTGGACGCGGCGACCTCCGGAGACCCCTCCCGGCCCTAGGGGTCGAGGAGCCAGTGGGCAGGTGCCCAGGGTGGAGGCGACCCTGGCAGGGCATGGGGAGGGCAACATCCTTTCTAGGCCCCTTTCAGCTTCTCCAGAGTGAGCCCTGCCACCGGGTGACCCGCCCCTAGATGGTCCCTCCTCGGAGCCAGGGCAGCCCCCCTCCCGGTCTGCTCCCTCGGTTCCCCTGTGCGCTGTCCCCGAGGCACCGGGGGGCGTTGTGCTGCGGCGCCTGGCTGGTGCTCCTTCCGCCGGGACTGCAGAGCCCTGGGCGCCCCCTCGCCATTCTCCTGCCCCTGGGGTTTTGCTCAGGGTGCAGGGTTCCCAGGCTTGCGGGGTGCCGAGCAGCCAGGGGGTGCCTGGGGCCCGAATGCCCTGGCTCGGCTGGGCCCGTGGATGAGAGGCGCCCGCCAACCGCAGCGGTGACGCATGGGCCAGTGCGGTGCCCGGCACCCGCGCGCGGGGGGTTAGGAACAGCCAAACTCCCGCAAGCCCCGAGCCCTGCGGAACCCTGGGGAACACGCGACGCAGGCTCTGCCGCCGCGAACCTCTGCAATGGAAGCGCCGGCCAGCCCGGGCCGGAGGAGCGATGCTCATGTATCCCCGGCGGCTGAGTCCCGCACCAGCTCCCGCTCCCAGAATCGGCCCCCGCCGGCGCGAAGGGCCAGTCGCGCAGCGAGGCGAGCCCATGGCCGGGGTGGTCCCGAGAGCGGGCGGCCCGTGCGTTCAGGCTGCACCGAGAGAGGCCCGGGGCTGGCCTGGTGCGGTCCCCGTGGTCTGCAGCGAGCGGGATGTGGCCGGGCCAGGTAGCAGCTCCTGCTCTCCTGCCAGCTCTCTCTCTCGGGGAACGCGCTGCTGCCAGGCCGCGAAGCCAAGCGCTGCAGCAGCCCAGGGGAGCGGGGCAGGGCCGACGCTGCACCTTGCGCCCATCCACAGCCCGCGGCGGCTGGGGGCGCGCTCCAGGAACGGGTCCGTGGAGGCTTGTTTGTGCATGATTTGCATTCTTTGCCGGCCAGCCCCGGCGCTCCAGGAAGGGCAGGGGGACTTTATCTCCCGCCCTCAGCGCGCACCGTGGGGGTGGGGGAGTCGCGGTTTCCTTTTCCCTGATGACTAGCTGAGCGCTGCACTGGTGTCACCCAGCTCTGCGCTGCTGGGAGCCGAGGCGGAAGGCATGCAGCCCGGCCGGCCGCTGCGAGGTGAGTCCAGCCGCGGGGGCTAGGTGGGGGCAGGTACCGCCTGGAGCGTCCAGCCTCTCTGCAGAAACTCCCCGAGAATTCGAGAGGTGGAGGGAAGGGGCCAGAGTGAGAGGAAGAGGTGAAGGATCCCCCCCCCATCCCAGCTGCTCAGGGAGGGAGGAAGGAGAAAGGAGGAACTGCACTTTCCTCCCCTCCCCCCCTTGTCCGAGCAGCTGGAAAGGCTGATTCACGAGCATCGCGAGCCGCCTGTAGCGTGAGACCACATTGAAAAGTTTGATATTTCAAGTTTGATACCACCCCCGGCTCCGGCACCGGCCCCTCCACCCCCGGCTCCGGCACAGGCCCCTCCACCCCCGGCTCCGGCACCGGCCCCTCCACCCCTGGCCCCGGCACAGGCCCCTCCACCCCCGGCTCCGGCACAGGCCCCTCCACCCCTGGCCCTGGCACAGGCCCCTCCACCCCCGGCTCCGGCACAGGCCCCTCCACCCCTGGCCCCGGCACAGGCCCCTCCACCCCCGGCTCTGGCACCGGCCCCTCCACCCCCGGCTCTGGCACCGGCCCCTCCACCCCCGGCTCCGGCACAGGCCCCTCCACCCCCGGCTCCGGCACAGGCCCCTCCACCCCTGGCCCCGGCACAGGCCCCTCCACCTCCGGCTCCGGCACAGGCCCCTCCACCCCTGGCCCTGGCACAGGCCCCTCCACCCCCGGCTCCGGCACAGGCCCCTCCACCCCTGGCCCCGGCACAGGCCCCTCCACCCCCGGCTCTGGCACCGGCCCCTCCACCCCCGGCTCCGGCACAGGCCCCTCCACCCCCGGCTCCGGCACAGGCCCCTCCACCCCTGGCCCCGGCACAGGCCCCTCCACCCCTGGCCCCGGCAAAGGGCCCTGCCACCCCCAGCTCCATCACAGCCGCCCTGCCACCCCCGGCTCCGGCACAGCTGCCCTGCCATCCCCAGCTCCATCACAGCTGCCCTGCCATCCCCAGCTCCATCACAGCAACGCTGCCACCCCCGGCTCCATCACAGCCGCCCTGCCACCCCCAGCTCTGGCACAGCCGCCCTGCCACCCCCTGCTCCGGCACAGCCGCCCTGCCACCCCCGGCTCTGGCACAGGGCCCTGCCACCCCCGGCTCCAGCACAGAGCCCTGCCACCCCCGGCTCCAGCACAGGGCCCTGCCACCCCCTGCTCCGGCACAGCCGCCCTGCCACCCCCGGCTCTGGCACAGGGCCCTGCCACCCCCTGCTCCGGCACAGCCGCCCTGCCACCCCCGGCTCTGGCACAGGGCCCTGCCACCCCCGGCTCCAGCACAGAGCCCTGCCACCCCCGGCTCCAGCACAGGGCCCTGCCACCCCCTGCTCCGGCACAGCCGCCCTGCCACCCCCGGCTCTGGCACAGGGCCCTGCCACCCCCTGCTCCGGCACAGAGCCCCAGGCGCTGCCCTGCCACCCCCAGCTCCAGCACAAGACTTTGCCACCCATGGCTCCAGGACAGGGCCCCAGGCCCAGCTCTCCTCGGGCCCCGCTTTACCGCCTCGGGCCAGAGGACGGTACTTGGGGTCTTTCCTGGATGTTATATCAGGTTACGGTTGTTTCATCACAAGGGTGCAGGCTCCTAAGGGCGCCTGAAGCAGCCCAGCCCTGCAAACATCCACCCTAGCTGCCCCCCCCCCCCCCCCCCCGTGCCGGAGCATGGCCACTCCCTCCCTCTCTCCAGTGCCTGAGGGAGAGCAGCCCCGGCCCCCTTCTCCCATGGCTTTGTAGGAGCAGCAGTCATGGGGGGACTGAGCACAGTGATACGTGAGCTACGTCCTGCGGCGGCATCCCAGACCTGCTCCATCAGTGCCCAGCCGGTGCCAGGCAGCCCGGCTGCAGGGCCCAGCTGTGTGCCAGCTCTTCCCTCCCATCCGGCTGCGAATGGGGAGGGGAATGAGCATTCGGAACAGCTCATCGAGGGCTGCGGGGGGGGGGGGGGGCATCTCTGGCATCTTTGAAATCCAGATGGGAAGTGTGCCTGGGGCGCCGGCCGAGCTCGGAAGGAGCAGTCAGGGCAGTGGCAGGGCGTGGCACAGGCGGGCTAGCCGGGGATGTGTGTGTGACTGCGCACTCGGCCCGTTCCTCCTCCTTCTGGAGAGCTCTGCCTCCTGCCGGAGCCAAGTCCCCTGCCTTTCCCAGGCGCTTTCTTTCCAGTTCTCCTGCTGCACGTTGCAGAGCTCAGAAATGCAAGGCAGGCCGGCAAGGGAGCAGCGGCTCGTTTCCCCAGAGGGAGGGTCCCACCGCACGTCGGCCGCCCGCAGAAACGCTCTTGGTGGATCTTTGCTCCACAGCCGGGAGGTGGCTCAGTGTGTGGGGGGGGATCCTCCAATCCACTGCAAGCCTGACTTTCGGTGCCACAGAAAGCCCTGTCGTCCGGCAGAGAATCCTAGAAGCCCAGGGCGGGCAGAGAGCTCAGGCGTCATGGAGTCAATCAGCCCAGCCAGGGCTCTGTCCAGCCGGGACTTACACACCTCCAGCGATGGAGATTCCACCCCCTCCCCAGGGAACCCAGCCCAGGGCCTCACCACCCTCCTTGGCAACGTTTCATTTGCTCTTCAAACCAGCGCACGAGCCAGCCTGGCAGGGATTCCGGGGCCGCTCGCTCAGCAGACTGGGGTTTCTCTCTCTTGGCTGGGATTCAAAGTCCTTGCAGACAACTTGAGACGTCATTTTGCATCTCGGGGGTCTGCCATCCCTGACACGTGCACTGCCTCTAGCGCTGCGCCTGCCCCAGGCCGACACATCCCAGGGGGTCCCCTGGCCTTCTCCCCCTGCTCTCCAGATCTCTGAGAGTGGCCCATCTTCTCCCTTCGTCTGCCAGTTTTACCTGTACATGCACGGCACTTGTCAACACTTATAATAAAACAAGACTAGATTGTCAACCTGTGGAACTCCTTGCCAGGGGATGCTGTGAAAGGCAACACTATAAAAGGGCTAAAAAAAGGAATGACAGAAGTTCGTGAAGGATGGGTGCATCGGTGGCTATTAGATAAGATGGGTGGGGCATGATCTCATTCTCTAGGTGTCCCTACGCCTCCGACTGCCAGAAGGAGGGAGCAGACAACAAAGGATGCATCACTCGGGGTGGTCTGTTGTGCTTTCTGATTTCCAGGCGCTGGCTCCTGTCAGCAGACAGGACACGGGCCTAGACGGACGGCTGGTCTGTCCCCGAGTAGCTACTCTTAGGTGACTAATAGAGAGTTAACTAACTACGAGCAAGACAGGGAGGGAAACAGCTGGTCACAGCACAAAACAAACTCATAAAATGCAAACCCGGGTCTGCACTTCTCAACAGGCCACTGCTTTCGAACCACGTTGCCCGTCTCTGCCGAGCGCACTCCTCGGCCGAGTCGGCTGATGTCACAAGCGCCCGGATCCCATTGCTCGTGGAAGGCAGGCTGCTCCGGAAGGGTTTTCCTCTGAGAGTGGCCTGAGTGCCTTTCCCTGCCGGCTGTTGCACTGAAACAGGCGCCTGTCTGTATCTGCAGCTAGGGCCTGAGGCGTGAAGCCTGATGAGTTATGGGCTTTACCTGTACACGTTACTCAGTGACTGTCCCATGGGGCGTGTTGGGTGTAGTGAGTTTGTCAGGCCTGAGAAAATAGCTGTGTGCAAAGGATGGAGGGAGGGCCAAGGAACCTCGGCGTTATTCCCCTCCCTTCCCCCGGCCATTGACCTGTAGGGCAAGCTGCTGACTCTCCTGCAGGCCTCAGTTCCCTCTTCTCTTTTCTGGACAGGGCAACTGTGACTGTGTTTTCTTTGCCTCTTGATGGTTGTGCACAATCTCCATCTCGTGGTGCCGCAGCTGGCCCCGCTGGTCCCGTGCAACCGCACCCCGCGGTGAGTGATTTAACACCCAGCACTTCTGTGGAACAGTCGCTGCCTGCGCGACATCCTCACCCTCGCCCTCTGCCCCCAGCGCTTCGTGCAGCGCTGCTCAGGGTTGCGTGCTTCGGAATGCAGTGGGGTCGCTTCCTCCGGCTGTATCGGAGCTGGCTCCAGTCCGCACTGGACTCAACCGTTCCTAGCTCCAGCACTTGGTTAAACCAGGGCTGGCTAGAACTTTTTGGGCAGGCCCACCGCTAAGACCCTCTACCAAGCTAAGGTCTAGGCCAGTTGCAAACAGATTCTGCCTTTAGGGGATCGGGATGAATTTACGTCTCCTGACCCGTGACCAAAATAAGACACGTTAGCTGCTCCAGTGTTGCACTTCGATGCCCATGAAACCTGCATCTCCGAGTCTTTCCATAGAATAGCCACATGATTTTTGTGCTCTTGCCAAGTGCTGCCAAGAATGGTGATAGCATCTGTACATGCGGGTGAGATCCTGTAGGCCACAAAACAGCTAGTTAATACGCCTCTGAAATGTGGCTTCTTGCACCGATCTGTCAGAATGGTCACCGTTCAAATTCATGAAGGCCCCAGTCGGGTCTGAAGGTCTAAAGGGATCTGCCAGGCTCTCCTGGGAAGGTCTAAAGAGCTCGGGGCTTTTGCACCGATACGTCTAGCACAGGGGTGTCCAAACTTTTTTCAAAGAGGGCCAGATTTGAAGAAGTGAACATGCGTGAGGGCCGTCCCTGCACTCTCAGCCCCAAGGCGGAGGGCCCGCAGGGTCAGAGGCGGGCGGAGAGCGCAGGGCATGCCGGCCTCACGGCGGCCCGGGGACAGGGCGAACCCGCAGCCGAGCAGGGGAGCGGAGCTGCGGACGTGCCCTACAGAGCAGGCTCTAGGACCGCGGAGGCCATGGGCGGCGGCGGCGCGGCCGGAAGCGGTGCGCTGGGCGCGCCAGTTCAAAAGAGCGCCGGGGAGCCAGGAGAGGGGGAGGAAGCGGGGGCCGTATTAAATCGGAACACAGGCCGCAATTGGCCCGCGGGCCGGACTTTGGACATGCCTGGTCTAGCAGGTCATCGGAGTCTGAGTCCTTGGCACAGGCAAGGAGCAGGTTCTGTGGCAGCAGTATGTTTTCTGTAGTCAACACAGAATCTTACAGATCCGTTCTTCCTGGGGCCATGACGCCTGGGGATGTGAGAGGTTAATCCCCGCCAACAGCAGATGTCTCACCCCTCCCTGGGGGTTAACCCTTCACCCCTTCTAGTGTTTGCCAGGGACGTTCCCGCCTGGCTCTCCACCGCCACGTCTATCTAAGGGGCTTTGAGCCACTTCTCCTTCATAAGAACATAGAACACAAGAACGGCCGGACTGGGTCAGACCAAAGGTCCATCTAGCCCAGTGTCCTGTCTGCCGACAGTGGCCAGCACCAGGTGCCCCAGAGAGGGTGGACCAAAGACAATGATCAAGCGATTTGTCTCCTACCATCCTTCTCCAGCCTCTGACAGACAGAGGCCAAGGACACCATTTTATCCCCTGGCTAATAGCCTTTTATGGACCTAACCTCCATGAAATTATCTAGCTTCTCTTTAAACTCTGTTATAGTCCTAGCCTTCACAGCCTCCTCTGGCAAGGAGTTCCACAGGTTGACTACACGCTGTGTGAAGAAGATCTTCCTTTTATTAGTTTTAAACCTGCTACCCATTAATTTCATTTGGTGTCCTCTAGTTCTTCTATTATGGGAACTAATAAATAACTTTTCTTTATCCGCCCTCTCCACACCACTCATGATTTTATAGACCTCTATCATATCCCCCCTCAGTCTCCTCTTTTCTAAACTGAAAAGTCCCAGTCACTTTAACCTCTCCTCATATGGGACCTGTTCCAAACCCCTAATCATTTTAGTTGCCCTTTTCTGAACCCTTTCCAAGGCCAAAATATCTTTTTTGAGGTGAAGAGACCACATCTGTACACAGTATTCAAGATGTGGGCGTACCATAGTTTTATACAGGGGCAGTAAGATATTCTGGGTCTTATTTTCTATCCCTTTCTTAATAATTCCTAGCATCCTATTTGCCTTTTTGACCGCCGCTGCACACTGTGTGGAAGTTTTCAGAGAACTGTCCATGATAACTCCAAGGTCTCTTTCCAGATTTGTCGTAGCCAGATTAGCCCCCATCATACTGTACGTATAGTTGGGGTTATTTTTCCCGATGTGCATTACTTTACACTTATCCACATTACATTTCATTTGCCACTTTGTTGCCCAATCCCTCAGTTCGGGCGATGGATCATTCCCAGCAGCCTCCCAGGAGTGGTGAGTTCCTAGCCCATGTGTGTGTGCAATCTGCGCGATGGGCTTGTGTGCTTTATAAGCCCCCTCGTTAACTGTCTGCACAGCCCCCAAGGGGCCTCCCCAAGAAACCTGCAGCTTGTGCTGGGAGGAAAATCGGTACCAAGCCTCCCACCTCAATGCTCTTTCCCAGGTATTCCTGCTGCACTGCTCTTCCCATGAAGCCTGGGTTCTGCTGTGCCACGTCCATCCTGGATTGGAAACCCTCTCCGAGCTTGGTGAGATATCCTGCGGTGGGCCCCCAGCTTCAGAACCCTTCCCCTCCGAGGAGTCTCTCACAACCCTAGAACTGGAAGGGACCTCGAGAGGTCGTCGAGTCCAGTCCCCTGCTCTCATGGCAGGACTCAGTACCAGCTAGACCACCCCTGGCAGGTGTCTGTCCAACCTGCTCTTACATATCTCTTGGGATGGAGATTCCACACACCCCCTTAGGCAATTTATTCCAGGGTTTAACCACCTGGACAGTTAGGAACTTTTTCCTAATGTCCAACCTAAACCTCCCTTGCTGCAGTTTAAGCCCATTGCTTCCTGTCCTATCCCCAGAGATCAAGGAGAACAATTTTTCTCCCTCCTCCTTGCAACACCCTTTTAGGTATTTGAAAACTGCCATCGTGTCCCCCCTCAGTCTTCACGTTTCCCAAGCAAGCCCAATTCTTTCAGTCTTCCCTCACAGCTCATGTTTTCGAGGCCTTGCATCATTTTTGTTGCTGTTTTCTGGGCCCTCTCCAATTTCTCCACATCTTTCCTGAAATGTGGTGCCCAGAACTGGAGAGAAGACTCCAATTGAGGCCTAATCAGCACAGAGTAGAGTGTGAGAACGACTCCTCGTGTCTTGCTCCCAACTCGTCCGTCAATGCAGCCATGAAGCTCTAGGGAGCCTCTGCCCTGTTTTCCATACAGGAAGTCCAACCCAGCAAACCTTACGGACTCCTGGGGAACTGCCCTGTAAGCAAACAGTACTTCAGGCAATTACTCATCCTCATCGCCAGCTGTTCCGTAGCGGAGCGTTCCATAGACTATTTTTCCAGGGGTGGTAAGAGACAGGCTTGTGGTTTTACCCCCCACTTCTTCCTCAGTTGACTAAATATTAGGGGCTCTAAATTCGCCTCTCTCTGATATGATCTCTTCGTAAAAACCCACTCTGCTGAATAAAGCGATTGGTGCATCTCCAACTGTCTCCACTTCCCCATTGGACGGGGCAATTGTCTCTAATTAACCATTGCTAATGTCTCCATTTTTGGATGGCCTGGAAAATGGCCCCTGATGTCCTTGGCCACCCCATAGAATGCAGGGTGATGGGTTCAAATCCCGCCCGCTCCCCACCAGTACCGGTCGCCTCCTGGATGGACCCGGCTCCGGCGCTAGGAAGGCAGGGTAAGGGACGTCCTCAGCTTAGGGAAGTGGGGTGGGTTAGGTTCTGGAGTGGCCTAGGGGCTAGGGCAACCGCCTGGGTGAGTGCAGGGTGGTGGGCTCAAATCCTACGCCCCCCCCCCCCGCCCCATCAGTACTGGTCGCCTCCTTGATGGACCCAGCTCCAGCGCTAGGAAGGCTGGATAAGGAGGGATAACGGGTGCCCTAAAGGTAGGGTGGTGGGCTGGGTTCTCATGTGGCCTAGGGTTTAAGATAGAGGCAGCAAGTGGGGGGAGAAGAGGGGAGCACTTCAAAGCAGCAGCGCTGCACAGAGCCTAGGATCAGCTGGTCCATGCGGTGCTGCCCGATATCAGGCTTCTCCCAGCATTTCAAAGCGGTGACGCTCAGGACTCCCCAGCTGATGCCGAGATCCATGCAGCACTGGGCTCCAAGCGACATTTCAAAGTGGCAGCGCCGCACGGGGTCAGTGGGGGTGTCGCTAGGCAGAGGCTCCCTATCGACTAATTGAATAGTCAATGCAAAAATGCATCAACTAGTCGATTAGTCAATTAGCCGATACGTAAGGCTCCATTCCAGCCTGTACTAAGAATGTTGTGGAGACAGCTGGGTTTCTTCCGCTCGTGACGTAAGTTGCATGCCCTGCAATTCCCTGCAATTCTCCTTTGGCTCAGCAAGAATGTGAAGTCAAAGATTCTTTTTAAAGCTTTTCAAAAATTCTTTATCGACACAGAACAGGTCAGACCACACAACACGCACTAGGGTCCCCTCAGGCATCTCCTTGTTAGTTTTTCATAGACTCCTCGACAAGTCGGGTTGGAAGGCCTGGACCATCCCTGGCAGGTGTCTGTCTGACCTCTTCTTTGCCACCTCCAAGGATGAAGATTTCACAATCTCTTGAAGCAATTTATTCCTGGCCTTCCCCATCCTGACAGTTGGGAAGTTTTTGCTAATGTCCAACCTGAACCTCCCTGGCTGCAATTTCAACCCATTCATTTTTGTTCTGTTGTCAGTGCTCAAGGTGAACAATTGATCACCCCCATCTTTATAACAAACTTTTACATCCTTGCAGCCTATTGTCATGTCCCCGCCTCCCTCAGTTTTCTCTTCGCCAGACTAAACAAACCCAGGTTTTTTCAATTTTTCCTCATAGGTAAAGCTCTGGGACACAGGAACCATTTGCGTTGCTCTCCTCTGCACTTTCTCCAATTTGTCCACATCTTTCCCAAAGTGTGGCACTCGGAACTGGACACAGCCCTAAGGCCTTTTCAGTGCTATAGAGTGCAAGAATTATTTTGTGAGTCTGGCTTACTATACTGCTGCTGATGTCTCCGCTGGAGGATTGCGTTCAATTCTGGGCACTTTTTTAGCAGCCGTATAACATTGTGGACTCGCATTTAGATTGATCATTACCCCAGATCCTCTTTTATAGTGCTGCTTCCCACGCGAAGGAACTGACCTGAAGAAGAGCTCTTGGCGGCTTGAAACCCTGTCTCTCTAGGGCTCCTTGCTAGGCAGTCACTTCCGGTTCCGTGTTTGTGCAGTTGAGTATCCCTTCCTCAGGGCAGGGCAGTGTGTGTGTCCTTCCTCAATTTCATCCTGTTCCTTTCAGACTGTCTCCAGTGTAGGCTTGTTTTGAATTCTAACCCTGCCCTCCAAAATGCTTGTGACCTCTCCCAGCTTGGTGTCATCCACAACTTCACAAGTCTTCGCTCCATGCTGTTATCCAAATCGCTATTCTGAAGATACCGAATAGAATCAGATGCCCGTAGGACCCCATTCGTTATGTCCTTCTTGACCGTGAGCCATAGATACCTGCTCTAGGAGTAGCTTTTCAAACCAGCTGTGCACCCACTATAGAGTAGTTCATGCAGACTGTGTTTCATTAGTTATTTATGAGGTCATGGGAGACAGTATCAAAAGACTTAGTAAAGTCAAGATATAGCACATCTACCACTTCCCCCACTCCATAAGGTTTGCTGTTCTGCCAAGGAAGGATATTAGACTGTTCTTGACAAATCCACATTGGCTGTTACTTGTCACCTTATTTTTTCCTAGGGGTTTGCAAACTGATTGCTTGATTATTTACTCCATTATCTTTCTGGGTACCCAAGTTAAGTTGACTTGTTTATAATTTCCTGGGTTGTCCTTAGTCCCCTTTTTATAGCTAGGTACTATATTTGCCCTTTCCCAGTCCTCAGGGGTCTCTCGCCCTCCATTTGTTCTCAAAGATAATGGCTAATGGTGCGGCGCTCTCTTCAGCCAGTTCTGTAAGTATTCTAGGATGTGTGTAATCCGGCCCTGCTGACTTGGCTAAGGAGTTCTTAGCTTGTTCCTTTCCTGTAGCCTCGGATCCTAGCCCGTTTACCAGACGTTCGCTATGTTAGTCGCCCAGGCAGTGCTAACGTTTTGGCGAAAACTGAAACAAACAAGGCATTTCATGTTTTCAGAACCGTCCTATCCACTGGGCAGTTTGAGGCAGCTGCCCCAGGCCTCAGCCTCTGGGGGACCCGGCAGAGGTCAGGGGTCTCCCGGGGGCTGGTATCAGCAGGGCCAGGCCCATCCCTGCACTCTTCAGTGGCAGTGAGAGGCACAGGAAGCAGTGACCGAGCCCCAGCCTGCTTTGCTGCCCTGAGCGATGTGACTGGGAGCTGGGCTCTGCTCCCCACAGCCGCGGGGAGAGCAGAGGAACTGGCCCCCCCAGGACTCCCCCGGGCATCTGTGGCTGGGTTCTCCATCTGGACACAGGCGCCGTTGGAGGAGTTGGGAGCCACGCTGCTCTTCTCCTGTTTCCTTCTACCGCCTGTCTGCTTTGCTAGATCTCCTGTTGATCACTCCTGGACCAGCCCTGCCCCCTCCTTAACACACGGGGAAGGGTGAGCACAAGGCTGATCCAGGGTAATCAAAGGACAGGGGGCTAGCGCCTTGCCAGGGCCCACCCAGCTAGCGGCTAGATGGCTAAATGCCCTGCGAGACGTGTGCTGAGTTTGTCCAGCCTGAGGTGAGAGGTTCCCAAGGAACAGGCGACCCATTGTCAAGGAGCCTCTGTGTCACACCCTCCCGTTCACTGCGGTACAGGATCATCTAGTCTCCTGGGCCTCGTGTTGGCTGCTGAGTTTAGGACAGGGGCGTGAGGTGGTCTGTGAGGTACAGGCGGTCAGAGCAATTATCCCCTGCTCCCTTTTGGCCTTAAACACTGTGGCTCTCGGAGAATATTTGTGAGTATTCTAGGAACACCATCAGCTTCTTTTAGGAAGGGGAAATGGAGACACAGAGATTACTGCCAAAATTAATGGCCACTATCGATATTCTGGTTAAATTACTAGCCCCATGCTCCAGGTGGTTGGTTGCACATTGCCTTAGGACCATCCTTTCTCCTCCCTTTCCCATTCACGACACAGAAATTCCATCACGTACAAATATTTGGTAGGCAAATTGTGCTTTGCAGAAGTGGGTACCCGCGACGTTGTACAGAAACTCTAGACACGTACGAAATTTGATCCAGTCTTTCCGAGTGTGGCTGAGCATTAAGTTTGTTATCGGGAAGATTCCGCTTGTAGTCCTGGTTCTGCCTGCTGTGACCTCGTGGAGTCCCTACAGTGTATCGACGTTGCAGTTAACACCCAGCTGAGGGGCTGTTCAACTGCAGCGTTAGACATTCAGGCTGGAGTCCGGGCTTCAGGACCCTGCCGGGTGGGAGGGTCCCAGGACTCAGGCAATGTCTACAGGGCAGTTTAACAGTCCCGCAGAGCAGGCCAGCTGGCCCAGGCCAGACACAGGTATCGAACTGCAGCATAGATGCACCTCGCAGGCCTCCAGCCACCCATTTTTCCAGTTGATTTGATTGTTTTGTATCATGTAGAGAGGATGCAAATCTGGTGTGAGCGGAAACTCAGCTGCACAACCTTAACGCCACAAAATCTCCATGATTTGGAGCTGAAACGGCCTCCGGCGAGTTCCACGGCAGGGTTTGCCCCGGGCGTTCCCATCAAGGGGTGCCCAAGATAAAGCACCCCAAAGGCAGTTGCTGTGAAAGACTTTAAGTCAGCAATTACTTCTAGGTAGGGAAAAACAGGAGGCAGGAAGTGGGGTTCTACTTTGGGAGACTTGTATCAGTGGAACGCTCCGCCGGCCCAGGTCCAGCAGTTGAAATGGTACGGGGTGAGCCGGCCATCGCTCTGGAAGCGTGGAACAGGCCAGCGCGGGTCTGACCACAGCCCTGTGTGCCGGCGAGCACTGCCGAGCAAAAGCCCTTCAGCCCAGAGCACTGGGCCCCGCTTTCTCACCCACATGCGCCGACACTGTCATTTCCAGAAATGATCCTCGCCAGAGGATGTGGTGAAGGCCAGGACTTTAGCAGGGTTCAAAGAAGGGCTAGATAGAGTCACGGAGGTTAGGGCCATCAATGGCTATTAGCCAGGAGGGGTAGGGATGGTGACCCCGGCCTCTGTTTCTCTGGAGGCGGGTGACAGGGGAGGGATCACGGGAGGATTCCCTATTGTGATCCCTCCCTCTGGGGCACCTGGCATTGGCCACTGTGGGCAGACCGGATGCTGGGCTGGATGGACCGTTGGTCTGACCCAGCCTGGCTGCTCTTATGTTCCTATGTTCCCTGGAGATGCTCAACCCCTGTCCCACCCCAGGCCCTGCCCCCACTCCACCCCTTCTCTGAAAGTCCCAGTTTTGCTCTACCCACTCCCAAGCCCCCTCCCCCCCACCCATCCTCTCCCCCAGCACCTCCGGCCCACTGCTGAGCAGCTGACTGCAGCAGGCGGGCAGCACTGGGAGGGAAGGAAGGTAGAGCAGACCAGGGGGTCGCGGGGGGGGGGGGGGGGAGGAGAAGAAGGGGAGAGGAGCTAAGTCCAAAGCTGAGTGAGAAGCGTTACAAAGAGATCTTACTGGACTGACAAAACGGCCAATGAAATTCAGTGCTAAGTAACCCACATGGGAAAGCAGAAGCCCAGCCTGACATGCAAATGAGCGGTTCCCATTCAGGAGAGAGATCTTGGCGCCCTCCTGGCTAGTTCTCTGAAAACCTCCGCCCCACGTGCAATAGAAGTGTGAGACGCCACGCCAGTGTCAGGAACCATTCGGAAAAAGAACAGGCAGAATGTCCTACTGCCACGGCATCAGCCCGTGAAACCCCCCCCCTTGAACATGCATTGCAGGTCTGGTTACCCCATCGCCAAGAAGATGTATTAGACCTGGAACATGTGCAGAGTAGGCTCACCCCAATGGATAGGGGTGGGGAGCCGTTTCCTTATGAGCAGTGACTGAAAAGACTGGAACTGTCCAGCTTAGAAAAGAGATGCTGTCTGAGGGGAGACTTGGAAAATCAGGCATGGCGTGGAAAAAGCAAAGAGGGAAGTGGTCATCCCTGCATGTAACATGCGAACCAGGGGCACCCAGTGTACTTAACAGGCGGCGGGTTTGAAACCAGTCCTCCACATACTGCACAATCAACGTGTGGAGCTTGTTGCCAGCGGATGTTGGGAAGGTCAAACATAGAACTGGGTTCAAAAAAGAATCAGGGGCGTCCATGCAGGATTGCTGTGCTGATAAACTGTATAGGCAGTTGCTTGGCTGCACTTTGGTCCATTTTGTACTCGAGAGACCAAGGGACCAGTGTCAGTCAGGGTTATGAATATGGCACAGGGAAAAGGATCTGTCTAGCACCCGTCTCTGAGGGTACTGTCTGGTACCCATCTGTCTAGTACCCGTCTCTGGGGCATAATGGATGTTACATTCACCTTATACAGAAAGTTTGCTTTCCAAATTTACCCTTCTAAATTCATCATTGTATGTGAGATGTATGTGTATGTACCAATAAACCCACCCCCATATAAAGGTTACTCCTACATATTTAATTTTAAATTAGATCCAACCTATGACCTTTGTATCTTGTTTTTCCGGTACCACAGTGTACCTCTTATCTTTGTTCCAAAACCACTGTGCATTCCAGGGCAGGACACACACTTACCTTGATTCTGGGCATTTGCATTCTAGGTCCTTAGGGCGTGAAGACACTTCCTGGGCCTATTCCAATATAAATAGATTTGTAAGGGTAACTACCTTTCTGTTGTTATAAGCCAGGAAACTACTGTACGTCTGATGCTGACAATTTTCTTGCCGACTGAAGCCAAAGCTTCCCTCAGCACCTGTTAGGTGTTACGGGATCCTTAGCAAATGTGAACAGGATTATAGAAAAGGGATAGAGAATAAGACAGAAAATATTTTATTGTCTCTATATAAAACCATGGTCTGCCCACATCTTGAATACTGCATCAGATGTGATCGCCTCATCTCAAAAAAGATCTCTTGGCATTGGAAAAGGTACAGAAAAGGACAACAAAAATTATAAGGGGTTTGGAATGGGTCCGATATGAAGATTGATTAAAAAGTCTGGGACTTTTCAGCTTAGAAAAGAGGAGACGAAGGGGGGGATAGAGGTCTATAAAATCATGACTGGTGTGGAAAAAGTAATTAAGGAAAAGTTATGTACTTATTCCCACAATATAAGAACTAGGAGTCACCAAATGAAATTAATAGGCAGCAGGTTGAAAACAAACAAAAGGAAGTTTTTCTTCACTCAGCACACAGTCGACCTGTGGAACTCCTTGCCAGAGGATGCAGTGAAAGCTAGAATGTTAACAGGGTTCAAAAAAGAGCGAGATAGATTCATGGAGGTTAGGTCCATCAATGGCTATTAGCCAGGATGGGTAGGAATGTTGTCTCTAGCCTCTGTTTCTCTGGAGATGGGAGACAGGGAAGGGATCACGTGAGGATTACCTGTTGTGTTCCCTCCCTCTGGGGCATCTGGTATTGGCCACTGTGGGCAGACAGGACACTGGCTAGATGGACATTTGGTCTGACACAGTCTGGCTGTTTTTATGTAAAGGTACAGGCTAATCTGTGCTCTACAACTGTTATACTGACATTTAATGTGTACTTAATGTTTAACTTATAGGTAAGCTAGCTGGCATTTCAAAAGGGCTTGGACAGTCGTATTCTTTTATGACTAATAAGACTACCCCGATTTGTCATAGTTCGTGCCGACAAGTTTTGGAGGAACTATTAAACGTCATGCTTCTTGCTTTACCAATCTCTAAGTACAGGCGGGATTAGGAGGTTCTCTGAGGTGGGCAGGAAAACCCTCTTCCCTCTGCCTAGGGCAAGATTCCCTACACTTTGCTCTGGAATGTCAGGTATTGCCACTTTTAGAAACAGGGCAGATGGATCCTGCAGGGCCATCATTGCCCATACGCAGAATGTGCAGCTGCATGGGGCACCCGAAAATTTGGGGCACCGCTGGGCCTTAATGTCCATCCACCTGTCTCTTCCTACCCCCGTTGTGTAGCTCCGAGAGGATTGAGTGAACTTCCAAGTGACAAAGCCGGCCGGAGCGATTAGCGAACATGGAACCTGGGAAAGAGCCGTTTGAGCGGGAATGGAGCTATCGAACAGGCATTTGCCAACCCCAGGTAGATCCCGTCCGTTTCTGAATGCCTTGTGTTACTCCACAGGGCTTAGTTACCGTTTGCTCTGGAAATATTCCATGGGTGGGTTGCTGAAGATTATAAAATCACACCTCTAAACACCCATCCTCTCCCTGCCATCGGGCAGAGGGGCACCAGTTTAACGGCACAGCGCAGGACCCTGTACAGCCGAAGGATGAAGCGCTGGTGCAGTCTGGCATCACGGTGCCGTCTGGTTTCCCCTGCCTGCCCCTTTCCCCTCGGGCTGTGTTCAGGGCAGGGAATTCTGAACTTTCTATGGCAGCTGCTCCATGTCCCCATGCTGTGCCGTGCTCGGCAGGCCCGTGCCTGCCCCGCTGCTTGCGGAGGGCTGCCCGCCTGACAGTGGATTTGGAGGCACCAGACGGATGGAAGGGCGCGCAGCTGGAGCAGCAGCAGAACCGAACCTGGAAGCCTTTGGTTTTGTTTCTTTTCCAAGGGCTCCGGACAGAGCGAGGGAATAACGTGCCCATCTCTTGCCCCTGCTCCCGGCTGCTCTGTGTCAGGGCTATATCCCGCCTGCCGCTCCTTGCGCCCCCGAGGGCTCTGTCTGTGACAGGACATTTCTGACCTGCTTTCCAGCAGGCTGGAGAACGGGAGTGAAACCCGGTGCCGCCGTCGGTGTGGGAGCCCTGCCGAGCACCCCAGCAGGCCAGCAGCAAACTCAGCTGCAGATATGGCTTCATGCGACCGGGAGAAGGAAGTGCGGAGAAAGGGGCCACTTCCACTTGTCGTTTCCTCTCTTCTCCCAGACCAGCGAGTCTTCGGCTCTGGGATCCCTTGCTCACCCAGCCGGAGTGCTGCTCTGGCTCCGCTGCCTTGAGGGCAGGGACAAGGCCTGAGGCTCTCCCGGTTAGCCCCAGAGGAAGAAGCTCTCTGGTAACCGTGCTCTTGCTCTCACGCTCCTCAGCCTCCTCCCTCTCTGAGTTGCCTTTGTCTCTGCCAAGGGCCCCATCACGCCGGCTCCGTCCCCGTGGACGGGGGTGGGTCTAGCTCTCTCTGGGCTGCTGCGCTCCCTCTGTGGGGCCACGGCGCTTTCCCCATTCTGTGGCCGAACCGCCGTCGTGGCCTGGCCTGGCATTTCCTCCCGGGCTCGCCCCAATCTAGGGAGGAGACACCGTGGGGCGAGGAGACAAACCGCTGCAGCATTTCAGTTCCCTTCTGCACAGCTGGGCAGGGCCAGGGTGCGGAGATCCCACAGGGATGGGTTGGAGGGTTGGGTGGCAGAGCCCCAGGGAGCGGTACTTGAGAATCTCATGCCCTTTGTCCGCTCTGGGCCAGGCTTTCTGGTCTGACTACAACTCCCATGAGGCTCTGTGGCCTTTCAGGAGGAGATTGAGGCCCCGCAAACATGTGTTGCACTGCAACAGGGCAGCAGAAATGTCAAGGGAAATGTAGTCCAGTCCAGGAGCCCAGCCCAGATGGGAAAAGGCGGTAGCCAAACTCCAATTCCCATGTGTCACCATGGCGATGCAGGTGGACACACTTCTTCGTGATGTTGCCTGGAAATAAAACGGTTCCGTTCAGCTCAGCAAACGTCAAAATTTTGGTCCGAGTCATCCTGCTGTGAAACGTAACGTTTTGTTGAGATTTTCCATGGCTTTTGGTTTTCCGCCAAAGGATCTTGAGTTTTCAACAAGCTCCATGTACCAACGAGCTGTACTGGTCCCTGGTGTGTGTCCTGGTATGGCCAGTAAAGTATCATTTTGGGAGCTGATTCTGCCCTTTCTTGAGGACATCCTTGGCACCTGTTAATTTCAGTTCCCGCAGTAGTTAACCACGTGATAAAAGCGCAAGCAGCAGAGGCGGAGCTGTGAGTACTTTCCTACAGTTCCCTAGGGTAGACTTGGTCACGGAGTAGCTCCTGTTCTAGTTTGGAGAGAGAAATTTCATTCTCTTCACTGGCTGGCTGGCAATGTTCCACGTATGTTAATTTCAGAAACATTTCACTATCCTGCGTGTGGCTAGGGTTGCCAACTCTGTAATATTTAAAAACCGGACAAGCCCGCAGGAGTGCCAGAACCTCCCCCACCCTGCCTCTTCCTCCTGCCCCATCTCTTCCCCCTGAAGATCTGCCTCTGTCCCCCCTCTTCCTCCAAGGCCCTGATCCGGTTCCCTCCTCTTTTCCCCTCTCCCCACCCGGATCAGGAAGGACTTCTGCCGAGTCAGGGCTAGAAGCTCCAGCCGCCTGATGAGGTAGGAGACAACCTTGGCTGAGCAGCAGTGATGATCCGGCCCCTCCTCCACCCACAGTAACCAAACTTTGGGTGTTTGACAGGACAGTGTCAGTTCCCTTTTTATACTAGACTTTCCGGTCCACCTGACCACCCTGCCTGTTGAAGGAGCCAATGTCCAAATTTACTTACATGCGAATATCCGGGGGGGGGGGGGTGTTCGTCTGTTTCAGCAAAAACAATAAGGAGTCGTGTGCCACCTTAAAAACTAACACATTGATTCGGGCATCAGCTTTCCTGGGCTGCAGCTCACCTGGTCAGGCGGAAGCCTCATGGTGTCAGCGATTTACACATAGCAACCAGGATGGGAGTGTCACATTACTCTATGGAACATCAGTTTAAATGAGGCCATTTTCAGCAGCTGAGAAGAGGGTGAGAATTCCTCCAGGGGGAAGTGAGCGGGCCATTCCCAGTCCCTGTTCAGACCCATTCTGATGGTGTCAAGGTGGCATAGGAATTTCAGCTCATCAGATTCACGCTGTATGGAGTCTGCTTTTGAAGATTTTTGGACCATAGTTCATTTGCTAGGTGGCTTTGTTGGACAGCTAGAGGGTAATACAAAAATGCAAAGGAGTAAGAATATTTCCAAGGATCGGTTTTAAGGTCAAATTTGCCAGAGTCTAGAGCCAGATTTACAAAAGTGTTTCAATACCTAAAGAGCCAGGTAGCTGCTTAGGGGATTTTCTAAAGCAACCCTAACTGCCATTGACTTTCCCTGGCCTGTTGGTTTGCTTAGTCAGTCATCTGTTATGCCTTGTTGTGAAATTGTAGCCACTGGGAGGCAGGGACAGATGGTTGCTATCTATTTGTATAGTGTCTTGTTTGGTGAGCCGGCTGAGGCTCTAGGGCTCTACACCAATATTAATAATGGCAAGTTTATTCATAGCAAATCTCCGGAATGCATTGTCAGAGCAGTTCACTAGGGATGCCAACGACAGACGCTGCAGTTTGGCCCAGAGTAGGACTAAATGTTGTTATTCAAACTTCCCAGTGACAGACGGTCTAATGTCACTTTTAGCCCAGAGTTGCTCTGCTAGGAGATTCCTGTTTAAGCTCAGAGCTAGTCTTTGCATTCTTGTGGGTGCCGATTTCTTTGCAGAGCATGCGTGAAAGCGGACACTGATGGTGCGGTAGCTGGGTTTGCTTGCTAGGCTCATTACCTGTCAGTGAGCTCGTTGTAACGCGGGGTACAATTTGATTGAAATGTTGAATTTGACATTAAAACCAATTAAGTTGTGAAGCATAAGAACGGAATTTGTGCCGAGTTTAACTCGCTGCAGCAATGCTGGGTGAGTCATACGGGGGACCTGAATCATTCTGTGTTAGTTTTACTCATTCATTTGTTTAGAGCTGTCGGTTCTAGAATCATTAGGGGAATTATTGTCACTCGTGGTTATTACGGTAGTGCCGACGGGCAGCCTCATCATGGCAGACCCCACGTGGGGCTTTGTACCCTTGCAGATCAAGTCTCCCCCAGCTTGGTCTCCGTGCTGTAGGAGTTTTTGTGCCCTGCGCAGCCTCTCTGTGGGCGGAGCTAGTCCTGGGGGGGAAGCAACCCTTCTGCAGAAGGGGGGCTGTGCTCAGGGCCGTGGGGGACAGGAGCAGGGCGGGGAGGCAGCAGGGTTCAGGCCCACTCCACATTCACGGGCAGCAGGAAGTGGGGTGACCCGGCTCCAGCACACTCCACTACCCCAGCTGTGTTGCTCAGGGGAGGAGACCCGGGGAAGGGGTGGAACCGTGTCCCCCACTCGCCGAAGGCAGGAAGCGGAGTGACGCTGAGTCCCCTGGGCCACGTTGCTCAGGGAAGGGGTGTAGTGTGGGAGGGCCTGGGGGGGAGTGGGAGGGTGTCCTGAGCCCTGCGCCCCCCTAGACATAGCCTTGCTCGTGGGGGGCAGCCAAGGCACAGGGCTGGCCACCGGAGCCTCTGCCGCCCCATGTGTAGCATGAAACTGCCTCGGGCACCACAGAATTTGGGGGAAATTGGTGCCCCAAATGTTGCGGTGCCCTACACGGCTGTGTGCTTTGCATATTGGTAGGGACGGCCCTGCTTGCCCCTCCCTCACGGGGAGCCACCCAAAGCCACCGCTAGGAGATGGGGAGGAAACGAGTGAAAACGGAACTGAAAAGTGCCTGGGCCCACACAGGGAAGCCTCCATTTCCGGCATGTCTAGGAGCCTGTGCACCCCCCCCCCCCCCCGCCCAGGTCATTCAGCTTAATGACTTGTACTTCCTGGTTTGGCCTGTGGCGTTTCCATGGTTACTCACGGGCAGCTCACCCATCTGGTTCTGCTACTTCCCGCAAAGTCAGGAAGGTGACAGGAGCCAACACCTGCCACGGACGCGCTGTCGGGAATCCATCTTCCGAGAGACTGTAACATACTCGGGAGAGTTTTGTCATGAGACTCGTGGTCACTATTGTTTCCTTAAACCCCAGCTCCGGCAGTGAAGTGGGGTGTGCAATGAGTGCAGTGGAGAAAACACACACACACACACGCGCACACACACACGCGCGCACACACACACACACACACACACACACACACACACGCTCAGTGAAGAGAACCCTGCCACTCCTATTGGTGCAAACCCCGCTGCTCCTATTGGTGCGTAATCTCGTGATTTTAGGTAGGCCTGATTTTTGAGCATTTGGGGTTCAAATACAGGTGTCCCCGACAGGTCTGTGTGTCACGGCTCCTCAGCGCCTCTTGGTGCACAGTTTGCTGGCTCTCAGCTGTAGTGACGGAAGGGCACCCGGGGAAGAACCAGGGACTCTCAGCTATTTGAAAGGCAGAGCTCTCGACACAGAAGGAAAAGGGGGTAATGCATTTGCTCCCCTTGCTTGCTTAAGCCATATTTAAAATGTGCGATGTCTAGGCCTGAAGAAAGTAACTGGAGCGAGGCCAGCAGCAGCTACCTTGGGGGTGGGGGAGAAGAGGGCAGAATTCCTTAGTGCTTGCTGTCCCTACGTGCCGTTTTGTTGTCTTTTAATTTGTTCTGTGGTGAATGACTCATGATTCACTCTCACGGTAGTGAAGCCAAAGCCCTGGTGAATAGATCGGTTCGCCAGGGGTGGCGGAGATGTTTCCTGCGACCGCAAACGTAACGGAAAGAGGGCAACAAGCAAACCTATTTGCTTTGCTTCGGGAGTCCCGCCGGCTGAGGGGGAGAGGGCTGTGTGGGCCGTGTCCTGTGGATACAGACTTTCTCTCTCACTGTTCCTTGCCCCTGGGGTCTGCGCCTACAAGGCCATCACGAGCGGCACGACGTGGCCCCTTTTGTGGCAGCCTCGGCTCCGGCCGGGAAAGGGGAAGGCTGTGGAGAATGAAATGCCCTCTCCCCAGGGGGCTGCTCTGTCCAGGTGCGCGGCATGGGAAGGGGGAAGAACGCCTGTGGCGTGGTGGGTCGGACGAGGGGGGGAGCCCCTTGCCACCTGCTTTTTGGGCCCAGGTTCTCTGGGCAGACCTACCCCGTCTCCTCCCTCTCTCCCTCTGAGGCCTGTCTCCCTTCTAGGTTCTGCGTCTCACTCCGCTGCTTCCTGTGGGGCTGGAGCCGGGCCTCCCCCGGCCCTGCCGCCGCCCAAACTGCCTGCCCACAGTGGGTCAGATGGGCTGGGGCCTGGGAGCACGTGGTCCTACAGCCTGCCCGGGGAGCAGCCACGGCCACATGCCAAAGGCAAAGTTAAGGCCCCAACTCCCCAGGGGTTGATTTGTGCGAGGGGCTACAGGGAGGGGAATTGATAACACGTCCCGGCAAAGCCCTTGTCTCCTGTGGGCGTCATGAGGCCCGTGGCCCTGGCAGCTCAGCTGTTTCTCAGCAGAGGCAGCTACCCTTTGCCTGCCTACGCTCCCGCCATACGGCAGGGTCTTCCTCACTCCCAGGGGGGAGGAAATGGGTATTTGTGTCGCGCGGCTGCCGCAGTCGCACCCCAGAGGTGGGTTGCGTGTCTGTGGCGAGTGGAGTCGTCCTGACAGCCTGGGATCCGACTGGGTGAAATGCCATGAACTGTACAAGTGACGCCAGTCCGAGCCACCCCCGGATGGCTACTTATGATGCCCTGGCTTCATTTGTCATTCCTGTCCATTCCTAAAGCAGTGGCAGGTTGCTGGCTCTGTCTCTCCCACCGTCAGGCGAGGAGTTTCCTAGTTGCTTTTTGCTCAGACATAAGAATATAAGAACGGCCGTACGGAGTCAGACCAAAGGTCCATCTAGCCCAGTGGCCTGTCTATCGACAGTGGCCAGCACCAGGTGCCCCAGAGGGGGTGGACCGAAGACAATGATCAAGCGATTTGTCTCCTGCCATCCCTCTCCAGCCTCTGGCAAACAGAGGCCAGGGACACCAATTCTATCACCTGGCTAATAGCCTTTTATGGACCTAACCTCCATGAATTTATCCAGCTTCTCTTTAAACTCTATTATAGTCCTAGCCTTCACAGCCTCCTCTGGCAAGGAGTTCCACAGGTTGACAACACGCTGTGTGAAGAAGAACTTTCTTTTATTAGTTTTAAACCTGCTACCCATTAATTTCATTTGGTGTCCTCTAGATCTTCTATTATGGGAACTAATAAATAACTTTTCTTTATCCGCCCTCTCCACACCACTCATGATTTTATAGACCTCTATCATATCCCCCCTCAGTCTCCTCTTTTCTAAACTGAAAAGTCCCAGTCACTTTAACCTCTCCTCATATGGGACCCGTTCTAAACCCCTAATCATTTTAGTTGCCCTTTTCTGAACCCTTTCCAAGGCCAAAATATCTCTTTTGAGGTGAGGAGACCACATCTGTACACAGTATTCAAGATGTGGGCGTACCATAGTTTTATACAGGGGCAGTAAGATATTCTGGGTCTTATTTTCTATCCATTTCTTAATAATTCCTAGCATCCTATTTGCCTTTTTGACCGCCACTGCACTCTGTGTGGAAGTTTTCAGAGAACTGTCCACGATAACTCCAAGATCCCTTTCCTGATTTGTCGTAGCCAAATTAGCCCCCATCATACTGTACGTATAGTTGGGGTTATTTTTCCCGATGTGCATTACTTTACACTTATCCACATTAAATTTCATTTGCCATTTTGCTGCCCAATCACACAGTTTGGTGAGATCTTCTTGGAGTCCCTCACAGTCTGCTTCTGTCTTGATTATCCTAAACAGTTTGGTGTCATCTGCAAACTTTACCACCTCACTGCTTACCCCTTTCTCCAGATCATTTATGAATAAGTTAAACAGGATTGGATTTGCTGGCTACCATCTACTGGCACCTTATCTATCAACTAACTACCACGTACAGTTCCAGTGTTTATAAGCGCGCGCGCGTGTGTGCGTGTGTACGTACATGTGTGTGTGTACGTACATGTGTGTGTGTGCGTGTGTACGTACATGTGTGTGTGTGTACGTACGTGTGTGTGTGTGTGTGTGTGTACACGTACACCTTTCAAGGTGTGGAGTATTTTTGCTTGTGTATGTCCTTCATTTTCTCTCTCTGTGTGGTTTTATTTAGCAGATACAATTTGTGCCTTCTTTTGCACTTGAATTTGTCCTATTTTAACTTCCTGCTGTTGGTTCTTGTTGCTAGAGAACAGAGCCTGGTGTTTTCTGCACTTGAAGATATTTATGCACCGTGATCACATCACCTCTTGCTTTTCCATCCATTTTCACGCTGTCTTTGTGTTTTTTAGGGAAGACACTCTGAATGGTTTGTGAGAAGAAAGCAAGATGGATGGAAGTCAGCCCCGCAGCGAGACTCCCATGGCTTCCCGGAAGATCAACCTGATTTCTTCTCCCATGCGGGCAGTCATCCGCCTGCGACGAAAAGTCCTGAAGAAAAGCCGCTTGCACCTGGACCTTGCCAGAGAACAATCTCCAGAGCTGGTCCAAAGCAGGCTTCTTCAGAGGCAGATTTCCTTGTCCCTCTTTAATCAAGCCAGCTTTGATAATTCTCAGTACTTCACCTTTGACACCTCTGTGGACCAGTCAGCGCTGAATAAATACAAACGGAAGAAGAAGCGCCGGAAGTCCAGGGTAGTGTTGTATCCAGACAGCTCCAAAAAGTACCTTCCGGCAGAGCAAAAGAGTAAAGCAAAGCGCTGTCTTCTCCTGCTCATTGGCATCATCTGCTTCCAAATACTAAATGCTATTGAGAATCTGGACGACAACCTTCAAAAGTACGACCTGGACGGGCTGGAGAAAACCATGCACCGGGAAGTATTTGGGCAGAAGGTGGCTGTGGAAAGAATTATGGAGTTGTTGAAAGACTATCTAGCCACCCACATACACAACAAGCCCTTAGTGATCTCCTTCAATGGCCCAACGGGGGTTGGAAAGAGCCACATGGGACGGCTGCTGGCTAAGCACTTCCGCTCAGTCATGGACAATGACTTTGTGCTGCAGTACTTTGTGATGCACCACTGCCCGAATAAGGAGGCTGCTCCTGCTTGCCGGTCGGATCTGTCGGAGAAGATTTCCAACATGGTAACCAGAGCAGAAATCGAAGAGAAAATCCCACTGTTTATTCTGGACGAGGTGGAGCTCATGTCTCCAGTCCTGTTGGAGACACTCAGCGGATTCTTCCAGCCCAACCAGACCAACGAGTTCCTCAATGCCGTGTACATTCTAATAAGCAACGTAGGGGGCAGCGAAATCACCACCTTTCTCCTCCAGAACGTTTCCACCGACCTGCTGCACCCGCAGAGCAAACTCCAAGAGCTGCTGCACATTCTCCAGCCTGTGCTGAGCCGCTTCCACCCTCTGTGGAAGTCTGCAGACGTCATCCCCTTCGGCCCGCTGGAGAGGAGTCACGTCACAAAGTGCTTCTTGGAGGAGATGCTGCGGGAAGGGCTGTACCCCGATCAGGGCCATGTTGAGAATCTGTCCAGTCAGCTCAGCTATTACACGGCGGGAGGCAGGGAGTACGCCGTCACTGGCTGCAAGCAGGTCGGGGCCAAAGTCAATCTACTGTAGCGGCGAAGGCAGTGAAGAGGCACTTAGCGGCCAATGGAGAGAGCCCGGCTGCACGCTGGCATGACTGGCAGCAGATTCGGGTCCACGACGCATTTCCTAAGAGGATGGAGATGAAGCTGTCCCCATGACCAGGAGGTAGAACAGGAGCTGCCACCTCCTCTAATATGAGCTCTGTTCCCCTAGTGATGTATTGGACTTTAGTCCGCGAACTCCCATGGTCTGGCAAATAGTTCCCTAGCGACTAAGGCCTTGATCTCGTGGAGGGTATGTCTACACAGCAATGTAAGCCCAGGTCTCCTCCTTGTGTCCACACTGCAGATGTGCTAGCCTCGGGCACGGATCCAGGGTCCTAGGACCCTACAGGACTGGGGGAGAGTCCACGCCGTATTGCTTTCCTGTGCGCATGCGGCCCCAGCTAGACTTGGGTCCCAGATGTTCTCCAGCTGTATCCCAGAGTTCCCGGAGGCAGAGGAGCAGCGCTGCAGGCAGCCAGCACAGCAGCTAGACGAGACATTAGTGCATGGCCCAGCGCGCTCCCCTAATGGCTCCGGCTCGCTGCTGTGCAGAGCTTGCCTGGAGCAGGGAGCTAAACTGACAGGCGGGAGCTGGCCCCTGGGAGTGCTGACTCAGAAGCTCTGCCCCTCATCCCTGTGCAGGGGGGTACTTGGTGGTCCTCTGCACTCCATCCCTGGCTCTTAGCTGCCCCCCCTCCCCCCCGCCCTCCCTGCAGCTGGGTACATGCGCTGCTAGAGCAATGAGTAGGAGCCAGTCCCCAAAACTGCCCTGCAGCCTCCCAGGGATCCCTGATCCCTGCTGCTGAGTGTGGCAGGAGCAGGAATAAGAAATTCCTGGGTGGCGCTGGAGCAAGCTCTTGCGATGCACGTCACCATGCAAAGTTGGGAAGCTGCCTTGGAGCGTCAGGCTCAGGGAAGACAGCCCCCAGCCCAACCTGCCCTTCTGCCTGAGGCTGTCCCCCTCCTGGCCCTCTTCTCCTACTGAAGCCCAGAAGGGTCCTCCCCAGCTCCCATGCCCCCAGCCGCCTCCCCAGAACTGGGTGGTCTCAGCCATCACACGTCCCACAGGCCAGCCACCCTAGTCCTGTCCCTCCATCCTTCCCAGAATAGGAGCTGGGGTCCAGGAGGAAGCAGCAACTTGGAGGGGGCCTGGTGTGTGGCCACACGGGACGGGGAGTTTTATTCTCTCCAATTGGCAATACTGTCTGTTGTCGAACTTTTCTGTGTCCTCGTGGAGCTCCCAGTCAGCTTGTTGCCTTACTACTTCCCACGCGATATGCAGAGGGAGCGCTGATAAAAGCAGCATGTAATTAAGCAGAGGTTTGGTGACTTTTTTTAGCGGAGTAGGCCCAGTCCTGTTTGCATTGATTTCATTAGAATAATGTGAATAATTATTTTATTACTGAACATTCTGAAAAAAAATGTCTAGAAAATTTGGTTTGGCCTTTTTGGAGTGTTGAAAAAATGTCTAAAAATAAAATTGAAGACATTTTCAAAAAGTCATTTTGAATCGACCTTCCCTCCCCCAAATGTTTCCTTTTAAAAATGCCCAAACGGGTTTTGTAACATTTTTTCTTCTGAAATGTCTTAGGGAGGGGGAAGCTTTTCAGGGAAACAGTTTAGTGAACACGACACAAATTCATGGAATGTTTCAGAATCTGCATTTGTCAAGATCTCCAGGTACTCAGTTCGCTCCACAGCTGACTGTGAATGCCTTTGGGTTCACGGGGAGGCCGTCGCCTCTGCCCTTCTAAGGGTCTGTCTACACTACCACCTTAGTTCGAACTAGGGTGGGAATGTAGGCAACCGGAGTTGCAAATGAAGCCCGAGATTTGAATTTCCCGGGCTTCATTTGCATGTTGCTGGGCGCCGCCATTTTTAAATGTCCGCTAGTTCGGACTCCGTGGAACAAGGAGTACAGGTAGTTCGGAGTAGGAAGCCTAGTCCGAACTATCTAGTTCGTGCCGCGTGTAGCCGCGGGGCACGGAGTCCGAACTAGTGGACATTTAAAAATGTCCCGGGAAATTCAAATCCTGGGCTTCATTTGCAACTCCGGTTGACTACATTCCCACCCTAGTTCGAACTAGGGGGTAGTGTAGACAGACCTGAGACTGGCTTTCACTCACTCGTAATCAAAAATCATTGCCCTTGGGTTTGTGTTTTTAGGGCTCCTTCTCCGGCAGCTGTTGTGAAAATCGAGAAGGCCAGATTTTGGTGATGCCAGCCCCGTGCAGGGGTGAAAGCAGGGCTCTGGGAGGCGGGGGGAGGGGAAGGGCTTGAGTGAGCTGCTACGCCAGCCTTAGGTCACCTTACCTAGTATGTGCTTCCCTGGTAGCCTGAGCCCTGCCTGCCCCCCATGCGGGGAGTGGGGCATAGGTGAGTGTTTCCGGCCAGTTCTGCGGAGGTGTGGGAGGGCTCAGACTAGCCCTGCACTGGGTCCTGTTTCCCCTTTGGAATATAGGGCCACCCTATTGAGGACTGACTCGTAAAGCCCTCCTGTTGGCACATGGCATGACTGCAGGACCCTGGGCTCCTTGGCCCCAGCTGGATTTGGAACGGACGGGCCTGGTTAACTCCTGTGATGTCAGGGCAGAATCTGACGCACCTTGTTTACCAGAGGAAGTGTTGCCTGGTGGGGAGAGGGGGGCGTGTGGTTAGGGGTTAGGACCCAGCATTTCAAGATCTGGATTCTTTTTCCAGTTGCAAGTCACCGCACCATGTGGCTCCCTCTGCTGGCTCTCCACTTTCCACTGCGTCAGTTTCAACACGACTCGTTCTCTCCTTCAAGTCCCTTTATGAGCCTTCCCCTGCCTACTTCTCTCCATCTCTCTCTCACCGCATTCCCCAGCCCACCGCCGCTTTTCACCAGCGAGGCCGGCTGTAGTCGCACACACAGCTCCAGACGCTCTTCCCGGAGCCCCCCTGCACACGGAATGCGCCCCGACCTCGTCCATAAGCAGCTCTGAGTGCCGGCGAGGGGGAGGGGCAGTGCAGAGTCGCTGCTATTTCGGTACCTCGTTATTTATAACAGAATATAAACATGCTGCCGCGTGATGCAGACCCACCCAGCTGAGTGCGCCGCGCTAGCCCATTGGCCTCGGCAGTTTGGTATCAGTCTCTGTTCGTAATGGGGGTGCAAAAGGACCAGCCAAGAATGTGGCCCTCTTGTGCCAGGCACTGCACGCAGAGCAGCAGATGGGCCCAGCTGGCAGCACGGAGGCTACGGCTACTCTGCTGCCTTTTTGCAGAACAGAATATGCAAATTGTGCTCGCATTTGCATATCTTCTTCCGATTGTTTTGCGGAAGAGGTTTTGCCGCTGAAAAGCCCCGTGTAGGCAGGGCCGTTTGCCGGAAAACCCCCCTCGCAAGATCCCTTATTCCTCAAAATCCAGCTTTACAGGATCTTGTGAAAGAGGGTTTTTCCGACAAATGGCCCCGTCTACACCGGGCTTTTTATCGGCAGAACCTCTTCCACAAAAAGAATCGGAAGAAGATATGCAAATGCGAGCGCGATTTGCATAGTCTCGTCTGCAAAAAAGCGGCAGAGTAGCCGTAGCCTGACAGTCTAGAGCAGCGTTTCCCAAACTATGGGCCATGGCCCGGTACCGGTCCGCGGGAAAAAAATACCTGGCTTCAGCGCGGCTGCCAGGGTGAGCTGGGCTCCCGGAGTGCCTGTGCGGCACCGGGTCCCCCAAGCCCTGGGCCGCGCTGGGCAGAGGATGCAGCCGGCTGTTCCAGGCTCCCGCCAGAGGTGTAGTGAGGGGGAAAGCAGGGGGGGCACTTGCCCCCGGGCACCACACTAGGGGAGCACCAGGCTGGGCTGCGGGGGTGGGGAGGGGGAGGTGCGGGGTGCTGGGCTCACCTGGGCTGCAGGAGGAGGGAGGTGCCAGGAACCGGCACTGGACTCAAGGGGAGGGGCAGGGAATCAGCACTGGGCTCAGCAGTTCTGTGGGGCTTGGAGGGGGGTGCAGTTAACCAGCGGGGGTGGGCAGCTCAGGTGGGCTGCAGGGGAGGGAGGTGCAAAGAAGCCTAGTGGGGATGGGGGGAGCCAGGAGCCCTGAAATGCCCTCCCCTGGTCCAAAACATCCCTCATCTGGGACCAGTCAGGTCTAGAGGGTGCCAGACCAGGGAGGTCCAACTCCTACCCAAGTCCCCTCCTGGCACCCTCCCTCCTAGCCCGACACCCCACCCCCAATCTGCTCCCACCTCCCAGAGTGCCCATGTAGCACTGGGTCCCCCGAGCCCTGGCCCAGGCTGGGCGGAGGATGCAGCCGGGTGAAACACTGAACATTTATTTATTTTTCATTCTTTTTTTATGTGTTTTATATTTTTGGGCTGTAAAAAACAGTCCTGAAAAAACATGGATTCCAACTAAAGTCAAAAGTTTGGGAACCCCTGGTCTAGCCAGCTTTCTGTCCGTCTTACCGTCCATTTATCCAATCCATATCCCTTAACTTGCTGGCAAGAATATTGTGGGTGACTGTATCAAAAGCTTTGCTAACGCTGGCACTGAGGGTTTTGGGAGGACCAGAAACAACTTATTTGCATCTTCACCATTTGCTTAATGAATATGCAAATGAATGTTACTGGTCCTCCAAAAGCTCGTGAATGGATTTACTGGTCCCCATGTCAAAAAGTTTGGGAACCCCTGGTCTAGAGGGATCAGAGGGACGCCCGGCAGGGGAAGGGTAGAATGCGCCAGCAGGGTGAACAGTGGCCTGGCAGAAGAGTAAACCTGCCCCTCCCCAGCAAATGGCAGCACAATATTTGCTGGGGGGGTGCGAGATTTACTCAGGGGAGGATGAGTGAGCTGGGGAGAGAGCGGCAGGCCTGCAAAGGAGAGAGGAGGGGCAAGTGTGTGGGGGGGGGAGGGGGGAGTTGGGGCAAACAGCCAATCAGGGCAGGGCAGGGCAGGGAACGTCTAGTCACAGCTGCAGACAGTTCTCTGAATGGCCGAGGTCCCTGATCTGGCTGGCTCCTCCATGGGTTGCCCCCAAGCCCTGGCGGTGGGCACCACTCTCCGGGGCTACAATTCGTGCTTTGAGGAAACGGCAATATTCACGTGATCGTTCTTCTCTTAAGCACTTGGCCAGCGATTGCAGCCTCGCCCCCCCAGCAGAGGGGTTTTACCAGCCTCCCCGGCCCCGGAGCATGGGGCGGGTGGGCGCTTAGGGGCAGCAACGCTCCGCCCCCAGGACACCTACCGTAGGCGGGGTGTGGGCGGGGCCAGGCTGGCGGTTGGGGAAGGCAATGCCTACATACCCACCGCCCCTGGTTTCAGTGCAACAATTGAGGTCCCCCCGTCAGAGGCCCTGTGCTCTGGGGGCAACCGTGTGGCCAGGACTGTTTGGAGCAGGAAGACTGCAGCTCCCCCGCTGTCACTGTCATCACAGGCTCTTACACCACAGGGACCCGGTCACCTCCCCTGCTTCCGTATTGGCAGCTGGGCCTCCCCTTGCCATGCTGGGGTTTGACCGTTCGCCCCAGGGCTCTGCAGGGTGCTGCTCCGGTTTCGTTGACCAGACTCTGCTCCCTTCCTTGTGCTGCCGCATGGCCTTCCTAATCCCCGCCCCCTTCCCTGAGTGCTAGGATCCGCTTCCAGTCGGCCCAGATGCTCTGAGGTTAGCCTGAGGGGTGGTTTGGTTCGCAGCTAAGAACAGCAGCCGACGGGATCCACAAGAGGTAAATGAGACCCAACCAAAACTCACCCAGGCTCTCTCAATGGGGGGGGGGGGGGGTATTAATCTTGTCTGGCCTCAGCTGCCTGAAGAAGCCTTGTTCAGAGCCAAGACCAGCAACACCCTCGAGGATGCTCCCCTATTCAGAGGACTCCCAGCCCACGCAGTCCCACACTGGAGAAAGTATTTGCTGAGCACAAAGAAACTGGCTGAAAAGTTGGTTCGGCTGACGCTTATTTATGAATCAGCTCCCCCTCCCAGAGGCACGAGCCTCCGCCAGCGAGTGTCTGAACTTGTACAAGGAGCCAGCAGAGGAGATCAAGAGATGCAGAGGAAAACACAAATCTGTTTGCTATGCTGGCTTCATTGTCCCAGCTGCAAAACTGAAACTGACCAGACAGTGAGGCTGTGCATGGGCAGCAGGGATCACAGGATAGTTAGAGACCGGACAGCCATCCCCGTTTCCCTCCCTGCTGTAAAAGGCTTTCTTAGCACGTGTACACTCTCGCTTACCCAGCTAACATGAACACTGCCTAGCCCAGCGTACAACAGGGCCGGGGACTGCTACAGACTTTGCCATGCTCAGGGATGATTTTGCCCTGGAATAACAACCCACTCACTCACCGGCTTACAAATGCAGGTGCACAACTGGCTTTGGCACTCACTCTGCAGGGACAACACAGTGCCGGGGGTGTGGCAATGGCCCGGACAACAGGAACAGCGTGTGGCAGTCATCAAGTGCATGTGGTGCCAACGTTTCCTCCATCTGAATAGGAGTTGTAATCGCAGGCAGGGCTACTGGGACATCCCCGGACTCTGGTACTAACTGAGGCGCCACCGGGCGCATCCGTCGTTTCCGTAACACACCCTTAGTTACTCTTAGCCCAAAGCAAACAGGCCCCAGGCATTTTACAAGATCTCCAGGTACCCAGTTCGCTTCACAGCTGCAGTCGTGTCTCCAACTGGGAAAGAACGAGGGTTCCCCTCAGCGATCAAGTTACGTAGCTTGGGATTTGGCTACACGTGGGACGGTATCGGGATGGAGCAGGTCCCAACAGGAACGCAGACGTCACATTCAGAAAAGAGTTGCGGGTGACTCCTGCCCAGTAGCACACGGTGTGTCCTGTAGGCGAGCAGGAAACTCCACCGGTCTGTTTGGAGCCAGATGGCCAAGAGTGGAGCGTATGCGGTTTGTTCCCTTCAAAGCTTGGAACCTCAGCAACTCTTCAGAAGAGACCCGAAGTCCATTGTCGCTCACCCGATGCAATGATCAGCCAAGCTGGTTGAACACGACACAGGGAGGGTCTCGGGAGCTGGAGGAGGCGTCATTCTTAAGGCTTTCAGCCATTTTGAATGGGTGTCGACTATGACCAAGAACGTGTAATCTTCTAACAGGCCAGCAAAATCCACAGGAACGTGTCCACAGGGTCCGAGGCCACAACCAAGGGTGCAGATGAGCAGGGTGGGATGCTGCTGAATTTGCTGACACACAGTACAGCACTTCACCGTCCTGGCCACCAGGCTGTGGCCTTCATCTGCACAATCCTAAGCACCAGCTCATGGAGAAATATCAGTGGGTTCTCCCACTCCTCCCACCCTGCCGATCAGCTTCCAAAAGCTAAGGGGGGGCGTGATTCTGGAATGCTCGCTCGCATTCCCCATTGGAAGGCGCCGTAATCACCAGCAATTCATGTTGACATGAAACGAATTCAAGAAACTGGGGATCCTTTTGACCCAACATCGTACCTTGTACTCCCATCCCGTTCGCAAGAGAAAGTCCACCGGTCTGTGTTGATGCTTGCGTGAGCGATGGGCGACTTGCCCATCCAATCGAGAGGGAATGTTTCATCTGACGTGTCTTTGGGTTGACGAGAACCTGGGCATGGCCAGGACATCAGCGCTGCTGGGCCGAGACCTTTCATATGGGGATGTATAACCATGAGCCAAAGGTAGCAAGGCCCTTTGTTGCATAGCGGCAGCAGCTAAAGATGGAATTCTCTGCTTTGGCCCGTGCGGTCTATTGGACTCCACGCTGCCCGCCTGCCTCCGCCCAACGCCGCCCACCTGCCTCCGCCCAACGCCGCCCACCTGCCTCCGCCCACGCCGCCCACCTGCCTCCGCCCACCTGCCTCCGCCCACGCCGCCCACCTGCCTCCGCCCACGCCGCCCACCTGCCTCCGCCCGCCTGCCTCCGCCCACGCCGCCCACCTGCCTCCGCCCACGCCGCCCACCTGCCTCCGCCCACGCCGCCCACCTGCCTCCGCCCACGCCACCCACCTGCCTCCGCCCGCCTGCCTCCGCCCACGCCGCCCACCTGCCTCCGCCCACGCCGCCCACCTGCCTCCGCCCACCTGCCTCCGCCCACGCCGCCCACCTGCCTCCGCCCACGCCACCCACCTGCCTCCGCCCGCCTGCCTCCGCCCACGCCGCCCATCTGCCTCCGCCCACCTGCCTCCGCCCACGCCGCCCACCTGCCTCCGCCCAACGCCGCCCGCCTGCCTCCGCCCACGCCGCCCATCTGCCTCCGCCCACCTGCCTCCGCCCACGCCGCCCACCTGCCTCCGCCCACGCCGCCCATCTGCCTCCGCCCACCTGCCTCCGCCCACGCCGCCCACCTGCCTCCGCCCAACGCCGCCCACCTGCCTCCGCCCAACGCTGCCCACCTGCCTTTGCCACCCGGATGTTTCGGTTTTTAGGGTGGGCTACCTGCCTCCGATGGCCTTGTGCTCTCCTGTGCCGTGGACGGTCTTTGGGCTCCCTCTGCTGGCTGTGGACCCGCAGGGCAGGCTCAGGCTGCTGGCCTGCCTGCTTGCAGGATAATCTTAAAAACAACGAATAGTCCTGCAGCACCTCCGAGGCCAAGGAAACGTGGATGGGATGGAGAGCTTTCGTGGGCCCCGCCCCCTTCTTGCAGGATGCCAGTTAGTCCAAGAGAGCTGCTTCTTCCACTGCACTGCCCCTCCTCTTTCCTCCCAGGCTCCGCCCCCTGTCCAACGAGACAAGCTCCTCCCCCCTGGGACAGGCCACCCTCTCCCAGCAAGTGAGTGGTCCCAGCCTCGCCCCCAGCCTGGGAGCACGGGGCAGAGGAGAGAGCAGGCAGGTGCAGCCTCCGCCTCCCCCGCCCTGAGCGCAGCAGTGTCCCATGGTGTGGCTGCTTCCTCCTCTCCCCCCATGCACAAGCTGTGTAGGGCATCCCAGGGACGGGGCGGCCCGAGCTCTGCCTGGCCTTCAGCACAGGCTCAGTTTCTTCTACAAATCGGAGGGATTTGCGAGGGAACCGGCGGGAGCTGCAGGTGCCGCTGTTGATCTTGCCGGAAGGAGCAGGACCCGTCGCCCGGCTGAGCCCCAGACTGGCTCCGGGGGTGACACTCGGCCCGGCAAGGGCACGGCCATTGCTCGCAGAACAGTGCGAATGTGACAGGGAGGCCTCCGGCCCTGCCCGCCTCGTCCCGGGAGAGGGTCTCCACGTAGGCCTGCCGGGCAGGCGCTGCAGAGCCATTTCAGGGCCTTGCTGGAGCTGGGCGAGTGCAGGGGGGCTCCTGGCTGGCCAAGGGGACCTGCGGCACATCGGGCAGCCCTGGGCTAGCCGGGACCGGAGCCGCAAGGAAGAGCTGGCCGGCTACTGGGCCGGGGCTTAGAAGAGCCGTGGACTGAGGGGGAGGCACCGGTGGAGGCTGGGGCCACGGGGAAGGGGCAGGGGGAACTGAAGACAGTTGTATTGAAGGGGCTTGGTGGCACGTGGCTGTTCTGCTAACGGCTCCTGGCCTGGGACCTGGTGTAGCGGCTGGACCTAGTCCCTCCCCCATGGCCACTGGGGAAGGGCCTACCCTGGGATATCAGCAACCCCCAGCAACTGTCAGGCGGTCCAGTGAGGACTTGGGCCAAACCAGGCTCAGAGGGCAAAACCCCAAGCCCCGGCGGCCCTAGCTCCCCGAAGAGGAGCAGCCAAGGGGGGAGGGCAAAGAGGAGAGGGCTCGGGAGGGGCGAGGGCCGGACTATTTGGGGAGGTGCTCTCCATGCTCTGCTCTGACAATATTTGCAGGCACTGCTGAGCCAAAGGGGCCCTAAGAGCAGGTCCTGCGCTCTAGGGCAGGGCCAGGGGCCAGCCGGGATCAGGAACTTCCTGCCACGTTTTCATAGTGACCCCAGAAACACACCAGCAGCCAGGGGCAGAGCTGCTGTCTCTGCTGGGTCTCAGCACGCTGGGCACCACTCCCCAGGCCCTGCCCACGGGCGCTGCCAGCTGGCTCTGACTGAACTGCACGGGAGCCCGGGCGCTTGGATGCCGGTGCCAGGAACCCAGGAACGGCAGGAGTCCTGCACTGCCGGCCACGACGGGCTCTGGAAACGGCCAGAGTGTATCGGGAGAGCCAGGCTGAGCGCAGGGGACGTGCGACGGTCTCTCTGACATGAGCTGATGGGTACTTAGCTCCTGCTGCCCTTCTCGGGGACCCTCCGAGGCAGGGCTGGTGGGTGACCGGAACCCAAGTCTCATCAGACCCATCCCTTTGCGCTGAGCTGGAAGTCTCATCCGTGAGCAAGTGCACGAAATGCTGCACTGGGAGAGGGCTCCGTGCCGCATGCCTGGAAGCACATTCCAGCCGCCTCCCCTGGGTGGATACGGGGAAGGCTGGGAAGTCGTTAAGAGCCTCCCCCCCCCCCCCCCCCCCCCGGCTGCAAGCCCAGAGAAGTTGGCAGGATTGCCTGAGAAATGGCTTTGGCCTTGTGGGCCTGAGCGCTGTAAATATTTACTCCTCTGAGTGGTTGGCATGGTGACCCGCGGCGTGGGGAGCCTGCAGCGTGGGGTGAGGGCGCCGGGCATGGCACGGGCTCCGCTCTCCTCTCCCGGCTGCTCCACGGCTGTTTAACTGCTGGCGTGTCTGGCGCCCTGCCCGACGCGTCAGCCCGTTTGTAGAGCACAGTGAGTCACGGGCTCTGAGCCGCTTGTCCTGCGCTCCCTTCCGGCCATTCAGCGCCAGCTTCAGAGGGGCCTCTGTGACGCTTCCTTGCTCCTCTTTCATAAGCCACCGCGCCTTCCTCGTGCCCCCGGGTGTCCTGCCCGCATCCAGACCCGGGGCCCCGCGTTGCCCCCAGAAGATCTGTCCAGGCCCAGGGCAGCTGCCCACCCCTGGTGCTGTCCGGCCAATGAGAGCAGCATGGAGATGGACAAGGGTCCTGCGAATGCTTGTCCCGGGGGCTGTGCCGGTCGTGTGCGCACACCCCACGGGATGGAGGGCCCCTGGGCTGGGACTCAGAGTTCATGTTCTAGTCCCAGCTCTGCCCCACGGCGGCCGGGTGCCCTTGGGTAAGTCATTCCCTCCCCAGGCCTCAGCGTCCAGACCCGTGGCATGTGGCCAGCCAGACTGGACTGTGCAAAGGCCCCGGGAAGCTGTGCATGGCCCTCCCTGAAGGAAAGCATTGGGAGACACGGCAGGAGCCTCGGCGCTGGGGCCTGGCCTGCCAGGGTGGGCAGGATGGCAGCCGTGCAAAGGCAGGCCGCGAGGCGCCACTGTCCTGCTCTGAGCCAGGCAGAACGTCCACGCGCCCAGCCGAGGGCTGCCCAGCGCAGGGCGGAGCTAGGAAAGCGACGGCCGATGGCATTTCTCTGGAATAGCTTTCGGCTTTCCTCTCTTTGCCTGTTGCTAATCCCCGTGAGTAGCTCTGGATAGTGGAGGTGACTGGGCACGGGACTGGCCCCCGGGTGCATGGGCAGAGGGGTGTGCTGGGCCCGTATCCTCTCACTCAGCCTCAGCCGGCCAGCGCGCCGTGAAGCAGCCGGGGTGGTGCTGTCTTGAGTTGCTTGGTCACTGGGCTCCCTGCACAGCCCTGAAGCCTCACTGAGGCTGGGCTCAGGCAGCCCACCCCACCCCAGGCCGAACTGGGCCCAGGGCCGGTGGGTGCTGAGTGACCCTGGAGCGCTCTGGATGCTCAGGGGGCCTAGAAACCCAGAGGTCTCGCCCAGCCCCACAGACGTCCGTAGGCTCGGGGCACTGCTGTAGCTGCCTCCCTGGTGAGCGGCTCAGCAAAGGGCAGGCAGCCGTGCCTGGCTAAGCAGAGGTGAGGGAGAGAAGCGGGAAAAGGACGGAGAGGAAATCAGGCAGGGAAGGAAAACTCCACACGGAGGGGAGGAGAAAGGACACAGACCCGCGGCCCTGGTGGTGTCTGGGATTTAGCCAGAGCCAGTGGCAGGGGCGACATCATCTGGGTCTGGCCTGGTCTGGCCCCTACCACAGGCCCATGGAACCACCCCAGCCAAGCGCAGGACCTGGGGCCTGGCTCGTGTGTGTTGTTCAGAGAGAGGGGGCTGATGTCAGGCTGCCCTTCCTCCTCCACTGAGCTGGGTCTGGGTCAGGGGGAGCCTGGCTGTGCTGATCCCTCCGGGCAACCTCCTGAATGCTCTTAAAGAGACAGTGTGCACATGCACATGCATGCGTGCACACACACACACACACACACACACACACATGCGTACGTGCACGTGCATGCACACACACACACACACACACACACGTACGTACACGTGCACGCACACACACACACGCGC
Source organism: Pelodiscus sinensis (assembly GCF_049634645.1). Taxonomy (NCBI): domain Eukaryota; kingdom Metazoa; phylum Chordata; order Testudines; family Trionychidae; genus Pelodiscus; species Pelodiscus sinensis. Next base: position 2,316,507 of record NC_134732.1, on the reverse strand, counting down.
GCGTACGTGCACACACACACGCACACACATTCACCCCATCACATAACACCAGCAATAGGGGTACCCTCATGGAATGAATAGCCTAGCCTGTGGAATTCCTTGCTGGGGATATCGTGAAGACCAAAAAGTGTCACAGGATTCAAAAAGAATCCGGTAAGTTTGTGACGCCAGCGGAGCAGGTGCCAGCTTGGCCCTATGCCTCGTTGAACACTGACAAATGCACAGTTGGAAACCAGTCTGGCTCATCCGGGTGTGAGTCTTGTTGACATAAGTATGGGATTGTAGGAGGTGTGTGTAGCGTTTGGATTGTATCAAATGCCTGTGAGTTGCTGCCTGCATGAATCCCCCTTATTTGGCGTGTCCCCTGTACAAGGTGATATTTCAGCATCGGCTTTGTAACTAGAGACATGTTTGCTGCGAGACTGGAGACCCTCAGTCAGGAGCGAAGCCTGGCCAAGTGCGAAATACGAGTTTACCACAGGGCAGAGACTCAGAGACTGGTAGGATGGGACGGGGACTCGTCCAGTCCCCTGCGCTCATGGCAGGTAGGTATTCTACACTATCCTTGACAGGTGTTTGTCTAACTGCTCTTAAACTCTCCAGAGATGGAGATTCCACAACCTCCCTGGGCAACTTCTTCCAGTGTTTAACCACCCGGACAGTTAAATCGCTTTTTTTCTAATGTTCAGTCTAACCCTCCCTTGCTGCAACATAAGCCTAGCGCTTCTTGTCCCATCTTCAGAGGTTACAGAGAGCAAGTGTTCTCCCTCTTCCTGGGAGAGCGCTGGGATGGGTTCCCTGGGTGTGGAATCTCCATTGCTAGAGGTGTTTAAGTTCCAGCTTGACAGAGCCCTGGCTGGGCTGATTGAGTTGGGATTGGTCCTGCTTTGGGCAGGGGGCTGGATTGGATGACTCCTGAGGTCTCCTCCAGCCCTAAAAGTCTGATTCTATGAGAAGCCTTTGAAAAGGATGAGCAAGATGTGGGTTCTATCCCCATGGAAATCCACCATATTCCAACTGGGAACAGCACTCTGATAAAACAGAGACCTTGGAGAATGTCTCCACAAGTGTTTCAAGAGGTTAAAAATCATGTCCAGGGTCTGGCATTGCAAACTCCCTAAAGAAAGTCACCGTTCCTGGGCATCACCTGCAGTGATCATGATAAAAAAGGATGGTGGACCAGGACCTACTATTCTTTCAGGAAAATAAAGCGACATGCAAAGATGCCTACCCACTGCCCTGTGTGGCAGAATCATTAGGTGCACGGGGAAATGCAAGAGTGTTCTCCAATCTTGATCTGACATCTGGCTTTTTCCAAGTAGCAGTGTTGGAACAAGAGACAGTGACAACTCTTGGGGCTGTTTGAATGGACATACATGCCCTTTGACTTGTGCAACATGTTCACTATATTCCAGGGCCAATGAAAGCAGCATTGAAAGATTGCATTCTGGACACATGATTGGTAGAGCTAGATAATATTATTGTGTTCTCCAAATACTCCAAAAGTCATATGGAAAAGATGGATTTGGTCTTTACACGTTTAAAACTGAATCCTCGTGAGTGTTGCTTCCTACAAGAGGAAGTCAAATTCTGGGGCCACGATCTTGAGAGATGACATCCGGGCAGACACAGAGAAGAACAAGGCACTGAAAACCGACCTGTCCGGCATTGAGTTTCATGAATTACTGCGGATGACTCATCCCCAAATTCAGACACATTAATGCACCTTTACATCAGCTAGTGGCCAAACTGCTCTGAAAGGAGGGGAAGGACCAAGCGATAAGCCTGTGTGGGAAGCCTTTACTGAGCTAATATGAGGATTCGTGATGCCACTTGCACACCTTGAGCGTAGGCTGCCTTTCATAGCAACTGCAGATGGGTGCTTCTGCTGGAGGGGCGCGGTACCGCGTCAAAAACAAAGGGTGGGGACTGCACGTGGAAGATGCGGGTGAAGGCATTCAATGAAAAACAGGGACTGCCGTGACGTCAGGCTGGAGCGGCTTGCTCTCGAGTGGACCGACACAGAAAGGTTGAAGGGCTATTAAATATATTCAAAACAAATGGTGGTTTCACACTGTAGTCCTGATACCTGGCAACGGCCAACTTTATGTGTCCCGGGAGAGGGAGGTCGAGCATCCAGGAGCACAACTCAAGCAAGCGAACGGGGCTGAATATGACTTTGGAGGCCCTTTCAAAGAGCGGAGCATCCTTGAGGTAAGTTATTGGGTTATTTAGTGATGTCCAGTCCTGGGCAAGCGATGTGCCCGAGCGAAGGATGCACCAGCGCTCCTTGGCTTTGCACCAATGTTACAACCCCACAGACAGAGTTTGGCGTCTGAGGTTATCACCACATGGGAAGCATCACGCACGATGCCAGGTGGAGGAGGAGTCAGGTGAGGGGATGGTTCTAATCTGGCAAACCGAGAACCCAAAGAACAGGGTGGGCAAACTGAAACCCTGACAAAAATGGCAAGATCGGGGCCCCACATTTTAGGAAAAATGTAAAGAAATCGGAGACAGTCCAGAGGCCAGCACACAAATGGAGTAAGGGTCTAGAACACATGGCCTGCAAGGAAAGACTGAAAAAATGGAGTTGTTTAGTGTGAAGGAGGCTGAGGGTGCATGCGTGTGATGGAATCCCTTTGTACATACACCCGGCAAGCTAGCTGAGATACTCCACAATGGCCAGTGACTCATCCAGCTTTATGACTGCCCCCAAAATAATGTAGATGTTATGAGATAATAGCTGGTGGTTGACAGGACTCCCGACAGCAAACCGCACCTGAAAGATGGATTGATGAACATTTAATCCAGCTTAATGTTTTTCCCTCCCTAATGATTCATGTGTTTGATAACAGTGAGAAGTAATTTTAGAGCATATGCCTAGATTGGAATCAAACGATTTATGCAGGAAATGCTTGTGAATTGAGGAAGGCCGCATTTGAAAACACCTTGATTCTATATTCTCTCATTCTATTTTTCTATATTTAGAGCAGGTTTATTATTATTATTATTATTATTATGTATTAATGTATTTATTTAGAAGCAGGAAGGAGTACTCAGGAAGGAATCTAGAGGTCATAATGGACTACAAGTGAAGTAAGTCAACTGTGTGATACTGTTGCCAAAAAAAGCAAACATGATGCTGGGCAGCATTAACAGATGTGTTGTGAGCAAGACACGAGAAGTCGTTCTTCCGCTCTACTCTGCGCTGGTTAGACCTCAGTGGGAGTCTTGTGTCCAGTTCTGGGCACCGCATTTCAGGAAAGATGTGGAGAAACTGGAGAGGGTCCAGAGAAGAGCAACAAAAATCACAGAACCCTAGAACTGGAAGGGACCTCGAGAGGTCATCAAGTCCAGTCCCCTGCCCTCATGGCGGGGCCAAGCACCATCTAGATCAGGAGCAGGGGACCTTTTTTGGTCTGGGGGCCACTGACCCACACAAAAATCAGTCGGGCGCCGCTCACAAGTGAGGAGCAAAAAAATCTCCAAACAAACAAAAAAAAAAACCTTCACGGACATGGCTCCCAGCTGAGAAGCAGAAGACCCTCCCCACATTCCCCTCACACACCAGAGCTGGGGAGGGGGGAGAGTGCCAGCGCGAGCTCCCCAATGCTGGAGGGGGAGCCCTGAGCCTTGAGGGGCCAGATCTAGGAAAGTTGGGGGGGGCCTTAGGTTCCCCACCCCTGAGATCATCCCCGACAGCTGTTTATCTGCCCTGCAATGTCTCTGCATTCAGAGGGTAGGGACTGCAAAGAAAAGCAGCAGCAGGGCAAACGTCCATCCACCACCTCCCTCCGCCAGCGTTCCGTACCCTGACCTCCCGGGCCGTGGCGAGGGCTGACTGGCTCCTTCACGTCCTTCCTGCTGGGCTGGGAAGGCGTCTGTGTGTTCCAGAAGCGTTCGCTCTCGTGGCAGGTTTGTGCTGCGGACGCATGCTCCCCGGGAACTAACTGGAGACCCCCCCATTTCACACACAGGGTCTGCCGATCGCTGTAGCTGGGGTTAGGAAGGAATTTCCCCCTCATCCTGGGGGAGGGGCTGTTTGCCTCTGCAGCGCGAGGCAGGGGCCGCTAGCTGGGTAGAGTTCGAGTAAACGGCGAGTGCTGTGTAGCTTGGAGCCTGCACATCCTAGAGAAGGACGGCAGTAACTCAGCCAGCGGTCATGGGTCTATGGGGGTGCGGTTCTCTGAGCGGCCACGTGCAGGAGGCAGCCTGTGGCCCATCGGGGTTCATGCGTGGCTCGTGAGACGCGGTGTTGTCTGTGGCGCACGCGCAGGGCTAACAGATCCTGCAGGTTTCTGTCCACGTTGGTTTTTTCTGCCGGTGTTGAAGGGACACACATGTAAAGCCAGGGCCTGGGAAGGGAGGGGGCTGCGGATTGGCTGGGAGTGCCCCGTGCTCCTTCTGCATCCAGTCCCAGTGCTGCTACGGGCCCGTCGGCCCACCCCGCGAATTGTAGGGACACGAGCGCGGTTGCCAACGCTACCCGAGCCCGGGAGACTGCCGTGGTTACGCCTGTCTCGCAGCCACTCGCACGTCCCGCTCACTCGCCTCGGTTGCCCATCACTGGACTCAATGACCAGGATGGTCCCTTCTGGCCTTAGAGTCTATGGGCTCGTCTACACTGGCCCCGATCCTCCGGAAAAAAAGCCCTTTTCCGGAGGATCTTATTCCTTTGAAGTAGGAATAAGATCCTCCGGAAAAGGGCTTTTTTTCCGGAGGATCGGGGCCAGTGTAGACGCTCTTTTCCGGCTTTTCTAAAAGCCGGAAAAAAGCGGCGGACATTTTTATTTAAATGCCGTGGGGGATATTTAAATCCCCCGCGGATTTCCCTATTACGACCTGTGAAATTAACATGCCCCTTTCGGAAAAGGGGCCAGTGTAGACGTAGCCTATAACTCTGTGAGCTGGCTCAGACGCCAGCAGGCAGAGGCCGCTTATGGAGGGCTCATCGTGTGCTCCCCGGATCTGCCGCTTGGCTGGTAGTGAGCATACTCAGTGGCCCTGCTGAACTCGGCTGCCCTCGCTCTGCCCCGACAGGGTCAGGCATGGGCCATCACTGCCTGAGGGCAAAGAAAAAGCCCCCCAGGGTGGTGCGGTTTTCTAAAATATCGTGATTCGTAAGCCAGTCTCCTGGTGGCGGGGGTGAGTGATGGGTGTGGCACGTGTTGGTCTGGCAGCGTGACAGCTGGAGTTCTGAACAAGGGGCAGAGCCGAGAGACGCTGCCACTCGGCCTGGCCAGGTTGCTGAGGGGGATCTTGTTCAGGTAAGGGCAGGTTTCAGGCCCACCTTGATGATTAAATGTAGTTGCCAAGCACAGAGGGTGCGAGGGATTTTTGGCGAAGGAACAGACCCAGACTTAGGCTTGCTCTAGGGACTGCTCTGCCCTGATTAGATTTAATTGAAATAATTGGTTGAATTATTTTGGAAGCAGCATCTTTTGCCTCAGACTTTACCTCACCTTGCAGAAGAATCTTACCAGTCAATCCTATTTTTAGGCCCCTGCCCGTACCTCAGTATTAAATACTCAGGCAAGTTTTCCACCTGAGGAACAGCCTGTCAGACTTGGGTTCAGTCAGGAATACGGTGGTCATAAAAGCCGCAGAGCCGTGTGGCAAAGCAGAGCACACCCTCCCCCGTCCGGCTGCTGGAGTGAGCGGATGGCAGGAGGGACGGTGGGTTACGTAACAGCGGGCAGTTCTGTGTGTGAACAGCGGCGAGAGGGCGCCTCCCATCGCTGGCTTTGCCTCCCCGCTTTACATAACACGGAAACCAGAGCCGGCCGCATCCGACCTGCCCCCTGCATTCCGGAGCCGCCTCCCGAAAGGAGGGGGCTAACCGTCGACCTCTGCAACTACCCCACCCACAACGCTGCGCTGCTGCGTCTGCTCTGTGCAGCCACCCGCGCCGCTCCTGCACCTTGAGCGCAAGGCCAGGGGAGACGGCCGCGCTCCCGGCAACCTGCAGAAAACGTCGGCTCTCCTCTGGGCCAGCTGCAAAGGGGGGGAGAGACCCTGACGATACAAAGGGTCCCCCGCCCAGCTGTTCTAGGAACACACGTCTCATTCACACTGGGAAATGCTACCGAACTCCGGCTGCGGGTTCCAGCAGTGCCGCTGAACCAGCATTAGTGCCGGGGGAAGCCTCCCCAAGCAACGGAAGGGCCATGGGATAGGCCAGCGGGTTTCAAACGACGGGGCGCGACCCACGCTGGGGGGTGGAACGTCGGGCGCTGGGCCCCCTGGCTGTAGGGGGATCAGGTGAGCAGGGGGGCAGCCCCCTGCCTGTCCTGCACTGCAGGCTGTGCTGGGCCCCAGAGGCGGCCGGCAGCAGGCCTGGCTCCTAGGTGGGTGTGGGGAGCACACAGGCCTCCGTGCACTGCCCCTGCCCTGCGCACCAGCTCCGCACTCCCACTGGCTGGGAACCTGCTGCTGGGCACAGCATGGGCAGCGGGGCCAGGCGAGGCAGGAAGCTGCCTTAGCCCCCCCACTGTGCCCCTGCCTGGGAGCCGCTGGAGGTAAGCCCCTCCTGCCCCAGCCCAGAGCTGGCGCCCCCTGCTGCACCCCAAAGCTCTCATCCCCTGCCCCACCCCACACTCCAGTTACGTTCTGCTGGGTCGCGGCATCAACGATTTTCTTCAACTGGGTCACGGGAAAAAAGTCTGAAACCCCCTGGGCTGCCAGCTGTAAAACCGGGGGTGGGGAGTGAGACTGCCGGGGCTTGGAGCGTGTTCTTATGTCTCTGCTTATTTTAAGCACCCCTGGGCAAACCTGAGATGCATTCGGGTGTTGCTGGTGAGTCAGATGAACTCCTCCCACGACAACTTCTCTCCAAGTATTTATAGCACAGGTAGGAATGGGGAGTGCAATCAGATAAGAGCTCCCCTGAAAGGCACAAATCACTGCAGGAGGTCAGCTCCTGGCAGCTGCCTTCCCAGGAATAAAGAAACGCGCGATTATTTTATGGAGCGACATTTTTTAAGACAAAGAACAGAAAAGCCTCTTGCACAAAAGCGCTTGGGTGCTACAGTCCAGAGGTCCCAGCACTCCCAGGGCCAGCTGCATGGGGGGGCTGTGAAGGGGATGCCATCTTTCCCAGGAGAGAACCTCTTCTCTAGAGCAGGACTGGTGGAAAGCACACCGAAGACTCTGCCCAAGCCGATGCTTGCTAAGACGGCAGCTGGGCTAGTGCCAGGCCATTCAGCCAGGAGAAGCAGGAAACCCAGGCGAGTGCTGTATCCATCCCAGGTGAGGCGCTACCTGCCCAGGCGGGAGGCAGACTCCACCAAGAGATGGCTGCTCTTCCTCGCTGGGGTCGTTCTCATGCAGATCTTTACGGAGGATCCTGAAGACGATAGACTGGACGGTGGCAACGACCTGGGTGAGCATCAGCCTTGTGCGTCAGCAGCACGGGAGGATAAATATGCAAGCCAGGACTCTGCCCAACATCTCAGGAGAAGAGACAGCGATTCTAGAAGCCACACCAGCCACTTTCTGCTCAGCTCGAGGGAGCCAAACTCTCCTGCAAACTGCAGCCGATGCACTGCATGGAACCCGAGCATGGCTGTGTGTCTGCCAGCGACAGACACTGATCAGCAAAGAGCCCCAGTCCTGAGTCTCCCCGCAGCTAACGGAGAACACTCACCACCGAGAAGGACCTGGCGGAACTGCTGCTCATTCCCGGAAAGCCAGAACCAGGACTGAAGGGCTCACGCAGCTGAAACGGGGGCTAACTAAGGCCAGAAAAGGCGACCTCACCAAAACCCTGGTGCTCTGGAGCACCCTGGTGCAACTTGTTTGCTGATGATTCATTTTGAAACTATAATTAGAGATCCGGTTTCCCAGGTAATGTTGCAGACAGCTCCTGGAGAGGAAAACCAGAGGCATTCGGTGTCTCTGTGCATGTCTCAGGATTGTGGTGGGGAACATGCACTGGGTTGCATGTGGCTGTCGTAAAGTTCTCTCAGCACCTCCACGTAAACCTGTTCCTTTGAGGGCCGGTCGCTCAGCTAATGGTCACGAGGTTGAAGCGGAGTTCTGGCTCCGGAGAGGTGTGAGCCATTTACAAAAGTTAAGAAAGTCTGAGCTGCTTTTGCCCTTCTGTAACGTGGTTTAGAATGAAAACGTGGAGGTCGTTTTCCGTGAGTGGCCAGCTGGGTCTTGGAATTAATATGTTTCAATAAAAAATGACAAAGGTGCTACTTACTTGGAAAGGAACTTTTTTTCCCAACAGATTTCCCCGAAAGGCTTTCTGCGTGGATGTACTCAGCTCTGTCTGCGGGTCGCTACTGTGGCGGTGACCCTTTGACCCTGCAATACAAGCATCTTCACTCCGGCACGCGATCCCGCCGAACGCACCGGACTTAGATTTTCACAAGCCTGTTTCTGAAAGGCCGTCTCAGCGCCGCTTGAGCCTTCCTGCTGCGCCTGTGCCGTGCTCCCCAGCCTCCAAGGAGAGAGGCCGGGACAGAGCTTCAGCCTCTAGGACACGTTCCCGGTCGGTGCTGTTTTAGGTCAGTCTGGGATCTGTTGCTCCAACGGGCTGCCTGTGTTGTGGGTCATTAATGGGTGATAGAGCTGTATTTCAAACTTGTGCTTGTTTCTGGGTCACACTCCGGAGCGGGATGGTCACCCCGCTGCAGGCATAAAAAGGGTTAAAACAGCCCTGGCAGAGGACCGTAGCTAGAGGCCAATCACAAGAGTCCTTGTGGCAGCCAATCAGAACCCAGGAGGGCTGTATAAAAGAGATGGCTGGCCAGGCTGAGCTTGCTCTCGCTCCAGCCCTGGAGGGAGAGGGACCTTGCTGCCTGCTAGCTGAGGTACCATGGACAGAGCAGTGCTGGGGAGAGCCAGGGGAGCTCCAGGCTGAGGCCCAGTGACAGGGGACTGAGAGTACTAGGGAGGCAGCCAGGGCAGGCAGAAGCAGCGGGTCCACACCCCCTTGCCTATGGTGAGTGGCTATGTCAGGCTGCAGTTTGCCCCTGAGCTAGGGACTAGGTGGCGACTGGCAGTGGGTCACTGAGGCAAGGTGGGTATCAGGGGTTGGGGTTCCCTGAGGGGGAGGACCCCAGGGTGCGAGGGCCCAGCAGCAGAGCCGTATCTAAAGGGGTGGGTGCTGTAGTCTTGGGGGGACCCTAATGTCAGGTGGCAGAACCATGAATAAAAAACCAGGGAACAGTGGGTGTGACACTAGCCAGAAGGGGGCGCTCCAGGGCGGAGTGGAGCTCATTCCCAGAGTGACCAGCAGGAGGCGCCACAGGGGTGAGTCGCACCCGGTTCCACACTCCCAAGCAGAGGGGCAACAGCCCTGGCTAGCCCGCTCAATGGCCCATCAGCGGCAGCAAAAAGTCCCCATTGAAAGGAGCCGAGGGCTAACACTGAGTCCAGGGGACGTGCAGGGCCCTGCCTGGGGACAGATGCTGAGGTTTGGGAGAAAGGAATCAGTCATGGGGCAAAGGCTACACAAAGGCAGCAGCTGCATCCCTTCCGTTTTGTCTTCAGTCCTGCTCCCTACCCCTGGAGCAACGTAGCTACAAACCGACGTGCTAAAGAAAGGATGGGATGACGTATCGAAGCCCTGGAGATACTCCAGAGGCACTTTCAAGCCAGCAAACTGCGATGAACTTGGTATATGGACGCTGAAGTCTAATGTGTGTATCTGGGGTGCTCTGCCATTTAGCAACTCTCTTCTTGTTCTTTCTTTTATAATACACCTTTAGCTGTAGATGCTAAAGGATTGGCTGGCAGTGTGGTATTTCGGCTAAGATCCAGACTAACATTGATCTGGGAAGGCAGCTGGCCCTTTGGGGTTAGAAGAACTCTTGGTACAGTGAATAGAGTTTTTAAATAACGTCTCACCTTACTGGGCCTATGTGCTGCTGGGGAGTCAGCGAAGTGGCATGCAGCACAGGAGGCGGTGTGAACTCTTGTGTAGCGTCTTAGAGCAGCGTGAGGGATCAGGAGCAGCGTTCTGGGTGAACCTACCTGGAGTGTTACCCACCAGTCCTGGGAGAATCGGCACTCCTTTGGCAGCCTGCCCGCACACGCATTTTCAGTGAGGGCTACGGGTCACATGTTGCAACTGAGCAAAGTCAAGGAGTGCTGCTCATGCTTCCTAGACCTTATTCCACATGGTGCCCATCTTCCATAATCTTCTGTGGGAAACAAGTCAAGGGCTGCCCTCTGTAAAGATGGCTGCCACTTCCCTGGCTAGCAGAAGGGAGTTTGCCCTTCGTAAAGATGGCCGTCATTGCTCCTTATTCCCTGTGGGGCTGAAGTACAAGATACTGAGGAGACTGCAAGGAACATGAGGGAGATGGAGCAATGTGTGTGTAGGGAGGAGACTGAGGCAGTACAATGGGTTATGGGGACAGGGAGTGAACTAGGGGAGCAGGAAGGGGATGGGAGGAGGAGAGCGACTCCCACGTGGCCTGTGTCCCCTACTGTAGCCCAGGGAAGCTCTAACAAGCCTTTCCCTGCAGCCGGAGCTTTCACCACAGCTAACAATAGGAGTGAGGCGGGAGGTTCTGGTGTGGCTTTATGCTACTCGCTTAAGCAGCACCTCGTCACCCGCACCAGTGCTAGGGGCGTGCGCAGTGTCTGTGCACCACCCACCTCCGGCTTGGGGGGTAATATCCCAACGCTGGCAGGTGCTCTCACATCAGGGCAGAGTCGAGGCAGCCTGGGTGCCTCTCCTGGGCATTCCCGAGTCTTGTGCGGTTACATTTCGTCTCTTAACTCCGAGCCGCCTCCTTTCCTGTCTTTGTTCTGCAACCATTACAACATCCCGGTGAGACGATTTACCCTTGAGCCTTAGTAGGTTCCGAACCCTCGCTCCAGGTCATGGAACGCTACGTGACCAAGTTGTGTCAACAAAAACTGCCTTTGGGTGACAAAGTAGTGAGTGCGCACACACTGCAATGTGACTTTGTCAGCAAAACAGCCCAGTTTTAGCAACAAAACACTCCCACTCCTATGAGAGACTTTTCCCCTCCCTTCATGGTCAACAAAGCGCCAGCGCGGACTCTGCTGTTTGTTTTGTTGACAGAACTGGCTTCCACCGGTATCCCACAATGCCTGCCCTGCTGGCTCAGCTCAGTCCTTTGTGATCGCTGCTGCCCTGCGGGCATGTGCCCCTCCCCTTTCAAAGAAACAGGAAGTGCCTGACAGCTGGTGATGTTCTATTTGGGGAACAAAGAACAACTCATTGGACTGCGCCTGTTCTGCCCTTCCCTGCAGCAAATTTGGTGGCTTGCTCTTCTCCAAGAGGGATTTTCCCATGGGCAGAGCTGAAACTCCTGTGGGGGCAGGAGCATCTAGCACCCTAGAGACTGGCTCTGGCAGAGGCGAATGGTGCTTCTGTGATCAGAGTGGAGAACACTGTGACCTGGAGCTGGCCTGCAGCAAGTCTGGCAGGCAGAGCCGGCCCATCTCGATTACAGGCAATCAGGTGTTTATTACATCCCCACTGAGCCGAGCCAATGGACAGAGACCCCGTCACACCTCTGTCCCCCGCTGGGGTGGAGCAAAGCCCCCAGACTCTACAGCCCAAGCTAAGCTTTGAGATCCTGGCCCAGAGACCCTGAAATAGAGGAGCAGGCGCCTGGTCTGGGGAGTGGCTTTCTGGAGGGGGGAGAGCTGTGGGGCAGTTCCAGCAGCCTCCCATGACGGTGTGACACTGCGGGCTGGCCAGCTGAGTGCGGCGTGCTGGCGTCCACAGGGACTAGCCAAGGGATAGTCAGAGGGAGCTGGGGGCTTCAGGAGTCTGTGCTGGGGCCGTTGCTTCCCAGGTCGCTAGTAACCCAGAGCAGGGCTGGGCCGGTTCAGAGGCCGAACAGGCTGGTATAGGAGGCTGGGTACTCGGGCGTACAGCGCCCAGCGCGTGGCCAGCGGGAGGCTGAGTGGGAGTGCGGTGCGGGGTGAATCACCCTTTGGCGGCGGTAATGCAGGGAGGGGGAGCTGAGTCATGCAACCCGACTGCTTCCAGACTCAGATGACTCGTTGGGTCCCAACCGGTCTGTCCCGAGGAGGCAGGCCAGAGTGTTCCTCCCAGAGCACAAACTCGCCCTGCACCTCCGAGGTCAAACCCGAACAGCCCCAGCGAGCGAGCGAGCCCAGCCCGGCGGCCGCTGTGGGCGGGTGATTCTAGTCACGCCCCTTCGGGTTAGTGGAGCCACCTCCAGGCCGTCTTCTCCAGCGGCGCTCTCCTGGGGCAGGGCTGTTGCTCGCTGTGAGAGCGTAGCTGGGAATTTCTCCCACCGCTCCCTCAGGCTGCCGCGGCTGGGCAGCCCGGGTCCGCCCTGAATGGCCCCGATTGCCCATGGCGTGGTAGAAAGGGCCTGGCCGGCAGCCCCCAGCACAGCCAGGGAGCCAGCTTGTGTGGGTGAGAGACGAGCTTCCGAGCCTACCCAGAGCCGGGCTGCGATGTGTGGGGGGGCTGTCCACTCTGGTCGGCATTCACTGGTCTCTGTGCTTAGGCTGTGGGCTCTGGGTGACCCCTACTGGCCTGCATCTGTAAGCACTGCCAAGGGGGGGGGGGGTGGCCCTCATGTCAGGATAGACCATGGCCCAACCGGTTCTCACCTGACCAGGGAAGGGCTTTGGACAAAGGACGGGTGTGGCGTGGGGAGGGGGCAGGGAGAGCGTGGGGAAGCGTGGAGGAAGCAGACTAACCAGTGTAGGGGGCTCAGGGGCCTATAACCCCCTTCTCCCAAGGGAACTAGGGCTGTCGGCCCATCCTCTTCCGCCTGCATCGGTCCCAGGCTAGGCTGTACCTCGGAGCAGCAATACACCCTCTCTGTTCTACTGGCGGAGTCACAGCTTGCTGAGGACGGGGTACAGGGTTGGGGTCACAATCCTCGGGCCTCGTCTGCGGCGCTCCGGGGGGGTCACCTCTCACAAGTTAGTCCAGTGCAAGTCCGACCCGAGCAGCCTTGTCTCTCTGGCATCCTGGGTCAGCGCGGCTACGGCTGCCTGCCGGCCGGGTGTCATCTTCACGGAGCGGTCCAGCTCTCCAGCCGGACAGCGTGCCAGGAGGAGCTGCCCACAGGACACCTTCTTCGCCAGGAAGCGTGTCAGGCCCCAGTCCCTAAAGGCCCACCCACTCACCCCGCCGGCTGCCTGCCTCTGCAGTGAGCGGTGCTCCCTGGCCACGCTTGAGAACTTCGCTTTCAGGCCTCTGGCATTTGTCTGAGCCAGGGCTGTGTCCTCCAAACGGCAGGTCCCAGCCCACCGGTGCACTGCAAGAAGGGCCAGGGTGGCTCACACTAGAACTGGCAGGGACCTTGGGAGGTCAGCACGTCCCGTCCCCTCGCGGCAGGACCAAGCACCGTAGATCATCCCCGACGGGTGTGTCCAACCTGCTCGTACGTCTCTCCCGGGATGGCGATTCCACAGCCTCCCCAGGCAATTCATTCCAGCGTCTCACCACCCTGGAGACGCCCCTGCCCCCACACTCAATTCTCTGGGCCGCGGGCCCAGGTGTGGGCGGCAGCAGCAGAAAGGAAGTGCTGCTGGGGGACAGGCAGGGCGGGCATAGGCGCCAGCTCCCTGCCTGCTCCCGGCCTGGAGCGCCCACTGGGGAAACATGGTGGGAGCTGAGAGGCCCCGCTGCTCAGCACCTTGCCCTCCCCCCAGCACCTTCTGCCCACCGCTGTCGGCTGCCCCATGGCACACCAGGGATGCAGGGGGAGACGTGATGACTGAGGGGTTCTGTTGTTTTCCTTGTTGGGCCTGTCCTGAAGCAGGTGACTTCTGGATCATTGTCTGGCTCTATCAGTCTGGTTCCTCCCTTCCCCAGGCAGCATCTTCCACAACGGCATCCAGGCTTGCCCTGAAGCCTCTTGAGGTAGCGCAACCCCCACTTCCCTTGGCAGCATCTGCCAGCGGGGAATCACCAGCCCCGTGCCTGTAAAAAATGGCCCATCTCCAATTTGGATTCGTTTTCCAGCCATTGGCTCTTGTTGTGCCTGGCTCTGCTAGGCCAAAGAGCCCTGCTGTGCCTGGTACTTTCTCCCCAGGAAGATACGTCAGGCAGGTCTGCACTACCCGCTTCGGCTGACTCAAGTCGGCCAGCACGTCGCTGCAGCAGTCCGCCCATGACTTCTGCCGGACACTCCTAGGCGTTGGCATTCGCACGGCACGTACGCGCCAGCCTGCCTGGGTGTTGCAAAGCCTGGTGCAACCTGTGTAGGTATCCCAGGCTGTGTCTGGACTACATGCCTCTGGCGCCAGAGGCATGTAAATTAGACTACCCGACATAGTCAATGAAGCGGGGATTTAAATATCCCCGGCTTCATTCAAATAAAAATGGCCGCTGCGCTGTGCCGGATCAGCTGATTGTCAGCACAGCGCAGCAGTCAAGACACGGATTGGTTGACCGCTCCCTTACGCCTCTGGCGCCAGAGGCATGTAGTCTAGACATACCCCCGGCGTGCAACCTGCCGCTCTCTAGCACATCGTCTTTGGGGCACTTTTTGGCAGCGCACGGTGAGGCAGAAGCAAGTTTCACAGAGGGAACTGGGAGCAAGGGGTCAGCTTCCCAGATTGCAGCTACGTCCATGCCAGAATGTCATCGATGACCCATAATTTTGGAGCCTTTTTTAAAACAAATCCCAAGAAGCTGCCTGGCACTCCTTGCTGTCTGCTGCTCTGCACGATTGCATGCACCCGACACACCAGACTCCAGTATTTGCAGACCTTAAAAAAACCCGGAGTCGGTGTGAAACACGACAATTTCTCGGTGGAGCCGACTGTGGGGAGACATGCGTGGTTGTGCGTGGTATCCATGGAGCAGGTGCTGACAGCAGACTGCCGGTTCTGGACAGAAAAGGCCCCAACTGCGGCTGGCCCATAATGCAGGGTCAGGATGATGCGCCGTGGCTGCAGGACTTTCAGAGGCACGAGGTCACATGCCTGGATCCGGAGGCCGAGCTTGCTCCAGCCCTCCCGTTTAAGGACCTCAAACGTGGGCCGCGGGGACAGCGGAGGCATGAGGGGCAGTCTCCCCCCCAGAACTGGGCTGCTACTGGGCCAAGGCAAGTCATTTTGGAGTTGCAAAATCCGCGGTGGCTGGTGCTCTCGGGCAGGTGACTAGGGCCAGGGTGGATGCTGCTGACGAGTGGGTACCGCACTGGGAGCCCTGGCAGGAGCAGCAGGAGCGCTCTAAACATGGGAGGCCATGAGTGCCCAAACTATGGCCCCATCCCTGCGCTGCCCCTCCCCCCGAGTTCCTGCCCTTGACCCATCCCTTCCCGAGTCCCTGATCCTGCCTCGTGTCTTCTCCTGAGACCCTGCCCCCTCTCGCTCCTCTCTGCCCCCATGGCCCACCCTTACAGCTGGTAAACAGGGCCACAGCCCCTCACCCCCCGGGTCAGTGTCCCTGAGCCCGAGTGTTTGGCTCTGGCAGCTCGGTGTGGTGCTGGGAACACCTGGATCTGCTTTGGCCGGGCTCTGGTGGGGTGCTGGTAACCTCAGCGTGCCGGGGAGTGCGGAATCCAACAGGGCGCTTGGCAGCAATGCCCTTTTCTGGCGGAGACTGGGCCTGGGGGGTCAGGGGAGGGGAGGGGAGAGTCTTATTGCATTGCTTGGAACGTCAGTCCTGGGCAACATTCTGCTGTTCGGGGCCAGGGAAGCCGGAGCTACGCAGCCCATGGCTCAGCACAGCCTGGAAACCAGCCCCCGCTAGTGGTCGGCAGCCACAGATGTTTCTCGCAGGCTCTGTAGACTCCTCGGCTCGTCCCACTCCCAGCTGCGGCTCCGACCAGTGGAGAGTTTGTTTGCTTTGCTGACATTCCCAGCCCACACGCTTCCCCTGCCCTGCCCCTCGCAGGAGCTCGCTTCCAGGAGCGAGGCCCCGTGTTTACTTTGGTTCTGCAGCTGCAGGATCCCCCCTGGAAGTCGCCAGCTCGCCCAGATGCCGCCGAAAGAAATCCCGCCCCTTTGGCATGTGCAGCGAGCACAGCCGCCGCCTCGTGCGCTGGATTTCCTCCGCTTCAACCTGCCTGGCTGCGGCCTGGCCCCAGAGTGACACGCAGGGCGGCTTGGTCGCCGGCGCTGCAGCCTGGCTCGCGTCCCTGGGCTCGGAGCTGCTGTTTATCTAGAATCCTGGAGCACCGGAACGGGAAGGGGCCTCGCGAGCCCATCGAGTCCAGGCCCCTGCCCTCACGGCAGGACCAGGCACCATCTGGAGCAGGGCTGGGGGCGGGGGGAGCACACAGTCTCCTCCCCACGCATGGTGTTTAGAGTCAATCTGGAGGGTTGACTCTAAGGGCCGTGCCCCCTTGCAGGCGGGGGCAGGGAGCAAGAGACTACCCGTGCTCTCCCTGCCCCTAGGTGTACAAGAGGGCGCTCTGCCGCTCGGGTGCTCAAGCCGAGCACACAGAGCTCCTGACCGTGTGTTGTGACTGGCGCACAGAACAAGAGACCCACAGTAGACAGTCTGTACCTTTAGCAAGTTTACTGCAAGCAATTGAGGAGCAAATTTAAAAGCACTGTATGTATAGTTAGTACTTAAACAATGAAAACAACAGTGAAAGACATTCAAAGGCACTGCAAGCAGAAAAGGCATTAAAAACAAGAATTAAATTGAATTCTTAACAATCTAAATCTAATTTTTAACCCAATTTAGCAGCCTAATTCTCAATCCAATTTCACACACACACAGGCACACACACACTCTCTGGGGCCGGCCAGACCCCAGGGAATGTTGGTTAATTTGGTTGAGGCAGAAGTCCGATGTGCACGTCACCCCAATATGCCGACTCGATGGACTCCAAATCGTGGGGCAAAATGGCGTGGTATCTATCCCCTCGGCAAGGGCCAGTCCGGTGGGAAGCCATCTTCTGGTTGCACACAGTCCAGGTGGGGTGATGTTCATTAGTGACGCCCCCTTCTTCTTACTGGTGTGTCCACGACCCATCCAGAAACACCCGGTTTTTGCCTCCCCACGAGTGAGAAGCAATGGTCTGTCCTTGGGTAGATTCTTCCCTTGTTCCTTTTTTGCTGCCTCAGCCGCTTCCCCAGCTCTTTCATCTCACACAGTCCCTTTTCTTAAAGTTGTAAACAGGTCCATGATCCTCGGGGCTCTTGCCTGGGCCGCAGCATGGCCTCTCTTCAGCTCACTTCCTGTTGATTCACTCCCGCTGACCATTCACACTACCCGTGATTACACAGGGCCTGATTGGCGTGGGGGCGGAGGGAGCACGCAAAGTCTCCCCCTGTGTAGAGGGAACTGCCAGCTGTTCAGAAGAAGCTGGTGGTTCTGGGGAGGGAGGGGGGAGACTTCACCACTTCCCCCACCCCCAGGCCAATCAGGGTCTGTGGGCGGGGAAACACTGAAGTGTCCTGGTCCCACCCCTTTGCCCTTGCCCCTCCCGGGGCAGCATGGGGCAACTTGAAACATTTCTGAAGTGGATCCCGTCTAAAATTATTGCCCACCCCGATCTAGACCATCCCTGGCACGTGTCTGTCCAACCTGCGCTTCAGTATCTCCAGTGATGCGGTTCTACAACCCCCCTAGGCAATGTTTTCCAGTGCTTCACCACCCTGACAGCTGGGAAGTCTGATTCCCAGAGCAAAGAGTCCATCCCGCTCTTCTTTCAGGCTCTGCTGTACCGAGAGGGGGGGTCTTTGGGTGTGAATTCTGGGGCAATTTGGCTCGTTCAGCTGGATTCTGTTGAACCCTCCTCTCGCTCCCGGCAGTATCCTCCATTTCTTTCTCAAGTGTTTTGTTCCCTTACTCCCCCAATGGGTCACCCCCTTTAATGAGGCCCAAGGCCTGACACACACCTAACCCGATAACGGGGTCTTTTCCTGGGTCTTATTGCACATGATCTCTTGGCTGTTTGGTATTTACCCACATGTTAAGTGCAGACACGCCGTTAGTGGGGAGTTCACCGCTGTGAGCCTGGAGTTTTACCAATGCCTACTGCTTTCCTTTTAGTGCTAACAACTCTGGTTCTGACCACATCTTGGATTTACGTGCCAGTGTCCAACTTAAAAGTGAGAAATGTTTCATTTGCTTTCAGGAAGATCTGCTGTGGCGGCATTGGCCCTTGCTCCCAGAAAGAATTCCAGAGACTCGCCCATGGCCCATGAAAATGACCCAGGTAGTGAGGGTGGGGAAGAGAGGGAGGGAGGGAGGAGGAGAAGGAGGGAGTGAGTGGGTGGTGCCTCGGAGAAGGGCTGGGGCAGGCCTTGGCAAAATATGGAAATCCAGCCCGCGGAGGCATCCGGGAAGCCACCCCCAGGCAGGCTCCCCAGCAGCCCCGTGCACCCTGCAGAAACGGGCTGCAGGGCTCCCTTTCTGTTTTGAAACTGGAGGGGAGGGGGGAAGTTTTAGGAGCCGCCCTACC
Organism: Pelodiscus sinensis; assembly: GCF_049634645.1. NCBI lineage: Eukaryota > Metazoa > Chordata > Testudines > Trionychidae > Pelodiscus > Pelodiscus sinensis. The sequence continues at coordinate 2,298,151 of NC_134732.1, read as the reverse complement.
CCAGCACATTTCCATTGGCCGGTTTCTGGCAGAAACTAGCCAATGGGAACTTCGTGTTAGAATAACAGGCAGCTAAGAAGAATCACACCCCCTCTTCTGGGCTCCATATTCATGAAGCACATGGCCCCTGGCTGCCTGGGAAATATTTTGAGCTCTGCAGGCAGGCAGGCTAGTTTGGCAGCTGGCAAGTAAGTCTCTTGGCCACGGCCTGCTTCTGGCACCCCAGCCCTTTCCTCCCCCCCCCCCAGCATATCCACCCCAATGTTCCCCTCTTACACTCACACCCCCTCCCAGATCTAAGGTTGCTAGATGGTCTCCTAGAAAATACCGGTATTTTTTGGTCGAGCAAAAAAAAAGGACACGGGATAAGCTGCGATCACAACCCCGCCTCCCAGCTGCACAGAAGCCTGGCGGGAGCGGGGCTGCCCTCATCAGGCTTCCGTCCAGTGCCCAGCCGGAAAAATCAGAGAATACCAGACACTGCGCATGTCCATTATTGTCTGGTTTTTTTTTACCAGGCAGAGGGCTCAAATACTGGACTGGCAACCCTACCCAGATCTGGACCCTGATCTCCTACCTCAGGTGATATCCCAAACCCCTGCATTCCAGTCCCGTCCTAGGTCACAGCCGCCTGCTTCATCCCAACTCCCTCCTAGATTCCAGTCTCCCTCCTGCACCCCAGTCTCTTACCCCAAGCTCCCTTCTGCACCCAGCCTCCATCCCAGACTCTGCATCTCCATTAATAGCATGGAAGAGTGCAGCCCTCGACCACTTTCCAGAATCTTGGAGTGTCCCCCCCATCCAAAACCCTGGGCTGGGGCAAGGGTGTTGGGTTTTGTTTGGTCAGCAAGCTGGTGCCCCGTGCTCTGCGGGTGCCTGCAGACTGGCGTGTGTACAGTTTGTCTCTTCCCCGTGCCAGGCCCCGTCCTGGCTTGTGGTGTTTCTCCCAGCGCGGTCAGCTCTGAGTGTTCCCGCTTGACTCCGTTCTGCCCTGCGTCCCCTTTGGATTCATGGCCTCAGGGTCAGAATTCTCCCCAGCCTCCGTATGCTGCAGTTTCGACAGGGGCCCTCCCCTGCCTGGCGAATGCTAATTGCATTGCCAATGCCTTATTCTGGGTCTTGCAGCAATCTCCCTCCGAGGGGCGGGGTAGGGATATTAAAACGCGTGTAATTGATTAACCATGACACAGTGGAAAATGTCAGTGGTTACATGTGAGGTGGCAGCTGCTCCCTGGGAGTCAGTGAGCGCCGGAAGCAAAGCCAACTCCTGGCATGCACAGGCTCTCTCGCCTGCCGCCCCGCTCCTGCCCTATCAGAGACAGCAGTGCGGGGTGGCAGGGTCTCCCCAGGAGCCGCGCGTAGCCGTTGGGGTGACCGATTAGCTCATGCTCAGTGGTTACCCATGTACACGGCAACACTCTTACATCCCTCGTGCGGGGGCGGGGGTGGGGCGGATCAGTGTCCAATGCCAAATCAGGTCCATGGAAACTTGCAGGAAAAGTGAATCTCACAAAACTCGCCATGTCCCAAGCCCACCACCAGGGGGCAGCGGAGGTGGCTTTTGACAGGCTGGGGTGCAGCTGGCACGTTGGAGTTTTTCAGGGACAAATGGCCTAGGGCAGTGTTTCCTAATTGGGGTTCCCTGGGGTTCCGCGGAGCACAACGAGGGGTTCCGCGAGGAGCCGGCGCTCCCCCGCCCCCTCTGAAAAAGAGAGAGAGAGCCGGCTAGCCAGCATGGAGCTGGTCCCGACCCCGCGCGCGCGTCCTCCCAGCCTGGCCCCAGAGCGTCTCTCCCCCAGACCCGTCCCTGCCGTGCGCGACCTTCCCTGCAGATTGGCCGCCCGTGCTCTGGGGGGGGGGTGCCGGCCCCGGGCACGTGGCACTTGGGGGGGGGCGCCAGCCCCGGGCGCACAAGTGTCCCCTCCCTCTGGCGCCCAGCGGGCGAACGGCCACACCCCCGGGCACCCGGCAACCTCCAGTGGCTGGGGACCACTGCACCAAAGGGACAGGGGTGGAGGAGAGACAATTGCCAGGGGGCCAAGCACAGACCATGAGGGAAAGGGCAGGAGGGGAGGTGTCAGTGGGAGGGGGGACAGGGTGATGCTGGGAGGGGAGAGGGTAAGAGCATTGGGGGCTAGAGGGGTGAGGGGAGGTGCTGGGAGAAGGCTTGAAAGAAGGGGTGGGCATGAGGAAGGCTGGGTTGGAGCAAGTCATGTGTGAGGGCAGAGGGGCATGAGGGGAATGGGGGCAGAGAGTGGTGAGGGGTGGGCATCAGGGAAAAATGGAGCAAAGGGGGCAGGGGCAGTGAGGGAAGGGGGAGGCACCAGGAGGGTGCAGGGTAAGAGAAGGTGCAGGTGCCAGGGGATTCTGGGCAGCCACCTGCCCAGTGGAGGGACCACCATCAGAGGAGAGAGGTAGGTGTGTAGAGGGAGGTGTTAGGAGAGGGGATGAGGAGGGGTAGCTCACGTGATCAGAGTGGGGCTACTGGAGGAGTGGGCACAGGGAGGAGAGAAGGGCTGGTGGAGGGGGGCAGGTTGCAGGAGGGCTGAGGACAGTGAGAAGAGCAGGCGTCAGGACAGCAGAGGAGGGTGAGGAGTGGGGGGGGGGGGGGGGAGGGCAGCAGGCACCAGGGGAGCTGACATGGCAGCAGAGGGGAAAGGTAGAGGTTTAAAAATATTTATTAATAACTTGGGTGGCGCATCCAAACAAGCCACATGAACTCAGGACTGGTGCACAACACAACATTCATTTTGCTCATGTGAGGAACCTCTTAGGCTATGTCTACACTGGTTGTTTCTTGTGCAAGAACACGTCCACTCTTCCATGTGCGAGCTGTGCTTTTGCACAAGAGCATCTATGGCAGTGTGGACACTCTCTTGTCCAAGAAAGTGCCGATGGCCATTTTAGCCATAGGGCTTTCTTGCTCAAGAAATTCATGTTGCCTGTCTACACTGGCCTCTTGCGCAAGAACAGTTGCTCAAAAGGGCTTATTCCTGAGCAGGAGCATCGTAGTTCTTGCGGAAGAAGCCCTGACTTCATACATGAGAACGTCAGTTTACTTGGCAAGAACACACGGCCAGTGTAGACAGGCAGCAAATTTTTGCGCAAGAGCGGCCGCTTTGGCGCAAGATCGTGCCAGTGTAGACACAGCCAAGGGGAGGGAGGGAGGCAGGGGCAGGGAATCAGCACTGGCTCAGCATGTCTACATGGTTTGGGGGAAGGTGCAGGGAAATTGAGCTCAGCTGGGTTGCAGAGTGGGGAGGTCTGGGGAGCTGGGCGGTGGGGTGGGGTGGGGGGTGTGTGTGTGGAGCTCAGAGCTCAGTTTGACTGCAGGAGGAGGGAGGTGCTGGGAACCGGGGCTAGACTCAAGGGGAGGAAGGGACAGGGAATTGGCTCTTAGCTCAGCAGTTTTGTGGGGCTTGGAGGAGGTGCAGGGAAACGGGGCTCAGCTGTGCTGTGGGGGAGGCATGCAGGGAACCAGTGCAGGGCTCAGCTGGGCTGAGGTGCATGGGGGAGGGCATACAGAACAGACGGGCAGCTCAGCTGGGCTGTGAGGGGCTGCAGGGAACTGGTGCTGCGCTCCCTTGGATTGTGAGGGATGGTTTTGGGGGAAGTGCAGGGAACCAGCAGGGGTGGGCAGCTTAGTTTGGTTGCAGGGGATAGAGGTGCAAAGAAGCCTAGTGGGGAAGGGGGGGGACCAGGAGCCCTGAAATGACCTCCCCAGGTCCAAAAATTCCTCATCTGGGACCAGTCAGGTCTAGAGGGTGCCAGATCAGGGAGGTCCAACTCCTACCCAAGTCCCCTCCTCGCACCCTCCCTCATAGCCAGACACCCTACATCCAGCCTGCTTCTGCACCCTACCTATCTGGTCTGCACCCTACCCAGACCTTGTCCCCTTCCACCCCCCAGCTCCCTCCCAGATCCTGCACCCCATCCCTATCCCACTCCTTGGCAGCCCTGCCATCCACCCTAGCACCGCCCTGGCCCCAGCACCTTGCCTCACACTCCAGGACTCAGCACCACCCTGGCCCTGGCCCCGGCCCCAGCACCCTGCCATCCACGCTAGCACCCAGCAGCACCCTGTTCCTTGTCCCAGCACCCTGCCAGTCACCCTAGTGCCCAGCAGGACCATGTCCCTGACCCCAGCACCCTGCCACCTGCCTGTCCCAGCACCTTGCCCCAGCACTCTGCCACCTGAGCCAGCATCCTTCCACCCAGCAGCACCCTCTCCCCAGCACCCACTAGCACTCCGTCCCCCTACCCCCACCAGCACATTTGGGACCACATTAGTGAGGCTTGGGGGTTTTTGGAGGAGCTTTTTTTTGTTTTTTTGCATCTCACTTGTGTGTCCGCAATTGACTTTTCTGTGGGTCAGTGACCTTTGACTCAAAACAGGTTCCTCACCCCTCTCACATATAAAGACAATGCTAAAACCTTTTGAGTTTGACAGAATATTTTATTTAAAAATGAAGCCTGGCCAACAAGCCCCCAATTGGGACCAAACCCCCAATTCACTGCAGCATCATAGCACTCCTGCACCATCTGACCCCAAATCTGAGCCTGTCATACACTGGAACCCCCATCCTGAGCCTCTTACATCCCCACACTCCTGCACCCCCACAGCCTCTGTCTTCTGCCACAACGTTCCTCCACCATCCACACATCACAGATCTGTGTCCTGAGCCCATCATACTCACCACCTTATTGCCCTAAGTCCTGCACCCTCATATCCACAAGCCCTGGCTTGCTCAGCACCCCAACCTTCCACCTGCACCCAACACTCCCCAGCCTAGAGCCCCCTCCCTGAGTCAACAGCCCTTTCTCCTGCATCCAAATTCCCTCCCAGAGCTTGTACTTCTCACCCCTTCCCACACCCAAATCCCTCATTCCCACCCCACATCTCACTCACTAGGTTGAGACAAGTATAAGGGCTGGGTATAGCAAGTGATGGAGAGGAGGGGAACAGAGCGGATGAGGCCTCACAGAAAGGAGATGGGGGGGGGGGGTCTTGGGTCATGAATTGGTGGGTCCCTCTCTCCTCCCCCCCCCTTTTTTTTGCTTGACAAACCTATGGGTTACTTGAAATTTTGAAAAGCTGAAAAGGGTTCCTCAGCCTAGGGGCACAGGGGCTTCTTCCCAGAGCCTGCCCCCAGGGCCTCCTCCTGCACCCCCACCCTCCAAGCCAGAGCCTGCCCCCAGGGCCTCCTCCTGCACCCCCCCCTCCAAGCCAGAGCCTGCCCCCAGGGCCTCCTCCTGCACCCCCCTCCAAGCCAGAGCCTGCCCCCAGGGCCTCCTCCTGCACCCCCCCTCCAAGCCTGAGCCTGCCCCCAGACTCCATCCCAGATCCTGCACCCATCCCTCCTGCACCTGAACTCCCTCCAAGAGTCTGCACCCTTTTGCTGCATCCAGCACCCAAACTCCCTCCCAGGGCCTTAGGCAGGAGGGGGCCGAGGGAGTTTGAGTGGGGCAGGGTCTGGGCATTCTGGGCACAACCCAAGTTTCTGCAAACCTGCTGCCCCGATCAGCACGCTGTTGTACGGAGCAGCACAGGGGCCTTATACTCTCATCAGGAGACGGGGCTCCGACAGCCGCAGGGTTGATGATGACTTGAGATCAGTTGTCATGAAGCTGGCAGGGCCTGACAAGACTCCCTAGAACAGGGTTTCCCAAATGGTGTTCCGCGGAACCCCGGGGTTCCACAAAGTGAAAATAAGGGTTCCGTGAGAAAATTCCATTCCAGCCTGAACGATTGCAATGGAACGGAATGTTCATTTATTGATTTTATCGAAAACAATTTTCATTTGTGTTTGCCACTGTAGGCATCCCGGCGTAATGCCAGCTTAGCCAGAGAGCGGGGACGATGATGTCACTACTCAGCGCTGTGCGCGCGCTCAGGGGTTCCACAAAATTCTTTTGAGTTCAAAAGGGTTCCAGGGCCAAATAAAATTGGGAACCACTGCCCTAGAATATTTAAAGAAGTGGCCCAAGAGATCTCTGAGTCGTGAGTGTTTATCTTTGAGGGCCCGAGGACTGGGAAAGGGCAGCTACATTACCTCTCTCTAAAGCCTGCCCCAAGGACTTACAGACCAGTCAGCTTTACTTTGGTCTCTGGAAAGCTAATAGCACAAACAACCGATCAGACTGCAGGCACCTAGAAGATAATAAGGTGATAAATAACAGCATGGGTCTGTCAGGAACAAAGCCCGTCAAGCCAACCTAATAGCCTTTTTTGACAAAGTGAAAAGGTTTGTGAATGGGGAAAAGCAGTCCATGTGACACATTTAAGCTCTAGGAAGACTTTTGATATGGACTCTCTTATAAATAAACGAGAGCAATGTAGCCTAAATGCATCTCCAATAAAGTGGGTGCATAGCTGGTTGGAAACGCATGATCAGTGAGTAGTTACCAGTGGTTCAGTCAGCCGGGAAGGGCACACTGGGTAGAGTCCTCAAAGGATCTGTCCGACGTCCGGTCCTAGCCAGTGTCTTCTTAAATGATGTACGCGTATAACGTCTGCAGAGAGTAAACGTATAACGTCTGCAGGTGACCGCAAGCTGGGAGGGGTTGCAAGCACTTTGGGGCACTGGATTAGAATTCGGAATGATCTGCCCAAACTGGAGACGTAAAGAGGTTGACATTCAGTACAAATGCGAAGTGTCAGACGTGTTGTTAGTGCTGCCAAAGGCTGTTAAGGCTGCTGAGTCGTAGCCAAGGGCTGTTAATCATAGAATCATAGAACTGGAAGAGACCTCAGAAGGTCATCAAGTCCAGCCCCCTGCTCTAGGCAGGACCAATCCCAACTAAATTAACCCAGCCAGGGCTTTGTCAAGCCAAGACTAACACCTCTAGGGATGGAGACTCCACTACTTCCCTAGGGAACCCATTCCAGTGCTTCCCCACCCGCCTAGTGAAATAGTTTTTCCTAATATCCAACCTGGACCTCTCCCACCACAACTTGAGCCCATTGCTCCTTGTTCTGCCATCTGTCACTACTGAGAACAGCCTCTCTCCATCCTCTTTGGAACCTCCCTTCAGGTTAAGGCTGCTCTTCGTGATGCTCTAGCATTAGTTGCATGAGCAGACCTAGCTGTCATTCACCCAGAGCCTGTCCCCAGCACCTCCATCCCTTGCCCCAGGCCAGAGCCTGCACCCAGACTCCGTCTCAGAGTCTGATCCACTTTGTGCCTCACCGCTGGACCCTTTCTTGGGTCTGAAACTGGCCCCGGTACTCCAGCCTAGGCCTGGCCATCACGGCCTAGGGCAGTGCCCTCACTCCCCTGGCTTGCATGCCTCTGTTAAAGCAACCCCCACCTGCATGTGCTTTGTTTGCAACCGCGTCGCCTGGCGGAGTCGTGTCGAGGGGGATCCGTCCACCACTGCTCCCAGATCCGGCTCAGTGGTGTGGCTGCCAGGTCAGTTTTCCCCAGTGGTGCAGGTACAATACATCTCATACCGATATGGGGCCCACAGCTAACGGGGGGCATGTGACCCTGTGTGTGATTCCACCCTGCCACCAGCCTGGGGCTCCCATGCTCTTCCTCTCCCCTCCCCATTTACCTGCGATCTCCTTTCCCTGCTGGGCGGGGCAAGGAGCAGAACTCCAGCAGCAGTGTCCCTCCCCCCCAGCCCTGTTCTCCTGCAGGGCGCCCCCCAGACAGAGCTGGAGGAGAGGCAGCTCCAGGAGGACCTGGGGGCAGGATGGTGTCTTTCCAGCTAGAAATGTCCTGCTGATACGACGTCCCCCCCTACCGCCGCTGCTGCTGCCCCCTTCTATATTCGTGCAGGGGATTTGGCTTCCCTAAGCCTAGCCCCTTAGCTTTCTCTTTGCTGAGTTTCCCGTTGCGGCCCTGGCCCGGGTCTCCAGTGGATCCCGCTGCCTGGAGCTGCCCTGCTACCCTCCGAAGGGCTGGCAACGCCCCGGCCTGGTGGCACCTCCACACAGGCACCAGTGTGTCTGACTCCTACACGCAGGGCCAGGAGGGTTCCTCCTAGTGGTGGCGTAAACCCGCCTCCTGAAAGCCAGCCAGGCGGCGTCTACACGGGCCCTTTGGGAGCCCAACTGCGAGGCCCGGGGGGGATTTTCCACTGACCCGGGTTGACCTTTTTCCTGTTCAACCCAGGGGCAAGAGGCCGCTCTGAGGCCGGAGGGGGCGGACGATGACAAGGATGGAACCTGCAATGAAGTGGGGCTAGTCAGCCCCCCCAGGAGCGGGTTCCCGGGGGACCAGCCCTCCAGAGCAGCCTCGCACCCCGGCCCAGCCCGCACCCTAACTCGGCCCTGCCGCGGCCCGTGCGCCCCACACGGCTGCCCTCGGCACGAGCGCTGGGACCCCCGGCCGGCCCCTCGGAGCCGCAGCCAGGGCCGCGCTGTGGCTTTAAGAGCGGCCCGCCCGCCGGAAGGGGGATGTGCTGCAAGGGGGCGCCGGGGGGAGCGGAGAAGAGAAGCGAAAAGTCCCCGGGAAGTGCGGAGCGCGCCGAGCGGGGCCCCGACTGCGCGCTGCGGGGCGCGGCCCGAGGTAGGAGGCGCCCGCGGAGCCGCTCGGGGCGGGCTGCGGTCTCGGGGACCTGGCGCCGGCCGGGCTGCGGGGCTCTGCCCCTGGTGGAGCCGGCCGGGGCCGCGGCGCGGGGCTGCTGGCTCCGGCCCGTCCCGGCGGGGGAGCCCCGGGGCAGCCCCGCGTGGCCGCTTCGGGCCGCGCCGCGGAGCGGAGCCAGCGCGGCGCCTGCCCTGCGCTCCGAGCGGGAGACCTGGCCCCGGAGCCGGGCCGGGCGGCCGCTCCGCTGCGAGCCCCGTTCGAGTCCCGTCCCCTCGGCCGGGCTGCGCCACCAAGCGCTGGGGCCCAAACTTCGCGGGCAGCGCCCCCGGCCCTGGCGTGGCCGGGGCGTGAGCGGACTTGGCTTCGGGTGGGCGCCGGGCTCCTGCGGGGGGTCCACTGGAGCGCCCCGTGAGCTGCCCGGATGGGCCTGGCTGCGCCGGGGCCTGGGGCCAGCCCGTGTTGGCCGGAGTCCCGCAGTTAGGCTGCTGTGAGCGCCTGGAGAGGGGGCCGGGGCAGGGGCCGGCGGGGCGGGGTGCGGGAGGTAGCTGAGACGGGCACGTTCCTGAGGCCGGTGCACTCCGACTAGTGCTCGAGTTACTCTCGGCATCTCCCAGACTTGAAGGCTGCCAGGCTGACATCGGTTCGCTCAGTGTGAAGTGACCGCTGGAGATGAGCCAGTGGCTCTGGGCGGGTCCCCCTGCAGCAGTTGAATGGGACTTGGAAGTTGGGAATCCCCCAGTTCCACCTCCCTTAAAAGCGACTTGCTTACAAAATCAGACCTAAGACCCCAGAAGTGTCACAGCTCCTGTTAACTGACACATCCCTGACTCTGCACCCTGCACTAATCCACTGGACTATCAGTATGGTCCTTGCATTTCAGTGCATTGCCTATAGAGCAGCGTAAGCAAGTCACTGCCTATATGAAACTTTAGTGCGCGCCAACTTGGCTAGTGCTTTCTCTGTAGCTGGCTCGAACGCGAGGCAAATAGCTAGCTGAGTTGATGTACCCCTGGGAGACCTCTGCCTACCCCGAGGGGTGCACGTGCCCCTGCTTGAGAGCCACTGATACTTGCCACTAAGCGAAAAGCCAGCATCACGCTGAGTGCCCGTCAACACGGCTTCATAAAAAACAGGTCTTGGTAACCAAACCGAGACGGGATTCTGTCTAGTTAATAAAGGCGACTGAGTCTGAGTAGCATATTTGGCCCCATCGATGGCCTTTGGCTTAGTACTGACTCCATTCTGATTAGGGAGGTTAAATTGAGATTAATTGGGCAATCAGATAGCACTGCACACAATTGGCACGGCACAGGATAAAATCTAGCGGCCCAAATCCTGGGGACCCATCTTCACTCCCGCGGCGTTTGGTGCCATCTCTGTGGTTAGTGTCAGTGCGGGGCCTCCATAGCAACCTGAGGAGCAAAATTAGGTGGGAGGCATGTGGGGGGGGGGGGGGGGCAAGATAAATACAGTGTATTTGGCATCAGCTGGGCCATGGTTTGGGCTGGCCGGTCAGCACTGCAGGAGGGTGAGGGAAAGGGAAACGGAGAAAAAGGAAAGCCTGGCTCATTTTCTGCTCTCCTGGATTCTAATGTCCCCTCCCCCTTGTTCTCCTTCATCCTGACGCCCCATCCCTGAACTCTGTTCCCTCCATGCCCTTCCTGAACCCTCCCTCTGGCTCTCAGTGTCCCCACCTTGCTCTCAGACCCTGGCATCCCCCCAGCATGTCCTCTGCTGGATCCTGACCCCCCAATTCTTTGTCCCCCTTCCCTATCCCCACCCTTTGGGGGGGAATGCTTGCAGCTCTGTAGCACGGAGCACCCCCCTGAACCCACTGCACCGATGTGGCACTGTGGTGGGGTCAGCACCCCCAGCAAAGTAAGGGAAAGCTGAAGTTGGTTATCCTCCACCCCTGATTAACTGGTGGCCGAGCGAGGCTGCGAGAGAGAGGCGCTGTGGAGGACTCTTAGGGTACCTCTGCTCTGCCCGCTAATTTCCTAATGAGATATTCCGGAATAGTTATTCTGGAAGCTGATTTTGAAAGAGCGTGTCTACACTGCGGGGAAGGCTCCAAATGAGTCCGAGGCAGCCTGCCCTAGTGTAGACGCGCTATCTCGGTGCAGAGCCCGGGAAGCACGTGGAGGAATAACTCAGAATGGCCCCGGAGAAGGGCTGTTTCGAAAAGGCACGTGTGGACCCTACACTGCTGCTATATCTCGGAATAGCTATTTTGGAAGAGTGATAGAAATGGAGCCGTGTTAGTCTGGTGTAGCTGAAACAAAATACAGGACTATGTAGCACTTTAAAGACTAACAAGATGGTTTATTAGGTGATGAGCTTTCGTGGGCCAGACCCACTTCCTCACATCAAATTGTGATTGGTCGTGCCAATTTTCTTCCACAAATTGATCTGAGGAAGTGGGTCTGGCCCACGAAAGCTCATCACCTAATAAACCATCTTGTTAGTCTCTAACATGCTGCATAGTCCTGTTTTCTACTTTGGAAGAGGCGTTATTCCTCGGAGGATGAGGGTTACAGATTTCGGAATAACAGGATGGCCGTGTAGACGCTCGCGTTGTTATCTCGAAATGGTGCAGTGTAAATGCACCCTTAGAGGAAGGCCGATAGTTTGGGACTGGCCGTAGCCGGAAAGCCGAGCGGCAGGGGCAGGCGTAACTCCTGGGGTGGAGAGACCATTGGTAACCCTGGTGGGGAGTGAACTGTGGCTTCGCCCAAGGGCTGAGATGCCCTCTGTAAGTCCGTTCCTGGCCTGGGGAGCAGTGATGCTCTCACTGTTCCAGTCGTGCCCTGCCCTCACCAGTCTGTGACCCCCATTAACGACCCAGTGAGGGCAGAGAAGAGATCCCCCCCAGGCCTGGCAGTCATAGCTGACTGGGTGAGAGAGGCAAAATTCCCTGCTAGCTGAAATGCCGTGTGTTAGCAGGGGAGGACGGTTGAGAGCAGTGACCTCCAGACTGTGGGGTGTGCCCCCCCTGGGGGCTGTGTAGGAGTGATGGGGGGGGGCACGGAGCGGCCAGGGCCAGGCCAGTTCCCATGGTGGATGGGGAGGAAGCACCATGCTTCCAGCCTTGTTCCACCTCCAGGCCCAGCTCCGTCCTCGTTCCCCCCTCTGCTCCCAGGCCAGCTAGTCTGGCTCCTTCCCCCTCTGTGGCCAGCCCCAGCTCAGCTACTGAGGGAACCCGGGGGGGGGGGGGGCCCAGACAGATTCCTCCACTGGGGAAGGGAGGGCGCGGCTGGGACGGTGTGAGCACCGCTGGGCGTTCGTGTCACTGTTTCACTATCATGATGTAATGGCCGCGGAGGGGGCCCACCGTTGCTAGGCCAGGCCAGTGCCTCTGGTGCAGGGATGTGCACTCTGGCGCAAGTTGGGCACCAGCAGCGCCGCGGGATGGGATGTGGACGGTGCCGGGCCGCTGAGGCCAGCTGGCTTGATCTGCATGGCTCGGAGAGCGGCGTGCCACTGATGCCTGGAGCCTGTGCAGTATGCCACGGCAACCCCCAGATGGGCGCACGGAGTCCCCCTCAGGAACCGAGCTGGGCTCAGGGACACTGCGTTTGTACAGCACGCAGCACAACAGGGACCCGACCACCCCTGGCACGGTGGGTGCTGCCAGAGTCACCATTGATCAGAATTAGCAGCATGCAGACAGCTCTGCCGTGGCGGCTCCGTGGCACCACAGAGTGTGCAGACAGGCCAAGGTAAAAGAGAAAAAAGCAAGGAAGGCAGGCCCGTGCCATTCTCCGCCAGCCGCACCTGGAATCTCCCGCATCTCCCTGGATTCTCTGACGTCCTGGGGGAGGGCTGGAGATTTTGTGGCAGAACCATTAACTAGAAATCTCAGTATTGACTTAAAATGTGAATATAAAAGGTGCGGTCGGTGCTGCAGGAGCGGTGCTGCTCGTTTTGCTGCGACACTTCCGTAACTCGATTATGAGGCGGCTGGGGCAGTTCACGTTGCTCAGCACTAGAGCTTCAAGCTCTCCCGGCAGATTCAGCAAGGTGGCTCCATTGATGTCGGTCCTCCTGATCCTGTTTTCCAAGGTTTTCCTCACAACCGTGGGAGTGAGAAACTGGAGCTAGTTGGAATTTTTAATCCAAAACTTTTTTTGACAAAAAAGGCTTTTTTTTTTGTTTTACACTGAAAACTTTCACCAAAAGCTTTGCTTCTTAAAATTTTTCCTTGTTGTTGTTGAAACTCAATTTCAGATTTTCATTTTTGTGGGTATGTCTTCTTTATCTCGTCTTTTTTCCCTGCATTTTTTTCCACTGAACAACTGATGATCGGAGTTTGACTTTTTTTCTTTCACATTTTCTTTTCTTCATGTTTCTTTTTGACCCTCTGTGACTTCCAAAATGCCTCCAACTTTGGAAGAAATTACTGACTGGCAAAAGGTCAAATGAGCTTCTGAAAGTCTAACTCCTGATCATTTTCCTAAAGTTGAGACATTTGGAAAGTCACAAAGTGGCCAAAGGAAAACTGGAAAAGTGAAAGGGAGAATGGGATCCGGGGTGTCATTCATTTTAGTCTTCTTGGCAGCAAACATGCAAAAAGGACCTGCTGAAATCTTGAACATTTTCAAAATCCATCCAAACAAATTGCTCCCTTTCCGAAGAGGTGAAAAAGTAAAAACGCTGACATTTAGCATTTTTTGCTGCTTGTTTGGGGTTTTTTTCACTTTGTGACCAGCCCGGCTCGAAAGGTTTCCTTTAATGAAAATCGGTCTGAGAGCTGAATTCTGCAGGAGATTCCCCAGCTGCAGAATTGGAGAATCGCCGGGGGTACGACTGCATTGCACTGGCGGCAGGTTTCTTTGCTCTTCCTCTTGTTGTCTAATACTCCTGCGGTCCCTTCATAGATTTACAGAGAATACAGACAGAAAAGACCATTAGGATGATAGAATCTGACCTCCACAGGCTGCAGATCTTCCCCAAATAATTCCTAGACCGGAGCTCAGGACACAAGATGGCCAGTGATGAGAGACTCACCTCTCCCCCTCCCTGACTCCCGGTGCACTGGACCAGAGGTTAATTACCCTTGGCTGTTTGAAAACGTGCGCTTTCCTGCCAGCATAAATTTGGCTAGCTTCAGCTTCCAGACAGTGGATCTTGTTGTACCTTTTTCTGCAGGAACGACGGTTCCATTATAAAATACGTGTTTCCCAGCACTTACCAGCCACCCCTCAGCCTTCTCTTTGTTCGACTCCACAGTCTTGTGAGGAGGTGTTTGCCCACCTTCAAATCGTGTGTGGACAATCAGCTGCTTGGGGTGTATCTAGAGGAGGAGCCAGGGAGCAGAGACATGTAAAATACTTGTTTCTGCAGCTCACTCAGTCGTCTTCACCTTTGTTTTCCTGCTTGTTCATAATCGGGGGGGGGGGGGGGACCCCCAAGCTTTCCTGCTTTTTCAAGTCCCAAACGATTTCTCAGTTTGGAATGAATTAGTCCAAAGGGAGAAAATATTTTCTTCTGCCAGTGCAGAAAGGCTACTGCTGCTAAGTGAGATTAGCACTTCAGCGGTCTCTGAATCCGAGTGCTTCAGTGGCTTCCCCCAGTTCACTGATGAGACTGTCTTGAGAACATCATCGGCAAGCGTCTGTTTCTTGATTGGTTCACCCTTAGCGCTGATGTTTATGCTAGTTGGCATTACAGAGGGAGGGTTGCTGGATGCCTATGTCCTAGCCAGCTCCTCTTCGGCAGCAGTTAAGGCACCAACTATTGAGAATAGTATCAGAGGGGTAGCCGTGTTAGTCTGAATCTGCAAAAGCGACGAGGAGTCCTCGTAACTATTGAGAATGTTTGCAAGAAAATGATCTGGAGATCGTGCTTGTCCCTTTGGGGTTTTTTAATGCTTCTGTAATTTGCATATTTTTCATTTTACGGTCTCACTCAGATCCTTCCAAATTTCAACAGCAGTAAAACAGCAATTTCCCTGCATTTTGTTCAAGGCTACAGCAATAGGCTTCCGGGTATTCAGCACGTGTTCAACGGTGAGACCTTTAGCTGTGACGGTGCCATCTGTTTTTTCACAATTTTGTTCACAAACTATCATCAGATTAGGCCAGTTCTTGCTACAGAGCTCAAAACAATCCCCTACCGAGTTTCATCGCTAGTCTTGTGGGAGAGTTATCTTGGCTCCTCCCACGTCTTTCAGAGCAGCTGCTGCAAAATGCTTGTTACTGAAGTATTTTGCAGTTTCAACAGCATTAGCCTTTATTTCTGGAACACTGAAGCCTTGGCAGGAAGGTGCATCAAATGAGCACTGCAACCATATGTTGTTAGCTTGGAACTCTCTTCTAAATTTCTTCTCATCTTGGATACATTTGCAACATTGTCTGTCACCAAGCTGTGTACTAGTCATTTGAATTTTTTCCCAGAGTTTGCTACGGAATTTACGCTACATTTCAGTATTCTGCTGGGTGTGTATTTCCTGGTGTATCAATTGTTTCTGTAACGAAGACACCCCTCTGTTGTCAGACAAGCACACATAAGAGGATCATTGTGGACATTGCTTTTCCCATCAAGACTCAGGTTAACAATTTTACCCTCTAGTCTTTTTGCACATGGCTCAATTTCTCTTTCATACACTTTAATCCAGCAGTTTGCCTGCAACATCTGCTCTCTTGGGTGGACTGCGCCATGACAATGAAGTGTGGGTTCTCAATCATTTAGAAAGGAGAGTTTGTTGCATAAACAAACCAGGCAATTTTTTTTCACTGATTATCTTTTTCTTTTTTTTTTTTTTTTTGGTAACCTGTTTGGTCTTATCACAAACTTATCTCTGGTTCTGGGGCACCTTATAGACTAACAGATGTATTGGAGCATAAGCTTTCGAGGGCAAAGACCCACTTCATCAGATGCATGTAGTGGAAATTTCCAGAGGCAGGTATAAATATGCAGGCCAGAATAAGGCTAGAGATAACAAGGTTAATTCAGTCAGGGAGGGTGAGGCCCACTTCTAGCAGCTGATCTGGAGGTGTGAACATCAAGAGAGGAGAAACTGCTTTTGTAGTTGGCTAGTCATTCACAGTCTTTGTTTAATCCTAAACTCAAGGGCCGTGTCTAGACTGGCAAGTTTTTCCACAAAAGCAGCTGCTTTTGCGGAAAAACTTGCCAGCTGTCTACACTGGCCGCTTGAATTTCCGCAAGAACGCTGACTTCCTACTGTCTGAAATCAGTGCTTCTTGCGGAAATACTGTGCTGCTCCCATTTGGGCAAAAGTCCTTTTGTGCAAAGCTATTGCGCAAAAGGGCCAGTGTAGACAGCACAGATTTGTTTTGTGCAAAAAAGCCCCAATAGCGAAAATGGCGATCGGGGCTTTTTTGCGCAAAAGTGCGTCTAGATTGGCACGGACGATTTTCCGCAAAAAGTGCTTTTGCGGAAAAGTGTCCGTGCCAATCTAGACGCTCTTTTCCGCAAATGCTTTTAACGGAAAACTTTTCCGTTAAAAGCATTTGCGGAAAATCCTGCCAGTCTAGACGTAGCCATGGTGTCAAATTTGCAGATGAACTGTAGCTCAGCAGTTTCTCTTTGAAGTCTGGTCTTGAAGTTTTTTTGTTGCAGGATGGCTACCTTAAATCTGCTACTGTGTGTCCAGGGAGATTGAAGTGTCCCCTACAGGTTTTTGTATATTGCCATTCCTGATATCTGATTTGTGTCCATTTATTCTTTTACGTAGGGGCTGTCCAGTTTAGCCGACGTATATAGCAGAGAGGCACTGCTGACACAGCCCATCAGTTTAGGATTAAACAAAGCCTGTGAATGGCTAGCCAACTACAAAAGCAGTTTCTCCTTTCTTGGTGTTCACACCTCCAGATTAGCTGCTAGAAGTGGGCCTCACCTTCCCTGACTGAATTAACCTCGTTATCTCTAGTCTTATTCTAGCCTGAATATTTATACCTGCCTCTGGAAATTTTCACTACATGCATCTGATGAAGTGGGTCTTTGCCCACGAAAGCTTATGCTCCAATACATCTGTTAGTCTATAAGGTGCCACAGGACTCCTTGTCACTTTTGCAGATCCAGACTAACACGGCTCCCCCTCTGATACTTATCTCTGGTTGTTTCTGAATGATGGAGGTTTGTTTTTCCTGTTGCTGCAGGCGATATACTGTGCGATGTGACATACGTGATGTGACCGACACCCTGTCGTTGGCAGGTAGCTCTGAAACGAAAGAAAATGATGGTGATCTTGAAGGTGGAAAATGTTTAGAATCCTGTAGGTTGAGGCTGGATCCCTCTGAACAAAATAAGTCAATGCAGTTGTTTAGTTGTTGTTACCATACTGCTCAGTTAGTATTACTCATTACGTTCACTGGCAGTCAGTACCACTGTGAAGGTGAAATTGTAAAAGGAAGATCTGCCTCTTATATAGAGGCAATCTGATATTTTCTGTCATATTCTCCACTGTCCCTTTCTTAGTGACTCCCAACATTCACTTCGATTTTCGACGGCCGCTGCACGTCGTGGGGATGTTTCCAGAGAACTAGCCAAGATCTCGCTCTTGTGAGTGGTAACAGCTACGTTAGGCCCCGTCGTTTTATCTGTATAGCTGGGGGATCAGAGGGACAACACAGTCGCACCTGAGGGGCAGGTATAACAGGCCAGGGAAGGCCCTACCCCCTCAACCGAGCCGCCAGCCCTAGCAGTGCCTGGCTGAGCCTCCTCATTCCACCTGCCACTGGCTCTCCGTGTCACTCCTCACTCCCCAGCCTGAGGAGGAGGGATGTGGGGGTCAGCAGAGTGACCCCTTCCCCACGAGCCCCACTGCCTGCTCCACTCCAGCCGCCACCCCACAGGTCCCTGCGGCTCCTGCATCCTGCCTCCTCAGGGTGGCAACGCAAAGAGCCGGCAGCTCGGCGCCGAGGGCAGGGCCTTCAAGGCAGGAGGAGCCGGCGCTCGGAGGGGCTGCTGGCTTGGCCTGGTGCTCGGGGCGAGGGGAGTGCAGACTTGGACTGGTGCTGGGGGGGGCAGTGGATCGGGAGGCTGGGGGGGCAGTGTGGCCAGATGTGACTGGGGTGAGCAGGCAAGGGCTTCTGCAGTTGTGCAGGGGCCCTCAGATCGTTTCCTTTTATCGGGGGAGGGGAGTTCAGGGCAGGGCTTTGGCGGGGGCCGGGGAGGTAGCCTCCCCAAAGCGGGTTCACTTGCTGCCCTTGTGGCCACAGCAACACTGCAGGCAGCAACGGCCCGTCCCGTACGCACTGCTGACCACGTGCTGTTATTTCCAGGCTTTGCTGGCCTTTCAAACTCCTTCGCCGCGCGAGGCCGACTGGCAGGAGGAGCTGGGAACGCCCATGGCTGCTTCGCGGGCTGGGGGCGGCACTGGGCGAGCAATGGGGCAGCGGGGCCATGCGCAGAGCCCCCCGGGAGGGCTGAGCAGTCAGCCCCCTCCTTTTGCTCTGGTCTGGATAAATATTGCCGTGAGTTTTCCCTTCCCATCCCTGCGTCCGAGTGCCTGTTTAGAGGGGGAGCCCAGAGCCGGGGGCTCTGTGGAGCTGGGATGCTGGGGGGGGGCGGCCATGGGGAGCACTTGGATGCAGTTGCCTCGCTGTGCTAGTGGGAGCGGAGGGGAGCAGGCCCTGTGCTCCCTGAGCAGGGGGTGCTGTTCTGCCTGGCTGGGACTCGGGCCGTGAGGGGGGGATGCCACCGTGCGCGTGCCAAGAGCCAGGCACACCCTGCTGCTGAGAGAGGACCCAGCGGTGTGCGCTCTTGCACTGTGGCCGTACCCCCTTTTCCCCAGAGCTTCCCCTGGAAATGCAGAGCCGGGCTAGCCTGGCTCCGGCAGAGTGAAGAGCCCCAGGAACCGGCCAGCTCGGCGTTTCACACTGGATTTAATTCCAGAGGCAGCCAAGGTGTTGGCGAGCCCCGGGCCAGCCCTTGCAGGGAGCTGATGGGCTCCTGCTATTCCCGCTTCTGGACCTCGCTGGTGACGACCGCGCTCTCCCCTGCAGCCGCAGAGGTGCCGGGGGCACTGCTGGTGGGGTGGGTCTGCGGGCAAGATGCTGCCCCACATTGTGCGCCACCGCGTCAGGGAAGGGAGAGACAGTCGCAGAAGGCGAGGACGTCTGACGCCTGCCTTCCTCTGCCCCACGTCGGCGTGGCTGACTCCAGCCCTGGCCGGCCTCCCGCCCGCAGCTCAGCAAGCTCGTCCTTACGCAGTCTCCACATCACTTCCGGAGAGAACGGGCCTTCGCACCGAAACTGGAGCCCTCGGGAACTGCGTGCCCGTCCCCTGAGGAGCCTGCCAGGTGCTGGCTCGCTGTCCTGCGAGCTGGGGCTGGGAGGAGGAGAACTGGCTCCGAGTTGTGTAACCCCACTGGGGAGAGGAGCAATTGAGGTTTAACAAAACCACTGAAAATTGTGCAGGCCATCGAATCCCCCCAGGGCAGCTCCGCTTTCCTAGAAGCTTTCTCTAACAAGCTGATTTCTCAGGCTAATTTCTTGCAGATGAGCTCATCGCGTGTGCTGTAAGAAAAGAATCTACACTTCGGCTTGGGAGCCAGAAAGATTTAATGTACAAATCACATGGCTGGTGTCTGCAGTGTTGTTGTAGCTGGGCTGGTCCCAGGACTGGCCCCCGGGCACTAGAGACACAAGGTAGATGGGGAAATATCTTTCATTGGAACAACTCGGGTTGGTGAAAGAGACCAGCTTTGGAGCTCTTCCTGGGGTCTGGGAAAACCGCTCCGGCTGTGTCTGCTCAGGCAGAGTTTTTTCACTGCCGATTTGATCAACAATCCAATAGGGTTTGAAGGAGACCACTGCTGCAGGCTCCCGGTGTCTTCCTCGATCAGCATCAAGCGCCCATGCCAGGGGAAGTCACATTGACAGCAAGAACAATGCAATGTGGGTCGCGATCCCGCAGTTAAGCTCTTCGCCTTCTGCCGAAATGTGTTGTGGGAAAGCGGAGTCAATCACATCACATCCTGGGTCTGGGCTCAGTGTCCCAGGATGCATTGCTTTCCATCCCAGCGTTCCATGCACTTCCGTCTTTGGGTTGTGGCATTTGTCAACATTCCTTCTTTTCTGTTTGCCCCAATGTCACTGTCTGCAGTACAGATGTTAAATATCGGTTAACTGAATAGTCGATGAACCTCGTGAATTCTTATCGGTTACTCGACTATTCTATAGTCCCTCAGGTGGGGCCGGTAGCCCAGTGCGCTCCAGCCCCACTGCCGAGGAGTCCCCTGCCACTCTGTACTGCTGCCTCTGTATCTGAGGCACCAGCGCAGGGTGCCAGGTGGGAGCTGGTCTGCGAGGGGAGACAGTTTAAAAACCAGCTCCCCTTGCAAACTGGCTGCCCTCTAGAGGCGATCCCGGCAATTACAGAACGGTAAGTCTAACATCGGTACTGGGCAAATTAGTTGAAACAATAGTAAAGAATAAAATTGTCAGACACGTAGAAGAACTTCATTTATTGAGCAAAAGTCAGAATGGTTTCTGTAAAGGGAAATCCTGTCTTATTAATCATTAGAGTTCTGTGAAGGGGTCAACAAACATGTGGATCTAGTGTACTTAGATTTCCAGCAAGCCTTTGACAAGGTCCCTCACCAAAGGCTCTTATGTAAACTAAGTTGTCATGGGATAAGAGGGAAGATCATTTCATGGACTGAGGACTGGTTAAAAGACAGGAAACAAAGGGAAGGAATAAATGGTAAATTTTCAGACTGGAGAGGGAGGGGGTAATTAGTGGTGTTCCCCAAGGGTCAGTCCTAGGACCAGGACTTATTCATAAGTGATCTAGAGAAAGGGGTAAACCGTGAAGTGGCAAAGTTTGCAGACAATACTAAACTGCTCAAGATAGTTAAGACCAAAGCAGACTGTGAAGAACTTCAAAAAGATCTCCCCAAACTAAGTGACTGGGCAGCAAAATGGCAAATGAAATTTAATGGGGATAACTGTAAAGTAATGCACATTGGATAAAATAACCCCAACTATACATACAATATGGTGGCTAATTTAGCTACAACTAATCAGGAAAGAGATCTTGGAGTCATCGTGGATAGTTCTCTGAAGACATCCATGCAGTGGGCAGCGGCAGTCAAAAAAGCAAACAGGATGTTAGGAATCATTAAAAAAGGGATAGAGAATAAGACGGAGAATATCCAATTGCCCTTATATACATCCATGGTACGCCCACATCTGGAATACTGCGTACAGATGTGATCTCATCTTAAAAAAGATATACTGGCATTAGAAAAGGTTCAGAGAAGGGCAACTAAAATGATTAGGAGTTTGGAACGGGTCCCATATGAGGACAGATTAAAGAGACTGGGACTTTTCAGCTTGGAAAAGAGGAGACTAAGGGGGGATATGATAGAGGTCTATAAAATCATGAGTGGTGTGGAGAAAGTGAATAAGGAAAAGTTCCCATAATATAAGAACTAGGGGCCACCAAATGAAACTAATGGGCAGCAGGTTTAAAACAAATAAAGGGAAGTTCTTCTTCACACAGCACATAGTCAATCTGTGGAACTCCTTGCCTGAGGAGGTTGTGAAGGCTAGGACTAGAACAGGGTTTAAAAGAGAACTAGATAAATTCATGGAGGTTAAGTCTATTAATGGCTATTAGCTAGGACGGGTAAGGAATGGTGTCCCTAGCATCTGTTTGTCAGATGGTGGAGATGGATGGCAGGAAAGAGATCTCTTGATCATTATGGCTGTGTCTAGACTGGCATGATTTCGTGCAAATACTTTTAACGGAGAAGTTTTTCTGTTAAAAGTATTTGTGCAAGAGAGCATCTATACTGGCATGTGCCTTTGCACAAAAGATTTGCTTTTGCGCAAAAGCATCCGTGCCAGTGTAGATGCTCTCTTGCGCAAGAAAGCCGCGATGGCCATTTTAGCCATCAGGCTTTCTTGTGCAAGAAATTAACTTGGCTGTCTACACTGGCCCTCTTGCGCAAGAGGGCTTACCCCTGAGTGGGAGAGTCGGAGTATTTGCGCAAGAACCACTGATTTTGTACAGTACAGTCAGTGTTCTTGCGCAAATACTCATGGCCAGTGTAAACAGGTGGCAAGATTTTGCGCAAGCAAAATCTTGTCAGTCTAGACGCACCCGACCTATTCGATTCACTCCCTCTGGGACACCTGGCATTGGCCAATGTCGGCGGACAGGCTACTGGGCTGGATGGACCTTTGGTCTGACCCAGTATGGCCGTTCCTATGTTCTTAAGCAGCAGTGCAGGGTGGCAGCAGCCTCTTGTCTGGGGGGAAGGGAGGCTGAGCTCCCAGATCTGGTGTGAGCCTGCCTGGCTCCTAATACACTTTAAATACAGAGCTGCAGCAGAGGAGGGTCCCGGTCCCGGCATGAGCCAGGCTGTTAAAACATTTACTGGCAAGTGTGTGAGGGGGAGGAAGATGTGTGTCATCTATAGCACTAACCTATCAGCTTTTGCTAATCGGTTAGTCGACCACGCTGTTACATCCCTAGTCTGCAGGAGCAGCTCCCGCACTACTCCCCTGTACCCTGCTAGCTGTCACTCACACGTCACGAGCAGCAGCATAAAGGCCGTGGCAGTCACAGGTGCCTGATGTTGTTGTGATCCACGGCAGCACACTACAGAAGAATGGCCATACTGGGTCAGACCAAAGGTCCATCTAGCCCAGTGGCCTGTCTACCGACAGTGGCCAGCACCAGGTGCCCCAGAGGGGGTGGACTGAAGACAATGATCAAGCGATTTGTCTCCTGCCATCCCTCTCCAGCCTCTGACAGACAGAGGCCAAGGACACTATTCTATCCCCTGGCTAATAGCCTTTTATGGACCTAACCTCCATGAAATTATCTAGTTTCTCTTTAAACTCTATTATAGTCCTAGCCTTCACAGCCTCCTCTGGCAAGGAGTTCCACAGGTTGACTACACGCTGTGTGAAGAACTTTCTTTTATTAGTTTTAAACCTGCTACCCATTAATTTCATTTGGTGTCCTCTAGTTCTTCTATTATGGGAACTAATAAATAACTTTGCTTTATCCGCCCTCTCCACAACACTCATGATTTTATAGACCTCTATCATATCCCCCCTCAGTCTCCTCTTTTCTAAACTGCAAAGTCCCAGTCACTTTAACCTCTCCTCATATGGGACCCGTTCCAAACCCCTCATCATTTTAGTTGCCCTTTTCTGAACCCTTTCCAAGGCCAAAATATCTTTTTGCACTAGGTTGCTGCTGTGTCTGGGAGCAGCAGGCTGTGGCAGGACGTCGCGTTTGGGCTTGGGACAGGGGCGCCGAGTGGCGGGAGCACGTCATGGGGCAGGTCCGGGATGAGAAACGGCGGCTGCGGGACTCTGGGTGCGGAAAGCCGCCTTCCTGGCACCGGGTGCTGCGCTCGCCCCGCCCAGGGACCCAGGGGTGCCTGAATGAGAAGCGCCCCCTTGGCGGAGAAGTGCTCGGTGGCTGCAGCGTGGACGCTGGCCACGCCAGGCTGCTGCCAGTTGGTTGCGAATCAGTTCGGAGTCAGGAAGTCGCCCGCGGGGGCCGTGTGCAGGGCCGTTAATCGCATCCTGCTGTGAGAGAGACTCTGATTCAGAGCGACCTGTGTGAGACTGTGGGTGGCTTTGCAGAGAAGAGTCTCCTCCCTGTGGAGGGGTGATAGATGGCGCGCACGTTCGCAGCTTGGCCTTGGACCTCCTTGCGTCAGAGTCCCTCGCGCGGCAGGGCGCTTTCCCACGGGTTGCAGGTGCGTGTGAGTCACCAGGAGGGTTTCGCTAACACCAGCATGGGAAGGTGTGGAAATGTCTTTAGCCACACTGGCTCGTACAGGAAGTTGCAAGTGGAGACTTTCTAGACGAAAAAATCACCGTAGGGCAGTGTTTCTTAAACTCTGTCCTGCAGCACACTGGTGTGTGCCACGAGGCAGTCTTAAAGGGGCAGGCGACTCCCCCCCCCCCCCCCAATAACTTCTCTCCCCTCTCTTTTTTTTTTTTTTTTTTTGTTCAACAAAAAATCCTTGGTGTTCCTCATTTTAAAAAAAAACTGTTTGGTGTTCCTCGGTCTTAAAAAGTTTAAGAAACACTGCCGTGGGGGCTGTTGCAATGCCCACAGAGCTCCTGGGAGACCTGCCATACCCCTTCATGCCATGGATCACGAAGCCATATACAGGACATCTAGGGTAGGTCTACGCTACCTGGCTCTGTCGACGGCGATTTAAATAATCGCCGCTTCATTTACATAAAAATGGCTGCCGTGCTGTGCCGATCAGCTGTTTGGCGGCACAGCGCGGGAGTCTGGATGCTCGGCGATCGACATCAGAAGCCTTTATCGACCGCCCCGGTAAACCTCATCCCACGAGGCATAATGGGGCGGTCGACAAAGGCTTCCGATGTCGACCGCCGAGCGTCCAGACTCCCGCGCTGTGCCGCCAAACAGCTGATCGGCACAGCACGGCAGCCATTTTTATGTAAATGAAGCGGCGATTATTTAAATCACCACTTCACTCTGCTATGTCTACAACCCTCATCTACATGGCTCCGTTGATAGAGCCATGTAGCGGAGCCATACCCCCAGATAGCAATAAAGAGAGGTTCAACAATAGGCTGAGTAAGTGGGGTATGACCATGGACTGTAACACATCACCTCCCTATTGGTGCACATCACAAAATTCATTCCACACCTGGACATAAACGGTTAGAGGACACACTGCTTTGGACCAGATTTCTTTCAGGATGTGATTCCCATCCAGCGTGGGTTGTAGGTTCCAGTGCTGGGTAGTAGGTGACAACGGCCAATGTGTGGTTGGATGGAGTTTTGCTTCTGTGTCGAAGCAGGTTCTCTTCAGCCATAAGACACGAAGCCTGCGGATGTATCAAAGACATGATCTCACCTAGGCTGCCTCTTCAGTGACCTCGTGCCAATAAGAAATACCAGAGATTGCAGACGCCTGCCTCTCCATAGACCCAGCACGCTCCAGAGAGCCCAGGAAACGTTTCCCTGCTTTGGCAAATTCTCTCCCCAACTTGTCCCGTGGGGAGACAGGCCTGACTGCAACGCTGGAGGAGGAGCTGAGCTTCCCAAGAGATTGAGGCAGGTGGACCTGGGATTTTGGCCTGAGGCCGATCTCTGTTATGGAAGTGCCAGTCGGAGCTGTGCAGATCGGGTGAGCTGAGCTCTACACTTAGAGATTCAGCTGCTAGGAAGGATGCGTTGTGTCCATCCCACGCGTACGGCCCTGGGGCCGGGGCGCTGCGCCCTGTGTCCGTCCCGCGCGTACGGCCCTGGGGCCGGGGCACTGCGCCCTGTGTCCGTCCCGCGCGTACGGCCCTGGGGCCGGGGCGCAGCGCCCTGTGTCCGTCCCGCGCGTACGGCCCTGGGGCCGGGGCGCAGCGCCCTGTGTCCGTCCCGCGCGTACGGCCCTGGGGCCGGGGCGCAGCGCCCTGTGTCCGTCCCGCGCGTACGGCCCTGGGGCCGGGGCGCTGCGCCCTGTGTCCGTCCCGCGCGTACGGCCCTGGGGCCGGGGCGCTGCGCCCTGAGTCCGTCCCGCGCGTACGGCCCTGGGGCCGGGGCGCTGCGCCCTGTGTCCGTCCCGCGCGTACGGCCCTGGGGCCGGGGCGCTGCGCCCTGTGTCCGTCCCGCGCGTACGGCCCTGGGGCCGGGGCGCTGCGCCCTGTGTCCGTCCCGCGCGTACGGCCCTGGGGCCGGGGCGCTGCGCCCTGTGTCCGTCCCGCGCGTACGGCCCTGGGGCCGGGGCGCTGCGCCCTGTGTCCGTCCCGCGCGTACGGTCCTCGGGCCGGGGCACTGAATGAATTTTCATTAGTATATGAATTAAAATTAATTTCAATAGGCCCCTGAAAACTGTAGCACCTCTGCTAGGCCATTTTTCGCCCTGAGTGATCTTAACAATGACCTAAGCCCGGGCACGTCTCACTCAACCGCTCTGCTGACGTGCGCGGGGGAGGAATCCTGTCGAAACACCGGGGCCTTGGCTTCTACTCCTGGTGTTTCTTGATCCCAAAATCCCAGGGCGGGGGGAGACCCGTTCTTGCCTTCTGCAGCCTCAGCGAGCGTCTCCACTACACGAGGTGCCGCACGGTCGCACTGTCCGCTCTCCTCCCCTCCAGGAGCGCAGGAAGCTCCCTAAGGGAGTGCAGGGCCCCTGCTCCCCCCACTGCGGCCCCACCTCTTTCCTCACTCATCCCCTCCCAGGGCCCCTCCCTTTTGCCCCCCTTTTCCTCAAGGCCCCGCCTCTGCATCGCCTCTTCCCCGCGGGGCCCTGCTTCCATGCTGCCTCTTTCTCGCCAAGGCCCTCCCCTCTGCTCGTTCCGCCCCTGCCCCAGTGATTGCGCCCTGGCCCCTCTCCCCCGTCCAGCGTCCGATGGTCTCGCGTTTTATCCGAACAGGACTGAGCCGCTTCATGCTTCGGCGCCTCCGCGGACCCAGTGAAGGGACAAACCGTCTCTGCACAGACCCTCTCGAGACCGACAACGGCTTCGTCTGCGCCTCCTCAGCAAACGCGGGCTCCTTCGATGAGCGTGCAAGCGGTGTCCACAGCGTTCCTCTGGGACCGTGCCACGTGGCCGGCCGTGCTGGTCCTGTGTCCTCCAGAGCCGACACGGGCCTGCCTCACGTCTCAAAGAACCTGGCATACAGGAAGGGACTGTTTCTCCCTCGATTTCCCGGTTGTAACTGGGATAGTAGCCCTCCCTGAACTCGCAGGAGAACCGAGAAGAGAAATTCCTTCGTGTTTGCGAGGGACCCGGTTGCGACAGGGATAAGGGCCCTAGTGCAGCCCACGAAGAAATGAGTAACTCCATGCTGCAGCGGGGTTTGGCTGGCGAGCAGTAAACAAGGCCTGAGGCGGCCTCCGGGTGCAAGGAAACGTTGAATCTCTGTGTCCTCCGCTGAGCAGCGTGGCCATCCAGGCCGGCGTCTCCTGATCGCCTCTCCCAGTCCTTTCTTAAACCCCCATTTTGGCCCAGCCTCCTTGTGCACGACTGTCGTGCGCAGGATCACAGTTGGTTAACACGTTTGGTGCCTCTGGCGGGCTGCGAGGAGCGTGCATATTTTTGGGAGCAGCTCAGCCAGTTCGTGCTTGAGATTGTTTGGAGCTCTTGGATGAAGCCCAGCGAGACTTGATGGCTTTTGTGTTTCATTACAAACATTGCTCCCAAAGGCCCCTGTGTGCTAGGCCCTGTCTATGCACTTTGGGACCCGTGGTCCTGGCCCCAGAGGGTTTGCAAAGTATCCGTGTAAACGTCCAGCCTGTGTTTCACCGGAGGTTTCAAGTGTGGGGCTCTGTAGGTCTGGCCCTCTCGGGAGCCGTGCTGCCGCCCCGCGGAGCAGACCAGCGAGTAATTAAACTGGGCGGGGCTGCTTCTAGCATTTGGCAGCGTGGGCTTGTAACGCAGCAAGTCGCTGGGGGGGCTCCTGGGGCGCGTGACGTCGTGGGCTGGACCGGATCTGGCATCCCTTCGTGGGTGCTTTGCCCAGCTCCTGTTGCTCTATAACCCGAGCCTGAGCCGGGGCTGCCGAGCGCTGCCGCTGGGGATGGGATTTCAGGAAGAGGCGGCAGCAGGAAGATTGCACCGAGCCTCTTGGACGGGCGAGGGCGGAGGGAGGGAGGGGCAGGCAGGCCAAGCAAACAATTTTGTCTCTTCCCAAGAATCTCCCAGCCAGCAGCACAGGGCGGGGCACCATTCCCGCCAGATGGATGGAGACTGAAAACGGCCAGGCTGCCCGGGTCTCTGGGAGGAGCATTTCAGGGGTGAAAACACGGCACCCACGAGCAGCGCGAGGGGCTGCGCAGCGCACCGGTACCCAGCAGGAGAACGTGACCTGTTCTTGCAGAACATCTCGGTTGGGAATGGTCTCGGGGCTGCGGGAGGAGGCCAGGCCAACGGCCAAACCAGCTGAGTGCCCGTTGCATTATGGTGGCACGGTGGCAGGCACGTGGGTCAGCCCCAGCTGGTGTTTTCCCCCAAGGCTGTGCTGGGGGGGGGGGGGGCTATCAGGGCCATAACTGAGGTGAACCCGGACAGATGGCGTTTGAGGACGCAGCTTAAACCCGTGGCCTCCCAGAACCAAGGGTTCGTTTACTCCGGGGCAAGCTGACGCTAAATTCTGTGGTCAGGTCCCTGCGTTTGGCAGCGCTCTCGTGGCGCGGCGGGGAAATGGGGCACGAGAGGCTGTAATGAGAACTCCGCTCCCAACTAACCCCATTCATCCGCTCCCCTGAGCCGGCTGCTTGCTGTGACGTTCAGCTCCCATTCACGTCCCCAGCTTCCACTTTCCAGTACGCGTGTTGTCTGGGCACAGAGGCAGTGAGGTATCGGGGGAAGGGGGCAGGAGTTTTTTGCCGGACAGTTACAGTCTCTTCCCCACTGTGCAGAAAGGCCATTTGGGCAGGCGATTCGTAGCCAGCTGCGTCCTTCATCCAGCAGGGATTCCCAGGAGCCTCCACTTCCCTGGTTTTTTCCACGCTGGTGTCGGGACAGGCTTTCTGGATAGTCCAAGGCTTTTGGTTCTTCTCTGGGAGTTGCAGCAATGTCACAGTTACTGTCCTCGAGTCCTAGCTTTGGCCTAAATGCAGAGCGTGTGCTCGCCAGAGCCCCGGGGCTGGACATCAGCTAGAGCAGCGATGGGCAGCCAGGACTAGTGAGTGGGTCTGAGAAGGCCGCGGGATTGAAATCCGGTGGGGGCAGCCTGCGATAGGGAGGTAAGCGACTAATCGACTAGCAAAAGCTTCTCCGATAGTCGACACTAGTCGCTTCCCACCGCGTGCTGCTCTGCTGGGGCAGGCGGAACGCCGCGCTAGTCCTTATCAACTCAGCGAATAGCCCATGGAAATCCCATCGACAATTCGATTTGTTAATGAATCGAAATTTAAGGTCCCTAATCTGCAGCCCATTGGGGTCCCGTGCATCCCCTCTCTGCCCCCATCCCCTGCGCCTCTTGCGTGCTCGGGTGCTGGAGCCCTGCACTTACCTCCTCCACCCCCTGCCTCCCAGCGCTTTCGGAGCGCCAGGGCTCCACTGATTCGTGCTCCTCCTCCCTCCCAGAGCTTGGACATTGCGAATCAGCTGGCAGACAGTGCTGCGAACGTGCTGGGAGGAAGGAGGAGTAAGTGCAGGCGAGAAGCGTGGCGGGAGAGGGCAAAGAGGGGGAGCATGAGTCGCAGTGGACCCCAATGGGCCACATGCAGTGTGCCGGCTGCCCGCCACTGAGCTCGAGGCAGGAGATGGCTGTTGTCTGCATTTCCTAGCTCCCCTATGGGTCACACTTTGGGTTTCATCAGTCTGCCCTTCCTTGTCTCCCAGCGTGCTGGGCTGAGCCAGTCCCTCTCAATGGGCTGAGCCGAAAGCTGCCCCGCCCGTTCCTCTCCTCCTTCGCCGCCGCAGGAGCCGGGAGATCAGGGGCTGCCTCTGCTTTGTGCCCGTTGAGTGAGAAGTGATGTAGTGAATGCAGGTCGGCATGGGCTGACTTGGGGATAGACCCTGATGCCAAACCAACTTGGTGTCTTGTCTTGCTGGGAGTAAGGCTGGTTGATAAAGATGGGTTCTCTTCCATGTTTGGGTTGGTAACCGACGTGGTTTTGGGTAGAAATCTAGAGTTATATCAAATGGATATGGCAGACGTTAAATGGATTAACAACTGGCTAACTCCAAATGGAACTATAAATGGGGAATCCTGCTTGGGCGGCTGGGTTTCTGTCCCACGGGGGTTGGTTCTTGGCCCTGCGCTATCCAACATGTGTACGAATGACCCAGAAGAAAACAACATGGTTGCAGATGCGGTTTGCAAGCCACCCTGGAAATGGGAGTGGGAGATAACACAGAGGCCAGCTCACTGAGTCAGAGCGATCCGGAACCTTTGTTAAATGGGATGCAAGCGAACGGTGTGGTTTTAAAACAGCCAATGTAAACGCGGACATGTCGGAAGATGGAAGGCAGGCCCAGCTGGCCCCACGGCGACTCCACTGAGACGCCGAGACGCTGAAAAGGAGTTGGGGGTGGTGATACATAATCAGCTGAACATTAGTGTCCAGCGTGATGCCGTGGCCAGAAGAACTCTGGTAATCCCGGCCAAAGTCTGCATGTGCTGCAGCCAGCCACACCCTGGTTCTTGCCAGCCATCAACATTACCGCAGGATGACCTCTGACCCCCTCCCCATGCCAGGGTGGCTCCCGAAACGCATGTCCTGCACTGCTCAGCGCTCTCCTGGGCCATGCACAAGCATTGGGTCGGTTACTCCTTTCAGGGAATACAGCCCTGGGGGGAGGGCTAGCTCAGTGCTTTGAGCATTGGCCTGTTAAACTCAGGGTGGTGAGTTCAATCCTTGAGGGGGCCATTTAGGGATCTGGGGCAAATCTGTCAGGGATGGTCCTTGGTCCTGCTGTGAGGGCAGGGGACTGGACTCAACAGTCTCTCAGGGTCCCTTCCAGCTCTAGGAGGTGGTAGATCTCCATGTATCCTAGGCCGTTGTGTTGTTTTAAATGGTTGTCCAGATGCTCCGGTCTCATCCCGGAACAGACCCGGATGGGAAATGCTTCCCCCCTGAGCTACACAGTCCTGCCCACCCGGTGCCACGGGCAGCCTGTGCTGTGCAGCCACACGGAGCTTCTCCCACCAGTGCGGCTGCTCCCCTCAGGGAGGTGGATTAACGGCTCTCGCCTGGCACCCGAGGCCAGGCCTGCACTAGACTCAGCTCGGCTGAAGGAACGCAACGGAGCTGGAGTCGGCTCATCACAAGCTGAGCTGGGCGGCGTCCCCACGGCCGGAGGCCGACAGGAGCAAACGCTCCCCGTGCTCCTCGCTTGGCACAGGTTTGCCAACCTCACAGGTGGCACCGACCCCAGCCTCCCAGCACCGAGGGGCGCCCGCCCCCGATGCTCCATTGGGCCTTTTTTCCTCCTTGTTGGGACTTTTAAAAAATGTTCACAACGCAAATGAAATGTGCCAGGGCCCGGACATAGGAAAGCTGCTGCCACGTAACTTGACTCAGCTGTGGCGGCCTGGAGAAAGGGCGCTGTACGTAACGCACGTCTGCAGAGCGCGGCCCCTGCGTCCACGGAGGCAGAGCTCAAGTGGCCATGAGCCACGTATATTTGTGAGTGTGTGAAGAGGAAAAAGCCCACTCCCCGTGTGGTCTGCGCTGGGCTGCCCCCGTTCCCATGCAGCGGCAGAGCGGGGCCTGCGAGTTACACAAGCGGCTGCCAGCCGGTCCTGTGTTGCAATGCAAGACTGCAGCCTGGCCTGCTCCTGGGACAACATGGGCCCTGTTTCCTGAGCAGGAGAGCTGCGAGAGGCTGTGGTTTTACTACATTGTATGCAGCGCCTGGCCTGCGTCCAGCCCGTCTGGGCCTCGTGCCAGCGGCTCAGCCCGCCGGGAATGCGCTGGAGCAGGGAGTGGGGCGGATGGAATGGGGGAAGAGAGCGGAGGAATCCAAGAGGACGGATTTGCCTAGACAACAGCCCCGTTTCCATCTGGTCTGTCGGGAGTTGCCATAGGAACAGCAGCGACAAAGGCAGGGTGAAGGGAGGAGTCCTCACGTTGGACGAGATCGTGTTGGGGCGGAAGGGTGCCGCCCAGCTGGCTCCAGGGACGGAGACATAGGCAGAGTTCGGTGGTTCCCTCCGTTGCCTGGCGCGTGGGTTAAGACTCTCCTCCTCCCTCCCTCTCTCCTCACCCCTCCTTGCCGTTTGAACCTTTGCCCCGGGTGTTTCTGTGGGTAGCGACAAGGCCGCTGGCTCGGGTTTCACAATAAACCTGCCGTAGCCTGTCTCTCGTTCGCGCGCGCGCGTGTGTGTGTGTGTGTGTGTGTGTGTGTTTTGCCGGTCCGGCCGGCGAGCGTTTCCCTTCTCGTGCGGGGCTTACGGCGCAGCTCTCTCCTGCCGGCGCAGGGGGTTCCCATGGAGTTGCAGGGAGCTACTGCTCGGTCAGGGCCCCACTGGATTTGTACAGCCTCTTGCTTGGTGGAGACGTTCAGTGGGACGTAGACTCAGGCTGTCCCGTGCCCGGTGGCAGATGAGGAGGCAGCCCCATGGCCCGCACTGCTCTCTGCCCAGAACGAGATGTTTGGCCGTTGCCAGCAGACACGGCGTGCTTTTTGGCTATGTCTACACTATCAGTTTTTGCCGGAAGAGGCAATGCAAATGAAGCACTGATTAGCATATTGTTGCACTTCCTTTGCATAATCTATTCCGAGCCAGTTTTGCACAAAAACAAGCCGTGCGGATGTGTCTGTTTTGCACAAAACCCCCTTATCCGGGAGAGGGACAAGGGAATCAGCGCTTCATTTGCATTGCCTCTTCCGGCAAAAGCCATAGTGTAGACAAAGCCTCTGAGCATCCTGCAATGGGTGCTCCACAGCGTCTCTACCCTGCGGGGGGAATCCAGTCAGATGGGCTCTTGTGCTTCGGCCCGATGACGTGGCTAAACCGCTGTGGCCTTCTCTGTCCGGTTGCTGAGTGCACAGTTTGCTGATCCACGCGGTTGGTGCTGCACTTCCCCCTTGGCCACACGGTCTCGCCAGTGAATCCCCCGGATTCTTCTTCAGCAACGCTGGCAGAAAGCACGTGGCTCCCTGTTGGTGCATTTCCAAGATGAGGCCACGTTTCGGAGGCATAGAGACACCATAGAGCCGCGCAGTCTCATGTTAGGGTGTAGGTGGCTCTTGCTCTTCCGGATGCGTGACAAGCAGCACAGTGATCCCCTGGCTTAACCGTTTCTTGCCTTCACTTCATTCACACACATTGTATTTCCAAAGAGACAAAGTCATCGACTCGTCTCCGTCTGTCACATATCTGAAGCAAAATGCAGGACAATGTAGCACATTGTCCTGCATTTTGCTTCAACTACCCCAGACTAACACGGCTACATTTCTATCACTATGTCACATATCTGGCGCTGTGGGCACTGTCGTGGCCTTCTGTGCACTGATATGATCTGCCCCTCTAGCAGCTGCTGCTTTCGTGTTCCTAAAGGGTTTTTTCTTTCCATCCAAGTTGGTATTCAAGGACTGTAACATCTGCAAAACGTCCCGGAGCTTATCTCTTGCCCAGATCATACCAGTGTTCTCTGCAGCAGCCGTCTCTCTTATTCCAAAGTCTGGAACGATACGGAAAGGAAGTAGGGATGGAATACTCTCTTGTTTCCACCAGTTACATGTGGTGTTTCTGCCTGTTCTGACACTGAATACACATTAGTTAGTTATACAGAGCTTTTATTGAATTAGCAATCAGTGCTATGATTCTGTAGTGTTCACAGGTCCTCCAGCTAGGGGGCTATGAGTCAGGCTAAAAACTGTCCACACACAGATACTTTCTGCAGGAGAAATAACTCCGAGACAAGACAAATCGGTCACAAGTTCGCAAAAACAGCCATCGGTTGTGGCGTATCATGGCCTGCAGGGCACAGGATACGACAGTCCGTGAAGCTAGTCAATATGATGCTGATGGACAATCAAAGACATAAGGGAATTCTTAATCCAAAACCGAGTGTCTCCTCAGATAAGGTTCAGGTGTGAATTGGATGTTGAAATGTTCGATCACTTTGGAGCCCAGGTTATTAGAGAAATGAAAATCTTCAGCCTAATATATCTCAGAGTGGGTTGCATGAGGCAAACTATCATCCGGCTCTTGAAGAGAGGATGACGAACACCTGAAAGCTGTAGGCTTAGTATTGAGCAAGGAAGTTGCTAAAGCGCTGAAGGAATGGGAACCGGGACATTCAAGACCATTGGCTGCTCGCTTTGTGGTGAACCAGGCAGCAATCACGGCTCTTTGGTATTCTGTGCCAACAGGGGATAATGATGGACAAAACAAAGCTGCTTGTACAAAACTTTTCAGTGCCCTAGGTAAGATCCGCAAACATAACGTTCTCCTCCTGGGAGACCTAAATGCACAGGTTGGTCATAATCCAGGATACGAACGCGTAATGGACAGACATGGCATTGCTGGACAGAGTGACGATGGAGAACGTTTTGTGGAACTCTGATCTTTGCATTGGGGGGCACACTGTCTCTGCCATGGAGATCAAACGATGGCTTCACTCAGAATCAGCTTGAACGTGTTGCTTAGTAGGCCATTAGAAGGTCACTAACTGATTAATCTAGAATCAATCTAGAATCACAGAACCCTAGAACTGGAAGGGACCTTGAGCGGTCATTGAATCCAGTCACCTGCCCTCCGGCAGGACCAAGTCCGAGTGTATCTGAATGCCGATGTAGGAAGTGACTAAAATCTTGTTACTGGAACAATCGAAACTAAAGAAGGTGACACTGTGGTAGGTGGAGGGTAAGTGCAAAACCAGAGTCAGTAGATCCAGCAGTAAATCGCCTTTGAGAAAGTAACTGAAGCTATAAACCAACTAAACAGTGGTAAAGTACCAGGCTAGGATAGATACATGCTGACATGGTAAAGACTGGAGAGGAAGACGTGCTGGTTGAACAGGACGGTTTGGGAAAAGGAGATCTGTCCTAAAGACTAGAGAAGATGCGTCACCTGTAGAGCCCTAGAAAGAGGGACCAACTTATTGGGGATAACTGGAGAGGGGTCACACTCGTGTGTGTATCTGTAACTAGTGTTGTGTGTTACAACTCCGAATAGCACGAAAACGGCTGTTGGGAAAGTACTCAGACTGGATTTAAATCGGATGGGTTGTGTTTAGACCAGAAACTTGTCTCGAGGAAGCTTAGAATAACCAGCAGGAGGCAGGTTTGACCTTTCGTGGGGTTCTGAAAGCGTTCGGTAGTGTCCACAGAGAAGCCCACTGTAGAGTCTCAGCAGTGGATATGCCCCAAATACCCAAAGGGCACAGCCGCTACATTTCCAATCAGCTGCGCTTGTCTCGGATGGTTCTGGAGAATTGCTAGGCCACACGTGAGTCACGGATGTGACTTGATGGCGCTGGAGAAGAATCATTTGCACTGGAGGAGCAGGAGAGATATCCCCCCCTCCGGACTGGCCTTGGAGAGCGAAGGCTGGGCCCATCTGCGTGATTGGGCGTGAGTTCTGCCTCTGCCCAGTCTCCACTTCTATTAGCAGATTTACACAACTGTCTGCTGTGTCCACTCACCTGCCTCCCTTCATCTCCAGCTGGTTCTAGTGCATCCTTCAAGTGGGGGCTTAGACACCAACCCCCTCCAGGCGTCAGAGTCATCAGTATAAGAAGGAGAGGTGTAAGTGAGCAGAACGCCGCCATTAACTACACACTTCTTTAAACTAAACATTAGCGTTTGTCGGTAGCAACCCCTGTTGTTAAGGTCGTGACCGTTTCCTTTGTTAATCGTGTTTTCGTATGCTCAGAACTTTCTAAAATATTCTTGCTATGCGCTCAAGTGCTCCAGGTCTCCTCTTTGCTCAAAGGTTATTTATTTTTCATTAGGCGTATGCGTGGCAAGCCAATCAATAGGCCTGTCAAATAACAACAACATGCCGGTCCCGCTGACCAGAAAAAGAAAGCTCATTTCGTGCCAATGTGAGTGTCAATGGGACGATCGCAATACTCGGGTAGATTTAAAAACTGACTAGCTGACGCATCTCTGCACTGACTTGTAAATGTGGAATCGTTACTGAATGGGCCTGGCTCCAGTGGGGGCCTGACACGATTTAACGTTCTCATCGGGGATCTGGAAGAAAACAAACTCATCACTGATGAAGTCTGCAGATGACCCGGACATGTGGGGAAGGGCTATATAATGAATACAGACCAAACTGAGTGGCTTGGTAAACTGATCCCAAGCAAACACCGTGAGTGTTGGTATGCCTAGGAGGGAAGAGCCGAGACCACACTTACAGGGTGACGGACTCTTTTGGGAGCAGTGATTTTGAGAGAGATCTGAGGGGCGTAGTACATAAGCAGCTGACCGTGAGCTCAGCGTGAGATGCTGTGGCCAGAAGAGCTGGTGCAATGTTGAGATGCATGTGCAGGGAACTCCCGTGTCCAGATCTGGTGTGTTTCTGTATGAGTTTAAGATAAGAAAGTTCATATAATAAAGTGACGTGCTTCCTTGTGAAGTTATGCTCTGCGGAGGTGTCACTGCTATATTACAAGGCTGAGCAATAGCTATGCGGATCTTGAGTGTAGGCGACATGTTATTTTGATTTTTATCATAGTGTATAATCTATGGATATTGGTTTTATGGTTGGAGGGTGGTTGGGTAAGTTCCGTACTTTTGATTTAGTAGTAAATGCAGTGGAAATAGTCCTGTTTGCATAGTATGATGTGTGACGGACCGGGCCGTGTCTGGGCACAGCTGAGGGCGTCCGCTCAGGGCGAATTGCTCAAATCCGGGGCTCCTTACAGTCCCCCTGACTGGCGACCTCTCCAAACAGGCCACAAACCAGTCTCACAGAGCGCTTCAGCAGCCTGCCTGAAGCCTCCCGAGCAAAACCCCTCTGACACCCCAGCAATATCCGTGCCCCAGATGGCCCCGGGCCTATACACAGGTGGGGGGTCCTAGCACCCAATCCCACCTACCCCGAACAAGTTCTGTCCGGTTCCAAGAAACCAGCCACAGATCCCTGGTCAATTTACCCTCTGGACCTTACCCACAAATCACGCTGGGCCAATCCTTTAGAATCTATATCTAAAGGTTTATTATTACAAGAAAGAAAAGCCTGAGAGTAAGGTTATTAAAGTACAGTACGTTACATGCACCGAATCTCCCAGTTCTCGATGCAGGCTCTAGCAGAGATGTTGCAGCTGCTGGTTTAAAAGTTCTTATTGCACATCCTACGATCAGGATGGGTTCACAGGTCTTCTGGGCTCTTCAATCCCTGCAGTGCTGCCTCTAGGATGAAGTGCTGAGCTGAGAACCAAATGGCATCGACCGCATGGCCTCTTTTATCCCCTTCCTGGCCTCTTCTTGTATGCAGCAAGTCACCTGGTCAGAGGCCAATCTCTATGTTCCCTGCTGGCTGCCCTCAGGTGACAAATCCCATTCTTTGGGTGTGTCCATAGCCTATTGAGAGTCATTGTTCCACAGGGCTTTGCTACTCAGCCTGTCCATAGCCATGCTTAACCACATTCACAGAAATATTCAGCTTCCACACAGATTACAGATTCCTACCTACACACACAGACATTATATACTCACATAAATAGTGTACATAAGATTAACAAACAATAAGCTCCCATTCAATACCCCACATGGCTCCCTTTCATACCAATTTCTGGGGCCAACACCCCCACCTAGGGGTGCAGCAGCGATCTGGCTGCTTCCCTCCAATTCAGTAATGTGACATGATGTACTGTGACTTTGTAGACAAAGACAAGCACTGGACATTGTGCATTGCTGTGCCCCTCTGTGATGTAGCATTTTTCTGGGGAGGAATTGTCTATAGTTATCACAAAGGTGCCTTTGCTATGTGTCATGAACTCCTGTGCCCCCGACCCTCCCTCTTCATTACTGATGTCCTGGGGAAACCTGGATATTAACGGCTCTTCACGTTTCGTTCAATGTCTGTGTTGTGGCCCTACACAATAGTCTCATTGACTACATAATGTGAATTCTGATTAGTTTACATGGAATGAATTTCAATTCCAATTTAAAGGAGAGGCCCCCAGTCTGAAAAGTTGGAAAAACAGAAAATAATTTGGAAAAACAAATAAGATACACTGCCACAGAACAAATAAGGGTACCAGTATATCCCAGGCAAGGGTATATGCTACAGCACAAGCCTGCTAAGAACAATCACTTCATAGACACGTAAAAATCATTCAAGACAGAACAGAATTAGACGGCTGCACTGGCTCATTTGAGAGGAAAATCCTGCTGCAGCCTTAGCTCTGGAGCCGACGGTGTTAACCCAGTTCTAGCCTGGAGCACTGGACTCCTGTCAAGGACTAGTATTGTTTGGGAAAATGTGCTTTTGATTTAAGCAAGAGATCTGGATGCTGGACAGTCCCAAGGATCGTTTCCCTCTGTCTCAGCTGCGTATCAGGCCTTGGGCGTTCGTGCAGCGCTAATTACAGGAGGTGTGTTTGCTGGGGCAGGGAACTTTCGGGACCTGATTTTCCGTTGTCTTGTACATTTTGAGGCTACCTTAGCAGCCTCCTTAACATCTGCTCCGTCCTCTTCTGTCACACGGGCCTTTATGTCGCAGAGGGATTCTCTGGCCAGCCGGGGTCCTTTCAAGGCAGAAGAGCGTGGTCGTGCACTTCGTAAGGCTTTGGCTGTTGTCTCTCAGGAACTACCCAGAAGCAGCCGACTATAAAGTGGGCACAGAGCTGGTCTGAGAACCGTCTTCCGAGAGTCGTTATTTCTGCGTCACGCTGGAAGGGCATGTTGGAGGGGCTTCTCTGGGGTATATCACACGTGGTTTGGGTCATGACGGCGAGGTTGCGCTTGCAGGCGGCGGGGATTGCGAGCAGCTGCGGGGGTGGGGCCAGGATTCAAAATGATCTTGGCAAACTGGCAAAGGTCTGCCTGGCATGGCGTGCTGCCGAAAAGGGCCGGGGGCTCCCGAGGTGGCCCCAGAATCCGCCTGTGGACGCTGCGCCGGAGACCCCCCTGCACAGCGTGCTGCTCTGCAGGAGGGGGCTGCTCGCAGGGGCTGACCTCGGGCGGGGGAGCAGCTGGCAAAGCGGGGCCGTGACGCCGAGGGCTGGGTGTGCCGCCCCTCGGGCATGCAGAGACGCAGCCAAAGGTCAGGAAACGCCCCTTTTGAGATGGCGCGCGGGAGCCGAATCCAGCATCGCCTGCAGCGGGATGCTGCCGTTCCAGCACGTGGGAGTGTGCGTGCAAATACGCCCCATCTGTCGGGTCTGTCGTGGCCCTGGGCCATTTCCTGAGGCAGGAGCGTGCTGTGAGGAGGCTCGTCCGGCAGAGGGATGCGTGTGATCCACAGGCGCCCTCCGGTCCCTCTGGCCACGGCCGGGACGGCCCTTCGCTGAAGCCAGGCAGTGAGCACGACTGGGTTTCCTTTTGCCTCCCCGGCCCCGGGCCCGGTACCGGCAGCCTCCCAGAGAGGCCCAGTGTTTCCCTCCCCTCCCCTCCGGCCCAGTGCCCAGAGCAGGTGGGGGTGCCCCGTCCTAGGGCCCCTCTGCGAGGAAGGCCTGCACTCAGCCGTGACCCTGCCTTGGCACTCGGACGAGCTGGGTTCCTCGGGCTCCTGGAGGGGACTGTGGAAGTCTCTCTCCGCTGTGCCTCCCCGTGGGACGTGGCGCGTTCCCAGGGCCCGTGGGCTGGCAGGTCAGTCCTTCGTTTCCACGTGGGGCAAAGGGCACTGGCAAGGGGCAGCGCCCGAGTCCGGGAACAAGCCCAGGCTGCTGCCTGCGTTGCCCGATGGCTTCCCGCGGTCACAGGGACTTTCCTCTTCTCTTTGCTTTGTCTTTCAGGACCTAGATGGCAGCTCCTGGCTGGGAAGGACTCACGCCCGCCTGACCCGCTGCAGCCTCCCGCTGCCCACCATGATCCTCTGCATGCTGCTGCTGGCTGCCCTGCCCGAGCCCTCCCCGGCCGAAGTGAACCCTGGTAGGAAGCCACCACGGGGGGGGGGACCCTGCCCTCCTGCCTTGTGTGTTTCAACCCCCCTTTCCCTCTCAGAGTGGGCCTGTTTGTGCAGTGACCGAGGTGGGGTCAGCGCAGCCGCCTGTGCACCCCCCCCCCGAAGAACCACTGCCCCATAGAGACCCCCCTGCTCCACTTTGGCCTGGACAGCGCCCCCGGAGGGTGGTTATTGGTGGTAGCGGGATCTGCAGGGCTGAGACAGCAGCAGCCACGTCGGCGCTAGAGGAAGCGTCAGGCCGGCTCTGGGGCGCTGGACTCACCGCAGGCAGCCAGTCGCCAGGCGCAGGCCGGCCGCAGAGCCAGGAGCGGGGGGCTCTGGAGGGGAGGTTGGGCCCAGCCCCAGGGCAGAGGTCCCGCAGGGCAGGTCATAGGCTGGGGCGTGGTGCCAGAGAGAGCCCAGTGCCAAGCTGCGTGAGGAACAGCCCCGTGCGGCTCGCTGCCCTGTCTTGGCCAAGCCCCCAGACACGAGGGGCCGCTCCGTCCGGGGGAGGCCTGATGGACTCTCTGCTGATATTATTTCTGTGCGCCCGCGACTGGCCTGTTCCGCCCCTCTGGCCCCCATTGCAGCCCCAGCTCCGGGGCAGGGCCGGGCTGATCAGGGTGAGAATAAAGCACCCTCGGGCCCTTGATGCACCTCAACGTGCAGCCCTGTGCGG
Source organism: Pelodiscus sinensis (assembly GCF_049634645.1). Lineage (NCBI taxonomy): Eukaryota > Metazoa > Chordata > Testudines > Trionychidae > Pelodiscus > Pelodiscus sinensis. The sequence continues at coordinate 2,258,499 of NC_134732.1, read as the reverse complement.
TGGCCCCAGCTCCAGCCTGCAGCGGGGTCGCGGTTGGGCCCCTCCTGCCTCAGAAGCAGCATCTGGACGTGTCCTCCGGGAGAGGCCAGGGCCGAGCAGGGGTGGGGGGCGGTACCCCCATGGTCACACCCAGAGCCCGGGGCTGGAAGCTCCCTGTTGAGGGGCACAGGGCGGCTGCCCCCTGCGGGCTGATCACGGGGACCCAGCAGCTGGAGGCCTGGGCACAGGGTAAGAGTCCTGGTGAGCTGAATCCGGCCCAGCCTGCTGCAGGGCTCCTTGGCTGCCCGCCTCTCCGTGCACACGCAGCTCTGCCGGCCCAGCCTGCCGCTCCTCTGCTCTGCCAGCCCCTGGGTCTGCAGCGCCCTTCAGTCCCGACAGAGCCCCCCGCCCCCCGCCAGGCCCTGTGCTGTGTCGTACCTGCAGACCCCTTCGCGCCCCCTCGGGGCTTGTGCCCTCCTGCCAGGTCCCGTCAGTTCCGACGTTCCAGCCCTGAGCTCCCACCCCCTTCAGTCACCCCATCGAGCTTTGCTGATGCTCCTCCGTCCCAGCCTGTGGCCTCCTGATGTCCCAGCCCTGGGTCCCCCAGCAACCCTGCTGGTGCCCTTCAGCCCTCACCCCCCGCTCCTCCCCTGCAGGCCCATGACCCACCCGGCCACAGCAGCTCCTGGGCAGCCTGTGTCTGAGCTTTGAATTGTAGCTGGCCACTGGGGACTGCTGGGATTGATCCGGGGGCAGCTGCCTGACCCCCAGGGAAGGTCCCCACAGCTGCTGAGCGGCCCCACCCTGCTCGGCCTCGCGGCCGGAGATCCAGACACGCCGCAACTTCCGCGTGGCGTCCACGCCGCTGCTTGTAGAGCAGTCTCTTGACCCTCGCTGGCCTGGGGGCGGCTCCCTCCGGCAGGCTCCAGGCTGCAGAGTCGAGTCGCCACAAGTGCCCACAATCCACTTGGTCGTTGCCCAGGCTGCCCCGGGTTCGGCCTCCGGAGGTGCCGCGCAGTCTGAGCCAGGCCCAGTTAGCGATCGGCCCTGCTCCGACAGCTCTTCCCACCAGGCCTGCACCTGCTTAGTCATCACACCCGCCCGTCGCCTTTCTCTGCAGGGCCGAGTCTCTCCGGGAGTCTTCGCCGCGGGGCGGAGTTAGCTCCACTTCCCAAAACGGCTCTCCGGGCGACCCAGAACAACGAGGATCCCCATCTCCTGCCGCTTTTCTTCTCTTTTACAACCCAGAGAGTCCAGAGACGTCGGCTCTTTCCTCAAAGCCGTGCTTATAGCTTCCTTTCTCCGAAAACAAGCTGACAGGGTCACTGCCCTCGTGGCCTCTTCCTTCGAGGATGAACAAGCACGCGAGGAATTTCGCCTGTAGAGTCTTCAGCCTCCAGTCCTACAAAATGACCACCTGTCTCGAAATCACTCCTTTTCTGTTTACGTTCTTCGTTTGCTTTCCACTAGGCTTCTCTCTCGTTGATGGGTTATTTGTGGGATACAATCATAGAAAACTGGGACCGGAAGGGACCGCGAGAGATCAGTCAAGTCAATGTTTGCTGCTCCATTAGAACAGGGTGCAGATGAGTGAAACCGCTGCATTAGGTTTCCGTGAAGGTTAAACACCAAATACTCTTCTGCATTTAATAGTCACGTTGATCTGTACTAGTCATACAGTGAATGAGCTGGTCCCTGGTTTGCCAGCCTCATGACCTTTATCACACAAACTGGTTATCTTCTCCAGTCAGGTTATTTCACTAGAGCTATTTTCCAAACAGCCATGTTAACTGACCTTAAATCTAGCTCTCTCCTTTAATTCATTATTGTCAGAGTCTTGTACCAGGCCAGCTTTCCATTATTTTGCCCAGGACTGATGTCAGGCTAACCAGTCTGTGGTTCCCCAACCTCCTGTTTAGAGACAGGCATGAGGTTAGCATATTACAAGTCTTCTAGACTTTTTCCTGTATCCCAGGATGTATTGGAAATTAACACCAGTGGCACAGACATCTCCTCAGCCAGCTGTTCTAGGACTTAATGTTTATCCCCTGCGGATGCTGTTAGGCATGGTCTTTAGGTACCAGTGGACTGGAAAGTAGCACATCATCCACGTGGGATTAGAGCACATCACCCTGCTCCTCTCCAAATCCAGAACAGGAATCGGTCCTGAACGCGTCTGCCTGTGTTGGGTCATTGTTAACGTCCATCTCCATCTAGCCTGGCTTGTGCAGGCAGACAGACTAGGTGATCACAGTGGTTCCTTCTGGCCTTCACATCTATTCATCTACGCCTGTATCGTTCTTAGGGTTCCTTTTGTTCCTGTGAATCCCCTTGTCCTTGGCCCTGCCAGCGTTGGATTTTTCCCTTTCTAGTTTGCTATTCCCCCTTTCTTTTGCTGCATATTGACGGCTGTCTGTTTCTCCTTTCACCTTCACGGCTCCTCACCCGGGTGGACTTGTCACCAAAATTGTTTTGAGCTTCAGGTTAAAAGTCTGTTCCTGTTCCCCTCCAGCAATATGCCGATACCCTTTGGGGATGCACGAAGGGACCATCCGAGATGAAGACATTACGGCCTCCAGTCAGTGGTATGACTCCACCGGACCCCAGTACGCACGGTGAGTTAACGCTTGGCAAAAGCCGCCCCACAGCCCTCCAGAACGGATACAATTGGACTGAAACTCTTCACTTACGGTGCAATCCCATTTCCCTAATGTCAGGCGTATTAAAACGCGGCGCCCGCCGAGGTGACCCTCTTTGCACTGTAGTCGCACAGCGTGAACAGGTGACCAACATTTTGATTAAAAAACTAGCACAGTCCAACATTATCACAGAGCACATCAAATACATGAGCAGCGGGCTAACAGGTTTCTAAATGCACTTACAAATGGGAAATCACCAGGGAGCCCCTGTGTTTCTAACGTGGTCCCCAGGGAGCAGTTCTTGGCCCAGCGGTATGTTTATGATTTTTAATCAATGACCTGGACGAAAACGTAAAATCGTTAGCGATCCCGTTTGCTGATGATACACAGATTGACGGGGGTTGGGGGAGGGTTGCTAAAGAACAAAGCGCACAGGTCACTAGGTTCGGATCGCTTGGGAAGCTGGCACAAGCAAGCAGTATGCAGCGGCTAGATGTAAACGTGTGCGCCTAGGAACAAAGGAGGCCAGCCCCATGGACCCGGTGCAGAGCTCTGTCCTGGAACGCAGGCACTCTGGGGTCCTACTGGTGGGGGGTTGGCTCTGCAGCCTTGTGGCATGAGTCAGGACCTGGGCCTGTCCGTTAGGCGGGGCGAGCAAGCTGGGTTTGACTGCCGGCCTGGCCAGCAGGTGAACAGAGAACAAGCAGCCGGCGTTTTACCTCCGCCCACAAGCGATGGGGTGCAAAGAGAGAAGAGAGGGAACTAAAGGGGCACAGGGCGGGAGGGGGTGTGATACACGAGCACACACTGACAGGCTGCCTGGCTCCACTCCCGAGCCAAGGCCAAGCAGCCAGTTGGAAGGGCAAGTGCCGGAAGGCTAGGCCCTGGGGAGTAAGGCCTGTTAGGTGTGCGTCTCTCGCCCCACCAGGTTGCAGAGGGAAGAGGGGGATGGAGCGTGGTGCCCAGCGGGCCTGTTGCAGCCGGAAGACGTGCAGTTCCTCCAGATCGACCTGCACAAGCTCTTCTTCATCACGCTGATCGGGACGCAGGGCCGGCACGCCCGCGCCACCGGCAAAGAGTTCGCCCGGGCCTACCGCATCGATTACAGCCGCAACGGGGAGCGCTGGATCTCCTGGAAGGATCGGCAGGGCAGGCAGGTGAGTGCAGCGGAGGCTCCCAGGGTTCCGAGATCGGCAGAGACTGAATCCCGGGAGACAGGGTGCCCCCTTCCCTTCGCCTGCAGCCCGTCGCTGGAGCAGCGCCCCTCTCTGTCAGCGTGGGCCTTTCCCAGGGCCCCGCCCCAGGGCCCAAGACCCCGGCCTACTCGACTATGCTGCAAAATTATCTACAGCTGAACCCCAAGCACCAGCCATTCCCCTCACCTGGCCAACCCTCCGGCCCCACGTGCATGGCGGCTCAGCAAGACCTGCTGAAATCCAGATCCGACCCTGAGTGCCCACCGTCTCCACTCTCCCCTGCGGTGTCTCCTCTCCTCAGCTACCACCGGCAGAGCCATCTCGACTGTCTCGAGTGCTCCGTCCGAGGTGGATTGGGTGTTGCTCGTAGGCCAAAGGATGCATGGGGTAGGGCTGGGGGGATGCAGGATGCCGGTCTGTAGGAGGCTGTATTGGTTACGGTCGGGACCGTTGCCCCTCTCGGAACTGTCTTCGGACTTAGGCAGACAGTGCGACATTGGTTACACCCAGGTCATGTTTCCAAGATTATTTTTTCACCACCTCTGAGAGCAAGAGACCAGCTGGGGTTCGGCCATAATGACACGAGGGCCCTGGATCGAGCTCGGGGTGGAACGCTAACTGTTGCCGTGACGTTCTTCCTCACGGGAAACGCTCAGCAAGCCCGAACGAGCTCTAACACCGGGAACGCTGGTTGCCGGCTTTTGAGTCTCTTGTTAATGGACGGCAGACGCCCGGGATAACAAAAGGTTCCTGCTGGGAAATCCCGGCCATTACAAGTGTCTTGCTGCTCCTTGTCGGGCGGCTATTACCAATAATAATAAACAGCCTCCAGTGTGAGGGGAAAGGGGGCGCCCGGTGGTGAGGCGCAGGGTTCAGGCCCCATCGTGCCGACCGTTCTGGTCCAACGTCCTCCTTTGCCTACGTCTAGTCACTCGACTGGAATTGCAGCCACGGTCTCCAAACTGGAGCCCAGATTTTCCTTAGCCGTGTCCCCCCCCTCCCCGAGCAGTGAGCGGCTTTGTGACTGGACTTCCTGGTCCGTGCAGCCCTGGAGCCAGGCTTCGTTTCCCCAGGATCACCCCGTCCGACCCCATTGCAGCCCGTGGGTGTGTCCTGCCGTGTCTGGAGCTGGTCACTGAAGCCCCCTCTGTTTCCAGGTGATTCAAGGCAACACCGACACGTACGATGTGGTCCTGAAAGACCTTCGGCCCCCAATCATTGCCCGCTATATCCGGGTGATCCCCGTGACGGAGCTGCCCATGACGGTCTGCATGAGGGTGGAGCTCTACGGCTGCCTCTGGTTTGGTAAGGGCCCTTTGCATGGTCCCCTCTTCACGGCCTACCCAGGGCCCCTGGGCTGCCCGGCCCCGGCCCTGTGATGGGGGAATGCCGGTAGCCATGCTCCCCATGGGAGTGCAGGCCCTTCCTGCTCCCTGTGGTCCAGGGCTTGCTCCGAGCAGGAAGGAAGAGGAAATCCTGTGGACGGAGACAATGGGGAGCAGCTTCTGACCTGCTTTCTCCGTTCTCATCTTTTCTAGACGGTTTGGCGTCCTACAGCATCCCCGAAGGAGGGACCATCGCAGCCCCTGGCTCGCCGATCGTTTACCTGAATGATTCCACCTACGATGGCTTCCAGGAGCGCAGGTGGGACTGGGGCTCCGGTCTCCCTCCGGCACTGTCTCCTCTTCGTCCCTGAACCTCTCGCTACACGTGTAGTTCCAGAACCTTCTGGAATCGGCCACGTTGCCACTCGCGGGACGCGGTTGATTCTGTTCCTCTGGGGATGTGTTGGCCAGGTGCTGTCCCTGCAGGGCGTGTGGGCCGACAGTGCGTCAGACTCGCGCCCCTGGTAGCTGGTGAAGGTTAGCGGGAAGGTATAGGGTCCTGCTGGACACACAGGATGAGGGATCTGCATGTACCACTTGGTACGTGGCCAGCTGTTCTCCAGGGGGCTGCCTTCCCCCTTTGGCTCAGGGGAAAAAAGCTGTTTGTCCAGCTTCAATGGTTTGAATCTCAGCATCTCCTGTCATTAGATAATTATCATCTGATTCCCCCATAATTTCCTGCAACTGTGAAAATTTAAATTGAAAGAAAAATTAAAATGCTTAAAAAATGAACATCAATATTATCCGTCAAAATTATTTAAAAAAATCTGCCAAGGCTAGTTATGGCCACTGCTTTTAACTTTCCAATCATGCAACTTCGCATTGGGTTTCAGTAATGCCAGCCGTGTTGAATGTATGCGCATAAACGAGCAATTCCAACTCATCTGGTTTGTTCCGCAGGCTCTAGCAGTGGTCTGCAGGCAGCTACTTTCTTCTCTTCATGTTCTTGTGCTTCCTGATTGATGTTCTCACAGTCTCCATGTTGAGCTATGGCCTCATTTCTTCCCTCCGTTCATACTCCCCGGTTGTGTTTCATTTAATGCCCTCCTGACTACGCCAGCAACAGGAGATGGGTTCCTCTTCTGTGATGTCCTCATTTAATACCAGGCACTCAAGTTCACCCATCTGAGCATTTAGACTTCTAGCATTTGTATCCAAGCACTTGTGAAATGTGTCACTTTTTAGCTGTCTGCCATTGTGTGATGTAACTGAATGGGATTCTTTTACATGTGAATGTTTCTCTTCCGTTCCTACCTGTATTTTATCAACCTCCATCCTTCCCGCCACACTAGTGAATAGAGAATCTACCCTTTATAAGATCATGGCTTCAGTTTCTTCTAACTTCATCAAGTTGACTAGTTCTGGGGGAAATGTTTCAGACTTTTTTTTTTTAAAAGGTTCAGCAAAGTCAGTTCAGCTGTTCCCAAGAATGAAATTAAGGGACAATAGGTTGTTTTGTACCTGTTAAAAATGTCCTGCCACCATTTCGTTGAGAAGTCCTAGAGCGTCACTGCTGTAGAGCAGGAACATGAGACTTTACTTCTGGGTCACGCTTATGCCAGCGACATGCCAGTTTCTGTCTGCCCCGGGGAAACCTGCAAACTAGAATAAGAGGGACGGCTCAGTTGGCGTGTGCAGAGTGGTTCAAGTCTGATTGTTTCATTACACAAAGAGAAGGAATGCGAACGAGCCCGTAGCCTGATGGGTAGGGAGCTCCTTAGGGGAGGTGACTCAAGTTCAAATCCCTGTGCCAATGAATATTTAAATATTTATACAAAGTGAAACAGCGTCAAGAGGAGAGAGGGGAAAAGCCCCGCCCCCGTAGCCCGGTGGCTAGGACAGTCACTGCTGCAGATTGGCTGGACGTTGGCAAGTCAAATGTGGATTCTGTTGTGTAGGGTTTTGCCAGGCAGTTGTCGTAGGGATGGTCTAGATCAGTGTTTCTGAGTGCTCCGTGAAATCACGTCAGAACCACGTTAACTGGCCGCCCCGGTTTGTTTATTTACTGGCGCCGTGGCCACGGAGCCTCGCGGCTCCCATTGCAGCCAAGGGGAGCCGTGGAAGTGGCGTGGGTCAGGCCACCCCTTCCCGTGGCTCCCCTTGGCTACAAAGAGCAACACGGAGCCAGTGGGAGCCACGAGGCTCCGTGGCCGCGGCGCCAGTAAATAAACAAACCGGGGCGGCCAGTTAACGTGTTTCTGAATGTGGTTTCACGGAGCACTCTCAGAAATACTGCTCTAGCGCATACTCCACGAGTTCTGCCACGAGGGATGGGAACTGGGCCGCATGACCCCTCAAGCTCCCACCTGTCCGGTGAGTCTCTGGTTTGCCTATGGGCGGAGAAGGTTGTAAATGTCCCTGAAACGAGAGCTGCTGTGAGTGACGTTTCTCCGACCGACTCCCCCCGTGGCAAGGAAGTGCCCTACACGGGCGGCTAAACAGGGGACAGCAGGGACCACTCCCTCCTCCTCAGGGCCAGCTCGATCCATTCCTGTGCCCTGGGCAGCGGGCGCGCGGCCCCACCCCTCCAGCGCGCAGCTCTCCTTACAGCTGCCATCAGGCGCCCCCCATAGGTTGGCCCCCAGACAGCTGCCCGGCTCGCCCCCCCCCCTAAATCCGGCCCTGCTCCTCCTGCCGGTCAAAGTCACAGGTGGTTTGGGGTTGACCGAAAGTGCATTTTTCGGCTGTAAGCAGTTCGTCTGAAAACATTCACCCAGCTCTGCCATGGAGGCTGCCGGTCCCCTTCCATGCCCAGGCGAGGTCCAGGAGTCCCAGCCAGGCCCGTGCTGTCGGACACTGGAACTCCGGAAGAGTCTGCAGGAGCAAATGGCTGACGTGTGTCACCCTCATTCCATAGGGATTCTCCTAAGAGGTTAACTCAGGTGCCCAGCTCCAAGGCCCCATCTCTCCAGAGAGCCAGAGCTGGGGGTGCCACTGTCTGCAGCTGGTTTTCGAGGCCCCTTGCTCAGGTGAACAGTCAGGCACGAGGCCCGTCGGCCTTTACTCACATCTGCATAGAAGTCTCTTCATCGCTGTCCTTGCCCAGTCTGCAGGGGAGGGAGGCAGGTGGGGTCCACGCCAGCCTGTGGGGCAGAGGCTGCGGGCCAGCCCAGCTTGTGCACCAGCTTGTGCACTCCACTTGCACGAGGATCAGCAGCGGGACAGATTATACCTTCCTGAGACACGGTCTCAGTGCTGCTCCTGGGTGGGCAGCTCCTTACAACCCCCCCGCAGCGCAGTGGCCACAGTCCCAGGCTGAGCCAGGAGAGGAGCGGAGGCCCAGTCTGTGAGTCTCTTCCCTCTGTCTAACCCTTCTCCGTCTCTCGCCAGGCACCTGTACGGAGGCCTGGGCCAGCTCACCGACGGGGTGCTGGGCCTGGACGATTTCACCCAGAGCCACCAGTACCGGGTGTGGCCAGGGTACGACTATATCGGCTGGAAGAACGAGAGCTTCAGCGCAGGTTTCGTGGAAATGGAGTTTCAGTTTGACCGGCAGAGGAACTTCACCTCCATGAAGGTACGGCCGTCTCTCCCCTCCCCCGCCGGCCTGGGGCCTCCGTGGCTGTGGGTCTCATGGGGCACAGGAGCCCCGATTCTCCTCAGCGTCCGGCTCCGGACTGAGACCCCCTCTCAGGTTCTGTTCCTGGTTTGTTGCAGTGAGTCGGGTTCTGCGTGTGGCCTGTGGTGTCTGGCAGCGAATGGCTTTGCTGGCAGAAATGTGGGTGGACACAGGTTGGGACGGGAACGTTGGAGAATATTTTGAACATGCAAATTCAAGGTTTCCCGTTGTTTGTGGCTATGGAACAGTCTCGCCTCTGAGCAGCATCTTCCCCTCCTCCCGGGAAGCGGCTGCCCTGCATGTGGGGGTGAGGACAGGCACCCTCTGACCCCGGGCCAGGCGAGGCACCTTGGGGTGCTGTGGCATTATTGGGTGCAGGGCAGGCCCCTGCTGCGCCAGAGCCCAACATGCCAGCTGCAGCTCCAGCAGCTCACACTCCAGGCTCTGGCCACAAGAGCGGCAGCTTCCCCCCCCCCCCCAGAGCCAGCCGCATCCTCGATACAGTGCTCTGGGCAGCTTCTCTGCATCACACTAACAGAAAGAGCCTCTCACGCCGGAGCCTCTCACGCCGGAGCCTCTCTCAGGCTCCGGCCGAGTGTGCAAACTCTTGCCCCCGGCCGAGGGGCGTGTGTGTGAAACAGCGCCTGCGGGCTACAGGGAAGGGGCTCAGACCCCAGCGTTGCCCCTGCTCGGGCTGCCTTGGGCTGACAGGTGGGCTCACCACTGTGCCTGCGAACCTCAGCATCTCCCTTCGCCCCTGGCTTCGAGGGCTGCCCCACGCAGGGGGATGGGGACAGGCAGTCTAGGGTGCCTCCTAGCTAGTATAGGGTCGTGTGTCAGTATTTGGGGTCTCCGCTGCTGCCTGGCTGCCTACGTGTCTCCACCATTCAGCCCGTAACTCTGCTGTTCCTGGCATGGAGGTGCCGCTGTATTAAACACGGCGTTTGAAGTGAGCCTCACAGTTCAGACTGCTGTGTGGAACTGGCCAGCTCTCCCGCTACCTGCCCTGCCACCCAGAGCTGCCTCGTTTGCAGAGGTGGCGAGTGCTGAGTGTACGTTTCTCTCCCGCTCATCGATAGAGACGTGAAGAGCGCGGGGCCGAGAGCAGAGCCTTCTCGCCTCCCGCTGCAGAACGAGCCCCCGTTTCTGAATTTGAATCTGCCCATTAGCTCGTTTTTAGTCCATTGAATAGACGCTTGCAGACAGGACTAAATCACGCGCCTTCCAGGCCTACGAGTCTTGCGTCTCCGCGCTCCCTCCTCAGCCTCAGTTGTCCTCTCGTGACGAATACCGGACTGCGGCACCAGGGCTGTCTCTGTGCCGCCGGGGAGGGCGTTCGTTATTCTGCAATACCCTGGCTCTGCATGGGCTGGGTTCCCGAGCCGCCTCTGGCCCAGGCCGGCGTCGGGCTCACACGCCCGCGGTTGCTGCCCGTCGAAGGCCTGGTCCTGGTGTCAGCGAAGCTGCTGGGAGCTGGAGGCGAGTTCAGGCTGCTGATGCTTTTCCCTCCGGCCAGGTGCATTGCAACAACATGTTTCCCAAGGGGGTGAAGATCTTCCACAAGGTGGAGTGTCTCTTCAAGCCGCGGCTGATTGCCGAGTGGGAGCCCGACCCGGTGGGCGTCTCCACCATCTTGGATGACAAAAACCCCAGCGCCAGGTTCGTGACCATCCCCCTGAACCAGCGGGTGGGCAAGGCCGTCCTTTGTCGTTTCCACTTTGCCGACACCTGGCTGATGATCAGTGAGATTTCCTTCCAGTCCGGTGAGTCTCGCCCAGTCCCCGGGGCGTGGGGAGCAGGGGGCAGATGGGGGACCCTGAACAGGGGCTGAGGGTGGCAGCGGAATGGTGGATGGCAGATACCCAGGGATCAAGGCTGGGGAGCGGGACCTTCAGCAGGAGGAAGGGGGAGGCAAGGGAGAGACGTGAGGGGCTGGCAAGGGAGAGGTGAGGGGTGGTGAGGGAGAGGCATGGAAGGGTGGTGCGGGGGCAGTGAGGGAGAGGCAGGGGTGTGGGGGGGCAGCAAGGGAATGGTGTAGGGAGCGGTGAGGCAGAAGCGGGGGCGGTGAGGAGGAGGCGGGGGGCCAGGGAGAGGCGTGGGGGGGTGACGAGGAGGAGGCGTTCAGGGGGTAGCGAGGGAGAGGTGGCAGAGGGGCAGCAAGGGGAAAGCGGAGGGCCAGGAGAGGCATGGGGGGTAGCGAGGGAGAGGCGGGGGCGGCGAGGAGGATGCGGGGGGCCAGGGAGAGGCGTGGGGGCTAGCGAGGGAGAGGCGGGGGCGGCGAGGAGGAGGCGGGGGGCCAGGGAGAGGCATGGGGGGTAGTGAGGGAGAGGCGGGGGGCGGCGAGGAGGAGGCGGGGGGCCAGGGAGAGGCGTGGGGGGTAGCGAGGGAGAGGCGGGGGCGGCGAGGAGGAGGCGGGGGGCCAGGGAGAGGCGTGGGGGCTAGCGAGGGAGAGGCGGGGGTGGCGAGGAGGAGGCGGGGGGCCAGGGAGAGGCGTGGGGGCTAGCGAGGGAGAGGTGGGGGCGACGAGGAGGAGGCGGGGGTCCAGGGAGAGGCGTGGGGGCTAGCGAGGGAGAGGCGGGGGTGGGCGAGGCGGGGGGGTAGCGAGGGAGAGGTGGGGGGCGGTGAGGGAGGGGAGGTGCAGGAGAGGCAGGGGGCAATTGGAGCAGGCACGAGGCTGCTAGGGAGCAAGGGTGCAGCATGCACAGGGCGCAGTGGCGGGGGGGTACGGAGCAGTCGGGGGTGGGGAGCAGGAGTGGGGGGCAAGCCTGGGGTGGGAAGTTGGGGAGCAGGAGCACGGGGGGGTGAATTTTTGGCCTGTGGCTCTCAGGGGGAGGGGACGCACAGGAGAGGAGATTGTTGTTGCTTTTCCAAACTCTCCTGGTTTTCTGGTCCGTCTGCAGCCATGCTGGGCCCTGGGTCTTCACAGACAAGGGTTCATTGTGACCCCTAAAGCCGCAGCCTGAACAGGGCAGCCTCCCGCCTCTGCTCTGGCCTTCCTGGGGCACTGGGCCCAGAGCCCTTCCCAGGCCGGCCGGCCCAGCCGCCAGAGAGGCCCTCACCCTGCGCCCCTTTCTGTGACCTGCCCCGGGCTCCGCGGAGGCGCTGGAGGCGAACGCGCAGACTTGCTGGGGATCCGCGAGCCCGGGGGCGGGGGCAGAGGCAGGGAGCCGGCGACAGACTGAGCCCTGCTCTTCCCCTCACAGACATGGAGAACGTCAATCCCATGGTGGTGACTCTCGCCACAAGCACGGCAGAGCGGCTGGAGGCAGCGTCGAATGCTACTGAGGCGGCCTGGGGTAAGGACTGGGCGCTGTCCCGCCTCCGCTCCGCAGACACGCCCGGCTGTCCGGGCGGATGGACGCCCACGCTCTCCACGGGACGGTCCCGGCTGCGCTGTGTTCACCCAGCATCCTTCCACAGCCAGCAGACCGGGGCTGTGTCTGCCCTGCCACCGTGCCGGGCGTGGGGCAGGCCGGGCCACCTCGGGGCAGGTGAGCCAGGCACACATGGGCGACCAGTGACACCTTGCGGCCTACCCTCTGACATTGAGTCCAGGGCCTTTCTCCTCCCTGCGGTCAGTTCCAGCGGCCCAGGGCCACCATCGGCAAAGGCTCCAGGAGCCGCCGGCACCAAGTCACTTGAGAACTTCCAGGACAGGAGACTTTCTGATAAGCCAGCGTGCCCACCGAGTCCTGTACCCCCGGGCTGGCAGTCCAGCCCCCTGCCCACCGAGTCCTGGACCCCCCGGGCTGGCAGTCCAGCCCCCTGCCCACCGAGTCCTGTACCCCCGGGCTGGCAGTCCAGCCCCCTGCCCACCGAGTCCTGGACCCCCCGGGCTGGCAGTCCAGCCCCCTGCCCACCGAGTCCTGTACCCCCGGGCTGGCAGTCCCGCCCCCTGCCCACCGAGTCCTGTACCCCCGGGCTGGCAGTCCAGCCCCCTGCCCACCGAGTCCTGTACCCCCTGGGCTGGCAGTCCAGCCCCCTGCCCACCGAGTCCTGTACCCCCGGGCTGGCAGTCCAGCCCCCTGCCCACCGAGTCCTGTACCCCCGGGCTGGCAGTCCCGCCCCCTGCCCACCGAGTCCTGTACCCCCGGGCTGGCAGTCCAGCCCCCTGCCCACCGAGTCCTGTACCCCCCGGGCTGGCAGTCCAGCCCCCTGCCCACCGAGTCCTGTACCCCCCGGGCTGGCAGTCCAGCCCCCTGCCCACCGAGTCCTGTACCCCCCGGGCTGGCAGTCCAGCCCCCTGCCCACCGAGTCCTGTACCCCCCGGGCTGGCAGTCCAGCCCCCTGCCCACCGAGTCCTGTACCCCCTGGGCTGGCAGTCCAGCCCCCTGCCCACCGAGTCCTGTACCCCCCGGGCTGGCAGTCCAGCCCCCTGCCCACCGAGTCCTGTACCCCCCGGACTGGCAGTCCAGCCCCCTGCCCACCGAGTCCTGTACCCCCGGGCTGGCAGTCCAGCCCCCTGCCCACCGAGTCCTGTACCCCCCGGGCTGGCAGTCCAGCCCCCTGCCCACCGAGTCCTGTACCCCCTGGGCTGGCAGTCCAGCCCCCTGCCCACCGAGTCCTGGAACCCCTGGGCTGGCAGTCCAGCCCCCTGCCCACCGAGTCCTGGAACCCCCGGGCTGGCAGTCCAGCCCCCTGCCCACCGAGTCCTGGAACCCCCGGGCTGGCAGTCCAGCCCCCTGCCCACCGAGTCCTGTACCCCCCGGGCTGGCAGTCCAGCCCCCTGCCCATCGAGTCCTGTACCCCCCGGGCTGGCAGTCCAGCCCCCTGCCCACCGAGTCCTGTACCCCCTGGGCTGGCAGTCCAGCCCCCTGCCCACCGAGTCCTGTACCCCCCGGGCTGGCAGTCCAGCCCCCTGCCCACTGAGTCCTGTACCCCCCGGGCTGGCAGTCCAGCCCCCTGCCCACCGAGTCCTGTACCCCCTGGGCTGGCAGTCCAGCCCCCTGCCCACCGAGTCCTGTACCCCCCGGGCTGGCAGTCCAGCCCCCTGCCCACCGAGTCCTGTACCCCCGGGCTGGCAGTCCAGCCCCCTGCCCACCGAGTCCTGTACCCCCTGGGCTGGCAGTCCAGCCCCCTGCCCACCGAGTCCCGTACCCCCTGGGCTGGCAGTCCAGCCCCCTGCCCACCGAGTCCTGGAACCCCCGGGCTGGCAGTCCAGCCCCCTGCCCACCGAGTCCTGGAACCCCCGGGCTGGCAGTCCAGCCCCCTGCCCACCGAGTCCTGTACCCCCTGGGCTGGCAGTCCAGCCCCCTGCCCACCGAGTCCTGTACCCCCCGGGCTGGCAGTCCAGCCCCCTGCCCACCGAGTCCTGGAACCCCCGGGCTGGCAGTCCAGCCCCCTGCCCACCGAGTCCTGTACCCCCGGGCTGGCAGTCCAGCCCCCTGCCCACCGAGTCCTGGAACCCCCGGGCTGGCAGTCCAGCCCCCTGCCCACCGAGTCCTGGAACCCCCGGGCTGGCAGTCCAGCCCCCTGCCCACCGAGTCCTGTACCCCCCGGGCTGGCAGTCCAGCCCCCTGCCCACCGAGTCCTGGAACCCCTGGGCTGGCAGTCCAGCCCCCTGCCCACCGAGTCCTGGAACCCCCGGGCTGGCAGTCCAGCCCCCTGCCCACCGAGTCCTGTACCCCCTGGGCTGGCAGTCCAGCCCCCTGCCCACCGAGTCCTGGAACCCCCTGGGCTGGCAGTCCAGCCCCCTGCCCACCGAGTCCTGGAACCCCCGGGCTGGCAGTCCAGCCCCCTGCCCACCGAGTCCTGTACCCCCTGGGCTGGCAGTCCAGCCCCCTGCCCACCGAGTCCTGTACCCCCTGGGCTGGCAGTCCAGCCCCCTGCCCACCGAGTCCTGGAACCCCCTGGGCTGGCAGTCCAGCCCCCTGCCCACCGAGTCCTGGAACCCCTGGGCTGGCAGTCCAGCCCCCTGCCCACCGAGTCCTGTACCCCCCGGGCTGGCAGTCCAGCCCCCTGCCCACCGAGTCCTGTACCCCCCGGGCTGGCAGTCCAGCCCCCTGCCCACCGAGTCCTGGAACCCCCGGGCTGGCAGTCCAGCCCCCTGCCCACCGAGTCCTGGAACCCCCGGGCTGGCAGTCCAGCCCCCTGCCCACCGAGTCCTGGAACCCCCGGGCTGGCAGTCCAGCCCCCTGCCCACCGAGTCCTGGAACCCCCGGGCTGGCAGTCCAGCCCCCTGCCCACCGAGTCCTGGAACCCCCGGGCTGGCAGTCCAGCCCCCTGCCCACCGAGTCCTGTACCCCCTGGGCTGGCAGTCCAGCCCCCTGCCCACCGAGTCCTGTACCCCCCGGGCTGGCAGTCCAGCCCCCTGCCCACCGAGTCCTGTACCCCCCGGACTGGCAGTCCAGCCCCCTGCCCACCGAGTCCTGTACCCCCGGGCTGGCAGTCCAGCCCCCTGCCCACCGAGTCCTGTACCCCCCGGGCTGGCAGTCCAGCCCCCTGCCCACCGAGTCCTGTACCCCCTGGGCTGGCAGTCCAGCCCCCTGCCCACCGAGTCCTGGAACCCCTGGGCTGGCAGTCCAGCCCCCTGCCCACCGAGTCCTGGAACCCCTGGGCTGGCAGTCCAGCCCCCTGCCCACCGAGTCCTGGAACCCCCGGGCTGGCAGTCCAGCCCCCTGCCCACCGAGTCCTGGAACCCCCGGGCTGGCAGTCCAGCCCCCTGCCCACCGAGTCCTGTACCCCCCGGGCTGGCAGTCCAGCCCCCTGCCCATCGAGTCCTGTACCCCCCGGGCTGGCAGTCCAGCCCCCTGCCCACCGAGTCCTGTACCCCCTGGGCTGGCAGTCCAGCCCCCTGCCCACCGAGTCCTGTACCCCCCGGGCTGGCAGTCCAGCCCCCTGCCCACTGAGTCCTGTACCCCCCGGGCTGGCAGTCCAGCCCCCTGCCCACCGAGTCCTGTACCCCCTGGGCTGGCAGTCCAGCCCCCTGCCCACCGAGTCCTGTACCCCCCGGGCTGGCAGTCCAGCCCCCTGCCCACCGAGTCCTGTACCCCCGGGCTGGCAGTCCAGCCCCCTGCCCACCGAGTCCTGTACCCCCTGGGCTGGCAGTCCAGCCCCCTGCCCACCGAGTCCCGTACCCCCTGGGCTGGCAGTCCAGCCCCCTGCCCACCGAGTCCTGGAACCCCCGGGCTGGCAGTCCAGCCCCCTGCCCACCGAGTCCTGGAACCCCCGGGCTGGCAGTCCAGCCCCCTGCCCACCGAGTCCTGGAACCCCCGGGCTGGCAGTCCAGCCCCCTGCCCACCGAGTCCTGTACCCCCTGGGCTGGCAGTCCAGCCCCCTGCCCACCGAGTCCTGTACCCCCCGGGCTGGCAGTCCAGCCCCCTGCCCACCGAGTCCTGGAACCCCCGGGCTGGCAGTCCAGCCCCCTGCCCACCGAGTCCTGTACCCCCGGGCTGGCAGTCCAGCCCCCTGCCCACCGAGTCCTGGAACCCCCGGGCTGGCAGTCCAGCCCCCTGCCCACCGAGTCCTGTACCCCCCGGGCTGGCAGTCCAGTCCCCTGCCCACCGAGTCCTGGAACCCCCGGGCTGGCAGTCCAGCCCCCTGCCCACCGAGTCCTGTACCCCCGGGCTGGCAGTCCAGCCCCCTGCCCACCGAGTCCTGGAACCCCCGGGCTGGCAGTCCAGCCCCCTGCCCACCGAGTCCTGTACCCCCCGGGCTGGCAGTCCAGCCCCCTGCCCACCGAGTCCTGGAACCCCCGGGCTGGCAGTCCAGCCCCCTGCCCACCGAGTCCTGGAACCCCCGGGCTGGCAGTCCAGCCCCCTGCCCACCGAGTCCTGGAACCCCTGGGCTGGCAGTCCAGCCCCCTGCCCACCGAGTCCTGGAACCCCTGGGCTGGCAGTCCAGCCCCCTGCCCACCGAGTCCTGGAACCCCCTGGGCTGGCAGTCCAGCCCCCTGCCCACCGAGTCCTGGAACCCCTGGGCTGGCAGTCCAGCCCCCTGCCCACCGAGTCCTGGAACCCCCGGGCTGGCAGTCCAGCCCCCTGCCCACCGAGTCCTGGAACCCCCGGGCTGGCAGTCCAGCCCCCTGCCCACCGAGTCCTGTACCCCCTGGGCTGGCAGTCCAGCCCCCTGCCCACCGAGTCCTGGAACCCCCTGGGCTGGCAGTCCAGCCCCCTGCCCACCGAGTCCTGGAACCCCCGGGCTGGCAGTCCAGCCCCCTGCCCACCGAGTCCTGTACCCCCTGGGCTGGCAGTCCAGCCCCCTGCCCACCGAGTCCTGTACCCCCTGGGCTGGCAGTCCAGCCCCCTGCCCACCGAGTCCTGGAACCCCCTGGGCTGGCAGTCCAGCCCCCTGCCCACCGAGTCCTGGAACCCCTGGGCTGGCAGTCCAGCCCCCTGCCCACCGAGTCCTGGAACCCCTGGGCTGGCAGTCCAGCCCCCTGCCCACCGAGTCCTGTACCCCCCGGGCTGGCAGTCCAGCCCCCTGCCCACCGAGTCCTGTACCCCCCGGGCTGGCAGTCCAGCCCCCTGCCCACCGAGTCCTGGAACCCCCGGGCTGGCAGTCCAGCCCCCTGCCCACCGAGTCCTGGAACCCCCGGGCTGGCAGTCCAGCCCCCTGCCCACCGAGTCCTGGAACCCCCGGGCTGGCAGTCCAGCCCCCTGCCCACCGAGTCCTGGAACCCCCGGGCTGGCAGTCCAGCCCCCTGCCCACCGAGTCCTGGAACCCCCGGGCTGGCAGTCCAGCCCCCTGCCCACCGAGTCCTGGAACCCCCGGGCTGGCAGTCCAGCCCCCTGCCCACCGAGTCCTGTACCCCCCGGGCTGGCAGTCCAGTCCCCTGCCCACCGAGTCCTGGGACCCCGGGGTGGCAGTCCAGCCCCCTGCCCACCGAGTCCTGGAACCCCGGGCTGGCAGTCCTTCCCCCTGCCCACCGAGTCCTGTACCCCCCGGGCTGGCAGTCCAGCCCCCTGCCCACCGAGTCCTGTACCCCCCGGGCTGGCAGTCCAGTCCCCTGCCCACCGAGTCCTGGGACCCCGGGGTGGCAGTCCAGCCCCCTGCCCACCGAGTCCTGGAATCCCCGGGCTGGCAGTCCAGCCCCCTGCCCACCGAGTCCTGGAACCCCCGGGCTCGCAGTCCAGCCCCCTGCCCACCGAGTCCTGGAACCCCGGGCTGGCAGTCCAGCCCCCTGCCCACCGAGTCCTGGAACCCCCGGGCTCGCAGTCCAGCCCCCTGCCCACCGAGTCCTGGAACCCCCGGGCTGGCAGTCCAGCCCCCTGCCCACCGAGTCCTGGAACCCCCGGGCTGGCAGTCCAGCCCCCTGCCCAAAGCAGGACCGGCCCCAGCTAAGCCATCCCAGACGATTTGGCCTGGAAGTTGCCCCGTCCTCTCCTGCACCAGGCTGTTCGCGGGGGAGCGCAGCCCCCTCTCTCGTGACTCCCGTTTCTTTTCGTTTGCCTCCTCTGCACAGAGACCACGTCTGTCCTAACCAGCACCTGGGTGGGGGAGAAAGCCGACGACTCCAGCACCTCCGTCCTGGTGGGCTGCCTCGTGGCAATCATCCTCCTGCTCCTGGCCATCATCGTCGTCATTCTGTGGAAGCAGTATGTCCACAAGAGGCTGGCGAAGGTAACGTGATGGTGCCGCTGCACGTGGAACCGGGCGGCCCTGCCGGGCTCGACCAGGCACTGGGGAGTCCCGGTTCCTCGCGTGGCGTCCCCCGTGGACAGGGTGCCGTGGTGGC